>NC_084488.1:11815000-14315000 GCF_030035675.1 Rhineura floridana
CCACTTTCCAGTCCTCAGGCACGGAGGAGGACCCGAGGGACAAGTTACATATTTTAGTTAGCAGATCAGCAATTTCACCTTTGAGTTCTTTGAGAACTCTCGGGTGGATGCCATCCGGGCCCGGTGATTTGTCAGTTTTTATATTGTCCATTAAGCTTAGAACTTCCTCTCTCGTTACCACTATTTGTCTCTGTTCCTCAGAATCCCTTCCTGCAAATGTTAGTTCAGGTTCAGGGATCTGCCCTATATCTTCCACTGTGAAGACAGATGCAAAGAATTCATTTAGCTTCTCTGCAATCTCCTTATCGTTCTTTAGGACACCTTTGACTCCCTTATCATCCAAGGGTCCAATTGTCTCCCTAGATGGTCTCCTGCTTTGAATGTATTTATAGAATTTTTTGTTCTTGGTTTTTATGTTCTTAGCAATGTGCTCCTCAAATTCTTTTTTAGCATCCCTTATTGTCTTCTTGCATTTCTTTTGCCAGAGTTTGTGTTCTTTTTTATTTTCTTCATTTGGACAAGACTTCCATTTTCTGAAGGAAGACTTTTTGCCTCTAAGAGCTTCCTTGACTTTGCTCATTAACCATGCTGGCATCTTCTTGGCCCTGGCGGTACCTTTTCTGATCTGCGGTATGCACTCCAGTTGAGCTTCTAATATAGTGTTTTTAAACAACTTCCAAGCATTTTCGAGTGATGTGACCCTCTGGACTTTGTTTTTCAGCTTTCTTTTTACCAATCCCCTCATTTTTGTGAAGTTTCCTCTTTTGAAGTCAAATGTGACCGTGTTGGATTTTCTTGGCAATTAGCCAGTTACATGTATGTTTAATTTAATAGCACTGTGGTCACTGCTCCCAATCGGTTCAACAACACTTACATCTCGCACCAGGTCCCGGTCCCCACTGAGGATTAAGTCCAGGGTTGCCGTCCCTCTGGTCGGTTCCATGACCAACTGATCTAGGGAATAGTCATTTAGAATATCTAGAAACTTTGCTTCTTTGTCATGACTGGAACACATATGCAGCCAGTCTATGTCTGGGTAGTTGAAGTCACCCATTACTACCACATTTCCTAGTTTGGATGCTTCCTCAATTTCATATCTCATCTCAAGGTCTCCCTGAGCATTTTGATCAGGGGGACGATAGATCGTTCCCAGTATTAAGTCCCTCCTGGGGCACGGTATCACCACCCACAACGATTCTGTGGAGGAGTCTGCCTCTTTTGGGGTTTCAAGCTTGCTGGATTCAATGCCTTCTTTCACGTATAGAGCGACTCCGCCACCAATACGTCCTTCCCTGTCCTTCCGATATACAATATTCCTTAACAATATTCAGAAAAATCCCATTCAGCTTTGAGAAAAATACACAACAAACTATTAAATCTTTTGCCACTATTTTTTCATACAAAAAGTAATAAATAAACATCAAGCATAGAGTTTCCATCAATCATTTCACAGTCATGGGTGTTAAGTGCTGCTCTGGTGCCAAGAATGAATTGTCTGAAAAGAAATACTTTCAGTTAAGGAACCAAAGTCTCCCCCCCCCCCCCAATCTTCAATCAGTACCAGAAGTGTATCATGTGGAACAGGAAAAAAATCAGAATCTAGAAGGAAAACAACCTAAAACCTGACAGAACCATAGCAGTTTCAACCTAAAAGTATCAAAATCTCATGGACAACCATCTCTAGTCTACCCGCAAAGAAGGTCATTTGTGGGAACTAATTGTAACAGAAGGCAAAGGCAGCAGAGATCAATGGGAACACATAGCTGAGAAATGTATAGGTAGGTAAAATGTCAAACCAGAGTGGGAAAGAGCTAAAATTGAGTATGGCATAGCAGAACAAGTTGAGGAGCAAGCACAGCAAGAAGCGGACAGTGCTGCAGATGCCGATGAGGTGCTCAAAGAAGTGGAAGGTGTCTGGTTCTATTCACAGTCACTTGACTCCCATGGCTTGGAGGGTGCTGCCCAGAGGTTTCTGCTGGATAATCTGGTGACCCATCCTCTAACCAGTTCTCCTGGTGGAAGCATGCATAAGACAAGTTGTGCCTGTTCCTCAGGGTTAGGGTATAAGTGTATATGGAGGGAGAAGGGAGACTCAGTGGTAGGAGAGTACTCTGCATATGCACATAAGCATTATTAATATTTAACAGTTGTTACTGCTTTAAAAATATGTGCAGTAGATACACCACCTGATCTTGGATCCACCAACACTTACTACTGAGCATCATGGTTCCTCAGCTATAGATTGTGACCAATTTATACCTATATGTAGTATGAATTCAACACAGTCAAGATGTGTGGTTTATATGTATTTGACTCTCCATCTTGCCTCCTCTCTCTCTTAAAAAAATAATATCTAAAAACATTATTTTAAGTTCTCTCGTTTCCCCCCTAATCTTAAATTCAGTTCTCCAGGTTTCTGCAGGAATTTACACATTTCTTTTTTTAAAAAATCCTCATGAAAGTTCTTCAGAATTTTAAGAATTTCTCCTAATACCCATATTTTGTCTGCAGTTTTGACTAACATGCACATTTTTGCAAGCGATTTTTCCTAACACAAAGGATTTTCATACACATTTCCCCCTCATATTTGCATTTTTGTAAACATTGTTAGAGTGGAAAACTGCATTGCACAATTTGGATAAGTGCAAATTTTGAAGGGTCTCGGTTCTCATATTGTTTCAGAAACTACAACTTTGATAAATTCAGTTTTTAATGCAAACTGAACTGAGTTTCTTCTCTATCCCTATTCCCTGATTTGTGTAACTGAGGATGGCATTGTGATTTCTGCTTTTGAGGGAACAGCACAATTCTTGTTGATTTCACAGACCAAGTGAATGGATGTCTTTATGAGCCCAATGCTGGAACTATTTTGAGTATCTGTACTTAGAACCTAATGACACAACATGGTGAGAAGAGAATGGATGGCTTCTGAATCTGCTGCTCTTCCATGCGCTGGGATGTTAAACTGATGATAATCTGCCAGAGGCCAAGCCTTGCAAAATAACACCTTTTCTTATGATCTCTCTTTCCTGCCCTAAGATATTTCAATTCAAATTAGAAAACTCTTTAGGAAAGTGCCCAAGCTTTAAAGACAAAGGCCTGAAATGATACCATTTCTGTTCTTTCTTCTTATTCTTTTTTTGGCTAGGTACAATATATAAGATGTATTGAGAAGTCAGCAACGTGTTTAAAATGTCACAGGTGACATTTTCATATTCCCATCCAGATAGTTGCATTTTGTAAGATGTAACCAGTTTTCTCCCCTTGCACTGATTTGTGAAAACTTCAATTTAAAAGGAGTGGGGAGAAAGCCATGCCTTCTGCTGCCCTTAAATGTCAGTCAACCTTAAGACTAAAGAACAAGACTCTGCTTTTCAAATGTCAGTAAGACTTCTCATAAAAAAACTACGGGCAAGATATCTGTATAGTTCACGTGCTATATGATCTCATTTTCGAATGTTTTTGATCTTTCCTTCCTTTCTCTTGCACCTAGCAGGGTAAAATAAAACAAACTCCAAGTGTGTTCCCACTTATGTTGTAGAGTCATTGTTTGCCTCCTAATATCTTGATCCCACTACACAAAGTCCTTTTTCTCCCTCCACATTTTAACAATACCTTAAACCTAGTTTTAACATCTTAGAAAACTGTGCTGTAAAATTAAATAGAAGACCTAAGACTAAAATGGAAACTAAACGTTGCTGCAGATATTGTTTCTTGACAAATAGTCTCTCCCGATGTCATAAATTGTCCAAAACCTCTTAAACCTTTGCTCTACATCACTCGTGTGGGACTGCAAAGGAAATACAGCCAAGGAACTGCAGACTAATTGAAAAATCATTCACTTGAGATATGGTAAGTATCATGCTCCAGTTCTATGAAAGTGTACAGAAACTTGACACAAGTGGCATCCTCCATGAACTAAGCAATTGACTAATCAGCAAACTCAAAAGAAAAATAATCTGTTTTTTCCTCCCTCACATTGCTGAATTTGCATTTAACAATTCATCTGAGATGCAAAAGTATTCTGTTGGAAATATTGGATAACATGCATTCCTTGCACATACCAGAGCTAGCTTGCTTCCTCTCGAAAGGCAAGCTGTAGTATTGACTGGGAACACTTACTGCAAGGCCCCAATAGTGGATATTTCTAGGTCCTATTATTCAAAGAACTTCATCACACTTTGACACTAGCACAGGTAAGGAAATGCTTTTTCTGTAGAGTACTCTCTGTGCTATGGGGAAAAGAGCTCAATACTATGCTGGGAAAACAGATATCACATTGTTCCTAAATATATATTAAAAAGAAGAGTTTTTGTCTAAGATCACTGGGCATAACATTTTCCATATTAGTTTGAAAGCCAGTAGAATTTCTGTATGTTTCATTGGGGCAATGCAAATAGAAAACCCTAGGCTGCAATCTTACACAAGCTTACCTATTGAAATTCCATTGAACTGAGTGGCATTTACATCTGAGTAAACAAGGTTACTTAGGAATCATGCTGTTATGAAGTTTTAATTTCTTTTTTTAAAAAAAAAACTTTAATGATAAACTTTTATAATGCTCAGTACTCTTTACCCTTGCAAAATTCTCTTAACAGATTTAACAGAGCAATTTGTTGTATGATGTAGATGCTTACAAGGAAATAACTGACTTTGTCCTTCTGGCAGGTTCATGATGCAGTGATAAAGGCCACAGTGTCAGTATTCCCAAAAGTTTGCCCACCAGACTAACAATGTTTTACCTTCATCCTCTTGTTTCATGCCTCAGTAGCTAAATTTTTCACTGTCATTTGTTTCTCACACTTCTATTTCCTTTGAGGCCATGGAAGAGTACATGTACGTTTGGACGTGTATTCCTCTCAGCACAGCATATAACACTTCCATGAGGGTAATTTAATTCAGTCAAATACACCAAACTGTCAGTTTTCAAATCCCTTTTGAAGATGTTTACAACATCTTCAGAAGATCTTTCCACTATCTTTCAGAGAAGATCATGGTGCAGGTCATCATTCCCTTCTACAAAAACTGGCTATTACAATGAAAGGGACAGAGTAACACATTTTGAAGGCTAATGAAAGAACTATAGAATAGGTAATTCTGCTTAAATACCATGTACATTTTGTGCATAGTAGTATCATATTTACACACAAAGAAGTCTACAAGAAATAAATTTCTGGAGTAGGGAAAGAGGTACAGTTCACTGTGTGTATAGCAGTTGACAAAGAGCATTGAGTAAAGAGTAGCTTATAAAGAACATAAAAAGGATAAGCCAAAAAGTATATCTGGATACATTATGCTTTTTCTGTGAAGAACTGGAATGCTATCTAAATTGCGTGATAAAAAGGTGGTCACAAGCAGATTGTTGTCATCATTTTTGTGGTAGGAAGTAACAGAGTGCAGTCAAACATACCATTATCTTGTATATGTGGGTGGGTGCACATTTGTGTGAACCTACAACAATTCTCCAACCCAAGGAGATCTGGATTCCACTGACAGAGTCAGGGATCAGTTTCTGTCTGTTAAGTTCTTCAATCCTCAGTTCCCTTCTTCTGCATCCATCGTAAACTAGGGAGGAAGGGCGGGATATAAATCTAAATCTAATAAATAAATAATAAATAGATAATAAACTCAAGCATTTTTCCAGTTCTCAGATAAGAGATTTTATGCCAGTACTTCATGACTATATAGATTTTCACTAAAGCTCACCACTCATAAAAAATAGTATTTTAACCTTCAAGTCTAATTATACTCTATGCCAAATTTAATACTGATGCAAAGTGGCTATGGGTAGTGTGAGTGTATTTCTTCCTATTAAACAGTTCCCCAACAATCTGCCATCTCCCCATCTGCCTGTGCTTCCTGATCTCAAAACACCCCATTCAAGAAGTTAACCTCATGACTTTAATTAAAGGTTTTAATTAAATCAAAGGTTACTGAGCACATATTTGTTAGGTGCGCTCTCTGATTTTGTTTTTAAGGGAAATCCTTCTACCTTTAAAAAATATTTCTACACTAATTTATTCAGAGGCAAAAAAAATTCACTGAAAAGAAATATCAAGGAAGAATAATCAGGCAGACAGTAAGCAGTATCCCTACCTTCTGCACTCACATGAAAGCCCAACTGAGGATGCCATGGAGTTTTCAGGAAGGGTGGGAGATTTCAAATCATGGGATGGCTTCTACGTGTGGAGATGCTCCCATCAATACATACACGGAACATAGGCCAAACAAAGCTTAAAGTCATGTCCAACATCTTTAATTGGGCATAGAGGCAGCCTTTAACATTAGCCAAACAAAGAGAAATTAAGCTGAGTGAAATTTTCCCCATCAGTTTATTTCTGTTTACTTCCATGCCAGGAAAGCTCCATCACCTTAATGTCTGCGTGTCCAACTGCTGTTTAAGGCACAGGAATGTGGGGTTTTTTTTAAAGGAACTCTATTACTCGCAAAGCTATGCAGACTACAAACCAGACTCATATTCCCCCTTTCCCAGATCTGAGGGTTATCATTGAAAGTTGGGGGTGGGAAGAGCTTGGTCCAGGAATGAATATATAAAAAATTATAAATTACCTCTGGAAATAGGTTATGTAGTAATATTTCAAAAAACACCTTTTCTTTGGATGCTATAAGAGATCAATTTATTTATTTGCTTTCATTAAAAATGTATTGCAGTGTACAAAAGAAATCAGTAATAAAAATCATCCCAATAAACAGCAAAAAAGCTAGTACAGAAAAACTGTACAAGCAGTATCAAAACCAAGAGTTAGTCCTCTAAAAAAGATCAGTTTTCAATTGTCCAAAAGGACAGCAGGGAAGCAGCTGAATGAACCTTTCTTGGAAGAGAGATTGAGTGTCACGCTACCACAGAGAAGGCTCTGCTCCTCGTGGAGGCTAAAATAGACTCTCCATGATATGAAATCTGGAGCTATTCAGATGATCTCAAATACTATGGCTGGGGGGTTACAGGGGAGAAGACATTTAGTGCTTTTGAGGTTTTATTTTATTTTTTCTTATTTATTAAAACCAGTAATTCAAAATGAATGAAATGGAGACCAATCAATGCACCTGTCTCAAATAGACGAACTATGAGAAAACAGATTCATATTTGTCAGAAAGTGACCCAACACATTCCTCACCTACTAAAATTTCTGAACCATTTTCAAAAGGAGCACAACACAGAACACACAACCACAATTTAATCTGGAAATCATCAAAGCATGAATGACAATAGCCAGATTCAGCTACAAGGAATGGAAACTTGAGACTCAGAAAGGTTCGAGGCAGGGAAAGTACAAGACACGGCTATGAATTCCATTAGTAATAAATTCAAACTAAACAGGGTTTTTGCCTTTCTTCCAAGAACTCAAGGTGGCTTATTTTGTCTCTCCCCACTTCCACCCCCACAGCAACCCTGAGTGATACTGGTTGGCACAAGGTCACCGAATGGGCTTCTAACCTGGGCTGATATCTGAACCCAGGTCTTTGCAGTCCTACTCTGGCAATGTAATCTGGGGCTGGGCAGTGTGGTGCTCTCTAAATGCTGCTGGACTATAACTCCCATCATCTCCAATTACTGGCCATATCGACTGTAACGGATGGAAATCATAGACCAGCAATATCTGGAGGGCACCACACTGGCTTCATCTGATTAACCTCGGTATCACACTTTCAGATGCAACTACTGGTACTGAAGTGAAATAGCAGACTCAATTTTGTAAACACCTTTCACACACACCCCTTGAAAAGGATCCCCCATTTCAATCATGAATGAGAACAGGGGTGAAAATGCTCGCATCCATTTTGCAAGTGAGGGTTAGGCATCACTTTGTGCATTGTTCTTGGCAAAAAGCATTTTTATTTTTATTTTGCAAGGAGTGCCTTATTATTTGGTGTGAACTTCGCCTCACCAGAGCAGCAACTTTTGCACACACAAAAATTAAACACTATAAAGATTTGGGGCAGCTGGGCTGGATACTCTCAGTACTCAGCATTGTCTCATTGTCATAGAGGTAGCAGTAATAGGACTATTGCTGGCTGAGAGGTGAATACCAGCTTTAGCGTCCTCAGCCCTTCTTGACTGCACCGGCTCCTAATCCTGCACCTGGAGAACAGTAGCCAGTTGAGGAGCCAGAAGGTTGAGTCAGCTATCCGTGGCCGAGAGGACAAGCGTAAGAAATTTACACAGCTGTAGCTATTTCCAGGGAGAAGCCCTATTGTGTGGGCTATTGTTTTGTGGACGGCAGTTGTGTTGCGGTGAGAGCACAAATGCAGTCATGAATGTATACAGTGTGATTCATGGTGTGCCTGTGTTTTTCCTATTTTATCTTTGTATAAATTTGTTGCATTGTACTACTGTGTTTATATTTACTTTAGTATTATTGTATTTTCTTTTGCATTAATGTGTTCACCGCTTTGGGGGTCCTGGCCAAAAAGCGGTATAGAAATAAACAGATTATGACAATTACAACATTGCATTAACACATAGCCTCTTTGTGAAGCTGAAAGCCCTCTCCTTCCTCCACAATTTCTTCTCCTTTTAACTTCCTCCCTCCCCAATATTATGATGGGTAAAATGCTTTTGCTCACTACCCACATCTTCCTGGGACATCTTCCTCTTAATCTTTTTCTGTTTAACTCAGTTTGACATGTCTCTAATACCTATTTAGTGCTGTCACCTCTGTCTAATACCTCAGCCCTTGGCAGATGGGCGTTTTTCTGCTGTACACCATTGCAGGCGATGCAGCAAAAAAATCGAGGGCAGATGGCACAGAATAAGGGAACCATTTACGCAGAGCTTCATTTGTGGTAAATGGAAAAAAGCTACACAATTTGAAGTTATCTAGAAAGTTGGAGCCAGATCACCACACATAATTTCTTATTTTATACAAAGTACTGCAGCTTTGTAAATAATATACTAGCATGTATTTGAAATCTTCCAAACTGTTTGTTTAGCTTAGATATCCAGAAACATATCTACTTCAAATATATTTAATGAAATATGAAAAAAGAGAGTATGTTTTTATAAAGGCTATGTTTTCATTATCACTGAGCACCAGCCTTGCCCCTCACAATTTCAATTGTACAAACATAGAAGGTGCGCGGCAGAGAATCAGCAGGGTGCAGAGGGTGAGAAACTTACAGGCAGACAAGGCTGTGTTTGATGTTTTCTTGTAGTAGTTCCTATTGCTGAAAAGACTATCTACATTTAAAAATAAGCTTTACTTTTCAGCAATAGACTGCTGTATGTGAGAAAAATATCAAGCAAAGGTTTGTCTGCAGTTTATGAATATCATGCATGGGAGCAGTTTGGGACTCCACCCAAACAGTGGCCTATTCAGGTACAGATCAGGACTTATACTCCCACAGCTCACATTATCATCTCACATCTTGTCAAGAACAATTCTTCCCAATGGAGTCAGTTCACATGTTATAACCAAAACTGAAAATTGTCATCAGTTAAGACATACCTACATAGAATTGCCAACCACTACAACCTAGGCCTGCACTCTTTCTTCTTCTTCTTTAAAAAAACATATGGGCAAATATAAGCTAAATTTGCAACCAGCCAACAGAAGATTGGCTTCAGATCATCTCTTTGTCACTATAATTAATGAAAAGCCACATGAAAATTGATAACACAATTTTCTGCAAGTGAGTTTGCATGTGGCACAAACTCTCAAGAGCACTATTGGCTTTATCTATCGACTTCCTTCCAAATCAACCTTTTAAAGAGTACATTAGTCAGTTCACTAATAAACTTAAAATGCACCCTAATTACTTTAATGAGTTCGATACACAGCATTAATGTGATGTTGTGACCTGAGAATTTAGTTCTAATATTATCATGCACCAGGGCAAATCTCAATCCCAAGGCAATTTCCACCGTTCACTAATATTCATTTTAATCTACACTTTTTCATTTAACTTTCATTATTTTTTATATAACATAAATGTACATTCTCAATGTACCTATACAGCATTTGTGGGCAACTATAATCCCTGCTCATGTCTCTCCCGCTCATCACATATCTGGCTGCACAAAATGAAACTCAAGTATCCTCAGTTTGGAGTAGCGAGAAAATAAAGAAAAGTAAGGGCCAAGATCTAGTCAAAGGTTCTCTCCAGTTCTAATAATATCTGGCGGAGATTCTGGCATATGTAGAACTTCCTAGGCTTAAAACTGATTACCTGTGGTCGGATTGTGCCCAAAGTAAAATCATAATTGAAAATGTGTGTGTACATAGGAAACTACCAAGGGGAAAATGGCGCTGGAAAGATAACCGTTTCTTCTAACATACTAAAGGGACGGGACCCATATTTCAAGATCTTGCTTATCTCTTTTATTGATAAGTATTAGTACCCTTGTCACCAATCATATCAGCACAGCACCTCTCACCAAGTGTGCATTAAGGGGGGTTAGCTGCTTTCTGGTTGTACAGCATCAATTTTTTTACAAAACCCCCTCCCTGAATTCAGGGCCCTATGTGTATCACAGAATGCCCATCAACAGGGATAAAGCAAAACAAAAAACATGAAGACTTTACAGATACCTTCACTTTCCAAAACCTGATGGGTTGGTTTCTTTCTTTCTCTATACCCAGCTTTTCCTCCAGCAAGCTCAAAGCAGCTTATATATACAGATTATAGCTGTGTACAAACGGCCTCTCAAAATTCTCTGCCCTTTTTGTGGGCAGAAAATTGGGGAGAGGTAGCATTTCACTGAATTTCTCCAGGGGGCAGAAAAAGTTCTTCAACAGTTTCATAAGGTGGAGGGGAAGGGGTTTATTCTTAGCAGTCAGAGTAGGGCAGCTTCTTTCCTACAGCAACTTGTACCGCAAGTGGCAACAGAGCAACTGTGTTGGCAGCCTAGTCACCATTTTGCATTTTCCAGTTTCCTAAACCTAGTGTGCTTCTGGGGTATGAGCAGGGGGAGGGGGTGCCACCAAAACAAGATGGAGATTATTTAGAGAAAATTCTGCAATGGCTTTATTTTTCCAAGAGGGAGGGAAAAAAACATCTCAGAATTTTTCTTTTCAAATTTCTTCTGATAAATTTTGGTTGAGCACTAACATGGACCTCAGGAGGTGTCTCATTCAGGCATCTTACAAGCCAGGCCTCTTTTACGTTAACAAGAGTTGTCGCTTGAACTTCAGACCATTTCCACTTCCTTTCTTCTTGGGTGTCCTCACCAACGTCTGCACAAAAATACCTCTTTGCTAGTCAGATGGATTTTTCTTCTTGTTGTTTTGGCTGTGTGGGTTACAGATGCCTGTAGTTTTTTTTCCTTTTTCTTGATGGATCATTTTCTGCATGATAGAACAAATGTCATTCTGCACTGATCTCTAAAGGCAACGCAACCAGTGAAGTACCGTATTCTATTTCAAAACTGGAGCAGGATAGTTTTTCAACAGGGTACGCAGATGGATGAACCTTTCTGAAGCACAATAAGGGAGAGGCAACACGCATACACTTCACAAACGATTAAGAAGCCAAACTCCCATTTTCAGTTGTTAGTTTCAACAATTTAATTTGGGATGGGGTAGGGATAACAGATGCTAGTAACAACTATGCATTACAGTATAATGCTAAGGCGGCTTAATGTCTTTAAGCTGTTACCTTTTTTGTCTCTGGAGACCACTTGAAAAACAGCCATTTTCTGACTTGCATGGCAATGTAAAACAGTATTTTCTGATACAGGAACACTTAAGCATAAATATTTGAATCTGGGTTGAATGCATGAGAAATAATTTGACAATAAAAATGACACCAGCCTTGATAATGCTGATACGGTGCCAACTGCAATGCCTATTGCCCAGTCCGCTTGGTTCTTCCAGCCTACATACATTCCAGCCTACATACATTCAAGGTCATATCTCCACAGGAGCACTTCGGTTCCCTACACGTGATCCGTACCTGCAATTTTTGCAAGGTACAGATCATGAACAGACCAGACATGAGTTTGCGTATATGCATATAAGCCTCAAACCTGTGGTGCTTGGGCATGTGAAGTAGGCAGGGTTGGCAATCCTGACTCCTCTGTACATACCTGTACATACACTGTACATACACAGACTGTGTACACAGGACTACTATTTCTCACCTATAATACATTAGGCTTGTTAGAGAATAAAGGATTTTAATTGATAGCCTTATTTTTCAGGAGATGGCAAATATCTGGAAACTCCTGGTTTCTGGTCTGGTATCATATCTCTTAGGACTTGGACAGATTCCTCAACACCAGACAGTTTGCAAGTCCTCATCCCATCTTCCCTCATTTCCTCCCTCCATCTTCTTGTTATTGTATGTGTGCCCTAGAGACAGAAACATTCTAATTATACAAGCCTGAACTTTTGAAATTGAAAGCCACCATTAGCCTTGTTTCTCTATAAATGCAAACTGGGGTGACTGTATCCCTTGAAATCGCTATGGTGAACATCCTATATACTTTGTGTTGAGAAAATAGAGGGGAGTAACAATTAAATTTTATAATGGAAATACTAATGAGTACTACACTGGGATTATATTTCCTTGGGCTTGTCTGACAAGCCAGCTGGGCCAACTCACACGATCAGTCCAATCCTTCTCTACCTCCAAAAAAGTGATATACTAGTTTAAGGGCTCCCTACAAAATGTAACAGGTGGGATCATGGTGGGAGAGATGTTCATTTTTAAAAATGACTTCCTACCAGAAGGCTGTATGCAACTTCTATTCTGATTCTTCCTTATGAGGCCCAGATTATTTTAGGCAGCCATGCCTTTACATCACAGGCTGCTCCCTCCTCCTCCCTTCTTCAGCTTTCAATAATCCCTTTAAGCACCTTGCCTTTATTTCACATCACAAACATCTCCTATTATTTTTTCCTTATTCTTTGCCATTTTCTGCTCTAAAAAGCAAGTGACAAAAAGGGACTCTCCTTGCTCTCTGTGCTGGATGGATTTCCTGGAAGGATTCCTGTGCCGCTGTAGCAAAATGAACACATAAGAATGATAATGCTGACAGAGTACACGTTGACTTCTTTGTCTCACCACACACACACACAAATCTTGACTGACAGAAGCACATAGTCTTCATTCTGCGCCAAACAGTTAAGTAGTATCACTTTTCAAAAGGAAGATCTAAAATTTTCTAGAAATCTTAATACTTGTATCTTTAATTGCAAATTTCAATACATATCAATAATGCTAAGTGGTGCGGGTTCAGATAACCTGGAATCTGCCACCTATGTTATCAGTCCTAATTTGGATAGCTTAGTGACCATAGTAGTACAGCTGACAGGTATGCATAGATACACAAGACTATAGCCCTTCTCTCATCTTCTGAATTGCATTAACTGAATGCATAGAGGAGTAAAATTGTGCCCACTCATATAGCAGCAGCCGCTGCCAACTGAGCTGCAGACTTATTGTTAAATTGTGTGATTGCTAGCCACATGCAACAAACTCTGCTTTATAAACCAACAAGTTTGACTTACATAAAGGTTTTACAGATCTACCTCAGTCTGAGCCCTCTCTTTCCACAGTAAATGGATTATGGCCATCTAGTTCCCAGGAAGCCCAGTATACTAGATACAGACTATAACTAGTGGCTGCTTCACATTGTCAATGCTTTTGTTTTGTGATGGTGTTCATCATTACGTAGCACCGTCACCTTTCTTTTTTTTTGGCTGCCCATGGCAGCCATTATGTGATGGAACCCACTGAACTCTTATCAAGGTGTGAGTACTTGCACCTCATTTTTTTTTTACCAAAAAAGCACTGCATGTTGTTATATGCACATAGGCCCTTCCACAAAATGAGGCACCTGGAGTGAGTTGGGGTCTCAATTACATATCCATAGCGATGGGCGACAAATTCAATTCACTTCACATTTCAAGTTGAATTTATCAAATCTACACTTTCCAAAACAATATGAGAACTGAAACCATTCTTTGAAATTCACACTTATCTGAACTCTGCTATGCAGTTGTCCAACCAAACAATGTTTACAATGTTTATATTAGGGGAAGGTGTACACAAAACGAATATATTGGTGAAAATAACAGACAAAAATGCATTATATTAGGATTCACTGCTTGCAAAAATGTGAATTTAAAATTAGAAAAATGAGAAACTGTGAGAACCAACATTGACAGGTCATTCCATGGAGTCCTATACACATCTCGGAGGTGGGATCAGTAAGTGTAATCCACCTCTGAAGCACAGAAAAAGCATACGATGTTCTATTTGGCAAGGAACTCAGCTCCCTGATAATCAATATCTCTCTGTTGCACACACACATATATACACACAACTTACGCTTTCAAAGTTATGCTTCAAAGTGTGTGGGCAATGCCCAGGAAAATCTCGGGATCCAGAGAGGTTGTGGAACAAGATTGCCACATGTAATGGGATGGGGTGCCAGTGAATGAAGTCTTTTCCTCTGACTGTATGCAGAATAAATTATAAAAAATGATAATACAAAAAATAAATGCATTTGCTTAGTTTCAATTATTAATACAGGTTGCAGATTCTGGCATTTTTTTATATGTAATTTGGATTACTCAGGCACAGCATTTGATCTTAAAAGTCTTAGACACATTTTAGGTCCACCTAAAATACAACATAATTAGCTTTTGGCTGGTTGCAGAGAGGTGAATTTCATCCCAAAACTAAACACCCTACGTATATGGAGTAGTACTGAACGAATTTTAAAAACAAAACAAAAACCAGGTCCCTTTGATTTCAGCAGATTGGCAGAAGTGAACTCCCTGGCACTTTGACATTTCTTCAACAGCTTTAAACCAAAAAGAGATATGGGTTGTTATTTTATTGAATTTAATATAAAACTTAAACAAACCCATGAACCCACTCCTTGGGCTACTGTGTATAATACTGAATTTGATACAAACATCAATTTCCTCTCTTTTTCTCCTATTTGTATTAGCTGTCCCTTCACAATTCCAATAAGCTGCAAATATTTGTGCTAGCAAATTGTGCCAATACTTGAAACTATTGTTGGGAAAATCAGGTTTTAGTTTCTGAAACAAGAATGTGCATGATGAAATGGCTCATGTTTAGCATACGCTAGAAGTTAAGCTACGTTCCATTACCAAATATTTATATAATATATAACATTATATATAATATATAACAAATAATAAATGTTTGTTAATGGAATGTAGCTTAACTTGTAACATATGCTAAACATGACCGTATGTATAACACTGAAACTCAAAATCAATTATTGTAAGGTGACACTAGTTTTATGTTTTCAAGAAACAAACAAAATGAAACGTTGCTTGCATAAGTATTCAACCCATCCACCCACCCGTTAATGTTTGCTAGAGCCACCTTTCACTGCAATAACAGCTTTAAGTCTTTTGGGATAGGTATGTACCAGCTTTGCACACAGCGTCTGAAGGATTTTGGCCCATTCTTCTTGGCAGATTCTCTCCAGGTCGTTCAGGTTGGTTGGATGTCACTTCTGGACCGCTATTTTCAAAGAGTGCCACAGATTCTCAGTGGGATTGAGATGAGGACTTTGACTGGGCCACTGTAGGACATTCACCTTTTTGTTCTTGAGCCACTCCAGTGTTGCTTTGGCCTTGTGCTTGGGATCATTGTCCTGCTGAAAAGTGACTTTCCTCTCAAGCTTCAGTTTTTTAGTGGACTGAAGCAGGTTCTCTTGCAGTATTTCCCTGTAGTTTGCTCCATCCATTCTTCCTTTGATTTTAACAAGATGCCCAGTCCCTGCTGATGAGAAGCATCCCTACAGCATGATGCTGCCACCACCATACTTCACTGGAGGCATAGGCAGTGTTAAGTGTTAAGCCACACATAGTGCTTTGCGTTTTGGCCAAGAAGCTCTATTTTGGTCTCATCTGAGCACAAAACCTTTTCTGCATTGCAGTTGGGGCACTCTCATACTTTCTGGCAAAACTCCAGACGTGCTTTCAGTGGTACTTTTTGAGTAAAAGCTTCTTTCCTGCCACCCTCCCATACAGGCCAGTGTTATGCAGAGCTCTTGATATGTCTCTGTGTGTGTATAGTCTCAACTGGGCCCTCCAGGCAGGTCTTAATATTTATTATTTATTTATTTGTTATTTGATTTATATGCCGCCCTTCCTCCCAGCAGGAGCCCAGGGCAGCAAACAAAAACACTAAAAACACTTTAAAACATCATAAAAACAGAATTTAAAATACATTAAAACAAAACATCTTTAAAAACATTTTTTAAAAACCTCTCAAGACATCTTAGAAAAGAAAAAAAGGTTTAAAAACATATTAAAAAGCAATTCCAACACAGACGCAGAGTGGGATAAGGTCTCAACTTAAAAGGCTTGTTGAAAGAGGAAGGTCTTCAATAGGCACTGAAAAGATAACACAGATGGCACCTGTCTAATATTTAAGGGGAGGGAATTCCACAGGGTAGGTGCCAACACAAAAAAGGTCTGTTTCCTATGTTGTGCAGAACGGGCCTCCTGATAAGATGGTATCTGCAGGAGGCCCTCACCTGCAGAGCGCAGTGATCAACTGGGTATTTAAGACGGTCTTTCAGGCATCCTAGTCCCAAGTTGTACAGGGCTTTGTACACCAAAACTAGAACCTTGAACTTGGCCCGGTAGCAAATGGGCAGCCAGTGCAGTTCTTTCAGCAGCGGGGTGACATGGTGGCGATACCCTGCCTCAGTGAGCAGTCTCGCCGCTGCATTTTGCACCGGCTACAGCTTCCCAACCAACCTTAAGGGCAGCCCCACATAGAGCACATTACAGTAATCCAGCCTGGAAGTTACCAGTGAATGGACAACAGTGGTCAGGCTATCCAGTCCAGAAAAGGCCGCAGCTGTCTTACCAGCCGAAACTGGTAAAAGATACTCCTTACCAGCTGAAGCTAGGAAAAGATACACTGAGGTCATCTGGGCCTCTAGCGACAAAGATGGATCCAGGAGCACACCCAGACTACAGACCTGCTCTTTCAGAGGGAGTACGACAGCATCCAAAACAGGCAACTGACCAGTTGTCTGACCTCGGGAACCACCAACCCACAGTGTCTCTGTCTTGCTAGGATTCAGACTCAGTTTACTGGCCTTCATCCAGCCCACCACCGAGTCCAAGCACCGGTCCAGGGCTTGCACGGCCCCTCCCGATTCAGATGTTACAGAGAAATAGAGCTGGGTATCATCAGCGTACTGCTGACACCTTGCCCCAAATCTCCTGATAACCGCACCCAAGGGCTTCATATAGATGTTAAACAGCATGGGGGACAAGATGGTACCCTGCAGCACCCGAGAGCACAACTGCCAGGGGGCCAAATGACAATTGCCGAATGCTATTCTCTGAAAACGACCTTGGAGATAGGATCGGAACCACTGTAAAACAATGCCTCCGATACCCATCTCATCAAGTCAGACCAGCAGGATACCATGCTCAATGGTATCAAAAGTTGCTGAGAGATCAAGTAAGAGTAACAGAGTCGCACTCCCTGTCCTTTTCCCAATAAAGGTCATCCATCAGGGCAACCAAAGCCGATTCAGTCCCATAACCAGGCTCGAACCCAGAATGGAACAGGTCAAGATAATCTGTTTCATCCAAGAGTACTTGCAATTGCTGCACCACAACCCTGTCAATCGTCTTCCCTAAGAAGGGGTTATTTGCGACTGGGCAGTAATTGTTGCAGACCAATGGGTACAGGGTGGGCTTTCTCAGGAGTGGTCGGATCACCACATCTTTCAGGGCGTCTGGAACCACTCCCTCCCGAAATGATGCATTGACCACATCCTGGATCCACTTGGTCAATCCCCTCCACAAGTTTTGATAAGTCGTGAAGGGCAAGGGTTGAGAGGACATGTTGCTGGCTGCATCATCGCAAGCACCTTGTCCACATCATCAGGCCACATCAACTGAAACCGTTCCCAAGAAGTTGCAGCAGACGTTGCACTGGACAGCTCTTTGGGGACTACAGTAGATGTGGAGAGGGCATCAAGACTGCTATGGAGGTAAACAACTTTACCCTCAAAGTGCCTTGCAAACAATTCACAGTGGGCCTCTGAAGGGTCTAAAACTCCATTTCCTGGAGTTGATGTGAAAAGACCCCTGACAATATGGTAAAGCTCCACTGGCTACTTGAGGATGCGCCGCCCTCACCGCCACACAGTAGGCACGGTTATGATGTTTTACTTGTGCCCGATCAGCCTCACAGCATGTCTTTCACCACTTGCGCTCTAGCCATCGTCCAGCCTGTTTTGTTGCCCTTTGCTCGCTAGTGTACCAAGATGCAAACCGGGCTCCACAATGCCAGAGAGGCTTATAAATAGTGACTTATAACTAGGAAACTGAAAGCAGCTGCTTATATCTAATTAAAATGATTGGCATTTGATTTGGGGCAGACACAAGAAGATACTTCTACACTTGGGGCATAACTAATTTATGGAATCCACTGCCACACCCTGTGGTGATGACCATTAGCTTAGACGGATTAAAAAGGAGATTAGACAGATTTAGGGAGGATAAGGCTATCATGGCCTCTGAATACTAGTCATTGGAGAGCAACTGTGTCCTGCTTCTGTGCTTCCCAGAGAGATTTGATTACGAAACAGGATGCTGGCCTAATAGGCCTTTGGTCTGATCCAGAGGGACTCTTCTTATGTTCCTAATAGTGCCCTGCATGAGACCAGTGTTTCTGTATTGTCACATATGAACCTCTTTTAAATGTCACTTTCTGCATCCCCAGGAGTCACCTCTGAGTTCAACAGCTAGTAGTTCTATGCAAGATGTTTGGAAACAGTGTACTGAACTACCTGAGAGTTTCTGGTAGAATGGCAAAATATTTAACACCTAACTTGAGAATGACAGTGTTCTTTAAACATTTGGAATTAGTGATAAAAGGTTTGTGTTGGAGGTATATTTGATTTTACATTCATATCCTCCTGTTCCATAATCTAACTTGAGTGATTGGTCTCCTGCTAAAAGCAGCTTGTCACCATTATATGAAGGAGATAAAGGAGTGCTTCGGATAGATGGAACTCACTAGAGAAATGCTATAGATCACTGATCTCCAAGCTTTCGGGCCCAGGGACACATTTGGAAATCTAAGAAACCAAAATATACCCATTGCACAGAAGAAGAAATGCTCACAACAGCTCCCCACGAGCAAATTATCTATGCTCCCCAACACATAAAACTGAGACAAAAACAACAGACAATGCTGCCCTTAAAACAGACAACCCGGCTAATCAAACAAAGACAAACTTCATTTTTAATTGAAAGGTAATAATTAGATATGACTAGGTAGCCTTGGTGAGTACCAAGGGGGTGTCAGGGGGGAAAGGGTGCCCACAGACACCACACTGGGGACCCCAGGTGTAGATACATTTACCTCCCACCCAAGTTTAGAGGTTGGGCTTCTGGCCCCCTAGATGGATTGCTAACAAAAATGAAGAGAACTTACCAGTTCTAAAAGCAATATTGCTGACAGGAGGCCTGTAGGTGCTAGCACAAGCTAATAGTATTATCAGTCCACACAAATTAAATCTGCCTAACAAGGAGATTCCTACGGCCTCAGATTGTATCCCCACAGTCATCTGTGATACTGCTCCAAGAAGCCTCTGCAAAGGCCTAAGAACAGCAGGGCAATCAGGGCTGATTTCAATATGCTTCTCTCCAGGCCAGGCATTTATTGTGGGCTGTCATTTGGTGGAACAGTAATAGCTGTTCTGAATTCTGAGTTTTGCAGTATTCTATGGAAGCCTGGTGCTAGCCAGACAGCTGCGCTGCATGCCAGCCATACTTCCCTCACCAAAATGGCTCATAGTTTCCACTACGGGGAAGAGTTAATCAGAAAATCCCTATCTATTTAGTTAGTTCCTGGGGGTCAAGAATATTAATAATTATAATATTAATTTATGAAGATTCCATAAGGGAACAAGCACAAGTGTAAAGCAGTGGTGTAATGAAGGGGAAACATATTTGCTATTACCTGCTAATAAAGTGTTTTGGTGGGAATCCTTTCCAAGTGGAATTGCTTCATAGCACCTATTATTTCACAACAAATACCTAAATGGCCTTTACTTAGAGTGTTTTCAGTAGCTTAGTAATCAATTAAAAATGTTTTAAAGGAAATGTATAATATTGTGTTCCTCTGAAACTGGAATGTTTTCATGTAGCCAGTCTTAGTTCTTTATATGTTACTAGGACCAATACTTTGATCTAAAATGTATTTTATAAAATATAAATACCTGATGTTCAAGTGGATTTACTATTTAGCATTAGCACTGAATAGCTAATACCCTGGAATACTGTGGACAGTTCTGGTCACCATATCTCAAAAAGGATATTGTAGAACTGGAAAAGCTTCAGAAAAGGGAAAGCAAAAGGACCAGTTCCGGTTGCCATGTAAGAAGCATCCCAAACCCTGAAATTTCAGGGGTGGGCCCTAGTGATGTCATAGGGGCAGGCCTGAGTGATGTCACAGGCGTGGGCCTGAGTGATGTCATTAAGCATGATACATTAAGCATCAACCACAGTTGCTTGGAGCATACAATTCAAACAAAACCATTTCTCTGATTGGAAATTAAGATAGAAATCTTAGCTAAAAGATAGAGCCTGGGTAGGGAACATTTAATCTAGTCTACTTGATTCTGGCAAGAAGGATTTAAGTGCCCTCAGGCCAGGCCAGTCACCAGAAGGCCATTGTAGGAAGAAAGGAGCCTAGTGTTGTGGAGATGTTAGATAGGAGCAGTCGGGAGTAAAGATGGATGCCCTTGAAGGCTGCAATAGAACTCACTTCTGAGTAGATATGGTTTGGATTGTGCTGTTGGTAAAGCTTGACTAGGAATCCTCTACAAAGATATCCATATCCAAGCAGGGTTGGCAACCCCCTGCCTAGAATGCCCTGCCCCTACATTTTACCATCCAAATTTATTTACGCATTTGAACCTTCACTTCAGAAAGAGGTCTGAGAAATGAGTAAGAGTAAGAAGATTCTCTACCCTTTTCTGTCTACCCTGTGGGCTGCTATAAACTCACTTTGACAGCCAACCCAATTCCAGTAATAATTGACAGAGAGAAAACACACATGGTTGTTCTACCTTCATAGGCAGCAGCTTGGGAACAACAGCAGTTGTAGCCACATTTCCCAGTATGTGAATTCTTTTTTACCACTAGTGGGCAAGAAACAAACCATCATGCAAATAACAAGGTGCATCATTGGTGGGTTTAAGAGGGTTGAGCTGACCACATGGAACCACTGTTGTTGCTTCTATGGATGTAAGGGAGTGAGGTTAAAGATAAATGAAATACAAACAGAAAGAGAAAAACAAAAGACAGTGATGCTTTCCTAAATGCAATACCATACCAACAACCTATGAGTAAATTCCTATGAGTAAGGCAGACAACTCAGCATCCCACAACCAGTCAGGGTTCCTAACCAAACACCAAAACTAAAAAAATCCTAGCAGCCAGTCAGCCAAAGTCACAGAAATTCCCATGCAGCACAACCTAACCCAGGGGCTATAGTTAGTGCAGAATGCTATGGCATGATTGTTGACAAGAGTGAGACCCTATCACAGAGCTTGGAAGTAACTAGTTACAAGTAACAAATTACTTGTAATTTATTACTTTTTTGAGTAACGAGTGGGTAACTTCATTACATTTTGCTGGTAATAGAACGAGTAGTAACTTCATTACTTTTGAGGAGTAATTGTAATGTTTCCAGCATTACTTTTGTGCATTACTTGGGGGGGAGCAGGGGAAGTCTTCTGCTCCTCTGATTTGTGAATAAAAATCATGTGCTTCAAATTGAGCTTCTGTGCAGCGTTGTTCTTCCTTCATGCTCTATGGGTGCTTAGGAGGCGACAAGGGAGGAGGTGGAGAGCGAGACGGCGTGGAGAAAACAATTGTTTAAAAATTGACAGGAGTGGAAGGAGAAAAGAGCTGGAGGCAATATATATATACAAAAAATATGTGTGTTGGGGTATCATTGCTGGGGGTGGGGTGAGGGGATGTGAGATTCTGTTATGCCATTCTGTTAATCTTATGGATAAAAAAATATATACTAATAATAATAATAATAAACTTTAAGTTATAGGCCGCCTATCTGGCCAATGGCCACTCTAGGCGGCTTACAGTAAAATATGATAAAATACAATAAATAAGATATAGTCAATACATTACATACAAGTTCAGTATAATAAATTATCAGCATTTCAATACAAGGCTAATTTATCCTAGAAGTCTCAGAGGTTGTAAAGGCCTGGTTAAAGAGCCAAGTCTTCAGGCCCCGGCGAAATATTTCTAGGGAAGGGGCATGTCGAAGATCTATTGGGAGGGAGTTCCAGATCGAGGGGGCCGCCACAGAGAAAGCTCTCTCCCGAGTCTTCACCAACCTAGCCACTTAAGTTGGCGGGACTGAGAGCAGGTCCTGTGTGGCAGATCTCGTAGGGCGGCACAATTTATGACGGTGGAGGCGCTCCGTCAGATATACTGGGCCTAAACCGTATAGGGCTTTAAAGGTTAATACCAACACCTTGAATTGAGCCCGGAAAATAACTGGAAGCCAGTGGAGATTGTAAAGCATTGGAGTAATATGATTGTATCGGCGGCTATTCGTGAGTAAACGAGCTGCCGTATTTTGTACCAGCTGTAGTTTCCGGACTGTTTTCAAGGGTAGCCCCACGTAGAGCGCATTGCAGTAGTCTAAACGAGAGGTGACCAGAGCGTGCACTACAAGTGGGAGCTGGTGAACAGGAAGATAGGGTTGCAGCCTTTGAACGAGGCGCAGTTGACCCCAAGCTGCTCGGCACACCGATGAAACTTGGGCCTCCATAGACAGCTCAGAATCAAGAATCACCCCAAGACTGCGGACCTGATTTTTCAGGGGCAATTGTACCCCATTAAATATCAGGTCGATGTCTCCCAATCTTCCCTTGTCTCCCACGAGCAGTACTTCAGTTTTATCAGGATTCAGCTTCTCTACCCTCTGTGTGTGTGTGCTTATTTTTAATGTTGTTTTAGGCTACTTAGATGTGCAGCAGCCAAGGCCAGCACCTTGTAGGCAATTTTATTTAAAAAAAGTAACTAAAATGTAATTGTAGGAATTACTTTTGAGCAAAAGTAATCAGTTACTTTCAGAGCAATTGTAATTGTAACGGTAATTACTACTTTTTGGGGGGCATGTAACTGTAACTGTAACTGTAATTTATTACTTTTTAAAAGTAATCTTCCAAGCTCTGCCCTATCAGCACACAATACCTCTGCTGTGAAATCAGCACTGGTTGCTGATTTGCTACCAGTCCAAGTTTAGGGTGTGCTTTCCATGTTACGGGTGCCACATAGTACTTGTTCTGCTCTTGTAAGAAATCAGTCGTTAGTGTGGCAGCTCCTACACTTTGGAACTCCCTGTCTATTGGCATTAGGCAGACACTTTCATTGTACAGTAGGGCCCCACTTTTCGGCATTTTGCTTTTGGGCGTTCTGCTAATATGGCGGTTTTCAATTAGAGTAGGACCCCACTCATACGGTGCTTGTTCCACTTTTTCAGTGTTTTTCAGGTGTCAGGTGCCATTTTATTGTCAGTGTTCCACTTTTCGGGGATTTTCGCTTTTCAGCAGGGGGCTGGAACATGACCCGCCATGTGAGTAGGGTCTTACTGTACTCTTTTCAGCACCTGCTAAAAACATTCTTGTTTAGGCAGGCCTACCCAGGCATGTAGAAGCTATTGTGTTTTTTATCTGTTTTTAACTCATTGTTGTTGTTTTAATTCCTTCTGTAAACCACTTTGAGATTTTTTACAATAAAGCGGTATATACATGTTGTAAATAAAATATGTAAATAAATTTTGGAGTCACTGTGGCCCTTGGGTCTGTTTCCACTTTCAGGAACAAAGGAATCTGCCTTATACCGATTCAGGCCATTTTATACCATCTAGCTCAGCACTGACAACATGGACTAGCATTGGCTCTCCAGGATTCCAGGCAATAGTCTTTTCCAGAAATTGAATTTTGGACCTTTGCATGCAAAGCATATGCCCTGCCACTGAGCTATGGCCCTTCCCCTGTTTAAAACAGTATCTTTTAAAATTATTATTTTCAGTTCACTAATGAATGCACAGCATACCTAGGGCAGATCCACATCACTCATTTAAAGCACATTCAACATACATTTGAAGCACATGAATCCCACTACAGAATCATGGGAACTGTAGTTTGTTAAGGGTGGTGGGAACAATAACTGTGAGGGGGAAATTGCACTTCTCAGGATTCTTTAGGTGAAGTCAAAAGCTCTACTTAATAAACTTTGCCTGCATGTAAATCATTTTAACTATTTTTTTTAAATGGAAATGAGCTATAAAGTGGGCTACTCATCATCTCTCAGCCTAAGCTGCCCCTCATGGTGAAAACAGAGGGAAACCATGACAACACCAAGGAAGGATCAACGCCAAGGATACTTAAAATGTAATAACATACAAGGATAGTGTGAAATCAAATACTTATCGGGACCTGGTATGAAGAAATATTTATATAAGCATGACTGTCAAAGATGTTTATTATTTACATAACCTGTAAAGATATTTGTAGTGCAATCCTATGATTGTTTATGCAGAAACAAGTCCCAATGTATTCAGTGGGGCTTACTCAAACAGGGAAGTGTGCACAGAACTGTAGACTCAAGTGATAAGGAACACTCACCCAACCCAAAAATTCTGAATCATGCCACTTTAAGCTGTTTTGCAACTGTTTATACTTTTTATGGTTATTGGATATTAAAAGGATTTATTCCTTGTTGTGAGTTGTCTTGGTTGTTGGGAAGACTCCATAACACACACACACACACACACACACACTGGGGATGTAAAAATACATAGATCCCATCTAATAGTTTACAGTCAAAATGAGTTGGTCATTGCAGAACATTTTTTAAAAAATAAATAAAATCAGTATTAGTTTCCTAATAATAAAAGCAGTGATATCTATGCAAACCCTGCCCAATTGCTTTAAAAATGGGATTGGAAGGGGAGAGAAAGATTTACAACACAAACACAATCCTTTGCTATGTTCACTCAAAAATCCCATTAATTTACAGCACAATCCTAACCATGTCTACTCAAAAGTAAGTCCTATTGAATTCAATGGGAATTTACTCCAGGTATGTTGGATTAGCATTGAAGCTTTACTCCCAGAAAAGGAAGTACTGGATTAAATCTTCATATGGGAAGGTTTTCAAAACACTGACATCTTCAAGAGCCCAGGAAAATATAAACTTGTTTGACTCCTGAACACAAGAGAAAAAAGACTTTTGGTACTGCTATATACTTACTCAATTTATGAGATTTTCAGATAAACAGGAAAAAACAATAGTTGTCTATCTTTGCAATGGAATCTAGGTATTTTCTGGAGGCCCAGAAATCCCTTATCAGTCACAACCCTGATTTCACTTATTGGCTACAAACCTGAAAGGGAGGGGTTAGAGCAGCCAGCTAAGAGATAATTTCACAGAAGTTGCAGGGAGGGGGCTGATGTTTGGTGTATATCTCATGAACGAAACCACCTAGAAACCTTTTTTTAAAAAAATGGAAGCTGAGAATCCGATGATTAAGCTGACTCACCCAGAGTCCCAGAGAGGACCCCAAAAATCCAGAGTCTCTGGGTGAAAACCAGACACCTGGCAACCCTAATACATAATATGTTTTCTAGGGAGCTCCCATATTATTACATACAAGTTATGATCAGGTGGGCAGTCCTAATTGGGAGACGATTATAGGCCTCACTCTTCATTTTAAAGCCATGCTAAGTATTAATTTTGTATTAAATACAGACAGAGCCAGCAATTCACCTTTACCTTACTTACTGGATGACCAACAAAATGCTTTTCTGTGGTTTTCTCCCCAATATCCATACTAATTGGTAAATATATTAAAAGGCCCACTGCTTAAGATCTGTACTCAAACATTTGTTAACTCTAATCATTTTCTCCTACAAGTGCAGGATCTTATAACCCCAGTGGCCATGTTTACCTTCTCCTTGTCATTTTCCTTAGCTGCTAACAATCATTATTCAGCATTTCAAGTACCATCTGTTCTGCCGATAAGTAAATGGGTGCAAGAGTGCTGGAAATAGTTTTTGAGGTTTTCCTTCTATCAGGCACTGTCAGCATCAAAATATACTCTCTGTGGTTGTTAAGATGTGTTCAGGCTGGCTCCCCCCCGTAAATACTAGGATATTAAACTTGTTAAATGGGTCTATGTGCATATAACAAAGTTAGTGAGAAACCTACGCAAACGATGAAGAATTTCAGTATAAACAACATTCAACACCTTTCCTGCATGAATTTGATTCAGATAAGCCATAAATGGTTATCACCTATTTCAACTGCTAATAGACCTAATTTAATGTCAGTACCAATTACGTTTTATTGTATTCATCATCTAGGGTTTTATTGGAATAACAAAAGCAAAAAGGTTCACTACCTATGGAGGGGGGCAGTGGCATGGACAGGACCTGTGCTATTATTTCTATCAAGTGTTATTGAAGTAGCGCACGAGTAAATCATGAGGAATTAGCAAATGCTCAAGTCCATTAATTTATGAAGCAGGATACAGATGTTCACTTATGAGGGAGACAGAATTCTAACGGGAATGCTACCTGAACCCTCAAGAATGCTTCCTAATTTGTTACTTGCATCCTCAAAAACAGTGTAAGCAATACAATGCTTCTCTGTTTTCCAATTCTTCTTTGGTTTTCCAAATGATATGATTTTCAAATTTCTCAAAAGAAAACACTTATACTTACTTCCAGTGAAGTCTGGTGAGATTACCTTTACCTTCAGAGAAGATGAGGACTTCCTCGACAGAACACAAGAGGAATTAAGGGAGCAACACAAAGTACAGGAAGAAAGTGACAAGGAAGAACAGGACTGCAACAGCAACAAATCCCCATGGAGGACTGTCACTGTAAGGGCAAGGAAAAACAGGAGAGATTCAGAACTGATGCAACTAACAAATCGCTTTCAGTGTCTCTCGGCAGACAGCACCTCTGAAGAGCCTCAACAAACTCACCTGCATCAAGAGACACTGACTGCAAAGGAAGACTCCACACCCCGGAAGAAGGAAGCTGATGCAACCACTGCTCGTGGCAAAAAGAGGAGGGTGCTGGTGGTTGGAGACTCATTGCTCAGGGGGGTAGAGGCATCGGTATGCCAGCCGGACAAAATGAATCGGGAAGTCTGTTGTCTCCCTGGGGCACGCATCCGGGACATCGCTGACAACCTGCTGAGGCTCATTGGGAAACAAGATAGGTACCCCTTTCTCCTCATCCATGTGGGCACGAACGACACGGCCAGAAACACCTTGGAACAGATAACCTCGGACTATGAGGCTCTGAGTAGGAAGGTCAAGCATTTGGGGGTGCAGGTGGTCTTCTCGTCAATTCTTCCCGTGAAGGATAGAGGACTACAAAGGGAAAGGAAGATACTGCAGGTCAACGACTGGTTACGCAGATGGTGCCGACGGGAGAGGTTTGGATTCTGGGACCATGGTCTAAGCTTCTTGGAGGGGGGGACTGTTGGCAAGAGATGGGCTGCACCTCACGAGGACTGGGAAGAATCTCTTTGGCAGAAGTATGGCAAAACTCATCAAGAGGGCTTTAAACTAAAGCCTCTGGGGGATGGAGATGATAGCTTAAAGACCGATCCAAAGACAGCAGGTTGTAAACGCAAGGATTTGAAGGGTACAGGAGACACTGGGAGAGAGAAAGGGATTCACGGCAAAGCTCACGGTATATTAACGGAGGAATCCAATCGGGACAAAAGAGACTTCTGCTGTCTATATACCAACGCGTGGAGCTTGGGAAAGAAGCAAGGGGAGCTTGAAGTCTTAGTGCATCAAGGCAAATATGACTTCATAGGGATAACAGAAACTTGGTGGGATGACTCCCATGATTGGAATATAGCCATTCAAGGATATAAACTCTACAGAAACAATAGAAGCAACAGAAAAGGAGGGGGAGTAGCGTTATACGTCAAAGACAAATACACCTCTATGGAAATCCAAGAGAGTGAACAAAGGGGTCCGGTAGAGACCATTTGGGTAAAAATAAATGGAGAAACAAATAAAACCGACATGGTAGTAGGTGTCTACTACAGACCCCCTGGCCAAGAAGAGGTGGTAGACGAGGCCTTTCTCAAACAAATCTCTGAAATCTCAAGGAGACAAGAAGTAGTAGTGATGGGGGACTTCAACTACCCAGATATCTGCTGGGAGACAAACTCTGCGAAGCACAAAGCCTCCAACAAATTCCTGATGGGCCTTGCTGATAATTTCCTCTTTCAAAAAGTAGAAGGAACAAGGGGATCAGCAATCCTGGACCTGATCTTAACTAACAGGGACGAATTGGTCACGGGAATTAAAGCGGTCGGTACCTTGGGGGAAAGTGACCACGTAATGCTGGAATTCGGGATTCTGGGGAAAGCCAAAGAAGAAGATAGTCAAACATGGACCTTGGATTTCAGGAAAGCTAATTTTAGCAAGCTCAGGGAAATGATGGGTAGGATCCCGTGGCTAGATAGACTAAAGAAAAAAGGAGCCCAAGAAGCGTGGGAGTTCATGAAGAACGTATTACAAAAAGCCCAATCGCAAACAATTCCAAAGAGGAAGAAAAATGGAAGACATCAGAAAAAGCCAATGTTGCTACACGGAAGACTGGTGGAGGAGGTAACAGTAAAAAAGAGCATGTATAAAGAATGGAAGGAAGGACGCATCACCAAGGAAGAGTACCGACGAGCGGCTCGGGCTTGCCGGAATAGCGTAAGGAAAGCTAAAACCCAGAATGAGCTGAGGCTGGCGAGGGAAGCGAGGAACAACAAAAAGGGTTTTTTCAGATATGTTCGAAGCAAGAGAAAGACCAAGGAAACGGTGGGACTGCTGCTCAATGAAGATGGCAAAATGTTGACAGATAACGAGGAAAAAGCAGAACTGCTCAACACCTATTTTGCCTCAGTTTTCTCCCAAAAAGGGAACAGCGTGCAACCTTGCATCGGTAGCAATCTCAGTAAGGGGTCGGGACTGCAGTTCGAGATTGATAAGGAGATAGTCAGGAAATACCTAGTTAACCTAAATGAGTTCAAATCTCCAGGGCCTGATGAACTGCATCCCAGAGTATTGGAGGAACTTGCGGATGTGGTCGTTGGTGGCTCTGCTTCGGACTGGAAGGAGGTCTCGAGTGGAGTGCCACAGGGTTCTGTCCTGGGGCCGATACTCTTCAACATTTTTATCAATGACTTAGATAATGGGGTGGAGGGAAGCCTTATGAAGTTTGCGGATGATACGAAACTGGGAGGGATAGATAACACAATGGAAGACAGGAATAAAATCCAAAGGGACCTGGATAGACTAGGAAATTGGGCTGAAATTAATAAAATGACATTCAATAAAGACAAATGCAGGATTCTGCATTTAGGCCACAAAAACAAAATGCACGGGTACAGGATGAGAAATACCCGGCTTAGCAGTAGTGCGTGTGAGAAGGACCTTGGAATTGTAGTGGATCGTAAGTTGAACATGACCCAGCAGTGTGATGCTGCGGCAAAAAAGGCAAACGCGGTTTTGGGCTGCATAAACAGAGCTATAGTTTCCAGGTCGAGGGAAGTAATAATCCCACTATATTCTGCACTGGTCAGGCCTCATCTGGAATACTGTGTTCAGTTCTGGGCGCCTCATTTTAAGAAAGATATAGACAAGTTAGAGCGGGTTCAGAAGAGGGCGACGAGGATGATAGCCGTATGGAGAACAAGTCTTATGAGGAAAGGTTGAAGGAACTTGGCATGTTCAGTCTGGTGAAGAAAAGGCTGAGGGGTGACATGATTGCACTCTTTAAGTACCTGAAGGGCTGTCACATAGAGGAGGGTACAGATTTGTTCTCTGCTGCCCCAGAGGGTAGGACTAGGTCTAATGGTTTTAAGTTGCAGGAGCGTAAATTCAGATTGGACATTAGAAGGAACTTCTTGACAGTAAGGGCAGTTCGGCAATGGAACCGACTGCCTAGGGAGGTGGTGGGATCCCCTTCGCTGGATGTCTTCAAGCAGAGGCTGGACAGCTATCTGCGGGAGATGCTCTAGCTGTGGATTTCCTGCTGTGAGCAGGGGGTTGGACTCGATCGCCTACAAGGCCCCTTCCAATTCTATGATTCTATGATTCCATTCTGCCTACAGATGTACCTGCTGTTACATTTTGCTCCTAAGATTCCCAATATATTCCACTATTTTAAATAGCTCAGTTGTGGGGCATCATCTTCCCCTCCACCCACAAAAAACAGAAGGATGCCCAAAAATCAGATCATCTCTGTTTTTAAAATATGACTGCAGCCTCCATCATTCAAAGAAGAGAAAATAATACAAAAAACTTCATCAGGAACCCCTGATGTCTCCTGCTTTATCCCTTTTTTCATTTTGTATTCAAAATCTAAACTGTTTAATTATGTACCATATGTGCAATAATATTGGCAAGACCAAAGCAGTGTGGCCTTTATTATGTAAGCTTGGAGCTCTAAAGCCAGTTGCAGAAGCATTGCCAAGTGCCTGAGATTCTGAGCCTCTAGTTCATGCAGGTCTGCTTGGCTAGAGAACAGAATGCATATAACATTGGCTTGAATTAACAAAGAAGATTCATTTGGGTCACTGAACTATTGCTAATGGAATTCTAATAGATGTCACCATAATTTAACCTCTTTCAAGCAAGATGGCAGTAAGATCCAGGTTATATTCTTGACTTGGCTTGCCCTGCCCTGCCCTTTATGGGAAGCCTATGAGCCACAATGGGGCCAGGCAGTTACAGAATCTACAAAAGCTTCAAATAATCAACTTGTTCCAACAAAGTCTTTAAGAGGACTGAAAGGTTTCATACTACCAGGGTCATATCACCCCACCCAGACAGCACTCTACTACAGGGATGGAAGGCCTTGACCAGGCCTCTGTTTTGGAGACTAGCACTCTTCTTTTCTGGTAAGTCCTTTCAACTGCTTTGCCTGTACTGATTGTGCAACCTAGGAATGAGGTTTCTAGTGTGGAGGGGAGTCAGAGGGTCAGGGGAAGCAGAATCTGGAGGACATGGCTTGATAGTCTCAGGGTTCAGAGCCCCTGATCCACTGGGCTTGGACCGTGGCTCAAGCATAGTCATGGTGCTGCTGGTCCAATGTTATTGCAAATACCATTAACATATTTTCATATCATATGAGATGTTGTCCTTGAACTGCAATAATTCGTACAAAAATCCCGATACCATTTTTCTTGCAATGTTGTTATATTATTACAATAGCATTGGCTACATTTCCTTTCCATCCTCTGCTTTAGACTCATTGTGAATAACTGCCTTAACGCCTTGCTCGTGAGCTTCATGGAATCATCCAGTTGCCTATTGTGAGAAACATCAATTAGCCAGAATAGTGTTGCCAGGGGGTTGACTGGACCTGGTTGATCAGATCACATCATACCAATCATTCACCATTTTGTTCCTATGCTTTGTTCAAGGTGCTAATTTGCCCTTGAAATCCCTAAATGTCCTAAAACCAGAATATTTCTAGAATTGCCTCCCCATGTTAGCCTGCCCAAGCACCTTATTTAGATTCAGAGGCCTTCCTCAAGGACCTCATCTTCAGAACTGTGACAGGTGGGCATTAGGGATATGATCTATTTGATGCCCCAAATCAGGAAAAGCATCTCATGTGTATCTGGCTCTATAGATGCTCAAGTTTTGGTGAGTTTTTTTCTAGCAAATTCTAGGATTCTGCTTTTAACAAAACGTTTGTTGCTGCTCCTAAATTTATAAACTTTTCTTTATATATTCTTAGATATTCTATTGTGATTTTTCTTTTATTATTATTTTACTGATTGTAAGCTGTCTTCTTTTTTTATAAAAAGCATACTATAAATGGTAGAAACAAAAAAAGTTACTTATTTATGAAGACCATTTATATACTGCCCTAGTGTAAAGACACCATTCAGGTGGCTTACATGTAAAAATTACCATAACAAGCAAGCAAGCAACCAAGCAAGCAGACACGACTAGCAGGGAAGACTTTCTACTCTTTAGTATGTTCAATACAATTCCTGAGATTACCCTGTTATGACTGAACTCCAAACTTTTAGATCGACATAACAATTATGGTTATCCATCCTGGGGTTATTATGCTGTCAGAGGTGTATATACAGGAGTAGACCATAAATGCATTGGACTCCTGAACACCAAACAAGTGACTAACCAGTCATTTAATTTAATGTGTTCTCCAGCTCCTGATATTCTCTCTCTCTCTCTCTTCTAGCCATGATAAAACAGTGAGGTTGTTGTCTCTGGGAGCCAGCCTTTAACCACTCCTCTCTAGTAACAACCATTCAACTTCAAGGACATGTTTGAGAACAGAAAAATCTGAACAAGCAGACCACTCTGCTGTTCCTACGCTACTGCTTCTTTTCATTATTAGATACTTTTTGAGCAAGTCCAGTCAACATTTTATTGCTTAGGGCTAAGTTCTTTAAAGCACACAATGCATCTCCTCTGAGTATTTCCCACTAGCGTGTAACCACAGAATCAAAGATGACAGTGTTGCTGTGAAAAGCCCGGACACATTCTTCCAAAGTATGGGATATTTGCATTGAACTGCAGTCATTTGAACAGAAAATCGCAATACCATTTTTGTTGCTTAGTCTGTATATTATTACAATATCACATTCTACATTTCCATCCCATCCTTTCCTTCAGTCTTAAGGTGGACAATACCATTTTCAAAACACAAAAATGGAGACAGTGAAAACTGCAATATCGCAAATATTTAAAAGATTATAAAGCTGTACAATAACATCCTCCCAACTCGATCCCTGAGCCTTTTGCCTTCATTTCAGCTGAAAAGAGTTCCTACCAGCTACCTTCACCACAAACCAATCTTTTCTGCTTACTGAGCCCAGGCCTTCTCCCTGTCTTATAAGAAGGCCATAGGTCGCCTCTTAACCCATTTCTACTTACCACCATGCATCTCGTACATACAGAAGCCTCTTTTCACAGCCCTAGCCGTCATACTTGATCATTCATGTCCTCCTTCATGCAGGGGGGCAGGGATGATAGCTTTTGCTTCTACCATTCTTAATTGGCACTTCTAAGAACTTCCTTTAGCTAATCACTCTTAATGACTAATGATCCCAAAACCAAACTAAAGAGACCTAATGGGAGTCCCTTCCAAGTAATGCCACGAAGCTATTGGGCTGAACTCTCCTGCATGATACTGCTAATTCCCATTCCTCAAAACAAACGGGGGGGGGAGGAAGCCTTGGCATGGGGAAGCAGGTGAGGATAACGTGATGGAGGGCTCACTTGCTCACTTCAGCACAAGAGAAGCCCTGCAAGATGTCTCCTTAGCTAAAAATATTACACTCACACCCTGCCTAGATCTAATAACCCCAAACCTCTAACTCCCATGCTGAAACAACACAAAATCATGTGGTACCCTTTTGGACGGTAATCATAAAGCACCCTCTGGAAGGTAGCCTCTGTGTTTCTGGGCTACTGGTGAAAACCCCAATCCTAGACCTATATTATGTAGTTTCAAATATCCAAAGCATTAAATAATTTCCCTCCTATCTGCTTTTTATACCTGAGAAGAATGGGAATGGATTGTAAGTGCTGAAAAGAACAAGTCTCCCCAGGAGTTCCCAGCACCAAAACCAGTGCAGATGGCAGCCATACAATCCAGCCAGGGATTGCCATCTGGCCACTCGTGATGGAATGGGCTTCCTGCTGCAATGCTATCCTTGTGGTAGCTTCAATGACTGTCTGCAGCTGCCTCAGGAAAGCAGGACGGATCAAAAGCACCCAAAGCCTCAGGAATCTCTACTCTTTCTTCCTGTTGAACAGATCAGAAAGAAAAAGTGGAAGAACAGTCCAGTTTCCAGTTTTCTTGAGGTTGCACAGTATAATTACTTCAGGCGTAGGTAGTGAAAATAGAGACCACACCAAGTGCATAAACCAGTTAAAGAGTTAACTAAAACAGAAAGAGAAATATGAGACTTATTGAAAGACATGCAATTCAGAAAAAATACAAAAAACCCTCAGTATATACCCTTTTGGAGCAAACAACAACAACAAATTAAGCTATCCAGTTGCTCTAGTCTCAACTCCCCCTAGACTCACCAGACTCTCATTAGGATTTCTTGACCATGAGTAGACTTTTGTTCCTTGAAGCCTTCCTTCCACACTCGGCAAACCCCTGTCTATCTCCCAGGCACCTTATCACCAGGAGATTCTCCTTGTTTTACAACTTCAGGATGATGGATTTCTTGATAAAGGGCTCATCCATACTTTGTTTAATCTGTCATGTAATCCCCATGTATTAATTCACCCTCGTCCATATGACATTCCCCGCCAACCGCTGCCCTCCTTAATTTTCTCCTAACTAAATCCAGACTATTCAGAGTATTGCTGTGTTAGGAAACTGCAGATTTAGTTAGGAAAAAATTGGGGAGGGCAGCGGTTGCTAGGGAATGTCATATGGACAAGGGTGAATTAATGGAGACACAAGGGGCTTATATGACAGATTAAACCAAACTATGGATGAGTTGAAGGACTCCCTGCCAATCATTTATCCTACCCTAGTAGGTCACAGGAAGTCATGAATGATCCAGACTGGGATTTGACTTTCCATATATAGGCAATGGTGGACACACTGCCTTGATACTTGTGCCCCCAAGCCATGTCATGTGATCAACCAGACCACATGATTTGGGCACGTTAACCCTATAGGTTCCTAAACAAACAGATAAGTACAAACATGCATTCCTATATTATACCCAGCACTCCATAATCCATGTTAACAGTCCAGGACAGCAAAGTCCAATTCCTTCACAATACACACACAAAAAGCTAACAGCTCCATTTGGCCCTCCCACCCAAGGAGTTCAGTGGAAGAGGGCTCTCTTATGGCTGCCATTCTAAATTCTATTTTAGCAAGAAGAAAATCCCATTGTACTCAGTGGGACTTATCTCTAAATAAACATGCTTAGTAAGTTTTTGCTTTATAGCAGATCTGGGGAATAGGGATTGGGCAGAATTCCGCTGAAGGTACCAGATCTTTCCACAGTTCACATTTTCACTATCTATGCAAAGTGATCTTGTTTGCTGCGAGCATCCACAGGTTTTCCTGACATCAGGGTTTTTTAAAAAAGGTTTTAATCAAACCTTGTTGATTATATCAATATTGTCATTGATATTGAAAACAACATTTTAACTCACTGCACAGAAGTTATTTAATATAGTCAGTGTGCCCAGTTTTTTTCTTTCTCTCTCCACCCTCCATTTGAATAATCCAAGTGTGGAGTGAATTAAGGAGGTTGCACAGACTCCCCCGTCCAAATGGAGAAGGTGGCAGAAGAGAGGTTTGACTTGGAGCTGCAGCACAACAATTAAAGGTTAATACCCGAGATTATTCACTAATAGGCAAAAAACCTTGCGGTTTAAGAATGTACCTATAGCCAACAGATATTTCTATCAAACTTTAAAAAGCAGGGAAATTGGGCAGCTATAGTGAATGCACCAGGGGAGCAGGAGACCTGACCTCCTCTCTGAGGTATTGTACTGCCCTATAAATTTGGTGTAATTGGTTTGGTTTGGAGGTTTGGAGGTGATAGGAGGAAGGAGGAAGGGAGGGCAAGTTAGATTATTTGCATGCTTATTGAGTTCAATGGGATTTACTCCCATGCAATCATGCTTTAGATAGGTAAAACTAGCCATGGGGAAAAGAAGGGGGAGATGGGGGGGAAAGGAGGAGGGGACAGTCATTGCTTCTCCCAAAGAATCCTGGGAGTGTAGTTTGTGAAGGGTGCTGAGAGTTGCTAGGACAGCGTTTCCCAACTAGTGGGCCACCAGACGTTGTTGGACCACAATTCCCATCTTTCCTTACCATTGGCAATGCTGCCTGAGGCTGATGGGAATTGTGGTCCAACAACATCTGGTGGCCCACTAGTTGGGAAAGGCTGTGCTAGGAGATGCCTTGTTCCCCTCACAGAGCTTCAATCAGAGTGGCTTACTGTTAAACCACTCTGGATACTGGAGCTCTATCAGGGGAATATGAGTCTCCTCTCAGCATCCTTCACAAACTACACTTCCCAGGATTCTTTGGAGGAGGTTATGACTGTCTCAAGTGAAATAAAGGTCTGGTGTGGGTGTGGCCTCCTGATTAGCCAAGCCAAGCAGCTGCGAGTCTGGCATTTAGAACACTGAGAGTTGGTTCTTACTGAGCATGCCAGGGCTTATAATTGACTCCAATACTAAATTTCTTAAATTAATTAAAAATCAGTTAGGCATTTTTTAAACTTTTAAATGGCAGACAATGAAGGTCATTGTAGGGGGCAAGGTCAGTAATAGGATTACAGGTACTCCGTGAACATGGCTGATTAATTTCAACAAATTATGAGAACACAGAGGAAAAAGTCCAGCAGGGCTCTGGATTTTCCACCTCTGTTTTACACTTTGAACTCTTGATTCTCTCTGACTGTTGTGTGTATCACCATTTCTGAGCTCAGAATTATAGGTTTGTAAGGTTTTGCTTTGAAATGAGCTTATGGGAAGCATCAGAATGGCATGGGGGTATTTTCAGTTTAACACTGCAGAATGCAAAACATTCATGCTGGCTATAGTATATAGCCACTCTTATGGCTGTATAATTAGGGGGTAGGGAGGAACTGCTAGCTTGTCTATGTACCTGACTCAGTGGTCAAGTTGAGGAGACTCTCTAGGTTTACCTTTTAATCTCGGTAGTATTAACTGTTAAGGAAGTATTTTAAGCTGTTTAGGAAGCAGTAGGGAGAAATATTGTCATTCTTTCCCTCCCCCCCATCTTATTTTCAATTCCATATATACCACTTATAAACCACTTATATGGTGGCGATGCATTGATGACATCTTTATGGTCTGGACAAATGGTAAAGAGAGTGTGGACCAATTTAAAAATTACATCAACTCCATCCATCTATTAAGTTTACATTTAATAGTACAAATGACAATCTGCACATCCCTTTTCTTGATGTCCTTCTCACCATTCAAAACAACAAAATAGCCACTGATCTCTACAGCAAACCCACTGATGCCCACACCTGTTTAAACTGGAAACCCTGCCATCCTAAGCATATAAAGAAAAACATTGTGTATAGCTTAGCTCTGAGAATCAAACTTATTTGCAACACTGAAGATAAATACCAGAGAAGGATCAGTGAACTTAAAGAACACCTTCTTCTGAAAGGATATTCTCCACATATTATGAATTGCAACATCCACTGAGCCTCCATTCTGTCCAGAGAAAACCTCCTCCATCATACTGAGGTGTCAAAGAGCAGAGAGCAACGGATTCCATTTGTGGTGGATTTCCATCCAGCATCTCCCACCACCGAGCAATCAGGGAAAGCTACCCATTGCTGGCAAACTCTGAACATCTTGCTAGAGCCATCAACAGGCCTCCTGTTGTAGCATTTAGCCAGCCTCCTAATTTGCGCAGACTGTTGGTGAGAGCTGTGCTTAAGCCACCTTATCACCAATCCAGGGTCTCATCCTTGTCACTCCAAACGCTGTATCACCTGTGTGTACCTCAGGGAGACAGCTACTTTTACAAGCACTGGGACAGGCAGGACCTATTACATCAAACGAATATCACCTGCAGGTCCTGCAATATAATTTATGTCATCGAATGCAAAAGACCAGGATGTCATATCCAATATGTAGGAAAGACCACAACTGACCTACGCATCCACTTCAGGAACCACAAATCGGCAATTTTGCCAAAAATGTGGAGCAACCAGTTGCAAAGCATTTTAACATTGAGGGTCACAGCCTGTTGGACTTTTCCATTACAGCGATAGAGATGCCAGCAGATCCAGCAGCACTGACTAAAAGGGAGAATTTTTGGGTTTACTCTCTGGACACATTGGCACCACATGGCCTGAACCTGGAGGACTGTACCAGCATCACTTAGCTTCTGCCAATGAAGCCCCTCTGAGCATTCCATCCTCAACGATCTATAACTGCCACCTTGGTAACAGCATTTGTATGTTAGCAGCTGATGAAGGTGGAAGCTGAAACGTTTTGTTAATATAATAAAAACCTCTGTTTGGTTAATCACAATTATGTGTGTGTGTATATATATATATATATATATATATACCACTACCATGCCTATTAGTAACATTAAAAATAATATGAATAACATTAGTTTCTGCCAGTGGAATATGAACCAATAACAGCAGAAGATAGCAGAAAACAAGCAAACACGAGTAGAACTATCTGCCAGTTTGAAGGAATGAGATAGAACCAGGACTAACAAGTAGATTCCATTCCAAATAAGGAAGAACTTGAGGAACTCAGACACAGTTGCAGTTTTTTCTTTTACTGAAGAGAAAGTTTCAGTTCAATGCGCTTCATGAATCTACTTATGGCTTACTTAGAACTCAGCATCCCTCTCTAACTGACTAGGCACAACTTGGCAGCATAAAGATGTTGACTGAGCAACTAACCCTCCCCCTTACCCAGCTTAAGTAGGGCTAGGTGTCCCCCCTTGCATGTACCCTGAGTCACGGTTGGAGGCAGATGCGTAATCACGAACTCCTCCTGAGCTGGGTTTGTTGCATCTCCCGCTGCATCCTCCTCCTGGACCTGGGCAAAGGTGGGGTCTCGGCGTCAGTCCCATCCTCTCCCTCTATGAGGAGAGTGCTGTCTGTCTAACGGAGAAGGAGAAGGAGTAAGGGGCTGGTCTGGGGTCCCTCTTGGTGGGTGTCTGGGACAGCTGGAGATTGCTTGTAAATGCCCGGAGCAGGGGCTGCTTCAATGTCCCACCCTTTGCTGGGTCCTTCCCCAGCTGGGACGTCCCAGTCAAAGTCTTCCTCCCCCCCCCGTGCATCAGTCCACCCCCGGCTAGCATGGCTCACAACAGATTGGGCCCTTCTGATGTTGCTGTTACTACAATTCCCATCATCCCTGGCCATTGGCCATGCTTTCTGGGACTGATGGGAGTTGTAGTTCAGAAACATCTGGCGGGCCAAAGGTTTCTGACATCTGCTTTACAGAATAAATCATTAGATGCTCAGGGACAGGGGATGTGGGAAATGCCTGGCTGTAGTGGTGCCATCACTGTGGTGAAAAACTTCATTCAACAGAATGATCAGGAGGGTAAAGCAGAAGGACTGGCTTTACCACAGTTTGAAGTAAGTGAAGTAATACACATTGCCATCTAAAGAGGTGGACTCCTGTAAGAACAATAAGCCCAGAGACAAAAGTTACCACTGCCTGATAAGCTTTTTTCTTGTTACAGAGAGAATTTTAAGGATTGTAAGAAGAACCAGGACTATTTCACACATATCACACAATTCTCTCTGCATTCCTCTATTCAGTCTTAACATACAATATAAGTATTCTAAGCCAGGCATTCTAATAGGAAAAAAATCTATTGACTGAATCCTCAATTCTCTAAATGGCATTCCTGAGAAATACATTGCACAGTGAACTGCAGTGGTAAATAAAAGGCCCCACAGTTACCACACCTGACTTTGTTCAAAATATGCATTCCCCAATAGCCACTGCTTGCTTATAGGGGTATAAAGCAATACTTTCTGAAATATACTCCTGAATTCATTGAAAATGTTTATGACTGGCTTAACTGATATCATTAGATCGCATCCTGTCACAAAATTATGGCAGTTGCATGAGTGGCGCACAACAATGTTTCAGATGTGCCTTATACTGCTGCCTGTTCTTTTAAATGGTGAACATGTGCACAATAAAGTCAACTGAGGATAACAATGCACATCTGATGTGCACCAATGATTCAAGCAGCGTCCTGAACATGCAATACCACCATGTGAGAAGATGGAAACGTCCAGAAAGGTGGACATGTGCAAAATCTAATAACTTGGCCTCCCGATCAGATAAACATTGCCTTGATGGAACTCACACGATTGTGGTTTGTGAGCTGTGTGCCTGAGAGTGCACAGCAGCAGGGAAATAAAGGATGAGGCTGGGAACTAGAGTTTGCCTCTGGCCGTTTCACTGCCCTAGGTCTGACACTTTGTGCCATTCAAGCAATTGCTATGTCCTGCAATAGACGTTGCTGCATTTCAATGTGCTCTAATTTTATTTTTATTTATTGCATTTGTATACCACCCCATAGCCGAAGCTGTCTGGGTGGTTTACAACAATTAACAACATTAAAAACAAATATACAAATTTAAAAACACATTTTTAAAAAGCAATTTAAAAACACATGCTAAAATACCTGGGAGAAGAGGAAAGTCTTGACCTGGCGCTAAAAAAATAACCATGATGGCGCCAGGCGGACAACTGAGAAGGCCATCTCCCAGCTTCCCTCCGAGTAGGCACCCAGAGGAGTTGAGCGTAGTGTACGGGTGGGTTCATGTTGGGAGAGGCGTTCCATCAGGTATTGTGGTCCTAAGCCGTGTAAGGCTTTATAGGTTAAAAACAGTACCTTGAATCGAGCTCGGAAGCATACAGGCAGCCAATGCAAGCGGGCCAGAATCGGTTTTATATGTTCAAACCGTCTGGTCCCTGTTACCAATCTGGCCACTGCATTTTGCACAAGCTGCAGTTTCCGAACCGTCTTCAAAGGCAGCCCCACGTAGAGTGCATTGCAGTAATCTAACTTGGAGGTTACCAGAGCATGGACAACTGAAGCCAGGTTATCCCTGTCCAGATAGGGGCACAGCTGGGCCACCAACCGAAGTTGGTAGAAGGCACTCCATGCCACCGAGGCTACCTGAGCCTCAAGTGACAGAGATGGTTCTAGGAGAACCCCCAAGCTACGAACCTGCTCCTTCAGGGGGAGAGCAACCCCATCCAGGACAGGTTGGACATCCACCATCCGGTCAGAAGAACCACCCACTAGCAGCATCTCAGTCTTGTCTGGATTGAGCCTCAGTTTATTAGCCCTCATCTAGTCCACTGTCGCAGCCAGGCACCGGTTCAGCACATTGACAGCCTCACCTGAAGAAGATGAAAAGGAGAAATAGAGCTGTGTGTCATCAGCATACTGATGGCAACGCACTCCAAAGCTCCGGATGACTGCACCCAACGGTTTCATGTAGATGTTGAACAGCATGGGGGACAGAACTGACCCCTGCGGAACCCCATACTGGAGAGTCCAGGGTGCCGAGCAATGTTCCCCAAGCACCACCTTCTGGAGCCGACCTGCCAAGTAGGAGCGGAACCACCGCCATGCAGTACCTCCCACTCCCAACTCATCCAGTCTCCCCAGAAGGATACCATGGTTGATGGTATCGAAAGCCTCTGAGAGATGAAGGAGAATCAACAGAGTCACACTCTCCCATCTCTCTCCCGACAGAGGTCATCATACAGGGTGACCAAGGCTGCTATATAAGCTGCTATAAAATAAGCTGCTATATAAACTGGAAAATATATCACTATAATGACTGTTTTTCTAACTAGCTTTATTGTATTTGTACTTGGAATTTTTCTCTTAGTTTATGATCTTGCATTTTGTCTAAATTAAATCTCATCTTGTTAATCTTCACAAAGTTCTTTAAAATCTCAAGATCTTTTCGTTATCTCTCTCCGTCCTCCACAGTTTGGAATTTGGTATCATTTGCAAATTACATTTATGGGGGGGGGAGCACATTAAGCAGCCCTGTGACCAGGACTGACCCTAGTGACTCCCCTTCTCACTGATTGTCTTCTAAATGGATGTTGCACCATTTATAATTGCAGAACACAGACTCATAAGTAGAAATAACAAGTGGCAATTAAAAATAAAAAGTGGGGATTTGCAGAATGTCAATAACGGCTATAGAAAAAATATCCCAAAGGAAGACTATTGCTTAAAAATAATAAAGTAGTAAGAAATGCAGCAAATTATACAAAGTGCATTTCCGAGTCAGCCCTCAATAGTAATTGATGCGCATGAAGATTAGACTATTCCATAAAAACACTCAAGATTTTGATGACCTTTGTCGGGAGAGAGACGGGGGAGTGTGACTCTGTTGATTCTCCTTGATCTCTCAGCGGCTTTCGTTACATCGACCATGGTATCCTTCTGGGATTAATAAACTGAGGCTCAATCCAGACAAGACTGAGATGCTGCTAGTGGGTGCTTCTTCTGACCAGATGGTGGATGTTCAACCTGTCCTGGATGGGGTTGCACTCCCCCTGAAGGAGCAGGTTCATAGCTTGGGGGTTCTCCTAGAATCATGTCTGTCACTTGAGGATCAGGTAGCTTCAGTGGCACGGAGTGCCTTCTACCAACTTCGGTTGGTGGCCCAACTACGTCCCTATCTGGACAGGGATAACCTGGCTTCAGTTGTCCATGCTCTGGTAACCTCTAAATTAGATTACTGCAATGCACTCTACGTGGAGCTGCCTTTGAAGACGGTTCGGAAACTGCAGCTTGTGCAAAATGCAGCGGCCAGTTTGGTAACAGGGACCAGATGGTCCGAACAAATAAAACCGATTCTGGCCCGCTTGCACTGGCTGCCTTTATGTTTCCGAGCTTGATTCAAGGTGCTGGTATTGACCTATAAAGCCTTACACGGCTTAGGACCACAATACCTGATGGAACGCCTCTCCCGAAATGAACCCACCCGTAAGCTACGTTCAAGATCAAAGGCCCTCCTCCGGGTGCCTACTCCAAGGGAAGCTTGGAGAATGGCAACAAGGGAGAGGGCCTTCTCAGTGATGGCCCCCAAATTATGCAAAGATTTGGTTGACAAGGTGCGCCTGGCGCCAACACTGTTATCTTTTCGGCACCAGGTCAAGACTTTCCTCTTCTCCCAGGCATTTTAGCATGTGTTCTATATTGTTTTAAATTTTTAAATTGTGTTTTAAATTGTTTTTAAAAGATGTATTTTAAATTGTATTTGTTTTTAGTTATTGTAAACTGCCCAGAGAGCTTCGGCTATGGGGCGGTATACAAGTTTAATAAATAAATAAATAAATAAGATTTTGTGATGTGCATGATTTGAAAGGAAGAAATCTGCACTGTCAATGGAGTGCACCAGAAGACTTCGGATTATAAAAAGAGTACAGCAAGATGACTTACCATTCTCCAGTTTCTGTGTTTCAATCCCCGCCTCCCATGACCCTAATAAACATCCTGTAAAGGCATACAAGGCAGCCTTGTAATGCAGGAACTATTCACTAATAGGCAAAATACCTTGCAGTTTAAGAAGGTACCTATAGCCAACAAATATTTCTATCAAACTTTAAAAAGCAGGGAAATTGGGCAGCTATAATTAATGCACCAGGGGAGCAGGAGACTTGACCTCCTCTACAGAGAATCTAACCTAGAAAATTGTATTTCTCTCATTATTCATCCTAGAAATCTGTGTCAAATTTATTTTTATTAATTTCATTCAAACATTTGTTTAAATATTTTGTAAGAACAATATTATTAGAACAACAACATATTATTATTACAGCATTCAAGAGAGTAAAAGGTCTCAGACTGACAAACTAAAAATTTAAATTTTAAAATTGTGTTTTAAATTGTTTTTAAAATATGTGTTTTAAATTGTATATTTGTTTTAATGTTTTTGATTGCTGTAAACCGCCCAGAGAGCTTCGGCTATGGGGTGGTATACAAGTGCAATAAATAAATAAATAAACTGCTCACAAAACACTTTCATTACGTCTTGAAGTGGAAGGAAGGCAACATGTAGCCTTCCCACCCATTCTCTCTCCAACCCCCAACCAGCGACAGGCAGTCTATGAGCTGAGCACAATGGGATAGATTAAATCTTCAAGGTCAGATTTTTTTGGGGGGGGATCTTTGATACAGAGGAGCCAGAAAGTTCCTGGAGACAAGAACATAGGAGGGTGTTTTAGGCTGTTCATCCAGCCTAGTAGTATGTAGTATGACTAGTTCTCCAGGATCTCAGGCAAAGGTTGATTACATCACGTGAAACCTACTCCTTCCTTCCTTCCTTTTAAAAAGTGGAGATACCATGGGTTGAACCTGGGACCTTCTGTATACAAAGCACATCGTCTACCATTCTGAGCTATAAGCTCCTTTAGGTCCTCTGGTGGGAAAGAAGGAACATGGAGTCGATCACCTTACACCAAAACATGTGCATTATGGAATGCAGGAGGAAGCCTTGAGACACGTGTCCCCCCCCATATCCATCAGTAAGATGCATCGTAAAATTGGACATACATGTTGTACTCACACCATCTTCTTCTACAAAACATAGGGCTGGATATAGTGCAGGATATGTGGGAGTGGAATATGTGAGCCTGTGATTCATTCCCAAGCCCCTACAAGCAGAGCTTGGAAAGTTACTTTTTTGAACTACAACTCCCATCAGCCCAATCCAGTGGCCATGCTGGCTGGGGCTGATGGGATTTGTAGTTTAAAAAAAGTAACTTTTCCAAGCTCTGCCTACAGACATGTGAATTGGCCCAGAGTAGGATGGCATATCAGTTCATGGAGCTCTGTCAGGCACATGCTGAAAAGGAGCTTTAAGGAGCTTAAATGGGGGAGGCAGACTCAGAAGGTGACACAATTGGTCCCTAATTGTATGCACTGCAGTCCCAAGATTGGAGAAAACAGTTGTGTGATTTGCAGAACCTTAAGTAATCACTGCCTTGTTCAAAATAATGATGCTTTCCCATGTAAACTGTTTAGCTTTGGCCTCAGACAATCCTTCTGAAGAACAGCTACCACCGATGGCCATTTGTGGCTTGGGTTTGCTGTTTTGAAAGCATTCATATGTTCCCTCACCCCTTAGATGAGAAAAGGAGGGAACAAATTGCCGTAGAAGGTGTCACAGAGCAGGCTGGAGGTGGTAAAGGAGGTATTTTAGAAATAATGAAAACATAGGGTCAGAGTGTCTGCTGGGACAACTTTATGTCAACTCATGGCAAGTGCCAATTTAAAACAGCTGGAACTTCAGCCTCTAATAGTGAGGTAGTGTATTTCACAGCTAAGCGTTTGAAATTTTGTTGTCCTTGTAAACAGAGCCTTTCACTCTTTCCTAAGCCCACACTGGATACCTGCCACAGATATTTCAGTTATATCAGATACAGGCAGCAGCTTCAAAAAGAAGAGGGAGGAAGTAACTGTTGGGGGCGTACTTATGGAGAACCTTTGATATGATTTCAGAGATGCCATCAATATCACCTAGAATGACAAGGGGCAAACATAACCCGGTGAAGATCTGCTTAACCAAATTCTTTCTAACAGGCTCTTGCCATGTCCCTAGCAAACCATGCTACCTAGCAAACGAGACGTCATTGTAATTGTTACCTTGGGTCGTAATGTTTTCAAAAGGATAGGATATAAATATTGAAATGCAATAGATTCACTGAATTTTACTCTCCTTTATGTTTTAACCAGTCAGGTAGATACTTTTGGAAGATGAACAGAGATAGCATAATACCAGTAAAGCAGAGCAATTATTTCCATTACTATACAAAAATAATAATTTGGTTGGTTGGTCGCTCCCCAAGCAATGAGCTGTGTGGGAAAAGGTGGAGGGCTGCAAAACAAAGATGGAAGTTTAGGTGATGAACGTGTAGCATAGAATCAGATATCAAAGAAACTGAAGTGAGAAATCAATGTGAAACTAATGTTTTTGTTTTGTTTTAGATCAGTTTCTGAAACCAATGCACACCTCCAGCATAATGTAAATACAGCCTTTCCCCCCTCTCACTTCAAATAACATGCATCTGTGAAAGAGAGAGCTAGATGGAGGTACTGGAAATATGCATGGATCTTTCATTCCTTGTAATTCTGCAGTGTACACATATCAAAGGAGAAGAAGTTTTATGGAGACCTATGTGGAACCCTCACACATGGGTGATTAAACCCATGTGGCAGTCAATTGTTCTCTAAACTTGTTACATGTTCAACACAATTCTATGCATATTTGCTTAGAAGTAAATATATGTATGTTAATGGGGTTTGCTCCTATGTAAGGGAGCATAATATTTACAACTCTCATAAATTTTAAATGCTGCAACTGAATTGTACAGTATATATGACATGTAAAAAGTCATTAGACAAAGAGATTTGCATCCCTAAAGATTAGGATGCAATCATAATGACTGTTTATTGGATAACATACTTCAATTTACCCTTTTGCACAAACACTGTGCCTTGGATGAAGAGTGGCAAAAGGATCGATTCCATTCAAACCCAAATACCTCTATATTCTAATAGAAAAGAGTGATTAGTATTCTAATAATTTCATAGAATCATAGAATAGTAGAGTTGGAAGGGGCCTATAAGGTAATCAAGTCCAACCCCCTGCTCAATACAGGAATCCAAATCAAAGCATTCCCGACAGATGGCTGTCCAGCTGCCTCTTGAATGCCTCCAGTGTCAGAGAACACACTACCTCTCTAGGTAATTGGTTCCATTGTCTTATGACTCTAATAGTTAGGAAGTTTTTCGTGATGTCCAGTCGAAATCTGGCTTCCTGCAACTTGAGCCCATTATTCCGTGTCATTATTATCATTATTAATGATCCACCTAGTAGGACAGAGCCCACAGGCAATGTATTGTGGCCCACAAGATATTTCCCAACCACCCTGGTTTGCACACCCTCCTAGACAGGCAGAAAAAATGGGGACTACTACAATGTATTTTATGTGGGGCTGTCTTTGAAGACTGGAAGATTAATAACTAAGTCAAGGTACTGAGAATATAGTTTCTCTGTGCTTATACAACTGCACTGGCTCCCATATTGATGTTTACCTTGAAAGGTCTTAATGACTTGGGATCTGGATATGTGAAGAACAACCTATTCCACATGAGCCTGCCTGTTCACTGAAAACATCACTAAAGGCCCTTCTCTGGGTGCCACTTATGTTGTATCTATGATGTATAGTGGGTAGCAACCAAGGATCAGGAATGCTCTCTTCCAGAGAGACCCACTTGTCACCTATTTTGTTGTCTCAGCACCAGATGAATATCTTTGTGTTTTCCTGAACATTTGAACTACAAATTTTACATATACAGTAGTTTTCATGGTGTTCCGCTATTGCTGTTTCTGGTTTTGTATGTTGTTTTTAATCTGTATTTTATTATTTATATTATAATCTTATAAACAAAGAGCAAACAATAGTTGATGGGCTGTATCTAAATTGGTGGATCACAAGTTCTATGTGTTCTTGAATAATCTGGAATCCAAGAATATATTTAGACTGATGGAAAATGAGAAAAATCTATAGGAAATGGAATATTCCATGATTCACGTCATCTATAGCTCCCCAAACGTAGCCCCTGTAGGAGACTAGACTTTAGGATAGAAGGGTTAACTTACTTTCCTAATGAAACTCTCAGTTCAGTAATTAACCATGAGGGGAACCAAGAAAATGAAAGGGAAAGAACAAAGAAATAAAAATTAAAGAACAAAAGAAGAGCCTTTGTACCTGCCCATGACTTTAACTCCTCCAACTACCCTCAGCTCCCTAAATGTTTCTTATTCCATTGAAAAACTTTGCCTATTCTCCTTTGCTGCCCTCTAAACTTGGAATTATCTCTGTAGTTCCATCTCTTTCTTCCTACAAATCTATTCTTCTTCAAAGCCACATTTTCAGTGAAGCCCTTGGATTAACCCCTTAATAATGGAAAGCCAATGTGACAGAGTGGATTTGACCAAGGAGATTTAGGTGCAAATCCCCCAACTCAGCCACAAAATACACTAGGCCAGTCACCAACCACCTCACAGCTTAAAGTACCTCACAGAGTTGTAGTAAGGCTATAATGGACCTCCTTGGATAATGGGGGGGGGCAAGGGGAGAGAGACTGTAACAAATAAAACAATGCTCAAGTACATGTGAACACGTTTGCATATATTCATATCCTGTCATCCTGGCTTCTCTTTCTCCTTCTTGGCTTCTTTCCCCAGTCTGCATCTGTATTGAAACTATTTAATTGTTTTATATATGGAGTTGTTTTTAAATGTTTGTATTTTTTTTACAGATGGACCTGTTTTCAATTGCTTTTACATTTTTTATTCATCTTGTAACTCTTTTATTCATTTTATAATTGTATATTTTATTGTTCTACCCTGCCCTGGGACCATATGGTAAAGGTGGGTAAGAAATCTTACTGAATAAATCTGTGAAACTTTGGACCGTAAGCTCCGCGGGATAGGTACCTGTCTTTTATTTGTACTCTAGAATGTGGCATGTTGACTGGAGAAATAAGAACAGCTTTCTATTCTCTCAGAGTAGGAAAATGATCCTAGGAAGACAGCAATGACAAGCATCCAAGACCAAAACAGAGAGAAAGACTGAATGAGAAAGGTTTTGTCATTTCTTTCTCAGATTATGTTGGGGATGTTGAAATCCATTTTATTGAGAAATCAATTCTAATTTGGCAATCCACACAATATCTGGCAGAAGCCACTGGAAACAAGTCTCCATTGAAAAGTGCCAGTCAATTTGCTTCTGCTGACTTTACTCTAACAAACAGAAGCTGGGAGGTCAATGTGTGGCAGGGAGCCTCATGGTGTAGATGACATTTTCTCAATGAATGCTCAGACTAATAAAGGTTGAGAATTTTTCCACAATGGTTACACACTTAAACATTTCATTCGCAGGAGTTTAAGAAGGAAAAAAACCTTGGATACAAACAAGACGAGCAAAGAGCTAAAGGCCAGAAGGATACTAAGTGCCCCTAGAGCCAATCTGTATGCCACGTTTCATGAAAGGTGAAATCCTGAAAACAGCTTCCTTCTAAGCTTTTATAAAAGCTGAACATCATTTGTTCTTCAATTCAACTGATCTTGGAAGCCCAGCACAGGTCCTGCAAAAGACTGTCAGAAGAAAACTGGAAGAAAAATAAAGCGTTTAAAGGGTAGTGAATTATTGAAGAAACGTTGTCTATTGAAATTGCAGAAATGTACTGCATAAAATTTATCATGGCTACGTGTCCGGGAGCATAAAATGTGCCTCTTAATGCAATGTTTTCCTGACCTTTAAGTAGCTGCAGCTGTCCTAACCTTATTCGTGGTATCTACGTATTCACTCAGAATTTATACAAAGTATCTTGGGAGCAGGGAAAGAGGAAGAGTTTGGGTCGCTAAAGGTCTTCCACAGAGTGATGAAAAGCTATCTGTGCATGCACTGTTCCAACCAAAAAAGGGAGTTATTTTTAAATGTTAATATAAACAAGCAGTAGAGATATTTCAAGATGTCATTATTTACTGATATGAAACAAGGAAAAGGGGGGGGTACACAGGAGAGCAAAACATCATTTTGTTTAGTTCCTGTAACCCATTCTGATCTCTTACTACTATCTCCACAACAATAGTCATTCTAGTTTATTTTGAAGTAAGGTGCCAGGGGAATTGTCTGCTTCTCTCCCTCTACTGTCCTCCCAAGCCTGGAGTTTTATTGATTTATTCATTTATTTAACTTCTATCCCACTCTTCCTCCCAGAAGGAGCCAAGGGTGGTAAACAAAGGAGAAAACACTAAAAAACATCTCAAAACATCTTTAAAGCATTTTAAAAATAAAACATCTTTTTAAAAAACGTTAAAAACATGTTTAAAAGCAATTGCAAAACAAACACAGACTGGGATAAGGTGTCTACTTAAAAGACTTTTTCAAAGAGGAAGGTCTTCAGTAGGTGCTGAAAAGAAAACAGAGATGGCGCCTGACTAATATTTAAGGGGAGAGGAGTCTCTTTTCCCTACCCATCACTCTCGCTATCTTGAAGGCAACTCAACTATTCAGAAGTAATAGGTAGATGGGGATAGGAAACTGGCAGCCTGGCGGACTCAATCTGGCTCCCTGGGATTTCCTAACTGGCTTCCAGCATAGTCAAGGAACAGAAGGATCCTTCCCTTTTTATGCAGCTTATATGCAGTCTGAAAGCAGAAACTCCTCCCCTTGTCGAATTGAACAAATTCACACTTTATGAAACAGTATGAGAACCAAAACACAGCCACCCTTCGAAATTCACACTTATTTATATTTTGCAATGCAGTTCATCAACCAATGTTTACAAAAATGCATATGTTAGGGGAAAGTCTGCAGAAAAATGAAAATACTGTATGAATGCAGATAACATACAAAAATGCATTATATTATGAGAAACTGGTTGCAAAAATGTGTACATTAGTCAAAACTGCCTACAGAAATGTGTTTATTAGGAGAAATTCACACTAAAATGCTGGGTTTCTTTTTTTGTTTTTAGCCTTAAGTTCAAACTTTATTCTCATTACTGTGAGAATTTTCATGAGGACTTATTAAAAATTTGCAAATTGCTACAGAAATGTGAACTGAATTTACAGACAGAAAAATGATACAGATCTTTCCCTACTTGAAGCTGCTATTTAAACACACACACACATACCAGTTTTATATCTTTGTGCTTAATCCAATCCAAAAGAGAAATTCCCACTTAGGGCACAATCCAACTCATATTTACACTGGGCTGAGGGGAGGTAGATATGGTGGACCCCCGGCTGAGCCAGCAGAGTTCCAGCTTACCTGGGCTCCACCGGCAGAAACCCCTCACCTCTGCTCAGCCAGGGCAGAGCCAGGACCCTGCCGACTCAGGTGGGGGTCTAGGGAAGCCCAACCTGGTGGAAGGGGTGCTGGTGGAAGCCAGCATAAGACCCAAAAAAGGGATGTTCTGAGGGGGGGGTCAGAGGAGGTGCTAGGGGCGACTTACACAACGTTCAACTCCCATTCAGAATTCTCCTGCAGGTCCCAATTCAGGCCAAAGTTACACTGAGAAAAACATTTGTCTAAGAAAATAATTACAATGGAAGTCTATGGGGAGCACTTGCTCATGGGTAGGAGTATTTGTGAGAGCCAGCTTTTACTTTCCAGTCCCTGTGCACAGCTCACAGCTCAGCCTGCATTCAGCCACCCCACACAGCAATTGGATGACACAGAACTTCCTGCCAGCTCCTTCTCTGCTGGCACCCCTTCCGCTGGTTTCCCATGAGTTGGATTGCTCTGCCTGTAATACTTGTAGAAAGTCTTCCATCCATATGTGTTAGAGGTTCAGCACTTTTGTAGTACACCTTTGCACTACAGCACCTTTGTAGTAACACAGAGTTCTTCCTCAGGCATATTGCCACTTTGTTTCTCTTATGATGCCTAGGAAGTTGCCACATAATGCCCCACCCATTGCTGGAGGGGGAGCAGTTGAATAGCATCCTCCTCGGTGGTGAATTTCATGCCCCCTCAAAAAAAAAAAAGCGTAGAGAAATGGGCACTATTTCAGGGGCTCACATTTTGCTCCCCCTCTCCCAAATTTGAGCCAGATGTGTTCCTATGAGAACTTTCAGCTCAGAATGTCTTTACTTTAGTAACTCTCATTTCCCATCCCACTAGCAGGTGGAGCTATCTGCCAGAGGCACATTAGTGCTGATTTTACATGTATCTTCAGAGTTTTTTGTGTCTGGAATTATGTCCCCTAATGATAAAATTATCCCTGGCACAGTGAGAAAAATATATAAATGCAGAAGCACAACATACAACACAGTGCATCCAGTCATTAAATTTTGATTTCTTAGTCTTGCTCCTTTTTATCTTATACAGCAAAATAAAAATGTGACCCTCAAACTACTTGACAACTCTTTGGGTGCATTCAGACAGTTTCACTCTTTACTTAGGAAGCCTCACTTTGACCACAGTTTGTGATTCCTTGCTCTTGTATGCTGTCACCTTTAATTCAAGGTTTCCATCTACAACCAGAGTCCCATATTTAGAAGTATATCATGACTTACATTTCCACATTCCATTTAGAACCAAGGTCATTGCTCCATAAGGACCTGATTCCCTCCGTTCCACATTGGCAGCATTCTCACAGTCTTTAGAAGTATCCATTTTCCCTTTGTTATTCCCAGAGGTGAGTTAAATCTAGGGAAATATGTCCTAAAAAATATATTTAAGGCCCAGAAAGAGTACAACCCTTAAGCTTTTGTGTTTTATCTTTAGAGAAGAGTGCTAGCTCAAGTTAGCTTTGGGAGCATGACTTGTTACAAGCCATGCTCCTATTCCTTATGGTAGTTTTGTACACACATACACACACACACACTTTTGGACAGACAAAACCTTTGACCTAACATAAGGCATAAAATCCCACAGGACTCCAAATTCCAAAAATCTAAATCTGATAAGACTGACTAGTCTTCTTTAAGAAACCGGTGGGTGAGAAGCAGATGTAAATTTAAAAAATACACTGATGTTGCAAATATGATTTGCCATGGCGTTAATTCCAGACTACTTTTTAAAAAGATTTTTTTTAAAAAAAAAACTGCAGGCTGTTTTCTTCACAATAGTAACCATTACATTGTTTCAAGTATGTTCTTCTTATGATACAGCTAACTTATAGATGGCAGGTCATTAACACTAAATCTAAGAATACAGTAATGATTTGAAATGAATGCTGTTGAAAGTGAAAGAGGAAAGCCCAAAAGCAGGACTACAGCTGAACGTCAAGAAGACTAAAGTAATGACAGCAGAAGATTTATGCAACTTTACAGTTGACAATGAGGACATTGAATGAACTTGTCAAGGATTATCAATACCTTGGCACAGTCATTAACCAAAATGGAGACAATAGTCAAGAAATCAGAAGAAGGATAGGACTGGGCAGGGCACCTATGAAAGAAGTAGAAAAGGTCCTCAAAATGCAAAGATGTATCACTGAACACTGAAGTCAGGATCATTCAGACCATGGTATTCCCAATCTCTATGTATGGATGTGAAAGTTGGACAGTGAAAAAGGCAGATAAGAGAAAAATCAACTCATTTGAAATGTGGTGTTGGAGGAGAGATTTGCGCATACTATGGACTGTGAAAAAGACAAATAATTGGGTGTTAGAACAAATTAAACCAGAACTGTCCCTAGAAGCTAAAATGATGAAACTGGGGTTATCATACTTTGGACACATCATGAGAAGACATGATTCACTAGAAAAGACAATAATGCTGGGAAAGACAGAAGGGAGTAGAAAAAGAGGAAGGCCAAACAAGAGATGGATTAATTCCATAAAGGAAGCCACAGACCTGAACTTAAAAGAACTGAACAGGGTGGTTCATGACAGATGCTCTTGGAGGTCACTGATTCATAGGGTCGCCATAAGTTGTAACTGACTTGAAGGCACATAACAACAACTTATATTACAATTTATTATAAATAATGGTAATAAATTGTATTTATGTCCATAGCTTTCATCAAAGTAGTGTGTGACTAGGTTTGCCCTGTTGCCTGGTTAGCTGGGTTTTACCTGGATTCTAGTCATACTACTCAGTGCCTGCTTAGCCTATTAGGTGGCTCAGATTCCCAGCTTTCATTTTTTTAAAAAAACCAGTCTCTAACCCTTGTGGATCCAGAGATACAAGGCAAAACGTGGATGCAGTTTTCTGCCTTCTGTTCTTTTTAGTCAATAAGGGACACCACAGCTGCCCTGAGAAAATCAAGAATTTTAGTCTGCCTACTTGCTGCATATGCAGAATCTAGGCAGTTTAGAAAACTGCACATGGTCACTTGATCAACACGTGCAGCTCCATCCCTTATCCATAGGCTTTCTTGTGGAGTCAGCAAGGAGAAGCAGCCTTCATCTCTATTGGCTCTGTGTCTCAGGGTATGTGTCTTAAGTGGTGAATGCAATGGGAGGGTCATGGATCATGGAGAATGGAATTAAGGGATATGGATCCACCAAACTCTCCCTCCCCTGAACAAATACAACATGCAAATACAAGAAAAGCAATCCTCTCTCTAGATAAGGCTGTGGTATTAGCATTTGCCTTTTTGGCCCTGCCCAAACACTGTTAAATTGTGCTTACTTCCACCGCCTCCCCCCCCCCCGGAGGAAGGAGAGGCAAGAGTAATAGCACCAGGGAAGCACTAATCTTTTACCTGCTTGTCACCCTCCTCCATGGTCAACATAATTTCAGTTTTCTGACACTTTCATAGAGTGGGGAGGGCGGCTTACGGGCTTCCCTTGGTGAATTCTAACTTTTATACTGTGTTTATGTATATGTTTATGGATATGGATATTGTTTATGTATTTTGCTTTGTAAATTAATTTGATATGTTTTTTATTGTACCTTGTATGTTCTATTGTAAACCGCTTTGAGATCTTTTAGATAGTAAGCGGTCTACAAATGGAAATAATAATAATAATAATAATAATATTAAAGAAGTTGCATCAGAATGCAGTCTCTCTCACCCTTTTGCCCGACAGAGACTCTATTCAGCAATTCAGAAAAAGTGTTTTTTGATCCATATCCTTCTTCAAAATGACTGACAAGCAACTCCTCACTAAACATCACCCTGCTTCATTTTCTCCCCAGGGATATGTGTGTGTACATATATATAACACATACACATATATGCATACACACACACACACACACACATTCAGTGCAGTGGGGGTGTAACCTTTGCCCCCCCTTAAGACCAACAGGAAAGACATAAGACCAATAGGAATGGAACAGCGGTCTTGTCTAATGCTAACACAGCTTGCCAGGTCTCTAAAATTCACTGCAATTTTTATTTTATTTTTTAAAAAAGAAGTGCCAGCACTCAAGTCTCCAAGTTCCAGCCTTTATCATAGTCTTTATCATAGTCAAGCCAGCCTTTATCATAGTCAAGTCTCCATCAAGTTCCAGCCTTTCCCCTCTCCCTGGTCTAGTATGTGAGAATTAGTGTACTAAAGTCACTTCTGACATGCTCAGACACCACTTTCTTTCAATAAGGCGATTGACTGAACTGATAATATTTCAATCTTTATTTTTATCTGCATTACAAATTGTAGTGGTGTGCTCATTTCACATTTCCTAATTGTTGATATAGATAACCTCTTGGTCACAATATTGCTTTTAAGTGATGCTCTGCTGGCTTTTTGTTTTATGCTAGATTTTTATAATGTTGCACTGTCTTGTTTTATGTTTGTTTCAATTTTGTGTTTTTATTATGTTTTTACATTGATAGTGTATCTTTATTGTTTTTATTATAAGCTGCCCTGATCTCTGTTAAAAACAAGTATGTATCTCTATTTTCATGACTAGAACTTTAAATTTCAAACTGCCGCATTAGGGGGAAAAAGGAATGGATCTTCTACTCTCCCTTATACATAGGTCAGAATGAAGATCCCATTCTAGTTTTTCCTTATCTGAAAAAGTCCTATACCTATGTTCCAATTAGAGACTTGATTGCATAACTGTTTGGGTTTTTTGTTTGTTGGTATATTTTTGTTTTGTTTTATTGTGTTTTCAAAGAGAGCCTCCACTGCTTCCCTGAACATGCCTCTGAAATGCTTTGCATATGTCAAACTATATGGGGCTTTCACTATTACCATTTGAAGGCTGAAATCCTAATGCTTCCTCTGGAATAAATCCCATTGAACTCAATAGAACTTTCTTCTGAGTAAACCAGTTTGAGGCTTTATTACAATAAAGCAGTATATAAATTCTGTTAAATAAATAAACAAACATGGAACATGCTGAAATTTTTATAACAAGGTCAAAATGCAGAAATCAACTTTTTCCTCAGTTGAGGAAGAGTTCTGTACAGTTCCAAAGCTCACATACTTTGTAAATCTTTATGTAAAAAAGATATTATATTTACGTTCCCATTTTAATTATTTACCTAAAGATATGAACTCTGGTTTGGAGCACATTCTGAAACAAATGCTGTTTTAATTTGCTTTAGGCAATAAAGCCAAGCACATATTTTAGTGGATGATGTTTTGTGTTTTAATCGGTTTATGAAGACAAAGCATATGCCACGACACAGTTAAATGATGAACAGATTCCCAGGAATGCCTTTGGCATTGAATATCTATGCATTCATTAGCCTAAACAATTCATCTTCTTGATAAAACTAAAATTAGCAGTAGAGCAGGTTTACTTTTTATGATTAATAAATGATAAAAATCTAAATTATCCCATTTGAAATGACTGCTTTCTTAGCTATTAATTTTAGATTTATCAGCTTCTATAATCCATGCTATTAAGTTTAAAAATCAATTTTCCCCAAATATTATTTTAATATGCTAAGAAAAGGAAATATATATTACATGAAAAGAAGTAGCTCAATTAAAAAAAACTTACAAACATATTCATTTTAGGACCATTTCTAAATCAAACTATAAAAAGATAGAGCATTTGATATATATGTATTGCTTTTTGGAGTAGATACAATCCACGAACCAAAACAAACACACACACACACACAACACACACACACACACAGAGAGATTAGTAATAAAGCATCTGCAGCAAACAGGCAATCCAACTTGCTTACATTTTACAGCCTTGTTTCCATTTGTTTTGCAAACATGCAGACAACAGCTGATTTTGAAAAATACCCCTCTTCCCAAAAATAGAATGACTTAAAGAAAAAATGCTCCCATCGTGGGTCAGCATGTTCCAGCCTCAGCATGACACCCTTGCACCGGAGGTCCTCAACAGGAGCTGCTGCCTTGGCCAATGGGTGACACCAAAAGATGTTCAAAAGTGAGGACAGGAGCTTCTGCTGAATAAACCTGGTGAGTTGTGGAAGCCGCATTATTTCTGTTCCTGTTATTAGTATTTACATTATTGTTTTATTATAAGGATTTTGGTAAACCACTTTGAAAGCCTTGTGGGGTTTTAAAGCAGGATATAATATTTCATGTAAACAGACCAACATACAACATATGAAATACAACATGTCCTGGGATCACAAGTATTAGGCTAGAGACAAGTGATGGTTTTTTCCACAGTACTGAAGGTGATATGAGAGAACTTACACATCACTGCTCATGGTGTTTATACTCACCCTCCATTATCCAGCAAAAAAAAAAGGAGAGAAAATCTTAAGGTTTTCATATCATTTAAATAACTTCCAAACCCATCTCAACAGACCTGACAGCAGAAGGAAAATGTGTACTAAGGGTGAAAAGGGTAAGGCTCCTATTTTATGGAACAGCTACAGCACTGGAGGAGACCTACCCTGGGAGTAAGTATCTGAGCACCTGGGTGCTTGCTTGCTCACTCCTCTGGGTTGCTGTCTCTTGAGACAACTGAAGCCCTGGTAAGTGCTGCAAGGGCTGGGACCCCTGCCTGACCCTGACTCCAGAAAGAGGTTGCAGTCAATATTGCAGCCTCTTGCATCAGCTCCTAGCTGGGTCAGGGGGCATAAAAGCCCAGCTGCCCTTGGGCAGCAGGTCTGCTGCCAGCGGGTCACCACTGAAGGGGTGACACCAAAGGGAGCCCCTTAGGGAGTCCTGAGGGTGATGGTGCTACCCCCTTCTAATTTTTTTTAACCAATCTAGAGGAAATTGGTAGAGAGGAGGGTGTACGGCACACAGGATAAGAGCTTAACGAAAGGAGAAAGTCGCCAGATGCCTTCAGAGTGAGAGTCTGTAACTGGCCCTCCCTGGGTGTGAGATGGGGGGGGAGTAGATGTGCCCTGTGTAAAAGATACTGAGTGGATCCGACTGTTCCCAATTCTTGCAGAGGCCTACTGGGATAATTGGCTCAGGTAGGTTTTGTTGGTGGGCTCTTGCTGGGTCCCTATCAGGTGTTTAGGAGGAGTCTTAGTAAGTAAGAATATGGGTGATGCCACCCCAATTTCAGTGATCATGGGTAGAGGGAGATATGGCCATAGGGAAGTGGTGAACTAACACAGAAAACAAGAGCAAGGCTGACTATGCCTTGATCCTCGTTCGCACACTTCTCATGGATGGGTTCCTCGTTGCTCATCTGCTATGCCCACTGACCTGTGTGTGCTGTTGTTTAACGCCAGATCAGCGCACAATAATACCACACTCATCCATGGATGAAGGTGCCGATCTGGTGTGCATTACCGAGACCTGGGTGGGTGAGCTGGGAGGAGTTCATCTGACCCAGTTTTGTCCACCTGGATACTCGGTGCAACACCAGCACAGGCTGCAGGGGTGAGGGGGAGGTGTTGCTATGCTCTACAGAACTTCCATCTCTGTCACCAGGAAACCACTCTGTCTTGGAGCTGGCTGTGAGGGCCTGCACCTGGTGTTGGGCCAAGCAGATAAGAAATTAGGGTTGCGGCTGGTGTACCATCCACCCGGCTGCCCAGCAGCTTCTATGACCAAGCTGGCAGAGGCCGTCTCAGCTGAGGTATTGGAGGAACCCAGAACGATAGTCATGGGAGATTTCAATGTTCATGCTGAGGCTGCCTGTAGAGTTCTGGATCAGGACTTCATGGCCTCCATGACGACCATGAGGCTGTCTCAAGTTGTCACCAGCCTGACGCATAGGGCAGAGCACACCCTCAACTTGGTTTTTGCTCCAGATGAAGGAAGGGGTGGTCTGGAGATAGAGGGGATTGAAGTGACCCCATTGTTATGGTTAGACCACTTCCTGGTGAAGTTTAGATTTATGACTCCGATCCTCCTCTGCAGGGGTGGTGGACAGATTAAGATGGTCCGCCTCCGGAGCCTTATGGAATCCATTGGATTCCTGAATGCCCTGGGGAAGTAGATAGAGTAGGTGACCCTGTTGAAGCCCTTGTCACGCTGTGGAACAATGAGGCACATTGGGCTCTTGACTGATTGCTCCTGAGCACGCTCTCTGGCGTTGTGGAGCCCGGTTTGCACCTTGGTACACCAGTGAGCTAAGGGGAATGAAACAGGCTGGATGACAGCTAGAGTGCAAGTGGCAAAAGACGTGCTGTGACGCTGATCATCAGGCACATGTAAAACATCACAACCATGCCTACTATGCGGCAGTGAGGGCGGTGAAGAAGGCCCACTTCTCTGCCACCACTGAATCCTCAAGGAGCCATCCTGTGGAGCTTGTCCATATTGTCAGGGGTCTGTTGACATCAACTCCAGGAAATGGAGTTTTAGATCCTTCAGAGGCCCACTGGTAATTGTTTGCAAGGCACTTTGAGCGTAAAGTCACTCACTTCTGTAGCAATCTTGATGCCCCATTCACATCTACTGTAGTCCCCAGTGAGGTGTCCAGTGCAATGTCTGTTGCAACTTCTTGGGAACAGTTTCAATTGATGCAGCCTGATGATGTAGACAAGGTGCTTGTGACGATACGGCCAGCAATGTGTCCTCTCGACCCTTGCCTTTCTTGGCTTATTAAAGGTTGCCGAGGAGGTTTGACTGAGTGGATCCAGGGTGTGGTCAACACATTGTCGTGGGAGAGTGTGGTTCCAGCCGCCCTGGAATAGGCAGTGATCAGACCGCTTCTGAAAAAGCCCACCCTGGACCCATTGGTTTGCGACAACCACTGCCCGGTTGAAAATACCCCCTTCTTAGGGAAGGTGACTGAGAAGGTTGTGGCGCAGCAATTGCAAGTACTCTTGGATTAAACAGATTATCTTGACCCATTCCAATTGCAATTCCAACCACTGCCTGGACTCAGTGGTGGGCTGGGTGAAGGCCAATAAACTGAGTCTGAATCTTGTTGTTCATCAATTGCTTATCCCACACTTTTTACTGCATTTCTCTGTCACTTTTGTAACTGCAAAAAAGTCCTTTAAAATAAAAAGGGTTTTGTTGCACCACAGAGCTTTAATCCCCTACCTGTTCAAATCTAAATTTCTGGTATGTGATTGAATCCTTCCTGCAGAATACTAAGTCTGGAGCTGACAGAAGGCTTTCCCAAGGTGTTATAGCAGTTTTACTCATTTACATAGAATTTTATTTTTAAAATACCGGCCAAAAAAGAGAAGATCGCATAACAATACAACAAGATTAATAATAAAAGGGAAAAGGACGCTCACTGATTACAGTCCTTAGTATATCATAGGTAAATCTGTGGGACAATTACAATAAATACCTTGAGATTTGTGTCCCACCTTTCCATCTGTTCCCAACACAGTTAACTTCATAAATTTAAAAGAAAAATGAATAACGTAATAATTTAAAAGCAACATAATATATTTTTAAAAAACAGCATCAACACAAAGGAGCAGAAAATCATAAAAATCTAAGGCACTTTCTGGAAGGAGCAAAAACAAACATCACAAGGGAAGGTGATTGAGAAGGTTGTGGCTCAGCAATTGCAAATACTCTTGGATGAAACAGATTATCTTGACCCATTCCAGTCTGGGTTCAGACCTGGTTATGGGACTGAATCAGCCTTGATTGTTCTGATGGATGACCTTTATTGGGAGAAGGACAGGGGGAGTGTGACCCTGTAACTCTTACCTGCTCTCTCAGCGGCTTTTGATACCATTGACCATGGTATCCTTCTGGGCCGACTTGGTGAGATGGGTATTGGAGGCACTATTTTGGAGTGTTTCTGAACCTATCTCCAAGGTCGTTTTCAGAGAATAGCATAGGGTGATTGTCTTTCGGCCCACTGGCAGTTGTGCTGTGGGGTGCCGCAGGATCCCATCTTGTCCCCCATGCTTGGGAGTGGTCATCAGGAGATTTGGGGCAAGGTGTCAGCAGTACGCTGATGATACCCAGCTCTATTTTTCCGTAACATCTGATTCAGGAGAGGCTGTGCAAGCTCTGGACCGCTGCCTAGACTCTGTGGTGGGCTAGATGAGGGCCAATAAACTGAGTCTGAATCCTAGCAAGGCTTGGTGGTTCCTGAGTTCAGATAATTGGTCAGTTGCCTGCTTTGGATGGGGTCGTACTCCCTCTTATCAGGAGGTCCATTCTGCACAACATAGGAAACGGAGCTATAGTGTGGCAGCACCTACCCTATGGTATTCCCTCCCCTTAAATATTAGACAGGCGCCATCTCTATTATCTTTTCAGTGCCTATTGAAGACCTTCCTCTTTCAACAAGCCTTTTAAGTTGAGACCTTATCCCAGTCTGTGTCTGTATTGGAATTGCTTTTAACATCTATATTTTTAACAATATGTTTTTAACCCTTTTAAAAAAGATGTTTTTAAAGCTTTTTAAAAATGTTTTTAAAGTTTTGTTTTAATGTATTTTAAGGTCTGTTTTTATGATGTTGTAAAGTGTTTTTAGCGTTTTTGTTTGCCGCCCTGGGCTTCTGCTGGGAGGAAGGGCAGGATATAAATCAAATAATAAATAAAATAAATAATATGTTTGTAAACCTTTTTTTAAACAATGCTTTTAACCTTTTTTTTAAAAAAAAGATATTTTGAAAGCTTTTTAAAAAATGTTTTTAAAAATGTTTTGTTTTAATGTATTTTAAAGTCTGTTTTTATGATGTTTTAAAGTGTTTTAAGTGCTTTTGTTTGCCGCTCTGGGCTCCTGCTGGGAGGAAGGGCAGGATATAAATCAAATAATAAATAAAAATAAACAAAAAAAATCTTCAAAGAGTGGCAGAATATTACTAAAGGAAAAGTGTGTCAGACCTTTTAGTCTTTGCCCTTCCCCCCCCTAGATGATAGTGGTGAGACATGCAGTAGGCATACTGACAATGTTCGAAAGCTCTTAAGAGTTGAAAATCTGATTCCTAATCAAAACTCTGGTACTCTTCAATTGGCTAAGTTGTAGAGTTGTAACTTTTTATTAAATTCATGAACTAAGATTTGTGACCTACATGACAGTGCTTTGTGTTGTCTACAGGTGGGGGATGACAAGATATACACAGTTCTACAAAGAAAAAGTCAAGATGAAACTTGAGAAAGCGAGTAATTAAAATGGGTGAGTAATTAAAATGAAAATGGACTTGAGTGAACTTAACTTTCAACTGTATTCTAACAGGGAACTCTTCTACTTAAACTGTATGCCCAACAGTATTGCTAGGACATGGTTACAGTACACATTGCTAGTAACGTGCAATTTATCAAAGTAGAAAGGTAACTTAATAGGAAAGATTGTCAAAGAGCAAAGACATATATTAGCAACTTGTGTCTCATAGCACTCCCACTTAAGGGCGGTTTTAAAGATCACAAACAATGCTGTCAACCAAATATGCAGCCACTTGTGCACTCCTCTGGCAGCATCTCTTTGCAGCATCCAAAGGAGGAGACGTTACATGGGGAACAAGCATGGGCAGCATATGCATATATAGCCTACATATATGGTCCCTGTGTAAACATCTGTCAAACTCACAAATTATTGTACATCTGATTGGTGACAACTACTTGTAATATGTAACCCATTCTTAAGTGAGACTTGGTTTGGAGGGGGTTGATATTAATATCCTATCTTTTTGCTTATATCAAAGATGCAAGTTCACACAAAAAAACCTGGTCATCCCCAAACTGGGGGTCATATCACATTTGAAAATGATGTGAATGGAACTTGCTCTAAAATGGAATGCTTGGAGAACCGGGATGATTGTATATATATATATATGCATATGCAAGTATTAAGAGACGTTTTATAGCTAAGTACTAGCGTAAGGCATTTCAACATAAAAGACCCTGTTTTGATTTCTCTACTACTTAAACTAAAAATCCATCATACAAATCATTATCATAAATAAAAACTGCACAAATGCTTCTGCAGCTGACAATACATTAAGAAAAACTGACTTTGTCCTATCAAAAGAATAAATATCTTTAGATCACAACCACTACAACTAGTAAAAACAGACATGAAAGCACTAGAAAGGATTGAACATTTCACAAGGTCCTAAAGACGCAATCCAACTGCTATCTACGCCAGGCTGAGGTGAGTTGGATATGGCGGACCTCTGGCTGGGTCCCAGCTCAGCCAGGTTACGCTAGCATAAGCCCCTGAACCCAGAGCTTGGAAAAGTTACTTTTTTGAACTACAACTCCCATCAGCTCCAGCCAGCATGGCCACTGGATTGGGCTGATGGGAGTTGTAGTTCAAAAAAGTAACTTTTCCAAGCTCTGCCTGAACCCAGCTCAACTGCAGCTGAGACGGGACCCAGCAGGCTCAACTGGAGGTCCGCCAGGGAAGCCCAGCTGAGTGTAAGGGGCGCTGGCATAAGGCCTGCAAAAGAGGTGTTCCAGGGGCATGATGGAGGAGGGGCCGGGGGGACGTAAGCAATATCCAGGTCCCATTTGGCTCCCTCCCGCAACCCTCATTGCAGCAGCTGGTATGGCAGGAGAAGGGGTGGTGGAAGTAAACATGTATTTTCTTTCCTTCCATTGCATCCTGCTGGTGCAGCCAGCGCCCTCCCCTCCACAAGGCCTCCGAGTGGCAGCTGGATGTGACAGCACCTTCCACCAGCTCCACCTCCGCTGGCTTTGCTCCCACCGGCCTTCCATAAATTGGATTGCTCTGAACATTACACTAAAACTCGATTCTCATTCTTTTACCCCCAAGGTTTTACTTTAAAACAAAAAAGTAAAAACAAAAAACCTCCCCAAACCAGTGCTAATCAAAGGAAACATGTTAATCCTATTATGTCCCCTGACCCCTTTACAATGTTTAACTATCTACATCTCTTATAAAATATCTCATCATCATACATAAGATGAAGAAATCTTTATATGTAAAGGAAAAACATCCTATAGCAGTAAGTTTTTTAAAATTTATTTTCATTAGGAAACATTTAATGCCATATTGTTCTTTGAGTTTCATTAAACAGATACTGCTCCAACATAATGAAAACTGAAAAGGGGACTGAAGACACTGACAGACATATAAAAATACTGATGTAAGTAAATCTACAGTTACTTCAGTTTTCATAAGGCTTGTGCTGGTCTCTTCAAGAGAAAGGATGCCTATGATTTTCTGTTTGTTTGTTTAATGATGAAAGTCTTTTTATAATAATGTAAATGTACTGCCTTCAAGTCGATTCCGACTTATGGCGACCCTATGAATAGGGTTTTCATGAGGCTGAGAGGTAGTGACTGGCCCAAGGTCACCCAGTGAGCTTCATAGCTACGTGGGGTTTCAAACCCTGGTCTCCTAGGTCATAGTCCAACAACTTAAAATAGAATCTAGTCCTAACAAAGGATGCCAGGCACCTTGAAAAGCTATTTCTATAGTCTCACTTTTTAAGAACAGGGATATCCAAGACTACAAAATGACAGGTGCATTAAGCTAATGAATCACGTAATGAGGTGTGTGGGTGGGGAAATATTGTAGAAGAGTGCCTTAGATGGGGATGGATGACAATTCTAACAAAATTTGTTTTAGGCCAAGGAAGAATATAAGTGTTATTTGGTTGGTTTCAGGCTAAGCTAGGTCCCACTGAAATCAATAGGATGTTAGTTGTGACTTAAATCTGATTGATTTCAATGGGAACTAAATGCAATTAACCTATGGTTGTATCCAATAAAGTCATCCCGTTAGTACAAGAGTTTCTCCCTGTGCAACAGGGTTTCCTCTGCCCATGCAGCCCTCCCCAAATCTGTTCTGGATTTCCCCCCAAACTTCCAGAGTGGATTTGGGGGTGGGCATTGGGGTGCACTGGAAGAGGAGAAGGAGAGAAAGTCTGGTTGTTTAGGCAGAAGTCCTTGTGCTAGCAGGGCAATCATGCTTGATACAACCCCTAGTTTTGATCTAATCTGTTATTTTTACATTTTTGCCACATTCTCATGATCATGCACTTGTTAATTACAAGTGTCCCTCTGTAAACAAAACAACATTCACCTTGTTTATCAGAAAACTGATTAGAAGAGGCTGGCTGAACAAGGCAGAAAGAGCTGATCAAGACTAAGTGTTGGATCAGTCATGAAGGTAACAATTATACTGTGAAAGTCTCACTAAAATGAATGTCTCTTGTGCAGCTCCTATTCATTTAATGGGACTTGGGCTGGAAAACTTCCCAGTGGGTTGAACCCTAAAACCACAAGCCGTACTCTTATTCTAGTCAATTCCCATATACTGGGGATATCTAACCTTCCAAACCATACTGCCTCTTTTGTCAAAGTTGCTACAGTTCTTATCAACATAGTAGGTAGAGCTATTTGAAAGATGGGCTCATGCTCATCCATGTATGAAGTTGCACAGCCCAGGTTCCCCAAGCAGTATTTTAGGCTGTTATACCTGAACCCAGGAGCTCAGAGTTCAGATCTCAAACTCACCCATGAACTCACTGCCTGGCCTTAAGTAATCTTCGTATTAGTATCGCTTAGTGTTTTTGATGTTTTATATGTTTGTTGCTTTGTACGTCGCTCAGAGTGGCTGGGTAGCCAGCCAGATGAGCGACTAAGAAATCGAATAAATAAATAAATAGTATTCTACCTATATTGTGGCTATATAATAGCAACCTCTTTCATAGGGATGTTGGGAGTCTGAAGCACCATAAAGATTGCTAAGTATTTGGCTCATTGCAAGTGCTAAAAGTAACGGCTATGGGGACCCAAAGAATTAGCAGTGTTTTGGATTGCAATCAAGATTAGTGTTACATTAAATCAATCTAAGTGTAACTATAATTTGATGAATATATATTCAGGCTCAAAGTACGTGTGACAGCAGTAGACCAATATGTTTAATGCAGGTATACCCCTAACATACATAAAGCCAGGTCCAAATTTTAGATTAAAAGGTATGTATGAGTGAAGGAGCTGAACCTTTCCCACACACCCACCCCCCCCCCAACCACCAGACTGTCCTGTCTGTTGGGAGATAGAGAAGGGGAGTTAGCAGCATCCATATTCATATGTTCCTTTTGCTTTAAATATCAAGTTCTCATTCCACTGCCTGCTGCCATCATGTGTAGCTTGAGCCTCAGAGAAAGGTCTAGCTTAACTCTTTGGAGTTTACAACCTTAAGAGCACCACTATGATCCCCTAACACACAATTCTTGGGATCAGTGAAGAGGCACATATATGATTGCCTGTTGAAATGCACTTAAAAAAAATCTGAGTTTGATAAAAAAAATTACCAAGGGTTTTATTATCTGAAAGGATTGTGGGTGGCCAATTTATTCAGCATCTTCCAAAGTGATGCTCTACTAACAAGAATCTGAATTCTGAATGTTTTTGGATATAGAGTAAGGCAAAATATATTCTGTCAATCTCCATATTAAATACAGCCAGTGTGGTGTAGTGGTTAAAGTGTTGGACTGGGGCCTGGCCAGCAAGGGTTGAAATCCCCACTTGGCCATGAAGCTCACTGGGTGACCTTGGGCCAGTCGCTCTCTCTCAGCCTAACCCACCTCACAGGGTTGTTGTGAGGATAGAATTGGCAGGGGGGATCATATTTGTATGCTGCCTTCAGCTCCTTGGAGGAAAGGTGGGATATAAATATAACAAATAATTAAATAAATAAATAAAATATGAAATATTGGCTGTGAAGCAACCTGTTGAACTACCAGGAAGATGGGATCTGTTCCTGAAGTATTTGGTTATTGCTAATGAGCTAAACATGACAGATATGATCTAAAATACCATTCATTTCAATGTGAGAGTTCAGCATATTTGCAAACCTCTTCAAGTGAATTCAGTTCTACTTAAAAGTACTTGGTTAGACTGGACCGTATGCAGTTTCTTCATTCATTGCTTTTATTCCTTTAAAATAAGAGTTTTGTTTCCCTTTCCCTCAAGAAAGCAAACACCTCATCTTAAATCCAAACTTTCGTAGCTTAAAGTTTTTGTCATTTTTTAAAAAAAAAATCATGCTGAACATGAGAGAAGAATTTCCTTAGGCTAAATCCTTATTCATTTAAGAACAGAAGTTTTATAAGCTTTAGGAGAGATTACACAGACCATATAGCAGGAATTAACAAGTGCATTTACACAATACTTCAGCTGAATAGTTTCTATAACTTCTATATCAAAAATAATACTGTGGTACAACAGGATGTCACATATATAAACAAACATATTTGTAATTCTACCAAATTATTACTTTTTCATATAACATAAAAGGTTACCAGAGAGCTGGGAGCCAACTTCATTCTTACCTATAAGAGGTTAAGTATTGAACACACTCAGGATGTTTTAAATCCCTTTGAAGTAAATGGCCTTTAAACACCCAAAATGTGCACAGGATCATAGCAGAGGTCTTTTTCTTTTTGGTCACAACATTTTACAGTTAGGATCTATGTGGAAATTTTGCAAGAAGTGAAATTTGGGGTGAAACATCTGAGAAATTTCAAGAGAAGGCAGAAGAGTTTCAATGACATTTTTCAAGAATAGAGCAAGTTCTACATGTCACTAATTTCTCTCAAACATATCAGATGGAAAAAGTAACTTCTCACAGTAATTGAATGGTTGAAACCTAAGAAATAAATGCTTACTATATAATCCAGTGTGTGATTAAGTATCCAAAATGCATAATTAATATTTTAGATTGCATTTGTGTTTGTCATTCTCTAGCAAAGCCAGTTTTGGAGCTACACAGTAAGCAAGAAACAAACCCAGGGTAGAAGTGGCCCAGAAGCAGATAATGGAGTAAAACATGATCTGGGAAGAAAACTGTAAATATCTGAGAACTCAGCATGTCAGCAGAAGAAATTGCTGCACACTGACAAGCCACTGCGATTGGAAAGTTTCTCATCTCTTGGGATTTTTGACCTATATATTTTTCATCCTATTTATGAAAGTGATTCTCACATTTTGCATCATCTGGAGTTAGACTGACATATCTGGGGGTTTTTAAGAGAAATTGACCTTGTATGTGTAAAACGGGAAGCAAAATATATTGTCTTTTTTGGCAACTGAGTACTCTCTCTCTCTCTCTCTCCCTCCCTCTCTCCCTCTCTCCCTCCCTCCCTCTCCCTCTCTCTCTCTCTCTCTCTCTCTCTCTCTCTCTCTCTCACACACACACACACACACACACACACTCACTCACTCACTCTCACACACACAAGTGACCCAATAATTGCTGTTTTGTGTCAGCCTATAAGGTTCCAAAGGGGGTACAACAAACCAGCCAGCAAGGAAATAGCCTCATACTGGAGAAAAGAGCTGCCACTCTACAGGGGCTACCATTCCACAACGGTAGGATATGTACCCAGCAGTACTTTGGAGTACACATATTCCACATCATTAAACATTCAGTGGACAAGATTTACTAGTATAAAAGTTGTGTTACTGTGAAGAATAGCTCCTATGTCCCATTTTACCATCAAAAGAAACTCACCCAAGGCCTCTTGAAGCTGAATTTCCCTGTTTTTTTGGCTCAGCCTCCCAAGAGCCCCCACTGAAGGAAGCATGAAGAGGCTGGTGGCAAGCTAATCAAACAGCACCTTAGACTGAAACATCCTATTATTCCATCCCCTCTGTACTTCACTGTGATCCTGAGTTTCTGCCAGTAACAACAACATTAACAGTGCCATCAAGAGTAGTTGCTGAGGAGGGGCACTGCTGCAACCTGCTTCTTGGCAGAGGAGTCACTGCCACTTACCAAGAGGGAAAGGGGTGGTCAGTGATGGGTGGGCACATTGACAGAGCCAATCTGGTGCACCTGCTGATGTGCTCACACAGTGCTGACCTCCCTGCTACCTTGTCCCTCCACATCTCGGTAAGTGGTAATGACTCTGTTGCCACTAAGCCTGGTATGCAATGCAAGCTCTCCTCACCAGCCGCTCCTGTTATCATATCAGTAGTGCTTTCAGAGTGCTTCACTTACATTATTTCAAAAATCTATACAAGAAGCTTGTGGGATAAACCAGTATGATTTCGGATTGTTGTAGGAGTGTGGAATAGCCTAAGATTCCACATGCAGTAGCCTAAGATTGCTTAAGAGGCAAAATTTAAATACAGGACTTTCCAGCTCATGCTCTTAACTGCTACATGACACCAATTCTCCATGTGTCATCCCATGCTGCTCCAGTAATACACAAATCCAGCAGTCACATGGAATAGGTAGGTCATATGAGACATACCATATCAGCACTTCCAGTCTGGTCCCTGAGCACAGTGATCCATCCGCCACATGTTGATTACCGGAGTTAGATGGAACTATGGGATAAAACCATTTGAGTGGGAAATATACTGCTCCAGCAACACAACAACTAGCTCTACGTTTAGAGAATTCTATCAGTACTAGTCCTGGACTGAAATCTGCCCTCTGGTTTCTCCAAGGTTTTCTTGCTCTGTGAAAGAGATTTCTATTTTCCTGCTTCCTTCTCGGGGCACTTTAGAATTTATTTAGAATTATGGTTGGGGTGGGGTTTAGGTCTTACCTTATTTTTGAGAAGTGGCCAAGAAAAGTGTTTTGTGTATTTCTTCCAAGTAAACATTTCTTCGTCACTCTGAAACCTCCCTGGCTGCCCATCCTAACCTGGAACATCCCCATGGGAGGAGTTACATCCTGAAGTCTTTCTCTGGGTTTTAATGGAATCGGGGAAAGTCAGAAAGGCCGTAGAGCATAGACTGCTGGTGAGGTTTGTAGAATGAAAAAAAGGACACTCTCAAACACCACTCAGCCACCTCAAAATTAGGGTAAGTAAAACAACAAACCTGTACAGGTCCATAAAAATTTCACCAACATTTTCTTTCCCCTTTGATAATTTTAAAATACAATTTCTTTTCTCATTAATTGACAGAAAATGATTGAAAAAATAATGCAGGAGAAATTTTCAGCACAGAACTAACCTGTCCTCTCTCAGTAATTATCATAATGTGCCCTTGACCTCCAGGACAGGGCAGCACTGTGAAACCAAAAATATGACCTGTACACAAAGTAAAATTGAATTACTATTTTTATTATCCAAACATCCTAGTTACTAAAATCTATCAAGTATTGCCCACATAGTACTATATGAAGTTCTGTTCGCTGAATCATTCCAAAGACTTGGATGACCCCCAGTAGAGCCAAGGTCATTCTGCAGCAATTACTGTTATGGTTCTCTTTCTCAGTGTAAAGTCAGGGAGAATCTGGTACATTTAAAATATGTATCTTTCCTTCTTGTGGGGGGAAAAAGTCTTTTGTGGTGTTTGGTAATCTTCACTAGCCCTGTACTTTTCAGCAATTTCACATGACAGAAAGATACCATGTTAGCACTTTATCAGAATTTATTAACAGCAGCATCCCCAAAAACACAGCTTGTGAGGAGTGCGAAAAAGAAGAAAGAAAGTACCGTATGACATATCTCTTCAATATTGTTGATTGTCTAATTAAAATCCATCAGAGCAGAAAAAAGTGCAGAGATGCTGTGTAGGATGTAATGTAAAGAGCAATCAAAGCCACTCAGTGGTGCTTAGCAGAGGATCTCTTTTATCGGCTTACAAAATGGAAATATCTAATTCTGCAAATTTGAAACAGGAATTGCAGAGTGTAAACAGTATTGCCTTGCAAGTCCCACCTTAATGAAAACTGCCTTTGCCTTCAGGGAGGAAATGCATGCATACCTGCTATTAGCCCGGCATAACAAGGCAAGCATGTATCATGCTTTAAAAGAAGGGGTCACATCATTAAATGAGGTTAAAACAAAACAAAACAAAACAAAACAAAACTCATTGTTACAAATTACTGTGACACTATGGCAGCAAAAGAGTGGCAGGTGTTGCATTCTGTTTTTATAATGCAATAAACTTGCATTTACACAAGAACAGAAAAAAGCCCCACACATTTCCTTTAATAGTGCAGGGCACACCTGCAGCTTGTTAATGTAAGTACCATTATTAAGGGAAGTATAAATTTAGAAATGTCTACAGATTTGCAAAACCTTCCTTATTCGCCCCCCCCCTCTGCAATTTGAACTAAACAGATTTGGAATTGCCTAGCCATTCTTTCCAAGACAATGAAAACATAATGATCACTGATCCTGTGAATGTGCTTCCGTAAACTGCTGAGCTGAGAATCAACTAAACATATTTCATTTATACTCAGCTTACAAAGTTTAGACGTTACTGGCATTTAAAGGCAGAACAACACACTTTTAAGCATTCACAGACACCTTTATATCACTGACCTGCCAGCTAGGCTCCCGTCGCAGCCCTTTTATCCAGTCTTCCTCCAAGTCCTCGTTCTCCCTCGTGCGTGTTTCATCCATAGCAGATGCGGTTTGCACAATCTCGATTGGCCACTGGCTGTTAGACTCTCTTTGTAAGCCTTTTATCCACCGCAGCAGCGAGTGCCGTTCAGAGGCAGACTGGCATGAAGAAAATGTCATGCCTCAAGATGTGTGTTGTTGTTTTTTACATGAAGAGTCCGGGGGGGGGGGCAGGCAGAAAGAGCCAAATTATAAAAAAGTGCTTCTGCACTCTGATATGTACTGACAGGCCCCGTCAGTGTAGAGCTATTGCTAAGGAGTTCACAACAGCTTAGGTACTGAAAAAGACCTTTTGTGGCAAAGTAAAAGAACCCTAATTAGATGCAAAAAGAGAATGTGATGCTTACAAAATAATTTCAACCTATTTCCCTGTCCCAGATTATTAGTGTATGGTGCTATAAAATACAAGCTGAAAAGGGGGAGGGAAGATTTTTTTTTTTTAAATCAATGTATATACTTTCTATAGAAATAACTCTACAATCTGGTAAGAGGATATCCATTTTGAAAAAATCTTGTAAAGCAAATGTTTAATATATTGTTCAGCATATATATGTCGTTCTACAATAAATAAGAAACAAAACACAGGATGTGGCTATTCAAATAGGTACAGGCTTCATTCTCAGTGACTGAAATCACCAAATAGAGTGAACAAGATTATCCTCCAACTCAGTCGTTTTCCCAGTCACAACTCTTTAATTTTTTCCCAAAGAAGTAAATGGCTGTAATTTATTCCAGGGACGGGGGGGGGGGTTAAGCACTGTGCTTGTGGAGAGGACATTATTGTGGAAGGGACAAAAACTACCCTGCTCCTCTGGGACTGGATAGACCTAAAAATAACATTTTTAATTCTTTAAAATTTCTGTTATTGTAAGCGTCCATGGCTTAAAATGATATATGAATGTAATACAAGTCATTCAAGTCTCCACTCAGTCTTTTAAAACTAAATCCGTGGTGCTCTATCAAACACTCTGAGCACGATTCAACCAGGTTAAGCACTTCTAAATCCCAGTGATTACAACAGGGGAGATTGAAGCACGAACTTACCAATGAGGTGTTTAATTTTCGTTGGATCATACTCATTGACCTAAAGACTGTTTTTCTATACAGAAGAATGTACAGGAGCACAAATGTGAGGCTAAGTATTACAAATATGGAACAACTGTTTACGTATTGTATATCTTTTTGTTCAACTTAAGAATATTTAGCCTCTGTCAACTGAACAGAACAAACATCTGTTTTCCACATGATGAAGAAACACTTTTATGCCCTGCAACTACTTAGCATTTAAGTAACTTATCTTGTTTAGTGTATATACATATCTACTGTAGGTATGTAGGTATAGAGACAGACATACAGAAATGTTTGGTTTTGCAACTGCTCCCCTATATTGATCTAAATTCTGCAGTGTAGAAGGCATGTGGGCTGCATGACTAGAGGTTTTTGATTATGCTCAAAAGCTGCAAATTAATTAGAAAATAATTTGGAAAGCTTCTTCCCTGGCAGTGGCGTCACTAGGGTTGGTGTCACCCAGTGCGGTAACTCATGGTGTCACCCCCCATGGACCTCCTCCCGTACCAGACCTAGGTTGCCTAGGGGCGGGGCAGCTCTGAGTTAGGGTTGCCATATTCCAGTTCCACAAATCTGGGCAGGCTAATTTGCATATTATGCAAATTATTTGCATATTAATATTTGGATTGTCCAGTTGTTTTGTTTTTGTGCCTAGGAATTACCACCAAAAACTGGGGAAAGATGTGAGAAATCTCTTTTTAAAAAAACTTAACATTTTCAGCCTTAAATGCCTAGACTCTAGTTTCCAACACTATGGAATGTTGATTGATTGATTAAGAGGATTTATATCCTGCCCTTCTGCTGTTAAAAACAGAGCTCAGGACAGCTTACAAATATAATCAAAACAATAAAAATACACAATCAATATAAAAACATAATAAAAACACAAAATAGCAACAAACATAAAGTAAGTCAGGGCAGCAGTACGGTTAACCATTACATATACGATATATTTCAGAGATGTGGTGGGTGGAGAAAAACAAGCCAAAATGTTAGGAAAAGGAGTCTTTCACACCACATGCTCGGTTCTAAATACTGTTGCAGCAAGTTTTACAAGTTCCTCCAGTATTCCACTGGTGCAGGCACTCAGACATTCAAAGTATCTGTATGTTTCTTAGGTTTTATAAAAGCAGAGCTTTGCTTAACTCAAAATTTCTTCTCCCTTTGATCAACCACATCTACACAGGTTTCACCTCCATACTCAAAATGAAACTGGGCCTGAAAGCGTGCAACAACCCCACACATACCTTGCTAATTAGATTACCAATGCCAGGATGTCTGTCTTATCGACTACTCTCCTGCTCCCCCCCCCTACCGGGCATCATGAAAGACCCAGTCCTGGGTTCAGAAAGAAAATAAATATCTGGTCCTCTTCAAAGTACTGATAAGCCTCTTGTTTTAATTAAAATAATAATTATAAGTTCTTGCTCTTATCACTAATGGGAGTTAATTATCTTGCATATGCTGCTGTTGCTTCTATGGCTATAACGGAGTGAGGTTAAAGATAAGTGAAATGCAAATAGGGGAAAAAAACACAGAAGGCATTAACACTTTCCTAAATGTAATACCATACCAACCACAACAAGATTCCTATAAGTAAGGCAGAAAACTAAGCATCTCACAACCAGTCAGGATTCCTAACCAAAAACCAAAAATATGATAAATGAAGAAATATTTATATAAGCATGTCTATCAAATATATTTATTATTTACACAAACTGTAAAGATATTTATGGTGCAATCCTAGGTTTATTTATTCAGAAGCAAGTCCCAGTGTATTCAGTGGAACTTACTCAAACTGCAACCTCAAGTGATAAGCAACTTCATTCACACAACCCAAAATTCCAAATCATGTCACTTTATGCTGTTTTGAACTGTTTATACTTGTTTTAATGGTTGTTGGATTTTAAATGGCTTTATTTCTTGTGAGCTGCCTTGGTTTCCAACCCTACCTCACAGGGTTGTTGGAAAGACTACACACACACACACACACACACACACACACACACACACACTGCAGATGTATAAATACATACAGCCCATATAATAGTTTATTGTCAAACCAGTTGGTCATTGCAGAAAAATCAGTATTAGTTTTTTAAAAATCAGTATTAGTTTCCTGCAGAATAAAAACTGTAATACCTAAGTAAGCCCTGCCTACTTGCTTTAAAGTAGGACTGGAGGGGGGGAGGGACAGAAACAGAACACAAACACAATTCTTTTTTACATTCACTCCAAAGTCCCATTGATTTTCAGCACATTCATAACCATGTCTACTCAAAAGTAAATCCTATTGAATTCAGTGGGATTTACTCTGGACATATGGGATTAGCAATGCTTACCCAATTTATGAGATTTTCAGATAAACAAGGGGGGGAACCACCATTTTCTGGCCTTGCAATGAGGTTTACTAGACACTGCCACAGGTCAACCAAACGCTTCACTGATTGGCTGCAATCCTGAACGGGCGGGGTTAAAGCTACGAAGTGCTATACAGTAGTTTAAAAAAAGATTTAATGGGGGGGTGGGCCTGACATTTTTATGTATATCTCAAGAACCGGACCATCTAGAAACAATTTTTTTTAAATTAAAGCTGAGAATCCGGGCCAGCTAAGGGGCTAAACGGGCGCCGGGTGGCATTCAAAGAATCCGGGTAAAACCCGGCTAACCGGGCAATGTGGCAACCCTACTATGGGTGACCCCCCCCTCTCATGGTGTCACCCTGGTGCGGTCCGCACTCCCCACACCCGGCTAGTGATGCCGCTGTTCCCTGGCAATCTTCAGCACAAGCCCTTCACTCTTTATTCCTCAGATACAAAAGGATCCCATCCCTTTAGGAAGCTACCTGGGAGGAAAGCACTATTGGCATCTAGAAGGGTGACAACAGAACTCCCTACTCTACTTACTGCAAGATCATGAGGAACTGAATAAAGGTTCAGATTCCTTACACATTCAAAGTATGGGGCTTTTAGTTCCATACTATGGGAAAGAAATTATGCAGTAGAGTTTTTTTTCTACAGAGAAACAAATATAATAGTGGGGACGAAAAAGTTTATGCAATATATAGCTGTCAAGAAGAGATAGATGAGATAAATAATCCATTTAATTTCATTTTCTGTACCTCAGATACAATGTATCTGATACAAGGGCCAGCCACTACAAAGAATACTTATAACAGAATAGCAGCTATTGTTTACTTGCTTATTTATTTAATGCCCTTCAGGGTAGCTGACATGGTGCTCTCCAGATGTTATGGACTCCCAACTCCCATCAGACCCAGGAATCACAGATGATGAGAGTTATAGCCTACAACATCTGGAAGGAACCACACTGGTTACCCCTGGCTTATATCTTGGTCTTCCTTTAGAAAGTCTGGAGCTGCTTTCAAGGGGTCTAAGTAGTTTCCCATTCAGATACTAATGAGGAACCCACTGATTCCAATTTATCAGTGCTGTAGGGTTGGGTGCCCCCAGAAGCTATCTGGTAGGAAGGCCAGAAGAGGACATCCTTGTGGGGTGACAGCAGACTTCCCACTTGACTTAATCCAAGAATAAATATCTTCCTCCAACTGTTTTTTCCCATCATGGTTAAGAGCCTTTCAGTGACTTTGCCTCTCTTCCTGGAAGGGTGCATATTCAAAATAATATATTCCAAATTACACATGCTCACCTTCCATGTAGGCCCTTCTCTGTGTGTCCTGCAAGGTGAGATACAGCAATGACCCCATAAGAGTCTTCTCAACAGTGGCCCCTCTCTTGTGGAATGCCCTCTCCAGAAAGGCTTGCCTGGCACCTACTTTAATGTCATTTCAGTGTCGGCCAAACACCTTTTTATTCCCAGAGGCCTTTAAATATGATCCTTTAATGCAATGTACCTCTAGAATATTTTAAGATATAATTTACGTGTGTTGCTGGTGTGGTTTTAATTTTCCCTCTGTTTTATGCTGTTTCATGCTGCTTTTCGCAAGTTTATTCTGTCTTTTATTGTTCTGTTTGTTTTATTATATAGTGTATTGCCCAATACATGAACATTAGTTAATGGGAGACTAATGGGAACATTAGTTAACAGGAAATAAATTGTACAGAAAATATATCTATTTGTTGTATTTACAGTATTAGGGAAGTGAAAGGGTGAAATCTCCAACACACACGAGTTTCAATGCATGCACATCATTAGAGTTGGGGTTTTAATAATCTGTGTTAGTAACTGTGAATACAAAATCAGGCTGTAGTAATTTCCATTTAATTAAGGGAAATAGAAGTGCACAATCTCAATATGAGGAGTAAATGTGTAGGACAAAAGAAGATAAGCAAAATGAAGAAGAATGAAATAGAAATGGGAATGAACAGGGTTTTTAAAATCAGGTTTTCCAACTGTACAAATTCCCCATTAGACACCACACACTGAAGGAGGGGGAAAAGTACGTTTCGCTCCTTGCTTACACCCTATATCAGCTTCTCCATAGAAGCCAGTAGGTCTTATCTATTATGCAGATTCAATTCATTTATTAATCTACCTTACTTCAGCAACTAACAGACACACAAAAAAGGAGTACTTTAAGGGTATTTACAAGGATGCAACAAAGTGTCACACACTTAAAGATGAAGGTGAAGAACAAGAGGTTCAACCAAAAAGAATACGGTGTCTTAATATGGTTTGAGGAAACTGAGAGCATTCTACATCATATAATTTGTGTACATGTTGGTATAGCACAGTGGGGAGGAGAGCCTGGCTGGGAGTCCAGAGTCTGTGAGTTCAAATCCCTGCTCATGTCTCCTGGGTGTAATGGGCCAGCCAAAGATCACCCCCACAGTGAGTGGCTCAGGGGTTACGTGCCCTGCCACCTGTGCAGCCATGAGCAAGCTGCATAATCCCAAGGAGCCCAGTTGCCCTCAGCTGGCAGTTGCGGACAAGGAAGGGGCTGGCTTGTGCAGCTATGGCAAGCTGAGCAGGCCCTAGCCAGCTGGGGAGGACTAGCCTCAGAGAGAGGCAATGGTAAACCCCCTCTGAATACTGCTTACCATGAAAACCCTATTCATACGGTAGCCATAAGTCGGGATTAACTTGAAGGCAGTCCATTTCCATTTTGTCCCTGACGTTACCTGTCATTTAAATGTCTAATTCCTCCCACTCCCATTTTTCAAACCACACATTATAACCTTTCCAACTGAGCAACAATTTTTTCCACCTCCACATTTTGTGTCCAACTGCACACTAAAAAACAAACAAACAAATCTTAGGAACCAATCTAGGGCAAACAACGGGAAGTTAGCGGGGACTGGAGAGGTAGTGCCTATCCTGTATCTGAGAAGGACACATAATAATTGGTTAGGGTCAAACCTAAGACTGGATGGTATCTGGTTTAGACATGATATCTTAGTGGAGTTCTTTGTAGTATATCCATTGATAATTTCAGATGCAAGACTAAGACTCTATACTTTGGGCTTTCCTGAAGCTTTGTTTTTGACAATGGCAGATCTACATAACGCCACACACATATCATGAACAGCCACAACTTAAAAATAAATAAAGCAGTTCCTGAAATAAAGCTTAGTGTCATCTCTAAAGTAAAATTTCTCCACAGAACACTGTTTGACTTTAGATCTCATGTTGCACAATAAGATCAAGTATGAACATGATAGTCTGATACACATATGGGGTACTTTATTTTTAGATCAAGAGAGCAAGCAGGAAACCAATATGAACACAGGAAGAATTAGACCTTTTTTATAGACACAGAAATACACCAGACAAGCAACAAAAAGAGAGCAGAAAGTCACTAAACATGATAGTTATTTTCCAGATATGCTAACTTGGTAATGATGTTTTAAAAGCGTTCATCCTTCACTGTAAACTGCCCTGTGGACTGTATTGTACGACAAACTATAAATAGAGAATTAATTTTTTAAAAATCAGAAGAGAGCTGTCCATTTTTCCATTGCTCAAAAGGCCATCAATTATCTAGAGCTTTATTATTTATTATTAATTATACAGGACTGGATACATGTTAATTAAGCCAACAACAAAATATTCTGAACAGAAATGAAGCCAAACAGCTTTTTTAAAAAAATGCTTAAATCCCTTTCACTGAAATCAGTGGCATCTTGATAAATGATCATTCATTAGAAAGTCCAACTATTGTTAATGAGACTTAGTTCCAGGTAAGTAGGTTCAGAGCCTAGGAATTAAAGTGTTTAACTTTGACCACATTGTGCCACATGGAGGCCTAATACACTGAGGGAATGTAGCCCTATGCCAGATATTGTACACCTACCTGGCTCTGCCACCCACTACCTTTGCTCATTAGGCAAAAGTCTGAAAGGGGAGTTGGCTCTGCTCATACAGGAATTATGTCAGCAGTGGGGTGACTTTGCTCTCCCTTATTCACACTGTAGCCCTTCACATAGCTAATGCATGTTAGGGCCATTGCCGCTTTCTAATTTAGATGTTAAATGCAGATGGGTGTAAACCATCCCATTAAAAACTAGTCATGCTGATGGCGTTCATAAATCTTAGAATACAAACCTTGGTGACTTATAATGCTTATCGTAACATGGAGGTAAGCATTACTGCCCTTGAGTTCTTTTCCAGCTCAGATTTTAATCCAAACCAGAGAACTCTTTCCACTTACACAGGTGGTTGCTACAGGATATTTATCCCCTGATTCAATCCTAATGGGATTCCAGCCACCAGGAATCCTGGAAAACATTGTTTCCCCAATGCATAAGGTTAGTATGGATATCAAGCATCCTGGGACAATTGCATTTTTCAGGACTCCTGGCAACATTTCAGGTGCTGGGAATAAAAAAGGAAAGGGATAGTGAGAAGGAGGAATAGGAGAATAACCTCCTTTCATCCTGCTGTGGCCATAGCAACCACAACAGAGGAGGTTACCACCACTACCATTACCACCACACAACAGCAGTCACCAGATAAAAAGTGTTTGAGGCTTCACAGAAGAAAGAGATAGGAATTATCAAGTAATTTAGCAGAACACTTAACGAATTTTCCAACGCTACTACTCTCCAATTTCATTAATTTGCTGATTCAAATCTGAATTGAGTCTGAGGAAATTTGACCATCACTACTGAAGACCACCTCATCGATTATGTTTTTAAGTGTACTCTCAAGATTTTAAATACACAGCTAAAACTCTAAACTGAATGAGACAAACATGAATTTGCAGACAATGAAACTCATCAAGGAACGGCGACTGGCAGCATTCTTGAGTGAATACATAGTGGAAACCCAGGCTTGCCTCATGTAGTATGTACAATGGCACTGATACATCTTTACTGAATGTGGACTATCTAAACCTAAAGCGGCACACTAAACAGAAGGGAAAAACTCAAGTTGGAACCATAAGTTGCAGCAATTATTTATGGTACATTGGACTTCAATTATTTTGATTTAATTATTTCATGGCTTCTCTCTCAGTCTCTCAACAATGTTGCTGCGCAAATTGTGTATGAACTGTAGAATATGAAAGCATTTATTGATGGAAATCAGATTTTTGTTTTACTCACAGTTTGTTTGAATTATTTTAAAATGTGAGAGCCTGAAGCAAAAAAACACATTAAAAAACATTAAGGGAAATAGCAAATTTCCTCTTTCAAAGCTGTCACTTATTTGCTACGAATCAAATCTAACTCTGTGCATTTAAAGAGGCTTCCTATATCACTCAAACATACACAGAAACATCCAAGGACACAGAGCTGCTTACCAGTTCTTTGAGAATGGTCTGAAGGCACACAATACTGTTCTATTGCTAAAGATATACAGACATGGCCAGCTCTTTAAACTTCTTGATGATATAAAAGTTGTTCCTCCGAGGAAGGTGTAAGTAATGAATTAGATATATTAATAAGTGTTTTACACGTTTGTCAAGGCAATTTACAAACATATAGTAAAAAAAGCTAAAAATAGTTTTAAATATAAGACAAAAAATAACTGAAGATAGGTTTCAAAACAATATAAAATTAACACATAAGGCAGAAACTTTTTCAACTAGCTAGAAAATCTGGTCTTGAAACAAAAAATGTCTTCAGTTACTTCCAGAAGGGTGGTTCTGAACTGTTGTCTAAAACTAAAAATTGGCAGTGTATGAGCAAACAAACTAAACTGAGAAGATAATAAGATCAGAGAAGACAGAAGTGCTCTAGTGTTATGGTTGATCTAGTGCGAGATGCAGACTGTTTTGTAGCAGGAAGCACCCTTTAAAACTCTGCTTCGCAGTCTGAAGGCACTCCTGGATCCAACCTTGATCCTCAGTTCCTATGTGGACACAGTACCATTTCTGGAAAAGGTGGATGTGGCCATGTTCATACTCATCTTAGTTACATCAAGAGTGGTAATGTGTGAGGATGCTTTTGACCAAAACCCCTGCTGTTTCAGTGGCCAGATTCCTAACCAGTGAGTGTTTGATGCATGCTTCTCCACTGTTATATTAGCATCAATGCCTGCCAGGTTCAGGGTCAATTCAGATTACTGAATTCACATTATCTTTTAAGCCCTAAATCAGTGGCTCCCAAACTTCCCGCCCCCCACAGACTACTTGAGAAATGCTGAGGGTTTTGGCGGATCCCTTATTGGTTTTTCTCTACCTGTTGTAGCAATTGCTACGTGCTGTGCTAGATGCTATATGATTTTAATTGTATTTTGATTGCTTCTTTTATTGGATTATTGGAACCAATAAAATGCAATATATAAGAAATAAAAGAAGCCTAAAAATACAATTAAAAACCAGTGGGTGGTATTCAGTGCTAGCCCTATTCAGAGTGGACCCATTGAAGTTAGTAGACAGGGCTAATTTAGGCTCATTAATTTCAGTGGGTTGACTCTGACTTAGTAGAATACAATCCAATGTGAATATTTAATGCAATGGATGTGCCATCTCCCATCTTCAACCACAAATCCATATACACCGCAGACTACCTGAATGAAGCTTGTGGACCACTGATAGTCAGTGGACCACAGTTTGGCAATGCCTGCCCTAAATGATGTAGGACCAGGATACTTAAAAGACCAATAAAAGACCAAGCACCACCTCTTGTATGTTCCAGCTTATCTCCTGTCTGAAGTCAGCAGAAAGGCCCTTTTGCATGCCCCACCACCATCAGATGTTAGTGGGGAATGGAGAAAGGCCTTCTTTGCAGCACACAAAATATGAAACTCATTTATCTCACTCATCACTAGTTTTCTATTACAATTGAAAGATATTTTTGTTTCATATTGGCAGGCCCTTTGCTCCTTCTACAATGTGGTGTTGTGTTTTTAAATTTATGGCTGCTATTTAGTTGTGTATTTAAAGTGTTTCATTATATAATTTGTTTTTAAATGTATGTCATTAACTTCTTTGAGTGCTTCACTCAGAAGTGGAAAGGGAGGACACAGTCTTTTAACTCTCTTTCAAGTTCACATGCAGTCACACATATGAATAGGCAGAAAGCAAGTCCAGATTTTCAGACTGCTTGGTCAGGCTTCCATTCTGTGTCTATAAGCAACAACAGAAAGGCTTGGATCATAAGATAATTTAAAAGTTCACAAAAAGAAGTAATCTCTTCCCCTCTAAATCTCTTTCCTGTCATCTCTTCCCCTCTACAGCCACCTGCATCCACACCTTGACAAGCTTCTCCAGATGATCAGAAGGATTTCCTGAACAGTGTGGGACAGGGCACAGGGGACTGCTGAGGGACCCCCCACTAAAGAAAACCCCACTTAGCTGCATAAGCTCCCTGTACTGAAAAGAACGAAAGGGCTTCCCAGTTATAATTTTTACTTATTACAATGTGACATTCAGGAAGTTACATCTGAGTTACATTTTTTTCCTGCCTCAACCCAGCTACTCTTTGCCAACGTGAAGTCCTTTCTCAGCAGTGGAGGCTGGTGGAACCTAAACCTAGTGGGGTGCCTCTGAGGTCAAGCTGGCGGACCCTCTGAGGTCCCCATCCCCTTTCCTTGCAAAGGGAAAGTGGGCTCTTAAGCAGTAAAGTTCTACAAATACTTAGCATCTAAAAGTTTCTTACCTTAGTTCAGAAAGGGTCCCTGCGGTCACAGTAGCAGTCACTGACTGCTTCTCCACACACACACACACACACACACACACACACACACACACACACACACACACACACACACACACACACACACACACACACACACACACACACACACACATCCTAGGGTTGCCAATGGATTGAAAAGAACAATTTTAAAAGATACTTTTTTAAACAGGGGAAGGGCTGTAGCTCCGTAGTAGGGCACATGCTTTGCATGCAAAGGTCCAAAATTCAATTTCTGGAAAATAACTATTGCTTAGAATCCTGGAGAGCCAATGCTAGTCCCTGTCACCAGTACTGAGCTAAATGGTACCAAATGGCCTGACTCGGTATAAAGGAGGAAAGAGACCCAAGGGCCACAGTGACTCCAAAATTTATTTATGTTTTTTATTTACAACATTTATATACCGTTTTATTGTAAAAAACCTCAAAGAGGTTTGTTATTGGCAAAAATAGTTAAACACAGGTATTTAAAAACAATAAAAATAATAGAACCAACTATGAGTTCAAAACAAATAAAAAACATAATAGCTTCTACATGTCTGGGTGGGCTTACCTGAACAAAATTGTTTTTAGCAGGTGCTAAAATGAGTATAATGAAGGCGCTTGCCTGACATAAACAGGCAGGGAGTTTCAAGCATAGGTGCTGCCACACTAAAGGATTGATTTCTTATAAGAGCAGAACAAGTACTATATGGAACATGAAAAGCACACCTTGAACTTGACCTGGTAGCAAATTGGCAACCAGTGCAGATTTCAGAGCAGAGATATTGTGTGCTGATAGGGTCTCACTCATGTCAGCAATCATGCTGCAGCATTCTGCACTAACTGCAGCCCCAGGGTCAAATTGTACTGCATGGAGATTTCTGTGACCTTGGCTGACCGGCTGCCAGGATTTTTTAAGTTTTGGTTTTTGGTTAGGAATCCTCACTGATTGTGGGATGCTACATTTTCTGCCTTACTCACAGGAATCTTGTTATGGTTGCATGGTATTGCATTTATGAAATCATTAGTTTTTTTCCCCTTTTCTATTTGCATTTCATTTACCTTTAACCTCACTCTCTTACATCCATCAAAGCAAAAATAGTGGTTCCATGAGCTCAGCTGAAGCCCCGTAAGCCTACTGATGATGCACCTTATTATTTGCATGACATTTTGTTTCTAGCCCAGTAGTGGTAAAAGAATTTATACACGGGGAAGTGTGGTTTCAATTCCTGTTGTTCCCAAACCATGTGTTTTCTCTCTGCCAGTTATTACTCACTGGAATTGGGCTGGCTCTCAAAATGAGTTTACAGCAGCCCACAGGGTAGGTAGGAAAGGGTAGTGAATTCTCTTACTCCTATTCATTTCTCAAACTTTTCTCTGCAGTGAAGGGTCAAATGTATAGTTTGGAGCAGCCATGTTAAAAGGTTGGGGCAAGGCATTCAAGGCAGGGGGTTGCTAACCCTGCTTTGATATGGATATCTTTGCAAAGGATTCCTAGTCAAGCTGTACCAACAACACAATCCTAACTGTATCTACTCAGTAGTAAGTTCTATTGAGTTCTATGCAGTTTAGTCCCTTAGTTATTGTGTTTGGAATTGATGCCTTCAAGGGCATCCATCTTTACTCCTGAGTAATCCTATCTAACATCTCCAAAACACTATGCTCCCTTTTACCTACAATGGTCTACCTTCTGGTGACTGGCCTGGTCTGAGGGCACTCAAATCCTTCCTGCCAGAAACAAGTAGGCTAGATTAAATGTTCCCTACCCAGACTCCCTAAGCAGGTGGAAAGGAATGTTTCTGTCACTTCAGCTGGACCTGGGAACATTATCTTTTAGCTAAGATTTCTATCTTGATTTCCAATTAGAGAAATGTTTTTGTTTGAATGGTATGCTCCAAGCAACTGTGGTTGATGCTTAATGTATCAGGCTTAATGACATCACTAAGGCCCACCCCTGAAATCTTAGGGTTTGAGATGCTTCTGACCTAGCAACCCTACACATCCCCCAGACAACCTCCTGTTTACCATGGAAAGTCAGCTATATTTTGCTGGTCCTGATTGTTGGGAGTAAAGCACCAACACATGTTGTAAGTGAGCTGAACCAGTGTAGGGTGATAGACAGAAAAGTAATCTGTTCTTCCCTCTGCTGTTTCTTCTTCTAAAGTGTTTTTTTTCCCCAGGCTTTGCTCCTGTCCTTTCTCTTCTTGTCTTTCTTCTCAGTTAGTAATGGCTCTCTGAGTGCAGGCTGCATGGCTGCTTCCGTATGTATGACTTTACCTCTTTGTAGTAATAAACCTTTTGTTTCTTTATTCTTTCAGCTACCAGTCCTTACAGACCAGTTATTTCTGCACTTTGTTGTAATATATATGCTTCCTAAAAACTCTAATGCTAATTGTAGAAATAAAGCTGTTTAAAGGCACAAGGACCGTGTTTTCCCCAATGCCAATCTTAAACCGTATGGAAGAGATGCTTCCTTTCATGTATGTGGGTTCTCTTCATTCAATAAGAGATCGTTTTCTTCAGGAATCAATTGTATGATTGTGTTTGATTTTGGATCCCCATTCACCAAGATGTTTTTGTTCCTGTCAAGGCATTTGTTTGAGGGAGAAAATTGTTTGTTCGTAATTAATATAAAAATGTAAATGTACTGCCTTCAAGTCGATTCCGACTTATGGCGACCCTATGAACAGGGTTTTCATGAGGCTGAGAGGCAGTGACTGGCCCAAGGTCACCCAGTGAGCTTCATGGCTATGTGGGGATTCAAACCCTGGTCTCCCAGGTCGTAGTCCAGCACCTTAACCAGTATTATCCTGAATGTTTTGGTTACCCCCACGAATAAAGACTTAGAAGTTTGGAGATAGCAAGTGGTTTGATGGCAATAATACTTTTCTGTTATTGCCTCCTTCAGCATAATCAAAGGCAGGGTATCTCCGAAACTGGAAAAGGAAAGGAATATGTCATTAATTACTATATGGAACCTCCCATTTCAGAGGCACTCTATCTCTGAATATGCTGAAGTTGGGAAAATAACAGAAAAGGGCTTTGGGGCCTGCTTTGTCTAATCATCTTTTAAAAGGTGTCTAAACTAGTGGCATAAATAGACTGGCTGTTTCTGTCACCCACCCCACCCAAGTTTCACAATAAAAAAGTGATTTCCAAGAATCAAGGAAGCCCATGGAAAGACATTCTTCTGTTGCCTTAGAGTACCTCTTTTTTGCAGTAAATGAATGAATGAATAAATTAAAAGATAAATAAAAATGAATAGAAGGGGGTAGGAATGAAAAGACAAACTGATACTTCCTTACACACAGAGAGATGCACACAATCTCCTTTCTTTCTCTCTCCCCACCATGAGATGGCTAATAAGAGGGGGGTTGCAAGAAAAAATACAGCTTCAGGGAATCACCTTACTTACCCTAGGAATCAAAAAGCCACTCTGGGGTAGCTCTCAGGCACGCATATCAGCTTTTAAGAAGGATCTGGTGACTTCAGGTACACAAGTTAAACTCAGGTAATCACTAGGGCTAATTATTCCTGAGAGAGCAGTAAAGTGTATTACAACCACGGATTTCTCCACAATCATTTTTACTTTACTTGTTATCTTATCTCAAGTCGAAAGAGAGAGCACAGCTCCTAATTTTCCTCTCTTCCATTCATTTGGACTCTGATTAACTCTTTGGCCAAATCAGCTCCAGAAGGACAACCTCAAAGAATGGTATGGTATAAAACAGACTCTAGTTGCATTTTCCTCTCCTGGAGCCCTTCCTTGAACTCATCTTCTCCCAAATCTTGGGTTTATTCTTCATATTTTCTTTCTGGATTTGCTTTTAGTGGGCTGTATGGTTGCTGGGTGTGGGTGCCTGTGTACGTGTTTCAAGCAGTTGTATTCTTTCCTTTTTGGAAACAAGATGATCCAACCATTACATCGGACAGGATTACTGTGGTTCTACAAACCTCAGCTATCCACTGCCTTTTGTTTACTTGTTTGTAGATCTCTCTCTCTCTTTCGTGTGTGTGAGAGGGGGGGAGGGTATGGCTGATGCTACAAAGCTTGCTAGCTGACCTTGTTAAGAATGTTCCAAAAGTGAGGATAAAGATCTGCTGGCTGCTGCGCAGACTCAGCAACACCTACAATAAGAATGCATGGTTGTGTTTAACTGGCGGTGGCCCTATGGCTCCAGGCAGACCTCTGGGTGCGCCCCTCCATTCCTTTTTGTGGCTTGTGTCCATTAGCTACTAAAAGAAAAAAAGGGGGAAGGGACAAGTGGACAGCCCGCTTCATCCTGTTTCTTCCTGCCATGCTGTCTAGTGTCTTCCCAATGAGAGTGAGTAGTTGCTTGATTTCTTTTAACTGTTTCTCTCCCAGAAGATGGGTGGGAACCTGCTCGTAGTGATTATGACTGATGGTAAGGAGTAGCAATGGGTTCCATTTCTGCAAAAATTGGATTTGCCATCATAGTAATTATTATTTCTGATATTCTGTATCTTTGCAGAGAAAATTTTGAAGTAGCAACTCTCCGTGCATGGTTTCTGGTTCAATCTTCTTCTTTTCCATTTTTTTTAAAAACACTTTGATATAATCAATAGTGTGAATGATACTTTTATTGATCTACTTTCTATGTGAACTCTTCAAATGTGTATTCCTTTTCACTGAGTCAGTGAAGTGTTGATTGTAACCGACAGACAGAAAGCAGCAGGGGGGAATGAGGTGTTGATTGTAAGCAGCAGGGGAGGAAGACACTGACTTGATTATCTGCTTTAATCTGTCTGCTCTGCAGTGCACTTGAACAGGAATGTAAACACACAATCATTACAGAGTTCAGAATAAAGATCAATACCACTAGAGACTCATGACTATTATAATATTGATAATTCTCTGCAAAGCGAATATATATATATTGGAGAATGGAAAAATGAAAAGGAATTGGATAGTTAACAACCACCAAGGGGCCACAGTTAAAAGCAAAACTTTAAAAAGGAGAGGATTCCATCCGTAGTAAGGAGAGAAAGGAGATGGGCAGAAGCATCTGGGAAGCCACTCAGTCAGTGCCAATGTGTTAATATTACTGTGGGTAACAGGAGGAAGACTGTGGGCTATGGCTATGAGGTGGTTCTGAATCTTGGGAGGGAGCTGGCCCATTTGGCCCAAGAGGGAAGCCTCCCTTTTTTCCTTGCTTCCAGTAAGTCATCAGACAGTAGTCTTTTTCTCTCTGTCTTGCCTAGCCTGCAACGTCTAAGCTTCTCACTGAATTTCACATTTCTTAATACCAGGTTGTCATTTATTTGAGAGCAAAGCCTCAAGATCTTAACAGAGTGGGTATACATGGCTCCTATATTTATTAGGGAAGAAAACAGCAAATGACAAGTGAATAAAGCAAGCTACAGAGTTTGTATAAATCAATACCGAGTGTTATAAAATGTCAGAAAATATCAAATGAGGAGAAAAAAATCAATAAATACTCTCTGAATTAAATGAATGATTAATATTCTTTACCAGCCAGATAAACTAAAAGGCACACATGCACACGTATATCTCTTGTTTAAAAAGCACCCAACATTTGCCTTAGGACCATGACATCTGATCACTTCTCCGTATAAGGCAGACCATTCGCAAAATGCATAATTAACTAACAGGATTATTTCAGATGAAATGGGGGAACTATGGTTGCCTCATATACAGTCTTTGGCTCACTTGCTCCCCCTTCCCTGTCTTTTGTGCCTGAGAGGAGATTAGAAGTGTCCACTTTTGACTGTATTTAAAAAAGCACAGTTCCACATGATGTGGAATTGGAGTTTCTTTCAGCTACAGGCAATGAGATGCAAGCCAGGATCTGAAACCCTGTTTTTATTTTGGGCTGTTCTCACTATCCATCGTTTAAACAAGCCACTGATTCTTGAGTTTAGACATCAGAGGGAACTGTGGTTAGTTTAAAATCACATTTTGATCTCCTCCTTGCAGATATAAAAGAGGAGAGGGGAAAGCATCTAAGCCTGAGGCTCACCTTGGTTTCTCCTCACAGCAGAAAGCCATGGTTTTCCATTATGCTGAACCAAGCCACAGAATCTGCTACAAGATGCAGAGATAGCATGCTAGCTCAGATGGCATTTTTAAAAAGAGTATTAGAGAAGAATCAACAATTAGTCACCATGATAGCTAAATGGAACTACTCTGTAAGCACCAGTGTCCCCAAGTACCAAATGAGGGGGACACAAAAATAGGAGACGCAGTTCCATGCTGTGTACATGCCATATTTAGAAGCTTTCAGAAGCTTCTCTGGTTAGCTAATGTTAGAAATGTAATGCTAGAGAATGCTGCCTCCGTCTCTATCAGCCATTGATGGACGACGGAGCAGAGGCAGATCAGAGTTTGATTCCACATGTTCTTTCCACCAAAGGTATAACAGATGAGTGAAAAGCTTGTAATAGATAACTACAGGAATTAAAAATAAATGCAGTCCTAAGAAACCTTATGTTTATATCAAGCCCATGCTCTCCTATGTACAATCAAAAGCTGGGCTTCTTGGGGGTCATGATTACCATGGTAATTCCTAAACTGTGTGTTGGAACACACTAGAGCAGGGGTTCCCAAACTGTGGTCCGTGGACCACCAGTGTCCCTGAGCTTCATTTATTCAGGTGGTCTGCAGCATGCCTGCATTAAATATTTGTATTAATTGTAATTGTATTTTTATTGCTTTTTATATATATATATTTATGGTATCACAATTTGAATTCTATGGAACACAAATTGTAACAAAATAAAATACAATATAAGAAATTTTAAGAGGAATAAAAAAATAAAAATCATACAGCATCTCGCACGGCATATTACAATTGCTAAAACAGGCAGAAAAATAATTAAGTGGTCCACCCAGACCATTGGCAATTTTCAAGTGGTCTGTCAAGGAAAAAAGTTTGGGAACCACTGCACTAGAGTGCTGTGAGAAAAAAATTCAGTCATTTGGCTCCTGTACCAGCTGGCAAAGGATGTTGCCTGCTGTTTCTCTGCATGGTCCATTGATTGAAACAACTCTCCCAATGCAGAAATGCAGCAGAATTACAAACTTGCAGAGGAGGTTGTCTGTTGTTTCTCTGCAGCAGTCACAGATGTCAGCTCTCTTGCAATCAGAAGGCCCGAGCGCAAGTGAACTACACTGAAAGGGTGTGTACTCTAAAACATGAGAGTAAAATGTGATTTCAATTTTAGTTCAGAAAAAAGTGGGTGTCTGCTATTAGAAGTCAAGGAAACAGTAGCCTAGCAAATTATTATCAGGGTTCTCAGTATGGAATCATAGTATCACCCAATTATCAATTAATAATAGTGACTACCACCCATAATGACAACTGAAAGAAACTCTTTCTCTGGTAAGTTATCTGAAAAAGTATTTACATGAATGCAGTACTTTGCATTAAAGGTCCTCATATTGATTCATAAACAAATGTGTAAAATCTCAGGCAGTTATGTAAATATCACATTACTTTGCCTCCTCTAGCTTTGGATCTTAACCATCCATGACCTGTCATGTCAAAATGTCAGATTTTGCCTCAGCTGTCGAAGTCAGATTCTGAGAGTGCAATCAGATCTTCTCATATGCAAACAAAACTCTCTCTTCAGAATATGTTGATAAGCAGATTTGTAGATAATGTCAGTGAGCCTATCACCCAGTCAACAGAAGAATTTCTTATATCAACATGGCCTTTGGCTAATTAATGGTTTCAGAAATTGCTGTAGAACTTGGTACCTGAGCAATTCTATTTATCGCAGTAACATCTATTAACTAATGGTAAGCAGATGCTTGCACATTTTAGTACACCAAAGGCTGTTAAAAGAGGATGTAACTCACAAATAATTGCTTAGGCATCAGATTTTATAAATGCATACATCCTGTGAATGATTCCCCCCTACATGTATTTACAATCCTAGGTAGCCTTGAGAAAATTCAAACACTCACTTTCACATTTGATTCAGCAAAGGCAGGTCAAGTTCACACAAAACAACCCAGGGAAATAGCATGGCTTCCCTGGGTGAGATGCTCAGCACTGTTGCAATCAGGCCTGCTGACCCAGTGCAGATCCAAGTCTGGAGAAATATAGCACACCCTCCCCTGACACTTCAGTGCCAGCCTTCAACACAAGTCAGTTTTACTTTGTTGCTCCAGCAAAAAAATTGAAGTACCTAACTTGAAACAAATATGGAGTAACTGCTGCATCTCCTTTTATAGTGGCAGTAGTGGCAGTCACAGTAGTGGTACAGCAACATCAATGTACATGGTGCTTTACAGAGCACAAACACAAGACGACAGACTCAATGAGCTTATGGAGAAAGACAACAAGAGTAAGGGGAGGGGAGGCAAGGGTAACAAAAGCTGCACACAGACTTAATTTCAATTAGGGATGAGGAATGAAGGATTAAGGTACAGATTCCATTGGGTTTGAGGAGAATATGAAAGAGACAAAAGGGACATCCCCTGAGTTCTGGGAAGGAATTCCAGTTGTAAAGAAGATACTGTGGAGAAAGATTTGGTAGACTCAGTGTAGAGAATAGAAGACAATTGGATAAAGACTATTGAACAATCTTTGGGAGACTTGGTGAGAACAATGGAAGACTTTTAGGGTAAGGCTAATTACAGAATGTCACAGCGGGGTGGGGGGTAGAAATACATTGTGGGTACACACAAGAACTTGTTAGTAAAGGCTTCAGAAAGCATAGAAGCTGGTCTGATTAAGCCATCACTTTACGTGTTGCCATTTCTCAGGACAGGGACTATGATATCAGCAGCATGCACCACGTCTGTTAACTCTTGCTAGGAATGCATATGCAACCAAACACACATATAGTTACAACAATTATGGTTCATGGTAGAACACTTCAGGGACTTAATGGAGTTCAAGAACATTGCTATGCACAGTGAGTTTCCACTGGTGTAATAAATACCTCTGGTATTAAATTCTGAAAAGAAACATGACTGCAACAATTAGCTCAGTATGACCTGGTGGTATATCAATGATACTACTGTGCAACAGATGGCATTCTGATTTACTCCTCTGCAGGTACAGAGACATCCAAAGAAGAAGATATAGCCCACCAGTGCCATTCTTTATTACTGCATTAGTATTTTGTCATGAAAAAGTAACTCAGCAACACTACTTCAAATTATGACCAAAATGTTTCAAAAGATATTACAGACAACTATTCTAAGCTTGCAAGCTTTTCAGTTGCATAGCATTCTTCAACTAATATTCAGAATACATTACACATTTCAGAATTTTTGCTATGTTAAAGTAAATATTCCCTGATCTGCTAAAAATAACTTTTAAAAAAGCAGAATATAAAGCATTTTCCATTGATTTCATTATTTCATAGTAGGACCTTTCACAGAAGAACTCAAAACCTGGTAACTGATCCTAATGGTTCTTTCCAAGTGAGGCCATCTTTTTTTCCCTCAGGGGCCACCTGATATTTTATGCACTGGTTCAGGGAGCAGAATGATCTGAATCTCTCAAGAATAGACAGGTTTTACAATACAAGTTTAGCTAAGCTAGTACTTGTAATGATAGTTTAGAATTTAGAGATATTCCCTTAGTATTAAGAAGTTGGTAATTTGAGGGCTTGTCCTAAAGTCCAATTATCCAGGCAGTTCCAAAGGCCTAGAAGTTGCAGCACAGTTTTGTCTTAGGGGCTCTGGTGAATAAAATTGTTTCAAGCCATTCCTCTAGTGCAGCCTTTCCCAACCAGTGTGCCTCCAGATGTTGTTGGACCACAACTCCCATCAGCCTCAGCCAGCATCGCCAATCGTCAGGAAAGATGGTAATTGTGGTCCAACAACATCTGGAGGTGCACTGGTTGGGAAAAGATGCTCTAGTGAGTCTGTCTATGGACTCAGAATCATTACAGTAAAGGCTTCACAGGTATGGAGCTGAAGCACATACAGTGGGAAAGTATCAGGTCACAAATCAGAAGGACTGGGGATCTAATATACTTCCTGGAAAGTTACCCTCAAAACTGCTGATCAGCAGCGATCCTTTGGCTTTCTAAAGAAAAACAGAACAATATCACTGATACGAAATGCACATTAAGTCTTGTGTGCATAGTCCTTTCAAGGGAAACTGAGAACATTTTTCAAAGCATACCTTGATTAAATTTAGGCAGGGCCACCAAGGGGTGCCATTTGACCCTCTCTGACATACCTCAAAGCTGCTGTCCCAAAACATTCCTAGATTAAGAGATACTGCTGTAGACTATTCCTGCACTGAGTAAGGGGGTTGGACTTGATGGCCTTATAGGCCCCTTCCAACTCTACTATTCTATGATTCTATGACTAGAGAAAGGGCTAACATAAAATTCTTGACACTGACTTCAAGAAAAACTTAAGTGTCTGCAGAGACATACTCTTTATGTCTTCGTGCTGCTAGTGGATTTTCAGTCTGCCATCTTGCTAACAAAGTAATTAAGAATTAGAATCTTAACACCACAAAGGATACTTTTACTTCATGGTTTTAACTTCTCCAGCAAAACAAAACACACATAAATCCTGCTGAATGATCTACCAGGTACCGTACATTTCTTCTCAGCTTGGAAGCAAATCTCAAACTTAAATTCTGCATTTCATAAAAGAAAGAAACAAAACTCCTGGATCCAGGAAAACTTTGGCAGTATTTATGTTTTATGTGAAATGTTGGTCTTCCTGTCTTGAGTCACTTGACACATATAGGGAGTTTAGTTAGGACCAATCTTTCAGCTCGGAACCAAAGCTGAAAAGCTTTGATTTTTGTGTTTTTGGTAACATTGCCTCCATTTTCTTTCTCCTGCCCCTGCATAGAGTGAAAATTATCCATATTATCAAGTAGTGGAGAGCCTGAATGCCTTCAGTTAAATTTCTCACAAATCATCATGGGTGCTTGAGCAACAAATTGTCTGTTCTATCTCCCATGTTAGGATATTAGTAACACTAACAATGTTCAACGCGGTAAGGGGAGGAGAGAAAATGGTACAAATCTTTAAAATAATATATTGCACTGGAGTGCCAGACAGATTTGTTAGTGAAAGATGGAAGCTCTTCTAACTCTTCATATTTTGGAAGGAGTGAGCACCTTTTAATGAAAGGGGAAGTAATCAGATCCATTGTCTTTTTTTTCTAAAGGCTTTCCTCTCTTCCTACTTTTAAAGTTAAAGTAACACCAGATCTTGCTTTTCCTTTAGAGCAGCCTTTCCCAACCAGTGTGCCTCCAGATGTTGTTGGACCACAATTCCCATCTTTCCTGACCATTGGCAATGCTGGCTGAGGCTGATGGGAGTTGTGGTCCAACAACATCTGGAGGCACACTGGTTGCGAAAGGCTGCTTTAGAGGAAGGTTCTTAGTAAGTACTTACTAGTATTCTGGTGTGTGTCTTGAGAACTTGTGGCCAGGCTGTTGATGGGGAGAGTCTACAGCCAGCACGTTACACTTGTGCTAAAAAGCTTGCACTGGCTGCCCATGTATTATCGGGCCAGGTTCAAGGTACCTGTAATAATTTTACAATGCTATTAACAACTTGGGTCCAGGATATCTTCAAGACCACCTTATATCCCTGCCAAGTCACTGAGCTCTTGGAGGGAGGCTCTGTTAGCGGTCCCCATGGTTCAGATGCATGTCTGGTAACTGGCAGAAGCCATGCATTCTGTATTGTTGGAATTCTCTTCCCACTGAAATTAGTCAGCCCCCCCCTTGCCGAACCTCAGGTGCTTGACAAACTGGTGTCCACGCTCTAGCTGACAGGTGCAGGGGAATCTCAAATGGTATTGCTGTTATTCAGAAATCACACTCCTGTCCCCATGTCTTAACTGGCTAGGCAGATGTGAGGGTGGAATGCCAGGAATGCCACTATATTGCAGTTGCAAGGAGGATGCCTGCCTGTTGTTCTAGGAGCTGACTGAGAAAATCCATATGCATGTTTTATACTGTCTCCAGCTGATCTTTGCACATTAAGGTTGTTGTTTTATTATTGATATTGGTTTTTATTGATTTTATTATTTTAATTCTGTTGTGCCACTTTGGGAACTGTAAGGCTGAACTGCAGCATATAAATAGAAATAAATAGCAGGTACCTTTTTGAGTGCTGGCTCTTTTTCTCCTTTCTTCTTTTAATCAGTATCATAAATGCCTTGAACAATACACAATAAAACAATCACACAATTTTCCTCCCTTTCTTTTTTCAACATAGACAACCAAATTAAGATGCAAATATCACTGTAATTTCCAACAAAAATGGAAATGAATCAGTTCATTTCCAAAGCCAATTCAAGAGGCTCAAGAAATGAATGCCTCCTCCCTGCCCTTACGTGCAAACTACCCTTACCTACAAGAATGATAATGGTAATGATAACAGCAATGAAGGAAGGTAGGTTTTTTTCCCCTTCCTTCCTTCCACTCCATCATCCTCGCATGCTCTGCAGTGCATCAGGACTGAAAGAGCAGTGGCCTTGAGACATGGGATCTTCACAAGGTCTACCACAACAGCTCTTGCAAATATACCAAGCTCCATAATCTTTATGTGAGAACCATGCATTTCTTGATAATTCTAGTGATAGAAGACAGTGAAACGGTAAGAGACAGAGGATAGGAGAAGGAAATCTGAGATGTAATTATTTGGCCAGCTCGTATGCATTACAAATCAAGCATTTACCCAGAAGTACTCAAGCTCAGAATATAAAGACATTGTGTGCATGCACAAAGTTCCAGAGGTTCTCCAGCTCAGAATGAGAGCACAGTCAGTGTTCAAGGTGACTAGGCTGCTCTGTAGCTGAAAAGACAATGCGATAAGGTGTATCATCAGTGTGCATAAACCAACAGTATGAGCTGGGAGAAAATTGTTGGAAACATACGAGCTTTTTCGAAACACTCACTGGGAAAGCTTGTAAACACTGAACTAATTCCAAATCAAGCCAAGGAGAATTTACCTCATCACCAAACCTAAAGTCGTTACAAGAAGTATCTCTGTGAAAGCTGGAGATGGCTACGACATGATTAGGCTCAATGACTTGGAATATATAGAGCGGATAGGGTGGTTGATATTTTAAAGTTCACTGGATTCTTTTAACCTTGTCCAGATGTAAAACAGGCACTCTTATTCCCAATCACCCATTATAAACCCACAGAGTATTTCACCCATAAAGGTTACAGCAGCAACCATGGAGGTTACATCTGGAGTTTTGAATGCAAGGAAACTTTGATGGTAAACAGCATTTCCTTGATCAGTGGGGACCCCTGATGGTCCCAGCATTTTAACACAAGTACTATAATGAAGGTCTGATGCATAGAGGCACCATCAGAGTAGTTGTATGAAATAAATTAGGGGAGGAGAGCAGTTTGGAGTTGACACAAACTGGGTGCAATGCAATAAGTGAAAACAATGGATACAGCTACCAGGTAGCATCACTGTCAGGAAGCAGCCTTGTGAAGCACTAATGCAAAAGTGTTTGTCAGCTGTGGAACACTATTGACAGTGACCAACTGCAGCGGGAAGCAAAATGAAAGGGAGAATGAAGCATTTGCAGCTGTTTTTGTACCAGCAGCATTAAGGATCAAGGTCTGGCAGGGAAGAAGGATTTTATTTTTTTAAATTTTTGGAAAATAAAGAGCTGTTTGCAGCAAAGTAATGGCTGCAACACAAACTTGGCAAAGGATATTTGCCTTCTGAAAATGACTTCCTTCTCCATGACTGACAATTCAGGGACTCTTTTTTTGTTCTCATTTGCTTGCAAATAATAGTTCTTTGTATGGCTTACCAAACAATATTTACGCAGGACTGGATATATTACTCTCATTAGAGCAAATACTACTTCCTAAATTGGGCTATTTGTGGCTCTGCACCTCAGGTTTCACTCATCCCTGATCTCAAATGGACTTAAAGCACATTATTGCTGCTTAAGATGCAAACAACTGCACTGAAAAAATAGTGGTTCTTACCTCTGGTGAAAGAAGTTAAGAATGAATGGTTAGTCAAGATACGAAGGTGAATTGTAAACAGAAAATCCCTTTTGATCACATGTTATAATGGTGTTATACTTGTTAGCAGATTAATTGTTCTCTCCTCCCCTCATTTATTTAATACCTTTAAAAAAATGCAGTAGCCATTTTGTTTGTGATAAAGAAACACAATAAAAGCAATTTCTCTCTTACAAGAAAAATTAAAAAGAGAAAGAGAATGAGCATTCCTGGTAATGTGTTTTTGAATCCAGGATACCTTCTAATGAGGTTTCACCGTACAATAAATAACATTAATGAGACCCAATGTTGTGCATATAATATATTTTCCTAATATAGCTTTAGATTTTCTCATGTTGTATGGAAAACTAGCAGTCACCAGAAACACCTTCCAACAGCACATTAAAAACCAAGAGCACAATTAAATATAAATGAATTCAGTAATTTAATTGCACTATTGTCATTTGGAAAAAAAATAAGAAAAAAGTAATTATGCCTTTTTTTAATCGGTAAATAATAAAGTGCTGAGGAAATGAGATAATATTTAAGTAAACACCATTGTGGCTAAGAGTGATGCAAAGGAACAATTTATTCCTAGGTATATTTTGTGATGTGTAATGCAGAGAAAGAGTTTTTTAAAAAATGGACACAATCTACCAGGCCCCACTGATAGGTAAATATGTTTTTAAAGATGTTTTGTTTTAATGTGTTTTAAAGTTTGTTTTTATGATGTTTTAAAGTTTTTAGTGCTTTTGTTTGCCGCCCTGGGCTCCTGCCAGGAGGAAGGGCTGGATATAAATCAAATAATAAATAAATCAAATAAATAAACTTCCACTCATTTTAGCAGGCCTCACATAAGACTCTTGGCTCATTAAAATGAAGAATGGAGTGAAATATATCCCTTTTGAAATGGAAGGAAACAGTGCAGCATTGGTGGACTGTGCCGTGTGTATTTGTGGGATATGTTAAAGATGAACATTTCACATAAGATTATGAAAATGTGACTCTTTTTTTAAAAAGCTGATATTCACCCGGTCACATTTCCATATTCACAGTAAACCTACTAAGCAGCAATGGTAAGTTAATGGGGAGGGCAGCCATTGGGTGTAGCAGTCTCCCAAGTGTTGCAGCGGAAAGCTCTGCTCCCATCGTGTACCACTGGTGGTCAACCTAAAAGGAGGGAATTCTGAGGGAAGCCATGGGCCCACCAGATCCAAAGCCCCCTTGTTCCCCCAACACACCCTAAAATGGCTGGAAAAGTATGCCAGTCCTGGAGCTAGTGTAGTAATTTCCCCTCCCATTCATGTTTTTTTTAAAAACACACATAAAAGGGCTGAATGAAGAAAATATAAAATGGAAAATATGTGTCTGCCACCTTCTTCCTTGGCTGTTGTGAACCAGTAAGGCTTAGGAAATGGTGGTTTCTCTGCCATGAAATCTGTCCACCATCAGTACCTTAGGATTGCTTTGCCAGTAAGCATACTTCAGAAAGTGCTATATATTCTTAAAATTCAGCTCTTCTTATTAAAATAAATACAGCCTCTTGGTTGCAGGTGAGTCTAGGAGCCATGGCTGAGTGACAAGCTAGAAAACAGCCACTTGCCAACAACTTGCTGTAACCCACCCAGAGAGCTTCGGCTATGGGGCGGTATATAAATGTAATAAATAAATAATAAATAAATAAATAAACACAGTAGTTCTTACTAGGACCAACACTTTTAAGTTCAAAGCAGCTTCGAGTATCAGATACCTGGATTAGGGTTCCCAGGTTCATGGCCTGAGACTGATCCTGTATCTTTAGGAGAAGAGAAAGTCAGCTAAGTGCAGGTGTTCTTGCAACTCTGTAATGAGAAAAACCACAAGGTGGAATTCTCCCTTCCCCCTGCACAACTTTTAAAGATACAGAAGACCTCTTGGTTGCCAGGCCCGGCTTCCGGCTTCTGTATCTTTAAAAGTTGTGCAGGGGGAAGGCTGAATTCTACCTTGTGGTTTTTCTCATTACAGTGTTGCAAGAACACCTGCATGTGGCTTTCTCTTCTCCTAAAGATACAGGATCAGTCTCAGCCCAGGAACCTGGCAACCCTAATCTAGATGGAGGAGCGCTTAAAGGGAGGGGGGTGTTTAATCCTTTTCCTTGTGCCATTCTCCTAATCTATGTAGGTTGGAGGGAAATGTACAGGTACCTGAAGGTTCAATGACTGTGAAAGAAATAAAAAATGATAGGAGTGTAGAGATGATAAAAAGAAATTCAGTTCAGTATAAAGGTGAACCTACCTAACTTGCACTTTGCAAAACAATAAAAGAACCAAAACACAACCATTCTTCCAAAGTCACAATTTTGCAATGCAGTTCTCAAGCAAAGTAACGTGTGCATATACTGGGGTAAAGTGCCCATAGAAATACATGCATTAGTGAAAATAACATACAAAAATGAATTATCTTAGGATAAATTGTTTTGCAAAAATATGTATATTAGGGAAATTGCATATAAATGAGTATATTAGAAGATATATATATACAGCTCGAGGATGTGGACAAGGTGCTTGGACAAATACGGGCGACCACTTCCGCTCTGGACCCTTGCCCCTCGTGGCTAATAAAAGCTAGCAAAAATGGAACGGCCGGCTGGGCCAAGGAGGTGATTAATGCCTCATTACGAGAGGGAGTGGTCCCACCTTGCCTGAAACAGGCGATAGTGAGACCGCTCCTAAAAAAGCCCTCCTTGGACCCTGATAACTTTAACAACTATAGGCCGGTAGCAAATGTTCCATTTCTGGGCAAGGTTCTAGAGCACGTGGTCGCTCACCAACTCCAGGCTCTCTTGGATGAAACTGATTATCTGGATCCATTTCAATCCGGCTTTCGGCCGGGGTTTGGTACAGAAACAGCCTTGGTCGCCCTGTATGATGACCTCTGTCGGGAGAAAGACAGAGGGAGTGTAACTCTGTTGGTTCTCCTTGATCTCTCGGCGGCTTTTGATACCATTGACCATGGTATCCTTCTGGGGCGACTCGCGGATTTAGGAGTTGGAGGCACTGCTTGGCGGTGGCTGTGCTCCTATCTTGGGAATCGTCTCCAGAAGGTGATGCTTGGGGAACACTACTCGAGTCCCTGGGTGCTCCAATATGGGGTCCCGCAGGGCTCAGTTCTGTCCCCCATGCTTTTTAATATCTATATGAAGCTGCTGGGTGAGGTCATCAGGAGTTATGGAGTGCGTTTCCAGCAATATGCTGATGATACGCAGCTCTATTTCTCCTTTTCATCTTCTTCAGGTGAGGCTGTTGCTGTACTGAACCGCTGCCTGGCCGCGATAATGGACTGGATGAGAGCGAACAAACTCAAACTCAATCCTGACAAGACTGAGATGCTGTTAGTTGGGGGGCCCTCTGCTCAGATGGTTGATGTCAGACCTGCCCTAGATGGGGTTACACTCCCCCTAAAGGAACAGGTCCGTAGTTTGGGGATCTTATTAGATCCGCTTCTGTCACTTGAGGCTCAGGTAGCCTCGGTGGCACGAAATGCGTTTTACCAGCTTCGGCTGGGAGCCCAACTACGACCCTATCTGGACAGGGAGAACCCAGCCTCAGTTATTCATGCTCTGGTAACCTCTAGATTGGATTACTGTAATGCTCTCTACGTAGGGTTACCTCTGAAAACGATTTGGAAACTTCAGCTAGTGCAGAATGCTGTGGCCAGAGTTCTTACTGGGACGAGGAAATTCGACCACATAACACCTATTCTGGCCCAACTGCACTGGCTTCCAATATGTTTCCGGGCCAGATTCAAAGTGTTGGTCCTTACCTATAAAGCCCTTAACGGCACTGGACCGCAATATCTGATGGAACGCCTCTCTCGCTATATTCCTACCCGTTCACTCCGCTCGACGTCTAAGGCCCTTCTCCGGGTCCCAACCCATACAGAGGCCCGGAGAACAGTGACAAGATCTAGGGCCTTTTCGGTGGTGGCCCCCGAATTATGGAATGCCCTCCCAGATGAGATACGCCTGGTGCCTTCCCTGTCATCTTTCCGGCGCCAGGTAAAAACCCACCTCTTCACCCAGGCATTTTAATGTATTTTATGCTTTTTAATCTTATTTATTTTATTTCTAGTTTTCTTTTACTTTGTTTATATAATGTTTTATATTGTCTGCGCAATACACACTTGCTGTATTTTAAATATTGTGGTTTTATCATGTTGTACACCGCCCTGGGAGCTGCTAGCTATAGGGCGGTTTAGAAATGCAACTAAATAAATAAATAAAATAAATAATTTGCATTTAAATTCTGATTAATATTCATGAGGACTTTTTTTAAAAAAAAACACCACAGACTGATGTAGAAATGTGGGGAACTGAAATTTATACTGGAAAAATGAAAAACTGAAACTGACAGATCTGTCCATCTGTATAGGACTGGAGTAACTTCTGAAGCAGAGTTCAAACCTATCTCTCCCATGACTGAAAGCTGGTCTCATGCCAAGGAGCCTGCAATGAGTAGTATCGTGGCAGCCATACTGCTCTTCCTGCCTTTTAGCTTATTATAATGGTCACTGCATTATGTACAGAATGAGGACTGCAGTCACATGAAATGTTGCTGGATAGGCAGATGAGAACCCAAAGGGGTGGATGTGGAATCAAGCGGATTAAGGTTAGTGATGAATCCTAGGGATAGAACTAGGATTAAAAAAAAATAGCATATGAGCACTTTAGGGACTAGACAACGAAGAAAATAAGTAGTACAAAATATTTATTTTTTTAAACAATACTATCAATGCATATGACAGCTTGACCATGGGAAAAGAACTGACAACAGGGTAACATGGGATGAATGCAAGTATGTATAGTTACGGCTCCTTCTCCTTTGTATCGACTGGAAATAAAGAGTAAGTGGCTCACAGGGAAAATGTCTTCATAAATTATTTCAAAACGAAAGAAATGTGGCTCTCTACAGGTTCAAGGCATAGAGGGCAGTAAGACAGAAATGGAATGATTAGCTATCTTCTGTTTTTATATCATCCAGTTTCATGGCAGTAGAAAGAACGGGGAATGAGAAGCCAAAGAGTGCTTTGCCCTTTCCTGATCTAGTTCAGAATAGCTCTGGTTGCTTCCATGGACGTATTCATCCTGATCCCACACTTAATACAAGGCATCTCTAATGTAGCAATAACAATGACCTGACAAGAGCATAACCTTGTACAGTCAATTTATTCTTTTATGAGGTATTTGTTCATGGAGTATTTGAGTATGCCACTTGAGCATAAACAGATGCCGTGCAGCACATTTTCACTTAATACCTTTATTCCTCTGTCAGGAAATCACCCCCAACCCAATCTCGGACAAAATCTAGGAGGAGGGTTGAAAACCAGGGAGGTCAAGGCTATTCCAGTCACTTCGTTCCTCCCACAGTCACTTGGTTTGATGGCACTTAGAACTGCACCTCAGCTGAAAAGTTCTCAAGGGAGAACTCTTTGCTCAAAAGGGGTGGGAGATTTGGAGCTCACCTGAAACCAGGGCAAAACCCTGAAAGGTTTGGGCAGGAAGCAGTAGCCCTTTTATCCTTTCTTTTTAAAGCCAGTGGTGGCAGAACGCTTCCCAGCATGGTAGCCACTGGCTGCAGCCACCATTCTTCCAGGCACCAAATTCCACAGACGTAGCATTGTTGGGCGGGTCTTGTGGAGAAGAATAATGCCAGTAGCAGCCAGCTACTGCCAAGAGGAATTCTGCTACTGCTACACTTTTTAAGTAATACTAACTATGGGCATGTTGATGCTGCCACCTGCCATCAATGGTAAGCTCCCCACTCCCATAAAACTTTTGAAGACTTCACACAACCCTGAAAAAACCACCAAAATGTCCCCCAAATGCCCTCCTCACCTACAAATAGGCAGCCAATTCAGCAGAATAATTTCCCTAAAATCCTCTCAAAACATCCTAAAACGTCTCCCCAGCCCAACTGCTCTCACACACCTACATCAGTCACTTATGGTCTAACAGAGGAATTGGGAGTGAGAGTGGGAGGGAGGGGTAACCAGATTCTGTAAAGCTGCCCTACCTCCAGTTACCAGAAGCATTTGATGCAGAGTACAGTTAACACCTGAGCAGAGGTAAGATCTGGTGCACCCCAGCCAAGATATTTATTGATGGTCTTTCTGATTATTTAGGTATCAGATACTTCCTTCTCTTAGAAAAGGACGCCCTATTTTATAGATTACTGCAGACCAACATCCATTCAATTTCTTCTTGATATAGCCTTGGAATCCTCTTTAATTCCCATTGTAAGCACAAGCCGATCACCTCACCTATACCCAGTCAGTTCTATAGTTTGACAATGTGACAGCATTATTATTATTACCACTACTACTAATACTATTATTTATTTATTCATCCTTGCATTTATATTCCGCCTTTCCTCCATGGAGCTCAAGGTGGTGTACATGTTTCTCCCCCTCTCCATGTTATCCTCACAACAACCCTGAAGCAGGTTAGGCTGAGAGAGAGTGACTGGCCCAAGGTCACCCAGGGAGCTTCATGGCCAAGTGGGGATTTGCACCCTGGTCTCCCAGGTCCCACTCCGGCACTCTAACCACTTCACCACACTTATTATTATTATTATTTCACTGGCTTGGTAGGTGCAATGGAAATAAGAAAATAATGTTCATGCACTTTGGTGCTAAAATTTAGTCTCAAAGATTTGCATGTTTTTCTTAAAGTTGCACTGGGAGGCTCCAAGGCTGGAAGTGGGTATACACAATGAATGAAGTGCATTTTCGCTACTCGTTTGAGATCCTTGGAGGTAGAAAAACTCCTGCTTTTGCAGATTATAATCCCATTACAGATGTATGAGCATCCCACCACTCACCCCCCAAAGCCCTTACAATCCTTTACGAGCATTCCAACTAAATGAGCAGAAATGCTCGAGGGCACTCACAAAGCACTGCTGCCGCGACTCCTTCCTCCACCTTTCCCTGAACCTAAGTACATTTCTGGGCTTTGGGAGGTGACAGCAGAAGCAGCTCCAGATGTTCTCAAGCCATGGAGAAGTATCTTTCCCCACCAATGCTAGAAATTCAAGCCCCAGAATCCCTTACAGTGATGCTACATACATCACTCCTACTGAGAAGAAAGCATTGCAGGACTGAGATGTTTTGCTGCCCTACTTGCAGCAGAGTTCAAAGAGTGTCCTTGCCTCAGTCCCACATCCCTGATGTAATGCTTGCAACAGCAGCATATCACACTATCCTCCCAGTATTATACAACCATGAGAGTGGCTATATACTATAACCAGCATAGATTTTTCATATTCCACAATGTTTGTGTATTTATTTATTTATTACATTTATATACCACCCCATAGCCAAAGCTCTCTGGGTGGTTTACAACAATTAAAAACATTAAAAACAAATATACAAGTTTAAAAACACATTTTTAAAAAAACAATTTAAAAATGGTTTAATTGTTAAATTGAAAATACTGCCCATGCCAATCTGCTGCTTCCACTATAATCATTTCAAAACAAAATCTTACAAAACCTGTAGTCTTGAACTCAAAAACACTTGCTTAAGAACCCTCTAGGTTTCGTGGCAATACACAAAACACTCAGAGAAAATCCAGAGTTCAAAGTCTAAAACAGGAGTAAAATATTTCAGACCCCTATCAGACTTTTTTGGTAGTGGTATCATAATTTGTTGAAATTAATTAACAATCAGTTATTTTCACAGAGCACATGTAATCCTATTACTCTTGCCCCATACTTTGACATTCATCTTCTGCAGTTTAAAATGCATATCTGATTTTTAATTAATTTAAGAAAATTGACGTTGGAGTCTATGATAGCACAGGCATGATTAGTAATAACCAACTACCAGTGTTATAAAAGCCAGACTAAACACCTGTTTCGCTTCACTGATCAGAGGGCCACACCCACACCAGACATTTATTCCACTTTAAACAGTCATGACTTTCTGCAAAAAAATCCTGGGAAGTGTAGTTTGTGAAGAGCGCAGAGAGTGATTAGGATACTTCTATTCCCCTGACAGAGCTGCAGTGGCCAGAGGGGTTTAACAGTCAGCCCCTCTTCCCAGACTCTTTCTGGGGACTGTAGCTCTGTGAAGGGAATAGGGTGTCTCCTAACAACTGTCAGCACCTTTCACAGACTACACTTCCCAGAATTCTTTGGGGGAAGCCATGACTGTTTAAGGTGGACTAAGGCTTGGTGTGGCTGTGGCCAGGGACAGCTTTGATTTAAATTCGGGTGGTTGACTACATGTGTCTGTTGTAGAATAAAAGGTGAGGGGAACCCTGAAAAATAATGACACTGTTCACAATGTTTTCCTTTTAGAAATAAAAGGAAAGGGGCTTTCCCTCTGCCCAATGCCCGCCCACTCATTCTCCTCTCCTTCCTCCCCCTACTCCCCCTCCCCTTCCTCCCCTCCCTAACCCTTCCCCCTCCTCTCCCCTCGCTGCATGTCCCCCACGTCAGTTTCACCTATCCCAAACATGATTGCACAGGAGCAAAGCCCACTGAACTCAATAAGCATGCAAATGATCAAACCTGCCCTCCCCATTCTCCTCCTCCCTCTTGCCCCTCCTACTTCTGTCCCCCTCCTTTCCTCCCCCATCCTCCTTTCTCCCCTCTCCCCTACCCCTCTCTCCCTCCCACCCTCTTCCCCCTCCCCTCTCCCTTCATCCTCACCTCTTCCTTTCTCCTCTGGCTTTCCTCTTCCCTCCTCCTCCTCCTCTCTTACTTCTCCCCTCCCATCTCTCTTCTTCCCTCTCCCCTCCCACTCCCTCACTCCTTCTCCCTTGTGATCAGTTTCACCTATCCTAAGCATGATTGCATGGAAGGAAGAAAATGATCAAACCTGCCCTCCTCTTCTCTTCCCCCTTCTTCCCCTCTCTCCCTCTGCCCTCCCTCCTACCCTGCCCTCCCTCACTACTCCCTCTGCTCCTCCTCCTCTGTGGTCAGTTTCACCTATCCTAAGCATGATAGCAAGGGAGTAAATCCCACTGAACTCAATAAGCATGCAAATGATCAATCCATTCTCAGCAAACTTGCACAGGATCCCATTTCTTACCTCCCAGATTAAAATGCAGAAAAATTCACTAATAGTCAAAAACCTTGTGGTTTAAGAACATATCTATATCCAACAGATATTTCTATCAAACTTTAAAAAGCAGGGAAATTGGGCAGCTATAGAGAATGCACCAGAAACCTCCTCTCTGAGATACTGTACTACCCAGAAATTTGTAAAAATGCAAACACAATTTGGGTTGGTCTTTTACAATCCAATCCACTTCCTGTGTAGCTTGGAAGAATGTGGATACGTTCCTCTGAGCATATGGTGAATGGTGGCAACACCTGCCATCTCCAAAGATGGAGAATTACATTGTATGTTTGTTGTTCTTTTTACTTTGCTTCTTTCCTGTGTTACTACTGTTTCTACAGAGAATATAACCTAGACAATTATGTTTCACTCATTATCCATCCTAGAAATCTGTGTCAAATTTATTTTTATTACTTTCAAAGCCTTTTTATTGGTCAATGCCATATGATAGTGAAGACAACTTTTTGTGTTTCATACTGAAGGTTATATTCTATTTCTATTTTGGGCATATTAAAGTTGAATCTGGAACTCAACTTTGACGTAAAATCAGACTGATTATAATACGTTGTTACTTAAGCAATGAATCTAGCTGTTGGAAAAAACAAACTTGGCCTGCCCAAGATGCATATGTTCAGACTGCTATGCTTAAACCACTCTACCCAAGGAAGGCTGGGCATGGACAATTAAAAACATAGAGCACACCTAGAAATTTCGCTAGAATATATTTCACCTCTCATTGTTTTATCTTGTGCAAACTGAGACATTCCTCATGTCCACTGGACACTATTTTGCAGAATAGTCAGTACCATTATTCCACATTTTTTGGAGGTTTTTTTAGTGTTGCAAAGTGTTGCTGTACTTCACACATTCACAGAAACAGAAGCAAAAGAAAATGATTTACTATAGGAAACTTCACTAAAATTGCAAAGTAAATCAAACATATTTAAAGTGACTATCTGTACTCTATCAACTGTCTTAATATTGTTGCTTCCTCCCTGATAAAACAAGATCAACAAAGCACATGTCTTGTTTCTGTTCTTTGGGCTGATTGCAGGTGTTGCCACAATTCACTATATACTCAGAGACACGTTACCCAATTCTTCCAAGCTACACAGGAAGTGGATTGGACTGTGAAAGACCAGCCCAAGTTGTGTTCACATTTTTACAAATATGTAGGTTAGTACAATATCCCAGAGAGGAGGTTAGGTCTCCTGCTCCCCTGGTGTATCCACTATACCAGTCCAATTTCCCTACTTTTTGATAGAAATATCAGTTGGCAATAGGTATTTTCTTAAACCACAAGGGTTTTTTTTTGCCTATTAGTGAATACATATCTTATTGCTTCCAAGACCAGTGAAACATAAGAAATGCAGGTGTGGCTCTCTTTAACCTCAGGGATGCCTTGCTTAGGAGCTCAGTGTTAACCCAACCTTGTAAATAGTCACTCACTAGTGGCATGTAAGAACCTTCCATCATGATGATGCAGAAGATCTTTTGTCAACTTGAAGAGAAACATTGTTTTTGTTTAGGTCATTAATGTACTGTGGCTACCATCCATAAACATCCTTGTGGGCTGGCAACTTTGGGAAATTTACTTGCAATACTAGGTTAAGCCTATCCTCAGTCAAATCTGCTGTTGCTTCCTTCACTAATTCTTCCAGAATGTATCAGGAGTAATCAAAACATTCTAAATAAGGGCATTTAGAATACGGGAACAGAAAAACTGTGATAGTAAGCTTTATGTTTTTATCAACTGAGAAATCATCTAGTGCATTGCAATTGCAATGCCAAAAATATACCTCCCTCTCTGAACAAACCAAGCCCTGCAAATCAGCAAAAACATTCTGGAAATTCCATAATAATTGCTTTCTTGTATGAGATCTGACACTTACCGCTTTCATTCAAGCAGGAAATACTGGAAGATCAGCTTCTCCTAAAGTATTTTAACATGCTTTCTCTAGCATAACAGTAACCTTGAAGTATATAAATATGAGGTCAATGGAAGCAAAATGTGGCACACTTTAAGGCCTTAGAAGTTCTGGTCTTATTGTAGGCTAAATGTAAGGCTCCATCAGAGTTAAAGGGGGTTCAAGATGGTGCAGACAGAACAAGAAGTGCAAGTCCTTATGCTTCTTATTCCCCTGCATCTTTGCCTCATTTCCCTCACCAAGGAAATGTGCAAATTGCCCCTGCATCAGGACTTGTGAATCTCCATAAGGAGAACATGTGAAAACTGCATTCCAGACCTGATGAAAACACAGGATAGTTATTTTCCATTATTTATAATTTAATAGATTTCAGATATCTATTAGTGTTGTGTATTGGCTCTGTGTGGAGCCAAATAACAAACAAACTGGAGTGATTTGGCTGTCTTCCCATCACTAGTCAAAGCTTGAGGTTAATAACCATGCTCCCCAAGTTGGATCAAGCCTCCCACAAAGCTTAATGTCACTCTTAATTCTCTGTACCCTATAGCTCTGCTACGTTTATTTAGATCCATATTTAGACTACACCTCACTCACTCCCCCTCATAAGATATTACAAAAGAAAGCAAATATCTTTTACTTCCCCCACCAAAAAGCCCCTGGATCTATTCATCTGCACTTTGGCAAGCTTAATCAAATCCAGACAGGCTCTTGTGCCTGCAAATTTCATCTACTTTGGCCAAAATGGGGAAAAGGTATAGTGATTTTTAGATTCCCCATTACAGTGAATGGGGAACACAGAGCTTCATTTTATTTGGGGTGGCTTGGATCTGGAATTACAGATTAAAAGGAAGAGAGGATGCAACTTAGAAACAGAACACATTTTTTAACAACATACAGATACAGATGCAAGGCAAATCCTGGGGCCATGCACAGCCCTAGCATCCTCACAAGGCAGCTCACAAGTTCAATAACAAATAATAGATTCAAATATAGGACATAAAATGTGCTTCTGTTCTCTCTGCAATTTTACCACAAATGAATTCTTTATTTTTTTACACTTTTTAAGGGTGGTGAAAAAAGTATAATTAATTTATTTATTAAATTTATTAAAAGTGAACCCAAAGCTACTTACAATAAAAAAGATTAAAACCGATATAAAACACAAAAGCATGTAAAAAGGTAAAAAACACAGTACAGAAATTCAAAATGCGCTTACAGCATCAAAAGAGGCTACAGCATCAAAAGTCCTACAAAACCCATCCAAAATTAAGAGCTGAATGCCTGGAAGAAGAAAAATGTTTTTGCCTGGTGTCTGCAGATATATAATAATAGTGCCAGGTGTGCCTCTCTGGGGAGAACATTCCATAAATGGGGGCCACCACTGAAAAAGCCCATTCTCATGTCGCCACCCTCTTCACCTCCCTTGGGGAGGCACACAAAGAAGGGGTTCAGATCCTGAACACAGGATGCAGATTGGTTCATATGAGCTGAGGTGGCCCTTGAGGTATTGGGGTCTTGAGCTGTATAAGGCTTTATAGGTCAAAACCAGCCGTTTTAATTGAGCCCATAAACTTGCAGCCAGTACAGTTTTATCAACATTAATGTTATGTGCTCAAACCATCTTGCCCTGGTAAACAATCTGGCTGCTGAATTCTGCACCAGCTGCAGTTTCCAAATTGTTTTCAGAGGCAGTGCCACATACAATACATTGCAGTAATCTAGCCTAGAGTTTACCAGCAACAGAAGTCAGGCTATCCCTATCCCGTTCTAGACAATGCTCCTTCAGGGACAGGCCATCCTAATAGGTCCCCTGCCAAAAATCTAAATCTCAAGAGGAGGTGATCCAACCAAAATAAGGGACTGATGTTAATATCCCCCTCTCTCAGATAACCCCCTTTTTTTAACGGTCAAGAAGACAAGATCCAGAGTGTGGCCTGCAACATGTGTTGGGCCAGTGACATAGTGGGACAGCCCCATGGTTCTCATGACGACCATAATGTCCTGAGCCACTCCAAACCTAGTGGCCTCAACATGGATGTTGAAGTCCCCCAGAAGCAGCAGTCCTGGAGTCCTCAACACCACTTCCAAGACCAGCTCTATCAGCTCAGGCAGGGAGACTGCTGGGCAGCGAGGCAGGCAGTAAATCAGCAGAATCCCTAATCTGTCCCTATTGCCCAACATCAGGTACAGACATTCTAAATCCTCACTCAAGCAAACAGGAAGCCTGGAGAGAGAGATGTATAAACTATAGAAGCTCCCCCTTCTTGATCCTCAAGCATGACTTGATGCTGTATGACAGGTGGACATAACTGGGTGAGACCAACCCCACCCTGTTCACCCACCCAGGTCTCAGTAATACATACCAGGTCAGCCTCCTCATCTGCAATCACATTATGAATGAGGGAGGTCTTGTTTGAAATCGACCTGGTGTTCTGTAGCAGCACCCACAGGCCTGAGGGCTGGCTAATAGGATAACTGCAATTTGTCTGGCTAGAGCAGCGTTTCCCAACTAGTGGGCCACCAGATGTTGTTGGACTACAACTCCCATCAGCCTCAGCCAGCATTGCCAATGGTCAGGAAAGATGGGAATTGTGGTCCAACAACATCTGGTGGCCCACTAGTTGGGAAAGGCTGGGCTAGAGCAAGGGCCAGTACAAAGCACAGCCACCAACTTCTGTGTTGTGTACCCCTTACCTAGCTAGCCCCTCCTCCCACACCATACCTCTACGTCCCCTGGATAGGAGCCCCCAATGCTCTCTTCTCTCGCAGGCACATGTTGATCTTCAATAGTCTCCCTCCAGCTGGCATCTGTAAAACACTTGGCTCTTAAAACACAAGGGGCAGGGAGTCTCTCTCTTGCTGGTAATGAAAAACAGCGCCTCAGACTTTCTTCTGAGTAAGGAAAGGAGTGAAGAGGAGAGTGATAAATCAGTGAGCAGAGCTGGGCTGGCTGTATAGATGGTCCCATTTATCTGCTCTGTTGGTGATTCCAACTGCTGTACTACTGTGTCTGACAGAGCCTCCAGCTAGAGTCTGTAAAATGCCCAGTTCTTTAACTACAAAGATAAATCAGTATGAAGTGGCAGGAAACATGAGTGACATTGCAACCAAAAATCGTTTGAAATTTCTACAAATATATCAAGAATTTCCATATATTACAGATGTTTCTCACTCAGTTCTTTCTTCATGTAGTGTACCCTATTAATACTGACAATCCCTAATACAAATTCTTCCTTGTAGCAAAAAAACAAACACAAAACTGGTAACTGATTTCACTAGATGGTAATAACCTTTATTGGCCACTCTGACATAATCCCTAAAATGCTATCTAGGCTTCCCAATGTTCACACATTAAATGTGAAGATGATTACTACAAGTAATCAAGTCATATAAGAGTAAACCGTGGGAAACACATGACCGCAAAGGGCACAAACTGGGAAGTTCTCTAGTACTGACTCCATTGAAGTGAATGGTAGCTATGCAAGAATATGCCATATTCAGAAGACATACCTGTAGCCAAAATTAAGTTACATCATGACAACATATACATTACAGAGTCTCTCTCTCTCTCTCTCTCTCTCACACACACACAGACCCATGGCCATACATAATTTTGAGAATTGTTAAAAATTAGTGAAGTAAAAACCTTTTAAATTTGTGCTCTTTTAACTAATTTGCTGCATTTTGATTCCTTCTTTTTTAATATATATTTTACATGTTAAGCTGAATTATGGCCTTTATTAACCTTTCTCTATATTAAAAACATTTTAACAATTTAAAAGGAAAATATGATTTTATTCATGCCTTATAGTCAAGAATGTCATATTACAAGATGTAACTGAATTCAGCTGAATTCATGCATTTTATAAATTTATCTTTGAATCAATGTGGTAAAACAAATGGAGAATTTGGAGCACAGAGCTCTGGGTTCAAAGTCCTGCCACAGAGCTCACAGTGACTCATTGGGTAAGTCATTCTCCCTCTCAATCTAATTTATCTACAGTTGGATGAATTGGCCTATTTCCAATCTTTGTCACTTCCACACATTTACCCATTCCTTCCCATTTACTCAGTAGTCTACAGTTTTTTAAAATACACATAAAAATTGCATTTCAGCATGTATTCTTGAATGTATTTTATCATAATCATACACATTTGTAAACATTTTCTTTCATCATTATCATCATCATAAATTATTAAAATAAGAATTTCTAAAGGCCTTTTGATACTTTATTTTGAGCCAAGACTTGTGCCAGTGTCAAATCCAGTTTTGTCTGCGTATTAGTCCAGAAGGTGAGGTTAGTTCACATCAGAATTCACAAAGATCAAATTCCTCAAACATCCATAAATCTACTTCATAGGGCTTTTTCTGAGGACAGATGGCATAGTAACATGTACGCACATTCTAAACTCCAAGGAATAATGGGCTACAATTGTAATTAATATGCGCCCATCTTTTTAATAAAAGTACTGTACAGTGTTTACTTAATTATTCTTTGTTACAACTGTCATTACTATATCACTTTTATTATGCAAAACTGGGCAGCTAAGGGAAGGGGCCTAGGCAATTTGGCCTACATCAGATTAGTGTTGGAGCTGGCAATTGCTTTTTGTTTCCAGAGAAACACTTCATTCTCTTTGCATTTTAAAGATGTGAATCTAAACATTTAGGGATTTATGCTATTTTGACACTGTTGCAAAAGACAAGCAATTCCCCTGATTTTTCTTTCTTACGTGTAAGTGTTAAATGTGTTTAAATGAAATCAGATGGGATTCTGTGGTAGTAATTAGGAGAAATACTCATATTTTAGAACAAGGCAAAGACTATGCATTCCAATTAACAGAATGACTTCCAAGATTTGTTTATTTATTTATTTATTGGTTGTTAAGAAGAGAAACTTGATGTTCAGCTGCCAGGAACAGAGTCAGCCCCTTTCTTAATAAAAGATCTAAGGGCCCAGAAACATAATCAATTCAAATTACGTATTGATTTCTAAATAATGTGGAATTAAGGGAGACATTTATAAACTGTAAATCACTGTTCTGTAGAATTCAGCACTGAGGATTACAAAGCAATAGGAGGGGGGAAAACACCAGACAGGCAAAAAACAAAGTAATGTTTCCTTCACAAGATGGGCAAGGCAATCCAATTAAGAATGGCCATCATTTATGCAAATAACACAACCGTTACACAAAACAGCAACTTACATTTCCATTTAATGACTTGGGGGGACTCTGCCCTTCTGCTCACCAAACCCCTCTGCTCACTCCGCTCACCATGCAGGAACTCACACACACACACACAAACACACAGGGACTTCCATCCCCCCAGGACTTCCAAGCACACACACACCCAGGTACTCCCAAACACACAAACACACACACACACATACGTGCTTCCCCCATGCCTCCCCCCCACATGCACGCACACATACACAGGAACTCCCAAACATGCACAAACCCAGAGGCTCCCAACCCCCCCAGGACACACACTCTCTCTCTCTCTCACACACACTCACGGAGTCCCAATCAGATCACATCCACCCCCAAAAGGTTGCCAAGCTTCCTCTTCTCCTTCCCGCCAAATTGGTTGCCAAGCTTCCTTCTCTCCTCCCCTTTAGACCTCTTTCTGTGAGGAGGAGAGCAGTGGCTGGCCAAGGTGAGCGACACAGGAATAGTGGGGAGTGGCAGGCGCAGCACTTCAGCAACCGCCCTTCTCTCTAGCTGCTCCTTCCTCCTTGCTCCTCCTTTTACTACTGAAACTGCATTAAGAGCTATCAATAAATGAGCTGGAAAGCACGAGTGACTATGCTGGCTTGTTGTAGGCCTGGTAGAAGCCTTGTTATAATAATCCCACAAAGATTAAACATTTAAAAATGGGATCACATAGACAGTATGTGGCCCAATTTGATTATCCTATGTAGAAGACTGGCCCACATATACAGAAAGCCTCAAACAGTATTTTGCACTCTACAAAACTCTATATGAAGATAAAGTGCCTGTGTTGCTGAACTATATGGAGAGTCAGGCATATTGCTTGCTTCCTAGTTTGACACACCCAGAGAAGTAATGCTCCAAATGCTTTGCTGAAATCATGACTCTGCTACAGGAACATTTGGCACCTAAACCTCTGGAGATTGCAGAGAGGTTTTGTTTTGACAAATGTAATCACCAGGAAGGGGAAATAGTTACAGATTATGGAACTGCACTCCAAAGGCTGGAAGAACATTGCAATTTTGGCTATACTACAAATTGGTTTGAGGAACGAACTTGTCTATGGCTTTAGAGAAGAAACTATTCAGAAATGTCTCCCAGCATCATTAACTCTCACCTTTAAGTAAGCCATGAAAAGACCGACATCCTGGGAAGTACTTTGAAGCCATGGGCAGGAGTGAAAACCCCATCCACAAGTTAGGTAGGTAGATACTTTATTGCAGAGTTAGCCATAGGCCATGTGCAAGATACAAACAAGAATAAAATACAAGGTAAAAACATATATAAAATTTACAGAGCGTGACTTAAAGAATCATATGGAGCTTGGCTGGGCGTTTGTCATTCCGGCAAAGGACTCTCTCAGTTTGAAAGCTGCAACTGCAAAATTTGCTGCCGCAATGGTTACAAAGTTGGAATCATCGGAGAGAAGCGCATATATCATTTCTCTGTCAGAACTAGGACTTAAGAGATTTAAAATGGGAGAAAGAAATTTCTGTCTAGGGTCATCGAAAAGTGGACAGTAAAGTAAGTAGTGAACGATCCCTTCAATGTCCTTACAGCCATATATACATTGGCGCTGGATTACTGGAATACCGCGAAACCGTCCCTCAAGATAGGCCGTAGGCATGGTTTGACAACGGAGAGCCGTAAAGGCTCTTCTAATGAGGGGTCTATCTATGGCTACTAAATAATTTGACATATAATGGTTGAGTTTAATAATAGGATACCATCTAGTTACAAGTTACCTTGTACTCTTAGTCAAAGAAACAAAGCAGAGTCAAAATGAAAATGCAGCCATTGTGGCACGGCAAGAGATAAGGCAATGATCTGCTGTCTCCCACATATGACCTGCGGGCAGTGTATGGGGGAAAGAGACACAGAGAAAGGACATGAAGGTCTGTCTCACAACATAGAATGAAAAAGTGATAAAAAGAAAAAGCTAGGATACTATAAAGTATGTGCAATAGAAATGGATGCAGAAAGTAGTGAGGACATTAAGTATTACTTGTGGACAAGCATCTTGTAGAAGAGATGCAGATATAGAATCCATATGGCTAATGCCCATAGTATGTGGGGAGTGGGGTGGGGGGAATGTTCAAGTTTGAACTAGACACAGGCTCAGCTGTTTCTGTTATTCCTGAAAAAGAGTTTACAAAAGAATCCAGTAATGCTGAAAACATACACAGGAAAAAATATAACATCACTGGGAGTGTGCACATTGGTAGTAGAGTATAATGGTGAGATGCTTAGTACAGTACTGTTTGGACAAAGCTACTTAAAGAATATTAATTTGGATTGGAAATCTATCAAGGCTTTTCAAGTATATCAGAAGAACGGCTCGCAAGACTGAACACGACTCTTCTCTAATGCCATGCAGTTGCTTTTTTAAAAAACAGGCATTGGGCAGTTGAGCAATATTAAGACCAGCATTATTCTTACTGATGGAGCAGAAGCTCCCCTAGAGGCTTGACACAGAACATGCACAACAGATGCAATCATACATACAATCACATCAGGATTGCCTTTTTTGCAGTGTTTTACCAATGTGTATATGAGCAGCAGTAATGCAGAAGAGGGGCGAGATGCAAATTAACCAACAGCCACAGCAAACTGTACATGCTCCATTTGTGGAATTAATTAAAGAAATCCTCATAGCTAAAATTGAAATTAAGCAGCACAGAACTAAATTCTGAAACAAATTAAATGAATGAGGGAAATCTCTCTATGACTTGCCTTAAGCTATATAGCAAGGTTTTTTTTATGCAAGAGCACAGTTTTTATCTGTAAGCTAGTACCTTCTTAGGGCCTCATTATTATCATTGGGTCTCTATGATTTTCAAGTATAAACTTAAGATATAAAATGTTATAATGATGAACACGATTTTTAAAACATGTGCATGATATTGGCGAACTCTCTGTGGAGTACATGCCCAGCTTCGTTATTCTTGTAATGTGCGAAACAGACTCATCCTCATATTTTTAAGGCATTCTTTCTCACTAGTTAGGTAGAATACTTGCCTACATAAATTAATACGTTTATCACACTTTCAAAGGCATCATCTGGCTCATTTTTATTTTGAATGGTTGTTCTTACCCATTATCAGATATATCACGATACCAAAGGAAGATAAGAGATTTGTCTTCATATTTTCTTACAACAATTCCACCTCTAAAACAGCAGAGGAAAGAAGGTGAAAACAGAGAATGAATTCTGAAGATCATGCTTATCCTGAAGGAGAAAATAGATGACCGGTGGACTCTGCTCTGTCTCAGAAACTGACGATGTGAGATCAATGATTAGATAGGACAATGATAGGAGCTATTGGACAGAAAAAAAATTAAATGCACAGATTGCCCTTGAATGGTCTGTCCTTGTACTTTGGGCAAAACCTGATGCTCTGAATCTCATTTTCCAACGTGCTTCAGGAATTTAGGCGTTCCAATGGTTTAAGAGCACTAAAAACTCTACCCACATGTCCACTGCAAGCTCCATTCGTTTCACATTTCTGTGTGGATTAAGGTGGTGTAATGCTCTGAAGATGAGGTTGCTGACTCTACATTTTCAGGCTAGTCTGGTTTATATTCATTACCTGCTTTCAGACTCTTTAAAACAATTTGATTTCCAGAAGATGGGAACTTAGCATTGCCTGTAAATAACTTTCATTCCCATAAACACAAATGTCTCAAAGGGCCTAATTTTATGTGTCTTGACCCCTTGGAAAGCTTGGGCCTAGTGAATTAACCAAAATGACCTAAGGGAGAAGATTGCTGGAGCTGGACTGGGAAGAGTTGGGTTCAAATTCCCACTTAGTGGCTTTGGGTATGTCATAATCACCAACCCCACCCTACCTCACATGATTGGTGTGAGCACAAATGGAGGAAAAAGCACATTCACAAACCCAAGTGCTTTGGACATAAGGTGTGATATAAATGTAATACATAATTTTGGAGAGATCTGGGGTGTTTTGGGTTCATTTTAAAATGCTGGTTATTATATTTAAAGCTCTAAATGGCTTAGGGCCCAGATACCTAAAAGGCCTGTCTGTTCACTCAGATGAGCTGCCAGTGCCTTTCAGCATGTTTTCCTACCTCCTAAAGTGTACTTGGTGTGGATATGTGAAAGCTCCTTCTCCATTGCCTAACGTTATTGACTCCCTCACTGACCAAGGAATTCCATTGGGCTCCCACTGCACTGACATGACATTCCACTGTAAACTAAAGACTGTGTTTTGCATTGGCAGGTCTTCCACCTAACCAATGTTCAGTTTTATTATCTATGGCTCTCCTATGATAATGATGATTAGCATTTATTGCCCACCTTTCACCCAGAAGTCCCAGAATGGGTTATAACAACTTTAAAATACAGTGTTAAAAACAATTAAAATCAAGAATCACAAAATAGTGTGTGTCCTAAAAATATACATCTCAGGTATCAAAGGCTAGGGTAAAAAGGTGTGTCTTCAGCATTTGCCTGAACCTGTATAGTGAGGTTGCCAGATGCACCTCAGAGGGGAGGGAGTTCCACAAGTTAGGGGCTGCCACAGAGAATGCTTTCTCCCAGGCCACCACCATCCTCAAGCTCCTGGGAGTGGTGGAACTACCAAAAGGGCCTCCTCTGCTGATCTCAATAACCAAGAGGGTCTGTAGGGAAGTAGGCAGTCTTTCAGATATTTGGGACCTAAGTCGTTCAGGGCTTTGAACGCTAGCATGAGCACCTGTTTCCGTTATGTTTTTTAAGTTTCGCATGAGCACCTTAAATTGGGCCCATAAATGAACTGGCAACCAGTGCAGCTGCTTCGAAGCAGGACTTATACAGTAGGGCCCTGCTTACCGGCGTTCCGTTTTGCGGCGTTCCGCTCATGCGGCGGCTTTCAATTTGGGGAAATTCCCCGTTTTAAAGCCGATGTTGCACTTTTACGGTGTTTAACAACATTTTCGCGTCATTTTCGTGTGACACAGCCTATTATAGTCTATGGGTTCTGCTTTACGGCAATTTCTGCTTTACGGCGGGGGCCTTGTCCCTAACCCGCCGTATTAGCGGGGCCCTACTGTATGAGATTTAAAAGGAACCTCAGCCAATAATCTGGCTGCTGCATTTTGTACCAATTGAAGTTTCTGAGTCATCTTTAAGGGAGGGCCCACGTAGAGCACATTGCAATAATCCAATATGGAAGTTATCAGAGCATGGAGTACTCCAAGTCATCTCCGTCCAAAAGGGGCCAAAGATGGTGAACCAGCCGCAACTGGAAAAAGGCACTCCTGGCCACTGAGGCCATCTGAGTCTCCAGCAACCATGTTGGACCTAGGAGTACCCTAAGCTGCAGACCTGCTCCTTCCAGGGGAGTGCAACCCCATCCAGAACAGGCTGTCTCTCCACCACCCAGATATGAGAACTCTGGACACATAACATCTCTGGCTTTTCAGGATTCAGCCTCAATTTATCAGCCACATGTAAAGTAATAATGTAAACTATCTTGGCATTCCTACTTAAGAACATAAGAAGAGGTTGCTGGCTCAGGCCAGTGGCCTATCTAGTCCTGTTCTCACAGTGGCCAACCAGATGCCTATGGGAAGCCTGCAAGCAGGCTTGAGTGCAAGGGCACTCTCCCCTCCTGTGGTTTCCAGCAACTGGTATTCAGAATCATACTGTCTCTGACAGCGGAGGAATCCTTGGTAGTGCACAGCAGGATGGCACTGCTCATCTCCCTTTCCAACAACAAGCATCACTGCCGGTTCCTTAGAGGGGGAGGGGCTAGGAGCCACAACCTCAGAAGCATGGGATTGGTGGCACGGCTGAACCACACTGAGGTCCCCATGCATCACCCCTCCTTTTCTTAGGAACTGGCAGTGACACTCAGCCTTGGAAAGACAGGTAAGCAATGCTGCCTGCTGACTATTACTGGATAACCTTATTCTCCATGAATATGTCTGATCTTCTTTTAATACGACCCAAGTTGTGGAAGTTGTGCCCCTTGTGGAAGTGAATTCCATAGTTTAACTATGTGCTGTGTGTAGTCGTTTCTTTTGTCTGTCCTGAATCTTCCAGCTTCATTGGATATCCTCAAGTTAATAGTATTATGGGAGGAAGAAAAACTTACCTTTATCCACCTTCATGCCTGCATAATTTTACACTCTTCTATGTTACCTCTTGCTCACTTTCTCTCTCAACTAAAAAGCCAAAAGTTGTAACTTTTCCTCATGGGGGAGTTATTCCATCCATTTAATAATTTTGGTTGCCCTTTTCTGAACCTTTTCCAACTCTGCAATATCTTTCTTGAGGTGAGGTGGCCTGAACTGTACACAGTATTCCAAGTGCAGTCACACCATAGATTTGTATAATGGCATTATGATATTGGTAGTTCTATTTTCAAAACCTTTTCTAATGATCCCTAGCATGGAATTTGCCTTTTTCACAGCTGCTGTACACTGGGTCAACATCTTCATCAAGCTATCCACTATGACCCCACAATCTCATTCCTGGTCAGTCACTGACACTCCAGACCCTATTAGCATATATGTGAAATTAATAATTTTTTGCCCTGATGTGCATCACTCTGCACGTGTTTACATTGAATTGCATTTGTCATTTTACTGCCCATTCACTCTGTTTGGAGAGAACCTTTGGGAGCTCATCGCAATCCCTTTTTGTTTTAATAATCCTGAACAATTTTGTATCAACAGTAAACCTGAGTACCTCATTGCTCACTGATATCAATCCTTGGAAGACTCCACTTTCTACATCCCTCCATTGGGAGAACTTATTTATTCTCTGCTTTCTGTTACTTAACCAATTCCTTATCCACAAGAGGACTTTGCCTCTTATTTCATGACTGCTAAGCTTACTCAGAAGTGTTTGGTGAGGTACTTTGTTGAAAGCTTTTTGAAAGTCCAAGTGCACATTATCAACTGGGTCATCCCTATCGAGATGCTTGTCGACTCTCTAAAAAAAACTCTAGTAGGTTAGTGAGATAGAACTTACACTTGTAGAAGCTATGATGCTTCTGCTTCAGCAAGCAATGACTGTTCTTCTATTTGCTGTTATTTTATCTAACAATACTTTCCACCAGTTTCCCCAGAAAAGGTGTTAAGATAACTGGCTTGTAATTTCCAGTGCTACATTGACCACTCTGTAGTCACCTGCCTCCCTAGCTAGTCTCTTGCTATTAATTTATTTAAAGATTTTTGGTGGTGGTGGTATTTTTTTTTTTTTAGCAATGTGCTCCTGAAATTCTTGTCTGCTTGCATTTCTTTTTCCAAGGTTGGCATTCCTTGTTGTTCTATTCATTTGGAGAAGACTTTCATTTTCTAAAGAAAGCCTTCTTGCTTCTAATATCTTCTTTGACTCTGCTCAAGCAGGCATCTTCTTGGCCCTGGTGGTACCTTTTCTGATCTGTGGTATACATTCCAGCTGAACTTCTAATATTGCAGTTTTAAACAACTCCCAAGATTCGACTCTGTTGATATTGCCTTTTAACTTTCCTTTTCCCAGTTCCCAAAGTTTCCTGTTTTGAAGTCAAATGTAATCATGATGGACATTCTTGGCATTTGGTTATTTACATACATATTTAATTAATCGCACTATGGTCACTGTTCCTAATTGGTTCAACAACACTTGCATATCACACCAGGTCCTGGGTGCTACTTAAGATATGTTCAGGGATGCTGCACTTCTGTGACTGGGGCACAGTCATTTAGGGTAGTTAAAATTTTTACCTCTTTGTTGTGAAAGGAACACATATATAGCCAGTGAGTGTAGCTGAAGTAATCCATTTCATTCTCTTTTGGATGGATTGATTCTTCATCTCAAGAACTCCCTGAGTATTTTGATCAGAGGGGTGATAGCAGGTCCCCAGTAATAAATTACTCTTAGAGCCTTTTATAACCCCCCACAACAATTCTGTGGAGTCTGTCCCTTTCAGGATTTCTAGCTTGTTGGTCTCAGTGACTTCTTTGATGTAGAGAGCCTGAAATGGAAAGGTGAAGTACAAATGTTTTTATAAATAACTAAATACATTTTGAGTGTGGGATATCGCTGACTCTGTAAGTAATGGCTGAACAGGACCATAATTAGGCATTTAATTTAGAGGCTAACTTCTTATTATCTTCTAATGCAAGTTAACAGTACCCAGGCATCTCTTTTGAAACAAAGTAATTTCAAAAACAGAGAATTTAGAGGGACTGGGGGAGTGGGGTGCTTAAACCTTTCCTATTTCTTCACTTGATATCGCCCTCATCCCAAGAGGAATTTTTATTCCATGGGGCTCAATATTTGTGTTTTGCATATGAAGTCAAGGAAAGCCAGCTGATTGGAACTGGGAGTAGAGAATTGGCAGGAAGGGAAAGGGATAAGCATTCCTTCCCCTCATCACTTTTTAACTCTAAATTCCTCCCACCTGTTACCTAGTTGCAAAGAAGTTCCTTAGTCTACAACCCTGCCACAATTATCTGATTGAAGTTAAATTGCTTTTGAATCACTTTAAAGTGCTAGAAGCATTGTAAAAAAAAAAAAACAACCCTGAGAAACTGCAAACATTGTCCCAGAGTAAATAGAAATCATGTCACAAAAACAATAGGGATTGTTATATGCTGTGAAATTTGCAACTTATTTATTATAAAGAAAATGGTTTAAAGGAAAGGATAGGCCATTGCAACACAGGAAGGACAAAATGTGCTTTGTTGATGATGTCATGTTGGACATGATGTGTTCAAGTACACTCATCAACAAAAACAGAAGTCATCGCAGCCAATTGGATTAAATGGCAGGATGGGAAAATAAGGCTGGGCACTTTGAGAGTAAAGATGAAAGGGAAAAAATGTCCATCTCAAAACACACACACCCCAATTGGATTTTTTCCCTCATTAACGTACCAAATTTGGTAAGTAACTTATTCAAGGATGGTCACTTTTCAATTGACTAATACCTTACCAGGTTGTTCCATAAAAATGTAAATGTACTGCCTTCAAGTCAATTCCGACTTACGGTGACCCTATGAATAGGATTTTCATGAGGCTGAGAGGCAGTGACTGGCCCAAGGTCACCCAGTGAGTTTCATGGCTATGCGGGAATTCGAACCCTGGTCTTCCCAGGTTGTAGTCCAACACCTTATTTATTTTTTATTATTTTTATGTAGTTTACTACACTGACTCTCAGGTTGTTCCATACATAACAACATTTGATTAAATATACTTCCAAGGGTTTAACAACACTTCTCTATGTCCATTTATGTTCCTTGATAATTATATCCCACTGTTTCTCTCTGTTCAATCAGGTTTCCCCATCCATACCAGATGGGTAGATGCTGCGTGCTCTGTTGTGAGCAGCCACAGAACTACAGTTGAAGCAGACCTAACAGTGATCTGGGCTGCTCTTATTTCATTTTGAGCCACTGGAGCCAAAACCTCAGACACACATTTAACACCCCCCCCAAAAAAACAATCCTACAACTTAAAAACATTTACAATGTATTAAAAGATTGAGATGTCAATGAGCATGCCAAAAGTTTTTACCTGTTGCCACTAACCTCAAACAATATGAGATCCAAGCTTGGAGGTTTTTAAAGGCAATTATCTGTAATAACTCACCCAGTGGATATGAGTGTTAAAAATCTGAATATGCAGGGGGAGCCCCATGGCTTCAGCTAAGCAACTCATGCTGTGGAGAATTTGTATTGGTAATGGTCCTGTGCAGACTTCGACTTCCATAAAAATCAATGAAATCTTCGTGTACCTCAGGATTTTCCCTTACCCTCACTTTACAGTAACAATTTTTTTCCACTGAAATGATCAGATATATTGAAATTACATGCCTTTGGGGGAGGAAATTAAGCAGTTTCAAAAACAATCAGAAAAATGAAGCATTTGGACATACTAAAATATATTTTGTCCCTTTAACCACATAAAAGGGAGTAAGGAGGGGGGAAGCTGCTCACTTTCTAAACACTGTGCTCCTATTAGGGAGGAGGAGGGGGAAATCCCTCACTGATTTATGAATTTGAGTTTGAAAAGTGGCTTGTAATACAATGACTTTGCCAGGACAACATACTCTGTTTCATATCTAAGTACTTAAATAGTGCAGAATTGTCAAGTAATATAGCAGTTGCTAACAAGGCTGTCAAGCAAACTTTGTTTAGTCAGCAATTGCCCCTATATGACTTTCTGTACTTGATGAATGCTCAGGTTAGCAAATGGCTTGGCTAATACAAAATCCAGCCTAAGCCATGTACGCATTGCTTCTCTCTCCTTCTCCCTGCTACTGACCTCGAACATAGTGACTTTTGCGGTTAACCTTCCTATTACTGAAACATTTACCACATTTAGCGCTTCAGTTCAGCTCCAGGGCATGTCCAAAGCCAAACAACCTATCCTGCTAAATAAAGGATATGTAATGTAAATGTACTGCCTTCAAGTCAATTCCGACTTATGGCGACCCTATGAATAGGGTTTTCATGAGGCTGAGAGGCAGTGACTGGCCCAAGGTCACCCAGTGAGCTTCATGGCTATGTGGGGATTCGAACCCTGGTCTCCCCAGGTCGTAGTCCAACACCTTAACCACTATACCACACTGGCTCTCTACATAAAGGATATAAGGAGTTACTATGCTTTTACACAGAAGCAGTTTACTTACTCCTTGCTCTTAAAATCTGCATCACTAAAAAATGAAAAGACACTCGCCTCCACCCATCACCACCAGTTGCGTACTAGACACAAAGGACTTGCAATCTAACAAGTTAGCTGCAACAAAGTCCCATTGAAAGTAATGGAATAGAATTTAGCCATATCTAACTTCAACCCCATTGATTTCAATTGGCATTATCATGACCAACTTTGACTTAAATTCCACTGAAGCCTGAGAATATTGTTGTCATTTAGAATCTAATAGATCAAGCTTGGACTGTTAAATATACAGAAGAAGAAAAAACATTTCCAATACTTTTTTGTTGGGGGGGGGGATGGCAGCGAGGCAGAGGAATCAATGTCATAAATTGTCATTTTATCTGATTGGCTCTGGTGACCTCCATGTTTTTGCTGATAAGTATCCATAAAGTCATCCCATCAAATGTATTCTCATGACAATATCAACAAAATCACACGGTCTGCCACAGCCAACAGGCTTTAATAGCACTGTGGGCAAATGAGGCCAGTGATTGGAAAGGCAAAGCAGGAGAACGACAACAACAAAATAGTGCAGATGTGTTAGTAACAGATGAAAAAAACAAGAGGGGCTTTTTAAACACTCATAACTACAAAACAAGGAAACTACCCACAAGGATTTGTAGAGCCATGTGGTAGGATTTAGATCCAATAAAGTAGTTTTGCCCTAGCGCTTGTCGTAGCAAACAATGTTTAATAAACAAATGAAAACTGCACTGTTTATAGGCAAAATGTTGCAAAAGAGATGCCGATTGTATGAAGAGAAAGCAAGAGGCCTTTCAAAATTGCTCCCTTTGCTTCCCATTGCTTGTCTACCTAATTTAAAATAGTACCCTGCTCCTACTCCTTCCATGGAGAGAACCTGTCTTTGTTGTGTTGATCACTCTATGATAGCTAATGCATGCACATATTACTGCTGTCATTAAAAAAATGGTTTCTGAGAGTACATGGTAAGCAGATGCTATGGGATTTTTTCCCCACCCATTATCAGTCATCTTTGAAGACTGCAGTACAGTGACAGGTTGTTTGAGGCACTTCAGTATAACATTGAGAGATTTATTTTTAACAGAATATTGATATTGCGTTCAGAATGCCATTGGTGCTTGCATTTCCCCCCTTTTCAAGATGCAGTTTACCTGTTTTGTTTCTTTTCTTTTTAAAGCTCTAGCGACCCTGTGTTATACCTGTCTATATTTTTATGGAAACAAGTTAGATTTTTAGGACCTCTCTGATTAAAGTGCCTCCATCTGAATGAAGATTAAACGTTCCAGCACCTGAGAACACTAAACCAATGAATATTTATATAGAAAAAGAGCAGATGAACACACTTTAAATCTTCAGTGCACATCTGGTCGTGGGTTTTATCTTATTTTAGGACTTACATTTTATTAATATGAACCCTTGCATATTTACACAACAGAAATAAATGTTTGGTACAAGCACAATATAGTAAAAATCTTACAGATACAGAGGCATGGTGAAAAGTGAAGTTACTTCTCAAATTTATTTCTTCCTCAGATATTTCTATTAGAGGTAGGGCCGGTTCTAATGGGCGGCCAGGTGGGGCACTGGCCTGAAGGCCCCTGTAGCTACGGGGGGGCTCAGCCACCCCTCTGCTCCCCTTCCGCGATCCGTGCCCCCCCCACGCCCCCCACCTACCTGTCCTGTCTTTTACCATTGCCCTTAATGAAGATGGCGGCCGCGGTTTCCCTAAGGTACTGAAGCCCCTGCCACCATCTTAGTTGATGGCAGAGGTGTGCGTGCATAGCATGCACACGTGCCATCAACAAAGATGGTGGCAGAGGAGTCATCCCCTTAGGGAAACTGCAGCTGCCATCTTCATTAAGGGCAATGGTAAAAGACAGGAGACAGGTAGGTGTGGGGGGCTGCGTATGTGTGTGTGCGCGCGTGCATGCAAACGCCGGGGGCCAGGGCAAGCTGATGCCCATGGGCCCCAGCATGCCTGGAGCCGGCCCTGATTAGAGGGGTCATCACTATGTACCATTGGCAAAATTTGGTATATTTCTTACCTGGCCTGCTTATTCACATGCAAGTCCCATTACTTTCATTGGTACTTAAGCCTATAACCCTTAAGCACAATTGGGATTTTATCATACAGTTTTGCATATTAATATATTACAGAGTACACTTCTGGTACAGTGCTCAGGTGCCAAGAGATTACATAAGGCATAATGGAACCCTGTCCTTGGCATGTGTGGATGGATGTGTATGCAGGCATCACATCAGATCATTTAATGGCATGAGAGGTCTATGTGGGCCTTCCATATCCCCATCTATATCCCCTCCAAAATAATGGTCCTCACCCTGTGGAACAGACTGGACAGGGATAGGGAAGCTCTCCAGGCCATGGACTAAAGTTGAGGTCTTTTGAATGCAATACATGTGCTCTGCCACTGAGCTACAGCCTTTCCCAATGAAGGAAAAGAAGAGGCACTACATAGGCAAAGGTTTAGGGATCCCATGGGCTTTTCTGGCTTCCATTTCTACTACAAACCTTTCATATTTTCTGAAAAGCTAGTATTAAAGGTTGGGAGGCCCATCAGAGCAGAATTAAATGCAGTGGAAAAGGTTATAGCCAGAAAGGAAACTTGGCAACCCCTCTGTCCCTTAATGCAAACACTTCCTGCTTGCACATGGCACTACCAAGACCCTGACAGTGGTGTTGTAAACATGTTGATGCTTACACTAAGTCTTGAAGATAAGACAACAGTCTTAATACATTTAGTTGATTCTCATTTCATTTGCAATTATCAGAGTAATTTAACAGAAATTATACTCTACTTACTTTAGCTTAATCGACTTTTTAAAAGTTTGTTTTATCCTTGGACAAATCAGTCAAGAGGCCAAATGAAAAAAGATTAACAGAATACAAAACAAATACTGTTCCTTCATTCATGGCCAATAACTCCCACTATCACCCATACTGAGAGGTTTATTCTATAACAACCCAGAACACTTTTGTATAGGGAAGTTTTCTTTCACTTCAATGGAGAAGTACAATCTACAAGCACTTTCCCTTGGTCTGAATGGAATTTTCTATGAGCATTGTCTCTGCATTAGTGTCACTAGAGCCAGTGTGGTGTATTGGTTAAGGTGCTGGACTACGACCTGGGAGACCAGGGTTTGAATTCCCACACAACTATGAAGCTCATTGGGTGGCCTTGGGCCAGTCACTGCCTCTCAGCCTCAGAGGAAGGCAATGGTAAATCCCCTCTGAATCCTGTCACCATGAAAACCCTATTCATAGGATCACCATAAGTTGGAATCGACTTGAAGGCAGTCCACTTCCACTTCATGGGTGCAACAGATCCTTCAGAAGTGAAGGTCTATAACATACATGCAAATACTAGTTTATATGAAAAAGGTTCCAGATCAGTTGAAAAGTCAATCTGCATTACCTTCTGGAACCATGAAAGCAGATTTGGACATGATAAGGCCTGGGCATGCTAGAGGAGGAAAAATGTGTCAGAAGTACTGTGCTATGTTTCGGAAGAAAAATAAGGAACATTTAAGAAGCAAGAGATGGTAAAGGTTTATAAAAGTTTAATAATTTTATTCCTATGCCAGATGAGAGAGAGAGAGAGAGAGAGAGAGAGAGAGAGAGAGAGAGAGAGTTCCATCATACTAAGGAGAACAAGCAGTGTGTGGTTGAATCACTGTTGAATCAGGCTAATATTGGACAGATATATAGGGGTGGATTTTTTAACTTGAAACACCAGGGATAATAAAAGAAGGGGTTTTGAATTTTACCTTTAAATTATAATTTGTTCTTTCAGAACACAATCAGACTGAACAAACACTTTTCCCTTGAACAAATTAGTTCCTAGAATTGTACAGGACTGTCAGGTCACTCCATCTAAATCTTGATAACCCCTAGAACTGAGACTTCAGCTTGGCTGTGGTCAATAACTGCTGCAAGAGTAAATACAGGCATTGAAACTGAGACTATAGTATATAAACTATGGTAATAGAAAAAGCATAAGCTTGCCAATGAAAGCAAGCACCAGTTCATGGGCTGTCATATGCCTGTGCTCTGTGAATGTTCCAGTTTAAAGTTTTGTTCCAACACTCAAAAGGAGAGTTTGCCATTTTCTGATAATTAAAAACAAATACTTTTTTACAATGGTATCATAAATAGTTTGAATGAATGCATGATGCATCTTAATTGGATTTTATAGCCAATACAATCTTCCTATCCTTCCAGCTCTCATTTTATGTAGACAGATTCATCACATTGTATTAAATCCAGTCTCCCCCCCTTTCCACTTTCTCTCTCTTGTTAGGGGAGAGAGAGAGGGAGAGAGAGAGAACCGGAACACTCTTAAAATAAATGCTTACAAATTGGCTTATGGGCTTATTGTTTCATTATTCAGAAAAAGAGAAGGCTCACTTTGATAGCTGCTTTTTGACATTCTGATAGGAAATACATTTGTGTTATCACAATGCTATTCAAACAGCAATTAGATAACCATATTCCAGCTGTTGCAAGGTTTGATAATCCCTCTCCCCCATCCCCCAACACACACTGGCAAGAAAACAGGGACATTTCAGTATAAGCCAAGATGAAAGTTTTGGAGTTGTGTTAGTAGAATCAATTTTTATGCCAAGAAAAGCAGAGTTTTGCCACCTGCGTAAATTATTTATTTATTTATTTATTTATTTATTTATTTCAATTTATATACCGCCCACAGCCCGAGGGCTCTCAGGGCGGTGCACAACATGGATAAAATACAATAAAATCACAAAAACAGTAAAGTATACATTATTAAACAAGTAAACAACCTTATATACATTAAAACACAATAGATTAGACTTCCGGGAAGGGTGACTTAGCCTGTGCCTGCTTTTGAGACGGGCTCCTGCCTCAAAAGAAGCTTATTCAGATATATCAGTCAGTTTTTTCTTTTTTTTTTGACTGATTAAACTTCTCCCGGGTAGGGAGAAACGAAGAGATTAACCTCAAAGCCTATTTTTGTTGGGACGACCAGATCTCATTAATTTATGGGACGAGGTCCAGCCGACGAAGGTGGGACGGATTTTCAACAGCAAGCTCTATCTGTTAAAGCGAACGTTCATCTTATCTTCTAAGAGAGAACGCACTAACAGGCAAGCACCCTTCTTTCTATATTTTTCTTTTACTTGACTTAAATTGTTGCTGTTTAAAAGAGATTTGCCAGATTGATCGGTTTTTGACATCTCACTGGGGAGCCGTAACTTCTCTCTGCTACGCACTAATTAATAGCTTATCTCTGTTTTTGTTGCAAAAAGCTGTCCTGGATTTGCATTCTAAAGATACACACAGAAGAGGGATTTCTATTCCAGATTTTTATTTTGAAAAATATTATACTGTTTTGAGACTACTCTCTTTTTGGTCTATTTTATTTTGACGAATCTGTTTCTTGACGATTGCCATTAATTGCTTCGATCCTGGGAACTGCATTTTGTTTACTTAACCATTGGAGAGATAAGGCTGTCTGCTCTGTTTATACTGTGATGTCACCAAGTTTGGAGTATTAACCCAATTGTTGCTGAAATAAGAAGTGGTTTTCCTATATTTTTCTTTTAAAATGGCAATTAAGAAAGTGGCTGAGAATCTGGAAATAACTATGTTTCAGAGAATAATGAATGAGATTGAGATAACGAAAATTGAATTGAGTAAAATGAAGCAGGAGATTAAAGATATAAGGGTCCCTGTGAGAGAGGTGACCCTGGAAGGGGTCCCTGTGAGAGAGGAGACCCCGGAGATTGGAATAGGGGTCCCTGTGAGAGAGGAGACCCTGGAGACTGGAATAGGGGTCCCTGTGAGAGAGGAGATCCCGGAGATTGGAACAAACGTGGAACAGGAACAAGATTTGGAGTCTATGGACTTTAGAAATAAAATCTATTGTTTGGAACTCAATGTTATCTCTGAAGAAATTAATGAAGATTCTAGAGATAAAGTTATCAATGGCATGGATTATCTTCTGGACTGGAATGATGTGATGGAGCCCAATATAGAGAAAATCTATGGAATTAACTGCAGCCATGTGACAATGGAAAAACTTTTAAGAGATGACCCAGTGTATTTTGAAAAAAAGAACAGAGATATGATTTTACAGCAGTATTTCAGCAACTTATTCAGAATGGATGGCAAGAAAATATTTGGGATAGAGGTAATTCCCATCAGACTCTTATTATATGACTATGGCTTTGACAGCAAGATTATTATGGAATACTGATAATGGAAGATTGGATATTGAAATTACTGGACTTAACAAGACTACTGAAGATGGAAGATGGAAAATGGAACTAATAGAGATAATAGAACAATGGCTACTGAAATTACTGAACCTAACAGATTCTGATGTGATGGATTAATTGAAATGTTTATTTTGACTATGGTTATGACAATAAGATTATCATAATTAGTAATGAGATGGATTAATCGATATGCTTATCTGGAAAAAAAAATTGATAGATATATTTCTTAAAGAATTGAAACCTCTCTTTGACTTTTTGTGGAAAGAATAAAGTAATGTTTATGAGATTTGATGATTAAGTAAGATAACTACTGGAGGAAAGTGATTTTATAATATGACTTAAGAGACAGGATTGCTATATATTATAGACTTATAACTGATTTGATCTTTGACAAATGGGAAGTCAATATTTTACTCTTTATTTTTTATTTTTGTTTTGTTTTTTTTTTTTTTCTTCTTTTCTTTTTTTCTTTTTGTTTAATTATTTTTGATTTTGTTTTTTGTCTTTGAATGTTTTATGATTTTGTCTTGTATGTTTTATGAAAATCTGAATAAAAATTATTGAAAAAAAAAAAAAAAAAAAAAAAAAACACAATAGATTAAAATGCCTGGGAGAATAAAAAGGTTTTGACCTGGCGCCGAAAAGATAGAAGTGTAGGCGCCAGGCGCACCTCATCAGGGAGACTGTTCCATAATTCGGGGGCCACTACTGAAAAGGCCCTAGATCTTGTTACTACCCTCCGAGCTTCTCTGTGAGTCGGAGCTCGGAGGAGGGCCTTAGATGTTGAACGTAGTGAGCAGGTAGGTTCATATCGGGAGAGGCGTTCCGCTAGGTATTGTGGTCCCGCGCCGTGTAAGGCTTTATAAGTCAAAACTAGCACTTTGAATCTGGCCCGGAAACAGATAGGCAGCCAGTGCAAACGAGCCAGAACAGGTGTTATATGTGCAGACCGCCTAGTCCTTGTCAGCAGTCTAGCAGCTGCGTTTTGCACTAGCTGTAGTTTCCGAACTGTCTTCAAAGGCAGCCCCACATAGAGCGCATTGCAGTAATCCAATCTAGAGGTTACGAGAGCATGCACAACTGAAGCGAGGTCGTCGCTTTCCAGATAGTGGCGAAGCTGGGCTACCAACCGAAGGTGGTAGAACGCATTCTGTGCCACCGAGGCCACCTGCGCCTCGAGAGACAGGAATGGATCGAAAAGAAGCCCCAAGCTACGAACCTGTTCCTTCAGGGGGAGTGTAACCCCATCTAGATGCAATAAATGATAAATAGATAAATGATGCAAGTGAAGCATATTACACAATTTCCCTTGTTTTATATAAAATGTTCTGCTTCTCTTATGGGGAGGCGCCATCCCACCTACTAAAAAGAAATGTTATACAGTCAAGGGTGGGAAAACTGTGGCCTTTTAGACATTGTGAGATTGCAGCTTCTATCAACTCCCACCAGCTTGGCCAACGATCAGGGAAGATGAGACTTGTAACCCAAGAACATCTGGAGGGCCACAGGTGCCCCATCCCTTTTTATACAGCAACTAGAGTCTCATCCAGCATTGGCCACTATGAACATTTAAGGATTCTTTCATAACCAAAAGACAAGAAGAAACTTGTTTTTCCTTGAAATGAAACCTTGGATTTTTCTGAAGATGAATTCTGCACCCAGTTATCACATATTTCTGTTGCAGTGAACTGTACCATATACACAGGTCTGGCTGCTTTACTTGTGTGACATTGCAGGATCAGATATTACAATCCCCCAATGCTGTCCTTCCACCTTTAGTTGTTGCGGCCTATTGCCGAAATAAACACAGACACCGTTCATTGGGTTAAATCATGGGCCACTTTATTAAAAACAGAGTCAATTATAACCAATGAACCTGCAGAGGGACAATCCAGTGCGGGGGAATTCAGCTGATCCAGGCGAAGCCTGCTTGCAGCTATAGGGCAACCAAACCTTGCCAGAGCCTGGGGCTGCCCTGTGCCAGGCCCCAGCTCCGGCCACACCCTGAAGATGCGTAGGGGGTCCAACCCGCATCACCGCCCCCCGGAGCCGTGAAACTCTGAGCGGATGAGGCACGTTGGCCCCAAAAGCGGCCCGTGTTCTGCTTCCCCGGGCCGTATAGCCCAGAGCTGCAGGCCCCCGGACCGCCGATCACCCCCAAAGGTGCCTAAAGGTGTCACCTAGCTGCCCTTTCCCTTTTAACCTTTCCCCCGCGCTTCCTTGACCAGTGACCATTAAACTATTCAGCCCAAACGGACCAATTAGCCTATTAGCCCCCACAGGCACCCGTGCTAACCCTTGACCCTCCTCTACAACCACAGTGTGGAGTAGGCAAAAGAAACCCGCCAGCAAAGCGAGGCAGGCAGGCCAAAAATTCCTAGTCGGCCCCGTAGCAACCAAATTAATCACACTGCAGCCAAGGGAGAGTCGGGCGGCTGCCGCCAAAAATTTGCAGTGAGGGTGGGTGGCTGGCGGTACGGCCTTAAATGGCCGTCTGCCGCCCCGCCCCCTCGCTACGTGCTACGTCAGCGCGCCAGCGCGCTGCGTGCACACATCCCTCACCCAGATAGCGGCTCGGCTGCGGCTGCAAAACTCGTCCCTTCGCCGGTAAGTCCCGGCACGGAACGGGGGTTGCGGCCTATTGCCGAAATAAACACAGACACCGTTCATTGGGTTAAATCATGGGCCACTTTATTAAAAACAGAGTCAATTATAACCAATGAACCTGCAGAGGGACAATCCAGTGCGGGGGAATTCAGCTGATCCAGGCGAAGCCTGCTTGCAGCTATAGGGCAACCAAACCTTGCCAGAGCCTGGGGCTGCCCTGTGCCAGGCCCCAGCTCCGGCCACACCCTGAAGATGCGTAGGGGGTCCAACCCGCATCACCACCCCCCGGAGCCGTGAAACTCCGAGCGGATGAGGCACGTTGGCCCCAAAAGCGGCCCGTGTTCTGCTCCCCCGGGCCGTATAGCCCAGAGCTGCAGGCCCCCGGACCGCCAATCACCCCCAAAGGTGCCTAAAGGTGTCACCTAGCTGCCCTTTCCCTTTTAACCTTTCCCCCGTGCTTCCTTGGCACAAAAGGGGGACAAGCCTCTGCTTAGTCTCCCTTTGCCGCACACCCGATAAGAATCCGGTGCACACCCCTCTGCAGGTCCATTAGGAAGATGTCATTGCCCCCATCAGTCAAGTGCACGCCATCTGGCCTAAACAACTCCAGCCTATCTTGCTTGATCTCTGGGTGGTGTATGACAGAACCCCCCAGGCCCTTGATGGCCCTCTGAATCTGTCTATTAACCTTTTTCTGAGCCCTGTCAATTCCCCGTGGGTCATCAGCCCAATTCCACGTCCTGCGCTGCAGGATGTCAGACCATACCAAGTGCACCCCCAGCCAGCGCAGCGCAATGGCCTGGAGGTCACTACATGCCTGTTCGATTAGGGCCTTGCCCCTCAACAGACCCAAATCGTTACCTCCCAGGTGGATGACCAGCACCTGGGGCACTGCCCCGTCCACAGCCGACCAGAACAAGGTAGGCAGGAGGCCGTCCCAACGCATCCCCCGTCGTCCCAGCCACCGCACTGAGGCCCACTGACTGAGCCCCAGCTGCGTTCCAATGCGGGACTTCGCCGCCCTGCGGCCTGCCCAGAAAATCATGCTGTGGCCACAGAGGAGGATGCTCACTTGTTCCGATCTTTCCCAGCGGCCTGCCAAAAACGACAACATCACCGTTAGCTGCTGGCCTCATGCCTCTCCGTTAGTGGTCTAACATACGTCTTATATGCATCCGAGGACCACCTGCCCACTGCCTGCAGCTGCCCTTTGGAAAAACCCAGGTGAGCAGCGGTGGAAGCTGCCCCTATTCGGAAGGAGTGTGTCCCGAACTTGCGGGCATCCACACTTAGCCGCTGGAGTGCTGTCTTTGCCACCGACCAAAATTGGTACTTGGTAAGGGGCCGGAGGTCCCTGTGCCTGAACATGTACCCTGGCTGCAGCCCGCGGGCTGCCAGAAAAATGCGTAGGGCCCTGACCGGGCAGAGCTCCTCCTGTTGGCATGGGGATAACACAATCAGGCGACCCTTGTGGTGTTGGTCCGTCTTTGACTGCCTGAGTCGCAGGCGGACCCCCCCTGCCTCCCAGCTGAGATCAGAAACCTGGAGGGCCCGGAGGGAGCTATCCATCTTAGAACCTGCCACCACCTCCCCTATTCGGAAAGCCCCGAAGAACAAGGTGAGGGCCGCAGCATGGTATAGCAGTGCCTCAAAATGGGAAGAACATAGCACTCTCCACTGTCCCCGCAGACCCAACAGTAGCTCTGGGGAAAAGGGGGAGCGTGCATCAGGTGTGTGCGGGCGCTCACGGGACCACCCTTCCAGCATCCGGCGGACCCTAAAGTCACCGGAGTAGTCCTGAAAGCCCCGTGCTTTCCCTAGGAAGGATAGACCTGAGAGCTTACCTCTGATGGTCCTGACTGAAAGCCCCCTCCGCTTCCCTTCCACGCAGAACTCCATAAGATGCTCCATGGGGATGGGCCACTCCTGGGTGTAGCCTCTGGACTCCCTGAAGGTTGCCAGGTCCCTACCTGCCCCCTGGTAGCTGGCCAAAGTGCTGGGTGCCACAGAAAGGCTTATGGCCCGTTCTGATTCGGTCCTCCAATCTCCCACAGCGCTGGGGGTACCACGTCCGGCTGAGCCCTTGCCCATGGCGCCAGCTGGTGAAATCTCTCCATCTGGTTCCGTGATAGAGCATCAGCAATGCTATTATCAACACCTGGGACATGGCGCGCAAGGAACTGTATATTATAGCGAAGACATTGGAGCACAAACACTCGAACCAGACGCATAACATTGGGGTTTCTAGAGGACAGGGTGTTGATGACATGCACCGTGGGGAGGTTGTCGCACCAAAAATGGACTGAGGAATTGCCCAGTTTGTCCGGCCAAAGGTGTACGGCCACGACAATGGGGAAGAACTCCAGAAGGGTCAGGTCTCTGGTTAGGCCAGCTGGCGCCCAATTCTGTGGCCAGCTGCCATGACACCATGAGTCATGGAAAATGACCCCAAAACCGCAGGAACCTGAGGCATCGGAGCTCACCTGTAGCTCCGCTTCCAACAGGCGATCCTTTCTCCATAAGGAGACCCCATTGAATTCCCGCAGGAAGGTGGACCAAACTGCCAGGTCCTCCCGGAGAGCGGCTGTAACACGTGTGTGATGGTGGGGGCGTGATAGGCCTGCCATGGCATCGTACACGCGGCGCAAGAATGCGCGCCCGGGTGCTACCACCCTGCATGCAAAGTTCATATGTCCTGCCAGCTGTTGAAGTGCGGCCAATGTCACCTTCTTCGCCCCAACCACCTCTGAGATTTTCCCCTTAAGGGCCACCAGCTTATCCCGCGGGAGCCTACAGCATTGGGCCTCTGTATCGATCTCTATGCCCAGGAAAGTGAGGGTAGTGGACGGGCCCTCAGTTTTCTCAGCCGCGAGGGGAACACCCAGTTCCCCGGCCATCCCCGCGAACTGCTCCATAAATGCCTGACAGGCGCCCGAGTCTGCAGGGCCCGCAAACAGGAAGTCGTCCAAATAGTGCACCACTGTTTGCCGGCCTGCCCGTCTCCTGACTGCCCACTCCAAGAAAGAACTGAAGCGCTCAAAAACCGAGCATGAGATGGAGCAGCCCATAGGCAATGCCCTATCCACATAGTATTTGCCCATGAAGGCAAAGCCTAGCAGCTCAAAATCCCCTGGGTGCACAGCGAGGAGACGGAAGGCTGATTTGATGTCACACTTTCCCATGAGGGCGGCCATCCCGCAGTCCCTAACCATACGAACCGCACAGTCAAATGACATGTAACGGACAGAGCAGAGGTCTGATGGGATGAAGTCATTTACTGACCCATCCTGGGGAAAGGACAGGTGGTGTATAAGGCGAAATTCACCTGGTGCCTTCTTCGGAACAAGGCCCAGCGGGGAAACTCTGAGTGAAGGGATGGGTGGTGCCGCAAAGGGGCCCAGCACGCGGCCTGCCATGACCTCCTTCCTAATTTTTTCCCCCACGACCGATTCCATGCCCGCCACTGATTTTAGGTTGCGGGACATGAAGGGGTGCCTGGGACCCAAACAGGGAATCTGGAAACCCTCTGTAAAGCCCTGTAGCAAAAAGTGGGTGTCTTGGACTCGGGGGTAACAGCAGAGCAAGCGCTGGAGTTTGGAGAGTTTAACTGGACTGGGGCCCCTTTCCTTGAGCTGCGCTAGCAGCTCCCGGTCTCCTTGCGCCAGGTGAGTCCCTGGTCCCACCTCTGAAGGGGCGGCCCCTGGGGCAGGCAGCGCAGGAATGCGGGCCCCCGCATATTGCGCACTCATGTCGGAACCTGCAGGGGTTACGGCCACAGTGGACTCGGGAGCTGAACTCCCAGCAGAGCAGGCGGGGTTGAACCCCCTGCCCCGCAGGCCCGCGGGAAGGAGCTGATGCTGCCTGGCGGGCCAGGAGGTAGCCGCTGTCCGTTCTATCCCCAGCTATGGGCTTGGAGTGTGACATAAACTGTAGCCACAGGTCCGCTTCCTTCTTGTCCCAGGGGAGGGAGGTATCGAAGGCCGCCTTCATACGAAACGATTCGTCGTAGGCGAGCCATGCTGCCCCCTGGAACTCAGAGTAGCCCCGATATATAATATCGAGGTATTTAATCAGAATAGGGCCCCTTTGTGGCTGTTTCTGCATCACCACCCCCATGTATGTCAGAAATGCAGGCAACCAATTAGCCCAAGTGCGTTCAATGCGCCACCTCTTGGGCTTGTCAGGTTCTGCCTCTTCGCCCTTATCCTTCTCCCTCCTCACTGGTTCCCTGTACAGAAGTGAGAATAAGTCGATGTACTCCCCCTTCCAATTTTTTTATTTTGTAGCGGGCAGCAGGTGAAAGCCCAGTGGGGCTGATGTCTCCCCGAAAGGTATAGCCCCTTCCCTCACTGAGCCCAGAGGGTCAGTGTCTTCTGCTGGGGGGGGTACCGACCAGGAGGGCTGAGCCCCCACTCCCATCCCTGTTCCGGCAGTGGACTGCCAGACCTGCTCACAGGCCACCCCTAGGGGAGGCAGCTGCTGTGGTGAGCCATACCCCGCCCCCATGGTGATCCCCGCTTGCCCATACCGCTCGGTTTCCGCTGGTGGGGAAAAGGGCCAGTATGGAAACCCCCACGGGGGCCAGCCCCACTGGGGCTGCCCCTGTTGTTGTGCCGCCCAGGGAGATTCACCCCCTATGTTGTCCGCTGAAGGCCCATGCATGGGCTGTGGTCCTGGGGCTGCATGTGACGACAACGCTGTTCCTGCTTCTGCTCCAGGCGCTCTTGCTGCGGCCCCACTAGGCCCTGCCTCCAGCGCGTCCAGCCGCGCTAAGATAGAAGTAATAGCCGCAGTGTTAACCCCGCCAGCTGGACGCTGCACTTTCTCCCGGGGCCGCTTGGGGGGTGGTTCCTTTGTTCTCCCAGTTGCCGGCTGGGCAGGGCCCCTCTCCAGGGCTTCCAACCTAGCCAGTATAGTGGTCCATGGTATGCCTGTTCCCTGTCCCCCATCCTCCGCAGCAGGGGGTGGGCATCTACCCTCTGCCCTGGGGGCCCTTCCCTTCCCTTTTGGCCCACCTTGACCTTTTTTGGGTGGCATCCTGAGCTAGCGTGTAGGGGGACGATGCCTTCTGTAGCAATGAGAGGTGGTCAGCCTGGGGATACCTAAGGGGGGACCCAGCACCCTCCCGCTGGACCTGCTAAGCGACCAATGGGGTGGTGTGCTCCCTTGCTATGGGTGGGTGAAGGGCTGAGAACCTTCCCACGGGGGTCCCCTGGATAGTAATTTAAGAGAAAAGAACGCGGCCACAAGGCCGCCTCGCCTGAGTTTCGCTGCCGCCACTAGGCCGTGCTGCCGCCGCCATGCTGCTTTGCTGCGCTGGAGGGCCTCCCGAGGCCTAGGGCTCTCTCCGCCGCTGGATGGCCGCTGCCGCCACACCTCCGCCGCTGGCCTGCCGATGCCTCCCGCAGGCCGCACCTCTGCAGCTGGATGGCCCCTGGATGGCCGCTGCTGCCACACCTCCGCCGCTGGATGGCGTCCCGAGGCCTAGGAGCCAGGGGCTCTTCACCGCACCCCAGCCGCGCCGCTCAGCGATTGAGCCGCGCCGAATGCTCCTCGCCGCCGGCCCTGCCGCCCAAGGCCTGGCCTGTAGGCCTGAAGAAGCCGTGTGCGTTGGCGGGCGATCCAGCTCCTGCCAGCCGCTCCTCCGCAGCTGGAGGACCTCCCGAGGCCTAGGAGCCAGGGGCTCTTCGCCGCGCCCCAGCTGCGCCGCTCAGCGATCGAGCCGCGCCGACTGCTCCTCGCCGCTGGCCCTGCCGCCCAAGGCCTGGCCTGTAGGCCTGAAGAAGCTGCATGCGTCGGTGGGCGATCTGAGCCGTGTCGCGCCGCCGATGCAGGAGGGCCTCCCGACTGTTTCGAAAATGCCGCCAAAAATTTACAGTGAGAGTGGGCGGCTGGCGGTATGGCCTTAAATGGCCATCTGCCGCCCCGCCCCCTCGCTGCGTGCTACGTCAGCGCGCCAGCGCGCTGCATGCACGCATCCCTCACCCAGATGGCGGCTCGGCTGCGGCCGCAAAACTCGTCCCTTCGCCGGTAAGTCCCGGCGCGGAACGGGGGTTGTATACTTACTAGTCAATCCTATAGCCCTAGCAAACCAGTTACATTTATGCCAGTGTAATATCCATGTAGCTTACTCAAGATTCTATACACTCACAGTACAAAAGCCAGGAAGAAAAAAAAACAGTCCAGAAACTATCCTGCAAGCCATTCACCCAGCATTCAGGGAAACACCACCACCCACAGAGCATCATGCTGATGTTAGCCAGATATGGATGGAGCAAATCCATGCACAATGACAAGGAAACACCCCCAATGTTGTCATTCAGCTCAGATGAGGCACATACCACCAGACGTGATGAAACCACAGCACAGCCCTCGTAGTGTACACAGTAAGAACACAGCAGTTGAGGGTCCTCCTACACATGGACTTGAAACCCCTTATACTTATAGTTAAGGGTGGGGAGAAATTTGGTTCTGTTCACATTTCAAACTGAATTTATCAAATCTGCATTTTCCAAAACAATATGAGAACCGAAACACATCCATCCTTCAAAATTCACACTTATCCAAATTTTGTGATGCCGTTCTCCAAGCAAACAATGTTTACAAAAATGCATAAATTAGGGGAAAGTGTGCATAAAAATGAGTATATCTGTTAAAATAGCATACAAAAATAGACTATGTTAGGAGAAATTGCTTGCACAAATGTGTACATTAGTCAAAACTGCATACAAAAATGTGCTTATCAGGAGAAATTAGCACTAAAATGCAGAAGAATTTTCATGATTTTTTTAATGCAAATTGCTGCAGAAATGTGGAGAACTGAATTTAAGACTGGATAAATGAGAAACTGAGAAAACTGAAATTGACAGATCCTTCCTTCTCTGCTTGTGATTCTTCCTTGTGATATTGCTACAAGCTGTTGAGAAAGGATTGTTTAACAAATGCAGTTCAGCCAAATTGCAGTTCACAATACTGAGAGAGGAAGGGCAAGGAAAGAGTCACTCACGGAAGCATGGTATTTCCCCCACCCTGCCTCACTTTGCTTACTGGAACGGTGTGCTTTGTGTTTGTTGCTGCTGGATATTTGTACCTGGGGTCCTGAGACAGAGTACCTGTAAGAGTTCTAGGACAATTGTGGTAGGTAGGTAGAAAGTTTATTGCATAGCCATTAGGCCGCCGCAATACAAAGCACCAAACACATCGTTACAAAAATCTTAAAAACAGGGCAGATACCCTGTGTTACACAAATATCCCACATAACATAACATGCACACTGTCACTTTCCCCATGGACAGCAAAATGCCTACTGTTGCCCCGAAGCACCATGCCATCCAAATATTTAATCCGAAGTTTTTGCGCCGCCAAGGCATAATGGGCTACCCTATATGTAACGGTATAATCAATATCAGCTAATAAAAAGGCAATCACCTGGGTAACCTGACAGCATCCCAGCCGCAGGATCAAAGCACCTAAAAATTTAGCCCTAGGATGTGCATAAAGTGAGCAATCCAACCAGTAGTGGGGAAGATCTTCCACACTCCCAGATCCACAAATACATAATCGTTGCTCCCAAGATATCTGGTGGTATCGCCCAAAAAGCGCTGCACTAGGCATCGTCTGGAGCCTGAGCACAGCAAAGGCCTGCCTCAAATGGACCGATATAGGGTAAGTTAAATAACTAGCCCTCAGGTTATCCTGTTTGAACATGGCATACCACCTTGAAAATTTGGAGTTAATAATCACTAATCTATCCATCCACTCCGTGTGCCGTACGATGGATTCCCATATCTTGGTTTTGCTAAGTGAATTAAGTACCTGGACCGGGATGTGATATCAATGGGTTACATTCACCATTTTATTGAGCCAGAGTCTATCGGAAGAGGCAGAAACGTAACAGGCATTCAAAATAATCTTACCTGGGGCCTTTGTTATAGCACCCCAGAATGTAATCAGGGCGTTATGAACTCACACACTGACTGGAGGAATACCAGTCTCTGTTCGGAGAAACACCGCTGGAGTGCCATTGGGTAAACGCAATAACTTTTTAAGGAAGTTGTTTTGAATAGTCTTGAGGCTGCTGAGGAAGGAATCCTCCCAGCCCCAAACTGCTGCCCCATACAGGATCTGCTCCAAGACCTTGCTCTGAAAAACCTTTAGTGCCGGGGCCACCAGATTTCCACCAGCAGACCTATAAAATCTAAGGATGGCTCCAGATGTTCTCAGTGTGGTAGATTTCATGAAAGCAAGTTGATTTTTCTTGAAACTGAATTCCCAGGTATTTGAAAGTGCAACATTGTTCAATTGGGTGCCCCCCAATAGACCATTTGAAGTTATGGTATCTTTTCCCAAAAACCATTACCTTTGTTTTTAGGTAGTTGATCTGAAGTTGTTCCTTTTTACAATATACAGACAGACTCTCCAAAAGTCTCCTCAATCCAATACGAGTGATAGATAATAATATCATATCATCTGCGTATAGAAGAAGTGAGACTTTCCTATTCCCTATCGAAGGGAGGAAGAAGGTAGGACCAGATAATTCAGAGACTATGTCATTAAGATAAAGGTTGAATAGCACTGGGGCTAAAAGAAAGCCTTGTTTAACACCCTTATTAACCACAATGGGATTTGTTAAGGAGCCAGAAGGTCCGACCCTGATTTTAGTGGTGGTATTAGAGTACATTTCCTTAATTAAGAACAAGAGGCGCTTATCTATATTGGTATTGGCGAGTTTGGACCACATCAAATCTCTATCAATTGAGGCAACAAAAGCCGCGTAACGATGCTTTGTGGGCCCTAACATACTCCGCCTTGCTAGAAGGTAGAGAGAGAAGCAATGATCAATGGTGCTTTGCCCTTTGTGGAAACCAGCTTGTTCTGGGCAAATCACCTATTTGACAGCTTCCCATTCTTCTAGTTTATTTAGCAAATATTTACTGTATAGTTTGGCGCCAATGTAGGACAATTGTTACCAATGTGCTTTTTCTAAAGTGTTCTGAAGCCAGACTGTTTCTGCAGTCCACCAGTACAGTTGTGTGCACTACATGAGACATGCCCTATCATTTGAGTTATGGCACTGTAGCCGGGTCTTGTTGGTGTGCTATGATTGGCTGCAGTTAGTCTGAATCCTATAATCTGACATGGCTTGAAGGAGCAGGAAGAAGAGGAACAGGGCATGTTTATGCCTATTGAGATTAGGGATGGGAGGATCTGTCAATTTTGGTTCTTTCAGATTCTCATTTTTCCAGTCTCAAATTAAGATTCTGCATTTATAAATTAAGTGTCTGCATTCTACATTTGTTGCGCTATAGTGCAAGAGTTCCTTTCCAGACAGCAATAATGCAATAGCATTGGGGAAGCATTGCAGCACAACTAACAAAATGGAATGATGTCTGGAGAGTCCAACCATTAACAATACCCCACTAACGCACTATTATTGCATCAATGGCAAGTTGCAGAATACACCCACACCCACAAAAACCAGTCTGGAGGGGAACAGGGTTGAGCCAGTGGTGGGGATACCCCAGTGTAATGTTATACTGGTTTTTCACTTAAGTTGTGCCGGCATCCAGATCTGCCAGCATAACATAAAATCCAAAGGCACTCCAGCTAGCATAAATTTGGGATGGGATTGTCTCTCATTCACCTTGCTTGTATTCATTTGATGAAGCAGTGGAAGTAAAGAATTTAATTGAGTGTTTACAGAGCCACAAAGCCTCGTGTTAAAATGCTATGTTTTTTCTTCATTGCAGAGCTGTCATAAAACATTTTTGCTATTTGTAAAACATCTACCTCTCTCTTGAGCCAGTGAGTTTCTACTGCTATAGTAAATTTATCTTCAGTGTTTTGATTCAGCATTTTGAGTTTAGTATAGCACAGCGGATTAATATATACATTTTTTTGTTATCATGACTGAAGTGTGACTGGGATGTTATACGAAGACGATAAGAGACTCTAATTTTTCATTTCATACCTAAGACAGCGGTGACAGGGAGGTGCTGGAATAAATTCTGAACAGGATCTGAGGTAGGTCCCAGGTAACAAAATAAAACTTAAACTTAGCAAAATTCAGCTGGGGGGAAAAGTACTAGCTTTTGCTTCATAAGCCTTTTGTTCAAGCAGAATTAGAAGTCTAAAGGTAACTGAGCTGAAGGTAACTAGGCCAAAGATTCACTCAAGCAAGGGAATTGCATGAGTGGGTATTATGACATCTGAACATGTTAAACACAGGTCAAAGTGAAGGATTGATTGTCCACGTGAGTGATTTAAGTCCATGCATTTTTCTGGGTAAGAGTCACAGCATTCTGAAGTAACCAAATAAAGATCTTTGTGTTGGATAGCAAGCCAGGGCATTGACAGCACAGTTGAATCAAGAGAATAGAAGTAAATTTAGGGAGGATTATGACTAGTCAAACAATAACCAGACAGACATGAAACAGAACTGAAAATGATTCAAGGCAAATCTTTCTTAGGCTCATATCCTGCATTCTTAAGCAAATCATCTTAAAATCACCTTATAATGAAATCATACAAAATAAAAACAATAAAAGCATATCTAAGATCATATCATCCACGACACAATCTCAAACCACAAATGCAGAAAGTGAGAATCAACCAGTATATTCTGGTGTTCACTAAATATTTTGCCAAATCAGCTTACCTCTGGAAGCCAGATGTTTGTGAAAGGAACTAAGTGATGGATACAGCAAGTTAAAAATAAGCACTAGCAGACTGTGCACAGTGTCTGTACTCACAACTGATTATTCAAGAGTCCATGAAGGTACATATAGCCATGTGCATGTAGCCAAATACACAGAGTTTGGAGGGCACAACTCCACTCTTCCTCCATTCATTGTTTACACTTTGAAGAAAAAGCAAGAAGAGGGTGTTATGCTTTGCTTGGGCCAAAAGCACATCATATACTTGGGCAACCCAATAAAGCACAAAGCAGGGTGTAACTGAGGTCTGGATTTGGGGTGGGAGGTGGTCTGAGCAATTTAAGTAGACTCACTTTGCTCACCCTGAGGCATGTTTGACTGTGGCTTACCCCGCCCTGAAAACTGAACCACATACTGGCCTGGTTTGAATATCATGCTAAGCCAAACAATGGCTTAGTATGACTTCACAAATATGTGGGCTCCCAAACAGAAGCTTGCACCTTGTTTGCTCCTCCCTGGTTTTTGCTGCTGCACCATACCAAGTTAAGTCATGGTTTGGCTTATTGTGTCATCCGAACCCAGACTCATGGCTTAACTCTTTCCAGACTAACCATGAGCTGTAACCAAGGTTTGTTCTTGGCTTGTGGTGTGTTGTTAGTCTGGAAGTTTCTGTAGGTGGGAAAACAGGTGGTCTGCAAGGAAACTGTTAAACACTCAGTTAAATCCTACTCAGAGTAGACCCATTGAAATTAACAATCCTAAATTATCCATGTTCATTAACTTCAAAGGGTCTATTCTGAGTAGGACTAGTGTTACATACCACATTTGGCTTCATGGTTCATTGGGGCAAATTGATCCACACAAACCTAACAGTTAGCATTCCATTGATAACTGCTTTTTGGTGTTACTGGATTCTTACTTATTTTACTTGACAAACTACGCAACCCCATGCATATCTATTCAGCGGACTTACTCCTAGGTAAGTGTGTGTAGGATTGCTTCCTAATAACACAGATACACAGCACTTTCTAAACTTGCTGTTTTTGTATTCCAGATCCATCACGCTCAGATTCTTCATTCAATCTGAAAATGAGTCCTGTGATGCTCAAAAGTTTAAATGTTATTTTCATTTTTTCAAACACCGAGAAGCAAAGTGTCTTTTGCAAATTCTGTGATATCACAAAATTACAGCTAGTTCAATCTCTGCAGGTTTTCAAGATGATTATTCATGCTTTTGTAACATCAAGATTAGATTATTTGCAACTCTATAGTTACTTACATCCTTAACTGCATAATATTGTAAAAGATGGGTTACACAACCACAATATTCTTCACTGAAAAGAGGGCTGATTTAATTTAACGTATTCCTCAATGGCTGCCATGTCTGTCAATTAAACCAAAGCACCAATTTTACAACTGCTCTTTAAACCTACAAGGTACTCCATGACCTTTGTCTAGCATTATCTTTAATGTTCCTGGGAGCCCTCTTGGTCCTGCTCAGGGAAATATCTGACTTGTTCTAAAGTTAACTTTTGAGAATTATATGAGCCAGAGCTCATACTCAATGGAATTCTATCATCTTTGAAGAAATTCTGTTCAGAGGAGAGAACATGGAGGGGCGTTAAAAAAGAGATGGTGAAAGAGTAGAACATCTGTATTAGGCCTGTACAACCTGAGGCCCACAGTCCCCTGTCTATATGGCTTTACCGAAGAGACTCCTTACTAGCCATTGTTTGTGGCTGTCCCCACATTTCTGTAGAAATATCTAAAGCCTGTCCAAAAAGGAAATACCAAATATGAGGTTAGGGAGTACAGAGAGATGTATGGTGATGCCAAAAGCTGAATACACTATGGGTGCAGATAGAAAAAGAGGGTGTAACTGAGAAGTGGAGCTGCACAAAGATCTGATGGTGGGGGGAAAATACAGAGAAAGAGTTCTGTAGCTGAGTTGGGAAAAATGGAGATTCAGAGGGATCTGTGGTAGTGCCAACATAGGAGAGTAGGCACAGAGAAAGAGGGAGGAGGAGGGAGGAGGCTGCAGAGAGATCTGTGGGCAGGAAACCTGAAAAAGAGGAGACAGAGATCAGGTACAGATATGTGGTAGTGCAGAAAGTGAGAAAGATCAAACCTTGAAGTAGACAGAGAAAAGGAGTAACAGAGAGAGACTAGGGCTGTGCACTGCATTTGGCTGAGAGGCCATTTGGATATTTTTTGAGTTTCAGCCAAATCAGATTCTGACAGCCATGGATCGCCACAGGTCAGATTTGTTGACCCAAAGCAATCTGGGATCATCAGATAGGAAGAAGAGGCAGCCACACCTTTGGAGGATCACTGCCACAGCTCATCAGGCAGGAAGCAGAGCCATGGTTGCCTCTTCTTCCCACCTGATGCCCTGCCCCGATAGCCACGGGTTACTCTGGGACATCAAATCCAACCCGTAGTGATCCGTGGCTGTCAGAATACAGCTTAGGGAACAATGTTCAGTGGGGTTCTGCCATGCCTCAGGGTGCACAAAAGAGAAATCCCAGGAAGCAAGCCAATCTTTCTGTGAAGATTCAGCATGTATTTCCCACTTCTGTTTCCCTTCCAAGCTAACCTGAAAACAACAGAGGAACATGTAGATCTTGAGACAGGTACTCTGAGGCTGATACTAAATGTTCAGAAATGAAGCCTCACTCACCGTGTAACTGATGAGTGGGGCCTAGTTGCAGTCGGAGGCGAAGCTGCTGCCTCCATCTTCTGTAAGGGCAAAGTCGCGCGTCGCGTCTATTACGCATGCGTGACGTGCAGCGTGAGGGGGCGGGGCTTAAGGGCCTATTTAAGCCCAGCCACCCTTTCCTACCCCCTCTTTGCTCGCGCGACGCCCACCCCGCCCTCCCTCTTTCATGGTGTGCCTAGGGGTCGCTTTGGGGGCGAGTAGGAATTTTTATCCTGCCCACCCTAGTTGGCGGGCAGGTTTTTTGCCTGCTCCACACTATGGGAGCGGGAGGGGATCGGGTTAGGGGGCGTTGCGATCAATAGGTGGTTTTGGCTACTTTGGCTAATTTGCATTGGAGGTTAATGCCCTACTGGGCAGATTATTTTAGCACTAGTACGGGAAGGGAAATAGGTAAGGACAGCTAGGTGGCCCCCTTAGGCACCTTTGGAGGTGATTGGCGGTTTCGGAGGCCTGTCTGTCAGAGCTTTCCGGCTTGAGGGCAGGATGTGGGCTGCCTCTGGGGCCAACTTATCTCATCTACCCAGGGGTTATCCGGCCCCGGGTGGGGATGACGTAGGAAGGCCCCCCTACTCACCTACTAGGTGTGGCCTGGGTAAAGGTAAGCACATGGGCTTGCCCTTCCTCCGGCAGGGGCTGGTCGCCCGAGAGCTGTGTGGCAAGATACTTGCTTATAGACAGTTCCCGCACCTAGGTTTTCCTTCTGCAGGTCACTTTAAATTGGGTTTTTGTTTAATGTAATTTAATAAAGTGGCCCTTGTTCAACCCAAGCTGACATCTCTGTGTTTTATTTCGCCCCTCGACTGCAATAGATGAATTACATTGCATGCCGGTGGTCCCAGCTTTAGTCTCTAGGATCTTCAGGTAGGGCTGGGACAGAACCTGGAGAGCCAGAGCCAGGCAGTATAGACAATGCTGAGCTAGATGGACCAATGCCAGACTTCATATATTCATCAGACTAAGGTCCAATGCTGGTTCCAGGATTTTGGGAGCCATCAGGCAATACACCCTCAGTGGGCTGTCTTAATCTGGAAGAAGCAACATGTGTAAACCCAAAAATAGTAATGCTGCCTCTGATCTTCTTGGATGCCCCATGCAAAATAAGAATGGCAGTCACATTGGGCTAAAGGGCTTTTCACCAGTCTTGGGGACTTAGCAAATGCCAGATGCCTCTGGAGCTGGAGCTGCAAAGATCCAGATCCATCTGGTTCAGCATTCTGTTACCAGCACCAGCCAACCAAATGCTATGCATATTGGAATTAGTACTGTATGGCTAAACCTTGATAAGATTGATAAACCAATGGAAAAGAGGAGGGAGGTCACACTTTACTCCCTTGAGAGAACTTCCTCTCAATGACCATTACAAAATAAGAAAATGTTAACTAGCAGTGTGGAAAGGTTCCTGTTTGCTTTATAGCATCTCCTTGCTCAGAGGCAAAATCTGTTGCTGCATCTGAGCTCTTCGGAGGCTATTGTTGCGTATCTTCCTTTGGAACCTGAAGTTGTGAGGAAGGAAACTGACATTAATTTCAACTCACCTGAGCAAGACCAAAGCATATGAGAGCTTCAAGTTCTTTCAAGCATCCACACTACACTTCCCTTGTCTAAGATGAAAAGAAAAGCTATTAAAGAAAGATAACTTTATAGAGGCACCCTGATGCACAGGCACACCTGTCTTCTTCAAGTAAATGGGGGGGACCCATAGTATTATCATCTCTCTCTCTCTCACACACACACACCTCAATGTATTATCCAAAAAAACTTCAACAAATGAGTGTCAGCATCTTTTCCATGGACTTAGCATTGTTTGAACTACTGAAATAAGCCCTGAACAGCACTGTTGTCAAATAAGAAATTATATTTTGGCAATTGCTTTGATCTAGTGACTGCTAGACTTGTGTTTTATGGGAATTTCTCTTGAAGCATTAAGTTCTCTGTTCACTAAGATCTGCTTTTGCAGCTCCTTTTGTGGCATAAATAGCTTATAGGAAGCATATTGCTCCTTCCTAAATACTCCTAAGTAACTTCTTTCACCTAGGAAGGAGGTCCCTCACTAATGCTACAGATGACAACATTAAAGCAGGACATAGCCATAGATATTTTAAATTACCCGGTTCTACCACACCACTCAGAGAACCTGCAGACATAAAACTCAAGAAGACATCAGCACTGCAAGACCTGCTACGGCAATCCCACACACCCCTTACTGCATTCAGAATTATTTATTTATTTCAATTATTTACATCCTGCCTCTCTGGATATAAATCTTTCTATGGCAGTTTACAAGTAACATAAGGATGCACTAGCAAAATCACAATAACATTAAAATGTAACAATTCATCAGGGTCCTTGGGGTGGGAGAGGGTCCAGCCAATCTGGAACAGGACCTGATGTCTGCCTGTTTTTGCCTGCCTCTCTGTCTTTCCTGGAATACTCCCCACGGGGCAGTTGGTGGTTGATGGCCCTCAGAGAAGAAGAGCTTATTCCTAGCTTATTCTCCTTTTCCTTGGAGAGTATCTGGTGGGTATCCCTAGGCATTAGCTTCTCAGAAAATAAATCTAGGAATATAGAATGTATATGGGGAAAATTTGAATAGCAGGGCATATCACTGATCTGTATGTGTTCTGCAGACTCTTTGAACAGACTGTATGCTTTTACATATGCAAAAGACATCCTATAATTGTGTGTACAATTTCTACATGTAAAATATATTTTGACACTGAATCCATATAGATCATGGGAAGGGCCTGCTTTCAGAATCTCCACATTAACATATAGGGTTGCCTGGTCTCCGGTTTTCGCCCAGAGACGCCGGATTGTTGGGGTTCTCTCTGGGCCTCCAGGTGAGTCACCTTAATCTCTGGACTCTCAACTTTCATTTTCTTAAAAATTAAGTTTCTAGGTGGTCTGGTTCATGAGATGTACAGCAAAACATCACCCCCCAACTTCTGTTAAATGAGCTTGTAGCTGGCTTCTCTAACCCCACCCTTTCAGGTTTGTAGCCAATAAGGGACGTCAGGGTTGTGATTGACAAGGGATTTGTTGACCTCCAAGGAGTAGCTAGTGTTACCAGTAGAAGACATGCAGTAATGTTATGTTTGGTTTTGATCCCCAAGGACACAGGGGAACAAGGAGTTAATAAAGAGCCAAAGCAAAGGCTCAGGTTGCATCAGCCACACAGCTGCAGGAGATTATCTCTAATTACCCAGGGCCTATAAAACAGGGATAGAGACAGCAGCGTGTGTGGGGGTTTAGGAGTAAAAGTCGATGTGGTGTTGTTGCAAGCGTTCTTACGTGAGTAAGTGTATCTACCTGTTACAAGGACTTATTTGTGTGTTGCGAATAAAGTTCTTCTTATCAAGCTCCTGTGTGTTCTGGCTTATCTAACCTACTCGGTACTGAACAGGCTTCCACTAACAATAGGGTTATGGGCCCAGCCTACAGACTGGCACAGTCTACAGCCTGACCCAACAGTACCAGTAAGCCGACACACTGAAAGAAAGGAGCACGCACCAACAAGCTCCTAATGAGTGAGGCAAGGATGGCGATGTCCTACACATCTGGAATGCCTCTAGAGTGTCTCAACGAAACAAACTACTCGAGTTGGAAGGTGAAAATGGAAATGCTTCTGATCCGTGAGGATTTATGGCATGTCGTTGAGACTGATGCTCCAACTTACCCCATGGAGGAGTGGCAACGCCAAGATCAAAAGGCAAAGGCCACCGTAATTCTAGGAGTGCAAGACTCTCAACTGCTGTATGTGAGAGACAAAGAGACGGCCAAAGACGTCTGGGAAGCACTCCGGAATGTGCATGTGAAAACAACAGCAGGCAGCAAAGTATTGCTCGTGAGGAGACTATTCCAAACATGCTTACAGGAAGGCGTGAGTATGCACGACCATTTACAGACAGTACGTAGCTTGTTTGTGCAATTGCAAGACAGAGACGTTGTATACTCTGACCAGCAACAAGTATATGTACTACTTTCCTCATTAGACGCCTCATATGGCTCAGTCATTAGCGCATTAGAGGCCATGCCAGACAATGTTCTAACTTTAGAATACGTTTCTGGAAAACTAGTCCAAGAATGGGAAAGACGGAAGGATGACAGCACGAGACAAGCAGCTGCTGCCGGACCAGCAAGGAGGAAAGAAGACCAGAAAGACTACACAGTAAAGAAATGCTACAGATGCGGTTCTGATAAACATCTGCGTAAAGACTGTACCGTGAAAAGGAGAACTGAGCGAGAGAAGGAATTCAAGTCAGTCCAGGTCGTGACAAGTAAGACAAGGGAAGATGGAAAGGAGACCGGCTCGATGTGGGTAGTTGATTCGGGAGCAACCCATTCCCTTATAAACAACAAGACCCAGTTTAAAGTATTATCTCCTGCATGTGAACATGTAATTTTGGCGGACGGGACCAAAAGAGAGGTACTAGGGAAGGGAACAGCATATTTAGACTGTCTAAACACTGTACTAACCAATGTATTATATGTCCCTAAGATAGAAACAAATATCATGTCTGTTTCTAAGTTAAACAAAATGCAATATGATGTTATGTTCTCTAAAGGGGTGTGCACCATAAGTAAAAAGGGAGAGATGCAAGTAAAGGGATGTTTAAAGAATGAACTATATGTAATAGAAGAACTTCCCAAAGTAAATGTCTTACTAAACCAACCTAACCATGTGGGATGTATCCATGACTTCCATAGAAAACTAGGGCATGCGAGTTTCTCAACTCTCCAGTTAATGCCTAAGCACAGCGCGGATATTGAATTCAAAAGCTGTAAACAGTATGTTGAATGCACTGTGTGTAAAGAAACGAAAGCAGAGGCTGCACCTATTAAGAAATCACGTGATTGTAAAGCAAACAGAGCATTTGAGCTGATCAGCATGGATTTGGCAGGCCCGTTCCGTAAATCAAAAGGAGGCGCCAGGTTTTACTTAGTACTGGTAGACCATTTCACCAGATACAGCTTTGTATATCTACTCAAGGCTAAAGCCGAAGCAGACCAAAACATACGTCACTTTGTAAAGTGGGTGGAGGAAAAACACGAAGTTAAGGTGGCGCAGCTACATTCAGACAGGGGAGGGGAATTTCTCTCCGTCTCACTTAAACGGTTCCTTAAAGAAAGAGGCATAAAGCATTCTCTCACAGCCTCTTGGTCGCCGCATCAGAACGGAACCGCAGAACGTAAAAATAAAAGCCTTCAGAATATGAAAAAAACACTTAAGGTGGCGACTGAGCTGGAAGCTCGTTTTAGAGCTCCGCATTTAGAGCTCCGCATTTAGCATTTTAACATCTTAATATTTTAATGTTACCAACTTACTCGCTATCCCAGGACTCTGGTTAGATCTGGATGTATCCAAGCAACCACTGTTGTTTTCTATTCCTGGCGGAAGGCGACGAACATCAGAGTGTGGTCGAGTACGGGTCAGTTTGCCAACGGTGCGGCCTTCATCTCTGGGGATGCCGCGGCTTTGAGTTGCTTTGATCCCGCGGCCGTTGTGCTGTGGCCCAGACCGTTGTGCTGCGACTTTTGGTCGCGGTGGTGTTGCTGCTTCGGGCCGTTGGAGTCATGGGTGTCGTTGTTGCCGCTTACGCTCTGCTCTGCCTTGCCGTCGTTCGTTTGCTCTTCGCCTTGCTGCGTTGTTGATCATCGTTGCTGTTCGTTGGTTGCTTGGACGTCTTCACCATTATTGTCTTCGCTATTCTGTTATTGGAGGCGGAGCGGATCGCCGTTTGTTTTGGGACACGAACGTCGACTTTTGCTGTTTTGGGATATTGTTGCGGTTTTGTTCTTTCTGTCCCATCGCCGTCGTGTCATCATTGCGTTGCTGCTACTACGGCCTCTTTAAGAAAGGCCAGTGTTGTTAACATAGTTGCGGCTTTGAGATTGCAACATTTTAACTCATTGCTGCCACCTGGATGTAATGAATATGTTTGAATGTGTACTATGCTTTGTAAATGATTGAGTTGTTAGTTTTAGTTGGAATGTGTTGTAGTTATTTTAATATTGTTTGAGTGTATGTTTGTATGTTAATTGCATTGTATTATTGATTAAGTGTGTGTATGTGTGTGAATTTTTTGTGTGTTTTGGTGTAAATTTGTATTATTTGGGGTGAATGTGAGCAGGTGTGTGTGCATTGGTGTTTTTATCTTTTTTAATATGTGCCTGGGAGAATGTATTATACATCAACCGGGGAGACCTTCGGGGGCCCCAATTAGCGTAGTGACGGGTAATGGGAGGTATGGTGTTGTGAGGAGAACATGCCAGGTAAGGGGAACCCGTCCCAGACAAGTAGTGTCTGTGACCCGTTCCGGTTCTCCTCACATCCCCAGGACTGCTGGTTGTCCTATCAGTCAGCCTTCGGTTCTCCATATGCTGTTGTTAAATGCCAGGTCGGTACAGCATAAGATCTCCCTTGTTCATGATTTTATTGTGGAGGAGGTGGCTGACCTGGCGTGCATAACCGAGACCTGGGTGGGTGATATGGGAGGAGTTGCTCTTTCCCAGCTTTGCCCACCTGGGTATACGGTTCAGCATCATGGTAGAGCCGAAGGTCAGGGAGGTGGGGTTGCCGTGGTCTATAGGAGTTCTTTCTCACTCACCGAGCACCCTGTACAGGTGACGACTGGTTTGGAGTGTCTCCACCTTGTGCTGGGCCAGAGAGACAGGCTGGGAATTCTGTTGGTGTACCGCCCGCCCTGCTGCCCAACAAATTCCCTAACTGAGCTGACAGAGGTAGTCTCGGAGGTATTGTTGCAGTCCCCTAGACTGCTGGTACTGGGGGACTTCAACGTCCATGCCGAGACTGCTTTATCTGGGGCGGCTCAGGACTTTATGGCGTCCATGACAACCATGGGGCTGTCTCAGTTTGTTACTGGTCCGACGCATGTGTCGGGACATACTCTTGATCTGATTTTTGCCACTGGACAGGGAGATGGTGATCTGGAGGTTGCGGTTTTTTCATCTACCCCATTGTCATGGACAGATCACCGCTTGCTGAGGTTTAGGCTTACGGCGACTCTTTCCCTCTGTAAGGGTGGGGGACCTATTAAATTGGTCCACCCTCGGAGATTAATGGATCCTGAGGGTTTCCGAAAAGCTCTGGGGGATTTTCCGACTGAGAAGACTGGCGCTCCTGTCGAAGCCCTGGCTGAACTGTGGAATACGGAGATGACCCGGGTGGTTGACACGATCACTCCCATGCGCCCCCTCCTATGTAGAGCTCACACAGCCCCATGGTATACCTCGGAGCTGAGAGCGATGAAGCAAGAGAGGAGGAGGCTTGAGTGCAGATGGAGGCGGACTCCCGACGAATGCAATTATGCCTTGGTAAGTGCCTGCTCTAAGCGATATATAGCAGCGGTGAGGGCAGCAAAAAATAGATATTTTGCTGCCAGTATTAAGGCATCACTCTCCCGCCCAGCGGAACTTTTTAAAACTGTACGAGGGCTTTTACATCTTGGCCCTCGGGACACTATAGATTCATCTGTAGCCCGCTGTGATGAGTTTGCTGGACACTTCCAAGATAAGATCGCTTGCATTCGTCGGGACTTAGACTCCAATATTATAGCAGTTGGATCCAATGAAGCATCCAGACCACGGTCTTGTCCTCATTTATGGGATGAGTTTCAGTTGGTGCAGCTTGAGGATGTTGACAAGATCCTTGGACTGGTGCGGGCGACCACGTCTGTACTGGATCCTTGCCCCTCTTGGCTGGTGAAAGCTGGCAGGACCGGAACCACCGGCTGGGCCAAGGAGGTAATCAATGCCTCTTTACGAGAGGGAGTGGTCCCTGACTGCCTAAAAGCGGCGGTAGTGAGACCGCTCCTGAAGAAACCCTCTTTGGACCCAGCTAATTTGAACAACTATAGACCTGTGGCGAATGTTCCGTTCCTGGGCAAGGTTCTGGAACGGGTGGTGGCCGGCCAGCTCCAGGGGCTCTTGGATGACACTGATTATCTTGATCCATTTCAATCCGGTTTCAGGCCTGGGTTTGGTACCGAAACAGCCTTGGTCGCCCTGTATGATGACCTTTGTAGGGAGAGGGACAGGGGGAGTGTGACCCTGTTGATTCTCCTTGATCTCTCAGCTGCTTTTGATACCATCGACCATGGTATCCTTCTGGGGAGGCTCACGGAGTTGGGAGTTGGGGGTAATGCTTGGCACTGGCTCCACTCCTACTTGGTGGGTCGTCAACAGAAGATAGTGCTTGGGGAACACTGCTCAACACCCTGGACTCTCCATTGTGGAGTCCCACAGGGTTCGGTACTGTCCCCCATGCTTTTCAACATCTATATGAAGCCGCTGGGTGCGGTCATCAGGAGTTTTGGAGTGCGTTGTCACCAGTACGCTGATGACACGCAACTTTATTTCTCCTTTTCATCTTCTTCAGGTGAGGCTGTTAACATACTAAACCGTTGCCTGGCCGCAATAATGGATTGGATGGGAGCTAACAGACTGAAGCTTAATCGAGACAAGACCGAGACGCTGTTAGTAAATGCCTTCTCTGCCCAGATGGTGGATGTTCACCCTGTTCTGGATGGGGTTACACTCCCCTTGAAAGAACAGGTTCGTAGCTTGGGAGTTCTTTTCGACCCTTCCCTGTTTCTTGAGGCTCAGGTAGCCTCAGTGGCACGGAACGCTTTCTACCATCTTCGATTGGTAGCCCAGCTACGTCCCTATCTGGACAGTGATGACCTTGCCTCAGTCGTTCATGGTCTGGTAACTTCTAGATTGGACTACTGCAATGCGCTCTACATTGGGCTGCCCTTGAAGACAGTTTGGAAACTACAGTTAGTCCAGAATGCAGTGGCCAGATTGTTGACGCGGACCAGTAGGTCCGCTCATATAACACCTGTTCTGGCCCGTCTCCACTGGCTTCCTATTTGTTCCCGGGCTAAATTCAAAGTGCTGGTTTTGACCTATAAAGCCTTACACGGCATGGGACCGCAATACCTGGTGGAGCACCTCTCCCAATATGAAACTACCCGTACACTGCGCTCAACATCTAAGGCCCTCCTCCGAGTACCATCCCATCGAGAAGCTCGGAGGGTGGTGACTAGAAATAGGGCTTTTCGGTTGTGGCTCCCGAATTGTGGAATGGTCTCCACGATGAGGTGCGCCTGGCGCCGACGCTGCTATCTTTTCGGCGCCAGGTGAAAACCTTTTTATATTCCCAGGCATTTTAATGTGTACTATTAATATTTATTGATGTATTTTGCTGCAGCTCTGACTATTTTTGCTTACGTCTGTTTGGTTTGATTTTACTGTATTATTGTATTTATATATTTCTTGTAGTTTTATTGTTATGTACACCGCCCAGAGAGCCCCTGGGCTTAGGGCGGTATATAAATTAAACTAACTAACTAACTAACTAAATAAATAAATGATGCGTGCTATGCTGCATGGCTGTAACTTACCACAAGTGTTCTGGGGAGAAGCAGCAATGTATGCAAATTATATGTTGAATAGATTGTACTCAATACCCATAAATAAAACACCGTATGAAATGTTATACGGGCGTAAGCCCAAACACGCACACATACAACCGTTTGGTGCGGCATGCTGGGTGCATGTACCCAAGGCTCGTAGAATGGGAAAGTTAGCCCAAAGAGTGGAAAGGGGTCATTTCCTCGGATATGCAGGAATTTCCTCAGCATACCGTGTGTGGATTCCCACAAAACAACACATTGTAATTAGCAGAAGTATTAGCACTAGCAAGGAATGGGATGCTGAGAACAGTGGTTGCAGTGCTGGGCTCAGATGTGAAATGACTTTGACCAGTTGTGCTATACTGCATTATTCCTAGCAATCATCTCTAATAGCTTTGGGATTCACTGTATTAGACTAAAATAACAACTTGATATTAAACCTTGGAAAGATATACTGTGAAAATAATATCAACACATACACACATTTGGGGCACATCCTCATGGAATGCCAATCCTCATTGGTACATTTTTTCAAGTCATTTGGGGGTTGATGTAACAAACTTCATGTATAACTAGTGCTCCTCAAGCATTCAGCCCCAGCTGGTTTCTGCCTTCTATCGGCCATTGTTGTTGCACATTAGTGTGCAGGATGCTAAAGAGTACAAATGAACAATAACTTTCCCATCAAAGAATTTTATAATATAAAATTGTTATTGTTATGTGCCTTCAAGTCGATTTTGACTTATGGAGGCCATATGAATCAGCAACCTCCAATAGCATCTGTTATAAACCACCCTGTTCAGATCTTGTATGTTCAGGTCTTTTCTAGTGAATCATGTCTTCTTATTATGTGTCCAAAGTATGATAACCTCAGTTTCATCATTTTAGCTTCTAGTGATAGTTCTGGTTTAATTTGTTCTAACGCCCAATTATTTGTCTTTTTCACAGTCCGTGGTGTGTGCAAAGCTCTCCTCCAACACCACATTTCAAATGAGTGGATTTTTCTCTTATCAGCTTTTTTCACTGTCCAACTTTCACATCCATACATAGGGATCGGGAATACCATGGTCTGAATGATCCTGACTTTAGTGTTCAGTGATACATCTTTGCATTTGAGGACCTTTTCTAGTTCTCTCACAGCTGCCCTCCTCAGTCCTAGCCTTCTTCTGATTTCTTGACTATTGTCTCCAGTTTGGTTAATGACTGTGCCAAGGTATTGATGATCCTTGACAAGTTCAGTGTCCTCGTTGTCAACTTTAAAGTTACATAAATTTTCTGTTGTCATTACTTTAGACTTCTTGACATTCAGGTTTAGTCCTGCTTTTGCGTTTTCCTCTTTCACTTTAATCAGCATTCATTTCAAATCATTACTGGTTTCTGCTAGTACTATGGTATCGTCTGCATATCTTAAATTATTGATATTTCTCCCTCCAATTTTCACATCTCCTTTCTCTTGGTCCAATCTGTTGGAAGCATAAGAAAGTGCGATTACCCAGTTGTAGAATGAGACGAGTAGCCCAGTAGCCCGGTTGTAGAAGCAATAAGACACCAGATAGACTGCCACAGCTTTGTTAAGGAGAAGCTTTACTTGCAAAGCACAAATAGCGTTCTCAGCATACATAAACACAATAAACACAATAGCACCTTCCGCATATGACTCCTTCATTACCCCACACATTTACTGCAGCCACCCTTTGTTCTTTTATGCCCCTAAGCTTAATTGTTCTGATTAGCTGCAGCTGTAAACCTTATGCAACTGGAGTCTGGTTAACTGTTGCTGTTAACCCATTCCTGTCCTGTTATACCTGCCATCTATGGGAATCACATAAAATGCAAGTCATGCTGACTGCTAACATTCCCCACCCTTGTATTTCAATTTGATTACTGTACGATGCAGGTTACAGTTTACATATACATACATATAATACTGAGTAGACATGATACATCTTATTGCTGACTTGTACATTTTAGACCAAGTGCTTCAATGAGCCGTCTGTGTTTATCCTCTGGCAGAGGTTTGGTCAGAATGTTTGCTAACATATTATTGGGATCACAATACGTTACTGTTACAAGTCCTTGTTGTACACACTCACACACATGGTGGAACCTTGTGCTAATATATTTCGTTCTCTTTGTATGGTTCTCTGCCTGTGCTAGATGTATGCAGGCTTGGTTGTCTTCGAACAAGACATATGGTTTGGATGCCTTTACAGCTATGTCTTTAAATAGCGATTTGTACCACATTAGCTCTATACATGCACTGGAGAGGCTGATGTATTCAGCCTCTGTACTTGAAATGGCAACCAGTGATTGTTTTCTACTGTGCCAATCTATCAATGAGCCATTATATAATATCGCTGTTCCAGACACTGATTTATGTGATGTGCTATCTGCTGCATGGTCTGCGTCTGCATAGCATATTAACTCCTCCTCTCTTGCCGGGGAGAGAATTAACTGGTGACTAGCTGTACCTTTCAGATATCTTAACACCCGTTTCAGCCCATTCCAGTCTCTTAATGTGGGGTGCTCCACTGTTCTGCTGAGTATGTGTACAGCTGTACATATGTCTGGCCTTGTCACATTTGCAATATATAGCAATTTCCCTATGATACAACGATATTCCTGGGGATTTGTATATGCATCAGTACATTGTTCACTTTGGAAACTTACAATCATACGGGTTTTTACTGGATTGCAGTTTTGCATACCATGATCTGCTAATAACTGTCTTATCTTTTGCTCTTGGTTCAGTGCTATGCTACCATCATTTTGTTTACATATTTCTGTACCCAGATAATGTGCAACATGTCCTAGTCTCTTAATATTAACATGGTCAGCCAGCTGTTTAGCAAAAACATCATCTTCCGCTGTGGTTTCACATACAAATAAAATATCATCCACAAAGACTAAACAATATGCTATTTTACCCTTCTGTTCACGTACATATAGGCATGGGTCTGCTATACTCTTCCTAAAACCCATGGATACCAACACATCAGAGAGCTTGTTATACCAGCACTTTGCACTTTGTTTTAGACCATAGATTGACTTATGCAGTTTGCACACACGTTTTGAGCCATCCTCAAATCCTGGTGGCTGTGACATATAGATGTCCTCCTTTAATTCACCATAAAGAAAGGCTGTATTAACATCATAATGGAATATATTCCAATTGTTCATTGCTGCCACTTTGAGTATCAGCCGTATGGTTTCATGCCTGATTACCGGTGCGATCACAGTATCATAGTCTTCCCCTAGATGCTGAAGGAAGCCCTTTGCCACAAGCCGTGCTTGGTATCTTTGTACTTCACCATTATTATTTACCTTGATTTTATATATCCATCTGCACCCTATCACCCGTTTGTTAGGTGGGAGTGCTGTCAGAGTCCATGTTTTGTTGTTTCCCATAGCTGTTATTTCCTCCCCCATGGCAGACAACCACTTTTGTTTTTGTTCTGCTGGTAAAACATGTATGTCATTGTATACTTTGGGTTCTATTTGTTCCCCCCTGGTTACATTCACCTGGAACCTAATTGGTGGAACCCCAAGATTCTGTCTTTTAGACCTTCTGGGTTGTACAGTTTGCTGAGTGGTTTGAGTACATTCAGCTCCTACGTCTACAGGCTGGTTTTGCACTGCTGGCTCATCGAGACCCCAGGTTTTACTCATGCTTATACTGCTGCTAATGATCACACGTTGCCTTGTAGGCAACCATACACGATATGCTGTGGGTATGCCAGCATACCCTAGAAAAAATCCTTTTTCTGCTCTTTTAACTAGTTTGCCTACTCTTCTTGATTTAGGTATGTGTGCCCAGCATACAGCACCGAAAGTTTTCAAGTGTGCATGCTTTGGTTTCTTTTTATACAACATTTCGTAAGGAGTCATGTTAACAGCTTTAGAGAACAGTCTATTAATCAAGTGGTTCGCATACATAACAGCCTCACCCCAAAACCCTTGTGATAAGCTGCTGCCTTGTAACATTGAATGCAACATGTTCTGCAAACATTTGTTCCTACGTTCCGCTATTCCGTTCTGGTGAGGAGACCAGCTGGCTGTGAGAGAGTGCTTAATGCCTCTTTCCTTAAGGTAGCGCTGTAAATAGCTGGATAGAAATTCCCCACCTCTGTCTGAATGGAGTTGTGCCACCTTAACTTGGTGCTTGGCTTCCACCCACTTAATGAAATGACGTAAGTTGCTCTCGGCTTCAGCTTTTGTTTTTAACAGATATACAAAGCTGTATCTCGTAAAGTGGTCTACTAACACAAGATAAAATCTTGCCCCTCCTTTTGACTTGGGAAATGGACCGGCTAGATCCATATTGAGTAATTCAAAAGGTCTACTCGCTTTACATTCACTGCTTTTGTTTTTGGGAACAGCCTCGGCTTTCATTTCCTTGCATATTGTACATTCTAGAAATAGTTTACAAGTTTTAAAACTTATATCAGCACTATGCTTGGGCATTAATTGCAACGGGAATAGCTTGCATGTCCTAATTTATTATGGTAATCGTGGATACATCCTTCATGGATTGGTTTATTCATTACCGCCTTAACTTTAGCTTTTGGGTTTATCTCTATAACATAGAGTGCATTCTTTAAATAGCCTTGCGCCTGCACTTTTCCTTTTCTACTGATAGTACATTTTCCCTCAGTAAACATAACATCATAATGCATTCTGTTCAATGCAGACACAGACATAATGTTTGTTTCCATTTGGGGAGCATAAAGCACATTGGTTAGAGTAGTTTGCAAACATTCTACAAATACAATGCCTTTACCCTGTACCTCCAATTTCGTGCCGTCAGCTAAATAAATGTTCTCGCTGGATGAAGTAAGAACTTTAAATTGTTCTTTAGAGTTACAGAGACACATTGTTGCTCCCGAATCGACCACCCAAATGGAGTTGTTTGTCTCTGTCTTTTCACACTTGTTGTTCGTTACAACCCGTATAGACATACTGTCCTTGTCTTTCTCTGTTTTGCTGTGTGCTTTACAGTCTTTACGAAGATGAGAAGTAGATCCACATCTGTAGCATTTTCTTGCTGCGTAGGCTTTCTCTTTGTCTTTGGTCTTTGAGGGTTCAGCGACGACATGTTGCATTTTACTTTCAACTCTCCTCTCCGCCTCTTGGAGCAGTTTACAGAAAACATACTGCATGGTTAACTCTTCGTCTCTCATAGTCTCTAATGTTGAAACCATGCCAACATAAGAATTGTCCAATGAAGAAAGTAACAAATAAACTTGTAATTGTTCAGCAAATATAACGTCTCTATCCTGTAGCTGCGCAAACAGACTACGTATAGTTTGTATGTCAGCATGCATACTCACACCTTCTTTGAGACGCGTCTGGAACAATTTTCTCGAGAGTAGCACTTTGCTTCCTGCAGTCGTCTGAATATGAACACTTTTCAGTGCCTCCCAAACTTCCTTGGCTGTTTCTGTGTTTCTCACGTTTATTAGCTGAGAATCTTGCACACCAAGTATTATTGTGGCTCTCGCCTTTTGATCTTGGCGCTGCCATTCCTCTGTGGGGTCGTCCGGCATTTCATCCTCTATAACGTGCCATAAATCTTCACGGATCAGCAGCATCTGCATTTTCACTCTCCAACTAAGATAGTTAGAGTCACTGAGACGCTCAAGCGGCATTCCGGACGTGTAGGACATTGGCGTGGCCATCCTCGCCTCTTCCTTTGAAGGAGTTGCAGTGCTTGCCTTATCTTGCAGCTCTCCAGCACTGGCTGCACTTCAGGCTTTGCAGCTGGGCTTTCAAGCTTCGGATCCTGGGCTTTCACGCTTAGGATACTGGGCTTACATGCTTAGGATCTGGGCTTTCACGCTTAGGATCCTGGGCTTTCATGCTTAGGATCCTGGGCTTACATGCTTAGGATCTGGGCTTTCACGCTTAGGATCCTGGGCTTTCACGCTTAGGATCCTGGGCTTTCACGCTTAGGATCCTGGGCTTACATGCTTAGGATCTGGGCTTTCATGCTTAGGATCCTGGGCTTTCCGCTTAGAATACTGGGCCCATAACCCGTTGTTGGAAGCATAAGAAAGTGCGATTACCCAGTTGTAGAATGAGACGAGTAGCCCAGTAGCCCGGTTGTAGAAGCAATAAGACACCAGATAGACTGCCACAGCTTTGTTAAGGAGAAGCTTTACTTGCAAAGCACGAATAGCGTTCTCAGCATACATAAACACAATAAACACAATAGCACCTTCCGCATACGACTCCTTCATTACCCCACACATTTACTGCAGCCACCCTTTGTTCTTTTATGCCCCTAAGCTTAATTGCTCTGATTAGCTGCAGCTGTAAACCTTATGCAACTGGAGTCTGGTTAACTGTTGCTGTTAACCCATTCCTGTCCTGTTATACCTGCCATCTATGGGAATCACATAAAATGCAAGTCATGCTGACTGCTAACACAATCCTGCTTTCCATATATGTTCTGCATATAGATTAAACAAATAGGGTGATAAAATATATCCGTCTCACACCCTTTCCGATGGGGAACCAATTGGTTTCTCCATATTCTGTCCTTACAGTAGCCTCTTGTCCAGAGTATAGGTTGCACATCAGGACAATCAGATGCTATGGCACCCCCATTTCTTCTAAAGCATTGCATAGTTTTTCATGATCTACACAGTCAAAGGCTTTGCTGTAATCTAAAAAGCACAGGCCCCCTTTAGGATGCACACCTTAACATGGTGAAGGGGGTTGAGAGTGTTGAAGAAGCTGAGAGCAAAACTGTCAGGAGTCTAGACCAAGAGGCTAGACTCCTAGCAGAGGAACCCAAGGTGGAATGGTCAAAGCTGAGACGCTAGACGAAGATGCATCCAAACTCAGAGGAAGGCAATGGTAAAACACCTCTGAATACCTCTTACCATGAAAACCCTATGAACAGAGTATCCAAATTGCAACACAAGATAGTGCTGGAAGATGAGACCCCCAGGTCAGAAGGCACTCACCAACTACTGGGGAAGAACAAAGGACAAGGACAAGTAGCGCTGTGACTAATGACGCCACTGCATCAAAGCCGAATGTAAGCCCAGAGGCTGATGAGCACAGATGCGAAAGGAGAGTCTGGAGTTGTACGACGCACACAATAGGACCATGGAATGTGAGAAGTATGAACCAGGGAAAGTTAGAAATTGTCAAGCAAGAAATGGAGCATATCAACCTTACTATACTTGGTGTGAGTAAATTAAAATGGACGGGAATGGGACATTTTCAATCAGGCAACTACAAAATATTGTATGCAGGAAATGAGAAATCAAGAAGAAACAGGGTTGCTTTAATAGTGAGAAGTGATGTAGCAAAAGCAATTAGGAGCGACAACGCAAGGTCTGAGCGAGTGATATCAATGAGATTAAATGGGAAACCTATTAACATTACCATCATCCAAGTCTACACTCCAACAGTAAATGCAGATGAAGAAGAATTGGAGAGATTATATGCAGAAGTACAGGAGGAAGTTGATCACACACCAAAACAAGATGTTCTGATAATCATGGGTGACTGGAATGCAAAAGTAGGGAACAGAGAAGAACTAGGAATTGTGGGGAAATGGGGCTTAGGAGACAGAAATGAAGCAGGAGAAAGTGACTGAATTCTGTGAAGCCAATAATTTGTTTCTTGTGAATACATTTTTTGAGACGACTGTACACGTGGACATCATTAGATGGTCAATATAGGAATCAAGTGATTATAAAATTGGCAACAGAAGATGGAGAAGTTCCATACTTTCTGCGAAAACAAGACCAGGAGCAGACTGCGGTACAGATCATGAACTGGTCATATCGAAAATCAGAGTAAAGCTAAAGAAGAACAACAAAGCACTCATAATGCCAAAATACAATTTAAATAACATCCCAGAAGCATATAAAGATCAAATAAGGAACAGGTTTGAGGCTTTAAACTTAGTTGACAGAGAACCAGAAGAACTATAAAATGAAGTCAGAGACGTTATCAGGGAATAATGCAAAAAGACAATACCTCTTGTTAAAAAGAGAGAAAGACCTCAATGGATGACTGAAGAAACTCTTAAAACGGTTAAAGAGAGAAAGAAAGCAAAAGCAAAAGGAGATAGAAACACAGTCAGAACCCTAAATGCAACAATACAGCGACTAGTACGTAGGGACAAAGAGAACTATTACAATAGTTACTGTACAGAAATAGAAGAGGACAACAAAAAGTGTAGAACAAGAGCACTGTTCCAAAAGATTAGAGAAATTAAAGGGAAATTTAAACCATGAGTAGGGATGTTGAATAATCAACAGGGGAACACACTGACTGACCGAGATGAAATAAAAGGAAGATGGAAGCAATACACTGAAGAACTCTATAAAAGAGATGCAAGGATGACAGATTCATTCACAGAGGAACTGTATGATGAAGAACCAGAAATTTTAGAATGCAAGGTGAAAGCTGCTCTTAAAATACTTGGAAGAAACAAATCACCAGGAATAGATGGCATACCAATAGAGTTGTTACAAGCTACTGAGACTGAATCTGTCCAAATTTTGAGAAAAATCGGTCAAGAAATATGGAAAACTAAACAATGGCCCACAAACTGGAAGCGTTCCATATACATCCCAATTCCAAAGAAAGGGGATCCCAGGGAATGCAGTAATTATCGAACTATTGCCTTAACATCCCATGCAAGTAAAGTAATGCTCAAGATTCTACAACAAAGGCTGTTACTATATATGGAGCGAGAAATGCCAGACGTCCAAGCTGGATTTAGAAAGGAAGAGGTACCAGAGATCATATTGCAAACATACGTTGGATAATGAAATGGAGCAAGGAATTTCAGAAGAAAATCACCCTGTGCTTTATAGATTACAGCAAAGCCTTTGACTTGGGTTCGGGATGAGTTAATCAGGGAAGAAAGAAGGACTTAAGCTTCCTCGATTTTTTTGCCTATTGTGGTGGCTGTGCACTTATGGGCAATTAAGCTACATAATTCTGCTGTCTGTTTTTGGTGTTAATAACATGGCCACCGTCCAGATTATCAACTCCTTACATCCAGGAATCCCAATGTCATGTGTTTGTTTCAGGTTTTCATTCTCCAATGTTTCCAATTTTTTCGGGCATGGCACATCCCTGGCATTGATAATAGTTTCAGTATTGGGCCCCCACGACATCTGCCCTTCAGGGTTTGGGGGTGGACCCCTCGGATTTGGGACCCACTCCTTTTCAGCTGTCTCCACCGCTTCTTGCCTCAGTCTTTCCCAGGAGCCTCTTCAGGCTTCAGTAAGATGGAGGTCTAAGGCTTACAAGTTGTATGCTCAATCTTTCTGTAAGCCTCGGGACCCAGAGGTTTAAATTGAATTTGTTGTAATTTTTTGTGTTAGCAGGTTGCTGGACAGGATGGGAGCAAGTGTGCATCCTACTCTGTGGCTATAGCATGATCTTCTGGGCTGGCCATAGGGCAGCGAAGTTATGTGTTGGGTGGGTCACAGCTGGAGCTCAGTCAGTGGACCACAGTTCAATGCCTTGGCTGCCAAGGGATGTGCTGGGAAGGGCTCCTACCCATATTATTCCAGCAAGGTCTGCTGTGGGTGGTTCCGCATGTTCTGGTCATTCACCTGGGCGGGAATGACCTTGGTTTGTTGAAGGGCAAGGCCCTTAGTTTGCAGGCATGCCATGACCTTCTGGTCATCAGACTGCGCTGGCCCAATGTTTGTTTGGTTTGGTCAGAAATTCTACCACGTAGGGTTTGGCAACATCTGGGGGATCCACATGGCATAAACAGAGCCTGCAAGAAGGTCAACCGGGAGCTTTGGTGGGCTCTTCTGGGCTATGGGGGTTTGGCTATACAATATCCGGAGATACAGCACACTAGGGTTGAACTATATAGATGCAGGTAATGACATTTTCCTGTCAGACCTGTAGAGTTGCCTGCGAGACTTGGTGCTCAGCAGTGGGGTTAAAGGATGACTAAATAGAGATTTGTCACCTTTTCATGGTAGGAAGGTGCAGGAAGGGAAGCAAGTAAGGACAGCTAGGTGGACCCCTTAGGCACCTTTGGGTGTGAGGCCTGCAGTTCAGGGCTGTATATGGGGGCAGGAAATTACAATTGAGCCAACATACTTCATCTGTCCAGAGTTGTAGGGCCTGGGGGGGGTGATGTGAGAAGGCCTCCCTACTCACCCTTTGGGTGTGGCAGGGATAGGGGGTAAGGAGAATGGTTTGCCTTGCCCAGGCAGGGGTGGTCACCCTATACCTGATATTAGGCAGTTTGATCATAATCTAGGTCCTACGTCTGTGTTTTACCTCTGCAGGTTAGTTTTAAGGGTTTAGTTTAAAGTTTAATAAAGTGGCCCTTAGTTCAACCCAGCTTTTGTGTCTGTGTATTTATTTCAACCCTCGGCTGCAAATCACTCAACTAAAATTTGGTATTTACTGTTTTAGTTAGCAAAATTTGCACGCTGCCTATCCATACATAACTGGGAACTAACTGCAAATACGGTAAGTTTTAATGTGTATACTTGCCTGCAGCAGTGTGTATTACAGTTTGTACTTCATTTAAGGAAAATGGGAGAAAGCTGAGATATTATTGTACTCTACATTCTCCAATTGCCCTTTTAAACTAGACACATTTGTCATTCTGTTAGGAAAAAAATATAAGTGGCTGGTACTTGTCATATTTCAAATGTTCCCATTTTTCTCAAAGTGTTGAGGGTTTTTAAAAAAACCCTTTTATTATTAATGCAGTTTATGTAGGAGTGTTTGTGTATGTGTCAAGCGTCTTGACACATAGCAATAAGCCACTTGGTCAATAAGGCCAATGTGCCTATATTCTAAATGGAAACTTGTAGTGGTAGTTGCAGAGGGTCTCATATATTTGTGTCTGCTTAAAAACAGTAGTAGATTGTGGAGTGCATACGGTTCAGCAATGTTCTGCTACCAGTTACACAGCAACTATTTCCTAGATTTAAAACATACCTATCCATTTGCCGATAAAATGCACTTTTACACTGAAAGCAAAAACAATTGGTATCGATTGCATACATTATACAGCCATATTTACTATAGCCAGCATGGCTATATTCCGCAATGTTAAATTGAAAATCCTCCCCATGCCATTCTGATGCTTCCCATAAGTTCATTTCAAAACAAAACCTTACAAAACTTACAGTCCTGAACTCAGAAATGTTTGCTTAACAACCCTCTAAACGTCCATGGCGATACACAAAACAGAGAGAATTGAGAGTTCAAAGTGTTAAAAGAGAATGAGAGAAACCCAGACCCGTTAGACTTCTTTTTCTGTCAATGTTCTCATAATTTGGTGGAATTGATTTTTTAAAAGCCAGAGTACCTGTAATCCTATTACTGACCTTGCCTCATACTCTGACCTTCATCTTCTGCAGTTTAAAAGTTAAAAAAATTCCTGGCTGATTTTTAATTAATTTAAGAAATTTAGCATTGGAGTCAATGATAAGCCCAGGCATGCTCAGTAAGAACCAAATGTCAGTGTTCTAAAAGCCAGACTCACGGCTGCTTGGCATGGCTAATCAGGGGGCCACACCCACACCTGTCCTGCCAAGAGCCCGAGACGGAGGCGAGGCTTGATTTAATTCTCTTTTTATTAGAGTGATGGTTACATCAAAAGCAGCGTGCTTCATAAACCTGTCTACTCTAGCTCACTACTTTCCCTAGCTAAGCTACCTAAACAGTCTCTGCAGCATGTGGGGAGAGTTGAATCATCACTGAAGCCTAGGCAGGCACCTGCTTAAGTAGGGAAGGTCTTCACCCGTAAACGACGGCTCCTCCGAAGTTCCACCCTCTCAAGTTCCCTTTTCTCAAGTCGTCTCACACGGGATGAGGGGGGCGAGCCTCTGATGGCTCATCTGACAGCGGGGCTTTCCTAGGTGACCACTCAACTTCAGGGAACAGTAAGCTGATTGGCAGGGAAGCGTTTCAAGTGCCTGGTGGGGATTCCAGCGGGGGCATGGTCGATGGAGGGGCTGGCTGAGGGAGTCTGCGAGCTGCCTGTGCTCCCCCTCCTTCAATGCTCCCAGGGACCTCGTCCTCATCTGACTCCTCTCCCTGAGCTAACTTCTCTTGTGCCTAGGGCGCAACAACACCAGACCTTTATTTCATTTTAGGCAGTCCTGGCTTCCCCCAAAGAGTCCTGGGAAGTGTAGTTTGTGAAGGGTGCTGAGCGGAGACTCCTATTCCCCTGACTGAGCTCCAGTGGCCGAGTGATTTAACAGTCAGCTGCTCTAATTGAAGCTTTGTGAGGGGAACAGGGCATCTCCTAGCAACTCACAGCACCCTTCACTAACAACACTTCCAAGGATTCTTTGGGGGAAGCCAGGACTGTCTAAAGTGGAATAAAGGTCTGTTGTGTATGTGGCCACGGACAGCTCTGGTTTAAATTTTGTTGGGAGAATACATGTGCCTGCCGAAGAATAAAAATGTGAGGGAAATGCTGAAAACTAATAATGTTCACAGTGTTTTCCTTTTGGGAAGGAAAGGGGCTTCTCCTCTGCTCAGTGCCCACCCACCCAATCTCCTCCCTTCCCCCTCCCCCAGGTCAGTTTCACCTATCCTAAACATGATTGCATGGGAGTAAATCCCAATGAACTCAAAAAGCATGCAAATGATCAAACCTACCCTCCTCTCCTTTCTCCTAGCCCCTCCCTCTTGCCCCTCCCTCTTCCCTCCCCTTTCCTTTGCCCCTCCCCATCCCCTTCCAATCCCCTCGCTCATCATCCTTCTCCTCCCCTCTCCCCTCTCCCATTGTCAGTTTTGCCTATATTAAGCATGACTGCATGGGAGTAAAGCCCATTGAAATAAGCATGCAAATGATCAGACCTGCCTTTCCCCTCCTTCCCCTCTCCTCTCCCTTCCTTCTCCCTTCTTCCTTCCCTCCCTTCTTCCTTCTTCTTCCTCCCCTGCCCACTCCAGCGCTCCCTCCCTGTCCCCCCTCTTCTCCTTCTCCTCCCTCCCATGGTCAGTTTTACCTATCCTAAGCATGACTGCATGGGAGTAAATCTCACTGAACTCAATAAACACGCAAATGATCAAACCTGCCCTCCTCCTGCTCCCCTCCCCCTCCTGCCTGCTCCCATCCCCCTTTTCCCCTCTGCCCTTCCTCCCTTCCCCATCCTCTGTGGTCAGTTTCACCTACCCTAAGAAATTCATAAAATGGTTAAGGCGAGAAGGAAAGCAAATGCAAAAGTAGACAGAAACACGGTTAGAACCCTAAATGTAACAATACAGTGACTAGTACATAGGGACAAAAAGAACTATTACAATAGTTATTGTATAGAAATAGAAGAGGACAACAAAAAGGGTAGAAGAAGAGACCTATTCCAAAAGATTAGAGAAATTAAAGGGAAATTTAAACCAAGGATAGGAATGTTGAATAATCAACAGGGGAACACACTGACTGACCGAGATTAAACAAAAGGAAGATGGAAGCAATACACTGAAGAATTCTATAAAAGAGATGCCAGGATGACAGATTCATTCATGGACGACCCATATGATGAAGAACCAGAAATTCTAGAATGTGAAGTGAAAGTAAAATACTTGGAAGAAACAAATCACCAGGAACACATGGCACACCAATAGAGTTGCTACAACCTACTGAGAGTGAATCTGTCCAAATTTTAACAAACATTTGTCAACAAATATGGAAAATGAAACAATGGCCCACACACTGGAAGAGTACAATATGCATCCCAATTCCAAAGAAAGGGGTTCCCAGGAAATTCAATAATTATCGAACTATTGCCTTAATATCCCATGCAAGTAAAGTAATGCGCAAGATACTACAACAAAGGCTTTTACCATATATGGAGTGAGAATGGATTTAGAAACGCAAGAGGCACCAGAGATCATATGTTGCTGATTCATAGGGTCGCCATAAGTCATAATCGACTTGAAGGCACATAACAACAACAAAGCATGATTGCAGGGGAGTAAATCCCACTGAACTCAATAAGAATGCAAATGATCAATCCATTCTCAGCAAACTTGCACAGGTTCCCATTTCTTACCACCTGGATTGAAAAGCAGAGAAATTCACTAATATTTATTTATTTATTTATTTATTTATTTATTAAACTTGTATACCGCCCCATAGCCAAAGCTCTCTGGGTGGTTTACAATAGGAAAAAAAACAAAAAAACCCCAGCAATTTAAGAATGTACCTACAGCAAATAGTTATTTCTATCATACTTTAAAAAGCAGGGAAATTTGGCAGCTATAGTGAATGTTCCAGCGTAGCAGGAGAACTGACCTCTTCTCTGAGATATTGTACTGCCCTAAAAAAGTAAAGGTAAAGGTGTCCCCGCACTTGTAGTGCGAGTCGTTTCTGACTCTTAGGGTGATGTCTTGCGACGTTTACTAGGCAGACCATATATATGGAGTGGGATTGCCAGTTCCATCTCCGGCCTTTCTTTATCCCCCAGCATATGCCAGGTACTCATTTTACTGACCATGGATGGATGGAAGGCTGAGTGGACCTCAACCCCTTTTACCGGAGATTCGACTTCCTCCTTTCATTGGAATCGAACTCCGGCCGTGAGCAGAGCTTCGGCTGCGTTACCACCGCTTACCACTCTGTGCCACGGAGGATCTTCTGTACTGCCCTACTAATTTGTAAAAATGCAAACACAATTTGAGTTGGTATTTCACAGTCCAATCCACTTCCTGTGTAGCTTGGAAGAATTGGGTAACGTGCCTCTGAGCATATGGTGAGTGGTGGTAACACCTGCAATCAGCCCAAAGAACAGAAACAAGACATGTGCTTTGCTGATCTTGCTTTAGAAGGGAGGAAGCAACAATATTAAGGCAGTTGATAGAGTACAGATACTCACTTTAAATATGTTTGATTTACTTTGCAATTTTAGTGAAGTTTCGTGTGGTAAATCATTTTCTTTTGCTTCTGTTTCTGTGAGTACAGCAACACTTTGCAACACTAAAAAAACCTCCAAAAAATATTGTGGAATAATAGCACTGACTGTTTTGCAGAATAGTTTCCAATGGACATGAGTGTCTCAGTTTGCACTAGATAAAACAGTGGGAGGTGAAATATATTCTAGCAATCTTCTAGGTGTGCTATGTATTTTTCATTGACCATGCCCACCTTTCATTAGGTGGAGTGGTTTAAGCATAGTAGGCTGAAAACACGCATCTTGGGCAGGCCAAGTTTGTTTTTTCCAGCAGCTAGAGTCATTGCTTAAGTAGCAACATATTGTAATCATTCTGATTTTACATCAAACTGCAGTTTCAGATTCAACTGTTAATGCACCCAAAATAGAAATAGAACATATCCACCAGTTTGGAACACAAAAGGCTGTCTTCACCATCATATGACATTGACCAATAAAAAGTCTTTGAAATTAATAAAAATAAATTTGACACAAATTTCTGGGATGAATAATGAGAGAAATATAATTTTCTAGGTTATATTCTCTGTAGAAAGAGCAGTAACACAGGAAAGAAGGACACAAACATACAAAAATGTAATTCTCCATCTTTTGAGATCGCAGGTGTTGCCACCACTCATCATATGCTCAGACTGCAGAGCTTTGAAAAGTTACTTTTGTGAACTACAACTCCCATCAGCCCCAGCCAGCATGGCCACTGGATTGGGCTGATGGGAGTTGTAGTTAAAAAAAAATAACTTTTCCAAGCTCTGGCTCAGAGGCACGTTACCAAATTCATACCATTTTCATTTTTGTTCATATGAGGAATAGAGAAAGCTCTTAAGTAACTCCACAGTTTCTTTCAAAGAAATTGAACTTCCACAGTTCTGAATGTCTCCATGTCTCCATGTAGTCTGTATATTTTTTATTATTCTAAGAAATTATTCTTTTCCTTGCCTTTGGATACTGGTGAATAGTATCTTTTGCACCTTTATCAGTGCATAAATACTAAGGAAAGCACACCAGTCTGCTTCACACCATTGACAAGCAAATCATATCTTCTTGCATTCTTTCCTGAATGGCCCACAACCACGTGAAGTTTCAGATTAATATTCAGGCCTGCATGATACGCAAGCAAAGGAGAATGTCAGTATAATCTGCATGAACTATCATATGCACATCTTCACCTTTTTTCTGGCTACTTGAGATCTGTATCCTTGCCCTATGGCAGGCCTTTCCCAACCTTTGGGTCCCCAGTTTCCATAATTCCTCATCATTAGCCATACTGATTGGGGCTGATAGGAGTTATAGTCCAGCAACATCTGGGGACCAAAATGTTGTGAAAGGCTGCCCTATGGCATGCCAAATTCTGTAAATTCTAACCAATAAAATGTTGTGGTCATTTTTAACCCACATTCGCCTGCTCCATGTTGTAGGTGCAATAAGATTTACATATGGAATTAAATATATGCAATATTTAGTGTGTGTGTGACTCTGTTGATTCTCCTTGATCTCTCAGCGGCGTTTGATACCATCGACCATGGTATCCTTCTGGGGAGGCTCGCGGAGTTGGGAGTTGGGGGCACTGCTTGGCAGTGGCTCTGCTCCTACTTAGCGGATCGTCGCCAGAAGGTAGTGCTTGGGGAACATTGCTCGACACCCTGGACTCTCCATTGTGGAGTCCCTCAGGGATCGGTTTTGTCCCCCATGCTCTTTAACATCTACATGCAGCCTCTGGGTGCGGTCATCAGGAGTTTTGGAGTGCGTCGCCGTCAGTACGCTGATGACACGCAGCTCTACTTCTCCTTTTCACCTTCTTCAGGTGAGACTGTTGATGTGCTGAACCGTTGCCTGACCGTGATAATGGACTGGATGAGAGCTAATAAACTGAAACTCAATCCAGACAAGACTGAGACACTGTTGGTGAGATCTTTCCCTGCTCAGATGGTGGATGTTTATCCTGTTCTAGATGGGGTTACATTCCCCTTGAAGGAACAGGTTCATAGTTTGGGGGTCCTTTTTGACCCTTCCTTGTCGCTCGAGGCTCAAGTGGCCTTGGTGGCACGGAATGCGTTTTACCACCTTCGCTTAGTAGCCCAACTACGCCCCTATCTGGACAGTGATGATCTCGCCTCGTTTGTCCACGCTCTGGTAACTTCTAGACTGGATTACTGTAATGCGCTCTACGTAGGGCTGCCCTTGAAGACTGTTCGGAAACTTCAGCTAGTGCAAAATGCGGCAGCCAGGCTGTTGACAAGGACCAATCGGTCTGCGCATATAACACTTGTCCTGGCTCGCTTGCACTGGCTACCTATTTGTTTCCGAGCTAGATTCAAGGTGCTGGTGTTGACCTATAAAGCCTTACACGGTGTGGGACCGCAATACCTTGTGGAACGCCTCTCCCGCTATGAACCTACCCGTTCACTTCGTTCAGTATCTAAGGCCCTCCTCCGGGTACCAACTCACGAGGATGCCCAGAGGACTGTTACTAGATCTAGGGCCTTTTCTGTGGTGGCCCCCGAATTGTGGAACAGCTTACCGGAGGAAATACGCCTGGCGCCTACGGTTCTTTCTTTTAGGCGCCAGGTTAAGACCTGGCTATACTCCCAGGCATTTTAATGTTTAATGTTTTATGTTTAATGTTTTAGTTTAATGTGTCCTCTCTGTTACTGATTTTATTCTATATTGTATTTTAATCTCGTTTTGTACACCGCCCAGAGAGCTATTAGCTATGGGCGGTCTAGAAATGAAAGTAAATAAATAAATAAATAAATAATATTTACTAGTAGTTGCTATGGCCCCCAAGCCCAGGGCTCCCCAATACCCAAAGAAGACTCAGAGAAGGACAAGATATAGGCTGCTCTGCTTAGGAGAGATCCTTCTGTATATTCTCCTACTGTCTCCCTGCTTGGTGACCTGGCCCTTTCATTTTGTCAAAGACAAGGGCCCTAACCTCACAGAAGCCAACATATACAAAATCAAGCAAGGACTTTTAAGATATACAGCCAGCTGCTTCAACAAGGTGGGAGAACTATAGTACAGGTCTTGTTGTCCTACATAAAGTTTCAGCTCATCAACTGAGAAAACATTCCTCTATAGTTGCAATAGGGAGGGGGGCTGTCCACTGGGAGCTGTCCACAGACCCAGCTTCCCTTAAGAATATAGCTTGATTCTGACTGACATGGCCTGCCAAGAGGATACTGACTGCCTCCACTTCCCCTGACAGCCTCAGACCTCAGGATTTCAAAATAAAATTTCCAGGAAAATATAGAGATAAAATATATAGAGGGCTCTATATTAGCAGAACAGGCTAAGAAGGGAGTATCTCCAGTGCCACTGCATAGAACATGTTTTTCGGCATTCAGACCTCTTAAAGCTAAGGAATGGCCTAATTATTTAACCCTTAAGAGGAAGGAGGCAATCTCAGGGTCATATTTATCATATTCAGGTTCACACTAGAAACCTGCAGCAGCATTAATTTATTCCATCCTTACATTGTGTGTGTGTATGTGTGTGTGTTTTATGTCAGAATGATCGCTCAGAACTTCTTAGTAGCATGAAACAGCACTCATTCTGAGTAAGGCTATCAGAATTTAGTGTTTTGTAAGAGAGAGATCTGTAGATAAGTAGAAGGCACAGTCTCTGCCTCAAGCCACTTGCAGTTTATGCTAGATAAAACAAGATGTGACATGAGAGATATGGGAATGAAAGAAAGTTTATTTGGTCTTTGCATTATATACTTTTTTGAGGTTATATCCGTACAGAAATGTGAATCTACAAGGGAAAGAAAAGGCAAGGACCTCAATTTTTGGAAAAGGAGAAGTGGTGTTTGTTCAAAAAGGAAAAAAAATCTATTGATTATATGGTGATGGGCAACTGAGCTGCAGGAAGATTTGGATACCAAATTCTCTTGCTAGACCTCTAAGTCTCAGCCATAGGAAATGGTACAGATTTGTTGTTGTTGTTGTTATGTGCCTTTAAGTCAATCACAACTTATGATGACCCTATGAATCGGCGACCTCCAATAGCAGCTGTCATGAACCACACTATTCAGGTCTTGTAAGTTCAGGTCTGTGGCTTCCTTTATGGAATCAGTCCATCTTTCATTTGGTCTTCCTCTTTTTCTACTCCTTTCTGTTTTTCCCAGCATTGTTGTCTTTTCTAGTGAATCATGATTTAGGCAGACTGTTGAATTGTGCACTTTCTTGACTGTAATATATAAAGAAAATGATGGGCTAAAATGTTTTAGCCCTATAAAAATCACATAAAGAACTAGTTCTATGGAATACTACTCAGCAGGATCACATTGCAGTGTGATTTTGGAACATGGGGATGATTTCAAAATGTCCTCACATCATTCAGTAACTCTTCCAATGGAGTGCTCTGAAAAACCAATTCTGCAAGTTCGCAGCATAGCTCAGTTTGAACTGAGGGAAAAACTGGTTATGGAGAGTACCAACTGGCTATTAGGAATATATCACTCCCTCATTCCCTGGAGTAATTTCATAACTGTTTAAAATGTTTTGATTTAAAAACAAATAAGGTTAAAGATGAATAGGTAAACCAGCATGTTCCATTAAAAAAAAGAAATAAAACAGATAGCATACTTGTGAAGCATGAGTGGACACAGTCAAGAGCAGTGCTCAGCTTCCAAACATGCATATCCTTCATGCAAACTGAGAAACAAGGTTCTCACTATGCATAAGAAATGATTTGCCTGCTGAGACGGAGCCACAACAACAGCTTCCTGACAGTAGTGTTGCTGCCATGTACCAGTAGCAGGAGATGCGATATGACAGCAAGGACAGGGCTGCATGGATACACCAGCAGAACAAATCCTCCTGTTCCTATCAGTGGATCCATGCATCCTTCCCCTCAATGTCGCTTTGCCCCTCCTAGTATCCAGCAGTGATGCTGTTGCTCAGAGGCTATTGCTGTGGCTCCATCTCACTGGGCAAGCCACTCCCCCCATGTAAGAAGAACCTACTGTGAGTAGGGATGGACAATTCTGTCAATGTTGGTTTCTCTCAGTTCCTCATTTTTCAATCTCAAGCTCAGTTTTTTCACATTTCTGCATCGGTTTGCTTTTTTTAAAAAAAGACCTCATGAAAATTTGCCAGCATTTAGTGCATATTGCTCCTAATACAACATTTTTGTATGCAATTTTGCCTAATATAAACATTTTTTCAAGCAAAAATGATTTTTGTACATTATTTTTACTAATATATACATTTTTACCTAATTTTGGTTGGAGAATTACATTGCAAAATTTGGAGGAGTGCAAATTTCAAAGGATGGCAGTGTTTCTGTTCACATATATTTTTGGGAAGTGTGAATTAGGTTGGCTTGCAATAAAATGCAAACCAAACCAAATCTCTCCCCATCCCTACTGTGACTATACTTTAAATGCCACGTGTATCTTCTGCATTATAGTGCTTAAGATCCATCTTCATTCTGACTTAGAATGGCAATATTGTTCACGTAAACTATGTTCCTGACATGAGCATATATAGATACAGATATAGACAGATAGATAAATAGATATAGGTAATTATAATAAAATGAAGGGTTCTTAATACAACATATAGATATAGATATAGATAGATAGATATAGATATATATAGATAGATATATAGATAGATATATAGATATAGATATAGATATATAGATATATATAGATATATATATATAAGGGGGTCAAAAGGAGCACAGATCTCCTTGGACGAAGAGCAGGATAAAAATGCAGTAAAATTATAAAAATGGAAATGGACTGCTTTCAAGTCGATTCTGACTTATGGCAACCCTATGAATAGGGTTTGCATGGTAAGCGGTATTCAGAGGGGGTTTACCATTGCCTTCCTCTGAGGCTGCGAGGCAGTGACTGGCCCAAGGTCACCCAGTGAGCTTCATGGCAGTGTGGGGATTCGAACCCTGGTCTCCCAGGTCGTAGTCCAACACCTTAACCACTACACCACACTGGCTCTCTAAAATGTAAATGTACTGCCTTCAAGTCGATTCCGACTTATGGCGACCCTATGAGTAGGGTTTTCATGAGGCTGACAGGCAGTGATTGGCCCAAGGTCACCCAGTGCGCTTCATGGCTATGTGGGGATTTGAACCCTGGTCTCCCAGGTCGTAGTCCAGCACCTTAACCTTAACAACTTCTTAAATGAAATACCTTGTATGATTATGGTGTTATACCAGTGGGATTCATAGAAATCAATCCATGATGTGGGAAAAGTGGATAGGGAGACAAACATTTTTCTCCCGCTCTCATAATACTAAAACCCAGGGTCATACAATAAAGCTGAATAGTGGAAGATTATGGACAGACAAAGGAAATACTTTTCACACAGTGCATATTTAAACTATGGAATTCACTATCACAGTAAGTAATGACAGCAGCCAACTTGGATAGCTTTGAAAGGGAAACTAGACAAACGCATGAAGGACTCCCACCCATGTGTTCAATGATTGCATGAAGGAGGTTCCAGGGCTGCAGTGAGCTAGTCCCACACCTGGCAGCCATGGCCCCCTACCTGTTGATGCATTTGGCACAGCTGAGAATGGAAATGACACACACAGGGTGGTATCCAACTAACACATCTTGTCAGCTCAAAGATGTCCACTTGCACAATGGGACTTTCCCCCTCCCCCTACACCCTCCCCAATTCTGCTCCACAACATTGTGGAAACCCCTAGAACAGATTTAGGGGGTGCGCAAGAGGAGGAGAATGAGGAATCCCATTGTGCAAATGGAAATTAAGTTTAGTGCTACTTTGGATATAACCCATATTAGTTTATGCATGTAGATTTCCTTTTTTCAAGGGGAGATCTTGGTATTGCCAGGATTCCTCCTTTCAGGGAAGACTTATATGATGCAGATTTTCTTCTGCACCAAACTTGGGGACAGTATAGCTATAGGGAGCAATCCGCACAGGCCCTCAGCTAGAAATGGGCGAGAATTTTGATTCAGTTCTCATTTCAAGCCAAATCTATCAAATTCACACTTTCCAAAATTTATTTATTTATTTATTTAATTTAATTTATATACCGCCCTAAGCCCGAAGGCTCTCTGGGCGGTGTACAAAAAGATAAAAAAACAAGCAATGTATAAATACAATAAATACAATAAATCAAGAAAACAAAACAAACAAACAATAAAAGAACCAAACAACATCCAAAATACAAATAATGATGAAAATGCTATTAAAACACACTTTAAAATGCCTGGGAGTATAAAAAGGTTTTCACCTGGCGCTGAAAAGATAGTAGCGTCGGCGCCAGGCGCACCTCATCGGAGAAGCTGTTCCACAGTTCGGGGGCCACCACGGAAAAGGCCCTGGTTCTAGTCACCACCCTCCGAGCTTCTCGATGGGATGGCACTCAGAGGAGGGCCTTAGATGTTGAACGTAGTGTCCGGGTAGGTTCATATTGGGAGAGGCGGTCCACCAGGTATTGCGGTCCCATGCCGTGTAGGGCTTTATAGGTCAAAACCAGCACTTTGAATCTAGCCCGGAAACAAACAGGAAGCCAGTGCAGACGGGCCAGAACAGGTGTTATATGAGCGGACCTTCTGGTCTGCGTCAGCAATCTGGCCGCTGCATTCTGGACTAGTTGTAATTTCCGAACAGTCTTCAAGGGCAGCCCAATGTAGAGCGCATTGCAGTAGTCCAGTCTAGAAGTTACAAGAGCATGAACAACTGAGGCGAGGTCGTCACTGTCCAGAATAATATGAGAACCAAAACACAGCTACCCTTCAAAACTTGCACTTCGTTGAATTTTGTGATGCAGTTCACCAACTAAACAACGTTTACAACACTGCATATATCAGGGCAAAGTGTGCATAAAAATGAACATATGAGTGAAAATAACACACAAAATGCATTATATGGTGAGAAATGGTTTGCAAAAATGTGTACCTTAGTCAAAACTGCCTACAAAATTGTATTCATTAGGAGAAGTTAACACTAAATGCTAGAGAAATTTCAAGAGGATTTTTTTTTTAAATTGCAGATTGCTGCAGAAATGTGAACTAAATTTAATTTTGGAGAAATGAGAAATGGAGAGGACTGAAACTGACAGATCTTTCCATCCCTATCCTAACCTCATCTATTTGCATGGCGGGAATGCCTGAACCCCCATCATAAAAGCTCCCGCCTCAGAGCTACAAAAGATGAACACAATCATGAGAGTCTATGGCAGGGTGACTGGGTAGAGCTGCATCTGGTTTCTTCATCTGCCTGCCTGCCACCTGCTAACCAGCCACTCCTCTCTCCTCAGGTATAAAAGGGTGGGGCTACCAAAGTCACCATCTCATGTGCATGCCTTGGCATCACCCAAAGTTCATCACAAACTGTGCCCTTGGCAACATACGGCTAAGAACATAGAACAGCTGCAGCACTAGGGGACTGGAGAAGAATTGCTCTGAGAGTGAGTAACTGAGCAACTGGGTGCTTGCCGCTCGCTCCTTTGGGTTGCTGTCCCTTGAGACAGCTGATGTCCCTAGTAAGTGCTGCAAGAACTGGGACCTCCTGCCTAACCCCCTTCCTCCAGAGAGAGGCTGCAGTTAATCTTGCAGCCTCTTGCATCAGCTGCTGTGGGGTCAGGAGGCATAAAAGCACAGCTGTCCTTGGGTGGCAAGTCTGCCACCAGTGAGGTTGCCACTGAAGGGGCAACACCAAAGAGGAGATTGGTGGTGCGGAGGGCGTGTGGTGCATATGTAGTTCCTGCACAGGGGGAAAGCCTGTGCAGTGAACTGAATGATAGGAGAAAGTCACCAGATGCCTTCAGAGTGTATAACTGGCAGAAGGCTGGCCCTTCCTGGGTGTGAGACAGGAGGGGGAGTAGATATGCCCTGTGTGAAAAAAATTGAATGGGTATGACTGTTCCCAATTCTTGCAGAGGCCTACTGGAATAATTGGCTCAGGGAGGTTTTCTTGGTGGGCTCTTGTTGGGTCCATAGGTGTATAGGAGGAGTCTTAGTACAGAGGAACATGGGTGATGCCACCCCAATTTCAGTGATCATGGACAGAGAGAAATATAGCCATGGGGAGGTGGTGAATTACCATAGAAGAGGAGGGCAAGGCTATCTGCCCCTTGTTCCTTGTTGCCACTCCTCTCGTGGATGGGTTCCACATTACTCATCTGCTATGCCTACTGGCCTGTGTGTGTTGTTGTTTAACGCGAGATCAGTATACAATAAGACCACTCTAATCCATTATTTGATTGTGGATGAAGGTGCTCATCTGGTGTGCATTACTGAGAGCCAGTGAGGTGTAATGGTTAAGGTGTTGGATTATGACCTGGGAGACCAGGGTTCAAATCCCCACACAGCTGTGAAGTTCACTGGGTGACCTTGGGCCAGTCACTGCCTCTCAGCCTCAGAGGAAAGCAATGGTAACCCCCCCCTGAATATCACTTACCATGAAAACCCTATTCATAGGGTCGCCATAAGTCGGAATCGACTTGAAGGCAGTCCATGTCACCAAGACCTGGGTGGGTGAGCTGGGAGCAGTTGATCTGACCCAGCTTTGCCCACCTGGAAACTCGGTGCAAAATCAGCACAGGCTGCAGGGACGGGGGGAAGGAGTTGCTGTGGTCTACAGATATTCCATCTCTGTCACCAGGAAACCACTCTGACTTGAATCTGGCTGTGAGGGCCTGCACCTGGTGTCGGGCCGAGGAGACAGTAAACTAAGGTTGCTGCTGGTGTACTGTCCACCCTGCTACCCAGCAGCTTCTCTGACTGAGCTGGTGGAGGCCATCTTGGCTGTGGTTGTGGAGGAGCCCAGAACAATAGTGCTGGGTGATTTCAATGTCCATGCTGCGGCTGCCTCTAGTGTTCTGGCTTGGGACTTCATGGCTTCCATGATGACCATGGGCCTCTCTCAAGTTGTCACTGGCCCAACACATAGGGCAGGCCACATCCTTGACTTGGTTCTTGCTCCAGATGGAGGAACAGATGGTCTGGAGACGGGGTGGGGGTGGATGTCACCCTATTGTCATGGTCAGACAACTTCCTGGTGAAGTTTAGACTTATGGCTCCGATCCTTCCCTGCAGGGATAGTGGAAAGATTAACATGGTCCGCCCCCAGTGACTAATGGAATCCATTGGATTCCTGAGTGCCCTGTGGGAGTTCCCAGTAGTTAGAGCAGGTGACTCTGTTGAAGCCCTTGTTATGCTGTGGAACAGAGAGGCACATCAGGCTCTTGACACAGTTGCCCCTGAACGCCCTCTCCGTCATTGTGGAGCCCAGTTTGCATCTTGGTACACCAGTGAGCTAAAGGCAATGAAACAGGCTGGACGACAGCTAGAGCGCAAGTGTCGAAAGACATGCCATGAGGCTGATCAGGCACGAGTAAAACAGCATAACCGTGCCTACTGTGTGGCGGTGAGGGCGGCAAAGAAGACCCACTTCTCTGCCTCCATTGCATCCTCAAGTAGCTGTCCGGTGGAGCTTTTCTGTATTGTCAGGGGTCTGTTGACATCAACTCCAGGAAATCAAGTTTTAGACCCTTCGGAGGCCCACTGTGAATTGTTTGCAAGGCACTTTGAGGTTAAAGTTGCTCGCCTCTGTAGCAGTCTTGATGCCCCATCCACATCTACTGTAGTCTCCAATGAGGTGTCCAGTGCAACGTCTGCTGCAACTTCTTGGGATCAGTTTCAGTTGATGTGGCCTGATGACGTAGACAAGGTGCTTGCTTTGATGTGGCCAGCAACGTGTCCTCTCGACCCTTGCCCTTCTTGGCTTATTAAAGCTTGCCGAGGGAGGTTGACCAAGTGGATCCAGGGTGTGGTCAACACATCATTGCGGGAGGGAGTGGTTCCAGCTGCCTTGAAAGAGGCAGTGATCCGACAGCTCCTGAAAAAGCCCACCCTGGACCTATTGGTTTGTGACAACTACTGACTGGTCACAGATACCCCCTTCTTAGAGAAGGTGATTGAGAGGGTTGTGGCGCAGCAATTGCAAGTACTCTTGGATGAAACAGATTATCCTGACCCATCCCAGTCTGGGTTCAGGACTGGTTATGGGACTGAATCGGCCTTGGTTGCCCTGATGGATGACCATTATCAGAAGAAGGACAGGGGGAGTGCGACCCTGTTATTCTTCCTTGATCTCTCAGCGGCTTTTGATACCATTAACCATGGTATCATTCTGGGCCAACTTGGTGAGAAGGGTATTGGAGGCACTGTTTTACAGTGGTTCTGATCCTATCTCCACGGTCGTTCTCAGAGAATAGCATTAGGTGACTGTCTTTCGGCCCTCTGGCAGTTGTGCTGTGGGGTGCCACAGGGTACCATCTTGTCCCCCATGCTGTTTAACATCTATATGAAGCCCTTGGGAGCAGTCATTAGAAAGTTTGGGGCAAGATGTCAGCAGTATGCTGATGATACCCAGCTCTATTTCTCCGTAACATCTGAATCGGGAGAGGCAGTGCAAGCCCTGAACTGCTGCCTGGACTTGGTGGTGGGCTGGATGAGGGCCAATAAACTGAGTCTGAATCCTAGCAAGACAGAGGCGCTGTGGGTTGGTGGTTCCTGAGTTCAAATAATTGGTCAGTTGCCTGCTTTGGATGGGTCGTATTCCCTCTGAAAGAGCAGGTTCATAGTCTGGGGGTGCTCCTGGATCCATCTTTGTTGCTGGAAGCCCAGTTGACCTCAGTGGCTATGAGTCCCTTTTACCAGCTTCAACTGGTAAGACAGCTGCGGACGTTTCTGGACTGGATAGCCTGACTACTGTTGTCCATGCACTGGTAACCTCTAGGCTGGATTACTGTGATGCGCTCTATGTGGGGCTGCCCTTGAGGTTGATCTGGAAGCTGCAGCTGGTGCAAAATGCGGAGGCGAGACTGCTCACTGGGGCAGGGTATCATCAATATGTCACCCCGCTGCTGAAAGAATTGCACTTGGCTGCCCATTTGCTACAGGGCCAAGTTCAAGGTTCTAGTTTTGGGGTACAAAGCCCTATACATCTTGGGACCAGGATACCTGAAAGACCGCCTTATCCCTTATATACCCAGTCAATCACTGCGCTCTGCAGGTGAGGGTCTTCTGCAGATCTTATCAGGAGGCCCATTCCACACAACATAGGAAATTGACCTTTAGGGTGGCAGCACCTACCCTGTGAAATTCCCTCCCCTTAAATATTAGACAGGCGCCATCTCTGCTATCTTTTCGGCTCCTATTGAAGACCTTCCTCTTTCAACAAGCCTTTTAAATTGAGACCTTATCCCAGTCTGTGTCTGTGTTGGAATTGCTTTTTAATTTTTTTTAAACCTTTTTTTTTAAAAAGTATGTTTTTATCCTTTTTTAAAGATGTCTTGAAAGCTTTTAAAAATGTTTTTAAAGATGTTTTGTTTTAATGTATTTTAAAGTCTGTTTTGTGATGTTTTAAAGTGTTTTTAGTGCTTTTGTTTGCCACCCTGGGCTCCTGCTGGGAGGAAGTGCGGGATATAAATCAAATAATAAATAAATAATATCCACCTGCCTAATATATCAACTCCTTGCAAAATGCTATAGAAAAGAAAGGGACTGACAGCGAAAGTGAGGCATTGCTCTGAAGGAACCCACGCTTGTTGCTATATACTCAGGGAAACGAAAAGATAAGAGGACTCTTTTGTAGAGCAAGTGGTCTAAACAAATAAATTACAGGCTTGATAACCTTTTGTTTCGAGCACTCTGCCATTTGCAGGGCTCTTGTTAGTGTTGTGTCAGGCCCAATATAAATCCTAAATTGTGAAGGTTTTGTAACTGAGCTGTAAAAAATTACTCTGAGGCAGAACCTTAGCAATTGCGGGACAGGGCGGGGGGAGGTATGGCAGTGAGAGAGAATGACAGATGGAGAAAAGGCGAGGCTGAAAATAAAACCTACGAGAAAATGGCGAAACTCCTTACTTATACCTCAAGTCTGCATACCCAGTCTATTAAAAACATGGGACATCACAGGGTATGCATCTGCACCACGGGTAGGGACAGTGGAACTGGTCTGTTCATAGTCAGTGTCCCTTTGGAAGAAGTAGATTGTCTTGACCCACAAAATATGCAGATCTATGTGTATTTTGACACTTTTTTGAGCTGAGAACTACGCTAGAATATTTGGGAAATGTATCAGACCAGTGGATAAGTAAGTTGCTATCTGCATGTTAATCTGGGAGCCTTGAGTCGATGCAGTTATCGGGGCCGATGCCATTACATTATAACAGTTGGGCTGGCTTGGGATTTCACAGATCCTGGGTTGGCTGAGCCCCCTCCCTGTAACATCTGTTTCATGACTTTCTGCTGGCTATCACCCGTGGGGATCCTGCTGGCAGCACTTCCACCTACATGTTTGGCTGGCTTCACTCTGCACTGTCTACACCAAAGGAGTGTTGATGGCATCACTCTGCCAGTGGAGGCCAGCAGAGGCCAACAGAGCAATCCAAAATACGACAGCCCAGTGCAAAGGGGGTTTGGATTGCACCCTTGGTTTGGATTATTTAAGCCCAGCCTAGTAACAAAGGTTCTCAAGCTGGCTCTCAATATATTAGACAATAAAATATTTATTTATTTATTTATTTAATTTGTATCCCGCCTTTCCTCCCAGCAGGAGACAATAGTACAATACTTGCTAGGATGATTATGATGGTGGTGGTGGTGGTGATGATGATGATGATGATAATGAAGAAGAAGAAATATTTTAAAGGGCATTATATTCTATCTTTAGTTTAAAGCCTGGTTAAAATCCCTTCAGAATAATTATTACATTAAGACTAGAGTGTTGTGCAAAAGGATCTTGGAATACTCAAAGGCAAGCTTTATTCTATATGTGCTAACATTTACAGTTGCAACTGAAGAAGAAGATATATGGCAATACGCGTTGGGTAGTTTTCCACTGAAAAAAAAATTTTTTTTGCACATGCCCTTTCTAATGGGAGAGTGCATGACTGAATGTTCCTTTATTTCAAAATCTCTCTGCTTGTGGAAAACTAGAATGCTGGGGAGAAATGCTCCAACCTAACATTCCTTTTGATGTGCTCATTTATTTCTAGATACTATGAGTTATTTTATATTGGGAAAATTAAAAATGCATTCTCTCATCTGCATTCTGAGGAGGCAGAATCCCAGATCCTTTTGCTGGATATACAAATCAGTCCTGAATCTGATACTTCACTAAAGAGAAGTGAGCTTATTTGTACTGCAGGCATGCCCAAGTTTTAATTTTGGAGAGTTAGTAATGAAGCCTGCTGAAAGCTTTCTGGCCCTTGTGCATTTATGACTCTCAGAGTTAGGCAGATATAAAATGTGTTAATTTGTTCATAAATATGAATCTTCACTGAAACTCCATGAATGATAGGACATACAACAGTGAACGTCAAAGCCTTCCGAGCAGTCCCTTTACTGTGTAGGGGAAAGGAGGGTTGATTATTGTTGTTCTTCATTGCAATGAATTTGATGCTTTGAAAACCTCAAGCAGGTCAGGCTGAGCTAGACCTTGTAAAAGGACACAATAAACAAATCACCTCTGCTTTTAAATGCACAGATTCTGAAAGACAAGTCGTAATTGTTGGTTAAAGCAACAAAAGTAATAGGCAGAAGAATGCAACATAAAAAGGCAGATTTTGAAACCATAGATTATGTGCCTTCACAATTTGCAGCTAATCATTACCTCTAAGCAATAGTAAACCCAATTCTCTGTTGTGAGAAGGGTCTGTTATGGAGAGAGAGTTTCCACTATACAGTTTTGGAAAGGCCCATAGAATGGATGAAACTTTGGCTTCACATTTGACATTTTCTGCTGCAAGGAAATGTAAAACAAATGCCTGACATAAAGATTTAAAAAAATGGTATGCCTAGGTTTTACTTCATAATTCATATAATTCTGTCTCAGTTTTTCTGACTTCCTTGTAAAGCCCTTATGGAGGAAGGGCAAAATAAAATGAGGATAAAAGAACATGATAGCACCAGAAAATATTTGTTGAATAAAGCTTTTAATGGCACATATTCAGGAACCAATATCAGAACTGTTGCAGTAGTCAAGATAGGCAATGATTAAAGGCTAGGGACACTGATGATGTAATAAATAAATTCCAAATCCTGAAAGAATTTTGTGGCAAAGAATGAAAAAACAGGGTTTCTAAATATTTTCAGCTGGAAATTAAATCCCACTGAATTTACTGCTATTCCTTGGTAAGCATGTCAGGCTTAGAGTTAGGGCTGTGCATGTTTATGCAGAAGCAAATCCTACAGAGCTCAGTCACTGCTAAGAAAGTTTGCATGGAGTCTGAAAGTGAAAAAAATAGAGAAAATTGATATTATGAATATTAATGAAGGAAACACTGAATGCATACATATTTGAGGAGTGGATGTAACCAAAAAAACAAAGATGAGATAAAGCAGCAGGAGCTGACTTATAACGTTAATCATTTAATCAACTTTTAAGTTAATTCAGAATAGAAACAGATTAGCCAAGTCTAGATCAATAATTTACCAAATACATTTTTGGGCAGGAAGCCCACCTCTTCCATTTCACAAGTTGGCACCAGAATGGATAAAAAGCTCTGTGGGTGTAAGAGACCTTATTAAAGGCTAACCAAAATAATTAGCAATGTAGTAGAAGTAGCCATTGTGCTCCATGGGTTAGTGGATAACTATACCTTAATTTTAGGGCAAGCCACCCTAAGGTTATTTATTTGATGCTACATATGTCAAGGTCTACTAAAAAAAAAAAAAGACTATGGGAGTATACTTTGTAATTCAGCCATGGGGAGACAGTAATCTCATCCAAAGAGAAGAACCAGTCCAGAGGCCATCATCTTCTACTGCTAAAATTATCTCCTAAGCTCTTGCTTCAGATAAATTCCCATTGACATAAGTATTCTGAAGGCTGAGCTCCTTGTTACTCTGATCCTCATAGAAGGCTGCCATGCTTGGTCCACACTTGCTTTCAGATAAAATTGCAATGGATTTTGTTCATTTTCAATCCTATGGTCGTTTCCTGTATTGTATGAAAACATCATCTATCATAAAAGGTGCAATGCAGATTAGCTTTTAGGCTCCTTTCAGTTCTGATCATTTACGGTGTCACTATGAGCATATGGAAAGAAGTAAAAACATGAATTTTCTCATATTTCTAGACTCTTTAATATGGTCTTTTGTACAAATGAAAAGCAGGAAGCTTAGGCAGTGACTGCCAAATTTAATGATATCAGGTGCAGCCGAAATGTCTTAGTATATCCTAAAGTTATACAGAATAAAGAACTACTTATTTGAATTGCATCCAAACCTCTATCTCCAGGGCAATCCAAGGCTAAATTTGTATGTTTTCACTAAATGCCACTATGCCATATGAGATAAAAGATTGTATTTGAAATAGCAGCCACTTCCAATTTTTGGCTTCCATGTAAAGCAGAGTTTATCAATTTTGATCATGCTTATCCAGAATTAGTTGTCAAGTTTCAGTAGCTGGCAGGAACCAGACAACAAAAAATTCAACATTAGTGTTGAATGACTAATTCAACCTTGTGGAAGAAGTGAGCACAAACAATTGTGCTGTGGTCGGGATTGACTAACTACATTTCAAATATCAGCATTTCTATATTATGATAGCTTTAAAACAGGACTGACATTAAAAAGAATCAGACCAAGCATCCATTGGGAAAAATGCTTACCTGTGTATAAATTGGCAAAAATGAGATGCTAGTTATTTACACACGAGTGATTGGCCATGCCAATATGAGACTGCATTACAGTATGTTGGTTATGCAAGAATAACATTTCAGCAATATTATGCAAAGCAACAGTGCAACAAAGTTCTTAGGAGATACACCCCAGTAATCCAGATGTCATAATTACTGGCATTTGCCATGGGCTTACCAATATACCTCCAGAACTACTACTGTTATTATATGCAATTATTTGCGCAGTTGTATCAATGTATATGGAGAATTCCATAGGTCCCAACTCCCACAGAACTTGCAATTTAAAACCAACACATAAGTCAAAATATGCATGAGCTTGATATATCAACATGCAGCCCCTTTTCTCTCACTTCACTTCTCCCTTTGCATGACTGGGGAAACAAGTCAGGAGATCACAGTTAATCATAGTTTCATATGGGAAACAATGGTTAATGGCTTCCAAACAAACCAGAATATGAAGCTAGGGTTTAAAGCTGGTTTCCAGATCCTGCCTTTTTTGGAATCTACCAACCGTAGACCCTGCTTCAGATGTAATGGGAAGCTGTGAAAAACTGTGGTTTCCTGGATTTTTTTGTTTGCTTTCATAAAGAGAGGGGCAAAAAAAGCTATGTTTGATTATGGATAAGAAAGAAATTGGGTTGGGTTAACTTTTGAATGTGAAGCTACTTAATTCACACTTTATTCTCATTTCACTCTTTTGAGAAAAATAGATTTCATTATTACTAAACATGCTAATTCACATCATGCTGGTTCCATGAGGGAGAGGCCCCAAGGCCAAGCCGGCGTCTTCTCGGCGGCAGCTGCAGCGGCAGCCCCCACCTGCTCGCTGCATAACGGGCTGCTGCACAACGGCTCCCACGGGCTGCCCAGCAATGGAGAAGCTCCCCACCTGCTGCTCTTCTGACAAGACCCGCCTCTGCCCAGCCAGGGCTCCCCGACTAAGAAATGCAGGACGCACCAGAGGATGGACTCAGGCAGAAAAAACAGGCCACACGCCGCCAGGGAGTCGTTTGGCCAGCCCAAGAGGAACTTACGGTAGCACCCACCGCCCCGGAAGAGCTGCAAGATTACGAGGCCTGGGAGCTACCGCTGCAGCATTGGAAGGCCCGGGGGCCAGACCAGTTGCCGGTTGCCGCCGCCCTGTTTTCACTTTACCAGCGGTGGCAGCGTCCTGGGCCAGGGCATGCAGATGGAGACCCCCAGCGTCAAGCTGCACTATTCCTGGCCTGAGCCGTAGGCTGTCGCCATTTCGGACTGGTGTACCGCCCCTTGAAATAGCTGTAAGTTCAGGCGAGATGGAATGCCTTTCCCAGATATTTTTTCTTAATTAATGTTATTTGCTATTTAATTTCATTTTTTGTACAATGTATTGCTTTATTGATGTATTTTTATATTTGTGTTTACTTTTTCTTAAGCCTCCTTGAGGGCCATTTGGCCAAAAGGCGGGGTAGTAATAAAAATAAACATAACTTTCTATGAATATGCAAACTGAAACGAAGCTTGCTTCAACATCCACACATCTCTGGATTTTGTGATGGTTCTCCAACCAAAGTGTGCATACAAAAATGCTTATAGTAAGGGAAAATGTGCATAAAATGCATGTATTCATGAAAATAACAAATAAAAAGGCATTTTTAGGAAACACTGATTGCAAAAATGTGTACATTATGATAAAATGCTGATAAATATGTGTGTGTAAGAATTGTAAACTGATGCAGAGATGTGAGAGGATGAATTTAAGATTAGAAAAGCGGAAAATTCAGAGAAGCCAAAATTGGCAGATTTTCCCATCCCTAGTGTGGGTACATGAAGCCCATGCATATATCATCTTACTAAAGCTGACATTTGATGATCTGAACACAGACAATCTGGAAGATAAGTGAAGGAGAGGCAATAGTAAGAGATTATTGTGAGTAGTGCAGTTATATTATTGCAATTGGGCATTATCCCCTTAATGTGAGAAAGGAGAATTTTGAGTAGGTTTATGAATAAAAAGAGAAAGGTGATGCCACACATATGTTCATAAAGTGAGTGTCAGGCATAGTGGGCAACAAGGGGGAAACAATTCCTGTTTATCTGCTTTAAATTTCTTATCCATTAAATGCTTTGTACCTTTTGCCCCCTAGATATTTACATTCAAATATTCTCCTCCTTATATGCACAGCAGATAAATGTGCACATATATTCCCTTGCTCCTCAGAATTTAACTTTGTGAAGACAGTTGCTGGATTCAACATTAGGTGTGTCAAGGAGTCCCAGCACTGATTCTGTCTTCCCTGTCACGGTCTCTAAACTGCGGGTCACCAACCATTCACTGGTGCCCGTAGGCAGAGGGCCCGAGACTCTGAGTTTTCTTTTTTTAAAAACAACAACAACCTATATCTCTAGAAAAAAGTTATGCAGCAAAATGTGCACATACCCTTCTAAGCAATTTCTGTGAAATGAGCCAGCCTGGCTTCTCCTACCCGTTAGTGTTAATAGCTGATGAGTGAAATCAGAAACAGGGCCAGAGTCAGAGGGTGGCCAGGTTGGGCCCTGGCTGAGGGCCCCTAGAGTCCATGGGGTCCCTGAGAGGCCCCTCCTTAGGGTGGGTAGCGCTCCCTTCCACGATCCGCCGCAGTGTTGGATCCCGACCCTGCCGTGGATCACAGAGAGTAAGCTCCCAGGCACCCCCTGCAATGCCCACCTGCATGCCCCACCTAGCTCTCCCTTGAAGTAAATGCTGGCCACGCTGTGGGACAAGCATGCCATCAACCAAGATGGCAGCCAAGGTTTCCCTAAGATGCTGATGCCCCTGCTGCCATCTCAGTTGATGGCAGGTGTGCGCACGCATAGCACGCATGCATGCCATTAACCAAGATGGCGGTGGAGGCATCCGCCCCTTAGGGAAGGTTCAGCCACCATCTTGGTTGATGGCAGGCATGCACACACAGTGCAAGCAGCATTCCCTTCAAGGGAAAGGTAAGTAGCTGTGGTGTGCATGCAGGTGCCGGGGCCTGGGGTAGGCTGGCACCGGCCCAGGTCATAATTATGATTGATAAGTGAGTTGGTGAGTACTAGGCGACAGGAATCCCTGGGGTCCTAAAGAAATGCTGTTTTCTCCTCCTATTTAGTACATTTTTCCTGCTTCTGTCTTATTTTTAGTCCCTAGAATCTGTAGCTTGCCCTTCCTTTTCCCTACCATCCAGGATGCATCTTTCCTGCCATTATTTTGTGCCAATTAAAATTATGAACAAATTGAAGATTTAAAACACTTCCCCTTCCTAAAAGCACCTAAAACCCTCTCATGTTCAGTACATGCATGGAGGACACATATTAAAAGGGCTTCTGCTGGAGCTCACTGTATACAGGGGAGTGCAACTGTGCTCCTTCTCCTAGATCTCTCAGTGACTTTTGATATCATTGACCAAAGTATCCTTCTGAGCTGACTCTGTGGGAGATAAAACTGTGCTAGGGTGGCTCCATTTCTACCTGCAGGTAGGGTCATCACCAGAAAGTAGTGCTGGCAGAGTGCTCTTCAGTCCCCTGGTGTTTATGCTGTGGAGCACAATAGGGCACCATTTTGTCCCCAATGCTATTCAACATTTGTATGAAGTCATTGGGAGTGGTCATTAGGAATTTTAGAGCAAAATGTCATCAGCATGCTGAAGACATGCAGTTCTATGTCTCCATTACATCTGAGTTAGAAGAGGCTGTGCAAGCACTAAACCAGTACCTGGATCCAAAAAGACAGAGACCTTTGTGTGGGTGGTTCCCATGTATGGGAGATAGGTCAACTTCCTGTTCTGGATGGGATTGCACTTCCTCTGAAGGAATAGGTACACAGCTTGGGGATATTCCTTGATCCATCTTTCTCATTAGAGGCTCAAGTGACCTCTGTGGCTAGGAGTGCCTTCTACCAGCTTTATGCCAGTTGTGATCATTCCTAGACTGGGAGGGTGGTCCACGCACTGGTAACCCCAACACTCAATTACTATTATGTGCTTTATGTGGGGCTACCCTTGTATTTGGTCTGGAAGCTGCAGCTAGTGCAGAATGCAGCAGCCAGACTGCTGACAGGAGCAGGCTACTACCAACATGTTACTCTGCTGCTGAGAGAATTACCAGTTTGATACTGGACCAGGTTCAAGTTCCTTGTGTTAACTCACAAAGCCCTAAAGAACCTGCAGGGCTGGCCCCAGATATGCTGGGACCCTTGGGCACAAGCCTGTCCCGGGCTCTGGAGCTCCCCTTCCACAATTCGCAACAGGATCGCTGCCGCAGATTGCACGGTGAGAGCTTTGAAGCCCCCGAAATTCCCTTGCTCAACCTACCTTTCTCGGCTGTGTTGTGTGGTTGCGCACGCAGCGCTGCCCTTAACCAAGATGGTGTCTGAAGTTTCCCTAAGGGGATGAAGCCTCTACTGCCATCTTGGCTCATGGCAGGGATGCACGTGCGTAGCATGCATGCTTACCATCGCATGTCCCTGAAGTTTCGCTGACCTTTACCAGGGACTGAACCTTTAGTGTGACAGGACTTGTCCTGTGAAACTCCATGCCTTCTGAACTTGATTCTTTGCCAACCATCTTTTTTTATTGTATTACTGTGTGAGAGCCCACCTCATGGAGTGACATCTTCAATGCCACCATGATCCTTGGATTCTGGGAGGTTTGGAATATGCCCAAATATGAATCCCAATTGATAACAAGACAAACAAGAGTGCAGCCAGTCTAGGTTTTGGTATCTGGTACAGCCTAGAGATGTGAAGCCCCCTCCCAAAAAAACCAGAAAAATTGGGGGGAACCTTCCCCTCTTTTCCCCAAAACCTTTTTTGCTTGTTTCTTTTCCAAAACAATGGGGAAAATGGGGGGGGTATTTTCCCCCTCGGCCTTCACATAGCATGCGGGATAAGATAAAGCTTTACAGAACCGAACATGGAAGGTTCCACTGGGCTAAAGAACATTCTCCAAGCATCACCCTCTGGAGATGACCATACAAGTAGGACTGGAACCATGCAAAGCAGTACTGCCCATCCCCAACTCGAATAGCCACTCCAGGAGAATACTTTTGATGCTATCAAAAGCCACTGAGAGATCAAGGAGAATTAACAGGGACACACTCTCCCTTATCTCTCTCCTTACTAAGGCAGTTTCCATGCCAAAACTGGGCCTAAACCCTGATTGAAATGGATCTAGAAAATCATTTTCATCCAAGAGAACCTTGATCTGATCAGCAACCATGCACTCAATAACCCTGCTGAAAAAAGGTGAAATTTACTTTGATTTTCTGAATCCAGGGAGGGTTTCTTACCACCACCTTCATTAAACAGGCGGGGACCACCCCTCTCGCAAGGAGGCATTAATCACCATCTTGGCCCAGTTGGCTGCCCCTCTTCTGCTAGTTTTTATCAGCACAAGTAGTTGCCTTGGCAGAACCAAGCACCTCGTCCTTATACCTTATTAACTGAAACTCATCCAACACAACAAGACAATACAGTGTTCTGGGCACCCCTTGAGACTCATCTGCTATAACTGTGCAGTCAAGGTTCTGGCAGATGCAAGCAATTCTGCCCTCAAAATGCTTTACAAACAGCTCACAGAGAGCCAGCGGACAGAGTGGTTTAACAGTCAGCCTCTCTTCCCAGAGAATTCTGGTGATTGCAGCTCTGTGAGGGGAATAGGGTATCTCCTAATGACTCTCAGCACTCTTCATAAACTACACTTCCCAGGATTCTTTGAGGGAAGCCATGACTGTTTAAAGTGGAATAAATGTCTGGTGTAGTCAGGGATAGCTTGGGTGGGAGATTACTTATGTCTGCGGTAGAATAAAAGGGTGGGGAAAATCTTGAAAAATAATGATACTGTTTACAATGTTTTCCTTTTGGAAAGGAAAGGGGCTTTCCCTCTGCCCAGTCCACCCCATCTCCTTCCCTCCCTACACTATCTTTCTTCCACCTTTCTCCCTACCTGTACCTTCCTCCCCTCTTCCTCTCCCTGCCCCTCCCCTACATCAGTTTTGCACATCCTAAGCATGATTACACATGAGTAAATCACATTAAACTCAATAAGCATGCAAAGGAACAAACCTTACTTTCCCCCTCCCTCTCATCCCCTCCTGTCCTTCCCTCTCCCCCTCCCCTCACTTCCTCCTCCCCTCTCCTCTCCCCTCCTTCTCCCTTCCTCCCCCATAGTCAGTTTTACCTATCCTAAGCATGATTGCACAGGAGTAAATCCCACTGAACTCAATAAGCATGCAAATGATCAATCCATTCTCGGCAAACTTGCACAGGATCCCATTTCTTACCTCCCAGATTAAAAAGTAGAGAAATTCACTAATAGGCAAAAAAAAAAAACAACCTTGTGATTTGAGAACCTACTCATAGCACCTACCTATAACAGATATTTCTACTGAACTTTAAAAAGCAGGGAAATTCGGCAGCTATAGTGAATTCACCAGGGCAGCAGGAGACCTGACCTCTCCGAGATATTGTACTGCCCTACAAATTTGTAAAAATGCAAACACAGTTTGATCTTGCACAGTCCAAACACAATTTGGTCTTTCATAGTCCAATCCACTTTCTGTGTAGCTTGGAATAATTTGGTAATATGTGCCTCTGAGCATATGGTGAATGGTGGCACCTGCAATCAGGACTGTATCTCCAAAGATAGAGAATTACATTTTTTTCTGTTTGCTACTTTGCTTCTTTCCTTTGTTATTACTGTTTTTATAGAGAATCTAACCTAAAAATTCTATTTCTCTCATTATTCATCCTAGAAATCTTTGTCAAATTTATTTTTTATTAATGTCAAAGGTTTTTTATTTTTTATTTTCTTTATATGGTGAAGTCAGCTTTTTGTGTTTCAAACTGGAGGTTTTGTTCTATTTTATTTTGGGTGCATTAACAGTTGAATCTGAAACTGCAGTTTGATGTAAAGTTGGACTGAATATAATATGTTGCTACTTAGGCAATAAATCTAGCTGTTGGAAAAAAACAAACTTGGTCAGCCCAAGACAGTCTGCTATGCTTACATCACTCCACTTAAGGAAGGGTGGACATAGATAATTAAAAACCTAGAGCATACCTAGAATTTTGCTAGAATATATGTTACCACCCACTGTTTTATCCTATGCAAACTGAGACACTCCTCATGTCTACTGGAGACTATTCTGTGGAATAGTCAGTGCCATTATTCCACAATTGCTTTTGGAGTTTTTTTGTGTAACTTATGCACAGTGTTGCTGTACTTCACATATTAACAGAAGCAGAAGCAAAGTAAAAAAAAATTACTATCAGAAACTTCACTAAAATTGCAAAGTAAATCAAGCATCTGAACTATATCAACTGTGTTAATATTGTTGCTTCCTTCTTGCTAAAACAAGATCAGCACAGCACATATCTTGTTTCTGTTACATGGGCTGATTGCAGGTATTACCACCCTCACCATATGCTCAGAGGCACATGTTACCCTCCCTTCACCATGAAATCCCAGGATGGGCTACAGCAATTAAACAATACAGCATTAAAATAGTTAAAACAAATTACAATAAAGAGATGGGGTGGGTCCTAAAATATATATCCGAGGTTTCAAAGGCCAGAGTAAAGAGGTGTGTCTCCAGCATATGATGAAAATTACATAATGAAGGTGTCCGATGCACATCTGTGGGGAGGGAATTCGGAAAATGCCTTTTCCTGGAACCTTGAGAGAAAACTCATTATCTGATCTTAGTTCTCAGAATCTAGACACACTGTAAACATGCCAGCCTATGTTTATGAAGTGTTTAGGGTGGTATATGAATAAAATATTTGTTTTTGTTATTAGTACTGGACTTAGAGAAGGTACCATCTTTTGGTACTACAGCTCAGGTTCCCCACCCAGTGGTAGGAGACGCAAACCTGGAAGAGAACATGGCAGTGCATCTTGGAAAAGGGAACATCACATGGGCTTGTAGTTTTTTACTTCAAGAAATCCAAGAGAATTCAAGAAATTATCCTCTGGGACTTAAACACTAACAATAGTTTTACTACAATTATCTAAATATCTTACATAACCATCTATCATCAAGCCTGGCTCACAAACAAAGATGCCTTGTTCAAAGTTTCCAATCCACATAGTTGCAGAGGTAAGGAGGGGGAACCATAATCAAAATGTGACTATAGAACAAACATTAATGTCTCTTTTTAACACAGCATTTCATGATTTTCAGGCCGTGACTCATGTTTTTTAACACATAGTAATCTCATACACATCAAAAATGTGGCCTTTAACAATATGTAGGGATTGGTGGGGGTGTGTGTAGAACCTCAGACTCAAAGATGTGCTCGCACAGCATAATTATCAGGATTCACTTTGCCCTTTCTGCAGGTCAGTCACTGAAAGTATCTCTGAGCCAAACTGAATGAGGCTGTTTAAAAATAACAGAGACATATTAAACTCTGTTACACTAGTCTCAGTGGATAGCTTTGGTTTAGGGCTGTCTGATCAAATCTTCTATTGTTCCCTTCATTGTTCGTATTTATAATTCATTAGTAGAGTACACCACAGACTATCTGTAAGAAGATGTTGCAACCTAATGAAGATTTTCTCTTCTCTCTCTTGCAGAACAAAAATGTTTCTGCTTCCCTTATTGTTATTGTTCTGATGGTTGTTGTTAATGGTATGGTGAAAGATTTTCATCTTGTCAGGTTTTATTTTCCTCCCATTGACATTATCTCTTAATTAAAAGAAAAGATAAATAGATTCAAGCAGGTGCTGTAGCTGATATGAAACATAGCTGTTGTTTTTTTAAAAAAAGTCAAGCCAGACAGACTTTACTAGTCAGCCAATTTCTGTACCAAAATGTAGTCAGCGGCAGGCTATATATGTGTTTGGGGGTGTGCGTGTCTTTGTCTTGAACCTAAAATCCAATAAATAGTAGTTCACATCAAGGACCAGAAGGCATAGGCGCTCTCTCTGTGTGTCTCTGCTGTCTGTGCCATGGGTGAAAAGGTATTTTGCATTCCATACATCATTTACTATATGATACAGCGGTAGCTCTGCCACTGGGGCCTCCTGTCCCCCTCAACAGCAGTACCACACCACAAGCATAGGCTGAAGGCTATGAATTTTGCTCAGCTGCACATCCCAAGGGGGAGGGATTTTTTAATAAGAAAAAATCCTAAGAGAAAGTCTTTTTTACTTCAAAATGCTTCAAAAAGTAAGCTACTTAGTGCTATAAAGCAGTGTTTCCCAAACTTTCAACATGCGCGTACCCCTTTTGAGACATTGATTTTACTGGCGTACCCAACTTTCACAAAAATAATTGGGAGAGGGGTAAGGTATTATAACACATTCGTATTTTATATGAAATGTTTGTAAAAAAAAAACAACCCTAAAAGCTGCTATACAGATTGGTTAAAAAACAGATTAAACAGTCACGGGGGGGCTGACGTTTTGGTGTATATCTCGGGAAACAGACGACCTAGAAACTTAGTGTTTTTTTTAAATTGAAGCTGAGAGTCCAGAGATTAAGGTAAGTTAGCTGGAGACCCAGAGGGGACCCCCCAAAACCAGAAACTCCAGCCAAAAATCATGCAGCATGCAGCAGGTTTACAGAGGCAGCGCTTGCCTGGGCTGGTGGTTTGAATCTTCCGCTCTTTGGCTGCAGAGCGGTTTTCCCCCCATACTGCCTGGGAAGCCACTCAGACACACAGCCCAAGAGCAGGCAGGGGACTCAAACCTCCCACCTAAAATTCACAGCTGATGAGCGGGCAGGCCAGGCAGGATGGGGAAAAAACCCGCTCTGCAGCCATAGAGCGGGAGATTCCCCAAGAGGGAAGTGGCTGGCGAGATGACTGCTGCAGGGCTGAAGATAGAGAAAAAAACCCACTTCCCCGCTTCCTGGTGTGAACATTTTTGTAGTGGAGCACACGCATAAATATCTTTGTGGCGCCATCTGTCTGTTTGTAGAAGAGTTTTTTGGTGGCCAAAGTCATTGCGAGGGAGTCCGAGTCTTATGAGAAACTGGAGGGGTGCACGAAAAGACAAGGAATGCATTGAGAGCAAAAGAGACTACGCGTTGAATAACATTGGGATAAACCACTGTTGTTATATTGATCTTCCCTCACATGATTGTGTGAGAAACTGGAGAAATCACAAGAACTGTATTTTCTCTTAAAAGAAAACATGCACACATTTTTTGCCACTAAAACCCAATGATAAAAGTACAAAAAAAAACATTCGGCCGCGTACCCCTTGAAACCCTTTCGCGTACCACACCAGGGGTACGCGTACCACACTTTGGGAAACACTGCTATAAATAATAGATACTGAGACGCACACTAAATGCTGCAGTACTTTCAATAGAACCTACAGGGCATCTTAGAAAGCTGAAGTCAATGCATTTGAACAAACATAGATACAGTACAGAGGACTCCCATTAACTATCCAGTATTGTGCTAAACCATTATCAAAGGCCAACCCTCTTGAGTGCGCACTCAGTAGGAAACCTGGATTGGACCCCAAGGTTATATACAATACACACAACACAATGCATCATGATTGGCAAAACCAAGGCCATTTTACATTCTGCTCTACACAAGAACAGATAGTTGATTGATTGATTGAGTTTATTTACATGCCACCTTTCCACAAGCTATGTCCAAAGTAACTTACAACATTCAATACACAGTACAAATCACTGGGGTACGGGACAGAAGTCAGTTTACACAATAGGATAAATTCAGATTGGACCAAACCCAACAATTTAACAAACATAAAGTAAATTCAATATTACAAAACAAATTATTAAAAATTGTAATTAAAATATTGAACTACTTCTGGTCAAACATAGTGAAGGTTATTTCACACATTACACAGAGAAAAATTTGGATTTGTCACTGTGGATTCACTCAACAGGTAATGCAGTAAATCATACTTCCCTGATGAGTGTACCCTGATAAGCATACACATCTTTGTCAACATTCACACTTTCCAGTTTTTAATGTTCATTTTAAACATCCTGTGTCCACCTCAGACGTGATAAATGTGTTGGCTCTTGGAAAGACCCGAAAAGTCTCACACTTCTACCTGTATCTGCCCTGAGGTTGACAAAGGCCAATATAAAAAATTAATGAATAAATGAATAAATGAATAAATGAATAAAATTTTAAAAATGGTTTTTGGAGTACCAAAGAGATAATGTCCTACCTTTTAAGCATGTTTCCTTTTACATCATGGTTAGAAGTGTGTGGTGACACTGGAAAAATGACCATCAGATATAATATCTACATGAGATTCCATACTGCTGTAGGCCATCTAACAACTCCATACAAAGAGTGAACTCCAGAAGCAAGAGATAATTAATTCTGAAAAGTCACCAATTTTTCCCCACTCTCTGACCCACTACTCTGAAAGAACGTCCACACAGAAGACATTCCTTCCTTCCTATTGCCTTCTTTGCTAAGTCATTATTCAGCTTCACTCTGAGTCAGTGCCACCAACGTAGTCCTTAGAACAAACCAAAATTGTAGTATCCATGCCAGTCATGAGCAGAGTGCTTGCTTCTCTAGCAAGTATCTCTTGCTCCCTAGAGGTGCTTGGGTCAGATCAGTGCTATACTCTTTGACATGTGCTTAGGAATTAAAGTATGTGGGGGCAGATCACAATCTCCTGGAAGATGTCAGTTTACACATTTTATGATTATCCAACATACACAAACACAACATGTGCAACTCTAATTTTTTAACCAAGTTTTGCCACATAGCTAGACTTCTAGTTGAATTGTGTTCACAAATCATTCAACAATTTAAAAGTAGTACAAGTACCTGTGCATTGTTGAAAAGTATGTTGCATTCCTTCATGGGTAGATCAACACTGGAAAGAGGCTGCAAAAAAACAACAACCAAAAATTAGAATGAAAGTATATCCGTTAAATTGCAGCTGGCATTAACAGATTTAAATTCAGGCTCAAAATCTGGAACCATTTTCCAGAGGGCATATAGCTCAGTGGTAAAGCACATGATATGCATGCATAAAGTCCATATTCAATCCCTGTCATCTCCAGTTAAAAGAATCTCAGGCAGAATTGAGAAATACTTTCTCTTTCTGAAAAGTGGAGAACCACTTCATTTCATTTATTTCATTTTTAAACCGCCCATAGCGAATAGCTCTCTGGGCGGTGAACAAAACAAGATTAAAATACAATATTACAATAAAATTACAATAAAATCAGCAACAAGTTAAACGAAAAAAAAATTAAATGAAACACATTGAACATTAAAATGCCTGGGAGTATAGCCAGGTCTTAACCTGGCGCCTAAAAGAAAGTACCGAAGGCGCCAGGCGTATCTCCACAGGTAGGCTGTTCCACAGTTCGGGGGCCACCACAGAAAAGGCCCTAGATCTAATAACAATCCTCCGGGCATCCTGATGAGTTGGTACCCGGAGGAGGGCCTTGGATATTGAACGAAGTGAACGGGTAGGTTCATAGCGGGAGAGGCGTTCCACAAGGTATTGTGGTCCCACACCGTGTAAGGCTTTATAGGTCAAAACCGGCACCTTGAATCTGGCTCGGAAACAAATAGGCAGCCAGTGCAGGTGGGCCAGGACAGGTGTTATATGCGCAGACCGATAGGTCCTCGTTAACAACCTGGCTGCCGCATTTTGCACTAGCTGAAGTTTCCGAACGGTCTTCAAGGGCAGCCCTACGTAGAGCGCATTACAGTAGCCCAGTCTAGAGGTTACCAGAGCGTGAACAACTGAGGCGAGATCGTCACTGTCCAGATAGGGGCGTAGTTGGGCTACTAAGCGAAGATGGTAAAACGCATTCCATGCCACCGAGGCCACTTGAGCCTCAAGCGACAAGGAAGGGTCAAAAAGGACCCCCAAGCTACGAACCTGTTCCTTCAAGGGGAGTGTAACCCCATCTAGAACAGGATGAACATCCACCATCTGGGCAGGTAAAGAGCTCACCAACAGTGTCTCAGTCTTGTCTGGATTAAGTTTCAGTTTATTAGCTCTCATCCAGTCCATTATCGCGGTCAGGCAACGGTTCAGCACATCAACAGCCTCACCTGAAGAAGGTGAAAAGGAGAAGTAGAGTTGCGTGTCATCAGCGTACTGATTGCAAAGCACTCCAAAACTCCTGATGACCGCACCCAGAGGCTGCATGTAGATGTTAAAGAGCATGGGGGACAAGACCGACCCCTGAGGGACTCCACAATGGAGAGTCCAGGGTGTCGAGCAATGTTCCCCAAGCACTACCTTCTGGCGACGATCCGCTAAGTAGGAGCAGAGCCACTGCCAAGCAGTGCCCCCAACTCCCAACTCCGCGAGCCTCCCCAGAAGGATACCATGGTCGATGGTATCAAACGCCGCTGAGAGATCAAGGAGAATCAACAGGGTCACACTCCCCCTGTCCCTCTCCCGACAAAGGTCATCATACAGGGCGACCAAGGCTGTTTCAGTGCCAAAACCAGGCCTAAAACCGGATTGAAACGGATCCAGTTTGGGTAGACAAGGGACAGCCAACATGGTGCCCACCAACTGTTGTTGGAATGTAGCTCCCAACAGGCCCAGCCAGCAAGGTCAATTATCAGGGAGATAAGAGTTTAAGTTCAAATATCCCTGGAGTAGACAGTACTAGTCTCAATGAGACCAATAATAACTCAGTATAAGGCAGACTCATATATTCAGATTTTAAGTCATGCTGAAATCAGTGGAATCTTAAGACTTTCTGATGCCATTTCAAGGCCTCAACCTTAGGTTTGTGTTCACAAAAGGCAAAAAATAAAAAATAACAATGAACAAATACAGAGGAATTTTAAATCAGGGTCAAATCTCCAGAAACCCAACATTAGGTTAGTAAAAACATAAGTTATTTAAGACATCAAAGACTGAGAGACATATTGTCTATTGCCATTGGAGGTTGTTTCTTGGGGTACCTATGGATCTTTGTCTTAAGGCCAAACTAGACATGACCCAGGAGCAGAGTTTGGAAAAGTTATTTTTTTGAACTACAACTCCCATCAGCCCCAGCCAGCATGGCCACTGGAATGGGCTGATGGGAGTTGTAGTTCAAAAAAGTAACTTTTCCAAGCTCTGCCCAGGAGATATATGATTAGGGCTTATTTTTACTCTTTGGCAGTCTATGGGCTTTCAAGATCAGAGAAATGGTACTCTTAGCAGCATTTCTTCCCTGCCCTTTTTTTAAAAAAAAATCACAAATTGCTGCAGAAATGTGAACCGAATTTAAGATTAGAAAAATGGGAAACTGTGAGAACTATATAGCTCTTTCTAATACTGCTCCAGAATGGGGGAAGAAAGGATTGATATAGGAGGGGCAGAGATGGCTTCTGACTTTAACAAAGCTCTTCTTCCTATGTTGCCAGAGCAACGCAGAAAGCATGAGGAAGTGACAACCATGCTGGTCCCATAAGAGACGGATTTCAGAATATTCATGGCTATGTTTGCTGGTCAGATCAAACAAAAGGACGACGATTGTGTCCCATTATGCAATGGGGCAAGCAGCGAGCAGTGAGGTGGCCAAGTTTGCTGATGATACTAAATTGTTCAGGGTTGTTAAAACAAAAAGGGATTGCGAAGAGCTCCAGAAGGACCTCTCCAAACTGAGTGAATGGGCGGTAATATAGCAAATGAAATTCAACACAACATTCAAAATTATGCATATTGGAGCAAAAAGATCTTAATTTCATATATGTGCTCACAGGGTCTGAACTGGCAGTGACTGACCAGGAACTAGACCTCAGAGTTGTAGTGGATAGCTCGATGAAGATGTCAACCCAGTGTGTGGCAGTTGTGAAAAAGGCAAATTCCATGCTAGGGATCATTAGCGAAAGGTATTGAAAATAAAACTGATATCATAATGCTATTGTATAAATCTATGGTGCAGCTGCATTTGGAATATTGAGTACAGTTCTGGTTGCCTCATTTCGAAAAGGATATTGTAGAGTTGGAAAAGATTCAGAAAAGGGCAACCAGAATGATCAAGGGGATGGAGCAACTCCCCTATGAGGAAAGGTTGCAGCATTTGGGGCTTTTTAGTTTACAGAAAAGGCAAGTCAGAGGCAACATGATAGAAATGTATAAAAGTATGCATGGCATGGAAAAAGTGGATATAGTTCCCCCCCCCTCTCTGATAACACTAGAACTCGGGGACATTCAATGAAGCTGAATGTTGGAAGATTCAGGGCTGTCAAAATAAACTGTCAATAGTTAAATTATGGAATTTGCTCCCACCAACTTGGACAGGTTTAAAAAAATATTGGACAAATCAACAGAGGATAAGGCTATCAATGGCTACTAGCCAAGATGGCTGTGCTCTGCCTCCACAGTCAAGAGGAGGTCTGCTTCCAAATACTAGCTGCTGGAAACCACAGGAAGGGAGAGTGCTCTTGCACTCGGGTCCTGCTTGTGGGCTTCCCATAGGCATCTGGTTGGCCATTATGAGAACAGGATGCTGGACTAGATGGGCCACTGGCCTATCCAGCAGGCTCTTATTATCTTCTTAAGTATGAGGTCCTATTTTTCTACTCTACATTGCCTGAACTCAAAGCAAGTGCTGTCTATGAGTATGCTCATTCACTTAGAGCAGAGTTCTTCTACTTTGGGTCTCCAGATGTTGTTGAACTACAGCTCCCATCATCCCCAGCCAGCTTAGCCAATGGTTAGGGATGATGAAGTTGTAGTCCAATAACATCTGGAGACTCAAGGTTTAAGAAGGCTGAGCGAGATCACAAGCTGGCATTTCCTGCTGAAACAGAGTACAGCATGCAAATGTTGCCTGTTCTGTATTCAATATGCGTTCCCAATAGGAACTGGCACTATGACATTCAAATGTCATATAAAATTATCACAATTGTTACATTTCTGTGTACAGTACATGTATGTAGATACATCAAAGCCTCATGCAACACTATTCTTAACTGATGTTAACTTTTTGTAATAAAATTACTCCGCATCAAAAATGCATAACAGATTTTTTAAATGAAAAAATGTTGTTGTTGTTATTTGCCTTCAAGCCAATTATGACTTATGGCCACCCTATCAATCAGCAGCCTCCAATAGCATCTGTTATAAACCACCTTGCTCAGATCTTGTATGTTCAGGTCTGTGCCTTCTTTTATGGAATCAATCCATCTCTTGTTTGGTATTCCTCTTTTCCTACTCCCTTCTGTTTTCCCCAGCATTATTGTCTTTTCTGATGAATCATGTCTTCTCGTGATGTGTCCAAAGTATGAACCTCAGTTTCATAATTTAGCTTCTAATGATAGTTCTGGTTTAATTTGTTCTAACACCCAATTATTTGTCTTTTTCGTAGTCCATGGTATGCACATAGCTCTCCTCCAACACCACATTTCAAATGAGTTGATTTTTCTCTTATCCACTTTTTTCACTGTCCAACTTTCACATCCATACATAGAGATCGGGAATACCATGGTTTGAATGATCCTGACTTTGGTGTTCAGTGATACATCTTTGTATTCGAGGACCTTTTCTAGTTCTCTCATAGCTGCCCTCCACACTCCTAGCCTTCTTATCAAGCATAAAAATATGTACAAGATCACATCTCACAATAAGCAAATATATCACATTATATCATTAACAACCCCTCCCCTCTCCAGAAATATACATGGAAATGTGTTAAATAAGCAGTAGCTCCACTTCAGCAAAGATTTAGGACATGAGCTAGGCTCACAATAACAGAACTACAGAAAGTATGCAATATGAACCATTAGCCATGTATCTTCAGATAAGCAAACCTGTGTATTTCCTGAATCCTCAATCAATCATCCTCAATCTTTAAACACATTACATGGCCATGAGACCCACTGAAATCAGTAAGACTTACTTTCACATAGAAGACAATCTAGAAGTATTTGCTTGCACAACATCTGTACTATGATGTATAGAAACAGCTGCCTGGGACTGGGGTGAGGATGCTGGAAGTTGCCTCTTCCCTCCATGAATGCAGTTAATCAGGTCTGCCCCTTTAGCATTATACCTCCAAGGAGAACACTATAAATATCAGTCCCCTTAGCATGCAGACAAAGGCTGGCAAAACACTAAATTGACTCATTTGATTAGTTTTTGTCAGTTACAATGCACATTTATCTATAAATGCAGTCTTCTGTAAGATCAATATGTTTATTGAGTTTATTTTTCAATAAAGTTTGAGATGTTTTCAATTAATAAGTTGAAACATAACCTATAAAAACTACTCAACCAGCACGTTCTCCAGCATGTATGCAGACAACACAGCTGAGAAACACCAACTGGACCATTTTATTTTGAGATCATCCCCCACCCTTGGCAGTACAACAGGAAGACTCAACATAGGCTTGATAGGAATGTGCAAACTCTATCCTATTAGTTTTGTGTCTATAGGGTTGCCATATTACAGTTCCAGAAATCCGGGCAGGTTAATTTGCATATTATGCAAATTATTTGCATATTAATATTTGGATTGTCCAGTTGTTTTGTTTTTGTGCCTAGGAATTACCACCAAAAACTGGGGAAAGATGTGAGAAATCTTTTTTTTAAAAGCAACATTTTTAGCCTTAAATGCCTAGACTCTAATTTCCAACACTATGGAGTATTTATTGATTGATTAAGAGAATTTATATCCTGCCCTTTTGCTGTTAAAAACAGAGCTCAGGACAGCTTACAAATATAATAAAAACAATAAAAATACACAATCAATATAAAAACATAATAAAAACACAAAATAGCAACAAACATAAAGTAAGTCAGGGCAGCAATACGGTTAACCATATACGATATATTTCAAAGATGTGGTGGGTGGAGAAAAACAAGAAGCCAAAATGTTAGGAAAAGGAGTCTTTCACACAACATGCTCAGTTGTAAATACTGTTGCAGCAAGCTTTACAAGTTCCTCCAGTATTCCACTGGTGCAGGCACTCAGACATTCAAAGTATCTGTATGTTTCTTAGGTTTTATAAAAGCAGAGCTTTGCTTAACTCAAAATTTCTTCTCCCTTTGATCAACCACATCTACACAGGTTTCACCTCCATACTCAAAATGAAACTGGGCCTGGAAGTGTGCAACAACCCCACACATACCGTGCTAATTAGATTACCAATGCCAGGATGTCTGTCTTATCGACTACTCTCCTGCTCCCCCCCACCCCGGGCATCATAAAAGACCCAGTCCTGGGTTCAGAAAGAAAATAAATATCTGGTCCTCTTCAAAGTATTGATAAGCCTCTTGTTTTAATTGAAATAATAATTATAAATTCTTGTTCTTATCACTAATGGGAGTTAATTATCTTGCATATGCTGCTGTTGCTTCTATGGCTGTAATGGAGTGAGGTTAAAGATAAGTGAAATGCAAATAGGAAAAAAACAACACAAAAGGCAGTAACACTTTCCTAAATGTAATACCATACCAACCACAACAAGATTCCTATGAGTAAGGCAGAAAACTAAGCATCTCACAACCAGTCAAGATTCCTAACCAAAAACCAAAAATATGATAAATGAAGAAATATTTATATAAAAGCATGACTATCAAATATATTTAATATTTACACAAACTGTAAAGATATTTATAGCGCAATCCTAGGTTTATTTATTCAGAAGCAAGTCCCAGCGTATTCAGTGGGGCTTACTCAAACAGGGACAGAAATGCAACTTCAAGTGATAAGCAACTTCATTCACACAACCCAAAATTCCAAATCATGCCACTTTACGCTGTTTTGCAACTGTTTATACCTGTTTTTATGGTTATTGGATTTTAAATGGCTTTATTTCTTGTTGTGAGCTGCCTTGGTTTCCAACCCTACCTCACAGGGGTGTTGGAAAGACTCCATACACGCACACGCACACGCACACACTGCAGATGTATAAATACATACAGCCCATATAATAGTTTATTGTCAAACCAGTTGGTCATTGCAGAAAAATCAGTATTAGTTTTAAAAAAATCAGTATTACTTTCCTACAGAATAAAAACTGTAATACTTAAGTAAGCCCTGCCTACTTGCTTTAAAATAGGACTGGAGGGCACAAACACAATTCTTTTTTACATTCACTCCAAAGCCCCATTGATTTTCAGCACATTCATAACCATGTCTACTCAAAAGTAAGTCCTGTTGAATTCAATGGGATTTACTCTGGGCATATGGGATTAGCATTGCTTTTACAAAAAGCAAGTATTGGGAAGGTTTTCAAAACACTGCCCAAGATCTGACTCCTGCACACAAGAGGAAAAAAACCTGAAATGTATATACTTACCCAATTTATGAGATTTTCAGATAAACAGGGGGTGAAACCACCATTTTGTTTTCTAGACACTGCCTAAGGTCAGTGAAACTGAAACACAATCCCTGATTGGCTGCAATCCTGAACGGGCGGGGTTAAAGCTACGAAGTGCTATACAGTACTGTTTAAAGAAAGGTTTAACAGTCGGGGGGGCGGCTGACGTTTTTATGTATATCTCGAGAACCGGACCACCTAGAAACTTTTTTTTTTTAAAATTAAAGCTGAGAATCCGGGCCACCTAAAGGGCTAGCCGGGCGCCGGGTGGCATGCATAGAATCCGGGTAAAACCCGGCTAACCGGGCAATATGGCAACCCTATGTGGCTATCACCACACTATTGAAAAGTGACATTGCACTCAGGATGCAAATGCAGATATGCTATTACTACAAGAGAATGACTTTCTACATTTCTATGTTGTGCGTCAGTTCATCGCCAATACATTCATTTAAAAGTATGGATTTTTAAAAATAAATGAAGGCTATTCTGGATGGCATCTGATTGTCCTGATGCGCAACCTATACTCTGGACAAGAGGCTACTGTAAAGACAGAATATGGAGAAACTGATTGGTTCCCAATCAGAAAGGGTGTGAGATAGGGGTATATTTTACCACCCTATTTGTTTAATCTACATGCAGAACACATCATATGGAAAGTGGAACTGGACCAAGATGAAGCAGGTGTGAAAATTGGAGGGAGAAATATCAATAATTTAAGATATGCAGGCGATACCATACTACTAGCAGAAACCTGTAATGATTTGAAACAAATGCTGATGAAAGTTAAAGAGGAAAGCACAAGAGCAGGACTACAGCTAAATGTCAAGAAGTCTAAAGTACTGACAACAGAAGGTTAATGTAACTTTAAAGTTGACAACGAGGACATAGAACTTGTCAAGGATTATCAATACCTTGGCACAGTCATTAACCAAAATGGAGACAATAGTCAAGAAATCAGAAGAAGGCTAGGACTGGGGAGGGCAGCTATGAGAGAAGTAGAAAAGGTCCTCAAATGCAAAGATGTATCACTGAACACTAAAGTCAGTGTCATTCAGATCATGGTATTCCTGATCTCTATGTATAGACGTGAAAGCTGGACAGTGAAAAAAGTGTGTAAGAGAAAAATACACTCATTTGAAATGTGGTGTTGGATGAGAGCTTTGTGCATACCATGGACTGCAAAAAAAGACTAATAATAATAATAATAATAATAATAATAATAATAATAATAATAATAATAACTTTAATTTATAGGCCGCCTATCTGGCCGATGGCCACTCTAGGCGGCGTGCAATAAAACATGATAAAATACAATAAATAATTGGGTGTTAGAACAAATTAAACCAGAACTGTCACTAGAAGCTAAAATGATGAAACTGACGCTATCATATTTTGGACACATAATGAGAAGACATGATTCACTAGAAAAGACTAATTCTGGATGGAAGTGGCTGCTTAATTATGTATGGTTTCCAATATCATGGTTATATGTCTAGTGTTATCTGTTTCAACACTTACAGCTTCAGCCAGTGGATATGTAGTTCCAGATCTTGGAAAAGTTACTTTTTTGAACTACAGCTCCCATCAGCCTAATCCAGTGGCCATGTTGCCTAGGGCTGATGGGAGTTGTAGTTCAAAAAAGTAACTTTTCCAAGCTCTGCCTTTATGATTAAAATCTTTTATGAATCCTGCAGAACATGCCTATAACATTCCCCCATGATGACTGCCCCATGTGTTATAAACAAATAGAGGGCAATGAATATATTTGACTGAAGTTAAAGTTGTCTGAATGTATGACAAGTTCCCCACATAGAGCCTGATAGTTTGACTAACTAAAATATGCCATGAGACATGCATGCTATAGTAGTATACCAGAATTTCTGCAAAGGTGTTTAAAAGTTTCACATAACTTACACAACAACCACTTTATGTACTGTGTTTGGTTCCTCAAAATATACATAGTTTCATCTTGTTTTTTAACTTACTTGATTTAAAGTGGCCCTGCCATTCCTATATATTTACATTATTTCTTATTTGCCATGCAAGGGTTGACTTGTCTGTTGCTTCCTAAGTTCCTGAGTTGCATCAGTCTCATTTTTATAAGGGAAGTAGTTCATCCCAATGGAATTGATAGGTTAAGAGATCAATACAATCCAAACATTGCACTTTAGTATAGCTGCTTCTTACTAGATCCTTCTTGTTCAAGATATGTTGTTATTCTCACCCCATTACAACCCTCCCCCAGATCATACAGAGGTACAGGTAACTTTTCTTAAAGCCAGATTTTGCTTCTCTCTTTTGATTCCAGGGATGCCTGCCATTCTTAGATTTCAGATGTCTAACTAGACCAAGGGGTAGATAGACAATAAATATGTATAAACATTCAAAACATTCTTTAAATAAAACCAACCGGAAGATATATAAATTGTACTCAGATAAATGGCTTTCCATTAACAGCCACAAGGCAATTGGCATGCCATGGAATCTCCCACAAATCTTTTGCATCCTGTACAAATATGCAGCTAAAAATAGCAAATATTCATAACAGATGTATAAAAACTCATTTTGTGTATTTTAGATACATATTAGAGTTGCAGGCATTAAGATGTATTCCTAAACATGCTTACAAAGGAGCAATTCTAATAAACTTGGTGAAACTTAATTCTGAATAAACATGCTTAATTGATTAATTGGTAGGAGCCAATTTTAAATGCTGGGCTAATAGATCACAAACAGCTGGTATAGCATAGTGGGGAGGAGACCCTGGCTGGGAGTCCAGAGTCTGCGAGTTCAAATTCCCGCTCATGTCTTCTAGGTGTCAAGGGCCAACTAAAGATCACCCCCACAGTGAGTGGCTCAGGGGTTATGTGCCCTGCCACCTGTGCAGCCTAGGGCAAGCTGCATAGTCTCAAGGAGCCCAGTTGCCCCTCAGCTGGCAGTTGCGGACAAGGAAGGGGCTGGCTTGTGCAGCTATGGCAAGCTGAGCAGGCCCTAGCTAACTGGAGAGGACTAGCCTCAGAGGGAGGTAATGGTAAACTCCCTCTGAATACCGCTTACCATAAAAACCCTATTCATAGGGTTGCTATAAGTCAGGATTGACTTGAAGGCAGTCCATTTCCATTCAATAGGTCACAACTTTTTATTTGTTCATTTTTTTAGTTTATCAAGGTCCTGATATGTAGCAGGGAATGGAAAGAGAAACCGCATTTCTTTACAGCAATAAGATAACTTTGTTCATTAAATTTCAAGTTATCTAAAAAAAAGTTGGTGTAACACGGACATTGATTTACTTGTAATTAATTAATTGTCCTGGGACAACAGAGCTAAGGAACCACACTCTGTGCCATCTAGCAGGAGACAAAGGGCCACTGGATGACTGTCCCGTGTCTCCCAGGAAGAACATCACAGTAAGTGAAATACCAGCATTATCCAATCCATTAATCAGAAAAGGAGCCACTGCAGGAAACTTGCTTTCCAATCCCTGCCAGAAAAATTACTTGGCTCCAACTGCCAGTGGCCCTAAGGCAGGGGTCACCAACCTGGCTCTAGCAGGCACCATGGCACCCATTAAGGCTTTCATTGACATCCCTAGGAAGGAGCCCCATGCTGAGCTTGCTTTTTTTTTTTTTTTTTTTTAAAAGGTAACTTTTTAGTTCTCCAATAACAAAATGTACACAGTCCCTTCTAATCAATGCCTGAGAAATGAGCCAGCCTGGCTTCTTCTTCATCTCAGATTTAATGGCAAAGCAAGACCAAGGCTACTCCCGCCCATCAGTGATTCTAGCCAATGAGTGAAGTCAGATTTGTGATTGACAAGTGAGTTGTTTGGACATCAGGCAATAGGAATCCCTGAGGCCCTAAACAGCTTCTTTTCCCCCCTCCCCTTTAGTCCATTTTTCCTGCTTCTGTCTTAATTTCCAGCAGTTATTGGAATCTCCGTAGTTTGTCCTTCCTTTTTTCTTAGCCACCAGGGTGCATCTTTCTCATAGTGGATTTGTCTAAGATCAGGTACTCCCAAGAAGTTATTTTCTGCAATTATTACTATTAAGTGCAAGTAGATGTTAAATAATCCCCTCCCAAAATGCAAATGAAAAATGACAACTCTGCAGAAGCAGCAATGACTGTACTAATTTTGCAGTATACTATGCCACCCATGGCAGCCAATTTGTGTTATGCTATACCCCCATGGTACCCATTTGTGATTGACACCCTCACCACCCTATCAAAATTAAAATGTGCCTTCTGGTCTAAAAAGGTTAGTTAGACCCTAAAGAAAGCATTCAGGCCACATCTGTCAGCCAGAGCACTAAGGGCTACTGAGCTGTGTGAGAGCTTTTGGGTCTTCTGTATTATTACGCCTTTTGCAAGCCACCTTGAGAATCATTTGATTTAAAGACAGAGTAAAAATCTTCAAAATAAATTCTAATCTATTAACAAGCACATGATTAGTCAACTCTTCTTAATTGCTGTGTGTGTGTGTGTTTAACGGTCACTTGATTTCTATGGGCAACAATGAATTTAATTTTGGTATATCATTACCATCTTTAGAGACACATTAAATCTTGTTGACAGGCAGTATTGTAATTGTCAGTCCCGTAATTGTCTTTTGGTCTCTATAGGCATCTAAAGAAATTGTTTTCTTATATCACTGCACCTCTTTACCCTGGCCTTTGACACCTGAGATGTGTGCTATCAGGACTCACCCTAGTCCCATGACTGTAATTTGCTTTTAATATTGAATTTTAAATTGTTGTAACCTGCACTGGGACCTGCTGATGAAGGGTGGGTAATAAATATAATAAATATAAAAATATGATTGTGATTTTAAAATAGTAGCTAACACTTGCAAAGAAATCTTGATCTCATCATAAGTAGTTCCATAATGACCACCTTCAGACATCAGTTGAAATTAAGAAATCTGAGGTTGTCAGTAGTAATTTCTGTGAGATTCTGAGAACGTTCACTTTTTCTCCCTTAATGTATTATTTTTGTTGTATATAGGGCCAGCGCCAAAGTGCCCTGCAGCCCACAGCAGCCACTGAAGGGCCCTTCATTAGGGTGGAGGAATAGCACTCTCCTTCTGCAATCCATGGCAGGGTCCCTGCTGCGAATCGCAGGGAGCTTGCAGGCCAGCTCCCTGTTCGCTCGCTCCACCTACCTCTCTTCTGTCTGCTGCGCTGAGTGCGCGGGGCTGCCATCAACCAAGGTAGTGGCTAGGGTTGCCAGGTTCATGGCCTGAGACTGATCCTGTATCTTTAGGAGAAGAGAAAGTCAGCCAAGTGCAGGTGTTCTTGCAACCCTGTAATGGGAAAAACCACAAGGTGGAATTCTTTCTTCTCACTGCACAACATTTAAAGATACAGAAGACCTCTTGGAGACCGGGCCTGGCAACCAAGAGGTCTTCTGTATCTTTAAAAGTTGTGCAGGGAGAAGGGAGAATTCCACCTTGTGATTTTTCCCATTACAGGGTTGCAAGAACACCTGCACTTGGCTGACTTTCTCTTCTCCTAAAGATACAGGATCAGTCTCAGGCCATGAACCTGGCAACCCTAGTAGTGGCAGAGGCTTCTTTAAGGGGCTGATGCACCTACCACCATCTTGGTTGCTGGCAGGCATGTGTGCGTGCATACGTGTAGCGAACCACGCATGCATGCCATCAGCCAGGATGGCAGCGGAGGTATCAGCCCCTTAGAGAAGCCTCCACCACCATTTTGATTGATGGCAGCCCTGCGCGCACAGCAGCAGGACACAGGAGAGATGTAGGTGGAACAGGCGGGAGCCATGTGCCCAGAGTGCATGCCTGACTGTGTGTGGGTGCTGGAGCCCGGAGCAGGCTGGTGCCCAAGGGACTCGGCATGCCTGGCGCTGACCCTGGTTGTATATGTGTGGTTTTTTACTCAGTTTTAAATCCTATTAGTTACGCTGTTGTAAACATAGGTTCTTAGGGTTAAGGGTAAGTAATAAATGCATAACTAATAATTGACATCAAGCAGGTGCCTTCATTGTATTTCTTTCATTGCCTGCTTAAAGCTTTTCGGTTTAGGCAAGCCTTTCCAGACACATAGATGATGATCAATTCTAATTTTTTTACTTAGTAGCTGTTTTAATTGTTTTAAATATGTTTTCATTACTTGTTTTAACTGTTCGATTGATAATTTTAATGTTTTTTGTAAACCCATTAGAGGTCTTGACATTCAAGCGGTATATAAATTTTGTTACATAAATAAAACTTAAATTATGATGTTCACTCACTATTAAAAATGACATGAAAGCATCTACTGCTTCATTAAAATCTCCCCCAAAGCTTCAGCATTATTTGTTATTTCCTTACATATATATATTCACTAACAGGCAAAAACCCTTGAAGATTAAGAACCTACCTATAGCAAACAGATATATCAAGCTTTAAAAAGCAGGGAAATTGGGCAGCTATAGTGAATGCTCCTGGGGAGCAGGAGACCTGACCTCCTCTCTGAGATATTGTACTACCCTACAAAGTTGTAAAAATGCAAACACAATTTGGGTTGGTCTTTCACAGTCCAATCCACTTCCTGTGTAGCTTGGAAGAATTTGGTAACATGTGCCTCTGAGCATATGGTGAGTGGTGGCAACACTTGCCATCTCCAAAGATGGAGAATTACATTTTTGTATGTTTGTTGGTGCTGTTCTTACTTTGCTTCTTTCCTGTGATACTACTGTTTCTACAGGGAATCTAACCTAGAAAATTAAATTTCTCTCATTCATCCTAGAAATTTGTGTCAAATTTATTTTTATTAATTTCAAAGCCTGTTTATTGGTCATTGTCATATGATGGTGAAGACAGCCTTTTGTGTTTCAAACTGGAGATTATGTTCTATTTCTATTTTGGGTGCATTAAGAATTGGATCTGAAACTGCAGTTTGATTTAAAATAAGACTGACTACAATATGTTGCTACTTATTTATTATTTGATTTATTATTTGATTTATATCCTGCCCTTTCTCCCAGAAGGAGCCCAGGGCTTAAGCAATGACTCTACCCATTGGAAAAGAACTATTTTAAGAGTTTCTTAGGACAGGTTAAAGTGACCACAGGGGATGGGGAGGGGAGGAAGGGCAGAGGGGAAGAGGGGGATGGGAGCAGCAGGAGGGGGAGGGGAGGGGGAGGGCATGTTTGATCATTTGCATGTTTATTGAGTTCAGTGGGATTTGCTCCCAAGCAATCATACTTAGGATAAGTAAAAATGACCATGAGGGGAGGAGAAGAGAGAGGCAGGGAGGGCTGGAGTGGGCAGGGGCGGAGGAAGAAGGGAGGATGAAGGGAGAGGAGAGGAGAAGGAGGGGAACGGCAGGTCTGATGATTTGCATGTTTATTGAGTTCAATGGGATTTACTCCTGTGTAATCATGGTTAGGATAGGTAAAACTGACCATGGGGAAGAAGGAGGGGAGGGGAGAGAAGAGGGAAGAAGGGAGGGGAGAGGGTAGCATAAGGAGGGGAAGGAGGGACTGGAATTAAAAGTGGAGGGGCAAAAGGGAGGTGATGGTATGGAGTAGGGGGGAGGATAGGCTTGATCATTTGCATGCTTATTGAGTTCATTGGGATTTATTTCCCCACAATCATGCTTAAGATATGAAAAACTGACCATGGGGGAGGAGGAGTTGGAAGGGAGGGAAAGGAGGAGGAGGGGGAAGGAGAGGATTGGAAGGGGATGGGGAGGGGAAAGGAGGGGCAAAGGAAGGGGGAGGGAAGTGATAAGGGGAATGGTTAGGAGGGAGGAGGAGGGGAGGGCAGGTTTCATCATTTGCATGCTTTATGAGTGCAATGGGATTGACTCCTGTGCAATCATGCTTAGGATACATGAAATTGACCTGGTGGAGAAGCAGGAAGGGGGAGGAGGGGGAGGGGAGGAGATTGGGTGGGTGAGCACTGGGCAGAGCAGACGCCCCTTTCCTTTCCAAAAGGAAAACTTTGTGAACAGTATCATTCTTCTTCTGGGTTTCCCCCAACTTTTTATTCTACAGCAGGCACATGTAGCCTCCCACCCAAATTTAAACCAAATCTGTCCCTGGCCACACCCACAAAAGAACTTTATTTTACTTTAGACAGTCATGTCTTCTCCCAAAGAATCCTGGGAAGTGTAGTTAGTGAAGGGTACTGAGAGTTGCTAGGAGATGCCCTGTTTCCCTCACAGAACTTCAATCAGAGCAACTTACTGTTAAACCACTCTGGCCACTGGAGCTCTGTCAGGGGAACAGGTGTCTCCTCTCAGCACAAACTACACTTCCCAGGATTCTTTGGGGGAAGCCATGACTGCCTAAAGTGAAATAAAGATCTGGTGTGGGTGTGGCCCCCTGATTAGGCAAGGCAAGCATCTGGGAGTCTGGCTTTTAGAACACTAACAGTTGGTTCTTACTGAGTATGCCCGGGGTTATCACTGAGTTCAATGCTGATTTTTACTTAATTTCAGCACATTATGGGAACACTGATAGAAAAAAGTCAACAGGGGTCTGTTTTTTTCTTTTTTTTGCAATTTGAACTCTCAATTCACTCTGACTGTTTTGTGTATCTCTGTGAAAATTTAGAGGGTTGTTAAGCAAGCATTTCTGAGTTCAGGGCTATAAGTTTTGTAGGGTTTTGTTTTAAAATGAGTTTATGGGAAGCATCAGAATGCTAATTATGGAGATTACAACCTCACTTTTCAATCAAAATTCTCAGTGATCATTAAATCGTCTATGGTTGCCATCCTATCAGGGCCAGTCCTAAAGGGCGGCCAGATTGGGCACTGGCCCAAGGGCCCCAGAGCTACAGGAGCCCCTAAGGGGCCCCTGAGGGGCCCTCTGCTCCCCTTCCGTGGTCCACACACCCCATGCCCCCCACTTACCTGTCAGCCAGCTTTTTAGCATTGCCCTTAATGAAGATGGTGACCGCAGCTTCCCTAAGGTACTGAAGCTGCTGCTGCCATCTTAGTTGATGGAAGAGATGTGTGCACATAGCACGCACGTGTGCCATCAACAAAGATGGCGGCGGAGGCTTCATTCTCCTTAGGGAAACTGCAGCCGCCATCTTCATTAAGGGCAATGGTAAACACTAGACAGGTAGGGGGGCTGTGGGGGGCACGTGCACGCACACACACACCCACTGGGGGGCCAGGGCAAGCTGATGCCCAAGGGCCCCCGCATGCCTGGAGCTGGCCCTGCATCCTATAATCCCTGTGATGGCATCCCAGGGATCATAGGAATCACTTGATCTTCCCTCTTCAAAGACACAGAGATAGAGAGAGGGATCCAACCTCAGAAAGTGATCCAATGCCAAATTCCCCACCATGCCACCACAGCAACTTTCATGGCCCCGACCCTACTTATGTTGGAGCACCAATGTTGGTAGGGCTAAGAAGGAGACATGTTGAGGTGGTTTGAGAATATGACAGGGGTGGACCATGGGAAGGCTTGGATCCAAAGGGTCCAATAACTTTTAAGTTCACTGACATGCCCCCAAACCTGGCAGGAATTTACATTAGTTGAGATACATCACTCCCATTTATTTCTCTCCCACTAGATAGAGGAGTGCTAGCGTGTTCTTTTGTCCTCACTTCTACTCTGCCAGCAGTCAGAAGGGGGAGAGAAACCAGGTTTCCCACCACCACCATATTGGCAAACAAACAAAATATGTTATCCAGGGCTGGCACCAAAAGGTGGCCAGGTTGGGTCCTGGCTGAGGGCCCCTGCGGCCCAGAGGGGCCTCTCATTAGGGTGTGGGGGTAGTGTTCCCCTTCTGCAACCGTGCTGCAGATCACAAAGATGGAGCTCCCCGCCCCTACAGACTGTGTGGATTTGCAGCACCCGCCCACTCCACCTACCTCTCCTCCCTTTTTGTGAATGCCCTACAAGCTGCACACACAGCTGCCATCAACCAAGATGGCAGCAGAGCCTTCACTAAGGGGCTGATACCCCTACCGCCATCTTGACTGATGTCAGGCATGTGCACACAATGCAGCGTAGCGTGCATGCATGCCATCAAAGAAGATGGAAGTGGAGGTATCAGCCCCTGAAAGAAGCCTCTGCCACCATCTTGGTTGATGGCAGCAACCTGTGCACCTAGTGAGCAGGGCATTCACAGAAAGAGATAAGAGATAGGCGGAGTTGTCCCGCATAGCTGGGAACAGGGGGCCCAGGGCAGTCTGGTGCCCAAGGGCCCAATCACAATAGCCCTTGTGTTATCCATAATAAAGAGATGATCCACATACTATCAAAAGCTGCTGCTTTTGCAGTGCAGTGGTGGTTGCAAAGATTGTTTCATTTGCTGTTTTTGTATATACTGTTCATTAACTCTGGGCAAAAAGTAATCCAATTTGAAGTAGTTTTTATTTATATGATAGCACAAAATCCTCAGACTCTACCAAATAATTTTCTTTATTTATATACATTTCCCAGAGGAACATACATGAAGATATGCAAGCCAGATATGAAATGCAGTTTGAGGACCTAACCCAGACGATGGGTGGCCTTTCCTAAATCCAGATCAAGAGTGGGTGTTCTCCAGTCCTTGCAACAGCCAAAACTAGGTTTTCAATTTGAAGTGGAATGAGTGCAAGGGCTCAGGCTTGAGCTAGAGGTATACCAAGTGGAAGGTTCTGTTCTGTTGGCCAGATGACCACAGAAGGTCAGGCTCCCACTATTTATATAAGGCCTGTCCAACCCAGAGGCCTCATATTCATACTCCTGGCCAATTGCAAATAGCAATGTTGCTCACTGCTATTCCCTTCCATGACTGAAGAGAGCTTTCTAACTTAAGCAACTTACCTTAGCTCCATACCTTCCAGGTCTCAAAGTCAGGTTCAGCCCCAGCCACGCCCTAATGGCTTGGAGGATTTCAACCAAAACGCAGAGCAGGTTTCTAGAGAGGATGCTTCAGATATCACAATGGTATGTGATATGAAAATGGACTGCCTTCAAGTCGATTCCGACTTATGGCGACCCTATGAATAGGGGTTTCATGGTAAGCAATATTCAGAGGTGGTTTACCATTGCCTTCCTCTGAGGCTGAGAGGCAGTGACTGGCCCAAGGCCACCCAGTGAGCTTCATAGCTATGTGGGGGTTCAAACCCTGGCCTCCCAGGTAGTAGTCCAACACTCTAACCACTACACCACACTGGCTCTGCTCATTCATATAGACAGATTAAAAGCCTTTCCTTGCTATGCTAATTTATCACCAGCAGTTGCTGTGGAAAATGGGTTTCTCTGAATGTATCTTATGTACATTTGGGCTCTTCATAGAAAGGTGTCACTCACTTCAAGCCTTTCCATTTCATGGCCTGTATTGGTGTACTTTTTACAAATGTTCTTCTTGTCCGTGTCTGTGCATGCAAAAAAGCACACCAACCTGCCAACTTTGGAACCAGTTCATGCATCTTCTAAAGTGGACTCTAGCCACAAAACTTCTATCACCAGTGATGCAGTAGAGCAGGAATGGGGGAGGCACAGCTCCAGAACCTTTTTCCAGAGCAGGAGCAATGATATCATCTGACCTTCCATGCCCTGACAAGTGAATGGGGTGAAAATGAGGCTTTCAAATTTGGTTTTGACAGATTTACTTAGAGCAGGGTCAGCCAAGGTGGTGTCTTGTTCAGAGCAGGATTCACGAGGCTGAGACACAGGTGCAATTAAATCTTGTTTTATTAAAGTAATGGATACATCAAAAGCAGTGCACTTCATAGAAACCTCTAAGCTAGCTCACTAGAATTCCCTAACGGCACTCTAGACATGCTCTGCAACATGTGAAGAAAGTTGACTCAGCAGCTCAACCCAGAGAGCTGCAGTCTTAAGTAGGGAAAGTTTTAGATCATAATCTCTGGCTCCTTTGCAAGTCCTGCCTCTGTCCTGTCCGCTTCTCGCGGCGTCGAGAGCAGGGTGACAGGGTGTGTGCTTCCAACGGCTCGTTCGAAAGAACCGTCTCCTTAGCAACTGGCTCGAGGTCAGGGGGCGGTGACGTGCTTGAGGCATCCCAAGAGCCGCTTGGTAAAGGGGGAGTCAATGCCCCCTCCGAAACATCTTCCAATGGCTCCTCCAACCTGTCTGGGACCGGCACGCTCCCCTCTTCAGGGATCGCGCCATCCGTGGGAACTGGCCCAGAGTCATCCTCACTCCCCTCCCAAGGTCTTGCTGAGACTCAACAACTCCTTGGTCTTCCGCGCCTTCTGACAGCTGGGAAACCTGAAACTCATGTCTTCCCCCTCTCTGGCCCTCGTGGGGGAACGGAGGCTCAACAGGTGGTTCCCTTCATATGTTGTTGGACTCCAACTCCCATCATCCTCAACCAGCATGGCCAATGGATAAGGATGATGGGAGCTGTAGTATAACATTTATACTGGCTATCCCTGGCATAGAGGACGTATGAGGACAATATTCAAACAGGGTCTGGATACTTTGTTCCTTTTATCAGTTTGAATGGTAACACTTGTTTGCAAGTTTGTTTGCATTTCTCATTAAAAGGTAAAGGTTGCATTTCAGCTGGCTGAAAATCTTTTGTTAAAGTTCAATAGGTTTTGTAGTCAGATGTAATCCACTCTAAATTCAATGGAACTTGCTCCTAGGTGACAGGCATAGAATTGCACTCATGCCACATGGATAATCAGGGATGTCAACCCAGGTCTCCTGACCCAGAATCAAGCATGCTAATGAGTATACCACTCTGTGTCAGCTCACTATTCTATTATTGTCCACTGATCCTAACAACTTGCTGTGCTCTTTGGGGAGGTGTGTGTGTGTAGATAGATAAATATAGATCATGAATCAACACAACTGCCTGCATTTTTGGCTCTCCTTGGAACTGCCATTATGAACTTCTCCAACTTCAAAATTTATCATTACACCACTGTCTATCACAATATTTTTGTTAGTTTTTAAAGTGCCACTCGATCCTTGGCTATCTTCCCTACAACAGCTAATATACTTATTCCTCAGGAATAGGCAAATGAAAACACCCAAATGAAGATGTTGTGCATGTGATTAAACATGTTGAACCTTCATTTCTTCTCTAATCTTCTCCAGTGCTTTAGTATTCTGATAATCTGATTACTATTTTAGCATATAACTGATGGATGAGTAAGAAATATGTTTATGCCAGAAAGACAGCGTGTCTGTGCACATATTTGTAGATGAACGAGTATGTAAGATTTAGCTGTAATCCAGAATTCAGTATCTTTGCATATTACATAAAGCTTTGTATGTCTGAGGAAAAACATGCATCATCTTCATGTTGTCTTTAGGCACTTGGACAGTGACTAAACTTACAGCCTTGCCAGCAGGAATTTTGCTTAGTTAAGTATTTGGGGTTCATAGTATTTGAAGGAGATAGAAGATAAAAGCTTTCGCCCCTCAAAACTTGCAGAAGTTCAAATTTTAATCCTTAGTCACAAGTGTTTACTGGTCCCAGAGACACTATGCTTGGGCAATGCAAGCAGTCCTTTGCAACTCCCAACCACCTCATGGAATAGCTACTGAGGCTTGTACACCTCATGATTTTGTCTAATCTTTTTGAATATCCAGATTTAAAGTTACCTATATATTTTAATGATTAGCAAAAGACCCTTCTTTAAGCAAATTATAAAACTAAAGATGGTTGCATATCAAATGGTGTATAATGTTAAATTTCTGGTATTTTTAAAAAATGAAAACAAATCAAGTTTCCAATCTATGTAACAGTTTAAAAAATCATATTCTTGTTTTTCTGGCTCTTCTTCCTTCAATAAACATTTCCTTCACAGCAAGTCAGTAAGAACTGATTAGGAAAAAGGAACTCATTTCTCTATATATGATCAAACTTCAAATTACAGTACTGTGTTGATACTGCTTCCCACCAAGATATTCCGTATATCTTGTTTGGACCAGTTCGTGACCGTGTATTTGGATGATATCCTCATACTTCTATATCAGGATTTCAGGTTAACCCCTAACTGATGACTATTCTCTTGAGATGGCTGCTGGCACAACTGCAGGGTGTGAGATAATTGGTACAGTCTTTTACTCCTTTGCTGAAATTATACAGCCACAAGAGTGGCTGTATACTATAGCCAGCGTGGATTTTTCACGTTCCACAATGTTAAATTGAAAATACCCCCCATGCCATTCTGATGTTTCCCATAAGTTCATTTCAAAACAAAACCTTACAAAACTTATAGTCCTGGACTCAGAAACGCTTGCTTAACAACCCTTTAAATTTTCATGGCAATACACAGAGCAGTCAGAGAAAATAGCGAGTTCAAAGTGTAAAAAGAGAGAGAGAAAACTAGACCCCTTTCGGACTTTTTTCTGTCAGAGTTCTCATAATCTGTGGAAATTCATTAAAAATCAGCCATGTTCTCAGAGTACCTGGAATCCTATTACTGACCTTGACCCATACTCTGACCTTCATCTTCTGCAATTAAAAAATTAAAAAATGCCTGGCTGATTTTTAATTAATTTAAGAAATTTTGCATTGAACTGAAAGATAGCGCCGGGCATGGTCAATAAGAACCAACTGTTAGTTCTTCCTCTTTTTGTTTTATTTCTTCCAAAATTAATTGCATTTTCTGTTGTTTCTTTTTTTTAATTCAGAGTTACATTTAATAAGATATCCCCTCATAAATGCCTTACTTGTATCCCAAACGATATTTTCACTTGTTCCTTTATGTAAATTATGTTCAAAAAACTCTTTTAATTTCTTCTTACATTCTTGTACTACTTTGTCATTCTGTAATAAAGATTCATTTAGTCTCCATCTAAATCCAAGATTTTTCTTTTTTAAAGTTAATATCACAGGGTTATGATCCGAAAAAGTTTTTGGTAATATATCCATTTTAAAAGTGTCCTTCGCTAAAATTTTAGACATCCAGATCATATCAATCCTCGAGAATGTTTTGTGTCTTTCTGAAAAATAAGTAAATTCCTTTGCATTATCATTTATATATCTCCAGGTATCCACCAATTCTAAATGTTCCATCAGTTCAAAGCAAATCTTCGGTAATTTACCCTGTGTCTCTTTGATATTTTTTTCAGAAAGCCTATCAATTTTTGGTGAGATTACCCCATTCCAATCACCCATAACGCACCAATGGTCATATGAAAACTCTGACAATTTTTCCATAAGTCCTGTGTAAAACCTTGTTTTATCTTCATTGGGGGCATAGATACCCACTATCAAAATGTTTGTACCCTGTAGAGTAATTTCAACCCCCACAAATCTACCACTATCATCCAGTAATACCAATTTAGGAAGCAATTGTGGGTTAATGTAGAGAACAACTCCATTTTTTTTTTTGGTCCAGCCGAAATAAATTCTTCACCCAAATTTTTACAAATCAAATATTTGGAATCTTTCTTCTTAATATGAGTTTCTTGTAAACAAATTATATCCAATTTTAATTTTTTCAAATAGTGAAACACTTTCTTTCTCTTCTGCGCCGTATTAGCTCCATTTATATTCCAAGTTAGATATTTGTAATCCAACTAAAGTTTCTATTGTAAATCAAATCAAAATGTTACAGAAGCAAGTATCAATGCTGACAGTTAGAGAAATTGAAAGAAAACTAAATTTTGCTAAACAAAGGACTTTTGAATTTGCAAATAAACCGGGGAAATGGTTAGCATATAAATTAAGAAAAGAACGTCAAAAAATATCATTTTAAAGATACAAGAAGGAGATGAGACGTTGACAGATAATGTAAAAATTAAAAAGATTTTTCATCAATATTATTCAACATTGTACAAATGTCAGGAAATTCCATCTGAAAAAATAGAAGAGTATATATCTAAACAGAATTTGCCTAAAATTACAGACTTTCAGAGACAAGCTATTAATGACCCTATTACATTAAGAGAGATATCTGAAGCTATAAACAAAATTAAATTAGGAAAGGCACCAGGACCAGATGGGTTATCTGCAATGTATTATAAATGTTTGGAGGAAGAACTCTTACTACCTTTACAGTCTACAATGAATCTTATTCTGCAAGAGGGAAAGATACCGGATAGTTGGAAAAATGCTAATATAACATTAATACCTAAAGAGGAGCAAGATTTAACTAAAACAAAAAATTATCGACCAATATCTCTATTGAATAATGACTATAAAATTTTTACAATGATCTTGGCAGAAAGATTGAAAATAATATTGCAACAATTTATTCAGGAAGATCAATCAGGGTTTTTACCTAAAAGACAATTACGTGACAACGTCAGAAATGTCTTGAATGTTCTGGAATATTTAGAACAACGAAATGATAAACAAGCAGCTTTGATTTTTTTAGATGCTGAAAAAGCATTTGATAATTTGAATTGGAAATTTATGTTTCAGGTTTTGGAGCAAATGGATTTTGGAGACAATTTTATAAAATGGATTAGATCGATTTATACATCTCAGAAGGCTCAGATAATTGTTAACGGAGATTTAACGGATTCATGTGAAATACAAAAGGGTACAAGACAGGGATGTCCTTTATCTCCTCTTTTATTTATTCTGGTCTTAGAAGTGCTGCATAGAGATATAAGGCAAGATAAAAGAATTTCGGGATTAAAGATAAAAAAAGAAGAATATAAATTGAGAGCATTTGCTGATGATTTGATAATTGTACTAGAAAATCCTTTGGAAGGAATTAATGTATTGATGGACAAATTAAAAGAATTTGGACCGTTAGCAGGATTTAAGATCAACAATCAAAAAACAAAGATGTTGGTGAAAAATTTAACTTTAAGGGAACAGAAAGAGTTAATGGACAAGACAGATTTTACAATAGAGAAAAAGTTGAAATATTTAGGTATCATTATGACAAATAAAAATTCAAAGTTGTTTCATAATAATTATGAAAAATTATGGACAGAGATAAAGAAAGACTTGCTAAAATGGGATAAACTACAACTGTCATTAATGGGTAGAATATCTGCGATAAAAATGAATGTATTACCGAGAATGATGTTTTTGTTTCAAACAATACCTGTAATATCCTCTGATTTACCTTTTAAACAATGGCAAAAAGATATCTCTAAATTTGTATGGCAAGGAAAAAAACCAAGAGTCAAATTTAAATTACTACAAGATGCCAAAGAAAGAGGAGGACTGGGATTACCAAATCTGAGACTTTATTTTGCTGCCTGCTGTCTAGTCTGGATAAAGGAATGGATCTTACTGAGGAATAAAAGACTATTGGATTTGGAGGGCCATAATTTGAAGTGGGGATGGCATGGATATCTATGGTATGACAAAGTAAAAGTAAATGTAGACTTTAACAATCATTTTATAAGACGTCCTCTGTTGAAAATATGGAATAGATATAAACCAAGGTTTTACTCGAAAATACCATTATGTGTCTCAAGTCAAGAAGCGTTTTATAGAAGAGAAATGGCTGGAAAAGAGAAATGGTTAACTTATCAAGAACTATTAGAAAATGTACATGGAGAATATACAATGAAAGAGAGAGAACAACTGACAAAGGAAGGATATAGTTTTCAATGGTTTGCCTATTTACAATTGTTAGAAAGATATAAAATGGAAAAGAAAATGTATGGGTTTGAAATAAGTAAATCTGATTTTGAAATAGGACTGTGTACAAATGATGAAAATATAATTGCGAAAATGTATAAACTCTTATTGAAAATGGATATGGAGGAAGAACAAGTAAAAGAGTGTATGGTAAAGTGGGCAAAAAAATTTTTGGTTATAATATACAAATGGATCAATGGGAAAATATGTGGAAAAAAGGTTTGAAATTTACACTATGCTATAATCTTAAAGAAAATTTTTATAAAATGATGTACCGTTGGTACATGACTCCAGAAAAGTTGTCAAAAATGTATAGTAATGTTTCTAATGTTTGTTGGAAATGTAAACAACAAGAAGGATCATTTTATCATATGTGGTGGTTATGTAAAAAGGCAAAATCATTTTGGGCACAGATAGGTAGGAAGATGCAAAAAATTCTAAAGATAAATATTCAGTCAAAACCAGAATTTTTTTTATTGGGTTTTATGGATAAACAAATAGAAAAGAAATATGGAAGAATAATATTATATATGATTACGGCAGCAAGATTATTATATGCACAAAAGTGGAAAATGGAATCAACACCAACAATGGAAGAATGGCTATTGAAATTAATGGACTTAGTAGAAATGGATAAATTGACATGTTTACTTAGAGAAAAATCGACGGATACATTTCTTAAGGAATGGAAGCCTCTCTTGGACTTTTTGTTGAAAGATCAAAATAAAATGATGATACTGGGATTTGACGATTAATTAAGACAGCCTATGGAGAAAAGGGATTCTGTATGTATATATTAAGGGACAAGTTTGATGTATATTATATACTTATAGCTGATCTGTGACAAATCGGAAGTCAACTATTTTATTTTCATTTTTTGTTGTTGTATTGTTATGTTTTTTTGACTTTGTTTTGTTTGTTTTTGGAAAAATTTGAATAAAAATTATATATATAAAAAAAGAACCAACTGTTAGTGTTCTAAAAGCCAGATTCACAGCTGCTTGGCTTGGCTAATTAGGGGGCCACACCCACACCAGGCTTTGATTTCACTTGAGACAGACATGGTTTCCACCAAAGAATCCTGGTAAGTGTAGTTTGTGAGAGGAGACTCCTATTCTACTGACAGAAGTCCAGTGGCCAGACTGGTTTAACAGTCAGCCACACTGATTGAAGGTCTGTGAGCGGAACAGGGTGTCTCCTAGCAACTGTCAGCACCCTTCATTAACTACACTTCTGTTGTGCCCCAGGCGCAAGGAGAGTTAGATCAGGGAGAGGAGTCAGATGAGGACGAGGCCCCTGGGGGCATTGAAGGAGAAGGGGACTCTGCCAGCCCACAGACTTCCTCAGCCAACACTCCCATCCTTGTTGGAATCTGAGTTGGCGGCACAAAGGGAATTCCTGGAAACTAATATCAAGAGGGGCTTCATTCACCCATCCCAGTCTCCAGCCGGGGCCCTTTGCTGTTTGTTAAGAAGAAGAGTGGGAAGCTATGCCCATGTAATGATTACTGAGAGTTGAACAAGATCATCATTCCCAACAGCTACCCCCTGCTGCTCATCACAGAGATGCTGGAGTGACTGTGGCCGGTCAAGATTTATACCAAGCTGGATTTGAGGGGAGCTTACAATCTGGTACAAATCAAGGAGGGGGATGAGTGGAAGACAGCATTCAAGACACGATATGGACAGCTTGAGTACTTGGTCATGCCATTTGGTCTATCCAGCAGTCCTGGAGTCTTCCAGAGCTTTATGAATTTAGGGATTGTTTGGACCAGTTCGTGACCGTGTATTTGGATGATATCCTCATCTATTCGGACTCTCCAGTTGAACACAATGAACACATGCGGGCAGTGCTACAACATCTCAGGGAACATCATCTCCATGCCAAGCTGGAGAAGTGCGGCTTTGACTTAACCACATTGGACTTTTGGGGGTACCGTATTTCTCCCACCGGAGTGGAGATGGACCCGGGCAAAGTCCACTGCATTCTCACATGGCAGCCTCCCAAAATGAAGGATTTTCAGCGGTTCCTGGGGTTTGCCAACTACTACCATCAGTTCATTGCTAATTACTCTGACAAGACTGTGCCCCTCATGGACAGCCTGCAGGGTTTGGGTCACTTTCACTGGACTGATGCCGTGCAAGGAGCCTTCGAGGAGCTGAAGGTTCAGTTCACCTCTGAACCCATACTGCAACACGCAAACCCTGTACACCCCTTTGTGGTGGAGACGGATGCGTCGGACATGGCCATCAGAGCGATGCTTTTACAACCAGCACAGAGGGGAGATCTGAGGCCATGTGCATACTTTTCATGGAAGCTGACAAGTTCAGAGCAAAACTATACTGTGTGGGGAAAAGAGTTGCTGGCCATTTGGGATGCTTTTGAAACTTGGCGACATCTTTTGGAAGGAGCACAGCATGAGATAGAGGTGTGCACTGATCATTGGAACCTGGAGAGCCTCCACACTGCCCATAAGCTGAACCAAAGAGAGGTGCGCTGGGCTCAATTCTTCATTCGCTTCCACTTCAAAATCCATTACATTCCCCAGTTGCAGAATAAGCGGGCAGATGCTCTGTCCTACAAACCGGAATACCTGGAGAACCTCAAGACTGCTGCAACTGATTATATCCCTCGAGAAGATGGTGGCAGGGTGTGCCAAGACTCCTGGGTGGAGGAACTGCATTCGGCGCAAGAACAAGATCTGTTTGTCAAGAAGAAGCGTTCAGAATTAGAGGAGCAGTATCCTGGGAGTGTGGAAGGCTTCACACTGAAGGGGGGGGCTGTATCATTATGACACTATGTACATGCCCCCCGGGGATGTGAGAGCCAAGGAACATTTCATATGTTCTTATACCACAGGGAAAGATTTAGTTTTTCCAAATGTTTCCATGTCTGAGCTATAGAAAGCTGTGCTGTCTCCAAGAAGTATATTACTAGATCTTTACATTTTATATCCATGTTACTATAGTCAAAGATTGAGAATAAAATGAATTGATGCAGGACCCTTACTTCACGCTGAATAATTTTTGAAATTTCCTTAAACACTTCCAGCCAAAAAGATCTTACTTGAGGGCAATCTCACCACAGGTGGAAATAGGTACCCCAGTCACCACATTTTCTCCAACTTTCAGAAGAAATCTTTGATGATATATGTGAGAGTTGCATCGGGGTCCTATACCACCTGAGATAGTTTTTCAACATAGTTTCTCTAATATGTGTGGAGACTGATTTAATTGGCTTTCCAGCCCAGAGATCCAACCATTGTGTTTCCTCCAGCACTATCCCAATATCATCCTTCCATAGGGATTTTAGTCCCATTAGTTGCCATACTTGTACATTTATAAGTTCAACATATAGTTCAGCAACCAGCCCTTTTCCTGAAGTGTTATTCAACATGATGTATTTGAAATGAGTAAGGGGCCTGATTGCGTGTATCCGAATATTGGGGTCTTGAAGAAAGTGTGTAATTTGTTGTAGATGGAGCCAAGTAATTTTTAAATCACGTAAATCTGTTCGTAATTGATCTTGTGTAATTAGTGTGCCATTCCTAAAAAAATCTCATAATCTAAAATAGCCCTTAATATCTAAATGATATCGTAAATTTTTAAGTGCAGGATCTATAATGGCAGGATGTGTTACTAGGGGGCTCGGGGGGGGGCGCAAACAGGAGATAGCCAACATTGCTGTGCATAAAGTAAAAGGGTTACTTATTTTCCTTAAATAAGACAAAGTGGTATGTTCAAAAGGAAGAGCCCAAATTTGACATTTCATCTTCCAGGGCGATCTACTGTTTAAGTGTTTTCATCATAATAAAATATAATTGTTTCAATTGGAAGACATCGTATTATACAGCCAAATTTGGTAGTCTCCATCCCCCTCCATCTGGTCTTCTATAGTATAGTTTAAGTGCTAAATGTGTTTTTTTACCTTGAAAGATAAATGTATTAAAGATTTGTTGCCAACATTTCAAGGTGGATGGGTGGATGGTGATGGGGAGAACTTGAAACAAAAAGAGGAAGGATGGTATAATTTTCACATATGTTGCTACAATCCTGACAAGGAGAGAAAGTTTCAATTTCTTCCCCCCCCCCCAATTTTTCAGTGTTTTCTTAATATTTCAGAGAATTGGACCATAATTCAGATAAAAGAGTTTAGATAAAATTTGTGGAATTTGTAGTCTCCGGTATCTAAATACATTACAACATATGGGAATAGTATTATGATGAGAAATTTGGATCTGATCCGTTGGTCTGATGTTCAAAAACATCATAAGAGACTAAGTAAAGTAATTCGGAGCCCCACTAGACTTTCAAATTGTTGAAATTTAATTTGTACAGCTGGAACAGCTTTAGTTGAATCTCGCAACATGAAAATGATGTTGTCCGCATAGAGATGTATAAGATGATCCTCTATCATCATCTATGGGTTCCCTGCTGTGATGCTAAAAGGTTTTTCTGGCCATCCAAGATTCCTCTAAATCTGTCTATTTTTTATTTTAAGTATTTAAAATAATATTTATTTTACTAACTACTCCTGTGGATCCCCTGTTGTGATTCTATGATGCCAAAAGGTTTTTGTGACACCCGCAAGGTCCTCAAAAATGTCATTAAAAAAAATTTTTTTTATTGGACATTTTACCCAGTGGCCCCCAGAGATTTGTCCATGGGTTGGTGTGGCCCATAGCTGAAAAAAGCCAACCCTGTGCTAGTAGTAGCCTCATTCTTAACACTGCACAACAGCCAAATCCAATGGGTGTCTTGTGCTTGTGAAAGATGTTGTACAGTCCCTAGTGCAACTCCTTTATTAAGCTAATTATCTCTGTGTGGCTTTCAATATCATTGACAATGGAATCCTCCCAGACAGGCTCCATGGCATGGGAGTTGAGGCACTCTGGTAAAGTGGCTCCAGTCCTACCAAGTCCAGAGAGTAGCACTGGGAGAGTGCTTTTCAGCCCCCTGGCAGTTATTCTATAGTGTACCGCAGGGCATTCTTTTACCCCAATGCTATTTAATATTTAACCCCTGGGAGTGGCCATTAGGCATTTGGGGGCAAGTTGCCATCAGTATCAGATAACACTCTCCTTAACATCACAATGAGGACAGGCTGTGCAGGCCTAGATTAGTGCCTGGACACCATGGTGGGATGAAGGAAAATAAGCTGAGCTTGAATCCTGGCAACACCAAGGCACTGTGGGTGAGTGGTTCCTGTGTCTGAGAAATTAATCAATTGCCTGCCCTGAATGAGGTTGCACTCTTCTGAAGGAGCAGGTACACAGTCTGGGGATGCTTCTGGATCCAGCCCAGGTAGCCTCAGTGGCTACCAGCACCTTTTACCAGCTGCACCTGGTACTACAGCTATGGCCATTCCTGGTCCAGGAGCGCTTGGCCACAGTAGTTCAGGCATTGGTGACTTATGATTCTTTTATTACTACCCTGGTATGAATCAGAGAAATTAATGTTAATATATTAATCACAGGTTTCACATGATTTGTACATACTCAGTTTCAACTATCATGAGGCAGGGACTTTAAAATGAAGTTCCAACAGGGTATCTTATCTAGAAAATGCTTCTGTTCAGCAGTAAGCATACTCTAAATCACTGGTATAAAGCATAACATTTAAATAAAGCTTCCTGGATGTTAACTTAGCCATAGACCGATTTAATGAGACATGCAATTGCCAGGTATTCCTGCCCTTGAGAGAAAGCTACAGTTACATATTGATGGTGTATGCACAAAATGCTATAATTCCATAGATGAGTACGTCAGCTATTACTGGGCTCCAATTCAAAAGTGCATACATTGTTGCAGTTAATATTTTGTTTTTATAAATTTCTCCTGTTTTTTGTAAGCAAGAAGGAGCTGTTGGTTTTAGGGGAGAAAATGCATGACCCCCTGCCATATGGCTTTGTGCTATACAACTCTGACTGTTTTTTGTCACAAAATTATGTATATATTTGAGTGTCTTTTTGCTAAAAAGCACTGAAAATGACTTACAAATACATTGATGTAACTAAAGCGATACAATATCTACTCTAAATCATGTATTTTTGCAGCAAAAGCAGCTTTGAATAAAAATGGCTTGGATCCAGAGAAATGTGACTAGAGTTCTGCTTATGCACGGGCCTTTGCAGCTTCTCCAGTCCCTTGTGCTGTCTTGAAAAGTATCTCCTGAGGATCAGGAAAAATAATCGTGAGGGATGTAACTCTGAGAAAATTGGTGGAAATTGGAGACTTCTGTGCATAAACAGCAATGCCTTACTTCCACAAGAGGTTCTTTGGATCCAGGCTGGGTGTTGAAATTGGCGGACAAATTTTTGAAACAGTGATATTGATTTGTAATACAATTGGTGACAAGGAATTGTATGCAGGTAAGAAAAAAAATATTATGTGGGCCACCAAAACCAGGGCTTGTTACTTTCCCCTTACTCCCCACTCTTTCCCTTATCTCTAATGCCTGGCCATGGTGGTGATATGGCTAGATTAGCGGTTCCCAAACTGTGCTCCAGTGGTCCCCACTATGTTCACATTATATATGCACATTGATTTTTAATTGCATTTTTATTGCTTCTTTTAATTTTGTATATTGCATTTTATTGTATTACAATTTCAGTTTTATGCAATCCAACTTGTAATTGCTTAAAATACAATATAAGAAATAAAAGAAGCAATAAAATACTATTCAAAGCCATGCAGCATCTAGCACAGTGCATTACAATTGCTATGACTAGCAGAAAAATCATTAAGTGCAGTGTTTGTGGAAAAACATTAAGAACCACTTGGACTAGATGACTGAGCTGGTAGAGTTCTCTTCTCTGCTGTGCAGCACAACAAAGGCTGCGATACAGGTAGGGTTGCCAGGTGTCCAGTTTTCACCCGGAGAACTCCAGATTTTGGGATCCTCTCTGGGTCTCCAGGTGAATTAGCTTAAACTCCAGACTCTTAGCTTTCATTTTTAAAAAAAATTAAGTTTCTAGGTGGTCTGGTTCACAAGATATACACAAAAACGTCAACTGCCCCCCTGTAACTTCCGTGAAATGATCTTTTAAGCTGGATGATCTAACCGTTCCCTTTCAGGTTTGTAGCCAATAAGTGAAGTCAAGGTTGTGATTGACAAGGGATTTCTGGGTCTCCAGGCAGTACTTAGACTGCATTGCAAAGGCATAAAATGATTGTTTTTTCCTGTTTATCTGAAAATCTCATAAACTGAGTAAGTATATAGCCATTCAATTCAGTAGGACTTACTTTTGAGTAGACATGGTTAGGATTGTGCTGTAAAACAATTGGACTTTTGAGTGAACATAGCAAAGGATTGTGTTTGTGTTGTAAAGCTTTCTTTCTCCCTCCAATCCCATTTTTAAAGCAGTCAGGCAGGGCTTATATAGCTATCACTGCTTTTGTTATGTAGGAAACTAATACTTTTTTTAAAAAAATTAAAGGTCTGCAATGACCAACACATTTTGACAATAAACTATCACATGGGGTCTATGTATTATTATTGTTTTAGAGAACCAGTGTGGTGTAGTGGTTAAAGTGTTGGTCTACGATCTGGGAGACCAGGGTTCAAATCCTCACACAGCCATGAAGCTCACTGGGTGACCTTGGGCCAGTCACTGCCTCTCAGCCTCAGAGGAAGGCAATGGTAACCCCCCTCTGAATAGTGCTTGCCATGAAAACCCTATTCATAGGGTCGCCATAAGCCGGAATCAACTTGAAGGCAGTCCATTTCATTTTTTTCATGTATTTTTACATCTCTACTGTGTGTGTGTATGGAGTCTTCCCAACAACCCTGTGATGTAGGATTGCTGATTGGAAACCATGGCGGCTCACAACAAGAAATAAGTCCCTTAATCCAATAAACATTTTAAAAGTATAAACTGTTCCAAACCAGCTTAAAGTGGCATGATTGTGAATTTTGGGTTGGGTGAGTGTTTCTCATCACTTGAGGCTGCAATTCTGTGCATGCTTCCCTGTTTGAGTAAGCCTGATTGAATATATGATTCAATCTATGATTCTATGATTGTATGATTCTATGACATTGGAACTTCTGTCTGAGTAAACAATGATAGGATTGCACTACAAATATCTTTACAGGTTGTGTAAATAATAAACATCTTTGACATTCATGCTTATATAAATATTTCTTAATACCAGGTCCTGATAAGTATTTGATTTCACACTATGCTTGTACATTATTACTTGCTCTACATTTTACAGGTGTCCTTCTTCCTTGGTGTGGTCATGGTTCCCCTCTGTTGTTTTCATCCTGAAGGGTAGATTAGGCTAAGAGATGGTGAGTAGCCCATGGTCACCCAGTAAACTTTATAGCTCACTTCCATTTAAAAAAAATAAAATAAAATGAATTACATGATTACTAGAATAGTCTGACCACCTCTACACAGAGTGACTGCCTCCAGCACAGAACAAGTCAAGGTACAGAGAGGATTAAATTTTGTGCTGTGCCAACTGCTACTTCATCACATTTTTACTTTATTCTAGGCAGACAAGATAAACAAGGAAGGAAAAACATGAATTTGTAAATTTAATATTATTTGCAAAATGATAGCCTTATAGATGTCATCTCCCCTACTGAAAATGCATAAAATATATTAAGTACTATATAAGTATGATATATCAACAAACTGTTCCACAAGGTCTAAAAATACGCAAATTGCTACACTTCAATAAGAAAAACCTGCATCCTTGGAGAATACGATAAATCAGGAAATTTGGGAGACATTAAGAGTAATCAGTGAAGGAAAGCATGCGCTCTTCCCGCATTCTATTTTTATACATACATAATGAAATAATTACAGCTACTCTTTTTTATGCTTCTGCAAAAATATTAGAATCTTAAGATCTTTACAATGATAAATTTAATCCACAGTACATTTGCAGACTACATTAATTATATGAAAAAGAAATCTATTATCCTTCAATATAAGTAAGTTGAAACTAATTTGGACATGTAAATTAGAAATATGATTTTCAATAGTACCAATGTGTAGGAGCGATTGTTTAGATTAATTGCAGTGATTGTTAATTTGAAAATGCAATAGGTATTTCCTGCAGAGATAGAAATTCAAGTGCATTTGGTTAGTTTCTAGAACGCAAATATGCTTCCACATATTAAGAAGTGTGTGTTTATCTCTCAACAGAAATCACTGAAGGCTATTGCTTTTTTATCTTAGGAATATCTTCTTATATCTCAAAACCATAATAAAAGAGCAAATTCAGATTTCAGTTAGGCGTGGATACCATCTGTCCCACCACAAATATGCAATGGGGGATAGATTGAATGAATCTATCCCTATCCCCATTAAAATTGCCTGTAGATATAAAGCAAGCTCATCAAGGAGAGGCTGGGATAAAGGTATAATCATTTGCATGGAGTCACACTCAAGCCTGTGTATTTGACTGTACCACCTGATCTAATGTTTAAGTTAGCCCTCAGTATGCATGTCTGCTAATTTGCTTATTAATATTCACTTTCAATCTAGGCCATTAATGCCTACAGCAATGGCACTAGTATCTTTCATTTAAAATTCAACATGTTTTCTGTTCCAGTTCATACTATGAGAATGTATAAAAGTAGCACAAATGTTTTTATAACTCCATGAACATTAACCTAAAGACAGTGAGGATTAGTCACAGGTAGGTATGGTGGAAAATTTTGATTCAGTTCACATTTAAAGCCCAATCTATCAAATCTGCACTTTCTGAAACAATATGAGAACCAAAACACAGGCATCCTTCGGAATCTGCACTTATTTGAATTTTGCAATGCAGTTCTCCAACCAAACAATGCTTACAAAAATGCATATATTAGGAGAAAGTGTGCATAAAATGATTATATTGGTGAAAATAACATACAAAATTTATTATGTTAGGAGAAATTGCTTGCAAAAACGTATACATTAATCAAAACAGCATACAAAAATGAGCTTATTAAGAATCACACTAAATTGCTGAAGAATCTCCATGAGGATTTTTTTTTTAAATCTCAAATTGCTGCAAAAATGTGAAGAACTGAATTTAAGATTTGAACAATTAGAAAATGAGAGGACCAAAATTTCCATCCCTACTCACAGGTCATTAATTCCTGTGGTAGCTTCTACCCTCAAGTAAGGTGTGATGTTGGATTGAATATTCATTAGAAGTACTGCCATTTTCAAAATGTGCTAATTCAAATCTGTTCTGAGTACACACTAATAAAAGCATAAATTAGCTTCAATAAGAAGTGTTGGCACTTTTGGAAGTCATCAGAGTTATACAGCAGTTGCAACAAATCAGTCTATTAAGAGCACTGGTAAAGGTGAAAAAGAAAAGTTAAGGTTTATTTACTTCCAGTATATAAAGCCATCCCTCTGAGTGGGAGCTCAGGATGGCACATCCTTATAGCGTGGATGGAGAACAAGGAAGGGATGTGGTCTGAGAAGGAGGAGGAAGAGAGGCTAAAAGAAAAAGTTACAAGAGAGTCAGTGAGAGGAACATAAATATTACTTTTTCTGTCTAGCACCCCCATTGGTTCAGGTAAGTAAGCAAGCCTTGTTGCCTCCAATTCTAACAGGCAGAAGTTCCAAAAGTGAGCCAATCTCCATAAACTGTGGCCCAGTTTGCCTATAGCTGTGCACATTTGACTGTTGGGTCTGAGCCAAAGGTTCACATATTCCCTCTTAGCCTTCTCCCTCCTGCTTCAGTTCCCTTAATGGTTGTTAACTAGGCAAGCTATAGTTTGCGAGGCCATATCTGCAAACGAAAATTAGAAACCCATTTGAACACGGTTTCTGATTCGCAGGCAAATCAGGTATAGTTAAGATGTAATCACAAACTATGGCTGGCTATGGACCAGGAAGTCAGGGAGAACACTGGAGCATGAGGGGGCAAGGAGAAGGAGCCGAAGGTTCCAACTGCTTAACTATGATTTGGTCACTGCATCCAAACCAGCTATGGGCTTTTTAGACCTGTTTCACACTGTATTTCACAGAAAGATGCAGCTACCACAGACAGGGGTGGGTGCTTCAATTCCCGGTCTCCCAGAACCATCTGTATAGGGGAATGGTGTAAAATGGAAACTGAGTTGTGTGGTCAGGTATACTAGACAGTATTATGGATGCTAAAATAAATAGTTTGTAATGCAACCATATATTCACTGTAAATGCACCCTTGTACTCTGAATGCTTTTGTTCATTCATATCTTTGTTGTTTCGTTATGTAAATTGTTATACAAACAACCAATAAAATGTAAAAATATTTTTTTAAAAAAACTTCTAATAGAGCCCACCACCCTCTGAGGCACACTGTTGCACTATCAAACGTCTCATATCGATAGAAAGTTCTTCCTGATATTTAGTCTAAATCCTACCCTCCACAGCAAGGGCAGCCAACGTGATGCCCTCCCAGCATTGTTGCACTACAAGTCCCATCATCCTTGACTGTTAGCCATGCTGGCTACGACTGATGGAAGTTGCAAATCCAACAATATCAGAAGGGCACCACATTGGCTACTCCTTCACTAGAGCAACAGAAAATTATTTGCTCCATCATCTATGAGACAGCCATTCAAATATTTGAAGATGGCTATCATGTTGCCTTTAAAATTATAGAGTGGTGTCATTACTTCTTGTGGCTGCCTTGACACTATAGTTCTGTTGATGCAACCTAAAATTGCATCAGTCTTTTTAACCACCACATCACACTGGTGACGCCTATTTAGCTTACAGTCTTCTATATAGCTTATGGTCCTTTTAACTGCTGTCAAACCAGATATCACCCATCCTGTATTTGTGTATCTCATTGTTCCTATTTAAATGCAGAACTTTACATTTATCTCTGTTGAAATTCATTTTGTTAGCTTTGGCCCAGTTCTCCATACAAGATACTCTTCTAAAGGAAATGTCATAGCTGGCTCAACACATTTTGCTGCCTGAAGGAAAACAGCAAGATAAAACCTGCCTTCCTCCGCTTCCCCCCACCCGACTCAAGGTGCATAGTATTTTTGGACCTGAGCCAGAAAATCCCACAAATGTTCCACCCCTCCCAGATAGTTAAAATACAATAAGAATAAATAACAACTTGCTGTCCTTTCAGGATATCCAAAATCAGTTGCTTGAAACATGTGTCTTATTCTGCCTAATAGTCCAGGAGCATATGTAAAAAAATCAAGCCCCTTGGCAGATTTAGTGAAAATAATGTGTGGTTAGTTTTATTTGATCAGAAATTATCTGTAGGTACATAATTTCTATGGTGTAACTCTACAGTGTGTGACATATAGTTCTGATGACATCCAGAGAGACTGCATTTCTCTACAGTGGTTAACAGTGATCAGTGATATACTATAGTATATGCTTACAAACCAAGAATTGTGGTTCTAATAACAAAGGTACAGTGAAGATTAATGACTTTTGGGTTACACTTATTATTATTTTGTAGCTCTCTGAATTATCTTTAAACTGAAACCACAACAATTAAAATCCATCCATTAGTTATGGAGATATTGATGATTTTGTGAACTTTGATAGTGGCCATTTTGATATTATCAATATTATGCATCACACACTAGTTACACCATGAAAATTATTGTTATTCTGTAGCTGTCTGATTTATCTTTAAATTGAGACTTCATAAATCAAAATGACAAAATCTGTCCACTAGTTACAGAGATATTCATGATTTTGTGGATTTGATGGCATCATCTTGATGATATCATCAAAACTATATGCTACACACTATGTAGAGTTACACCATGGAAATTATATATCTAGTTTCTGATCAAATAAAACCAAACACACATTTTTTTTCACTAATTCTGCTACGAAATTACAATTGCTCCCCTTCTATAATGGTAGGAGCAGCCCTGTGCAGTGAACAACTCCTCTAACTGGCTATACAGCACTGTAGTATATTGAATCAGTCTCATACATCTATGCTAAGTAAGTGGTGTACATATATACAAATATGTGCATATATAAGCAAATGAGGTTTCTGATAAACATGCAAATAGGAATTTTAACAGCAATTTATAAACTGCAAATCCAATTCTCATTACTTATGCAAACCATCATAGTTTTGTCATGCTTTACTACACTGCCTTATCATTTTATCTATGGTACTTCCCCTCTGTTGCTTTCCATTTTCCCTCCCTGTCATCTGCATTTTCTGGGTGCCTTTTTAACATCCTTCTCTGTTATTTTACCCTTTAAAGTAATATAGGATTTGACAAGAACATCTTGATCTCTATCCTCCTCAGAATCATACATATGTAACTAGAGAATAACTAGAACAGCTCTAATTCGTGATACATAATGACCGGAAAGCTTAAAGATATTATCAAACTTTAGCATGAACCTTAAGGCATTCTATAACTTCAAAACAGAAAATTTCCTTGATTTATATCCCACCCTTTCTCCCAGTAGGAGCTCAGGGCGGCAAACAAAAGCACTAAAAACACTTTAAAACATCATAAAAGCAGTCTTTAAAATATATTAAAACACATATTAAAACATATTAAAACAAAACATCTTTGAAAAATTTAAAAGCTTTAAAAACATTTTTAAAAGGTTTAAAAATATATTAAAAAGCAATTCCAACACAGATGCAGACTGGGATATGGGCTCTATTTAAAAGGTTTGCTGAAAGAGGAAGGTCTTCAATAGGCGCCGAAAAGATAACAGAGATGATGCCTGTCTAACGTTTAATTAGATACCTAAATTTTCTAAAATATCTGAAAAAGACTTCTAAGCTTAGTTAACTGATTTTGTTCACAAGTTTGGTCTATATACATCTTTATATACATCTTTTTTTCTTATTCTTCATGCCAGCTTGTTTTTGAGATATTGTTTTTGAATATTGTTTCTTCACACTTCTCTTTGATTAACATGACATAGCTTCAAATAAAGCCAGAGTATGTGTTCAGTCGTCATTACAGATTAACAGAATACGGTCAAGAACAAATCAGAAAGCTGTAAATTTTAAGATGGTTCATTTGTTTTTACTTGTGCTTGTTTGTTTGTATTTTCCTTTGATGTAAAACACTCTTAAGAATTTCCATTAGAGTAATATAGCAAGTGATGTTGATGATGTAAGAGTAAAAGGTTCCCATCTTAACCAGGTTTGAAGCTGGTTTGCAAATAGGGTTGCCAGGTCGGAACCATCCAAAAACCTGAGAAAATGGGGGCGGGCCCAAGTGACGTCATGGGGTGGGCCCTAGTGATGTCACGGGGCGGGTCCTAGTCACGGGGCGGGCCCTAGTGATGTCATGGGGTGGGCCCTAGTGACATCACGGGGCGGGCCCTAGTGACATCATTAAACATGATACATTGTATCAACCACAGTTGCTTGGAGCATACCATTCAAAAAAAAATTCTCTGGAGATTAAAATAGAAATCTTATCTAAAATAGGGTGTTCCTAGGTCCATCTGAAGTGACAAGGTCATTCTTTCTCACAAGCTTAGGGTGATGCAAAATGGAAATGAACTGCCTTCAAGTTGATCCCAGATAGGATCTTCATGGTAAGCAGTATTCAGACAGAGGTGGTTTACTATTGCCTTCCTCTGAGTCTGAGAGGCAGTGACTGGCCCAAGGTCACCCAGGGAGCTTCATGGCTGGGTGGGGATTCGAACCCTGGTCTCCCAGGTCATAGTCCAACACTTTTAGGGAACATTTAATCTAGCTTACTTGCTTCTGGCTTTACAAAGTACACAATGTCACCTACATATATTTTCAGGGGACTATTTATATACCATTTCATTGTTCCAAAATAATGCAGAGGTGTGTGTTCTCTCTCCCCCACCCCCCATTTAGGACTTGCCTCCTTAAAAGATAAAGAATATGCATATATATGTATCACTTATGTTTCCTGCCAGTAGCATACTATCGTCATTATCTGTGGGCTCGTGCTGACTGGCCAGCAAAGAGGAGTATCCACTGTCCTCCTTTCCATTGTCCATTTCACTAGCATTCCCAACATGCCTCCACAAAATTTGCTGTTTTTCTTTGTTATTATGTAGAGGTTTTCCTTCACTTTTGATGTCAACACTCTTGGGGCTTCCATAGTGCTGGTCACTATACAATAGCTTCTCTGATACTCTTTAGTGCAGTCTTTACAAAACTCCTTATTATAATTAGCAATACAGAGCTCTTCTGATCTTTTTTCTGTTCCAAATGGTTTTAACGGTGAAAGTCCACCGTGAACAGTGTGTCCTTCCCTGTCCACTTTGGAACCCGTTTCCTCACTTTCGTGTTATGTCTGGCCCCGAGATCTCCCTCCCCTCCCCTGTCGCTTCTCCCTTTCTCTCTCCGCCCGCCCCCTTTCCCTGGTAATAATGACATGTATGCCCTCCTGCCCACATTCTAGCAACCGGGAATGTGCCAAGCGCTGCAGCAGGCAGCTGCTGCCACCCACTCGCCTTGCCTTGCCCTGCCCCCTCGCGCAATACAACGGACCCCCACCCCGGAATCCTGCACCCCCTCCTCTTTCCCTTGGGAAAATGGGGTGAGCCGGTGAGGAAGGGGGCTCTCTTTCAGCCTCCCCCCCTCAATTCAGGGCTCCCAAAGGCTCCCGGTCTCCTCTCCCCGCCTGCCAAGCCCCCGATCGGGGGGGCAAGGCTGGCATCAGCCGGCCTCCCTTCCCTTCCCCTCGCCTGCTGGTCCCCGGCCGGCCCGTGCGGTGCCTGGGGTGCGCGCCTCTGCCGCTGCGATGCAGCCACTTGCGGCTGTCAACCTCTCGCTCAGCCCCTCCCTGCCGATTGCAGCTCTCACACACCCGCTCTCACACACACCCGCTCTCACACACACGGTGCCAGGAGGGAGCGCGGCGGCACAGTCAGACAGGCGGAGCCGGACTCGGCGAAGCTGGCGGGTGAACACTCACGCCCGGAGCCACCACCGCGTGTGCGTGCGTGCCCATACACCGAGCGAGGCAGCCCGAGCCGCTGCTATAGTCCGAGCAGGAGCTGCAGCTGCAGCTTCTCCGAGCAGCATGCTCTGGGAGGGTGGACTGGTGTGGATAGCTTGCTGGCTGGCCGGCCGATGCCAGCCTTGCCCCCCCAATCAGGGGCTTGGCGGGCGGGGAGAGGAGACCGGGAGCCTTTGGGAGCACTGACTGTGCCGCTGCGCTCCCTCCCGGCACTGTGTGTGTGAGAGCGGGTACGTGTGAGTGTGAGTGTGTGAGAGCTGCAATCGGCAGGGAGGGGCTGAGCGAGAGGTTGACAGCCGCAAGTGGCTGCATCGCAGCGGCGGAGGCGTGCACCCCAGGCACCGCACGGGCCGGCCAGGGACCAGCAGGCGAGGGGAAGGAAAGGGAGGCCGGCCGATGCCAGCCTTGCCTCCCCCTGATCGGGGGCTTGGGGTGCGGGGTGAGGAGACCGGGAGCCTTTGGGAGCCCTGACTGTGCCGCCGTGCTCCCTCCCGGCACCGTGTGTGTGAGAGCAGGTGCGTGTGAGTGTGTGAGAGCTGCAATCGGCAGGGAGGGGCTGAGCGAGAGGTTGACAGCCGCAAGTGGCTGCATCGCAGTGGCGGAGGCGCGCACCCCAGGCACTGCACGGGCCAGCCAGGGACCAGCAGGCGAGGGGAAGGGAAGGGAGGCCGGCCGATGCCAGCCTTGCCCCCCCGATCAGGGGCTTGGCAGGTGGGGAGAGGAGACCGGGAGCCTTTGGGAGCCCTGAATTGAGGGGGGGAGGCTGAAAGAGAGCCCCCTTCCTCACCGGCTCACCCCATTTTCCCAAGGGAAAGAGGAGGGGGTGCAGGATTCCGGGGTGGGGGTCCGTTGCATTGCGCGAGGGGGCAGGGCAAGGCAAGGCGAGTAGGTGGCAGCAGCTGCCTGCTGCAGCGCTTGGCACATTCCCAGTTGCTAGAATGTGGGCAGGAGGGCATACATGTCGTTATTACCAGGGAAAGGGGGCGGGCGGAGAGAGAAAGGGAGAAGCGACAGGTGACGGGACAGGGGAGGGAGATCTCGGGGCCAGACATAACACGAAAGTGAGGAAACGGGTTCCAAAGTGGACAGGGCTAAATCAAGGCAGCCTCACCTTGAACAGTTTCCTGTGCATTTGGGCTCCGCTAGCCGAAGCAATTGGGGTCTCTGAATCCAGGCGAGAGTCGCTGCCTTCTCTCCACCGGGCGAGCCAGCTCTGCGGGGCTGCTAAGCTTGAGCTGCCACCGGAAAGAGTTCTTTTCCTTTCCGGAGCAGGGGAACTGCCTAAGGAGGAGCCAGCCCAGCCTGGCCTCCACAGCCACCGCCTCTTCACGCATGCGTGGTTGAGGGGGCCGCTACAAAGCCGGAGATCCACCAGTTTGACTGACATATGGCCGGAGGCCGGAGACGGCCCCATTTTCCCTGAGACTCCGGCAGAAAACCGGAGACCTGGCAACCCTATTTGCAAATGATGCTCAAGATAGGAAGCCTGATTATTGTTATTGTTCATCATGGCTGCATTGCTGCAAATGAGGTGTTAAGTGAAGTAGTTACAGCTGACAAAAGAAGGGAGGGGAGCTTCCTATTGGACAGCATTCCTGGGCCTTTTTTATTTGCAATCCATGGGAGCCCACGTTATGTCTACCCCAGACTGCTCTGAAGAAAGGTACTAGGAAAGAAAGAAAAGGGTAGATGAATCTTCCTTTAATATTTTTAGGGGGGGGGGTTAAATACAAGAAATACACACTACAATTATAATTTATATTTCTAAGCCTATGTTTTGCCTTATGCTACAACTTTGCAATTTAGTTGTTCTTCAGGAAGTGTCCTTAAATGTTAGTTGAAAAGAGATGCTCTTTTTGAAAAGTAATTATACCGTAATGCAGTTGGCAGTAATAACAGTAACACAGTGATTTTCACAAAGCAAACCAAAAGTAGCATCGAATCACAAAAGGCCAAATGTGAAGAAGGCTGCAGTGCAGCAGTTATTGGTGTGCTATCCGCGGCAAAAGTGATGGACTCAAATTGCAAACGCTGAAGGGAGCAGACATGGTGAAGGTTATGCACTTCATATATCTAAAGGATTCTTAATCGTAGACTAATCCTTTTCCATTTCTATTTGATCTTACATGTCATAATACACTGAGTGCTAAAGGAACATTTGTTTGTAGATTTGAATCCCATCTCCTACATGTTCCAAGTTTTACACAAGTGCATCTGATTTTATTCTCTTTTAGTGACAGGATTTCTTCTTAATTCCTTAAAGTTGTTGAAATATCACAGTTCTTTAAAAATCATTAATCCCCATTAACAGATGACTTTCAAGATTAGCTGAACTAAAATCAAAAGAAAAAGTATGACAAAAATGTCATGTTTGCAAATGGGACTTTTTTTCCTTTCTAAAATAACTAATAGTTAGTGATAAATTGGGAACCTCACATGCTGAAAGATGATTCTCAGCAGACCATGCTGATTTGAAGCTGTCCATGTGAAGAAAAATGATCTTGCTCTTAACCTTAATGAGCCTTCTAAAAACCTGTATATAACCAAAGCAGAGCTAGTGGTAGACCCACAAGGAAAGTGGGAGGGAAGGGGGACACACCGAGGATAGCACCTGATTGTTGCTATTTTCCAATGCATAAAAATAACAACCTGTCAGCTACCTTTTGCAAGTCATTTTTAACACGTTGTAGGCCAAAATGAAGTTTGACCTCCATTTTCCAGCTGCTCTGGTGATGATAAATTCAGTGCAGATAGACTGAATGAATGGGATGCTCCTTGCAGAATGCCAAACTTGTGTAGCGTTGTTGCTGGTATAACTCTCTTTTCCACATTTTTCATTGTATCAAGAGTGACATTCTTTTTCTGTCTTCTGAAAAGCCGGTTTTCTATTTAGTAATTAAATAATTCTTAACAGAGAGACAGAGACAAATACTTTCAACCTCCAGCTCATTTCCCCATATGACTGATTACATTAGCAGATAAATTAACAACCTGTTGCCTACCTTTTGTAGGTCATTTTTTACATGAACTCTTGATATTTCTCCAGGTCAGGAGTGATCATATATACACGTACATATAGTGTAACAAGAGTTGTGTTTTTATCTTTGATGTTTATACACTTTCCGTAACAGAATGCAATGATGTGAGTTTTGTCAGGATCAAGTCCTCAGGCTGGCCTTTTTGGGGCCTATATGTATAATGCATTAGATGTCTCCCCCCTCCATGGTGACAAGCTGCAGAATGATTGCCTGATCTGGCTATTTAACAAGCATCTTGGTAAATACAGGCAGGCTTTGCATGAGAATTCTGTTCTTCAAAAGCTGGAGCTGCTTTTTAGGCCTCAGGACTGTTGGTTTGTTTGGCTCTTTATAACTTCTTGCTTGCTCAAACTCCATCCATCCATCCATCCATCTGCCTGCCTAACCTACCTGTCCTGTGCTCAGGTGCCAGGCAAGAGCGAACAGTTACATAAGGACAGATAGACCCTTAGGTTTCCTGACTCTTTTGGGGTTACTATACGCAATCTGGCAATCTACAGGGTAGCATTGCAGAGCAGGAGAGATTAGTCTATTTTAGGGATGTGCTCAAATTTTGCAAAATTCAAATTTGACACCAGATTTCCTGTTTATTCTCTTTTTTTGTCCTCGCGGATTGTTTTTTTCTAGCAGTTTTCTGCAGCTGAAGCAGATTTTTTGTAAAAAAATCACGTCAAAAATATCAGTATTAAAATATATATTTTCCTCAAAATATCAGTATTAATACTGAAATTCCCTTCCAAATATCAATATTAATGTTGATATTTCATTAAAGATGTGAATTATTTTTAAAATTTATGAAAAATAGATATTTTTGAAGGGAAAAAAACAAATTGATATTTATAGCAAATAGCGAACATTGATCCCTGATGATGCGGTACTGGAAGGAAGCTTGACGGAGCAAAAGTCGAACCAGCACTGAAATGCGGATTCCATTTCCTCTTCCTGCAAGATGATCCAGTGGCACAGAGAGTAAAGTGCCTGGGGCCTACTGCCAGATCCTGCAGCTTGCACTGCACATCTGTCTTGCTGAATTATGATAGAACTATAACAGTATCCATCTCATTGTTGCCCAGAGTCCTGGCTTTGTTTGGTTGTTTGGAATTCCTGGAATTTCATTGGACTTGCCTTGGGTTTGATTCCTGAGACTGGTCCATAGTGCTGAAGTCAAATCTATCAGCATACTCTTGAGAGAAGTGACCCAAGGAAATCAATAAAGGAAGAAGAGTTTATGCTACTTCATATGGCATGTTGTTACGCTGTTCTGTAAATCCAAATAGAGTCACATGAAAAGAAATACACACAGGAGCGTTGAAGAAAAGCTGAATCCTTCTTCCCCTGCATATTTCATAAAGCAGAGCCAATGGCTTTTATGAATTTCTTACACTATGAGTTTGGCTTGCATGCTGAATAAGTATTCCATGCTGAATAAGTATGGTCCCAAAATTATTTATTTTCTTACATTTAACTGCTTACATAAAGTTGCTCACTTCCATGACACCTTGCTGTAGCAGGTCTAAGTGTCACATCCAGTGTGCTGTCTGATTGGGTTTCATGGGATCACTTACAACTTTGGTGGCCTAAGAATGTGCAGCAGTGCAGCCAATCACTCTTGACCCTTGCTTGTTATGGCTGATTTGAGCTAGTTGAAGGGGACTGACTGGGTTGGTCCAAAGTGTGGTGGCTGCATCATTACATGAAGGTGCCTACCACCTTTAAGGAGGTAGCAGGTTGTCTGCTCCTGAAAAAGCTCACCCAGGACCATCTGGTTGATAATACCACCTATGGGGACAAGGTGCTCAAGAGGGTGGTTGCAGTTCAGCTGCAGGTGCTCTTGGGAGGATATTGATTATCTAGACCCATTTCAGTCAGAGTACAAACTAAGGGGTGGAATTGCCCTTGGTCACCCTGAAAGAAGGCCTTTATAGAAGAGGGAAAGGGGAATACAACCCTGTTATTCCTGCTTAGTCTCTCAGTGGCTTTTGATACCATTGACCTAGTATCCTCCTGGACCATCTTTGTGAATTTGGAATTGGACACAATGCATTGAAGTGGTTCTTCTCCCACCTGCAGGGCACAGGAACCCATTTTGTCCTCACTGCAATTTTAAGCTACCTTCCAGGTTTGTTGTGAGGATAAAATGGAGAGGCAGGAGAACAATGTACACCACTCAGAGGAAAGGTGGGATATAAATATAATAAACAAACAAACATCTATGAATTTGGAACACAGTCCCCACCTCCCAAGAATGTGACCTGCAGTCTGGTATATTCCACTGTACCATCCTGGGTCTTAATAACTTCATGCCCAGTTTCCCATCCCATTCTCCTGGACATACCCATCCCCATTCACACATGGATATGTGATGAATATGCATGTGTGAATAAGCTTCCACTGCTTCCAAAGTATGGTCCTAGAACATGTGTGGGACTTCTGGCTCTCCAGATGGTGCTGAACTATAACTCCCATCCTTGCCAATGGTCATACTTGCTAGGTCTGATGGGAGTTGTAGTTCAGCAACATCTGGAGGGTCAAAGGTTCCCTACACCTTGCTTCCTTTTGACCTTCGACATGCCTCCTCCCTGATGGCTTTTCACCGAGCCTTAAAAACCTGGCTATTCAGGCAGGCCTATGGGATTTCTGGGGCGGATTAGTTTTTATGGTATATTAATTGAAAGATGGTTTTAGATGAATTGATGTTGATGTTGTGAATTGTTGATTGTATATTGCTTTATTGTTTTATATTGTATTTTGTATTGTTGTACATCGCCCAGAGTGTCCGTTAACTCGGACAGATGGGCGACTAACAAATAAAATTTTATTATTATTATTATTACTACACCTGTCTTAGAATAAAGAGAATATCAAACTAAAGTAAAAAAGTCACACACCAACATTAAGATACAACAAGGACATATATGGGGAGATTTGGGCTGAATGTGGCCACTCTACAGGGGTGGGGAACCCATTAAGATTGTCAGCCCTCAGATACTTAATGGAATATAGTGGATTCCTGAATGCTCTGGGGAATTTCCCAGCTGACATATCTAGCACTTCTGTTGAGGCTCTCATCACACTGTGGAATGATAACATGCATAGAGCCATCAACACAATCCCTCCTGAGTGCCCTCATCATCGCTGTGGAGCACATAGGTAACTCTCTGATAATTTCCAGATTTATTTATTTATTTATTTATTTATTTATTTATTTAACTTGTATACCGCCCCATAGCCGAAGCTCTTTGGGTGGTATACAGTAACTAAAAACAAATACAATTTAAGATACATCTTTTAAAAAACAATTTAAAACACAATTTAAAAATTTAAAACAATATTGGTTTTTTTGCAATGCATTCTCCATTGAGCTGCCCTTGAAGACGACTTGGAAACCTCAACTCAGATTATTGGCTGCGGTTCCATTTAGAACTTATGTAACCCCAGTTTTTAGAATAGCTGTATTGGTTGCCAGTTCATTTCCGGGCCCAATTCATGTTAGGATTTAAAGCCATAAACGGCTTAGGCTCCAAATATATGAAAGACCACCTCCTTCCCTACATACCGTCTCAGGTGTTAAGATCAGCAGAGGGGGCTCTCTTGGTAGTTCCTCCACCCTCAAAACCTTGGGGAGTGGGTGGCCTAGGAGAGGGCATTCTCTGTGGTGCCCCTAAGTTGTGGAACTCCCTCCCCACAGAAGTGTATCCAGCACCTTCATTATACTCCTTTCGTCATATGCTGAAGCTGCACCTCTTTACCCTGGCCTTTGACAATTGAGAAATATATTTTGCGACCCATTCTAGTTGTGATTATAATTTATTTTAAACTTGTTTTAATGCTGCATTTGACATTGTTGTGACCCACTCTGGGATCTTAAGATGAAGGGACGGATGATGATGATGATGATGATAGCAGAGAACTTGATATATGAAATCTGCTATTTCACCAACCAAGAAGAAAAGAATTGTAAAATTCAGTAAAGTTTCTTTGTACTCTGAGTATGTAAAACAAGTCCTTGAAACGAAAGATCACATTGCCATTAATACAAATGCTTTAACAGAAAAAGAAAATGAAGATGAATAGCACATAGGTTCCACCTGGCTACAGTTAACATGCAGAGTCAGCCATCCTAGGGAAACTCCCAGTTATCTTTGACATTCCACCTGATGGCCTTTGGAGATAGTGACTTACTACCAATGTAAATCTTAGGCTCCCTTGCTTAAGAAAATGTGTTTTTATTATTAGAGCACATTTCCCCACTGGAGAAAATTTAGTACCAGTGAGAACAACAGTGAATATATTTCTTTATTACTCTTGTGTACAAGGCATATGGGTTGTAAGAAGAACATCTGTCTTCTAATCTATTTTATTTTCATTTTATTTACTACATCCAGCCGGGGACAGAGCATATACCATGGGTATCTGTTTTGTGTGTGGATGTTTCCAGCATGTGCACATGTACCTGCACTAATAAGAGAAATTAAACTAGGCAGATGCCTTAAAAGAGAGAAAGTGGCTTTCTTCAAAAACCCCGTTTACCATGAAACCTTCAGCTCAATACCTTAACTCCTACCCCCACCTAAACTAGCACCCAAATATGTGCTCACATTCATCTCATGTTATCCTAACAGCTCTCATTCTTCTCTGTTACCCTTTCCATCCCTTTCCCTCTCTTCTTTGCTTCCATCACTGTCAAAAGTTTAGAGCGCAAACTTCTTTGGAGAAGAGCCCTGACTATTTTTAGCCTATATAAAATACCATATATCTGTATCCCACTCGATGGATCGTCACCATGTACTGGTGAGTGGGCTTGCATGTCCCAATGAACCCTTTGAGCAATGCCTTCAGGAGTCATGTACTACCAGCAGGGTCACCCATGGTGGTAAGGTCAAGGGAGAGGAACCAGAAAAAGAATGATCCAAGAATATCCTCAATGGCAGAACAGGTAGAGGATAACAATGTGTATGTTACAACGGCTGTGAAGGTGGATGAAGGTTGCACCAGATAAAAGACTTCCAATCATCGTGGTATCCATGCCATTGGATCAAAGCCTTTTTCTGTCAATATTGTGTGTTGATTGTTGTGTGCCGATCTCCCCACATAAAACAAATTCACGCACAGGCGAGGCACAACCAAATTATCTTGGAAGACAATCTTACTCGGCCACGAGTGACTGCCAATGAAATGAATGAATATATATATGCACCACCAATTATCAGTTTGGATCCTCAAAGCCAGAAAATGTATAGAACAGAAAAAGATATCAGGCACAAATACATGCATCAGTGAAAATGGTTAACCAGCTGTGAAGGGGCTACTAGAGAGATAAGGAACTATTGAACAAAGGATATAAGTACTCTTAAAGCAATCTGTGCTTGGCCTGTCCCTCAGCCTCTTGTGTGGCAGTGATCCTGACAGGAAAACTCCACCTTTTCTCATAAGAAGAGATAAGGCAGTTGCAAAGTTTACTGGGTGAAAAACTTTCTCAAGTCAGCCAGCCTTATAAAACATATGTTCAACCTTTCATTCCTATCACTGCCTTAGCAGACATCAAAGAGCTCTCTGGTTCCCATCATGAATTGCACAAACCATAGAGGAAGCAGTGAAAGTCAGTTCTTGATGCCGCTGCAGTGACCATGTTACACACTATGTATTAAAAGAAAGATTCAATGAAAGAAAGAAAATATTTTGAATGCAAGACCCTGAGAGTAGTTATGTTAAAAGCTGCTTATCTGATTACTTCATTTTGTTTCACTTGGTTAAAAATATTTTATACTGCTTTTAATTTAAACCCACAAAGCGATGTACAGCACTATGAAATGAAGTACAATAAAAACAACTATGCAATGACAACCATACAAGCAATAAATGCAAAGCAAACAGACTGCTATTAATTGCCAGGGGAATACACGCGTGTTCATAAGCTGTGTGTAGCAGGTGTGAGCGATGGGGAGAGGATGATGTACCAGTTGGAATGAACAGATACAAAACTGATTCACATTTTAGGGGCAACCTGCCTAGAAAGTGAAAAATCAAGATTACCCTTATTGTGGGCTGGGAATCGCTAAAAGAAAGGGATGGAAAGAAGAGCCCCCAATGACTGAAGATTCAGTGTTTTCAAATTGCAGATGGTAATGAGAGAAAGGGAACGCAGGAAGAAGGAGAAGCAGGCACAAGACTGAGGTGCCTCTGGAAAGGTAGAATGGTGCAAGAAGGGAAACTCCGTGGGTTGGAAAAAGGATCGCAGGATTGTGTGAATGCCAATAAGGATGAATCAGCAGCAGAAGCATTCTGCAAAGATATAATCAGTGGAGGCTGGTGGCTCCGATGTCAGTGCGGTAGTGAATCCACTCTGGGTCTGACCTTTCAGCATCTTGGACTCCTGAGACTAAAACCCAGAGTGCATTTATTGCCCCACTGACATCGGAGCTACCAGCCTCCACTGGATATAGTACAATAGAGTAAAACACAACAAAAGTCTTGCCTGCAGACTAACTGTCCAAATATAGAGACATGTGAGGAGAAGGAGAGGGGAAGGAAAAGGGAACATGAAAGAGGAAGAAACACACATATGTTAATTAATTAAACAAGGCACTGTAACTTAAATATGGCTTAAGGAACTTCTTCAGGGATGGACTGTATAAAATGTCTGAGGGCAATGAATTCCAAAATGATACGGACAGAGGAATGATACAACAGATGCAATCCTGGGTTTAACTGAGAAGCTGGTATCAAAGTAATGCAGAGCCACCGAAAATAAGAGGATGAGACTAATCAGAGGAAAGAGATGCTGGAAAATTAAAGGAAAGAATAAAACGTCTAATATTTCCAAGAAAAGGCTCAGGGTAGGGAACTTGCACCCTGCAGAAGTTGTAGGGCTCCAACTCTCATCACCCCCAGTCAGCATGGCAAATGATGTCTGGAGTACAAGTTCCCCACACCTGCTTTATGTGGAGTGTCCTGCCCAGAGCCTGAGACACGAGACAGAGGCGAGGCTTGATTTAATTCTCTTTTCATTAGAGTGATGGTTACATCCAAGGCAGCGAGCTTCATAAACCTGCCTACTCTAGCTCACTACTTTCCCTAGCTAAGCTACCTAAACAGTCTCTGCAGCATGTGGAGAGAACTGAATCAGCACTAAAGCCTGGGCAGACACCTGCTTAAGTAGGGAAGATCTTCGTCCATAAACGATGGCTCCTCTGAAGTTCCACCCTCTCAAGGTCCCTTTTCTCGTGCCATCTTGCACAGGGTGAGGGGGGACGAGCCTCCGATGGCCCATCTCACAGCGGGGCTTCACCAGGTGACGGCCTCAACTTCAGGGAGTAGGAAGCTGGTTGGCGGGGAAGCATTTGAAGTGCCAGGCAGAGTTTCCAGTGGGGGCGGGGCTGACTCACGCGAGGGGTCGCTTCCCAATGGCTCAGGTGGGGGGCTCGCAGGTGGAGTGGAAACTGGCTCGATGGAGGGGCTGGCCGAGGGAGTCTGCGGGCTGACTGCGCTCCCTCTTCTTTCAACGCTCCCAGGGGCCTTGTCCTCATCTGACTCCTCTCCCTGAGCTAACTCCTCTTGCGCCTGGGCCGCAACATAGAGAAAAGCGTAACAAGCTCCCAGTTCCCTCATTTACATGTAACATTAAGACAAACCATGGCTAAGCATGAATTAGTATATGCGCAGGATCCCAGAGAGAAGAATGCAGCTGCTTTGTTCCTCTCCAGTCATTTTGTTGCTACACTGCATGTGCTAAGCCATGGTTTGGCTTAGTGTGTCACCTGAACCCAAGCTCTTGGTTTAGCTCTCTTCAGACAAACCATGAGCTATAAACCATACAACAAACCTTGGTTACAGCTCATGGTTCATCTGGAGAGAGCTAAACTATGAGTCCATGATCACGTAACACACCAAGCCAAACCATGGCTTATCTCAGTGCAGCAGCAAAATAACCAGGGAGGAGCAAAGCAACCTCTGTCTCCTCTCCTGAAGCATGCTTGTTTGTACTAAGTCATGCTTGGCTTGGCGTTATGTGTGAACCATGACTAAAAAAAAAAAGTTCATTCTTCTTCTTAACTACATGCACACACACATACACATACACTAATTCAGCTGGTCTAAACAAAATACATGCATGTCCTCTGTAGTTCCGTATTTTGTTCTGATTTCAGAATCTGGATTTATTTCCATAGTGGCATCTAGTGATTTTGTCCCTAGAGACCCCACCCACACTGAACATTTCCTCTTCATTGTTTTACTTGTCTCCTTCATACCATTCAGTCTCAATTACACAGAAGGCTGTAAAGGACCTGATGCTTCTGAAAAGAAGATTTCTAAGCTAAACATCATCACAGAGAGCAAGACATTTCTCTGCTGCACCTTCTATTCTCCCTATGCCTATATTCAGTCTAAATCCTTTGGAGACCAAACTAGTCTCCTATAGAGGTACAACGAAGGGAGGAGTTTTTATAAAGTCCCTGGAGGGGAGATGGTGCTAAGGATCAGATGGTTTTGCAAGGTTTGCTGGATTTTCAGAGCATAAGAGAAAATAATCTTGTTAAACAGAAACTATGGAATGTAACGTTGCAGAGTACTGTTGGAGGGAAAGATATACTGGGATACAGGAAAAGGATGATGATATATATCCACATATGAGAAAGCATTCCTATTAAATGCAGCAGGGCTAGTATTGAGAACAGGGTTTCAGAAATTGTGCTGTGGGGAACATATGAATATACTATATACCGACCAGATCCATTTGATCCAAATTGCCATGTTGTTTCTGGCAAGCATGTGAAAAATACCTTGAGACTTGACCCTGAAAAATAAATGTTACAAGTATTACATACAAGGACCAATCAAGCTCATGCCCAAACAAAGAGTGGCACTAGATGGGGACACAAAATCCCACTCACAGCTGCATGTAGGTAGTTCAGTGGTGCTCAGAAGAGCTTTGCAGTGAGGATATCCACCCAACTGCCTGTTTCAACTAGCTGTGCCTATGGTAGCCTAATTCCTCATGCAGATCTCTGGTCCTGAATTGTGGCAAGAATAAAAACATAAGAAGAGTCTGCTGGATCAGGCCAATGGTCCATCTAGTCCAGCATCCTGTTTTCACAGTGGCCAACCAGATGCCCATGGGAAGAACTACAAACAGGACTAGAGTGCAAGAGCGTGGTTCAGAAGAGACCCTTGAAAATGGGAAGAGGACGGAGACATTTCCTCAAGGGTTTTTTTTGGGGGGGGGGTTAATCACCCTTACTTAACTTTATGAAGAGATCCCTTGCTTCTTTAGTTTTCTTTTAAAGACAATTTTAGTTTTCTTTTTTAAAACAGTTCTGTGATTCCACAAGGCTGTGCCAGAATGCCCAAGGACCCATGCTATGAGATAATGTAACATGGTTCCCAGAGACATTCTTAAAGCAACATGGAGAATGGCCTGCATAATCCACTCTGAGCTAAGCAGTTTGAATTGCCCCTCCCCACCTCAACTGGGAAATAGCAGAAAGCCTGCATGGTGTATATTGCTCTCTCACCTGAGAGCTGTCCCACCCCACCCAAGCTGAGATAATTCTTTGGAAGACTGGTTTGACTTTCCCTGTTGCTTTGGGAACCACAGTACATCCTCACATTGTAGCCAAGATCCCAGGAAACGCAGCCATTCCTGATGCCAATATGAGCAGTTGAAGCTTTAAAAAAAAAGAGGTTTCAGAAGCAAGGGAGAAGCAAGGCAAGCACCCCCTCCCCAATACCAAAAATTACAGGGGAATTTCTCCCACCCCTTCAAAGTAATAAAAAACAACCCCCATTTTCACACTTGGGACGGGAGGCTCCATGAAAAAAGGGGATTTCAGCTCACTGTTAGAAATTTCAGAAGGCTATAGAGTGACATGTTTGACCCAATTCAATCTATCCTTTTTTTTAGGTTCCTTATCAAACAATTTTTTACGTATAGTGTTATTAGTCTGATAAGCTTTTTGCTGTGTTTTTGTATTTTCCATTGGTTAAATGTGTCAACACAACCAAGCGAAGCAACAGGTGGAATTGCATTTGATACAAGAGAAAACATACAAGCAGAACATTCAAGCTATCAACTGTTTTATACAGCTGCCAACAATCCAACTTTAACAAACCACATGAAGATAAAATTAGCAATGATCTACATACTTGTATGAGGCATCAAAAGTCAGCTATCATCACAAAACAGCTGGAGCAATGTGTAACGAAGAACTTCAAAAGATAGCTACAGCCTTGCGTACAGCAGAATTTTCCAAAAATACAAACTGGATAATTAGCTTATGGCCAGGAAGAATATTATAATAAAAGGAAGTACAAAAATAACAAATTCAATTCTTGTAGCAATGATAAACTCTAATAGCTGTGTTTGATATTCTGTAGTTTCTGCAATTATGGAGCACTGTTTTAAAGAAAAAGACATTTAAAAAAACACCCAAAACCATACAGCAAAAGGAAAATATAGGTATTTTTCATTTACATCATTGAAAGATGTTTTCTAGTGGAATAATATCAATGTACATTCAGTTGTATCTCTTTACACTGGGTTTTAGCCAACTGTGGCTTTGCACTAGCAGAAATTGTTTATGTCTGTGCAAAGTGGAGCATTCAATTTTCACCAGTCCCTCCGCCTACAGATCACAGCATAATACTGTTCTACAAGTCCCCCAACCCTCAGGAGCAGCTTTTTTGGGGGGGCACAGCGGATAGCAAGTGGACACCAAAGGCAGTGGAAATCGAGTGACTTTCTTTGTGTGAGCCGAAGTGCTTTCTGCTAGTGTAAAGCCACCATTGGATACCACCCATTCATTCCTCACTTTCCTTATGTCACTCTTTCCTCTCCTCCATTGTCTCTACCTACCCCATTGCCAAAATAATACTGTAAGTTCCATGGTCAAAAGCCTGTTTTATGTTTATTTTTCTATGAAGTATCACATTCACTAATAGCATTATATTAAAAATTGTCAACAACAATAATTTAATGAATATACCAACTTAAAATTGTTTATGAGCTGTTTTTCTGTTTAATGCATTTCTTCTGACAGTCACCCTAATCTGCAGATGATTATCTATATGCAAGTGTGTGTTCCAGGTGCCCAAACCCACATAGCATATAGCTGCATGCAGTTCAATGGGGCAGATCCATTCATCTATGCATGCAATCTGGTGAATGATCCCACTGTACACAAAAGACTAGCTCTGGTGGGGAGAATGGACCTAGTATTCCAACTTTAAATGTGCAAGGGCCTTGTATGTGCAGAAAAGGGCAGCATTCAGATGAGCTATCTGCCTCTGATCTCATAAGACTATTTGCACAACATTGAGATGTGAACAATTACCACTGTGTAATGGAGATGCACACTGTCCACTACTGTTTTGTGTACATAACTTTTATTGAGAGAACTGTTCCTCCACAGCACTTTTGGAAGGATGAAATTATGTGGATCAGATAGGCAGCAAATACAAAGTCTCATTTTACAAAAGAGAATTCAAAGACATTTGTTTTTATAGCTCAGCTTTTCTGAGTGTTATTTATTAGTCAAAATGTAAACACCAAAGGAACCAATCCAGAGAACATTTCTCTGTGTATTTGATTTTTATTTGCATGGAAAATGTCCCACTGGAACTGTAATGTGCTCTAAACACACTGCACCAGCAAAGTTTGCACAGATGTAGCTTGATTTCTGGATTTCAATGCCATTACACTGAAAGAATTAAGCTCAAAAGATTCATAGCACAGTTGGATTCCAATAACATTTTAAGATTCATGAAAAATATTCTGTTGTTGCCCTTGTACATTTTTCAAAATGTGAGATGATTATTTTTAAGTGGGAAAAATTAAGGAACACAATGACTAATAGCAGAAAGGTACTGTAAGTTCTCAGTTTAAATTAAATGGAGAACTTATTTACAATTTTATTTGTAGTAGTAGTAGTAGTAGTAGTAGTAATAGATTCTGCTACACATTTCCTGAAAAGTAGTTCATGCAGACAAGGAGGAGAGATATGTGAACAAAACAATGCTTAATATTGTGGCTATATTCAGACAGAAAATCTCAGGTTGTTGTTACTCTGAGGTTTTTGTCCATGTGTCATGATTTGAGCATTTTCTTTGCTCAGTTTGTTCTTTTGTAGTATTAGTCTGATCTAAAATAGTTTTAAAGGTGTTTTTGGTATATTACACAGAAAAGCCCTTCTAAAATGTTTTTTTGGGAAAAATGTAACAATGGTGTAGTTTTAGAGGTTCCCTATATCTTATATTATAAATGCCGAGTTCAGTTCAAAAAGTGTGCAAAACCCTTTTTGCATCAGCATTAAATTCTGCTTCAATGCTACAAATACTCAGCTGATCTGGAGCACAAACACATCTCTCTTTCTAACCTTCTGGTCCATTCTGTATTATAGTCAGGCTCTAAAGGGTGGCCAGGTGGGGCACTGGCCCAAGGGCCCCTCGAACTGCAGGGGCCCCTGAGGGGCCCCTCCACTCCCCTTCCATGATCTGCAGCAGGAGCCATGGATCGCAGGACAGGAGGAGCTTCCGAGCCACCCGCCATCCCCCCCGCTTCACCTACCTTTCTCTCTGCTGTTTTTTGCAGTGTGCGCAGGGTTGCCATCAATCAAGATGGCAGCTGAGGTTTCCGTAAGGGGCTGAAGCCTCTGCCGCCATCTTGGTTGATGGCACCAATGCGCGCATGTGCGTGCCATCAACCAAGATGGCGGCAGAGGCTTCAGCCCCTTATGGAAACCTCAGCTGCCATCTTGATTGATGGCAACTCTGCATGCGCAATGCGCGCACCTGCAAAAAACAGCAGAGAAAGGTAGGTGATCTGGGGGGGATAGCAGGGGGATGGAGGGCAGCTCGGAAGCTCCTGTCCTGCAATCCGCACTCATGCTGCGGATCGTGGAAGGGGAGAGGAGAGACCCGTGGCAGGCTGGTGCCCAAGGGCCCCGGCATGCCTGGAGCCAGCCCTGATTATTGTCTTACATAACTCTGGTCAACTTAGAGCAAAATATTGTTGATGGAAAGATACAGACAGACAAAATTGCAATGACATTGTGGCCTCTCAGTTGCCAAATAGAAGCATTAAAATGACCCTTTTATTCGCAGATAGCACAATTAAATATGGATGTTGACTTGGGGCAGGGAATGGGGATGACATACATATTACCAGGTCAGAGGTTATGAAGATTCCTATACACTTATTGTGTAGCTATAGTGAACTATACTGTGGCACCAGTAAGCTGGTACCACAGTTTCTAAATGTACCCAATTTTCCACATGCAGGAAACATTATGTTCCCTACCAGCCTTGACAGACTGTTACACCTAATACTAAAGATACCAATCCCAATCCCTGCTTTCTTCCTTTTACAGTGCAAACACACACACACACACACCTTCTATTTAATCTGTATCCTGCAAGGAAAGTCACAGGGACACCATTTCTGCACAGACACACAAGTGGAAAAGCATCTTGTGAAGGGTGATTTTGAGTAGGAAGGAATAGAAAAGAATTGTTAAAGCAGCATCTCCTCAAGTGCCCTTTCTCCACTCTTAAGAACATAAGAAGAACCTGCTGGATCAGGCCAGTGGGCTATCTAATCCAGCATCCTGTTCACACAATGACCAACCAGATGCCCAAGCAGGACCCAAATGCAAGAGCACTTTGCCCTCCTCCTGTGGTTTCCAGCAACTAGTATTCAGAAGCATACTGCCTCCAACTATGGAGGCAGAGCATAGCCATCATGGCTAGCAGCCATTGCTAGCCTTATCCTCCATGAATTTGATTAATCCACTTTTAAATCCATCTTGCATAGGATTTAAAAATGGAGGAAATAACAATGGAACCACTTATTGTGTAACTTGAATCCTCTAATGTATACCCCAATACAGCTGCCCTTGTCAGAAAGCCATGACTGGCTGCAGCTCTTAGCTGACTGTATTCTTTCTGACAAACAGGTTTGTCTCAGTGTTAAATGTAAAATGGTTTAAAATGGCCATGTTTATACAGAAGAAAATGGTGCAGAAATGGCAAGTATTATGTGAAAAGCATGTTTTCAATATTGAGAAATATTGAACTGGAGAGTTATGGGGCCAGCCATAAAAACTGCCAACTTGCTGAGCACTAGAAAAGGCACATCACAATTCAGATAAGACTGAATGTGAAACAAAATAGCACAGTTTTGTTACAATCTAGAGTATCAGCAGGATTTTAGTTCATTGTTGGTTGGTTGCTGGGGTATATGGTACATTACAGCGGAGCATCAGCACTAATTCTACATGGCAGCTCCTCGGAATACCATCTGCTTCTCCAGTAACTGTTAATATAGTTGTAATTATCTACTTCTAAGTACTTTATTGGAATATCATTTGCAAATTAATCAACTGCAGGCCGGTAAAACAAATGACATGCTTGTCAGAAAACAACAGTATTATTCCAATTTCTCAAAAGATGGGGAAATGCTGACTACTATGCAAGGAGAATAAGCTTTTAAAGAGAGTTATTTTTAGCTTTTACAAATACATAAAAGCTGCCTCAAAAGTTCGACATGCATTGGTGATCTCTGTTCTGTAGCATGCACTGTTCGCCATTTTCTCCAATCACCAGCCTTGTGGCCACCCCAGATGTGCTGAGCCAGCAGATATCCACCAAAAGGTAGAAAAGATGGAGGGGAAACAGGGAAGGGAATGGGGAGCTGGTGACTGACCTGCTTATCTTCACTTATCTCTCTCTCTTTAGTGACTAATTTCCCCTAAGAATTGTGAGGGAGAGGAACAGTGAAAATTGGCCATTAAGGAAGCAGGGAGGGAGGGAAAAATCCTCCTTCCCTACATTTTTTACTCCAATATCCTCCAATTTTCTATACCTATTGGTGTGGGACGCCTACCCTTCAAAATCTTCAACAGCCAGAACTAGAAATAACTCTCATGTTAAGAGCAACATATAGCCCTGCTCTTGTTGGTTGGTTGGTTTAGCAGCACCAATGTATATGATACCTTATAGAGTAACGTAAGGAAAGCAAACACAAAGCCACTCATATATAGGTCCACAAAATTAGATTATGATCTAAACATTGACAAGATACATTTAGGAAGGGGACAAGTAAAGGTTAAGAATTAGTATGCACAAACACAGTTACATTTGCTTTGTTTCAGCTAGGATGAGGGCTAAGAGGATTAAAAGACATGAAACTGTAAAAGGGTCACAACTGTCCCAGAGAGAAGTTATGAATTAGTATTATAAACACCTATTATTTTGCAATATAAATGTGGTTTATTTTTACTTTTGCTTTTGAATTCTTATGGACAACCCCACTCCCCATTTCTGGAGGGCAGATTCTAGTTGAGGTTTATCAATATAGTCTGCAATGATACTCTCTATTCCTGACTATGTCCAAGTTCAGGATAAAATCTGTCCCCTTTATCATAGTTAACTGTATCCTACACATTGTATCAGGAACAGTCTGCTATGCTGAAATTAAACTGAAGCCTGCCAGATACCATCCCTCATGAAACTTAGTACACTGTGTAATGGGAAGATCCAGATAATGGCTTAAAACATGCATATAATGTGCTGAAATCATTTACACATGCTTAGATTTGCTTAGAAGATGCATAAGACTTTTTGAACTAGTGTATAAAGTTTGCTGTAGGTACAAGAGCCAAACAGTACAACAGGAGTAGTTTGAAATTACCCCCCTTCAAAGTTGGAGAAAAAGCATTTTTAAAAAGACTAGTGTTTCTGTACCCATTTTCCCCCTCCATGAAGTCTGGGCATACAGCCAAGATAGTAGTTTTTAGAAAACAAGTCTGCATTAAAAAGTAAACAATGAATAGAACAGGAAATACCCTAGTAAGATTTTCTGAATGGCCGGCAGTAACCTGGTCAATTCACCTATGAACTGATATGAATCTCTGAGAATGTCTATGTTTATGAGGCAGAAATCTATGAGAACAAAAAGGTATTTGCTTGTAAGACTGTCCAATGAGAATGTTTATGATAAATCTGTGTGAATGAATTCATGAGAAAAGACCATAGGAATACCCTTTCCCATAGAAAAGAATGTTTATAAAAAGCCAGGTTTCATAGCATTCAGGGCTCCCTCAGCTCTGCTGGGGGAGGGGGTTCAAAGAACGCAGGAGAACCATCCATCTATTCCATCCATAACATCTGATGGGTGATGTATCATGACATGTATTCCTATGTCCTTTGTACTTTGGCCCTGTGATGTGATGAGTTCAATTCAGGCCTTCAAGTATTATAACTTCTTTTTATTACAGTGTGCCTTCTGAGTTTTATACTTTGATGTTAAATGGATATCCAGCAATTTCTTTTGTGCAGATATATATATTTATATTTTACTGCATGTTATTAGTTGTAGTGTGCAAAATATGAATAAATAGCATATATTATAAAGACTGTTCTGCTGTCTGAAGTCAGACTCCCAAATAGAAAATTTCTGGTACCTCCCAAGACTCAAGAATTCTTGAGTGGGGTCTCTTCTATTTTATCCACCTACTCTACAAGACTGCTATTGATACCCTATGAGCTTAGGTGACCTAACATTCGACATACAAGGACTTTGTGTAGATATGGGGGAAGAATGCATACACCCTATGCATAGACCCTATGCATTCACTGGCAAGGGGGTAGACTTGCCGGTAACAACTGGTAGGCTTTGTTTTGTCAAATACTCTTCACACTCTGCATACATTTTATCAGAAGACTGAATAATGTTCAAAAAAAGATGCTGTTGAGCTTCTGGATTGTCAGGTTGCAACTTGCCCCTTTAAAAGTTACAAGGCCACAACAAACATCATAGTCTAATTTTTCTCTTGCCTTTTCATAAGGCGGCTGACCCCCAATACATAGACTGATTGCCCTCCCAGCATGTTTTTTTCTGGCCCCACAAGACAACCCATTTTGGCAACAGTCAAAATGAAAATTAAGCATGAAAATTAAAAGTAGACACTGTGTTGGGGTAGGTGGAGCCCAACACCCTGCTGGGAATGCAAACCACCCCCTCCCTAGTCATCTGTCTGATAACTGGAGAGAGACCAATAACCCTCATATCATCTGATATGGCCCTGGAGGGTCAGCCAAGGAGGAATATAGCCCCTGGGCCAAAACAAAAGTTAGCCACCTTTATCAGTACCCTTGCTCCTCCTCTGACACCTGCTGTAGGTAGAGCGTTACTTGCAACAGAGGTGGGTTAACAGGCAAGGTCAGGACACCTATTGAGGAACAAGATACAAGAAGCTACTGTTGCATTGTCTCTCCCAGCTTTGCAGCTTATTTACAAATGCAACATCTACAGGTTGCAACTTGGCAATCCCTTACTGTTACACTTGGACAGCTTTCATAATTTCAAAGCAAGTTGTACCCAGGATGATGATAAACCATAACAAATAAACACATCATCTATAGGTAGACATTTCCTGTGGGCAATTAGCATAATAGGTTGGGTTGTTTTTCTTAACAGTCACAATGAGCTTCCAAGTTGCTATCAAGTTTCTTCATGCAGATAGCATTAAACAGTCATTTCACAGTAATACTGTCAAGCTAGAGATTTCTGCATTTGCCTTACTCATAATTTGTGGGATATAGAAGACTTGCAAAGAAAAATACAATATTCTACCTCACTGAGCATGTAATACATAAGCCATGTTTTCTGAAGCATCACTTTGGATGTTGTTTCTCTAGCAAGAGTTTAAGTGAAGCTCTTTCAAATGGGAAAATAGCAGGACAAAGCTGATCAATGTTCACTGTGTGTTATTTCTGTATTCATGGTTGAGAGCTCACAAATAAAAGCAAACAGGTTATATGCTCTGTGATATAATTATCCCTATATCTGTCCACCATCTCAATATTTTTCTTTTGCAATATTCTTTAGCACTCATTTGTTTAACTTACATACCAGTTCATATTTCATTAGAAATATCTGAGCAGTTTACATATCCTGACAAAGATAGAATCAATAAAAAACAATGCAAATTCCATATGCAAAACAAAACAATACTGATAATACATCTAATAATAATACTAATTCCACATTTTAAGTAACATAATTAAGCAACAACAAATATCTCAAAACAATGTACTGTTATGGGTTTGGGGGTTGAGATATATAATTTCTGTGAGTCCCCTTCCAGCCTCTGATTTGGGACCCTATGCGTACAGGTGAGTTCTGCATCTGAGTAACCTGCTCTGGTGGTCAGATGAGTCTCCTTTGTTAATCTAATAGAGTGGCCAGGTGGGTCTGTCAAATGCCCATTAACTGGTGGATGGGCCAGGGAGATCCTATTGCTATTGAAACTCTTCAGGACAGCCCCCTCCCTCCTAGGGCCAAAATATAAGCTTAGTCTAGTCTGGAGAAGCTGGGAACTGGGAAGAAGTGCAGAGAGACCTGCTCCCTGCACAATGGCTTCAGAATGCCTCCTATAAGCCTGATGGAAAAGCCAGATCTATTGGACTGCTAATGCTTTGATGCCATCTTCAGTTCAGGTTGGAATATGTGTAAATAAATTTCCTAAAAGACACTACTGTCTCCGCTGACCTTCTTTCCAAGGAAACCAAATACTGGGAAAGCACAGGGACCCCTGGAAGTCTCACACAGCTCAAAGACTGGGCTGGCATGCGGCAGTACACAAGTAAAAGAACCATAGTGTTGAGGGAGAAAACTCAGTTCTTGCTCCTCATATCAGTGTAAATATATCAGAGTTAGGCTACCTGAAGAGCAATCATGTATGATGTTACCAATATAGGATGTGCCAAAGTATTGCCCACAAAAAGAATTGGTGTGAAACAGCTAGTTTGTAGGGTACAAAATGCCTCATTGGGGGGACTACCAATGTACAATTATTTCACTTCTTTTCTAGCTGTTCTAACCTTAATAACTCTCCTCTCTGTTTTTTTTCCTCTGTGCAAGAGCAACTTCCAGTTCTATGCTGTGAGGCTGCTGTATAGCACAGAAAGGCAGCATGCATTACCCAATTGCCAAAAAAAAGTGTAGATGCTTGACCTCCAGGACTTTGCTGCGAGGCTGTAGCACAATATAGGAAGGGCTGTCTCAGCACCCCACTTTATATATGAAACTTAAACATTTTAAATCCTCAAATGGAAATTATGGAATTCATAAATCCAACAAAACACAAATCAGCATTTATTTAAGGATTTTTAATGGGACAGTGTCAAAAAGAGGTTACATTTTCTTGAAGAGCTTCCCTGGTTTCTTTTTCTTATGCATTTATCCCATATGGTCAATTCAGAGTATAATAGCTAAGGCTATGAGGGGTGGGGGATTTTTTTCTGTCTGGGGGACACATTCTTTTCTGTGCACCCCTCCAGGGGCCACATTCTACAGCAGGCTAGTTTCTACACACACACCTCTCTATCCTCCATCCAGGCAAGCATGATGCACTATCAGAGTTCAAAGATGCATTCCTGCCAGGCAAAAAACACTCAAGAAGGGTACAAAGCAGGCCCAGTGAGGACATTGCCTGTGGACACCACACCCACTCAGCAGGCAAGAGTCCATTGGCCTAGACAGAGAGGCCGCAGCAGGTATCGCCAAACAAGAACTCACAAGAATAGGATTTACTATACACGTAAAATGCTAAAACATTGCCTCAGGGTCACTTTTCCCCGTAAGAACTGCTAGCATAAATCTGAATTCACTGAGGGGAAATCTGTATATTACATTTATCCACTGATAAACACTCTTAATAGCTCATGTAAGCGGTTGTCAGGGACACCGGGTTTGGACCAGTAACTCACATGGTCTGAAGCAAGGACTATGTAAACTCAGACCTCAGAATCCTCTTAAGACTCATAAAAAAGAATGTGGCTGTGTATGTAATTCACAGATAGAACAAGCAGCACAGCTTCTGGGCTGTCCATACGATTTATCTCCTGTTACTTCCCACTAAGAAAGCAATGGCTTATACCTACGTATTGTAATTCGGGTTCAAGCTTTTTTCAATGAGTAGTTTTTTGAGTCTTCAGCTCGGGTAACTGAACTCAGAGACTCTGCAGTTGGAGAACACAACCTTTACCTATACTGCACTAAGCTATGTTTTAGATAAAGCCACTGGAAATTCTGTTCTCCTGAACCAGGAATATATAGGAAAGAGTACAACCTTCATGGGCAGAGGAGATGATTTTTCAGGCACTCACTCTCCTACATGGCAGCTCAGCTGCAATATTGCATGAGTTTTTTCCTCACTTTGGTCAAGCATTCTTGCAATTTCTTAAATGTCCCTATCACTGACTGAACATAGCACATTAACTGGCCTCCAGTATAAGAATTATAAGGATCTGACGTGACACTCATCTAAATTTTATTTTATTAAACAAGAAAAGTTACATTGGCAATTGCTAATGATTTAGAAGGGTCGCTATTAAAAGATTCCTATTGCAAATTTTCAAAAACTTGTCATGTTTGGGGTTGGAACTGAGCTTGCTTATTCCCCCATTAAAGGTTACTGCTTCCCAAATATTGAACTACAATAGCTCACACTTTGCATAATTATGTTCAGCATAATTATATTTATAAACAATCCCAAGAACGAAAGTATTGCATTCTAATATGGATCTCCAAAACCCCACATTTACGAGCTTTATGGACAAACAAGTTTACTATGAAGACAAGAAAATGTATTTGTTGCTACTAGAACAGTGTTGCCCACAGGACTGTGGTCCCTACAGGAAATGCAAAACAATGTAAGAAAAGCTGTTAAACACGCAGCATATACACGGACCAGGGACCTACAACCATACAGGACTCTATGGCACAAAAACAGGTTATGACCACACCTCTGCCACTAAACACTGGTATCTCCAAGAAAAGCTAAAAATACCACATGTTTATTTCAAGGTGAGTCAAGTGAAGTTCTCCAACCAGTAATATATACATAACTTTAAAGATGCAAGTCTTCATCCACACTTTACATGTTTGTATACCGCTCCCATGATCACCACAAATACTAAAGCTGTTACTGGACAGCTAAACATGCATCAGTTCTGACTCGCAGAGCTTGGAAAAGTTACTTTTTTTGAACTACAACTCCCATCAGCCCCAGCCAGCATGGCCACTGGATTGGGCTGATGGGAGTTGTAGTTCAAAAAAGTAACTTTTCCAAGCTCTGGTTCTGAGAAGGTTCAGACACACACCTGCACTTCTGTGTTACAAGCAGCTTCCCCCTCTGTGGTCCTAACCTTCATTCAGATTAAGAGAGATTTAAATCTCTTTAGCTAGATCTACTCATGTGATTCCCATTGCAGCCCTATCGATTGCAATGTGTATTTAGCATCACTTATTCCAATTTTATCACCCTTGGTCATTCTTGCATGACTACCTGCTTATGGGCAAGCTGAGCCATTTCAATTAGTATATAACACTAGAAAGGAAGCATGGATTATATTAAAATAAGATTGTAATGACTAATGTCAAACTCCTTAATAACCCATGTCTTTGTTCATGAGAGTTTTTTTAATGCTTAGTGTGGTTTCAATATTTTTAGTATAGACATTTACTGTTCTTTATTGCAATTCATACCTAGCCAACAATGTATTAAACCTTAAAAACTGAAGCCATTATGTAAAGGTTACACATACTTAGCTATGGTGCATAATGTTTTGGAACAAATAAAAAATTTCCCAAAAGGTTAAATTTTGGTAACGACAAAACACACCCATAAAAATTGCTGCTCTATTTTGATATTGAAAAATGTACCAAATATTAATGTTCATTCATAAAGGCAGGATGGTCAATGTGATGTTTCACCTGCTTTGTATTGTTATATGTTGTAAAGAAGGAAATATATACATACTGAGACTGTATCAGAGGTAATATGGTAAGTAGAGGGGGAGGGGAGGTGGGAGTGAGTGAGTAGAATGTTGAGGTGTACTGGAGGCTGATTGGCTGAGTGAATAGGACATGGTGTGTTTTATGGGAGAGAGCAAGCATTTTTTGACACTTAACCAGTTTTAGATAGAGCAGGGACAGGAGTGGATTTTTGGTGATAGAATGGGGAAAGGAGGAGATAGATTTGAGAGGAAGAGGGTTGGTAAAATGGGATATAGTAGGCACATATGAAATATAATTCACTAATAGGGGAAAAACCTTGTGCTTTAAGAATGTACCTATAGCCAACAGATATTTTTGTTGTTGTTATGTGCCTTCAAGTCTATTTTGACTTATGGCGACCCTATGAATCAGTGACCTCCAAGAGCATCTGTCATGGACCACCTTGTTCAGATCTTGTAAGTTCAGGTCTGTGGCTTCCTTTATGGAATCAATCCATCTCTAGTTTGGTCTTCCTCTTTTTCTACTCACTTCTGTTTTCCCCAGCATTATTGTCTTTTCTAGTGAATCATGTCTTCTCATTATGTGCCCAAAGTATGATAACCTCAGTTTCAGATAGATATTTCTATCAAACTTTAAAAAGCAGGGACATTGGGCAGCAATAGTGAATGCACCAGAGGAGCAGGAGACCTGACCTCCTCTCTGAGATATTGTACTGCCCTACAAATTTATCAAAATGCAAACACAATTTGGGTTGGTCTTCACAGTCCAATCCACTTTCTGTGTAACTTGGAAGAATTTGGTAACATGTGCTTCTGAGCATATGATGAGTGGTAGCAACACCTGCCATCTCCAAAGATGGAGAATTACATTTTTGTATATTTGTTGGTGTTCTCTGTACTTTGCTTCTTCCCTGTGTTACTACTGTTTCCACAGAGAATCTAACCTAGAAAATTATATTTCTCTCATTATTCATCCTAGAAATCTTTGTCAAATGTATTTTTATTAATTTCAAAGCCTTTTTATTGGTCAATATCATATGATGGTGAAGACAGACTTTTCTGTTTCAAATTGGAGGTTATGCTCTATTTCTATTTTGGGCGCATTAACAGTTGAATTTGAAACTGCAGTTTGATGTAAAATCAGACTGATTACAGTATGTTGCTACTTAAGCAATAACTCTAGCTGTTGGAAAAAACAAACTTTGCCTACCCAAGATGTATGTTTTCAGCCTGCTGTGCTTAAATTACTGCACTTAAGGAAAGGTGGACATGGTCAATTAAAAACATAGAGCACACATAGAAGTTTGCTAGAATATATTTCACCTCCTGTTTTATCTTGTGCAAACTGTGACACTCCTCATGTCAATTGGAAACTATTCTACAAACAGTCATTTGTAATTATTCCACAATTGTTTTTGGAACTTTTTTTTAGGGTTGCAAAGTGTTGCTGTACTTCACATATTCACAGAAACAGAAGCAAAACTTCACTAAAAGTAAATCAAACATATCTAAAGTGACTGTCTGAACTATATCAACTGTCTTAATATTGTTGCTTCCTCCCTGTTAAAACAAGATCAGCATACCACATGTCTTGTTTCTGGTCTTTGGGCTGATTCCCTGTAGAAACAGTAGTATCACAGGAAAGAAGCAAAGTAAGAACAGCACCAACAAACATACAAAAATGTAATTCTCCATCTTTGGAGATAGCAGGTGTTGCCACCACTCACCATATGCTCAGAGGCACATTACCCAATTCTTCCAAACTACACAGGAAGTAGGTTGGACTGTGAAAGACCAACCCAAATTGTGTTTGTATTTTGACAAATTTGTAGGGCAGTACAATATCTCAGAGAGGAGGTCGTCTTCTGCTCCCCTGGTGCATTCACTATAGTTGCCCAATTTCCCTGCTTTTTAAAGTTTGATAGAAGTATCTGTTATAAGTAGGTGCTATAAGTAAGTTCTCAAATCACAAGGTTTTTTTGCCTATTAGTGAATGTCTGTTTTTTTGTAATCTGGGAGGTAAGAAATGGGATTCTGTGCAAGTTTGTTGAGAATGGATTCATCATTTGCATGCTTACTGAGTTCAGTGGGATTTACTCCCCTAAAATCATGCTTAGGATAGGTGAAAATGACTACAGGGGATGGGGAGTAGAACAGAAGGAGGGAGGGGAGGGAGGGCAGAGGGGAGGAGGGGGAGAGGAGGAGGACAGGTTTAATCACTTGCATGTTTATTCAGTTCGGTGGGATTTACTCCGATGAAAACATGCTTAGGATAGGTAAAACTGACCATGGGGAGGGAGGCCTGGAGTGGGCAGGAGAGGAAGAAAAAGGAAGAGGGGAGGGGAGGAAGAAGGGAGGAGTAAGGGAGAGGAGAGGGGAAGGAGGGGAAAGGCAGGCCTGATCATTTGCATGCTTACTGAGTTCAGTGGGATTTACTCCCGTGCAATCAAGGCTAGGATAGGTAAAACTGACCATGTGGGAGGAGGAAGAGGAGGGGAGAGTAGAGGGAAGGAGGAAGGGGGAGACAGGAGCAGAAGGAGGGGGAGGGGAAGGAGGGGATTGAAAGGGGAGGGGGAAGAATTAGAAGGGGAGGGTGAGGGTTAAAGGAAGGGGGAGGGAAGAGGCAAAAGGGAGGTGATGGGAGTAAGGAGAAGGGGAGGACAGGTTTGATCATTTGCATGCTTTTTGAGTTCAGTGGCATTTACTCCTGTGCAATGATGCTTAGGATAGGTAAACCTGACCTGGAGGAGGGGCAGGAATGGGAGGGGAGGGAGTACGGGGGAGGGGAGGGGAGGAGATTGGATGGGTGGGCACTGGGCAGAGGAGAAGCCCCGTTCCTTTCCAAAAGGAAAATATTGTAAATAGTATCATTGCTTTTCAGGGTTTCCCTCACCTTTTTATTCTACAGCAGGCACATGTAGCCTCCCACCCAAATTTAAACCAAAGCTGTCAATGGCCACATCCACATCAGACCTTTATGTCACTTTAGAGAGTCAGCAATTTTCCCAAAGAATTCTGGGAAGTGTAGTTAGTGAAGGGTGCTCAGAGTTGCTAGGAGAGGCCCTATTCCCTTCACAGAGCTTCAGTCAGAGAGGCTGACTGTTAAACCACTCTGGCCACTGGAGCTCTGTCAGGGGAATAGGAGTCTCCTCTCAGCACGATTCACAAACTACACTTCCCAGGATTCTTTGGGGGAAGCCATGACTGCCTAAAGTGAAATAAAGATCTGGTGTGGGTGTGGTCCCCTGATTAGGCAAGCCCAGCAGCTGTGAGTCTGGCTTTTAGAATACTGACAGTTGATTTTTACTGAGCATATGTAGTCTTATCATTGAGTTCAATGCTAAATTTTCTAAATTAATTAAAAATCAGCCATGGGGCATAGTCAGTAATAGGATTACAGGTACTCTGTCAACATGGCTGATTTTTAATTAATTTCAACAAATTATGAGAACTCTGACAGAAAATAGTCCAGAAGAGGTCTGGTTTTTCTCTCTTTTTACACTTTGAACTCTCGATTCTGTCTGACTATTTAGTGTATCGCCATGGAAATTTACAGGGTTGTTAAGCAAGCTTTTCTGAGTTCAGGACTATAAGTTTTGTAAGGTTATGCTTTGAAATGAGCTTATGGGAAGCATCAGAATGGCATGGGGGTATTTTCAATTTAACATTGCAGAATGTAAAAAGTCCATGCTGACTATAGTATACAGTAGGGTTGCCAGGTCAGAAGCATCCCAAAACCTGAGATTTTAGGGGTGGGCCCGAGTGATGTCATGGGGCGGGCCCGAGTGATGTCATGGGGCGGGCCCGAGTGATGTCATTAAGCATGATACATTAAGCATCAATCACAGTCGCTTGGAGCGTACAATTAAAAAAAATCTGACTGGAAATTAAGCTAGACATTTTAGCTAAAAGATGGAGCCTGGGTAGGGAACATTTAACCTAGCCTACTTGCTTTTGGCAATGTCGGAAGGCAGAGCTGGGGTCCCAATCCCGGGGAGCTGGATCCCGGAGAGTTGGGAGAAGAGTATTCGGATGGATGGCAGAGGGAAGGGGGAGGAACTTCCCCCTTTTGGAGCGAAGACGAAACAGAGGAACTGCCAGTGATAAGGTCGCTTAGCAACAGGGAGCCTGAGCCCTCATTGGACATTCTCACGCCTCCCCCTCTTTCAGGCTCAGAGCAAGAGGGGGAAGAGGGAGGGCTGCTCACAGCCGAAAAGCGGGGAGGCAGTTTACCATCAGCCCCTCCCCTATCCCCCGTCCTGGAATCGGAAACTTCAGAAGAGGAGGGGGTGATGCTTCCCCCCTCACCGCACACACGCAGACAGCTGAAAAGACAGGAGAGAAGGGGGGGAAGGCGGGCAGTACCTGAGGGGCAGTTAAGGAGGAGCGAAAGATTGCGCGCCCGTTTGGCCCCTTCTTAAAGAACAGGCGGGAAGAAGTCCCTTGCTCTGTCAACTTTCTCCCAATGCTGCAGGACCTGTATCCCTGTATTGCTTCATGAGAAAACGCAGTCTTTGTTTGGACATTACCCTAATAAAACACGAATTAACTACAACCGCTGGTCTGGTTCCTGAGTCACATCCTGGGCCTGACAGGCAAGAAAGGTTTAAGTGACTTCAGGCCAGGCCAGTCACCAGAAGGTCACTGTAGTCAGAAAGGAGCCTAGTGTTGTGATGTTAGATGGGAGCATTCGGGAGTAAAGATGGATGCCCCTGAGGGCTGCAATTCTAAACACACGTACTAAGGGACTAAACCCCCATAGAACTCAACAGGACTTACTTCTCTGTAGATATAGTTTGGATTGTGCTGTTGGTAAAGCTTGACTAGGGATCCTCTGCAAAGACATCCATCTCCAAGCAGGGTTGGCAACCCCCTGCCTGGTCCAGCTGAAGTGAAGGGACCACTTCTTCTCACCGGCTAAGAAACCCTTAGTAAGAAATATTTCATCTAGCCTACTTGCTTCTGGCAAGAAGGGTTTAAGTGCCCTCAGGCCACACCAGTCACCAGAAGGCTTTTGAAGGAAGAAGAGCCTAGTGTTGTGGAGATGTTAGATGGAAGCACTCAGGAGTAAAGATGGATGGTAAGCTGCAATTCTAAACACACTAAGGGACCATAGAACGCAACAGGACTAACTTTTGAGTAGATATGGTTAGGATTGTGCTGTTGGTAAGACTTGATGAGGGATCCTTTGCAAATATATCCATATCCAAGAACGGTGGGCAAGCCCCTGCCTGAAATGCTCTGCCCCTGCCTTTTAATGTGGCTGCTCCAAACTTCTTTACAGATTTGACCCTTCACTTCAGAAAGAGGTCTGAGAAATGAGTAAGAGTAAGAAGATTCTCTACTCTTTCTGTCTGCATAGATGCCCTTCTCCATGCAGAAGCTCTGGGCCAGGCAGGACGCAGTGGCATCTCATAGAGGACACCCTTCCCTTTCCTGGGGTATATGATTTGTCCTGTCGCAGAGCAGATTTTGGGGTGGGCACCCCCAGTTACTTATTTTTTCTACTTTTTTTGTGCGTTTTGATTTTGCATAGATGTCTTCCTCCATGCCCTGCGCCCAGCAGAAGCTCTGGGCCAAGCAGGACGCAGTGGCATCTCATAGAGGACACCCTCCCCTTTCCTGGGGTATATGATTTGTCCTGTCCCAGAACAGATTTTGGGGTTGGCACCCCCAGTTACTTATTCTTTCGTGTATGTTTTGGTCTGCTTTGATTTTGCATAGATGCCCTCCTCCATGCCCGGCACCTAGCAGAAGCTCTGGGCCAGGCGGGACACAGTGGCATCTCATAGAGGACACCCTCCCCTTTCCTGGGGTATATGATTTGTCCTGTCCCAGAGCAGAGTTTGGGGTGGGCACCGCCAGTTATTTTTTATGATTTTATGACATCATTATGTATTCATGATAATATCAGAAGCCTGATGATTTTGATTGCATAAATGTATTGTTATTCCTGATGGGGAGAGTCCCCCAATCACAGTGATATATCATACAGGGTACCCCAACATGTATTTTGGGGTTCAGAGACATGTTAAGTTTGGTTTGAAGTTGCTGTAGTTGTTGACTCTTCTTTTTTAGTGTTTTGAACTTTCAAGCAAATAAGGAACTGGGAACTAGGAACCAACTTCAGCGTTGTATCAGTTAAATAGATTAAACAGTTGCGGGGCCGGCTGATGTTTTGGTGTATATCTTGGGAACCAGACCACCTAGAAACTTTTTTTTTAATTGAAGCTGAGCGTCTGGAGATTAAGGGGTGCTAGCCGGAGAGCCGGAGGGCCCCCCAAAAACCGGAGACTCCAGCTGAAAACCAGATACCTGGTAACTCTAGTATACAGCCACTCTCGTGGCTGTGTAATTCTCTGGGGAGAGTTTTTTGAGTATCATATAAGAAGTATTTAAATACTGTATTGAACCATAAGCTTGTGAAAAAACAACACAATGAGTAAACTTGCTTTTATATTTTAATGACATTTGGGCTTTGAATAAATTCTATTTATTGTACACACACTTGCTGGCTAATCTATAAAAATTGTATGGTGAAAGGATTTAATACTAGTATCTTTGGTGGCAGCAGTAGTGAGGAACAGTACAGGTTATTGCATAGTGTCAGCTCAACACATATATGTTATTCTTTCTCTTGGGTATTGTTTTGGCTATTCCAAGAAGCTTTGTACCAACTTCTTATCAGAAGCTCTTTCTGGCAGTATAAATAAATAAATAAACACCTATCTCTCAGTTCTCTTTGGGCTGTACTTCACATCTTGGAATAGCCAAAACAATTCCCAAGAGAAAGAATAACATGTATGTGTTGAGCTGACACTATGCAAAAGGACTCTGCTTGGAAAATCACTGATGCAAGGGTGTCAGGTACTTATTCAATCCCCCTCCCAGACAGATTATCATAATTCATGGTCTACATATTGTGGGGTACCACCCACAATGATTGAAATTCATGTTCAATTATTGGATAATTCCAGCCTCCTATTCCAAGTTTGGAATGTATTTATGTTTTAGAAAAAACTTTTTTCTTGGGGGAGTGGAATGGCCTTTGGATTGATTTTCCTTTTTTTATTGTAGCTTTCTGCTCTGCTTTCGCATGCTTTGCCAAGCTGAAGGCTTCAGGCCTATCCAATGGTAGGTAACTGTCTTTCTTTCTAAGTTACTTTAAGTTGCTGAAATGTCAAAGAATTATCTTTGTTTTGTTTTCTATCAGTCCTATAACACCCTTAAGTTTATGCAAACATTTCCAATGTAACTTTCAGTTATTGTTTTATTCTGTCCCATCTTTTATTATTGTATCATGGTTTTTCATTACAAAATCTAACTCTTGATAACTTCATACCTTTAATAAACCAGTGTATTTGTTTCATTTGTAATTTGGTTTGTGATTTTAAGTAATAGATTGTGTTTTCTCCTTGTTCCATTGGGTTGCTGCTGGGCAAACAGAACCAAGGTGACGAATCCAAGGAAGGCTGATGCATAGGCCAGAGTTTGGCAGTGTATGGATGGGCCTTGATTGCATCCACTAATTGACATCTATCTTATTTTCAATTGTTCATTCCTCGGTCCCTGTTCATCAGCTGATGAGCTCATACTGCCTGAGTATATGTGCTCAGAACCTATAGATCCTTTAGTGCTGGTGATGCTGACTCTAATATGGAGCCAGATGACTCATAAGGAGGCCAGATTGTGTAGCAAAACACACTATTTTGAGAAATGAGTGGTCCCCAGAGAATACAGATAGTGGTCATCCCCATTGTAAACAACAGCAGCGGTGTTATTGCTAGTATCAAAGGTATATAAAATACAAATTATCTGTAAGCACAAGTGACTAGTGAAAAGCACAAAAAGAAAGCAATGGAATGTATCTGAAACACTCAACACTTCCTTATCTACTCAGAACAGGGCTTGTTGATTCAGGATTACAATCCTCAGTCAACAGCTTCTGGAACATCCTGAATAAACAAGGCAAGATAAATAATTTGCATGTATCCACTTACTTTGCATAATTCATTCTATTTCTTAAATTAAGGTTTTCAAAGAATTTATGATTGTTTGCAAAATCTTGCATGCAATAGGCAAGTTGAAAGGAAGGGGAACATTAAATGAAGGGCATAGAGGTTGGGAATTAGGTAAGTACTAACTCAATGGGCCACTAAACATTTAACTCAGTCTATTGAAATTAATTTTAAATGCTTGGTTGGATGTGAGGGAGAGACTGGCCACGAACACACCCACAGAGTCTGAAAAGGCTTTTATCTACATAGCTCCAGAGAAGTTACTAGCTATCAGTTCAGTCTGTGGCTGTGAAGTGGGTGATAGCGTTGTAGTAATATCCATTACTGTGAGGATAACACAAATGTTGCAGCTGGTACAGACTGCAGCCTTGGCCTCTTGAGCCACAGAACATGCAATTCCTCAACTGTTTTAGCTACACTGCACAGGCTGCCTTAGTGAATTTCAAAAAGGGTGGGGGAGGAAGGGGCCACAAGACACTTGAAGGGAGATTGAGAATATGTTAAAAACTAAACTGTCAAGTGACAGCAAATACACTGGTGTGATTGACAAGAAAACAGTGATATCATCCACCTGGCTTTGCAGTATTCCAATTGCCAGTATTCCAATTGATGAGCCCTACTGACATCTCATCACTCCTATTCTCTCTTCAGTCCCCAAAAGATAATCTTTTAGAATTATTTCACTGCAGGACAGCAAAAACGTCAACTGGCCTTTTAAAAAAGAAAAAAGAAAATTATCCAAATTATCCTCAAACATTTGACTACGTGAACATGCATAAACTGTCTATAAAAATTTAGCAGCTGCAATAATCAATGGACCACTTGGCAGATCTACTTTGATAAATTCAGATGGGAAACATTGCATGGCCAAGAGATGATGTTGCCCATTGGTCCTCCTTCATTGTTAACACCTTCAAAGATTTGCAATGCACTGTCTCTGTCCTTACAACCAAAAGGAGCTGAACCCTAAAATAAATATGACAAATTTGGTCTAAGCTGACAGTAATGCAAAATGGCATGCTGGTTTAAAAAACATCCATAGTACAAATACACCAAGGCAGTATTTATATGCACCTATAACTCTGCAGAAATAAGACTTGTTACTTGGGGCTGTCCCAGCCAAGTCTGTTGGAATCAGACTCAGACTTGCTGGTGTATTTTTCTCCAGTATGTTTAATGAGAAACTTCAGTCAAGAATGCTTCATGGATCAGCTTACAGGTTACACAGGATTCTGCATCTCTACACAGCATCATCAAGTATTACTGCTCAAAGCTAAGGTGTTGTCACAGCAATTAGGCACACCCCTTGCAACCTTTAAGTAGGTTCAGGTGGGCTTTCTACTTCCGTGAGGAAGGTGTCACCAAACAGGAAAGTGTATGCATACAAGCGCTCCTCCTTGGTGGAAAGTGGGGGCCAGCTGAGCCTACCATCAGTCATCTGCGTATCTGGGGCGATGGAGGCAGTGGCATCTAATCGAGATCTTCCACCTCTAGAGGTGGAAGGTACATGGTGCCAGCACCTTGGGAGAAGAGGGGGTGGAGGGGAGGAGAAGGGACGGGCTCAGCTGGCATTCCTTCTGTTGTAACTGAAGCTAAGGAAGAGGAGCCATCACTGTCAAAAGTACTGAAGCCTACTGTCTTATCACTTCCTGGTTGCAGCCCACTAGGACCGTCCTCTGAGTCCCATTCTGTACCTTCATCTTCTTTATCATCATCACTTCAGGACTGCTCTGTGGGGCTCATGACAGGGATACTGAACAAATTGCTCCTAGAGCTCTACAGAACAGCCTAGACCTGCAATGCCCATGCCCACGCATGCACACACTCACACACTTTATTCCACTTCATAAATGGCATCGGTAAGGTTAGCAATGTGGTATATCAAAGGATGGTCGGGAAGTATTGCACACACACACACACACCAGGAATATTGTATCTCAACTTAGCAAGCAGGGGAATGAATTTATTGACATCTATTACAAGAAAATCTGAAGTGGGACATTGAGAAATTAATTAGTTTATGAAACAATAACATGAAGGTTCACAAATAATGTGAAGGATAACAAATTTCAGAATTCCCGTTTGCTTTTATTTTTCACTTATTTGTTTTTTGAAGTACTTTCTTCAAAGATTTCAGGGTGGTATAAAAAAGTATGATTAAAACAAACCCATACAATTTAAAACCATTAAATAAACATAGGAAAATGCAACAGAACAAGAGGCAAATAAAACCTAAAAAACAAAAGATTTCAAAAACCATCTAAACTGTCCAGACAAATAGGAAGGTCTTCACCTGGCATCAAAAAAGCTTGCAATGTCAGTGCTGTGCATGCTTTTTTTGGGAAGTCATTCCAAAGTAGAGTTATCACTACAGAAAAGGCCCTCTTCTCTATGGATGCATAATATACCTCTCCTACATTGAAGCATGGCCTATCTGCAGAAGATTGTAAGACATGGGCATGGAGATGCGCAGAAAAGCAAGGCACCTAATTATTTTCACATTAAATCAGAAACTCATATTTTCTTATACAACAATTATGTTAACATTGGTACAATAAAGCATTTTTTCTTAAATGGGTCAAAAAATAGTTTGTATAGCCATTTGGCATCTATAACATCATTAAATTGTTTTCATCTGGGGATGGGGTGAGAAGAAACCACTCCATTCCATTAAAAAAGTGATACCAAGGGCAATTAGTTATTGCAGAAACTGTTTCTATGGAAGTCAGTATTTGCAAATGTTATTCATGAAATATTACAGTGCAGAGCTACAGATTAAACGTGTTATTTTTAGGAAGTCAAAGTGAGAAATTTAAACTTTTCCACTGGAGAACTAATGCAGTATGTGTGAGCACTGTAGACATAAAATGAAAAGTGAAAAATAAATCTACCACATTATGTATCTCATCCTTCCTTCACTAATAATGTCACAGTGACTATCTCGTTTATTTTCAGAACAACGCTGTGAGATACATTAGGCTGGCAGAGTTCACTCAATGAGTTTCACTGGTGAGCAATTACAGGAAAGCAGGTTTCCCTGATCTGCATCCAATATATTAGTGTGCACAACACCACAGTTAGCTATCCAGTGGGTGATACACTATTTGTTCTACTGCATCCAATAACATGTAATTCTTAATGGCACGGAAATCAAACTACAAGACAAAAATATTTTGTAACTTGCAGAATTAATGCACTGAAAACTCACAATGAACTTGCACACATCCTCATCCCATCCTACTCTCTTCAGACAAAAAGTAACATTTGGCTAAGCATACTACTGAGTTTCTATAGCCCTGGGATTTATCTATCCCAACTATCTGCTCACCTCTTTCAATTTGTGGATGGATGTTGGGTTCCCTTGGTGCAGACTAACCAAGTAACATGTTGGTGTGATGGAAGGTGGCCTGTATTGGCCGGATTTCTAAGATTTGGTCAGTTGTACTTGATTAGTTCCATTTCCCTAAGGCAGCAAATAAGCATCATCATCATCACAAGAAGCCTGTTTGCTGGTGGGTGCACCTTCAATATATTTTGTGGGTTAGTGTCTATCGCTCTTTAGCAGAAGTTTCAGACCTCATCTGCCTCATCCTGTTAATTAAGTGCTGCTTACTCCAGTTTCAGTCCAGGGAGAAATTTAGAAAAAAAAATCCCATTCCTTTCAAACGATCTGAGGAGTGAAGCATTTATTTATTTATTAAATTTATTAGTCGCCCATCTGGCTGGTTGTCCAGCCACTCTGGGCGACGCACAACATAAAAACATACAATTCACATTAGAGCCTTAAAATTCCAACAATAACATTAAAATCTAACCCACCCCAAAGGCCTGCCTGAAGAGCCAGGTTTTCAGGGTCCGGCGGAAGCTCATCAGGGAGGGGGCATGGCAGATGTCATTTGGGAGCATTCCTATCTTTCCTCAGTCGAATTAACTGCATGACACTTTAGAGGGTTTAGTTCAAATTTATCTGCTTTGGCATGAATAATAATAATAATAATAAAATTTTATTTAATTAGTCGCCCATCTGTCCGCCTAAGCGGACACTCTGGGCGACGTACACAATATAAATACAATGTAAAAGCATATACATACAGCAAGTTACAATATTAACAGCAATTCAACAACCATCCTTCAGTAATACAATATAAAATCTAACCCACCCCCGAAATCCCATAGGCCTGCTTGAACAGCCAGGTCTTTAAAGCTTGGCGAAAAGCCATCAGGGAGGAGGCGTGACGAAGGTCAAAAGGAAGCAAGTTCCAGAGGGTGGGGGCCACAATCGAAAAGGCCCTCTCTCTGGTCCGCACCAGTCTAGCTGTTTTCACCGGTGGGACCGAGAGAAGGCCTTGTGAGGCTGATCTTGTTTGGCGGCATATTTGGTGATACTGGAGGCATTCCTTCAGATAGACTGGGCTGGAACCGTATAGGGTTTTAAAGGTTAGTACCAACACCTTGAATTGGGCCCGGTACACAACTGGCAACCAGTGTAACTCCATCAATACTGGGGTAACATGATCTTGGCGGCGGCTCTGCTTTATTAAGCGTGCTGCCGCATTCTGTACCAGTTGTAATTTCCGGACCGTCTTCAGAGATAACCCCACGTAGAGCGCATTACAATAGTCTAATCGAGAGGAGACCAGGGCATGTATCACTCTTGGGAGCAGGTGTAAAGGAAGGTAGGGACGCAGCCTTTGTACCAGATGAAGTTGGTACCAAGCTGCCCGGCTCACTGCAGAAACCTGAGCCTCCATAGACAGCTGGGAGTCCAAAATGACCCCTAGGCTGCGGACCTGGTCTTTCAGGGGTAATTTCACCCCATTAAGTACCAGATCAAAATTTCCCAGCCTTCTCTTATCCCCCACTAGTAACACCTTGGTCTTGTCGGGGTTTAGCTTCAGCCTGTTCTCTCCCATCCATCCACTTATGGACTCCAGGCAATTGGACAAGGTATCCATAGCCAACTCTGGTGAGGATTTGAATGAGAGAGAGCTGAGTGTCATCCGCATATTGGTGACACTGCAGCCCAAAACTCCTGATGATGGCACCCAGCGGTTTCATATAAATGTTGAATAGCATGGGGGAGAGGATAGAACCCTGTGGCACGCCACAGTTGAGGGGCCAAGGGTCTGAAACCTCATCCCCTAACGCTACTCGTTGGTATCTGCTGGAGAGATAGGAACGGAACCACTGTAAAACAGTGCCTCCTATTCCCAGTCCCTCCAGCCGACTTAACAGGATACCGTGGTCAACGGTATCGGAGGCCGCTGAGAGATCCAGGAGGACGAGGAAAGAGTATTCTCCCCTATCCAACGCCCTCCTCATATCATCCACCAGAGCGACCAAGGCTGTTTCAGTTCCGTGCCCAGTCCTGAAGCCCGACTGGAAAGGATCTAAATAATCTGCTTCCTCCAAGTGTGTCTGTAACTGTGTAGCCACCACACGCTCAATCACCTTGCCCAAAAACGGTAAATTGGAAACTGGGCGAAAGTTGTTCAAATCTTGGGGATCCAAGGAGGACTTTTTCAGAATTGGTCTTATTATTGCCTCCTTGAGGGCTAATGGCAATGCACCCTCCTCCAAGGACGCATTTACCATTGCCTTAATCCCATTGCCCAGTTCCGCTTTACAGCTCATAATGAGCCATGACGGGCAAGGGTCAAGCAAGCAAGTGGTTAGTTTAACAGTAGAGAGCACCTTGTCCACGTCATCAGAGAGAAGAGGCTGAAACAGATCCCAGCAGACCGAACTGCAACTGACCGCCTCTGGACCACTACTTGTAACCACGACGTACAGAATCTTGTCCTTCAGGCACTCGATTTTATCGGCAAAGTGTTTTACAAATGTGTCACAGGAGGCTTTTGAATGTTCCATAGGTTCCTGAGCAACTGGACCGACCAGGCTTCGGACCACTTGGAACAACCTCCTGGGACAACACTCTGCAGACGCAATAGAGGCAGCAAAAAATTGCCTCTTTGCTGCCTTTGTTGCCCGCTGGTAGGCTGCAATCGCCGCTCTAACCAGTGTCCGATCGCCTTCAGTGCGCGACTTCCGCCATCGGCGTTCTAGTCGTCTCACTTCCTGTCTCAGACCGCGCAACCGTGGTGTATACCAGGGTGCAGTCTGAGTTCTATTCAGGGGGAGAGGACATTTCGGTGCCACCCGGTCTATTGCCCTAGTGATCTCTCTATTCCACTCCGTCACCAGGGTTTCGACCGGGCGTCCTTCAGTAAGCTCCAAATCACCCAGCGCATTCAGGAATCCTTTGGATTCCATTAGGCGTCTGGGGCGGACCATCCTAATAGGTCCTTGTCCCCTGCAGAGGGTATGTGGCAGTGAGAGATCCATATTCATCAGATAGTGATCTGACCATGACACAGGGCTAGAAGAAACAGTCCCCATTTTCAGATCACTTCCCTTCTCACCCGAGACAAACACAAGGTCAATAGTATGGCCAGCTACATGGGTGGGACCCATATTACTTAGGTGCAGTTCCCATGAAGTCATGGTTTCAATGAAATCCCGAGGGGCTCCAATGAGAGCGGCCTCAGCATGCAGGTTGAAATCCCCCAAAACCAATAGATTCGGGGTAAACAACCGCACAGCCGAGACCACCTCAAGCACCTCGGTCAGGGAGTCTGCTGTGCAGCGGGGTGGGCGGTACACAAGCAGAATTCCTAGACTGCCCTTTGGTCCCAACCTCCAGTACATACAATCAACAAACTTGGTCTCGTGGAGAGGAGGTCTGGTGAAAACCAAGGACTCTCGATAAATAACTGCCACCCCCCCTCCCCGCCTACCAATCCTCGGCTGCTGTGCATAATGGAAACCCGCTGGGCACATGGCCTCAAGTGTGGCAGTTGAGGCCTCATCCAGCCAGGTCTCTGTAATGCATAACAGGTCTGCATCCTCATCCAGGATAAGATCGTGGATGAGGGATGTTTTCTGAACTACAGACCTGGCATTACATAACAGCAGTCGAAGGTTGGATGGAGTCTTACATCCCCCAGCTATCTTCTGGTTTTGGGCAGGCCCGGAACAAGGGATGGGTATAATACATCTATCCCTTGTTCCCCTAAATTGGCGTGGCCTACCACTTACGCCCTTCCAGGATCTGCCGCCAAGTCTCACATTGCCGTGACCACCACCCCCGTCACAATCCCTCCCTCTGACCTGCACATATCCCCCTCCCCGTTGGCCGATCAGGCAGGCCCCCCACCCCTAAAAATGAAGAGTTGAGACCTTCCCTGATTAGCTGTTACAAGCCTAGCTTTCATAGCAGTGTCAGATACAAATTGGACCAATTCCAAAGTGGAGTTTTTGTTATCCCTTCTCCCTATCAGACTGCCCCTGCTTATTAAAGGGAAGTCAGGTAATTCCCTTCAAGAGTGACTTTCCAGTTGGAACCATATCCTACTCCAGGAATCCCCCCTTACCCAGTTTTCTTTTCCAGGTAATGCTCAACATTCTGGAGTTATTGGGCATGTTCAGTCCTCATTGGGCTCTTTTTTGTTTTGTCTCCTTATGCTTTTTTATTGCATTTCTACAAACCTCAAGGTTCCCCAAGCATGCTAATACTCCCTCTGCTTTCTCAATGCCCTGTTTTGGCATTTCGGCACTCGTTAGGAAACATAGGAAATTTGGTTCACTATTAGAGGGAATGATGTTAAGGTGTTTCTGCGGTGACCTGATGAACAGGAAGGATTACAAAATACTAAGGACTAGAGCAAACAGGGATGCAGGGGAAGGGGGTTAAGCAAAACCTTTTTCCATCCTACAACAGTCAGGTCTGATTATTACTATCTATCTGAGAAACCAGGGCAGGACAAGGCCATGACATTTCAGGCTTTGTTAGGGGAGTAACAATATATTCATAGAGGAGATTAAGAATCAAAAGGTTCAAAGAGCTGATCTTCAATATATTCAATATTATATGAGAACTTACCCTTCACCTTAAATATCCCTCCATATGAATCATCTCCCCACATACCTAGTATACAAATGTCCATCTGACCAGGGCCTTTGTCTCTCACATGCCCTCAGTCCAACACAACAACTGTAGCAAAACCCAAATGTATTAACAAAATGGTTAATGGTGATGCTACACAAGCCTAAGCTTGTGATACAGCAAGATTCTCGAGGAGCAAAAAGTAAATGCTCAAGTAGAATAAGGGTGAATAGTAGAATAAGAGAAAATAAGGTGTACTTAAGTATTTAAACCAAATCTTCAGTAAAGCACATGAAACATTTCATTTGCAGAGGAATAAATTCTGGATATGTGCATGTGACAGTGTTGGCAAAACATTTCCAGATAAGAAAGAGAAACCACAGAAGAGCACAGTGCCATTGGAAATACCTATAATTAAACATGAGCTGCTTTCACAATGGAAAATGAACATTCAAAAGCCCCTCTGCTGCTACTGATACTTCCGTTTCTTATTTACTCTCCACTTGACGCAATGTAAGTGAAAGGCAACAACAAGCTAGAAAATATTTTTCAGCATTTGGACCAGTGCCACCAAATCAATAATTGCGGAACAAAGTGAATTACAAGACTCCATACCTTCAATCACTGGAGAAGTAGAGTTAACCAAAAAGAAAAATTGCAGCTAAGTGTTGAGAACCTAGATATACTGAAGTGGACTAGACTTAGATTTCATTTACTGGGGTGTATCTTAAACTTTGCAGGAGAATGCACTAGGCCGTAAATGGGTTACCTGAAAGGCCCAGGAAACCTCTCTTAACTAGAGATGGTGCTAAAATCCTGGTCAGCAACTAGTTTTTCAAGAGGGCCAATCTGAGGAGGTAGTGATGCTGGGCCAGTGCCTTAAGAACCAACCACTTAAATTAGTTTGCGTGCAAGCTGTGTTGCTGGCACAGGTATCACATCTCTTTTTTTCCTTTTTTTTCTTGGCGGACAACTGGAGGCCAGGTAGCATTCCCTAAAGGGTTAATCTGGCCTAGAGGCTGTCAGTTTCTAATCACCATTTTAAAATCAAAAGATAGCAGATGGGTACAGAGACAGAGATTTCTCTTTTTCTTTCATAAGAGAATTCAAGGTTGCCCAATGAAACCGATGGGAAGTAGGTGGAGGACAAAAGTGCAACTCATTCCTCTCTTTGCTAACTTACGGAATTCACTGCCATAAGTTATTGTGATGATCACTGGCTTAGTTAAGCTTTAGACAGGAACTGCAAAAAGTCTTGGAGGACTGGTCTAATAATGACTACTTGTCATGGTAGCTATGTGGAACCTGCGTGTTCAGAGGCAGTGTACCTATAAATATTAGTTACTAGAGGCTCAACAACCAAGGCAGGAGGGGATATTGTTTTTGCTCTCTGCTCAGGTTCTTCCCAAAGCTACTTTTGGAAACAGAATGTTGAACTAATTGAGCCCTTGGATTGATTTAACAAGGCTCTTGTTATATTCTTAGAATAATGAATTGCTCTTTTAGGTATTATGCATTAATACGCATTTATTAATGCAACAACAACAAAAAAGTCTCAAACAAAATACCAAATTTGTGCATCTGGAAGTGAAGCACCATGATTGTCACCATGCAAAAATATTACTGCTGCAACATTCTAAGCTTTTTGTTTTCCCATACCTATTATGATGTCATGATAGGGGGAGAAAAGAGGTGAAAAGGTCTACAGTACACTTATATTCAATGACAAGATATGAATTTGAGAAGCAAAGGGTTTCTGTCAAAATTACAGGAAAACAAGGTGCCAGGAAGAAATAGCACATATCTGGCTACTAGGAATGAAAATGTTTTGTGTCAAACATGCTGGCCTATAGGGGCTCTACTTTAGCTTTAATGCCATACTGCTAAAACACTGCCATTCACTGACTACTATTTTCAGGAATAAACAAGCATCTATTTCTTATTCATCAGTGCTGCCTCTGTAACTGATAGCTCAGTGTCAAATAAAATATATCTGCATCCATTTTGCACAGGTCACTGTGTGAACACTGACTTGTTCTTACACCTGTACGACTATTGGGTTGCACTAGAGAAGATTGCATTAAACTTTCATGGTTGGTGCTTAGGTCAAAGCAACTGCAGTATGCTACATTAGTATCCACTTCACTCTCACAGATGCACAGCGATGCATGCAAATCTGCGTTAACATTTACAAATACAAACTTCTTTAAAATGGCTACAAGAAATACACGACACTTTAAAGATACAGCAAAATAAGAAAAGGCTCATGAGTCACTGTGTTATTAAAAAATTAAAAACACACTAAATTAATTAAATACATAAAAGGACCATTTTAAAATTGTCAGCTGTCAAAAAGGAAGTAGAATGTTTCATGATTCACTAAAGCACACAGGAACCTTCTTTTATCTTTCTTTCTGGTTAACAACTCATCTTGCACTGGCAAAGAAAATTTCTATTTCCCCCCCAATTCCTAAAGGTCATAGTAACACTTTACGGGAGCATCATTTGTGCTATATCCATTTAGTACAGAAGTGTATAGACATGGTGCTGTACATGAGCAGTCCTACTGGATCAAACCAAGGGTCCATAGTCTAGCATTCTGTTTCTCACTAGCCAAGCAGATGTCTCCAGGAAACCCCAAAATGGTGCATGGCGGCTATAGCCTTCCCTTGCTATTTGCCACCTTCCCAAAGAACTTGTATTCAGGGACATATCAGCGTCAGCCAATGGCGTTCCTTTTAAGGGGCGTATTTGCCCTCACCATGATTACAGGGAAGGCTTGTGAACATTCTAGAATCAAGAGGTTGACACAATCGCTCCCATGCGCCCCCTCCTATGTAGAGCTCATACAGCTCCATGGTATACCGTGGAGCTGAGAGTGATGAAGCAAGAGAGGAGGAGGCTTGAGTGCAGATGGAGGCGAACTCCTGACAAATGCAATTATGCCTTGGTGAGTGCCTCTTCTAAGCGGTATGTAGTAGTGGTGAGGGCAGCAAAAAAGAGATATTTTGCTGCCACAATTAAGGCATCTCTCTCCCGCCCGGCGGAGCTCTTTAAAATCGTTCGAGGGCTTTTACATTCTGGCCCTCGGGACATTATAGATTCATCTGTAGCTCGCTGTGATGAGTTCGCGAGGCACTTCCAGGATAAGATCGCATGCATTCGCCGGGACTTAGACTCCAATATTATGGCAGCGGGATCTAATGAAGCATCCAGAACACGGTCTTGTCCTTGTTTATTGGATGAGTTTCAGTCTGTACAGCTTGAGGATGTTGACAAGATCCTTGGACTGGTGCGGGCGACCACATCTGTGCTGGACCCTTGCCCCTCTTGGCTGGTGAAAGCTGGCAGGACCGGAACCGCCAGCTGGGCCAAGGAGATAATAAATGCCTCTCTGAGAGAGGGAGTGGTCCCTGACTGCCTGAAAGAGGCGGTTGTGAGACCGCTCCTGAAGAAACCCTCTTTGGACCCAGATAACCTGAACAATTATAGACCTGTGGCGAATGTTCCGTTCCTGGGCAAGGTGCTAGAACGGGTGGTTGCCGGCCAGCTCCAGGGGCTCTTGGATGACACTGATTATCTTGATCCATTTCAATCCGGTTTCAGGCCCAGTTTTGGCACCGAAACAGCCTTGGTCGCCCTATATGATGACCTTTGTCGGGAGAGGGACAGGGGGAGTGTGACTCTGTTGATTCTCCTTGATCTCTCAGCTGCTTTTGATACCATCGACCATGGTATCCTTCTGGGAAGACTCACGGAGTTGGGAGTTGGGGGTACTGCTTGGCAGTGGCTCCGCTCCTACTTGGTGGGTCGCCACCAGAAGGTAGTGCTTGGGGAACATTGCTCGATGCCCTGGACTCTCCATTGTGGAGTCCCGCAGGGATCGGTACTGTCCCCCATGCTTTTCAACATCTACATGAAGCCGCTGGGTGCGGTCATCAGGAGTTTTGGGGTGCGTTGCCATCAGTACGCTGATGACACGCAGCTCTATTTCTCCTTTTCATCCTCTTCAGGTGAGGCTGTTAACGTGCTAAACCGCTGTCTGGCCGCGATAATGGACTGGATGGGAGCTAACAGACTGAAGCTCAATCCAGACAAGACCGAGACGCTGTTGGTGAGTGCCTTCTCTGCCCAGATGGAGGATGTTCATCCTGTTCTTGATGGGGTTACACTCCCCTTGAAGGAACAGGTGCGTAGCTTGGGGGTTCTTTTTGATCCTTCCTTGTCACTTGAGGCCCAGGTGGTCTCGGTGGCACAGAATGCTTTCTACCATCTTCGCCTGGTAGCCCAGCTACGTCCCTATCTGGACAGTGACGACCTCGCCTCAGTTGTTCATGCTCTGGTAACTTCTAGACTGGACTACTGCAATGCGCTCTATGTTGGGCTGCCCTTGAAGACTGTTCGGAAACTACAACTAGTCCAGAATGCAGCGGCCAGATTGCTGACGCAGACCAGAAGGTCCGCTCATATAACACCTGTTCTGTCCCGTCTGCACTGGCTTCCTGTTTGTTTCCAGGCTAGATTCAAAGTGCTGGTTTCGACCTTTAAAGCCCTACACGGCATGGGACCGCAATACCTGGTGGACCGCCTCTCCCAATATGAACCTACCCAGACACTGCGCTCAACATCTAAGGCCCTCCTCCGAGTGCCATCCCATCGAAAAGCTCGGAGGGTGGTGACTAGAACCAGGGCCTTTTCTGTGGTGGCCCCCGAACTGTGGAACAGCCTCCCCAATGAGGTGCGCCTGGCGCCGACGCTACTATCTTTTCGGCGCCAGGTGAAAACCTTTTTATACTCCCAGGCATTTTAAAGTGTGTTTTAATAGCATTTTCATCATTATTTGTATTTTGGATGTTGTTTGGTTCTTTTATTGTTTGTTTGTTTTGTTTTCTTGATTTATTGTATTTATTGTATTTATACATTGCTTGTTTTTTATCTTTTTGTACACCGCCCAGAGAGCCTTCGGGCTTAGGGCGGTATATAAATTAAATTAAATAAATAAATAAAATAAATAAGAGTTAGGAGCCACGTGAGATCAATCAACCAATAGATGAAGGCGCAGAGCAGCAGATATAAGGCTGCTCCATCCTTCCCGCGCTTGCCTTTTTCGCCTTGCGGCACCCACCCTCCCTCCCTTGTCAGCATGGGCTTTGCTGGTCGCCTGAATGGGGCCGAGTAGGAATTTTTTTGGGGGGATCCTGATTTCAGAATCCCTTTCGTTTTGCCTACTCCATACTGCTCGGGTTTAATTCAATTGGCTTTTCGGTTGGGTTGGGATGCGTCTGCTTTGGCTGGCATAGAATTCGGGCAGGTGCGGTATATGGGGGTTAAAATTAGGTGGTTAAGGCATCCTGAAAAAGGGGCACTCCACAGGGAACCATCAGGGCTTGGTGTCTGGTGGCGATCTGGGTTGTGTCCTTGTGGGACCTTCTTGCGCATCAGGGTGAACGCCTGTACCGCGGGGCCATGGTGTGGAGGTGGGAACCACACAGCTGGCTCCAAGAGCAAGGAGGGAGGAATTCACACACATCCTTGACTCTTGGGTTACGTAATGACGTGAATGGATGCCTTTAGAAGGTGAGGGTGTAATCCCTCGTTGTTAGGTTTAGCCTCACCTGCCCGAAGAGTTGGATATTTGAATAATTGGCTGTATTGCATTTGATTTACGATGTTATATTTTAATAAATATAACATTATACCAGTCTGGTGTCACGAGTCTTCCTTGTGTGGGGGGCAAAGGCATTTTGTAACCTAAGCTGAAGGACAAGATGATGCCTTCTCCCCAATTCCAAGTATAGAAGATAAACAGACTGGAAGATTAATCTTTCTTTAACGCTAGTAACAGGGCATTGTCCTCCACTACACCTGATGGCAGTAGTCTAACTAATCACCTTTTCACATCAGCTAAGTCAGTGACCATACGTTTGTTTTTTTCATTGGTCTAAACTTACTTCAGGTCAATTTCATTGGATAACTCCAGGTTCTAGTATTATAATAGGGGATGAGTCCCCCCCCCTATTTACTTTCTACATATTGTACACAGACTGTATACTTCACTCCCTTGGTTGTCTGTTTCTAAATGAAGGAGTCTAAACATTTTGGCCTTTCATCACACAGAAGGTCCTCCAAACCCTAGACAATTTTCCAGTTTTATGATACCCTTTTTTGAGTAGAATTGCCAGATATGGTTGCATTTATATAAGAGTGCAATTAGAACACAACAAAATGTCTTATTTCCAGCCTAATGCATACAATACACATGTTAATTAAACAGTACTGGCTTGCTAAATATCAAAACAAAGTTCCATTACTCAAAAACCTGGGCTGAAAAAGCTCTTGAAATTTCAGCATCATTTTTTTAATGAGCCAGCCTCGTACTAAGCTAAATCCCTAAATGCCAGCATCAATTAAAAAAAAAACCCTAGGGTGACCAAGTATCTGTTCAAAATTTATATCCCTTCACTCTTTGCAAGGAAGAAAAGCTGTGGTGAGACATTTAGCAACTCTCACAAAAAGAAGGAAGAAGAAGGTTTGTATGTCCGGCTAATGAGGAGCATGTCAAAGGCTGCGGCTACTAGAACTGTGTAGCCAAATTTGAGCCTGATGACATTTATGCAAGGATCCTATAGGGGTTGATGGGGCAAATCCAATAACATTAGCTATCAGATCTGAAAGTTCATGGAAAACTTGCATGGCCCCAGAAGACTAGACAAGAGTAAATACAGTGCTCATCTTTAAAGTGGAGAAAGAAACAGAAATAGGGCAGTTACAGTTTTTTGCATGAGAACCAAATGGAACTAGATTGACTTAAGGGGCCTTTGAAATGGAATACTTCCTACCTCATGGGGGATAAGGGTTACGTAGCTGAAATACTTTAGGCACAGAACTTTATTTGCTACACTTCTATCAGAGCAATTTTATATGGGGTATTCATGCAGTCTCTACCCAGGCATTGATCAGGGAAGGGACAGAGCCTGGGAGGTGCTTGCACCATCATTCCTATTAGCTCCTTATCAAAACCAAGACAAGACAGTCCTGAGCAGATCTCCTGAAATTTGGCAATATTAAACTTTAAAACAAGAGTAGAAGACTGCATTTGATCCAATCAATTATCCTCAGTGGTACTGTTAGGGTAGGGCTTTGGGGCAGAAGTCCATGGCCTCACTCATTAGATTGAGCAGAGTGTGGCCCAAATGCAGCAGTAGTTTGAAATAAAGGAAGTAGTAATACATATTGTGGTATAAATAGAGGAAGAGGCTGTAAAACCATTGTCCAGAATCTAAAATTACCTAACTGTACCACTAGCAGTGCTGTGGCAGGAATTTATTTTATTTATTTTCTTCATGAATATCCAATTTTTTTACCATAATGGCGCCCAAGGAATTATACCTGTGGCTCCCAAGCAGTCACCCATCCAGGCTCTGATCAGACTGAGACCTGCTTAGTTTCAGTAAAGTGGCAGCCTTATGTGCATTCAGGATTTAATTCTCTCCCTGCACACACACACTTCTTTCAATCTAAATTGCACCTCACCCCCTCAAGTTTGTCTTAGACCAAAGAGGAGAAAATTTCAGGTACAGTTACTGCACTAGAATTTTCCTCTCACAAGATTAATAGCAGCTTTGAAGGGTGGGTATGTGATGTAGATTGGAAAATGGCATACGAGGAGGAAAGAATTTTCCATTGCCAATGCTTCAATCAATTTTGAAATCACTTGGTCTTGCTTTAAAGATTTTAAAAAGATAGGTGACCCAGTCACATACATGGGTAGGGTTTTGCCTAAGGAAGCATTCAAACAGGGCTAGATTCAGATTTCTGGGGGCCCTCGGGCACAGGGTATCAGTGGGCTCTTGTCTCCTCCCTTTTCTCCTCAAACCACATTCCTTCTCCCTTGTGGCCCCACCCTTTTCAAAGAAAACAAAACTTTGCCAATACTGCAACCCTTTCTTGTAAAATAAAAACACTTTACTGGGAGAAAGGGCAGGATATAACTCTAATAAATAAATAAAAATACAAAAATTTGATTTATTTTAATTTATTGGGGTAAATTTACCTACTATGTAGGCCTCAGCTTCTTAGAATTTATTCTGGTTTACCATGTTAATGACAGGCAGATTATATGAACAGTATCAGAGCCTGGGATTTTCCATATAATACACTGAGAAATAATTCTCATTTTTTGCTGTTTCTGTTGACTTCTCTACTTTAATGTTTTCACAGACAAAAAGTGTGTATGGGGGGTGTTGAATCCATCCTTTCCCATCATTTGCAAAGATCTTTGAAAAAAGCACTTCAAATAAACATTTTAGTTCTCCACCAGGATTTTCTATTCACATAGGAAGCTGCCTTATACTGAGTCAGATCATTGGTCCATCTAGCCCAGTACAGCCTACACTGACTGGCAACAGCTCTCCAGAGTTTTAGGCAGGAGTCTCTCCCAGATGGTCCCTCAGATTCAGTCCCTGGTGGCATCTCTCCTACCTGAAGATGCCACTGGGGACTAAACCTGCATACAAGGCAGGTGTTGCAATGGCCCTTTCCCTGCACTCATAACTTACTCAATTGTGCTGAGATATTAGGAGGCATTCTAGAAATAATCTTAGAACCCCTTATTGCCACATGGCAATGTTATATCAGGGCCCCAGGGCAAGTCAGGGACAGTAGATGAAAGGCTGCCCTCTTAAACAAATACTATTTTAAAAAGTTAAGAATATACAAAAGTATGGTGTACAAAAATGACACTAAATGATACTTCCACATCACAGGGCTTACAAGCAGATAAAATTAAACTTTCAGATACTGTAGACCCATATAAATGCAGATGCTACACAATATTCCAGCATGCATCAGTCCACCAGAAACCCTCATAAAAATGTCTAATAAGAGGAATCACCTTTGACATGTAGTGCAAAATAAAGACACAGTACAAACTATTATCTGAATATGCTCTGTTACCATCAGGCGTTACAAATGTATAACTTTCCAAGTTAAAGAGACACATGATAACTAGGACCTCCTGCCAGACTTGGTTTCAAATCCCTGCTCAGCCATGAAGCTCACTGGGTGACCTTGGACCAGTAACTGTCTCTCAATCTAACCTACCTCACAGGGATGTTGAGAGGATAAAATGGGGAGGGGAAGAACCATCTTTGAGCTACTTATATAAAAAGCAGGATATATATGAAAATAATAATAGGAGCTTCCCATCTACAACTGGGGTAGTGGAGAGGCGAAGGGGGGAAGAGAGGGAATTCATATACAAAACCCCCAGTACAGACCTGAACAATGGAAGCTTGCCGGTAAAAGGAGATGGAAGGTCTTAACATGACCACGTGGATAGACACACACACTGCCACTATCAGATCAGTGGGGCAAAGAGAATTAGGGGGTGGGGAGGCAATAATTATTATGTAATTAAGGCGGCAATTTAATGTACACTTACCTGGGAATAAGTCCCATTGAACCCAATGGAGCTTACTTTTGAGTAGACATTATTGGATTGCAGCCTAGGAAACCCAGGAAAGCCACCTTACCTTCCTCCCGAGCTCTGCATCCCACTCTTAGGCTGCAATTCTAACTACATTTACCTGGGAGGAAGCCCTTCTGACTTCAACAGGGCTAAGCAGACATTAGAATAGACATGGTTAGGCTCTTTTTAAGCCCCTTCCTCCCCTCAGCATTGCCTCGCTTCTGCTGCTACAGGCCAGTAAGCTCTGCCCCTCCTTCCATGCCTGAAACTCAGGACAGGCCAGGGCAGCTTCCTAGCAACCAACCTGACGTTTGTGTTCGCATAGCAATGGCACAGCTGAGCGACAGAGTCTGTTCCTGTGGTGCTGACCAGGGCTTCCCTGCGCCACTGCCCACTGCTTCCCTCCTCCACTGCTGGTCTGCGCTTATCTCAGGAGAGGCCCCTGGGGCCCTATGTGAGATTGTTGGCCCTCAAGCTAGTGCCCAGCCTGGCCATGTGCTAGGGCCAGGCCTGCATTCCAGTATGCCTTCATTCTCACACATGCATACTGCATACTCAAGTGCAGTGAGGGAGGACATTTTCAGCCCAAGGGCCACATTCCCTTATTTGCAACCTTCTGTGGGCCTCATAACAATGGTGGGTATGGTAAAAGTGGGTGTGGCCAGACCCACTTTCCATCCTCCATCCAGGCAAGCAAGAGGTCATTAATTCAAGGGCCCATTCCAGCTAGGTAAAATCAACTGAGAACGATGCAGAGGAAGATGCAGAAGAGGGTCAATGAGGGGAGGGGTAATGGCTGGGGTAAAGTCTTGGGGGTCAGACAGAGAGCCTTGGAGGGCTGCATTTGATCCCCAGGGTTGAGATTCCCCAACCCTGCTCAAGTGGTACAGACTAGGAAAAGCATTCCTGTTTAAGCTTGTATAAAATGGGACTTGCTTGATCTCTCCCATACAAAAAGAGCATCACTGCTGATCAGATGATCCTTTGTGACCTGGGATTTCATGAGTTTCTTGAAATCCTCAAAGACTAAAGGATTAATTGTTTGTTTATTCTTTTAATGATCTAGTCTTCATAATGTTCACCTTTGCTGTTTTCAGCAAAAAGTGATTTGGAAGAGGGAGGGGACCATCCTGCTAAACAACCTTTAAATAACATTTAGATGTGTGATATGATACCTCACATAGGAAATCCTACTTTAACAGCAGTTGTTGAAATATTATTGCTGATTACCTGGGCAGCTTATAAACTCCCCTTGCAAAAGAGGTTTTAAAAAAACAAAAATCCACAATCATAAAATAAACTATCCAAAACTCATGCTGTTAATTAAAATAGCCCCTGCAGGAGGGCAAAATAGCTATAAGGCTGAGGTAAGCATAGTAGGTTTATTATTATTGTTGTTGTTGTTGTTGTTGTTGTTGTACAGCACACTTTTAGTTTTTTTATGTTTACAAGTTATTTGCTAATTTAATCAAAATGGAAATAAAGCAATTTTTCATTGATTGATAAAGACTATCTGGTGACAGGGATTCAATTGTTTTAAGCTCCCCAAGCAAGGCACTTTAGCACATTCATGACTTTTTCTGAGCATAGTTAAGATTCTTTGACCGTTCATATCTAAAGGAGCCAGAACTCAATGGTAGAGCAGATGCTTTGCATGTAGAAGGTCGGAAGCCTAAATGTGCAGGTAAAACAATCCCAGGTAGCAGGGCTGGAAAAGACCCCTGCCTGGAGACCTGCAAAAATGGATGGCAATTGCAGCAGACAGGACAAAGATAGACAGACCAACTGCCTGGTTCAACTTACTTCAGTCATCTCAGTCACTGTCCCACAGCTCCTGCTAATATCGAATTGTGCCTTTGCACTTAAAATAATGTTGAATAGATGCATTCTACTTCTTTCATCCATCCAATTAAAGGACAATGTGTTTGATTTAGTTTTCATTTTTGATGCTTTGTTCTTGATAGTCCAATTATTTCAGAATTCCTCAGAGACAGAGGTTCGCCTCACAGACAAATACTGCCTTTTGGCCCAAGTGCATAAGGATGAATTTGCACATATTCAGTGCCTTTGATTAATGGTGCAATAACACTGTAATCATGGCAATTCAGAAGTAAGTTCAGGGGTAGCTCACAGATAATATTAAAAAATTGAAGAAAAAAGTTGCAACAAGATAATTTTTAAAACAGGATAAAACCAATTCAGATTAGTTTTAAGGGGAAAGGCCGTCGCTCAGTGATAGAGCATCTGCTTTGCATACAAGGTCCCAGGTACAACCCTGGAATCTCCAGGTACAGCTGGGAAGGACTCTTGTCTGAAAATCTGAAGAGCTACTGCCCGTCATTGTCGGCAATACTACACTAGATAGAGATGTGAAGGCCTGGGGGGGGGAAACAGGAACAAATGAGGGGGTGTCCAATTTTCTCCCCTTTTAAATTTTTTCCCCAGAAAAATCTGGAAAACAGCTGTTAAAAAAATTTTTTTTTTCTGGGCCTTCACATTCACAAAGTATAAAGCAGCTTCCTATGCTCATAAGTTCCACTGAGTACAGCGCAGTTTACTCCCAAGAAAGTGGGTATAGAATTGCAGCTGAAGTACCTAACCAGAGAATAGCCCACACAGGGTGGAAGTACATACAGAAGAAAATGCATTTTATTTTATTTAAAATATTTATAGACCACTCCTCATCATACTAGATTTGACAATGGCATAAAAAAAAAATCAGATATCTTAAATTCAGATTTCACTAACTGTGAAAGGCTGTTCACTCACTTATCCCCTCACACATTCATTGAATGTTTTAGCTGGAAGTGGGATTTTGACTGCTTTCTGTGTCCGTCCCCTAAAACCAATCCACCTCATGGCCACATCTGTTTTGAGTTCTTTTTTCTTTGCATGCCTTTGAATAAACTGAGATCTTTTGCAAGTTCTACCCTAAATGTCTCAGAGCTAGGGTTACCAGGTCTCTGGTTTTTGGCTGGAGACTCTGGTTTTTTGGGGTCCCCTCCGGTTCTCCAGCTAGCACCCCTTAATCTCCAGACTCTCAGTTTCAATTAAAAAAAAAAGTAAGTTTCTAGGTGGTCTGATTCCCAAGATATACACCAAAACATCAAACACCCCCCGCGCAACTGTTAGATCTGTTTTACAGATCTTTATAACAGCTCCTAGCTCTAACTACAACTCCCATCAGCCCAATCCAGTGGCCATGCTGGCTGGGGCTGATGGGAGTTGTAGATTAAAAAAGTAATTTTTCCAAGCTCTGGCTCTAACCCCGCCCTTTCAGGATTGTAGCCAATAAATGAAGCCAGGGTTGTGACTTGTTGATCCAGGCATGGCTAGACTTAATTTCAACGTCAGAAAATGGTGGCTTTCAGATCTTGCTGTTTGTGTAAGTAATATGGCTTAAAGTTTTTTTTCTCTTGTGTTCAATATTTGCTTTTCTGGGAGTAAAGCGGGAGTAAAGCAATGCTAATCCAATGTACCTGAATTCCATTAGGACTTACTCTTGAGTAGACATGGTTAGGTTTGTGCTGTAAATTAATGGGATTTTTGAGTAAACATAGCACAGACTTGTGTTTGAGTTGTAAATCTTTCTCTTCCCCTCCAATCCTATTTTTAAAACAATTGGGCAGGGTTTACCTAGGTATCACAGTATTTATTATGTAGGAAACTAATACTGATTTTTAAAAAATGTGTTCCTCAATGAGCAACCGGATTGACACTAAACTATTATATGGGGTGTATTTTTACACCTGCAAGTGTGTGTGTGTATGGAGCCTTTCCAACAACCCTGTGAGGTAGGGTTGGTGATTGGAAACCAAGGCAGCTCACAATAAGAAATAAATGCCTTTAAAAACCAATAACCATAAAACAAGTATAAACAGTTGGAAAACAGCTTAAAGTGGCATGATTCCAAATTTTGGGTTGGGTGAATGAAGTTTATTTATTTATTTTTATTATTTGATTTATAACCCACCCTTCCTCCCAGTAGGAGCCCAGGGTGGCAAACAAAAGCACTAAAAACACTTTAAGAATCATAAAAACAGACTTTAGAATGTATTAAAACAAAACATCTTTAAAAACACTTTTAAAAGCTTTAAAAACATTTTTTAAAAGAAAAGGTTTAAAAACATATCAATATTAAAAAGCATTCCAACACAGACACAGACTGGGATAAGGTCTCAACTTAAAAGGCTTGTTAAAAGAACAAGTTCCTTATCACTTGAGGGTACAGTTTTCCCTGGTTGAGTAAGCCCCATTGAATACATTGGGACTTGCTTCTGGGTAAACAAACATAGGATTGCACTATAAATATCTTTACAGGTTGTGTAAATAATGAATATATTTGATAGTCATGCTTATATAAATATTTTGTCATACTGTGTCCCAATAAGTATCGGATTTCACACTACGATTGTACAATACTTCCTCTACATTTTAAGTATGCCTTGGGGTGGTCATGGTTCTCCATTGTTTTCATCCTGAGGGGCAGATAGGCTGAGAGATGGTGAGTAGCCCATGGTCACCCAGTACAGTTTATAGTTCATCTCCATTTTGAAAAATTAATTAAAACAATTTACATGCAGGCACAATTTATTAAGTGGATTCACACAATTCATTTAAAGCACATCCAACTTGCATTTAAAGCGCACGACTTCCCCTAAAGAATCCTGGGAAGTGTTGTTTCCCCCTCAGAATTATAGTTCTCATCACTCTTAACAAACTGCAGTTCCCATGATTATGTGGTGGGATTCATGTGCTTCAAATGGGTGTTGAATGTGCTTTAAATGAATGGTGTGGATCTGTATGATGTGCATTCAAGAGTGAATTGAAAAGAACAATTTTAAAAGATACTCCTTACTCTTACTCATTTCTCAGACCTCTTTCTGAAGTGAAGGGTCAAATCTGTAAAGATGTTTGGAGCAGCCATGTTAAAAGATAAGGGCAGGACATTCCAGGCAGGGGGTTGCTTGGATATGGATTTATTTGCAGAGGATCCCTAGTCAAGCTTTACCAAAAACACAATCCAAACCATATCTACAGAGAAGTAAGTCCTGTTGAGTTCTATGGGGCTTACTCCCTTAGTAAGTGTGTTTAGAATTGCAGCCTTCAGGGGCATCCATCTTTACTCCCGAATGCTCCCATCTAACATCTCCACAACGCTAGGCTCCTTTCTTCCTACAATGGCCTTCTGGTGACTGGCCTGGCTTGAAGGCACTTAAACCCTTCTTGCTGAAAGCAAGTAGGCTAGATTAAATGTTCCCTACCCAGGCTCCATCTTTTAGCTAAGATTTCCATTTTAATTTCCAATCAGATTTTTTTTATTGTATGCTCCAAGCAACTGTGATTGATGCTTAATGTATCATGCTTAATGACATCACTCGGGCCCACCCCTCAAATCTCAGGTTTTGGGATGCTTCTGAGCTGACAACCCTATTTAGAGCCCGGGTATGTGAAAGACTGACTTATCTAATATGAACCAGGCCAATCTTTAAGAATTGCCATTGAGGACCTTCTTCAGGTGTTGTGCAAATGGCAACCAGGGAGACAGTCTTTTCAGTACTTATAGAATGTCCTGCCCAGGCAAGTTAGGGAAATTTCTACATTAGCCTTGTCAGGCACTGATTAAAACTATTTCATTCTTTGAGTTTTGTGGTGAATCTGTGAGGTACTATTTTATTAAGTTTGCAGTTCTGCTTTTGCTACTTATGTAAGCATTCATCCCGATTTATTTTTGCAGGTTATATGATGCTGTTTATTGAGCATTCATTCTGATTTGTTAGCAGGGAGGCTATACAATGTTATGTCAAGCAACTGCTATCCCACACTCTCCAGTACATTTTCCTGTCTCTTTCCTTATCACAGAGAGCCAGTGTGGTGTAATGGTTAGAGTTTTGGGCTATGACCTGAGAGACCAGAGTTCGAATCCCCACACAGCCATGAAGCTCACTGTCATGCCCCCTTCAGAGGACTCATCTGAGGAGGAAGAGGAATGGGAGACCGCAGACCCAGGGGAGGGGACAAGCAGGGAGACAGCCCAGGACCCTTCACCAGCCAGAGACAAGCCCCTGAGGGAGCCTGCCTATCAGAATCAGGAAGCGACTAGGAGGCTGCCCCTTCCCCAGCAGAGAGAAGACACCAACAGGCATCGCAGCAACAAAGGCAATCAGCGCAATTAAGGAGCAGGAGAGCTCGTAAGAACACAGGCTGATTGAAAGCACCTGGGCCAGCATGCAGAGTACAAAAGACTGGAAGGGAGACTCCTTGCTAGAGTCAACGTCAAGCCTTATTGTAGACATTACTCCAGCTCTCCTGTTAAACCAGTGCCTTGAACCCTGCCATGCCTGATCAGATTTTGTGGTTTCTGGACATTTGGACTCCCTTAAGGACTTCTCTGCCTCCTCCTTCGGTGCGTCCCAAACAGTAAACATGTTGGCTGATCCCCTGGTTCCTCCTGCCTGGCAGATTTATGGTCTGGCTTTATCTGTTCATTAGCTGCATGTCTCTGTGAACTCCTGCAGTTGACACTCATTGGGTGACCTTGGGCCAGTCACTGTCCCTCAGCTTCAGAGTAAAACAATGGTAAACCACCTCTGAATACCGCTTACCATAAAAACTCTATTCGTAGGGTTGCCATAAGTTGGGATTGACTTGAAGGCAGTCCATTCCTTATCACAAAAAGGCCAGTGCCAGATGGTAGTGGTTGGGGAGATTTTGGGTTGGTTTTTTTTAAAGCTGGTTTGTTATGCAAGAGTACCAAACCCACTTTAATTGTGCAATTTGAATTTGCAGATTGAACCCCACCCCCCAAACAGAGCCCTTAATATCTTTGTTTCCATTGTTTTATTATTAGATTGAAACTTTTTATGGCTGTTCTTAAGATTTAATGTTTGTATCAGCCGCATTCTTCTATCTGTTAACTATTTTACAGACTTTAAAGAAGGCACGGGGAAGTCTTCCAGATGCTGTTGAACTACAACTTCCATTAGCCCCAACAAGTATGGCTAGTGGCCAGGGATGATGGGAGTTGCAGTTCAGCAGCATCTGTAAGGCCAAAGGCTCCCCACACTTCTTATAAAGTAAGAAATTGGCATCCAAATACTCAAATAAGCTGATTACACTGGAAATATTTTTCCCTCTTACTATCAGAAAAACTAGAGGAGGTGCTCAGCAAAATGCATCCCATCTGAAGGACTGTTCTCTAACTCGAAAGTTCACAGTCTGCTTTTTGAACAGTATGTGTAATAAAAGTATTGTTTTACTGGACCTGCCATATTTTATACATTGTATAATATATACTACTTGATAGTCATTTAATAAACTATAGCATTTGTTTACTAATCAAATTGCTGTTCATTTTCTACATAAGATTGTTGTGGACAAGCTAGGCTTTTTGAGGGGAAAAAAGAAATTATCAGTTTAAGCTTAATAGACAATATAGTTTTATTTCCTCAGCTAGTTTATGGGAGTTTTTTTCACTGTCTCTGAAAGCTCAACAAAGAAAGCTCAATAATTTTTCTCTGAATCCCATTAAAAGCCAATCTGAATATACTGCCAAAGACATATAGATCTGGTAATAACTTCATCACAAGGCTTGAACTATAATTTTGTAAAAATATGAAAAACTCTTGGAGGCTGGGCCTGGCAACCAAGAGGTCTTCTGTATCTTTAAAAGTTGTGGAGCGGGGAGGGAGAATTCCACCTTGTGGTTTTTCCCATTACAATGTTGCAAGAACACCTGCACTTGGCTGACTTTCTCTTCTCCTAAAGATACAGGCTCAGTCTCAGGCCTGTCGTGTCCAGGACTGGACTCAGGAACCAGACCAGTTGGTGAAAGCAATTCAGTCTTTATTAAAGTAATATCCAAACAGAAGCTACGCCTTCTCATGAAGCAACACAATAACACGTGTCCAACAACATGCAAGAGAGTTGATAGAACAAGGAATCCCTGCTCCCCTTGACTCTTATAAAGGGGCTTTCTGGCGCGAATTCTCTCACTCCGCTTCAAGGTGCTCTCTTCCACACCCCTCCTCTCTCTCCCCCTTGCTCTTTTTTGTTTTCTCCAGGTTCGTGATGAAGGGGGAGGCGCTGCCCCCTCCCCTTCTGAGGATTCTATCTCTGGTATTGGGGGAAGAGGGGGGTGGAGGCCATGCCCATCAGGCGGGCTTTTCTCTGGCTGAGGAGGGAGTTGAATTCCCCCTCCTTCCGTTTCTAACTGCTTTGACCTGGGAAGGGGGGTGAGCGTGGGAAGTTCCTGGGAAGAGTCTGTGTCTGTATCTGTGTCGGCTAGAGCTTCAAGGTCTTTACTGCTGGGCAACACTAACTCTGGGATTCCTTCCCCCTCCTCTGGTTCTTCTTCACACAACTCTGGGAAAATGATCTCCTCCCCCTCCTCATCCTCTGAAGTGCCAGGACCCCAATCCTGCATCCTGACAAGGCCTGAACCTGGCAACCCTAATTAACAGGGTTATTTGGAAGTCTCTGAGCACTTCTAATACTGGTTATATTAGACATTATAAATGTCACACATTATAAATGTAGCATATGCTGACCAATAATGTAATTATTTAAGCTTGTTTTGCATAAAATAAATATAGTATGTCAACTCAAAAGTCATAAGCATCTCCCAGACTTTAGAAAACAATTCATTAACTGAAGAGCCATAGCTTCATAGTGGAACACATGCTTTGCATACAGATGGTTTCAAGTTAATAAGTGTGATTAATAAATCAGTTCAGTCCTCAGCATCACAAGTCATGCAGTAGGTCATGGAAAAGATATCACTGGGAAACCCTGAATAGGAACTGCAAGTCAGAGTTGACATTAGACAACACTGGACTAGATGGACCAATGACTTGACACAGAATAAGGCAGATTCCTGTGTCTGTATGAAGAGGGGTCTCTCTGCAACTGCTGGTACTCAGAAAATTAGCTATTCAAAGTAAACAAAATAGCACTTCTACTTGTAATTTATTTCTAAGCTCTGTTAAAAGTACAATAAAAAAAACACTGCTAGGGTGAAATCCAATGCCACACAAGCAGACTTCTGCTAATGTAATGGGATTTCTTGCTTTCCTCCCCCTGCAGCCACAATGATCCCCTTCGATCTGATCTGTCAACCTTTCAGAGCAGATTTGGGTGGTATACAGAGAGCGCACAGGGGAGGAAATGAGGGGAAAGTCCCACTGCACAAGTTAAAACATGTTCCACTGGCAGACAGATACAGTTGGATATCACCCCTAGAGTTATTTGAAACTCTGCCATATACATTTTATAAAAATAATCTTTAGTTAGCATGATTGCATCTCCAATTTTTTAAAATTTATAATGTGGCTACTGTGGTCACATATGCTGCCACCAGAAATTTCTAAATGTGGCCACTCTAATCATATCCCATACCAGTCACTCCATTGACTTGTACAGAATATGATTGTTCCATGACCTCACTTGCAGCCACAGTAAAGACAGTTTTGAGAATCGTTATTCTGCTAAGTATTATGCAACTGTGTAATCACTTCATGATGAATTTTTGCAATGCTCAAAGCAGAAGCATATTTCATGCCTAGTTTCCAAGAAAACCTCCAAACACCCATTCCAATAAATATATTTGATTATTTCTCTTGCTTGCTTACTTGCTTGGACAAAGAGAAAGAAAAGAAAAAAACACCTGTTACTGTTAGAAAGAGAAACCAGAAAAATTCAACATTAAGATCACATTACATGTTAAGCAGCCCAACAACAGGAGAGCAGCCTTCTTTGGGTTTCCTCATGAATAACACCTTAGACAAATGCTTTATTCCCCCTATTTAGAAGCAGGTAGTTAGTGAGAATCCAAACTGATCATATTATAGCAATCCCCCAAGGTTGTACACATTTTGGCAACTGTGCCACAATGCTCCTAAATAAAGCATATGTCTTTCTTAATTTAGGCCCAGCGGGGGGGGGGGGGGTGCAGGGAGAGACAGGGCATTGCATCATGTGACCACCAGACACTGTAGTATGCGATGCGACACTGAGACTATTAATTCCAGGACCTTCTGGAATGTGACATTTCACTCACACAGCACACCGAGTTCGAAGCCAGTGAAGGCCTCATGATCCAATATCTTTTCATTTTCCATCTCCTTCGACTCAGCTGCTGCAATGGAAGCATGGAGATTGGGTTTCAAATTATGCAAAGTGAGGTTTCTACCTATGCAAGTGTTTTCAAGACATATTTGCTAAGCCTTTTATTTTGGAGCTCTTAACCATGACCTTAAGAAGGTTACAAGTGGCGAGAAACGTGATTATGTGCTGTAGAACGAGGAGTCAGTGAAAGCAACTTGGAACCATGTTTGTGCAGTGCTCCCTGATGGCCAAGAGCAGCAATAATTGGAGTAAATTTCCTAGTTAGGAAAAAGCCTTACACTGGACCTCTGAAAAAGAAACAAAATTAAGGGGCAGGAATCTTTGCTATGAATAAAAGGGATTACATTCTCCTATTCAGTAATAAGCTTATCTATATTAATTACCATTATATCTGGAATGATCCATTTCTTTTGTCTTGTTAAGGGGCAGGGATGAGAATATAAGAGGCCTGCTGGATCAGAACAAAGGCCCATCCTTTCCTCATAATGGAAAACCAGATGCCTATAGGATCTGGTTGCCCACAAGCAGGACCTGAGTGCAACAATTCCTCCCCACATGGTTCCCAGCAACAGGTATACAGGGGCATACTGCCTCTAGCAGTGGTGATACAGCACAGCCATCATTGCTAGCAGCCATTGTCAGCCCTATCTCATTCATTGGCATGGATTTATTTAAACCTCCCTCTTTAAAAGCCATTTCAGCTGGTGCCCATAACTACATCTTGTATGTGCGAAGTCCACAGTTCACCGGTGCACTGCTTGAAGTTCTTTTGACTGCTGAATTTTCCAACATTCAGCTTCACTGGATAGCCTCAGGTTCCAGTATTATGAGAGAAACTTTCTTCCATCCACTTACTTTGCACCACGCATAATCAAATATACCTCCATCATGTCCCCAATTATTTGCCTCCCCCCCCCCCTAAAAAGTGTTGTAACTTTTCCTCACAGGGAGTTGCTCCAGCCCCTTGATCATTTCCCTTTTCGGAAACTTGAGGTGCTTGGGGTTTATAAGAAGACAGAGCCTTTAAACATCTCTTGAAAATAAAAGCATGTTATGGAGGATATACAATTCTGTTGAGGGGTTGTTGGCAGTAGCCACATTAACTGCTCTGATTCGAAAAAGCCATTTAGTTTTACGATCATTTTCAGGTTGTGCAGTTATATACATAGTGAGATACACAACAATTTATAAAAGGGCCTTTATCAGCATACAGAGAGGTTAAAGTCAAAGCCCTTAAGAACAAATATTATTGCAAAGATGCAAGTGCTCTCAACCTGCTGTATATTACTTAGTCTGGAGCCACATGATCACTGAAGTTGAGTCTGAATTCTCCAACACCCACCGCAAGCAAACATTTTATTCCACCCATATCTATTGACAACTGGATGCCTATTGCCTTCTCCCTTTCTTGGGCACAACTCAACCAAAGAGAGTTTCCACAATGAAAAAGATACAGCATCAGGACTATTATTGGCAAACACGTGATATCACTGACAGCCACAAGGAAATCTTCGAAAAAGCTGTAAATCCATGTCATAAGAAGTTCAAAAATGCCCATCACAGAACAACCTATATTTCTGTGTATCTGAAATCCGTACAGCTTTACCAATGGCCTGTCAGAGTGCTGCAGCTGCGCCTCTAAACCACTACTGAAGTGATTCCTTCCTAAAATAAATCCCAGCAGTGACCTGTGAGGTTTAAATAACCTTTGGGGAATATACAGGAGAGAATAACAGCTAGATTTTTTGCTTGTCACATTTGACAGGCAGCAATCATACTGTCACTCATCCAGCAGCTCCCTAGAAAACATGTTGGCAAGAAAGAAAGGTAAGCCATCTCCAATTTTCTAATCCATATTATAGTTTGGCAGTTCCAAGACTAAACTTTGGGAAGCTATGGCTGGGTAAATATCTGTAGAATTTGGGGAGTAAGCTTAATAATGAAAGTTTGCATAGGAAACGTGTATAGTGCAGCACCTATTAACCAGTATAACCAGTAGAGTCCAGTAGCGTTTTAGCTTGCTTTTCGGTGCCAGTCACCGACCGAAATAATAGACCATCAGCCAAGTCTTTAAGAAAACAAAACTTTACTGTTTTCACACCGTGCTCCGCCTCTTGCTCACCAACCAACTCTATAATGCTTTCCTATTACCCCCACACCTCTGTGTGCTCATTGAAGCCTTTGTATTGCTGCTTCACTTATCAGTTACAGCTGCAGCCTGACCTTGGGCGTTTCTGCCAAGTGCTGTCAATTACCGGCTTCACTGTGTCTTTAACTCCTAACGGTCTTGTCTGGAACTGGCTGTGTTGCCCACCTAAGCCTGACAAAACGATGGCTTGATTACCTTTTGTAGTTTTTTATGACTGGCACAGACAGCTGTGGGAATATCATCAGTACAGCAAAGTCCTTCTGAAGCTTCATTGTCATTCCTGAGTATCCAGGGCGCTTCTACTCTTTGCATTACATGCCAGTATTAAAAGCAATATTTTTCATTCCAGTCTTTCTTGCATTCCCAGTACATGTCAAATAAATTGTAGGTGAACCTTTCTAGCCCTTCTATCGATTTAAAGAGGACTTTTAACACTGTTTAACAGCTGCAGTTAATTTATCCCTCACTCTTATTTGCCTTATTCTCCCAAACAAATTAGACTATGGTACTGACAACTGTAATCCATAACATTGCTAAAAGCTTTGTAAATAGGAACCCTAAAAGGAACTTTGAGCTACATATGCCATTTCAAAAATATTTGCCATTGATGCTGTTCCTTATTTATATAGGACAGCTTGCATCATTTGCTCACATCAGTTAATGAGTTTAAGACTACGACCACCTTTACAAGTACCTATACTTTTGCAATTTTGCAAAAGTATCTTTTGCAATTGCTTCCATGCCAATCTGAGTTCATGTCCCAACTTTTTGGGAGGTGAGTCACTTTCATGTTATGTGAACATGCTGTCAGGAAGAAGCATGGGGGTAAAATTATTTATTTATTATTTATTACATTTATATACCGCCCCATAGCCAAAGCTCTCTGGGCGGTTTACAGCAATCTATGCATGCATCAAAGCAACTGCTGAGGTGGTGGAAAAATTTGTAAAGTGTTCTATATTATTGCCCTCCCGCCTACACACCACCATGTCCCACCTAATGTAAAGGCCGCACAAATAATGAGTTCTGATTTTGGGGAGTCAGCTTCTCAGTCCAATCCTAAATATGTTTACTAAGAAGCATGCCTCTTTGAGATACTGAAATTTGCTTCCTTGTTAAGTGTGCTTAGGATTGCATGTTCATGTCTTGACCAATGCAGTGATGTCCAAAAATCAAATGTAACAGATAGAATCTTCATCACTTCCTCAGAACTATTTTGAATGCTTTTGAGAAGAAATAGCACTTTCTGTTCACAAACATAACATTAATTCCTCCTCCTCCATTCATTATGAATGTTAGTATTTGTAGGCAGTTAGTTCCCTTGAGAACGTCTCCTTGATTCATCTTGACGCAGATCTACCTTACCAGTTACCTGAGTAGCACAGTTGCTCCCATGCTGTTTCTGTCATGTGTAGGACTTCCACAATTGTACTTCCAGGAGATTGGATGTTTCTTTGCCATGCTCTCCACACTTGCCCAGTGTCACTGTTATTGGGAACAGGTGCAAACCAGATCTTCTGAACATTCCATAAGCAAAATTAGAACAATGTGAGGAAGCTTGTGCTACTTAGATGACAGGGAATAACTCAACTGGAAATGTACCCTGTTTCTGGCACATGTACTTAAGAGGTGTTAGCTAGCCGTCCACAATAGCAGTGATGCAAGTAGGTTGTCTTCTGTCCAAGATCTAAAAGCTTCCCATAATTTGGCATGTAAGTACATAGACACAAATGACATTTTCAAGGTGCTCAGCATGCACTCTCAATAACAAACTGTTTTGTCAGATTACATACCATGGAGTCTTCTACTGAAAAATCCTGGTGAAAGCAAATAATGATTATTAAAAATAATAATAATGTATTTCAATTTATAAATCTGCCCTTTATCATACAGCTCCCAGAATGCGTTACAATAAAATACCAACAAAAATTGAACAGGTCAACACTAATCATGTTGATCAATTTTCATAAAACTATTTTTAACATTAAAAACATTTTTAAAATCATTTAGCAACTTCAATACTTACTAATTATATAACACTTTACAGTGCTCCCAAGTTTCACCAACAGTATCTCAATACTCATTACAGCACCTTGCAAGGTTGTTGAGGTCTTTGCTGGTCATTGATACTAAGCTATTAAGAATGTCCAGCTACTGTAGTTGCTGCTGCATTTACTGTATTTATTGGATTTTAATGGGCTGTTTTTATTGTATTGGTATTTATGTTGCAAACTGGCTTGGAATTTTTATAAAGCGTTATATAAAAATGTTTTAAATAAAGTATGTAACTAAAATATTATTATACCTCCTATCGCAGATGGAGGGCTGAGAAATAATGCTTTGTATAAGTTCATGGCAGAGGCAGGTTTTGGACCAGGAAATTCCCAGTTCATTGCTTTGTCTCTCTCTTTGACACTATGCTACCCAACCTTACACTTATCAGATAGCTGTGTACAGAAAACTGAAAATGTCTAAAACCTACAGGGTGATATCCTATGCATTTTCTGATGAGTCTAGGTGATCTTAGTTGCAGAGCAACATGATAAGTATCAGACAATTAATCAGTTTGAAATGTCCTCAAGAACAGATACAGCACTCAATTGAAGGTCCTGACCCTGGTGTCTATCCCAGTTTGGCATGTTGTTAACCCAAAAGAAGCAAGGAGGTTACTGAGAACCTCCTCTGACTCACAGGGAGAGCTTGGTGTAAACTGATCTGTGCCACTTAACTGTGTTATAATAGCACAAGTCACTCTGCCAGACGCTCTTGAGCTTAGTTACAAAAGCTTCCCAAGACCCTTTTGTGTGGGAAGTGGAAACATTGTGGGACAAGGCTGTAAATCCAAATTCATTTCATTGCAATAAATCATGAATACATTTAACAGAGATATCATGGGGAAATTTCAAACCCCATAAAACCAAATAAACATAAACCATCTTTTATTCATCCTCTGCTTTATTTCATAGTTGCATCTGATTTGTGTTATCATGAATTCTAAAAGGAAAAAGGAAATGTAACTTAACATGTAAAAGCATTTCTGCTTGCTGATAAATGTGAATACACATGTGGAAAAGGAACAAAACAGTCTTGATTAGGGTGTCTTCATAATGTGCTTGCAGAAGGGAGTAGGAAAAGAGGAAGGCCAAACAAGAGATGCATTGATTCCATAAAGGAAGCCACAGACCTGAACTTACAAGATCTGAACAGGGTGGTTCATCACAGATGCTATTGGAGGTCGCAGATTCCTAGGGTCGCCTTAAGTCGCAATCGACCTGAAGGCACATAACAACAAAAAATAGACAATCTTGGCCAAGATTTTCAAAATATTAATGAAAGATTAGTAGAGAAGTCTTGGTTGTTGGGTGTACTGAAAATGTTGTTGTTGTTGTTATGTGCAGATCTTGTAAGTTCAGGTCTGCGGCGTCCTTTATGGAATCAGTCCATCTCTTGTTTGGCCTTCCTCTTTTTCTACTCCCTGCTGTTTTTCCCAGCATTATTGTCTTTTCTAGTGAATGATGTCTTCTCATTATGTGTCCAAAGTATGATAACCTCAGTTTCATCATTTTAGCTTCTAGTGACAGTTCTGGTTTAATTTGTTCTAACACACTTTTTTGCAGTGCATGGTATACGCAAAGCTCTCCTCCAGCACCACATTTCAAATGAGTTGATTTTTCTCTTATCCCCTTTTTTCACTGTCCAACTTTCACATTCATACATAGAGATTGGGAATACCATGGTCTGAATGATCCTGACTTTGGTGTTCAGTGATACATCTTTGCATTTGAGGACCTTTTCTAGCTCTCTCATAGCTGCCCTCCCCAGTCTTAGCCTTCTTCTGATTTCTTGACTATTGTCTCCATCTTGGTTAATGACTGTGCTGAGGCATTGATAATCCTTGACAAATTCAATGTCCTCATTGTCAACTGTAAAGTTACATAAATCTTCTGTTGTCATTACTTTAGTCTTTTTGACATTCAACTGTAGTCCTGCTTTTGTGCTTTCCTCTTGAACTTTCATCAGCATTTGTTTCAAATCATTACTGGTTTCTGCTAGTAATATGGTATCATCTGAATATCTTAAATTATAGATGTTTCTCCCTCCAATTTTCACACCTCCTTCATCTTGGTCCAATCCTGCTTTCCATATAATATGTTCTGCGTACAGATTAAACAAATAGGGTGATAAAATACACCCCTGTCTCACACCCTTTCCGATGAGGAACCAATCGGTTTCTCCATATTCTGTCCTTACAGTAGCCTCTTCTCCAGAATACAGGACAATGAGGACATCTCAGGACAATGAGATGCTGTGGCACCCCCATTTCTTTTAAAGCATTCCATAGTTTTTCATGATCTACACCAGGGGTGGCCACTCCGTGGCTCTCCAGATGCTGCTGGACTACAGCTCCCATCATCCCTGACCATGAGCTGTGTTGGCTGAGACTGATGGGAGCTGTAGTTCAGCAGCATCTGGAGAGCCACGGAGTGGCCACCCCTGATCTACACAGTCAGAGGCTTTGCTGTAGTCTATAAAGCACAGGGTGATTTTTTTCTGAAATTCCCTGGTCCGTTCCATTATGCAATGTATTTTTGCATTATGTTCTCTGGTGCCTCTTCCCTTTCTAAATCCAGCTTGGACGTCTGGCATTTCTCGCTCCATATATGGTAAGAGCCTTTGTTGTAGAATCTTGAGCATTACTTTACTTGCATGGGATATTAAGGCAATAGTTCGATAATTACTGCATTCTCTGGGATCCCCTTTCTTTGGAAGTGGGATATTTATGAAACACTTTCAGTCTGTGGGCCATTGTTTAGTTTTCCATATTTCTTGACAAAGTTTTGTCAAACTTTGGACAGATTCAGTCTCAGTAGCTTGTAGCAACTCTCTTGGTATGTCATCTATTCCTGGTGATTTGTTTCTTCCAAGAATTTTAAGAGCAGCTTTCACCTCACATTCTAAAATTTCTGGTTCTTCATCATATGGTTCCTCTGTGAATGAATCTGTCATCCTTGCATCTCTTGTATAGAGTTCTTCAGTGTATTGCTTCCTTCTTCCTTTTATTTCATCTCGGTCAGTCAGTGTGTTCCCCTGTTGATTATTCAACATCCCTACTCATGGTTTAAATTTCCCTTTCATTTCTCTAATGTTTTGGAATAGGGCTCTTGTTCTTCCCATTTTGTTGTCCTTTTCTATTTCTATACAATAACTATTTTAATAGTTTTCTTTGTCCCCACTAGTCGTTGTATAGTTGCATTTAGGGTTCAGACTATGTTTGTATCTCCTTTTGCTTTTGGTTTCCTTCTCTCTTTAACCATTTTAAGAGTTTCTTCAGTCATCCATTGAGGTCTTTCTCTCTTTTTAACAAGAGGTATTGTCTTTTTGCATTCTTCCCTGATAATGGCCCTGGCTTCAGTCCATAGTTCTTCTGGTTCTCTGTCAACTAAGTTTAAAGCCTCAAATCTGTTCCTCATTTGATCTTTATATTCTTCTGGGATGTTATTTAAATTGTATTTTGGCATTATGAGTGCTTTGTTGTTCTTCTTTAGCTTTACTCTGATTTTCGATACAACCAGTTCATGATCTGTGCCGCAGTCTGCTCCTGGGCTTGTTTTTACAGAAAGTGTGGAACTTCTCCATCTTCTGTGTCCAATTATATAATCAATTTGATTCCTGTATTGACCATCTAATGATGTCCACGTGTACAGTCATCTTTTTGGTTGCTCAAAAACTGTGTTGGCAAGAAACAAATCATTGGCTTCACATTGGAAATATAGGCAGGCTCTTTTTGGAAAGACATTTCGGTTGGCTGTTTTGAATCAGGATGCAAAATTTAGCCATCCTCATTGGTTTGCATCCAGCATCAGTTCCCTCTTATAATTACAAAAATAAAAATAAAAAATTGTCCCCTCAATCTCAGTTATCAGGTACCAGACTAACCACATTTGACAGTTCTATGCACCTCCACCCCACATTGCTGGGTGAGTTAGCAAAAGTTGGTTTTCCTGCCCCTACCCAATTTTCCAGATATTTTGTGGTTTTGTTAACAAAAACGATCCCCCCATAAACACACACACACACATTGTTATGTGTGCATACAGAATGGTGCATTTAGGCTGGGGCACAAAATACAAGGCACCCACAAGTGGATCTGTGTGTATGCATGGTACCATCACTGGGACAAGCTGAAAATTCCACCCAGCACAGAAACAATTGGCTACTGCAGGAGGGATGGAACTATCTGTCTCTATTCTGCTAGTTCCCAGCAGGCTAACACTTTATGTGCTTATTTACAAGGCTAACAAAATCAGAACATTTTTAAACAAATTACAGACAGGCAAATGGAATCCATCTAGGATCATAAACAAAGCTTCCCATGAAGCAAAGCCTGTCCCCAAATGGACCAAAAAGGTACCTTAGTGGTTCCATCCCAAATTCTCTCCTGCCCCTAGTGCAAGTGTAGACTTTTCTCTCATCTCATCTTCTACTTCCCTCACAGCTGCTGCACTACCTGCTGCATTTCATATATGAAATTTCTCTGTGAGGTGTTAGAATAGTTGCAGGCATTCTGCGACACTAAACATCTGAGCTGATGGTGAACACAGGGGAGTTTCCAAAGGCATCCGTTTTTAAACTTTGGCAAGATTTGCACATCACACTAAGCCAAACCATTGCTTAGCATGAATGAGCAAATTCTAAACCTGGGCTTATATTTCATTTCTTTCCAGAATCCAGACTAACCATGAACCATAATCAAGTTCTATCCTATGCTTTACAGCTTGTGTTTGTCTGCAAGAGCTAAACCAAAGCACCCAGTTTCACATTAAGCCAAACTGTGGCTTGGCTCAGCAAAGCAAGGTACAGCAGCAAAATGACCACAGAGGAGCCAAGTGGTCACAACCTCCATTCCCGAAGTTCACAATCATGCATTTACACTATGCTGTGGTGCATCTTAGTGTGACATGTAAACAAGGCCACTGGGTTATATTAATTGCCATATTAAATGCTTCCACAAAAGTTTACTATTTTTATTGGTATAAAGTTTATGGTGTGATTTTCCTTCAGTTCTGGTGAAGGAGACTGGGTGATAGGGAGTTGAAGGCCTTTTAATTAGAATGAAGGATGCAAGTTCAAAGTTATTTAATTTGGAAGGGGAGATAGAAGTGCCAGAGACGGAGACACAGAAGACAACCTGAAAGCAGAACTTTAGAGACCAGAACAAAAAGCATAGGATTCACGAAAGAAGGGGGAAGAAATGCCAGATCAAAAGCATCCCAAACACATAGATTTGAGGGACGGGCCCTAGTGATGTCATGACACATTAAGCATCAACCACAGTTGCTTGGAGCAAATAAAAAAATGCTGTGATTGGAAATTTAGAAATCTTAGCTAAATGAGGGTGTTCCCAAGTCCAGCTGAAGTGAAGGGACCACTTCTTCTCGCCGGCTTAGAAACCCTTAGTAAGAAATATTTCATCTAGCCTACTTGCTTCTGGCAAGAAGGGTTTAAGTGCCCTCAGGCCACACCAGTCACCAGAAGGCTTTTGAAGGAAGAAGAGCCTAGTGTTGTGGAGATGTTAGATGGAAGCACTCAGGAGTAAAGATGGATGGTAAGCTGCAATTCTAAACACACTAAGGGACCATAGAACGCAACAGGACTAACTTCTGAGTAGATATGGTTAGGATTGTGCTGTTGGTAAGGCTTGATGAGGGATCCTTTGCAAATATATCCATATCCAAGCATGGTGGGCAAGCCCCTGCCTGAAATGCTCTGCCCTTGCCTTTTAATGTGGCTGCTCCAAACTTCTTTACAGACTTAACTCTTCACTTCAGAGAGAGGTTTGAGAAATGAATAAAAGTTAAGAAGATTCTCTACCCTTTTCTGTGTACCTTGTGGACTGCTATAAACTCACTTTGACAGCCCACCCAATTCCAGTGAGTAATAACTGACAGAGAGAAAACACACATGGTTTGGTCTACCTTCACAGGCAGTAGACTACAAAAACAGCAATTTGAAGCCACACTTTTCGGTATGTGAATTCTCCTTTACCACTACTGGGCAAAAAACAAACCATTATGTAAACAACAAGGTCCATCATCAGTGGGTTTAAGGGGATTGAGCTGAGCACATGCAGCCACGGTTGTTGCTTCTATGGATGTAAGGGAGTAAAGTGAGAGGTAAATGAAATGCAAATAGAATAGAAAAAGATAGTGATGATTTCTAAATGCAGTACCATACCAACCACAACAAGATTCTTATGAGTGAGGAAGAAAACTCAGCATCCCACAACCAGCCACGGTTCTCAACCAAAATTTAAAAAAAACCTGGCAGCCAGTCAGCTAAGGTCACAAAAAATCACCATACAGCACAACCTGATCCGGGGGCTGCAGTGAGTGCAGAATGCTGTGGCATGATTGCTGACGTGAGCAAGACCCTGTCACCACTTAATATCTCTGCTCTGAAATCTGCACTGGTTGCCAATTTGCCACCAGGCCAAGTTCAAGGTGTCCTTTCCATGTTACAGGTGCCACATAGTACTTGTTATGTTTTGTAAGAAATCTATCCTTTAGTGTGGCAGCACCTACGCTTTGGAAGTCTCTTCCTATTAATATTAGGCTAGCGCCTTCATTGTGCTCTTTTTAGCACCTGCTAAAATCATTCTTGTTTAGGCAAGCTTACCCAGGCATGTAGAAGCTATTATGTTTTTTATCTGTTTTTAACTCTTTGTTAGTTTTATTATTTTGAATGTTTTTAAATACCTGTTTTTGCCAATAATTTTATTGTTTTAATTCCTTCTGTAAACTGTTTTGAGCTTCTTTTTTACAATAAAGTGGTATATAAATGCTGTAAGTAAAATACATAAATAAATTTCAGAGTTACTGTGGCCCTTGGGTCTCTTTCTACTTTTAGGAACAAAGGAATCTGCCTTATACTGAGTCAGGACATTTGGTACTATCTAGCTCAGTACTGATGACATAGCATTGGCTCTTGAGGATTCCAGGCAATAGTCTTTTCGAGTTATTTAATTTTAGACCTTTGCATGCAAAGCATGTGCCCTACTACTGAGCTACAGCCTTTCTCCTGTTTAAAAAAGTATCTTTTAAAATTCTTCTTTTCAATTCAGTAATGAATGAGGGTGCTGTGTTGTTTTTACTGTTTAACTGAGTTTGATTCATTTCAATTGTATGTTTAAATGGTTTTAATATTGTCTGATTTTAAGGTAGTTTTCTATGTTTGTAACTATATGTATCCATCTTATCTGGAAGCCGCCTTGAGTTCCAGTTTTGGAAAAAGGATGGGATAATAATAATAATAATAATAATAATAATAATGCACAGCATACCTATGGCAGATCCACACCATGCATTTAAAGCACATTCAACATATATATATATTCAAATATATTCAACATATATTTGAAGCACATGAATCCTACCACAGATTCATGGGAATTGCAATTTGTTAAGGAAGGTGGGAACTATAACTGTGAGGGGGAAACTACACTTCCCAGGATTCCTTGGATGCACTTTAAAAGGGAGTTAGATGTGCTTTAAATGTATTACATGGATCTGCATTAGTTCATAACCTTTGCCCGCATATAAATCATTTTAATTAATTTTAAAATGGAAATCAGCTACAGTGTTTACTGAGTGACCATTGGTTGCTCACCATCTCTCAGCCTGATCTGCCCCTCAGAGTGAATACAACAGAGGAGGACTAACTCAAGAAAGAAGGGCACACTTAAAATGTAGAGGAAATAATAATGTACAACCATAGTGTGAAATCAGATACATATTGAGACATAGTATGAAGAAATATTTGTATAAGCAGGAATGTCAAAGATGTTTATTATTTACACAACCTGTGAAGATATTTATAGTGCAATCTTATGCATATTTACTCAGAAGCAAGCCCCAATGTATTTAGTGGGGCTTACTCAAACAGGGAAGCATGCAGAGGACTGCAACCTCAAGTGATAAGGAACTTCACTCATCCAACCCAAAATTCAGAATCATGTCGCTTTAAGCTGCTTTATTTATTTATTGTATTTATATACCACCCCATAGCCAAAGCTCTCTGGGCGGTTTATTTCTTGTCAGCTACCTTAGTTTCCAACCTTAACAAACAGGGTTGCTGGAAAGATTCTACACACACACACTGGAGATGTAAAAATACATACACCCCACATAATAGTTTATTGTCAAAAACTAGTTGATTGCAGATTTTTTTTAAAAAAACAATAGGATTAGTTTCCTTCCAAATAAAAGCAGTGACACCTAAGTAAGCCCTGCCTAATTGCTTAAAAAAGGGGGAGGGGGAGAAAAAGATTTACAATGCAATACTTTGCGTCCCGAGGGTGAGGGCGCTACCCCCTTCTATTACTTTTACTTGTTGTCGTTTTGATTTGTTTTCTGTTAAACCTGTCTAGAGGAGATTGTTGGTGGGGAGGGTGTGTGGTGCATGTGTAGTTCCTGCAAAGGGTGGGAGCCTGTGCAGTGAACTGAGTGAGACCACCAAGTCACCAGATGCCTTCAGAGTGAGAGTCTGTAACTGGCAGAAGGCTGGCCCTCCCTGGGTGTGAGACAGGAGGGGGAGTAGATGAGCCCTGTGTGAAAAAGTTTGAATGGGTATGACTGTTCCCAATTCTCGCAGAGGCCTACTGGAATAATTGGCGCAGGGAGGTTTTCTTGGTGGGCTCTTGTTGGGTCCATATCAGGTGTTTAGGAGGAGTCTTAGTACAGAGGAACATGGGTGATGCCACCCCTATTTCAGTAATTACGGGCAGAGGGAAATATAGCCATGGGGAGGTGGTGAATTACCCGAGAAGACGAAGGCAAGGCTATCTGCGCCTTGTTCCTTGTTGCCACTCCTCTCATGGTTTGGTTCCTCATTGTTCATCTGCTGTGCCCACTGGCCTGTGTGTGTTGTTGTTTAACGCCAGATCGGTACATAATAAGCCCACTCTCATCCATGACTTGATTGTGGATGAAGGTGCCAATTTGGTGTGTATTACTGAGACCTGGGTGGGTGAGCTTGGAGGGGTTGATCTGACCCAGCTTTGTCCACCTGGATACTCGCTGCAGCACCAGCACAGGCTGCAGGGACCGGGGCGGGCGTTGCTGTGCTCTACAGAACTTCCATCTCTATCACCAGGAAGCCACTCTGTCTTAGAGCTGGCTGTGAGGGCCTGCACCTGGTGTTGGGCCGAGGAGACAGTAAACTAGGGTTGCTGCTGCTGTACCGTCCACCCTGCTGCCTGGTAGCTTCTCTGACTGAGCTGGTGGAGGTCATATCGGCTGTGGCATTGGAGGAGCCCAGAACAATAGTGCTGGGTGATTTCAATGTCCATGAAGAGGCTGCCTCTAGCGATCCAGCTCGGGACTTCATGGCCTCCATGATGACCATGGGGCTGTCTCAACTTGTTACTGGCCCAACACATAGGGCAGGGCACACCCTCGACTTTGTTTTTGCTCCAGATGGAGGAAGGGGTGGTCTGGAGATAGCGGGGGTGGATGTCACCCCATTATCATGGTCAGATCACTTCCTGGTGAAGTTTAGACTTATGGCTCCGATCCTTCCTTGTAGGGGTGGTGGACAGATGAAGATGGTCTGCCCCTGGAGCCTAATGGAATCCACTGGATTCCTGAATGCCCTGGGGGAGTTCCCATTAGATAGAGCAGGTGACCCTGTTGAAGCCCTTGTCACGCTGTGGAACAGTGAGGTGCATCGGGCTCTCCGCATGGTTACCCCTGAGCGCCCTCTCCAGCACTGTGGAGCCTGGCTTGCACCTTGGTACACCAGTGAGCTAAGGGCAATGAAACAGGCTGGATGACGGCTAGAGCGCAAGTGGTGAAAGATGTGCTGTGAGGCTGATCGGGCACGAGCAGAACATCATAACCGTGCCTACTGTTATGGCGGTGAGGGCGGCGAAGAAGGCCCACTTCTCTGCCTCCATCGCATCCTCAAGTAGCTGTCCAGTGGAGCTTTTCCGTATTGTTAGGGGTCTGTTGACATCAACTCCAGGGAATGGAGTCTTAGACCCTTCAGGGGCCCACTGTGAATTGTTTGCAAGGCACTTTGAGGGTAAAGTTGCTCGCCTCCGTAGCAGTCTTGATGCCCCATCCACATCTACTGTCATCCCCAATGAGGTGTCCAGTGCAACATCTGCCACCCCTTCTTGGGAACGGTTTCAGTTGATGCGGCCTGATGACGTGGACAAGGTGCTTGCGATGATGCGGCCAGCAACATGTTCTCTCGACCCTTGCCTTTCTTGCCTTATTAAAGCTTGCTGAGGGGGTCTGAACGAGTGGATCCAGGGTGTGGTCTTTGCAAGAGGGAGTGGTTCCAGGCACCTTGAAAGAGGCGGTGATTCGACCACTCCTGAAAAAGCCCACCCTGGACCCATTGGTTTGTGACAACTACTGACTGGTTGCAAATACCCCCTTTTTAGGGAAGGTGATTGAGAGGGTTGTGGTGCAGCAACTGCAAGTACTCTTGAATGAAACAGATTATCTTGACCCATTCTAGTCTGGGTTCAGGCCTGGTTATGGGACTGAATTGGCCTTGGTCGCCCTGATGGATGACCTTTATTGGGAGAAGGACAGGGGGAGTGCAACCCTGTTGTTCTTACTTGATCTCTCAGCGGCTTTTGATACCATTGATACCAACTTGGTAAGATGGGTATTGGAGGCACTGTTTTACAGTGGTTCCGATCCTATCTCCAGGGTCGTTCTCAGAGAATAGCATTGGGTGACTGTCTTTCAGCCCTCTGGCAGTTGTGCTGTGGGTTGCCGCAGGGTACCATCTTGTCCCACATGCTGTTTAACATCTATATGAAGCCCTTGGGAGCAGTCATCAGGAGCTTTGCTGATGATACCCAGCTCTATTTCTCCATAACATCTGAATCAGGAGAGGCCATGCAAGCCCTGGACCGCTGCCTGGACTCAGTGGTGGGCTGGATGAGGGCAAATAAACTGAGTCTGAATCCTAGCAAGATGGAGGTGCTGTGGGTTGGTGGTTCCCGAGTTTGGATAATTGGTCAGTTGCCTGCTTTGGATGGGGTTGTACTCCCTCTGAAAGAGCAGGTCCGCAGCCTGGGGTTGCTCCTGGATCCATCTTTGTCGCTAGACGCTCAGGTGACCTCAGTGGCTAGGAGTGCCTTTTACCAGCTTCGGCTGGTGAGACAGCTGCGGCTGTTTCTGGACCGGGATAGCCTGACCACTGTTGTCCACGCACTGGTAACCTCTAGGCTGGATTACTGTAATGCGTTCTGTGTGGGGCTGCCCTTAAGGTTGTTCCGGAAGCTGCAGCTGGTACAAAATGTGGCAGCAAGACTGCTCACTGGAGCAGGGTATTGCCAACATGTCACCCCGCTGCTGAAAGAATTGCACTGGCTGCCCATTTGCTACCGGGCCAAGTTCAAGGTTCTAATTTTGGCATACAAAGCCCTATACAGCTTGGGAGCAGGATACCTGAAAGACTGTCTTACCCCTTATATGCCCAGTCGATCATTGCACTCTGCAGGTGAGGGCCTCCTGCAGATACCATCTTATCAGGAGGTTCGTTCTGCACCATATAGGAAATGGACCTTTAGTGTGGCAGTGTTGGCGTGGAAAATATGAGTGCCTCAGAAGCAACCCCACTGGATCTAAATTCTCCCTCTTCTGAGGTTTATGTTTGTTATAAAAATGTATCTTTCCGTAACTTTTTAGTTGTGCAAATTCTTATGTGAATGTGTTTTACTTCCTAAGCCTGGTTCAGGGTCCATTCCAGCTCGTGCCTTACCTGGGGAAGGAGGCACAGTGAGATTGAGATTGAATCTCACCCAACAGCGGCACCTACCCTGTGGAATTCCCTCCCTTTGAATATTAGGCAGGCACCATCTCTGCTATCTTTTCGGTGCCTTTTGAAGACTTTCCTCTTTCAGCAAGCCTTTTAAGTTGAGACCCATCCCAGTCTGCACCTGTGTCAGAATTGTTTAATATGTTTTTAATAATGTTTTTAACCCTTTTTAAAATGTTGTTTTTTAAAATGTTTTTAATGCTGTTTTGTCTTAATGTATTTTAAGATCTGTTTTTATGATGTTTTAAAGTGTTTTAGTGCTTTGTTTGCCGCCCTGGGCTCCTGCTGGAAGGAAGGGCGGGATACAAGTTAATTAAATAAAAAAATATGTTCACTCAAAAGTCCCACTGATTTACAACACAATCCTAACCATGTGTACTCAAAAGTAAGTCCTACTAAATTCAGTGGGATAAACTCCCAGATATGTGGGATTAGCATTGCAGCTTTACTCCTAGAAAAGTGAGCATAGCATAAAGCTTCATTATTAGGAAGGTTTTCAAGACAGGCTATGCATAAGACAAATAAAGTGCTGTCTTTAGCAGCCCAGGAAAGTTTAAACTTGTTTGACTCTTTACAATTTGAAAAAGATAATACATTGTAATGGCATCACAAGCTGCAGCATTTACAACTTTAAATTTCTGTTGAAAAACTATTTGAAAGATAAAATGTATAATACACTCTTTTTGCAAGTAATTAAAAAAACTGTATGTGTACTTTTATTATAACCATAACTGAAATTGTACTGTGCACACCTACTAAGATCCTGCTGTGACCTTCTGTTCTAGATCTGCACAGAGAAAGTACTCTTGAGGCTGCTGAAAGCTATAAATTTACTGAATTCCTGATATGCAGACAAGCAGGAAAAGGAAGTTGTTTTCAGAACTTGCAATGGATTTTAACTATTGCCTGGAGTTCAACAAATCCATTGTCAATCACAACCCTCAGTTCACCTATTGGCTAAAATCCTGAAAGGGTGGGGATTAGAGCAGCCAGTGCTAACAGAAGTTGTGAGAGGGCGGCTGACATTTTGGTTTATATCTCTTGAACCAGACTACCTAGAAACTTAATTGTTTTTAATGAAAGCTAAGAGTCTGAAGATTGGGGTGACTCACCCAGAGACCTGGAGAGGATCCCCAAAATCTGGAATTTCTGGGCCAAAACCGAAGACCTAGCAACCCTAAAGAGAGAATGTTAAACTGAAAATGTAGAACATGCATGGAGGAGAAATACTTTAATTTTGAAAAGGATCCCAAACATAAGAAAACTTTTGATGACCCAAATAGGTTTTATTATTGTATCGAAGAACTGTATCAAAGAAATAAAATAACTTAGGCTTCAATCCCATAAGCATTAACCTGGAAGTAAGACCCACTGAACTCAAAGAGCCTTCTGTAGATACACACTGGATCACTTTGCACGGTTACAAATCTAAACACACACATGAGAAAGTAAGCTCTATTGAGCATCACAGGATTTACCTGCATGGAGTGAACATACATATGACTGTCATGCTTGTGATGTTACTGTAAGTTTTTGTAGTTTTAGGATACAACAGTTTATTTATTTTATTTATTTTTATTTCTTATTGATTTATATCCCGGCCTTCCTCAAGGAGGAGCTCAGGGCGGCAGTTTGTATGGAAGACATCATCACAGGATGAGATACAAATAATAAAGAGAAATCCATAGGTCTTAGTACTTCAGAAATTTTTAGCCTCTTATGAAGCAACTACAAGAACGAAGAGTTACTTAACGGTGGGGATTTCCTTTTAAATTATTTGTGACTTCAAGAGGAAAACTAGTTTAGTTCAGACACTGGAAGAGTGTTTAGAGCTAACAGAAGTAATAAAGAAAAAATTGAAAAGAGAGGAAAAAGAATCTGTACAAAATAACTTAGAGGATATCATAGATTCCATCATGAAGGGAAAATAGAGAAAATTAAATAAGGAAAGTAGCAGACAAGGAATAAAAGAGGGTTTCTCTCTAATCTCAAATGGATACAATTAAATTTTTGTCAAATATAAATTTCTAAGCTTATTAAAAAAACAGTAACATATTTCTTTAAAATATGTTAGCAGGGAATACATAAAACTTTAAGGTAATAAAGAGCTATGTGAAATGTAGTTGTAATATGGAGGGAAAAAACATAAGCACTGCTATTCGTTTAGACTGAAAAATGAGGAACAACTGATAGACTCAAGAGGGTAGACTTTTCTGCTGCTAGCAGATAATATGTTTGGCAAAGTTACTTAAGAACAGTTTATTCCCTAGTGAAGGACAGAAAAAGTGTATCAGAAATACTCACTGTCTTTGCCAAAGAAGGATTTTTGAGAAATGAATATATCAGTGGGTTGCTAGACTCCATGATGGGTAAGTCTAAGAAAATAGATAGATATGTGTTCACCTTGCAAAAGTATTCAAACAACTATGAACACTTTAGGATTAATTGATTACCTGGGGGGTACTTAAATCTAATAAAGAAAGAGAGAAATTATAATTTTATTCCATTCTACACAACCTTATACAAGAATAAATAGGTTTTGATTAACTTCAGGTTTAATGAGAAAGACAAATCTAGTTAATGTTGATGCAACTATATATGCTGACAGCAATCTAAATGTATTTATTGCTGATGTTAAATCAAGTTAAATCACTGAAGATTAAATGAATATATTATTTTAGTTCCTCATCAGTTCTTGGCATTCTTGGTCACTGACTGATATTTTAACTTTGTTTTATTGAGCTGGTTTAATTTTGGTATTTTTTTTTTGTTCCTGAACCGCCTTGATATTTCTTTTGGAAATGGAAGGCAACATATACATTATTCTCCAAAAAAGCTGCCCGTATTGGTGTCTCACTTTTCCTCCTTCTTCAAATGGGACACAACAATGCATCTGCCCTGTGGGACATTTTCCCCCAAGATATTCTGGCTCATTCGTTCACCTTGCGCCTTACAACGATCCTTTCCAATTTGCTGCTTACTTTAGCAATATGCATGTTGCTAAATATTGCAGAGCTTTTACATTGGCCAGATTTAATATTCTCCCATCACAAATTCTTTCAGGCAGGTATGCAAAGTTAACTAGTTATATACAAATGAAAGAAGGCTGTTTGAATATTTTTTGTTTAAAAAATGAACTATGTTATCAATGTTTTCAGTCAAATCAAGTTATAAAAATCAATTATATTTGAAAGTGAAATATTTCCCTTATACATGAAGAAGGGCTATAGTTCAGTAGAAGAGCATCTGCCTTGCATGCAGGCACCCAGGTACAATCCCTGGTATCTCCAGGTGGGGCTGGGAGTAACTCCTGCCTGAAACCCTGGAGACAAGCTGCCAGTCAATGGAGACAACACTGAGCTTAGGGTTGCCAGGTGTCCAGTTTTTGCTCAGAGACTCTGTTTTTGGGGGGTCCTGTCCTGGTCTCCGAGTGACTCACCTTAATCTCCGGTCTCTTAGCTTTCATTTTTTAAAAAAGTTTCTAGGTGGTCTGGTTCAAAAGATATAAATCAAAATGTCATCTGCCATCCCTCATAGCTTCTGTTACTACCGGCTGCTGTGATCCCTGCCCTTTCAGGTTTTTAGTGAATCAGTGAAGTCAGGATTGTGATTGACAAGATTTGTTGACCCCATGCAATAGCTAAACTCTCAGTTTCCTTTTCCTGCTTGTCTCACATCAGGAATTCAGTAAAAATATAACTTTCAACAGCATAAAAAGTACTTTCTTTGTACAGGATTGGGACTCCTGGCCTTGATTCGCCATTAAACATCAGTAGAAGTAGAAGGGTTGGGACTTGCTTCTGAGTAAACATGCATAGGATTGCACTACAACAGAAGATCACAGCAGGATCTTGGTAGGCATAAAAGTGTACATGCAGGGTATTTTTATTAATTGCAAAAATGGCATATACGTTTTATCTTTTAAATAATTTTTGAACATAAGTTTTAAAAAGTATACCTGCTGCAGTGTTATACTTTTCTAATTAAGCGGTCAAAGAAGTTTAAATATTACTGGACTGTCGAAGAGGGCAGTTGATTTGTCTTATTCATAACCTGTTTTGAAAACCTTCCCAATATGAAGCGTTTCTGGGAGCAAAGCTGCAATGCTAATTCCACATACCTGGAGCTAACCCTCATTGAATTCAGTAGGACTTACTTTTGAGTATACAGGGTTAGGATTGTGCTGAAAATCAGTGGGACTTTTCAGTGAACATAGAAAAGGATGTGTTGCAAATCTTTCTCTCCCCTTCCAATCCTTTTTTTAAAAAGCAGTTAGGCAGGGCTTACTTAGCTGTCACTGCTTTTACTTGGCTGGAAACTAATGTTTTGTTTTGTTTTAAAAATGTTCTGCAATGGCCAACTGGGTTTTGACAATAAACTATTACATGGGGTGTATGTATTTTTACATCTCTAGTGTGTGTGTGTTAGGGTTGCCAGGTCAGAAGCACCCCAAACCCTGAGATTTCAGGAGGAGACCCTAGTGATATCAAGGGGCTAGTCGTACAGATGTCACAGGGGCAGGCCATAGTGATGTCATGGTGTGGGCCCAAGTGATGTCACATGGGCAGATCTTAGTGATGTCACAGTGGCGGGCCTGAGTGATGTCATTAAGCATGACACCTTAAGCATCAACCACAGTTGCTTGGAGCATACAATTCAAACAAAACCATTTCTCTGATTGGAAATTAAGATAGAAATCCTAGCTAAAAGATAGAGAGCGAGTAGGGAACATTTAATCCAGCCTACTTGTTTCCTGCACGAAGGGTTTAAGTGCCCTCAGGCCAGGCCAGTCACTAGAAGGCCATTGTAGGAAGAAAGGAGCCTAGTGTTGTGGAGAGGTTAGATGGGAGCACTGAGGAGTAAAGATGGATGCCCCCAAAGGCTGCAATTCTAAGCATACTTAGCAAGTCCCACAGAACTCAATAGGACTTCTGAGTAGATATGGATTGTGCTGTTGATAAAGCTTGACCAGGATCCTCTGCAAAGATGTCCATATCCACACAGGGTTGGCAACCCCCTGGCTGGAATGCCCTGCCCCTACCTTCTAGCATTGGCTCTCCAGGATTCCAGGCAATATGCCCTACCAATGAGCTACAACCCTTCCCTGTTTAACAAAGCAAGAAGGGTTTAAGTGCCTTCAGGCCAGGCCAGTCACCAGAAGGCCATTGTAGGGACAAAGGAGCCTAGAGTTGTGGAGATGTTAGATGGGAGCATTTGGTAGTAAAGATGGATGCTCCTGAAGGCTACAATTCTAAACACACTTACTAAGGGATTAAGCCCCATAGAACTCAACAGGACTGACTTCTGAGTATATATAGTTTGGATTGTGCTGTTGGTAACCTTGACTAGGGATCCTCTGCAAAGACATCCATCTCCAAGCAGGGTTGGCAACCCCCTGCCTGGAATGCCCTGCCCTTATCTTTTAACATGGCTGCTCCAAACATCTTTACAGATTTGACCCTTCACTTCAGAAAGGGGTCTGAGAAATGAGTAAGAGTAAGGAGTATCTTTTAAAATTGTTCTTTTCAATTCACTAATGAATGCACATCATACCTAGGGGAGATCCACACCATTCATGTAAAGCACGTTCAACATATATTTGAAGCACATGAATCCCACCACAGAAACATGGGAAATGTAGTTTGTTAAGGGTAGTGGGAACAATAACGGTGAGGGGGAACTATACTTCCCAGGATTCTTTAGGGGAAGTCATGCACTTTAAATACAAGTTGGATGTGCTTTAAATGTATTGTGTGGATCTACTTAATAAATGTTGCCTGCATGTAAATTGTTTAGATTATTATTTTTTAAATGGAAATGAGCTATAAAGTTTACTGGGTGACCATGGGCCACTCACCATCTCTCCGCTTAATCTGCCCCTCAGGATGAAAACAGCAGAGGGGAACCATGACCACCCCAAGGAAGAAGGGCACACTTAAAATGTGAAGTAATAATTTACAACCACAGTGTGAAATCAAGTAATTATTGGGACATAGTATGAAGAAATATTTATATAAGCATGACCGTCAAAGATTATTATTTATGCAACCTGTAAAGATATCTGTAGTGCAATCCTATGATTGTTTACTCAGAAGCAAGTCCCAATGTGCCAATGGGACTTACTCAAATAGGGGAGCATGCAGAGGACTGCAGCCTCAAGTGATAAGAAACACTCACCTTCCCTAAAATTCAGAATCATGCCACTTTAAGCTGTTTTGCAACTGTTTATACTTTTTATCTTTATTGGATTTTAAAGGGATTTATTTCTTGTTGTGAGTTGCCTTGGTTTCCAACCCTACCTGACAGGGTTGTTAGGAAGACTCCATATATACTCACATACCGTGGAGATGTAAAAATGCATAGACCCCATATAATAGTTTATTGTCAAAACCAGCTGGTCATTGGAGAACATTTTTTAAAGAAATAACATCAGTATTAGTTTCCTACATAATAAAAGCAGTGATACCTATGTAAGCCCTGCCTAACTGCTTTCACGGGGAGGAGGAGAGAAAGATTTATAACAAACAATCTTTTGCTATGTTCACTCAAAAGTCCCATTAATCCTAACAATGTCTAAAAAGTAAGTCCTATCGAATTCAGTGGGGTTTACTCCAGGTATGTAGGATTAGCATTAGTAGTATAAAAATACTACTTCCTGTCAAACTGCTATGCCCCACCCCTTTTGAGTTTGATTGATGACATCAGCGGATATCTTGCCCCAGAAATCCCACCCTGGAAATCCCACCTTGGAAGTTCCAGTCCCCCAATGACTTCACTGGATATCCTGCCCCCCAGAAGCCCCACCCTGGATGTCGCACCCCTGAAATGGAAGCCATATGACCTCTGTGAGCATGTGGACCCCCACTGGACCAAAGGGCACTTTTTTACTCAAAGTAAGGTCCTGTATTGGTCCTATAGGGGTTCATTCTATGTGCATTCTATGACTCCTGTATGTGCATGTGGTCTGCAGGGACCAATCTGAAGAGATTTAAGTCCCTTGGGTCAAAATAAGGTGCTGGAAATGGACCCCAAAGGTGTGTCTTTCACCACTAAACTGCTAAAAGAGGAAGAGAATGAGATCAGCCAAATGTGGAACAACATGTCGGAGACAATTGCAACAGATAACGCTGTAATGCAGGTAAGCTTTTATTTGGAAACTACTTGATTGAACAGCTGCAAAATAAAGGAAGGGACAAAGTTTAAAACATGTCCTTACTTTTCTAGGAATCTTTAGTAACTGAAAACTCTGCTGAAATTAGTTTCCAGCCATCACCAACATCCCTGTGGAAGATGGCAGAAAACAGTGTGTCAGCTCAGCCCCCTGAAACTCACTGATGATGCACCTTGGTATTTGCATGATGGTTTGTTTCTTGCCCAATAGTGGTAAAAGAGAATTCACATACTGGGAAGTGTGGCTGCAATTGTTGTTGTTCCCAAGCTGCTGCCTATGAAGGCAGACCAAATCGTGTGTGCTTTCTCTCTGTCAATTATATTCACTGGAATTGGGTTGGATGATGAAGTGAGTTTATAGCAGCCCATAGGGGAGGCAGAAAAGGGTAGAGAATCTTCTTACTCATTTCTCAGACCTCTTTCTGAAGTGAAAGGCCAAATCTGTAAAGAAATTTAGATGTTAAAAGGTAGGGGCAGGGCAGGTACATTGGCAGTGTAGGGGACATCATATTGTAAACCATCAATCATTTTGAAATTTAAACAATCTAAATAAATCTCTTTATTCAACCAGTCCAATAAATAGAATTCATCTTAAAGGTAGCACCACTTCAGAGTAGAAGCTGTTTGTTCCTAATGTAAAATGTTTTTAAACAATTTCCAGTGGAGCATCCGTGTTTATTGCAGCAAAAAAAAAAAAAAAACCTGTAAAGGCTGACACATGTATTATGGCATAAGCCCATGAAAACTTAAGCAATAATAAGACTTCTTGTTGTTTTTATACATAAACCAAATGTAACTTTTATGTTAATGTTGAATGTAAACATGACTTTCTTTTCTACCTGGTTGTAAGGTATGACAGACACTCAAGGAAATACAAGATTCACTGTTCCTATCTCTTGTCTCAGGCATTTCATTCAAATCTCTTCCCTAAACAGATGTATTGTTTGTCAGTAAAAATGGCAGCTTTGCTAAGCAGTGTTTTATTCCCATGCATTTGAACTCCAAAGAGATTTGGAGGCAATTAACATTCACCAGTAACAGAGCAATCAACATGGGGATATCTAATGGAACTGGACAGAATCCAAAATCAGATATTAGGGCAATAGTAAGCCACTGACATAAGGTTATGATGCTAATACTGTAGAGGGAGAGCAATGGTCTATTTCCAATAGCTGAACCTGTGACTGCTGTCACATTAATATAACCGTCCTTTTTATATATGAGTCTGCTCTGTCCCCACTAAATTTTACAATGGTAAATGGAAAAACAGGCAAAATTACACAGGCATATCAAACAACATGCAGAACAACAAATTTATTATTTTCAAGTTTCAAGTTAAGAAAATTTCGTTTAAAAATCCCTTTATCAGCTTGTTGCAATGACCATGGAGTGTAATGAGTAAAAGCTAGGGAGTTACCCAGAGCTTGGAAGTAACTCGTGAGAAATAACAAGTTACTTCTAATTTACTACTTTTTTGAGTAACGAGTGGGTAACTTCATTACATTTTGCTTGTAACAGAACGAGTGGTAACTTCATTACTTTTCAGCTGTAACTTTAACGTTTCCACCGTTACATGGGGCGTTACTTGGGGGGGGAGCAGGGGAAGTCTTCTGCTCCTCTGATACATGGATGAAAGTGCACTCTGTTTCCCTGCGCACACTGCTGTTGATAGCAGCAGCAGCTTCAGGAGATTCTCTGAGACTTCAAGATTGTTGGATGGGTCTGAGGAGCAGGCGGTGTGCTTGCGTGCGTGTGGGAGACAAGGTCAGCCAGCCGACCAACCTATGGTCGCCTTGCCGGTAACTGCCCCAGCCTCTTTACTCCTGGCACGAGGGGTGTTTGTGTCTCTCCACACAGAGGGGCCAGAAGGTCCTGTTACTCTTGCTGGCTCGCTGCCCTGTGTGTGGAGTCAGGAGTTAGAGCCTCGCTACTCCTCTCTCTTTTATGTGGGGGAGGAAAAAAGAGCCTTGTGTGCAATGGCAGCTGGTTTGCCGACAAGGAGGAGTAGGCGCCTGCCTCGTGACTCTCGGTTTAGCGTGAAGGAAGCTGAGGGTGGCCTCCTTGAGTGCCTTGCTTATACTAGCAGGGACTGAGAGGGGCTCCTGCAGGTATTTTTTAGGGAGGGTGGCAGCGGCTCGTGTGTCCAGCAAGTAATGGGAATTCTGCCTGTGCTCCTGTCCTCCCCTCCCACCTCTTTGTGGCTCCTTCTGCTTCTGAACTCTTTGGCCAGCCTCTCTTGCTGTCCCTTGATTATGTCCTGAGGAAGAAAAAAGACTTGCAGAAGGGAAGGAAGATAATCTTTTCTCTGCCATCCTGGATTATCTCCCAGCTCTCTGTGGGATTATCCCATCCCCCCCTTGATTTGCCCCACCGCCTCCCTCCCTAATCTTAGGGGCGGCATGGGGACAAATCCCACCCACCCTTTCCCTTTCCTGGACTGTTTATTTATTTATTTAATTAATTAATTTGTATCCCGCCCTTCCTCCCAGCAGGAGCCCAGGGCGGCAAACAAGGCACTAAAAACACTTTAAAACATCATAAAAACAAATCTTAAGACAAAACAGCGTTAAAAACATTTTAAAAACTTTTTTAAAAAGGTACTGCTGTGCGCGTTCTGTTTCCCTCCCAAATCGGTCACTCCTTTATCAGGTAAAAAGCACGTATCTTGTTGGGTGGTTTCAATTAAAAAAAAAATACCAGTGGCTGCAATCCTCATTGAACTGAGAGGGTGGAGAGAAGAAAGGGTGGCAGGTGCTGATTGAGGAGGTGGGTGGGTTTTAATTGCCACGGTGCTGTCACCTGGCTAGATTTGGAGCTGGCAGGGCAGGAGGTAGGACAAGTGCATGGATTGGCCGTGGGAAGGCCAGGGAGAAAGTAGGTGAGTGTGGCAATCTGCCAGATGCTGGTTTTAAGGTATTATGCATTCTCAGTGTATTCACGTTATTCCTTATTAAACTATGAAGCACATCTTTTTTATTTTTGGATTTAAACTCCTCAGAATGCTTTCAGAACAGTCAAAACAGTTTACTTAAACACAAAATATGAATGGAAAAACTACATGGATGTCATTTGTTGTAAGCTGGGCTGGGATCTGAACTGGAGTGCGCTTCTTTCTGGTGTTCATCCAATTGGTTGTGGCTATTGCTGACAGCAGGAGGCGCGGGTATCGTTTAAATTATTGCTGATGACACAGCAGTATAACATAATCATGTTTGGCTCATGGTAGAACTGGTGGAGATATTTTGCTTATGTTACTCCATCCTCCTTTCACCTTTTTTAGCTAGGTGGATGGCTGCTGCTGCAGAGCTTCTTCCCGGTTCCCAGTTCTGGCAATAGGGTATTGTGGTGGAAACTGAAATGCTGGCATAACCTGTTGCTGTCCCAAGAATCATTTCCCTATCTTAAACTTGAAAGTTAGAGTCTAGAGTCATAGCGCAATATTTTGCTTATGAAGGTGGCTGTTATCTACAGAGGCACTAGCCTTTACTAACATGTAGAACTATTCATTGACACTACAAGGAATATACAATGCTCTATGATGAATTTGCCTGTCTAATGTGGTGTTGGAGGAGAGCTTTGTGCATACCATGGACTGTGAAAAAGACAAATAATTGGGTGTTAGAACAAATTAAACCAGAACTGTCACTAGAAGATAAAATGATGAAACTGAGATTATCATACTTTGGACACATAATGAGAAGACCTGATTCACTAGAAAAGACAATAATGCTGGGAAAAACAGGAGGGAGTAGAAAAAGAGGAAGGCCAAACAAGAGATGGATTGACTCCTTAAAGGAAGCCACAGACCTGAACTTACAAGATCTGAACAGGGTGGTTCATGACAGATGCTCTTGGAGGTCACTGATTCATAGGGTCGCCATAAGTCATGATCGACTTGAAGGCACGTAACAACAATAAATGGCTTTATCAAATATGCTGATCTTCAGTGTGATGTGTTCCTCTGATTCAGTTTTTGGCCACACAGCATCCTCTTAAATAAGTTATTCTGGATATCATACACTTGTGAGTTTTGTACAGATACATAGTAGAGAAGTCTATATGGTTCTTTGAAAAGCATTTTGTTAGAATGTTGCTGTTAATAAATGAAAGGATGAATGCAATAAGCAGGGTTTTTAAAAGTCACAAAATCTTACCAAAAGGTTTGTATCCATTTATAATACATTAACTTCCAATAATTTACTTTAAATAAAGCTTTTATTTCAATAGTATTTCTAATATGCATAATTAGGTGCATATTCTTAGATAGGTTGATATTCTCTGTGTGTTAACCATCAGTTTAAAGTAGGGATGGTGATCTCCAGATGTTGTTGGACTACAGCTTCCATTAGTGCCACTGAGCATGATCAACAGTCAGTGATGATGGGAGTTGTACCTGAAAACTTTTGGAGGGTTGGAGAAGGCTGCTGTAACTTGACATTGGCAATCTGCAGTGGGTTATTCTAGAAATAGTTTTCAAACTCATGAGAAGTAACTATATCTGTAAAGTGTTTCTGGACTGGAATAGCCTGACCACTGTTGTCTATGCACTGGTAACCTCCAGGCTGGATTACTGTAATGCCCCTATGCGGAACTGCCCTTGAGGTTAGTCCAGAAGCTGCAGTTGGCGCAGAATGCAGCAGCAGGTCTGCTTACTGGGTATCACCAACATATTACCCTGCTGGTAAAAGAATTGGACTGGCTGTCCACTAGCTTCTGGGCCAGGTTTAAGCTTCTAGTTTTGGTGTACAAAGCTCTACATAGCTTGGGACCAGGATAACTGATATTACCCCTTTTATACTCAGTCGATCTCTGAGATGTGCTAGGCACACCCTCAACCTGGTGGCAACACAAGACATAGAGGTCATGCTTTCTGACTCCTCCAAAAGTAGCCCTCTCGGTTCTTTCAAGAAACACTTTTGTTCCTTGATGGGAAAGTGCAGCAAGTTGTGGTCCAAGCAGAACCAGTCAGCACAGATTGCTGAGTACATCCATGCGCAATGTGGTGTGTATCTGAAGGTACTGAACAAGACCAGGTGGAATTCCACCTTTGATGCATTGAAGCAACTACATGAGCTCCTGTCAACTGTGCCACTAAAAATGAACACCATAATGGATCAGTGCTCCTTGTCCAGGATCACAGCTACTGAGACTGTAGTTGTGCAGGAATATGCAGAGACCACTAGCCCAGTCCCTAGACATCCTGCAATGGGAGACTGGCATGTTCATAGGGTATTTGCTACCAATGTTCTGCAATCTGGACCGCAAGTTAGAAGGGCTGGAAAACAAACCTGTGAGGTACTCATACTGTTTTCAGCTGCTGAGAGGTGTGTGTGAAGCCCTAAGAAAGCAGTTTGCAGCTATCTGGGAGGACAAGAGGCTTCTTCTGGCAGCCTGCCTACACCCTTGCTTCAAACTAGAGTGGCTGGAATCATGCCAGGCAACCACCCATACCAACAAGTAAGAACATTAGGGAAGCCCTTTGGGTGGATTACTCCAAGGGGAATATTGGCTCAAGGTACGCATCAGAGGGCTTAAGGTGGCAGGCAGGGGCTGGGCCTTTTCTTCCTGGGGCTCTTCATCACAACCTTGGGTGCTGCAGGTAATCCTTAAGGGCCTGCTGTGCTGCCCCATGAGTGTGGTGACGTTGTCACCTTCCTACCTTCCATGTCATCATCCATAGGCTCAGGCTGACAGTTGGACCCTGAACCAGGGGACATGACAAGCATCAGGAAATCAAGAGCAGATGGTGGTTTCCTAACATATATGTGTTATATCTTTCTTAGATACATAATGGAAGCCTTGTTGAAAGCTAAAATAAAGATGGGTGCACTTAATGAGGACAGTGATCAGTCTTCAGACAAAGACCAGAAAGGGGATGATTTGGAAAATGACTTCTTTAACATTCAGCCCCAGGGCAAGAAGTCAGCAGATGAGGAATTGTTGAGGTACCTGAGGTCTCCCAGCAGGGAAGTGTCATAACTAATATGGCGGCTTAGGCGAAGGAGCTTGCGTTTTGAGGTCCCGCCTTACATTATTATTTTAACATCTTTTAATACTTCTTAACACCATTTTAACATCATTAGTGTTTGTATGGGAGTGTGTCGGAGTAAGCGGACGGGTGAAGGTGTTTGGCATGACCCAGCTAGCTCCTGCTCTAATAATATTGAAACAGCGGAACAATGGAGCAGTGAATTATATCGCGGACGTTATGGGCGGCTGTATCTTGAAGTGGGAGGGGCAAAATCAAAGTCGGGGACGAGCAAGGCCTTCTACCTTTTTGGTTGGTGCTGTGCTGTGCCTCGCTGCGCCTCCCGCTGCCGCCGTTGTTTCCTGCCGCGGCTTGGGTGGGTGTTGCCGGCGGCCGTTGTCTGCTGGCGTTGCTTGGACTGCTTCTGTTGCCTGTGGTGCCGTGTTTTCTCCTGCGGTCTGTGTTGCTGTGCTGCTGCCGCCGCCGCGGCATTCTTCATTGTCGTCGTCGGCGCTGTGCTTCCATCGTCGCGGCTGCTGTGTTCTGCTGTCGCGGCCGCTGTGACGTTGCTTCTAGCATCGTGGCTTGGGTCGCTTGTCACTCGCTGGGGCTCTGGCCAGTCGTTGCTGGCGGCGGGTTTTCCCGCTGTCGCTGCTGCGGCTGGTGTGCCCTCCATTGTGGGTGTGGCTATACCCTTGCTGCTACTGCTGTTGCTGTGCTTCTTTCTGCTGTTCTAGTGTTCCATCTATGCCTCTTTGTCATCGTTACCTTTTGGACTGTTGAGATTGGCATTCACCGTGGAAAGAAGAGAGGTTTAGAGCTGACGTTTGTGCACACAGAGTGCGGGACTATGTTTGCTGTGAGAGTGTAAATTGAATGTATGGGTATCTGTATGAGTGGATGGTATGAGTGAGTGTGTATTTTTATGTTTATTTTTATGTTTATTTATATGAGTTTTGTTTTTATAGTTTACTTTTTTTTTTTTTTTTCAATAATTTTTATTCAAATTTTCATAAAACATACAAGACAAAATCATAAAACATTCAAAGACAAAAAACAAAATCAAAAATAGTTAAACAAAAAGAAAAAAAGAAAAAAAAAACAAAAATAAAAAATAAAGAGTAAAATATTGACTTCCCATTTGTCAAAGATCAAATCAGTTATAAGTCTATAATATATAGCAATCCTGTCTCTTAAGTCATATTATAAAATCACTTTCCTCCAGTAGTTATCTTACTTAATCATCAAATCTCATAAACATTACTTTATTCTTTCCACAAAAAGTCAAAGAGAGATTTCAATTCTTTAAGAAATATATCTATCAATTTTTTTTTTCCAGATAAGCATATCGATTAATCCATCTCATTACTAATTATGATAATCTTATTGTCATAACCATAGTCAAAATAAACATTTCAATTAATCCATCACATCAGAATCTGTTAGGTTCAGTAATTTCAGTAGCCATTGTTCTATTATCTCTATTAGTTCCATTTTCCATCTTCCATCTTCAGTAGTCTTGTTAAGTCCAGTAATTTCAATATCCAATCTTCCATTATCAGTATTCCATAATAATCTTGCTGTCAAAGCCATAGTCATATAGTAAGAGTCTGATGGGAATTACCTCTATCCCAAATATTTTCTTGCCATCCATTCTGAATAGGTTGCTGAAATACTGCTGTAAAATCATATCTCTGTTCTTTTTTTCAAAATACACTGGGTCATCTCTTAAAAGTTTTTCCATTGTCACATGGCTGCAGTTAATTCCATAGATTTTCTCTATATTGGGCTCCATCACATCATTCCAGTCTAGAAGATAATCCATGCCATTGATAACTTTATCTCTAGAATCTTCATTAATTTCTTCAGAGATAACATTGAGTTCCAAACAATAGATTTTATTTCTAAAGTCCATAGACTCCAAATCTTGTTCCTGTTCCACGTTTGTTCCAATCTCCGGGATCTCCTCTCTCACAGGGACCCCTATTCCAGTCTCCAGGGTCTCCTCTCTCACAGGGACCCCTGTTCCAATCTCCGGGGTCTCCTCTCTCACAGGGACCCCTTCCAGGGTCACCTCTCTCACAGGGACCCTTATATCTTTAATCTCCTGCTTCATTTTACTCAATTCAATTTTCGTTATCTCAATCTCATCCATTATTTTCTGAAACATAGTTATTTCCAGATTCTCAGCCACTTTCTTAATTGCCATTTTAAAAGAAAAATATAGGAAAACCACTTCTTATTTCAGCAACAATTGGGTTAATACTCCAAACTTGGTGACATCACAGTATAAACAGAGCAGACAGCCTTATCTCTCCAATAGTTAAGTAAACAAAATGCAGTTCCCAGGATCGAAACAATTAATGGCAATCGTCAAGAAACAGATTCGTCAAAATAAAATAGACCAAAAAGAGAGTAGTCTCAAAACAGTATAATATTTTTCAAAATAAAAATCTGGAATAGAAATCCCTCTTCTGTGTGTATCTTTAGAATGCAAATCCAGGACAGCTTTTTGCAACAAAAACAGAGATAAGCTATTAATTAGTGCGTAGCAGAGAGAAGTTACGGCTCCCCAGTGAGATGTCAAAAACCGATCAATCTGGCAAATCTCTTTTAAACAGCAACAATTTAAGTCAAGTAAAAGAAAAATATAGAAAGAAGGGTGCTTGCCTGTTAATGCGTTCTCTCTTAGAAGATAAGATGAACGTTCGCTTTAACAGATAGAGCTTGCTGTTGAAAATCCGTCCCACCTTCGTCGGCTGGACCTCGTCCCATAAATTAATGAGATCTGGTCGTCCCAACAAAAATAGGCTTTGAGGTTAATCTCTTCGTTTCTCCCTACCCGGGAGAAGTTTAATCAGTCAAAAAAAAAGAAAAAACTGACTGATATATCTGAATAAGCTTCTTTTGAGGCAGGAGCCCGTCTCAAAAGCAGGCACAGGCTAAGTCACCCTTCCCGGAAGTCCTTGTTTTTATAGTTTACAATGTGCCTGGGGAAGAGATCTTTCTATCAAGTGGGGAGACTAGAGGGGGCCCCAATTGCCGTAGTGACGGGCAGAGGGAGGTATGGTGTTATGAGAGGGACATGCCAGGTAAGGGGAACACGGCCCAGACATCTAGTGGCTGTGCCTTGTTCCGGTCCCTCTCATATCCGCAGGGTTGTTGGTTGTCCTCTCAGCCAACCATCAGATCTCCAGTTGCTGCTTCTTAATGCCAGATCGGTACAAAATAAAACCTCCCTCGTCCATGATTTGATTATGGATGAGGCAGCCGATCTGGCATGCATAACCGAGACCTGGGTGGGCGAGCAGGGAGGAGTTAGTCTCTCCCAGCTCTGCCCACCGGGGTATTTGGTTCAGCATCATGGTAGATCTGAGGGTCGGGGAGGTGGGGTTGCTGTGGTCTATAAGAGTTCCATCTCACTCACCAAGCACCATGTCCATGCAGTTACGGGTCTGGAGTGTTTGCACCTTGTGTTGGGCCAGAGGGACAGACTGGGAATCCTTTTGGTGTACCGTCCACCTTGCTGCCCAATGGCTTCCCTAACTGAGCTGACGGAAGTGGTCTCGGAGGTATTGTTGAGATCCCCCAGACTATTAGTACTGGGGGATGTCAACATCCATGCCGAGGCTTCTTTGTCTGGGGCAGCTCAGGACTTCATGGACGCCATGACAACCATGGGGCTGTCTCAACGTGCTAGTGGCTCAACACATACATCGGGGCATACTCTCGACCTTGTTTTCACTACTGGACATGGGGATAGTAATCTGGATGTGGGGAGTCTTACATCTCTCCCTTTGTCATGGTCAGATCACTGCTTGTTGACGTTTAGACTTTCAGTGGCCTTTTCCCTCTGCAAGGGTGGGGGACCTATTAAAATGGTCCGCCCCCGGAGACTAATGAATCCTGATGGTTTTCAAAGGGCTCTGGGGGATTTTCCGGCTGATAGGACTGGCGCTCCTGTCGAAGCCCTGGCTAATCTGTGGAATGCAGAGATGACCCGGGCAGTGGACACGATCGCTCCTGCGTGCCCTTTCCTTTGTAGAGCTCATACAGCTCCTTGGTATACTCCGGAGCTAAGAGCGATGAAGCAAGATAGGAGATGGCTTGAGCGGAGTTGGAGATGAACTCCCGACGAATGCAATTATGCGCTGGTTTGTGCTTCTACCAAGCGGTATGTAGGTGCGGTGAGGGCGGCGAAGAAACAACATTTCGCCGCCACTATTAAGTCATCTCTCTCCCGCCCAGCAGAGCTTTTTAGAGTTGTCCGAGGGCTACTCCACCCTGGCCCACAGGACATGGTAGATACATCGGTAGCCCGCTGTAATGAGTTTGCTGAGCACTTCCAGCATAAGATCTTATGCATTCACCGGGACCTAGATTCCCATTTTATGACAGTTAGTCCTAATGAGGTGTCTGGAGCACAGTCTAGTCATGTTTTGTTGGATGAGTTTCAGTCGGTTCAGTTTGAGGACGTGGACAAGGTGCTTGGACAGGTACGTGCAACCACCTCGGTACTTGATCCTTGCCCCTCTTGGCTTATAAAAACTAGCAAGGATGGAACAGCTGCCTGGGCCAAGGAAGTGATAAATGCCTCTTTACGAGAGGGAGTGGTCCCTGGCTGTCCGAAAGAAGTGGCGGTGAGACCACTCCTGAAAAAACCTTCCTTGGACCCAGAGGACTTTAACAACTATAGACCAGTGGCAAATGTTCCATTCTTGGGCAAGGTCTTGGAACGAGTGGTTGCTGACCAGCTCCAGGCGCTATTGGATGAAACCGATTATCTAGATCCATTTCAGTCGGGTTTCAGACCCGGTTTTGGCACTGAGACGGCCTTGGTTGCCCTGTGCGATGACCTATGTCGGGAGAGAGACAGAGGGAGTGTAACTCTGTTGATTCTCCTTGATCTCTCAGCGGCTTTTGATACCATCGACCATGGTATCCTTCTGGAGAGACTTGCGGAGTTGGGTGTTGGAGGCACTGCTTGGCAGTGGTTCCGCTCCTACTTGGCGGGCCGTCTCCAGAAGATAATACTTGGGGAACATTGCTTGACCCCGTGGGTTCTCCAATATGGGGTCCCGCAGGGTTCGGTGTTGTCTCCCATGCTTTTTAACATCTATATGAAGCCGTTGGGTGCGGTCATCCGGAGTTTTGGAGTATGTTGTCATCAGTATGCTGATGACACGCAGCTCTACTTCTCCTTTTCATCATCTTCAGGTGAGGCAGTCGATGTGCTGAACCGTTGTCTGGACGCAACAATGGACTGGATGAGAACTAACAAACTGAGACTCAATCCTGATAAGACTGAGATGCTGCTGGTGGATGGTTTCTCTGGTCAGATGGTGGATACATACCCTGTCCTGGACGGGGTTACACTCCCCCTAAAGGATCAGGTTCGTAGTTTGGGAGTCGTTTTAGACTCTTCCCTATCACTTGAGGCCCATGTAGCCTCGGTGGCACGGAATGCGTTCTACAACTTCGGTTGGTAGCCCAGCTACGTCCCTATCAGAGTAAGGAGGACCTTACATCAGTGGTTCATGCTCTAGTAACCTCACATTTGGACTACTGCAACGCGCTCTACGTAGGGCTACCTCTGAAGACGGTTCGGAAGCTACAGCTAGTGCAAAATACGGCAGCCAGACTGCTAACAAGAACTAAGCGGTCTGAGCATATAACACCTGTTCTGGCTCACCTGCACTGGTTTCCAATATGCTACCGGGCCAGATTCAAAGTGTTGGTATTAACCTATAAAGCCTTATACGGTGCGGGACCATGATACCTGCAGGAACGCCTCTCCCGTTATGAACCGGCTCGTACACTACGGTCTACTACGAAGGCCCTCCTCCAGGTCCCAACCCATAGGGAGGCCCGGAGGGTAGTAACAAGATCTAGGGCCTTCTCAGTGGTGGCCCCCGAATTGTGGAATAGTCTCCCCGAGGAGGTACGCCTGGCGCCGACACTATTATCTTTTCGGCACCAGGTTAAAACCTTTCTCTTCTCTGAGGCATTTTAATCTAAGTTATTTATGTAAATGTTGTAATTTTTTATTTTAGATGGTGTACTTTTATATTTGTTATATTGATCTTGTAATTTTATTATTGGATATGTTTCTATGTTTGCCGCCCAGAGAGCTGTTTGCTAGTCGGGCGGGATATAAGCTGAATAAATAAATAAATAAAAATAAACTCCATGGCTTTCCACGTGTGCTGTGGTGTTTTTTGCAACACAACACAGGCATGCTTTCAAGCGCCGCAATAGAACGCCTGTTCAGGACTGATGGCAACATAATGACTGTAAAAAGACATTCCTTGTCTGATGTGCTCTTTGAGCATCTTGTTCATTTGACACATAACAGAAATGTATTGTAAAAGCAGCATCTCAAGTGTTGGGGTATCATCATTGCTGGGGAAGTTGGGGGATGTGAGATTCTGTTATGCTATTCTCTTAAACTTGAATAAAAAAATTATTCTACTACGCTCTGCATGTTTGTTTTTATTTTTAATGTTGTTTTAGGCTACTTAGATGTGCAGCAGCCAAGGCCAGCACCTTGTAGGTGTTTTTTTTTTAAAAAGTAACTGAAATGTAACTGTAGCGATTACTTTTGAAAAAAAGTAATCAGTTACTTTCAGAGCAATTGTAATTGTAACAGTAATTACTACTCTTTTGGGCCATGTAATTGTAACTGTAATTTATTACTTTTTAAAAGTAATCTTCCAAGATCTGGAGTTACCAATTTAAATCTCAACAGTAGAAGGCTAAATAACAATCCATCACTTTAGAGCAAGAGTAGCCAATGTAGTGTACTCCATGTGTCTCGGGCTACAGCTCCCATCATTCTCTAGTATTAGGCTTGCTGGCTGGGGCTGACAGGAGTTCCAAAACCTCAGGAAGGCACCATGCTGGCATTCAAAGTATTTGTCCCAGTAACCCTAAGAAAGACCGAGTGAGAAAGGCTACTATTGTTGCCCCTACATGGCAAATGTGGGCTGAGGATCCCTAGAAATCTAATACCTGAGACAAGAAGTGATCTGGGAACTTACAGCCTCAGAGTCTCAGGCCCAAGCATTAAGCCATTCCCAAAGGGGTGAAAGAGGAGCACTCCAATAACATCTGCGTGGAAAACTGTATGTGGCAGACAGACACCCTTTGGATTGCTTGCTGCTTCATTCACACACCTTAAAACACTGCTGCCCCAAGCAACTGCTACTTGGGATAGTTGTACTGTTCAGTCAGCACTGCACACTTCTTACTTATTCATTTAAAAAAAATCCTTATACACCACTGCTCTGTTCTTAAAAGGACCATGGCAGTTTACCACCATAAACTGCCACCTTCATGCAGGAAAAAGTTAGAGCAATAAAAATCCTTAATAACTTAAAAGTCAGCATCAAAGAAAAGGATTAAAAAATCATTTTAAAAAGCATTAAAAGCCTCTGAGCTACTACTTCAGAAGGTAAGCGTTTCTTTAACCTGGTCCTTCAGTGCTCGTCTCACATCTTACATACATTACCTCAAAGCAGCTGTAGAGATTGGTGTGCTTCTCTGGTAACCCAAATCAGGGCTAGGAGTAGTTTTGTCATGATTCCCATCATTCTTGACCATTGGCCATGTTGGCTGGAGCTGATGGGATTTGGAGCACAGCAACATCTGGAGAGCACCATGTTGGCTATCCTTGTTAACTCTGACTGGCAGCAGCCAGAATTTCAGACAGGAGTCTTTCATGGTCCTACTTGGAGACAACCCAAGACCTTGGGTGCTCTATCACTGTGCTATGGTCCTTCCTCTATATGATCAATATCATAAGGCAGAATCAACACCACACCACAAAGCAGAACCAGATGTTACAAAATTCGAGGAGTGGACAAAATTCTTCTTGGTAATGGCTAATTACTAGCATAACACAACCGATAACTTACCCTGCCTTGCTGTCAAAAGCCAATGGTGCGAGTTATGCACCAGAAAGTATACACTGGGATGACATCATATCACATAATTTATACTAAACACATAATTTATATCAGGAAGTGGTTGGGAGATGTTAGTAGCAACAACTCTACATCTGTCATAATTTCTAGTCTTCATGATTAGTTTAGTAGATAGCAGTGAAAATTGTCTTAACAGGACAGTGAGGGAAAGAGATAACCCCCCCAAAATATATTTTGAATATCACATCAGTACAAAGTATATTATCATCTTCTCAAGCACAAAGAACTCAGGTGTAGGTTTATTGTTGCCCACAGAGACAGAATACATTGATACCCTTAAAAACTAAATATCCAGTTGAAATGCACAGGCAGCATGATGTCTGTCAAGTTGGAGTATTTGCTATATGCTTCAAACTCTCAAAAAGATAACAAAAAATCTATCTAGTCATATATATCTGAAATTCTTCCTTAAAATGTTAGATCTGTACATAAATCTGGCCAAGTAAAATGCACCATTTCTGAGATGGAAAGGAAAATTCAGCTGCATACAGGAAAATTAATGAAAAGCAAACAACCGTCAAAAACAACTTATCACTTCAGGTACAATAATCAGTTGTGCTACATTTATAGTCAGGAAAATAATTGCAAGCCATAGGCTCTTCATCATTACTTATTACTGTATTATCTATTGGAACACCTTCCTTGGCATAGGGCCATCTAACACTATGATAAGAGACAGAGAGACCGAAACTCCCAAAGGCTCAGGCCTTCTCACTGTTTGACAAAACCATTATGCTACTCTGCATTTTCATTTAAAAAAGCAAAAAGAGAAAATGGGTAAAATCAATAAAAAGGGCTTAAAAATAAAAGGTGAATGAATATTATCTTGAAGAAGTGTGCAAGAGTTTAGCTGTAAAATTCTCTCTAGCATTAAAAAGATTTATTTAGCTAAACCCCCATGCATCAAGTTGAAACTATAGTCACAGAAGATTGGAAATCAGAGTGCGTTTCTAGGGCTTAGTTGTTGTTGTTTTTAAAAAAAGAAAAATGTTTTTAATTTTAAGTAATACAAAGGTGTAAATAGATGTACTGTCTTGGGTTTTATGATATCCATATAATAAAATAAAAAAGAATTCACCTTTTCTTCTCAGTTGTTGAAAGGATGTAACTGAACTGTGTTAGCTACAGTAATAGTCAGCAGTTTTCAACAGAAAGATTAAACTTCCCCACTTACCCTTTGGGGAAAATCTACTCAGATTCCATGCCGATGCATAATTTACAAGAGTTTAAGGTTCAGGTCCGCTTCCCTTCCCCTACCCATGTAAATACCACCATCTGTCCATGTGTTTTGGAACAGCACAGGTTAAAAGGAGACTCGGGATCAACTTAGAAAAAATTTTGATTATGTGTTGTTGTAACCCTAGGTCAACAAATGGGGTCAAAAGCACCAATGACAAGGTGTGAATTGTCATGAACAATGTTGACTACTTGGCAAGGGATTAAAGCTATTGAAGAAGCTTGTCATTACTTGGTTTGACATATTAATCTGTCTGGTCATAATGCTTTGAAACAATACAAGACAAGCATGCTTTCAAGGTTGTTCTATACCTTGGAATGAAAAATGAGAGACTCCCAGAAAAAAATTGTACATCCCACAGAGTTTGTCTAACCAAGCTCTGGGGAAGCATCCTCACCTGCATCCTAACTCAGACAATGAAAAATACAGTCTTTTAGAACAACTTCTAATTAGTGACTAGAGTTGCCACATGTCTGGTTTTCAGCCAGATACTCTGGTTTTGGGGGGTCCTCTCCGGATCTCCAGGTGACTGACCTTAATCTCTGGACTCTCAGCTTTCATTTTTTTAAAAACAAGTTTCTAGGTGGTCTGGTTCACGAGATATACACAAAAATGTCAGCCCCCCCCCGTAACTTCTGTTAAATGATCTCTTAAACTGGCTGATCTAACCGCTCCCTTTCAGGATTGCAGCCAATAAGTGAAATCAGGGTTGTGATTGACAAGGGATTTCTTTGTAAATACCTGTCTTTAACTGTTTTTGCCAATATTTTATTGTTTTAATTCCTTCTATAAACCACTCTGAGGGTATTTTTAATAAAGCAGTATATAAATGTTGTAAATAAAATACACAAATAGGCTTCTTTCTTCCTACAATGGCCTTCTGGTGACTGGCATGGCCTGAGGGCACTTAAACCCTTTTCCCCAGAAGCAGGTTGGCTAGATTCAGTGTTCCCTACCCAGGCTCCATCTTTTAGCTAAGATTTCTATCTTAATTTCCAATCGGAGAAATGTTTTTGTTTGAATTGTATACGCCAAGCAACTGTGGCTGATGCTTAATATATCATGCTTAATGACATCACTCGGGCTCACCCCGTGATGTCACTCAGACCCGCCCCATGACATCTCTCAGGAATGCCCCTATTACATCACTAGCCGCCCCCCCAAAAAAATCTCAGGGTTTGGGACGCTTCTGACCTGGCAACCCTATTAGTGACCATTTTCCACATTGATCTGAGGGCATTTTATCTGGCACTGCAACGGATGGAGATGCTTTGTTCTGGTCAATTGGCTATGAGTAGGCTATGCACGAAGCATGCCTTAGACAGAACATCAAGTAAATAGGATGACTCTGTGGGGCAGGATCTAGGTCATTTATTCTTACATTTAAAGGAACATGATGCACTTAAATTTAACAAATTTAAATTTAAAGTACATAATGTTGCCTATCATGATTTGTTGTAACTGAGATTTCAACTAGAAGCTTACTGAGCCCATAAAATATGTACAAAGCTCCTTTTGGGGACTTTACAAATCTTACAGTTCTAGAGTACTAAGGCTATAGCGTTTAATTTGTAGATCTTGTAATTTCTACAGCAGTCTGCTTTAAGGATTGCAAGTGAATCTTTGTTACATGCCAATAAAAAGCCAAATGGATCTCTTGTATTATGGTACTATCCCCAGCAAGGCAAAACTGAACAGCTATGTTTTATCTCAACCTGTCTTTTGATTCTTGATGACAAAAGACAAGCCAGCCTAATCCATATAGATATTTTCTTCAATAAAACTTAAGTATCCACTTGCATGATTTTTTCTCAGTTGTGTAAGAATTATGATCACTTCTTTCAAGGCTAGAGAACTGTAGCCTCATGAATGTACAAATGGTTACTTGGCAAATTCTTGGCAATTATTTGCTCAAATCAATAATGTTCACATAACATATTAATTGGCACACTCCATCCCTTTTGTTTTCCCCACTTCTGGCATGCAGTTTCTTTTATCAATTCATTGCTTTTAAAAGAAACCACATCAGAGGAATGAAAAATCAGTTATTGTCAGGATGAAGGCTTTATTGGTAATGAGTATTTTACATCTCAGATCTAATGAGCAGGTAATTTAAAAAAATATATTAAAGTATGAAAACCAGTTAAACCGAAACAGTGATGGCACTTTAGAAACATTTACATGAGCAATAAATAAGACAGCATGAGAACTGTCAGAGCAACTTAACTTCTCGATTTCCTTTGCACTCCATTTTATTAACTAATCAAGTGTCATATTGCTTCTCCTGGCATCTATTTACTGCCATGTAATTTTGATAAGGGCACCATCTGTATTTATAAAAGAATTATCTTAATAGCTGTCGAGCAATGTACAAACAGAGGTGATATTTAACTTTTCTTATGGGATCAATTTTACACCAGGCAAAAGGACTGATATAAGTCAACACACTTATGTTAACACAAGGCAGGGTCTGCTCACATCTTATAGTGCAGGATGAACTTATCTCAGCTTTGCACATACAGAAAAAGATGCATTATGTAGCCCAATATCAAAAGTATTTAGACTAATAAAGATGAGCTGACACACACACTCATGGTAGAAAGATTGTTAATTGTCTCACAACTTTCAAAAATAAAACAAACAAAAAACTTAAAGGGTGTCACTGTCCCCTGAAGAACATTTTAAAGCAGCTTCGCCAACCTGGTGCCCTGTAGATATTTTGCACACCATCCTAACTGCCTCCCGATCAGCAGGGCAGGCAGATGGTGGTATAAAAGTATTTTTTTATACTGCCTTTCATCATATGATCTCAGGGCACAATTAAAACACAAAAATGTTCCAAAAAATAAGCAGAGAAGATAAAAACCAGCAAATCAAATAATTACAAATTATTGTTGCTGTTGTTATTGTTTGGTATTTTAAAAATATGTGTGAAATAGGAATAGTTTTGTGGTCCTGTTTCTTATCAGAGATATAAATGCAATCAGCGGGATGAGAATCAACCAGTCCACCCTTTCCCTCAGACACAAATAATTACAGACACAATCTTCTTAAGTAAAAGATAAAGATTACTCATGACCCTTCATATGTTCAGGAAACATAGGCTCTAGCTTAGATGAAATAAAAGGAGTATCTGTCCATAATAATGATCATCTTGGAGAGAAGCATGTGCATGCTTCACTCTCCTCAGGCTTAATGGAGAATGTGCAAAAATCCCAGACAAAGGGGGAGGAAGAGAAAGCCAGGTACCCCACCCTTTAGGAAGTTATATCACTGGTAAACAGGTACATGGGATATTTCCCAAATATCCCTTAAAGGGAACATGCAAGTTTGCTTATTTTATCAGTTATATGCCTTCAAGTTGATTATGACTTATGGCAACCATATAAATCTATTTGGATATATTCATAGGGTTTTCATGGTAAGAGGTATTCAGAGGTGATTTACCATTGCCTTCCTCTAAGCCTACGGCACCCGGTATTCCCAGGTGGTCTCCCATCCAAGTACTAACCAGGCTTGACCCTGCTTAGATTCTGAGATCAGATGGGATCACACTAGTCCATACAAAAACCCATGCAGCTACCCACAGACCCCTTAACAGATATCTAGACCCCGATACGGCAAAGCATATGTGCCAGGTAAGGGTATTCCATAAGCAGGACATCAGCTTGGAGAATGCTCTATCCCATGTCATTAATCCTCCCCCATAAGTTGGACCACAAGAAAAGCTTCCCCAGAAGCTCCAGATCCAAGGATATGGGCAGACCAATACAGGGGTAAGCATTCTTTCAGATATTTGGGTCCAAAGTCATTTAGGACTTTGTACGGCCAACATCTTGAATTTAGCCCAGAAGCATACCAACATAGGACGCTGCCTTATACTGAGTCAGACCATTAGTTCTTCTGTTTCACTATTCTTCATGCTGACTAGCAGCAGCTCTTCAGGATTTCAGACAGGACACATTTTCAGCTCTACCTAGAAATACCAGGAATTGTACTTGGGTCCTTCTGCATGCAAAGCAAATGCTCTGCTACTGTATATAGGCAACCAATGTAGATTTTTTAAAAGCGAAGTTACCTGACTCTAGTTAGCTGTTCCAGTCAACATTCTGGCAGCCCCATGCTGTCGGCATGTTGTTGGCAGAATGCTGCCAAATTGTAGCTTCTGCAAGGTTACTTCTCTGGCCTTCTTGTCTTGCTTCTAAACTTGTTACTTAACTCACATAGCTGCTTCCTGTTTTCCTTGAAGCTTCACTGCTGATGCTGGGATAGTTTATTGGTTGGGCTCTTTCTCATTGTGATGGGCTTCCTTGCAAGCTAGCCCTGGATTTATTCTCCTCACTAGCTACCCCCAGTTTCTGATGTAGCTCTGGCCAAGTACAGAGTCAGCCTATTTGTCGATGTGCTTTATGGATATTAGTTTTGTGACAAATTGTTGCTAAGATACAACCTATTTCTTGAATGAATTTTATCACTATATACTTGTAAAGCTATTTGTGCACAGGAACATAGGAAGAGCCCTGCTGAATTATATCAAATGCCCATCTAGTTCAACATTCTACTTACAGCATTGGCCAGTCATTCTCCTTGGAAAACCTGCAAGGGCATGAAGGAATCAGCCTTCCCAAAATGTTTGTCCATAGCATTTGGCACTCAGGTGTATACTGCCACTGAACATGAAGGTTCATAGAATCATAGAATCATAGAGTTGGAAGGGGCCTTGTAGGCCATTGAGTCCAACCCCCTGCTCACAGCAGGAAATCCACAGCTACAGCATCTCCCGCAGATAGCTGTCCAGCCTCTGCTTGAAGACATTCCATTTAGCTATTATCGCCAATAACCAATAACAGACCAATCCTCTATGAATTTGTCTTGTTCTTTAAAAACTCAGTTTTTATGCTGTTTTCAAAATGTCATCACATCTTGAGGATGGACATTTCTAAGTTAATTATGTGTTGTTATCTCCCCCAGTCCCCATTTTAACCCTACTGCCAAACAATTCGATTGGGTGAACCTGATGAAAGTTTTCCAGTATGGTCTTTTTTTTCTTTTTAAATGTACCTTCCATTTATGTCATGGTTTACAGCCAATTTTTTAAAAATACTATTACTGCTAGGGAAGGTAGACAGAGAAATGCATGAGAAGCTATTCAGAGGGAACAGAGAAGCATTAGTAGTAGAAGTTGTGCAGAGTGCTGATGGGAAAGGAAGACTGCCTTTAAGAATTAAGAACTTTAGCCATCTCTCTTATATCTGAGCACTTTAGCATCAATTCTTAGTGGTTCCCATTTCTTTCCACCTGATGGGTCTACCACATACCACTCCAGGGATGCTGAATCATGTTCTCACCTTTCTCACCAGGGAGAGGTGGAGTGGTTAAAGAGGAAAAACCAACAAAATGCAATCACCTTATAATTCAGGCTCCAAGCCCGGCCTAGTTCGAGCTCATCTGTGGCTTCCACATTCCCATAGTGCCACAGCCATAAGAGAGTTGCAAGCAGACTGGTTCTGTAACATAATAATTAATCCTGACAGCCTTGTCCTATGCCTATTTAACTGGACCTACTCAAGTCAATGTGATTAGTTCCCATGCAAGTGTACATAGAATTGCATCCTTAACAATAACTGTATCCAACCAACCAGTTTCCTGTATTTTAATATTACTTTCTAGAGACAAAAGTGAAGTAGAGAGAAATTATACAGAATCATAGAATAGTAGAGTTGGAAGGGGCCTATAAGGCCATCGAGCCCAATGTTCTGCTCAATGCAGGAATCCAAGTTAAAGCATACCTGACAGGTAACTGTCCAGTTGCCTCTTTAATGCCTTCAATGTTGGAAAGCCCACCACCTCCCTAGGTAATTGGTTCCATTGTCGTACCACTCTAACAGTTAGGAAGTTTTTCATGATGTTCAGCTGAAATCTGGATTCCTGTAACTTGAGCCCATTATTCCCTGTTCTGCACTCTGGGATGATGGAGAAGAAATCCTGGCCCTCCTCTGTGTGACAACATTTCAAGTACTTGAAGAATGTCATCATATCTCCCCTCAGTCTTCTCAAGGCTAAAGATGCCCACTTCTTTCAGTCTCTCCTCATAGGATTTTGTTTCCAGTTCCCTGATCATCCTTGTTGCACTCCTCTGAACCAGTTTGTCTGCATCCTTCTCAAAGTGCAATGTCCAGAACTGCACACAAAACTCAAGATGATGCCATATAGAGGGAAATTAATACTTCATGTGATTTGGAAACTATAATTCTGTTAATGCACCCTAAAATAACATTTTCCTTTTTTGTAGCCACATTGCACTTTTGACTCATATTCAGCTTGTGATCAACAATAATTCCAAGATCCTTCTCGCATATAGTATTGCTAAGCAAAGTATCCCCCATCTTATAACTCTGCATTTGGTTTATTTTTCCTAGGAGTTGAACTTTGCATTCATCCCTGTTAAATTTAATTCTATTGTTTTCAGACCAATGCTCCAGCCTATCAAGACTTATTTATATATTAAATTTATATCTTGCCCTTCCTTCCAGTAGGAGCGCAAATACTAAAAACACTCTAAAACACCACAAAAACAGACTTTAAAATACTCTAAAAAAACCCATGTTAAAACATTAAAAAAAAAAGTTTTTCCAACACCTCAAAAAGCAATTCCAACACAGATGCATCCTGGGATAAGATCTCTACTTAAAAGGCTTGTTGAAAGAGGAAGGCACTGAAAAGATAATAGAGTTGGTGCCTGTCTAATATTTAAGGGGAAGGAATTCCACAGGGTATGTGCCACTAACAGTCTGCTTCCTATGTTATGCGGAAAAGACCTCCTGATAAGATGGTATCTGCAGGAGGCCCTCACCTGCAGAGCATAGTGATCGACTGGGTTTATAAGGGGCAAGGCAGTATTTCAGGTATCCTGGTCCCAAGCTGTATATGCTTTGTACACCAAAACCAGAACCTTGAACTTAGCCTGGTAGCTAATAGACAGCCAGTGCAATACTTTCAGCAGCAGGGTGACATGTTGGCAATACCCTACCCCAGTGAGCACTCGCACTGTTGCATTTTGCACCAGCTGCAGCTTCCGGACCAACTTCAAAGGGAGCCCCATGTACAGCACATTACAATAATCCAGTCTGGAGGTTACCAGTGCGTGGACAACAGTAGTCAGGCTATCCCAGTCCAAAAACGGCCTCAACTGCTTTACCAGATGAAGCTGGTAAAAGGCACTCTTAACCACTGAGGTCACCTGGGCCTCTAGAAATAAGGATGGATCCAGGAGCATCCCCAGACTACAGACCTGCTCTTTCAGAGGGAAAGCAGGCAATTGAGCAATTATACGAACTGGGGAATCACCAACCCACAGCGCCTCCATCTTGCTAGGGTTCAGACTCAGTTTATTGGCCCTCATCCAGCCCACCACTGAGTCAAGGCAGCAGTCCAGGGCTTGCATGGCCTCTCTTGATAGAGAAATAGAGCTGGGTATCATCAGCATACTGCTGACACCTCACCCCCATCTCCTGATGATTGTTTCCAAAGGCTTCATATAGATGTGAAACAGCATTAGGGACAAGATGGTACCCTGTGGCACCCCACAGCATGTCTGCAAGGGGGCTGAATGACAATCAGCCAATACTATTATCTGAAAATGACCCTGGAGAGAGGATTGGAACCACTGCAAAACAGTCCCACCAGTACCCAACTCACGAAGTCAGCCCAGAAGGATACCATGGTCAATGGTATCAAAAGCCGCAGAGAAATAAAGTAAGAATAACAGGGTTGCTCTCCCCCTGTCCTCCTGATAAAGGTAACCATCAGGGCAACCAAGGCCAATTCAGTCCCATAAACAGGTCTGATCCCAGATTGGAATGGGTCAAGATAATCTGTTTCATCCAAGAGTACTTGCAATTGCTGTGCCACAACCCTCTCAATCACCTTCCCTAAAAAGGGGGTATTTGCGACCGGAGGGGGGGGATAGTTGTCACAAACCAGCATCCAGGGTGGATTTTTTCAGGAGCGGTCAGATCACCGCCTCTTTTAGGGCAGCTGAAACCACTTCCTCCCGCAATGACATATTGACCACACTCTGGAAGCACTCGGTCAACCCTCCTCAGCAAGCTTTAATAAGCCAAGAAGGGTAAGGGCCGAAAGGACATGTCGCTGGCCGCATTGTCACAGGCACCTTCTCCATGTCATCAGGCCGCATCAACTGAAACTGATCCCAAGAAGTTTCAACAGTCATTGCATTGGACACCTCACTGGGGATTACAACAGATGTGGATGGGGCATCAAGATTGCTATGGAGGTGAGAAGTGGGCCTTCTTCGCCGCCATCACTGCCACATATTAGGCACGGTTATATTTTACTTGTGTCCGATCAGCCTCACAGCAAGTTGTTTGCAACTTGCACTCTAGCCATCGTCCACCCTGTTTCATTGCCCTCAGTTCACTGGTGTACCAAGGTGCAAACTGGGCTCCACAATGCCAGAGAGTGCACTCAGGGGCAACTGTGTTAAGAGCCTGATGTGCCTCATTGTTCCACAGCATGACAAGGGCTTCAACAGGGTCACCTGCTCTATCTACTGGGAACTTCACCACAGTATTCAGAAATACAGTGGATTCCATTTGTCTCCAGGGGTGGACCATCTTAATCTGTCCACCATCTCTGTAGGGGAGGACTGGAGTCGTAAATCTAAACTTCACCAGGAAGTGGTCTGACCATGATAATGGGGTGACATCCACCCCCCCAATCTCCAGACTACCCCTTCCTCCATCTGGAGCAAAACTAAGTTGAGGGTGTGCCCTGCACTATGTGTTGGGCCATTGACAACTTGAGACAGCCCCACAGTCATCATGGAGGCCACGAAGTCCCAAGCCGGAACACTAGAGGCAGCCTCAGCATGGACACTGAAATCACCCAGGACTATCGCTCTGGGTTCCTCCGACACCACAACCGAGATGGCCTCTGGCAGCTCAGTCAGAGAAGCTGCTGGGCAACAGGGTGGATGAACACCAGCAGCAACCCTAGTTTACTGTCTGCTTGACTCAACACCAGGTGCAGGCCCTCACAACCAGCTCCAAGACAGAATGGTTTCCTGGTGACAGAGATAAAAGTTCTGTAGACCACAGCAACACCTCCCCCCATCCCTGCAGCCTGTGCTGGTGTTGCACCGAGTATCTAGGTGGGCAAAGCTGGGTCAGATCAACTCCTCTCAGCTCACCTACGTAGGTCTCAGTAATACACACCAAATTGGCACCCTCATCCATATCAAATCATGGTCTTATTGTGTACCAATCTGGTGTTACACAACAGCACACATAAGCCAGTAGGCACACCAGATGAGCAATGAGGAACCCGTCCATGGGAGGAGTCGGAGTGAGGAAGAAGGCTTAGATAGCTTTGCCCTCGTTTTTTATGGTAGCTTACCACCTTCCCATGGCTATACCTCCCTCTACGCATGATAACTGAAACTGGGGTGGCATCACCCATGTTCCTCCTTACTAAGACTTCTCCTAAACACCTGATATGGACACAAGAGCCCACCAACAAAACCTACCTGAACCAGTTATCCCAGTAGGCCTCTGAGAAAATTGGAAACAGTCAGACCCACCCAATATCTTTCACACCGGACACATCTATTCCCCCCCCATCTCACCCAGGGAGGGACAGCCTTCTGCCTGTTGCAGACTCTCACTTTGAAGGCATCTGGCAACTTTTTCCTATCATTCACTTTACTGCACAGGCTCTCATCCTGCGCAGGAACTACAGATGTGCTGTACGCCCTCCCCACTACCAATCTCCTCTAGATTGATTAAAAAAAATCACTTTGAATTTTGTTTGTCTTCCAGGGTATTAGCTATCCCTCTCAATTTTGTATCATCCACAAATTTGATAAGCATTCCCTGCACTTCCTCATCCAAGTCATTAATTAAAATGTTGAAAAGCACTGGGCCCAGGACTGAGCCCTGCTGTACCCTGCTCATTACCTGCCCCCAGTTTGAGGAGGAACCACTGATAAGCACTCTTTGAGTACAATTCCATGGATCCACCTGATAGTTATTCCATCCATATGGAATATTTAGCTAGTTTGCTAATCAGAATATAATGAGGCACTTTGTCAAAAGCTTTGCTGAAGTCAAGCATTTCCATAGTCTACCAGGGAGGTTATCCGATCAAAAAATGAGATAAAATTAGTCTGGCAGGATTTGTTCTTGACAAATCCATGTTGGCTTCTAGTAATAACTGCACTGTTTTCAAGGTACCTTATTATCTGCTCCAGAATTTTCCCAGGGACTGATGTCAGACTGAGTGGACTGTGGTTCCCAGGTTCCTCCTTTTTGCTCTTTTTGAAGACAGGGACAACATTAGCCCTCCTCCAGTCATCTGGCACTTCACCAGTCCTCCATGATTTCACAAAGATAATAGACAGCGGTTCCCTCAATACTCTACGATACAATTCATCTGGCCCTGGAGATTTGAACTTGTTCAAAGTAATTAGGTATTCCTTGGCCATTTGTCTATCAATCCTGCTCCTTCATCTTGTGCTTCACATTTGCCAGGAAGGTCATAGACCCTCTTTTGGAAGAAGACTGAGCCACAGTAGAAATTGAGCACTTCTGCCTTTTCTTTGTCATCTGTTATCATTTTGCTATCCTGGACCACATTGTCGTTTCTTTATCTTTTACTATACATATACCTGAAGAAAGGTTTTTTCTTGCTTTTCGCATCCCTCGCTAACCTCAGCTCGTTCTCAACTTTAGCCTTCCTGATGCCATCCAATTCTGTGCTACCTGTTTGTACTCTTCCTTTGTGGTCTGGCCTTCCTTCCACTTCCTATATGTCTCCTTTTTTGTTTTCAGGTCATGTCTAAGCTTTACGTGAAACGCATTGGCTTCTTCTGCTGTCTTCCCCCTTTTTTCCTTGTTGGAATTGTTTGCAATTGTGTCTTTAGAATTTCCTTTTTTAGAAACTCCCACCCATCTTGGGCTCCTTATCACATTAGGGTCCCTTTCCATGGGACCTTTCTTATCATTGTACTAAGTTTATTAAAATTGCCTTTCCTGAAATCCAGGGTATATGTATGGCCTTTTCTTCCTTTAATAATAAGAACTCAAGTATAACATGGTCACTTTCCCCCAGAATTCCCATAACTGCCACTGCATCCACTAAGTCATCTCTATTGGTTAGAATCTAGTCAAGGATAGCTGATCCTCTAGTTCCTTCCTCCACTTTCTGTAGGAGAAAGTTATCAGCAACACAAGTCAGAAATTTCTTGGCAGAATTTGTCTCCCAATAGATATCGGGGTAATTGAAGTCCCCCATTACTACTACATTATTACTCCTTGAAACATTGTCAATTTGCTTTTCAAAAGTTTCATCCTCATCTCCTCCTTGATTGGGTGATCCGTAGTAGACTTAAACCACCATGTTCCTTTTATTCCTTGTCCCATTTCATTGAGAGTCAAAAAGTAAATACAACCAATGTGTGTCCACCTCTTCCTCTAAATCCAACTTCCATTCCTTCATCATCAGCTGCTGTACAAGAATCACTCTTGAATCTATATGTATTAGTCCAGCCTATTGCTTTATTTGGGGATATCTTAATAGGAGGCTCTTTTGAAGATTCTTTCCTAACACCACAAAGCAAAGAAAAAGGGCAGGAAATAAACAGAGCCTTATATTTATGTAACAATTAAGTTTCAAATATATGCATAATAATTGTGGTTCAATAATTTGTAATATATTTTGGTGTTAACTGCCATCTCCTATTTGACATAATAATTATATGTAACTGAATAACTATTAAACTGCTGCCTCATATAGCAAATTAGTAATTATACTTGTAAACATTAACAACATTCCATATATAAAATAGTGATCTGTATGCTGAAATGAATTAGAAATAATTGTAATGTACGATAATTAAAATTATGCAAATATTTGCCATATAATGGTTTGGTTATATGGCAATGAGACTTCTGAATCTTTCACTTTAGCAGGAAGGAAGGAGGTCAACCTTTTGGGACTCCCAGATGTTTCCTCCACTCCCTCTGTAGGGAGATTTAAGAGCACAACCACAACAGCATCTTGCATGCACTGGTTATCTCAATCTTGGATTACAGTAATGTGACCCTCATGAGGATGCCCCTATTTATTTATTTTAAAAATGTCTCTCTCTTCACAGAGCTTCAAGGTGGCCAGCAAACAGTAATACACAAAGGATAAAAACATAATCCCTTGGAAAAAACCAATATACACTCAAATTAATAAGTTGACTATAAGAATAATATCCTTAACTAATAATTCTGCCTTTGATTATAAGAACAGAAATTACAGTAAAATGAAGCTGTGTGCCTCTTGGCCATTCCCGATTTTACACCTATTCTTGCCCAAATGCACTGCCTTCCAGGCCCAATTCAAGGTGCTTATCATTAATTGCCTGGGTTCTGTTACCCTTGAAGAATATCTTCTCATTCTGAATGCCTTCCTCATTCCCAGAGATGGTGTGCAGTTCCTTGAAACTGCATTCAGAAGCAGTTGAACGTGCACCAGCAATCTGATAACATTTATTTATTTCCCACCCACCCTTTCTCCCAGTAGGGAGAAACATTCAGGTTCTAGATCTGTTGTTTGTTAACTGCTTTTACTTAAAAAGCTAAAACCACAGCACAATATTGAAATGGTAAAATATCTACAAACGTTAACGAAAACAAAATCAACACAACAGGGGACTGTAACATTTTTTAAAAAACAACAACACTGCAATATACCTGGCCAAGAATACCTAGACATAGTAATAAATGGCCAAAAAACCCAAACCCCAAAATTAAAGATAAAGAATAAGAGTGGAGAAATTTAGAAGTCTTTATTTGATTTAAAAAACGGTCTTGTCCTGAATATCCATAAATTAAGCCCGCACAGACTTCAACCTTAATAGCCAGTAATTATCTCTCAAGTGGTAGAGAAGACAAGAAGCCAAATATTAATTTCCTCAAAGCTACATGTACCTTACAGATCTCAGTTTGGGCACCTGAGACACATTCTTTTATAGCAGTGGTGGAAAACCTTGGTCGTCTCCCCAGGCTACACCCTCTTTTCCTAGGCCACACACCTCACCAGCTCTGCTCTGTGCCCTCAAGTGCTTTTGCCTGGGTGGATTGTGCCCTTGAACTATGATTATGCCTCTTGCTTCTTGGATGGTGAGATGTGTCTATAGAAACCTCTGACTTTTAGCTGGAATGTATTCTACTGTATACATATGTTGCTCAACCCACTTTTGCCTCTGGCCCCATATATACATATAGTGTAGATCAGTGATTCCCAACCTGGGGCCCATGACCCCCAGAGGGACCAGGAAGTCATCCTGGGGGGGAGGGCTGTGAAGAGCCAAGAGAGGAACTATATATTATTTTATTTACAAATTCTTCAGGACAGCTGGAACAAACTGAGCAAGTGTGAGTGACTTCCATTCCCGGCTCCTCACCCTGCCCCTCAAGGAAACCAGCTGCTGATCTTGAGCTCCCAGCTCCTTAACCCCTTATAGAGAAGGGTAGCCCTAGCCTTTGCATGCTGCATGGACTTGTGGCGGCAGCAGCAATACCAGAAGGAGAGCTCAGACATGGTGGCCAACAGGTACTGAGTGGGAGGGATGGGGGAGTCCACTGGCCTTCTCGCAACTCCTTCCCATAACCCACCAGACTCTTGCAATGTGAACAACACAGAAAGAGGTACGCAGCAGAGGCAGCAGCACTCCCTCCCTGTGCATTTTCCTGTAGCCCCACACAGGCCAATACCAGGCTAAGGAGAAGGGGGTGGTGATGGGGGGGAGAAAATAAGAGGTCACTCCTCACCCCTTTGCCTCAGAGAGGGAGAGAAAGAGGGAGAGGTTGAGGATTCCACCCTCACACTCACTGTCTACTTCCCTCCTCTCCCTGCCTTTGGTGAAAGGGGACAGGAGGGGGGAGTGAAAGAAAGGAGTGAGACTATGTGCATTTGTTTTGAGGTCTCACTGCGACCACAGGTCACTCTGAGAAAGGAAGCACCTACAATGGACACATGGCCCACTTTACTCCAACCCTCCCTCCCCGCCTTCATGTCCCAAGTGCCCTCCCTCCCACATGGCTGCTCCACTCTTCCAGCTGCTACCACCTCTTACTTGCTGCCTTCTTTTGACCCACTGAACCTCTCCCACACATACCACTTGACATGCCTTTCCTCACTCTAACTCTCCCCCTCCTTTCACATTACTTCTATCTCTCTTTTATTTCTTCCTACCCCTGGCACCCAAGTTTGCTCCTCTTTTGATTTTGCCTACAGGCTTGCATGAACTCTGTACTTAAATTTATTATATATTTATTGGGCTTTAATTTCCTGCCATGTGGATTTCTCTTTTTCTTCTGCCTGTTTCTCCACCTGCATGCAAATTGTGGTGAAGGCCACAGTAGCAGCAACAGTAGAAGCAACAATTAACATGTGGGGGTCACAAAATGTTTTGAGGTTACAGAGAGGGTCCCGTACTCACAAAGGTTGAGAACCACTGGTGTAGATAGTGTTGTTATATGAGCTGGTCACTTGGTAGCAATGGACTTAGCTGTATCTGGGTAGAGTCAAGGATTTCCTGTGCTATTTTGTTCTTGCTTAAGAGAGATAACAACTTTCCTGTGGTAGTTTCCTGACGGATGTGTTCTCTAAGCCTCTCATGACAGTCAACAATGCCACTTGAACACATCAATTTTGTAAGCTCATTCAACAAAAAAGAATTCTGTTCTCACATGGTTCCCAGAGCTTGGAAAAGTTACTTTTTTGAACTACAACTCCCATCAGCCCAATCTCACCACTATATAAAACTCTACTCTGGCAGGATCATATCTTATGGTAAAGTGCTGGTAAAAACTATAGTACAACCAAAACTATAAACCTACACCATTAACTATTTCACATAAGTATGTGAACTTTTGTCTATGGCCATACTACCCTGAACACGCCTGATCTCAGAATCTAAGCAGGGTCAGGCCTGGTTAGTACTTGGATGGGAGACCGCCTGGGAATACCAGTTGCCGTAGGCTTAGAGGAAGGCAATGATAAACCACCTCTGAATACCTCTTACCATGAAAACCTTATGAATTCTATCCAAAAGATTCATAGGGACGCCATAAGTTGTAATCAACTTGAAGGCATATAACAACAAAAATGTGAACTTTTGCAGAACTGAACTCCTGGCCCTGTTGTACACTCTAGGGATGGAGTTCACTGCCTAGTTCCAATCCACTTGGATTCTGAGAGTCCAGATTTCATTCCCAATCTGCTCTTTTTTTTTGTTCCCATTTGCTTTTGCAATTGTCGATCTGCTGATATTTTTAAGCGAAAAAAAAGTAATTTTTAATGAAATTGCTTATGAAAATACTTATGATGCTCCATGTGTTTTTCCCCTATTTATATATCAATTAGGCAGATAATTGCCCATTCAGTCTGTCTCTTGCCTCAGGCTAACTGATGTGCTGCTTAATTATCCACTCCCTTCACTTTTCTTGTTTTGAATTAAGTTTGATTTTTACTGTTGAAACTCGACAGCCACTGCTTATTTTAACATATTTTTCCTGCTAAATTTTAATCTTAAAAAAAAAGTAACAAATACTTTTTACCAAAAATTGCATTTTATTTATTCTATGTATTTATGTAATGGAAACTGTGAGGGTTATATGTTTTAAAAGCAGAAAGTAATATTGCTACTGTATGCTTGTGTGACCTCTTGAATTACTTTATCAGCAGCAGTGGCAGCATTAACTTGTATTTTTATTTTTTTAATTCCTTACAAGATCCTAAAGAAATCTGAAAATTAACAAAACAAAGAGAAAATTGGAGGGAAGTTAATGGATGTAAATGGCGATAATTATCACCTAGATAGCCATTAAGAATGCGTTAACTTAGAGGACAGCCAATTACAAAGATAATAACGTAAAATTCCGAACAGTTTTTTCATATAAAAAAAGTCCATGTCAATGACAGCTGCAACCCACCACAAGAAATTAGTGCTGGTCCAAAAAGACAGTGGATTGTCAGATTAAGTAAAAATCGGGTACTAAATCCTATTTAGCAGATGTTCTCCCCCATCCATAGTACACTCTTCACTTTATTCATTCTCTCTCTCTCTCTCTCTCTCTCTCTCTCGTAGTTTTGCTTTCTTTTACAAATTCCTCCCTCTGGCCTTTCTTCTTTGCCCACCCCCCAATAAGGCCTATTCTTTTAATCTTCCTTTCATTGATTTCCTTGGTTACCTTAGCACATGCTCATTTCCTAGACTCCTGCTTCTTCTATCATCCTTCTCTCAGCTCTACACCTGCATTAGGGAAGCTCACCAATAACTAGGGATGTTGGAGGAATCGATCGAAAATGAGCTATCAAGTGGATTTTCTTTTGTCTCCCCGTTTGACCCCCATCACTGCACACTCTTGCTATGAATGCTTTTTGCCTTAATTCTCTGCAATGAAAGACTTTTTTTAAAAAATGTACATATTATATGTAAATAGATAGATGCACAAAATGCATTACAATTTACATTATTTACATAGACATTTATGTATAATTGCTGGTTTTCTGATAGGGGCCTCATCGCTTTGCTTTTCCTGAAGTGTTGTTTGTTGACATTGTGTGGGTATAAGTTTCTTGTTGCTAGAAGCAGCCAATAAGTAAGGCTGCAATCCTAACCTCATCTGCTCTGAAATCCTATTGTATTCAGTTTTGTTTGCTCCCACACTGGTACGTGGGGTTATGACTGCAGCCTTAATCTACTTCCTACTGTGATTAAAAAAACAAGCAAGCAATGGAAAGCATAGTTCATTATTGTTCTTCACACGTGGCAAGAAGTGATCTCTTTTGTTACCTGTAGACTTATCCATGCTCCTCAGATATAGTTTGAGGGTTTCAAGGTCAAATACAAAACGTGTTTACTACAAACATTTCAAACATAAATTAGCTTGAGCATTATGTTTCAACAGATGGACAGACTACTATCTTCTATATAAAATACACATTTATGAAACAGAATGCTGCATTACAAAAAGGATTTATATAGGTGGCATTACACTGAGCAAAGGAGAGTGTCTGTAAATTGTGTAATATGGCCACAGGATACGAACAGCGAAATATTAATAGTTGCTATCAATATCAAATATCAATAGGTGGTCCCAGGCTATGGTCTGAAGGCACATAAGGCCAGTTCCCTGATGAAGCAAAGCAGGGTCAGGTCTGGTCAGCGTCTTGATGGGAGACTGCCTGGGAACCATATGTAAGCTGCCTTGGGTTTCATGAAAAGAAAAGAAAATGGAAATGAACTGCCTTCAAGTCAATCCCGACTTATGGCTACCCTGCAAATAGGGTGTTCATGGTAAGCGGTGTTCAGAGGGGGTTTACCATTGCCTCCCTCTGAGGCTAGTCCTCCAAAGCTGGCTAGGGCCTGCTCAGCTTGCCACAGCTGCACAAGCCAGCCCCTTCCTTGTCCGCAACTGCCAGCTGGGGGGCAACTGGGCTCCTTGGGACTATGCAGCTTGCCCATGGCTGCACAGGTGGCAGGGCACGTAACCCCTGAGCCACTCGCTGTGGGGGTGATCTTTGGCTGGCCCTTGACACCCAGGAGACACGAGCAGGGATTTGAACTCACACTCTGGACTCCCAGCCAGGCTCTCCTCCCTAAGGCGGGGTATAAATGTAATAAATAAATAAATAAATAATAAATAAACAAACTGTTCTTCCCTGATGCTTGTGTGAGAAAAACCAAACAGGATAGACTTTATACTGAACTGTAAAATCAAGATAGCAAGGCTGAAATCCTGACTCTACTTACCTGAGAGTAAGCCCCATTGAATTTAATGGGACTTTCTTCTGAAAAGACATGGTTAGGATTGAAGCCATCAATGGCTTTGTGATGGGACAGTGGCTACTTCATTAAATTTGGATTTAAGGTGCCACAAGACTTCTTGTTGTTTCCAAAATACTAACAGTGCTACCCCTTCGGAAATCCATTAACTTTGAAAGTAAATGCACTGGGAAAGGAAGGTGCTTGATTCGTAAACATCTATTGATGGCTGAGATTTGCATGTCTATCATGCATTTTTATATATGTTCATATGTCGATAAAAAAAGAATACTGCTGCACAACAGAAAAGACTTGTGCAAAACAAACTAACAGCAGCAGAACAGAAGATACCAGATGAAAGTGCAAATGAATGTTGGAACAGATTGGGACACGTTTGTACATCCCAACTAGCAAATGTCAGAGGTTCATAACCAAAATCCTTTAGTGTGTTCACTTTCTTTGTCTTGAGAGCTAATGTACTGTGCTCTTGCTGCTGAAATTATTTGAGTATAACCTCCAGTCCCTTTTCTATAGCTTTTCCTTCTTCTGGACTGCCTTCAAGTCAATTCTGACTTATGGTGACCCTATGAATAGGGTTTTCATGGTAAGCAGTATTCAGAGGGGGTTTACTATTGCCTTCCTCTGAGGCTGAGAGGCAGTGACTGGCCCAAGGTCACCCAGTGTGCTTCATGGCTGTGTGGGGATTCAAACCCTGATCTCCCAGGTCGTAGTCCAACACCTTAACCACTACACCACACTGGCCCACCCCATTTACTTAACAGCTACAAGTAGACCTGATGGAGTTAACACATGAAATTAAAAGTTGTTACAGCGTGCAATCAAGGAACATATTAGAATATTAAATTTATCTAATAATCTATATTTATCTGCCAAGGAACACTGCAGTACTAATCAGAAAATATTCGGGACACATTATCTGAAGCAGTCCAGTAAACAAGGACAACCCCTTCATGAAATTAGTTTCACACTGATAAAGAATGTTCTTAAATGCTGCAGATCTGACTTAGGTGAGCGATTACATTGCCTCAGATATAATATTCTTTATTAACAAAGTTAAAGTGTATGTTAAATCAATTAAAAATAAATTTAAAAGAAGGTATATAATTTAGTTCTTAGCTGAAGTTGTGTTCTAATTGATATTCTGGCCACTTCCAAGGGATTATTTTTCAACACTGGCATTCAATCCTTGCAAAGGGCAATTCTCATGGAAACTCACATAGCCTCTTCTACATAATTTTAATGCAAATACTCTTATGCTTTGGTGTCAGGTCAGTACTGGGTTGAAGGAATCTCAAGAGGGTTAATACAGAGTAGAATCAAGTATGCAGGCACTGAGCTGAAAAATCCATCCAGAGGGAAACTGGAACATGGGTGTACACAAACAGAAGAGCAGTCAAGTAGCCATGGAAGGAGACAGAGTGAAAGTGCAGAGACAGAGAGGGAGACGATAGAGCAGGAGTAGCCAATGTGGTACCTGCCCTCCAGATGTTTTAGACTACGTCCAATCAGCACAGCCAATAGTTAGGAATTATGGAAATTACAGTTCAAAACATCTGAAGGGTGCCATTTTGGGAATGCAATAGAGGAATAGATAGGTTAATAGGCAGAAAGTTGAGGAACTACACAAATAGAGGCTGTTGCCAAGGCAAAGATCCAGACCTAATATCGATAGCTGGGAAAGGTTGAGAGAAACTCACAAGTTGAAGTCAGAAAGACCTAGGAGAGAAGTGCTACTGCCTTTTTTTCTGTGGCAGCACCCATTTTGTGAACCTCCTCTAAGAACTTAGACTAACATGTTCTTTATTGGTGTTCTGACAGCATTTGAACACTTCTCTCTTTCAGCAAGTTTTTAACTCTGTTTCTGTTGGAGTTGTTATTTGGCTCTCTGGGTCCTCTTAAAACTGCTTGTTATTTATTTCATGGTTTTAATTATGTTGTTTATTGTTACTGTTATTTTTTATGTTGTTCTTTGGATTTGTTAACCACTTTGAGCACCTCTGTTGGAGGGTGAAATGGTTCTGATTGGCCCACTACAAAGGGCACAAACAAAGAGACTCCTATTAATACCTGGCAATGGACAGGGGCACTATAAAGAAACAACTCTCTAAAACTGAATTTGATTTTGAATCACACAATGTACAAGTTAAAAGGAGCAATATGTCCATATCAAAAGAGTGTCCTTTTTCAGGCTGTTTTGATTCTGGTGTATTATGTTAACAGGGACTGAAAACAAAAAATGGCATTTTTGTCTAACCAACTGTGATATTTTTTGTTTGTAAACTGTACATTATTTTACACTTTATGTAATAAGAGGCACCTATATTGCACTGTTTGCAACTTTATGTAAATTTAATCTGTTAATCAGTTAAAAGACAGATGATTAATCAACTTTTAAAAAAATCATCAACGGTTTTAGCATAGTATGATGAGGGGACATGGAAGATGGCCTCTGGTGCTGCTAGTTCTCTGGCTGTGTACCAACCCAGCTAACAGTCATTATTAAACATTTCACATCAAAATCAACAGGGCATGTTAGAAGTATTGATTTTAATATGGCTTGAGCATGACTAACGATAACTGGATCAGGGTGACAATGAAGTATAGTATGGCACGACATATGGGTTTTCAGTGTAAAATTGCACATTGATACACTTCTACATGTAATATGTACACAACAAAAATAATTTATATTAGTAACCATAATAATGGGGTAGATCCAGACTACTGCAATCCTAACTTACCTGGAAGTAAGCCGCATTGAATTAAATAGGACATTGTTAGGGTTGCGCTGTTAGTCATGTTTAAAGTAGGCCCATTACAATTAAAGGTACATGTTAGTCCTATTGATTTCAATAGATCAACTCAAAAGCATGACTAAGTCTGGATTCAACTTAATGTTTCCTGCATATCTGAAATACCACTACTGAAATACTTGCCATTATTATTTATTTATTTACAGTATTTCTATCCTGCCCTTCTACCCTATAACAGGGCACTCAGGGCTGCTTACAAAAATAAAATTAAACACGTACATGATAAAATTGTAAACAGTAAAATCACAACAACATTAAAATAAATTAAAATACATAAAACAATTAAAATTCATAAAATACTATACACACAAACACACACATATACACACACACATATATATACGGAGTGGTACCAAAGGGGACTACAAGGGTAAAATTTAACGTAGAAGGCATAAAATCATATTAGAATATATGGTGTTTAATGAGGCTAAGTACTACTCAATTACATAGAAAGTTGTCTCTTAAGACCCTGTCTTTAGTCCTGGGGTACACAGTATGTTTACCAAGGGATCCAGAATCCTGATGGGACGTACACTACACTCCATCTATAATTATGTCAAGCATTACTCACTGAGTCAATTGGGATCAGTACATAATAAGTCTCCCCACCCTTTCCACGACACTGGCAACTGCTAGTGGGGCAGGGAAGCTCACAACTCCAAATAACAGTTGTTGTTTATGAATGATTAATACATTTATGAAAAGATCCACAACAATTATTTACCAAGCAGATTTGTATTTCACAGATGATCTGCAGGACATTTATTACAGTCCAGGTTTCTCTTCCCCTTCTTTTTCCAAGACTGGGTATCAGCTGGACCATGATCAAGCAGCAAGTGTACAAATACATAGAGCCTTTCTCAGTTAAACATGTAAAACATAATGTCAGTGACAGAAGGTGAAATTTCTGCACACTTGGGACTTGTCTTAGTTTTGTTGCTCTCTTTACAGTATATAAATAGAACTTGACAAGGGGAAAGACATTTATTGTCTTGTAGGCCAAGCCCAAGTGCCAGCAAGTAAGTAATCTAAAATCATTACTAATCTTTAGTCCCTATGACAGAGTAAGAAGAAGCTTTAAGTATCTTTCCAATTTCCACACAGCAAAAGCCTACTGACATCAGCGCATTACAAAAACCAATTTTCCTATATCAACTCATATCTTCTTCTAATTCTGTACCATAGCTCTGGGGAGTTCCTATATGTCTGTGTAAACCAAAAATCTAAATAACAATATGATGTCTGTTACAGAACTAATTTATATACTAATATCCCAGATGAATACAATATCCTATTTATTTATTCAAGCAAAATACCCATAAAAGATATGTCACATCACAATGCAATTGTTAAAAAAATGGGTGGAGGAGGAGGAGAAGAAGAAGAAAAGTAAAATATACGGTAAATATACACAGTAATAATTGTTTGGGACAGGTTATAAGAGAGGATTCCTGCCGCTACCCAGTTGAGCCTAAGCAATAATCCCCATTTGCATTATAATTTAATTATTGATTAATTTAGTATTTTACACTGAATTTACAATTTTGAAATGTCTTTCCCGTTAATGGTATCTGCTCCAAGCTACAGGTGCATAAAACTATGGGCTAAACAGATGTTGTCCAATCAAATGTCTTTAACAACTATATTTTCCTCTGAGTTTGAAGAACAGTGTTTTATAACATTGTTACAAGCAAGTATCTGCAGTACAAATGCAGATACATATAAAAAACTTCCAATTTAATAAAACACACTATTTCATTAATTATGCAATTTTACCTATGATTTTGTTTTTCTTTGCAAGGTAGTCATCTGAGAATGCACTGTGCTGTACAAGTAATGCCTCAACAGCAACTTCAGGAAATAAGACTAAAATCATTACAAAATATATAGGAAAAAATGTCACTCAGGAGTCACTGTTTGATCAGTTTACTTAGCCAATTGGCAGAGAGATGGCATTTTATAAAAATTCAGCAAACGGCAACTGCCTATTTACATGGCAGAGCTCAATGCCCAGAAAACGGAACTACTCCAGTTCCTAGCCAACTTCATTGCCACCTTGGAGGCTCTGTGTAAATCATATTACATTAAACATTTAACATTATTGCTTGACCATTTTCAGTCTACACCTGGCATCCAGGAAATCAAAGATAGCTTTTGATCAGGATTATTCCTAGAGGTCACATAGAAAGCATCTATCATTCAAATTTCTTAGGCACTTTTTAACTTTCAGAAAAGTTCTAAGAAACCTTGGAATACCTGAAATAAGTTTTCTGGAATAAGCAAAAAACAAATGAGAGAAATAATTTCTAGATTATAATATATATCCACAAAGCAAGTGACAATTTAAGAGCACTTCTTGATCTAACTCCATCTAACCCAGCAATCTGCTTCCAAACGTGGTCAACCAAATGCTTCCAGGACATCCCCAGGCTAGACATGAAGAAACAGATATTCCTCCTCGTTTACCCTTTAGAAATTGTTATTCAGAGGCATATTGCCACAGAATGTAGTAGTTCCATTTAGATACCCTATCATGGTTAAAGGTTGCTGATAGAATGATCTTTCATGAATTTGTCTAACTCCATTTCATAGGCAATGACCACCACCAGATTTTGTGCCAGTGAATGTGTATATTAATTGCATACTGTATAAAGAAGTACTCTTCTTTGTAGGGCTTCAACTGCTAATCAAGTTGAGTTACCCTGGCTTCTAGTAGTGTGAACTAGGTACTCACTGATACCCAGAATTCAACAACACATAAATTTAACTTTTAGAGTACTCCACATCATGATATTTGAAGAATCTTCTCAGTAGCTAACACTCTCCTCATTCATGCTTATTGGTTCCTAGGGATTCTTTTGTTATGGGGAAGGCATTAACAAGAATTTCATTCTCAACCCCACAGCAAAAGGGGGGGGGACTGTGGCTATCATGAAGGGACCCTGCACTTCTGAATTTGCCACTACACTGTCTACTGCATATAACGCCCAATGATTTATGCACTGCTGCAGTGATCATTTGGAATATGTTTTGAATGTTGAGGGAGGAACTCCTAGAAAGTGACCATTCTAAGCAATTAGAAATTAGTGGAGAAGATCTGAGAGTCAAGGAAGTGAGTGAGATTGGGGGTTAAACAGCATGGAGCAGGGCCAATGAGCTGGGAGGCTTAGGGAGAAGGGCTGTAGCCTGGAGAGTAGAGAGTGGCTTGGGGAGAATCCCAAGGGCCAAACAGATGCCTTGGAAGTCACATTTGGCCCCAGGCCCAAGGCTCCTTCCCCCAATATAAATAATGGATGCCCCAGTAGATGAAAAAAGAAAAAAGAGGAGCCACTTTTGCATGCTGGGAACCTTGCAAGGTGTCTTGGGTAGGGAGCTGGTGAACAGAACAATACATGTTTTGATTGTTAAGATCTTCAAGAATTGGTTCAGATAAACATTGTAGAACGAAAGTACACATTTGACATGGGGATGCACAAAACAGCAGTTCTATACCCACTTGTAGTATGGGCAAGCTCTGCTACATTCAGTGAGACTTATTTTTGAAAAGACATGTATAGAATTATACCGTAAATATAATTTTTTACCCATCTCCAAATTCTGTTGCTTGGGCCAGTGAGACCTGCCAAAGGTTTTGTGTGAATGTCAGAAAGCAACCTTGCACTGATGGCCAGGATTATTTTTGTTTCTTTTGTTTTTAAAGCAAGCAAAAAAGTTAGAAAACGTCAAGCCATTATCCTATACTGCTGGTTTCTTCTATGTCAGCAGTTCCCAAACTGTGGTCCACAAGCTTCATTCAGGTGATTCGTGGCATGTCCATATTAAATATTCATATTCATTTTTAATTGTATCTTTATTGCTTCTTTTGTTTCTTATATTGTATTTTATTTATTACCGTTTGAATTCTATGAAATGCATATTTGGATACTATAAATTACAATATAAGAAATAAAATAAACAATTAAAAGTCATACAGCATCTGGCAGAGTGCATCACAATTGCTACAATAGGCAGAAAAATAATTAAGCAGTCCACCATGACCATCAGCAATTTTAAAGTAGTCGAGGGCCAGGGGAGAGATTGGGAAACAGTTTTATGTGATTGAATGTGGGTAGATGAAAAGAATCCACAGCTCACACAAGTCTGCACCTTGTTTCTGCTTAATTCCTGCATGCCCCAACACTGCAACTGCAGATAATCTACAAAAGCAGATTACCTTGTCATTGGTTTTTACAATCTTAGAGACAGTGATACCTTCTGTTGTCCACAAAGCAGATTTTAAAATTTAAGCATATTTTGTTGTTGTTGTTATGTGCCTTCAAGTCGATTACAACTTATGGCGACCCTATGAATCAGTGACCTCCAAAAGCACCCTGCTCAGATCTTGTAAGTTCAGGTCTGTGGCTTCCTTTATGGAATCAATCCATCTCTTGTTTGGCCTTCCTGTTTTTCTACTCCCTTTTTTTTTTACCAGCATTGTTGTCTTCTCTAGTGAATCATGTCTTCTCATTATGTGTCCAATGTATGACCATGGTATTCTCTATCTCTATGTACGGGTGTGAAAGTTGGACAGGGAAACAAGCGGATAAGAGAAAAATCAACTCATTTGAAATGTGGTGTTGGAGAAGAGCTTTGCACATACCATGGACTGCGAAAAAGACAAATAAGTGGGTGTTAGAACAAATTAAACCAGAACTACCACTATTTATTATTTATTTATTTAATTAAGCTTATATACCGCCCGACTAGCAACAGCTCTCTGGGCGGTGAACATTAAAAATACAATAAAAATAACACAAAACTGTACACAAAACTGTACAGTCTAAAATCAAAATATAATAATTTACAATTAACAGGAATTAAAATGCCTCAGAGAAGAGAAAGGTTTTAACCTGGCGCCGAAAAGATGATAGTGTCGGCGCCAGGCGCACCTCCTCGGGGAGACCATTCCATAGTTCGGGGGCCACCACTGAGAAGGCCCTAGATCTTGTCACCACTCTCCGGGCTTCCCTATTAGTCGGAACCCGGAGGAGGGCCTTCGTAGTAGACCGTAGTGTACGGGCCGGTTCATATCGGGAGAGGCGTTCCGACAGATATCGTGGTCCCGCGCCGTATAAGGCTTTATAGGTAAGTACCAACACTTTGAATCTGGCCCGGAAGCATATTGGAAGCCAGTGCAAACGGGCTAGCACAGGTGTTATATGCTCAGACCGCTTAGTTCTTGTTAGCAGTCTGGCCAAAATGATGAAACTGAGGTTATCATACTTTGGATACATAATGAGAAGACATGATTCGTTAGAAAAGACAATAATGCTGGGAAAGACAGAAGGAAGTAGAAAAAGAGGAAGGCCAAACAAGAGATGGATTGATTCCATAAAGGAAGCCACAGACCTGAACTTACAAGATCTGAACAGGGTGGTTCATGACAGATGCTCTTGGAGGTCGCTGATTCATAGGGTCGCCATAAGTCGTAGTCGACTTGGAGGCACATAACACCACGAATAGCAAGGGGAATTAGGATTGTGGGCCTACTGTATCAGCTGAGCTGAGAAGCCACCTGTCATTTGGCTTCTCTCCTGAAATGTGTCCTGGCTGCAACAGAGAGGAGATGGAACAGAAGGACCCACTCCATCAGCTTAGCTGGCTCCCCACCCTTTCTCTGAACTGTCTCCATGTGGTCTTCCCTAGTGTCCTCAGGACCTGTCTTCTCCCTCCCCCAAATAAATAGGCTTGAAAGAAACCTTCTATAGCCAATAGTCTAGCTGGACCATGGAGAGCAATTTAGGGGGTGGTAAAGGTAAAGGTTTCCCCACACTTATAGTGCGAGTCGTTTCTGACTCTTAGGGTGATGTCTTGCAACGTTTACTAAGCTGACCGTATATACGGGGTGGGATTGCCAGTTTCTTCCCCGGCCTTTCTTTACTCCCCAGCGTATGCCGGGTACTCATTTTACCGACCACGGATGGATGGAAGGCTGAGTGGACCTCAACCCCTTTTACCAGAGATTCGACTTCCGTTGGAATCGAACTTCGGCCGTGAGCAGAGCTTCGGCTGCATTACCGCCGCGTACCACTGTCAAGAAGATGCAACTGAACCTTTTCTGTTATCTCTTATCTGCTTCCTGAGATCAAAGTCAGGGAGAGTGGGTATTGCAGATCAGGGCTGCTGTGTGTGACTGTCTAGCCCCCCTTATCTTCAAAAGAGGTGATCAAGGAAGGAGCGCCTAGGATGGCTAATTGGCCCCCTCCCTGTTGCCAGCTAAATCTCATAAAAATGAAGGGTGATCCCTCAGTTAGTTGTTCCCGTTCCCTATTCCATCTACCTTGAGTCGCTTGTAAGCCATTGGGAACCAGGCCTTCACCTTGAAGTGAGTATGAAACTAGACTAAGAAAGCTTTTGTTATTTTCTTTTGTCTGTTTTGAATCTCTCACAGTATTATGTAAATGTATATCTTGTTTAGCCCGGTCGAGGGAAATCAGCTTTAAAGGAAATATATGCTGCTCTCTTTTTGTATGTACCTTTCTTTTCTTTTAAATAAACTACCCTTTTAGTAATGGTGTGTATTGCTTGGGGCTTATGACTCTAAATTCAGTCCTTGATCACTGGTCGCTACTGACTACTTTTGATTAGTGTGGGTTTATGCCCTAGAGCAGAGGGTGTAACAATAGGTCTGCTCTAGGATCTCCGTTAGTGCTCTGAATTCCCGTTATTCAGATTGGAAGCTAATAAAGGGGTGGTGGCAGCATACCCCTTCCAGGATTGGTATTTAGGTGTAACTGGGAAGGTAAGAGTTTGCACAGGAAGCAGTGACCCCAGGGAATTGGGGCTGTTCTCAGAAGCAAAGAACCCCCTTGGGGTGCTGAGGTCAAGGGACCCCTGGGGGGCAATCTTTGACAGATATAATTTTAAAATGTATACAATATAAATAATATTTGAAAATTTAACATATATTTTATGTACCAAGTGGTATATAAATGTTTGGTGTGCCGCCCTTTGGTGGAAGGAGTGTTATAAATGATGATGATGCTAATTAAAGATGTATTCCCTGCTGACAATGTTTTCATATAGGTGTGATGAAATTCATCCATCGATTGATTTATATTCATCCACAGTGAATTAAATGAACTGTTATTTGAAAATTTATGGCCCTGAGTGACATTCCAGGCCAATTGCTTCAATCTGTGTGTCCTGGGTCAAACGTTTGATTAGGCATGGTAAAAGGCAACTCTTTTCAAGTGGCAGGGTTTAGGTTGCCAATAAGTGGCAGTGACAGTGCAATGGCTAGTCAGAAGTCCTATTTAATTTAATGGGGCTTACTCCCAGGTAGATGGAGTTAGGATTCAGCCTCAAGTGTCATTTAATTATTCTTTTTACTCTCTCTGCCACCAAATGTTTTGGATTGTCTTATGTTCATGTTTAAATGGTAATTTTTAATTTATTTGACCTCTTTTATTTTCTGAAGCCATTTAATTACTGAGATTAAGAGAGCCCTTGGAGGGAAGAAATATATGTCTAGAAAAAGCGCTATAACCCTATCTAAGCTCACAGGACAGAGAGGGATATAAATCTAATAAATAGTACATATCAGTTTTGAGAAATGCAATTTGGTTTTATTCACCAAACCTAGAAGATGACCAGTCTTGAAATGATCTGTTCATTTGACTGAGCATAGAATTCAGTGGCTTCCTTCTTTTTCTTTCTTTCTTTATAAAATGTTCAGAGGTTCTATTTACAACCAAATGGTATATAAATGTTGTTAAATAAATAATTAAATAAAAATTATTTGGCAAATTACTATTTCTGTTCAACATAGAAGACCTTTAATAATCTGCCAACTGCTGCTGGAAAAAAATACTTCAAAAAGAAATGCAGTTATGAGAATTAAAGTACACCTACTATACCTCTCCTGTTTTTTGACATAATATCTGGTCTAGTTGCCTGTGTTTTACCTTTCTGTTGCCATGAGTATTTTTATTTATTTTTAAATAAATATATTTGTATACTACTATTTTATTTAAAAACATCAAAGTGGTTTACAAGAAGTTTTTTTTAAAAGCCATACAACTAAGCGGAAGGCATGTCAAACAAATCCCCATCGCAACCATCTTCCATCTGGAAACCTATGTCCTCACTGCGGGAGGCTGTGTGGATCCAGAATTAGCCTCCACAGTCACTTACAGACCCACTGTTAAAGACCTTGTCTTGGAAGACAATCTTACTCGGCCATGAGTGATCGCCAGTGAATGAATGACAACCTTCAACAGAGTGCAGTCTACAGGCAGAGGACAGCAAAAAAGTACAAATATTGTTTTTACAAAAGAAAAAATACAAAAAAGCAAAATAGATTTAAGAAGACCCATATCACAACATCCAAAGCTCACACACTGGTCTGGTGAAAGAGTCCAAAATGTTATTAACAGTTACAAAGGAAATAAAATCCCATCAAATCGCATAAAAGTTTTCAGAGTCTGCAGTTCCTGTGGAAACCCTCAAATCATGTTTTTTGGAGACCCTCAAATCATGTTTTTCAGAGGCAGCTAAATTCCATACATTCTTGAACCAAAGTTATAGGTCCAAATTCCACACTTTTTTCTATTTCTGAGCTATAGAATGCCGTGCAGCTGTTAGTAGCCAAGTTAGGAGTTCTTTGGAACATCTCACCATCTTCCCGTCCCAGAGGTTCAATAAGGAAAAGGTTAATATTCAGGAAAGCGACATATAGAAAAGAATTATCAAACTATGTTGATTAAAACATAACACAATATATATTATTAGCCTCATCTGAAACTATGCCTGCATTCTTCCATCGTGCAATTAAACTCCTTGACAGTACAAGCATGGTGAATATGCATCACTAATCTGAACAGAACTCCAGCCAAAATCCCACTTTGGCTTCAGCAATGGAAATTCACCTGAATTCAGTGGGCACAATAGGAGTTACATTTGTTATACGTAACTTGAAGTTATGGATGAAGTTGAAAAACTTTGCCAAAATCTAATGAAATTTTAAAAATTGAAATTAAATCAGAACGTTTTCCCCAAAATTTTGAAATTTATTTTGAAATTTATTCTGAAAATGGACTGCAAAGATTGTCATGGGATTGTCATGACATTTTGGTTGTACAGAATTTTCTGCGCTTTGCTCTTAAGATTATGTACAATTCCACCTACCTACACCCCTGCAGCTCAAGATACTGAAATGAAAAGGTAACTTTATGCAGGAATGGAGAAAGGTGACACCGAGGAGCAAGTGGTACAGAAATATCTTTCTTCTAAGCAGGGTGGGGGGCAAATGGTCGCTATTTCATGGTGAAATCATTGTTGTTGTTATGTGCCCCCAAGTCGACTACTACTTATGGCAACCCTATGAATCAGTGACCTCCAAGAGCATCTGTCATGAACCACCCTGTTCAGATCTTGTCAGTTCAGGTCTGTGGCTTCCTTTATGGAATCAATCCATCTCGTTTGGCCTTCCTCTTTTTCTACTCCCTTCTGTTTTTCCAAGCATTATTATCTTTTCTAATGAATCATGTCTTCTCATTATCCCCTCAAAGTGCATTTCTTTTTGGCTCTCTGAACCCCTAAGACATATGCATTTCATGAGATATTTACAGTTTTCATGCTCTAGTAATTCCAATGCTTGCATGCCTTCAATCATGTTATATATTTAGTATGGCAGTTATATATTTAGACTGGAATTTCAAGGCTGCTTGGACTCACGCAAAGGGGCTTGAGCTAGCCCAGTGGTTGTGGGGTTTTTTTACTTTTATTTTTGACAGCTGGTCCACCTGGCATAGTAGGTGAAAATGAGGGGACTTTTAAAAGCAATTTGCCATAAGCACCTTTGGGCACCTGAAATGCTCTTGGGCTCATCACAGAATTTGTTGCATTATTCTTTAGATCCTAAGAATCATGTTTGCATGTTGTTTATACTACACCCAGAAAGCAGTAAAGAACATCAGAGTATCCTCAAGAAATTAAGTTGCTTTATGCAGTGCATTTTTCTTTGGTTAATCTTAAATCCATTCCACACACTGTATCCAAGATATACCTACACAATAGCAATCATCAACCTCGTACCCTTCAGCTGTTTTGTATACAATTCCCATCAGCCTCAGCCAGTTCTGGCCTAGGGCTGATGGGAGTTATAGTTCAAAACATTTGGAGGTCATCAAGTTGACAAAGCCTGTTATACACCTAACACTTACACTTAGAAATGTATTGAATGTGCAGTTCCAGCACCACTTTATTTATTTATTTAGAAAAGAATCTCCAAGAAATCCAACTCTACTGCAAACACATGGCAGGGAGCTGGAACTAGCTGTGGTTCCCTGTAGCATATACATACAGAGGTAAACAAGTATTTGGTCCTAATATTCCTATTAGCAGTTGATCCCTGTACCAATTTTTAAGTGGCCCTCTGAATCATGATAAAATACAGCATTGTTGGTATACTAGATAGAAATTAGTTGTCTTCCTCAGTCCCTGCATATAACGCTTCTCTACCTCTAGATCCTGTTGACCACTGGCCTGAAACTTTGTTCCCTGAAAAATCTCCCAGTGATGCTCCAGATAAGAAGATGTGAAAATTAAACAGAGGTGCTTACACACGGAGCCATTTCCTAGTATTATTTGCTGAAATATAGCTAGGAAGCCAGTGTGGGCAGCAAGTGCAGGGAGCTAGCTCAGGCAGTGATGGAAGACAGTTGTTTTTCACAGGCATTCTCCATCTGCTTCCTTTGGCATAAAAAGAAAGGGTAGATACAGTAGAATGGGGGAAGATTAGAAACATTATTTTAAGGACCCTAAATCTTGGAATAATCACTCATTCCAACACAGGATGCCAAGTAGAAAGGATCTGATGGAGAGGTGAATCCGTTCTTAACAGCTCCTCTTTTATAAATGCCATTTATTACTTTGGCTCATTAAAACATGTACCTAAAGCTCAGGTGGCCCAAACTATGACTGTAAGATATACTGGTTATATTTTTGTGCATGTTTGTCTTGCATCACTTATGGGTACTTCCATTTGCATTATCTGCTTCCTCTCATAGCTATGAATTTTCTTCCTTTATCATGTGTGGACATGTTGGATTACAAGAGAATGAACAATCTATCCAGTGTATGTGAGCAGGGTTTGTCTCTTAGATCAGTCCCTCTTGTCACTGGCAGGGCCGGCCCCACCATTAAGCAGAGTGAGGTGGCTACCCTTAGGTATCAGGTGCTAGGGAGCGGGTAGAAGTAGTGAGGTGTTGGACAACAGAGTTGTATATACATGATCTGCCCTGTAATTTCTAAGCCAGGGTTCACCAACCTTTTAAGGTCCCTGGGCACATTAGGAGTTTTGAGCTAGTGCCATGGCACTATTCCCTCTGGCTACTCTGGTAGAATTAATCAGAGCCTTGAAAAGTATATCCAGCTGAAAGAGGTAGTAGGAAAGAATGTTACTCTTCCAACGTTCTCCAGCTCTATGAATTTTTCAAGGGAGAAAAAGGTAAACATCCTCCCCACCTCATGACTAAGGGGATGGGGATGGGGTAGGGGGCTCAGAGACTTTAAAGCACCATGGGAAGACCTCTAGGGCACCACTATCCCCCTAGGCACTGCATTGCCAACCTGGGCTCTAGGCCTACTGGATTGCACAATGGATGGCACTCAGATGCAGTGGAGGAAACTGTGCTAGCACTAGTGTTGAAGGAAGATTCAACTGTCAGTCCAATCATCCTCTGCACAGAATGGCCATGCTTCCTATTTTACAGGGAACCTTCTATCTGACAAGATCTCTGGTCCAAGTAGGATTTAAAGACAGAGGACTGTAAGGAGAGAGTGGAACAGTGTCACTGCTAGAGCTGGACCACTGGCTGCAGGTCTGGGACCCTACAGCTTGTGGGCAAAAACAAAAGTAGCACTTGCCACAATGTCATTTTTCCCTTTCCTTTATTTTCTTAGCTTTTTACACAGAGAGGCCATACTACAGAGTGAATTTCCAGGTAGTGCCAGCCATCTACATTTCCTAGAGTCAGAGTGCCTCAGGGGGGCACGTGGGCCCAGAGGCACTCTGGAAAATGATGATCACTGGTGCAATTGCTTCATGCTTTATTCTGCAATGTGACTGATCACTCTGAGTAGAACATTTAGGAAACAAAAGGAAAGGGAAAAGGCACTGCAGCAATTGCTACCACTACCAACATCAGCCCAGAAACCCCTGAAGCTCTGGAGCTTCAGTAGACAAAGACAAAGTAGGTCAAGGTTCATACTTAAGGGTTTCCCTCTCCCATGGGGATGCTTAAAAACATCTCAGTCTGTGTCTTTGCTTTCCTCAGGATCTGAAAATTCAGCACTTCTCAAGAAAAGCACTTTCTTCCTTCTTCCACCAAAGCTTTCTGCAAATTTCTTGGCTTCGCTGTAACCATCTTCTCTGGACTCTCCCTGTTAGGCTAAAGCTTGTGGCAGGAAGGAGGAGTTGCTAGTGGGGGAGAAGCCCAATGGGTCACTTTCCCAGTTTGCCCAGCCAATCAGTTCACCCACGACATTCAGACATGGTCTCTGTGTTGATACTGACCTGTTGGAGAGATGCTGTGTCATGGCTTTTCAGCCTCCTCTGGGTGGATTTGTTTGGCCTGACAAGTTGACTTTTGGAGATAAATGCATATGATCGTTTTAAGGATAACTGGAGAAGAGAAGAAAAAAACTTCAGACACGCATCAAGTTCTGTGGGACCCTTTGCATGGCTGCTTGTAGCAGCAAGGGTGGGAAGAGGTAGCCTGGAAAGAGGATTTGCCTTTGGCCAATAGCTGAGTCCATCCCAGCCTCTCTCTCTCTCTCTCTCTGAAAGGAGGTGTTTTTCTTGGGCACTTTTACAAATAATCAGGAAGGAGAAGGAATTTTGCCACAGCTTTTTTCTGTTTTTTTTGAAAATCTGTTAAGTCTCTATCTCTTTATTGACTTCATGATGGTCAGAAATCCAACAAGTACGAAAGAGGATGTCACCTGTTGAATTTTTTCCTGCCAAATGCAGCTATTAAAAAGTTGGCGACCATGGTGGTGATGGTCATACCTATATTTATGTAGCACTTCTGACCTTCAAAGTGCTTCTCATATATCATCTTGAAAGTCTGGCAACAACGTTGTCAGGTAGGCAAGCCCTGTTGTCCCCATTTTGCAGGTGAAAGGGCTGAGGCCAAGGGGAAATGGCTTGGCTAAAGTCACTTAGTGAGTTTATTGCAAGATCTGAACAGTGCATTTCCACAGTTCCACAAGAGAAAAGAGACCAGTTCATTCCCTTTCCACTGCTAATGCTAGGTAAGCAGGACTGGCAGATCCAAAAAGCAGTGCTGGTATCCCCGCCCCAGTGCTGCTCAATCGTGGCAGCACCACTGGAGAGCAGAGGCACTGGAGTTGCTCATCAATAGTTAGCATCTGGACAGCAGGCTGAGAAGGCTTAAATAATGTCACCTGATCACATTCTTCCCCACTATGGTGAGATGTATTTTGACATAAATTCTATTTCAATTAAATAGTTCTCTCTCAATTTGCAACTAAACATTTGCATGTCAATTATACAACTAGACATATACATGCTCCCCTGGGTTGCTATCTCTTGAAACAGCTGAGGTCCCTGTAAGGAAAGGGAAACGCTACCAGATCCAGGGTTTGGAGATAGGCTGCGCTCATCTTGCAGCCTCTTGCATCAGCTCCTGGCTGGGTCAGTGGGTATAATAGGCCAGCCACCTTTAGGTCTTTGGAAATAGATGCAGCATTAGGGGACTGGAGAAGACCTACTCTGGGAGTGAGTACATGCACATCTGGGTGTTCTGCACCTTGATACAGCAGTGAACTATGTGTGATGAAACAGTCTGGACAACAGTTGGAGGGAGAGTGGCAAAAGCCATGCTGTGAAGCTGATTGAGTACAAGTAAAACAATATAACTGTACCTACTGTGTGGTGGTGAAGGCAGCCCATTTCTCTGACCCCATTGCATTCTCAAGCATCCGTCCAGCTGGGATTTTTCATATTGTCTAAGGTCTGTTAACATCTAATCCAGGGAGTGGAGTTTTAGACCCTTTGGAAGCCTACTGTGAATTGTTGCCCATCTCCATAGCAATCTTGATGCCACATTCACATTCACATTCACTGCAGTCTCTAGTGAGGTGTCCGGTGCAACATCTGCTGCAACCTCTTGGGATCAGTTTCAGTTGATGCAGCCTGATGACATGGACACAGTGAATACGACAATGCAACCAGTGATGTCTCTCCTCAACCCTTGTCCTTCTTGGCTTATTAAAGCTTGCCGAATGGACCCAGAGTGTGATCAGTGCATAACTGTAGGAGGACATGTTCTTGGCCACTCTGAAAGAGGCGGTGATCCAATTGCTCCTGAAAAATCTCCCTTTGGACCCATTTATTTGTGACAACTGCCACCTGGTTTTAAATACTGCCATTTTAGGGAAAGTGATCAAGAGGGTTGTGGCACAACAATTGCAAGTATTGGATGAACCAGAGGGCCAACAAACTGACTTGGAGTCCTGGCAAGACAGAAATACTATGGGTGGCTGATTCCTGAGTTGAGATAACTGCTCAATTGCCTGCTTTGGATGGTGCCATATTCCCCTTGAAATTGTTCATAGTTTGAGGGTGCTCCTGGATCCATCTTTGCTACTAGAGGCCCAGGTAGCCTCAGTGGCTACAAGTGTCTATGACCAGATGTGGCTGCTAAGATAACTACAGCTGTTCTGGACCAGGATAGCCTGGCCACTGTTATCCATGCACTGGTAACCTCCAGACTAGATTACTGCAATGCACTCTGTGTGGGGTTGGCCTTGAAGTCATTCCAGAAGCTACAGCTGGTGCAAACTCCGGCTGCTCACTGGGGTAGGTTATCACCAATATGTTACCCCACTGCTGAAATAATTGCACTGGCTGCCCATTGGCTACTGGGCTAAGTTCAAGGTGCTGATTTTGGTGTATAAAGCCATATATAGCATGGGGCCAGGATATCTGAATGATTGTTGATCACTGTGCTCTGCTGGTGAGGACCTCCTGCATATATCAGGAGGTCCGTTCCACACAATACAGGAATTGAGTGTTTAGTGTTGTAGCATCTACCCTTTAAAATTCCCTCCCCTTAAATATTTGACAGGCACCATCTCTGTTATCTTTACAGCATCTACTGAAGACCTCCCTCTTCCAATAAAGCCTTTTAACTAGAGACCTTTATTCCAGTCTGCATTTGTACTGGAATTGTTTTGAAGATGTATACAAGGAACTCTATATTTGCCCCTTTAAAGGAAAAGCAGCTAAGAGGGACAAAATTATTTTTGGAAAAGAAGAGGTGGCAGGAAAAGGTGAATAACCCAATGCCCATTACTCTTCCTTCTATCCTAATTGCAGCTTGAAATGTCTTCTTGTCATTTAAAAAAATATCTGGTAAAATATGACAGAACTTCATTTATTTTTCCATTTGGCCCCCTGGACAGACCTGTAGCCAGGGGAGGGGAGCAAATGGGGGTGGCCCTCTAGGATTTGGGAGGGAAATTGTATTCTTTTTAATTTGTGACATGGCAGACAATAACAACCTCCATTTAAACAATGATAGTTTGTTTTAAGAACAAGAACAATTTAAGAATAGGACACTGAAAAATTCAGTAACACAGGGTGAGTGCACAACAAAAGCCTCATCTGGAAGAGCCCCCCCCCCAAGTCTGGTCACTCAAGATTTTCCTTGATGACAGCGGATTTTTCATGATCACAATTTATTTATTTATTTGTTTGTTTGTTTCATTTATAGACCGCCCATAGCGAGTGGCTCTCTGGGCGGTGTACAAAAAGGTTATAATACAAAATATCAACAATAAAATCAGACAACAAACAATAAACACAAGCAGCAATTACCCTATAATTACTTATGATCTTGAACAAAACCAGCCTGTGTAGTAACATGACCTTTGAAGAGTTAAATATTAAAACTGTGTATTATGGGCTAGAGTTAGACTCCAACCCTTGAACTTTCCTTTGCTCTGCTTTTCAGTTTTAGTTGTGCTGTCTACACAGACAGCACAAAAAAAGCATGTTTGTTTGTCCGCAGTAAATAGTAAAAGATTGTTTATTCTGCAATTATGATAATGAGTGGATCTGGATTGGGTCCTTATTGCTAAAGGGTGAATTAAGAGAGATAAGTGAAAGTGATCTGAAAAAATGGTTACCCTTTAGGTTTTTAAATCATTCACTATACTCACAATCATAGTGACTATTTTTCTTCTTTTTCTTGATTACTTGATAGCAAAGAATGAAAATAGCCCTAGAGAAATAGACATATTGTTGTGTATACTACAGTTAGCTGTATGAACACCTAGCCTGTAACTCAGGCCTAATTTCTTATTTCCCCAGCATGCACAGCTCAGCATGAGGCCTTTGCAAGGTTTCTGGACAGAAAAATCAACCCAGCAACCAGTAAAGAAAAATCAATTTCTTTCCTCAATTAGTTTCCAATTGCTTAGTTCATCCTCTATATAGCAGCCAGTTAAAGTTTTCCCTTGTTTGTCCAACAGAAAAGAAAATCTAAAGACTAGAAGGAGGGACTCTCAAGCAAGAGTTAACAAACACACCCTATAGTCTTTATTTTCTTTCTGCTCTTCCCTAAACTTGTAGCATGGACATGTTTGTTTTTCAGGTTGCATCTAAAACAGAGACACCTAACACAGCATCAAAGCCAAGCTCAGGAGCTCACTGTCTTTACCAAAGAAGTTCAGCTTATGAAGAATTGGAACACAGGGACAGACAACAGATGAAAGGGGACTGTAGCTATAGGCAAAGTTAAACTTTTGAGTCTGGTATTCTTGGGGTTCTCCTAAAAAAGGGTAAGGCCATTCAACAGATTAAACTTCATTCATGTAAGTTAACAGTCTCTGGATGGAGGAGGAATGATGGGGAAGGTCACAGCCCTGCCCTTCTCCTGGCCTGGCCTTCACATCCTCTCTACCAGTGGCACTATGTGCCTCTCCCCTCCAATGCCCCACTTAGAAATGTGGCTGCCCCACCTAACATCCTGGCTACAGGGCCCCACCTGGCTACAGGGTTGCCCCAGGAGACAGATTAATGTATAGTTTGACTCTGTTGCTCTCCTGTCCTGGTATGATCATGAAGAGAGCATTAGACTTTGCACCATGTCCAGGGGAAAGCTTGGCAAGATCTTCAGACATCTTCCCAGATTTGTCAATTACCCACCAAGTTTCAGGATAGGGAGTACTTGTTAATAGAAATGGCTTCTTAACTGTAAAAAGTTGCCCCTTTCTTTTTTATCACCACCGAAGGCAGCACCAGTAGAGCTCTTTGCAGCACAGCCACCATTAGCTCCACCAGGATAATGTTATGGCTATGTCATGGCACTCATTCTAGGGAAAGGTTGTGGCAGCCACCATCCCACCTCCCAATGAACCTCAGAATAGGCTGCATCATATTTGGAGGTCGCTGTGCCATTACAATTCTGCTGCTGTTTGTGGCATTGACAGTGGCAACAGAAACAAAAATAAAGAAGGGAATGGCTCTTTACAACTCAAAAAATGCCACCAACTGCTCAACACCTCCTACCCTGAAATTTTGCCTTCCTGTCTAAAAATGCTGCATTTGCCAACTGCATATGGAGGGGCATTTTCTATTATTCACACAGTAATTTAAAAGTAACCAATAATTTATGTCATTGTAGGAATAATCTAGGACTAAGTGGATATGCCCCTCCAGATTCTTTGCCCCTTTGTAAAAAGCACATTTGGGCCATTTCAGCAATTTTAGGGAGGGGAAAATTTGGGATGGGTGCTGCTTACCAGTTACAATATCTTACTTCAAAGTAGCCAGTAAGTTATGTCAAGAAATTATAACAAGCAATTGCTACTCGAAACATTCAAAAACTTTATCTTCCAGAAATTGCTCTCCCCCTGCCACTTTGGGCCCCCTTCTTTCCTTCATCTGGATTTTGAGCTAAAAATTCACAATTGCAAATTTTGGCACCACACTGTATTTAATATTTTCTGCTTATAATATAATGCAATATTAGAACATTTCTACTTTTTGTAACAAACCTTTGTATATATTGCATTTTTTTATATATTGGGTCAAATAATTATTCCAATTGGTTCTATAAAATTTTGATCTAAACTAAAGGAGGATCAGTATGTGTTTCTGGTATCATTTATTTTTATATGTATTTATATAATCATAAAAAAGTATATGGATATAAGACTTCTCTTGGATTTTTTCTGAGAAACGTTATAGTTATGATTATATTTTATAAAACAAAATGTGCAGAAAAGTGTGTTGTAAACATTTTTTTAGAAGTACAGTATTTAAAATCCCCAAATGGAAAAAATAGGGCTCAAATGTGGAACTTTTAATTATTTTTTAAAAATATCAGGTTATTTTGATCATCGTTCATCTAGAATTCTATGCAAAGTCAAACTGTTATATATCCATCTGACGCCTAACATGTGCTCTTTGAGATGTTTTTATTCATTCTGTCTTAAGTACTTCAAGGGATGTTGAGCTTTATATTGAACTAAGTCAAAAAACAAAATCAGCATCATAAAAGTGTATAAAAGGGGAGATTTCCTGTATCTGGTTTCAGGAGATTTTTTGCAAGTGATCAAGCACGTGTTCCTAAACATACTGGTGAAAGATATGCTTTGGTTGTCAAATGTTTGAGCACTCCTAACACATTGGGCCCAGAAATTAACTGTAAGCTAGTGCAGGTGAGAAAGAACCAGAATGATGTCACCAGCCTCGCTGCGATACTCTGCATCAATGGAAATTTCTGGACTATCTTCAAAGGCAGCCCCATGTACAACACACCATAGTAATCCAAACCAGCATGGATCACTGCAGCCAGCTTCTCTACTTCTAGATAGTTGTAGCCAGGACACCAACCTAAACTGGTAAAAGGCACTACATGCTACTAAGGCCATTTGAGATGCTAATGACAATTATGGATCCAAGAACACCACCCAAGCTACATACATGATCTTTCAGAGGGAGTGTAACCCACTCCAGCACAGGTTGAATCCCAATCATCTGGACAGTGGAATTGCCTCCTAACAGTGCTCTGTCAGGCCTGGACTGAGATTCAATTTGTTGGCCATCATCCAGTCCGTCAACAACATTCACACATAGCAAAAACTAAGCTTTGAAAGTTAGCAAGTGTCTGTTCAAAAGCCTCTAAATTTGCAGTTTTGTTTTTACATTATTTTGAAGGTTGCAGAATCACCACTGCTTTAGAAGACCCATCCATTTTATTAATTGGTGTAACGTAGGAAACCTTTTTAAAATAAATCTAAACCTTACAAAACTGATGGATGCTTATATACTGTCTAAATCAATAAACTAGCTACAGAAAATCCAGCAGAGTTTGTGTTATAAGAACAGCAAGACACAAAGGGGAAATGTTATATTCAAGATTCATTGTTCCACATATCTCCAATATGTCTTCTCTTATTAATGTATCCTTCTTAAATTAAACAGTACAATTAAACAGTTCTGCGGGTGATATCCAACTAAATCATAGTCAGGGTAGGTCCACTAAATTAAATTTAAATAGGTCTACTCTGACTATGGCTAATATTGGACATCACACTTTGTCCTATATTGGTGGGAAAATGGGCACAATCCAGCATAATCACTAGACCCAAAGAATCACCTTTAGCCATATGAACTTGCCCAGACGCAGTATCACCAGCTGAGGCCTTTCTCTACAGGCCACCTCTGATGAAAGGACAGGAGGGTGATCATGAGAGACAGCGCTGACACCAAAGGGTGGCCAAATCAGGCCCTGGCTGAGGGGCCCTGCGGCCAAGAGGGACCCCTGAAGGACCCCTTGTTAGGGTGGGAAAGTAGTGCTCCCCTGCCACAGATTGCAGGGACGGAGCTTCCAGGCCACCACCCGTTCACTTATTCCACCTACCTCTCTCCTGTCTTCTGCTGCTGCACATAAACCAAGATGGCGGTGGAACTTTCTTTAAGGGGCTGTTGCCCCTGTCGCAATCTTGGTTGATGGCAGGCATGTGCATGCACGTAGTGTACCGCGCAGGCATGCCATCAACCAAGATGGCAGCAAAGGCATCAATCCCTTAGAGAAGCCTCCGTCGCCATCTTGGTTGATGGCAGCCCTGCGCACACAGCGTGTGCAGCAGCAGAAGACAGGAGAGAGGTAGGTGGAACAGGCATGAGCCACATGCCTGTAGCAGGCTGGTACCCAAGGGCCCAGTCATGCCTGGTGCTGGCCCTGATGAGAGAACAGGCCTTCTCTGTAGCAGCCTCCCCAGTTTATGGAATGCTCATGCCAGGGGAACCTTGTCATTATTTAAGTGCATGGCAAAGATATTTTTGTTTTCCCAGACATCTGGGTAGCACCAATGATATGATATTGTTTTGTTAAATGTTTTCAATATGTTGATGTGATTGTATCTTCTTTTTGCTGGTTTTTTTCACTTGTTTCAGGAAGGGCCCTGTCTCACTAACCAATTATTTATTTATTTATTTAATTCAATTTTTTATACCGCCCATAGCAAGGCTCTCTGGGCGGTGTACATCAAATAAAAATATATTTACATTCAATTTAACCACCTAATCACCAAATCAACAATTTAAACATATAACAAAAGCAAGATTAACATAATAAACCCATATTAAATACAAATCAAAAGTAATTCAAAGAAAAAGATGGAACATATAACAATTAGTTTTTTTGACAGTGTCACCAAGCATATAGATTGAGATGATGCAGTTGACATAGTGTACTTGGACTTTCAAAAGGCTTTTGACCAAGTACCTCACCAAAGACTCCTGAGTAATCTTAGCAGTGATGGAATAAGAGGAGAGGTACTCTTATGGATCAGGAACTGGCTAGGAAACAGAATGCAAACAGCAGGAACAAATGGACAGACCCCAATGGAGGGATATAGAAAGTGGAGCCCCCCAAGGATTGGTGTTGGGACCTGTGCTTTGTAGATTGCTTGATCACAAACAATCTAGAGTTAGGGGTGAGCAATGAAGTGGCCAAGTTTGCTGATAGTACTAAATTGTTCAGGGTTGTTAAAACAAAAAGGAATTGTGAAGAGCTTCAAAAGGATCTCTCCAAATTTAGAAAATGAGCAGTAAAATGGCAAATGCAATTTAATGTAAACAAGTGTAAAGTTATGCATCTTGGAGCAAAATCTTAATTTCACATGGGGTCTGAACTGATAGTGACTGACCAGGAATGAGATCTTGGGGTCATAGTGGATAGCTCGATGAAGATGTCAACCCAATGTGCAGCAGCTGTGAAAAAGGCAAAATCCATGCTAGGGATCAATAATATTGCAAATAAAATAACCAATATCATAATCCTATTATACAAATCTATGGTGTGACCGCATTTGAAATACTGTGTACAATTCTAGCCACCTCACCTCAAAAAGGCTATTGTAGAGTTGGAAAAGGTTTGGAAAAGGGCAACCAAAATGATCAAGGGGATAGAGCAACTTCCCTGTGAGGAAAGGTTGCAGCATTTGGGGCTTTTTTAGAGAAAAGGCAAGCAAGAGGTGCCATGATAGAAGTGTATAAAATTATGCATGGCATGGAGAGAGTGATAAATGTTTTAAGAGCAGCTTTCACCTCGCATTCTAAAATTTCTGGCTCTTCATCATACGGTTCCTCCATGAATGAATCTGTCATCCTGGCATCTCATTTATAGAGTTCTTCAGTGTATTGCTTCCATCTTCCTTTTATTTCATCTCGGTCAGTCAGTGTGTTCCCCTGTTGATTATTCAACGTCCCTACGCTTGGTTTAAATTCCCCTTTCATTTCTCTAATCTTTTGGAACAAGGCTCTTGTTCTACCCTTTTTGTTGTCCTCTTCCATTTCTATACAGTAACTATTGTAATAGTTCTCTTTGTCCCTATGTACTAGTTGCTGTGTTGTTGCATTTAGGCTTCTGACTGTGTTTAAACATTGATTTATACAGCAAGCCTATTGTTGTCTTTGTTAGCTCAAAGTGAATTGAAAATAATCAATGTAAGTGGAACCTGCAACAAAATGTTACAATGTGGAGTGTTCCTGTTCAGTGTTCCAGTCAGTCATCCATGCTCTCCTCCAAAATACTCCATTCTGTTCCCCCTCTCACCTGATTTTTCATTCCCGCCCCTCTCCCAGCATTCAGTCAGCATTCTGTTGCCACTGAGTAAACTCAGTCCTAATTGGCCTGTTTCTGTCATTCCCTCCCATTGTGTTTTTCTCCCAAAGGGAACTACTGCAAATTTGAATCACACTTGCCTCTAAGCTTCCAAAATAAATTATATTAAAAGTAGATAAAATTAATGTTTCTCTTTTCACAGAAAAAGTATGAGTTTATATAGTGAAGAAGTAATTGCTTTAGAATATATTTAAAACCCATTCTAGTTACAAAATATAGCATAATACAAAAAAAAAATTTCCTTCTGTTAAACACTTACATTGACCTATGTTTTAGATTTGTTCAAACTACTGTATTCACTACATGATCTGTGTATATTAAAAATATTCCTCCATCTTTCAGGAGCCAGACCAGCTCATATAAATCTGACTTCCAGCTGATTCACTGTATTGCATGAGCCATACAAAGCTCTGCTAGAATAATTAATAGGTACGATATTTGATGCAGTATAAAAAACTCAATTTCATGAGTTCATAACTGTAAGAATCACTAAAAATGTGTAATATAATATAATAGTTTTTTTGCTAAGGCATAATGACTAGGTAATTTAAAATGGTAACTCTTGAGATTAGCAATATAACTGATGGCAGAGCAGTTAGAAGAACTACGATGCTGATTTAACCAATGGAAAAACAGCCTGAAAAGAACAAATTACACTGGTTATTCATCAGCCTTGCAAAGATCAAGCTGCCCAATAGCTAGTGTTCTGTTCCCTTTAAAATCATTCCACATGTTCAGAACCAGATCCTCCCTCCCTGCCTCCCCCCTCCCTCTATCAACATATTGTTTTGCCTTATCTTTGTTGTTAATGAATTACACTGGGTTAAAAAAAAATCCCCATAATGTTAATTGGATATTTAGTTCCCTCACAACTGTCAGAGGAGCCTGTTAGATTAGATCAAAGTCCATCTAGTCCAGCATCCTGTTTCCCACAATGGGTATCTAGATGGAAAATCCATTCATAAGACCATGAAGGCAACCCTTCCCACTGTTTGGTTTTAATATGTTTTTAAAGATGTTGTGTTTTAATATATATTAAAGTCTGTTTTAAGATGTTTTAGAGTGTTTTTAGTGTTTTTGTTTGCCGCCTTGGGCTTCTTCTGGGAAGAAGGGCAGGATATTAAATAAATAAATAGTTTGCCACCGTCCAACTGGTATTCAGAGTTACATTTCCCTCTGAACACTTACTGATTTTACTGTAAACATTTCTATGCCGCTTGTTTCTTCAAAAAGACTCAAGATAGCTAACAAATAGTAAAAAAACATAATAAAACAAACTTAAAAATACATTTAGAGAAAGAAGTTAAGAATATTCAGCTTGTTTAACCAATTCCAGCAGCTCATACAAAAGTAATGTAGATGTAAGTAAATAAAAATTAGACAACTAACCAAAGACGTTTATAAAAGCCAAGTTTTCACTAACCACCTGAAGCAGTAAAGTGATGGGGCCCGATGGATCTCACTCAACAAGGCATTCATTGGGAATGTGCAATGACAGAAAAGACCCTGCTCCTACACCAAACTGCTCTCCCAAGGCTGAGGGATCTAGAGCAGGACCTCAGGCGATGATCAGATATTTGTAGGAAGGAACATACAGAAAAAGATGGTTCCTTAGGCATCCAGATCGCAAGCAATTAAGGATTTTAAAGGTTAAGACCAGCACATTGAATTGAACCTGGAAACTAACAGCCAGCCAGCACAAATCAAACAGAACCAGTGTGATAAAATCAGACTGTATAGTTCTCATTAACATTCTAGGTGCAGCATTTTGCACTAATTGAGGTTTCTGAATGCTTTACAAGAGCAACCCCATGGAGAACACATTGCAATAGTCTAATCCAGTAATTCTCAAGCTTATTTTCCCAAGGGCTACTTGAACATTGCTTAGGATCTTGGTAGATCACTTAATTATTTTTCTGCCTATTGTAGCAATTGTAATGTGCTGTACTAGATGCTGTATTTCTATTGCTTCTTTTATTTCTTATATTGTATTTATTGTATTACAATTTGAATTCCATTAGACACAATATAAAATACAATAATAAATAATAAAATGCAATATAAAGAAATAGAAGATGCAATAGAAATACAATTAAAAATCAATATGAATATTTAATGCACTGCACCTCCTGTTCACAGCTACTGTTCCAGCCATTTTTCACAGACACAGCACAGACCACCTGAATGAGGTTTGCAGACCACAGGTGGCCGAGGACCACAGTTTGGGAACCCCTGGTCTAATCTAAACATGACCTCTCTCTCTCTCTCTCCCAGCATGGGTTATCCACTATGGGGTTTGGGGAACCTCTGGCCCTCCCAATGTTGCTGAACTACATCTCATATCATCCTTGGCCATTGGTTATGCTTGCTGGAGCTGATAGAAGTTATAGTGCAGTAACATCTGGAGGGTCAAAGGTTACCCACACCTGCACTAGGGTGTCCAAGGCAGTTTCTGTGCCAAAACCAGATCAAACTCCAGACTGGAAGGGATCTAAATAATGTTGCATCTGAAAACCTCTGCAGCTGCATTGCTATGAAAATCACCCTTGCCCACACACCTTCATGAACATGAAAGTTCCATTTCTAATAACCACTGATTCTTCATTAAGTTAGTGACCATCGCCACATCTTGTGTCAATGAATTACATAAATTAGTTCATTGTTATCGAAGGAAAAAAATCTGTTAATTCTATGAACTCTGTCTACACCATGCACAATTTTATAGATTGTTCCATATACCCCCTTAGTCATCTTTTTTTGCTGAACTTAAAAAACCCAAATGTCTTAGGCTATTTTCAGAAGAGAAGGCACATAACCCCCCTGATCATTTTGATTGCTCTGTCTGTATCTTTTCCAGCTCTATGATATCCTTGTTGAAATGAGGCAACCAAAAATGCACACACTATTTATTTATTTATTTATTTATTGCACTTGTGTACCGACCCATAGCCGAAGCTCTCTGGGCGGTTTACAGGAATCAAAAACATTAAAATAAATATACAATTTAAAACACATATTTTAAAAACAATTTAAAACACAATTTTAAAATTTAAAACAATATAAAAACTATTTATTTATACTACTCAAAATGTGGCAGCACTGCACTTTTCTATAAAGGCTTTACAATACTGCCAGTAAAGGATCTTTCAGTGATAATCCTTAGCATGGAATATATCTTTTTTATTGCTGCTACACTAAGTGTGTTTTTATAGAGCTTCCTTTGTGGACAGTCACTGCTGTTTCACACACTATCAGTTCATACGGTGTTTGGATGTTTTGCTCCGATGTGTGTCACTTTACATTTATTTACCTTGAACTTCATATACCATTTTGTGGCCCATTCACCCAGTTTAGACATATCCTTTTGGAGCTCTTCACAATCTATTTATGTTTTCAGAATCCTGAATAATTTGGTGTCATCTGCATTTCGCCATCTCACTGCTAACCTCTGCTTCCAGATATTTTTTACTGGCTTAATCCTTGGGGGATCCAATTAATAATTTCATTCCATTGTAAGAACCTTTGGCTTCTGCTTCTTGTTACTGATCTATGAGGACCTATCCTTTTATCCCATAAAACTAAACTTATTCAGGACTGTTTGGTGAGGGATTTTGTCAAGAGCCTTTTTGAAGTTTAAGTATATAATATCTACTGGTTCACCCCTAGTGGATGTTGGCCTTCTCAATGAAGTCTGATGAGACAAGATATCTCTTTGCAGAAGCCATGCCTATTCTTCCTTAATAAAACTTGTTTTTAATTGTTCTCTGCCAATTTACCTAAAACAGATATTAGACTAACTGTCCTGTTATTGCCTGGATCCTTCATCCCATTCCTTTTTTAAAAATAGAATTCTACCTGCTACTTTCCAATCATCTGATAAGGTCAATTTTAGTGACAAATATGCAATTTTATCACTGAATTCTTTAAGACCTCTCAAGATCTCTCAGTTGTATGCCATCCGGTGACTTTTTTATTTCTAATATGTAAATTGGACCTAGATCTTCAATTTCTTTCTATCTCTTATCTGACTCAGTTCTTCAGTCACCCTCCCTGAATGCAATAAGTTCAAGTGTGGGTATCTGTCCAACATATTCCATGGCGAAGAACAACACAGAAAATTGATCCAACTTTTCTGTGCTGTATAATGGTCTAACAGCCCTTCTACTGAATTTCCTGCTTCTGATGTAAATAAATTTATCTACGATTTCAGGAATACATTCAAACTTTGTTTGGCTTGACTTATTGTCAACTTACAGTTATCCTGCCAGAGTTTGTGATCCTTTTTGTTCAGTTCATTTAGACAAGACTTCCACTTTCTGTAAGATACTTCCTGCTTTTTACACTTTCTCTGCTCACTAATGACACAGTAATCCGTTTGGACTTGTATGAAGCTGCATGTGGTATACATTCTACTGAGCTTCTGTGATTTTATAAGTTTCAATAACTTCTCATTGTTTTGGAGAGATCGGATCCTCTTGACTTTCTCTTTCAACTTACTTTTCATTAATTCCATTCTTTTTGAGAAGTTTCTTGTTTTAAAATCAAATGGGACTGTGCTAGAGTTTCTGGAAACTTTCTATTTACATATGTTTGTGTACGATGTTCATCATTACAATTAGGGATACTTCATAGAATCACAGAATAGTAGAGTTGGAAGGGGCCTATAAGGCCATCAAGTCCAACCCCCTGCTCAATGCAGGAATCCAAATCACAGCATTCCCGACAGATGGCTGTCCAGCTGCCTCTTGAATGCCTCCAGTGTCGAAGAGCCCACTACCTCTCTAGGTAATTGGTTCCATTGTCGTTAGGAAGTTTTTTCTGATGTCCAGTCGACATCTGGCTTCCTGCAACTTGAGCCCATTATTCTGTGTCCTGCACTCTGGGATGATTGAGAAGAGATCCCGGCCCTCCTCTGTGTGACAACCTTTCATGTACTTGAAGAGTGCTATCATATCTCCCCTCAGTCTTCTCTTCTCCAGGCTAAACATGCCCAGTTCTTTCAGTCTCTCCTCATAGGGCTTGGTTTCTAGTCCCCTGATCATCCTTGTTGCCCTCTTCTGAACCTGTTCCAGTTTGTCTGCATCCTTCTTGAAGTGCGGAGACCAGAACTGGACGCAGTATTCAAGATGAGGCCTAACCAGTGCGGAATAGAGGGGAACTAATACTTTACACGATTTGGAAACTATACTTTTGTTAATGCAGCCTAATATAGTTTTGCCTTTTTTGCAGCCACATCACACTGTTGACTCATATTCAGCTTGTGATCAACAACAATTCCAAGATCCTTCCCACATGTCATATGGCTCAGCCAAGTATCCCCCATCTCATAACAGTGCATTTGGTTTCTTTTTCCTAAGTGTAGAACTTTGCATTTATCCCTGTTGAATTTCATTCTGTTGTTTTCAGCCCAATGCTCCAGCCTATCAAGGTCCCTTTGAATTTTGTTTCTGTTTTCCACGGTATTAGCTATGCCCCCCAACTTTGTATCATCTGCAAATTTGATAAGCATGCTCTGTACCTCCTCATCCAAGTTGTTAATAAAAATGTTGAAGAGCACTGGGCCCAGGACCGAGCCCTGTGGTACCCCACTCGTTACTTCCACCCAGTTTGAGAAAGAACCATTGATCAGCACTCTTTGAGCACGATACTGTAGCCAACTGTGGATCCACTTGATAGTTGTTCCATTCAGCCTACATTTAGCTAGCTTGCTAATCAGAATATCATGGGGCACTTTGTCAAAACTTTGCTGAAGTCGAGATATATTATGTCCACAGCATTCCCACAGTCTACCAGGAAGGTTACCCAATCAAAAAATGAGATAAGATTAGTTTGGCAGGATTTGTTCTTCATAAATCCATGTTGGCTCCTAGTAATCACGGCATTGTTTTCAAGGTGCTTACAGATTGACTGCTTTATCATCTGCTCCAGAGTTTTTCCAGGGACTGATGTTAGGCTGACTGGTCTGTAGTTCCCTGGTTCCTCCTTTTTGCCCTTTTTGAAATAGGGACATTAGCTCTCCTCCAGTCATCCGGCACTTCACCAGTCCTCCACGATTTTGCAAAAATAATAGACAGCGGTTCAGAGAGTTCTTTTTTTTTCAATTAATTTTTATTCAGATTTTCAAAACCAGAACAATACAAAAAAACAAACACAGATCAATACAATAAAAAAGCAAAAAAAAAGAATAAAAACTATTGACTTCCGATTTGTCGTAGTTCAGCTATAAGTCTATAATATATAACAAGCCTGTCTCTTAATAGATTATAAAATCACCTTCCTCCAGCGGTTATCTTAGTTGGTATCAAATCTCATTAACATCATATCATTTTATTCTTCCACAAAAAGTCAAAGAGAAGTTTCCAATCCTTAAGATATATGTCCATCATTTTTTTTCTAGATAAACATGTCAATTAATCCAACTTATCAAGTCTATTAAGTCCAGTAATTTCAAATCGCTCTTCTTCCATTATCCGTGTTGGTTCCATCTTCCATCTTCCATCTTTACGCACCCAATAATCTTGCTGTCATAGTCATATAAAAAGAGTCTGATAGGAATTTCCTTTATCACAGATATTTCCTTGCCATCAATTCTGAATGTATCACTGAAATATTGTTGCAAAGCCGCATCTCTGTTCCTCTTTTTTACAGAATACACTAGCACATATCTTGAAGTTTTTTCCATTGACACAAAACAGGAATTAATTCTGTTAACTTTCTCCATTTCAAGTTCCATCAAATCCTTCCAGTCCAGGAATTTTTTTGAACCGATAATATCTTTATCTCCAATCTTTTCATCAATTCCTTCAGGGACAGCGCTGAGTTCCAAACCATAATATTTGTCTCCAGGATCCATCACAGCCAGGAAATCCAAATCTTTTTCCAAGTCCATATTTAATCCAATCTCCATAGTTTGAACCTTGCCTTTAATTTTTCTTTCATCCTTTTTTGGTTTTCCAGGTCTATCTTTATTCTCCTTTCTCATAGAATCCTGAATTTCTTTCAGCTCCTGTCTCATTTCGTCAAATTCAATTCTCAACGCTTGTCTATTATTTCTCAGTTCTTGTTTTATTGACTTAATCCCATTCATTATTTTCTGAAACATATCTAAAGATAAAGTCCCTTCTTGTACATCCATGATCTTCTTAATTGTCATTCTTAAAACCAAAGGAACAAAACTCCTTCAATTTTCAATGTCCCAAGCAAAGAGCAGTTTATTTATTTATCCAGTTACAAAGGAGTTAATCTTTCAAACCAACTGACGTCACACTCTAGACAGTACGGATTTCCTTATCTCTTATATGCCCAGAAGTGCAAAAACAGCTTTAGTTCACAGCATCCAAATAACTAGTTGCAGAAGGAATGAGCAGATTCGTCAAAAAAAAAAAGACCGGAAAAAATAGTCCCAGACATATATTACACAGAAGTCTTATAAATCAAAAAATTACCCAATCAGAAACCCCTCATCCATTGTAATCTTTATAATGCTGATTTATATGCCAGCTTTTTGCAATAAAAAAAGATAGGCTATTTTTATTTTCTTCCCCCTTAGTTCCGTGAGTAAAAGAGAAGGTTTTGACTCACCCAGGTTTTCTTAATTGCTGGTTCCTTGACAAATCTCTTTAACTGTATAGATAACAAAATAATGAGCATAGACAGGAGGATGCTTGCCTGTTAATCCGTTTTTCTTTGAAGAAAAAAAAACGGCTCACTTATTCAGCTGAGCTAGTTAGAAATCCTAGCTCCGTCCGAGCTGTTGGAAGACCTTCTTTCACAGACAATTCTAATGAATTCCAGTCTCCAACAAACACAACAAAGCTGTGTGGGAAATCTCACGTTCCTTCCTTATCCGGAAGAAATTATCCCCAGTCAAAAAAGCCCTTTTGACTGGATTTAAAACTGAAAAAGTTTCATCCAAGACGGGAGCCCGTCTCAGAGGCAGCACAGGCGGAGGGATCCTCCTGGGAAGTCCCGGTTCAGAGAGTTCTTTGGCAAGTTCCTTCAATACTCTAGGATGCAGTTTATCGGGGCCCTGCCAATTTAGGTATTCCTTGACTGTTTGTCTGTGAAGCTCAAGCTCCAATCCTGCCCCTTCTACTTCATGTTTCCCGGGAGGGTCATAGACCCTTTTTTGGGAGAAGACTGAGCCAAAGTAGGAACTGAGCACTGCCTTTTCTTTGTCATCTGTTATCATTTTGCCTTCCTCATTGAGTAGCTCTACCACTTGAGGAATCAGTCTTGGTCAAAACCATAACATTGGCAGAACAAATGTGCCTTAATCTGATCCCTACAAAACAGATTGTGTAGGGGTCAGCTGGATCTCTAAGGGGAGGGAATTCCACATCTGGGGCGCAACAACAGAGAAGGCCCTGCTCTGTAACATTGCAACATAGGGTTGTCAGGTCTCCGGTTTTTGCCTGGAGACTCTGGATTTTTGGGGTCTTCTCTGGGACTCTGGGTGAGTCACCCCAATCTCTGGACTCTCAGTTTTCATTTAAAAAAATTAAGTTCATAGGTGGATAGACACCAAAAGTTAGTCGTCACCACCCCCTGCATCTTCTGTTAAATGAGTTCATAGATTACTGCTCTAACCCCACCCTTTCAGATTTGTAGCCAATAAGTGAAGCCGGGGTGGTGATTGACAAGGGATTTGTTAACCTCCAGGCAACAGCTAGAACCCATTGCAAGTCCGGAAAATCATTGCCTTTTCCGGATTGTCTGAAAATCTCATAAATTGAGTATGTTTATAACTTTCAGCAATAGCAAAAATCCCTTTATGTGTGCAGGAGATCTAGAACAAAAGATCACAGCAGGATCTTGGTAGGCATGCTCAGTAAACAATTTCAGTGATTATTATAATAAGTGTACATGCAGAGGTTTTTTTAATTACTTGGAAAATAGCATATTATACATTTTCTCTTTCAAATAACTTGAACATAATTTTTTTAAAGTGTACATGCAGCTTATGATGCCATTACAATGCATTATACTTTTCTAATTATAAGGAGTCAAACGAGATTAACTTTTCCTGGGCTGTTGAAGAGGGCAGTTTGTCTAATTCATAGCCTGCTTTGAAAACCTTCCCAATATGAACCTTTAATCCCATACTTGCTTTTCTGGGAGTAAAGCTGCAATGCTAATCCTACATACTGGGAGTAAACCCCATTGAATTCAGAGGGACTTACTTTTGAGTAGACATGGTTAAGATTGTGCTGTAAATCAATGGGACTTTTGAGTGAACATAGCAAAAGATTGTGTTGTAAATCTTTCTCTCCCTCCCATTCTTTTTGTAAGCAATTAGGCAGGACTTACCTAGGTGTCACTGGTTTTATTTGGTAGGAAACTAATACTTATTTTTTTTTAAAAAAAGCTCTGCCATGACCAACTGGTTTTGACAATAAATTATTATATGGGGTGTATGTATTTTTACATCTCCAGTGTGTGCGTATATGGAAGCTTTCCAACAACCCTGTTTGCTAGGGTTGGAAACTAAGGCAGCTCACAACAAGAAATAAATCAATCTAAAATCCAACAACCATTTTAAAAAGTATAAAACAGCTGCAAAACAGCTTAAAGTAGCATGATTCTGAATTTTGGGTTGAGTGAGTGACACTCATCACTTGAGGTTGCAGTCCTGTGCACACTTCCGTTTGAGTAACACCACTGAATACATTGGGACGCGCTTCTAAGTAACGTTCATAGGATTGCACAATAAATATATTTACAGGTTGTGTAAATAATAAACATATTTGAAATACATATGTACATATTTCTTCATACTATGTTTCAATATGTATCTGATTTCATGCTATGGTTGTGTATTATTATTTCCTCTACTTTTTAAGTGTACCCTTCTTCCTTGGGTCGATCATGGTTCCTCTCTGTTGTTTTTCACTTTCAGAGAGTGGCCTTTGCAGCTGTTTAGGGAAAGGAGACCTGGTGTTTAGCTTCAAGAGTGTACATGCATGCTGTGTCTACATTTGGGTGGGTGGGACCAACGCTGGGCTATTTAGTCCCACCCTACCTTTTCTTTGGAGAGCCAGCATTATGTAGTGGTTTGAGTGTTGGACTATGACCTGGGAGACCAGGGTTCAAATCCCCACACAGCCATAGAGCACACTGGGTGACCTTGGGCCAGTCACTGCCTTTTAGCCCCAGAGGAAGGCAATGGTAAAACCACCTCTGAATACCACTGAACATGAAAACCCTATTCATGGGGTCACCAAAAGTCAGAAATGACTTGAAGGCAGTCCATTTCCATTTACCTCTCCTTTGTCCTCTCCATTTTTGGGGTGATCACCTTCCCGCCCTTCATTCAGTATAGGCATTGCTGGTTGACATTCAGATGATTGGCCTTTCTAGCTGTTTTCTTTCTTTTGCCTAGCTGTATTGATCTGGTGGTGGGTGTACTTAGTAGGAGGTAGCCATTACAAGGTGAATTAGCCACATTGGCAGGTAGGTGTAGGAAGTTACCAGGTAATTAAAGTTTGGTGAGCACCCTTAGACTCCTTTAGGAGCAAAGTGCTGTGTAGTCCTGAGACTTGCCTTCAGGGCTGTGGGACTTTCTGGCATGGTAGGAAACAATAAAAAAAACCTGTTGTTATTAGGCCATTACCCTCCTATCTCTTAAATTACCGTGGAAGACGAATATCAGATTCCAAAGCTAATGACAAATCAAAATTGTGTTATGTTATCTGCTGAGACGTAAAAGGAAAATAAATACTGTTAACTGTCACTTTCCATTAATAACCGAAATTCAATTTCTTTTCAAACAAGCCTCCATGTCAAGAGACTAAAAATCTGTTTCACAAATGAGCTGGTAACCATTTGCATTACCAGCTTTCCAACAAGAAAAGAAATCAACTGTAATCACAATTCTTCCTTTTCTTTTTTTTAAAGGAAATTATATTTTCAACTGTATTACACAATTTAGCAGATTCTATGGTGCAGGTCTGAGGAACTTGTAAGCATTATGGTCAAAATGCTGCTTACAGGCCATATATTGTGGCCTGCCTGATACTTGAAAAAACTTTTTTCCCATTCCTAATGTGATAATAAAAAGGTTGTCAAGACCCTGATAGGCAGTATTTGGCTTGGTAGACCACATGGTGCACAGGGCTGCTGTAATTGGGTATGGAAGGGAATGTAACACTAGTGATGGCTTTTATTATTATTTAAAGGTGGAAGCTGAATATATCTTCCAGCATTTTCCACCCTCCCACGTTCCCTTGCATTATTAGCTTAGCAAAACAACATTAGAAACAACTGCAAAAACTGGACTTCCTTTATGCTTAAAGCCACTGTAAATTTAGTAGTGTGATTAAAATTAAAAAGACTAAAACGTGACAAAATCATACAAATTTACAAAAATACTACTCTCCAAACAAGAAACTGGTGGCTGAAAGCACACTATACAGAAAGAAGTTTAACTCACATAAAGCATATTCAGTCATATTCAAGACCAACTCGAAGACCTAGTCAAAACTTGAACAGGAGATAAGGGGAGTAAAAATGAAGTTATGTGGGGGGAAATGTGAAGGATCAGAAGTATAAAACTGCCTTGCTTGATTAGAGCTTGATCTGCTGTTTTTCCACAGTGGTAAGCCACTCAGGTTTGCCACCAAGGATACAGTCAACCAAGTGTTGCAGCCTATTGCCATTTCTGAGGAGTATGAGACATGTATATATTACATTCATGTTTTACTATTTTTAGTTATATACACATTTTAAATTGTGAAGAGGTCAAACACACACACACAAAGAGAGAGAGAGACAGAGAGAGAGAGGAGAATTTGTTATCACCGCTGAAATATGACAATTATTAGGTACTAAAAAGTCTTACAAAAATCTTGTTCAGAGCAATGTTGTCATAATTGTTCTAAATGCAGGATGTAGTTATACAGCCTGAAGGGGTGGTTAAGAAATTAAAATCCATGCAAAACAGCATGAAGGCAGCTAAAATAATACCTTATTAGAGTCACAGCAGGTTTGAATACCCCAGAACAAGAATAGTAAGTAAAATAGAATGATTAAATAACAAAAGTACAAAACTTGATTCGGGCCAGCGATTTGACCTTCACAAATGGAAACCTACTTTATTTGTCACTAGCTGAAAAAACAATGTGACATTAGCAGAAAGACTAAAGGAAAACTGTGATGACTTAGTAGAAAATCTGGGGGGGAAACCCCAGCTAAATCTTTCAAGGCAGTTAATTTATTTATTTTATTTATTTTATTTATTTTATTTTATTAGATTTATATACCGCCTGACTAGCATTAGCTCTCTGGGCGGTGAACAACAGAATATAAAAATACAAAACATCTCAGATCTCATAATAAATACAGCATAAACATATATAAAGAAATCAAAAACAATTACAACAAAATTTAAAATTAAAACGAGTTACATATTAAAACGCCATAGCAGAGGCAAGTCTTAACCTGGCGCCGAAAGGAGAGCAATGTTGGCGCCATACACACCTCTTCAGGGAGACTCTTCCACAGTTTGGGGGCCACCACTGAGAAGGCCCTAGATCTTGTCACCGTCCTCCGAGCCTCCCTATGAGACGGAACTCGGAGGAGGGCCTTCGATGTGGAGCGTAGTGTACGAGCAGGTTCATATTGGGAGAGGCGTTCCGATAGGTATTGTGGTCCCGTGCCGTATAGGGCTTTATAGGTCAAAACCAACACTTTGAATCTAGCCCAGAAGCATATTGGCAACCAGTGCAAGCGAGCCAGAACAGGTGTTATGTGTTCCGACCGCCTGTTCCCCGTTATTAATCTGGCCGCCGCATTTTGGACAAGCTGTAGTTTCCGAACTGTCTTCAAAGGCAGCCCTACGTAGAGCGCATTGCAGTAGTCCAGTCGTGAGGTTACCAGAGCATGTACGACTGATGTTAGGTCCTCCCTGCTCAGATAGGGACGCAGCTGGGCTACCAACCAAAGCTGGTAGAAAGCACTCCGTGCCACCGATGCCACTTGGGCCTCAAGTGACAGGGAAGGATCTAAAAGAACCCCCAGACTACGAACCTGGTCCTTTAGGGGGAGTGTAACCCCATCCAGGACAGGGTGTATATCCACCATCTGATCCGGGAAACCGTTCACCAGCAGCACCTCAGTCTTGTCTGGATTGAGCCTCAGTTTGTTAGCTCTCATCCAGTCCATTATCGCAGTCAGGCAACAGTTCAGCACATCGACAGCCTCACCTGAGGAAGATGAAAAGGAGAAATAGAGCTGCGTGTCATCAGCGTACTGGTGGCAACGCACTCCATAGCTCCTGATGACCGCACTCAACGGCTTCATATAGATGTTGAAAAGCATGGGAGACAGAACCGAACCCTGCGGGACCCCACATTGCAGAGCCCACGGTGTCAAGCAATGTTCCCCAAGCACAACCCTCTGGAGACGACCCGCTAAGTAGGAGCGGAACCACTGCCAAACAGTACCCCCGACTCCCAACTCCACAAGCCTCTCCAGAAGGATACCATGGTTGATGGTATCAAAAGCCGCCGAGAGATCAAGGAGGATCAACAGAGTTACACTCCCTCCGTCCCTCTCCCGACATAGGTCATCATACAGGGCGACCAAGGCTGTCTCAGTGCCGAAACCGGGCCTAAACCCCGATTGAAACGGATCTAGATAATCAGTTTCATCCAATAGCGCCTGGAGCTGGCCAGCAACCACTCGTTCCAAGATCTTGCCCAGGAATGGAACATTTGCTACTGGTCTGTAGCTGTTGAAATTTTCCAGGTCCAAGGAAGGATTTTTCAGGAGTGGTCTTACTGCTGCCTCTTTCAGACAGCCCGGGACCACTCCCTCTCATAAAGAGGCATTTATCATTTCCCTGGCCCAACCAGATGTTCCATCCCTGCTAGCTTTTATTAGCCAAGAGGGGCAAGGATCTAGTACCGATGTGGTTGCACGTACCTGTCCAAGCACCTTGTCCACGTCCTCGAGCTGAACCAACTGAAACTCATCCAGTAAAACATGACAAGACTGCGCTCTGGATGCCTCACTCGAATCATCTGCTATAAACTGGGAGTCTAAGTCCCTGCGGATGCATAAGATCTTATTCTGGAAGTGTCCAGCAAACTCATTGCAGCGGACCATTGATGACCCTACTGTGTCCTGAGGGCAAGTATAGAGTAACCCTTGGACAACTCTGAAAAGCTCCACTGGGCGGGAAAGAGATGCCTTAATAGTGGCAGCGAAATATTGTTTTTTCGCCACCCTCACCGCTTCCAAATACTGCTTAGTGGAAACACTTACCAGCACATGATTGCATCCATCGGGAGTTCGTCTCCACTTCCGCTCAAGCTGTCTCCTATCCTGTTTCATCGCTCTCAGCTCAGGGGTATACCACGGAGCTGTATGAGCTCTACACAGGAGAGGGCGCACAGGAGCGATCGTATCAACAGCCCGAGTCATCTCCGCATTCCACAGTTCAACCAGGGCTTCAATAGGAGCACCAGTCTTATCAGCCGGAAAATCCCCCAGAGCCCTTTGAAAACCTTCAGGATTCATTAGTCTCTGGGGGCGGACCATTTTAATAGGTCCCCCACCCTTGCAGAGGGGAAAAGCCACTGTAAATCTAAACTTCAGCAAGCGGTGATCTGTCCATGACAACGGGAGAGATGTAAAACTCCCCACATCCAGATCACCATCCCCATGTCCAGTTGCAAAGACAAGATCTAGAGTATGCCCCGACACATGTGTTGGGCCACTGATATATTGAGACAGCCCCATGGTTGTCATGGAAGCCATGAAGTCCTGAGCCGCCCCAGATAAAGTAGCCTCAGCGTGGATGTTGAGATCTCCCAGTACCAATAGTCTGGGGGATCTCAACAGCACCTCCGAGACCACTTCCGTCAGCTCAGTTAGGGAAGCTGTTGGGCAGCAAGGTGGGCGGTACACCAACAAGATTCCCAGTCTGTCCCTCTGACCCAACACTAGGTGCAAACACTCCAGACCAGTAACTGCATGGACATGGTGCTTGATGAGTGAGATGGAACTCTTATAGACCACAGCGACTCCACCTCCCCGACCCTCGGATCTACCATGATGCTGAACCAAGTACCCCGGTGGGCAAAGCTGAGAGAGACTAACTCCTCCCTGCTCACCCACCCAGGTCTCGGTTATACATGCCAGATCGGCTGCCTCATCCACAATCAAATCTTGGACGAGGGAGGATTTATTTTGTACCGACCTGGCATTTAAAAGCAGCACCTGGAGATCCGAGAGTTGGCTGAAAGGACAACCGACAACCCTACGGGTGTGAGAAGGACCGGAACAAGGCACAGCCATTACATGTCTGGGCCGCATTCCCCTTACCTGGCATGTCCTTCTCCCAACGCCATACCTCCCTCTGCCCGTCACTACACTAATTGGGGCCCCCTCCAGTCCCCCCGATGGGCGAGAAAACCTCTCTCCTAGGCACATGATAGAACTTAAATACCCCAAAACTTAAAAACAATAAAATGAAACAATATACACACACACACTCTCATACACATCAAACACACTTACATATACATAACAAGGACCAAACATACATCTTTTATGTACACCGCCCAGAGAGCCTTGGGGCTTAGGGCGGTATATAAATTAAATTAAATTAAATTAATAAATATATACATTCACACATCACCCACAATCAAGCGTCTCCACACAATCCCACACTCAGTACAACAGGTACTGATGCCAAAAAGAAGTTAAGAGCTTCTTTAACTAAACGTGAATGAAGTAAAACATGCCAACAATGGCAAATGGGTGCCCATCAGGCCTCCACATTATCAACAGAGCAAACAAAACAAAAGAGAAGCAAAAGTAGCATTCAGAGAACCTAACATGTTCATGTCAGGAGTCAGGACCTAGTACTCTCTGTTGACTTTTCTGGCTCCATTTACTTTAGTTAGAGCCAGTGAGGTACAGCAGTTAAAGGACTGAACTATGGATCAGGAAGCCTCCATTTTCAATATCACTGTCGCCACAAATTCACTAGGTGACCTAGGTGACCTTAGGAAAGCCACATACTCTCAGCTTCAGACCCAATTCTGCAATATGAGGGACATAACAGTGGTCACAACATAATAATGTGAGTTTGGTTATCACAGGCGTGGGGGAGCTTTATTCTTCCAGATGTTGCTGAACTACAGCTACCATCATCCCTGGCCATTGGTCATGCTTGCTGGGGCTGATGGGAGTTGAAGTTCAGCAACATCTGGAGGACCAAATATTCACTACACCCAGAGCTTGGAAAAGTTACTTTTTTGAACTACAACTCCCATCAGCCCAATCCAGTGGCCATGCTGGCTGGGGCTGATGGGAGTTGTAGTTCAAAAAAGTAACTTTTCCAAGCTCTGTCTACACCTGATTCATCAGTGCTTTTGCCCACAGTACCACCCGATGGTAGCCAGGGATTATACAAAAGAGCCTTCATGATCCTTGAACAACCAGGTGGTTCCTGAATGAGCAATTTACCTTAGGATTCTGCAGGGTGTAAAGAGTGCAGGAAACTGCCATTTTTCAGTTTTTGAATGGGCAAAGATAAGAGTTTCTAGCTTGGGGGTTGTCAACCTGGTGCCTGCAGGGGCAGAGGCACTTGCAGAGGCATTCATTGGTGCCGCCGGGCAGAGGGCACAGACTCTGAACCCTCTTTCATTTGTTAAAAAAGTAAGTCTCTAGCCCTACAAAAAAAACCAAAGTTATAGAACAAAATATCCATGTACCTTTCTCACTAGTTTCTGTGATATAAATTCAACAAATAGGTAAAATCTGATGTTTCTAAGAACCTGAACATGCCCCAGAATCCTTTGTCATATGTAAGGGTCCCATGGCAATGTAGTCATTCTTTGGCAGACAAAATGCTATGGGAACAGAGGCCTAAAGGTGGAAAGTGTGACACGACAGCAGGCTATACTGAGAAAGGAATATGAACATTTGCAGAATATATGCTTGCGTTGCCATTTATACATGTAATTGGTACATCCTCACCTTGAATGTCTGTTTAAGTTTTCACCTTATCTGAGAAAGGACACTGAAGAAATTAAACACACACATACACACAAAGAGAGAGAAAGAGTCCAGTGAACAGCAAAGATATATGCCCTCATGCCTTCAGGATATGGACCAATCCCTAAATAATGAGGACTAGGAGTATATTTTTCCTGTGGACAGCTTATTTTGTAATTGCTTTCTGCAGACTTTCTGCACTATCCACACTCCATCAGCTTTTACTGGCTACTCTCAGGTGTAAGACACTAGACTAGCTGAAGCAGCTATCTGATGGAGAGAATGCCTAGGTTTCAAAGTTTGTCTTTCTTTTATTTTCAGAGGAAACTTGAAAATATCCTGAATGAAATTATTTAGAATACAAAAAATTAAGGAAAAAGATCTGACCAATTAAAATGGCATATATATTGGTTATACAGGCAAATGCCTATTTCAGAGAGAGGAGAAGGGGGGCAGTGCTCACGGATGACTGGGCAGAATTACCTCTCCACTGAGATGTTGTGTGAAACTGAAAAGCATCTTATTTGTACAACACTTAGAAGTATTGCCTGTGCCATCTTTATTGTCTTTTTGGAGCCAGATGAAGATCTTTCTTAATATAGACCAAGGCATTTAAATATCTTGTATTTTAATGAGGCTTCTCAGTCTTATGAATCTGTCAGAAAGAACACTTTTTATACTGCTGTTATTGATTTGCATTGTACTTTTAACATTTTTTTATTCTTTTCATTTTTGTGGGCCATGCAGGATGAGGCACTGCTCCACAGAACATATATGAAGTGCAGGCTTTGGGCTTTTTTATCATGCCCTGCCTTTTTTCCCATCCCTTTTTGTTGGAGGGCATCACACTGGCTACCTTTGCCTTACAGTAACTTCTTTGGGTAGTCTCTGGAAATCAGTCACATCTTTATTTTTATTTATTTATTTTGATAATTGATATACCACTTAATTACAATTGTCTCTAAGTAGTGTACAAAAACTCAATACAATGAAAATAAAAAATCAATTAATAATTATAAAATCAGAATTCAGTTACAATGACTGATAGAATTAAAAACAAATACTTTAGTAGGTGGTGGAAATTGATCAGGGAGGGAGCCTGACTCATCTTAACTGGAAGGGAGTTCCATAAAACTGGGCTCACAATACTGAACAAATGGCTCCTAATGGATGAGCTGTTCATCTGAGCCATGGCAGATCACTAACAGTGACTCCTCTGAAGTCCTCAGTGATTGGGATATAATATGGTCCCTGAGGTATCCTGAACCCAAGTTGTTAAGGGTCTTGTAAATGAATACAAGAACCTTGAACCTGACCTGGTAGCATATGGGCAACCAGTACAAGCTTTTGAGCACTGGAGTTATGCTGGCAATAGGCTGCAACTTCCCTATTAAGGTGTTTATTACTTCCTTACTTTCCATAGGCAGATGGACAAGCAAGTGTTACTGTTCTGATGAATACTTTTTTAAAAAAAATCCTCTGAAAGATTAGGAAACCCTCTGACATGGTGAGGGATGTGAGCGATTAGGATCACAAAGGAAGTTTCTGGATGCATTTATAACTATGTTTTCATACTTGTGTTGCAATGAGACAATAGCCTACACATTAGAAACGTAGGCTTTGTAACAGCACGTTATTATTTTCATAATGGAAGTTTTATTTTCAAATATGCAGAAAAATTCCCGTTGACTGAATGTGAGTTCAGAACAAGAGCTCAAACCTAATTGCTGACATTGTATGTTAACTAAAGGTCATTTTTAAACAAATAGCTAAGTTCCCTCAATTCTCATAGGGATTGTGGAGATGTTGATTCTTGTTCCCTGTTTTCTGTGTTATAATGTCACGTTCAGTATTACCCAACACAGGAAAAAAATCCTCTTTTGGAAAATGCAACATTTTCCAGTTCTTTTATTTCCCCCCATTTCCTTCTCTTTTCCTCTACCCATCCTTCAATCACTCTTTCACCCTCCCAAGAAATCATAAACATTGCCTTTGGGCATCATTGTTATATGTGAAGCAGTTATACAAATGAACATTCCCCCTTTCACTATCCTTTACATTGATTTGTAAAACAGCAAAAGAAACTACAGGACATTTAATTCATTTGTTTTTCCTTTGAGAATGAGAGAATGAAAAAAGACAGTGGAGTGATATCCATCTAAGTCACATTCAGAGTAAGCCCACTGGAATTAATACATTACATTTATTTATGATCATTGATTTCAATGGGCTTACTTTGAGTATGATTAACATTGGATATCAACCACAGTATTTTTCATCGGTCACCATGATTCCAACTTCAGAGCTTGCTTTTGTGATTCCAGCTTCAGAACATGCTTTTCACACAATATATACCACCACGTAGGACAGTACTTCAGCCATCAGTCTTGTTCCTTCCTCCATTCTTTAGGCAAATTGCTCACCTTTTTTCTTTTATAATTATTTTAAAGCAGCATACATACGTTTAGGGATGTGAACATATTCACCCACAAATCTATTCAACCATTTATCTTATTGAAAATGCCAACACAGTAGCAATTGGGGTTGTTGATCTGAAAGTATTTGCCCAAAAGCAGGCTTTTCCCAGCCCTGTTCACATCAAAATTATGTTATAAGCTTCTACACTTGTTTTTCAAAGCTCAATTGTGGAAGGAAGATGCATTTGTACCAAACATTGTTAAGGGCATGTTCAAACCAGTTGCATTGTTCATGAAATGCAATTAGGGTTACCAGGTGTCCAGTTTTCAGCTGGAGTTTCCAGTTTTTGGGGGTCCCCTCTGGGTCTCCGGCTAACTCACCTTAATCTCCGAACTCTCAGCTTCAATTTTTTTAAAAAATTAAATTTCTAGGTGGTCTGGTTACCGCGATATACACCAAAACATCAGCCACCCCTTGTGACTGTTAAATCTGTTTAAAGGATCTGTTATAGTTGCTCTTAACTAACCTTGCCCTTTCAGGATTGTAGCCAATAAGTGAAGCCAGGGTTGTGATTTGTTGACCCAGGCAGTGCCTAGACTTCGTTGCAACATCAGGAAATGGTGGCTTTGAGATCTTCAGTTTGAGTAAGTAAGAATATGCCTTAAAGTTTTTTTTCTCTTGTGTGCAAGAGTCAGACCCTGGAGAGGGCAGTGCTTTGAAAACCTTGACAATATGAAAGTATTTAATCCAATACTTGCTTTTCTGGGAGTAAAGTAATGCTAATCCCATGTACCTGGAGTAAACCCCATTGAATTCATTAGGACTTAAGTAGACATGGTTAGGATTGTGCTGTAAATTAATGGGACTTTTGAGTAAACATAACAGAGAATTGTGTTTGTGTTGTAAATCTTTCCCTCCTTCTCCAATCCTATTTTTAAACCAATTAGGCAGGGTTTACCTAGGTATCACATTTTTTTATTATGTAGGAAACTAATACTGATTTTTTAAAAAATGTTCTGCAATGACCAACTGGTTTGACACAACTGTGTGTGTGTGTGTGGAGTCTTTCCAACAACCCTGTGAGGTAGGGTTGGTGGTTGGAAACCAAGGCAGCTCACAATAAGAAATAAATCTCTTTAAAAACTAATAACCATAAAACAAGTATAAACAGTTGCAAAACAGCTTAAAGCAGCAGGATTCTGAATTTTGGGTTGGGTAAATGAAGTTTATTTATTTATTTTTATTTATTATTTGATCTATATCCTGCCCTTCCTCTCAGTAGGAGCCCAGGGCAGCAAACAAAAGCACTAAAAACACTTTAAAAATAATAAAAACAGACTTTAAAATATATTAAAACAAAACATTTTTAAAAGCTGTGACTCCAATATTTATTTATGTATTTTATTTACAGTTATATACTGCTTTATTGTAAAAAATCTCAAAGCGGTTTACAGAAAGAATTAAAAGAATAAAATTATTAGCAAAAACAGTTAAAGACATGTATTGAAAAACATTCAAATTAATAAAACCAACTAGTTAAAAACAGATTTAATGCTTCTACATGCGTGGATAGGCTTGCCTAAACAAAAATGACATTAGTAGGTGCTAAAAAGAGGTGTCTGCCTAATGTCAATAGGCAAGGAGTTCCAAAGCGTAGGTGCTGCCACTTGGTGGTGGTTGTTATGTGCCTTCAAGTCAATTTTGACTTATGGCGACCCTATGAATCAGTGACCTCCAATAGCACCTGTCATGAACCACCATGCTCAGATCTTGTAAGTCCAGGTCTGCGGCTTCTTTTATGGAATCAATCCATCTCTTGTTTGGTCTTCCTCTTTTTCTACTCCCTTCTGTTTTTCTGTATTGCCTTTTCTAGTGAATCATGTCTTCTCATTATGTGTCCAAAGTATGATATGTGTCCAAAGTCAGAGGAAGGCAATGGTACACCACCTCTGAATACCTCTTACCACGAAAACCCTATGAACCCTATCCAAAATGCTGCCACTTTACAGGACTAATTTCTTACAAGAGCAGAACAAGTAGTATGTGGCACCCATAACATGGAAAGCACAGCTTGAACTTGGCCTGGTAGCAAATCAGCAACCAATGCAGATTTCAGAGCAGAGTTATTTTGTGCTGATAAGATCTCACTCATGTCAGCAATCATGCCGCAGCATTCTGTATTAACTGACTGGCTGCAAGGATTTTTTTAGTTTTGGTTTTTGGTTATGAATCCTGACTGGTTGTAGGATGCTAAGTTGTCTGCCTTACTCATAGGAATCTTGTTGTGGTTGGTATGGTATTGCATTAAGGAAAGCATCACTGTATTTTATTTTTCATTTTCTGTTTGCATTTCATTTACCTTTAACCTCATTCCCTTACATCCATAGAAGCAACAGCAGTGGTTGCATGTGCTCAGCTCAAACCCTTAAACCCATTGATGATGCACCTTGTTGGTTGCAGGGCGGTTTGTTTCTTCCCCTATAGCGGTAAAAGAGAATTCACATATTTGAAAGTGTAGCTGCAGTTGTTCCCAAGCTGCTGCCTGTGAAGGTAGACCAAACCATGTGTGTTTTCTCTCTGTCAATTATTATTCACTGGAATTAGGTTGGCTGTCAAAGTGAGTTTATAGCAGCCCACAGGGTAGACAGAAAGGGTAGAGAATCTTCTTACTCTTACTCATCTCTCAGACCTCTTTCTGAAGTGAAGGGTCAAATCTGTAAAGAAGTTTGGAGCAGCCACATTAAAAGATAAGGGCAGGGCATTCCAGGCAGGGGGTTGCCAACCCTGCTTCGATATGGATGTCTTTACAGAGGATCCCTAGTCAAGCTTTACCAACAGCACAATCCAAACTATATCTACTCAGAAGTAAGTCCTGTTGAGTTAAGAACATAAGAACATAAGAAGAGCCTGCTGGATCAGGTCAGTGGCCCATCTAGTCCAGCATCCTGTTCTCACAGTGGCCAACCAGGTGCCTGGGGGAAGCCTGCAAGCAGGACCTGAGTGCAAGAACACTCTCCCCTCCTGAGGCTTCCAGCAACTGGTTTTCAGAAACACACTGCCTCTGACTAGGGTGGCAGAGCACAGCCATCATGGCTAGTAGCCATTGATAGCCCTGTCCTCCATGAATTTGTCTAATCTTCTTTTAAAGCCATCCAAGCTGGTGGCCATTACTGCGTCTTGTGGGAGCAAATTCCATAGTTTAACTATGCACTGAGTAAAGAAGTACTTCCTTTTGTCTGTCCTGAATCTTCCAACATTCAGCTTCTTTGAATGTCCACGAGTTCTAGTATTTTGAGAGGGGGAGAAAAACTTTTCTCTATCCACTTTCTCAATGCCATGCATAATTTTATACACTTCTGTCATGTCTCCTCTGACCCGCCTTTTCTCTAAACTAAAAAGCCCCAAATGCTGTAACCTTTCCTCATAAGGGAGTCATTCCATCCCCATGATCATTCTGGTTGCCCTCTTCTGAACCTTTTCCAACTCTATAATACCCTTTTTGAGATGAGGCCACCAGAACTGTACACAGTATTCCAGATGCGGCCGCACCATAGATTTATACAACAGCATTCAGATAGCGGCTGTTTTATTTTCAATACCTTTCCTAATTATTTCTAGCATGGAATTTGCCTTTTTCACAGCTGCCGCACACTGGTTCAACATTTTCATTGTGCTATCCACTACAACCCCGAGGTCTCTCTCCTGGTCGGTCACCGCCAGTTCAGACCCCATGAGCGTATATGTGAAATTAAGATTTTTTGCTCCAATATGCATAATTTTACACTTGTTTATATTGAATTGCATTTGCCATTTTTCCACCCATTCACTCAGTTTGGAGAGGTCTTTTTGGAGCTCTTCGCAATCCCTTTTTGTTTTAATAACTCTGAACAATTTAGTATCATCAGCAAACTTGGCCATTTCACTGCTCACTCCTAATTCTAGGTCATTAATGAACAAGTTGAAAAGTTCAGGTCCCAATATCGATCCTTGAGGGACTCCACTTTCTACAGCCCTCCATTGGGAGAACTGTCCGTTTATTCCTACTCTCTGCTTCTTAACCAGTTCCTTATCCACAAGAGGACCTCTCCTCTTATTCCATGTATGCTAAGCTTCCTCAGAAGTCTTTGGTGAGGTACCTTGTCAAACGCTTTTTGAAAGTCTAAGTACACTATGTCCACTGGATCACCTCTATCTATATGTTTGTTGACACTCTCAAAGAATTCTAATAGGTTACTGAGACAGGACTTTCCCTTGCAGAAGCCATGTTCTTCTGTGTGCTTAGTTAATCTAGCTTTAATAATACTTTCTACCAGTTTTCCAGGGACAGAAGTTAAGCTAACTGGCCTGTAATTTCCGGGATCCCCCTTGGATCCCTTTTTGAAGATTGGTGTTACATTTGCCACTTTCCAGTCCTCAGGCACACAGAAGGACCTAAGGGACAAGTTACATATTTTAGTTAGCAGATCAGCAATTTCACATTTGAGTTCTTTGAGAACTCTCAGGTGGATGCCATCCGGGCCCGGTGATTTGTCAGTTTTTATATTGTCCATTAAACCTAGAACTTCCTCTCTTGTTACCACTATTTGTCTCTGTTCCTCAGAGTCCCTTCCTGCAAATGTTAGTTCAGGTTCAGGGATCTGCCCTATATCTTCCACTGTGAAGACAGATGCAAAGAATTCATTTAGCTTCTCTGCAATCTCCTTATCGTTCTTTAGTACACCTTTGACTCCCTTATCATCCAAGGGTCCAATCGCCTCCCTAGATGGTCTCCTGCTTTGAATGTATTTATAGAATTTTTTGTTGTTGGTTTTTATGTTCTTAGCAATGTGCTCCTCAAATTCTTTTTTAGCATGCCTTATTGTCTTCTTGCATTTCTTTTGCCAGAGTTTGTGTTCCTTTTTATTTTCCTCATTCCATTTTCTGAAGGAAGACTTTTTGCCTCTAAGAGCTTCCTTGACTTTGCTCGTTAACCATGCTGGCATCTTCTTGGCCCTGGCGGTACCTTTTCTGATCTGCGGTATGCACTCCAGTTGAGCTTCTAATATAGTGTTTTTAAACAACTTCCAAGCATTTTCGAGTGATGTGACCCTCTGGACTTTGTTTTTCAGCTTTCTTTTTACCAATCCCCTCATTTTTGTGAAGTTTCCTCTTTTGAAGTCAAATGTGACTGTGTTGGATTTTCTTGGCAATTGGCCATTTACATGTATGTCTAATTTAACAGAACTATGGTCACTGCTCCCAATCGGTTCTACAACACTTACATCTTGCACCAGGTCCTGGTCCCCACTGAGGTTTAAGTTCAGGGTTGCCGTCCCTCTGGTCAGTTCCATGACCAACTGGTCTAGAGCACAGTCATTTAGAATATCTAGAAATTTTGCTTCTTTGTCGTGACTGGAACACGTATACGGCCAGTCTATGTCCGGGTAGTTGAAGTCACCCATTACTACCACATTTCCTAGTTTGGATGCTTCCTCAATTTCATATCTCATCTCAAGGTTCTATGGGGCTTAGCCCTTAGTAAGTGTGTTTAGAATTGAAGCCTTCAGGGGCATCCATGTTTACTCCCAAATGCTCCCATCTAACATCTCCACAACACTAGGCTCCTTTCTTCCTACAGTGGCCTTCTGGTGACTGGCCTGGCCTGAAGAAACTTAAACCCTTCTTTCCGAAAGCAAGTAAGCTAGATTAAATGTTCCCTACCCAGGCTCCATCTTTTAGCAAAGATTTCTAAATTTCCAGTCAGATATTTTTTTAATTGTATGTTCCAAGCAACTGTGATTGATGCTTAATGTATCATGCTTAATGACATCACTCGGACCCGCCCCATGACATCACTCGGTCCCGCCCCTAAAATCTCAGGTTTTGGGATCCCTCTGACCTGGCAACCCTAAATGCAATCCTATGCAAATTTACTCAGAAGTAAATCCCACTGTATTTAATGGCGTGCGATTTCAGGTAAGAATATACAAGATTGCATTCTTAAAATGTTATATCAGTCTTCTCATAATGTTTGTAAATATAACCCTAAATTCTGAACACTTTGAATCAGTGGGCCAGGTTTGACAGTAATGAAGCAAATCTTCCAAATATAAACAAACATTTGGAGAAAATTGCCACAGAAGAAGAAATAAAAACAATGCAGCAGGACTGACAGAAAATGCTTTAAGAAGTATTTGACTTTGGAATTTATAATCCTTCTGAAAGGAAAGCCAACTAGTATTTGATTTGTCAATCCACTGCCTTGTGGAGTCTGCATCCCAGTGTAATATATAAGCTCCATGATGACAAATATAGTGATTCCATAATGGTCTGATTCATTTCTCTACTAAGTATAACCAGAGGAAAGTATGCTAATAGGAGCTACAATTTTCTCCCAAGTGGGAATCCAAAACTAATTTGAGCTTGACTTTCCATAGTGATTTTTAAAAGTGAAATGTCCATGAGGGTGAGTGCGCACTTGTATTTTTTAAATATATAACACATACACACAGAGAGAGATGCAAGAAATATATTATAAATATTTAAGTTTACCTACTAAATTTAGGGCCATTGAAATAACCTCAAAAGATTACGATTATATTTCCTGAGCCTTAAACATGTCCTGTATACAGCATTGCATTCTGCCTTCCCAGTCTTATGTTTTTAATTAAAATGTCCAATAATTAATTCAAGGAAATAATCCTATGTTCAAGTAATACTGGCTGGAAAGATTTAGGATTTAATGTACGTCTTCCTGTGTAGGCAGATCTTGCAGCTCCACTACCAAAGGGGATGTGATGCTAGCAGAATGGTATGCCAGCATATTTCCATGCCAACAGAACTTCACCAGCAAAAGAGGCAAAAATGAGTGGTAAGAGTAGGCTTAGTCCTACTCCTCAGCTCATCCTGTTCCTCATGATTATGCCAGAAAAATAAGTGACGTAAATTAAAACACTCCTACACTGAAGTCAAAAGGGAGCCAAAAGACACTGCTCACACTGAGAGCAGAGTATACAATTCTGACTAAATCTGTGTACAGGCACAGCACACTTAGAGTAGTATGTAAGCCCCTGCCACGGAGCCTCTTACTCAGGTGAAAGGGCACACATGATGCGGCTATCTCTCCCTGTCCTCATACAGTGCACACTTAAAGCACACAAGAGGAAGCTGTAGTGATGAAAACTATTGTGAAAGGGCATTTGGCACAGAAAGGAGCACTTTGCAAAGAAACAGACTGATCTCAGTAACATTAGTCCTCTCAGAACTCTGATGGGTAACCGGCCACAGAACCCCAGCCACAGCCACCCAATAGAAACTCCCACTCCATTTCTACAACTGGAGATTCCAAGGTAAAATACCCCACACAAATCAGCAAGGGAAGGAGGAATCCATGCTTCAAAAGAATGACTGCTGCAAATGTGTCTCCCATTCCCTACAACATATGCAATTTGTACAGGCTAAACTATGTTGGCTAACCAGTCCTTCCTTCCTCCCTCAAGTGAGGTTTTCACCATGACCTGCAGTGGCAGCCAGTGCAATTCCAGTTGTTTCTCTGTGGAGTGAATTTCTCATCTCACCAGAGCTCCTGTAGCTTTGCAAACTCCTTGGTGGACAGTTATATAACAGGTAGAGACCTACCCAGCATGGGGGTAAATGATAGCTGCTATTATGCTGTCTGCTGTGCTGCCTTCAGAAGCAAAGCAGCTCTGCTGGAACGCCTAGTCTCTCATCTCTCATGTGAGAAGTCTTCTTGCTCTACCCTTTGGTAAATTTAACCATAGTTGTAGTTCTTATCACAGCAACCTTAACCACAGTTAATACTAAGTAGGGTTCCAGTAAGGATTTGCTAACCAAGGGAAATCCTGTGGGTTAAGACCAGTATCATAGCCCACTCCCACTCATTTACTATAATGGCAATTTTTTTGTCTGTACCAGCCCAGAGGAACAGGGGGGGAAAGAAACTACAGAAAAAATAATCTGTCATAGCCATTTGTGTATTATACAAACAACATGAGAAGGAAGTGCTTATCAAGTTCTAATTCAATTTGGAGATGTGAATTAGTGTTTTTCCCCCCCACACACGGGATGGTCTTAATAATAAAGCATGCAGTAGATGAAAAACTGAGGAACTTACTAATCACTTTATTTTTGCTTTGTATGCTGTGAGGATTATTCACAGTTATGGGGCAACTATATAATTTCAGAAAATAAAAGACACTGCTGATCTCAGCAATCTCTCCTTAAATGGTAATTCACACAGGTGCAAGTTAAATTATGTGTGATAAGTATTAGTTGCCTTGATAGGATCCATGAACTAGGGCACTGCATCTGCCCTGTATGGATGCCAAAGCAGAAGCAGAGGTGATCTGTAAAGGATCTGTAAAGGATCTGTGCCTTGACAAAATGAACCGGAGCTCCCACAAGGCACAATGGGACCACACAGAGTGTCTTGTGACTCAGATGTTGAAAAAAACCATTGCAAAAAATGTGTACAATATTCTGTTTTGCCAGAGAAAAAGTATGTCTAACCATAAGGGAAAACCAGGGTGAGGTGTGGGAAGGATAGTTTTCCAGAAGCAAAACTTACAATGCATAAGGAAATCATATGGAGAGAAGGAAGGGGAGATGGGATGAGAGACATCATTCACAATTGGCATGTCTCACTTTCAATCAGAGGGGAAGAATTATCATGGCTGTCCAATCACAGTGGTTTAGGGGATAAATAAATATACAAAAAACCACATGGAGGAAATAGTCCCTCTCCCCTCCTCCCAATCAACTTTGGAAGTGCATACTGTAGTACAATTTGGTCCTCTTTCCTGCAGTTTGGCAGGTTTGTTACTTAGGATCACCTCTCTCATGTTTTCAGACAAATTGGCTGCAAAACATTAAGGGAGATAAAGTGATTTTTTTATGCACACCAAACTGTCCTACCTCTTCTGTCAGAGGAAGTGTGCCACTGAATATCAGTTACTAGAAACTGCAGGTGGCTTCCCCATGGGCATCTGGTTGGCCAATGTGAGGACAAAATGCTGGACTAGGTGGTCCATTGGCCTGATCCAGCAGGGCACTTCTTCTAGTCTTATGTAATGGCTGCCCTTGTAGGAAACCACTGCAGCTATCCTTCTGAAATTTGGTAGGATTTATGCTCTCAGAAGGGACAACCATGGCTGCAAATTTCACCCAATCTCCCCCAAAGTTAAATAAAAAAGTGAGAGCTATTTCCTTTTCCTAAAACAAAAAGAGGTGTCCCACTCCCAAACCTGTGGATGTATTTGCTTGTAATTTGGCAAGCTTAATCCACTGTGGAAAGGCTACTATGCCTACAAATTTCATCCATTTCTGTGTAAAGAGGGGGAAAGTCATAGCCATGTTAGATTCCCCTTAATAGTGAATTGTGGGAAACAGAGCTTCATTTTTAACCAAGCTACTTCAGTTCCAAAACTCAAGCTGAATTGGACAGACCACAAAGTAACTCCGAACTAGGGTTGCCAGGTCCAGGGCCTGAGACTGATCCCGTATCTTTAGGAGAAGAGAAAGTCAGCCAAGTGCAGGTGTTCTTGCAACACTGTAATTTAAAGACACAGAAGACCTCCTGGAAGCCAGGTCTGGCAACCAAGAGGTCTTCTGTATCTTTAAAAGTTGTGCAGGGAGAAGGAAGAATTCCACCTTGTGGTTTTTCCCATTACAGAGTTGCAAGAACACCAGCACTTGGCTGACTTTCTCTTCTCCTAAAGATACAGGATCAGTCTCAGGCCCTGAGCCTGGCAACCCTACTCTGAACAGATCAGGCTGTTTCCCAAAGTGACAGATGCAGATCCGAACCAAATCTCACAGCAGTGTGTACTGCTACCATGAAGCCAGTTGCATCACTAGAGACATTAGGAAACTGATAGATATAGGATTTTACATTACAGTTTTACCCATCGCTAATGCTTGGATTAATATACTTCCCTTATACTAAAGCATAAAAAGTTAATTAAGAAACATTTGTAAAGATTGAAAGCTTGACTGATATCTTAGTTATGACAAGCGAATCTGAAATACTCAAGAGGCCTCCATCTTAAGAAATCTGTCGATTGAGTTGGTAAGAAGAGTGTTTAGTCACATACTTCTGTAAATGATTTTAGACATGCTCATTAGATATTCTTTTTCTAATATGTGATCAAGGAAAACAATCTGCATAAAAATGACTGTGTAATTATTTAAGGTGATTGAATATTATTTCTTTTAATGGAGTAATTGAAAATAATAAAAATGAAACATAAATATGATTAATAGAGTGCCTTTTGAAGCAATGTGTCATATGCAAGCCCCTGCTAAGTGAAAGGCTTTTGTGGCAGAAACTGGTTTCAGTATTGGTAGAGATGATTCAATGACCACACAGAGTGTTTAAGAATTTACTTGTGTAACTCTGAAGAAATTTCCTTTGAGCACATGGAACTGCTGCTTAAAATGGATCTTCCTGACACTTATGAATGTCATTATGATTATACCAGTTGTCTGGTCATCTATGGCAAGTAAAAATTGTATCCAGTCAACAAAGCAGGAAAGCTTAAAAAAAACCTTTTCTTTTTCTTCTTTCAGGCCACAATTAATTACTACAGGAAGGGGTCAATAAATTCTGGCTGGCCCAAAGCTCATGCATGTAACAATAAACCATTTTATTTATTAGATTTATATCCCAGTCTTCCTCCCAGACAGAGCCCAGGGTGGCTGGGTGCACATTACATTCTATGACAGATACCAAATAAGTCTGGGGTAGACTGTGGGTTCTCCCTCTAAAATGTAAGCATTTGCATACATTCCCAGAACTATTAATAAGACTTTCAATTTAAAAAATGAGTGATGTTAAATTTAATTATTTTTCAATAATGACACTGATTAAACATAGCATATGAGACTGTGAGAGAGATGAAACACTTATGGCTAAAAATATTTTTAAAATTACTATTACATTCACTAATAAAGCCTGAGGCTACAAAATTAATATCACAAACTTGATTTTATTGAGTCCTTCTCCAACAGGATTATGCACAGTAGCAGCTTTTCTTTACAGCAGTCGTTCAGATGAAAATAAGTACTAAAAAATAGCAAGATGAACAGTCAGCATAGTTTACCACAACAAAAATCAGAATATTCTATGCACAAGTCTTAGGGGCAGATAGAATTTTTTTAAAAGTACCCCTCCAAAGCAATGAATTTGCACTTAGGTAGAGTTTTCTTTTTGCTGCCATCTTTCTAAATGCTTTGAATGATTTCACAGCTGTGAATGCTTTGAATGATTTCATAGGAATTGTTTCTGTTTCTGAATAATGATCTAATAAGAGGACCAAGGATTTTTATACCGAGAGCCAATAAATAACACAGAAAAACTCAAGCCAAATTCTTCTGATAGCTACTATTATGCCCCCCATCACCTTTAATATAAAAACCCCAAAAGAAATGAAAGCTTAAGCATACTTTATAAATTCATTTAAAGATATGAGATGTAATGGATTGTGGATTAAATGTTTAAACTGAAGCCTTAAAATGAATCAGTCAGCTTTATATCAGTAACTGCATACACTGATGTAGGGAATGTTTTAGTCATTTTGTGTTAAAAGAAACACAAAAAACAATAAAAATAATTAAAACAAATGGATCAAATTGTGTTATTACTGAACACTAAAGTCAAGATCATTCAGACCATGGTATTCCCGATCTCTATGTATGGATGTGAAAGTTGGACAGTGAAAAAAGTGAATAAGAGAAAAATCAACTCATTTGAAATGTGGTGTTGGAGGAGAACTTTGCGCATACCATGGACTGTGAAAAAGACAAATAATTGGTGTTAGAACAAATTAAACCAGAACTGTCCCTAGAAGCCAAAATGATGAAACTGAGGTTATCATACCTTGGACACATCATGAGAAGACATGATTCACTAGAAAAGACAATAATGCTGGGAAAAACAGAAGGGAGTGGACAAACAGGAAGGCCAAACAAGTGATGAATTGATTCCATAAAGGAAGCCACAGACCTGAACTTACAAGATCTGAACAGGGTGGTTCATGACAGATGTTCTTGGAGGTCGCTGATTCATAAGGTTGCCATAAGTCGTAATCGACTTGAAGGCACATAACAACAACAACAATGCATGGGTATGTGCTAGGGATGGTGATATATCATAGTATACTGCTGCATACCAGTGTGCCATTAGCCAGGAGGTTAGCTCAGAAAAATCTGACTCTTAGTTGGCATACTGAGGGGGGAGGGGCAGATATTCTTTCAGAATTCTCTGTCCACAAATCCAGATGTATCAACAATAGCTTTTGAAACTTGCCAAAGAAATAAAGGACAGTAATGCTTGTTTCTTCAAAGCATAACAGTATAACAATCTTACAATTACAGTCTGAGATCATTATTTATTATAATAAAACTAAAGTTGGGCTAGACACCTGTGACCAGATGGTGCCTACCAGGCCTGGTGCCAGTGCATGGCCAGGTCAGGCACTGGCCAAGAGCCCCTGCGGCTAAGGCTGGGAGGGGGGAGCTCCCACTCCACTATCTGCACCAGCAGCAGGTTGCAGAACATGATTGCAAACTGTGCCCCAATGCTGTCCCAGATTGCGTAGTGGTCCACCCTCCCAGGCAACACCTCCCCTATACAGCTGGAGCGGGCTTAAATAGGCGCAGCCGTGTGACCTCCTTGTGTTGCTGCATCAGTGTGCTAGTGCATGATGCAGTGATATGGGCGGTTGCACAGACAGGCCTATGTAAGCCTGCGCCAGCTACATAAGAGGTGCTGAGGGCCGGCTGCAGGCTGGTGCCACCCCTGGTGCCTACATATACTTTCAAACAGATGAGCAAATAGTGGTTTGTTTGTTTCCTGAAATGTAGTAATTAGTGTTCAAATGCCTATAGTATTGGAAGATGAACAACCAACAATGAAGAGAACATCACAAAAGATGTCCTTCCCTAAGTCTGAAGTTGATCAAATCCTGGGCTGAGTCTAGAAACATGGCCAACTTGCTTGGGCTATTAAGAGAGGCAGCCTCTGTTGGTACTAAGAAAAGGGACAGGTATCATCTCTGTAGTCAAAGCAATAACAGAAAATTGCAGCAAAGATGTGCTTCATGTAACCGTTTTGTTTTTACAACTTATGCAGTTGTGAAATATGAAACACACAGGTTACTCAGCTAGTAAGTATGCACTAAGATTGCAAAGTCTGTTTAGTCTTGTAACTTGTAATGAGTAATTCATACATATACATTCTCACACACCATTCTTGAAGAAGTCTTTTACATTGTGGAGTATCGTTGAACTGATGGCTTCTTTGCAACTCTATTATTTTACTAGACAAGGGAAGTTCTCAGTAAAAGGTTTTTTTCCCTTGAAAATGGTGTCATGCTTGATATTTTCCTCACACTATTTTATTTGTAGTTTTCTTGGGGTACATTTGAACTCAAAATTTGAAATAACAGAGACAAAATCCTTTGTCATGACAAGAATATGCTCTACCAGTGTGCTATGCCCCCCCCATAGCCTAATGGTGACTTTGCCTTTGTGGAAAGCACTTTCAAGTGTCCAAGTCAGGACACCCAAACTTTTCTGATTCTCTCTAATTATTTAGTTATGAATAGTATTTATAACTCCCTATTCATCTATACAGATACCAGGGCAGGGCAAGGATGATAAAACAAGCAATATAATACAATAACCAATTATAAAACAATGTAACTCTTTATCAGAACAAATACAGGCAGCTAAAAAAGCAAAGAAGACTTGCAACAGAGGAGATTAAACAATCACCAACCAAGAAAACCCTGAAAAGGTCTTGGCAAATAAATAAGCCTTGACCTGGCTCTAAAGTAATAATAATGTCAGTGCTAGTTATATTTCTAAGCGAAGGACATTCCACAAACTGGGTGCCACTACACAGAAGGCTCTTTCTTGCATCATCCCATAATGGACATCACTTGTCATAGTAACATGACAAGTTCTCGCTGATATATTTGGAACTGTTCCCGGGTGTTTTGCCTGCAGCCTTCTCATTCTTTTTCCTCTTTGGCGCATTAAGCAGGGTCAGAATTAAGCAAGGTGTGCTGGGGCCACTTCAGTGACTTCGTTGGCAGATCTGTAAGGAGCTTCAACTAATATGAGAAGGAAAGCTGAGGGATGCTTTGCATGATCCAGGCTGCAGGAGAAAGTGGGTGTATGAGAAGACCTGAACTACTGCTCAGTGATAATGTGTGGAAAGATAGAACTTAACTTCCTCGGTGAGTCTATGGGTGAGCATCTGTAGTCTATGCAGCCCCACACAGGGAAGGTGCATTTGATCTTGCTTCATTTGCCCTTGTAACGTGTATACGTTTTAAATTGTTTTAAATTGTGTTTTAAATTGTTTTTAAAAGATGTGTTTTTAAATTTGTATATTTGTTTTTAATGTTTTTAGTTATTGTAAACTTCCCAGAGAGCGTCGGCTATGGGGCGGTATATAAATACAATAAATAAATAAATAATAACATGGAGAAAATGGAAATGGACTGCCTTCAAGTCGATTCTGACTTATGGCAACCCTATGACTAGAGTTTTCATGGTAAGCTGTATTCAGAGGTGGTTTACCATTGCCTTCTTCTGAGGCTGAGAGGCAGCAACTGGCCCAAGGTCACCCATTGAGCTTTATGGCTGTGTGGGGATTCGGACCCTTGTCCCCCAGGTCATAGTCCAACACTCTAACCACTATACCATGCTGGCTCAGTTACTTGGAGAGGAACCCTCTTTGAAAGTCTTAAGGCATGGACAGGATGGTATAGGGAGAGGTGCTCCTTTGGGTATTTGGGTCCCAAGCAATTTAGGGTGTCAGCACCTTGTATCAGCACCTTGAATTGGGCTCAGAAGCAGATAAAGGACACTCCTCTGCTGTGTAAGGACACACCTTTCTAGTACAATTTTTAAAAATACCAAAAATCTACTTAATACACAGTCCCATGCTTTTAGTTGCCTGCTTTTTTAAATGTATAGTTTATAAGTGTTTTCACATTATCACAATACAACAGTACCATCCCTTATTCCCTCCCCCACCCCTTTCTATCTCCCTACCTCCCTTTGCTCTCATGCCCTTTTTCTTCTTTATATACACTTTAATTTCTGATGAAATGTTATGCAGCGTTCAGGTTCATATACTCAGATAAGGGTTAAGCTAAAAAGGTAAAGGTGTCCCCACACTTATAGTGCGAGTCGTTTCCGACTCTTAGGGTGACGTCTTGCGACATTTCCTAGGCAGACCGTATATATGGGGTGGGATTGCCAGTTCCTTCCCCGGCCTTTCTTTACCCCCCAGCATATGCCGGGTACTCATTTTAGTGACCACAGATGGATGGAAGGCTGAGTGGACCTCAACCCCTTTTACCAGAGATTCGACATCCTCCTTCCATTGGAATCAAACTCCGGCCATGAGCAGAGCTTCAGCTGTGTTACCGCCGCTTAACAAGCCCTGAGTTTGAGAAGTGTCTGCCCCCTGCACTGCATTGTGCCTCCCACTTCTAGTTGTAGGTTTTATTCAGTGAAGAGTTGCTTCAGTTGTCTGCTTGACATGCCTAATCTAAATGCTACTGCCAAGTATCAAACCAAGTATCTGTAATAGATAAACTACTCTCAAAATGACATTTATATTATTTATTTATTAAATTTATATCCCACCCTTCCTCCCACTAGGAGCCCAGGGCAGCATAACGATTTTTTTTTTTAAAAAAAACTCTTTTAGTCTCTTTCTAAGAACAAACTAGAGATTACTTTACAAACTGATCCAAGTGTTGCTTCTGCAGGCTCTGCCATGTTCCTGATTAGTGAACAATATTAAGGAACAGATGCACAGTTGTACAGTTAAATCAGTGTCTAACTGCCTATGAACCAAATCTGAAACCAGAGGCAATAGCCACTAGTGCTTTGTCAAGTGAATCAGCACATTGACATATTTATTGCCCTTGCAGACCAATACTACAGAGCAGAGTTTTTGTTATGAGAAGCAGAAATGCCCTAAAGCTGGTTTCCACATTTCAGAATACTCTCTTATTTGCCTGATGATTTATTTGAATGTTCAGACACTGTAGTATAAAAATATTAAGGGTTCCCCCCCCCTTCAGGCTTGAGGTTAAAGCTCCCTTAGTTGCAAACAGACATGAAGTCAAAGGGGTTGACCAAGCTTCCATCAATATCCAGTGATGTAATTTACCTCAGGAGACATGAGAGACATTGAGGCCTTAGAACTACCTAACAAGCTGAATAGTCAATTATTTATTCAATTCCCCTGGACAGCTTTCTCCTGGAGATGCAAATACAAGCACTCAAGCTCAACTTGAAAATAGGATGCTATATGTCAAAGATGGAGTTGAATATCTGAGTCTGTTCAAGTTAGTTGATATATTACCATAGACTTCAACAAAACTGAAGTAAATAATCTTTGAGCGATGGGGGGAAGTTAAGCACTAGCTAAGCACATAAAAGAGTTCTGCTGTTGACCAAGAACCTGTTGTCCCATGACTATCCTAGATAGAGATCCAATTAAAGGACAGGAATGTGCCAGGAGAGCAATTTAGATAGGATGTTAGTCTTGGAAACATGCAAGTTCATGAATTCAGACAACTCTCAAAGACATCCACTGGAGCTCCTTTCTTTTTGCTCGTACCTGAATATGCAGCATTTTAGCATTTCACCATTGAAACACAAAGTACTACTTAAAACAGCTAGCTTCTCAGAACGTTGTCTTTGCCTTCTGGCTTCTAGAAGGCTGTGAGCAGGACTGGCTTTACCATGAGATAGAGCAAGGCAACCACCTCAGTGGCAAATGCTGGGACATGGAGAATAGAAGCAAAATACTGGAAGGTTCAGGCCAGAGTGGTTGTGGGCTAGGAAGCCTGCTCGGCACCCCCTAAGATAGCCTGCTGCTTTTAGGTGCAGTGGAGGGTGCTATCCAGTTGCCAGTGTTGAAGTAAGATTCAATTGCAAGTCCGATTGGCTTCAGTACATGGATGGGGAGGAAAGCATCCTACAGTTCTACCACCACCACCACCTCTCTCTCTCACACACACATGCATACACAGAGTGATGGCTTGATACTTTTTGTTATCTCTAGGTGTAAGATCCCATCTTTATATTATCTCAGGATCCCCACTATTTACTTCTTATATATTCAAGGTACCTGCTTTTCCTATTCCTTTGAGCTCCACTGACACCATTTAGTTCCTTTACTCACATATTAGCACACAGGGGCTAAATTTAGACTCTGGGCCGAACACACAAGGAGACTAAATTAAAAAGTCAAACAAATATATTATTTATTAACACTTATTTCTAATATCAGAAAATAAGTTTGTCAGATATTATTTTGATTTATTGCCTGCCCTTCACCCTAAAGTCCCAGGGCAAGTCACAACAATTTTACTTTAAGTCAATGAGACCTGCACTAGCAGTTGGAACTTGCAGGAGGCTGGGGAAGAAGACTTCCCATCATCACCCTCCCCAGTATTTTCCTTCCTGGCCTCCTCTGGAGCTATGTGTCATCTAGTCTGTTGAGAGGAGCCATCCCCTCTGCACTGTATCTAAGCTGGGCTGCTAATGCTTCTCATAAAACAGCAAGAGAAGCACACAAAGCTCTATTTGTCTGGTACTGGTATTTCTCTCTCTCTCTCTCTCTCTCTCTCTCTCTCTCGCTTTGTACTTATGTATTTAAATCTAGATTATTTCTTTTGTAATATTGAACTTATTTTATGTTTGTTCTAAGCCCCTTTGGACACAGCATGCTCTGGAAAGGCAGCACATAAATAATTTCAATCAACAAACCAACAATTTGAAATACAACATTAATAAAAATGGCACTTTGTTTGATATTTGCTTTAAAATGTTACAGTTACTTTCAAGATGTGTCTATTTCCTTGCACAAGTTCTTATCAATTCTAGGCCAACAGCCAATTACCCTTACCTTCTCCTCCAAGTTAACTCACTAGCATTACATAGGACTAAACATGAGCAAACATGCCTCAATCCATTCTGATACTCATTTGTACTTCCATCTGGTATTTTCCATACTGCTCCAATTGGTTTATTTTGGACAAGTCTGTATTCAGTTTTGTCCTTTGCTGAAGTGGACACATTTTAACACACTTTTACATAGCTTACAACACATGCATGCCTCAGCCATCAACAGATACTTGCAGATCAGTTACATTTCCTGTGCATTTCTTTTTAATTAAGTGGGTACAGTAATGGCTCATCACAAAGCCATCTATGACTGAAAACCTATCTATGTCTGCTCAAAACAAAGTTCCATTGAATTCATTGGGGTTTACTCTCAGTTAAGTGGGGTTAGGATTGTAACAATTCTTGCTACTTTGATTTCAGAGTTCGGTATAAACTCTCATTCCCAGGCATCAAGGAAGGGCAATTTAGTTATAAATCAAGAAAATATCTCACAGAAAAAAAGGAAAAGAATTTAAAATTTATTTTACTTTTAAAACAAGAATTAAAAATGGGCAGTCAAATCCAGATAGCTCTCTCCACTTTGACAGAGAGGCAAGGACTTTAACTGAGGAGCTGAGATAAAATCCACAGGTTACAAATGAGATAACTTATTTCCATGTGAGATAATGAGTTATGCATTCTGTTGGTTTTCGAAATTCACAACAGCAGGCAGATTAAAGCTGAAATCCTAATCCCACTTACATAGTAGTAAGATTCAATTATCGTCGTTGTCGTCATCATCATTTACTGCCTACCCTTCACCATTAGGTTCCAGGGCAGATTACAAAATCTAAAATGCAATATTAAAAAGAATTAAAGCACATTTCAATCACAAGAATGAGGTGAGTTCTGAAAACAAACATCTCAGAAGCTGAAGGCCAGGGTAAAGAGGTGTATCTTTAGCATTCACCAAAAGCCATATAGCAAAGACATATGAGGGAGGGAATTCCACAATTTAGGGGCTGCCACAGAGAAAACTCTCTCCTGGGATACCATCCTCCAAACATCTGAGGGTGGCGGAACTACCAAGAACCCCCCCCAGCTGATCTTAACACCTGAGAGGGTCTGTAGGGAAGGAGATGGTATGAGACTTGGGGGGCCTAAATCATTTAGGGCTTTAAACACTAATGTGAGCTCCTTGAATTGGGCCTAGAAATGAATTCAATGGGATTTACTTCGAAGAAGACATGGTTAGGATAGCAGTACATATTGGTTGCCTTTGGCAACACTTCAGAAACGAAAAAGGGGAAGATGTACCTGTATACAACAATGAATAAATAATGAATAAATAATATATATTGCAAAGCAATTTATATATCTATTTACCTATAATGTTTGCATGTTTTTAAAAACCTTTCAAATGGAATGTCCACTAAAGGACTTATCACAGCCTGACCTTTTAGATTCCACTGTCGCCTATAAAAAAAACAATGATCTCTAATGTCGACTGACAACAGAAAACCTCACTTCAGCAACTGTATCAGCCTCATTTTTTCTTGGTAGACTGCCAACTGAAAATCACCTGTACATTTTATCTCCTAGACTTCAGCTAGATGTAAACATTTTCCTTTCAATCAGTTAACTACCAGTAAACTTCAGGAGATCAAATTTATACGTGTCAACCACTCAGCATTCACCAGATCTATAGCAAGACAAAACTATTATTTGGAGAAGAGAGTAATTTTTTAATTAGGTATGGTTTTAAATTTGTATACTTGTTTTTAATGTAAACCATCCAGAGAGCTTTGGCTATGAGGCGGTATATAAATGCATTAAATAAATAAATTAATAAATAATGGCAACTAAATCTAAGCATTTTTATACTTGTTCTTCACTAATGTTCCTCTACAATATTTTAGCAAAAGATGTAATAATAATAATAAATTTAATTTCTGTGTCGCCTATCTGGCCAATGGCCACTCTAGGCGACGTACAAAATAATTAAAATACAATTAATAAAATACAGTGATACAATATAAAACAGTGTAAAATCAATAAATCTGCAACAACAGTATTAAAAGAGGGCAGGAGGCATTACAGTTATAGCAGTTAACCCTCCCCAGAAACCTCGAAGGCCTGTTGAAAGAGCCAGGTCTTTAAGGCTTTCCGAAATACATTTAGGGAAGAGGCGTGCCGTAGATCTTGTGGGAGGGAGTTCCAAAGAGTGGGGGCCGCCACTGAGAATGCCCTCTCTCTAGTACCCGCCAATCTGGCTGTTTTTGTTGGCGGGATTGAGAGAAGGCCCTGTGTGGCCGATCTTGTCGGGCGGCATAATTGGTGGCGTTGAAGGCGCTCCGTGAGATAAACTGGGCCGAAACCGTGTAGGGATTTAAAGGTCAATACCAACACCTTGAATTGGGCTCGGAAAACAACTGGAAGCCAGTGTAGATCGAGCAACACTGGTGTGATGTGATCCCGGCGGCGACTATTCGTAAGTAATCGAGCCGCCGCATTTTGTATAAGTTGTAATTTCTGAACCGTTTTCAAGGGTAACCCCACGTAGAGCGCATTACAGTAGTCCAAACGAGAGGTGACCAGGGCGTGTACCACTTGTGGGAGCTGGTGATCAGGAAGGTAGGGTTGCAGCCTTCGTATGAGGTGTAGTTGATACCAGGCTGCCCGGCTCACTGCCGAAATCTGAGCCTCCATGAACAGCCTGGAATCAAGCACAACCCCAAGGCTGCGGGCCTGGTCCTTCAGGGGTAGACTCACCCCATTGAACTTCAGGTCAATATCGCCCAACCTTCCTTTGTCCCCCACAAGTAGTACCTCGGTCTTATCAGGATGTATATCAAGAAAAATGTCTAGGGTACTTGGGAGTAGGATAACTTTTGAAGCCTTTATACAATCATAATGATAGTGCTCTTCTATTTCTGAACTGCGGCTCAATGCACACATCCCTGCAGTGAATGAGACCTCTGGGATGTAGGTGTATATGCACACATGTATAGCACAACCATGTGAGCAAGGCCTGCTGCCTTGAGCTACACTAATCTAACTCTTGTTCCCTCTTATCCTATTCAAACCACAGATGATCTACAGTTTGCTGTTAAAGTGGCATGCTTTAAGACACAAACCAGAGAATGACAAAATGATAATATATGAAAAGCAGAACTGTGGTTAAGGTTGAAGAAAGCAGAGGTGATAGCAGATGGCTTAACAGCTTTCAACTGTTTTAAAATTTCTGCAAATACTGATTTTTTCCCTCTCTTTTACCACTGGGGGCAACACAAAAGACAGCTAAGTTTGCATAAATAGCAGTGGTGGCCATACTTTGTTGTGGGTCGTTGTGTGAAATACATTTTCCCAAATACAAATGTATTGTGTGAAATACATTTTCCTCCCTCCCAATTTGGTTTGATAATATGCCAGTATCCAATTATGTACCTTCTGAACAGAGATGAAACATTACAAGAAGAAATTCAATTAAATATGTATATATCTTCAGAATGTATATTAATTATAGATGCATTTTATATATAATATTAATTTCTGCGTTTGGTGGGCTCCCTAGAGCTTGTGGGCCCTCATGCAGTCGCACACTTGAATGCCACTGATAGGTAGGTAAATTCAGGGGATGGAAAAACCAACCAATACAGATTACTCCTTTGAAAAAATGTATTTTGTACTTCATTGAAGTATTTCCAAAGGAAACTGTACAAGCATCTGCCAAGGATGATTTAGCTACAGTGGCTCACTGGTGAGTTAGAATGAATGGTCCCCGGGGCCATCACTCACTTCATACCTATAATTTTGTTATCCTTCGCAGAGGAACTTTTAAATTCCCACAGAGGGTCTTGAAACCTGTGGCAGTCCTTTTGCCTTCTATTTGTTGAACAATGTTAGTTCATCTTGGACGCAGATAATTATGGTAAAAATCCATTTCATATCAATATTTGGAAATACCTTTAAACAGTTAATTCATCATGGATTGCTGTGGAAATCCTTTAGAGCATTTCTGACACAGAATAAGCTTTCATGATTAATATTAAGCAAAACGTGCTGTGATAAAAATGATGATGATCTGGCTATTATTTTTAAGTGTTACTAAATATTAAAGTGCTCTCAAAACAAATGAGGAGTTTTGATTTAATGGGGCAGTTTTATAAATAGCACCCCATGAATACAGAAGTGGCAAAGTTGAAGAAGATGTGGAGAAGGAATCAGTTTGTTATAAACAATGCAAATATTTATTCTGTTATTTAATGTCTGGCCCAGCATGTCTATCCTTTATGTAGCATTAGCTAACACCAGCCGCACACCATATGTGCAAATAATTAATACAAATTAGCTATTCTTCCATTGTATTGTCTCAGAAACAAGATGAATTAATGTAAAGATATATTCAGTAACAGAGAAATGATCTTTCTGTGTAATAGTCTAGCCAGCTTTGTCTTTATGGGTACATATTTTAATACTTTATCCTCATTGCTATTCCAGTGCTAAAGGCTGATGGTATTTGAAATGCTCCTACAATATTCCTTATGTAATCATTGGGATGACTAACGTAGTGATTAAAAACCTGACTTGGCTAAAGATTGTCTTATAAGATTAAGCTTCAAATAGAAAAATCTCCTTCCCATTTAAACAAACAAAAAAACCTACTAACATGCTTCCAGAGTACACAATTGCTTCAAAAAATGGGGGACAGCTAAACGGGCTATACATATGGGCATATTAAGTTTTGTTTTGTTTCTTAAACAAGTAATAGACAGAATACAGTTTCTTTCAGCATGAATTGCCATATTTTCCCTCTGCCATGAATTACTGCATTGTAAAAGTGCTATATGTATAGCATTTGAAATGGCAATTCCCTTAATAAAAAGTATATGTTCAGATACAAAGTGCTATGTTAAATATACTTAATTTCAAAACCCATTCATACATCTTGTTCTGGGATCTATGTAAGTAACAAGTTATACTGTTGTGTCTGTATTCTCCACTCTACATTACATTTGCCATTACAGTAATACCTTAGTTAACAAATCCTCCAGCAAAGATGCTCCTTTTAATAAAGTCTTTTTTGGGTGTGGGAGGCACACTCTGAAATTTTATTTATTTATTTATTTATTTAATTACGCTTTTAAACCGCCCTATAGCAACGAGCTCTCAGGGCAGTGTACAGCAAGATAAAACCACATTTAAAAACGAACAAGTGTGGATTACAGCATACAATATAAAACATATTTAAAAACAAAATTAGAATACAAATTAAAATAAAAATTACAATTATAGTTAAGTTTAAAATAAAATAAAATTTAAGCTTAAAATGCCTGGGCAAAGAGGTAGGTTTTTACCTGGCGCCGAAAAGATAACAAAGAAGGCGCCAGGCATATCTCATCTGGGAGGGCATTCCATAATTCGGGGGCCACCACTGAAAAGGCCCTAGATCTAATTGTTGTTCTCCGGGCCTCCCTATGAGTTGGGACCCGGAGAAGGGCCTTAGATGTCGAGCGCAGTGAACGGGTAGGTACATAGCGAGAGAGGCGTTCCATCAGATATTGCGGTCCGATGCCATTAAGGGCTTTATAGGTAAGAACCAAATAATGAGAATGTGGCTCCTTGTTTACTGGATTGTGGCTGTTGCAGGCAGCTCTCACGTGTGGCTGGAAGGGCGCTCCCTGCAGATGGCGCAGGCGCCTCCACAGTACTGCAGAAGCATCTGCTCAAGCGCAGGGAGGATGGTAGGGAGAGAGAGAAATTAAGCACACGGTGGTGGTTGTGGCTGCCCCTTGCCTGCCTGCTCCAGTGTACAAAGAGGAGAACTGTGCTCAGAGCTTTAGATTGCTATAGCAAGATGCTACATGATAAAATAAAAAAAGCATGGCATTCCTGGATGCATTTTGGAAGAAGCCTTCAAGTGGTCTGTATACAAGGCTTACCTGATCTGTTGTTTCATTTCAGACATGCGTGTTGTCAGTTTTGAATAAAAAGCTTGCTGAAATATGTTGAACTGCTCTTCTTTTTTGTGGTATAGGAACCTATCCCTATTTGCCTCATGTTATTTCTACTTCTGGTATCAACATTTCTGTTAAGGTAGTAATGTCCAGGAACGCATGTACTTCGTTAACTGAGATTTTACTGTATATAGTGTTCATTCCTATTTGAATACAGTATTATTTCCTCTGCTCTAAATCTCTTGGTAGAAGGAAGTTAAGTTAAAATATTCAACTTAATTGTGCAGCGAGAGGTGATATTGTCCATTGGCTATTACACTTGTAGAATTAAAGCCAATAGTTTTCATACATTTTAGACCATGCTTTCTTTGGTAAATAATCCAACTTAATTATTATAATTCTTTGTTCTGTGTTTAATTCCATCAATTTTAAGTCCTTTTGTAAATCACTTTCCTACTCCAAAGTATTAATATATAAAAAATATAAATTAAAAGCACCCAAAGTTAGTTGCAGTCCCACAGGTACAAGAACATTCTGCCTCTTCTATATACTAACCATTAAACCATGATTAAAAACCAACTATTGCTTAGTATTAAGGTTGCCAGGTCAGAAGCATCCCAAACCCTGAAATTTCAGGGGCGTGCCCTAGTGATGTCATAGGGGCAGATCCTAGTGATGTCATTAAGTACGATACATTAAGCATCAACCACAGGTGCTTGGAGCATATCACTCAAATAAAATATTTCTCTGACTGGAAATCAAGATAGAAATCTTACCTAAATGAGGGTCCAGCTGAAGTGACAGGATCATTCCTTCTCACCTGCTAAGGAACATTTAATCTAGCCTACACTCAGGAGTAAAGATGGATGCCCCTGAAGAATGCAATTGTAAACACACTTACTATGGGACTAAGACCCATAGAACTCAACAGGACTTACTTCTGAGTAGATATTGTTAGGATTGTGCTGCTGGTAAGGCTTGACTAGGGATCCTCTGCAACAATATCCATATCAAAGCAGGATTGGCAAACCCCTGCCTGGAATGCCCTGCCTGCTTTTTAACATGGCTGCTCCAAACTTCTTTACAGACTTGACCCATCACTGCTGAGAGAGTTTGAGAAATGAGTAAGAGTTAAGAAGATTCTCTACTCTTTCCTGTCAACTCTGTGGGCTGCTATAAACTCACTTTGACAGCCAATTCCAGTGAGTAATAATTGACAGAGAGAAAGCACACATGGTTCACCAGCAGTAGATTGGGAACAATGGCAATTGCAGCCATACTTCCCAGTATGTGAATTTTCTTTTACCACTATTGGGCAAGAAACAAGCTATCAAGCAGATAACAAGGCAGCATCAGTGGGTTTAAGAGGGTTGAGCTGACCGCATGGAACTACTGCTATTTATTTATTTTATTTATTTATTGTATTTGTATACCGCCCCATAGCCGAAGCTCTCTGGGCAGTTTACAGTAACTAAAAACATTAAAAACAAATATACAAATTTAAAACACATCTTTTAAAAACAATTTAAAACACAATTTTAAAAATTTAAAACAATTTAAAAACACATGCTAAAATGTCTGGGAGAAGAGGAAAGTCTTGACCTGGTGCCGAAAAGATAACAGTGATGGCACCAGGCGCACCTCGTCAAGAAGGTAATTCCATAATTTGGGGGCCACCACTGAGAAGGCCCCCTCCCTTGTTGCCACCCTCCAAGCTTCCCTCGGAGTAGGCACCCAGAGGAGGGCCTTAGATGTTGAGTGTAGTGTACAGGTGGGTTTGTATCGGGAGAGGCGTTCCATCAGGTATTGTGGTCCCAAGCCATGTAAGACTTTATAGGTTAAAACCAGCACCTTGAATCGAGCTCGGAAACATACAGGCAGCCAATGCAAGCGGGCCAGAATTGGTTTTATATGTTCGGACCGTCTGGTCCCTGTTACCAATCTGGCCGCTGTATTTTGCACAAGCTGCAGTTTCCGAACCGTCTTCAAAGGCAGCCCCACGTAGAGTGCATTGCAGTAATCTTACTTGGAGGTTACCAGAGCATGGACAACAGAAGCCAGGTTATCCCTATCCAGATAGGGGCGCAGCTGGGCCACCAACCGAAGTTGGTAGAAGGCACTCCATGCCACCAAGGCTACCTGAGCCTCAAGTGACAGAGATGGTTCTAGGAGAACCCCCAAGCTACGAACCTGCTCCTTCAGGGGGAGTGCAACCCCATTCAGGACAGGTTGGACATCCACCATCTGGTCAGAAGAACCACCCACTAACAGCATCTCAGTCTTGTCTGGATTGAGCCTGTTTATTAGCCCTCATCCAGTCCATTGTCACAGCCAGGCACCGGTTCAGCACATTGACAGCCTCACCTGAAGAAGATGAAAAGGAGAAATAGAGCTGTGTGTCATCAGCATACTGATGGAAACACACTCCAAAGGGACGAATGACCACACCCAACAGTTTCATGTAGATGTTGAACAGCATGGGGGACAGAACTGACCCCTGTGGAACCCCATACTGGAGAATCCAGGGTGCTGAGCAATGTTCCCCAAGCACCACCTTCTGGAGGTGACCCGCCAAGTAGGAGCGGAACCACCGCCATGCAGTCCCTCCCACTCCTAACTCAGCCAGTCTTCCCAGAAGGATACCATGGTCGATAGTATTGAAAGCTGCTGAGAGATCAAGAAGAATCAACAGAGTCACACTCCCCCTGTCTCTCTCCCGACAAAGGTCATCATACAGGGCAAGTAAGGCTGTTTCCGTGCCAAAAACCATGCCTGAAACCCGACTGAAATGGATCCAGATAATCGGTCTTATCCAAGAGTGTCTGGAGCTGGCCCGCAACCAAGGACCTTGCCCAGGAATGGAACATTTGCCACCGGCCTATAGTGATTAAGATTTTCTGGGTCCAAGGAGGGTCTCTTCAGGAGTGGTCTCACTACTGCCTCTTTCAGGCAGCCATAGACCACCCCCTCTCGCAGAGAAGCATTAATCACTTCCCTGGCCCAGCCGGCTGTTCCATCCCTGCTAGCTTTTATTAGCCAAGAACAGCAAGAATCCAGTACAGAAGTGGTTGCACGAACCTGTCCAAGCACCTTGTCAACTTCCTCAAGCTGCACCAACTGAAACTCAAAGTAAGTCCTATTGAATTCAGTAGGGTTTACTCCCGGTATGTGGGATTAGTATTGCAGCTTTACTCCCAGAAAAGCGAGTATAGGATTAAAGCTTCACATTGGGAAGCTTTTCAAAACAGGCTATGGATTAGATAAACTACCTTCTTCAACAGCCCAAGAAAATTTAAACTTGTTTGGCTCGTCATAATTAGAAAAGTATCACTCATTGTAATGGCATCATAAGCTGCATGTACACTGCTTTTAAATTTCTGTTCAAAATTTGTTTGAAACATTAAATGTATAATATGCTATTTTTGCAAGTAATTTAAAAAACCCAACATGTACACTTTCATTATAATCTTAACTGAAACAGTTTACAGTAAACAATTGTCTATCAAGATGCTGCTGTGATTTTTTGTTCTACACCTCCTTATGTGCACACAGAAAGGGACTTCTGCTACTGCTGAAAGCTATAAACTTACTCAATTTATGAGATTTTCAGAAAAGCAGGAAAGGACAACAGTTTTCTGGACTTGCAGTGGGGTCTAGCTATTGTCTGGAAGTCAACAAATCCCTTGTCAATCACAACCCTGACTTCACTTATTGGCTACAAACCTGAAAGGGTGGGGTTAGAGCAGCTAGCTTTGAACTCATTTAATAGAAGTTGCTGAAGGGGCATATATCTCTTGAACCAGACCATCTAGAAGCGTAGTTTTTTTAAAAAAATGAAAACTGAGAGTCCAGAGATTGGGATGACTCACTCTGAGACCTGGAGAGGACCCCAAAAATCCAGAGTCTTCAGGTGAAAACCAGAGACCTGGCAACACTACCCCCTTCTTTTTATCTCACACACTTTGCTCTAGCTTAACAAGGACAGAACAATAACAGGAAATTCTTGACTCCATGCAGATACAACTAAGTCCAGTGCCAGATAGTGACTAAACCAGGAGTTCCCAAATGGTGGTCCGTGGATCACCAGTGCTCCAAAAGCTTCATTCAGGTGGTCTGCTGAGCATCTGTGGATTTGTGGGTGATGATGGGAGACGCATATCCGTTGCATCAAATATCCATATTGATTTTAATTGCATTTTATTGTTTCTTTTACTTCTTATATTGAATTTTATTGTATTACAATTTTATTTCTATGGAATACAAATTGTAACACATTAAAATACAGTATAAGAAACAAAAGAAAATGCAAAAATACAATTGAAAATCTTACAGAATCTACACATTGCATTACAACTGTTACAACAAGCAGAAAAATCATTAAGTGGTCCACCAAGATCCTCAGCAATTTCCATGTGGTTCATGGGGGGGGGGAGTTTGGGAACCACTGGACTAAACTATACAATGACACATGGACACAATGTTGCAGAAACAATAGCAACCAGAACGGGCAAATTTATCGTCCTGCCACTATGACATAGCCTCAGTCCTACTTTCTCTAGCTCCGATTCTCACCACACTTTTCTCCATTGAAGTTCCTGCTTTTTCAACTCACTGTTAGGTTCTCCTTTAGCCACCTTAGCTCTTAACCATCATCTTTGCTTCTGAGATAACTATTCTGTAGCTTCTCTGTATGTCATAAGAACATAAGAGAAGCCTGCTGCATCAGGCCAATGACCCATTTACGCCAGCATCTTGTTCTCACAGTGGCCACCCGGATGGCCATGGGAAGCCCACAAGCAGGACCTGAGTGTAAGAGCATGTGACGCCTTTCCCTGGCTCTCCCTGTCAGGTTCCCACCTGCTTGTGGCTACTGCCTTTCACTAGGCACCACCAGGGACACCACCAGTCCGGACCGTCCTTTATATGGTTTCTCACTCCGCTCTAGCACAGATCTCACTAGATCCCACTGCTAGGCAACACCACCAGTCACGTCCTATAACCAATACTCCTAGAGACTTTGCTTGAGTCTCTCTCTAGCTGGTTACTTTTGCGACTGCGTGCTTATGCTGTTCCCAACCCCTTGTATCTTTATATAAAAAGCATACAACTCTGGCTTGCTCTGGATACTTGACTTGTTACAATTCCTCCCTTCCCCGCAGCCACCATTAGATACTGCTTCTGTTCAGCCTTGGTAATTACCTTGCCCTCCCTTCTGGTCTGTATATTCCCCAGCCAAGGATCAGGCCTTTTCGGAAACCAAAGAAGTATTTATTTACTAATAACAGGAAATAACAAGATTACTTTTAGAATGTTTCACAAGCGTATGGTTTCATATATATATCCTCTTTAAATATCAGCAAAATCCAATCCAAACTTCCCTCAGAACTCTGCCAACCAACTCAACAATCTCTCTCTAACCGACTCTCTCTCCCACCTTCCAACCGACCCCCCCTCATCACTCACAAGCCTCCATTTATACCTTCAGCCAACCATCCACTCAGCCCATCATCATCCAGCACACTTCAGCTTCTCACCCATGTACTCTCCCTTTCTCTCTCAGTCAATTACCATACATCACCCAATAGACCCACACTTACCATATTTATAGATGCTAACTTACAGGAACATCACAGAGCACTCTCCCTTCCTGCGGTTTCCAGCAACTGGTATTCGGAAGCATACCACCTCCAACAATGGAGGCAGAACATAGCCATCATGGCTAGTAGCCGTTGATAGCCTTATCCCCTATGAATTTATCTAATTCTTTGTGGCCATCACTGTCTTTAACTTTAACTATGTACTGTGTGAAGAAGCACTTTCTTTTCTCTCCTGAATCTTCCACCATTCATCTTCATTGGATGTCCATGAATTCTAGTGTCTGTTGCTCGCCTTTTCTCTAAACTAAAAATCCCCAAACCCTGCAGCCTTTTCTCCATCATTTTTATCATTTTGGTTGCCCTTTTCTGAACCTTTTCCAGCTCTACAACAGGTGAGGTGACCAGAATTTTACAGTACTCCTGCTCCACACTCCCGGCAATGCCTGGGACAGCGGGGCATGTTTGCAGCCCGGGATTGAAGTCCCGGCTGCCATTGATGCGGCCAGGGCCGGCATTTACATGCTGTGTGTGGTCAGAGGAGGCAGGGCGACATAGCTGATTTAAGCTCACACTGCCCACAAGCCTCCCTCTTTAGCTTGCGACTCCTGTCCCCCCTTCCCCTTGCTATGGTGTGTTCAGCAGGTCGCTTCGGGGTGAGTAGGAATTTTTGCCCTGCTCACCCATGTTGGTGGGCAGGTTTTTCGCCTACTCCACAGTCTGGTAGTGGGATGGACTGGACTTAGAGGGTGTCCTTGTTTAATAGGTTGTTTCGGCTAATTTGATGTACCTAAAGTCTAACTGGATGGGTATATTCTGTTGTAGTTGGTCACTTTGGCAGGAAGATGCGGAAAGGGAAGCTGGTAAGGACAGCTAGGTGACACCCTTAGCCACCTTTGGGGGTGATTGGAGGATCCAGAGGCCTGCCCTTCAGAGCTGTATGGCTTGGGGGCAGGACATGAACTGCCTTTAGGGCCAACTTACTTCATCCACCCGGAGTTGCACGGCCCTGGGTGGTGGTGATGTAGGAAGGCCCCCCTACTCACCCTCGGGATGGGGCGGGGGTAGGGGGTAAGCAGAATGGCTTGCCCTTGCCCTGGCAAGGGTGGTCGCCCAATAGCTGTAATTAGATAATTCAATTATAACCTAGCTCCCATACCTATGTTTTACCTCTGCAGGTTATTTTTAGGGTTAAGTTTAAAGTTTAATAAAGTGGCCCTTAGTTCAACTTAGCCTTCGTGTCTGTGATTTTATTTCAACCCTCGGCTGCAATACCATACGTGGCTGCATCATACATTTATATAACAGCATTATGCTATCAGCGGTTTTATTTTTAATACCTTTTCTAATGATTCCTAGCATGGAATTTGTCTTTTTCATAGCCACAGCACACTTGGTCAACATCTTCATCAAGCTATCCACTACAACCCCAAGGTCTAATTCCAGGTCAGTCACAGCCAGTTCAGACCCCATGAGCATATATGTGAAATTAAAACTTTTTGCTCCAATATACACAACTTTACACTTGTTTACATTGAATTGTTTACATTTTAACAACCCTGAACAATTTAATATCATCAACAAACTTGGCCACCTCGCTGCTCAACCCAAACTCTATATCATTTATGAACAAGTCTACAAAGCACAGGTCCCTATACTGATCCTTCGGGGACTCCACTTTCTACACTCCTCCTTTGGGGGAACTGTCCATTTATTCCTACTCTCTGCTTCTGTTTCCTAGCCAATTCCTGCTCCACAAGAGGCATTCTCCTCTTATTCCATGACTGCTAAGCTTACTCAAGAGCCTTTGGCAGATTATTTAGATCCATTCCAATCGGGCTTCAGGACTGGACATGGAACTGAAACAGCCTTGGTCGCTCTGGTGGATGATTTGAGGAGGGCATTGGATAGGGGAGAACATGAATTCCTTGTCCTCCTGGATCTCTCAGCGGCTTTCGATACCGTTGACCACGGTATCCTTTTGGATCGCCTGGAGGGGATGGGAATAGGGGGCACTGTTTTACGGTGGTTCCGTTCCTATCTCTCGGACAGGCACCAACGGGTGGCATTGGGAGATGAGGTTTCAGACCCTTGGCCTCTCAATTGTGGTGTGCCACAGGGTTCTATCCTCTCTCCCATGCTATTTAACATCTATGTAAAGACGCTGGGGGCCATCATCAGGAGATTTGGGTTGCAGTGCCACCAATATGCAGATGATACTCAGCTCTATCTCTCATTTAAGTCCTCACCAGAGTTGGCTGTGGATACCATTTCCAAGTGCCTGGAGTCCGTAAGTGAATGGATGGGAGGCAATAGGCTGAAACTGAACCCCGACAAGACCGAGGTACTGCTTGTGGGAGACAAGAGAAGGTTGGGAGATATTGACCTGGTGTTGAATGGGGTAAGATTGCCCCTGAAGGACCAGGTTTGCAGCCTCGGGGTCATTCTTGACTCTCAGCTGTCCATGGAGGCTCAGGTTTTGGCAGCGAGCCGGGCAGCTTGGTATCAATTACATCTAATACAGAGGCTGCGACCCTACCTTCCTGTCCATCTGCTCCCACGGGTGGTACATGCCCTGGTCTCCTCTCGCTTAGACTACTGTAATGCGCTCTACGTTGGGTTACCCTTGAAGACGGTCCGGAAACTACAGCTGGTTCAGAATGCGGCGGCACGTTTGATTAAGAACAGCCGCCGCCGTGATCATATCACTCCAGTGCTAGAAGATCTGCACTGGTTACCAGTTGTTTACCGGGCCCAATTCAAGGTGTTGGTATTAACCTTTAAAGCCCTACACGGTTTCGGTCCAGTTTATCTAAAGGAGCGCCTCCAGCATCATCAAATATGCCGCCTGACAAGATCAGCCTCACAAGACCTTCTCTCAGTCCCGCCAGTTAAAACAGCTAGGCTGGTGCGGACCAGAGAGAGGGCATTTTCGATTGTGGCCCCCACCCTCTGGAATTCTCTGCCCTATGACATCCGCCATGCCTCCTCCCTGGCAGGTTTCCGCCGAGAATTGAAAACCTGGCTGTTTCGGCGGGCCTATGGGACTTTTGGGTAATCTCGTTTTATTCTGTAAAGATGTGGGTGGGTTTTGATTATGTAGAGTTGCTGTTCATTTGTATTTATATGTTATTTTATTCTTTGTACGTCGCCTAGAGTGGCCGTTTCATACGGCCAGATAGGCGACTTAGAAATAAAATTTATTATTATTATTATTATTATTATTATTATTATTATTATTATTATTATTATTATTATTATTATTATTATTACCTTGTCAAAAGCTTTTTGAAAGTCCAAATACACTGTGTCCACCAGATCACCTCTATCAACATCTCTGTACCTCTTACAAGCCCTTAGCCTGTCGCTGTGTGAAGTTTTCATCCCAGTCACTGACTACTTTCACCATGCTCATTGAAGCTGGTCTAAAAACAGTTGGTTCCATTCTTACCTACAGGGCAGTGTTCAGAGAGCAGCACTGGGTGAGTACTCCTCAGCTCCCTGGCACTTGTGCTATGGGGTTCCGCAGGGTACTATCCTTTCCACAGAACTGCTGACAGAGAGGTAGATGGGGTCTATTTCTACCAGGGCCAGCAGGGGCTCTAGACGTTTAGCTTTCATTTGTTAAAAAATTTAGTTTTTACGTGGTCTGGATGAAAAGATATACACCAAAATGTGAAGGCCCCCGCCTTGTGTGACATGAGCTAGTCAGCTACTCCAATCCCCACTCTTTCAGATTTTTAGCTAATAAGTGATTTAGCTAATGAGTGAAGTCAGGGCTCTGATTATCCAGGGATATTTTGAGCATAGGCAATAGCTAGAAACCCTTGCAAGCCCTGAAAACTGCCTTTTCCTGCTTGTCTCTGCATATTGATTAATAGTCTGTGTGCACATCATGGGAGTTGAGTAAGCTTATAGGTTTCAGCAGCAGCACGTGTGCCTTCCCACCCACTTTTTTCTTTGTGTGCACATCCAGCATGAGGTCCAGAACAGAAGATCAAAGAAGCATATACAGCACAGCAGGATCATAGTAAGCATGCACAGTAAACAATTTCAGTGATGGTGATGATAAATGTGTACATGCAGGTTTTTAATTATTTGCAAAAAATAGCATATTATACATTTTATCTATCAAATTATATTGGAACAAATAAAAAGTGTGCATGCAGCTCATGAGGTCATTACAATATGTTATAGTTTTCTAAATAAGGTATCATATAAGTTTAAATTTTCATGGGCTGTTGAACAGGGCCGTTTATTTGTCTAATTCATAGCCTGTTTTTAAAATCTTCAAAATATGAAGCTTTAATCCTATACTCATTTTTCTAGGAGTAAGGTTACAATGCTAATCCCATATACCTGGGAGTAAATCCCACTTAATTCAATAGGAATTACTCTTGAGTAGACATGGTTAGGATTGTGCTGTAAATCAGCGGGACTTTTCAGCAGACATAACATAGGATTGTGTTGTTAATCTTTCTCTTCCCCTGCCTCAATCATATTTTTAAAGCAGTTAGGCATGGCTTACTTAAGTGTCACTGCAGTTATAAGCAGGAAAGTAATATTGATTTTTTTATTAAAAAAAAAAAGTTCTGCAATGACCAACTGGTTTTGACAATAAACTGTTATATGGGGTGTATTTATTTTTACATCTCCAGGGTGTGTGTATGGAGGCTTTCCAACAGCCCTGTGAGGTTAGTTAGGCTGAGAGTAGGTTCAGTTAAGCTGCACATGCTTAGGGTATTGGGGGGGCAAGCTTTTTTGATATTTTGCTGCAAAATATAACTGGAATGCCACCATTAAAGCAATGGGTGGGTGGCTTTGTGCATGTTTCCTCCCATCACTGCATGGTTTCTGAATACGACATGATATATTTGCACCTCGCTTTTCTTCCTGGATCCTCCCTCCTCCTTTTATCTTTGCAACAACCCTGTGAGGTAGGTTAGGCTGAGAGTTGGTTCTGTCACCAGTGTTGTGAAGCTGCATATACTTTCAGTATTTTTTTATCTGTTGTTGCTGTTATCGGGGATTCAAAATAACTGTTCATATTTGTAATATATGTACTTAAGCAGCAGTACTTGCCACTAGATCGCAAGGAAGTAGAGGTGGGTAGAAATATAGAGGGCCAATCTGTCTGGCCCAGGAAATCCTGTTGGCACCCCTGGCTTTCCTCAGTGCTATTTAACATCTATATGAAGTCATTGGAAGCAGTCATTAGGAATTTTGGAACAAGATGTTACCAGTATGCTGATGAGACACAACTCTACTTCTCCATAACATCTGAATCAGGAGAGACTGTGAAAGCTCAGGAGCATTATTTGAATGCAATGGTGGACTGGATGAGGGCCAACAAACTGTGCTTGAATCCCGGGAAGACAGAGGCTCTTTCAGTAGGTGGTGCCCATCCGAGAGAGAGGCAAGTCACCTGTTCTGGATGAGGTTGTGCTGCCTCTGAAGGCGCAGGTCTGTAGCTTGTGGGTACTCCTGGATTCATCTTTGTTGCTTGAGGCCCAGGTATCCTCTGTCGCTGGGAGTGTCTTTTACCAGCTTTGTCTGGTTCATCAGCTACAGCCGTTTCTGGACAGAGATAGCCTGACCCCTATAGTCCATGGGTTGGTAACCTCAAGGCTGGATCACTACAGTGTGCTCTGTGTGGCTTCCCTTGGCCCTGGTTTGGAAGCTTCACCTGGTGAAAAATGCAGCGGCCAGACTGCTGATGGGGGCACATGCCCGACAACATGTAACACCATTGTTAAAACATCTGCACTGGCTGCCCATTAACACTGAGCCAGGTTCAAGGTCCTTGAATTAATTTACAAAGCCCTGAACAATATAAGTCCAGAGTACCTTAGGGAACACCTGAACCTTTATATCCCAGCTCGATCACTGAGATTGTCTGTAGGAGAATCATTGATTGTCCCCTGTGTTAGTGAGGCTCATTTAGTGAGCCTTTAGTGTCATTGCCCGGTCCTGTGGAATGCTCTGCAGATACAGATTCAGCAGGCACCTTCCATTCAGACCTTTAAACACTAGCTGAAAACTTTTCTATGTTACTAGGCCTATGCAGGCAATTGAGAAGATGGCTTTCTGCAGTAGTTAGTTAATGATTTCTCGTTTTAATTTTATTTGATTTTATTGTATTTATATGTTGTAAACTGCTTTGATTTTTTTAATCAATAGTGGTATATAAATATTGTTATAAATAAATAAAACTGCTTGGTTCCCTGAGCTACTGATCATTTCAAACCAAACCAACTGAACCAACCAATATCACAGGCTTCATTGCTATAAGCAGTATAATTAAAATATTTCTAATTGACATATTATATACAATGAGAGAAAGAATGTGTCAGAGGCTTTATTGCCACAAGTGCAAAATAATTAACTGATAAATTGTATTCAACTGGGGACAGAATGTAAACGTACAGAGATGACTATAACACTCAAAGGTCTGGAAAAAATAGGAATGTGAGGCAGTGAGAACACATACACAACCGCACTGCAACACAGAGGACAGACATAACTGGCATGTTAGTGTATAGAGTCCAACATGCCTAGGCTTTTTTATGTGTAATATTTTTTATTAATGTTGAACAAGTACTATGAAGAACTGCTCTATGGAAAAATGAGCAATCTTCCCCAGCCTGGCCCAGATTTCAACAGAAAAGGATCCTATTGATACATAGTGTGCAGATTGTTCCCACATATCCTGAACATGTGGAAGTGGACCCATTATAAATATTCTGCCACCCTGGGGTAAACACTTTCTAAAGAGTCAGCATTCTGGCAGCTTCTACTGGATAACCAATTGAGAGCTTTTCAAAGGATTTCAGAGTGCTGAATAGGAACTCATATGGAACATACATAATCTAGTTCAAATTTAGTAAAAATGTACTTTAAAAACATTTTGAGTAAAATCCAGTGTTTATTTATATCTACTGAAATCTACTTCATTGGAGTTTCCTGTGGCCAAATATTTTAGCTCATTAATCAACTAATGCAGCACTAAAGAAAAACATCCAAGTTGCTCTTGAGAGTCCTCAGATTTGCCGTTTTGGGGTTAAACGGAAGGTTTTAAAAAAGTGATAAGGGTACTTTGTAACCTTTTTAACTTGCATGCAAATTTAGCATATCACCCTTTTTAATCTTTTTTTTTCTGTGTAGGCATTTTCTGTGCTCATATCAGATTTACTGCCGGTCTTTGGTACTTCAAATTTCAGTTTCTTATCACTAGGTTTCCTGCTCAAACAATTACTTCACGACTTATGCCTCTCAATAATTTTTAGGTATGTTCCTGAAGGAGAACTTTTAATAGTGTGAATATGATTATGTACAACTGTAGCGTTTATAGTACAACTAACATGAAAAATCTTGTAAACTGCCCTACTCTTGATAGATTGTGCAGTAAACTGTACAGTATTTCAATTAATTTGTTAATTAGAAACCTAAAGTGTGATACTTGAAATCTAACAGGCATGCAGAGAAGTAACATTGCTTTAGCTTGACAGCTAAAAGGAAAGCATATTAGAAAAAAAATGTTGAAAATAGGCAAAGGATGGTGTAATTATACTGTTCATTGTTTATATGGTTGACCATTCATGTTCCCTGTTGTACAAAAAAATCATATTCATATTTACTTGGAAATAAATCCCACTGTGTTCAATAGGGCTTACTCCCAATAAGTGTGATTAGGATTGCGGCCTTAAAGGTTAAAATTGGCCAATTTTGCTAAATGTTGTGTTTCATCTTATAAAAACATGTGGGTCCAGAAATGGGCCCTGTCTCTCATTTCACAGCAAATGTTGTAGAAAGAACAGAGGTGTTGAGTAGTTTGTGCAGCTTCTGAACTTCTCAGAACCTGTGCAAAGTGAGAGACCTATCCTCAGGGCAGGTGTTAGAAGTGAACATCAACTGATAGAGTAAGGAGGTGGGCCCCATCAAGGAAAGGGCCTACTGAGAATGCCTCTTGCCCAAGAGTGCTTCAAAATGAGCTTATTGTAGTGTCTCCTCCATTCACATGGCTAGAGTAGAGTACTCACTGTTTGATCTTTTAGCCTGCTTGCCCTAAAGCCAAGCAGCAGCAGTTCTATCTGGACTAAGGAAACGGAACTTATGCTACAATACAGGCCTACTCTTAAAGGGGCAAGTCATACATACTACATTTCATTTCTCCTGTTTCCATGGATGTGCACCATTTGTTACTTCCAATATGGACAAGTATCTGAGGTATGGGAGAAATTCAAGGACATGCCTCCCCATTGTAGACACGTATTTACCACTTCAGCATAACAAAGGCATCACACGGAGGAGGATGTGGATGACTCAACCACTCCTACTTTGAGAGGCTGTCTCTTAAGTATCTCCAGACTTCAGTTCTGAGGCATTGAATCTCTCCCTTTCCAGAAATGTGGTCATTGGGGCATCTTGCAGTGTATCTGAGGATATAGGGCTCCAAGATGCATGGTCTTTTCTCAAATGTCTCCTGTTCCTTCTGTACATTGCTCCATTAAGTATTTCCACTATGTATGTTCATTATTCATCTCTCTCTGCAGCAAAAGAGGCTAAGATCCACCTGGCACTCATTTGCATATGGATATGAAGAAGTGGCAAGGGGATGATGCCTTTATCATAATGGGATTTCTGTCACTGCTAGAGTTGGCAAAATCATGCAGACACCCCTGTAGGCAATATAGGACTGGCACCAGGCATGACTAGGCTCTTGGACACCAGACTGCCCTGGGCCTGCTTCGGCATTCTCCCCAACACCCCCTCCTGATGTAAGTGGTGTGGGCTTAAATAGGCCGGCCTGCCCCACCTACTGCTAGTCTTGCTGCGCCAGCATGCTGATACACTGCACGCACATGACTGCCATCACCAAAGATGGCGGTGGGGTGTTAACCCCAGAGCTTGGAAAAGTTTTGAACTACAACTCCCATCAACCCCAGCCAGCATGGCCAGTGGATTGGGCTGATGGGAGTTGTAGTTCAAAAAAGTAACTTTTCCAAGCTCTGGTTAACCCCTTAGGGACATCCCCCTACCATCTTGGGTGATGGCAGGAATGTGTGTGCAGCACACTAGCATGCTGATGTGGTAATGCAAAAGGTAGGTGACCCTATTTAAGCCTGAGCCACCTGCATGGGGGTGGGGGTGTTTCCTGGGAGGGTGGAGTTCCCAGTCCACAATCTGCACCAGCATCTGGACACTGGGTCCCACAACCTGACATTGGTGTGACTCTGTCTTCTGGGCCACAGGGGTCCTTGACCAGTGCCCAACTTGGCCACCTGCTGACACTAAGCCTGAGGCAATGCAGCAGGCAATGCTTTTGTAGTAGCCAGCAGCATGCTACTCAAAAGTCTCCCCATTAACAACTGAGCTGGAGAAAAAGCCCAAGTGACAGGGGTTTTCCTGTTATGTCTTTTTCAGCATATACTTCATGGTCTGAACCATGCATACAGCCACATTGAATTGGGGATAGGTAGAACTTGAGTATGTCACTATCTTGAGTACACTACAATTTGTACTTCCTGGAAACAACTGAATACATTTTTGTTTTAACAAGCTTTTCCAGCTAGATGAAAAGTCTCTGCCTTAGGTGTTCACTTTGTACTGTTTTTAAAACCTATTTTCAGTTTTTAAAATTATAGATGTTTTATGATATAACTGTAAATTGCCGGAAGATTAAAATGATAGGATGTTAATGAGATTTGAAACTAACTAAGATAACCGCTGGAGGAAGGTGATTTTATAATCTATTAAGAGATAGGTTTGTTATACATTATAGATTTATAGCTGAATTATAGCGATTTGAAATTACTGGATTTAGTAGATTTGATGAGTTGGATTAACTGGCATGTTTATTTAGAAAAAAAATTGATTGACATATATCTCAAGGATTAGAAACTTCTCTTTGACTTTTTGTGGAAGATTAAAATGATATGATGTTAATGAGATTTGAAACCAACTAAGATAACCGCTGGAGGAAGGTGATTTTATAATCTATTAAGAGATAGGTTTGATATATATTCTAGATTTATAGCTGAACTATGACAAATCGGAAGTCAATATTCTTTATTATATATATATATATATATATATATATATATATATATATATATATATATATATATATATATATATATATATATATATATATATATTCTTTTTGTATTGTACTAGTTATTGATTTGTGTTGTTTTCTTTTTGTATTGTTTTGGTTTTGAAAATTGGAATAAAAATTAATTGCAAAAAAAAAAAAAGATATAACTGTAAATTGCCTTCAGACATATATGTAACAGGTGATTAAATAATAAAGAGTACCACCCATTATTTGACAAATTGCTGCATGTTACTCTGGGGATGCCATATCATGTTTCATTTTAGCCACAAAGAGGGAACAATTTATTAGGGAGGTGGAAAACTTCAGGATACTTGGAATAATAGTATGTTATCAGGAAATATGAGTGTCCCTTGAATTCAAAAAAGTTAATCACAACCTCAGAAGATGTCAGGAATCTCATGTAGTGACATGGGCTATCTCAGGCTTTGAGGACTAGCACTGTGGGTACCTACTGCTCAATGTGGGGATTCATTTTTGGCCAGTACATAAGATGTTGTGCACTGGCTTTAGTCTGTTGGACTCCTTGACATGGTAAGTTCAACAACATGATCTCTTGCACCTGGTTGGATGACAATCTTTGGGCCAATACTAATAAATAATGTTCAGTCCTTCAAAGATCAGTATGCCCAGAGTTATAGTATGACGTTTTTCTGCCTCCAAGGCCATCTACTTAGGTGCTGGGCCCTAAAGCTCTATAGGAGGTGGGTCAGTATTGATGTAGTCTCTCAACTGGCAAAGCAAGTGATCACTAATTGACTCTGTATCTGCCATCCCATAGAAGTAATCCATTTTCATCAAGGGGTACATCTGTGTCATCCTAGAGGGTAGTCAAGCTTGGCCCTGGAAATGTATCAACAACACCACATCCTTGCCCTTGGTAGATGATGTAGGAAGGTGAATTTTGTGCAACCTCCTAATGAGTTTAAGGGCAACATTGGCTGGTTGGTCTAGTAGGCGTGTCTCATCATCCCCCATGACATAGGCCATCAGAGCAGTTTCATGAAGAGCCAGCTTTGCAATGTGGTATGATTGCACCTTTAGATTTTATCTTAGCCCCTCCAAAAGCCACTAAAGTTACATCTGCTGGTGCTGTCTAGTGACGTCCTGGCAAGGAAGAGACTATGCTTTCAGGTACGTATAGTTTTTATTTCTATCCCCACTGTCTAGTCTACACTGGAACACCAGCTATATTATCATTAGGAAACCATAGTGTGGAGCTGCTTACATGCTCTGCAGCCTGAAGTGCTATTGCCAAATCCACAGAGAGTATAAGCTCTTTTTGTGCTGGGAGCAGGGATCCAATTCTGATGATGGTTGGACTTGGCACTGGATTTTCAAATAGTTTGCATGTTCTCTCTGTTTGTGGACTGACCATGTTTGCTGAGAACTTCACCAGCTTTCCCTGACACTAGATTATTTTTTTTAAAAGCCCTCATTGAATATAATTATTGACTTTACTCACAGCAAGCGGTGCAGCCATTTATATAGGCTTCTCTCTCTCCCATCTCTCTCTCTCTTCCCTCCCCAAATAATCCAAGAGATCCAAGTTCCAAGTATGGAGGGAGTGTGCCAAGCCTACAGCCACACCCTTTCAGAAGAATTTTAAAAAGGAAAAGGAAAAAAGGAGCTAAATGCAGCCAGCCTTCCATATTTTCAGCCCTGAATGATCCGAAACAAGGCTCCTAAGCGTAATTATGATTCTTAAAATAAGCTCCCAATCCCATCCCTCGCTCACACACACAGACACACAGCAAGGCACCAGTTGTTTTATTGGAAATAAAACCAACCTGTCTGGAAGTACAGCATTTAAAGGATTGAGGCAACAGAGATTAAAAGGCAAGGCTTTAAAATCTCCTTAATATGGGTAGGACGCTCTAGGCTTGGCTTTAATCTCTGTAGTATTAACCCTTTAAATGCCCTTCTGCCTCCCAGCAAGCCCAAAATTGAGATTTAAAGATTCCTGTTCCTTTCACCTCCCCATGCATCTTATTTACGATCACTCCCACACACAGACACTAAAATCGAACTAGATAAAAAGCAGAGGATAGCAGAAACAGACAAAGATGGAATGGAATGGCATTCCAGTTTGATGAAATGCAATTGGATTGGCACCGACAAGAGGATCCCATCTCTAGCTGGGAGGCACCATGCTTGCTTCTGCACATATTTGCAAAATGATTTTGTCCACTGTAATATATGCATTCTGGTAGTTGTAAAGTGCAGTTACAGTTAATATAACTAGTTGGTGCTAGTGATTATAGAGCTATGTAACATGTTAAAAACAAAGTAAAATGTTCTTTGTTTCTCAGCAATCACAGTGTGCCTGCTCCTTTATACCAAGCACCCACAAAAAAATTGCATCTACTGCATTTGTAGCATGTAGCTCCAAAACACATCAGTCAGAGAGAGGCTTTAGTGAAGATATTGCCTGGTGCATTGCAGGATTTTTTTTTCTTCCAGCTTACTGAGTGCACAGATATTGCAGGCTCAGTTTCCATTGCAAAAACTTACTCATGGGCAACAGCTCTGTAAATATCTATTGCCCTCAGTAGTGTAGTGGTAAATTCAGAAGTGCAGGGTCCCTTCATGTTAATCACAGCCATGCCCCCTCCCTACTTTTTTGCTGTGAGGTTGAGAATGAGATCCTTGTTAATGCCTAGGAACCAATAAGCATGAAAGAGCACTAAGAAGAGTCTTCTCAGTGTTTCATTCACCTCCGTTCACTCTGATTGGCTCCAAGGACAAGGAAGCATGTTAGAAGATTCTTCAACAGTGGATAACACACTTCCCTTTCATGCTGATTGGCTTGTAGGATGCTGGAGACATTGGGACTCTGCTCCCAAAAAAGTAAAGGGTCTAAGTCCTCCCGACACCCTGCATGACTACACCCCTGATTGCCTTAACAAGTGCGAGTTCTGAGTGCTCTAGATTTAAAGTTTTTCCTTTAGCTTGCAATAAGAGATACTGAAGACAATGTTGTCCCTTGTCATAATATTCTCTGAAACCTTGAATTTACATTCCTGAGCTTTGCTTCTTTATGTAACAAAGCTATCAGTTTCATCTGTATCAGTAAATTTAAGCTGCCAAAAATTGATGGTGCTCAAACACATTAGGTTCACACTGAAAGCTCTCAGAGTTTCCACTAAGGTTGTGTCTGCATGCACACTTGGCATGTTGTTTATATTTCTAATGCTCTGTCACCAATACAGAGCAGCAGAACTGCAATCTTAAAATCTTTTGGTTTATTGTTTGCACTGGTCATAATAAGACAGAGGAGAAAACACAAACTGCCCACTACCCCTCACAGCTGGGCCACACTTTGTCCCTGACAGAACTTGGAGTGGTGATGTCATATATTTCCCTGCCCCAAAGGTTTCTGCAGTAGGCACACCCTCATCTTATGCAAGCTGCCCAGACAACCTGTCCCTGCCAAAAAATTATAACACAGTTGTGTTTGGATATATAAATCAGATAGTATGATATCCCAGGGGCTTTTTTTAAAATACTTTTCAGATAAGCAATAGCGGGGGTGGGGGAAGGACATGGGTAAAAAACTGGAGCCCCAGAAAGTTCACCTCTGCACTCAATTATATCAGCCTCTGAAGTGCATGATTTGATCATACAGTAGAACCACAATCACAAATACCTAAAGAAACAGATGGTCTACAACTGAAATGTTGCCAGTAATGACCCTCCCATCTTGCTTGATCTGTCTTCCCTCCCATTTCCTCAACCTTAATGCCCAAGTAATGTATACCTATCTAAAACTCACCTGTCCCCTTCCAGATTCCTAATGAGCTCACACTACTGAAGACCTAAATTGTCTGATTAAAGAAGACACCTTTGTAACTGCAAGCCTCAGCTACAATAAAGTTGCCCAGGTTTCAGAGTGAATTTTCAGGGTTTTAGCCCATTTCTCGGAGACTGGGGGGAACACATTAGATCTCAGAGTAAGAAAAAAGGAGCAAGCAAGCTACTTTCTGCTTGGCTTGAGTGATGGTTACTATTAGTTTCCTCCAATGTCCATAAGCCTCCAAAACCCTGAGTTATCATGCTCTGCCCCCCAACCCAATAACTACATCCCCTACTTCAGTAGACTCTGTCACTACCCCACCAGGCATTTCCCCTAGCTTTAATCTTCTTCCCCTTGAAATTCAGATTCTGGACCTCAGGAAAGCTGGTAACCTAGCTAATGCATAACTTCACAAATCAGTACTCCTAAATGGTTCCACTTCAGATAGCAGGTCAGGGAACTACACTTCCATGAAGAAGAAAAAACACCCTACATACAGAAAGTTAAAAAGTATGACAGAAGAATAGAGCCCAACTTTTCCCCTTATTTAACTTTCTATATACAGGATTTTTGAAAATTAATTATTATTTAAGTATGTCCATATTCCAATTAGGAGCTGAGAGTGTAACGAAGGCCAGGCCATGGCTGGGGGTGAGATTTAAATGGGATATACACCAGTTCACAGTTTATTCTCTTATCAACCATGCTATGCTAGTGACAGAACAATCTAACATGGAGGAGGCCAGCAGGAGTGGAGCCGGCGAAGGCAGTGGAAGAGACCACCACATCCTACTGCAGTTCAGCAGTCTCAGAGAGGGGAGTATGCTTGCTGTGCATGTTTCCTTCCTCCACCTTTTTCTTGGTGTAGCGTCTGCCAGAACCCGGGACCACAGGCCAGAGCCAAATGGGGCTCTGTAAGTCACCCTCTCCTTGGTTCCATCTTCAATGCACCCCCAGAATGCCCTTTTTTAGCCTTGTGCCAGCCTTGGCCAAGCCTCCCACAGCTGCGCATTGGCTGCACTAGGTGGGAGATTTTTGCTGGTGGAGCACCAATATCCTCCCTCCTCCCCAGAACATACGCCACATCCTGATTACCCTTGGCCTGGCATAAACCCAGGAGGATTGCACCCTAAGCTGGCCCTCAACTTGGGCAGTTTCCAGAACACTAGCATCTAAAAAGAAAAAGACTATTAAAAATTAACTGTGAGTATTTTCCAAAGCTTACAGGAAGCATCCTACATGATACACATGCTTCTGAGCTACTTGAGCTGGGTACTGCAAAAGTTTAAAAACCTGTAATAATGGCACAGTCTCCTGAGTACACATTTATTTCTGCAGTATAAAATAAAATAAAATTCTTCAATCTCAAAAACTATTAAAAGCTTGTATTTAAAATGCATGAAGCATTAAACGGACATCAAAATTAAAATAATCTCATAAATCTTTTCATTTAAAAGACTTTTTAGAATACTGATAGAGACAGAAAACAGCTGCCCTGTAGACTGAAGCAGTAAATTGTAAGTATTTTAAATTTGTTTCCCATTTTCATTACAGAACATTCACAGACAATGTAATAACAATACACAAAGGCAGACCAACTACCCCTGGATTTAAACAAATGAATAGCAGATTATTTTTTCTATGGGAACTGCAAGACGGATACAGTGTACATTCTTCAACCAATCTGGAGACACAAGGCTTCTAGACAAAATAAATGGAGGGTAGTGATGGCAAAAATAAATAAATTTTGCATTAAAAAGATCAATTAAGTCAGTGTCTCATTTTGGTAGTAGGATGTGTAAAGCTGATAAATTTGTTGACATTGGTAGAAAGCCATCATGAATTTCTTCTCTGCAACCCTCGGTGAGATTAATGAGAACTTGCAAAGTTCTTTGTGAGTTGTGCCCTCTCCAGATCTAAAGGGTACTTTCTACAACAAGAATGATATGGACATTTCCAGCAATAGTAATAAGGGCTTGCAAGCCTTGATTTAGGTCTCGGTTTAAAACATAAGCAGTCAAGCCTAGGCCTTACTTTATCACCAAATAGTTTGCCAGCTTTAGCCCTTTTTAGTCATTCAGTCTACATAAGGTGGTGGGAACAAGTTTGTATTCTGCAGATTCCACCCTACATTTCCCTCCCCTAATGTCACCATACGAGTGGAGTTCTAAAAAAGGCCTAAATCAGGCATACTATTAGGTGACACTGGGCAAAGTCCTATTCCCTACTGTACACATAGCCTAAATGCATGGCAGGAATTACTAAAAAGGTCTGTTATATTTCATTTATGTTTTTCCTGGTTGCCATTATATTATTTCTGTACATTTCTTGTTCTTACATTTTCTTTAGTTCCCTCCGTCTTTTATTTTGAAGACATCAACATCTGAGTAAATGGATGCATATTAAGATTGTGTGTGTGTGTGTAGACAAAGCCTATAATGGTGGTGTTTTTTGAAATTATTATTAAATAACAACAACAAAAATAATAATATTTATATCCCGCCCTTCCTCCTAGTAGGAGCCCAGGGTGGCTTCTACCAGAAATGTATCTGTTGTTTTTTAAAAAAAGCAGGATTACTGGTTCAAACAACACACTAACCCAGCATTCTGTACAAGTGAAATTAAAGGAGGGGTGAGCATGCAAGCCTAATGCTTTGCTCAGGCTTGTTGAGGCCTTTCTACATAGCACTAAACCATGGTTTAATGTTACATGTGAATGTAGCCATAATAGGCTTTGGCTACATATATGCTAGGGATGAGGGAGAATATCCGCTATATTGGACTTAGTACTGGATTCTGTCTGAATTTGATAGTCCACTATCTTTTTCGAATGGTACTGATTTTGGACCGGCTGTAATCAGTGTGGATTTTGCGCCTGCAGCTACAATCAGCAAGAAAGTTTTTTTTTCCTAATCCCCCCCATTTTCTTTGTAATCAAAGCAGCTGAATTCATAACTGTAGGTGTGATAACAATCGCCATTGATTAATTATATATTACCAAAAAAATTGTGTTATTGTCATTCAGTGCAAAACATATTGGTTGCCTGGCCTGCTCTAGGCTACACATGTTATCAATGTTAATTGTAAAATCATCCTGCAATTTCGTGTTCTTAAAACAAGACAACTCAGAGCATTCTGAATCTCCATCCTCTTGCACGGGGAACATGACGGTGATGAGACTGACCCATGCTACCCGCCCCACCCCGCTTTTGTTCATTCTCTTGCCATTACACTGTGACTGTTGTAGCCAGTACACTAGCCACACTTGGACAGGATTGCCTCCCCTCCCAGCTTTTGAATTTGTACTGCTGATGTATGTGTGTGTGCATGAACAAAAATACAAGGTGGTACTAGTGGGGTGGTGATGCTGCTGCAGTGCTGCTGACAAACTAATTCAAGAATAGGGAATAGTGAAAGGGAGGGGAATCATTAAGCAGCACATCAGTTAGCCCGAGGCAAGAGACAGACTCAAAAGCAATTATCTGCCTCATTGATATGTAAATAGGAAAAAACCCACATGGAACACTGTGATCATTGACATAAGCATTTATGCTAAAAATTATGCAATTTTTTTCTGCACAGAATAAACCACATGGAACACTGTTTACATAAGTATTTACGTTAACAATTACACATTTTTCCCCATCACCAACCCTCCCCCACACATCGAATCACAAAAACACACACAAATAGCAGATGGAATCAGTGAGTGCCACAGCAAGAGGGGACAAAAAAAGGGCAGATCACGATCAAATGACAGACTATCGGAATACAAGTGGATTGGAAATAGGCAGCAAACCCCATCCCTAATATATGCACACTCTTAATGTACATCTATTTACTCATCATTAAATAAATTCATTAAATTATAATGTGTTCAAATGCAGAGATAAATGCAGAAAAGTGATTTACAGAACTTCTGTTCTGTCATGTTCTGCCCGTGCAGAGTAATGTCTATTGGTCCTACCCTGACACCTATGGAGTATCTGCTAGTCCCAACCTCTATCCTCCATAAACTCAGTGGAAAGTGAGAACAGACTACTTGTGCAGAGTCTGCACCCTAAATAGAAATCTTTGTCAACACCAAGTGAGTTCGGGAACATGCGTACAAATCCGAGTGCATAACATGTGCTACTGAGTCAGACCATTGGTCCATTTAATCCAATAGTATCAACTCTGATAGCATGCGAGCTCAGCCCAGAAATACAATGGCAGTGTTTTTTTAGATGCTGCAGGCCTCTTAACCAAGATAGACCAATAGTAGAACACCCAGAATGCCTTTTACGCATTCTTTCATGGAACATGGCAGGTTAGTTAAACAAGTTTGCTGATCCTGAGTTTATCCCTTATATGCAATCATTCAATCTGTTGTGCCTCCAGGAAGCCTGGCTTATAGATGTTAATGATATGCATCTCCAAGGTTTCAAAAGGTTCTGGCTTCATTTTAACCGTACCTGTTTCTGGTATTTTGCTCATGGTGAAATGCTAATGAAAAAACAACAACCAATGGACACCTAACTCCACTTCGTCTTTCTTTTATGGAAATCGTTGGTCCCTATCTCTCCACTGTGTTCCTGGTCAATATTTTGTTTGTGGCAATTCAGCCTATAAAGACCTTGCCTCCCCACTGAGCAGGAACTTGTGCCTTACCCTATGTAACTCTAGGTTTACATGAATTAAGAAACCTAACCTCACCCCAGGTGACCAAACTTGGAAGCTTCATGCATTGCCTTTAACAAAGTATTCATCCATTGGTCAACTGAAACACCGGATACCATTCTTTTGTGAGAACTTTGTTCCCGTGGCTTGGAGTTTTAGAGTTGGAGAAAACCATCGTCAATATTTCCGCTGAAATGGAGAAAGGGTTCAGTGGGACCCTGAATGCCATTCTTAATCTCCAGCAAGAGGTTTCTTCCTTATGTCAGGCAGTTATTCAAAATCTAATAGCACTTGATATGCTCCCAGCTCAGCAAGGCAAGGTGTGAACTGTCATAAATCAATCTTGCTGTTTTTATATTGACAGGTCTGTACAAATTGTTGAAAATGTCAATGAGGTTAAGAAGGCAGTAAAGGTTTTTGCTAAACTCAAAGAAGCAACGGAAATAGACTGGTGGGGATGGTTACCAGATTTGGGTGGTTGGTTGGGGGAACTGCTGAAACCCTGTTAAAATATTTATTAGCCTTATAATACTGGTAGTTATACTGGTATGTTATGATTTAATTGCTGTTATGTTGCCTTAACCAATGTGTTAAAAAGTCTACTGAAACACTGACACCCTCAGAAGTGTATGGAATTGGAACATACAAAGGAGGAGACAGAGCAAGAGCTATATCGAATATTGCACATTGGGATGGGACTTGAAAGGAGTCCCAAAGGGGGAATGAGGAGGATTCTGGCCACCATTCCTTCTAGGCAGGGGAGTCACGTAGACAATAGTGAATAGAACTGCTGTAGCAGACTGAACATGTGCCAAGGATACTGATATCGCAGGCATGCATAGAGGAGAGTAGCTACTATGGGGGTAGAGCATCACAGTAGCATAGAATAATTGGATGAGACCATTGCTATGGCTATGACAAATGTAGGGTTTTATATATGTCTGTACCCAACCGCCATTTTAGTCAAGTTATGTGCTTTGCTCCAGTGAAGCGCTTCACTGAATAAACAACCTTAAAACAGGCTTTGGCTTCTTCATTGAGTCTCCCACAAAACAGAACCCATTGTAAATTCCACGACACATCCATTCTATCATTGTGCTGTAGCAAACCCTCAAGTAAACCTTGAGAAAGAATAATGAGGCAACCAGAATTGTACATGGTCACAAAATATTAGTAAGAGTTGGTGTCAAACGAACCAGAGAGCTAGTTCTAGACGTCCAAAAAGTTGGTAGGCGTACAAAAATAAAAATACCCCTAACTTCCCTTTCTGTATAGCAAGCTGCTTTTGCAGCTGAGAATACTTTAAAAAGCACTTTGCAATATGGCATATATTTATTAATTTATCATTTATTTATTTATTTATTAAATTTCTATCCCACCCTTCCTCCCAGAAGGAGCCCAGGGAGGCAAACAAAAGCTCTAAAGCACTCTAAAACATCTGAAAAGCAAAAGACTTTAAAACATATTAAAACAAAACATCTTAAAAAACATCTTTTGAAAAACATCTTTAAAAGCAGTTCCAACACAGACGCAGACTGGGACAAGGTCTCTACGTAAAAGGCTTGTTAAAAAGGAAGGTCTTGAGTAGGTGCTGAAAAGATAACAGAGATGGTGCCTGTCTAATATTTAAGGGGAGGAAATTCCAAAGTGTTGGTGTCACAACACTAAAGGTCCACTTCCTGTGTTGTGTGGAACGGACCTTGTGATAAAATAGTACCTGAAGGAGACCCTTACTTTCAGAGTGTAGTGATCGACTGGGTATATAAAGGGTAAGACAATTTTTCAGGTATCCTGGTCCCAGGCTGCATAGGGCTTTATACACAAAAAACAGAACCTTGAACTTGGCCCTTTAGCTAATAAGAAGCCAGTGCAATTCTTTCAGCAGTGGGGTAACATGTTGGCGATACCCTGCCCCAGTGAACATTCATGCCACCACATTTTGCACCAACTGCAGCTTCTGGACATAGTTTTCTATTCAAAAGAGGGGTGTAGATAAAACTCCACTTGACAGAACAAAGTAGTTCCTTGAACCCCAACCACGCATCCATGATGAATGTACATAAAGCAGGCTGTCACAACTTGTGACTTACTAGTCATGTGTTGTGGCCTTTCAGGCCCTTGACAACCCTTCTGCTATTTGCAGTTCCAAATAAGCAAAAGAATAGGTTTGTGATGCCCCAGGTGGGCTGCTACACATAGTTAGTGGCCACATTCATTTTGGTGGATCACAGGTTTTTCATGCTTGATATAAGGGCTATGATAATGAAGGAAGGTGAGAAAAACTGAAATAAGTACATTGTGAGATGTTTGTTAAGATTAACAATGGGAAGGGCTGTACCTCTAATCAAGTAGCAATTATTGTACAAAAAGAAAAAAATCAGCAAAACAGTTGTGCTAACCTGAGCGAAACTGCAGAATGAGGTGTGTACTATAGTCTCAAACTATGCCAAAAGGAGCTTCCCCTAAGATAAGGAGAAACTTGGTCAGCAGGGGATGGCATCCAAAAGATGGGAAGAAATAAATTCTGATATCAATCAATCAATATATGTTACTAATACTTTTAGATTGATTGATAGGGATTTTTTTTTTTAAAAAAAGCTCACTCTCCTTCGATCATCAGTCCTCAGTCTTGATCAGATCAGAGCTTCAATTAAAGTATTTTCTTGAGTGCTCTTCAAAGTAACTGAATCCAGCCCTCGGATAAAAGTAAGAAAACCAGTGGGTCAAGAAACCACACTATCTGCCCTTGTATCATTATCACCAGATAATACCCCTACTGACACATTAGACCTATATTACACTAAAATCTAAACAAAAAAAATATCCTAACATTCAAACATGTGGGACTAGATGTCTGGAGAGGAAAAAATTTCAAGCTTCTTTACAAAATTGGCTTCTTTACATATAGGGCTACTGGTTGTACTTCAGCGATATTAGAAAGCACTTTTTATGAATGCGCATTATTGTGCACTTCAACTTCCTTTCTGTTTACAAGAGATATAATTAGCAAATTAGTTTTATCAATAACAAGTTGAAATGCTGTTAAACCAACTTAAATTCATGCTATGTAACTTTGGTTTCATTTGTATTTTTCAACATCTGAAAAAGTTTGATTTCTTGTTCAAACAAATTACTCTATCATGCATGCTGCTCCAGCTTCCAATCCTGATTCTTAATGGGCAACATTTCTCATCTGAGCCCAGAATCAACTCTTTGGTTTTTGAATGAATGCCATGCATTGCTTCAAGCTATCAGGCCAAAACAAACAAGACAACAAGAATGTGTGTATACGATACAGATTAAAAGAGCTAAAACTCAACTTTTTTTCCAAAATATAAAAGCTGGTGAGGGTGTAATGTGATTGTGATGCTGCAGGAGCAACTATTGTCCCAATCCAAATTCCAAGTCACTATTTGCCAACCTGTAAATACCACTTTTAATTGGTACTTGCACAGACCATACAGAAACTTGGAGGGAGAATTCTGATTGGGGAAAGTGGTGCAAGGAAAAAGATTAATGCCCCCTTCCCCAAGAAATGCAGCTCCAATCCATTTTTTAAAAAGTGAAATATCTGATCACAGATCTCCTGATATGTCTGGTTTGGCCCTCAAATAAGTCTTAATGTCTTCAACTATGACAAAGTGTATGTTTTATTCTATCCTTTGGCTTTCATTACCATAGGTCATTAGTTTATTAAGTGTTGGGAATTATAGCTTTGTGAGGTGTAAACTATAGTTCCCAGGATGCCATGTGATTTAAATGTGCTTTAAATGTATGGTGTGGATGTGATGTTTAGTTAGGAAGGTCCCCCCCCATTTCAAATGAGGCATGTATTCACTCCGAAGGTGCAGTTGGAAACCCAATGGATTAGTGTATCATCAATAAAAAAAAGACTCCTTGCTTCACTTTTGTTTAGCATAAGTTTAGCTTCCTCTTGAGTGGTTCTGGATGATTCTGTAACTACTGTACAAAATGCTTATGCAGAAAAACAACTTCATGCATTCCACAGCTGCTTCAGTACATCGCTGATAATGGCAAGGTATAACAGAAACCAGACAGAACATATACACCTTGTCGAAAACCTGGAGGTGAGAGTAATATTATTGGGAACTTATTTTTAGCTTTACAACTTCTTTCTGCCCCTTAAACTCCAAACTCTTTTCCTCTTTCAGACCCTTCTGCAAAATTTATTTTTTCCACCAAGCCTTTGTCTCAGCTCCTTAATCCTCTCTTCCAGTTGTAATCCTTGTATGTCTTACTGCATTTGCACAAATTTATACATGGCTAATTCCCTTCCTGTTATATCCCTGTTTTGTTTTCCCTACCACAAAAATGTGGTCTGTAAACTCTAAAGATCAGGGGGCTGGTGGTTCAATTTATTTGCTTCTGAAAGTCTGTAAAGCACTGTGTACACTGATTGTGGTATATGAGCAAGAAGAAAAGAAGATGGTGATGTGGCTTTCATCTGACACAGTTATTGTTCCAGGTGTTTAGATGCTTCTTCTGGCTAAATCATATGAATCAGTGCAAATTAAAAGTAACATAGACTTTTTAAAAAAACAATTAAGATATGTTTCTCTGCAAACAAATCAATTTTACAAATCTGTACACATAATTTCCATTTTAAATATAAGTACAGAAGATAAATTGCAAGACTGATCTCATTTCACTTACATGTGACAATCTCACAACTGTTCCCAAAGGTGGTGCTGGGAGGATTTCTGCTTGTCCCCGTGGTATTTACATTTCAAGACACCATAGGATTGCATCTTATTGCCCCATGCAGTTTAACATTAACATGAAACTGCTGAGGGAGGTAATCTGGGGATTTAGAGTGCATTGTCATCCATATGTAGACAATACTCCACTAGTCCAGATGAGAGAGTGTGAGTGCTAGATCAACGCCTGGCTATGATACTGATATAGGTGAGGGCTAACAAACTGAAACTCAATCCAGACAAGACAGAGACACTATTAGTAAGTGAGACCTCCATCCAGATGATACTCCATTACTGGCATTAGAGGCACAAGTGGCCTCAGCTATGACCCCATCCAGAAATGGATAGCCTGGCTTCAGCGGCCCATGCTCCAACCTCGTGTTTGAATTACTACAGTGGACCATATGTGGGGTTTGGAGATGGTCAGGAAACTTATAGCAGCAAAAGTCTTAACTGGGATGGAGTATTACGAACATATTATACCGGTTCTTACCTTCACTGGCTTCTGCTCCATTTCCAGGCCCAATTCAAAGTGCCCTGGGATAAGGTCTCTACTTAAAAGGCTATGTACAAGAAACCTCTTCCCATATGTACCTATTTAAGTCCTAAGATCGTTAACAGAGGCCTTCCTTCAAGTACTCCAAGTACAAAGGATGGCTATGAGGAAGACGGTCTTTTCAGTAGTATCCCCTGTCCCAGTTGTGGAATTCTCTCCCTAGAAATACCCACCTGGTGCCTATGTTAATAGCGTTTCAGCACCAGGAAAGTACTATTTTATTTAAATATTATTAATCTCTGCTTTTCATGACAGTTGGGTTCTTTGTAGCCCTCATGAGGTTTAAACTTTATATATGATTAATTTAACTGTGATTGGCATTGTGTTTTACTCTTTGTGCTGGTTCTGGTTTTAAGTGATGCATTACACACGGACACACACAGTTTGAACTGATATTGCCTTAGAACGTAGGTCTGTATAGATTTTTCAAAATAGTCATATGCACATAATAGTATAATTAAGTTGGCAGACTTTTCTTTGGAAAATCCAACAAAGGCAATTTATAATTAGAGCTGATAGTCCTATACAAGCTAAAAGTGTTTGCAAAAAGCCATCAAGTAATTGTGCTTGTTTATAATAATCTATTAATGTTTTAAATTATATGACATTTTTAATGTCCTATGGAATTATTTCAAAGGCAGGCTCACCCTAGTATACACTTCTGTTGGTCACTGCATGAAAGAAAGACAGCTGTAGTGTTTGTTTGTTTGTTAGATTTATATCCCGCCCTTCCTCCCAGTAGGAGCCCAGGGCCAAATGGATGCTTCTGTAGAACTCTCTGTTCTGACCATAATATTTCAAGCACTTACCATGTGAGTCATCCCCAGCTCACCATGAAACATTCTTCACACTTGACTCCCACCCAAGCCTTCAACATCCACAGGCGACATGCATCACCATTTATTTTGTCCAGGCTGTAATGTAAGCAAGTAAATCACTTGTCATAGGAAGACTGTTATTGGCTACATGCCCATCACAACAACTGGATGCCCTGAATGGATACCACTTAAGTTGTGCTGCTGTATTAAATCCTTATTCTATGGGTCAGCTTAAGTTGTGTCATTGCAGTGAAGCGTGCTTGACAAGTCATGCAGACTCAGATGGGCAAGATAAATTATGGATTTGGTTTTGTGTTTGGCAGAAAGACAGTGATCTATTAGTGGTGAAGTTAAGTTACTCTTTTGGTGTGCATAGATAAAGCTTTAACTTGGTAGAGTTTAAGCTTGCCAGCACTTCCAAATCTCTGCAAGGGCAATTGCAAGAGCTCTTGGGAGGCTCCTATTGTTCCCAGAGCCCATTATGCTGTTAGCCAGTACAATTGGTGATGGAGAAGAAGAAAAAAAACCTCTTTCCTCTCTCTGTACTTTATAAAATACAATTGCCAACATTATAATTACACAAAGTAGAGTAATACCTGAATTAACAAAGTAGATGTGTTCCTGGACATTACTTCTTTAACAGAAACTTTGGTGCCAGAGGTAGGAATAACATGGAAAGAATAGGGATAGGTTCCTACCCACGAAAAAGAAGAACAGTTCAACATGGTTTTTTATTCAATGTTTTATCCAAAATTAACAATACGCATGTCTGAAATTAAACAGTGAGGTCTGGTAAGCCTTGCATAAGTAAACAAAAACATACTGAACGTTCTACAGACCACTTGGAGGTTTCTTTCAAAATGCATTTAGGGATGCCTGCCTTGCCTTTTTTCTTTTATTGTGTGGCATCTCGCTGTAGCAGTCTAAAGCTCTGAGCACAGCTCTCCTCATCATACACAGATGGAGGAAGGCACTGATAGGTGCTTTAAGAAGCATCATGCATTTTGTTGAAAATGAACTACATAGGGAACGTTTAAAAGCTCCTCAAAAACATAACCCCCTGAGGCTGCTTTTCATGCTTTCCTCTCTCTCTCTGTGCCAGAGCGGCAGGCAAGTAGCAGCCACAATTGCCGCACTTGGTGTCTCACTCTCCCATCCTCCCCTGCACTCAAGCAGAGAACGGAGGAGTAGGGCTAGGAAGGATGCTTTGTTTCAAGTTAACAAAGGGAAAAATGAGGACATAGTAGCCTGACCTCAAGTTACAGCAGCTCTTAGAACTTGTCTTGAGCCAAAGGGGGCAGGCAGGAACTGAGAAAGAGCTGTGCATTGCTCTTATAACGGCTGAATTCTTAGATATCCCTCTCTCTCCCCTTATCTATGGAGCATCTTTCCCTCCTGTGAAATGTGTGTGTGTGTGTACATGCACATGTGGGCATAAAATTCAATCAAACTGAAATCACAGCACCTGTCTTTCTTTCACCACAGCAATTGAGCTGCTTTCACACACACACACTCATGGAGAGAGGGAAACAGACGGAAAGGGGGAAAGGGTTCGGAGCTTCATTGCACTGGGCTGAGTGGGCAGATGAAGGACGCATCCATTAAAGGAGGAGGAGAAACTGACTAGCCTGGTCTCTTTGCTAATGAGGCTGCAACACTCCATCCCTAGTCCAGAGGTAGCCACCACCACCTATTTCTCTCCCTCCCTCTCTCTGTTACCAGACAAGGAGGACTGATAGATTGCAGCTGCTGCAGATGGCTCTCACACATACGGGACCCAGCAAGGAGCACGATTCTAGCCACATGTGTGAGAGTTGCCTGCAGCTGCCGCAATCCAGCAGGCAAGGAGTTACATTCTGATCATATCAGAGTGTGCACCCTCCATGCCCAAAGAATCCTTGGTTGAAAGGAGCTTTGTTCCTGGAGAATTCATTAACTGAGGCATTATTGTATATAAAATTCTTTATATACAGTTCATATACATTTCCTTATCCAGTAATCAAATATAATAATTCATAATAAAGAAAAATGCAAACAGTTGTAGAGCATCTTGAAATTCTTTCTGAAATGCCACAAAGAAAATCTACTTTCCCATAAATCCATCAGAAGCCATCCTGAGATTTATTTTAAAAAAAGGTGATGTATGAATGTTTAATAAATAAATAAATTTACTTCCCCTTGATTCCTCAAGAAGTAGGATATCTTAGACCCTGCAGAACTGCAATGTACCATATTTTAAAATACCAATCCAAAATAGGGAAAGCATTATCTGCTTGGTCACCTTTGCTGTTGTTTCCACTCCACTGAATTAAGTTAAGAGAGGGTAGAGTATTTAACGGTGGCAGGGGGCACTTTTGGGGATGAGGAGAATAACAGAGATAGGCAGGTAATATGAGTCAGCCCTAGGACTGACTCAGTAAAATTACCCAAATTTCTTCTCCTTTTTCCATTTTTTCCCCGTAGGCTATTTTTTTTTAGTTAATTTCAGGAGAACTTTGAAGAACTTGCCCATGTCTTTTACTAGGGGTCAGATATATGTTGAAGGATTTGAAATTGTGGTTCAAATTTGCACTAAAAGGAGTAGACAAACATGGAGCAGGTATTTTGGAGGGAAGAATTTTTGTAAATCGTTTTGATGTAATCATGCTTACATCAATAGCTGAGCAGTTGTTTCTTTTTTCCAGGTTTTGCCATCCCCTTTGGTGGTGGATTTTCTCACAGCAACCAGAAGCTGATGGCTGCCATTATTCTCCTCAGTATGTCCCTAGAATGGTGCCACATCCTTTGTGGTATTCTGAGGAAGAATAATGGCAGCTGACAGCTGCCCAATGGATCTCTGCCTTAAAAAAGTAAAGAAAAACTTTTTAATGGTTAAAAAAAGTTCAAAAGGAAAGGAAAAAAGAAAGCTCTCCCCAGCCACCAACAGTAAGCATGCCCCAACACTGTTATCAAAAATTCCACCTTGAAAAAAATAGATGAAATTCCTACCACCAACAGTTCTAATCACCCAGTTATTTTGTTTGAGGGTGGTAAATTTTGCAATCCTTCGTTTCTTTTACTTTGTCACAGCCTGCCTGGTTTCAGTTTAAGCCTGCTCACCTTTCTTCCGACTCTTATTTAATAAATTCTGCTAAACTCCTAACCCAGAGAACAGGCTACTCCTGGAACAACAATGGAAAATATTCTACTCTATAATATTCATTATAAATATTCATGCTCAGGGTAGACCTAGTGAAATTAATGAACTTGAGTAGGGATAGAAGGATCTGTCAATTTCATTTTTCTCAGCTTCTCATTTTTCCCAATCTTAAATTTAGTTCTCCACCTTTCTGAAGCAGTCTGCATTTTAAAAAAAACCTCATGAAAATTCTTCAGCATTTTCTTGGGAATTTCTCCTAATAAACCCATTTTTGTATGCAGTTTGATTTATATACATATTTTTGCAGGTAATTTCTTGTAATATAATGCATTTTTCACTACTACATTTTTATGTACACTTTTCCCTAATATATGCATTTTTGTAAACATTGTTTGAGAACTGCCTTGCAAAATTTGGTTATGTGCGAATTTTGAAGAATAGCTGTGTTTTAGTTCTCGTATTATTTTAGTAAGTGCAAATTTGATAGATTCATCTTTAAATGTGAACTTAATTGAATTTCTTGCTCATCCCTGGACTTAACTAACATGATTAACGTTGGATATCATCCAATATTTATACCAGGCTAAATTCAAGGTTCTAGTTTTGGTGTGGAAAGCCCTGTACAGCTTGGGTCCAGGATACCTTAAAGACCGTCTTACCCCTTATATACCCAGTCGATCACTGCGCTCTGCAGACGAGGGCCTCCTGCAGATACCATCTTATCAGGAGGTCCGTTCTGTACAACATAGGAAATAGACCTTTAGTGTAGTGACACCAACCCTTTGGAATTCCCTCTCCTTAACTATTAGACAGGTGCCATCTCTGTTATCTTTTCAGTGCCTGCTGAAGACCTTCCTCTTTCAACAAGCCTTTTAAGTAGAGACCTTATCCCAGTCTGCATCTGTGTTGGAATTGCTTTTTAATATGGTTTTAAACCTTCTTTTTTAATGTTTTTAAAGCTTTTTTAAAAAATGCTTTTAAAGATGTTTTGTTTTAATATGTTTTTTATGGTTGTTGCGTTTTAATATATTTTAAAGTTTGTTTTTATGATGTTTTAAAGTATTTTTAGTGTTTTGCTGCCCTGGGCTTCTACTGGGAGAAAGGGTGGGATATAAATCAAGGAAATGATGATGATGATGATGATGCTTGCTACATTACCTAAAACTGAGGCTCCTCTCATAAAGCAAAATCTGACATTGCTCAAAAGCAGTTCTGAGAAGAGTAACATAAAAACAGTGTAAGGCTGATTTTTCTCCGTATTTATGCACTTACTTTTCTATATCATGTGTATGAATGGTGAGAAAAATTAGTGATTTGGTGGCCTCAAGAGGCCTGATCTTCAGGTGGAGAGAAGCACAGCCCATTATACACCATAAGGCACATAGTTACGAGCTAGAGGGAGCCCCAGCTGACAAAGCGTCAAGGCGAGCTAAGCAGCAGAGCGAGTTCGGCAGCAGGGCGAGGAGGCCAAGGCCCCCCACTCTGCTCGTCTGTTCCCTGACCTCAACTAAACCGCAGTCTCCAACCCATTGACGTAATAAACCTTAAACAAAACTATGCAGGTAAGAAGCCAGCAGGGGTGTGGGGGCTTTCCAGTGTTTTGCACCGCCTGCAGCATGTACGACTATCTGCCTGTTGGACAGAAGTCGTGGGTGTGCTCTCGGTGCAATGAGCTCCAGGCTCTCCGGGAACGACTTCATTTCCTTGAGGCCAAGGTGGCGGACCTGGAAAAGCTGAGAGAGGCAGAGAGGTGTGTGGAGGAGGCCTTCAGGGACGTTATAGCTGTGTCCCACTCCAACGATGATAGCTCTCCTGCTATCATGGAGAACGATGGTCTCGGGGAAGGAGAGCATCCAGCTGAGGAAGAGGGAAACGATCCCTTAGAAGGGACCCATTCCTTCGGGGATGAGCAGCTATCCTCTCGTGCCGAGGATATATCTCCAGGGGGTGGAGGGATCCTTGTAGTGGGTGATTCGATCATTAGGAACATAGGCAGTGGGGTGTGTGATGGGCGTGTAGACCGCAAGGTGTTTTGCCTGCCTGGTGCGAAGGTTGCGGATATCGCCCGTCATTTAGATAGTTTGGTAGACAGTGCTGGGAAGGAGTCAGTGGTCGTGGTGCACGTTGGCACCAACGACATGGGGAAATGCAGCCGTGAGGTCCTGGAAGCAAAATTTAGGTTGCTAGGTAGGATGCTGAAAGCCAGGACCTCCAAGGTGGCTTTCTCTGAAATGCTACCAGTTCCACGCGCAGGACCAGCCAGACAGGCCCAGCTTCACAGTCTCAATGCGTGGATGAGACGATCGTGTCGTTTTTGTTTGGATTTGTTAGGCACTGGGGAACATTTTGGGACAAGCCAGGCCTGTACAAAAGGGACGGGCTCCACTTGAACCAGAATGGAACCAGACTGCTGGCACTTAAAATTAAAAAGGTAGCAGAGCAGCTTTTAAACTGACTGAGGGGGGAAACCCGACAGGAGCTGAGAAAGGTCCAGTTCGGAATAAACCTCCCCCCTGGGATAAAAACCAAAGAAATGATGAAATTTTAAAAAGGGTAGGCCTAGAAGTAGGCTTTGTGAGAGCAGGGGCACAGGATAATAAATTCAGAAGAGCAAAATTACCACAGGCCTAACCACAAGTGCCAAAGACACTTGAAGAGAGACACTGCTTACAAGTGCCTGTACGCTAATGCTAGGAGCCTCCAAACCAAGATGGGAGAACTGGAGTGCTTGGTCTTAGAGAAGAGCATTGATATAGTGAGCATAACGGAGACCTGGTGGAATGGAGAAAACCAGTGGGATACGGTTATCCCTGGATATAAACTATATCGGAAGGACAGGGAAGGACGTATTGGTGGCGGAGTCGCTCTATACGTGAAAGAAGGCATTGAATCCAGCAAGCTGGAAACCCCAAAAGAGACAGACTCCTCCACAGAATCGTTGTGGGTGGTGATACCGTGCCCCAGGAGGGACTTAATACTGGGAACGATCTATCGTCCCCCTGATCAAAATGCTCAGGGAGACCTTGAGATGAGATATGAAATTGAGGAAGCATCCAAACTAGGAAATGTGGTAGTAATGGGTGACTTCAACTACCCAGACATAGACTGGCTGCATATGTGTTCCAGTCATGACAAAGAAGCAAAGTTTCTAGATATTCTAAATGACTATTCCCTAGATCAGTTGGTCATGGAACCGACCAGAGGGACGGCAACCCTGGACTTAATCCTCAGTGGGGACCGGGACCTGGTGCGAGATGTAAGTGTTGTTGAACCGATTGGGAGCAGTGACCACAGTGCTATTAAATTAAACATACATGTAACTGGCCAATTGCCAAGAAAATCCAACACGGTCACATTTGACTTCAAAAGAGGAAACTTCACAAAAATGAGGGGATTGGTAAAAAGAAAGCTGAAAAACAAAGTCCAGAGGGTCACATCACTCGAAAATGCTTGGAAGTTGTTTAAAAACACTATATTAGAAGCTCAACTGGACTGCATACCGCAGATCAGAAAAGGTACCGCCAGGGCCAAGAAGATGCCAGCATGGTTAACGAGCAAAGTCAAGGAAGCTCTTAGAGGCAAAAAGTCTTCCTTCAGAAAATGGAAGTCTTGTCCAAATGAAGAAAATAAAAAAGAACACAAACTCTGGCAAAAGAAATGCAAGAAGACAATAAGGGATGCTAAAAAAGAATTTGAGGAGCACATTGCTAAGAACATAAAAACCAACAACAAAAAATTCTATAAATACATTCAAAGCAGGAGATCATCTAGGGAGACAATTGGACCCTTGGATGATAAGGGAGTCAAAGGTGTCCTAAAGAACGATAAGGAGATTGCAGAGAAGCTAAATGAATTCTTTGCATCTGTCTTCACAGTGGAAGATATAGGGCAGATCCCTGAACCTGAACTAACATTTGAAGGAAGGGATTCTGAGGAACTAAGACAAATAGTGGTAACGAGAGAGGAAGTTCTAAGCTTAATGGACAATATAAAAACTGACAAATCACCGGGCCCGGATGGCATCCACCCGAGAGTTCTCAAAGAACTCAAAGGTGAAATTGCTGATCTGCTAACTAAAATATGTAACTTGTCCCTCGGGTCCTCCTCCGTGCCTGAGGACTGGAAAGTGGCAAATGTAACACCAATCTTCAAAAAGGGATCCAGAGGTGATCCCGGAAATTACAGGCCAGTTAGCTTAACTTCTGTCCCTGGAAAACTGGTAGAAAGTATTATTAAAGCTAGATTAACTAAGCACATAGAAGAACAAGCCTTGCTGAAGCAGAGCCAGCATGGCTTCTGCAAGGGAAAGTCCTGTCTCAGTAACCTATTAGAATTCTTTGAGAGTGTCAACAAGCATATAGATAGAGGCGATCCAGTGGACATAGTGTACTTAGACTTTCAAAAAGCGTTTGACAAGGTACCTCACCAAAGGCTTCTGAGGAAGCTTAGCAGTCATGGAATAAGAGGAGAGGTCCTCTTGTGGATAAGGAATTGGTTAAGAAGCAGAAAGCAGAGAGTAGGAATAAACGGACAGTTCTCCCAATGGAGGGCTGTAGAAAGTGGAGTCCCTCAAGGATCGGTATTGGGACCTGTACTTTTCAACTTGTTCATTAATGACCTAGAATTAGGAGTGAGCAGTGAAGTGGCCAAGTTTGCTGACGACACTAAATTGTTCAGGGTTGTTAAAACAAAAAGGGATTGCAAAGAGCTCCAAAAAGACCTCTCCAAACTGAGTGAATGGGCGGAAAAATGGCAAATGCAATTCAATATAAACAAGTGTAAAATTATGCATATTGGAGCAAAAAATCTGAATTTCACATATACGCTCATGGGGTCTGAACTGGCGGTGACCGACCAGGAGAGAGACCTCGGGGTTGTAGTGGACAGCACGATGAAAATGTCAACCCAGTGTGCGGCAGCTGTGAAAAAGGCAAATTCCATGCTAGCGATAATTAGGAAAGGTATTGAAAATAAAAAAGCCGATATCATAATGCCGTTGTATAAATCTATGGTGCGGCCACATTTGGAATACTGTGTACAGTTCTGGTCGCCTCATCTCAAAAAGGATATTATAGAGTTGGAAAAGGTTCAGAAGAGGGCAACCAGAATGATCAAGAGGATGGAGCGACTCCCTTACGAGGAAAGGTTGCAGCATTTGGGGCTTTTTAGTTTAGAGAAAAGGCGGGTCAGAGGAGACATGATAGAAGTGTATAAAATTATGCATGGCATTGAGAAAGTGGATAGAGAAAAGTTCTTCTCCCTCTCTCATAATACTAGAACTCGTGGACATTCAAAGAAGCTGAATGTTGGAAGATTCAGGACAGACAAAAGGAAGTACTTCTTTACTCAGCGCATAGTTAAACTATGGAATTTGCTCCCACAAGATGCAGTAATGGCCACCAGCTTGGATGGCTTTAAAAGAAGATTAGACAAATTCATGGAGGACAGGGCTATAAATGGCTACTAGCCGTGATGGCTGTGCTCTGCCACCCTAGTCAGAGGCAGCATGCTTCTGAAAACCAGTCGCTGGAAGCCTCAGGAGGGGAGAGTGTTCTTGCACTCGGGTCCTGCTTGCGGGCTTCCCCCAGGCACCTGGTTGGCCACTGTGAGAACAGGATGCTGGACTAGATGGGCCACTGGCCTGATCCAGCAGGCTCTTCTTATGTTCTTATGTTCTTAGATCTATCTATATTTATATTGCTGCAGCTCAGTATGGCTCAGTAAATAAAAGTACTGTGTTTGGGTTTGTACATGGGGGACAGGATACAGGTTCCAATACCTGTTCAGCCATGAACCCTACTGAGTAGCCTTACTCAAGTTAACTACATCTCAGTCGAACCTGTTTCTAGTCTGCTTAAGGAGGTGTCAGGGGTGTCACTACTGGGGTGCGGAGGGTGCGGCCCACACCCGGGTGTCACCATGAGGGGGGTGACACCCAGAGCCGCCCCATCCCACGCCGTTGCCCAGCAAGGCTGCTCCAACTCCTCCTCGGAGGCGGGCTGGCGAGACCAAGAGCAGCGTCGGCAGGGCGAGGGAGGCATGCTGGTGTTCCCAGGCCTTCTCCGGCTGGGTGCCCCTCCAGCGCGCGCCCTCCCAGGGGCATGGACGGGGTGGCTGGCCTCGAGTGTGCACGCACGTGCGCACGCACACAAGCCCAGCCACCTCGTCCATGCCCCTGGGAGGGCACGCACTGGAGGTCCGCACCCCCCGCACCCCCGCTAGTGACGCTGCTGGGGGCTGTTATTGTTGTTATTTTGATAATTTACATACCATTTAATTCCAGTCATCTCTAAGCAGTCTATAGGAAACTCAACACAATGAAACTAAAAATGAATTAATACTATAACTAGATGTTATAATACTAATACTAGATGTGAAATCATTAGATACAACTTAATCTGGTATTTGTAGGGAGAGAAATTGGATAAAACAGAGTAGAAATCTACACCAAACTGCAATACATTTTATTAGACATTATAACAATCTGTTTCAAGTATGTGAATAAAGTTTTCAAATTGTTTACTTACACTAATAGTCAAATTCAATTTTTTTCCTAGTGAGAAATAATTTTAATCTATTGAAGTTTAGACAATTCTTTAGTCTCATTTTAATCAGCATAATTGTTTGCCAGTTTTGTATTTTAATTTTAAATGAGTCCCTTTAAATATTTTAAAATCAACAAAAAGTACTATTACATTGCAATGAACATGAAGACAAAATGATTTTTCAGTTAGAAATATTTACAATACAGTAACATTTCCAATGCAGTTTAAAGTTGTGGAGATATCAATTTAAGGGTCATAGTTAGTGATAACTAACTTTTTACATACATACATGTGTGTGTGTGCACCTTCACTGTACAGTTTTCAGAGAATGCTAAATATGCACCTCTTTACCCTGACCTTCGGCACTTAGCCCTATTCCTGTGAATTTAATGTGTTTTGATTGTTTTTAATACTGTATTTAAATATTTTGTAACCCACCCTTGGACCTACTGGTTAAGGGTGGGTGGTAGTAGTAATAGTAGAAATAACTAAATAACTAAATAAATAATATAAACACAAATCTCAGGTTGTATGGTGATGTTGCTCTTCCATAATTAATAGTAATAGTATTACTATTAAGTAATAGTTTCTATTACTATTACTGAATTTCTATTTTACCCTGCACAAAATTCTTGACCTGATATGTACCTAAGAAGGAACACAGTTCAACAAAGTTCGTCGATTAAAAAGTAAATGACAGTGAATTGTTAGTAACTCTTGACAAGGTAAAAATTGGGCGGGGGGAGAAATAAAATGCTTTTATGCAAATTTGATTTCCCTATAATAATCTAGAGCTATTCTACTGGAAGGAATTATCTCCACAGGCTGGCAGCTGCAGTAGGCAGTGAATTAAAAATGGCTCTGTATATGGGAAAATCTGTTCTATAATCAGTGCTATTCTTAGAGAGGACATCAATCTCAGCCAGCTCCCACGATGCTCTCTTTAGGTGAATGATATACAAGCATGAGGTAGAAACTCCCATTACATCACTAGCACTGATTTTCTAAACACAACATGTAACACTAACAGAGAAAATTAACTGGCCCCAATGATATCCTATTTCCCCACTTTTAAGATCCTTCAGCAATAAATGACCTTGGGGGTGGAGGGGGGGTCTTTCAAGGTAGGTTTAGCCAGCTAGACTTTAAATGAACACACCCTCTCAGACTCCATTGGAATGCTACACTGGGAGGGGTTTCTTGTTTGCTTTTGCTTGCTACTGAATTTCAGCCTCAGCTCCCAAGTCACAAGACACTTGCATTGGAAATGTTATTTGAGCTTTCTCTGTACGTTAAAAAGGCTCGTGCTTCAGAGAAGTATTTTAAGAAGTAAGCAACCACTGCAGTTCTTCACATAAAATGTCATCAGGCTTTTAATGAGACAGCTGTGAATTAAGGGGAAATGCATGTATGCTGGAACAGGTTTGTTTTCTTAATTTTTAAAACGATAAAGAATTGACTTTATAGCGACCACTGTTATGGTTATATCAAAGGGAACAAAAAAATAAATAATATTTTTACAGATGTTAAAGCTGATTCCTCATTACATCTGACAAGCATTTTCCAAACAACCTATGTACTCATTCACATGTATAATACTCTTTCTGCTGGGTGATATGCCTTGTAGTCTGTTTCTGTGTGAGTGATAGGTTTGAATATGAAACACACAAAACTTAGTTTTTTGGGGGGGAAGTCACACATAATTTCAATAATATAAAATTATTGATGTTGTATAAGAAGATAGATGGATTATTTTCTTCCTCCATGATGCTAGAACCTGGGGGTCACCAAACAGCGATTTGCAGTAGATTATGCCTACAGTCCCCAAAATATGGGGTGCTCCCATCTGTGGAAGTGCAAATCACCTGGGAGGAATTTCAGGAGGAGAGAGAAGATCTAGCAAGTAGAGTCAGAAACATTTTCCTTTTAGCAGCAGAGGTTTTGTACTAAAGGCACCAAAACTGGTGTTAACTGTGGAAGCTGTTTTAAGAAGGAAGTATGAGATACTCCATTCACAGGCCAAACTATGAGATACGGGAGCTCTGTGTTTGGGAATCCCAGAGTTGTAATTAACAAAGCCCTACTCAGAGTAGACCCACTGAAATTAAAAAACCTAAGTTAGTCATGTCTATTAACTTCAATGGATCTACTCTGAATAGGGCTAGCATTGATTACCACCCCCATGTTCTTTTCTAAAAAAGCAACCATAGGGGAGGGATTCGGACTCCCCGTCTCTGTCCCAATACCGATCAGTGCACCGGGTGACCAAGTTGGTTTCCTTACCAAACCCAGGTCCCAACTGAAATGGATCAAGAAAATCTGTCTCATCCAAGAGTACCTGGATCTGGTTGGCAACCACCTTCTCAAGAACCTTGCCCAGAAAGGGGACATTTGCCACTCGTCTAAAATTATTAGGATCTTCCAGGTCCAGGGGAGACTTCTTTAGCAGTAGTCTTACTACCATCTCGTCAGGCAGTCTGGGACCATTTCTTCTTGGAGAGAAGCATTAATTATCTCCCTGGCCCATCCAGTTGCTGCCCCCCCCGCCAGATTTTATCATCCATGAAGTGCAAGAGTCCAAGACACAAGTCGCTGCATGAACCCAGCTACCTTGTCCATGTCCTCAAGCTGCAGCAACTGAAATTCATAAATGGACACAGGACAAGAAAGTGATCCAAACACCCTCATCATCAACATCAACAATGGAGTCCAAATTCCAGTGGATGGAAGTAATTTTATCCTCAAAATGCAAGCAAACATGTCAAAACGGGCTTTTGATGGCTCTACCACCTTCCTAGGGACATCTGGTTTTCCATGATGGGAACCAAGATGTTCAGCTAGATAGGCCTTTGATCTGATCTAGCAGGACTCCTCTTTTTTTTTAACACTGAAGTTGGACATCCCCTCTCTAGACCATCATTATCATTCCAATATAACTTGCTGGGCCAGGATTCATACTGCACACAGACTCCAAAAAGAAGAACTAATCAGATACAGAAGTGGGAGCTTCCCCACGTATAGGAGCACCCCCATGTATATCGGCAGTAATAATCTATGTGCAAGGGACGGGTAACCTTTCTAACTCACAGTTGCACCCCCCTATGCAGTAACAGTTTCTGTGTATAGGCAGAACTCCCCACCCACCACCACGCATACCCCTATCCAGTACGGGTTTACGTGTATAGACAGATTTTTTAAGTCCCTAGGGACAGTGAGGAGGAGAGCCTGGCTGGGAGTCCAGAGTCTGTGAGTTCAAATCCCTGCTCATGTCTCTTGGGTGTCAAGGGCCAGCTAAAGATCACCCCCACAGTGAGTGGCTCAGGGGTTACATGCCCTGCCACCTGTGTAGCTGTGGGCAAGCTGCATAGTCCCAAGGGGCCCAGTTGACCCCCAGCTGGCAGTTGCGGACAAGGAAGGGGCTGGCTTGTGCAGCTGTGGCAAGCTGAGCAGGCCCTAGCCAGCTGGGGAGGACTAGCCTCAAAGGAAGGCAATGGTAAACCCCCTCTGAATACCGCTTACCATGAAAACCCTATTCATAGGGTAGCCATAAGTCGGGATCGACTTAAAAGGCAGTCCATTTCCATTTTCAGGGACATAGGCAGGGCCAGGCAGGGATTCAGTTCATTAAAATGTGAACTGACCTAATTCATACTTCCTAAAATAATATGCAAACCAAAATACAAGTATCCTTTGAAATTTGTAGTTCTCTGAATTCTGAAAAGCAATTCTTCACTCAAAAGGTGTGCACCAAAATGCCTATATTAAAGAAACATGTGCTTCTGTTCTCCTTCAAACTCACATTCTTTCCCTCAAACTCTCAGACTCCTCTCCAATGACCTGATAGTTAGCAGCTGCAGCTAACAGGCCAGGGGGCAGGAGAACATGAGGGGGGAAGTCTCAAAAGTGCTGCTTTAAGTCACCTTGACCCAGCAGATGGAGTATGCTTTTCTTGGGAAGAGTGAGAGGGGAAGCAGTGGAAACTACAGGGGGCAGTAGACTCTGAGTGAGGGAATGAGGAGGGGTGAGCCCAAACAAGAGAGATTCGGACAGATGAGAGGTCAAGGGCCAAAAGGTTCCACAGGCTTGATCATGTCCAGAGGCCAGTAGTTTCCCATCCTTGGTTTAAGCTGTGCCTCCACCTATGCCCAACCTCTATATTTGCAAATAAACTCAAATACTGCAAAACACCAAAAGCTCCAATTACCTCCTTTCAAAAGAAACCAGACCCAAGTATGTGTTGTAGCTCTCTAATGCAAGTATATCCCATCAAAGCCTTCAGTACCTAAAAACCTAAATGACCCTGGGATTGGGTTGTTTGGATAATCTAAGTATATGCACTGACAATCATTTCTCAGTTGGCTTTGGATTGTGTCCTCTGGGGTCAAATTGATTGGGTGGGAGTGCTTCATACTGTGCACAAAACAATATGTATCATCCCTTTTTCCACACTCAGACAAGGGGTGTCACCTAATTAAATAAGTCTTGCTTTGCAATCCTATGCTCGTTTACTTAGAAGTCTGTGTTCAGTGAGGTTTACTCCCTAGTAAATATGCTTGGGATTGTAGCCTTAGAGTGCAGTTGTATACATGTCAATTCAGAAGAAAGTGTCCTTGAGGCATGTGTATACAGGACTCCAGACTTAATTATATGAAGTTTAGCCAACTCAACAATTAATTTAATTTAATTTAGATAAATTTGCATATTAATAACACAATAATTTTATAACAAAAAGTACTTTGTTTTAGATGATGCATGCATGAGTTGTTGCCTAATAATAATTTTAAAAAACTTGCTGCCCAGTTAATTGGGGGCACTTTTTTAGGTGATCAAAAGGTTAATTGATTCATCTAACTGATTAAACATTGCAGACCTAATTCTTAGAGAGCGTCATATGCCACAGTACTCAAACTGGGGCCTTGGGAGTCAAGAACAGATTTCTTACTTCACACCAGGTGAGAGGGGGAAACTGACAGGTGCTTTGGGTCAAGCAACAGAAATCTGTAGGCAAACCTACCCAGGCCCTTCAATTTTCTTCTGAGTCCCTTCTCCAGATCCCTCCTGTGAGGGAGCCTCAGTGGGTGATGACAAGGGGGAGGGCCTTTTCAGTTGTAGCTCCCCATCTGTGGAATGGTCTCCCCAATGTAGTCCACCTGGCACCTTTGCTGACATCTTTTAGGGTAAAGACTTACCTTTTTCCCCAGGATTTTGATTGATTGAGCTGACTTTGTTCTCCTGTTACTGTTGTTACTGTGCTGCCAAAGCTTCCTGTGGCTGTCATGGGGGTGTTGTGTGTAGGTGTTTATATGAGAACGTTAATGTTCATTTAAGATCCTCCGTGGCACAGAGTGGTAAGCAGCGGTAATGCAGCCGAAGCTCTGCTCATGGCCGGAGTTCAATTCCAACGGAAGGAGGAAGTGGAATCTCTGGTAAAAGGGGTCGAGGTCCACTCAGCCTTCCATCCATCCGTGGTCGGTAAAATGAGTACCCGGCATATGCTGGGGGGTAAAGAAAGGCCGGGGAAGGAACTGGCAATCCCACCCCATATATACAGTCTGCCTTGAAAACGTCGCAAGACGTCACCCTAAGAGTCGGAAACGACTCACACTATAAGTGCAGGGACACCTTTACCTTTTAATGTTCATTTAATTTTAATTATATGTTAAATGTTTTATTTGAATTTTTAATAATACAATTTATGTTTTAAATGTAAGTCACTTGGAGACGTTGGTAACAAGTGATGAATAAATCTAAACCATCACCACCAAGTGGTCCATCCCTCTGACTTTTTTCCTTCAAAATTTCAAGACCCGGTCTGTTCTTCAGTCATCTCAACTCTGTCAGTTGCTCATTTACCTGTGTCTTTTATTCATGGACTGTTCTTTGGGTTTGCTTGTCTATGAACCCCATCCATTCAGCCATTTGCTTACCTAGTATTGTTAGAACCTCATCTGGCTCAGACTCAAGGTCAAGGGTGGGGAATATGTGGCCTTCCAGATGTTGTTCAACTACAACTCCCATCATTTCTGACCACTGGCTGGCTGGGGCTGATGGGAGTTTGAATCCAACAACATATGGTTCTCCCCCAGTGCTCTAGGGAGCATACATTTGTCCCCCTTCTCTACAATTGCACAGGAAAGGGCTGAAGGACTGAGCTGTCTACAGTTATCTGACTGGTACTCACATAGCTGGTGTGTTATTCTGACAACAGCAGGCTGGCAGGCATGTCTCGCCCATTCCTGTACTGTTTTCACCTTCCATATGCAAAAGGAACACAGATCAGAATCAGTTTAAAAAAACCAAACTATGAATTTCCATGACTAAGGAAACCAGATTCTGCATGCTCACCAAAGGAGAAATAAATTATGCAAGTTTTATTCATGCTCTTACACATCTATCTTCAATCATGCACAGGCTATTTTAGCATAAGCAGTTTTTCAAACATTGAAAACGTCTGTCCTTGCCAATCCTGAACATTGTTAAACAAGTCAGGGGAAAGGGGTGGAGGAAGGGGGAGGCAGAGGGTAAACAAGACATCCCAATAAGATTTCATAATAGCTGGGAGGAGATGGAGTACAAGAAGATGCTGTCATCACAGGAAAGAGCAATAGATGAGCCTCAGAGCAAAGGAAAAACCTTGGAGGAACATTGAATCAGGGATGTTATGCCAGGTGGAAGGAGCCAATGTAGCAGAGATGCAAAGGTATTAGAAAGAATATTTAGGGGAGTAAATAGGAAAAGGAAAAGGATGCAGGACTACCTGGAGGAGAAAATGGGAGTTTTATTATTGAAAAGGAGAGGGCATATTGTTATGGAATTAATGAATGAGATAATGATTTATTTGTGTCCCCCTCAAGCCTGTGATCTTGTATCTGCAATTGGGATATGCAAGCAAGAAACCTCCTCCACTGGTCCGAGCTTCCTTTGTGAAGCTAGCCTGTGAGTTAATGGACTTATTGAATCGTCAATCTGCATATCCAAAGAGAGCTATGGGAACTCCCCGATCCTGGAACCAAAGAGAAGCTTATGTTTTTAGTCTAGTCTGGAGAAGCTGGGAACTGGAGATGGGCAGAGAAGCTTGCTTACTCTCTGTGCCCCTATGGACAACAGGGAGCAAGATCTGATGGACTGCTAATGCTGTGAACCCCTCCATCTTAAGCTCAGACTGGAATGTGTGTAAATAAAAACCATATATCCTGTAAGACACCATAGTCTCACTGACATTCTTTCCAAGGAAACCAAACCCTGAGAAAGCGCAGGAGACCCTGGAAGTCTCACACTGCTCAGAGATTGGGGTGGCACACAACAATATAAAAAAGAATGGGGAAGATATCAGTTTGTATCTCAAACAAGTAAAAAAGATGTGGAAGACTAATAATGGGATATAACACGGGGAGAATATACTAGCATAGTGCTCACACAGAAGCCCTCCTCCCAAAACACAGCTAGCACCCCAAATCCAGGCACAATTCAGGAGCTACAGCAAGACTCATTCCCAGCTATCATGTGAATGTCTGCAAACTAGCGGACTCTTTCCAGTTGATAGTAGTCTTTCCAATCACCACACCATCTCACTCGACAGGCAGCAGAACTTTATTGTAAAAGCAGGTTATGTCACAACATATTTTCATTTTAATTGAAATTTAGTGTAGGTTAATTTCAGATAAAATACAGTTCTAAATTGAATTTGAGAGAATAACTTATTTGATTTCCCCCTCTCCCAAACACTGAAGCCTCATAAAGTTCTACAAATGATGAACAATGTGAAATTCATTCGTAATAAATTTTGTGTTCTGCAGCAGATATATAAAATTCTATCTGCACTATCTTGACAGGCAAGCAAGCCTTCCTGAAAAACCCATTCCCCTAATTTAGAAACCACTTTTAACAGTTTTGTTCTTAATTTCCTTATAAAAGAACAATGTTTCATGTAGTTCAAAGTTTCAGAGTTTGTTTTTTAAAAAAGTAAAAGCAGTTGCTAACAAAATCAGAAATATACAAATATATTTATTGGGACAGAAACTCCATAAAATAAGGACAGAGAATTTGCATGACATCTAATATCAAATCTATATATATGAGTAAGCTAATTCACAAATTTCAGGCATCTTTTTATGCTTAAATTTTTGTGTAGCAAATTTCTTCAAGAGGTTAGAGAAAAGTCTCCTTCCCAAGTTCTCGAATCATAGATTGGGGAAGGAAGAATCCTGCAGGAGATATAGCCCCAGTTGCTTTGTTCTGATGATATCAGATCTGTACTGTTCTGTTATTCTCCTCATGTCACTATTAGAACAAGTAATGCCACAAACCAGTTCCTCACATGAAGCAATACATTATACACATATACAACTTAGGGTTGCCAGGCTCAGGGCCTGACACTGATCCTGTATCTTTAGGACAAGAGAAAGTCAGCCAAGTGCAGGTGTTCTTGCAACATTGTAATGGGAAAAACCACAAGGTGGAATTCTCCCTTCCCCCTGCACAACTTTTAAAGATACAGAAGACCTCTTGGAAGCCGGGCCCATTACAGTGTTGCAAGAACACCTGCACTTGGCTGACTTTCTCTTCTCCTAAAGATACAGGATTAGTCTCAGGCCATGAACCTGGCAACCCTAATACAACTGCACATGGCAATGTGTGCATATTCATGTACAAAACAAATGGAATCATACTAGGTGGTGGAGCCATAAGGTAGAACACACTTAGAAGGGTATCCACCAAAAGATGGGAAAATTCTTATTTACTTGCTAATATTTCCACCAATTGACTCTTCTACTGCATTCCTTGCTCTGACCTATGTCCTTTTCATCCATGTTCATGCTTTCAGTTAGCATTATATTGGTCTATGGTCTGGTTTATGGTTTGAAGGCACATGAGGCCACCACCTTGCTGAAGCTAAGGAGATCTGGGTTTGGTCAGTGCCTGGATGAGAGAGTGGCTGGCAACCACATGTATGTCGCCTTGGGTTCTATGATGAAAGAAAGGCGGGGTATAAATATAAGAAATAAATTAATTAAATATATTTAATTTGTATCTCACTTTTTGGAGTCGAAGACAGCTATTAACAATTAAAAACCCAAAATCATAAAGGGAACAGCAATAGAATGATAAAACAAAACTTAAATTCCAAAAATGGTAAGAAGCAGCGACCAAAGCATCCACCAAGTCTCTTCAAAACAAAAACATTTCTATTGTCTGAATATCACCCATGTCCTCTTATACTGTTCATATTATAAGGACATTTGTTCCTTTTACATTGTTCCAATTTTAAAAAACTTTAAAAAAAACTTACCAGGTAGATCTGATACATTTTACACCTCCTTCCTTCTCTCAGATTTGAGAAATGAAATAACTTTTAAAGTGGCAAAATTTTGTGCCTTAGCATGTACTATAAGGAAACAGATGGTTAATGCATCTTAACTTTAGTATACCAGGTTTAATTTTTTTTAAGTTTGTCTATATATAAGTTATATAGTTTAACTTGCTTACTTGTTTATATGAGCCAGTGTAGTGTAGTGGTTAAGGTGTTGGACTACGACCTGGGAGACCAGGGTTCAAATTCCCACATACCCACGAAGCTAACTGGGTGACCTTGGGCCAGTCACTGCCTCTCAGCCTCATGAAAACCCTGTTCATAGGGTCGCCATAAGTCGGAATCGACTTGAAGGCAGTACCTTTACCTTTACCTTTTACTTGTTTATATGTAATTCTTCTGCCTTTCTGCGTTTAAATATTTGTACTTGTATGGCTGGTCAATTACCACAAACAATAAAGATGATGATGAAAGGCACCAAAAAGAGAGTTATTTGGCTCCCATGATCATAAGGTTCATTCCAGATAACATAGTCCATTGAGCATCCTGGTCCAAAGCTGTCTTGGGCTTTACTTACAATTGCACTTGGAAACTGACTGGGAGCCAATATCCTCAAAGTCTTGTGGGCCAGGTGTTCTATTTAGTATTTAGCACCTGAAATTGCTATCTTTATATGGTTTCCACATTTATTCATTCATCCTAAACCTCTGATCATCTATCTTCTGTCCAAGTCTCCTTCTCCTGAAATAAAGTTTCCTGCCTGCCTCCCAATATCTAAAGATGACCACAATGAATGCTGAGCTGTTCATTCTTCCAACCCAGACTGTTTCCACCCCATAATTAATTATTCATTCCAGTAAAGCCCTTTTCTCTCCAGATTCAATTCAATAACTTACAACCTCTCCCTTTTTTCTGAATCTTTGATTCCCACAGCATTCAGGATAGCCTTCAGGGTCTTCACACAAAGAAATCTGCATTTTATACTGTAAAAGGTGCTATCTACAGTTATTCTTTGCAAACTGTTCCCATGTGGATGTGTCACAAACCCAAGAGAGATATACTATAAAAATATAATTTGACCATCACCTCTCATCCTTCAATACATTTTTTCAACCTTTCAAAATCACATTGAAAAATCTATATAATGTGTGCTTAGATTAATGAAGTGTTTGAATCCAGATCAATAAGCACTCAAAGATTTCAACTGTTGACACCTGCTGGATATCACTTACAAGTCAGTTTTGTTCAGCTTACAGCTAATTCAGTTGTTCGTTAACTACAGAAGGTCCCATTTAATGATCAGGCAATCTAATATATGATCTCTGTAGATTAATTTCCTAGAGCAGGTAAATAAAGTAGATTATACATTTTCTTGATTATACATATAATTATAATGTAATTTACCAGTTAACACATACATTTAAAAAGTCCATGGGATTATGTACTTAATTGTAAAATAATACATTCAAACATCTTTCAAGCATTTAACATTCCCTTAAGAAAGTACCATTGTGAAGCACACCATATTCAATATCTCCTGTCTATTTTTTCTTTTGAAGAAAAAATACGTCATGATGATAACAGAGTTTGCTGGCTGTTTCATAACAGGAAGAAGCACAATTATTTGTGTGCTATACTTGTGTCTATCAAATGTCCCAATCTAGTTATGGGCCGTACATGAGGAAGAAGCAAGCTTTCTTCCCAATACCTATCTCCAGTTGGATGACACGCCCCAGCACATTAATGGTTGCTTCTCATCAGATTGCCTTTCCTGAATAAGCTGCAGACTATGCATGCAGTGGCATCTTTAAACTTATTCTCCCTCATCCAGCCCATCATTGCATTCAAACACCAGTCCAGGGCCTCACAACCTCTCCCGATTCAGATGTCCAAATTCAAATAATTCACATCAATAAAGTAGGTAATAAAAATAGAGTTTCTGAATAGATATTTAAAATGTATCTTGGATGAGGAGGTGCAGGAAATAATGATCAATTTTGCAATTTGATACAAAATTGGGAGGTACAGCTAATATCCTGGAGAACAGCAACAAATTTCAAAGGAATCTTGATAGGCTGGAGCACTGGGCTGAAAACAAAAGAATGAAATTTAACAGGGATGAGTGTAAACGTCTACATCTAGGAAAAAGAAACCAAATGCACAGTTATAACATGGGGAATACTTGGCTCAGCAATACTACATGCGAGAAGGATTTTAGAATTGTTCATCACAATATGAGCCAACAGTGTGATGTGGCTGAAAACAAGGTAAATGCTATTTTAGGTCATGTTAACAGAAGGATAGTTTCTAAATCACGTGAAATACTAGTTCCCTTCTGTTTGGCACTTGTTAGGCCTCATCTTGAGTACAGCATCCAACTCTGGAAACTGCACTTTAAGAAGGATGCAGACAAAGTGGAACAGGTTCAGAGGAGGGCAACAAGGACTGGAAACAAAGCCCTATAAGGAGAGACTGAAAGAACTGGGTATATTTAGCCTTGAGAAAATAAGACTGATATGATACCATTCTTCAAGCACTTGAATGGTTATCACACAGAGGAGGGCCAAGATCTCTAAGTTCTCGATCATCCCAGAGTGCAGGACACAAAATAATAGGCTCAATTTAGAGGAAGCCAGATTTTGACTGAACATCAGGAAAAACATCCTAACTATTAGAATGGTATGACAATGGAATCAATTACCTAGGAAGGTGGTGGGCTTTCCAACATTGGAGGCATTCAAGAGGCAGCTGGAAAGTCACCAGTCGGGTATGCTTTAAGTTGGATCCCTGTACTGAGCAGGGGTTTGGACCCAATGGCCTCATAGGCCCCTTCTAACTTTACTATTCTATGATTCAAGATCTGACCAGAATCAATCTCTTGGGGGCAGGAGTTTCACATGTGGGCATCACAACTGAGAGATTCTGTTCCTTGTTTCAACCCAGTGTATCTCAGATGACAGGACCATGCAGAACAGGCCTTACCTGCCTGAACAATCAATAAGATTCTAAAGTTCTGAAACCACAAATATTTCTGACCTGTAATACAATTAAAAATAAAGTATATGCTCAGATAATATATAGGGACAATGTATGGGATTATTGCAGCACAACTGTGAGACTTTTATGCTGTGTCTCACAGAGAATCCCTGACCAGAAAGAAGACTTCCTGTGAAGGTAAAGAGAAGAATGTTAACCTCAGAAAGCCATAAGTTTAGAGAGACAGCGAAGACCAAGCATTGTATGCCAACCAGTTTTGTAGCACAAGTGAGGCTGATACCACCATACCACCTGCTACGGTGGGGTGTATAAGTGTCTTGAGAGGCATATTTGTGAAAATGTCTTCTGAAAAGCTAACTGAAGTAAGATCATTTTTATAATGAGTATCCAAACAATCTGTATAACCTTGAAAAAGAGGTTAGACACGTGCTTTTTGCAAGCTCACTGAAGACATTACATTTAAAAACAATAACACAGCCGCTGAGCTCAGCTCGATGTCCCCAGCAACCACCCAGTTCGCACACCCCTAAGGCTGGCCATGTCCTCAAGTCAATGGTTGAAACTGGGGCTAAACTTAAATATGCTTTATGGAAATGGATAAAAGGTGCTAAGGCAGATACTGTATAGGATGGTTGAATCCTATCGCATATCTATACAAATTAAAGGTAAAGAATAGAGCTCCAAAAATATTGGATCAAACAACAGGGAGCGTGGGTGCTTACCTTTAAGCTTTAAATGTTTTGGGACCCAAACATTTGACAGAGTACCTCTCCCTATATCAGACTGCCCATGCTTTAAGAACTTTTCTCCACCGTCTTCTCTGTAGTGGTACTTCATTTGCCTTCTCCCAGGCATTTTAGCATATGTTTTTAAATCGTTTTTATATTGCTTTGAATTTTAAAATTGTGTTTTAAATTGTTTTTAAAATATGTTTTTAAATTGTGTATTTGTTTTAATGTTTTTGATTGCTGTAAACCGCCCAGAGATCTTTGGCTATGGGGCGGTATACAAGTGCAATAAATAAATAAATAAATAAATGCCCACCTTAAAAGCTGTTGCCAAAAACATTATTTCAGTTCCAGATCAAGACTCGTTTATTTTCCCAGGCATCTTAAAGTTTTTATCTTGGTGATTGTTTAACCCACTCTGTTGTGTTTCTTTTTAAACTGCCTTTATTTGTTTTGAGGAACTGTTTTGTTTTATAAATTATTGTGTAGTTTTATTTTATTTTATCTACTGTACTCTGCTCTGGTATTTATATGAAGGACAACTTATAAAGATTTTGTAATACATAAATAATAATTAATTAATTAATTACTGTATAATTGTGAAGGATACCAGTTTAAAACATCACAATTCGATGGGAACAAGAAAGGTGTTAAAGAAATTTTGCTTGTTTTAAAATGAAAACTGTATTATGTATTAACCAGAAATGTTTTTGGAAAACATACCTTTTGGACATCCTAGAAGCAAGGATCCCATTATTATAAACAGATTGAAAAGTGTTCTGTGAAGTGGGTGTGATGGAGGACCAATCCTTTGATTGTGGGAAGGGATATTATAGGGTCAGAAATCCAAGAATATGGCTAGACAGAACCAGAAGTTCCTCTCACAGTGGAGGAAAAAGAGAGAAAAAGAAATTTCAATAGATGGGGAAACTAAACAAATAATGGTAAAGGTTGAAACTCCAAAGCTGAAGCAGAAATGAAACAGGGATTTGTCTTTATTAATGAAGAAATGTTTAAACAGAAGGTTTGAAAGGATCCCAGTTTATAGCACCCCAGAGGGGCTACTGGAAGTTCAGAAACACCAGGTTCTGAAGAAACTAGAGTGATTTTCTTTGGCAAAGGATATTCTTTACTTAGAAGGGAATAGAGTAAAAAAACAAATAGATCAGCGTTCCAACAATCCCGACTCAGAGGTAAATCAAATGTCAAATATATTCAGAGGAAACAAGTCCTATGAATATGGTACAGACAAATCTTCCAGATTCAAGAAACAGAATCTGAAGTTGAAAGAGAGTTGGATGAAAAAGTTAAAACAAGCATATTTGGCAGATCCAGGTCTCCAAGAATTAAAGAGAAACTGCTGTGATTTCAGAAACTCAAGAATCCAAGCAAGTCAGAGAGCAGATGGTGGTGGTGATGGGAGTTTCAGCAAATGAGTTTCAAACCAGAAGCCATCCCTAAAACAACTACTTTGTAGTAGTAGCAGTAGTAGTAGTATTATAACAAAACATCTTTAAAAACATATTTTCAAAAAGCTTTAAAAACATATTAAAATCAATTCCAACACAGAAGCAGACTGGGATGTCTCTACTTAAAATGCTTGTTGAAAGAGGAAGGTCTTCTACCGAAAAGATAACAGAGATGGCGCCTGTCTAATATTTAAGGACAGAGAATTCCAAAGTGTAGGTGCCAGTACACTAAAGTCTGCTTCCTGTGTTGTGTGGAACGGAACTCCTGATAAGATGGTATCAGCAGGAGGCCCTTGCCTGCAGACTGTAGTTATCCACTGGGTGTATAAGGTATAAGACAATCCTGGTCCCAAGCTGTATAGGGCTTCGTACACCAAAACCAGAACCTTGAACTTAGCCCGGTAGCTAATGGGCAGCCAATGCACTACTACTGCTGCTGCTGCTACAAAGTAGTTGTTTTAGGGATGGCTTCTGGTTTGAAACCCATTCGCTGAAACTCCCATCACCACCACCATCTGCTCTCTGACTTGCTTGGATTTTGTTGTAATATATTTTAAAGTCTGTTTTTATGATGTTTTAGAGTGTTTTTGCTTGTCACCCTGGGTTCCTACTGGGAGGACAGCCCTACTGGGAAAACGGATATATGCTCAGGGTGACATATATATATATAAAATATATTGTTAGCCGTGGCAGGGTTGCCAGGGTTGCCAGGTTCAGGGCCTGTCAACCAAGAGGTCTTCTGTATCTTTAAAAGTTGTGCAGGGAGAAGGGAGAATTCTACCCGGTGGTTTTTCCCATTACAGTGTTGCAAGAACACCTGCACTTGGCTGGCTTTCTCTTCTCCTAAAGATACAGGATCAGTCTCAGGCCCTGAGCCTGGCATATATAGTGTGTCAGATGGTAGGGAAGAGTGGTCAGAAGTTGATAGCTCCTTTAAAACCTTTGCCAATTATAAAGGACAACAGTTAAATCAAGTGCCAAAAGTATGCTAATGACACCCACCTCTATTTCTGAATGTTGGAAGATTCAGGACAGACAAAAGGAAGTACTTCTTTACTCAGCGCATAGTTAAACTATGGAATTTGCTCCCACAAGATGCAGTAATGGCCACCAGCTTGGATGGCTTTAAAAGAAGATTAGACAAATTCATGGAGGACAGGGCTATCAATGGCTACTAGCCATGATGGCTGTGCTGTGTCACCCTAGTCAGAGGCAGCATGCTTCTGAAAACCAGTTGCCGGAAGCCTCAGGAGGGGAGAGTGTTCTTGCACCCGGGTCCTGCTTGCGGGCTTCCCCCAGGCACCTGGTTGGCCACTGTGAGAACAGGATGCTGGACTAGATGGGCCACTGGCCTGATCCAGCAGGCTCTTCTTATGTTCTTATGTTCTGTGTAATAACTAAGTCAGGAGAGGTCATGCATGATGTAAACCAGTGCCTGGACACAGTCATGAGCTGGATGAGCTGAGAATAGATCCTGATAATACAGAGACTCTGTAGGTGAGTGGTTTGTGGGTACAGGTATTGGGGTGTCCCCCTGTTCTGAACAGGGTTGCAATCACTCTGAAGGAATAGGTATGTAGTCTCGGGGTGCTTCTTAACCATTATTGTCATTAAAAGTGCAAATGATCTTTGCGGCATGCTACCAACTTTGATTGGTATGACAACAGGGATAGCTTGGCCACCATGGTCCATGCTTTGGTAACCTCCTTATTAGATTGTTGTAATGTGTATTATATGTGGGGCTACACTTGGGCTTGATTCAGAAGCTGCAGCTGGTGCAGAACACAACAGCTAGGGTGCTAAGCGGGACACCTCCCTTTAACCTTACTAGAAAGGAGGAAATATTTATACTAACTCTTTTGGATTATATAGTTAGGTAACCTGAGGCAGCTGCATTAGTTTCCACAGAGACACATGTACTTGCAGAAGTAACCAACCAAGCATCAACTGCTCTCCACAGTGTCACAGCAGGTATCATCTTGTGACCAACTAGGTATGTGGCATGAGATCTATGATTTTAAAAAAAGAGGCAGGAGATTCTAAACTAATGTACTGTAGGAGTCCGATTCAATTGCTTTAAAGGTCAGAAAAGTGGTATTCTGGGAAGAGAGCATTTAAACCTCTCTCCCATGTCTTTTTTTCCATCTTTCTCTCTCTCATACACAGACATGCTCTTAGCCATGGGGCTGGGTGCAGCATCTCTCTCTCTCTGCTAAAAACACAGAGGGGATGATTTAGATTGGGGAAAGTACAAAACTCCATCTCCCAAAGTGCCACTTTTCCAGTCTGGGACTGTAAGTAAAAAATCAAATAAACAAAGAAGTCTCTCTTGTGGCATATTATCTAGTCCTGGTGCTTAGAAGGGGGACTCTTGTGTGAGAAGTCAAATGCTGGGCATCAGATACCTGCTGATTTTAATAAATATTTTATTAAAAATACATCTTTAAAAAAAAACAGAATGTCCTAAAAGTGCAATTCTCTGCACATCTGCTCAGATGCAAGTCCAACAGAGTGTATCAGAACTTACTTCCCGGTAAATGGGTATAGGACTGCAGCTTTGATCAGTTAACCCAACTGATTATTCAATCAAGGCTGCAATTTTGTTTTTGTTTTCTTTTAATGTATTTTAAAGTCTGTTTTTATGATGTGTTAAAGTGTTTTTAGTGCTTTCGTTTGTTGCCCTGGGCTCCTACTGGGAGAAAGGGTGGGATATAAATCTAATAAATATAAATCTAATACATAAATAAATAAATAAAACTTGATAAAGACTGCAAGAGCTAGTGTAGGGTAGTTGTTAGTGTTGGAATGTTTAAATATTATATAAACAACAACCATCATTCCATTAAATTTGACTTGAACTATGATGCATCAAGGGTCATTTTTTTAGATATAACAGTAATAAAAAAATAAAACATCAATATATAGACACATTCAGGAAACCAACTGATGCAAACCTTTTTTTGATGTTTGATAGCTTCCACCCCAAATATATTAAAAGAAATCTGTTATATTCACAAATGATCAGGCTACAAAGAAATTGTAGTACCTTGGTAGACTTTGAAAAGCAAGCCAGTATTTTAATGAAGCCATTGCAAGAAAGGGGATATCCCAAAAAGATCCTGAAACAAGAAAGAGACAAACCTAGGAGGCCAGCAAGGAACTGTTGAAATCTAAGGAAAACAATTGGATTGAAACCAGGATAATAATACCTTTAACGTTTGATGGGTACAATGGACAAATCCAACAAATTATACTGAAACATTGGAATTTACTGTTTGACATTCCTAGATGCAAAGCGAAACCCTTATTTGTATTTAAATGTGCTTCCAACTTGAAAATAGAAGATTACATGCCCCTATGGTAAAACATTATATCAGTTGTGGACATACTGCAAAGGATGTAAGATTCTGGACTCTTAAGAAAATTACAGGAGTATGAAGACAACTGGAAGCAAGACTGAAAAGAAACTTTTCTGGATATATTCTTTGAAGACTATGTTGCCAAATGCACTAAATGAAGATCTGAATTGGAACACTGCATTGTAATAATTTTTGGGGTTCCTGTTTCATCTGTGCTGTGTAGAGTATGAGGTTCTATTTTTATGATTTGTATTTTTGAAATGTGTACACTGAGTTATTGTTGTTAAGAAATTTAATTGGTTCATGGGTGGTATTAATTGCCATGTTACTATCTTCTTCATTGTGAATTGCCTCTGGTGGACTATCAAGGGTTAACGTAAACTGTTGAGCAATTCCAGCTGAAATATGTCATATGCTTAGCATCTGGAGGAGTAAAGTCCACAGGTGTCTTGCATCTTAAGCCCCAGTAGTGAATATGCTTATAATAACCTGGCTGATAAGGCACTGAAACTAGAGCAATGTGCCTAGGATGGATTTATAATGTTGGTGAAACTTTATTACTATTTCTTGAAATACGCCAACAGGAGGAAATGGGATGTGTCAATGGCAAAATCTTTGCTTTACTAATTATAGTTATTATGATTATTACATTTCATGAAAATTTAATTTTGAATTATTTTTATACAGAGATTTTTCTTCTTTGAACTGCCAATGTATCAGTCTTTATCCATGAAAGTAATATACATGGGTAAGTGAGTTCACAGTAGGGATGGAATCCTCTCCATTTTTATGTTTCTTTTTAAGTGTGGCCTCCTAGTGGTCATTAACAATCTGATTCCTTTTTCCTCTGATTTCTTTTTCTGATCTCCGCCTATATATAAAAACTTTTCAGAGAATTATCGATTATTATAATCGCTATTTACTCACATGAAAAGACAATAATACTGGGAAAAACAGAAGGGAGTAGAAAAAGAGAAAGACCAAACAACAGATGGGTTGATTCCATAAAGGAAGCCACAGATCTGAACTTGCAAGATCTGAACAAAGTGGTTCATGACAGATGCTACTGGAGGTCGCTGATTCATAGGGTCACCATAAGTCGTAATCAACTTGAAGGCACATAACAACAATAAATTCATAACAACATAAGTCTCCACTGGATACTTCGGAACTCTGGAGTCTTCGGAACTCTGTAATTATTGCCTGTTTACATTCCTGCTCAAGTACATTGCAGAGCAGATTATGTGTGCCAGAAAATGTAGTAATGACAGCTAGCATTTAAAAAGGAGTTTGACAAATTTATGAAGGATAAGGCTAATAGCTCTTAATGGCTGCTAGTCATGATGGTTAGATGCTACCTATGAATACCAGTTGCAGCGGAACAACAGCAAGAGAGGGCTATTGCCCTAATGTCCTCCTTGTGGGCTTCCACAGGCATCTGGTTGGCTACAGTGGGTAACAGGATGCTGCAGTAGATAGATCTTTATTCTGACACACAGGGCTCTTCTTCTGAACTTACTATGTTCTCATCTTCCAAGGACTTAATGTACTAACTAAAACCTCAAACAAAAATGCAGATTATCCAACTATTTGAGGTAATGCCTCTGGTTTTAATATTATGACCTCTTTGTCCTATTCTACAATATCTCTCATTTCTACACCTTTAGGGGGAAAGGGATTCACATCTATAAGCAAATCATTGTACTGCAGGATTTCTGAATTCTCCCCCCACCTCTATCTGTATCATTTTTGGGAGCAATCTTTTCATATCTTTATAGAAAACAACTTAGACTACAGTAAACACGAATATACAGTAGATAACAGGGCTTTATATATAATGATAATTTATTGTTTGAATTCTTCCTCAGCTACTGAAAGAACAACAAATATGAAAATGCCAGGTAAACCATAAAATGCCAGCTTTCTCCCAAACTGAAAGAAGATATATATACATAACTACTATAGTTACTACTGAATCTTGGTAAAGCTTAAAAACTAACACATTTATTCCTAAAGTCTTAACTTCTATTACCTCTAACACTTGAAAGACTTTAATTCATTTTTTTATTTATATACTACATTTTCCACAAATAATTTACAGTCAAAGCAGTTCATAGAAAATAATCAGTCTAAATAAAATACGAGTCCAAGAACCATAATGCATGATAGAAGTCATAACTGCAAACACTGACAGTTCACTTAAAATCTAGCAGAAATTAAAGTGGGCATAAATTTAGCAGTAGTTCGGTTAACAATATCCAATACTTTCACATCCCGAAGTAGCTGCAAAGCTGACAACATTAGTAACTACCAACTCTCCATCCCAAATTTATGTCTAAACTCCAAAGGTCTGAAACCACCTCACAGTTTTGCTGACAGCTGCTCTCTAATAAAGCCTGCTACAACTGGAGGGTCAGGCAAGGCAGGCGGAAACAGCCAGCCCCTTTTATAAGGGTAGCTTTGTGCAAATTAGAGTTGTGTGAATCTATTTAAAACAAATAAATAATCCAAAACCAATTCTTACTCTCTCCAAAGCAGAAACAATAGTTTTCACCAAATTTGATTGCAATGCTCCCATAAACCTTTGGTTAAAAATAGGGCTGCTAACCTGTTAAAAATGTTTGGTGTATCATCTGCCTTTAAATTAGGTATTTCTGCATATTACTATCCTGGTTTCAAATTGTAGTTTGGATTGTTGTTGTTGTTGTGTGCCTTCATGTCGATCATGACTTATCGTGACCCTATGAATCAGCGACCTCCAAGAGCATCTGTCATGAAGCATCCTGTTCAGATCTTGTTAAGTTCAGGTCTGCGGCTTCCTTTATGGAATCAATCCATCTCTTGTTTGGTTTTCTTCTTTTTCTACTCCCTTCTGTTTTTTCCAGCATTATTGTCTTTTCTAGTGAATCATGTATTCTCATTATGTGTCCAAAGTATGATAACCTCAGTTTCATCATTTTAGCTTCTAGTGATAGTTCTGGTTTAATTTGTTCTAACACCTAATTATTTGTCTTTTTCGCAGTATCTGCAAAGCTCTCCTCCAATACCACATTTCAAAGGAGTTGATTTTTCTCTTATCTGCTTTTTTCACTGTCCAACTTTCACATTCATACATAGAGATTGGGAATACCATGGTCTGAATGATCCTGACTTTAGTGTTCAGTGATACAGCTTTGCATTTGAGGACCTTTTCTATTTCTCTCATAGCTGCCCTCCCCAGTCCTAGCCTTCTTCTGATTTCTTGACTATTGTTTCCATTTTGGTTAAGGACTGTGCCGAGGTATTGATAATCCTTGACAAGTTCAATCTCCTCATTATCAACTTTAAAGTTACATAAATCTTCTGTTGTCATTACTTTAGTCTTTTTGATATTCAGCTGTAGTCCTGCTTTCCTCTTTAACTTTCATCAGCATTCATTTCAAATCGTTACTGGTTTCTGCTAGTAGTATGGTGTTGTCTGCATATCTTAAATTATTGATACTTCTCCCTCCAATTTTCACACCTCCTTCATCTTGGTCCAATCCTGCTTTCTGTACGATATGTTTTGCATATAGTTTAAACAAGCAGGGTGATAAAATACACACGTCTAACACTCTTTCCAATTGGGAACCAATCAGTTTCTCCATATTCTGTCCTTACTCTTGTCCAGAGTATAGGTTGTGCATCAGGACAATATGATGCTGTGGCACCCCCATTTCTTTTAACACATTCTGTAGTTTTTCATGATCTACACAATCAAAGTACAGGGTGATTTTCTTCTGAATTTCCTTGGTCTGTTCCATTATCCAACGTATGTTTGAAATATGATAGCTGGTACCTCTTCCCTTTTTAAATCCAGCTTAGACACCTGGCATTTCTCGCTCCATATATGGTAACAGCCTTTGTTGTAGAATCTTGAGCATTACTTTACTTGTATGGGATATTAAGGCAATAGTTCAATAATTACTGCATTCCCTGGGATCTACTTTCTTTGGAATTGGGATGTATATTGAACGCTTCCAGTCAGTGGGCCATTGTTTAGTTTTCCATATTTGTTGACAATTTATTCTCAAAATTTGGACAGATTCAGTCTTAGCAGCTTGTAGCAACTCTGTTTGTATGCCATCTGTTCCTGGTGATTTTTCTTCCAAGTATTTTAAGAGCAGCTTTCCCCTCACATTCTAACATTTCTAGTTCTTCATCATACAGTTCCTCTATGAATGAATCTGTCATCCTGGCATCTCTTGTATAGAGTTCTTCAGTGTATTGCTTCTATCTTCCTCTTATTTCATCTCAGTCAGTTGGTGTGTTCCCGTTGATTATTCAACGCTGCTACTCTTGGTTCAAATTTCCCTTTCATTTCTCTAATCTTTTGGAATAGGGCTCTTGTTCTTACCTTTTTGTTGTCCTCTTCTATTTCTATACAATAACTATTGTAATAGTTCTCTTTGTCCCTACGTACTAGTCGCTGTATTGTTGCATTTAGGGTTCTAACCGTGTTTCTATCTTCTTTTGCTTTTGCTTTCCTTCTCTCTTTAACCATTGTAAGAGTTTCTTCAGTCATCCATTGAGGTCCTTCTCTCTTTTTAACTAGAGGTATTGTCTTTTTGCATACTTCCCTGATAATGTCTCTGGCTTCAGTCCGTAGTTCTTCTGGTACTCTGTCAACTAAGTTTAAAGCCTCAAATCTGTTCCTTATTTGATCTTTATATTCTTCTGGGATGTTATTTAAATTGTATTTTGGCATTATGATTGCTGTGTTCGTCTTTAGCTTTACTCTGATTTTTGATATGACCAGTTCATGATCTGTACCACAGTCTGCTCCTGGTGTTGTTTTCGCAGAAAATATGGAACTTCTCCATCTTCTGCTACCAATTATATAATCAATTTGGTTCCTATATTGACCATTTGATGATGTCCACTTGTACAGTAGTCTTTTCGGTTGCTCAAAAAATGTGTTGGCAAGAAACAAATTATTGGCTTCACAGAATTCAATAAGCCTTTCTCCTGCTTCATTTTTCTCCTAAGCCCCATTTTCCCACAATTTCTAGTTCTTCTCTGTTCCCTACTTTTGCATTCTAGTCCCCCATGATTATCAGAACATCTTGGTGTTTGATCAATTTTTTCTTGTACTTCTGAGTGAAATCTCTCCAATTCCTCTTCTTCTGCATTTGCCATTGGAGCATAGACTTGGGTGATAGTTACATTAATAGGTTTCCCGTTAAATCTCATTGATATAACTCACTCAGACCTTGCGTTATAGCTCTTAATTGCTTTTGCTACGTCACTTCTCACTATTAAAGCAATCCCGTAACTTCTTATTTTCTCATTTCCTGCATAAAATGTTTTGTAGTTGCCTGATTGAAAATGTCCCATTCCCGTCCATTTTAATTCACTCACGCCAAGTATTGTAATGTTGATACATTCCATTTTTTGCTTGACGATTTCTAATTTTCCCTAGTTCATGCTTCTCACATTCCATGTTCCTATTGTGTGTGTCATACAACTCCAGACTCTCCTTTTGCATCTGTGGGCATCAGCCTCTGGGCTTCCTTTCGGTTTTGACCCAGCTGTGTCATTAGTCACAGAGCTACTCGTACATGTCTTTTGTTCTTCCCCAATAGTTGGTGAGTGGCTTCTGACCTGGGGGTCTCATCTTCCAGCACTATCTCGTATTGCATATCTCGTGTTGCATATCTAGTTTGGTTGCTGTTATGTGCCTTCAAGTCGATTGGTCAGTTGCCTGCTTTGGATGGGGTTGTACTCCCTCTGAAAGAGCAGGTCCGTAGTCTGGGGGTGCTCCTGGATCCATCTTTGTCGCTAGAGGCCCAGGTGACCTCCGTGGCTAGCAGTGCCTATTACCAGTTTCGGCAGATAAGACACCTGCAGCCGTTTCTGGACTGGGATAGCCTGACCACTGTTGTCCACACACTGGTAACTTCCAGGCTGGATTACTGTAATGTGCTCTATGTGGAGCTGCCCTTGAGGTTGGTCCGGAAGTTGCAGCTGGTGCAAAATGCAGTGGTGAGCCTGCTCACTGGGGCAGGGTATCGCCAGCATGTCACCCCGCTGCTGAAAGAATTGCACTGGCTGCCCATTTGCTACTGGACCAAGTTCAAAGTTCTAGTTTTGGTGTACAAAGCCCTATACAGGTCGGGACCAGGATACCTGACAGACTGTCTTACCCCTTATATACCATCGATCACTGTGCTCTGCAGGTGAGGGCCTCCTGCAGATACCATCTTATCAGGAGGTTCGTTCTGCACAATATAGGAAATGGACCTTTAGCATGGTGGCACCTACCCTGTGGAATTCCCTCCCTTTAAATATTAGGCAGGCACCATCTCTGCTATCTTTTCGGTGCCTTTTGAAGACTTTCCTTTTATGTTGAGACCTGTCTCGGTCTGTGTCTGTGTTAGAATTGCTTTTAATATGTTTTCTTTAATAATGTTTTTAACCTTTTTTTAAAAAAGATGTTTTTAAAGCTTTTTTTAAAAATGTTTTTAGCATTTTGTTTTAATGTATTTTGAGGTCTTATGATTTTTCAAGGTGTTTTTTAGCATTTCTGTTTGCTGCCCTGGGCTCCTGCTGGGAGGAAGGGCGGGATATAAGTCAAATAATAAATAAAATAAATAAATGTTTCTTCCTAGGATTGCTAAATTGTGAACTAAGCGCTTGATGTTCACAATCATCTGCTCCGACAGGCTTGGAGAGACCCCGCGTGGAGCCACAATGAGCATCCATGGTTGGGAGGGGCTAAGGTTGGGCCTCCTTGTCTTGCTGCTGCTGGCTGCCCAACTACCCCGTCTCAGGACACTCCCCCCTCTTCCTCCGGAGCTACTCGTGGGATTGACATAGCTGGAGACCTCCTATCCCCAGGAGAGGAGGTGGGGGAGAGGGGGGGAAAATCCCTGCTGCTCTCCGCTTGAAGTCCTTGGAAGTAGATTTTGCTGCCTGGTCGCATGTGAACGGCAAGAGACGGCTATGCATGTGGGAAGACAGAGGTCCGTGAAACTAAGGGGCCGGCTGCTATCATGACTGATGGCGAGAGAAGAGAACCCTTCCAGCCGCTGACGAGCGATGAGGTGCAGGTACCTATAGCCTCCGGCACAGCCACCAGCCAGGGGCCCCAGCCTGGGGAGGAAAAAGACGAGGATGCACTCAGCGCTTGTAAATCCATCCAGGACAGTCTGGCCTCAGCAGGATCATCCACCCGGGATCCAGCCCACGAGGGGGAGAACCAGGTCCCTTACCCTGCACTGGCCTCCACCATCTTCTTCTGCCTCCACCAGACGACCTGCCCGCGCAGCTGGTGTCTCAAACTGAAGGACTAGCAATGCTCAGAACAACCTCTCCAAAATAACAGGCAAAGCATCTACCCCCTCAACAAAAAGCACAGCTTTCATCTGCACCGGGCTGCTGCTGCTGCCGTTGCATGGAGCCGGGCTGGAGCTGGAGCTGGAGCTGGGCTGGGGCCTTTCGGCGGGTCTGGTGCCGCCGCCTGTCCCTGGGAACACCATGCTGTTGCAATGATCTTTCGGTGAATGCTGAGGGCGGGGGAGCGCCCCTGCAGCCGCCACTATCTTACCATCTGACCTCTGTCTGCTTGCCCTTAATATTGGCAGTATTTACATCTTAATGCCTTTGTTGTTTGGCTTCTGAAGAGAACTTCCCTGTTAGTCCGATTTGAAGGGGTTTGTTTGCCGCCCCCCCCCCCGCTGAATGTACTGGATGTTGGATGCTGAGATCAAGAGGGGGTGTTGTTTTTCAGTCTTGCATATGGACTCTCACTCACACCGGTCTTTGTGCAAGGGTGGGAAGACTCATATCACGAGTTTCCATCTGAAGGCGCACTTTTTGGACTATACAGATGAGAAGCCTTATTGTAACTGAGTTAGTCTCTATGTTATTGTTTAGCTTTCTTGCTTAGTGTTTGGTGTTTTTGATGTTTTATATGTTTTTTGCTTTGTATGTCGCTCAGAGTGGCTGGGTAGCCAGCCAGATGAGCAACTAAGAAATCAAATAAATAAATAAATAATGCCTGGTACAGATGGAGACACCAGCGAGGAAGATTTGGAGGGGTCCCCCTCGGAGGCAGGTCCTCCTGGCCATGGGACCAGTCACAGAAGCTATGCAGCCAAGGCAGAGTGGGCCTCTGATTTTCCCTATTGTGAGGGTCACATGCAGTCCCCTATCAACATCAACACGACGGCCACCCTCTTTAGCCCCCAGCTAAAGCCCATCCTGCTCTCTTATCGCAACCTGCCTGCTGGAGAGATGCTCCGCCTTCAGAACAATGGACACACAGGCCTGTCAAGGCTTGAGTCCTGGAGCCTCTCAGCCGGCGGGCACTCCCACCCACCCCCCAGGAGGAAGGAGAGGCAAGAGAAATGGCAGCAAGCCGCACCAGGGAAGCGATAACCTTTTACCTGCTTGTTGCCCTTCTCCATGTTCAAGATAATTTCATTTTTCTGACGCTTTCATAGAGCAGGGAGGGCAACTTACAGGCTTCTCTTGGTGAATTCTGACTTTTATACTGTGTTTATGTATATGTTTATGGATATGGATATTGGTTATGTATTTTGCTTTGTAAATTAATCTCATATGTTTTTATTGTACCTTGTGTATTCTATTGTAAACCACTTTGAGATCTTTTTATTTATTTATTTATTTATTTTATTAAGCTTATATACCGCCCGACTAGCAACAGCTCTCTGGGCGGTGAACATTAAAAATACAATAAAAATAACACAATACAGTATATCACAATACAAAAACTGTACAAAAAACTGTACAGTCTAAAATCAAAATATAATAATTTAGAATTAACAGGAATTAAAATGCCTCAGAGAAGAGAAAGGTTTTAACCTGGCGCCGAAAAGATGATAGTGTCGGCGCCAGGCGCACCACCTTGGGAAGACCATTCCATAGTTCGGGGGCCACCACTGAGAAGGCCCTAGATCTTGTCACCACTCTCCGGGCTTCCCTATGAGTCAGAACCCGGAGGAGGGCCTTCGTAGTAGACCGTAGTGTACGGGCCGGTTCATATCGGGAGAGGCGTTGCAACAGATATCGTGGTCCTGCGCCGTATAAGGCTTTATAGGTAAGTACCAACACTTTGAATCTGGCCCGGAAGCATATTGGAAGCCAGTGCAAACGGGCTAGCACAGGAGTTATATGCTCAGACCGCTTAGTTCTTGTTAGCAGTCTGGCCGCCGCATTTTGCACTAGCTGTAGCTTCCAAATCATCTTCAAAGGTAGCCCTACGTAAAGCGCATTGCAGTAGGCCAGACGCGAGGTTACCATAGCATGTACCACTGATGTGAGGTCCTCCTTACTCAGATAGGGACGTAGCTGGGCTACCAACCGAAGTTGGTAGAACGCATTCCGGGCCACCGAGGCTACATGAGCCTCAAGTGTGAGGGAAGAGTCTAAGATGACTCCCAGACTACGCACCTGTTCCTTTAGGGGGAGTGTAACCCCATCCAGGACAGGGTATATATCCACCATCCGATCAGAGAAACCATCCACCAACAGCATCTCAGTCTTGTCAGGATTGAGTCTCAGTTTGTTAGTTCTCATCCAGTCCATTGTCGCAGCCAGGCAACGGTTCAGCACGTCGACTGCCTCACCTGAAGAAGATGTAAAGGAGAAGTAGAGCTGCGTGTCATCAGCATACTGATGACAACGCACTCCAAAACTCCTGATGACCGCCCCCAGCGGCTTCATATAAATGTTAAAAAGGATGGGAGACAGAACCCAACCCTGCGGGACCCCATATTGGAGAACCCACGGTGTCGAGCAATGTTCCCCAAGCACTATCTTCTGGAGACGACCCGCTAAGTAGGAGCGGAACCACTGCCAAGCAGTGCCTCCAACTCCCAACTCCGCAAACCTCTCCAGAAGGATACCATGGTCGATGGTATCAAAAGCCGCTGAGAGATCAAGGAGAATCAACAGAGTTACACTCCCTCTGTCTCTCTCCCGACATAGGTCATCAAACAGGGCGACCAAGGCAGTCTCAGTGCCAAAACCAGGCCTGAACCCCGATTGAAATGGATCTAGATAATCGGTTTCATCCAATAGCGCCTGGAGCTGGTCAGCAACCACACGTTCCAGGATCTTGCCCAGGAACGGAACATTGGCTACTGGTCTGTAGCTGCTGAAATCCTCTGGGTCCAAGGAAGGTTTTTTCAGGAGTGGTCTCACTGCCGCCTCTTTCAGACGGCCAGGGACCACTCCCTCTCGTAAAGAGGCATTAATCACTTCCTTGGCCCAGCCAACTGTTCCTTTCTTGCTAGTTTCAATTAGCCAAGAGGGGCAAGGATCCAGTACCGAAGTGGTCGCACGAACCTGTCCAAGCACCTTGTCCACGTCCTCGAACTGAACCAACTGAAACTCATCCAACAAAACATGACAAGACTGTGCTCCGGACACCTCAATAGGATTAACTGCTATTAAATAGGAGTCTAAGTCCCAGCGAATGCATGAGATCTTATGCTGGAAGTGTTCAGCAAATTTATTACATCGATCTACCGATGTATCTTCCGTATCTTGTAGGCCTGGATGGAGTAGGCCACGAACCAGATAGTAAGCAGTCTATAAATGGAAATGATAATAATAACAATATATCATTTTGTATTTATTTTTGTGAATTGTGGAATTAGGAGAAATAGTGAATGACTTGTGTATGTGTTGCAACAAACTATTAACCATTTCCCTGCATTCACTCATTAAAAGCTGGGTAGGGAATGGCCAGTTGATCTGTACCATTTGCAATTTTGGAGTATTTTCCAGAGTATTTCCAGAAGTAGTAGTACTTCCAGGAGTATTTTCCAGAGTATTTCTATTATTTCTAGCTAGCTTTTTTTCTGAGTTTTGTCAGTGATTTCTAAACTTAAAAGTTTGGGTTCTATGCTTGTCTGGATATGACTCCACATCACTCCCCAAACCTGGTAGATATTCTCCCAAATCTCAGATATAATAGAGACTGATTATGATTAATCTGGTCTGGGGAGATGTACACAGCATATGAGCAGAGATTATTTTCAGGACTGAGCCCTGATATGCCCTAGCTCAAATGAAACATTTTTTTTTCTGTAGGTTGGAATACTGTGTTCTTTTAATTTAGAGGAAAAATTGTTTTAGATAATGAACAGTTAAATTGATTTTTGGAGGGAGAAAAACAGCATGCAACTGGAAGCAAGTGTTCCTCACATTTTAAAAATTTTTTGTGTGTGTTTAGGTTTTTGGCAATGGATTTTTAGGTGTAATCAATACATTATTCAAAACTTTATATGTGGTATGGCTTAATTTCTAAATAACAGATGCGGAGTCAATCTTGTTTGAAAATCATACTGTACATGGAAGCTTACAGGGAAGCTCCTCCATGTCCATAGATGTGCAGAGAATTGACATATTTTTAGACAGGAGACAGTTGCACTCTGAACATGTGTAATGGCACACTTTCTTACATAAATGGCAGCCAGTATAGTGTAATGGTTAGAATATTGGACTGGAACCTGGGAGATAAGGGTTCAAACCTGGTTGGCCACTGTGAGAACAGGATGCTGGACTAGATGGGCCACTGGCCTGATCCAGCAGGCCCTTCTTATGTTAAATCCCCACTTGGTCATGATGCTTACTGGATGACCTTGGGCTAGTCACTGTCTCTCAGCCTAAGCTACTTCACAGGGTTATTTTGGAGATTAAAAAATCATGTTTGTATGCCACCTTGTGCTTCTTGGAGAAAAGGTGGGATAGAAATGTTAAAATAAATAAATACGTGTTGTACAAGTCCTATTGTGATGAAAACAGGAAGATTAAAAATTACAGACCTACTAAGTCAAAATATTACCAGCCATCACTGGGTAAGATCACTGTCTTTTTCAAAAAAGTAGCTCTGAAGCTATGTGGTAGTACAGGAATGAATATGAAGTAAATACAAGATGCTTCCCCCATCTTAAAAGGGTAGAGGCGAGGGAGGGCAAACTGGGCTCTTAACTAGGGATGGAGGAGATATTCACCTCAGTTCGTATTTTAGTTTGAACCTACCTAATTTGCAGTTCCCAAAACAATATGTGAACTAAAATGTAGCTATTCTTTGAAATTCACACTTCTCCAAATTTGCAATGCAGTTTTCCAGCCAAATAATATGATAAAAATGTGTATTGGGAGAATACCAATGTAAAAAGCTGATAATTTTTTGTGAGGACTTTTTTAAAAAAATTGCAAACTGACCTGGAAAAGTGGGGAACTGAACTTAAGAGGAAAAATGAGAAAATGAAACTGACAAGATTTGTCTATCCCTGTCTCTTACTGCATAAATGTTTCAGGCACGGGTGCTTGAATTAGGCCTAACAAGGACTAGCATGCAGCTAGTGGATGGAAAGTTCCTAGAAGAAAAAGGGGCTTCTTGCTGCTTCTACCAAGCCTAGATGTAAGACAAACAGCTGTAACAATGAAAGCAATAAGGCAGAAGCCACAAGTCTTTTTAAAGAAATAGAATGCCTGGAGAGCATCATTAGCACATTGCCTGACAACTCTGGACAAGCTAGCAAGGCAACTCATTTAAGTTAATAATGCCTCAAATAAGGTCTGAAAAAGGAATTAATGGCAGTTCAGAAATTACAGATATACAATGGACCTGGATCAATGTCACCGGGATACTATGTAAAAAGAGAGCGAACAAAAGAAAACAATTCTCAAGAAAAGGGCAAATTTGGATTGGCTCTCAGGCTGCCTTGCCTCTTTCTGGAACAGAGCCAGACAAGCCTCATCCCCACAGAAAGTTTAACTGTGCTGGCAATTTTGTTGAAGTGGTGTTTTCCCAATCTAAACTTTGTAATTGCATTCTAATATACATTTATTCTTTTTATTGTACAGGAAGAAACGGTTTGGTTTTCAGACCAATGTGAGTTTTTTAGCATAATATCACATGAAGTGGTGCTTGACTTGTTTGCTTTGGGGCAATATTGTGTTCCCTTAAAAGTACTCCATGTATTTAAAAACATGCAACTTGAGAGATAGCTTAATTTCTTGATGAAGGATGCTGGGGATCAACTTTGGAAGTGATGTTCGTGATCTCCAGTATGGAAACTGTCCCCATAGACATGGGTGTGCGGAGAATGCCACAAGAAATTCCACTCATTTGGCACATGTACACAGGCACTCTTCTTTATTAATGGCATAGAAATCCTAGAGTGGTGAGGAGGGATGTTTTCAATCCTGCTGTCCTACCAACTAGCCATTGAGAGGTCCAGGAGAATTAACAGAGTATGAGTCATCTACCTAGAGCAACTGAGGCAGGTTCAGTCCCAAAACCAGATTGGAAGCCACACTGAAATGGATCCAGATAATTAGTTTCATCCAGGGGTGCCTGGAAGTGGCTGACAACCACTTTGCTCAAGCACTTTGTCCAAGAAGAGACTGTTTGCCACTTATCAACAGTCTCTGAAGTTTCCAGGATCTAGATGACTTCTTCAAGAATGGTTACATAACTGCCTCCTTCAGGGTAGCTAGTACCACAGTTTCCTCAATGAAGCACTAATAGTTCCCTGGACTCAGTCAATTAATCCTTCCCACCTTGATATAATAAGCCATTCTCAGGTCACAAGTAAAATGAATTCAAGCATAGATGACTAGGAGCATCCTGTATTTGTACTAAAGGCAATGTGAAATCCAAGTCAGAATAGTTGCCAGCAAAATCTGTAAATAAATTTTAGCAAGGCATCAATAAATCAGTAACAGACTCTTGAAGGTTCAAATGGAGAACAACTCTTATTACACAGAGAAGCTCAACTAGATAGCTTTGAAGATGCAATGGAGCAAAAAAATATTTACATTTTACTGCTACAATTGCTATGGAGTGGACTTTAAAATAAGCTCTAGACCATGCTTGGTCAGATTTCATCTAAGTTTACTGCTACTTGTGCTCTCCCCATCATCTGACTCATTTCATTGCCCCTAACTCCTTGGAAAATAAAGGAGCAGATTGAGCTGTATCAAGGAAGAAGGTACGTGGTAGTGATTGTGTCAACTACCTGGGCTATCCCCATATCCAAGAGATCCAATAGAACTTGACAGAACAGTGCCAGCAATAGCACCAGAAAACACCCTAAGGATGATCAGTAATCCTTCTGAATCATCAGCCCCCTGAGGCAGATCATCCTAATTAGTCTTCTATCCATGCAACGGTTCAAGTCTCCAGGAGTACAGTCCTCATCCCAGACCAGTTTAAGGTATCTCATACAATTCTGTTTTAGAGGTTTGAGACATACAATAGTTTAGAGAGATGAAATTCCTTTGAGAGCCTCCCCTTATTTTGTCTGTCCTACTCTGTCTAAAACAAAAACATTCAAAATCTGTTTACCAGAGGCAACAGTGCGATGACTGTACACACCTCAGGTAGTAGTCCCTTTGAAGCTGCCTTCAATTTCTTTTCTTTTCTTTTCTTTGTTAAGTGTCTGCTTCAAGCCAATGTGCTGGATGGAATACAGATTGTGAACCCCATGAATTCTACTCTGTGCTCTGTGAAGGAACAGTGAGATGCTATAAACTAATGAGCATCTTCATGTTCTGAAAAAGAATACCTTGTTTCTATTTTTCTAACACTACCCTAACTTAAGAGATACTCAAAGAGGTGCTGCTTCTCAACTTATTTATACTAATTTGTATTAAATTTATAACCTCTCTTTCTATTGAACACAATATATGCAACAATGTATTCAATTCTGAGTTGTGCATTGGTGAGTGGTGTGCCCTGGGGAAGATGCCCTGTAGGCTGTAGAGTCCCTTGGTGTCCCAGCCCTTGAATTGGGTTGATTTGTCTGGATAGTAGAATAAGGGGTGATTTAGAAAGGGTTGACACTGAAAGGGATAATTTTGTCTAAGGTCTGCCAGTAGAAAAGGGTTGTCTATCATGGCTACATCCTTCTTGTGTGGGAAGATTAAGGCTCTCTTCTTGTGTTCCCATGTTTGGGGGTATTCCACTGATAGTCATATTCTGTCTTTGTCCCCTTGTATAATGGGGATTAGGTTCCTTAGGCGTGCTGCATCATGGTAGTTTTAGCTGTGGAATTCCCACTCCGCCGTGGCATGTAGTTTTGTATAGAACCAATAATTGTAAATGTGTTTTTTTTCCCCCTAGAGTATATACTTGATTAGAAGGGTCTGCCATTTCTTTAGCATTGCCAGGAAAAATAAGAGTGGAATGGTTTGAAAGAATAATAGTTTGAGTAGTATCATTTTGACTGATGCTATTCAATCAAGCCAAGAGATTTGTGATTTTCCTATTGTCAGGGAATTCTGTAACATGAAATTTCACAAAAGTGGATGGATAAAGGACCAAAAACTGTCTCTAGAACCCCTCAAGGCCCTCCTTTCCATCTATGCTGAGAAAAATGGCCCAATCTTCTTTAAAGACTGACTAACCTCCTTTTTAGTGTCAGCTTGCATAATCATAGTTCATAACTGGATAAAAACCACCTGCAATCTAACAGAGGAGTGGAATGTGCAAATCTGGACAGTGAACTTAATGGAAAAGCTCACAAAACAATCAAGACTATGGAAAGATCCCACCGAGAAAGACACATTCCATGTCAAATGGTTCACCTTCATCAGATTCATCACAACAAAACAGCACGATGGGAAACCCTCTTCGACACACACCTCCTTATGGAAAGACATACTAGGCTGACTGCTCAATGATATTCTAACACCCAACCAGAAACTGATTAGACCTTGGTCACAAACACATACCAAGCCATAATACAAACCACAACATGCACAGACAAACTTGACAGGCAAACTTAGATACACTCAACAGGGCCAATACACATATAGCTCTATCTCAATCTAACCTCCTTGTTCAGAACCTTCCCTACCCCTCCCACATACATACATCCTAACCTAGAAGACAGCTTACGTAGTATGAATGTGAAAACCTGTATTGTACAAGAACGTGATCCGCTTACCAGTACGCCCATTCTTTTCTGTACCAGAAAAACTTTTCAATAAAAATATTTTTAAAAACAACAATTTATTAAATTTCACGTGTCAAATTCTTTTTCTAATACTGAAAACAGCACTCTCCAGCCAGCATATTTGGAAAGGGCAGGAGGAGACCTGCCATATAGCGAGGTTTGAAGCAGGTGGTTGGCACCCTCCCAGCCAGTAGGTCTAGTGTTTTATTAATTGTTCAGATATCATAAGGGACATAATGAGAAAAGAGAAAGAGGTCTTCTTTAAAGACTTTGGTTTGTATCCAACTCTGTCATATTTAGAGCAGACCCACTGCAATCAGTGACTTGTATTCAGCTAAGTCCTCTTCAGAGTAAACTCACTGAAATTAATGAACCTAGGTTAGTCATGTCCATTAACTTCAACAGGTCTACTGTGAGTAGGACTAGCACTGAATGCCACCCAATGACCTTAAGTCATGCCCACTGATCTCAATAGAACTACTCTGAGTTTAACTAAGTTGGATACAATCCTTGAAAGACAAGCCAAAGAGGATATGCACAAATCTGGATCTAGTGCGTGCTAATGCAAATACCACTTCCATTTGCTCTTAGTGACTTCTTCTTTAATGAAAATACACAAGGTGCTGAATTTATCGTATCTTCTTTATATTATTATTATTAATGAGCATATATCTATGAATATTTCACAAGTGCTGTTAAACATTTGTAGTTGTTCCCAGTTTCCTTACAGTATTCTATGCATGTCTACTCTGGAGTAAACCCCACTGAATTCAATGGGACTCCAAGGTAAGTTTATATAGGATTAGAGCCTGAATAGCTGTCTTTTTCTAGATTTTTTATTTCTTTTCCTAGTTTTTGTGTATTCAGTTCTAGCAATTGTGAGAATATATAAAACTGGACACTGTATTCTGGAAGGTACAAAAATTTAGACGAAATCTAACAAATAATAATAATACTAATTGTGTCTGATGTCAAATTAAGCTGATAAATTTCATTAATCAGCTGCAACATCATGCCTCAATATTTTTATGCTGTACTATACCCCCATAATATATGAATAAATTCTCCTTTATGTTCTTGGTACACCCACTGTTGTCCTTCCCCTTTTCCATATTTTTCCAAGCAGATGAGTATTTTTTAAATTTATTTATAATTATATTTGTATACCACCATTTCATCAAAGTGGTTTACAACGTTTAAAAACAACCACATCCATGCAATAAGAACATTAAAAATACAATAAAAACAAAGGTCAACTATTGTGTATGTATAATATTTTAAAACTATTTTCTTTATAATTAATTGGTAATGAAAACATGATATCTGAAAAAGCAAATTTGAACATACCACATATTTCTATTCTATTTAGTGCTATATTATCTTTCTTTTTTATTAAGAATGCTCTGAAAATTACACATAATTTTTGTAGTCACTTATTTCCATGTGAACACACCAACTTTTCAAAGTCTTGTTTTCTTCTGAGCTAGATAATATTCACTAATAGGCAAAAAACCTTGTGGTTTAAGAACGTAGCTATTGCCCCCACTACCCATATGCTCAGAGGCACATATTACCAAATTCTTCCAAGCTACACAGCGAGAGGATTGGACTGTGAAAGACCAACCCAAATTGTGTTTGCATTTTGACAAATTTGTAGGGCAGTCCAATATCTCAGAGAGGAGTTCAGGTCTCCTGTTCCCCTGGTGCATTCACTATAGCTGCCCAATTTCTCTGCTTTTTAAAGTTTGATAGAAATATCTATTGGCTATAGGTGCATTCTTAAACTGCAAGGTTTTTTGCCTATTAGTGAATTTCTCTGCGTTTTAATATGAAAGGTAAGAAATGGGATCCTGTACAAGTTTGCTGAGAATGGATTGATCATTTTCATGCTTATTGAGTTCAGTGGGATTTACTCCCCTGCAGTCATGCTTAGGATAGATGAAATTGACCACAGGGGAGGAGGGAGGGGAAGAAGGGCAGAGGGGAGGAGGGGGATGGGAGCAGGCAGGAGGGGGAGGGGAGGGAAGGAGAAGGGCAGTTTTGATCATTTGCATGTTTATTAAGCTCAGTGGGATATACTCCCGTGAAATCATGCTTAGGATAGGTAACACTGACCGGGAGGGGGGAGGAGGAGGAGAGAAGGAGGGAGGGAGGGAGTGGGCAGGAGAGAAGGAAGAAGGAAGGGGAGAAAGAAGGGAGGAGGAAGGGAGAGGAGGGATAAGGAGGAGAAAGGCAGGTCTGATCATTTGCATGCTTATTGAGTTCAATGGGATTTACTCCCATGAAATTATGGTTAAGGTAGGTAAAACTGATAAGGGGGGAGGAGGGGGAGAGGAGATGATTGGGTGGGTGGGCACTGGGCAGAGGGAAAGCCCCTTTCCTTTCCAAAAGGAAAACATTGTGAACAGTATCATTGTTCTTCACCATTTCCCTCACCTTTTTATTCTGCAGCAGGCACATGAAGTCTCCCACCCAAATTTAAACCAAAGCTGTCATTGGCCACATCCACACCAGACCTTTATTTCACTTTAGAATTTTATTTCACTTTAGACTTCTCCCAAAGAATCCTGGGAAATGTAGTTAGTGAAGGGTGCTGAAAGTTGCTAGGAGGCTCCCTGTTCCCCTCACAGAGCGGCTAACTGTTAAACCAGTCTGGCCACTGGTCCTCTGTCAGGGGATTAGGAGTCTCCTCTCAGCACCCTTCACAAACTACACTTCCCAGGATTATTTGGGGGAAACCATGACTGTCTCAAGTGAAATAAAGGTCTGGTATGGGTGTGGCCCCCTGATTAGGCAAGCCAAGCAGCTGTGACTCTGGCTTTTAGAACACTGACAATTGATTCTTACTGAGCATCCTCAGCCTTATCAGTGAATTCAATGCAAAATTTCTTAAATTAATTAAAAATCAGCCAGGCATTCTTTAAACTTTTAAACTGCAAAAGATGAAGATCAGAGTATGGGGCAAAGTCAGTAATAGGATTACAGGTACTCTGTCAACATGGCTGATTTTTAATTAATTTCAACAAATTAAGAGAACTCTGACAGAAAAAAGTCCAACAGTGCTGTGGATTTTTTTCTCTTTTTACACTTTGAACTCTCAATTCTCTCTGACTGTTTTGTGTATCACTATGCAAATTTAGAGGGTTGTTAAGCAAGCATTTCTGAGTTCAGGACTATAAGTTTTGTAAGGTTTTGTTTTAAAATGAGCTTATGGGAAGCTTCAGAATGGCATGGGGGTATTTTCAATTTAATATTGCAGAATGCGAAAAATCCATGCTGGCTATAGTAAACAGCCACTCTTTTGGCTGTATAATTTACATCTTTTTAACCCAAAAATGTTTTTATTTGAACAAACTGAAAATAGTATTCAACTGCATCTTTTTACTCACTTGTTCAAAGGTTACTTACAGTGGAAGAGATTAGGCAATCTTGATATTTGTTTTTTTCTCTTTTTTGCTTTTAAAATCACCTAAAAACCCATGAAGATTAGTTTTCATCAGTTATAGAGGCTATTAAAGATACCTTAGAAGCTAGTTTTTCTTATCCCATATTCCTACCCTACTTTTATGATATATTTATCTCCAATATTTTTCTTATCTTTCTTTATAGCCCCCTTCCCTAAAACAAAGGCCAATCTTCTGTTGTATTAATAGCACCATTGACAAGGAACTTTGCATGCTTTTTGTCTTTGGCATTAGACCTCAAACAAAATATTATGGACAATCTTTCTTTCCCTTACAAACCATCTATGAGAGTAAACAGCATCAGACTGTTTCTGAGCTACATACTGCATCATTCTTTAGGATGTTTCAAAAAAGATAAAGAAAGATTTCTGAAGTCTATGATAGATAATAAATGAATAAATAGTTGAATTAGTGGAATCTGATCACATATCTGCTGGCTTTCCCCTCATGACAGAAGAAAACAACTGTAATAAATACCCAAAATTTAACTGCTTGGTGTTTTGTTAGATGGCATGGTACAAATCCTGAAACGTTTTGTATTAGCATGGCATGATGGTCTCATAATCATCCCATAAGCCATCCCATCAAAGAATATTGTAGTAGAGCACTCGCAATCTTAATCAAAACCACCAAAACAATAAAGGGAAAGCTTTGTGGCCATTGTGCACAATGAAAGCAGCTGGATTTTGAGCAATTTTCAGAAGCTTTAACCATTTAAATTTGATGCCTAGGTAAAAATTTACCTTGGGAAAACATAGTTCATTTCTACACACACACACTGACTCCATATGTGTTCTTCATTTATAAGGCAACACTATGACTGCTACTAAGGCAATTTGTAAGATTGGCTATGACTGCAAGTGGAATGCATCTTATATCATTGTGCCAATATTAAGCTAAATATGTTTTAAGAGCATTTTCTCCTTACTGTTATATTGGCTGTAGCCCCAATCCTGTTTCAGTGGGATAACCATGCAATAGTAAACAGCTTTACCTTGCTTCAGATGATACAGTGGTGGGGTGTCTGAAGATGTCAAATCTAGCTCTGGATGTGACTACATTCAGATGTAACATTTCTGATCCTCCAAACTAGCACCAGTTTCTCTTTGGCTTGTGCACTAGGCTTAATGGTAACTTACTGGTTTGACTAAACTATAGCTTACCATTACATCTGAACCATCTAAGCCAAGACTGCAAAACACAATTGAATTATGGTTTGCAATCCTTGTTTGGAAGGCTTGCTGAAACTAGTTCCAGTTTGCCGACAGCAAACTGTGGCTTGATCAAAGTAGGATGTAATCATTTAACCCAAACACATGAAGAGAGTAGGGCCTAGCTTGTTCCTCAACCTCCAAACCATGGAGTGTTCAATGAAAAGTAGTTTTTAAGTAATAAGAAAATGATCCTGAGATGATCCTTTTGTAGGGAAAAACACACTGTTTCCAAGTCCAAATTGAAGTCCAAAAGTAACCTGAGAAAATTATCTGCCCAGGGTCTGCGCCAGGATAGGAAAAAATGCATTATTTAGCATTCACCCCAGTACTAGTTATTCAAACTTTCTGTGGAACAACAAAGAGCAAAACGCAATTTACCTATAGCCTGATAACTTTTAAAAAAGGAATTGTAAAGTGAAATCCCAGAAGGTTCATGGAGTTTTTCATGGAGAGACCATCTTGGCTGTAAGACCCTCTCTCTGCTTGCTGGCCTCTTTCCACCTGGCCTGGAAGTGTGGGCCCTTGACTGACTGCAGCTATAAAAGGACCCCATTGAGCAGGGGGATCTCCCCATCAAGCATAGCAAGAACTGGCTTACCACATTTTGAAACATGGGCAAGTGCCATAAGACCTGCACTAGCAGTCGGAAGTCCTAGGAGGCTGCAGAAGAGAACTTACCATCATCGCCCTACCCAACATTTTCCTTTTTGCTGGTCCGGGTCTCCTCCAGAGGAGAGAAGAGGGAGTCAGCTGCAAGCCATCCAGTCTGGTGGAAGGACCCCTCTAACTATATCTAAGCCAGGCTGCTGAGGCACCTTGGAGGACAGCAAGACAAGCACCTGGAGTTCTATTCTTGCTTGCTTGCTTGCTTGCTTTCACTTTGTACTTTATGTATTTAAATCTAGATTATTTCTTTTGTAATATCAAAGTTATTTCATAATTGTAAGTGTATTTTTTCCTATTTCAATTTATTGTTATGTTTTGTAGACTGGCTTCTCCCCCTACCCCAAACTTTGTATTTTGATATTTGAATATTTGTTGTAAACCGCTTTGGGCACAGTTTGCTGTGGAAAGGCGGCATATAAATAAACTCAATCAATCAATTATATCTTATGTGCAACACAAAAATATTTTGATCTGAAAACAGGTTTTATTTATTTAAGAGTTTTTATATCACTTCACCAATAAGTCCCAGAGCAGTTTACATAAATTAAAATATAAAACAATGCAACAGAATAATAATAATAATAATAATAATAATAATAATAATAATAATTTAATCTATAAGTCGCCTATCTGGCCTATGGCCACTCTAGGCGACGTACATCTCTGTTACAATAAAACACATCATAATAATACAATACAATGATAAAACTATAAACAATGACAGTTCAGAGTAATAGGCAATTTGTCATAGATATTAACCCTCCCCGGAAGTCCCGAAGGCCTGTCTGAAAAGCCAGGTCTTCAAGGCCTGGCGGAATACATTCAGAGAAGGGGCATGCCGAAGATCATACGGGAGGGAGTTCCAGAGAGTGGGGGCCGCCACTGAGAATGCCCTCTCTCTCGTCCCCACCAACCTAGCTGTTTTAGTTGGCGGGACTGAGAGAAGGCCCTGTGTGGCTGATCTTGTGGGGCGGCATAATTGGTGGCGTTGGAGGCGCTCCATCAGATAAACTGGGCCGAGACCGTGTAGGGATTTAAAGGTTAATACCAACACCTTGAATTGGGCCCAGAAAACAACTGGAAGCCAGTGCAGATCGAACAGCACTGGAGTGATATGCTCCCGGCGGCAACAGTTTGTAAGTAGTCGAGCCGCCGCATTTTGTAAAAGTTGTAATTTCCGGACCATTTTCAAGGGTAGCCCCACATAGAGCGCATTACAGTAATCCAAACGAGAGGTGACCAGGGCATGTACCACCAATGGGAGCTGATGAACAGGAAGGTATGGTTGCAGTCTACGTATGAGGTGTAACTGATACCAAGCTGCCCGACTCACTGCCGAGATCTGAGCCTCCATGGACAGCTTGGAATCAAGAACAACCCCAAGGCTGCGGACCTGGTCCTTTAGGGGCAATCTCACCCCATCGAACATCAAGTCAATATCTCCCAACCTTCCTCTGTCTCCCACGAGTAGCACCTCGGTCTTATCGGGATTCAGCTTCAACCTGTTCCTTCCCATCCATCCACTCACGGATTCCAGGCACTTGGACATGGTCTCCACAGCCAACTCTGGTGAAGATTTAAACGAGAGATAGAGCTGAGTGTCATCCGCATATTGGTGACACTGCAGCCCAAATCTCCTAATGATTGTCCCCAGCGGCTTCATATAGATATTAAATAGCATGGGAGAGAGGATAGAGCCCTGTGGCACACCACAATTGAGAGGCCAAGGGTCTGAAACCTCTTCCCCCAATGCTACCTGTTGATGCCTATCGGAGAGGAAGGAACGGAACCACTGCAATACAGTGCTTCCTATTCCCAACCCCTCCAGGCGATGTAAAAGGATACTGTGGTCAACAGTATCAAAAGCCGCTGAGAGATCGAGGAGGACAAGAAAGGTGAATTCTCCCCTATCTAGTGCCCTCCTCATATCATCCACCAGAGCGACCAAGGCTGTTTCAGTACCATGTCCAGTCCTGAAACCCGATTGGTATGGATCCAAATAATCCGTTTCATCCAAGTGTGTCGACAGCTGATTAGCCACCACTCGCTCAATGACCTTGCCCAAGAACGGTAAATTTGAATAAAAATCAAGTATAATAAAACAATTCCATAACTCCAACATGCAGAAAAATAAAAGGGCAGCATTAAATTATTCATCAAACCCATTAAAATCTGACTATAAAAACAGTTAGTTCACCATGATGCTCCTCCCAAACCCTGGCAAAGCAAGCATGTCTTGCTCTGTTTTCTAAAAGAGTATAGTGAAGAGGCCAGATGCACTTCAGTGGGGAGGCAATTCCACAGTAGGGTTGCCGGGTTCAGGGCCTGAGAATGAGTGCAGGTGTTCTTGCAACACTGTAATGGGAAAAACCACAAGGTGGAATTCTCCCTTCCCCCTGCACAACTTTTAAAGATACAGAAGAACTCTTGGTTGCCAGGTCCGGTCTCCAAGAGGTCTTCTGTGTCTTTAAAAGTTGTGCAGGGGGAAGGGAGAATTCCACCTTGTGGTTTTTCCCATTACAGTGTTGCAAGAACATCTGAACTTGGCTGACTTTCTCTTCTCCTAAAAATACAGGATCAGTCTCAGGCCCTGAACCTGGCAACCCTCTTCCACAGACATGGAGTCATCACCGAAAAGGCCTTTCCCTGAGCTATCATTGTGAGCATCGTGTGAAGGACCATCAGGGGAGTCTTGTCTGTAGATCTCAAGGCATGGGCAGAGTTTGGCATCTTGAATTGAGCCTGGAACACAATTGACAACCAATGTACTATTGTATAATTGGGGTTATATGACCTCGACCTGCTGCTCCAATCAGTAGATGTGACTGCCACATTTTGCACTAATTACAATTTCTGGATCATTTTCAAGGGGAGCCCAATGTACAGCACATTACAACTGTCTAACCTGGAGGTTACCAGAACATAGATGACAACAGCCAGGCTATCTCTGCCCAGAAATTATCATAGTTGGTGCACCAGCCAAAATTGGGCATAGGCAATCCTTGCCACTGAGGACACTTGGGGCCCAGTGACGATGATTACCTCAGTATCCATTCAGCCCTGAATAAGAAGAGGTCAATTCCCAAAACACTTATCTGTTTCAAAGAAGTTCATCCAGATAAAAATGTTTAGCCTTCTTCTATCATAAGACAGTAATAGTAAAAACTCATTCTGAGTTTACAGGAAACTCACTAGGTGATGAGAAATATTTGTAATTCTTCCATGATTACTTATTCTTAAAAATACCACCCTATAGAACCAACCCAGACCCTACACTCATAAGCAGAGGACCTTCTTCGTGTGCCCCATCCAAAGGAGGCTTGTAGGGTGGCAATATGAGAATGAGCCTTTTCAGTGGTGGCACCCCAACTGTGGAATGCTCTCCCACTTTTAAAGTGAATAAACCTTGGCTACAGCTCAGCCACAATCCTGGGTTAGAACATGCTAAGTCAAACCTTGCCATAGCTCAATGCAATAGTAAAATAGCCCGAGGAGGAGCAAAGTGGCTCCAAGCTCCTTTCCAGAAACACGCACATTCACACACTCCTTGTAAGCCATAGTTTGGCTTACCATGATGTACAATGTGAAACCTCAGCTTTCATTTTGCTTCCTGCTGATTGTGGAAGAGTACTATTGCATTGAAAGGATCTCCGTTACCTTTTTAAAGAATTTGTAAGCTGCCTTAGTAATTATTGTCTTGGTGAAAGGTGCAATATAAATTTAATAAACCAATGTAAATTACTGTCACAATTTAGATTATTATTGTTTGTTCTGGTCAGTTTCTCATTAAATTATTCTCCAGGCAAGTTATTTTCCATTTCAATTTTATAAAACCAAATGTCTAATCTAATAGTGAGGTGACCTGAAAGACATTCCAGAGTAAGTGGTTCCAAAGCTTCAGTGCCACCACTGTGCACTGGCTTCTGAAAAAGACCCTCTTTCCATTTTAATCTCAATCCCACTTGTTTAAACCCTCTCGTTTGTTAAACAAACACTTCCCCCACCATTCCTGAGCAAATCGCTGAGTCCCCACATGACTCAATTTTTATTGTTGAAATTTAAGATTCTACTAAGTATCTCTTCAGCCTGGCAAAATCCTAGTTCTAGGTAGCCTCCTACTGATTTATGCAGATGTTATGGACAGAAAAACAAAGAATCTAGGCAATCTGGGTAAAGATGCCGTCCAGCCGCTGACATATTCTCAATGAGGAAAGTGGCTAGTCAAACACTGGTTTAATATCTCACTGATGGATAGAAGCAGAAATTTACTCTGCATTTCTCATGGTCCCCTCTCAGTTTTATCTCTAGCCCCTATAGAGTGAAAACAATTCTTCTCTTTATCCAAAAATACCCTCTGTGGGAAGATAACACAAAACTACCAAGACCTTTCTTGAGAATTGGCTACTTTCCTTCTCCCATCCTTTTAAAGCAAACCTTTGCCAATAATTTAAACATTAATCACCTCCTAGTGACGAAAGACAGGACTGTTAATTGTTGCTCTGGTGTCATGGAATTCATGTCCAGAGAATTATTTTTCTGTTTGCTGTAGCCTCTCATCTTGAAATGGCACTGCATGCCACTCATTGCTATCAGTGTCAATAGCTATATCAGGGAGAGCAGCTGGCTTAGGAGAAGAGTAATGGAATATGAAGTGTTTCACTTCTAGGTCAGCAGTTCAAGTCAGGATCCAAGCAACAGGCAACTTTAGATTTGTTTTTATGCCATGTCTATTTAATGCCTGTGTGAAGTCTGGAATTGACTGATGTCTCAGTTCAGAACTAGTGGGAAGGGGTCCACAACTGGAATTATGAGGAAAATCACAAGTGTTACATTCCTTCCTACCACCATGAACAAGTTAATACTGCCTGAAAACAGGTAAGAAGGAAATGAAATAAAACCTCTGAGTTTTGAAAAGTCTCAGACAGTTTGCTATAAATGCTTATAACTTTGACAACCTGGGTGGTATTCAGTGTGAGTCCTACTTAGAGTAGACCCACTGAAGTTAATGGGCCTGAACACTAAAGTCAGGAACATTCAGACCATGGTATTTCCAATCTCTATATATGGATGTGAAAGTTGGACAGTGAAAGAAGTGGGTAAGAAAAATATCAACTCATTTGAAATGTGATGTTGGAAGAGAGCTTTGTGCACAAAAGAAAAATAATTGGGTGTTAGAACAAATTAAACCAGAACTATCACTAGAAGCTAAAATGATGACACTGAGGTTATCATGCTTTGGACACATAATGAGAATACATGATTCCCTAGAAAAGACAATAACGCTGGGAAAAACAGAAGGGAGTAGAAAAAGAGGAAGGCCAAACAAGAGATGGATTGATTCCATAAAGGAAGCCAGAGACCTGAACTTACAAGATCTGAACAGGGTAGTTCATGACAGATGCTATTGGACGTCACTGATTCATAGGGTCACCATAAGTTGTAATCAACTTGAAAGCACATAACAACAACAAATTTCAATGGGTCTACTTTGAGTAGGACTTAGCTGAATACAACCACTGTCCCTAAAACTATAAGGCAAGGGCAGGGAACTTTTTTGCAGCCTCACGGCCACATTCCCTTCTAAGCAATGGTCAGGAGAGGGGTACATGCCAATGGTGGGCAGGGCCAGAGGTAAAAGAAGGCAAAACAATGAAAATAACTTTGTACAATAGGGTAGTTTCTACACACAGTCACACACACCCTCTATCCTCCATCCAGGAAAGCAAGAGGCATTATCAGAATTCAAGGACACATTCCTACCAAGCAAAAACACTCAAGGTGGATGCGAGGAAGGTAAATGAATGGTGTAGCCTGAGGAAAGAGGGACTGGCTGGGGAGGAGTGGCCTGGGAAGAGCCCCAAGGGCCAGATAGAGAGGCCTGGAGGGCCATATTTGGCCCTCAGGCCTGAGGTTCCCCACCCCAGCTATAAGGCATATCTGTGTAGTTCCACACAAGATTTGGTGCTAACTGCATCCATCTGCACAAAGAAGAGTTTTCTGACAGCTCCCAGTATGCTCAAGTATTGCCCTACTTCATCTCCACACAGTCCTATACATCCCCATTCCAGAGGACTCCCTTAATGATTTTCTATAAAGACTAATTGGCAAAATTATACGTGCCAACCTCCTCTATATGGCACCTGAGTTTATGGGAGTGACCTTTTCTACCCTAGGTTTGCAGTGATAAGCAAAATGCAGCTGCCCGTCCCCAACCATTGTCAGCAAAGAGTTGCTAGACTATGGATGGCCTTTTTCCCCATCAACTCATTCACAGTGCATTGCTGCAATAACTAGTTCAAGGAATTGTTCCCATAATATTGCACACTGATTCAACGCTTCAAGCCACAGTGTAGTGGCTAAGATATCAGGCAAGATCTGAACAGGGGACTTGCCAACTCATGGGTTACCTACACTCATAGCCACAACATTATGCCAGCTCACTCCTCCCTAAGAATAACTACAGCTTTTCTAACAAAAAGCTATTTAACATACTTAGGGAATTTCAGTTGCAGTAGTATTTTCTCAACATGCCAATGTGTGATTCTGGATAACACCCAGTCCTAGCTTATTGCCCATAAGAAAGTCCCATTGATTATTTAAAATGAGACTTACTTCAAGGTACACATAATACTAGGATTGTAGCTTAAATCCAGACTGAACGCTGCATGTATTCAGTATAAATACTGCTTCCACAATTGTTTTAAGGCTAAAAGTGATGCAATATTAAATTAAATGTTAAATGCAAAAGGGATCCCAACTAAGGTTGCCAGGGGATACTCTATGGGTCTATGAGTCACCCCAATCTCTGGGCTCTTGGCTTTCTTTTTCTTAAAAAAATTAAGTTCCTAGGTAGTCTGGTTTAAGAAATGTACACCAAAATGTCAGCCATCACTGCCCAGCAATTTCTGTTAAATGAGTGAATAGCTGGCTGCTTGAATCTCTGCTTTCAGGTTTTTAACCAATAAATGAAGTCAGGATTGTGATTGACGAGGGATTTGTTGACCTCCAGGAAGTAGCTAGAACCCATTACAAATCCTGAAAACAGCTTCCTGTTCCTGCTTAGCACATCATGGGAGTTGAATAAGTTTATAGCTTTCAGCAGTATATACGTATACTGCACAGTGATCAAGCAGGAGATCTAAAACTGAAGATCACAGCAGGATCTTGATAGGCATACACAATAAACAATTTCAGTTATGATTATAATAAAAGTGTACTTGCACTTTTTTAATTTCTTGCAAAAATCAACATATTATACATTTTATCTTTCAATAAGTTTTTTACAGATTTTTTTTTTAAGTGTACAAGTGTACATCTCTGGAAAGCCTGGAGACCCAATGCTAGTCCATGTCATCCGTACTGAGCTACATGACACCGAATAGCCTGAGTTGGTATAAGGCAGATTCCTTTTTTCCTTGAAGAGGAAAGAGACCCAAGGGCCAGAGTGACTTTGAAATTTATTTATGCATTTTATTTACAACATTTATATACCGCTTTGTTGTAAAAAACCTCAAAGCAGTTTACAGAAAGAATTAAAACAATAAAATTATTGGCAAAAACAGTTAATGACAGGTATTTAAAAACATTCAAAATAATAAAACCAACAATGAGTTAAAAACAGATAAAAAATATAATAGCTTCTACATGCCTGGGTAGACTTGCCTAAACTAAAATGTTTTAAGCAGATGCTGAAAAGAGTACAATGAAGGTGTCTGCCTAATGTAAATAGGCAGGGAGTTCCAAAGCATAGGTGTTGCCACACTAAAGGATCAATTTCTTACAAGGGCAGAACAAGTACTATGTTGCACCCATAACATGGAAAGCACACCTTGAACTTGGCCCAGTAGCTAATCAGCAACCAGTGCAGATTTCAGAGAAGAGGTATTATGTGCTGATAGGGTCTCACTCATGTCAGCAATTGTGCTGCAACATTCTGCACTAACTACAGCCCTTGGTCAGGTTGTGTTGCATGTGGATTTCTGTGACCTTGGCTAACTGGCTGGCAGGATTATTTTAGTTTTTGGTTAGGAACCTTGCCAGGTTACAGGATGCATAGTTTTCTGCCTTATTTGAAGAAATCTTGTTGTGGTTGGTATGGCACTGCATTTAGGAAATCAACACTGTCTTTCCCCCCCTATTTACATCTCATTTACCTCTGATCTCACTCCCTTATATCCATAGAAGCAAGAATAGTGGTTCCATGCACTCAGATCAACCCCCTTAAACCCACTGACGATGCACCTTGCTGTTTGCATGATGGTTTGTTTCTTGCTCAATAGTAATAAAACAGAATTCACATACTAGGAAGTGTGGCTGCAATTGTTGTTGTTCCCAAGCTGCTGCCTGTGACGGTAGACCAAACCATTTGTGTTTTCTCCATAGCTTGGAAAAGTTACTTTTTTGAACTACAACTCCCATCAGCCCCAGCCACCATGGCCACTGGATTGCGCTGATGGGAGTTGTACTTTCCTCTACACGTGCGCATTGCTGCCATTAACCAAGATGGTGGCAGAGGCTTCAGCCCCTTAGGGAAACCTCGGCCGCCATCTTGATTGATGGCAAACCTGTACACGCAGTGCGCACAGCTGCAAAAAAAGCAGAAAGGTAGGTGAAGCGGGGGGGATGGGATGGGACAGCGGGTGGCTCAGAATCAGCCTAGGGGCCCTCCTCAGCTTAATCCGGCCCTGGGTTATGTTATTATACAGGCTGTCTTTTCCCCAAGATCACTTAAAAATAATTATAGAGTGACTTTGATCATAAAAAAAAATCCACACCTAGTTAGGGGAAATCCTCAGTGAGCAGACTTTGGGGGCTCTTCTGGATGAGGCTTTTGTTGTGCACTCAGCCTACCTTACTTACTAAATTTTTCAAAGGGTCCTATTCTTAAATTGCTCCTGTTCTTAAAACAACCTGCCATTCTTTACATGGAGGTTGTCATTGTCTGTCATGTCACAAATAATACTAATAAAAAATCCTGGGGAGGAGTAAAGCACAGGTCTAGGGGGCAGCACCCCCATCCCCCCCAAGCTTCAGGCCTCCTCCTACGTTTCAGTTTCTCAGCAGCAGCTGGAGCCTGAAACAAGCATCACACAGGGGAGCAGAGAGGTACGTGTTTTTGGTAAAGGCACTTAGCTGCTAAGGCAGCATTCCCACCTCCGGTATTAAAGGCGAATGCAACATTGTAGTGGGGCAGAGGTAAAACCAAGGAGACGCACATGAAATAGACAAAATGGGCATAGGAAGAAGGTGAACAAACTGCCCAGGTGCATGCCACAATGGAAAGGCTAAAGGTTTGTCTGTTACACAAGCATTTGAAATTAATACCTAATTAACACAAACAGCAAATGGGATGGTAAAGCTGTTGTTCAGCCGTACTACTTCAGGCTGCACATTATTAAATGTTTCCAGATCAGGATGAAAGAAACCCCTAAATATATTTGTTATTTTTGAGAACTAGGCCTCTGGCTCCAGACTAGTTATTCTTACTGTGAAAGACGTACCATTGAACTCAGTGGAACTTAATTTTGGTATGTATGTTGTGCCCTGGGTATGATGCTGCTGAATAATTATAGCAATTAACAAATATGCCAACACCTATTCCAATGCTACCATGTTAAGGAATCAGAAAGCACTTTACCTTAAGCTTTTATATGCTACAGAAAGAACATATATTTAAAACTGAGAATGTTATGCTTCTTGCTACGTGTAAGGAAGATTAATCCAAAAATAGAGTACTAGAGATTGCTTTTAAAAGTGTTCCGCAACACCAGGAAATTTTCCTGTCCAATTATGGACACTTGGAGCCAGAGCACACAATACTTGCATCCTGCAGAGAATGCTGAAAACAGCCTCCACATGATGACTTCTCCTTGCCACTATCATAATGTGCAGCACTGACTATCATGTCATTCTAGTGCCTAGCAGAGGGAGGTTTCACACCAGTACTGCCGCTTCTGAGAGGTGACTGAGGCTAGCATTTATTTTCTCCATGCCAGGTACTGGATGATGGCTAGTGGTTACACATGATGGCCATGATGGGGACAAGTCATCACATGGAGGCAATTTCCATGTGATTCAATTGCTCCTCTTCACAGTCTACACAGATACCGGCATGTAGGCAATGGGGCTTTGAGTCAGATTTTTAAAAGAATGGCAGGTTAATTGTTTAATTAGAGCTGTGTACATTATCATCTTTCTATGTTTTCAAAACTATTTTTAGCTTAGCTTTCACTTTCTTGCTGAAGATAATAAAACTAGGAGGGGAAAGCTGTATGTTATAAAATGCCTACTGTCTGGAGATTAAAATAATGCATTTGCTTGTCAATACTTTTCTTTGCCTCTGAGGCATGAAGCATAAAATCCTCAGTAACTTTTCAAGCATATTGCATGCAGCAAATTAAATGCTATGGAACCCAATTGGTCTGTTGTTCTTATCACAAAATCTTATATCTTTGTGCATCCTTCCTGAGGGGCAGACCTGCTTTTTCCAATATATGACTTGAATACTTGCAGATCACTTGGGGGTAGGGTTATAAACACCAGCATATACTATTGTGAAACCAAAATAAATTAATATGATATTTACCTTTATCCAGACAATATCCGACTAAAAATGTGCCTGTTTGGTCTTCTTGACACTGGTATAGAATTGTGGATAAAGACTGTGAGCTGAAATCCAAGGAATTTTTCATTCTAAACCTGAGTTAGCCATGAACTCAATCGTTGCAGCAGGAAAGCCAGTATTCTTTCTGCCTCAGCCCTCTATTTATAATCTAGGAATAATACTACTGGCCTACCTTACAGGAGCCTTTTATTGCTTGCCATTCAGTTTATCTGAAGGATTAGTGATGAACTGCCTCTTAGTCAATGCACTGTTCCTCACAGCGGGAGGGTTTTATTTCTGAATCCCCACGACACATTATTTCTTTAATTTTCAATTAAATTTGAAATTTGTGTCATGCTACTGAAACCAAAATGAGACAAGCTTGGAAAAGTCAAGCTGGCTGCATCAAGACATCGAATATGTTTCTATTTTAATTTACTTGAAAGGCAAAGGGTAAAAAAAAAGATGATGGAAAGCTTTCAAAGATGAAGAAAAAATAAGCAAATAAAATCATATTCTATATTTAGTATCTACCTCTCACTGCATCATCTTCAGTGATTTCTGGGGATTATACAAGCAAAGATAGGCTCCAGGCAGCTTCTAGCACCACATGGGAGAATAACCCCACCAAAGGAAGGGTTGCCATGGTTATATCCCTTTTGGCTATTATACCAGGAGTGAGAAGATTACTGCAGGAACTCCACAGGCCCCAATATGAAGGCTACTGCAGGCAGGAATTGGAGAACAACTTTATTGCTATGGACACAGTGAAGCATGCTTCAACAGGAATAAGACATTAGGTTGGGTCTTTTGAACTGCATCATAGAGTAATATGGGTAGCTGAACTACAGGAATATCTGGTGATCTCCAAGACCCACATGTAGCCTAATCAGCCAATCTACAGAAGCACTATCTGAGTAGGCTTTGGGTGTGATCATGGCTGGAGAAGGGGTCTAAAAAGAGGAAATCCTCTTTTCCCACTCTGACCGCTCCCAGCCAGGCAAAAGAGAGAGGCCAATGTGATAGCTAAGGCCCTTTGCTAAGTGGGAGATCTCTCGGGAAATTGTCACATATTGTTTACTTTCAGCCAAGTTAGTAGTAGTAGTAGTAGTAGTAGTAGTAGTAGTAGTAGTAGTATGATATTTCGGCGTCAGGTTAAAACGTTTTTATTCTGTCAAGCATATTATTTAAATGTTATATAGGATGTTTTTAACTTTTGATATATTTTGCTGTTGTCCACGTGTATTTTAATAATGTTGTTATTATGCTAATTTTATTGTTTTTGATCGTTTATGTTCGCCTCTCTGAGTTCTTTGAAGATAGAGCGGGTTATAAATGTTTTAAATAAATAAATAAATAAATAGTAGTAGTATATCCCACACTTTGCCTCTATTCTCTTTCAATTATTCTTCCTTTCATCCATAACCAAATAATGCTTACAGCTTTGGGGACAAAAAGGAGAGCAAGTCAGGTGTCGAGTATTATGAATGCATAACATCGCTAGATTATGACAGCTAGCCAGTTGCTGCAGAAAAGCAAGCAAGAGACAGAAAGGAAAGAGTAGCCAGAAAACATCCAACTGAAGGGAACAACTGGTTTAAAATTGCCTTGTCTGAATCATAACAAGTAACTTATTTCAAGAATCTAAAATGGAGCTCTTTCTTCCCATCAGGACCAAATTGACCCCCTCCCCTTGGTATATTACAGTGATACAAACAGAGTGGTGGTAGAATGCTTGACGCATGGAACAAAACTGCAACCCAATCATGGGGTTAGATAACCTGGGGGTAGGTGAGCCTGCTCTGTAAGCTTTTGAAGGCTGTAGCCTGGGTCTCCTTGCCCAGTATGCAACTCAAAGCTCACTGCAATAGTGCCAGTTATAGACAGTTTACAAAGGCAAGCTGGCAAAAGTGAATTTGAAAAAAAGAGGTATTAGGTCATCTAGATTAATGGCTCATGGGAATTTAGAGTCAACTCAAGACAGATGGGGGGTATCTTGCTTCAGGAGTTCAGATCATTGAGGTTTGACTATAGTGATATATGAAAAGCTGCCAAAAGTACACTTCTATCACCTTAGATGTTGTCAGGACACATTGCTTAAACATTCTTGTGCAGCTAATAAGAAAGGGTTGCAAAGTCTTTTTTGATACACTAGCAGTGTTTTCAAACTCTGCACTCAGAGAATTCTTTCTACATTGGGCTACTTCAGACATAACACTAAACTAAATCATGATTTAGCATTAAAAGAACAAACTCCAAGAAGCCACAGGCTCATGTCCTTCTGTACTGCTGCCAAGCAAGGTCTCACCCATACAATATTTATGCCTTTATTTTTTTTGTACCTAAATGCAGGGCATTACATTTATCTCTGTCGAATTTCATCATGTTGTTTTTTCAACCGAGTGTTTAAGCCCATCAAGATCAAAGTGGATCTTGATTCTGCTTTCTACGATGTTAGCTGTTCCTTCCAACTTTATGACATCTGTAAATTTGATAACCACCTCCTCTAAGCCCTCATTGAAGTCATATATAAACATTTTTGAAGAACACAGGGCCTAGAACAGTGACCTGTGACAATCTGCTCAAGACCTTTGATAGAGTCATTAAGAAGTACTCACTGGGCAGGGTTGCTCAACCAGCTGTGGATCCACCTAACAGTAGTATTGTCCATTCCACATTTAATCATATTGTCAACAAGGATATCCTGGGAGACTTTGTCAGCTTTTTGCTGAAACTAAAGTACACTGTGTTCACGGCAGTCACACGATCTACCAAACTAGTAACTATAAATAATTTTTTAAAAGGAAATAAGGTTGTTCTGGCATGACATTATTGATAAATCCATGCTGGCTTCTAGTAATCAAAGCATTATTTTCAAGATGCTCACAGATCAATAGCTTAATATTCTGTTGTCGAATGCTGTCCAGTATTGGTATCAGACTGAGTGGTCTCTAGCACCTTGACAGAGTTAAACTTCATGTCAGTGAAAGTTTTGTAATCTATTTCAGTTGGTTGGAGAGGCTATAATAAACTGAGTAGAATACATGTAACATTCCCCTGTGGTTGTGCATTTCAGGGGGGGGAAGAAATAAAAGGCAAGCTGCTGTCTCAGGGAAATCGTCTATAGGCTCTAGAAAGAAGGGAAATTCTGCTACCTCACCACTCCCATCTTCACTATGGAGAGGAATTCAACTCTCTCATCCCTGCTCTGTATACAAACGTATATGCTTTTTATTCTCTTGATAAGAGCCTTCATTCTGGCTCCCAAAGTTCTTGGGGATACCTGGACCATTGTGACCTTACATGGTAGCTTTTTTTCCTCTTTCGAACAAACAAGACAAATTCATTGATGCATCCTTGCTATTTTGTCTTGCCAGATGCTGCTTTAGCTGATTCAGCTTCTCACATCAAGAAATACTCATCTTGAGACAACAGGCATCAGATCTCCCAATCTGCTGTAGCTGAAACTTTGGCTAGAGACAAATGATACTTTCCCCCAAAGAAGTGGAAGTGGTATGACAGAGACATGGTTGCCTGTGGTGTGTAGTCCCCCCCCCATCTTCAAGCACTGTTTCAAAAACCTGTTTGACCATAAACAATAATGGGGAAAAGGAAATGAGCAATAATGCCTCTATCATACCACCTAAATTCTCTTGAAATCTACTCTTTCATTCTTCGTTCAGTCCTTTTTTTCCTTCAAGGCCTAACTGGGTCACTTTATGACTAAGGACAGTGTCTATCTATTGCTGTCACTGCCTCAAGCAACCATCACTGCATTCATGCAAAATTTGCATGCAATACACAAAAAACTCAGGTAGGTTAAAATCCTACAATGCTGAATATAAGTGTTTTCCTTTCAGCCCCACAATTACAGTTATAACCTGAGAGACAATTCCAACATGCAGAAATAGCATCTGAATTAACTAAGGCAGCAGCTGGAAAGTGAAAACAACACCTATGTGATTCAGTTAGAAAACTTTCAATTGCAGGTGAGGGATTTCATTTTTTAAAAAATGTTGTCTGTTTAAAACAAGCAAAGGAAAATAACCATACTTGCTGCACATGGAAAGTTGTATCAGGAAGAAGCTATCTCTCTAGGATGCTACATATGCAGGAAATGGTTTTTTATTATGATGTATGGAAGCATTCAAAAATGCAGTGCCCCACCAGCAATTTAAAATGACACACATTAGAAATAAATGCACCATAAGCTATTTCTGCATCTTGGAAAAGTTACTTTTTTGAACTACAGCTCCCATCAGCCTAATCCAGTGGCCATGTTGCCTAGGGCTGATGGGAGTTGTAGTTCAAAAAAGTAACTTTTCCAAGCTCTGCCTTTTACACGTGTGAAGTAAAAACATCAGCGGCACGGTGCAGAGTACTTACACAATGAATTCTCAGGTGTGGCCAGGAGCTGCTTGTCTCTCTCACTGCCTTTTCTATAAGAGCTGTAAAGCCAGAGACATCTGGCTGTGATTCTTTTTTTTTTCTGCTGACATGGATGTTTTAATGAATACTGTGATGTTTTATTTTTTACTGTTAAATGACATTTTAACACACATTAAATGTTTATCTTGTTCTATGTGATCTTTAATTCTAAGTGCATTCCTTTGGGTGTAGGAAATGCTATATAAAATTTCTAATGATGTGAAATATGTGTTCGGCATGGGTGACTTTTTCACTCAACTATCTGTGCCCTTCTACTGTCATTCTCAAACTCTGTACAACTCTTAGGGCTAAAGAATCTGAGAACCTGCATGGGTATGATAAGACTGTGGTCCTTGCAACATGACCTCTAATCTGGAACGCCAAGAATCTGAACTTTCATTTAAAAAGAGAACGGGGGGTGTGGAGGAACTGTGCAGGCTCAGAATTCAAATTAACATTATGAATAGCTGGAAAGAAGTAGAAAGGAAGAGGCAGAATGCTTGCCTGGTCCACATTATATGTGTGTTATCTCTAGCTATGTGATCCACAGGAACCTTTTGGCACTGTATCTGCTCATAACACACTTTAGATCAGGGGTGACAGAAGACAGAAATACCAGTACACTGGTCTGACTCCCAATTGTTTAACAATGCCAACAAAAAGCTCACCCTCCCTGCTGACATGAAAGCAGATGCAAGGGAGTTTGATGTGGATGGATGATGAACTCAGTACAGTTCTGGTACACAAAACAAAGTCCTGGGCTCAGAGTTCTTTAATTCTAAGTATTTCTTTTGCATAAGGCTCCTGATAGATCTTGGTGTTCTAGTAAAAAAAAAATCCCACAAGCCTGCAGACTATCTTTCCCTGGTTCAGGTTTAAGTTTAATTTTTGTGAGGCCACATGGAGAGTTGTTGTTGTTGTTGTTGTTATTGTTGTTATTATTTGCATTTATGTACCGGCCCCATAGCCAAAGCTCTCTGGGCGGTTTGCAACAATCAAAACCATTAAAAACAAATATACAAATTTAAAAAACACATTTTTAAAAAGTAATTTAAAACACATGCTAAAATGCTTGAGAGAAGAGGAAAGTCTTCACCTGGAGCTGAAAAGATAACAGTGTTGGCACCAGGCACACCTCGTCAGAGAGATCATTCCATAATTTGGGGGCCACCACTGAGAAGGCCGAGCTTTCCTCGGAGTAGGCACCCGGAGGAGGGCCTTTGATGTTGAGCGTAGTTTTTGGGTGGGTTCGTGTCCCTGCAAGTACTTTTGCTCTTTTCCAATTATAATTCAATATTCCTTCTCCAAGTACATGTATGGAAGCTTTTGGAAAATTCAGATTGATGATAGCATGTCCAAATCCCTTAAAGTGGTGGTGCTCATAGAATAATTTAAAATGCAGTATCGACAGGTGTGGGAGCTGAGCCCTCCTCCAGCCCCCACTTTTGACCCCAACCCCCTTTTTTAAACATTGTCTCTATGATTAAAAGTAACCACACACACTCCATGAGAAAAATGGTTCAAAATGCTGTTTTAGTCAAAAAAACACAGGGGATCAGAGGTCCAGCTTCCTGCACACTGTGCTTCCCTAATCCTTTCACCCATTTTATGAGAAACAATTGGATCTTGCTTTCATCACTTGTGATCTGGGTTGAGGCCGCCTCAAATGATATCCCAAGTTCATTCAAAATGCAAAATTTTATGTATGCAAATACTGTACCATTCTATTTCCCATATGCACCTACACAGGTCCTAAGATCATTGCCCAAGGGCAAAAGCTCTTGTTTCCCTCCAACAATTTGAGATATGGGGGGAAGCTATGAGGGAAAAGGTGTTTTCAGTAGTTCCCCACCCCACCCTGGTTTTAGAATGCCTACCTGGTGCCTACTTTGATGCATTTTTTGTGTTGTGCAAATACTTTATTTTTTCCAGGCATTTTAACATTATTTTAAAACATTTATATTGATATCTTATTCTCTGCATTTCAGAGCAGTTTTGTGGTTCTCTGTGGTTAGTAGATTTTAGCTGAAATTGTGTTCCCTCTGCTTTGACATGGTTGTTTTCCTTTATTCCTTTATTATTTTTATTGGATTAGACTGTGGGTCAGCCTCACCAGGCAAGTCGCTTCTGTGCGGTGCCATTTGTTTCTTCATTTGTACTGGGGGGGGGTAGGAGGAATGATAGTGGGTGAGTGATCCCTCATGCGATCAGGGAGCTCCTGGAGTGGGGAATGCATAATTTTGCCCCACTTTTCAGTGTTCAGAGGAGACAGCAGCAGAAGTGTGTGTGTTGCTGCTACCTATAAATACATGCTGGTATATTTGGTGGGTGTAGCTGGTTGTCTCTGCTATATTTCTGTAGTTTGAATCTCTAGTAGTTATGGTCCCCACATGTTAGCTGTTTCAGTTTATATTGATGTTGAAAAGGATGGCTTATCTCATTGTTATCTGTGTTGCTCTAAAATGTGGATTTTTACTTTATTAGAGATTTCATTTGAACATGATTGCTGTAAACCGCCCAGAGAGCTTCGGCTATGGGGCGGTATACAAATGCAATAAATAAATAATAAAGAAATAAATGAACCAGTACATGTATTATCTTAAGTAAATAAATAAACCAGGTCAACCTACAAGGATCCCCTCTACAGATGTTAGTGTATATATATATATATATATATATACAGCCAAGACAAGCACAGGAAGCAGTTCTTCAGTAGGATGTCAGCACGTATGGTTGTTATGACACGTTTTAGTTACAAAAGATGCCCAGAGAGAAGCAAAGGACAGAGACATCAGTTATAGTTATGAAGGCCTTGGGATGGTCTCCTGAAGCATTGTGGACATTCACTATTGCTCAGGTGTAGGTATCAATTTGCAAGATTAATCATGCCAAAACAGATGTTTACTGACTTGCTCCATTTGTTTATTAGTTTAAAAAAATTGTGTAAGATATTAGTTTGGAATTCATAACAATTCTTTATAATATAAACATGCCTCCATAAAACAGAAACTGTACCATACAGCATATTTCAACATGATGTTTGTCCAATATATGTGATCTGTGTGATACAAATATCTTCATCTAAGTTTTGACAAGCCAAAAGAGAGCAGTTGCATTAGTCGATTTTTTTTACAAACACACAGAGAGAGAGAGAGAGAAAGAGAGAGAGAGAGAGAGAGAGAGAGAGAAATTTGCACCGGCTTGTTGGGTTAATAACCTTCTTCACGTGATACAAACTCTTACCACTGAACCCTTGGGTGTTTCTTGGGAACAAGGAATGTCTTCAGCATACAAGTTTGTTTTCTACAGTAAGAACCCTTATAATGCTCAGTCTAGCATTCAGAAGAGGGTGTGAAAGCAACAGCTTTAGCTACATAGTAGCAGGTCAAACAAACCTAAACCATATTGGCATTAAAAGGTTTTGAACCTCTTGTTCTACGCCAAAGAACATAGCCAGTAACTATACGTCGCAGTAATTATTTCAGCAACCACAGTTATACTCTTTTGAGACATTTTATAATTGAGGCACTTATTACCCTCTCTGTGCCATGACCTGCTTCGAAGTTTATTTGGCTTAAACTGGGATACTTGCTGAATAGATGACTGTGAGGATCATATCCACCTCAGACCTATTTCATTTTCATGCATTTTATGATTGCAGCTCTGTCCTTAGCCTATTGCCTCTGACTTATTAGAGGAATCCACAACAACAGTATGCAAAACTGCAGAGGTCCCTCCTAACTTGAAAGTCATGAGGACCACTGCTATCAACTAAACAGAAACACTGCAGAATATGGTATAGCAGGCACATGGCCAAATCTTCTACATCAGTACAATCCATGTGGAATTTTGCCTTTTCTTTAAAACTTTTACTCTTACGCATATCTATGTAGTGCAGAAATTGTCATAGTTAATATTATTGGACACAGCCATCTATGTCTGTGACAAAATTCTGAAGTGGGATTTTGCAGCTTGTATAATTTATGGTAATCTAAGCAAGTTCACATTGTTTCTCATATTTTATAGAAACTACTTTGCAATTATTATATCAAATAATAATAATAGGTAGTAGTAGTAGTAGTTTTTGCAGTTCATTCTTCTCCCAGAAGGTTGGACTGATTTCAGTCAAGGCAATTTCAATCAGCAAGAGAAAAGGCTGTGTTTCACATTGAGACTTCATATTTTTTTTAAACAATTATGCAAATTTGACTACTAAAACTTGTTAGTTTACACTAAATAGAGATTACTTACAGTATTGTTTCATTACAACCAAGTATTTTGTGTCTTTGTTGCACTGTATACTTTTGCATGCTTTCATTTTTATTTTTATTTTTATCTATAGAGGGGATGTCTTTTAGAAAGCTTTATGACTAGTAGGCATGAGTGTTTGTGTGGTAAACAGGTGTACTTTTCATCACAGAATTTGCACATAAGTAGACTTACATTGTAATCTTTCCACAATATTGTCCCCTGTACAGTAGTAAACAGTGTCCCCAAATTTCACCCACTTACTACTTACCATTTTATTTATTATTTATTTATGTATTATTTAATTTATATCCCGCCTTTCCTCCCAGCAGCAGCCCAGGGCGGCAAACAAAAGCAGTAAATACACTTTAAAACATCATAAAAACAGACCTTAAAATACATTAAAACAAAACAACTTTAAAAACATTCTTTTAAAAAGCTTTAAAAACATCTTAAATAAAAAGGGTTAAAAAAACATTGTTTAGGGAAAAAAATGTTTTAAAAAAACATATTAAAAACAATTCCAACACAGATGCAGACTTTCTTTCTGTACACAAAAAACAACTGAAAGAAAAAAACATTCCAAGTCTACTGTATTAATATTATTTATTTATTTATTTATTATTTGATTTATATCCCGCCCTTCCTCCCAGCAGCCCAGGCGGCTGGTATTGATATTGTTTTGTTCCAACCAGTGTGAATGTTTGTGGAGGAGCAGTGGAAAATGTACCATGTGTGTGTGCGTTTCAAACAAAAACTGATCTAGGGAAGCAAACGAACACACATAGCTTTATTTTGGACACATTACTACAATAAAGAAGAATTTGGCTTGGGACAGTAGTATGTCCCCAAAAACTATCTATGTATCCCCCCTTCTTAAAAATATTAAATTGGGATTATAGGAACCTGAGCACTGGACAATTTTGTACTTTCTTCCTTTCCAGTATTGCTATTTTCTGCTTCACACTATCCAGCCCTGTTGCCAGCTTTCCTTGTTGAGTAGGCATTTTGGGGGGGAGGCACATAGAACCAACCTACTCCCCCCCTCACTGGTGTAGAAGATGTGAGGGCCAGATCAGGGGAAAAGGAAGGCCTTCGCCCGCACTCCTCCTCCATACAAAGAGAGTGTTAACTTACATAATGGGCTATGTAAAGGTCAAGTTAACAGAGAATTTAGTATGAACACCAGGAATTAAATGACTGGCATATTTTTTGTTTCATAAGAAAAAAGGATGTTAAGGATACAGTGAACAAGGAGATACCAAATGTTGTTAACTTCTCCTTGAGATGAGTCTTGTTCTTGACTCCTTCTAGTCTTGTTCCTGACCTTTAGACTTTCCTTTCAGTTGGACAATCAAGGAAAACCAGTAAACTGATTGCTATATAAAGGACTAACTCAACGATTGGAAACTAATTGTGGAAAGTAGCTGGATTTTTTTTACTGGTTGCTGGGTTGATTTTTCAGCCAAGAAACCCTGAAAAGGCTTCCTGCTCAGCTGCACACATTGGGAAAATTAGAAATTATGCCTGAGTTACAGCTCAGGTGGCTAACTCTTATTCTATTCCACTAGGTCTGTTTTCAGCCCCTTATTTCATACTACAGGCAAACCAGCCTGCTTCTTTATTGCTGGCTGGGTAGAGAACACTGAACGGAAAGAGAAAACTGAAAAAGAAAAGCAGAGCAAAGGGAAGTCCAAGGGGTGGAGTCTAACTCTACCCATAATACAAAGTACAAATGTTACTATAATACAGGGTGTTTTTTCAGGATCATTTAAGTAATTATAGGGTGATTAGGACTGTGAAAAATCCACCCTCAGTCAAGGAAAGTCCTGACTGGGCAGACATTTAGGGGCTCTTCCAGATGAGGCTTTTGTTGTGCACTCAACCTGCCTTATTCACTGAATTTTTCAGAGGTCCTATTCTTAAAATGCAAGCTGTCATTCTATCAATAGATGCTGTCATTATCTGTCATGCCACAAATTAAAATGACAATTAATAAAATCCTATGAAGGGGCAAAGCACAGCTCTAGGGGGGTGGTAGGGGCTGGTACCAGACTGCAGTGGCCCCTGAAAGGCAGCAGTGCCACAATGGCAGTACCGCCACCACCAGAGGCATGGGCGAATCAGCATATTATCACACTGAACATGCATGCCTAGCATCACCCAATATGGTTAGGGAGCATGTTGATGCACCTGCCACCATCTTGGGTGATGGTAAGCATGCATGTGTAGTGTGCTGATGCAGCAACACAGGAAATGACACTCTGCAAACCAATGCTAGTGCAGATTGTGGAGCAGAACCTGCACCCACCCAGACCCAGAAGAACACTCCCAGACCAAGGAATTCCACAATTGGGGTGCCAGAATAGAAAAGACTCCACTGGCCGTACCTTTTGTGGGGGTGGAACATAAAGAAGAGTCTCCACAAATTACCTAAATGGGCAAGCTATCCTTTAGGGCCTTTTAGGCCTTTAAAGATAATAAACAGTAGGTCCGTGCATTGGATTCAACTGAAACCCAGACTGAATCAGGTTGATTCAGGCAGTTCCAGGCTTTGGATGAATCAGGATGAGACACCGTTGGATTGCCCCAGCAGGACTGAAGCCAGGAGGGGGGGATGTGGGCATCACTCCCCCCTGAGCTGTGATTTCCCCCCCATTTTTTAAAGATTGTCTTCTTTTTAGTTTGTGACATGACAGATAATAACAAGCTCCATTTAAAGAATGATAGCTTGTTTGAAGATCAGCAACTTATGAATAGGACCCTCTGAAAAATTCAGTGAATAAAGCAGGGCGTGTACACAAAAAAAGCCTCAGCTGGAGAAGCCCCCCAAAGACTTTTCCTGACTGAGGATGGATTTTTCATGATCACAATCAACCTATAATTACTTAAGTGATTCTGAAAAAAAAATCCAGGCCTGTATAGCAACATTGTTTTATTATTATTTATTTTATAAATTAAACTTATATCCCACCCTTGGTCCCAAGGACCAGGGCAGCAAACAAAACACTAAACACACTCTAAAACATCTTAAAAACAGGCTTTAAAATATATTAAAACAAAACTTCTTTAAAAACATATTAAACAAAACATTTTTTTAAAGCTTTCAAAACATTTTAAAGAGCAATTCCAATACAGGCGCAGAAAGGGATGAGGTCTCTACTTAAAAAGCTTGCTGAAATTCGAGGAAGAATATGACCCTTGAAGAGTTAAATATTAGAACTTTGTATTATAGGCTAGAGTTAGACTCCACCCCTTGGATCTTCCTTTGCTCTGCTTTTCAGTTTCAGTTGTGATGTTTCCCAGCCAGGAAAAAAGAAGAATATTTGTTTGCCCGCAGCAAGAGTTTGTTTATTCTGCAGTTATTATAATGAGTAGAGCAGGACTGGGTGCTTATTGCTGAAGAGTGAACTAAGAGAGATAACTTAAAGTTATCTTTTAAAAAATGGCCAACCCTTACTCTTTTAAAGCATGCACTATACTCTTAATCATAGTGGGTTTTTTCTTCCTTTTCTTGATTATCTGATGGCAAATGATGAAAACAGCCCTAAAGGAATAGAAATGTTGCTGTGTACACTGCAGTTAGCTGGACACCTAAGCTGTAACTTAGCTGTAACTCAGGCCTAATTTCTGATTATCCAAATATGTGCAACTTAGCATGAGGCCTTTTCAGGATTTCTGGACAGAAAAATCAATCCAGCAACCAGTAAAAAAAAAAAAATTCCAGTTGCTTTCCAAAATTAGTTTCCAATAGCTTAGTTAGTCCTTTATAGAGCAGTCATATAAAAAGTTTCTCCTTGATTGTCCAACAGAAAGGAAAATCTAAAGGCCAGGGACAAGACTAGAAGGAGGAACTCACAAGGAGGAGTTAACAAACACACCCTATAGTATTTATTTTCTCTCTGCCCTTCCCTAAACTAGTAATATGGGCAAGTTTGTTTTTTCAGGTGGAATCTAAAACTGAGATGCCTAATGTAGCATTAAGCTCAGGAGCTCACTGTAGTTCATGAAGAATCAGAACACATTGACAGACCACAGGTGAAAGGGAACTGCAGTTGTAGGCAAAGCCAAGCTTTTGAGTCTGATATTCAGGGGATCTTTAAAAAAGGGGGTGAGACAATTCTACAGATTAAATTTCATTAATGTAAATTAACGCACTCTCTGCCTGGCGGAGAAATGAGGGGGAAGGCCTTTCTCTTCCCCTGAACTGGCCTTCACATCTTCTCCACTAGTTTTTTTTGGGGGGGGGATTGTCTGGTGCTATGCACCTCTTTCTTCAAAATGCCCCACCTAGAAATGTGGCTGCCCCACCTAACAAGGAAGAATGGCTACAGGGCTGTGCCCCAGATTGGGTCAGATCACCTGGAGCAACCAGGGCTGTCAAAAGGTGGAGTGATTGAGAGGTGGGGGTGGGGAAGGAGAAGCAGACTGTATTCTCAGCAGAAAGTATCTCACTGACACTTCCTTTCAAGTAAGCATGCAGAGAGTGGCTGGTGGGGTGGTGTTCCTTCCCTGGCTTCCCACTGCCACATGTCACTGCCAGTTACCAAGAGTGGGAAAGGAGGGGCAGCAAGGAGTTCCACATTGTGTGTAGGCATATCAGCAAGAATGTCAGATCAGCTCTGATGCTGCACCACCAAGATCCCAGCTGCCTTGTCCCTCTCCCTCTTGGTAACTGGCAGCGGCACATGACATTAGGAAGCAAGGCAAGATGTGCTATCATTCGCTACTGCTCCTTCTTCCCCTGTCCCCTCCCAACCACAAGTTTAGTTAGGGTTTAAACCTCTAATTAAACATTAGGGCTAGCACCCAAATAAATTTGGGGATCAGATCTGAGTCTCTGTTGACCCACAAACCCAAAGTGTTGGATCGGCCCCCTGACAATGGAGGAAGGGAATGTGCACAGCCCTAATAATCAGCGATCTGCATTGTGTCCAAAATGGATTAGTGGCTAGTACAGTTGTTACAACAATGGAACAGCATGAACTCCAAGCCTGGCACTAGTCAGAATGCTTTCAGCAGTGTTTTATACTAGCTGATGTTTACTACTGACATGGCATGCAGTAATCCAGACTACATGTATCTAGGTCTGCAATCATATACATCACTTATCTGGGAATAAGCCGCGCTGAGCTCAGTGGGATTTACTTCTGAACAGACATATAAAGGATTGTGCTGCAAGGCAAGCACAACCTTGGGCAGGTCCATTCTTCTCTGAAATAGATGCAGTTGACACAGTAGCATAAACTGAGCAATGATGCTCCTGGTTCAGCAATGTGGAAATAGACCTTTTTCCACTGCTATATTCTTCTATGGGGAAAAAAACCCAATTTCTAAAAATGCACTACTTCATATCATTAATTAGTAACTTAATGAAGAGATACAACTTAAATCGGGGAATTTCAAGTTGCAATTAACTCTTTTCTTATTACTATTTTTAAGAATTATAGGTGTGCTAAAATTAGTATGCTAACAGTTTTCAGTGCCTTCATTTTTTCCTTAAAATGTAAACAATGTATAGGAAATGTATGTTATTGAGTTGTCATGTCAAAATATTTACAAATATTCTAATAGAATTATTTCTGAGTAAACTCTGAATTTCAATACAACATTTAAACAACATTTAACAAAACAATCCTATGCATGCCTACTCAGAAGTAAGTTATTTATTTATTTATTTATTTTGTTCGATTTATATACCGCCCACAGCCCAAGGGCTCTCAGGGCGGTGCACAACATGGATAAAATACAATAAAATCACAAAAACAGTAAAATATACAGTATTAAACAAGTAAATAACCAAGATAGATTAAAAACACAAATAGGTTAAAATGCCTGGGAGAATAAAAAGGTTTTAACCTGGCGCCTAAAAGATAAAAGTGTAGGCGCCAGGTGCACCTCATCACAGAGACTGTTCCATAATTCGGGGGCAACCACTGAAAAGGCCCTAGATCTTGTTACTACCCTCCGAGCTTCCCTGTGAGTCGGAGCTCGGAGGAGGGCCTTAGATGTTGAACGTAGTGAGTGGGTAGGTTCATATTGGGAGAGGTGTTCCGCCAGGTATTGTGGTCCCGCACCGTGTAAGGCTTTATAAGTCAAAACTAGTACTTTAAATTTGGCCCGGAAACAAATAGGTAGCCAGTGCAAACGAACCAGAACAGGTGTTATATATGCAGACCGCCTAGTCCTTGTCAGCAGTCTAGCAGCTGCATTTTGCACTAGCTGTAGTTTCCTAACTGTCTTCAAAGGCAGCCCCACATAGAGCGCATTGCAGTAATCGAATCTAGAGGTTACCAGAGCATGCACAACTGAAGCGAGGTCGTCGCTTTCCAGATAGGGACATAGCTGGGCTACCAACCGAAGGTGGTAGAACGCATTCCGTGCCACCGAGGCCACCTGTGCCTCGAGAGACAGGAGTGGATCGAAAAGAACCCCCAAGCTACGAACCTGTTCCTTCAGGGGGAGTGTAACCCCATCTAGAACAGGTTGAACATTCACCATCTGGTCAGAGAAGGCGCTCACCAACAGCGTCTCGGTCTTGTCAGGATTGAGCCTCAGTTTATTAGCTCTCATCCAGTCCATTATCGCGGCCAGGCAGCGGTTCAGCACATTAACAGCCTCACCTGAAGAAGATGAAAAGGAGAAATAGAGTTGCGTGTCATCAGCATACTGGTGACAACGCACTCCAAAGCTCCTGATGACTGCACCCAGCGGCTTCATGTAGATGTTAAAAAGCATAGGGGACAGGACCAATCCCTGCAGGACTCCACAATGGAGAGTCCAGGGTGTCGAACAATGTTCCCCAAGCCCTTCCTTCTGGAGACGATCCACCAAGTAGGAGCGGAACCACTGCCAAGCAGTACCTCCAACTCCCAACTCCATCTCCCCAGAAGGATACCATGGTCGATGGTATCAAAAGCAGCTGAGAGATCAAGGAGAATCAACAGAGTAACACTCCCTCTGTCCCTCTCCCGACACAGGTCATCATACAGGGCGACCAAGGCTGTTTCAGTGCCAAAACCGGGCCTAAAACCGGATTGAAATGGATCTAGATAATCGGTTTCATCCAAGAGCACCTGGAGCTGGCTAGCGACCACCTGTTCTAAGACCTTGCCCAGGAATGGAACATTCGCTACCCGTCTATAGTTGTTCAAATTATCTGGGTCCAGGGAAGGTTTCTTCAGGAGTGGTCTCACTACTGCCTCTGTTAAGCAACTAGGGACCACTCCGTCTCTCAAGGAGGCATTTATCACTTCCCTGGCCCAGCCGGCTGTTCCAGCCCTGCCAGCTTTCACTAGCCAAGAGGGGCAAGGATCCAGCACAGAGGTGGTTGCACGCACCAGTCCAAGCACCTTGTCAACGTCCTCAAGCTGTACCAACTGAAACTCATCCAATAAATAAGGACAAGACCGTGCTCCAGATACCTCATTAGGTTCAACTGCCATAATACTGGAGTCTAAGTCCCGGCGGATGCAAGTTCTACTGAGTGGGCTCCTGCTGGGAGGAAGTGAGAGATATAAATCAAATAATAAATAAATAAATAAATAAAATGGGACTTACAGTGTAATCCACTACAAGTCTACTCAGAGTTCTATTGGATTCAATAGGATTTGCTCCCAGGTAAGTGTGTATTGGATTACAGCCTGGGCATATCAATTCAGAAATAAGTCCCACTGAGTTCAGTGGGATGCAGGTTAGTGTGTATATAGGTTTGCATGCTAAGGGTGCTTTATTGAATTTCCCCTACTCAAATATTTCATTTCAGGCACCTTTGTCTATTGAAAAACTTTGATATATTTATTAAGCATGTAAAATGAACATGACAATCTTTTTTTAGTTTTTTTAATGATTCATTATAGGTCCCTTCACATTAGTGCATCATAATGAAATATTAAAACACCACATCACTGTCTGGCCCCAACCACCATTTGGGCATTGAAAAGCAATGCCAGGTCCAGGAGCACTCCCAAACTGCTGGGGAGTGCAATACCATACAAAACAGGACAACACCTGTCACTAGGCTGAGTTCAGCTTATTTACTCACATCCAGCCCACCACCAAAATAATGGTTTATTCAGTTAGTTGGATTTTTGTTTGTAGTCAATGACCATTATAATATAAACACAAAAAAGCAATCCAAGAGTAAGTTATAACATAACAATTTTCAGAAAATTAAATCATAAAAAATTAAAATTGTAAAGTTCCCCAAATCATTTAGATTTTTTAAAAAAGTTGGCAGTTGAAATAGTTTTGGGCAAAAAAAAAGCAGCCCATAACTCTGCTACAGCTACCAGATATAAAGCTACCCTATAAGTAACAAAGTTGTCTAACATCATCCAGCAACTATCTAAGTTTGAAATCATCTGACTGACTGTCTAAAAAAATCTGAAATGAATAGGAGGAATTCACCATAGGTGAATTGTATAAAGGGAAATACAGGATATTGTCCATAATGTCATTGATCTGGCCTGATCCGCATGAACAAAGATGGTCATATGTTAGCCTACTAAAGAATTTACCAGTCAGATATTCTGTGTGTAGTTTGAAACCAAAGCTGAGTAAACACATGTCTAACAGGAAACAAATTAATGGTTCAGAACCTACACAGGCTCCCCAAACTAAGAGGGAAAAGGGCATATAGTTGTGCGTCATGTGCATATTGATGACGGCCTATTCCAAACCTCCAGATGGTCTCCCCCAACTTTTTAATGTATATTTTAAATAGTACAGGAAACAGAATGGAACTTTGTAGGACACCATATAAGCCAAAAGCTGAAGCATCAAGTAGTTGTGTCCCAGCACCTTCTGCTACCGTCCATGAAATATCAGAACCACTGCAATACGATGTCCCTCATGCCAGCAAGGTAATCACAACAATACCATTGTAGGTGTTCTTGATAGCCAATGAAAGTCATAGCACAGATCATTTACCATATCCCCCATTCTAGTGTCATCAGTGGGCAGCTGTGGCTCTGGGTTAAAGATGGGTGAGGATTTTGCTAAAATGGAACTTGGCACTGGACTTCCCAATAGTCTACAGGTGCACTATCTTTGCAGACCCATCTTGAATGCTGTGAATTTTCCCCGACACCAGATTTTTTAAAAAGAAAAACACATTGAAATTGCTCATATGAAACTGACAAGATTGCCTCTTTGCTTTGCTAATTTGAAACTGATAAGCCTGTGTCTTTGCTTTGCTAAGGTGAAATTGACCAGCATATGTGTTTGCTTTGCTAATGTTAAACTGACCAGCCTTTGCTTTGCAACTTGAGTCTTTGCTTTACTCAGCCTGTGTATTTGCTTTGCTAACATGAAATTGACAAGCCTGTATTTTTTCTTCGCTAACTTTAAACTGACCAGCCTATGCTTTGCTTTGTTAAGGTGAAAACTGACCAGTTTGTGTGTTTGCTTTGCTAAGAATAAACTGACAACTGTGTGCCTTTGCTTTGATAAACATGAAATTGATCAGTTTGTGTCTTTGCTTTGCATTAAAGCCATCTCGCTTTCTCCCAGGATTGGAGGGAAAGGATCCAAACCATCTGGAAGGAGAAGAAGGGGAAGGAGGGGAATTGGGTGACTGGGTACTACTACCTGGGAGGGGGAAATTGGAATGGTACAAGGAATGGTACAAGGTACAACCACCTGCCAGTTCGATGGAATGCAATCAAACAGGCATCAACAATTGGATCCCATCCCTACTCTGGGTCGGGATTGAAATCCATGCATAGCTTGGACATGACTTCAGTAGACCCACTAGCCTGATAGATTCTTAACAAGATACTTCCTGCATGTTTGCTTGCACATCCTTTCCTGCTTCCTTTCCCAATCCTAAACATTTTAAATTCCCTAATATGAGGTAGCCATTTTTAAAATTCTTACTGTGTGTGAAACGTGTGCAGAAAACACTTCACTTGATAAGCCGTAGGTAGCTAAGTTATGATTATTCTGATTGCTACCATTGATTGATGACAAATTGCACCCACTTCGAATGTCTGCTCAAATACATTACATGAGCTACCCAACTTCTCCCACACAGCTTGTAAATTAGCATCTTTAAAATATACCATAACCAAACAGATATGGGGCATTTCCTGTGAAATACTTTAAAAAAGTATTTCTCAAGTTTGCATTTAATACTAATAGAGAACCAATTAGGATCAGTTACATTCACATAGGAAGCGAGAAGGACCACGCAATGAATCCGTCATCCACATAGGGCCAGTTGTGGTTTGACCTTTTAAGATTACCTATGAAATTGAAAAAGAAATTTGATATAATACCTAAAATTGTTTGGTGGGAGGAGGGTTAATGGGTTCTTGTTATTGTTTTTCTTGCAAGAAATGCAATGTACAGGTGCTTTGGAATCCAGAGTGTGCATTGTATGCCTGATTTGTGGGAAATCATAAATAAAAACTTTTAAAAGAAGGAAGGAGGGAGTTTAGGGAACTAAAGGTGTACACAGGTGAGGAGTATGGAACCAGTCACTGCTTACCTCCCTGCAACCCCACCACCCAAGTTCTTGTTTCTCAACTAGGCCACTCCCAGTATTAGTGCCTGGCTGAGGGAAAATTGACACTGACTGCCTTAAACATTGGGGGTAGCCCTGTTTTTTTTCTGTACAATTACCCCATGGAGCAATGGAACATCATCAAGCCCTGTTGTTCCCGGGGGGGGGGTTGTTCTATGTTCATTTGAGGTACACTGCAGCAACTGTTAGCTGCTCAGGCTGTGAGCAGCTTGGATAAATAGCAGTGGAAAGGGGGGGAAGGAGGCAGAACGGAACCCCCGACTACCTCATGTTGTTTTATATGCATATTTTAATGGGGTTCTGGGTGGAATTTTCCTTACAAATCCGCCTAGAAAAAGGACAGGTTGGACCTAGTCCCATGCCCTCTGAGAACTGGGATCAACCTGACATCACTGGGTCCTTCCATCCCTAGCCCCGAATAACTCACGGAATACCTTCTCTTGTATGAGCCTACCTGGGCATCTGTGGATAGTAAAACATCAAGGAGCTCCAGTATAATTCTTTCAATTAGAATGGGGTTGGGAAACAGGCCACTTACTGAGGCAATATATCAAAATAGGGATATATCAATTAATTCAAGAAAAGTGACTAAAATCACCTGCTATTCATTACCCATGCAAAACCGATGGTTTTCCATTGGGATTTTATTCCTATAAAACCCAGTGTGGCATTAGTGTTGGTCTTGGATTAGGAAAACCAAGTTTAAATCCCAACTCAACCATGATGCTTCCTTGGGGACTTTGAACCTATAACTTTCTCTCAGCCTAACCTACTTTACTATAATAAAATAGTTTAATTCTAATGTGCACTACTTGGAGGAAAGACAGAAATTTGCAACTAATTAAATTATTAAAAAAACTGTCAGTTTAAAATCAAAGTTAAGGCTTTCTCATATTGGCTCAAGCTCTACATGGACTGCAAATTGGAAGCTAAGGCTAATGCCTTAATAGATGTATCATGGTCAGCAATGATGTTGTGCAACATTTTTATTTATTTATTTTAGTTAGTTAGTTAGTTTAATTTATATACCGCCCTAAGCCCGAAGGCTCTCTGGGCGGTGTACAAAAAGATAAAAAACATTACAAATTATGCTTGCTTGCAACTTCTTCCATGGACCCACATTTTTCCTTGGTCTTACATGCTATAATCCAGATGGGGAACCAGCAATTGCCCCATATCTTGGCCATGTATTACCTTATGAAGCACCTGGGTCTTACTGAATTTGCAGGAATCCTCAAAAAGGTTGACCCATGCCTGTGTTTCTTACATCAGTAGCTGGCAGAATGGGTTAACCATTAAACACTGGAAGTAGGAGGGGCACTTCTAGCACCTTTCACCTTCCTTAAACTGGCTCACTTGAAAGGAGGTTAATGTTGCACTACATTGAGACTGAAGGATACGAAAGTTCAAGTTTGAATTTGGAACTGCAATATGTTGAACAAGAGAAACATATTCATTCGCTACCATGTTGATATTTCCACCAGAGGCACGCTGCTGGGTTGCTTTAGCACCCAAGATGCATGGTGAAGATAAGGCAGACGGTGGTATGGTGCTGCAGTTGAAAAGAAGTGATAGGTAAAAGGCTTAAGCACCTTCTTCCAACACACCACTCTTTTGCTTCAAATTGTACCCTCCCTCCCAACACCACATTGCAACAAAAAAGACATGTGGGCTAGGGTTTATGAGCTTAATTATCTAATTTGATATTCTCTGTGAATGCCTTTTAGAGGTGAAGAGGCACTGGCCTGCAAATGCACTGAAATATAAATACTTAAGCAACTTATTTATGAAATCAGTAAGTTCACCACCTCCATACTGCCAGGCTGCACCATTTCTTGTTGCCTCTTTAAAATCTATGAAATAGGTGAATTATTTTCAAAACTTGCTTTGAAATTCTTAATTATTTGTAAAATAATCAATCTTAATGGTGCATCATGCATTGCAGCCTAAGTCATGAGCAGCAGCACCACTCCTACCACAGCTACATCAGAGGAGACCCTCATCTTCCAACTTTAGCACATCCTGTCCACTACTGATTTAAGCAACAGGCTTTGGTCAGTTCATTTCTTCTTGAAAACCTGATAATTCATTCTTGTAGTTCAATTTTAGATAAAAAATGTAAATGCATATTTTACTAGCCAAAATCCACATTTCTCACATTTTGGGTTTGTGAAAGAAAACAGTGATGTAATTGTTCTTTAATATTTGAGGTTAAATAAAACATAGTTATTGGGATGGGGTGGAGAAAATAGTCTTAAAATGTTAAAATGATGACAGGGAAAAACTGTTAAAAGCCATCGTTTGTATACCCCTGTATGCACACTATAAAGTTATGAAAGTTATGAACAAGTGGCAACCTTAATCATAGATGCAACTCCCTCATCCCATCTACAACAAGATTCCACCAACGCTGCCTCCAGAAAATTCTGCAAATTACTTGGGAAGAGCGATGGACTAATGTTAGCGCTTTGGAAGAAGCAAAGACTACCAGTGTTGAAACAATGATCCTTCAACATCAACTTCGCTGGACCGGCCATGTTGTTCGAATGCCTAATCACCGTCTTCCAAACCAGCTACTTTTACTCCCAATTTAAGAATGGAAAACGGAACATCGGTGGACAGCAAAAGAGGTTTGAAGATGTTCTTAAAGCGAATCTAAAAAAATGTAACATGAACATCGACAACTGGGAAGTCTTGGCCCATGAACGTCCCGAATGGAGGTCAGCTATTATCAAAGGTGCTGTGGACTTTGAAGAAGCATGAATACAGGGCGAAGGAACAAACGAGCTAAGCGGAAGGCACGTCAAACAAATCCTTATCACAACCATTTTCCATCTGGAAATCTATGTCCTCACAGTGGGAGGCTGTGTGGATCCAGAATTGGCCTCCACAGTCACTTACGGACCCAATGTTAAAGACCTTATCTTGGAAGACAATCTTACTCAGCCACGAGTGATCGCCAATGACTATTGAAACTAATACTACTATTTTTTCTGGCAAACTTGCCTTAGCAAACATACACTATGTAAACAAAGTGTACTGACACTCTTCAAGGTCTTAGGTGTATTAGAACATTGAGATGATTCCCCATCCCCCACCCCAGTGTTTTGCAATTCTCATTTCTGAAGTGTGGGACAAGATAATACCCTTTCCCTAGCTTATAGGGATGACATCATTTCTGAAGGCACAGGCTTAATTTATCATTTACCCATTTACCTCCTCTATCCTTTATTGCTTGCACACTCTATCTTCTGAAAATGTCCGATTACACACTCCAGCTATATCTAGAAAGAAAATCACTCTGCTCTCATATTTATTTAGGCTGCAGGTAGGTATCTACTTGAAATGCAACAATGCAGAATGAAGATAAGATATATTTCAGTATTTCACCCCAAATAGCATAATTTACTAGTTTTCACATTTTTAATACATTTCTCTCCACAGGGACAGTATGACTCACTTACCCAGCAGGGAAATCATTGCCGGCATCAGATACTTGAAACAGTTCCGGTAGTATCTAACACTAATACCATTATGAGTTTATGACTAGCAGCATCTATTGCCTCAAAAACAATATGTGATCCCATTATCTATTTATTTCACCCAGCTTCCATATTTTCTTTTAAAGCATTCCTTGCTTCTATAGTTTTCCTTTTCTTTCTCCCAGTAGTACTTTAGTTATTTGCAGTTCTTTTTATCTTTGTGCAGTTTCAGTGTAGGCTTTCCTTAGGATTGTATTGCACATCATGCTTCATGGTGCACATCTAATACATAACGTGTACATGTAACACATGCATGCATTATTGGTTGCAGCTCCCTTTACAACTATATGCACTGGAAACTTGCATTTGCCACTGCTGTGTGTGTGAAGTGGCATTTAGTTTAAAGATACAGAAGTGGGACAGGAAAGAGACAAGTCCTACAGTCCAATATCACTTACTTCACTATGCTTCTGGTTAATTTCCTACTAAAGGACTTCCTCTCAGGTTGGTTCAGTCAACTAGGAAATAAAACTCTTAAGGGTGTACAAGAATTTATTTAAACAGTTCCAGTTCCCAATGAGTTTCAAGCTAAATGATTTCTCTCTCTCCCTTTCCCTGCTCCCACCTCTGTCAGGAGAGAGAAATAAGAAGACTTACAAAAAGGTTTGCATTTAATACCACACTTCACAACAAGAGTAACATATGGAGAGATGCAGTGAGCTTTATGTGCACACTACAATCTTTTCTGAGATTTTGGGGGGAAACAGTAAGACAAAAATAAGCTTTATTTAGAGGCATATCTCCAAAATGTTCTTGAGTGTAATCTCTCAAGCATTCTTGTTGACTATTTTGTCAGCTGGGCTTGCATCCGATGCAAATTCTGTTTGGTGACAGTGCTATAGTGGCTGTAGTCCCTTGAAATAATACTACACACAAGCACACACTCACACACACTTTCTTTATAATTTGCAAACCGCAATTTTCTACTGAGCACATTTAATATTTTTCTTTCATTTGCTGTTACATTAATATATTGCATTTCTGCCAATGCAAATAAAGCTGTTTGTAGTCCAGACTAATAGTTTACAATCTACTAGGCACAATACCACTATTTAGGAGTTAAGATTCAATCCTCATCGGGTGGGGTGGGCCTGGCAAGGACATGAGAGGCAGGGCCAGAGAGCAGACCCCCACTCTTCTCTTGATACAATTGGTATTCTCAGTATCCAAAAATGTGCACATGGGTTCCATATCAAGTGGGGAGCCTTACACATAGAGAGCAAGCTACCTGCTACAGATATGAGAAGGGAAAGGGAGATGGCAGCGCAGGCAGAACAATGGGCATGGTCCCACCTTTCCCCTCAAGTGATTGTTAATAGGGCAAATACAAAAAGGGGAAAGGACAGGAAAGGGAAAGGAAAAACAAACAAATGCAAGTACAGGCTGTTACATACAGTTTAAAACAATGGCCAGATAGATAATGGGCTGCACGCGGTCAGCGCCATTTTAAGCTGCAGCCTGCGTGCCAGCAGCATGCAGTGGCAGCATTGGCCAGTTTCGGCAGGCCTATTCCAGCCTTTCCCTGAGTGGGAGGGCGGGTTGGAGGCCTCCCGACTCGTGGCGGAAGGCTTTTGGCTTTTTTGGTGGCGGCGGCACAGCAGCACTTTTTGGCGTGGCGCTGCCAGCCTGGGCCTTGGGGGAAGTGGCGTTCAGGCCTAACAGGCTCTGGACCTGATCCCCCCCCTCTGGGAGTTTTACACAAGCATTGGGGATATATGGGGAGGGGAGGCTCTCTCACTCTACACCTCACAGGGCAGTACTAGGTAGGGTTAAGGGTGGCGAGCCATAACCCCCCCTTTTCAATTGGTTTTGTATAAGTGTAGATAAGGGAGGGAGGGAAGCCCCTCCCCCATTTGTATAAGGTAGGGTATAAGAGAGCGAAGCCCCACCATTGAGTGAAGGGGTATAAGGGAGGGAAGACCCCCCTCAGGTTTTGCAAGTGATATAAAGGGGGGCTACTCCCCCTTCAGGTTGGATTCTTGCCCCTCTCCCTTATACATTAGGAGCATTAACATGCCTCCCAACGGGGACTATATTTTGTATTGCAATTATTGGGCATGGTTACTAATTGATTGCCTAATTTTTTGCATTACATTTGTAGTGGGGCAGTGATTACTATTTGATTGGTTTTCTTGATTGAGGGTTGATTGATTGGTAGATTGATTGTGTCAATCTGCAGGGATTGATTGATTAGTCTGATCGATCGATTGTTGTTTATTTTACACAGGAGTTGTTATGCCTCCCAAGAAGGGCAAGGGTGGGCCAAAGGGCAAGGGCAGGGCCCCTAAGGCACCTCATCAGCTGCTGCCGGGGTCTGGAATATCTCAGACAGGGGATATTATGCCCCACTGGGCGGCCATCCTTGTGCGACAAGGCGCTGGAGAGGCAAAAAAGGCCAGGGGGAACCCAGGAACACCAAGATCCTGAGCTTCCTGGACCATCACAGGCCAGACCAAAGAGGGCTGAAAAGCAAGGGGGGTCGGGCAATAGACCGACTAATGCTAGTGCTGCTCATGATAGTGTTTCTAATGCTAGTGCTGTTGACATGATTTTGGCTAGGCTGGATGCACTGGACGCTGGTCCTAGCATGGCTCCTACGGTACCACCTGGAGAGAAAGTGGCGGTGAGGCCTGTCGCAGAGTGCCAATTGGCTGCGGTGCCATAAGGGGCAAATACAGGAGGTGAGTCAGCCACACCAGACCCATGGAAGGGCTGGCTGGGATGGAGTATGCCACTTTGGGGGTTCTGGCCTCAAGGCCAGGGATGGCCTCCAGCCCAACCAGGTGGAGTGGCAACATTTCAGGCAGCTGGGGCTCAGCAAACACCGATCAGTATGGCCTGTGCCCAAGTCTGGCAGCCGTCAGGGTCAGGTGGGGAAACTGCCGAGGTGGCCAGCCTGCTGAGACTTCTTTGCCCACAATGGTAGCAGAACAGCCAGCTAAGGAGGTGGCCGATGACCCATTGGGGGCAGTGACGGCAGACGCTGTCCCATTTGGGGAAACATCAGTGCCTCTTGGCTTTCATTTACTCCCTACTACGAGGGAAAAAATCCTACGAGGGGAGTACATTGACATTTTCTCTCTTTTATATCGGGAGCCTCCTAGGAAAGATAAAGAAAAAGGGGAAGATAGGGATATAGATAGGCCCAGACGTAGGAGGGTAGACAGATCATGGGCCAATTGGCTACCAGCATACCTGATCTATGCAGGTGTTATAGTACAGAAGCAGCCGTGGAGAGATCCGCTGCTGCTCAAGTACTTGGATATTATTTACAGGGGATACTCTGAGTTCTCCGGCCTGGCATGGCTCTCCTATGATGAGGCCTTTAGGATGAGGGCGGCATTTGATACAGCTTTGCCATGGGACAGAAAGGAGCCTGAGTTATGACTACAATTTATGGTGGCCCCCCGGGCTCTTGGGGGGAAGGGGACAGGTGTGACAGTGGACACCTCCTGAACAGACAACCAGCAACTACCCTTCCCCGCAGTAATGTGGAGCAAGGGGATCAGCAGCAGTTGCTCTGCTGGGAATTCAGCTCCAAGGGGGGATGCACTCGCAATCCCTTTCATTTCCGGCATGAGTGCTCCATCTGTGGAGGTTCACACTCCTGTGCCAATTGCCCCCGGGGTAGGTCATTTAGAGAAGGAGGCGGTAAGAGGCAGCCCCCTCCTGGCACTACTCAAGGTAAAGGGCCCCTCCCCAGTTAAACTGGAAGTGTTGATGATATTGTTGGTAGGCTACCCAGTTGATAGAGGTAGTCAGGTTTTGTTACATGGTTTTTCGTTAGGTTTTAGGATACCATATACTGGCCAAAGGATTGCTTTCATATCCCGGAACCTTAAGTCCGTACGTGACATGGAAGCAATCGTACAAGATAAGATTGACAAGGAGGTACAGCCTGGTAGGGTGCTGGGTCCTTTCCCTGCTCCACCTACAGCAACTCTGAGAGTGTCCCTCCTGGGAATAGTGCCCAAAAAAGCTCCTGGTGAATTTAGGTTGATTCATCACCTGTCCTATCCCAGGGGGCTCTCTGTTAATGATTTCATACCAGATAGTATGTGCACAGTGCGATATACCTCGTTTGACTCCGCAGTGCGCATGGTGCATGCATGCAGTAGAGGTGCCCTTATGGGCAAATGCGTTGTCAAGTCTGCTTTTCGTCTCTTGCCAGTCCACCCGGGGGATTTTGAGTTCCTAAGATTTGCCTTCTCTGGCCAATTCTATGTGGATAGGGCATTGCCTATGGGCTGCTCTATTTCCTGTGCCATTTTTGAGCGCTTTAGCTCATTCTTGGAGTAGGCGGTCAAGAGGTCAGGCTCTGATTCGGTCGCACACTATCTGGATGATTTTTTGTTTGCAGGTGCTGCGGGTTCAACAGTATGCCAACAACTGATGTCTTACTTTTCTGACTTAGCAGGGGAACTTGGGGTCCCCTTGGCCACAGAAAAGACTGAAGGTCCATCCCCAGTGTTGACCTTTCTAGGTATCGAAATCGATACTGAGGAACAGTGCTGTAGGCTGCCCAGGGACAAGCTTGACCTAATGCAGGTCAAGCTCCAGCAGGTTTCCAGGGCCAAGAAAGTTTCCTTGGCAGTATTGCAAGAGCTGGCTGGTAGGGTGGTATTGGATTTTCAGCTAAGAGAGTACAGGCCATCGGGAGATGGAGATCCAGAGCTTATCGAGACTATATTCGACCCTTGGAGGAGCCAGGAGGTCATAAGCCCTGACCGCTTGTACTTGTTTTGTTTTGGCAGGTTGTTGTTGGGGGACGGAGCAAAGGCACATCATAATCTGTGGCCATAGCATGGTCTTCTGGGCGGGCCATAGGGCTGCGAAGTCACATTTTGGTGCACAGCTGGGCCTCGGTCGGTGGGCCACAGTGCAATGGCTGGGCTGACAAGGGATGCACTGGGATGGGCTCCTCCCCATGTTATTCCAGCATGGTTTAGTGCAGGCTGTTCCGCATGTGTTGGTCATTCACCTGGGAGGGAATGACCTGGGTTTACTGAAGGGCAAGGCCCTTAGTCTGCAAGCAGGTGAGGACTTGTAGTTTATCAGGCAATGTTTTTGGTTACTGTAAACCGCCCAGAGAGCTTCGGCTATGGGGCGGTATACAAGTATAATAAATAAATAAATAAATAAATAAATAAATAAATAAATAAATAAATAAATAAACGTTGGCTTTTGGTTCATCTGCTGTGGTCAGACATCCTCCCACATAGGGACTGGTGTGAGGTGTGAGCTCCGGTTGGCTCTTCTTGCTCATGGGGGTTTGGCTTTGCATCACCCCGAAGTCAGACACTCACGGGCAGAACTGTACAGGGCAGATGGAGTTCACCTGACAGATGAAGGAAACGACATCTTCTTGTATGACCTGCAGAGGTGTCTGTGAGATATTCTTCTCAGCAGTGGGGTAAAGGGGAACTAAATAGAGATTTGTCCCCCTTTTGTGGTGGATAGGTGCGGTAAGGGAAGTAGGTAAGGACAGCTTGGTGGCCCCTTTAGGCACCTTTGGAGATGATTGGTGGATCTGGAGGCCTGCCAGGAAGGGCTTTACGGCCCGAGGGCAGGATATGGACTGCTTCTGGGGCCTTCTTACCTCATCCACCCGGAGTTGTATGGCCCCGGGGGGTGGTGATGTGTTTAGGCTCCCTTGCTCACCTAAAGGGTGGCTGGGGTAAGGGGTAAGATAAAAGGGCTTACACATGTCCCAGCAGGGGCTGGTTGCCCAAGAGCTGTAAACAAAGTCTTGCTTATAGATAGTTCCGCACCTAGGTTTTCCCTCTGCAGGTCAGTTAAAGTTCTGTTTTTTATAGTTCAATAAAGTGTCCCTTTGTTCAACCCAGTTTACTGTGTCTGTGTCTTATTTCAACCCTCAGCCGCAAAAGGAAAAACAAACAAATGTAAGTATAGGCTGTTACATACAGTTTAAAATAATGGCCAGATAGAATGGTCAGTACAGGAGAGAATTCTGGGAAAAGAGGAACCAAACATCCCAGCCAAACCAATGAAGCAGGTCTTATTGCCCCACCTCTTCCCCTAAGGCAATCTGGTGAAATTGCCACAGGTGGAAACAGTTATATGAGCTTCCTACTGGAAAGCTATGCTACTACTTATAAGAAATTACAATACTGGGCATGTGGCAAGACTGTTCGGCTCCTCCCATCCCTGCCATTAATATTCACTATTTCATTGAATGTGAGGTGGGGCAGAGTAGGCAGGCACTTTTTTCCCTGCCCCACCCCCACCCTCAAGAAGATAATAAAAGTTCAGCTGAGCTTTAAAACAGCAGAGATCAAAGGCCAAAGTTGACAAGATTCCAGTCACAAAAATAGTAGTTAAGTGAATGACTTTTAACAAGGAAAACAGCAGGTGTGGGAAATGGGATTATCCAGATCCTGGTGGAAGTGTAGGAGTTTTAATCTTTTGCCCCCTTCTATGGCCCTGATCCAGATTGGACCCTCTGTGTCTGCTATTTCTATTGGGGAATAAATCCCCATTGGTGTGAATGGGAGCTTCTAGGCATGGGAGCCTATCCAGATTAGGACAGGAGCAGATGGAAATTGGATAAAACTTCCCTATCAAGATCCCCCTCTTCCTCCAATATCCTGATCCAGATTGGGGGGCCCTCTTTTTACTTTTTTAAGAACATTCACACAATTGTTTATCTGAGTATTCTTTTTACTCATGTGTAGGGATGAAAAGATATTGTCTGTTTCGGTTCTCTCAGTTTCTCATTTTTCCAGTGTTAAATTCAGTTCTCTACATTTCTACAGCGATCTGCAATTATTAAAAAAAAAAATCCTCATGAAAACTCTCCACAATTTTCATGTGAATTTCTTCAAATAAACAGTTTTGCAGGCAGTTTTGACAAAGGTACACATTTTTGCAAGCTATTTCTCATCATTTCATGCCTTTTTGCATGTTATTTTCACTCATGTATTCATTTTATGCACACTTTCCCCTAATATATGCATTTTTGTAAATGTTGTTTAGTTGGCAAACTGCATCCCAAAATTCGAATAAATGTGAATTTTGAAGGATGGTTGTTTCGGTTCTCATATTATTTTAGAAATTGCGAATTTGATAAATTCTGCTTGAAATGTGAACTGAATTGAAATTCTTACCCATCCGTACTCATGTGTAGGGATGAATGGGAGCATGTTGCCAAGTTCTGCTCTTTCTAGCACATCACTTCAGGCCAAACTAGAGTCCTATTTTTACTCTTTTACTTTTTACTTGCATTTTTGGTGTACTACCTCTCCCCATTCCCTCCAGTGTGTCAGCTTTACCATTTTACAGCCATCCATGAGTTCAAGAGCAAAGGTCTGACAGGGAGCCTCCTGTACTCATTGGGGGGTGTAAACTAGTAAACTTGACACAACAGCGGGAATAAAAATTGACAGTGCACCAAAAATGCAAGTAAAAAGAAATAGGATTCTAGTTTGGCCCTGAAAGGGCTCTTGGAATTCATCAGCAGTATCTTTCTTCTTCATCTTCAACAAGAAATTATGTGGCTTTGGAAATGCAGTTTTACTCTTTGATCTTACTCTGTACAGTATGATTATTTTTTCACCAGTTCCTGCTTCAGGGAGAGAGTTCCCAAACTGTATTCAGTCATTGTTTGCTTTAGGCAAACTAACTGCACTCATTCTCTTTATTGTGACCTCTCCTGCTCCAGATCAGAAACCCTAGATAATTTAGAGTCTCTAATCTATAATAATGACCAATCTGTGACTGAACTTTGCAAACATTCTGGGAACTAGTGCTTATGCAAGGTAGCATGTATGATCTAGAGTTGAGCAAGTAACTGAATGGCTTTGGCAGAGTCCCATGGCAGATTTTTGTTGCCTTCTAAATGTTTTCCCTCCATGTGTTATTTATTTATATATTGCTTAACTACAATAGAGAGCCAGTGTGGCGTAGTGGTTAGAGTGTTGGACTATGACCTGGGAGACCAGGGTTCGAATCCCCAAACAGCCATGAAGCTCACTGGGTGACCTTGAGCTAGTCACTTCCCTCGGCCTCAGAGGAAGGCAATGGCAAACCACCTCTGAATACTGCTTACCATTAAATCCCTATTCATGGGGTTGCCATAAGTTGGAATCGACTTGAAGGCAGTCCATTTCTATTTTTAACTACAATAGTCTCTAAGTGGTGTACAAGGAACACAATACAGAGGAAATAAAAACCACTATCTCTGATCTGTAGTTTGGTACTACCTTTGATTAAAATTAGCAAATATTCTAAGAATTCACTTTTGGTATTTTGTTAAACCCTGTATAGACCTGATTTAACGCCACTCTTTAAAGAAATGTTACACAAAGTTTAAATGAAGTTGAGTCACATGGACAGAAGCTTTACTTCTTCCTGGAATTACATGAATACAACCATAGACACATCAGCAATTGCATAATTCCAGGATGGGTACATGTAAAGGGGGAAGTAATTTATTTTTATTTAAATGTTTTGAAGTCATCTCTTCCAAGTTCCCATATTCTTCTGACATAGAAAGGGTTCAAGTATATATCCTGCCAACAGTAGTCAATCATATCAATAAGGCTGCTATACAGTGATGCCTGTCTCCATTACCAAACCTATTTCTCTGCCTTCAAAGTATTCATTTCAATTCCCAGTAAAATTTTAAATAATGGTCTATTTTACTAATCTTCCTGATTATCTGTACTTTCAAATAAGCCACATCTGTGCTCACAGCTGGAAAGGACTTCCCCACTGGCTGACAGCATGAAGTTCTGAAATGGTACCTAACCAAAAATACACAATAACATCTGAGGAAAGTCAAAATTATTTATGGGGGGGCGCAAGATAGAGATGGTATTACTGCACAGCTTAAAAATATGCAAAGGAGCAGTTTTGCCAATCAAGAGGATTATAATTCTCTAAGAATGCTTATGTAGAATTAATCCATTCTCTATCCACTTTTTCATAACGAATTCTGCAGGGGTTCTGCTTCTAAGAATAAAAGTTCCTTTATAAATTTATTTGCAATACAACTGTGATTATGAGTGTCAGGAAATCAATTACTGAAGATGCCCAGGCTCTTTAGAAAAAAAAGTCTTTAATAAATCTAAAAAGAACAATTTTTAAAAACAACTTATTATTTAAATCCAAAAGTGACATCAGAGACCCACAGCTTTTTAAATCTTTGACATAAAAATAGATTTTTATATAAGAGACTCTGGTTTTTGGGCGTCGTCTCCAAGTGTCCAGGTGAGTCACCTTAATCACCGGACTCTTGGCTTTCATTAAAAAAAAATGTTTCGAGGTGGCCTGGTTCAAAAGATATAAACCAAAATGTCAGCCACCACCCCCTTACAACTTCTGTTAGTACAGGCTGCTCTAATCCCTATCCTTTTAAGCTTTTAGCCAATAAATGAAGTCAGGGTTGTGATTGACAAGATTTGTTGATTTCCAGGCAATACCAAACACCCATTTCAAGTTCTGAAAAGTTTCCTTTTCCTGCTTGTCTCGCATCCGAAATTCAGTAAATATACAGCTTTCAGAAACATAAAGTGCACTTTCTCTGTACAGGATTGGGACTTGCTTCTGAGTAAACATGCATAGGATTGCACTACAACATAAGATCATAGCAGGATCTTGGTAGGCATACACATTAAACAATATTACTGATAATTATAATAAAAGTGTACATGCAAGGTTTTTTTAATTACTTGCAAATCAAATCAAATCTTTATACATAAAACTTTCGTAAAAAGAGATTATCCAAATATACAGAAGAATAAAATGCAATAAAATAGGGTAAGAAAATGCAAGATAAAATTGTTAAAACATGATATTATAAGATAAGATTGTTAAGACATAAGATTATAAAGTTCCAAAAGGAGGGGGGAAGGTTACAAGATGGCTAGGGTCAGTTCTTGGTGGGGTTTACTTGCTGCAGCACAAAATTTGGCAACACTAAAAGTAATAAATGTATTTTGGTGAGAAAGGAGTAAAGAAACAGAATGCTTCTGATCATCCTGAGGATTTCAGTAGGAGAGGTTCAATTACAATTCTACGTAAATCACAATAAAATGAATGTATAGGAGAACATGGGTCACCATTAATTGCAAAAAATTGCATATTATACATTTTATCTTTCAAATAATTTTTGGACAGAAATTTTAAAACGTGTGCATGCTGCTGTGTTATACTTTTCTAATTAAGGAGTCAAACAAGTTTAAATTTTACTAGACTGTTGAAGAGGGCAGTTTATTTGTCATATTCATAACCTGTTTTGAAAACCTTCTCAATATGAAGCTTTTCTGGGAGTAAACCTGCAATTCCACATACCTAGGAGTTAACCCCATTGAATTCAGTAGGACTTATTTTTGGGTAGACATGGTTAGGATTGTCCTGAAAATCAATGGGACTTTTGAGTGAACATAAAAAAGGATTGTGTTGTAAATCTTTCTCTCGCCCTCCGATACTATTTTTTTAAAAATAAAAGCAGTTAGGCAGGGCTTATTTAGGTGTCACTGCTTTTATTTGGCAGGAAAATAATACTTTTTAAAAAACTGTTCTGCAATGGTCAACTGATTTTAACAATAAACTATTATATGGGGTGTATGTATTTTTACATCTCCAGTGTGTGCATATATGGAGTTTTTCCAACAACTCTATGAGGTAGGGTTGCCGAATGGAAACCAAGATAGCTCACAACAAGAAACAAAGCCATTTAAAATCCAATAAACATAAAACAAGAATAAAACAGTTGCCAAACAGCTTAAAGTGGCATGATTCTGAATTTTGGATTGGGTGTGTGAAGTTCCTTATCACTAAATTGCAGTCCTGTGCATGCTCCCATTGAATACATTGGGACTTGCTTCTGAGTAAACATGCATAGGATTGCACTATAAATATCTTTACAGATTGTGTAAATAATAAACATCTTTGACATTCATGCTTATATAAATATTTCTTCATACTATGCCTTGATATGTATCTGATTTCACACTATGGTTGTAAATTATTATTTCCTCTACATTGTACTTGTGCCTTTCTTCCTTGGTGTGGTCATGATCCCCCTCTGTTGTCTTCAACCTGAGGGGCAGATTAGGCTGAGAGATTATGTGTAGCCCATGGTCACCCAGTAAATTTTGTAGCTGATTTCCATTTCAAAAAATAATTAAAATGATTTATATTCAGACAAAGTTTATGAAGTAATGCAGATCCACATATACATTTAAAGCACATCCAACTCTTATTTAAAATGCATGACTTCCCCCAAATAATCCTGGGAAGTGTAGTTTCCTCCTCACAGTTAAAGTTCCCACCACCTTTACCAAACTAGAGTTCCCATTATTCTGTGGTGAGATTCATGCGCTTCAAATATATGGGCTCCTGCTGGGAGGAAGGGCGGGATATAAATCAAATAATATATAAATAAATAAATGTTGAATGTGCTTTAAAATGGATGGTGTGGATCTGCCCTAGTATGCTATGCATTTATTAGTGAATTGAAAAGAATAATTTTTAAAGATTTTTTTTTAAACAGGGGAAGGACTGTAGCTCTGTGGTAGGGCACATGCTTTGCATGAAAAGGTCCAAAATTCAATCTCTGGTAGAGACTATTGCCTTGAATGCTGGAGGTTTAATGCTAGTCCATGTCATCAATACTGAGCTAGATAGTACCAAATGGCCTGAGTCGGTATAAGGCCGATTCCTTTGTTCCTAAAAGAGGAAAGAGACCCAAGGGCCACAGTGACTCCAAAATTTATTTATGTATTTTATTTACAACATTTATATACTGTTTTATTGTAAAAAACCTCAAAGTGGTTTATAGGAGGAATTAAAACAATAAAATTATTGGTAAAACCAGTTAAAAACAGGTATTTAAAAACATTCAAAATATGCTGAGTTTTCTGTCTTACTCATAGGAATCTTGTTGTAATTGGTATGCATTTAGGAAATCATCACAGTCTTTTTCTTTTTCTATTTGCATTTCATATACCTCTGGCTTTACTCCCTTACATCCATAGAAGTATACCCAGTGGTTCCATGAGCTTAGTTCACCCCCTTTAAACCCATCTTGTTATCTGCATGATGGTTTGTTTCTTGCCCAATAGTGGTAAAAGAGAATTCACATACTGGGAAGTGTGGCTTCAATTGCTGTTGTTCCCAAGCTACTGCCTGTGAAGGTAGACCAAACCATGTGTGTTTTCTCTCTGTCAATTATTACTCACTGGAATTGGGTTGGCTGTCAAAGTGAGTTTATAGCAGCCCAGAGTAGGCAGGAAAGAGTAGAGAATTTTCTTTACTCTTACTCACTTCTCAAACCTCTCTCTGCAGTGAAAGGTCAAGTGTGTAAAGAAGTTTGGAGCAGCCACATTAAAAGGTAAAAAGGTTACCAGGCAGGGGATTGCCAACCCTGCTTTGATATGGATATGGGTTCTATGGGACTTAGTCCTTTAGTAAGGGTGTTTAGAATTGCAGTCTTCAGGGACATCCATCTCTACTCCGTAGTGCTCCCATCTAACACCTCCACAACACTAGGCTTTCTTCCTACAGTGGCCTTCTGGAGACTTGCCTGACCTCAGGGTACTTAAACCCTTCTTGCGAGAAGCAAGTAGGCTAGATTAAGCTAGATTCAATGTTGTAACAACAACAATAATAATATTTATATCCCACCCTTCCTCCCAGTAGGAACCGAGGGTGGCATGTTCCTTACCCAGGCTCTCTAAGTAGGTGAGAAGGAATGATTCCATCACTTCAGCTGGATCTGGAAACACCCTAATTTAGCTAAGATTTCTATCTTCATTTCCAGTAAGATATTTTTTGTTTGTTTGAGTGGTATGCTCCAGTGGTTGATGCTTAATGTATCATGCTTAATAACATCACTAGGGCCTACCTCTATTACATCACTAGTGACCGCCCCATATGACATCATCAGGGCCGGTCATCAGAACTAAGGTCCAGAATTTGTTTTAAATGCTAAGAGTCAGCCATACTACTCTGTGATGCAATTAAGACTGTGCACACTGAGATAAGGACAAAGACATCTTGGAACTTTGAACATCTTATGTCAACATCTTCCAGCATATTAATTAGAAAAGTATAGCATTGTCAATATTTAAATCTTTCTGTCTTGAACTCCAGTGTTTCTCCTCACACTTTCCTATATATAGGAAAGACTGGCAATATATACTAAGGGCTCAGTCCAACCAAGCGTAGGCACAGTGACTGTATACAAAAGAGTTTCACCATAGTCAACAGAGTTCTGGAGCTTGACTAACTTGCATGATGCATAGAGGGCTGGATGAGGATGTGAGAGGCATACACAGACTACTAAAAGGAACAATGCAATTAACAAAACTTTCTTTTGTAGTCTATTACTAAAACATATGCCTAGGTATTTGAAGCCATTCACCTGCTCAAGTGGCTGGCCATTTAGTGACTAATTAGATTTTACTCTACAATTTTCCCCGCAAACCATGATTTTAGATTTGGAATAGTTAACCTGTAAGTGCTGGGCCTCACTATATTCGTGTAGGCAAGACAGCATTCTTTTTAGTCCTATCTTATTTTGTACACTGTCATAAATCTGCATAATTGGTGCTATTAACAGTTTTTATTCAAAAACATCAACTAATCAAAGCCAACAGAGGATGTTCAAAGTAGCAGCTAATCCCACAATCCACGTGTTCAGAATTCTCTCATTGCCCAGCAAGCATAAGAGACTTAATTATTTACAAGTGCATATTAAGTGACCTGAAGCCCACCTAATTTTTTATTTCACTTGTCATCAATGTCTAAATGTTATACGTAAATTTAATTAACATACTGAAGATGAACTGCAGCCTTCATGGGTCATCCTTTACCATAACAGGACAAATCAATAGAATGGTTCCTGGACTGGATTGTTTCAACACACATTTTAATGTCTCATTTCTCAGGAGTCTTTGTAGAATGACATTCCAGAACATTAATTTTTCTAAAAACTGTTGTTGTTAGGATAACTTCTGCTCTGTGACCCTTTATTTTAAAGGGGGCATGCATTTAAATAAATTTAAATGCAGATTAATACAACCTGGAGGTAGCGAACTCAATGCAAATTTTCTCTGTTTCATTTCTTTATATCAGGGGAGTGTTCCAGGCTCCTGTGAACTATTTTAGAAGTTTCAACAGAATTAAACAAATGTTCTTTTTGAAAAACCTAATTATTTGTCACAGTACAACCACTACCACTGCCACTTTGTTATGTGGAGGTTTGTAAACTGCTTCATCTGAGAAGTAATTGATTCCATTTTTATCACTTGTACCAGTTTATGTGGCTTTTCTCTTCTAGCAAGATGATAACATCTATTTGCAGCAAATTATACATTATAATTCCTCATTCAAAAGCTATAATGGAAAACAAAAATGCTAATTTATGCTGTAAACGGAAGTTGAGAATCATAATCATTCACTGTTAACATTAAAGACTAAAACTGCTCTTGCAAATAAATAATAAAATAGAATACATAAGGGTGGGAGGGGGGAGAGCAAAACCAGGAGACGAGAATTATCTGAGAACTGATGAAATAAACTGGTTTTTCATGAAGCCAAGAGGCAGAGAGGGATGAAAGAAAAGGTCAAGTTTAAAGTACAGAATAGTTTTGTTCCATAATTTATGCTCCCACAAATCTTTCAAACATGCAGTTTCTGCAAATTCCAGTTTCTCAATGAAAAATGGAAGTAGAACATGATTTCCTAAGCTGCTTAGAAAGATCAGTCCTAACAGTGAATATTTCCAACATATGACTGGTCTGTACTATAACTAGGGTCCTACGATTTCCAAACTACCAGTTTGCAGATAGCCTTCTCCTCTGTCTTGAGTGATTTTGCCTCACTTTCCATAATTAACCATAGCTGTATATAAACATGTGCACTAATGTATACCATATTTTATGTAAATCGTATGTTTTAACATGTTTTGTTTTAAAGTGCTTTAATGTTTTTGTTTGCCACCCCGGGCTCCTATTGGGAGGAAGGGTGGAATATAAATTTAATAAATAAATTCAGACATACTTCAAACCACTGTTTTCTCTGGTGTGAGAGAATCATGGTTTACATTAAACTCTGTATTTACCCATAGACAGAATAAGTGTATGCTTGGATAACAAAATGTGTGAAAGAAAAGGTGGTGTACATGGTTGTCCTCCTTTCCACTTTATCCTCACAACTACTCTGTGAGGAAGGTTAGGCTAAGAGATAGTGACTGAGCCAAGTTCATCCAGTGAGCTTCATGGCTGATTGTGGATTTCAAATTCTTTTTATCCCCCCCCCCAAAAAATTGCAGTTATTATGAGGTATTAATAAATCACCACAACAAATGAATAGACTGCTTGCTTTTAAAGTATTTAAATCTTGAATTTATCCAAGCATTTACATATGTTGCTATAAATCTTAAGTCATGTTTTACGTCTCCATCTGAAATATGCCTGGTCTTCCACTGAATGTAGTATCTGCCAGTCTAAGATCAGCTGATGAAAGACCTACAGTAGCATAATTTGTTTACAACTTATGAAACTTGAGTTCTTTGCATGATTTAGGTTTGGCACTGGAGTAGGGTTGCCAGGTCAGAAGCATCCCAAAACCTGAGATTTTAGGGGCGGGCCCAAGTGATGTCATGGGGGTGGGCCCGAGTGATGTCATGGGGCGGGTCCGAGTGATGTCACAGGGCGGGCCGGAGTGATGTCATTAAGCATCAATCACAGTAGCTTGGAGCATACAATTTAAAAAAATATCTGACTGGAAATTAAGCTAGACATCTTAGCTAAAAGATGTAGCCTGGGTAGGGTACATTTAATCTAGCCTACTTGCTTTTCGCAAGAAGGGTTTAAGTGCCTTCAGGCCAGGCCAGTCACCAGAAGGCCACTGTAGGAAGAAAGGAGCCTAGTGTTGTGGAGATGTTAGATGGGAGCATTCAGGAGTAAAGATGGATGCCCCTATGGCGGCTTTCAATTAGAGTAAGGCCCCACTCATATGGCGCTTGTTCTGCTTTTATGGTGTTTTTTGGGTGTCGGGCACCATTTTATTGATGAAGTTCTGCTTTTCAGTGGGTTTCACTTTTAGGCAGGGGTCTGGAACATAACCCGCCGTATGAGTGGGGCCCTACTTTATGTGGAAGACAGATATTAAACAGAGTAAGCATTTTCCAGTATGAAACTATAATTATGGGGAAAGCTTCAACTTCTGATATTCTGAATTATATTTTATTATGTATGACCCCCCAGTTTTGGAGCCTTCCACCCCATGCAAAAGAGTGTACAAATTTGCTTATGACATAAAATGTATGCAAATTGTATGCCAATTTGTATCTTCTTTTTGCTAGTTTAGCAGAGGCCCCAAACCACATGCAATATATTAAGCTCATCATATTCTGTGGGCACCCCTGCACACAATTCTGATTACTATCTTTTTAATAAAATAGGCACCATCAATAAATATGAAACAAGTTTAAGTTTGGAATGAGGCCTCAGACTGCAAAGTGACTGGTGCCTTTACAAACTTATATCAAGGTCTGTCTGCCTTGATAATGTGAAACCCAGTTAAGAATAGTAAGAGAATAAATCAATACTCTAAGCGGGATGGGGTGTGATGCCATCTCACTTCTTACCAGGTGGACCTTAAACCTTCTTGTGTATTTTAGTTGAATATAAAAGCCACATTACACCAGCATTGCCTGAGCCATTACGAAGCTGGAAGAGGTGAATTCCTTTTCTGCCAAGTTGTTGGACTTAGGCTTTGGAGGAAGAGGAAGGTGTCTATCCAAGTGCCTGCCTGCCTGCCACCCCTGGCAGTTCAGGCCTCGGCAATCCTAGAACATAGGATTGAAATAGGCCTGTTCTGAAAGCAGCAAACATACATGCCTGTTAATACTTCAGTCATATCAATGGCAGACTGTAAATGGACATTTAGTATTATACACATTATCATCTCGGTCCCATTGAATGACAGCAGTGAAGGGGGTTCTTTTGGCCCTGATGTGGGCTGTGGGTCACCAGAGGTGGGTTGACTGCTGTGGAGGCAACACCAAAGGGGGCACCTTTTTGAGTCACCACTTGAGAGATCACTCACCCCAGAAGGTTGGTGACAACACGTTTGATGTTTCCCTCTCATACAGACTGGCAACCTGTACCTACGGTGGGAGTCTGAGATGGTTGTCTAGTGTGATAGCCATCTGGGTGACAGTCAGGCAAGCAGAGTGATGTGCTAGGGTGAGAAGCTAGCACTGAGATGAAAGTGGTAAGAGTGCATGCTACTGTTGATTGTATCCTAGCTGGGGCAGGGGGAGTATGGGGGAAGGAAACCATCAGAGTCCTGCAAACTGAAGAGTAAATTTATTTTGCACCTGACTAATATTTCATGAGATCTTCATGTAGCTTTTTGTTTTTTACATTCTGCAGGGTGGATCTGATCTCCTTGAAAATAGGAACAACTGTGAGTACAGTTGCACAGAGAATACAGTCATGTGACCTTTGGCAGTGGAGCCTGTATTTGGCTCCATTTAAATTCAGCACTGAATGCATGCCCTGCTGCTTTTGGGTAGGATCAGTTCCACTTGTGAACTCCTGATGCATCTGGCATCAAATGTGGCCTATGGAGGGTCGACCACATTTTGATCCGGCCTGCTGGACCAAAGTGGTTTCCCAGTCCTGCGGAACAGTCATGGGCAAGAGGAGGTATGGCACCACAGTTTGGTCTGGCCAGGTGAGGAAGAGGCAGCAAGAACTTGCAGTCTGTTGTCCCTCCTGGACCACTCCCTAGTCCTTGAAATCTATGTGGAACCTGCCCTCGTAACTTCGTTGTGCTATTGTTGAATACCAGATGGGTGCACAATAAAATGACAACTTGGTCATAGATGGGAGGGATGCCCCAATCTAGCATGCATTAACGGGACCTCAGTGGGCAAGCTGGGTGAGTCTGATCTATCCCCTGCTATATACTTGGTGCAACACCAGCTTGGCTGGGGAGGGAGAGGCATCACTGATATTTAGCTGGGCTAAATGGACAGAACACTGATCTTGTTGATGAACGACCCACCCTGCTCCTTAAAAGTCTCTTGCCACAGCTGGCCATGGTGATCTCAGAGTTGGAGAACTCCCAGACTACTGGTGACTTCAACATCCATGCCAAGGCTGCCTTATTAAGGCCAGTTTGGTACTCATGGGCTCCATAACCACATGGGGCCATTTTAGCATATCACTGATCCAGCACATGTTGCACTGATCTGGTGTTTACCACTGAGGGGGTTGGTGGGGTTTCAGGATTGGTGCTGTTATTTTTATACACTTCTCATTGAATGGCCATTTCCTGGTGAGGTTTGAGTGGCAGTTCTCCCCCTGCAGGAGTAGCAGACTGATTAAAATGATCTGCCTCCGTATGGAAACTCAAGGATTCCTGAATGCTCTGGGTGAATTTCTAGCCGTCTGATGCTCCTGTTGAGGCTCTGGTCATAGAATGGCAAGATGGAGAGAGCCGTTTACAAGAGTGCCCTCTCTGATAGTGTGGAGCCTGAAAAAGATCCCACTTTTCCAATGAGCTTCAGATGATGCAGCTGATCAACAATGGCTGGCACACAAGTGGTGTAATTTTCAGAGAGAAGCCAAATGAACATGTTAGAGCACAGTTGTGCCCACCATGTGGCAAAGATTATGAAGAAAAAAAAATTCTGCCACCACTGCATCCACAGCACAGCTTCTCAGAATTAGTGAAGTCTGGATCACAGTCTGACGTCTGTCTCCACAATAAAATAGTCCGAGGTCTTGCAATGAGGGGCAATAAGCTGGCGTACTGCCAAAATAAGAAAGGTAATTAGTTCCTTGTGCAGAAGTCTTTTTCGTTCCTCACAAAAGATGGTTAACAATGCAAGTTGTGGCATACACAATACAGTTTGTTGGGTGATTGTTGAGTGATTAATCTGATTTCTTTAAATACATCAGGCCAAAATATTTTTACAAATGAATAGGTCCACTACATATGGAACACTGTTCCAACATCACTTCGACCTCTCCAGCATAGAGATGGTATTTGGGAATTTACACTATTGCATTTCTGTGATGACAAATATCATCTGTGCAGTACCTTAAGAGTATTTTCCCTAATTTTAGCCAATTTGGGCAAGGTTCTTGATAGGGTTAATTACTTGCTTTGGGAGAGAGGAGAGAGATAGGGGACTGTGAAGCTACTGGTTCTCCTTGACCTTTGATGCCATCATCCATGGTATTCTCTTGGAGCAGCTCTGGTTTTCACTTCATTCATAGACAGAATGTTACCTGGATCATAGTGTGGGGATCATATTACCTCTGTCCCCTGTTGACTCCACTGGCTCCCAGTTTGTTTCCAGGCCCAACAAAGTGCTGGTTTTGACCTATAAACAGCCTTGGATCAATGTAACTGAGGGACTGCTTACACCCATATGTATCTGCCCAAGATTTAAGATCATCTGGTTCTGGTCTCTGCGTTCTAGTTTCCTCTGCGTACCTGGAATAAAATATGTTAGACTGGTAGGCACATGGGAGAGGACCTTTTCAGCCGTGGCCCCAGGCTTTAGAACACCCTGCCCTAAAAAGCCTGCTCTACTCCCTCACTGATGGTGTTTCAGAGACTTCTAAAAACAATTCTATTCTGGATAACCTTTGAGAGAGACTGAGGGTATAGCCTGAAACTGATTTTATTATCCCCCTTTTGAGTTTTACCTCTTTTGTCCCCTTTTAATATCACTGTCCTTCATTGTTAACTATATTTCATGTATTTTTATCTATTTTAATGTTTTATTGTATTTTTATTTACTATATATGATTGTATTGTGAGTTGCCCTGAGTGCCCCATTGTGGGGTAGAAGGGCAGGACAGAAATATTTTAAATAAATAAACAAATAAATAATAGTGACTTATTATTTTGATGATAGTGATTGAAATAATTACACTCAGTTATCATAGTGTGAATGTACCAATTCAAACTTGTTAGCAAATAGCTTAGAGGATTATAGAGATGTTGAATGGAGAATGGGCTAAATTCAGTCTGGTCATTTTTTCCCCTTCCTCCACCCCCTTCAAGCACTTGAAGAACCCTCCTGATTTGCGGAGGGGGGGGCAGGGAGGGGAGATGCAACTTGCTTCCCACTCCTGATCTTTTAACTAAGAGTGGGAAGCACGTCTGAACACCAAGTACTAATTAAAAAGTATGAAGGTGCCTAAAATACTGTCTTTGATCTCTCTTGCTGTGATACTGAAAGCCAATGAGCCTATCCTATTATACACAGCAGTAAAATCGTAGATCACTGTGCCACAGTTGTGCCCTGTAAACCATGGATAATATTTCCCTATTTTCAAAGGATTTCCTACGAACTGCATGAAGAACTATTATTTTCTATTCAACCCTAACCACTTGATAGCAAATGTTTCAGATCTAAAGATCACACTACAGCAAACCCAAGTGGCTTGGCAAAAATACAATACTCGCAAGGGGCACTTGTTTTCATTGAAGCAATTACTCCTCATATACATTTTGTACTTTCATAAGAAACTTTCCAAGTCTTTTATATCAGCTGTTAATCATCAACACAGGGACTAAGGGAGGAGGAGTTTTGCAACCTGTTATTTTTGTTCTAAATAAGTTACATTTTAAAAGAGGCATAAAATTGAAGTATCTGGAATATAACCATTGTCCCCCAAATTAAATATCCTTTCTCAGTTGACCAAAAAACAAATCTCTGCCACAATGTAGTAAATCATTCTGTTGCTGCCCTTTTATATTTAATACCTTTCAGCAGTATACATTTATCTCTACACTAGCAAAGCGTATTCATTGATTTCCTATGGTCACACTGGAAGAAGGTTCTGCTTCCCTGATGATGGGTACAAAGGGTGGATGACCCCATTCTCATTGCAATGCAAACCCTGCACTTTTACATTTCTGCTAACCCACCTAAACATGTGACCAGTTAAGAAATTTGTCCTCTTCCTTCAGTGACATAGTTGTAATAATTAATATTTCTTTCTTCTCTTGCATTATGAATGCTGAATTCTAGCTCACAAAAAACAGGGGAAATATTTTAGACAATTACATTAAAAACTTAAAATTTCTAGTCGTGTACAATAAGGATGCAATCCATTTACCTGGGGGATAAGCCTCATTATACTTGACAAAACATTTTCCTTGCAAATATATATAGCGTTCTACTGTAGGATACATTCATATACTGATGGGAAGGGTGTGTTACTTTTTAATTTAATAAACTGAATGTTTTATTGTGAATTGACATCATATTCTTGTAGTGCACTGTGACGCCCTTCCCTGGCTCTCCCTGTCAGGTTCCTACCTGCTCGTGGTTACTGCCTGTCTCTAGGCACCACCAGGGACTCCACCAGTCCGGACTGTCCTTTATTTTATTTTTTCTCTCCCCACTCTAGCACAGATCTCAACAGATCCCCCTGCTAGGCAACCACCAGTCACGTCCTAATACTAGTATTCCCAGAGACTCTGAATACTGGTATTGTTATTCTCTTCACCGCTGCCACCATTTGTTACAGTTCCCCTTCAGCCTTGGTCATTACCTTACCCTCCCTTCTGGTCTGTGAAACCCCAGCCAAGGATCAGGCCTTTGGTAAACCAAATTAAGTATTTATTAAAGATAACAAAGCTAACAAGATTAACAAGATTTCTTCTTAAGGCACATAAGCATATGGTTTTACTCAATACTAATCCGAACTCCACCCCCCTCCTTCTCCACTCTCTCCTGGCAAACAACTCTCTCAAACCCCACCAAGCAACCCACTCTTTCTCTTCTCCCCCCAGATTCCACTCTCACTCTTCCTTTTATACGTTCAGCCATTTTAAACACTCAGCCAATCATCTAGCATTCTACTGCCCATTCACTCCCCCTCCTCTTTCACTCCACTTACCATGTATCTTCTAAACAACCAACACTTACCATATATACACTAATATAGGAACATCACATTTCCCCGCCCCTTAAAACAACGGCAGAGTATTATTCCTGTTCCAGGATTTATACGTCGTGTTAACAAATAAAAGTCTCTATGGGGAAAATGTCTTTCTTTGTTCCTCCGTCTGGTCACGTCACTGCAGTCCCAGCCACTTGCCTGGAAAGTACATCGGCCAGTACATTGTCCTTGCCTTTTATGAACTGGAAGTCCACTTGATAGTCCTGTAGGGCCCAGGACCACCTCTGCAGCATAGTGTTATGGTTTTTCATAGTCTGCAACCATAATAAGACCCGATGATCCGTAGTCACTGTGAATCTTCGTCCCCACATGTATGGGCGCAACTTGTTCAGTCCCCACACGACCGCTAGGCACTCCTTCTGGACCGACGAATAGTTTTTCTCCCTCGGCGTCAGCTTGCGACTCAGGTACGCCACTGGATGTCTGGTGCCTTCTCTCTCCTGTAGCAAGACGACTCCCAGCGCGAGGTCCGATGCATCTCTAGCCACGATGAATGGTTTCTCATAGTCTGGTGCTATTAATATGGGTCCTTGGCACAAGGCTTGCTTCAGTAGATCAAAAGCCTTCTGACATTCATCCGTCCATACCACACGCTCAGAACACTTCTTTTGTTAATTCATGCAAGGGGATAGGCCGCAATTGCACTGCCTCTACCTTGCTCCATAAGGGGGTGGTTTTCCCACTCCCCACCTTATGTCCTAAATAGATTACTTCCTTTAGTCCAAACTGGCATTTCTTAGCTTTTATTGTGAGGCCTGCTTTTCTTAAGGCCTCCAATACTGTTGTCAGGTGTTGGACATGCTCAGGCACTGACTTGCTAAAAATGGCCATGTCATCGATATAGGCCACTGCAAAATCTGACATGCCTCGCAACACAGTATTGATTAGCCTCTGAAATGAACTTGGTGAGTTCCTTAGTCCCATGGGTAAAGTCACAAACTCATATAACCCATCTGGTGTACTGAAGGCAGTTTTGGCTCTGGATTGCTCGTCTAGTTCCATTTGCCAAAATCCTTTACAGAGATCTAGTGTAGAGATAATGGTTGCTGCCCCCAATAACTCTAACATTGCGTCTACCCTAGGCATAGGATACGCATCTGGGACAGTAATTTTATTGATTAGCCGATAATCAATGCAAAACCTTGTCGTTCCATCTTTTTTCGGAACCAGGACAATACTTGAGGCCCAGGGACTGATGGATTCCCTGATCACTCCTAATTCCAGCATATCTTCCACCTCCTTTTTGATCTCAATCAAAACTTCCCATTCACACAGTACGGAACAGATCTGATTGGCGCATGATCTCCAGTATCAATGGAATGTATAACTATACTGGTTCGGCCAGGTTTGTTGCTAAAGAGATTCCTATAGGTTTTCAAAACTCTCAGAATCTCTTCTTTTACTTCCTCCTTCACCTCCTCTGACCATTCCACTTGATCTACCCCTCCTTTGTCTTTGCTTTCCTGTACCAAATCTGGATGTTCAGGCCCACTTCCCTCAGGGAATAAGGTAACTTGCAACACCTGTGCATCCCTGGTATGGTAAGGCTTTAACATATTTACATGAACCACTTTGCTTTTGTTTAATTGGGCTGTGGTGATTACATACGTCACTGTGTCAAGCCTTTCTCTGATGGTATATGGTCCTTCCCAGTTAGCCTGTAATTTGTCATGTTTCCTGGGTATGAACGCCATAACCATATCTCCCACGAATACACTGCCTTGATCCGTCAGCACTTCATGAGGAAAACCCAGCCTCATAAAGATTTTTAATAAAGCCTCTGCCACTACAGGGGCTTCTACAGATCTTAGTGCTTCTGCGTCTGGGTACCTGGTGGCAAAATCCACCACCACCACTAGATATTTCTTGCCATGCCTTGTGGGTTTGGAAAAAGGGCCCACCAAATCTATTCCCACTCTATAAAAGGGTTGTCCAATTATAGGAAGGGGCTTTAAGGGTGCCTTAGTCTTTACTCCACTTTTTCCCACCTTTTGGCATATTCCACAAGATAGACAATGTTGTTTTACATCTTTGGAGATGTTTGGCCAATAATAGTGTGCAGCCAATCTCCTCTTGGTCTTTTTTATTCCCAGATGTCCTGCACATGGGACATCGTGGGCTACCTCTAGCAATCTGGTTCTGTATTTGCTAGGTACTATCAATTGCTTCACTGGTTCACATTCATCCTTTCTCTCAGCAGGCATCCACAGTCTATATAAAATCCCATTTTCACACACAACTTGATTCCTCAGTTTGTCAGTGAAAGGAATCTGTTGGGTCAGAGCTTGTTCCTTTATCTGCTTCAAACTTATATCTTTATGCAGCTCTTCCCTGAATTGCTCTGCTTCTTTCTTATCAGAGACCACTTGATACAGTTTGTCTCCTTCAGCAGGCCTGCTAGTGGTTGCTATGGTGACCTGAGGCTGGTTAACAGATTCCACCCTGTTTGTTTCAGCCCCCCTTAATATGGCTTCTTTTTCTCTGCCAATTTGCTGTCTGGTCACTACATAGATCTTTCCTTGGGCTCCCATTACATCTCTTCCCAGTATTACTGGTTCTTGTTGCTGGGCATTAATGCCTACTTTATATCCGCCCTCTCGGCCTCTCCAAGTCATTTCCACCAGGGCCACAGGCAAACTTTCTGGTTGACCCCTCACTCCTTGGATAGTCACAGTTTCCTGAGGTAATATTACCTCAGATTTTATTAAATCTGGCCTCAGTAATGTCTGAGCGGCACCAGTATCAAGCAATGCCCAATAATTTGCCCCTTGTACACTCACTTCCTCTCTCAGACTTGAATCAAGGTCTGTTACTTCTGTCCAGTTTATCTGGCATAACTGAACCTTTTTCGCTGTTTCTAAAGCCTTGGGCTCTGTTTTCACTGCCCTTGTCTGAGCAGGATTACTAATGGGGTTGGCAACCTCACATTGAAAACGTAGGTGCCCCGGTCTGCCACATTTGTAGCATAATTTCTCCTCACTTTTAGGGTACACAGATCCACTCTGGGGTGTCCTGTGCCCTTCAGATTTTACTGGAGAACTCACTCGCTGTGGTACCACATCCCTTCTGCCAGCATTATATGGTCTGGGTTTAAAATCTCTTGATGTTTTCCCTACCCAGCCAGTTCTGTTGGAGGTGAAGTGATCCGCCATCTCTGCGGTCTCCTGCACCGATGTAGGGGAACGGTCTTTGACCAGGAGCCTTATTTCTGGTGGTAACTGATGGTATAATTGATCCAATATCATGAGGTTTTTCACCTCCACAGACTGAGCTTTTGCACTTGTCAGCCATTTCCCAAATATGTCCATCAGTTTTGCCCCCAGCTCCACGAAAGACCTCCCTGTCTGTATCTGGCAGTTTCTGAAAAGCTTTCTAAAATAATCAGGCCCCAGTCTGAATCTTTTAAACACTGCTTCTTTGAATTCAGCATAGGTGACGGGCCTGTCTGAGGGGAAATATTGGTATACCTCAGCCAATTCCCCTTTGATCAGGTTTGATAAATACTGCATGTATTTATCTTCAGGTAGCCCCCACAACTGAGCTGCTTTTTCAAAGGTTGTGAGATAAATTTGAGGATCTTCACCAGGCTCATAGACAGCAAAGTCCTTTGGAGTAATTTTTATTTTTGCTCCATCTCTCTCTTTCCTTGTCTCCTCAGAGTGAAATTTCTCTCTATCAAATTTTAACTTTTCTACTTGTAATTCAGCATCCAATGCTCGTTGCTTCTCCCTCTCCTCAAACCCCAATCTCATTCTCTCAATTTCCAACTCCCTCTGTTTTTCCTTCTCTGCACCTTCCATCCTCAATCTCTCAGCTTCCAACTCCCTCTGCTTGTCTTTCCCATCAGCTTCCATCCTCAATCTCTCAGCTTCCAACTCCCTCTGCTTGTCCTTTTCCTCAGCCTCCCATCTTAACTTCTCTCTCAAGTACTCTATATAAGTGGGATTGCTTAAATATCCTTCTGGGGTCTCTTCCCTGACAGGTTGTTTTTGCTGGGCAGTTACAAATCCTATAAGTGCTACCCTCAATTCATCTACCCCTTTACCCTCGTGAGGTAAATTGAATGTTATGCACTTCTCCACCAGCTCCTCTCTTTTCATTTTTATGTATTCAGCCATGGTGTTTGAGTTCACTCACTCTTTGCCACACACTCTTTGCCAGTCACTCTCACAAGAAATCTTGTTTTGTTATTTCTGTTTGCCACACCACTGTTCTGGATTCTCTAGTATTCGTATCTGGATTCTCTGTTGTTCGTATCCCACCGCTACTGCCACCACATGTGACGCCCTTCCCTGGCTCTCCCTGTCAGGTTCCTACCTGCTCGTGGTTACTGCCTGTCTCTAGGCACCACCAGGGACTCCACCAGTCCGGACTGTCCTTTATTTTATTTTTTCTCTCCCCACTCTAGCACAGATCTCAACAGATCCCCCTGCTAAGCAACCACCAGTCACGTCCTAATACTAGTATTCCCAGAGACTCTGAATACTGGTATTGTTATTCTCTTCACCGCTGCCACCATTTGTTACAGTTCCCCTTCAGCCTTGGTCATTACCTTACCCTCCCTTCTGGTCTGTGAAACCCCAGCCAAGGATCAGGCCTTTGGTAAACCAAATTAAGTATTTATTAAAGATAACAAAGCTAACAAGATTAACAAGATTTCTTCTTAAGGCACATAAGCATATGGTTTTACTCAATACTAATCCGAACTCCACCCCCCTCCTTCTCCACTCTCTCCTGGCAAACAACTCTCTCAAACCCCACCAAGCAACCCACTCTTTCTCTTCTCCCCCCAGATTCCACTCTCACTCTTCCTTTTATACGTTCAGCCATTTTAAACACTCAGCCAATCATCTAGCATTCTACTGCCCATTCACTCCCCCTCCTCTTTCACTCCACTTACCATGTATCTTCTAAACAACCAACACTTACCATATATACATTAATATAGGAACATCACATGCACCACCTTTCCATTGTTTCCTCTGAGGCATGGAGACCCACAAGACGCAGTCATGGCCACCAGCTTGGATGGCTTTAAAAGAAGATTAGACAAATTCATGGAGGACAGGGCTATCAATGGCTACTAGCCGTGATGGCTGTGCTCTGCCACCCTAGTCAGAGGCAGTATGTTTCTGAAAACCAGTTCCCGGAAGCCTCAGGAGGGGAGAGTGTTCTTGCACTCGGGTCCTGCTTGCGGGCTTCCCCCAGGCACATGGTTGGCCACTGTGAGAACAGGATGCTGGACTAGATGGGCCACTGGCCTGATCCAGCAGGCTCTTCTTATGTTCTTATGATACATTTTACTACACAAAGTTTAAAGATGTATATCCTGTTTTAGATGTAGATAGTTTTATTGAACTGAACAATGAATACTTGTAATAGTAACTTGCCTGATTGCTTGAGGCAAATAAAAAATCATCTCTAAGCTCCAGATGCACAAGCTTTTGTAATCCAAAAGAGTTACTTGTGTACATATGCTTCCATTCCAGCTGCTGACATAGGTACAGTACGTAGGCTAGAAACTTTTGGAGATCAGTACTCAAAAAGGAATAATTGCTGAAAGACAACTGCCACCACCTTTTCCTATACAGTACACCACAATGGCAAATTAACACAAACAACAGTAATATTCAAAAATAGTTCTAATAAGGACATAGATTATTTTGGCTCTTTTTACAAAGCTTTTATTACCTTCTATCAGTAATTTTAGACTAAGACTTAGTTAAGCATTAAGCTAAGTAAAATATGCTTGTAGGAGACCAAGCAATCCTTTCTTACCCAGACAACAAACAGACATGCAAAAGCCACAGCAGAAGAATTGCCCTTTCGCAACAGAAAGACTGAGCGCCAAGAGCAGACAGCAGCCACCAAGAAAAAAATAATGTTACACAAAGGCTGCACTGCCACCACTCTTTCTGTATCTGAAACTCCTGGCAGAAAACACTTAACTCTAGAGGCAGTCTAGCCCATCAAAGCTGCTTCCATGTTTTCTGATGAAGACAAGAACTAGGACTGCCAAGTCAGAAGCATTCCAAACCCTGAGATTTCAAAAGCAGGCCCTAGTGAAGTCATGGGGGCATGCCCTGGTGATGTCATAGGGGGAGGGTCCTAGTGATGTCATGAGGACAAGCCATATGATGTCATTAAGCATGACACATTAAGCATCAACCACAGTTGCTTGGAGCATAACACTCACACACACAAAATTCTCTGACTGGAAAATAGAATTCTTAGCTAAATGAGGGCGTTTCCAGGTCCAGCAGAAATGACGGGATCATTCCTTCCCACCTGCTTATACAGAGCCTGGGTAAGGAACATTTAATCTAGCCTACTTGCTTCTGGCAAGTAGGGTTTAAGTGTCCTCAGGCCATGCCAGTCACCAGAAGGCAGTTGCAGGAAGAAAGCCTAGCATTGAGATGTAAGATGTAAGCACTCAGGAGTAAAGGTGGATGCCTTGAAGAATGCAATTCTAAACACACTTACTAAGGCACTAAGTCCCATAGAACCCAACAGGACTTACTTCTGAGTAGATATTGTTAGGATTGTGCTGTTGGTAAGGCTTGACTAGGGATCCTCTGCAAAAATGTTCATATCAAAGCAGGGTTGGCAACACCCTGCCTGCCTTTTAACCTGGCTGCTCCAAATTTCTTTACAGACTTGACCCTTCACTGCAGAGAGAGGTTTGAGAAATGAGTAAGAATAAAGAAGATTCTCTGCTCATTCCTGCCTACTCTGTGGACTGCTATAAACTCACTTCCACAGCCAACCCAATTCCAGTGAGTAATACTGACAGAGAGGAAACACACATGGTTTGGTCTACCTTCACAGGCAGTAGAGTGGGAACAACAGTAATTGAAGCCACACTTTCAAATATGTGAATTCTCTTTTACTACTATTGGGTAAGAAACAAACCACCATGCAAATAACAAAATGCATCATCGGTGGGTTTAAGGGGGTTGAGCTTACTGCATGGAACTACTGTTGCTGCTTCTAGGGATGTAAGGGAGTAAGGTCAGAGGTAAATGAAATGCAAATAGAAAAAGAAAAACAAAAGACAGTGATGATTTCCTAAATGCAATACCATGCCAACCACAACAAGATTCCTACGAGTAAGACAGAAAACTCAGCATCCCACAACCAGTCAGGGTTCCTAACCAAAAAGCAAAACTAAAAAATCCTGGCAGCCAGTTAGCCTAGGTTACAGAAATCCCCATGCAGCAGCACCTTACCTGGGGAATGCAGTTAGTGCAGAATGCTGTGGCACAATTGCTGACATGAGTTAGACCCTATCAGTACATAATATCTCTGCTCTGAAATTTGTACTGGTTGCAGATTTCCTACCAGTCCAAGTTCAATGTTACAAGTTCTACATAATATTTGTTCTGCTCGTGTAAGAAATTGATCATTTAGTGTGGCAGTCCTTGCACATTGGAACTTCTTGCCTGTTTACATTAGGCAGGCACTTTATTGTACTCATTTTGGCACCTGCTAAAAACATTTTTGTTTAGGCAAGCATACCCAAGTATGTAGAAGCTATTATGTTTTTTATCTGTTTTAACTCATTGTTGGTTATTTAATCTGAATGTTTTTAAATACCTGTTTTTACCTGTTTTTGCCAATAATTTTGTTTTAATTCCTTCTATTAAACTGCTTTGAGGTTTTTTTTACAATAAAGTGGTATATAAATGTTGTATATAAATGCATAATAAATTTCGGAGTCACTGTGGCCCTTGGGTCTCTTTCCTCTTCTAGGAATCTGCCTTATACCAAGTCAGGCCATTTGATACCATCTACCTCAGTACTGATGCTATGGATTAGCACCGGCTCTCCAGGATTGCAGGCAACAGTCTCTACCAGAGATTGAATTTTGGATCTTTGCATCCAAAGCATGAGCCCTACCACTGAGCTACAGCCCTGTTTAAAGAAGTATCTTTTAATATTGTTCTTTTCAATTCACTACTGAATGCACAACATACTAGGGAAGATCATTCATTTAAAGCTCATTCAACATACATTTGAAGCACATGAATCCCACCACAGAATAATGGGAACTGTAGTGAAGGGTGATGGGAACTATAATTGTGAGGGGGAAACTACACTTCCCAGGATTCTTTGGGGGAAGTCATGCACTTTAATTGCGGATTGGATGGGCTTTAAATGTATTCTGTGGATCTGTATTACTTAATAAACTTTGCCTGCATATAAATCATTTTAGTTAAATTTTTAAATGGAAATAAACTACAAAATTTACTGGGTGACCATGGACTACACATCATCTCTCAGCCTAATCTGCCCCTCAGGTTGAAAACAACAGAGTGGGATCATGACCACACCAAGGAAGAAAGGCACAAGTACAATGTAGAGGAAATAATAATTTACAACCATAGTGTGAAATCAGATACATATCAAGGCATAGTATGAAGAAATATTTATATAAGCATGAATGTCAAAGATGTTTTTTATTTATACAACCTGTAAAGATATTTATAGTGCAATCCTATGCATGTTTACTCAGAAGCAAGTCCCAATATATTCAATGGGAGCATGCACAGGACTGCAATTCAGTGATAAGGAATTTCACTCACCCAATTCAAAATTCAGAATCATGCCACTTTAAGCTGTTTGGCAACTTTTATTCCTGTTTTATGATTATTGGATTTTAAATGGCTTTGTTTCTTGTTGTGAACTGCCTTGGTTTCCAACCCTACCTCACAGGGTTGTTGGAAAAATTCCATATACACACACACTGGAGATGTAAAAATACATACATCCCATATAGTAGTTTATTGTCAAAACCAGTTGGCCACTGCAGAACATTTTGTAAAGTATTAGTTTACTGCCAAATAAACGCAGTGTCACCTAAGTAAACCCTGCCTTGTTATGTGCCTTCAAGTCAATTATGACTTATGGCGAGCCTATACATCAGTCACCTCCAAGAGCATCTGTCATGAACCACCCTGTTCAGATTTCATAAGTTCAGATCTGTGGTTTCCTTTATGGAATCAATCCATCTCTTGTTTGGTCTTCCTCTTTTTCTACTCCCTTCTGTTTTTCCCAGCATTATTGTCTTTTCTAGTGAATCATGTCTTCTCATTTTGTGTCCAAAGTATGATAACCTCAGTTTAATCATTTTAGCTTCTAGTGATAGTTTTGGTTTAATCTGTTGTAACACCCAATCATTTGTCTTTTTTGCAGTACATGGTATGCGCAAAGCTCTCATCATCATTTCAAATGAGTTGATTTTTCTCTTATCTGCCTTTCACTGTCCAACTTTCACATCCATACACAGAGATCAGGAATACCATGGTCTGAATGATCCTGACTTTAGTATTCAGCAGAGCTTGGAAAAGTTACTTTTTTAAACTACAACTCCCCTCAGCGCAATCCAGTGGCCATGCTGGCTGGGGCTGATGGGAGTTGTAGTTCAAAAAAGTAACTTTTCCAAGCTCTGGTATTCAGTGATACATCTTTGCATTTGAGGACCTTTTCCAGTTCTCTTATAGCTACTCTCCCCAGTCTAGCCTTCTTTTAAGTTATTGACTATTGCCTCCATTTTGGTTAACGACTGTGCCAAGGTATTGATAATCCTTGACATGTTCAATGTCCTTGCTGTCTCAACTTTAAAGTTACATAAATTTTCTGTTGTCATTACGTTGGTCTTCTTGACGTTCAGCTGTAGTTCTGCTTTTGTTAGAGTGTTGGACTACGACCTGGGAGACTACACAGCCCCCACACAGCCATGAAGCTCACTGGGTGACCTTGGGCCAGTCACTTCCTCTCAGCCTCAGAAGAAGTACCAGAGAAATACCACTATCCATGAAAAGGGTCACCATAAGTCTGGATCAATTTGAAGGAAGGCCAACAGTGTTTGCAAACGTTAACTTTCATCAGCATTCGTTTCAAATCATTACTGGTTTCTGCTAGTAGTATGGTATCGTCTGCATATCTTAAATCATTGATATTTCTCCCTCCAGTTTTCACACCTCCTTCATCTTGGTTCAATCCTGCTTTCCGTATGATATGTTCTGCATACAGATTAAACAAATAGGGTGATAAAATACACCCGTCTCACACCCTTTCCAATGGGAACCAATCGGTTTCTCCATATTCTGTCCTTAAAGTCGCCTTTTGTCCAGAGTATAGGTTGCACATCAGGACAATCAGATGCTGTGGCACCCCCATTGCTTTTAAAGCATTCCTTAGTTTTTCATGATATACACAATCAAAGGCTTTGCTGTAATCTATAGAGTACAGGATGATTTCTTTCTGAAATTCCTTGGTCCGTTCCATTATCCAATGTATGTTTGCAATATGATCTCTTGTGCTTCTTCCCTTTCTAAATCCATCTTAGACATCTGGCATTTCTCACTCCATCTAAGAGCCTTTGTTGTAGAATCTTAAGCATTACTTTACTTGCATGGGATATTAAAGCAATAGTTTGATAATTACTGCATTCCCTGGGATCCCCTTTCTTTGGAATTGGGATGTATATTGAACGCTTCCAGTCAGTGGGCCATTGTTTAGTTTTCCACATTTGTTGACAATTTTTTGTCAAAATTTGGACAGATGCAGTTTCAGTAGTCTGTAGCAACTCTATTGGTATGCCATATGTTCCTGGTGATTTGTTTCTTCCAAGTATTTTAAGAGTATCTTTCACCTTATATTCTAAAATTTCTGGTTCTTCATTGTACCGTTCCTCCTTGAATGAATCTGTCATCCTTGCATCTCTTTTATAGAGTTCTTCATTGTATTGCTTCCACCTTCCGTTTATTTCATCTCAGTCAGTCAGTGTGTTCCCCTGTTGATTATTCAACATCCCAACTCTTGGTTTAAATTTCCCTTTAATTTCTCTAATCTTTTGGAATAGGGCTCTTGTTCTACCATTTTTGTTGTCCTCTTTTATTTCTATACAGTAACTATTGTAATAGTCCTCTTTGTCCCTATGTACTAGTTGCTGTATTGTTGCTTTAGGGTTCTAACCGTGTTTCTGTCTCCTTTTGCTTTTGGAAGACTTCACTTATTGACTAAAGACCTGAAAGGGCAGGGATTAAAGCAGTGGGTACTAGCAGAAGTTGCAGGGAGAGCGGCTGACATTTTGGTTTATATCTTTTGAACCAGACCACCAAGAAACTTAATTTTAAAAAAATGAAAGCTAAGAGTCCAGAGATTAAGGTTACTCACCCAGAGACCCAAAGAGGACCCCCAAAAGCCGGAGTCTCAAGGTGAAAACTGGAGACCTGACAACCCTAACCAGAACTCAGGAAAGCAAACACCTTTGTACTACATTTTTTTCATAGGGCATTGCTAATGGCAAAAGCCTGACACAGTTTCCTACTTGAGAGAGAGCTGGGATGAAAAGCCACTATTGGCACTGTTCCACATCTACACAATGTACATACAAGAGCCTCAGAGGAAGGGAGAAGCGGCAGAGCTCTGCTAGGGTAGCCTGACTTGGGCAACCACTCCTGAAATTATAGTTTTAGTGCCAAAATAAGTTCAAATAATGAGTGGGAAGAATCTTGTCTATTCCACCTCATTTACTTATAGGATTATGTTGCTCTGGAAGAGTGTTACTTGAAGTGAACTAAATAAATGGGTAAAGCACTTAATTTAAGATCAGAAAACCAGTGGCTGTGATGGGGGCGAAACAGGTTACACAGAATCATTTTTAAGCAGATAAAAAAATGGAATCCTCCATCAAGATTTTTAAAAGCTCAGTATATGATGGCATACCAAATATACTTGCAATCACAAATCCTACACTACAGAGTACAAATGAATTATAGTTTTATGTCAGTTCAAAGTTCAACACTGTAGCAATCTACAGATTTATATCAAAAGCCTCACTTTTAACAATATTACAAACAATCAATACAAACAATATTACAACAATCACAAAATACACAGGCAAGGCAATGTGAGAAAACTTAACTGGGCATTTTAATCTATACAGTATTTTGTTATAACAGATAAGAGTGGTCAGAGATACAAAGAGGCACTGCTGGTATTTGTAAGGGACAATCCTCAGTCTGGTTAAGCTGTTGGACTATGACTTGGGAGACCAGGGTTCAAGTCCCCACACAGCCATGAAGCTCACTGCCTCTCAGCCTCAGAGAAAGGCAATGGTAATCCACCTCTGAATATCGCTTACCATGAAAACCCTATTCATAGGGTTGCCTAAGTCGGAATCAACTTGAAGACAGTCAGTTTCCTTTCCAAGCTTTATCAAAGTAGTCTTAATCCAAGAACATTTTCTGAAGCTTTCCAAATTAAACTAAAGTAACTAAACATAGGACTTAGACATGCAAACGTAGCCAGTAGTACTTATTTTGTTGCTAGGATCAGAGACAAGTAGGCTTAAAAAAATAGTGAAGCAGAACCTTACGAGTCCTTAATTTTTAGACACCCTGTGGCGTAGTGGTTAGAGTGTTGGACTACGACCTGGGAGACTAGGGTTCAAATCCCCACACAGCCATGAAGCTCACTCAGTGACCTTGGGCCAGTCACTGCCTCTCAGCCTCAGAGAAAGGCAATGGTAAACCCCCTCTGAATACCGCTTACCATGAAAACCCTATTCAAAGGGTCACCATAAGTCAGAATTGACTTGAAGACAGTCCAATTCCATTTTCAAGAAGAAATATCTGACCATGTTTTTTCTTGCATCATTGATCAAACTCTATACAGTAAATCATTGGTTCTCTCAGTATGAGGTAGACCACAACAAGATCCTAGGAGAAGTGCAAATATCTTCTAGGCTCTTTCCTAAGCACTTTCATTTGGGATAGAAGTCTAAATACCACCCTTCTCCCTCTCCATATAAGTACAACAGGGAGAAAGACCCTTTCCTTCTGTCAGTGGTCAAGCATTATCAACAAATGGGGCTGTCAGCCTTTTTCCTAAGGTCATCTTCTCAGGCACTGCCTTGAGTGCCCTCACCAAATGAGGTGAGGCAGGTACAGCCTTGTAGCTGGGGGCAGGGAATGGGGACACCCACCCCTAGAGCTATGCTTCACCCCCCTCCCGTATTTTTGGGGGGAAATTATCTTTTTAATTTGTGATATGATAGACAGTGACAACCTCCATTTAAAGAATGATAGCTCATTTTAAGGACAGGAGCAATTTAACAATACAACCCTCTGAAAAATTCAGTGAGTAAGGAGGGATGAGAGTACAACAAAAACCTCATCTGGAAGAGCCTCCAAAAGTCTGCTCACTCAAGATCTTCCCTGACTGAGGATGGATTTTTCATTATCACAATCACTCTATAATTACTTAAGTGATCCTGAAAAAAACAGTCTGTATAGTAACATGACCCTTGAAGAGTTAAATATTAGAACTTTGTTTTACGGGTGAGAGTTAGACTGCACCCTTTGTACTTCTCTTTGCTCTGCTTTTCCCTGTCAGATTCAGTTGCATTCTCTACCCAGCAAGCAATAAAGAAGCATGTTTGTTTGCCTGCAGTAAGAAGTAGGAATAGAAATATTGCTGGAATAGAAATATTGCTGTGTACACTGCAGATAGCTAGCTGGCTGGCTGGCAACTTAGGCTGTAACTCAGACCTAATTTCTGATTTTCTCACTATGTGCAGCTCAGCATGAGGCTTTTTCAGGCTTTTTGATCAGAAAAATCAATCCAGCAGCCAGTAAAAAAAATAAAATCCATCTGCTTTCTACAATTAGCTTCCAATCGTTTAGTTTGTCCTATATATTTTTTATTTATTTATTTATATCCCGCCCTTCCTTCCAGCAGGTGCCCAGGACAGCTATATATAGCAGCTAGTTTAAATGTTTTCCCTTGATTGTCCAACAGGAAGGAAAATCTATATGTCAGGAAAAAGACTAAAAGGAGGGACTCTCAAGGAGGAGAGTCAACACACTATGAAGTATTTATTTTCTCTCCGCCCTTCCCTAATCTGTAGTATGGAGAAGTTTTTTTCTCAGGTGGATTTTAAAACTGAGATATGCAGTGCAGTATCAAACTCAAGCTCAGGAGCTCACTGTTATTATCAAAGAGGTTCAATTCATGAATAATTAGAACACAGGGATCATCATTCATCAAAAGGGTCCTTAAACAGGGATAGACCGCCGTGTGGAAGAGGACTGTAGCTACAGACAAAGTCAAGCTTTTGAGTCTGGCATTCCTGGTGACCTCTTTAAAAAGGGTGAGACAATTTAACACATTAAAGTTACATTAGTGTAACTTTGCGCACACTAAGGATAGAGGAAGAGTGAGGGGGAAGATCACTTCCTTTCCTTTCCTTTCCTGGCTTGGCCCTCACATCCTCTTCACTAGTGAAGGGGGGATTGGCTAGCGCTATGCACTTCTTCCTCCCAAATGTCCCACTTAGAAATGTGACTGTTCCACCTAAAAAAGGCAGGCTGGCTACAGGGCTGGGCAGACAGCAACTAGAAAAGACCCCTTTCCAGTGGTACCACTCTGATTGTGGTATGGTCTCCCTAGGGAGGATGCCACATTGGCAGCCATGTTATCTTTTCAGCACCAGGCAAACACCTTTTTATTCTCACAAAAACGTTCTAAAAGGTTTTTGCTATTTTTATATATTTTGTATTGTCATCTCTGCTAGCATAGATTTTCTACTGTGCTGTTTTACTGTTTCACATTTCATCTGAATGCATTATTATATATTTTATTGGTGTGTTTTTTAATTGTAAACACCTAGACAACTTCAGTTCTTGAGTGGTATCAAAATGCATAAATCTGGGGTCCCCAGACATCCCTTTTGGTGTCTATGAAGGCCCCCTGCCCCTCCCAATTTTTTAAAAAAGCATTTATTGTTTGGGAGGGAGAGTTCTTTGGTAGGGGTGGTTGCCTGGGGTTTTGCGGGGTAGCCTACTTTTTGTCAAACATTTATTTTTTGTGAGGTATAGGTGTTCTGCTTGTTATTTGAGGGAGACTTCTGAGCATGATCAGTTTTCCTTCTGGGAAATGGATATTTTTACATGGCCATGATAGTTTTAGATTTCCAAATGTACTCCTAGGCCCCAAAAGTTTGGGTAACCCTCAGGGACAGCCTTAGGGGTTGGCGAGCTTGGTGGTCAACCAGGGCACCAAGCTGAGGGAGGTATCAGACTAAACTGAGGGGGAAGCCAAGTTGAGCTCAGTGGCTGTTTTTTTAATGTACTGTCTGCAGTGAGGTAGGGTGGTAAAAAGCAAATGTAAACTTCCCCCCCCCAAAAAAAAAAGTTCTACAGGCCCTTTGGATACTAACTGCAAAAATGATCTTCCTTCAATTAGCTTTAAAATTATTTTTTTTCAATTTCCACTTTGATATCATTTGCGCTAGGTAAAAATCATTGGAACATACTTCAAATATTATAAACACTATCAACACTATATGAACAATAATAAAATAAACCTGGAAGAGGTCAGCTGAATATCTTTTTATGTATAACTTTTATTTTATTATTTTTAAAGATAAAATAATGGATACTCTAAAATAAAGAATGCTTACCAAAAGATAGAAATTACTACTACTACAAAAAAAGTTATTAAAAGTAAAAGCTATGACAGCTGAGGAGGGGATGTTGGAGGTCAGGTAGGAGAACATGCAGCAGGAGCCATTTTGTGTGAGTGCTCAGCATAATAAAGAATATAGGCTTACAACTCCATGGGCCTACAAATCCATGAGTGTCATCCTTTTGAGAGCCACACATACCACATGACAGACACTTCACTGGGATCCTAGAACTAGAGCAAGAGTGCATTGAAAGCAGATCAGAAAATAAGAAGTAGCTTGCTCTGGGTCCTTTTCATAGGCATTGCTGGGGGAAGCAGGGTCTGTTACACTGCTGTGTTTTGCATTCCTGCACAGGCCACACAGTTTAGTAAAACTGTAAAGTTGCAAGGCTGCCCAGAGGGGGCAACTGGGGTATTTTGCCCCGACCCCCACAAAGCAAGCCCCCGTCTCAATTCCTGTGTATACCATTGGCCTGTACCCTGACCCTGCCACAATGCTCACCAAACTTCTTAGTATTCTGTTTAAAGTTTTCATAAAAAGAAGAAATGGCATATTAGAGTGTAAGATGACACTGAATCTCACCATGCCACCAATTATTTAGCTAATAATTACCTGGTTATTAATTACTTTCCGGAGTAAAGAAATGGTGCTAACTAGAAAGGCACGGAGAGCCCTTGGGATTTCACCTCCTCCTGAGAGTTTACCACTGAACGGGCAGAGGGAAAGGAGAGAGCTGGAAAAGCGTAGTCCCCTGTCTTCTGTGCACACCCCATCTAAGAGGCAGCTAAATCAAACGAGGATCACTCACTTCTTTACACCAGCACCAGTAGACAGGATAGTTGATGAAGACCCCATATACACCCCAAGCTTACCTCTTGATTGGTGCTTGGACCTTAAGGGCAATACTCAAGCACCAAATAAGGAGTATTCCTCATTAAATTTGGCAGCAGAGATAGCACTTATTGAGAACACAGTAATGGCAGGGTTAACTCAATCTCCTAATAAAGTCACTCAGATAAAAGAACTGATGCTGAAGCAACTCTCAGAGCTAGCCGCTAGTGAGATGAAAGCAAAAAAGGATGAGGCTTCTGAGCAGTACGAGAAATCAAACAGTAACAACTTATCAATTGAAGAATGGCTGTATATGTTGACAAGAGATATCGTTCATGTCAAATCCTTCTTGGCGGAATGTAATAATCTATTAACAACGTTGGTGGAAATACATAAAAAGAAAGCATTCGCTCCCATAGAAAAGAGCCCGATAAGGAAGCCAATTTACGCCAGCCCTGTAAGAAAGAAACCTCCCACATTAAAAAACAAGACCTGCATATGCGGAAATAAGAAGAAGAGGTGGACTAACATCAAAAAGAAGAACAAAAATCTTAAAAATGTAAAGGCCCCTAGTTACAAGAAAACTCTTCAATCTTTTAGGGAAGAGACCTAGGCAGAAAGAAGAACAAGAACTTCAGGTAAAATCTAAGAAATCTGAAGTTATGGCAAATAACCCTGACAACACCAAAGTCAATCTTGATAGAAAACCTCCCCCTCAATCGGCCACACCCTTACCAATCCAGGATTTAGGTCTAGCTTTACAAGATCCATGCAATGACATGCTGCTGGGAAGGAAATCCAGTCAGAAAGAAGTTGCAAAGACAAATGACATGAAGTGGGAACTAGTACTGCAACGACACAAGCTGATTTTAGTTAACTACCCGAAACCAAGAGGGATATTAACACAAAATGAGCGCAAATTGCATCTACTGAAAATCCTAGAGGGAATTCACCCAGGTTAGTTTACTACAGCTAACATTGAGCAGGTAGACTATTTACATTATAATGGTATTCGAGCCCGCACTGTTGTCTCCTTTACATCATGGAGTTCCACAAGCAAGGTTCTTGATTGCAGTACTACCCTTTTCAAGAGAGGCATCTCAGTCTCAAGATTTTTTGAGAACACGTCCCCCCCCCCATGGGCTCTAACCACCTGCAATATGCCAAGTGCAGAGCGTCCCTCAGAGGTGTGGTGCGAGTGTCCAGAAAATCTAATTGAATTTGATACTGTGGGATCTTCCTATAGTCATAAAAACCTAGAAATACATGAAAATGAGGAGCCTGTAAGTCTCTCACTGCATGAGCAAAGGCAATCCCCAGGTAAAAATGAAGAATTCTCAGATAACAAAGAAAAAAAGTTACTAGATTCTTTTGATAACTTACCCTTACAAGCACAAAATGAGATTTTAATAAGACTCAAGCGTCTTAAGACCTCCTTAGTTAACATTCAGGAAGAATCAAAAGGTTCTATGAATAGCAAGGGTGTGATTGCTGAGCCAGTGGCTCCTAACCCAGTTCAGCCCGACAATAAGCAAACCGGACCTATAATTAATACAAAGGATTATCTGGATTCACAGCCACTTGGCTCCTTCTCAGATAATAATCAGTCCAAAAAAGGGAGAGTTCATAGGACAACCCTTTACTGCAGCACAGAGTAGCCTTTCAGTTCACCTGGTTACTGCAGAAATTAATTTACTAGTACCTAATAATAAACCCAGATCTTCTAAGAAACAAACCCATGATATAATTACTGAAACCTGTGTTTCATCGTGGTCCAATCACTGGCTGAACATGAGATACTTAGATGAAGAGGAACTTGGACCTGGGGAGAGGATAACTGCTCCTGCAAACTTTACAATAAACTCTCTAAAACCAGTATCTTCAAACGTCAGCAGATTAAGCCCCACGATGGAAGCAATCGTAAGTCAAGAGAAAGATCCATTTGACCCAAGGAAGGCTATACGGAGAAGTCATGAGCTTATACGTCACATTGACACTATGTCAGCCAACCAAGATAATCGGAGCCTACCGCACAAGGATCACCCAAGCGTAGCCCTGTCACTGACTTGTGAGAAGGAATTGATTAGCCCTGAAATTGCTGTCATAGTAGAGGCTCCTACCAACTTAAGTTGACAAAAAAAACATTCAACCAAGCAGGCAGCTAACACTTCTATCATGGAATATAGCTGGTTGGTCCAATAAAACCCTTGATCATCATTTTGGGGATTTTATTAGCAAATTCAACATCTTTATGGTACAAGAGACATGGGCCAGGGAGGCTTTGGTTTTGAGTAACTTCCTTGCATACTCCCTAGATACAGTTCCGGGCCTTTAGGGAGGCCGTCCTAAAGGAGGTTTGGGTATACTGATTTCTACCAGCATTCATGCCACTGTGTTGAGACTAGAACCCTTACTCCAGATTGCCTCCTCTTTGGTCATTAAATTTAAAACAATCTATATGTTGATAATTAACATTAATTTGCCCCCGCAGCGACAAAAATAACAAATTAAAGAAACCTGGGCTAAATTAGAAAAATATTTAAATAATATGATGGAGCTCTAACCAAGTGCACGTGCGATTATAGCAGGAGATTTTAACGCCAGAATAGGATAGAATGATGATGATTTATACTCGCATTTCCACGGTTGCATGCCTGAATTGGAGGAAGCCCAGGTATTACTGGTCAGGCAGTCTAAAGACAAAGGCTGGAATTTTGCAGGCCTCTGTCTATCTCAAATGATACACAGACTAGGCTTAGTCATCCTGAATGGAAGTACACAAGGCGACATGGATGGTGAATTCACATATGTATCTGCTTTGGGGGCCTCTACAATAGACTATTGTTTGGTCTCATACAGTCTGTTAAATCTGGTGACTAGATATACGGTGGGCAAACATATTGAGAGTGACCACCTTCCACTAGCTCTCTCTTTAAGCCTTAGTAATCAGATTAGTTATGCAGAGTATACACCAATGTTAAATGCAGAGTGTGATACTAGAATGTCATGTGTGAGGTGGTCACCTAAGTTGGTGGAAACTCTCAATGAACTACTGAACTCAGAAGAGTGTCTTAGTTATAGCAATGCTATCTTATCAGCGGCCTCCCCAGATTCAGTCTTAGATAAATACCAGGAACTGTTTTACTTCATACAAAATTTTCTGAAAAATAAAATTGCTACCATGCACCCCCCCCTTCTTGGTCCAAATATTGATACGATTATGAGTGTGTCACTTTGAAAAATTATCTAATAGCTAAATATAGATCATACAGGGAACTGAATTTGTCAACGCTCCCTACAGAATGGTTTGCTCTAAAGAGGAGTTACAAAGGCCTAATAAAAGAGAAGAAGCAGGCTCAGAGAGAGTTATGGCAAAGCCTAATCAAGGCTTCGAGGGCAAATGACTCTGTAACTTTCTGGAGATTGGTCACCAGGGGCTGGCCAAATTCAATTGCTAATATAGATTACCACATATCTACATCTACCTGGGAATTACATTTTAGTAAAATATATGTATCATCACAGCCCTGCCAACAATTAACAAGGGATTATATAAAAAACATCACAGAGTGGCCTCCTGTCTCTATCTCTGAAATTACCAGTTATATTGCCAAACTTAAATCAGGTAAAGCCCCTGGCGTTGACAACATCTCTGCTGAAATGCTGAAGACAAATGTTGATTGGTGGGCCCCAGTGTTAGCTACTTTATTTACTTGTATTGACCACTCAGCATGTGTCCCTGAAGATTGGGGGCTGGCTATAATTATCCCAACATATAAAAAAGGAAATAGATCAAACCCAGATAACTATAGACCAATTGGTCTATTGAGTATTGTAAGTAAGCTCTATGCCAGACACCTACAGGAGAGGCTTTTACATTGGATGGAACAGGAAAACATACTGGGAGATGAACAGGTTGGGTTTAGGGCAGGGCGCTCTACAATTGATCAGGCTCTCATACTCCAACACCTGGCTGAAAAATATATATCATCACCAGGAGGTATCCTATATGCAGCTTTTATAGATTTTAAGTCAGCTTTTGACCTGATGCCACAGGATAGACTATGGGAAAAATTTGAGGCCTCTACAATTGACAGGCACTTACTAATACTTATCCGCACACTCTACAAAAACACTCGCTTGCAGGTAAAATGTGACCGACTGGGGCATATGTCTGGCCCTATATCTACTTTTAACGGAGTCAAACAGGGCTGTATTTTGGCCCCAACCCAGTTTAACTTCTACATCAATTCCCTGGCTGAAAATCTAGTAGGCACTAATTTCCACCCTTCCAAATTGGCCTTTAGACCAGTGTCAATTCTGCTTTATGCAGATGACGCTGTTCTTTTATCTCTAATGTCAATAGGTTTGAGGCGCCTCTTAAGGGCTTTGGATTCACACTGTAAAAGGGAACTGCTGCATATCAATTACACTAAGACCAAGATATTGATCTTCACTAAGAAAAAAATAAGGCATAAATGGCAGATCAATGATCATATAATTGAACAGGTTACATATTGATATCTTGGAGTAACATTTCAATCTTCAGGTTTCTGGAATGCTCAAATTAACAATCCAATTACGAACGCCCAGAGGAATACAAAGGCGTTCCTCTTCTTTTTTTACCAGAGGGGGCCAACACATACCATCAGCTATTCAGGTATTTGTAGCCAAGATCATAGCACAAATGTTATATGGCTCTCAGTTATGCATTTATAGCAATTTTGCACCATTCGAAAAGATCCAAACCAAATTTCTGTGAGCTATCCTGAGAGTGCCAAGTTGTACACCTTGTTGTAATTCTTCGTTTAGAGGCAGAACAAATTTCCATAGAGGCCCGAGCATGGCTGCTTAAGTTAAATTACTGGCTGAAGCTGCTATTTTCCCTGGTGGGATTGGCCCCTTTGAAGCTTACAGATGCCTTCCAGTCCAAGTGTAAAAAAATGTTAATAGCAAAATTACAGAGGCTGGGCTTTGCCCCCGATGCATTATTGGATATCCTAAGGCCAAAGCAGCTATTAAGCAATGTATCTGGGACACTGAACTTCAAGAACATGTAGGCTTGGGCACAGCTTATCCAGATTTCAGGGACAAGTTGGTGACATTTGCACTGGCAAATTACTTAATTTATTAGTTCCAAAAATATAGGAAGGCTTTTACATTAGCCAAGCTTAATGTTCTGCCTTCTGCTCTCCTTGAAGGCAGATTTAAGAGCGTCCCCTTCCGGGAGCATCTGTGCCCTTGTGGGTCAGGCAAGATGGAAACAATTAATCACGTGTTGTTTTATTGTTATTTTACCGTGATTTTAGAGTTATTTTTATTACTCCGATTTTAATAAAAATCCCAGGTAGATCGGATTTTTTTTACTTAGAGTATTTGTTATCTGACCGGAACCTCCAGGTCACAATAAAAGTAGCCAGCTTTTTTGCAGCAGCTATTGACTGTCAAAAAGTAATGATTAAACAATTCTTTTAATTTCAATATTTTAATTTTATTGTTTTAATATACAGTAAGAGGGTATCTCACGATAGTGATTATGTTTAATGCTTCTTTTAAGTATTGTTGTGCATTTGTGTATTTGTATATGTTCAGTTTGGTCTATGACCGTAAATAAAATCAATCAATCTCACCATTCAATTATGACATGAGGCCTCTCTCCAGCCATGAAGAAATATTTTACATAGTTGTGTATGAAACAGAATAGATGCTAATTTGAGGCTTAATCTGACTGTAAAGAGAGGAGCCTGCTTATTACCAAGGCCTGCAGTCCAAGGGCGTCTACATCTAAAATCTTTCTTTATGCCTGGACAGCAATAGAGGTAAGATTGGTCAGGCAGGTATTGGCCCAGGTCAAGTAGCCCCAGTTGCAGAATTTGCTGTAAGAAGAGAAGGAACAGGGAAGGCTTTAAATAGTGATTCTGTGGCAGAGTGGGCAGGCTGTTCTTGTCACAGAAAGAACTCCAGGCCCCCTGCAGAAAGAGTTCAAGAAGTAAGTGAGTGAACGACATGCAAGATTTCCAGACAAGGTGCCACTGGAGAGTAATTTTCTGTGGCATTTACCACAAGGAAAGATGCAGAAGTGGTGTGAGGCCAGGCCTTAAGAGAAAAATCCTTTCTGAGTGAGTAGTAGAGAATGCCAGCAGCAGGTCACAACCAGAAAACCTGTCATACTGAGCCCCAGGAAGCAGAAAAAAGCTCTGCCAGAAGGGGTTTGGAATTTGGAAGAGGTACTCAGGAAAAGCGCAACCCAGTCCCTATTCCCTTATCCCCATATAAGACAAAATGAAGCACATCTATCATTCTGCTTGATCCCAGGGCAAGGAGGAGCTACAGACAGGAAATCTCACATGTAGTCTGTGCATGCAATAATTCTCACATGTGGTCTTTAGGTTTGTACACACATGCATGGGTCCTTATAGGGGGCATCAGCAGAGTCCCCAACATCATACCTGCACTGGGTCCCATAAACTCTCTGGGTGACCCTGCAAAGCTGATCGGAGGGGGGGGCAAAGGCACTCCTTGTCCAGGGCACTATTTATCCTAGGGCCAGCCCTGGTCCCCCTATAGTAAATGAATAATTTTTGAGATCATGTTCCTGAAACTTTAATGTGTGTGGACCTGTACTCCTAATTGTTATTTTCCCCTTGAACAAGAAAGCAGTAAGCACTGTTACACAACTTTTGTCTCAGGGGGGCTTAAACAAGAAGTTCACATGGGTTTGTTTACCTTCTCTATATTTCAGGTGGATCTTTGACCATTTGTAAAGGAACACTCTCAACCTTATTTTGCACTAAGAGTTCTTAGGCATGGTTAACTTGTTCTGCCTTTCCCTCTGTGGTTGCCTATTTGCATAAATGAAGTATAATCTAATCTCAAAGATGTAGACACATCTTTTCCATCTCATCACTAGAGAAAGCAAATGAAAAGCTGGCTATTTTTAATGGTACTATCTTTGTTTTAGCTGTTGTTTTGTTTCTGGGTTCAGCTGAAATGCTGTTTGCTGGGCAGATAGTACTATAGTGATACCTAGTGACAGATCATTATTATACAACATAATGGAGAGATTACCCAGTCCTGAGGGAGGAAAGAAACAAAGTCTGGGTTCCAGTCCAGAGAGGAAACACATTTCAAGCTAGGTAACCAACAATAAAGATTGATTCTGTAATTTACTATTAGTTACATCTTATAGCTGAGAGTCAGTGTGGTGTAGTGGTTAAGGTGGTGAACTATGACCTGGGAGACTAGGGTTCAAATCCCCACATAGCCATGAAGCTCACTCAGTGACCTTGGGCCAGTCACTGCCTCTCAGCCTCAGAGGGAGGCAATGGTAAACCCCCTCTGAATACCGCTTACCATGAAAACGCTATTCATAGGGTCACCATAAGTTGGGATCGACTTGAAGGCAGTCCATTTCCATTTTTCACATCTTATAGCAGAGGTGGGAAGCCTTTTTCAGCCCAAGGGCAGCATTACATTGTGTGCAACCTTTCCAAGGGTCACATGTCAGTTGTGAGCATGACAAGATGCAAAATTGAGTGGAGCAACTATAAATTGTACCTTTGTACAGTAGGTTAGTTTTCACACTCACACAGATCCCTCTATATCCTCCATGTCTGAACTTAATGAATGAAAAGCATTTATTCAGTAATGGCTTAGAGTTGGTGAGTGATGCCCTTAATTTGGAGCTAAGGCACAACCTTACTAACACTAAGTAGGTCTTCATGCCTCTACACACAACCATGAATTCCACAATGGGGGTGGGGGAAGTACCAAATTAAAAATATGCAATAAATTTTCTGAAGCTTTTCCAGTCTTTCCTGGGAAGAGGGGTATGTAGCCTGGAGAGAGTTTTAAAGGCTGCCAGAGACACCTAGTGGGCCACATTTGAGGTTCTCCACCCTCACTTAATCGATAACTTCCTTCTTGAATCAAGGAATCACTACAACTAAGCTTTTTAAATATATATATATTTATAAGATTTGCATTGCAAGCATGGCATGCAGCTGAATACATAAACACATAATACACATAATATACAAGAAAACACAACAAAACATAGTGTAGAGTATTACTACAGAAACTGATACAATTTACCCAGTACCAAATATGCACTACAGTAAAATCAGAGAAGGACAGAATATAGTACACCAAAGGGGACTATCGTTCTTTAGTTCAAAATATCCCCACCATAAACAGCCATGCAAGGGGAGGGGGATTGGAGCACTCCATCTGTTTGATTTACATAGCTCACTAAATCAACAGAAAGGGATACACAACATACTATAGAACCCTTTGCATTGAAAATAAACTAATCCAGGTTTATTTTGTTTTGTCTATCTATAGCATATCCCATGCTAAAGAAAAAAATTTCTAACACATTTAAACTATATAGGCGAGGAAGGGCCTTAGCTCAGTGTTAGAGCACATGTTTTGCATACCAAAAGGTCCCAGGCATCCCTTGCGTCTCCAGGGAAGGCTGAGAAACAATCCTGTCGAAGCACTAGAGAATAGGGTTGCCAGGTTCAGGGCCTGAGACTGATCCTGTATCTTTCTTTAGGAGAAGGGAAAGTCAGCCAAGTGCAGGTGTTCTTGCAACTTTGTAATGGGAAAAACCACAGGGTGGAATTCTCCCTTCCCCCTGCACAACTTTTAAAGATACAGAAAACCTCTTGGAGGCTCGGCATGGCAACCAAGAGGTCTTCTCTGTCTTTAAAAGTTGTGCAGGGGGAAGGGAGAATTCCACCTTGTAGTTTTTCCCATTACAGTGTAGCAAGAACACCTGCACTTGGCTGACTTTTTCTTCTCCTAAAGAAAGATACAGGATCAGTCTCAGGCCCTGAACCTGGCAACCCTACTAGAGAACAACTGCCAGGCAATAATTTCAACAAGTCCTCCTTGGATCCCCAAGAGTTGAACAACTTTCGCCCAGTCTCCAATTTACCATTTTTGGGCAAGGTGATAGAACGAGTGGTGGCTAAACAATTACAGACACACTTGGAGGAAGCAGATTATTTAGATCCTTTCCAGTTGGGCTTCAGGACTGGACACGGAACTGAAACAGCCTTGGTCGCTTTGGTGGATGATATGAGGAGGGCGTTGGATAGGGGAGAGTATACGTTCCTCGTCCTCCTGGATCTCTCAGCGGCTTTCGATACCGTTGACCACGGTATCCTTTTAAACCGCTTGGAGGGACTGGGAATAGGGGGCACTGTTTTACAGTGGTTCCGTTCCTATCTCTCCGGCAGATATCAACGGGTAGCATTGGGAGATGAGGTTTCAGACCCTTGGCCTCTCAACTGTGGAGTGTCACAGGGTTCTATCCTCTCTCCCATGCTATTCAACATCTATATGAAACCGCTGGGAGCCATCATCAGGAGTTTTGGGCTGCAGTGTCACCAATATGCAGATGACACTCAGCTCTATCTCTCATTTAAGTCCTCACCAGAGTTGGCTGTGAATACCTTGTCCAAGTGCCTGGAGTCCGTAAGTGGATGGATGGGAGAGAACAGACTGAAGCTAAATCCCAACAAGACCGAGGTGTTGCTAGTGGGGGATAAGAGAAGATTGGGAAATTTTGACTTGGTCCTTAATGGGGTAAGATTACCCATAAAGGACCAGGTTCACAGCCTAGGGGTCATCCTTGACTCCCAGCTGTCCATGGAAGCTCAAGTTTCATCAGTGAGCCGGGCAGCTTGGTACCAATTACATCTGGTACAGAGACTGCGTCCCTACCTCCCTGTACATCTTCTCCCACAAGTGATACATGCCCTGGTCTCCTCTCACTTAGACTACTGTAATGTGCTCTACGTGGGGTTACCCTTGAAGACGGTCCGGAAACTACAGTTGGTACAAAATGCGGCGGCACGCTTGATAAAGCAGAGCCGCCACCGGGATCATATTACCCCAGTGTTGGTAGATCTGCACTGGTTACCAATTGTGTACCGGGCCCAATTTAAGGTGTTGGTATTAACCTTTAAAACCCTATACGGTTTTGGCCCAGTTTACCTGAAGGAACACCTCCAGTATCACCAAGCATGCCGCCAAACAAGATCAGCCTCACAAGGCCTTCTCTCGGTCCCACCGGTGAAAACAGCTAGGCTGGTGCGGACCAGAGAGAGGGCTTTTTCGATCATGGCCCCCACCCTCTGGAACTCGCTCCCTTTTGACCTCCGTCATGCCTCCTCCCTGACGGTCTTTCGCCGAACACTAAAGACCTGGTTATTCAGGCAGGCCTATGGGATTCTTGGGGTGGGCTAGGTTTTATATTATATTAATTGCAGGTGGATTGATGTTTATGTTTAATTGCTCATTGTATATTGTTTTATATTGTATTTTTGCTGTAAGTCACCCAGAGTGTCCGTGAAGTCGGACAGATGGGCGACTAACAAATAAAATTTATTTATTTATTATTATTATATACATACTTCCTAGTTTCATTTAAAACATTTAGTCTCTCAATTAAACTAAAAGTTCATTTAAAGGTATGTGATGTTGAAATGTATCTGCTTCTGAAGTCAGAAACATCTCTGACCATAGCTCCTTTTGCATCTGCATTGTTTCTTATCCAAAAAATGACTGCTTTAATTGAAGATGCATCTAGAAACATAGGAAGCTGCTTTATACCAAGTCGGACATTGGCCCATCTAGCTCAGTTTTGCTGATACTGCCATTCATGTTGACAATCTCAGATATGGTTACCAAATGACTACTGCTCTTTTATAATGACTTAAAGGACATTAGTAAAACCATATGCTGATTCTGATGTGGTTTCTACTAAAACTAGACATATACTTGTCAAAGAATTGCCCCTTGGGGTCCCTTGACCTCAACACCCTAAGAGGGGTTCTTTGCTTCTGAGAACAGTCCCAACTCCTTTAGGTCTCTGCTTCCCAGGCCAACTCTTCTTCCTTTCAGGATTAAGCTTACGGTAGTAACTGCCACCCCCTCTTTCTAGCTCCCTTCTCTGAGAAAGGGGATCTCAGAGAGCTACGTGAGTTCTAAGGGTATTAACCCACATTAATCAACAGTAATCAGTAGCGTCCAGCGGTCAAAGACTGCATTTAGAATCATTCATTTCAAGTAATACACACCAATTATAAAAGGGTAGTTTATTTTAAAAGAAAAGAAAGGTATATGCAAAAAGAGAACAGCAATTGTTTCCTCAAAGCTAGTCACCCTCAGCCGGGCTACAAGAGATACATTGGCATAACAAAGGTGAGAGATTCAATACAGACTGAAAAAAATAACGAAGAGCTTGCTACGCTAAGATTCTATACTCACAGTAGAAAAGCCTGGTTCCCAACAGCTTTTTCTCTGTAAACTTCAGGCGAGTTGAGATAGATGGAAATAGGGAACAACAATTGAAGGAACATCCTTCATTTTTGAGACTAGTGGTCAACAGGGAGGGGGGGCAATTAGCCATATTCCGCCCCTGCCATAATCAGCTTCTTTGAAGATAAGGGGGCTAGACAGCCCTGATCTACAACACCCCCTCTTCCTGACTTTTGATCTCAGGAAGCAGATAAGCGATAACAGCTAAGGTTTAGTTGCATCTTCTTGACATTTGTAAATTGCCTGTCTGGCACTGAGCCACGGATCTCTTTCAGTAGGGTGTCCCAGAGATCCACCAGGCTCCCAGAATTCTCTCTGGTTGAACCATTTTAGCTTGACCAAAGTTAGCTATTCTTGGCAATACTTACTTTAAAAAACAGGCTCAGAGGTTGTTGAGAAACATTTCCTTGAACATGTTCAAGAAATGTAATCATGGCTCTCTATTGCCACACAACAAATGAGTCTTGTGCACCCTAAACTATACCAAGGGAGACTACTGTACCCAAATCCCAGGTTCAGTCCCTGGCATCTCCTATTAAAAGGATCTAGTAGCAAGTGATGAAAAAGAGTATGAGACCCTGAGACCTTGGAGAGCAACTGCTAGTCAGCACAGACAACACTGAGCTAGATGGACCAATAGTCTGACCTGAAATAAGGCTGCTTACTATGTTCAAATTTATTGTAGGATGTGTTTTGGCAGCCAATTGCCTATGAAATCTCATGCCACAATGAATTTGTTAGTCTTTACACTACAACAGTGGTTCCTAATCTGGGGGCTGTGACCCCCAAGGGGGCTGCAAGGTAATCCGGGGGGGTCACAAACAGTAAAGAAATGAATTATTTATTAATTTTTAAAAAAAATCTTCACTCCCTGAACACTGTCTGCTCCCCACTGCCCCTGCAGATGACACCTCCCCCTTGCTCCAAACAAGAGGGAGGAGTTTTGCTGAAGCAGCAGAGGATCTTTCAGGCATACTGAGGGCAGACCCCAAAGGAGGCTGAGGGTGGAGCTACCAGGAAGAAGAGGGGATTACTATTGCTGACTCCCATCTCCTTGCACTGCTGTTGCTGATGATGCCCTTGCTCAGAACAAGAGGAGAGGGCTTTTCATGAAGGAAAAAAAAGCAATGCTGTTTTCCCCTTTCCTTCCTAGCAGTCTACATGCCTGCCTTTCTTGGCTCCTGCTTCACTGCCACCTCCTTTAAAAAATTGTTCTTATTTGTAAAGTCACCCAGGTCTTGCCTTCGGCCCAGATGGAGCCAAGGAGCAGTAAGAAAGCCCAGAACTTGCTCGCCCCCATATCTGAAGCTAAGTGTGTGTGCCTTCATCCCCCCTTTTTTCCACCTACAATCTACCCTCCCAATCTCTCTCTCCAAGATGCTGTGGCAGTTGAGGGCTTCCCCCCTCCCATGTGCCTGAATGTATGCACACCTGCAGATGCTTGCAGGAGTGGCAGGTGTGTTTGTGTGTGTGTGCGTGCACTGATCTATCTTCTGCTCCGCTCTCATTCCCCAAATGCTTTGATTTTGATTCCTGCATTGAGCAGGGGGTTGGACTTGATGGCCTTATAGGCCCCTTCCAACTCTACTATTCTATGATTCTATGAAATGCACACTAACCAAGTCATCAGTTCATCCCAAGGCTTAAAAGCACTAACCATCCAACTTAATCCATACACCCTGTTGTCTGCAGTGCACAATCTAGTATCCCCATCACCACCACACTGCTGCTTATCAATTAAAAAAAAAAGTTCAGCAGCTCAACACTGTGTTGGGAGACAGGACTGTACATCTTCAAACTAAGTGTGTGGGTGGGGAGGGGGATACCAATTTGATTGGACCTTTGCATTAAGAAAAGAAAGCAACACCTCCCTGTCTGCAGGGAGCTTTTTATGGAAAGGGATATTTGGAGATGTGATTTTGCCATGCACCATTTTTTCAATTAACAGAGACTAAAATTACAATTAGTGGTGGGGGTCACGAATTTTTTTGAGCTTACAAAGGGGGTTCCATACTCATAAAGGTTGGGAACCACTGCACTATAATAAAGCTCTTGTTTTGTAAACACAGTAGGGAATGCAATGAGCATTTGATACAAAGGTGTTTGACGATGCTTGAATTACTGCCAGTAAAAATCAAGGGAGTCACAGCAGACCTCCATCACGCCTATCTTAGTTCTGCTCACACCTATTGCTCTCCTCTTCAGCTGTGCACATCCCTTTGACAAATCTTGTTTCTCCTGAGGGGAGGGATGGCAGGCAGAAGAGGGGTGGCATTGTGCCTTTCAAGCATTGTCAAATGCTCAGAGAATGCCTTCTAGAGTCTGAGCATTTGACTTTTAACACTTGAAGAGAGCAATGCATTTTAGAGATTAGCATAAAGCTGCTTGTCCAGCTTTACAGCCACATTCCATACTAGAAGGAATAATGGTACTCTGCAGCCCCCTCGCTGGACCGTCACCTTATAGTGGTGAGTGGGCTTGTGTGTTCCAATGAAACCTGTGAGCGAGTCATGTACTCCCAGCAGGGTCACCCATGGCGTTACGGTCAAGGGAGAGGAACCAGACAAAGAACGATCCAAGAAAGTCCTCAATGGCAGAACAGGTGGAGGATAACAATGTGTATGTTACAACGGCTGTGAAGGCGGATGAAGGCTGCAGCAGATAAAAGACTTTCAATCGTTGTGGTATCCCATGCCATTGGATCAAAGCCTTTTTCTGTCAAGATTGTGTGTTGATCGTCATGCACCGATCTCCCCACATAAAACAAATTCACATACAGGTGTCTTCCAAGCAAATCCATCTGGAAATCTATCTCCTCAACTCTGGGAGGCTGTGTGGATCCAGAATTGGCCTCCACAGTCACTTACAGACCCGCTGTTATAGACCTTATCTTGGAAGAAAATCTTACTCGGCCATGAGTGATCGCCAATGACTCTGCAGCAAAGGGATGCAGTATATCCCTAGCCCCTAACAGTGATCCTGGTCAGGTACCCAGCCAACTTGTAACAGAAACTTTGTTTAGGACTCATAGAGGGACAGAGGTTTCAGTGGGGGGGCTTTCCCGCCTCTTTCCTACCCTCCTGAAATTGCACTATAAAGTGTTAGAAGTCTCATATTTGGGGCTATCAAGCCTGAAACTGAGCATTTTATTGCTATATATAGGATGGAGGGGGAGATTTTTGAAAAGCAAGTCTTTTCCCCTTCCTGAAACCCCCCTAAATAACATGGGGGAAGGACTTTAACCTCATGATGTTTGTATTAATCACCCCCCCATTCTGAGACATTTACAAATTTCTGACACACTAGAAGGTGAACCTGTTTTCTAGCCAGTGATGTGAAAGGAGCTGCTCAAGACATGATTCTAAATTATTCCCTTGGTGAACGCTGACTTTTATACTGTTTATGTATATGTATATGGATATTGTTTACGTTTGCTTTGTAAATTAATTTGATTTTTTTATTGTACCTTGTGTATTCTATTATAAACCGCTTTGAGATCTTTTAGATAGTAAGTGGTCTATAAATGGGAATAATAAATAAATACATAAATGATTGTGTAAAAGCTCAGAATACATATATATGTAGAAAAGCAATACTACTGCTGCTTCAAATTTGGAAGAATTTGGTTTATCCTGTGTGTGTAGGCTCCTAATATTTCCTTCTATTTCGCTTCAGTATTTATGGGGAAAAGGAAGGCTTTTCTTCAGTTTGGCTGAAGTGCACTGAGAAGCCGATTTTGGCTTTAAGCAGTTTATAAATTAACAAACAAAAACTATAACCCTAACCAATAATCTCCTCTCGCTCTTCTGCATATTTCCATGCAGCTAACCTTCAGACACAGTCTGTAGCTTGCTTCCCTGTGGCTAGGAGCTGCACATGAATGAGGCAACTACATCCATCTTTTCCTATTTCTTCATGCCTGAATCCTGTAGTTCTCTGTGTGTGCATGTATGCATGCACGTGTGTGTGTTTCATTCAGTAATCGCCACCCTGGGCTCCTACTGGGAGAAAGGGTAGGATACAAATCTAATAAATAAATAATAAATAATTGTCCAGATACCTGGATGGAGTTTCTAGCAATATCAGTATTTATAGAAACTATATACTTTATTTTCTTGTCCTCAACCCTAGTTATAGTCATGACAACTGCCAGGAGCTTAAACCAGCCAATTTCTTCACTCCTATTCCAACTGACACCTTCAAGATTCCTCAGATCCTTGAAGCTCACGGGTCCTTGACAGGCTATTGAATTAATAATAATAATAATAATAATAATAATAATAATAATAATAATAATAATAATAATAATAATAATAATAATAATAATAATAATGAGGGAGCTGCAGTTGGACAGCCTTTGAAGACCCTCAACCATAAGGCAGAGGATGCGGGGGTGCGCCCGGAGATCCTCCAGCAGCACCGATGATGAGGGCCTGTGGCAGCTGCTTCTCCCCATAGTCCAGCATGGCCATAGAGGAGCCTTCAGGGCCGGCAGCGGAGGAGGAAGAGGAGGCAGTGGCGCTGCTATCTCCGCTGCTGAGGTCCTGGTCTGGGGAGCCGCTGGGGCCAGGGGCTTTGGAGCTGCTACGGAACAGACGGTGGCAGCGGTGGAGACGTCCAAAGCCACGAGGGGCTCCCCTCGTGAGGCAATGGCAGTGAGGAGGCAGGGGAGGGGCTGGGGGCAAAATGGGGAACAGAGGGCACTGGGGGCCCCCATAAGGCTGTGGCAGACGTAGGTGAGGCAGAGCGAGAGGCTGCACATGCAAAGCAGCTTGCAGCCTGGCTGCATGGCCCGCTGCCGCCCTCCAGCCCCGCCACCGTTGCCTCTGCCCAGGGGGAGCCATGCATGGCACAGCTGCCTGCCTGCCTGTGCACTGCCCAGGCACGCCCCACAGCTGCCCGGGTGATCCTCCACCTGCCACAGCAGCTGCGCACTGCTTCTTGGGCGAGGGAGTTCCCAGCTAAAGTTTGTGTTGGATGCCGAACAGGAGGAGGAGGTGGGGTGAGGCAGGACCAGGGAGGGAGGGATGCGGCGGCAGCAGTGGCTGGTTGCTGAATAGGAGAGAGGGGAGGCAGTGCTCCCCCAGACCCCTTCCCAGGAAGCAGAGAGCGAGGATGACTCCCCTGGGAAGGGGCAGCCGAAGCCTTCAGCGTATGCATGGCTGGAAGTCAAACACGCATGTGATGCTGGGTGGGAGTCTGGAAAGCCGGAAATTTGGGGGTGATTTGGTCAGAGACCAGAGAGCACCCCTGAAAGCCGGAGTCTCTGGCAGAAAGCCAGAGGTCTAGTAACCCTACTTTTAAACTAATGCAATAACGCTGAAATCATCGAGATCATTTCAAATGCACATTTTACAGCATTTCCTCAGTTTCTGTAGATATTCTTCTAGGCTACATTCAGACATACCATGAAACCAGGCTTTGTTGCTCTTTTTTCTTGCACAGCACAAGCCCAGCCTCTATGCTCCTTGCAGCCCATTTGATCAACACCAATAGTTGGAGAAGCAAAACATAATACTGACTTAGTACTTTGTCTTAGCCCTATCCCTGAAGATAGCCGGGCTGTCTTATTTTTTAGCTTTTTAAAGCACCTTGTGAGATTCAACATAGTTCAAGTGGGACTTCTCCTTCCTCCACAGAAAACATTAATCAGTAATTAATCAGTAACCAAGTAATAAGATGTCTGATAGGCAGAATCTCAACTAGTGAAGTGTTTCTCATAAATGTATTTCCATATAGGAAAATGCTAAACCTGTTGAATTTCTGCCTGTAATACAGCTGTTAAAGATACAAGACCTTAGATTGCTCCCAGTGCCAACCCTAGACCATGCAAAGAACTCAAAATTCAGATGCCAGCTTCTCTGGTAGCTTAGGCCCAGTACAACAAGTTTCCCTATTTTCCTTTCTCAGTTGTGCTGAAAGTGGGGATGGGAGGAGGGTACTGGAAAAAATCTTACTGGACAACTACAAGTTCTTGAGCAGCACTTTTGATCCTGATCAGGTTCAACAATAGGTTTTTTTAATGATGGATGCATTTGGATCTTAATTTGGAACAGTCAGCTTGATACTTGTATTATCAAATACAATTTCCCAGGTACAGCTCTTCTGTGACAGTTCTACGCATGCTACAAAGAGTAGTTTCCTGGAAGAACACTCTCAACAAATCATGGTCTACATCTAAGTGCTGAAAGATACAGAAAGGTTTATGTCACAGAAATGAAAAAAGAAGAAGTTAAAACCTGTACTATAATATTAGATTTTGAAATCAGAAGAATTTCTTCTACTTTGTAGAGATTTAAATGAAAGTTACACAAGATTTCTCTTCATTCTCCTCTACTTGGATATTTATATAATGCAAGTGTTGCTTTGTTTATGCACAATTGTATTACTCATACACACACACACAACTATGCTATGCCAGGAACAGATTTAGCAAGTCCTGGTTGAATTTCTATTGATATTTACAAAGAATGCTTTTATATGGTATTAGATGTTCACAGAGTGCATCATATTGATCTAGGAATTAAAATCTGTTTTCCCCACTACAGACGGCTTACCCTTTTTGTGGTATATTGAAATTTAAGGATTTCCTCCCCTAAACAAAAATGGACTACTACATATGACAAATTTTATCTGGATAGCTCGTGTTGTTATATTTAGAGAGGAGATATAGCTTGTACACTTGCACATCACCTTAAGCAAAAAGTGATATCTGACATTTAATTCTAAACCATGTCTGACATTTAGTGCTAGATTTTACTAATAAAAAACATCACTAATATAAAAGTAATGTTGTATCTTTTTTAGATAGTTTGCTATTGCAAACTGATAATGAGCATCCAATTGCTATTCTGTACTAGATGAATATGACAATTGGTCATTTGAGATAATAAGACTATGAGGAGTAGGAGCAGAGGGGGTATAGAATATGTCTACATACACAAATGTAGCATATTTATATATCTTAATTTGTAAAAAAGGAAACCAATGTGTCCATCCTTTCTTATGAAAATAACAATGATTAAGCCTCCTGTTCCCTGCTTGCCACCAACCTTCTGCATCATACCTATTTAACTGAAGGTTGTGTACCACATTTCAAGAGTTTATAGGCCTACTAAAATAAATCATTCCAAATTAGTCTTGCATGAAAAAAAATTCAGCATTAGTCAGATGTTCCATGAAGTGAGCAGCTATAGATTTATCAGTAATTTTTCCTAGTTTTCCATTCAAACTGAAATCCCTTTTTTGAAAAAAGATACCCATTAGAAAGGAATTAATGTTTGACATTTATCCACTTTTTAAAGTTAAAAAGTATTTAAGGAAACAATTTTTAATTAAAGGAACTGGTTTGAATTGTCATATTGAATGATTTACCTACCAACATCCTTCTCTATAGGAAGCTTAATTAAATTGTCTGCTTTTACAAACCACAAATAAGTTCTTCATAAACTACACTGTTGCTGCATAGATGTGCTTATATTAATGCTCAACATATCATGCTATATTAAATATATGAATAACAATGCCAGTGATAAGGTACCCATTTCTACTTGCCAGTTTTAAACCTTTCAATGGGGGCAAACACAATAAAGCAAAAGAAAAATCTGAATGGCAGTTTGACCCATCGAATGGATTTTTCCACATGTTCATAACTAAGCAACTATATTGTCATGCTCGTTTTCATGATTATCCATCTTTGCAAAAGCTGACTTTATGAAATCATCTAGGTGTTATTTTATATTGAAAGTATTTTCTTTGAATGCATGGTGGGTGGGAATAAAAGGCAAAATAACCTATCTACCATCAGCAATAGTAATCCCCATCCCTACCTAAAAACCCTTCCTCATTGCCCAGTGTGGACTTGCATAGTCATCCATCACACTGACCTGACATCAGGTGCCTTCCTTATTGGGTGCTGATAAATATTTTCTCTTACCCAGAGACATGCTAAAGAGTTCAGTACTTATTCTACTACTTAAGGTGAAACACAACACAGTTGTCAGGGCTCCAAAAGCCCCCATCAATAATACTCTGTGCCGCTGAGCTCCCTTCCTTTCCAGTCTGTCTCTTTGGTTTCCTTAAGGTCTGAGCTCTCAGACTGGCTGCTAAAGAAAAAGAGTTTTGTATTAACAATTCCTGGAGACAGGGAGAGAGAAATGTGCAGTGTCTTGATCCTGGGCTGTGAGATGTAACCTTAAACTGGCAACAGCTAGTTTGGGGATTTTAGTCTCCTGGAAACCAGGGCTGCAAGCTGCATGTTTTTCCATGAGCTAAGCAACACACTGCCCCCAGTAGAGGGGGAAGGAGCACACAAGCCTACCCGTCACCACCACCACCTGACAGGCAGGCACACTGCCAAGGAGATGTCCCCCATCCTTTCTACTAGCTAGGGAGAAAAAAGGGGTGAAGGGTGTTACCTGCCTCTCTTTCCTTCTTGAATACTGCTTTACCTACTGTAACTGCTGAGGCATCTTACCTTATTCGGAAGCCTCTTATTCTACAAAGCCAACTTTTCTTCCTTCAGACAAACCTCCACAACCCCCCAAAATCAAGCTCACTGCACATAGTTTCTGAAATGACTGGTTGCCCGGAGACTTCCACTGAACAAGCAGTAGGGGCAGCAAAAGCCTGCTACAGAAGCTAATCCAAAAGACGTTTGGGGAGCTCTCAAAATCGCTCTTCACAGACATTTAACAAATTCCCACAGAAATTATATTACTATTGTACCTCCCCCCACCACATCATTTTTAAAAAAGCACTCTTACTGGGCTTTAAAAGCAACGGCGGGGAGGGATAAGAAATCGAAAAGGGTTTTGTTGTTGTTTGAGTGCAAGCTCTGCATTGCACAGTCATCAAAGTTAAGTAGGAAGGTTGGGGATAAGGAAAGGAGACCGGAGCAGGAGCAAGGGCGGGGGAAGAAGGGAACCGGAATGCTTTTGATATCTAAGGGAGGCCCAGCGTTCCCACATGGAGGTCTGTATCCTAGGGAGTTGCATGAGAAAACCATTTACGACTGAAAATGTGAGGAAAACTGGGAAAGAGGCAGAAGGGTCTTTAGCACATTTCTCCTTCGAGGAAAGGGGATGATGAGGGCAGAAAGTGACAAGGTCCCGGGGAGCAACAAATTCACCTCAGCTAGACTCTTCTCCTCCCTCACAGGGAGAAGGGGAAGGACTCAGCCGGGGAAGAAAGGGACTTGGAAAAGGTTCTGCTCCAGTTGCCTTGTTGTGCTCTGGAGTTGTTTCTGGGTAACGAGCATCCTTCTCTTTCTCTCCCCACAGTTACCTCAGGGAAAGGTGTTTGTACCGGCACGCACGCGCGCGCACATGTACATCTTTTAGGGAAAGGGGGCGTGAAAACATTAAAAAGACATCAAGCTTAGTGTGCTCCTTGAAACACACACGGAACAGCCCACCCAAGAAAGAAGCCGGCTTGGCTTAGCCGAGAGCGATACCAAGAGGCGTCGAAACGAGACACAACGCTGACATTTTTTCCCCGCACACTCCCCCCACTGTGCTGCTTTTTTTTTTTACCTGGTGGCTGAAGGGGGCTTCCCAGGAGGCGGTGAGGCTGCAGAAGGAGGCGGTGGCGGTGGCAACGGAGAAGGCGGCATCTTCAGAGAGCCCGCAGCCAGCCATTCCTCCCTCTCGCTCCCCGGGTGCACGGAGAGACGCTCGAGCGCTTGGCGAGGAAGACGGCGCGCGGCACTGGGCGGGCAGCCTCGGCAAAACTCTTTGCTGCTGCTTGGGCTGCCGGCTTCGCTTTGGCGGCAACAACTCACGAGGCGCGCACGACGGAGGGGAAGGGAGACAAGCGTGGCGGGAGAGCAGAGCAGCGGGGCTTTCTGGCCGGTGCCTTCTGGTGTGCGGCTCTTTGGAGAGGCACTGTCAGGAGCCACCACCGGAATCACGTGGGCGCGCTCACTCCGCCGCTGCTGGGGACAGGCTGTGTGCTACCAATAGCCCGCTGCTGCTAAATCACGCAGCAGCGGCGCCGACGGAGCGACCTTTCTCCGTTCCCCGCCGCCTACCCAGGCTCCCTCCTTCCGGCCAAGCAAGCGAGATGTGCAGAAAGAGGCACTTGCCCAATCTGCAGCACCCACAACCACATAAAGGCTGGGTCTACACGCGAACGGGGAAGCGAGCCCTCACTGAGAGAGGAGGGGGGAACTTGCTGCGGAGTACACGTGCATAGCATCGGGGTGCGCCGGTGCGGGACGGGGGGAGAAAGGGGCGGCCAAGCTCAAGTTGGAGATACTGCTGCCGACAGGATTTTAGCCCACGTACTCTGTTTTCAATGTGCTGTTGCTGTGAGCCTCCCAGCAGGCGCAGAATGCATACACTGGTACCTAGCTCAGGCCCGGTTCCTCTCTGCCAAATGACAGAGCACAGAGAGCCTCTGAGCATGTGATGAGCTGATTTTATGGCACCTGAGGTAAGGCAGCTTAGGCCAGGCAACTGGCTTCATAGGGCATTCTTCATAGGGCATGTATGAAATGGAAATGGACTGCCTTCCAAGTTGACTCTGACTTATGGCGACCCTATGAATAGGGTTTTCATGGTAAGCGGTATTCTGGGGCTGAGAGGCACTGACTGGCCCAAGGTCACCCAGTGAGCTTCATGGCTATGTGGGGATTCAAACCCTGCTCTCCCAGGTTGTAGTCCAACACCTTAACCACTACACCACACTGGCTCTCTCTGGGCATGTATAGGGTGCATTTATCATTGGACCAGGCCAGAGTTCAACATGATGCTTGGTGGGTGTCTGCATAGGATATATTTCTGAATCCCCAGAAACCATTTTATAATACTGCCTGAATGGCAGCACTTTCTGAGCATGTTCTCAGTGCGTTTCTCACCCCTGATCATATTAATCTTGCCACCACTGTATATAACAGGGACTCACCCCTAGACTTCCAGCCATTCTTAAGGGCTGGGAGTGGAGAAAGGGGTGTAGCGGGGGTTCATTCCTCGCCAAAGGGATTGATATACAGGTACTAATAAAAACATATCTTTAAAAAAATTTAAAAGCTCAAAAGTCACAGCTTTAGGGAAGAAGGAATATGCTGTTTCTTTTCGAGACTACTAGCACAATCCTATGCATTTGTATTCAGAAGTCGCACTGAGTTCAAGAGGTTTTAGTGTGCATAAAGATTGCAACCTCAGAAGCAGGTATATTCTTTCAGGCAGAGTTCAGTATAAACACGTAGAAGATAAAGAGGTCTAACGACTCCCGCAATACACACGACACGCCCCCTTGAAAAAAACCACAAACCAGAGACCAAACTCTCTCTAAAAGCCCCTGCACCCAGTTATCATAAGAAACATTATTGGTAGCGTCCGGCAGGCAATTCACAGACAGGCAACTGATTGCTCCAGGGAAAAGGAAAGTTTAAAAATTTGTGTTTTATATATGGCAGCCCTTGTTCCACGCTACCTCTTGAATATGATTATTTGAAGATGGGACACTATTGGATTACTTACCCCAGTATTCAGAGCCCACATCATAGAAAAAGAGGGTGACGAAGTGCATCTTGCTACCATACACTTTTGAGCTTAGCAATGTGTTTGCTTCCTGTAAACATGCACTAAGATTATAAATCGTACAGACAGCCTCATGTGTTTCTATTTTACTTGAATGGACTTTTTAAAGTTCAATGCCTGAATATATAGTTTATTATATAGCAACAACCAAAACATGTAAAATAAATATATTATAAATAATTTAAACAGGCAATTGATCTATGAAAATCTCAAATAATAAGGGAGAATGATTATTCACACCAAGATACAACTGCAGGGCACATCCAGTCTTGGCCAGAGAAAGGTGATCAAATGATAATATCAAGAAGCTTCTCTTACAGTAACTATGGCTGAATCCTATACACACTTATTTTCACATGACTACTATTGAACTCAATGTGGTTTACTTCTGAATAGACATGTGTAGGATTGCACTGTAATATTTTTTAAAATTAATAATTTGTCCCGCTTCTCCAAGTGTGCTCTTTTAAGCTTCTGCCCTGTCCTTTTACACTCCAATTTGCCAGAAACAGAGGCAAAATAAATTGCATTACTTTATGCTGTTTTTTTATTAAGTTTCCTGCCGTCTTGGGAGAGAAACACCAGTCAACACCAACTCTTTTTGCTTCTAAAAGCACATTATTATCATTATCATCACCACCACCACCACCGCCCACCTTTCACCCAGAGGTCCCAGGGTAGGTTACCCCACTTTTAAAATACAGCATTAAAAACAAAAACAGCCTAAAATCACAAAATAAGATGGGTCCTAAAAATACACATCTCAGCTCTCAAAGGCCAGGGTACAGAGGTATGTCTTCAGCATTTGCCTAAACCTTTACAATGAAGCTGCCAGACACAGCTTGGTGGGGAAGGAGTTCCACAACTTAGGGGCTACAGAGAATGCCCTCTCCCAGCCCCCCCCCCAAGCTTCCAAATGTGGTGGAACTACCAAAAGTGCCCCCTCTTCTGATCTCAACACCTGAGAAGTCTATAGGGAAGGAGGTGGTCTTTCAGATATTTGGGACTTAAGTTATTTAGGGCTTTAACACTAATATGAGCACCTTGAATTGCACCCAGAAACAAACTGGCAACCCAAGCAACTGTTTTAAAACAAGTTATATGAGATCTAAAGGGAGCCCCAGCCAGTAATCTGGCTGCTGCATTTTGGACCAATTGAAGTTTCCAAGTCGCCTTCAAGGGCAGCCCCATATAGAGCGCATTGCAATAATCCAGTCTGGAAGTTACCATAGCATGCAGTACTGTGGCGAAGTCATCTCTGTCCAAACAGGGCTGAAGCCGGAGAACCAGCCGGAGCTGGAAAAAGGGTCTCCTAGTCACCGAGATCACCTGAGCCTCCACTGACAATGCTGAATCGAGGAGTACCCCCAAGCCGCAGACCTGCTCCTTCAAGGGGAGTGCAACCCCATACAGAACAGGCAATTTCCCCACCTCCCAGGCATGAGAACTCTGAACACGTAACACCTCTGTCTTTGCAGGATTTAGCCTCACTTTATTGGCCCACATCCAGCCCACCACTGGTCCAGCACCTCAACTGCCTCTCCCAATTCAGATGCAATGGAAAGATAGTGTTGCCATCTGAATATTGATGATACCTCACTCCAAACCTCCTGATGACAGATCCCAGCGGCTTCACATAGATGTTAAATAGCACAGAGGACAAGATGGAATGCCACAGGACAGCTCCCATGGTGCCGAACAGTAGCCTCCCATAACTACTAACTACCTGAGCGGAACCACTGAAGCACAGTGCACCCAACCCCCACCTCCCTGAGACATTCAAAAGGATACTGTGGTCAACAGTATCAAAAGCTGGCAAGAGAACAAGGGGAATAAGCAGGTTTCCACCCTATCTCCCAACAGATGTCATCAGGCAGGGCAACCAAGGCAGTTTCATTGCCATAGCCAGACCTGAAGCCAGATGGGAATGGATCCAAGTAATCAGTTTCTTCCAAGCATGCTTGGAGCTGGACTACTGCCACCTTTGCAAGCACCCCTTCCCCAAAAAGGGGGTATTTGCCACTGGATGATAGTTGTTTACAACTACTGGGGTCAGGGAGGTCCTCCTAAGGAGAGGATGCACTATCACCTCCTTCAAGGCTTAAAACTTAATTGCAACTTAGGAAATCTAAGTCTTAAGAATTCTAAATCAAAACATTAAAGGGAGAGTGAGGAATAACAGGATATCAAGAAGGGTGTTTCAAATTACTTTTTTTAAAAAAATCTGATTACCAAAGTAAGCCACTCATAACCATTCTTTCTCAAATATTCAGTCCCATCCCATCTGATTTCATTCAGACTTCTAGGTAAGAATGCGTAAGATTGCAACCTTAATCACGATCCCTTCTAAATTTCTCCCTGCAACTTTCATGTCCATTTCACTGTTTCATTACAGCACCAAAATTCTCTACACGCACAGGTTGAACAGCGCTCTGTACCATTTTAACACACACATACACGTATATATACAAATCCCTTTGGAAGGCCATAATCATGGATATTTGTGGACCTACTATCAACAAGACACTTATACATAGATTTTAAGTAAATTATCCATGTTCAGACAACACTCATATTTTATTTGGGTTTCCTCGTTTATTAAACAAGATTTATATACTACTTAATTGTAATAAAGAAGGAAAAAAGAGGGGGAACATCTCCAGCAACATCTGGAGAGCCACAGGTTCCCCAGGCCTGATGTAAGGAAATCATACTGAATCAGTGTGATATAGTTATTAGAGGGTTTGGAATTTGAACTCACATCTGACAGACCAAGTCCCCAGTCAGCCATTAAACTAATTGTGAGGCTTTCAGCTAAGTCACCATAAAGGATTTACTTATCTGGTAACAACTTGCAAATACACCTATGGCTGGATCATGGATGACCCAGATACTCACAATCATGATTCCTATCAGGGGCTTGTTTTTCTTAATATAAGATAGAAATCTCCTTTTAAAACCCTAATCCTATAAAGGCCGTTCTCCTTCCTAGCCTAAATGCCCTAGCTTACACATTATCTCCATAATTAGAGGTAAAAGAAATTGCATCCTTGCTTTATGCTGTCATTCCTAGTTTCCTGCCTTATCTTCGGTGAGAAAAATAGTCAACTCCTACCCTTCATGCTGCCAAAACATAGCTAAAAAGCTAATACTTTTTGATATGGTTGCATACTCTGCCTGAATATCATGTCTTCCTCTCTTTGGTTTTCCATTTGTATCTCTAGGACACGGCATTTTCTAGTTTATGTGGTTCAAGCAGAATTTGCTTTTAAATAGGCTGGATTTGTGCCTTATACTCCTTTATACCTCCAGTCCCTAATGAACTTGAGTAGATCTCTGCTTAACCATGCACATTTTACTCTTGCCTTTTGCCCACAGGTACATACACCATCTGTGCCACTGAAGAACATTCTTGTATTTGCAAGCTGACAATATGATTTTCTTCACTGCATACTCCTCTGTATAGCAATATATTTTAAAGCAAAGCAACGAAAATTCTATTTTAGGCTGAACTGCATGTTACATGCTGTTACGTGGTTCTCTCCCCAAATTGTTTTTTTTTTTTTTACAAGCAGATTTATGGGTTGTGATTGGGAGCAGAAGAATAGCAGGACAGCTTAACCCTTTCCCTTCCTGATACAAAATTATCCAAGTTGTTAAATTTTGTCTCCATAACTTTTCCTCTATAGGGAGGAAAGCAGCATGGAAAGGATGATTTTGAGATGAAAAGTGACCAGAGAGAAGCGGCTTAACCAGCCACTCCCTATTTGAGCCACTGAGGCTACAGGAGCTAGAGTTTCGACTGGCTTGCTAGTTACAACCATTCCTGGATAGGGATACCTTAGCCACAATAGTCCATGCACTAGTAATCTTTTGCCTGCACTCTTATACAAGGCTGCCCTTAAAAATGACATGGGAATTGCAGTTAGTGCAAAATACAGTGGTGAGGTTGCTTTACAGAACATGCAGAAAACACGCAACACCTGTCCTCAAATAACTATATTGGCTGCCAATACACTTCTGGTCTAATTTCAAGATGTTAGTTATGACTTATAAGGCCCTGACTGATTTGATACCTAGATAGTTAAGACCAGGCATTTCAGAACTTATGAAATCATCTAATTAAGCACGGACTACTTGGGAGTTTTTAGTGCAAAGTCCAGTTACCATCCAATCTTTAAAGTATGGTAAATGTATCAACTGCGTTATGAAAAACTCTTCTGGCTGTTAAGGGAAACACATGGAAAAGGTCACCCGTTGAGCTTGTGATAGGCCAAATGGGAACAGAAAAGCGCTATGAACTCATTAGAAAAATAATGGGTTGTATCCAACGAAGCTGTTCCATTTATGCAATGACTTCTGCTTGCGCAATCTGTTATAGGGTTTTCCCCAACCCTTCAGAGTAATGGGAAGGGGCTGCTACGGAGAGAGGAGAGGGAGGAGACGTGCCATTTTGCAAGCAAGAGTCCTTGAGCAAACAGAATGACTTTGATGGATACATCCCCAGGCAATTTTAGAAGTCCCATGTATTGAAACTTGTGCAAGCTCTGTACTCATGGCTATTTTTCTCATCCAAGGCATGGCATTTCTTTCCAAGAGTGTTGTCAATGATTTGATATGAAAACTAAGATCTTTTGTTTTCCCCAACCAGCTTACTGACCACACAGAAACATTTATCCTTTAGTATAAATTTAGTTATCCAAGTATCAAAATCTCAAGTGTTACAGAAGAAATAGAAACTTGTATTTGTATCTAATGCAAAATATCACCAATATGTTATTGAAAGCAACTGATCAATACTGATTATTTGGCTGAATAGCAACATATGAATTGCTCGACTGAAAATTAAGGTGATGGGAAGCAAACAAGTAATGGAAACATTCTTTGAAAGCAAATTGAAAACTGCCAAGAGATAAGAGAAGATGATAAAGGGATTTTATTGTTCTTGTTCTTTCAAGGTATATAAAAATCTCTTTGGATTTTACATGATCAAGTGTACAGCCGGATAAACGTTTTGTCTGTTCAAGTGTAAGCAAACATTGATGCATCTAATAACCTATCCATAATAAGAAACTTTCAACATTACTGTAGTTATTAAAATGAAGTGTTAATTGAATGCCCTCCTCAGGCCTTTTAGCAGCTCTTCTCCATCAACGTAATTGATGGTTAGTCTTTTGCACCCCAATAAATGGCAAAAATGAACAATTGTGCCATTAAAGCTGACTTACAGTCAAAGCCTCAAACTGCATTACTAAAGCGGCAACCCTTTATATGGTATCAAAATAGCATACTTTACTGTTAAAAATATGTATAAAAGAGTCCTCCAGATAGATATATCTGAAGTTTAAATCCACACTAAAGCTCCTGTAAAAAGGAAGGCAAATGGAAAAACCCGTATTTTTAGGTGACATTGGATATGAGGAAACAGTGATTCAAAATAAAGGTAAAGGTTCACCTTGCCAAGAGACAGAAGATACACAACACGAGCCCTCAAGTTTTCCATCACTTTTTCACTTATAGTCAGACCACAGCTCCTTCCCAGACCACCATCCAAAAGGACTTAGTAAATGAGTATACTAGTATACCTGAGTCCTGCAAATTGAATGGTCTGTGACAGGGGAAAGATAACAATATAACAGGATTGGGCAAGGTAGATCTATTGTTCCCCTAGCACACAAAATGGCTTTCCTTTTTAATTAACTTCCTACTTGATTATGATTAATTAATCTACTTCTGTGGATCCTGGCCAAGAGCTACACATTGCTTAAGAATTTCAGTTAAGTCTCCACATTATGAGATGATTATTTATTTGATTTTCTTGCTGTAATAAGTATGAAAAGAAAACCCTGGTTAATATTTTGATTATTTTAATCCAAGCACAGCTGGAACAAATGTTACATTTTGGGGTTCTGCTGTGGCAGAAATGTTTCAAAAGCAGGAGGATGCTGCAGTTATTTTAAGTTTTAATAGGACTCATCACCACCTTGTTAAGCCCTTAACAAAAAACTGCACATCTTCCATGATGGGAATCAGATCATCATGTACATCGTAGAAACTGTAGCTCCTGTTGCCCAGAAAAGCTGACAGAGTTTTTTTGGTCTGTATGCACACATGCAAGGTATGCTGGTCCTTCGGATTTTCATTAGCAGCCTCAGCCTCCTTGTCCTCCAAATCCTCGTCAAATGACAACTATCTAAAAGCATCAATTATATAGAGAACTCACTTCTGTGGATGTAACCTAGTAATTTATTCAGCAGATTAAAAAAATTCCCCACCCACAGTTATAGCCTACAAATGTGTGAATCTATCAGCTTTTAGCTTTCTGGCATGAGATATTAACGTATCAGAAGAGTCCATGAAAAGTAAAACCAACTTGGTGTGAACCAAATCATTTGGGCCGGAATGTCAAAAACTTAGTTTCAAGTTATAATATTTTAAACGACCTTTGATGAATGTTGAAAACAAGCATCTTTGGAGAGTTGGAAAGTTTGACAAGCAAGAGGATAAAATCCATTTACCAATATAAAACGAGAAGCCATTTTATCACTCAGTTGAACATGTAAATTGATGCAAGTATTTATGAAACGGGCAGGTTTCAGGCAGGCAACTCTTTACTGCATAAAGCCTAGTAATTGCAGGATGGTTAAAGTGTCTATTTGTGATGCTCTGAACAATGAGACTAGGAAGAACACAAGAACAGAAACAGAATTCAAATGTAAAGCAAAGAAATGCAAGACAGACAGTGCAGAACCATAAGAGGTATTTTCAGGGAACAAACTAACTGATTTAATTAGTAGATTAATCAAATAAAACATTAATTGGTGGAGTTTAAGACTGAACATTTATTGAAGATATTTTAGTTCCAGTTTATTGTTGTAATAGAGAATGAATTAAAAAGTATCATAGGTGGCCTTCTAACCATGAGTGGTAGTTTTCATTTATTTTTTTCCTACTGCTTTCTTCTGTATCTCAAGTACACCTTAAAGTTTGGATAATATTCAGTGCAACATTATTCAGTGCAAATGAGTAAGAAGCCCCACTGTTCAAAGTGGCTTACTCCCAGGTAAATATGGGAATGTAGTCTCAATTGGTTAAAAGACAGAGGAATAATTATCAACTTTTAAAACTGGATGACAGCTTTAAATATTACTAGCATTAATCAGACGTTCTGCCATTTGCTTCTATACAGTAAGGCATACATATTATTGCAAAGTCAAAAGTTTTATTTAGCATTAAGCACACACATAATAGGTCCTAAAATTTTATTTTGTTTTTAAAATACAAACCTAATAGCGCAATCTCCTCAGAAGTTAGAACCATTGAGGTCACTGGGGCTTACTTCAAGGTAAGCGGAATAGGACTACAGTCTAAGACTGCAAGTCTATAACTCAGGAGTTGCCAGCATTTTTAGACCAATTTTGAGAAAGTGTTGTGGGCACCAGTCACAAAATGGCTGCCATGGGGGCATGGCATGGCATAACATAAAATTAGAGTACCATCATTGCCGCTTCTCCTGCTGCCCCTGGATGACTTAATAGTTGCCATGGGAAGTCACCTATGTCCTGCTGATCCTGATTGTGGAGATCACAAAATATTGATCCCACACTCACACACTGATGCTGTTGCTACCCAGCAACAATTTCATCAGTTCCAGGAAAGATATACAAGATGGTGAAGTGGATTTCGATCAATACTGAACAAGTCTGACTGCCATTTCCCCTAGACAGGGGGTCACGTAGACAACAGAGAATAGTGCCGTTGTAGTGAAAATGTGCCAAAGACACTGATATTGCAGGAATGGAGGGAGGACGGATGGAACGGGGGCAGAACATCATTGTAGCAATGTAACTGTTGCCATGATTGTGACGGAGGTAAAGGTATATAACTATCTGTAACTAACCACCATTTTGAGGAAGAGAGTTGAGTCCTGTACTCTACTCTGGCTAAGCGCTTAGCTAAATAAACAACCTTAAAACAGGCTTTGGCTTCATTATTAAATCTCCTCAAAAAGAACTCAGTCGTAAATTCCACGACAATCTTGGCGACAAAGGTGGGATATGAGGATCTCCTGTCTGGGTCAACCCGAAGGGGGAAGGTCGGAGTAGCGGTTTGTGCACATTCTGAGAGGTAAGAGGACCTCATTTTCATCAAATCCTCCCGCTTAGCTCCCACCTCCAACCCCGGGACTCCTGGACGGGCGGTAAGAATTTCTCATAGTTTATCGAAGCCCCTGCGTTAAGGTTTCCCTCCCTGGTTACATCCACACTCACGACAAAGGGTAAACAACAGTCCCACAGTCTCTGGTTTGAGTGTTAGGATTGGATTTTTCCCTGGTTACACCAACACTCACGACAAAGGGTAAACAGTCCCACAGTCTCTAGTTTGGGTGTTAGGATATGTTTGGAGGACGTCCTAATGAGCCGTGAATGAAACTGATACTGTTCCAACTTTTTCTCTCTGTCTGCTGGGGACGCCTGTCCTTTCTAAACTGCCCTTCTCCACCACTCTGTCAGGCCCAGGATGTGACTCAGGAACCAGACCAGCGGTTGTAGTTAATTCGTGTTTTATTAGGGTAATGTCCAAACAAAGACTGCGTTTTCTCATGAAGCAATACAGGTCCTGCGGCATTGGGAGAAAGTTGACAGAGCAAGGGACTTCTTCCCGCCTGTTCTTTAAGAACGGGCCAAACGGGCACGCAATCTTTTGCTCCTCCTTAACTGCCCCTCAGGTACTGCCCGCCTTCCCCCCCTTCTCTCCTGTCTTTTCAGCTGTCTGCGTGTGCGCGGTGAGGGGGGAAGCATCACCCCCTCCTCTTCTGAAGTTTCCGATTCCAGGATGGGGGATAGGGGAGGAGCTGATGGTAAACTGCCTCCCCGCTTTTCGGCTGTGAGCAGCCCTCCCTCTTCCCCCTCTTGCTCTGAGCCTGAAAGAGGGGGAGGCGTGAGAATGTCCAGGGAGGGCTCAGGCTCCCCGTTGCTAAGCGACCTTATCACTGGCAGTTCCTCTGTTTCGTCTTCGCTCCAAAGGGGGGAAGTTCCTCCCCCTTCCCTCTGCCATCCATCCGAATACTCTTCTCCCAACTCTCCGGGATCCAGCTCCCCGGGATTGGGACCCCAGCTCTGCCTTCCGACACCATCCCCCCTCCCAGGCTGTGCCCCCCTCCCCTTGTCTGGCTTGGGACGGTGGGGAAAACGTTGATGGAAATGTTTTACCAATTCTGGAGCATGCACATCAGCTGCATCTTCCCATGATCTGTCAGCCACCCCATAGCCTTTCCAGTGAATCAAGTACTGCAGCTTGTGGCGTCTGATCCTGGAATCTAAGATCTCCTCAACTTCAAACTCAAGCTGCTCATTTACCAGGAGTGGAGCTCCGGGAGGTTCCTCCAGCCGTAACTCACTGGGAGGGGCGGCTTTCGTTAAGAGGGATCGATGGAACACAGGATGTATTTTAAACGTGTCAGGCAGCTTCAGTCGGTACGCCACGGGATTAATTTGAGTTTCTATTTCGAAAGGACCCACCCTCTTGTCTTGTAATTTTCTACATTTGCCCGGCATCTGGAGGAAGCGGGTGGACAGCCATACCTGGTCTCCCGGTTGAAGGGGGGGGCCCTCCTTCCTGTGCAGGTCAGCAACTCGCTTGTACTCCGTTTTGGCTTCGTTTAACTGCTGTTTCAGTGTCTGTTGCGCCGCTTGCAATTCGTTAAGGAAGTTCTCAGCTGCCGGTACCAGCATTCCTTCTGAGTTGCTTGGAAAGACTTTAGGATGGAATCCATAATTAGCGAAGAACGGGGTTTGTTGAGTGCTGGAGTGCAGAGAATTGTTGTAGGCGAACTCTGCAAAATGCAAATATGATACCCAGTCAGTCTGTTGATAGGACACATAACTTCGTAAATATCTTTCCAAAATGGCGTTCAAGCGTTCCGTCTGCCCATCTGTCTGGGGGTGATGGGCGGAGGAGAGTTTTAATTCCGTCTGCAACTGTTTCCACATTGCTCTCCAAAATTTGGCTGTGAACTGAGTTCCTCGGTCTGAGACTACGCTGTTTGGCAATCCATGCAGCCGGTAGACTTCTTTTATGAATAACTTGGCCGTTTCTTTAGCCTCTAAGGCCCCTGCACAAGGAAGAAAGTGTGCCATTTTGGTAAGTAGATCCACCACTACTAAGATGGCTGTCATTCCTTGGGACTTGGGTAGATCAGTTATAAAATCCATGGAGAGGTCCTTCCAGGGTTCGTGTGGGACAGGCAACGGTTGTAACAGTCCTGCTGGTGTCCCTGTTTGTGTTTTTGTCCGCAGACAGACAGAGCAGGACTTTACATAACTCTCAATATCCCGATGCATTTTAGGCCACCAGAAGTCCTTGGCCACGTTCTGAATGGTCTTGTAAATCCCAAAGTGTCCCGCTGTGATGGAATCATGACACTGGCGTAGGATTCTGAGCCTTAATTCCCCTTCTGGCACATATCTGGCGGTTTTGAACCATAACAGTCCATTTCTCCAGTGAAAGGTTACTTCTGAGTCTTGACCTTGTCCCGTCTCCTGCTCATATTTTAGCATGTCTGCATCTTCTTGTTGTGCCTTTTTGAGTTCCTCTTCCCATGAAGGCTGGCATACTCCCAACGTTAATTTCTCTGGCGGGATTACGTACTGAGGCTGGTCCTCGGATTCACTTTCTTTGTATTGTGGCTGTCTGGATAAGGCATCCGCTCTCTGGTTTTTGGCTTGGGCATGGTAAGTAATCTGGAAGTTAAACCTAGTGAAGAACTGGGACCATCTTATCTGTCTCTGGTTCAGCTTTCTGGCGGTTTGGAGGCTTTCAAGATTCTTGTGGTCGGAGCGCACTTCAATTTGATGAGAGGCCCCCTCTAGGTATTGTCTCCAGTTTTCAAAAGAGTCCTTGATGGCCAGCAGCTCCTTCTCCCAAACTGTGTAGTTCTTCTCTGCAGGCTTTAACTTCCGAGAGAAGTACGCACAGGGGTGCAGCTCCTTCCCTTCTTGGTCTAATTGTAGCAGGACCCCCCCGATGGCAAAATTTGAAGCATCTGCTTCCACTACGAAAGGGCGGTTCGGATCAGCAAAGCGCAGCAAAGGCCGCTTTGTAGCCCCACAAGTACTTCTTTTCCCTCTTGCTCAGGCGACTCATCACTCTTCTCACCTGAGCAAAGGGGGGATGCTATTGCAAATTTCGACTCTCTGGTTTGCTCCTAAGATTACACCTGTTCTGGCCCAAGTGGCATCCACTTGTTCAGTATGTTTAAAACACAATGCTGGCAAACCAGAACGTCCTCTTACTGGCACCACTCCTTGGGCCTGTGGACCATTTCAGCATGTTCAATTGGACTTCATAGAAATGCCGAGATGCCAGAACTACAGATATGTATTGGTCATCATCTGTCATTTTTCTGGTTGGTTAGAAGCATTTCCATCACGACACGCAGATGCTGCAACTGTCTCCAAGGCACTGCTTAAACACATCATCCCCTGATTTGGCTTACCACTCTAATTGGATTCTGATCAAGGTACTCACTTTACAGCTAAAGTAGTACAACAGCTTTGCCATGCCTTAGACATTAACCCAGCCCAGCCCAATTACAGTCTTTATTGGAGGGTCACGAAGAACTTCTGGTCCACTGCACTAATCTTCCCAAAATGTTGAGAACTCTTTCCTCCCAGGTCCAGGAAGCCGCTCCTGTCTCGCTAGACATGCCTGCTCATCGGTTCCAACCTGGCGATTGGATCCTGGTTCGTGAATTTTGGAGAAAAGATTGCCTTCAGCCTCAATGGTCGGGTCCTTTTCAGATACTCCTGACATTTACCGCACTGCGCATCGCTGAGAGGACAGCTTGGATACACGCATCCCATTGTTGAAAGGCCCAGCTGCCAGGCGAGAGTGAGAGAGGCCATCTGGATCCTGACGGGACACCAGGAGGAAAGACCAAGGGAAAGGAGTCACTTCCTAAGGACCACCATCCCTACCATCTGAGGAGAGGCCCTCGCGCTGCCAGAGGACTTCGTGAGTGACATCTTATCTATCTGGGAGAAGTTAGGACTACGAAACCGAAGAGTGTCTGAGAAGACAAGACAAATAACATCTATCCATTCTAGAGCCAATGAGGTGCAACCCCTTCATCAGATCAGCTCCCCAGATAGACTTTGAGCTTATCGAAGTAGCACGTAGCCCATTGGACTCTTTTGGACCTTCTCACACTGAGGTGGGGAGGCCAGTGACTTGCATTGCTAGAGATAAGTTTGGCTTCATTGCTGTTTGCTTGCTATTTCTTATAATCACAATTATAATATGGCTCCTGCGGGAGTTAGGCTTCCTTTCCTAATATTGTATAGCCTCCTTTTTACAGGACATCCTGATTGGAGTAGGAACACATACCTAAGGCTAATGGTCGATCTCGCTAGAGGGATGAACAAGAGTACTTGCTGGATCTGTATGCATACCCCAACTTACGAAAAGGAAGGTATCCCACTGGTAGGAATACCTCTGAATGCAACTGGTCTTATCTCAGATGAATGATAAGTCTCTGAAAAGTCTCGATACTACTCAGTATGTAGCCCTGTCCGGATGGACAAAAGGTGAACTTTGTTTAAAGTTCATGGGAGAAACATTCATTGGTAGCAGCCAATGTGAATGGGTCCTTCATCGAGCCAAAGGTAAATGGAGTCTCAGTAACTCCACTGGGCCAATTATGAGGAACAGGCAGAGGATAATGGAACCATTGTGTATGGCTCTCGGGCACCAGTGGCTCTCATAGTTCAATGAAACCTGTACTCAAGAAGAAGCCACCATAGCCATGCTTATGTATGGCGAGGAAGGGGTGAGACAAGATAGATTTGCTCACATCCTTCCTCCCTTAATGGGAACAACACATAGTTATTGGTGGATCTGTGGATATAAGGACTGGAAGAAATTACCCATTAATGCAAAAGGAACTTGTTATATTGGACTTCTAGCCCCTGGAATCAGGATTGTGGACACCTTTCCTAAGGGTCTGATATGAAATTATCGAAGGGTAGCCCCAAGTCATAAGATCCTGGAAGCTTATAAAGATCTTAAAGCTCCAGAGTACCATGCAAAAGACCACCCAAATGTTAACACCGGCTGAAGTGAAACAAATGTACTTGGAATGTGATAGACAATGGATGGAGGAAGAAGAGAAAGTGTTATGTATCATGCAAATTGGGATGGGACTCGAAAGGAGCCCCATAGGGGGGAGTGAAGTGGATTTCGATCAATACTGAACAAGTCTGACTGCCACTTCCCCTAGACAGGGGGTCACGTAGACAACAGAGAATAGTGCTGTTGTAGTGAAAATGTGCCAAGGACACTGATATTGCAGGAATGGAGGGAGGACGGATGGAACGGGGGCAGAACATCATTGTAGCAATGTAACTGTTGCCATGATTGTGACGGAGGTAAAGGTATATAACTGTCTGTAACTAACCACCATTTTGAGGAAGAGAGTTGAGTCCTGTACTCTACTCTGGCTAAGCGCTTAGCTAAATAAACAACCTTAAAACAGGCTTTGGCTTCATTATTAAATCTCCTCAAAAAGAACTCAGTTGTAAATTCCACGACAATGGCCATACCACACTCACTCTCGCACACACAGAGATCACAACCACACATACATCTCACACACACATTCATACATTTCCACATATATATCTCTTCCTCTCTCTGAGACCACACACCACATACATCTATCTCTCCCTCTCATAGACCATACATGCATCTCTCCCCTCTCTCTGCCCAACTACATCTGTCCCTCTCATATGTCTCTACCTCTCTCTCTGCTGAAGTTCATCTGTCAGTCACACACACAACGCATATCTGAGCACCCACACACGAATGCAGAAAAGTCGTTCCACATGTGAAAGAAGTGCCTGCCATTTCCAATAATAACATTTAAGTTTTTAAAAATCCATTAAAATCCAAACAATAGATGAGGACCACAAATCCAGGTTGGTGCTCCCTTTTATACACACTTACATGTGAGTAAACCTCATTGAAATCAGTAACATTTTTGAGTAGACATTACTAAAAGTTACATTTCCTTTCTAAAAGACAAACAAAAAATATTCTGATGTATGAATGAAAAACAACACGAGAAGCTGTTAAAAAAATATTGGGAAAAGACTGAAGATTCAATTACTAAGACTGAAGAGAAGACTCTTCCTGCTCCCCTGCCTTGAACTTAGAATCACTTGATCGTGACATCAGGTGACTGCTCCTACCCACCTATCAATATGGCCCCATCCCTGGTCTAGGTCACATACATGATACACATTTATTTCTCTCAAATGGAGAGAATGCTAAAAAGTCCAGTATCATAATCCATGAGAATCACCACTGAAACAAGACATCTTTGGTTACAATATAGGCCACGAATGACATTTCTGACATAATGCCTCACTCAATTTGTACTCCTTTGTACTCCTCTCTGGATAGACAAGTTGGAAAAATGATAGGCAAGTTGGAGCAAAGTTATTGAGTAAAGTAAGTTTAGATTTGACGAATTCATAAATTGCACACAAACTAGATTTTTCATAGTTAACCAAGTTCATCTCTTTCTTGACTATATGCTTCGTTAGGTTGCTAGACATTAATGCCTTCTTATCAGTTCCATAAAGGATGACTATGCCTCTTTATCATTATACTTTGCAATCAGTAGAGTATTTTTATGTAGTTTAGTACAAATGCCAAAACAAAATTAATTTCTCCCCATTGCATCAATATCTTTCTCCCCTCTGAACTGTTTCACTATAGGGTTTTGTGCATATCTAACAAGTCTGCACTTCCATAATTATTCTCTTCTAACAGTTCTATGACTTACACTTTTTGCAATCTTGCACATGTAAATCCACTGGTTAAATTTGAAAAGGAAATTCCTTCCCAATTAGTCTGTTTTTGAAGACATTCGTTTTAAGATTAAGTATGTTTATTTCATATAACTTTTGGCAAATTACACAATAGAAATGTAGCATAAAATATAACTCTGTTTTTCTCTTATGAGACTAAAAAAATGAACACAACAGCTACACAAAACCTTTTCAGCACTCAGATACAGCCCACAGGCTAATCACCCCTGTCTTAACTAGTAATAAGAAAAGCTTCTCAAACAACTTGAATTTTACAGATTTAAGGCTATAATTTTTTTTAAAAAACCCACTAGATTTAATGCCTCCACATCTTTACAATTCAGTAGTGTAAGCTTGCTCTAAAAGTTGAACAGTTGGCATGGGATAGCATTGGACACAAAACAGGACCGTTGCTCTATAGTTAAGAACACTCCTTAATTATCAATAGTATCTGTAAACAATGTTCAGATTAAAAGATTTCAGGCTAAATGTGTCATAAACATTTCTTGACCAAGGGAATAGAAATATTAAGTTACTTTGCCAAAACGTTAGTATAAATAGACTTTATTGAAGTCAGTACTTCTGTACTGAAGCTGAAGATTGTGTCTACATAAGCACGTTGTAACATTTCACAACTTCTAAAAGGAATGTCAACAATTACAACGATCATGCATGCCATGGTCGATAATCACATTTTAGAAGCATTTTCAACCATTTCTAAAGAAATGCTTATAACATTGTTATATATTTATATATATAGAACTACTTTCAATAAACTGCAAAACATTGATCAGCTTTCCAGTATGAGCTACAGTGTGAACACAAAAGGGAGGCATACATGTTTAATTTATGAAATCAGAATGGAATATTTACTGTAAAGAAAAATTAAAAAGCTTTCAAAAAAGGCCATTATTGAACCAAAGCAAAGAGCACAACTTGGAACTTAAGAGTTCATTCTTTGTTTAAAGCTGTCCTCTTGAGCAACTTCAATTCAAATAATAAATTCAGTACTGTGAGTATTCCTTGGATTGAAGTTTAGCAATGATGCGGTCCAACTGTCTCTTTGCTTCACACTGTGGGAAATTGCTCATGTCATAATATTGAGGGGCAATTTTCACCAACCTGCCAAAGAAAGAAAGGTTTGTCACTTGTGCACAGATCTGAACTTGCAGGTAACAGCAATAGCCCAATTAGTAGCTATTTATGATAATCGTATGATCAGTCTATTTGATAATGATTGGAAATATGGAAATCCAGTTTATGTATAAAAATTATGCCACTGAAAAAAGTATTTCAGAATATTTCCAAGTATTAACTTATTATTTTGGAACTTAGAGAACTCAAACAAAACAAAAACTTTGTAACATACAATAATTTTCAGTAGGTTTTTTAAAAATATGCTTTGGGTATGTAATATTGAGAAAACTATTTTTAGTATTCATTAAAATGGAAAGTCAATTCTTTATTGACTTGGAATAATACGCAAGTTGGAAACAATATATGGATACTTCAAACACAAGGCAATTACGTAGTCGTAAACATTAGTTTTTGACAGCTAGACTAAATAATATATACAGTACAACATCATAAAAAGAACCTCTGACTACAAGCCAAGTTGAAGGAATAATACAAATGCATGATAACAAATATACAGTAACAATGACTCTGCATTTAGACATTTTCCATAGGAGGAATGCCATCATGCGGGTTATAGCTCCACCTATCGTCCGAAGGTAAGAATGTTTCTGAAGTAAAGACTAGGGGCGCCAGGCCCCTCCCACTCCCCAGTTCATTCCTGCCTTCGTCCGTACAAGATCCATAGACTAGCGTCTAGATAAGTTTTGTGTATTTGTGTGACAGGGTGTGGAGGTTGTTGTGTGTGTTTTCCACGTTACTTCCTTCCCTCTGTCTTCTTATTTTATCGTTTGTGGGACTGAATGTACTTTCTCCGCCTTTGTTCCTAAAGGGGTAATTTTTCCCTCAGTCCCGAGCTTACTGGCAGGCCGCGGCTGCGGCTCTCCCTTCGCAAGGCGGTCGACGCAGCCTTCTTGTGGGAGCTTGCGGCTGCAGCTCCCTGCCTAGCTGACCGGCTATTCTGGGTGACCGCAGCTGCGGCTTTCCCGTTTTTAGTTATATACACAGATTTTTTCCGGTGCTTGCGGCTGCAGCTCCCTGCCTATCTGAACGGCGATTCTGGGAGACTGTGGCTGCGGCTCTCCCTTCCTTAATAGGCAGACGCCGATTTAATACAGGAGCTTGAGGCTGCAGCTTTCTGTTCTGCATCGCTTCTCCGCGGCTGCTCCAAAGCCTGCGGCTGCGGCTTTTAAGTTTTAGTGCCTTTCAAATTGGGCTGTCCCGTCTCCCGGCTCGTCTGCGGCTCTTTAAATCTCGCCGCGCCTGCCTTCGGAGTCTGCCAGTGCGGCTCCTTACCCCCTTCGCTAACGGGTTTCCCCGCTCGCTCTCTAAGCCGCGATCGAACTTCTCAGCCCCACGGCCCCAGAGCGCCTTTTCAGGCCGTTTGAAATTTTGCTGGTGCTCCCCTGTAACCGCCATTGCTTCTTTATCATTTTAAGCTTTTCTGATTGGCCCAAATTCCCGCCATTTTGTTCCTCCCCCTTCTCTCCCGCCCTTTAGGTTTAGTCCTTTCCATAGTAAAGGATTCTGTTCTAGGACCTTTCTGTCAGTTTCTATGTGTATGCTGCAGAACAGAAGTTCTATAGACCTGTTATCAGTCCTTCCACACAATCTGCAGCTTGAAGCTGCCTACTGAATCTGTACACTCTGCCCGTGTCCATGCACCAAAACTATTGATACAAAGCTGCTGATACTGTGCAAGCTGTTTGGACTGTGCATTCTGCCCCATCTGCGGCCATGTACCAAGGCTGTTGATACTGTGCAAAGCTGTTTGGACTGTGCATTCTGTCCCATCTGTGGCCGTGCACCAAGGCTGTTGATACTGTGCAAAGCTGTTTGGACCGTGCGTTCTGTCCCATCTGTGGCTGTGCACCAAGGCTGTTGATACTGTGCAAAGCTGTTTGAACTGTGCATTCTGCCCCATCCGTGGCCATGCACCAAGGATGTTGATACTATGCAAAGCTGTCTGAACTGTGCATTCTCCCCCATCCGCGGCCGTGTACCAAGGCTGTTGATACTTTGCAAAATTATTTCCACTGTGCATTCTGCCCCACCCGTGGCCGTGCACCAAGCCTGTTAAACTTGTACATTCTGCCCCATCCGTGGCTGTGTACTTCGCCATCTGAGCCAGTGCATTCTGCCCCATCCGTGGCCGTGTACTGAGCCTGTTCGGGTCGGTACATTCTGCCCCACCCGTGGCCGTGTGCTGAACCCTTCCGAAATATATGATGGCGGAACAGCCAGCAACAACTCAGGCAACCAAGCCTAAACAGCCTAAAGCAACAAAACACAAGCACATCAAAGCGGTCGCTAAAACTAAACATATATTCAGCCACGGATCAACCAAGCGGGCACGCTACATCTCTGACCGGCTCCTGATCAGGCTGGCCAGGAACCATTAACTTCTCTGTTTAACTCTCCGACCGCATCCTCCGAGGAGGACTTTGCAGGATTTCCTGACCAGCCAGCAGCCAGCTATCCTCCACCTGGGTTACCACCAAGGGCACATTCCTCCTCTCAGCCTGCTGAACCGTCCATATCTTTACCTTTGCAAGCACAACCACTTTCCACACCGGGGCTGCAGCTGTCTCATGAGTTCTTATCACAACTACAAGACATGCTGTCGTTCTTTTCTCAAACACAGACTCAGGCACAAGTTACTACTGTGCCTCAGCTGAGTGTTTGCAGACAACCCGATGATCTGGGTCACTATGTGCACAATGAAGCAGGTCCATCATGCTCTCCAAACCCTTTTGACATTGCCAGAGGCAGGTTTGTGGGGAGGGCTCACCATATGATATGCAAGCCGAAGGTGACGACTGGAGTGACCAGTTGGAGCAAGCAGAGGATGCCTCCTACTGCCTGTTTGATATCTCAGATTACCAGCCCCTCGCCCGCAGAGTACTAAACACCCTTGGTCTACAATCTGCACAGCCTGCAGTTGCCACTCCTGCAATTAAGGGGGCCGGGGTCCTGAAATCTCCCACACCAGCGGACCACTACCTTCCGGTACCAGACCCTATTGCTAAGCTGACCTATGAAGAATGGGCTCACCCATTGCAAACTCGCCGTTTTAACGCTCTTGCAGACAAGCTTTACCCCTTGGCTCCGACATTTGCTAGCAAATTAGCCGTCCCTGGCATTGACGAGCCCATCTCCAGTCTGGTTTCCCGATCCCTTCTGCTGAGAGAAGGAGAATCCCACTAAAAGGACGCCACTGAGAGGAGGCTGGACTTTGCCTTACGCAAAAACCATGAGGCCACCGCCTTCGCCATGCGAGCTTCTGCATCAGCTTCCATCTTTTCCAGGGCAGCAATGATGTGGTTGGATGACCTTCTAGAGGATCCCAATCCCGACCCTGTCGTTCTAAAGAGATCTCTGATAAAACTGCACAAGACAGCAGCCTTTGTGGCTGATGCCACCTTGGACGCACATCAGCTGGAAGCACGAGCTATGGCAGCTCAGGTAGTCGCTCGGCGGACTCTCTGGCTTCGTCACTGGCAAGCGGACTCTACAGCCAGAGTTAATTTATCTAGGGCACCTTATTCCGGCTCATTACTGTTCGGTGAGGAAGCCCTAAAGGCTGTGCTTGTCGACCCCAAGGAGGCTCGAAAGCCTGTCTTGGCTACTGTCAGGAATGTCGATCACAGGCCTTTCCGACGTTTCACCTCATACCGCATGACCCAGCCCTTTCGAGGAACGCGGCCCGGAGGACGAGGACGCGAATTCCGAAATTATGATTTCTGTCCCTTCAGGGGAGCCTGGAACAGACGTTTCCCAGGCAGAGGTCAGTACCAAGGGTGCAGAGGTACCTCAACGGCCTCATATAGGGGAGGGTCTCGCCAGCGCAAACAGTACTGACGCGATACCGGTTGGGGGTTGTCAGGCCCAGGATGCGACTCAGGAACCAGACCAGAGGTTGTAGTTAATTCGTGTTTTATTAGAGTAATGTCCAAACAAAGACTGCGCTTTCTCATGAAGCAATACAGGGATACAGGTCCTGCGACATTGGGAGAAAGTTGACAGAGCAAGGGGCTGCTTCCCGCCTGTTCTTTAAGAAGGGGCTAAACGGGCGCGCAACCTTTCGCTCCTCCTTAACTCCCCCTCAGGTACTGCCCGCCTTCCCCCCCTTCTCCTGTCTTTTCAACCGTCTGCGTGTGTGTGGTGAGGGGGGAGGCATCACCTCCTCCTCTTCTGAAGTGTCCGATTCCCCTATGGGTGATAAAGGAGGAGGTGAGGGTAAACCATCTCTCCGCCTTTCTGCTGTGATCAGCCCTCCCTCTTGCTCTGAGCTGCGGAGAAGGGAGGGCCTGGGAATGTCTGGGGGGGATTCTAAAACTTCAAGGCTCTCAGGCTCCCCGTTGCTAGGCGACCCTATCTCTGGCATGTCCTCTGTTTCGGCTTCGCTCCACAGAGGGTAAGTTCCTCCCTCCTCCCTCTGCCAGCCATCTGAATCCTCTTCTTCCAACCCCCCAGGAGCCCAGCTCATCCTCCCGACACCATCCCCCTTCTCAAGCTGTGCCCCCCTCCCCCTGTCTGGCTTGGGGCAGTGAGGAAAACATTGATGGAAAAGTTTTACTAACTCTGGAGCATGCACATCATCTGCATTTTCCCATGATCTGTCAGCCACTCCATAGCCCTTCCAGTGAATCAAATACTGCAGCTTGTGGCGTCTGATCCTGGAATCCAAGATTTCCTCAACTTCAAACTCAAGCTGCTCATTTATCAGGAGTGGGGACCCAGGAGGCTCCTCCGGCCGCAGCTCACTGGGAGGGGCAGCTTTCGTCAAGAGGGATCGATGGAACACAGGATGTATTTTAAACGTGTCAGGTAGCCTCAGCCGGTACGCCACGGGATTAATTTGAGTTTCTATTTCAAAAGGACCCACCCTTTTGTCTTGTAATTTTCTACATTTGCCCAGCATCTGGAGGAAACGGGTGGACAGCCATACCTGGTCTCCTGGTTGAAGGGGGGGACCCTCCTTCCTGTGCAGGTCAGCAACTCGCTTGTACTCTGTTTTGGCTTCGTTTAACTGCTGTTTCAGTGTTTGTTGCGCCGCTTGCAATTCTTTTAGGAAGTCCTCAGCTGCCGGTACCAGCATTCCTTCTGAGCTGCTTGGAAAGACTTTAGGATGGAATCCATAATTAGCGAAGAATGGGGTTTGTTGAGTGCTGGAGTGTAGAGAATTGTTGTAGGCGAACTCTGCAAAATGCAAGTATGATACCCAGTCAGTCTGTTGATAGGACACATAACTTCGTAAATATCTTTCCAAAATGGCGTTCAAGCGTTCCGTCTGCCCATCTGTCTGGGGGTGATGGGCGGAGGAGAGTTTTAATTCCGTCTGCAACTGTTTCCACATTGCTCTCCAAAATTTGGCTGTGAACTGAGTTCCTCGGTCTGAGACTACACTGTTTGGCAACCCATGCAGTCGGTAGACTTCTTTGATGAATAACTTGGCCGTTTCCTTAGCCTCTAAGGCCCCTGCACAAGGGAGGAAATGCGCCATTTTGGTGAGTAGATCTACCACAACTAAAACGGCTGTCATTCCTTGGGATTTGGGTAGATCAGTTATAAAATCCATGGAGAGATCCTTCCAGGGTTCATGTGGGACAGGCAGCTCCTTCTCCCAAACTGTGTAATTCTTCTCTGCAGGCTTTAACTTCCGAGAGAAGTACACACAGGGGTGCAGCTCCTTTCCTTCTTGGTCTAATTGCAGAAGGACCCCCCCGATAGCAAAATCTGAAGCATCTGCTTCCACGATGAAAGGGCGGGTCGGGTCAGCAAAGTGCAGAATGGGCTCGGAAGCGAACCTTCTCTTCAGCTCCTCAAAGGCCCGGGTGGCATTCTCTGTCCATTGAAACTTCTTCTTTCCCCTTAAACAGTCAGTCAGAGGAGCTGTCAATTTGGAAAACCCTGGAATGAACTTTCTGTAATAATTGGCAAACCCCAAAAACCGTTGTACATCCTTTTTGGTGACAGGTTGGTCCCAGTCCAATATACAGCTTACTTTCCCTGGGTCCATCTCCACGCCTTCCGCTGAGATTCGATATCCAAGGAAGTCTAGAGACTTGAGGTCAAATCCACATTTCTCTAATTTAGCATACAGGTGATTTTCTCTCAGTCTCTGCAACACCGTCTTCACATGCTGGTCGTGGTCTTCCTGGTTCTTTGAGAACACCAGGATATCATCTAAGTAACAGATTACATATGTGTCCAACAAGTCTCTAAACACGTCGTTCATGAATTTTTGAAAAATTCCTCGACTTCCACAAAGCCCGAACGGCATGACCAGGTATTCATACTGTCCGTAAGCGGTCAAGAACCCTGTTTTCCATTCATCTCCCTGCTTCATCCTGATCAGATTGTATGCTCCTCTCAAATCCAACTTCGTAAAGATTTTTGCAGAGCGCAGTCGGTCCAACAACTCTGAGATCAGGGGCAGCGGGTAGCTGTTGGGGATGGTGATCTGGTTCAATGCGCGATAGTCGTTACAGGGTCTGAGTTCCCCCCCTTCTTTTTCACAAACAATAGTGGCGCTCCAGCAGGGGATTGTCTCAGGTTTTTATCCAGGAATTCCTTCAGGGCCTCCCTCTCAATCTCTGTGAGAGAGTAGATTCTCCCTGATGGAATGCTGGCTCCTGGCACTAGATCAATCGCACAGTCGTAAGGGCGGTGGGGGGGTAAAGTCTCTGCCTCTTTTTCATCAAACACATCTTTGAATTCTTCATACTTTGGCGGCAGGGTCACTTGCTCGATCTCTTGCACTGCCCCCGCTAAGGTGTTCTTGATTTCTTCAGGTTGACAGTTCTCCTGGCAATACTGTGAGGTGAACCACACCACCGCCTCCTTCCAACTTATTTTGGGTTCATGCTCTGCTAGCCAGGGCATTCCCAGAATCACCTCAAAGTTCGAGATATCTGACACGTATAGTGAAATGAACTCTTCGTGCCCGGGGATTTGAAGTTTCACTTCCTCCGTGGCTTGTGTCACCCCTCCTGACTTCAGGGGTCTCCCATCGATAGTCTCCACAGCTAGGGGAGCGTTCAGTTTCCACCGGGAAATTCCATGACGCTTGACTAACTTTGCATCAATAAAATTTGTGGAGGCTCCACTGTCAATTAAGGCAGTGGAATTAAACACCACTCCTCTGGAAGTTGTAATCCGAATAGGCAAGACCAACACCCCCTTTGAGGGAGTTTGGATCGTTGGGGGGCCTTTATACAACGCTGCCCCCAGTCCACCGGCCTGCACGTGGACTGGGTGTTCTAGTTTCCCGACGGCTCAGCTTTCCCCCCTTTTAGTCCACAGTCTCTGGCCATGTGGCCCGGCTTTGAACAATAAAAGCATAAACGTTCTCGGCGGCGTCTTTCCTTTTCTTCTTCCGACAGTCTTGGCCTAGCCCCTCCCTGTCCCTCAGCTGCATTACCTGCCATTCCTGCAGAGGGAAGGGTCTTGCTGCAAGATGCCGAGGCTTTGTTGCCGTTTCAACAGGACATCGCCAGCTCAAATCATCGAGTGATTCCCCTGAGTTCAGCTCTGTGTCTGTCATTCCGCTGGTGGACGAGAGTTCAACACCTCACACAGGGCACTCCATTCAGAGAACCCCCCAGGACTGTTATCACCACAGATGCCAGTCTCCTTGGCTGGGGAGCTCACAGCAACTCCCAGTTCGTTCAGGGGGTTTGGACTACAGCAGAACAGACTCAGAGCATCAATTGGCTGGAACTCAAGGCTGTCCACTTAGCTCTGCTCCATTTTCAGTCTCTGTTCCCCTTGGACCATGTCCTCATTCGAACGGACAACACGTGTGCCAAATCTCATTTAAACAGACAAGGGGGGACCAGGTCCCACCCTCTGCAGAACCTAGCTTCCCTCATATTCGACTGGGCAGAGCAACATCTGCAATCCTTAAAAGCAGAACATCTCAGAGGAATTTGGAATGTGACAGCAGACTGGCTTAGCAGACAACAGTTTTTTCCGGGAGAATGGAAACTTCATCCGACCATCTTCCATATGCTCCAGCGTCGGTTCGGCGCGTTCTCAGTCGATCTATTTGCCTCCAGTCGCAATTGTCAGCTACCCAGGTACTTTGCTCGATACCTGGACACGACAGCGGAAGCAGTGGATGCCCTATCGCTACCGTGGCCGGATGGCCTCCTGTACGCCTTTCCTCCAATACCTCTGTTGGCCAGAACGTTGAGAAAGACACGGCGCAAGAGGGCACGACTGGTTCTGATAGCACCATATTGGCCCCGTCGACCGTGGTTCTCCGATCTCCTTGCAATGTCAGTGACGGACCCTTGGACGCTCCCGGTCAGGCCAGACCTCTTATCTCAGGGCCCAATATTGCATCAGGATCCCAACTGGCTCAAGCTAACAGCGTGGCTTTTGAACGGGGACATTTAAGGTCTGCTGGCCTGTCAGACGCTGTTATTGACATCATCTTGGCCTCGAGACGATCATCTACCACTCGTATATATCAACATACTTGGGTGGCATTCTCCAGATGGTGTCAGTCACAGCACTTCGATCCTTCTCAGGCCACAATACGTGCTGCAATTCCTTCATAGAGGCCTCCTGATGGGACTTAGACCCAACACCTTACGTAGACATGCGTCCACTCTGTTGTCTATTCTATCAGTGTCATCCACTGGTGCTCCTATTGCCTCGCACCCGTTCATCAAACGCTTTCTGAGGGGAACCGCTCTACGCTCACCAGCTGTAGTCCACCGTTTTCCCTCATGGAGTTTGTCAAAGGTTCTACAGGCCTTACAACGCCCTCCGTTTGAGCCCCTCAGGACTGTGCCTTTACGTCTGTTGTCATTCAAGGTTATGTTCCTGATCACGATCACCTCTGCCAGACGAGTTTCGGAACTGGGCGCATTGTCTTCTGCTCGCCATCTCTGTGTCTTTCACAAGGACTCTGTTGTGCTGAAAACTGATCCTTCCTTCCGTCCCAAGGTCAATTCAGTTTTCCACTGCAACCAGGACATTGTTCTTCCTTCATTTTGTCCGAATCCTACCCATCCTCTAGAGAAGGCTTGGCATTCATTGGACGTTCGGAGGGCTCTTAAGACCTACCTGTCTCGGACTCAGGAGATACGACGAACTGAGTCTTTGTTTGTATCCTTTCATCCAAGGTCGAAGTAGCTAATTCCACCTTATCCCGCTGGTTACGTGCATGTATTACCTTAGCTTATGAGTCCCTTAAGCTTCCAGTTCCAGCTAGTGTAACAGCTCATTCCACTAGGTCAGCGGCCACTTCGGCTGCTTTTGTCACCAATGCTCCTGTTGCTGATATTTGCAGAGCTGCTGTTTGGTCTACCCCACACTCGTTTATAAGGCATTACAAAATAGATCGTTATGCCTCTGCCCATGCCTCTTTTTGCAGACGAGTGTTGCAACAGGTTCTTAATGATGATTAGGATGTGGGTGGTCCCTCCCTGTTATGGGCTGCTTTGGTACATCCCACATGATGGCATTCCTCCTATGGAAAATGGACCATTGGTCTCACCTGAAGGGTGATTTTCATAGGAGGAATGCCATCACGACCCTCCCAGTTGGAGGATACCTAGATATTTTTTGGGATTTTTTATATATTATAATTACGCTATTATATTTGTTTTACTAGTGAAGTCAAGACTGCTATTACTGTTATCTCGCTATGTTAGAGTCATATTATTATGAATGTTGCTATTATGTTATGTTCTTGCTGGTAGGCCCGCTGGCCTTTTCTCCCGCATTTTTAGATATCTCTCTTTGGACTCGCTGCGAATGAACTGGGGAGTGGGGGGGGGGCTGGCGCCCCTAGTCTTGACTTCAGAAACATTCTTGCCTTCGGACGATAGGTGGAGCTCTAACCCGCATGATGGCATTCCTCCTATGAAAATCACCCTTCAGGTGAGACCAATGGTCCATTTTTGATCTGACAGAAATAGATATTATGGCTTCACTAAAAAGCAAAGGGGCTTGCCACATAGCCTATAATGGAACAAAGACCTCTTTATGTATCCTTTCTCACATTTTGGGGTTCAACACTAAATGTAAGCATCAAGCTTATGGTGATTTATCAAAATGTCTCAGTACTATTATACTCTATGGGCTGATTTTGATATAATGTTCCCAATCATTCAAACCACAGCATACTGCCTCTTCCTTTCCACCCTGCATAGTATTTTAATTTGTCATTGCATATGGTTTGTACACACTATAATTTGTCTGCAAAATAGAACTGGGAACCATGCTCAAACCATAATTACCAGTTCTGGTTTGTAGGCAAATTACCATTTGTGAAAGTCAAATGTAACAGAAAACCTTGGTTTATCAAACCAGGAAGTCAGTAAGTTATTTCCTTCCTAAGGGAAAAGACCATAGCTAAGTGGTAGAGCACATGTTTTGCATGCAAAAGTTCCCTGGTTCAACCCCCAGATAACAGTTGGAAAATACTCTTGTCTGAAACTCTGGAAAACCACTAGCAGTCAGTGTGGACAATACTGAACTAGATGGACCTGATATAAGACAGCATCCTTAAGTACAGCTAAAAAACACAAAAGGATAATGAATGGAAAAAAATTAAAAAGGCAGATGTAGAAATAGTAAGCAAGTCCTATTTCTAAGCTTTCATTCCCTTTTGGATCTTTCTATAACATGAGCTCTTACACAATGACCACATTATCTAACTAGGGAGAACACAAGTCTTCTGTTACTGTTATTTTTAGATTTGGCTATTATTTAATTGTTAGTCAAAATTTGAGATACCAAATGTCAACAATTCAATATTGCCTTTGTAAAAGGTAGTATACATATGGTACAGAAAAACATTAAACAAATGCAAAAATAGCAACGTGAGAATATCCCTTAATTTTTAAGAAGGTGTGTATGCATGTGAGAGCTGTTGCAGGTGTAACGCTAGCTTGTTCCTTGACTAGAATTAAGAGAAGGTTACACGATTGCACACTTTCTCTCCTCTGTGGTACACAAAGTCCCCTAACAGCACCACCTTGAGCATGATGGGCTTAATGTCAGACTATTCTTAACAACTGTGAGCAGTGCTCAAAATTGAGCTTTTGAAATTCAGAATCTCTCCCCAGCCCCCATTATCTGTAGCAATAAGAGAAGTATAAGTACTTCTCAATACAATAGTATTTTTAAAATGACTGTTATATATATTTATTTTCCTGTTTCTGCTGCTATTACAAAGGAAAGAAACCCAACTTCTTTTTGTGGCATGCAGGCTACCCTTTCCAGCTCCCAGGTAGGCTTATGTATATAATACCATCCATTTGAACTAGGTGAGAAGATGTGGGACAACACAGTTTTAATAAGCATAACTGTAATGGAAGGATCAGAAAAGATAGATGCTTTAGCAAGGTTTCCATTAGTGATGTTATAGGCCTAGTTCTCCTAAATCCTTTTCCAGAAGTTTGCTCTTAAAGCTTTCAGGAAACTTTCACAAAAACATTTATGAAAATATGCTTTTAATGTTAGTAATGTATGGAGAAAAGGCACAAAGTAAATATTGGTTTGAAAAAGAAAAAGTCTTACCATTCTGGCTTGATGTCTGTACAAGTGCGGATGTAGTTCTTTGTGGTAAGAACAAATTCATTGTAAAGCACCCATTCTGGCTTGTGATCAAGAACTGTGGAAGGATGCAACTGCACTACCTGGTTGTCTTTCACCGTTAGATAGTGTCCTGTCCGTTCCAAATGTGCCACCTACATTAACAACATGAACACTCACTTTAGAAATGTGACGCTTGTGTTTCTCCCAGTATTATTAAACCTCTTGGAAGAAGATGCTGCACTTGGCTGGCTTTATTCCAATAATTCTGCATCAAAATTTGACTGCCTGAAATCCCAACCATGCAAGACCTGTTAACCCTTACATGGCAATAGTGCATTTTGAAGCCCTGGAATACTGGTTTGAATTCTGGATAAAGTAACAATCTCCTAAATTAATCTGAAACATAGTAATTTACTGCCATTTGGAGTCTAAAAGAGCCTTAAGACACATTTTTATTACAGTAGGCCCCACTCATACTGCAGGTTAGGTTCCAGACCCCCACCGGAAAGCGAAAAACGCCAAAAAGTGGGTCAGCTGTAGCATGGGGGTCTGGAACCTAACCCACTGATCGCACCAGAGGAGAAGATCAGATCTTCCCCTCATCCGGTGCGATCAGCTGGAGTGCGGGAAGCTCCAGGCCCCCCTCCAGCTGATCGCCCCCGCTGGCACTGTATTAGCGGAACACTGAAAAGCGGGGCACAGAGAAGCGGGGCCCTACTGTACAGTAATACGAATTTTAAAGGGGGGGCAGAGGATTAGCAAAAGAAATAAGAGGTTTAAAATCAGAAATGTAATCCTTGTAAATCAGGAAAAAGGGTAAAGCTAGTTTTAACTAATTTTGAGTGAACTACAGCTGCCAGATAGTTGCCCCGAAACAGAATCTCATGTAAACTCCAAGGATTGTGCATCAGAACTTCCCCTCACTCTTCTCGCACCCCCCAGTTGCTCTGGAGGGTTGGAGGGACCCCCAGAACAGATGTGAGGCACACAGAAGTCCGTGGGCAAACAGGATGTTTCTCTACTGCTGAGTTAGGTAACTTGTATTTTACTAAATTGGTTGTTCATACAGTGGCTTAAACTCATTATAAATCATGTGATGAAAGATTTAACATTATTGGTCCGGCAGTAACTAAAGGCCATATAATGTAAAACTGTACTCTTACAAAATCCCAGGTACATAGCCATTAGATTTGATGTCCAAATATAACGTTACATATTATAGCTGCCTCTCCTTCCTTGTGGCTTCTGGTTAATCCCCCTGCCCTTCTCTAAACTTGTCCCCTCCAATCCCTGCATTTTTCAGTGAATCCTAGGCCATCCTTCTTAGTCATACATGTGGATTAACAGGGAGTGCAGAATTTCTTAAATCTGCAAGCAGGGAAGGCCTGCAGCAGGACAGTTATACAGTTTATGTACACCGCCCAGAGAGCCTTCGGGCTTAGGGCGGTATATAAATTAAATTAAATAAATAAATAAATAAATAATACAAGGTGATTTGGTACAAAGCTGTGTTGTGACCACACTTGGAATTCAGTGTACCGTTCTGGTTGCTTCACCTCAAAAAGGTTCAAAAAAGGACAACCAAAATGATCAAGGGGACTGGAGCAACTCCCCTATCAGGAAAGATCACATTTGAGGCTTTTTAATGTAGAAAAAAGGCAAGTAAGGGGGGGGGAGATGACAGAGGTGTATAAAATTACACATGGTATGCAGAAAGTAGAGAGGTTTTTGTTCTTATATAATACTAGAACCCATAGCCATTTAATAAAGCTGAACGTTGGAAGATTCAGAACAGATTAAAGGAGGCAGTTATTTACACAGCACATAGTTAAACAATAAAATTCGCTCACACAAGGTGATGGACACAAATTAAAGGAAATTACAGAAATTCATGGATAATAAGGCCGCCAAATGGCTATATACTACTTCCAGTATTAGAGACAGTATGCCTCCAAATACCAATTGTTAGGAATCACAAGTAGGGAGCGCTGTTGTGCTCAGATTCTGCTTATGGGCTTCCACTACACATCTGGCTTGCTATTGTGAGAACAGGAAGGTATACTAGATAGGCCTTTGGCCTGACCCAGCAGGGCTCTTGTTATGTTCTTATGAGATAATTTCTAAAAACGCATTCTGCCTTGATTCACTATTGCTCAACCTGCACCTAATAAAGCAGAGGTCCATCTACTCTACAATACTAGGTTGTGGAGTGTAGATTACAACTTAAGAAAGCATTAAACCAAAGTACACAGCTATAATAATTTACCCACATTCAGCTGAACTTTTTATTTCCTCTCATGCATAAGCATGTTTCTAAAATTATACACAGTTTAAACTCTTAAATCTTTCATTAAACAAAACATGTATATTTATTTTACAAAATGAGTATCTACTATTGAAGAAGGCGACTGCCAAAAAACTGTCCAGCACTGTGCCGCCAAGGTCCCAAGGAGCTCACAATCTGCATTTTAACAAAGGGAGAAACAGAGAGAGGGGTACTTCTCAAATGTGCCATTGTAAAAGGCCACCCATTTCCTCATGTCGTTTGTCTATTTCTCACAGTTGCCGAATAATCTGCTTGCATAAATCATAGCTTAATACAAACAAAAATTTTAAATCCTTTTGAAAGGATATAGAACTGGAGGCCTCCTTGAATTTTAAACACCATACCTGCATGAAGTAACCAGTAACCAAAGCCTTTCTAATATTGATGTAATAGTCCCTGCTTGTGAAGTCTGTGCTTCTACGTGGCAAATTAAATCTGTCCATGATTCGTGACAGCTGTTGGCGTACATTGTCTGCAGACATCAGGGACCTGTAGTTAATGAAGTTGTCATAACACCACTGAACCGATTCATGATCTGCAATGTTAAAAAAAAGTCATGAATCATCTAAAAATGAGCATTTTACCAAATTAAAACAAGTACAGAAACAGAAACCAGCTGAATGGTCAATGCAGTGAACCGATTAAAATACCTAATGACATTGTTTTATTTAAACATTTTTTCGGTGGTTCTTCATTTGGCTCTGCTGTCTGTAAATGAGGCTACATAGAAGAGCGAACAAGAACTGTTGACTAGTATTTGCAGCAGCACTAACAAAAAAATAGTAATAATGAATTGATCATATATTTCAAAAATTAGTTCAAGAAGACCAGGACAATAGCAAACTAGATAGGAGAAAAAACTAAACCGCAGAAAGTCATTATAGGCTAGTATGACAAATGGATTCTATGATACAGGTTCCGCAAGTGTTTTATTTCCAGATTTTGGCATACCACATGTGAACAATCTAGCTGTTCTCAGGCTAGGAGATGGGCAACAGGTTCTACTTTCTGGTACAAAACACTCTATAAAGAACATTCATTTTGATCCAGTAGTCCATAGGTGCAGCAGCTGGGTTTGTGCAATCCTAGTCCTTTCTAAGGAAGCTAGAATCGTAATGATCAGTTGTTTAGCAGGGAAGGGAAAAACTGAATACATACTCACAAACAGCTGATCAGTACTTGAAATGGGCTATGTGCATGAACACTGGCTGTCGGATTGACCTGTGGAATTGCATGTGACAATATCCTCCTTCAGTCATTCTTTTACACGCAAACCATCACATTGCAGAGATAGTGGGGATGAGTCTGTTGACTCTGCCCCCTTGTTGTCACCTTTTTGCCAGCTTGCTTGCCTCTTCCTCATGTTGGGAAGGGAACATCTGCAAAAGGAAGCTTGCTGTAGTTATGTAGGCGTTCTGCACAATTTAGAACCCAGATCTTCCAACAGAAGTAGAGAAGGCTTCCTGCTGCAGAATTTCCCTTCTCAAAATGTGGAAGACAATGAAGCTCGTGATGTGAATATGCCAGAGAAGGGCCAATGGGCATATGCCTCCTCTCCCTCTAATCACACAAGGCTTGAATGCCTGAAGATGGCTACTATGCAAGGAAGATCCCACACCTGCATGTGTAGGCACAAGTAGGCATAAACATCAAGTACCATGTAGCTTGGGCAACACTACAATTTTATCAGCCCTGGCTCTATTTACAGACTCCCACTGTGTTGATTCAATGCAGAAATGTCCTGGTGTTATCAAATGGAACCAATTTGCTCTGTTGAAGATCTGAAGATCTTCTGTGAGCTCTTCAGAGAGTACATAAGTATGTTCCAAGTATAGATGAGGAATGCATTTACCAGTTGCAATACAAAAAAAAAAAATAGGCAGCCTGTAACTATAAAACTTGCCTGCCATAAAAGAACATTTTCCTCTACAAAATCCACTTGGTAAAAGCTAACTAGTACCTGTCATTACACTTCCAATCTTCCATGTTAACTTTAAAAGCTCTTCACTTTTGCTTATTTCAGCCACTTAAATAGGATGAATCTATTTTGAGCCATTTTCACATGTGCCAAGCCACTATTTTCAATTTTTAATTTACAGATTATGCAAGAAAGTGCAACCTCTTGGTCAGGTAAATTTTCATGGAAGCTGAGTAATTTACTGTTTCATAGAGATAGGGATCAGTTTTGACATGAAATCCATTGGTAGAAAATAAGAATTGAAAGCTAGGGTGTCATTCACAATAATTCCTTGGAAGAGAGAATTGCTTTATCTTCTCTTGTCACTTTGATCTTGGTCTAACTTCTTGTAAAGACTTGACTAAAGAGTGATGTTATTGAAAGATTGAATGCATTAGTACAGACAACATTCAAGAAGCAAACAATATCCCTGTGATAAACCTATCACAAATAGTCTTCTGAATAAACACCTATCTACCCATTACTCAGTGCCATTCAGAATAATTCTAGTATTCCAAAACTCAGCAACGTTAGCTAGCTATGACTGGTATGTCCAGGAGTCCAGGATAGTTTTGTGTCTGTTCCTTAATCCAAAATTCCACTTCACCTTCCTTTCCCTACCTGCCTGGAAATTTTCCTTAATTTTCAAAGTCTGAGGCATTTGGTCCTCCTCACCAATTTAATATTCAGCATCTCTAAATTTATAGGTTTCCTATTAACAGAACACACACTTAATTTCAATTCAGCAATGTGCAGAAAAATACATTAAATATTTCCTTTAAGTATATCCACACGTCTACATATTCTGGCTGGGAGTTCTGGGAGTCAAACATTATTTTCTCCTATCAAGTCCAATCCCACCATAATACTACAATAACTTAATAAGCATTTTCAAAACAAGTATAATGTGAAACTATATTTTTTACTTTTGCTCTGTGATTTATTTATCATGGCATTTTTCCTCTCTAATTCTTTGGGCCAATTCTCTCCCCTATACTGGAAGTGTTGGTGCTGGGGGGTGGGGGTGGGGAATGAGGCATAGTCTTAAAAATGAAGGGAAAATTAATTGGCTAAAATAAGTAATTGAAAGATCAAATATTATATACACTTTCTGATACAAACCGAAAATGTAGCGCAAGTATGGATTTTGGTCAGCAAGATGCCTATTTTAAACTCCTGTTCAAAAATTACCACAAAAATGAAGGATGGGAGGTGGGGGTTTTCCCAAGAAGCAGAAGTCTTTGGCTTAAATATTATTATTTTAAGGCAAGAGTTTCCATAGGCTTATCTGCAGCTTTTCAAGCGAGGTAACTGAAATTCTCTGCCTACAGGGTTTGGAAAAGCTGTATGTTGGAGTTGATTTTTATTCAGGATTTATGATGAAACTAGATTTTTTTCGGCACGTCACAGCCTTCATTTCAGATTCTCAGAATGGACCCCAAAAGGTTTTTTTTTTTTAATCGAGTTAAAGGCCCCTATAAAAAGAAAGGGGAAACCTGTATTTCAATTATAACTCTTCCTAAATTCCAGCTGTTCTACAATATAAATCTATAATCCTATGCACACTTGCATGTGTAGATATACTCAGTGGGGCTTATTTCCCTAGAAGTACACATAGAATCAGGTAGTAACTGATCTAGTTAATTCATGAGAGCTAGGAACCTAAGGTGGTGCTAGGGGCCTGTTGCTCTTCCCTACGACCAGTGGCCTATGAGGTTCTGCAAGGTTCCCATGCGGTTTAAGATCTGTGAAGCTACTGGAAGAGGTCATTCAGGGTATGGAGCCATTAGCATGCTGATGATACCCAACTCTATGTCTCATTTTCGGTAGATTATTTGATAGCTGTGAAGTACTGGATGAGCTGGAACTTAATCCAAACAAAGTACTGTTGGTGGGTGGCCATCTGATACAGGTTTGGTTTTACAATCTTTTCTAGATGGGGTGCAGGCCCCCCCAAAGATCAAGTGCATAGTATGGAGATGCTTCTTGATCCAATGCTTCTGGCTCAATGCACAAGTGATATGGCATCAGTGGCAAGAGGTGTCTTTTTCCAGCTTCATCTGGTTTGCCAACTAAGCCCTTCCTGACAAAGACACACCTTGCCACAATCATTCACGCCCTAGCGAAACTGGGAGTACTGTAACACACACTAAGTGGAGCTACCCTTGAAAAGTATACAAACTCCAACTAGTGCAAAGTGATGCACCCAGGGTGCTGACAGGTGCCAGGCCATTTGATTCTATCATGTCCATTTTGTAGGGTCCACACTGGTTGATTATTAATCTCCAGGCTCAATTCATGGTGCAGGTGTTAACCTTTAGAATCCTCAACAGCTTGGGGCCCGGGTGCCTTCTTCTCTATATTCCTCCCGATATGCTCCAATCATCCAAGGCCCTTCACCAGATTCCTCAAACTTTGCTAGGTAAGGCTGGTGTCAACCAAGGATAGGGCTTTGTCTGATTCTATGCACACCCTGCTGAGTGCCTCACCGGGCATGGGATGTTAGGCCCCATCATTCTACTGCTTTAGGTGGTTGGTAAAGAAGTGTTTTCTTACAAAGGCCTTTGGCAGATTAATTTATTTCCTGGGGTAGTTTGGTGCTTTTTGCTATGGCTGTTTTGGAATGGTTAAACTTGGTTTTTTAGTTTTATATTAATATTTTGACTTTGTGATGGGGATTGTTGTTTTTATTGTTCTGTTATTGATTTGTTAGGTGCCTTGAGTTCCTTCGGAAAATTAGGCAGGGGCATCAACCCTGGAACTCCCTGCATAAGGAAATACAGTCAGTCTCAAAGTGGATAGTTCTAAAAAACAAGTCAAATATCTAATATTCTTCCAATGTTGTTGGAAGATATCATTTTCCTAGACCTATTCCAGTCCCGGTTTTGGGGCTGAATTGGCCTTGTTCTCTCTCATGGATGACAGAGAGGGAGAGCAAGAGGGAGAGAGAGAGAGAGAGAGAGAGAGATGCGGAGTGCAACTTTGTATCTCTTACTCAATCTCATTTCTCTTACTCAAATCTCTTTGTGGCTTTCAATACCATCAACCAGGTATCCTCCAAGACCAGATCTGTGGGATGAGTACTGGGAACCCTGTTTTACAGTAGTTCCGTTTCTATCTCCATGGTCAGTTTCAGAGAATAGCTTTGGGAGAGTGGTCTTTTTCCCCTGGCAGTTACACACGGTGATATTTTATTCCCAATGCTATTGAATACCTATATGAAGCTGTTGGGGGGTAATCATTAGGACATTTAGTGCCCTGTATCATCAACATACTGACGGATTTCTCCGTAACATCTGAATCAGGTATGGCAGTGCAGGAATTGGATTGGTGCCTGGGAACAGTGATAGATTGGATAAGAGCCAATAAACTAAGCTTGAATCTTGGTAAGATGGAGGCTCTGAGAGTGAACTGTTCTCAGGTCTGTGCTAGATGAGGTTGTATGCCCTCTGAATGAGCAGGGTATGTAACTTGGAGATGTTCCTAGGCAATTCTGTGTCATTAGAGATCCAAGTGGCTATGAGTACTGCAAGCTTTGGCTGGTGTAACAGTTATCTGATGGAGCGCCTCCAACGCCACCAATTATGCCGCCCGACAAGATCAGCCACACAGGGCCTTCTCTCAGTCCCGCCAACTAAAACAGCTAGGTTGGTGGGGACTAGAGAGAGGGCATTCCCAGTGGCGGCCCCCACTCTCTGGAACTCCCTCCCGTATGATCTTTGGCATGCCCCATCCCTGAATGTATTCCGCCAGGCCTTGAAGACCTGGCTTTTCAGACAGGCCTTCGGGACTTCCGGGGAGGGTTAATCTCTATGACAAATTGCCTATTACTCTGAACTGTCATTGTTTATAGTTTTTATCGTTTGTATTGTATTATTATGATGTATTTTATTGTAACCGAGATGTACGTCGCCTAGAGTGGCCACTGGCCAGATAGGCAACACATAAATTAAATTATTATTATTATTATTATTATGCCCATTACTGAATTGTATACCTTAGCTGTGAAAGACCACTGCTAACCTCCAGACTGGGTACAGTAATGATCTCTATGTAGGGATTCCCTTAAGGTTGGTCCAGTAGCTGCTATCCTGAACTCTTTTTGGGAAGAAGGGTGAGCTATATATTTATTTATTTTATTATTGATGATGATGATGGTGATGATGATAGGATGTTAAATGGGGTGCCCTACCAACAGCATATAACATCTGTGATGAAAGAACCGCACTGGCTGCCAATATGCTACCAGGCCAAGTTTGTCTTGCTATATTGGTATATAATGTCCTAAAAAACTAAGCTACCTCTGGGAACACCTTACTGGACACTTCAATCCTGGGAGAGACACTACTAGTAGTGCTGTTTGCTCTCCAAGTTCCCTTTATGTCCACTAAGACCAGGGCCTTTAGCATGGCGGATGCATTTCCAGTGAACATCACACATACAGCTACAGTACTAGCAGTTAGACGTCTGTTTAAAACTCATCTGTTCATCCAGGCTTTCTGGTGAACAGCTATACTGATATATTCATCTGATCTACTGGTTTGTGATGTATTTTGTATTTGTTTTATGCATATAATTTTAATGCTGATTTTATGCTGTTCACTGCCATGATATTTTTTCTTAATGTTGGTGGATTTTTGTGGGGGTGCAAAATAAATAAACAAACAAACAAACAAACAAACCGTTAAGAACTCTAAAAACTGATGAAGACCCTACTTGTTAGAGTAGTCTTTCCCAGCGTTTGGATCCCCAAATGTTGCTAGACTACAGTTCCCATAATTCCTGACCATTGGCCATGGTGGCTGAGGCTCATGGGAGTTTTAGTTCAGTAACACTTGGGGAGTGTTAGAGGATCGAATTCCTATTAGACCAAAAGATGGTACAAGTCTAAAAATTAAATAACAATTATAAATATGTGCAGTGAGAGGACCATAACGGAAGCAGCAGCAAGAATACATGCCAAATTCAGTTAAACTTAACTTCGACATAAAGACCTGAACCTAAGAAAAACCTTCATCCAATAAACTGAAAATGCAAAATAACATATCTAATATTCAAAGCACTTTGCATGCATTGTCTTAGTAATCTTTACAATAACGTAGTGCAGTAAAGAAACTGAAAAACACAAGAAAACTTTAAAAATTGCAAAATAAATTATCTGAGACAATTATTTGAAAGCAATTAATAAGGAACTGGGGGTGTATGCCCTACAATGTTTTGGGACACCCGCAAATCCCTCACCCACACGTCCAGTGGAGTGACCTCTCTGCATGGAAAAGATTTGCATCTAGCCCAACATTTGTTTTGGGCACAAGATATTGTCAAGCATTTGAGGTGGCTCAAAGTTTATTGATGGATTTACACCCCCAGATCCTTAGTAATTTCTCCCACTGTCCCTATTATTGGCATGGAGGTTTCTACACCTGACCACATCTTATTTCCAAAGAATTTGGCCAGATCAGAGTATGACAGAAGATTAGGGCAGTAACTGTTCATCAACAGATGTTGATGTCCTAGCAGAGATTTACAAGACCAGCTTTAGATATATTAGACGGTGGGTTTTTTAAAAACAACAACAACAACAACTGTTGTGCTGATAATACAACTCTATTAAGTGTTTGAATATTTAAAAAGCCAGTTTACCAAAGAAAGGGATCCATCTGACCATATAGAAGTAGAGATATTACAGTGTCAGGTGACTATTACTGTTCAGCCATTTCCAAGAACTAGGGATGAAAACCCCATTTTGCACTAAGGTGAATGCTGCAACTTTTCTTCTTTTAAATGGGGGAATGCAGTTTCTTTTTTACAATTTTTTTAACCTTATTTTTACTGGACTTCTATAACTAACATAAACTTTATTAGCCTTAAGGTGCAAAGCGAAAGCTAGGCTGAAAGTGTGTGGCTGCCTTAAAGCCACTCACAGAGTTCATGGCAGAGATTAGATTTGAATCAGGGTCTTCCCAATTTTTACCCAGTCTGTTAGCCGCTATGCTATACCAAATCATAGTATTTACCTCTTCAGATATTCTCTTTTTTGTAAGCAGTAGTGCACAACAATGCAGTAGTAGGTGTCCATCTAGAGCGAATACACATCCATCAAATTGTCAGAACTATGTATTAATAAATATACAAGTATGTCAAGTTTATACTTACTTTGTTTGAAAGCATGGTAGACATTCAGCAACGTCAAATGATCTCCATCTATGTGGGCGAACCTCATCTTGGCCTCATCTGCTGCTTTCTTGGCTTCCGTGGGGCGAACAAAACACTGTGGGACTAAACAAGGTTGGTATGGGCCCAACACAAACGCCCATATCGATGAGTCACGCATTCACAGATAGAGGAACAAGGCCTAGCTAGGTCAGTTCACAGAGCATAGGGCAGGGCAGGATGGCCTCCAACTGCATCTTGGACTGTCTACTACCTTGATTTGGTACATCAACACCTAACCACATCTGCAAGACAAGAGGGTTTCAAAGCTACAGAATGCCTGATTATTTTGACTAGAAGTAGGCATAAAAAAAATCTGAAGGCCATCAAAGTTCCAGCTGAGTAATAGAAGGATCATGTGACCTCAGTACAAAACCAAATGCTGATAGCTCTGCCTAATGCAGCGGAGACAGTGAATTAGATCCAGAGCTTCCCTTCCTCGAACGGAAGAGCTCCTTCCACAAGAGGAAGGGGCTGATATCCAGTGGAGGATCCAGCTGGAAGAAAGGCAAGAGGATTTTCACTGATTCTCCCTTCCCCCTACAGCCCCCACTTCGGTTCCCACACTGTTCCAGAGGGTCCCCCAAGCCTCTGGAGCAGCTTTCCAGGAGTCACAGAAGGCTACAGGGAAAAGAAGGAATAGGAGAAAATTGCTTCCCTCCCTTCTTCTAGCAGGAATGTCCCATGGACAGAGTTCTGCTCACAGAAACTCTGGATCCAACCCAATGAAGTTATCATCTATGGCCAATAACCAGCTGTGGAAATGAGGGGTATTCAGCAAGATCAACCCTTGGAAAATGTTATGCCAACAAGTATTCCATTGATACAGAATATTAAATTGTATTATACCTTTGTCACCAACAGCAGGCATTGCTATCAGCACTGGCAGACAGAAACATATGTGAATATATGCGTGTGTGTGTGTGTGTGTGTGTGTGTGTGTGTGTGTATATATGTATATAGCGCAGTCCAGGGCTCTGAAGATAGCGGCAGTGGTGGAAGGCAGACTGCCCAGCAGCTTTAGCAGACCTTAACAAGCAAATCTGAATTTAGTGGATTGAGACTATACTCATGCTCTTTACACACTGAACTCTTTAAATAATAAATTTTTGATCTGATTTAAAATGTCAAAATGAAGGATAATTAATAACCATAAACAGTGATTTCACTATTTATAGTAGGTAAACACTCCATAAAGCAGCTCATTTGATGAGTTAGCACTAGCTTCTCAGACTTGAAAAAATTATATGTCTTTCATACATGAAGAATTAGTCTTTTCCCTTGAAATTATGTACAAAAATAACATTCCACTTAAAAGCTACACGTGTGTTTAAGTGAAACCAAACACAATGGATGATGAAAGAACATTGCCTGCTCCTTAAATTCCACTATATTTTTGCCTTGGTCACAACCAAAGCTCATAAGGCTCCTATCGTGATTTTTAAAATATATAATACACACAATTTTTAAACTGGTCTTTTAGCCTCCTAACCGTACAAACACACTGGGGAAAGACTGATAACAATACAGAAATTAAATATCATGCACAATTGCAGTATGCCAAAAGCAGTACTGCAAGAGCCACTGTTTACAGTGCTTTTAAAAAAAAAAAAAACCAAAAGTCCAGAGAAAACCAAGTAGTCCAAAGTCCAGATGGAAAATATTTTAAATTCTGTGGATCTAAGTCTAATGAAAACCATTCACTATTATGGCACAAATCCATTAATTCAATGATGTAACAACTAGAAGTTACAAATAAAAATTAGCCTTATTCATATTGCAAATTGTAGAACAAAGAGCAGTATTTTTTAAAATCAGCTTATAAGGCCTTAGTTTAAAAAAATGAAAATTACTTTCATTTGGGTAGCTTTGGTAAGCAACACTATTTTCCCCTTCATTTTATCTACTATTTATGACTGACTGAGTACTCTTTTGCAATCCTATACCACTTGCCTGGGAGAAAGTCCCACTGAACTCAACAGGACTTACTTCTGAGTAGACTTGTATAGTATTGCACTCTAAAACTGGGGTCTAATGGCTCCCTGTGCATTTTGTTCAATATGATTGTGTTTATTGTTCTGTTGGCAACACTTGCAGGAAAGCAACACGATTTTAGAAAATTGCGCCTTAGCTGCATCCAAGAGAATAACTATCCTGCAGAATAAGGTTGTTTTAGATTGCGTATTCTTAATAAAATATTGTACTAAATAATGTGTGCACGCGGTCTTAGTTGAAAAAGAAAGCAGCTACCATATGTATAAATATTTTGTAAAGTATTCATAGAGGGCAAAGTTTAAGTAAAATGTCTTCCTCCAAAATATTTACACATACAGTTAAAAAGAATTAACACATGTGCAGTTCATAGCGAGAGCTTGGATCAATTCTTAGTCTAGTTTGATGAAAACGCATGGCATAATAAGGCAGGCATCAACCTACCACCACCTCCGCAGATAAGGCTACAATTTACATGAAACAATTAGATTCTGCCCTGCCCATCTGCTCTGAGTCTGAACTGTCATAATTCTGCAATAAACATTGTAGCTTGTTTTAGAAAAATACTGTTATGTTAATACGCTGCAATAATCAAGTGATGGCTTGTATTGCTCAAAACCTTTAGGTTAGGATCTACCGTGCAGTTCAATTTCAGGAACAACAAAAAATATATATCTTTTATCATTTTGTTAACTGGTAATGCCTCTATTACCACAGAGAACAGCTGACATCTTGTTAACTGCAGAATACAATTAGAAGCTACTAAGGGAGGTGTTTAAGCACATACAAAATCTCTTCTCAATCATCCCAGAGTGCAGGACACGGAATAATGGGCTCAAGTTGCAGGAAGCCAGATTTCGACTGGACATCAGGAAAAACTTCCTAACTGTTAGAGCCATATGACAATGGAACCAATTACCAAGAGAGGTAGTGGGCTCTCTGACACTGGAGGCATTCAAGAGGCAGCTGGACAGCCATCTGTCGGGAATGCTTTGATTTGGATTCCTGCGTTGAGCAGGGGGTTGGACTTGATGGCCTTATAGGCCCCTTCCAACTCTACTGTTCTATGATTCTATGAAAATCTTTGTTTCTTTCCTTACCTGCACAGATTCTGAACAGGTTTCTTTTTTCAGGACAAATTAAACATTTTAGGCCAGTACCCAAAGAACCACATACTAGTTCTGTATGCCAACATAGGCTTCAGTTTCCCAAACAGCAGCTTCCCTGTGCAAGCCATTTTTGAAACTCAAGTCAACTTTTAAAAGCAGCATATGATGCAACACGAGGTTGCCGTTCAAGAGTTTTAAAAAATCCCCCTAGCTAACTATTTGGATCCCAGTTCTAACAAAACATGCCCATTCTAACAAAAGTCTGCTATTCAGACAAGTCAATGCTATCATTGCTGCATCTGTCACCTTTTAAAAAGACTATGTCTATTAATACTAAATACTAAGACTATTAACACTAAGAAATTGTTTTCTCCCTCTAGCATTTTCTTTTAACAATGGACATTTGGGAAGTTTATGCTAAGATTCTTCTAAATAAAACTGGTATGAACTAGCTAAGTAACTGGCAACCACAAGTTAAAGGACTGAAAATAAAGTAGATTATTACTGTAACTCACTTTGTAACAAAAAATGGGCATAAGTAAAAATGTTTAAGAGACAGAAATGAGTTCCTATGATCTGGAGTCCTTAACAGATAGATTTTTTTGCTGCCGTGAGACAAGTTAGATCACCACTTCACACACAATGACTTTAGTTTCAGTGTTGATTTCATTTATAAACTTTACTCCATTATGTATCATACTATACAATAACTTTGAAAGGCACAGTTCAAACTTTTTAGAAGTTATAAGTCCTGTTGCAGGAACAATAATACAAGCTTCCCCTAACTGGAGATCTGTGTTTTGATTGGCATCTCTGTCCCTGCTATTACCTGACAGCATGGCAGTAATAGATAGAATCTCATTAGAACAGTTGTAGTCGCAACTTGCTATAACCATTTTAGCCAGCTGTGGATCGAGAGGAAATTCTGCCATCATGGATCCCAATTCTGTCAAGTCTCCATCATCATTTAAAGCAGCTAGGTAATTCAAAAGCTCAAGGGCTCTCATCAAGGTTTCTGGAGCTGCAAAAAACCAAGTACTCATATTAATTAAGCAGTTTTAGTAAGTAAAAATGTAAATGTACACTGTTATAATCTCATTTTTCATTCTGTAGTTGACCAAATTCAGAGCCCAAGCTATCATAACATTAAATTACTGAGATCTAGCAACCAATAAATCAATTAAAACTTTAGAGTTTGCTTCCTGGCTGCATTCAACAAGAATCAAACTGTTTGGGGATTAGCCGTTTTGGGACTAACTAGAGCTATCATGATTTACAGTTTGTCTTCTAGCCATTTCATACATTTGGAAATAAGATCAATTACACTGTATTTGGCATAAAATATACTTGCCACAGCCTACAGAAAGTTGTCTTTCAATTCTTTCAAAGAATGTTACAAGCCTTCTTCAGTCATTATTCACATGAACAGAGATACATTAAAATTTAAAAACCATTTAATGCTTTCATTAAAAGCCAAATTATAATACCTGATAATGCAGAATCAGCACTACCTACCAAATCAAGCTGCTCTTCACACTCAACTCACCTGTCTTGCATTTTATATGCTATTCATATCTAGCTTATCCATAGTTTCAGCAGGAAGGTAAAAAATGTCACCTAGCAATACTAATTAGCTACTACAGAGCTTCAGCTCATCTTTCTGTTTAGATTGATACCCTATTATCAGTCTTATTAGTCTTTTTATGGTCAGGACTAATGTCCTGTTGAACATCAGAGAGTATCTCCATCATCAAAAAAGACACTCACTCCTAATGTCTGTGGTTTTGTACCTTTTACATCTTAATGAATTGAAGTGTACAGTACAGCCTCATTAATATGAAGTGGGAGACACGGCAGTTCTCAAGAAAGCCAAAAAATAATTTTGCTCCTCTATTCCCCTTTCAATTTCCAACTGGAAGCCTTCCTCGCTCCTTATTGCCTAGCAGAGTTTATTCTCCCCTTTCCAGGTATCTAGGGAGAAATCCTCCTTCCAGAGCAGCCTGCCAATACCTGATGGCTAAGGGGCCATCTCCCTTTGAGGAGCCCACGCAGTTCTTCCTTATCTGGGAGGGGTGCACGTGGAGCTGCCTAGCAAGTCTCCAAGGGCCTCTTATATCCACTTTCCCTCGATTCAATTTTCATCTCTTCCAGCCCTGTGTACTACCCTAATTGCGGCTGGGGGGCTTTCTGTGGCCAGCCAGGTGCAGATGAGTGACAACAGCTCTGGTGTTGCCTGGCTGGATTGTTACAACGGGGGGGGGGAAGAACTGAGGAAGCCACTGACTTCCATTCCCCAATTCTGTAGTTGGACACCTTACTGTGTGCACTATGAGAATAACATTGCAGGGTCTTTTTAAGGGAAATGTAGAAGGGTTGGAGAATTGGTAAATATCTATAGCCTTTGCTGTTTAGCAGATCATTATGTCACTAGAACATACATACAGAAGCACTCATATTTTCAAATTTTTCTGTAATTTTATTTTGCTTAGTGCCAAAATAATGCTATTTAACTGTACAAGACATGTTTGATATTTATCGCAGACATGTGTAGCTTTATACCCAAGTCATTTTTAGTGTATTTTCCTGGAGTTCAGGTGTCACAACTTAATAAAAAATGACTGAAGCAGAATAAGTGGAGTGTCTGCAGTGCAATCAAGATGGAGAAAGTACAACTGGCCCCCATAAGTGTATATTATGTCAAAGCGCTGGCTCCTGGAAACCTGTAAGTAGTGAAATGGGGCATAAGACACAGAAGTATACACAGAAAGGTATCCAGCTGCTATTTGTTCCCCCCTCCATATTTAAGCCTCACAGCCTGCTTAAGGGTGCGAAGGGCTCTTGGTCTGTAGTTCTCAGATGGTGGATCACAGCCCTATCGATCTGCAAGTGACAAGGCTTGGCAGAACTGGAGACATCTGGAGCTTGCTAGTTTGAAACACTCTCAGCCCATGGATCTATAAGCAGGGCTGCTGCAGATCACCCTTTTGAGTATACCAAGAGCAAGTGCATCATCCTCTCTTGGTGTTGTTTTTAACTGGTATCGTGAGGGGGAAGAATGACTGCAGGGGCTCCCTTGTGAGAACAGAGAGCACTGGGGGAAGGGTGTGTAATTTTGTCCCACCTTTTAGTTGACCTTAAGCTGCAAAGATAGCAGCAAAAGTGAAAGTGATGCTGCTACCCATAAATACATGCTTGTATATCTGGAGAATGGGGCTAATTGTCTCTGCTGTATTTCTGTATTTTGGAACTGGTAGTAGTTATTACAGTCCTCATATGCTAGTTGATTTAGCTTTTATTAAAGTCTTAAGGGGATCTAATCTATCTATCTTAGGGCTTTAAAACGTGTATTGTATTCTATTAATTGTATTTATGATACTTTTACAATATTGTAAATGCCTCAGGCATTTCTTTGAAATATGGAGCAGTATACAAATTACCCAAATAAATATAATCACTTTACAAATGGGAGCTGAGGCTGCAAGACAGTGACTTAAAATATGCTGCCCGTCATTTTTAGCACCAAGGTAGTATTGAATCCCAGTCTTTCATTATATTAACACTTGGATCTAGCTACCTTGTCTGTGAGATTCCAACTCCACCGACCAAGGTTAACTCCAAACTACAACAGCAAAAAAGCCAAACAACTAACTAGTAAATTAGACTAATTAGTTTTACAATATGAAGTCACTTTGGTATTTGTGCCATAAGGCTGTACAACATGTAGAAGGGTTAACATACTGTGCAACATTACATAGATATAATAATAATTACACAATTAGCTCTACAATTATAATAAAGTAATAGATAAGTTTACACATAATGACATGAGATTGTTTTTTAAAAATACATGCAACAGTAAGGGAAGCTAGGACTTTTGTTATACTTACACAACTTTGGTATATTCCCTTCAGGTAACAAATTACCTATGGCAAAGTCCCCAAATGAAAAGAAAACAAAGAGCTAGATATAGCCTATTACAGTCTTTTCCAACCTTTGGGTCCCCAGATGTTGTTGGACTACAACTCCCATCAGCCGCATCCAGCACATCCAATAATCTGGAATGATGGGAATTGTAGTCCAGCAACATCTGGGGACCCAAAGGTTGGGAAAGGCTGGCCTACTATATTATTGTATATAATGATTTTAGAAAACAAATACCTGGTGGGTCCATAAAATCAAAGTGAACCAAATCATCTATGCCTAGTTTCTTCAGCTGTAATACCACAGAACCCAAGTTCGACCTCAGAATTTCAGGATAGGTGTTGTCCTAGAAAATAAATATTTTGTTTATTTTGTTTTCATTTAACTCAGTAATTTTTCCTAATCTCAAAGTAGACAAACACCACTACTCTGACCCAGAAAAAACATGGAGATTACATCCACTCCTAACACAGAAGACTACAGCCTTAATGGGTCATACCCAGGGTTGTATGTGTGGTGTTATACTATGCCTGTCCTAAGAGCCCATGACACGATTGTAGTGTAATTCTCTGTACAGCTACATACATTCATAACCATTTATTCAATGGGATTTGAACTAAAAACTGTTTGAAAAAGAAGCACACAATCATTATACAGAGGATGTAAGCACAAGAACCACCCCTTAAAAACAGATCGGAATAGATTTAATGTATCGTTATGATGACAATATCAATTTTATCAACCTGCTGATAAAACACTACATAAAGAAGTTAAAAGAGTAACATTCCCCTTTTAGATTATTAACTGTATTTGGGGAGAAAACTAACATCTGGTAATACAATTCATATCGTGTCCAGCATCTGCTCAACAATTTTGGAATATCCTTGTGAAACAGAACAAGTTAAACGTTTCACAATAAAATGGACCATTGGTCTCACCTGAAGGGTGATTTTCATATGAGTACGGTCCTCACAGTGGGTATTAGCTCCACCTATCGTGCGAAGGCAAGAATGTTTTTGAAGTCAAGACTAGGGGCATCAGGCCCCTCCCACTGCCAGCAGGAAAATAACATGCATAATAACATGACTCTAACATAGCGATATAACAGAACTAGAAGTCTTGACTTCACTAGTAACTTTAAATACAACAGCGTAACAGTAATATATAACAGCTTAGTAAGCTATCTATACATCCTCCAACTGGGAGGGTCGTGAGGACCGTACTCATATGAAAATCACCCTTCAGGTGAGACCAATGGTCCATTTTCCATATGAGTCCGGTCCTCACAGCGGGATGTACCAAAGCAGCCCATAATAGGGAGGGACCACCCACATGCTAGTCGTCATTAAGAACCTGTTGCAACACTCGTCTGCCAAAAGAAGCGTCAGCAGAGGCATAACGATCTATTTTATAATGACTTATAAACGAGTGTGGGGTAGCCCAAACTGCAGCCCTGCAGATATCAGCAACAGGAGCGTTGGTAGAAAATGCAGCCGTAGTAGCCGCTGACCTAGTTGAATAACAAGTTATGCTAGCTGGTACTGGAAGCTTAAGTGACTCATAAGCTAAGGCAATACATGCCCGCAACCAGCGGGATAAGGTGGAATTAGCTACTTTATGCCCCATAGACCTTGGATTAAAGGATACAAACAAAGACTCGGTCCTTCTGATATCCTGAGTCCTGGACAGGTAGGTCCTGAGAGCCCTCCGGACATCCAACGAATGCCAAGCCTTCTCGAGAGGATGGGTAGGATTCGGGCAAAAGGAAGGCAAAACAATGTCCTGGTTGCAATGGAAAACTGAGTCAACCTTGGGACGGAAGGAAGGATCAGTCTTCAGTACAACAGAGTCCTTATGGAAGACGCAGAGATGGCGAGCAGAAAACAATGCGCCCAACTCTGAAACTCATCTGGCAGATGTGATTGCGATCAGGAACAAGACCTTGAAGGACAGCATACGTAAAGGCACAGTCCTGATGGGTTCAAACGGAGGGCGTTGCAAAGCCTGCAGAACCTTCGACAGGCTCCATGAGGGAAACCGATGGGCAACAGCTGGAGATTGTAGGGCGACTCCCCTCAGAAAGCGTTTGATGAACGGATGTGAGGCAATAGTCGCACCAGAAGAAGACACTGATAAAATAGACGACAAAGCCGAGGCATGTCAACGTAATGTGTTGGGTCTGAGTCCCATCATAAAGCCGCTATGGAGATATTGTAGCACCTGCTGCATGGTGGCCTGGGATGGATCATGATGGTGGGACTGGCACCACTTGGAAAAAGCCACCCAAGTATGTTGATAAATACGAGTGGTAGATGGTCTTCTCGAGGCCAAGATAATATCAATAACAGCGTCAGACAGGCCAGCCGACCTCAAATGTCCCCATTCAAAAGCCACGCTGTTAGATTGAACCAAGTGGGGTCCTGATGCCAAACTGGGCCCTGGGATAGAAGATCTGGCCTGACCGGAAGTGTCCAAGGATCCGTCACTGACATTGCGAGAAGATCTGAAAACCGCGGTCGACGTGGCCAATATGGTGCTATCAGAACCAGTTGTGCCCTCTCGCTCCGCGCCTTCCTCAAGGTTTTGGCTAACAATAGTATTGGAGGGAAGGCGTACAAAAGACCGTCTGGCCATGGTATTGACAGAGGATCCACTGCTTCCGCTGTTGTGTCTAGGTATCGGGCAAAATACCTGGGAAGCTGGCAATTGCGACTGGAAGCAAACAGGTTGATTGAAAAGTTGCCGAACCGACACTGGAGACAATGGAAAATGGTTGGATGAAGTTTCCATTCTCCCGGAAAGACCTGTTGTCTGCTGAGCCAGTCTGCAGTCACATTCCAGATCCCTCTGAGATGTTCTGCTTTCAGGGATTGCAGATGTTGTTCTGCCCAGCCGAAGATGAGGAAAGCTAGGTCCTGCAGAGAACAGGACCTGGTGCCCCCCTGTCTGTTCAAATGTGATTTTACACATGTGTTGTCCGTTCGAATGAGGACATGGGCCAAAGGGAACAGAGACTGAAAATGAAGTAGAGCCAAGTGGACAGTCTTTAGCTCCAGCCAATTGATGCTCTGAGTCTGCTCTGCCGTGGACCAGACCCCCTGAACATACTGGGAGTTGCAGAGGGCTCCCCAGCCGATGAGACTGGCATCTGTGGTGACAACAGTCCTGCGGGGGTCTCTGAAAGGAGTGCCCTTGGAAAGACGTTGGACCCTCGTCCACCAGCGGAATGAAAGGCGGACAGCTGAGTTTAAGGGGATTGCTCGATGGTTTGAGCTGGCAATGTCATGTTGGAACGGTAGCACGGCCCACTGGAGGTGGCGAGTATGAGCTCGAGCCCATGGCACAATATGGATAGTAGAGATGAGCATTCTGAGCGCCCTGGCTAGAAGCATGACGTCTGCGAAGGTTTTGTGCATCAGAGATCTTGTGATGTCTGTGATAGCGGTTATGCGATCTGATGATAGGAACACCGTCGCTTGTAGGGTGTCCAACATTGCACCTAGATGCTGTAGACATTGCGTTGGTTGTAGATGGCTTTTGTCGAAGTTGACTAGCCAACCATGGGCCTCTACCCTGGAGGCGTCTGTTCCAGCCTCCTCTGGAGGAACGGAAATCATATATTGGGAACTCGCGGCCTCGTCCCCCAGGCCACGTTCCTCAAAAGGGCGGAGACGTGCGGTATGAAGCGAAACGTCTAAAAGGTCTGCGCTCCGTGTTTTTGACGGTGGCCAAGACGGGTTTTTGAGTGTCCTTAGGGTCAACAAGCACCGCTTTTAGTGCTTCCTCACCAAAGATTAATGAACCGGCATAAGGTGCCCGTGATAGATTAACTCTGGCAGTAGGGTCGGCCTGCCAGTGATGAAGCCAGAGGGTCCGTCGGGCCACGACTTGAGATGCCATTGCGCATGCTGCTAGTTGATTTGCGTCCAAGGTGGCGTCGGCCACGAAGGCAGCTGTTTTGTGCAATTTTATAAGCGATCTGCGCATTGAAACAGGATCTGGATTGGGATCCTCGATGAGGTCATCCAACCACATCATCGCTGCCCTGGCAAAGATAGAAGCTGAGGTTGATGCACGCATGGAAAAGGCGGTGGCCTCATGAGTTTTGCGTAGTGCAAAGTCCAGTCTCCGCTCAGTAGCATCCTTTAAATGAGATTCTCCTTCCCTTGGCAAGAGGGATCTGGAAACTAAGCTAGAAATAGGCTCGTCTATGCCAGGGATGGCCAGTTTGGTAGCAAAGTCTGGGGCCAAGACATAAAGTCTGTCCGCAATGTTATTAAATCGGCGTGCTTGTAGGGGGTGAGCCCATTCGTCTTTGGCCAGTTTGGCGATGGGGTCTGGCACGGGAAGGTAGTGTTCAGCTGGGGTGGGGGATTTCAAAACCCTAGCCCCCTTTAAGACGGGGGTGGAAGAAGCAGTTTGCGCGCCAGAGGCTGGTAGTCTGAGGCGTCGAAGAGGCGATAGGATGTGTCCTGCTCATGCTCAGAATGGTCACTCCATTCATCTCCTTCGTCTTGCAGCGCGAATGCGGACTCCTTCTCACCAGAGGCATCATCAACGAACCTGCCCCTGGCAACATCAAACGGGTCAGGAGAACCTGATGGGTTTGCCTCACTGTGTATAAATTGGTCCTGGCTGTGTTGAGGGATAGCAGGAACTTGAGGCGGTGGCTGTCTCTGAGCAAAAAACAAGAACATGCCTTGGAGTTGTGAGATAAACTCCTGGGACAGCTGCAGTCCCGGAACTATGGACGGTTGCTCTTGGGCAGGCAGAAATGTGGACGGCCCCACAGGTAGTGTAGAGGAGTAAGCCCCAGGTTGGATGACCGTTGGCTGCTCAGGAAAGCCCGGAAAGTCCTCCTCGTCAGAGGAAGCAGCAGGGGATTGAAAAAGGGTAGTTAGCTGTGCAGGGGTTGACCCCTGAGGAGCCGGAACAGAGACATAGTGTGGCCGCTTGGCAGTGCTGTAGCTGGAAAGGTGCTTTGTTTTGGCAACCGCTTTCGCATGCTTATGTTTGACCGCCTTAGGTGGTTTAGGCTTGGTCGCCTGGCTTGTCTCTGTATGATGTTTTGGCATGGGCGCCTGGGTTGTCTCTGGCTGTTCTGCCATCATACACACTTAGCGTGCTTAGTCTTAGTCGCCTTAGAATGTTGCGGTTTGGCTGTTTGCGACATGTCTGGCTGTTCTGCCATCTTATATTTACTTTGGGTGCAATACATGGCCACAGAGGGGGCAGGATGTAGAGACCCGAACTGGCACAGTGTACGACCACAGAGGGGGTAGGATACACTGGCAGATGGCGAAGTGCACGGCCACAGAGGGGGCAGGATGCACTATGGTATCAGCGTTAGTATAATATAGGCTGTATTTCAGGCTTGTACACGGCCACAGAGGGGGCAGGATGTACAGTATATATAGTTCAGACTGAGTACACGGCCACAGAGGGAGCAGGATGCACTATGTTAGCGTCAATATAAAACTGTATGCTGGAATTCAGGCTTGGTACACAGCCAGATGTGGCAGAAAGTACAGTGTATAATCCAGGTTTAGTACACGGCCACAGAGGGGGCAGGATGCACTATTGCTGTTCAGGTGATCAATTGAGATTAGGACCACAGCCTTAATGATACAGTCACAGCCACAGCCTTAATGATACAGTCACAGCCACAGCCTTAATGATACAGTCACAGCCACAGCCTTAATGATACAGTCACAGCCACAGCCTTAATGATACAGTCACAGCCACAGCCTTAATGATACAGTCACAGCCACAGCCTTAATGATACAGTCACAGCCACAGCCTTAATGATACAGTCACAGCCACAGCCTTAATGATACAGTCACAGCCACAGCCTTAATGATACAGTCACAGCCACAGCCTTAATGATACAGTCAGTGGGGCAGGCAAAATAGTTATGGATTTGTGTGTAAGGAGCCTGTCTAAATCATATAGGGTAGCTGTACACGGCACACGACTGGGGCAGAATGCACAGACCCGAAGAAGCTCAGTACACGGCACACGACTGGGGCAGAATACACTGGCAGATAGCTCAGTACACTGCCACAATGGGGCAGAATGTACACTATGAACAGGCTTGGAACAGGCTCAGTACACGGCACACGACTGGGGCAGAATGCACTGGCAGATGTCTGAGTACACTGCCACGATGGGACAGAATGTACAGAGTTAACTGTTCAGACAGCTCTTATGTGGGGTAAAAGTCAAGCCGCCTGTATAGTATTCACAGCCTTGTATGTATCAACAGTCTTGTACACTGCCACGTAGGGGCAGAATGCACAGTTCAGGCGGCTTGGTGGAGAATCAACAGCCTGTATATGTTTATGATAGCGCAGTTGATAACGTTGTAGGAGCCAGCAGCAGTGTTGGACTCGATAGATCGTACTGTGAGGGCTGATGAAGAGGCTTGGCTCGGCCAACTAGGGCCCCGACAATAGAAAGCCCCCCCCCCGGCACTGTAACTGACTAGACAGTAACAAACGGGAAGGGAGAGTCAAACAAAATGGCGTCCGCAAAAAGGGCGGGAAAATAAGCCAATCAGAAAAAACGTGGGGCGATAAAGGAGCAATGGTGCACTTAGGAAAATGAGCTGCAGCCACCAGTTCCGAGGGCAGTCGCGGCAATCTCAAAAGCCTGGATGACGGAACAGCCCAACCAAAGGGGTGAAAAAGAGCCGCAGCCGCAGGCTCTGGAGCTGCCATGAAAAAAGTAAAGTGGCAGCAATACTGAGAGCAGCAGCTGAAAGCTCTCAGTTAATTCTAGGTGGCTTGCTGAGGGGGGGAGAACCGCAGCCACGGTCTCCCGTAACGTCACTGAGCTTCAGGAGGCAAAGGAAGCCGTATGCACAGGCTCCTTATGTAGGGGGGGGAGAGCCGCAGCCGCGGTCTCCCGTGACGTCACTGAGCTTCAGGAGGCAAAGGAAGCCGTATGCACAGGCTCCTTATGTAGGTAAGCCAAAGAAGTCAGGAAAAAATGCTGCGGAGCGGGCCAGGAAGCCGCGATCGCAAGCTCCTGATTAGAGCTGCGTCAGCTGCCAGAGAACAAAAGGAGCCGCAGCCGCAGCCTCCCTGAGAGCCGTAGGCAATTTACTGGGGAAGACGAAAGGAGCCGCAGCTGCGGTCTCCCTGAGAGCCGTTAGGCAATTTACTGGGGGAAAAACGAAAAGCCCCAGTAAAGGAACAAATATGAGGAAACAAAACAGTTCAGACAGAACAGAGGGAAGGGAAGGTACAGACTGGACACACAAACCTCCCACTCCGTCACAAAAATACAGAGAAAACTTATCTAAAGCTACGCTGTCAAGGATTACAAACTTGTTCGATACGAAGGCAAGAATGAACTGGAGAGTGGGAGGGGCCTGACGCCCCTAGTCTTGACTTCAAAAACATTCCTGCCTTCACACGATAGGTGGAGCTAATACCCACTGTGAGGACCAGACTCATATGGAAAATGGACACAAGAACTAGGTCGTCCTAGTTGGGAAAATATCTGGGGTTGCAGCATTAAATTGCTCACCCTGTATTAACTTATTTATTTATTTATTTATTTCATTTCATTTCATTTCTAGACCGCCCATAGCTAGTAGCTCTCTGGGCAGTGTACAAAACTGGATTAAAATACAATAATATAATAAAATCAGTAACACATAGAAGCAAGTTAACTAACAAAATTAAACATAAAAACATTAAAATGCCTGGGAGAATAGCCAGGTCTTAACCTGGCACCTAAAAGAAAGTACCGTAGGCGCCAGGCGTATCTCCTCAGGCAAGCTGTTCCAGAGTTCGGGGGCCACCACAGAAAAGGCTCTAGATCTAACAACAGTCCTCCGGGCTTCCTGATGAGTTGGTACCCGGAGGAGGGCCTTAGATATTGAACGAAGTGAACGGGTAGGTTCATAGCGGGAGAGGCGTTCCACAAGGTATTGCGGTCCCACACCGTATAAGGCTTTATAGGTCAAAACCAGCACCTTGAATCTAGCTTGGAAACAGACGGGTAGCCAGTGCAAGCGGGCCAGGACAGGTGTTATATGCGCAGACCGATTGGTCCTCGTCAACAGCCTGGCTGCCGCATTTTGCACTAGCTGGAGTTTCCGAACAGTCTTCAAGGGCAGCCCTACGTAGAGCGCATTACAGTAGTCCAATCTAGAAGTTACCAGAGCGTGAACAACTGAGGCGAGATCATCACTGTCCAGATAGGGGCATAGTTGGGCTACTAGGCGAAGATGGTAAAACGCATTCCGTGCCACCGAGGCCACTTGAGCCTCAAGCGACAAGGAAGGGTCAAAAAGGACCCCCAAACTACGAACCTGTTCCTTCAAGGGGAGTGTAACCCCATCTAGAACAGGATGAACATCCACCATCTGGGCAGGTAAAGGGCTCACCAACAGTGTCTCGGTCTTGTCTGGATTGAGTTTCAGTTTATTAGCTCTCATCCAGTCCATTATCGCGGTCAAGCAACGGTTCAGCACCTCAACAGCCTCACCTTAAAAAGGTGAAAAGGAGAAGTAGAGCTGCGTGTCATCAGCATACTGATGACAACGCACTCCAAAACTCCTGATGACCGCACCCAGAGGCTGCATGTAGATGTTGAAAAGCATGGGGGACAGAACTTGCCAGGAAACTTTCTAAATGGTTACCAAAATACACAGCACACCTCAGAGACTATGCAAAATTATGAGTACTAAAGATAATCTATGCTAGAAATGTAAAGAAAAGAAACGGAAACTTTAAAAAATTTTCAATGTGAGTTGGCTTGCTCTTTTGCCAAGAAATACTGATCTAGTACAGAGCAATTAACAGAATGAGCAGAATAAAAACTCTTGACTCTTTAATATTGTTATTTACAAAATCAAAAAGAAGAATTTGTGATAATTATATTGCTTGTTAACAGCAGCCACATTTGTTTAAGGCAAGATCTGTTTATGTGCATATTCAATTGTAAGTACAGCTTAGTCTTAAAAGAAAAAAATGACACAAAAGTATCATAGAAGAGCAAACACAGTAATCCTAAACCCCAGGTCCACTGGCTGGAGGGGTTAAGATTGGGCAGAGATGCCTCTCCACCTGTGAAAAAGAGCTCCCACTGGCAGGGAAACTGCGTCTATCAGAGGCTCCTCGCTATGCCCATGATAACCTCCACAGACATAAATCTACTGCTAGCAATGTTCCGTCTGGCTGTAGGCAGTGTTAGGCCTCAAAAAAGGGTATTCTAGGGGAAAGGCAGAAGCTGGCTCATTGACAAGGCCCCAGAACTGAATCCCTCATCCACGCCAGCCTGTAAAAATGTTTTGCACACTGAAGCCAATTGGGGGGCACGAGGTAACTCAGCCCTCCCCCCACAACCTCCTGCCTCGCATGGCACAAACCATGAGGACGTGACAGATGACTTTGCCTGTTCGTACCACCCTCCCAGCCTCACTTAGGATTGTCCTGTACGTAAGGTCAAGGCAAATGAAAATGTTGCACATCTTCAATCAGAGAAGCAGAAGCAGTATCAGAAGAGTAATGTCACACTCAACAACTTTGCATAACCAAAACAATCTGATCAGGCAACAGTCAAGTCTTCCACCATGGTATACAGCTCCCAGCTCCAAAAGGAAACTTCTATTACAGCTTTTGATTAAATGTTTTTTGATAACCTGTATGAAGCAAGAGTGTGATAATTTGCCTATAAAATAAATCTATCTGCAACTTACACACCTGCATCTCAGTTTTGTAAGCCTTCTCCGTATACAGTCGGAAACACTTGCCTGGTCTAGTACGACCAGCACGGCCTGCTCTCTGCTGAGCAGAAGCTTTACTTATTGCAGTCACCAAGAGAGATTCCACTCTTATACGAGGATTGTATACCTAATTAGATGGAAGCCAAATACAGAAAAGAATCAGCTCAAACTAGTATGAATACTGCACATTTCAAAATTCAAATCTAAAGTATGTATGAAGAAATCCATTCCAATAGGTGGCTTTTTAAAAATCAGACATGAAACCAAGCCATATCTACCACCCAGCTATATTAAGTTTTTCAGAGAATCTACTAAGCAGGTTTATATCACAATTGGCTTTAAAAAAGAAGGTAATTGCTTTGATAAACAATATTATGTTCAAAGGTGCCCCTCTGCAAGTACATCCTCTCCTCATGGAGGAACTATACTAGAGATGTGAAGGTCTGGGGGGAACGCTGAAAAATTAGGGGGGAAACCACTGTGTCTTAAAATTTTCCATCTTTTCCCAAAAAATTGAAGGGAAAAACATTTTTGTTTTTCAAATTTTCCCAGTTTGATTCCGGGCCTTCACATCTCTATGTTGCACTAGAGTTTTGTGCAAGAGAAGTACAACTAAATCCCCCCAAAAATGTTACCACGAACTATAAAAGGAAGAAAGGAATGTTGCATATAGGCTAATTCTAAGTAATTCCCTCTTAATTTCAGGAGAAATAATCAATCATGTAAGAAATAATAAATATTTACCTTTTGCTTGGCAAATCCAGGATCAATGACAAATACAACGCCATCTATTGTCAAAGATGTCTCAGCAATATTAGTCGATACAACTACCTGTTGAAGAGTATAATAAAGTTTTCTGCTGTGCATGACACAAACAGGGCAAAAACATTGTTAATAAACATAAGGTAGGAAATGTTGTGGCCTACAGAACTCAGAAACCATACGGCTTATTAATGAACATCCAGCAGATGGAAAAATTGAAATACACAATTTTCTAGATTTGACCAGTTACTCTTCTAAAATATTTCAAGTGTTGTTGCTGAAATTTGTACTTGTATCAAACTGTTATAGACAATAAGCATTTTCTATAGCTCTGGCTCAATTCAGATATCACACGAAACAGTGAAGAAGTGTCTGACTTGATTTCAGTTGTCAAGTTATAGTTATAGCCATTAGCCCACCACCAGAGGGGTTGCTGTACTATGGAAATTATGAAGCAGCATTTTAGAAAACAGAAAACAAAAGGATAAAAGTAGCTCTAAACCATGGTTTGTCCTTTTACACTTGGCAGCGTCAAACATTGTTTGATTCTCAACTGTGGTTACTGTGATGTCTGAACTGATATTATGTGAATTAAACTTACAGTTATTTGAGCTATATGCAACATTTAATCAAACAACAGAGTAGCTACATTCATACACAATGCTAAACTATGCTTTAGCGCTGCAACTAGTCTCCTACTGGGCACAAGCACTCTTCCCTCTCCTGTCCTCTTCCCATGTAGCTGAGAGTTCAGCTTTCTGTGTCATCCAAACCAGGAGTCGTGGTTAACACTATTATTAGTTTCAACAGGCCAGCTTCATAACCCAGAAACTAATCACAGTTAGCATTAAACCATGATTCCTGGTTTGGATGACACAGCAAGGCAGGTTTCTTGTTTGTTTAAATATTTATAGACCATGCTTTCATAAAAATACAACAAGGTGGTATACAATATACACAATTACAATATCATCAGTAAAAGCATCAATTAAAAAAGCATCAATAAGTACTGTTTGGAAAAAAGAAATCCATGTTGAAAAAGCCTGTCTGAATAACATCAGGAGCCTCTAAAAGGAGGCAGGATGATTCCTGCTGAGCGTCTGCTGGCAAATAATTCCACAGGGCAGGACCTGCCAGATTAAAGGCTAGATGCCTAAGTAAAGGTCGACCAAACCTCAGAGACATGGAGAACCATCAGAAGTGCCCCATGAGAGGATCTCAGTGACTGAAGTACAGCATAAGGAATTGGGCGGCCCTTAAAGTTCTTTGGGCTCAAACTGTTTAGAGCTTTGTGAATTAACACAAGAACCCTGAACCTGGTTTGGTAGCAAATTGCAGGTCTCTCAGCAAAGGGCTAACATGTTACCAGTAGCCTGTCCTTGTGCGCATTTGACCACTGCATTCTGCACTAGCTGCAGCTTCTGAATCAGATACAAAGGCAGTCCCACATAAAGTGTATTAGAGTAATCCAGTGAGGTTACCAATGCATGGACCACTGAGATCAAGCTATCCCAGGGTTCAGGAATGTTTGCAGCAGCTAGCGTACCAGCTGAAGCTGGTAGAAGGCACTTCTGGCCAGAGGTCACTTGCCTCCAGTGACAACAATGGAACAAGGAGCTCTCCCAGACTGCAGACTTGCTCCTTCAGAGGGAGTGCAGCCCCATCCAGAAGAGGCACTTGGCCTGTCTTGAAGACACAGGAACCAGCCACCCACAAGGCTTCTGTTTTCCCAGAATTCAAGCCTTGTGTAATGACCTTCATCCAGTCCAGCACTACACCCGTGCACTGGTCCAGGGTTTACAGAGCATTTCCTGACTCAGTTGTTATTGAGAAATTGGATATCATCAGTGTATTGATGATAGTTTGCTGCAAAACTCCTAATTACTGCTCCGTGTGGCTTCATATAGATGTTGAATACAATTGAGGACAGAATAGTGCCCTGAGGCACCTCACAAACACCAGGGGCTGAGGAGCACTCTGCCAACATAACTCTCTGGACACAACCCTGCAGGTAGGAACAGAGCCACCCACAGGACAATCCCACAGATACCCATCCCACAGAATCGGTTCATAATGATACCATAGTTAATGGTATCAAAAGCTGCTGACAGACTGAGCAGAAGGAGCAGGGATACACTCTTTCTATAAGGGTCACCCATGAGGGGGACTGAGGGCAACTCAGTCTTGAACCCAGACTGCAATAGATCCAGATAATCAATCTCGTCTGGGAATATCTGCAGTTGTTCTGCCACAACCACCTCAGTCATCTTTCCCAGAATGAAGGTATTGGCAACTGGGCGACAGTTATTATAATCCAATGGATCCAGGGCTGGGTTTTTTAGTAGTGGCCACACCACTGCCTCCTTTAAAGCAGTAGGCACTATCCTCTCATACAAAGATGTATTCACCATGCTCTAGACCAGACTTTCCCAACCAGTGTGCCTCCAGATTTTGTTGGACTATAACTCCCATCAGCCTCAGCCAACATTGCCAATGGTCAGGAAAGATGGGAATTGTAGTCCAGCAACATCTGGAGGCACACTGGTTGGGAAAGGCTGCTCTAGACTCATATGGTAAATCTCCCCTCCTAGCTCAATTTCACCAGTCATGATGGGCACAGATTGAGGTGGCACGTGTGTCCACACAATCATGCTAAGTAAACTGAAATTGATCCCACGAAGTCTGAGAAGATGCAGCACTGGACACTTGAGCAGAAATGGTAACCAAGATGGTACCATCTAAAGAGTAGTTAACTAAAAGTGGGAGCTTCTGAACAAGTCCTTTGGCAGGAGGGAGTGCACAAGCCCCGAGGGAAATCAGATTTACTATGGTTTAGTGTTGTAGCAAAACACAGTCAGGGTTCTTTGTATTAAGAAGAAGCAACAACAAAATCCCCCCCAAAAAATCTCAGAACAGCAGAACAAAATATCATGTTATGCAAAATTGCTATAAAATGTACTACCTTCAAGTTGATTCTGACTTATGGCAACCCTATGAATAGTTTTCATGGTAAGCGGTATTCAGAGGGGGCCTTCTTCTGAGGCTGAGAGGCAATGACTGGCCAAAGGTCACCCAGTGAGCTTCATGACTCTGTGGGGATTTGAACCCTGGTCTCCCAGGTCGCAGTCCAACACTTTAATCACTACCAGCATTAGAATTCCTCTACAATGCAGGGAAGGCCAGGATGCAACACTCAGTTGCCACATTAAGCAGATTTAAATGGATCCCCCAACAGGCAATTCCTTAAATAGCCTTGCATTCCCCCCCCCAAAAAAAACCCACATCTGAACGTTGCCAGTACTACTCTCTGGACATGACCCAGTTATAAGATGGGGGATACTTGGCTCAGCAATACTACATGCAAGAAGGATCTTGGGACTGTTGTTGATCACAAACTGAATATGAGCCAACAGTGTAATGAGGCTGCAAAAAAGGCAAATGCTATTTTAAGTTGTATGAAGAGAAGTATAGTTTCCAAATCACATGAAGTATTGGTTCCCCTTTTCTGGCACTGGTTAGGCCTCATCTTCAGTACTGTGTCCAGTTCTCTAAGAAGGATGCAGACAAACTAACAGGTTCAGAGGAGGGCAACGTGGATAATCAGGGGACTGGAAACAAAGCCCTGTGAGGAGAGACTGAAAGAACTGGGCATGGTAAGCCTTGAGAACAAAAGACTGGGGGGAGATATGGTAGCACTCTTCAATTACTTGAAAGGTTGTCACACAGAAAAGGGCCAGGGTCTCTTCTCGATCATCCCAGAATTCAGGACACAGAATAATGGGCTCAAATTACAGGAAGCCAGATTTCAGATGAATATCAGGAAAAACTTCCTGACTATTTATTTATTATTTGATTTATATCCCACCCTTCCTCCCAGTAGGAGCCCAGGGCGGCAAACAAAAGCACTAAAAACACTTTAAAAAAATCATAAAAACAGACTTTAAAATAGATTAAAATGAAACATCTTTAAAAACATTTTTTAAAAGCTTTCAAAACATCTTTTTTATATAAAAAAAGGTTAAAAACATTTAAAAAAGGTTTAAAAACATATTAAAAAGCAATTCCAACACAGACACAGACTGGGATAAGGTCTCAACTGAAAAGGCTTTTTGAAAGAGGAAGGTCTTCAATAGGCACCAAAAAGGTAACAGGCCTGTCTAATAATTCCACAGGGTAGGTGCCACCACACTAAAGGTACGTTTCCTATGTTGTGCAGAATGGACATCCTGATAAGGTGGTATCTGCAAGAAGCCTCACCTGCAGAGCACAGTGATCAATGGGGTATATAATGGGTAAGATAGTCTTTCAGGTATCCTGGTCCCAAGCTGTATAGAGCTTTGTACACCAAAACTAGAACTTTGAACCCTGGAGCATTCAAGAGGCAGCTAGACAGCCACTTGTCGGATTTGCTTTAATTTGGATCCCTGCGTTGAGCCAGGGGGTTGGACTCAATGGCCTTATAGGCCCCTTCCAACTCTATGATTCTATGACCCCGCAAAAGGAACAAGCTGCTAGACACACTGCTTGTTGTTGTTTATTGTTATGTTTTTATAGTGTGTTTTATTTTAACATTGTATAAGTCATTCTGGGACCTACGGGCATCAAGCGACTAACAAATTTAAATAATAATAATAATAATAGTAATAGTAATAATAATAATACAACCACCAAGCAGGTGATATATATTTTATGCACACCAGTCCTAGCACCACATGCAGATAATAGCATTATTAAATCTACACAAAACTGTTTTTTACAGGTTATAGTGGCAAAGGGGAAACATTGATGTGGGTACTACTAGGCAATGATGACTGAAAGGTTTGTCACAGCCTAAGACTTTAACCTAAAAAGTATTTCTTCTATTTTAATCAAATTAAGCAAGTTATAGGTGCACTGCACACAATCCCATCTGCATGAGATAGCAGAATTTCCTACAATTTAAAAAAATTCTATTACTTGAGCTTGCTGCTCCTATTTTCTCTTGCACTTCACAGATGATCTCTGAATTCATACTGCCTGTTATTGAACCCCTGCAACACAGCATCTCCAATTTATGTTTTATCCTTCCTGCAAAGCATCTTAAAATCCTTACTTGGATATTTTTAACGCTACATAACCAAAGAACTTAATACTCATCAGGGAGATGCATACTCACACTTTGAACTCTATTTCTGAGAAACTGACCAAAAAGAGTGGCCATCACTTGAGTAACGCAATGAAAAAAATGTGGTCCTGCATGCTCTCTCTATCAGGCATGTCAGCATCATTAACCCTTTACTGTAGATGGGGGACTACAGATGGAAAATACAGTTGTTTGCCTAAAGCTAGAGTTCATGGCAGAGGTAAGACTTGAAAAACTGAGGACTTCCCAATTTATATTTTTAGATACTAAACAAGCTCTCTGGGTTGTCAAGAAAATCCCAAGCAGTTTTGTCACAGTACAACTGATTACAATTAAAGTAGATGTAGGCAAATTCCCCACGGCTTATGTTGAATTGGCTCAGAAATAGTAACCTCCCCCTAACCAAATAATAAAATAGAATGGCTGATTTCTGAGCGTGCTTAACTGTGTGGGCTTGCAAGCATCTATGCTTTTGGACTACAAAAGGTAGCCAGACTGGCACACCAATACCAGGGAAGTAAAGAGGCTGCACCCCAAAAAAATGCCTAGCAGGGAACAATTTCCACAGAGGCAAGGGGGGAATGTACCATTGGTCTCACCTGAAAGGTGATTTTCATAGGAGTGGGCCATCACTGTGAGAAATAGTTCCACCTATCGTGCGAAGGCAAGAATGTTTTTGAAGTCAAGACTAGGGACGTCATGCCCCTCCCACTCTCCAGTTCATTCGTAGCGAGTCTAAAAAGAGATATCTAAAAATACAAGAACAAGGCCAACAGGCCCGCCAGGAAAATAACATAATAGTCACATGCATAACAACATGACTCTAACATAACTACATAACATAACAGAACTAAAAGTCTTGACTTCACTCTTACATTTAAATATAATAGCGTAACAATAACATGTAACCCATTGATAAAATCTCTAGTCATCCTCCAACTGGGAGGGTCGTGATGGCCCACTCCTATGAAAATCACCTTTCAGGTGAGACCAATGGTACATTTTCCATAGGAGGTGGGCCATCACTGTGGGATGTACCAAAGCAACCCATATAGGGAGGGACCACCCACATGTTAATCCTCATTAAGAACCTGTTGCAACACTCGTCTGCCAAAAGATGCATCAGCAGAGGCATAACGATCAATTTTATAATGCCTTATAAACGAGTGTGGGGTAGACCAGACTGCAGCCCTACAAATATCGGCAACAGGAGCATTAGTGGCAAAAGCAGCCGAGGTGGCAGCTGACCTGGTAGAATGAGCCGTTATACTAGCTGGAACTGACAGCTTCAGGGACTCATATGCTAAAGTAATGCATGCCCTTAACCAACGGGATAAGGTAGAATTGGATACTTTATGCCCCATAGACCTTGGATGAAAGGATACAAACAGAGACTCCGTTCGTCGAATCTCTTGGGTCCTAGACAGGTAGGTCTTGAGAGCCCTCCAGACATCTAACGAATGCCAAGCCTTTTCAAGAGGATGGGTAGGATCCGGGCAAAAGGAAGGCAACACAATGTCCTGGTTGCAATGAAAAACTGAATCGACCTTGGGACGAAAGGAAGGATCAGTCTTCAGCACAACAGAGTCCTTATGGAAGACGCAGAGGTGTCGAGCAGAAGACAATGCGCCCAACTCCGAAACGCGTCTGGCAGATGTGATTGCGATCAGAAACAAGACTTTGAAGGACAGTATACGTAGGGGCACAGTCCTGATGGGTTCAAATGGAGGGCGTTGCAAAGCCTGCAGAACTTTCGGCAAACTCCATGAGGGGAACCGATGGACAACAGCCGGAGAGCGTAGGGCGACTCCCCTCAAAAAACGTTTGATGAACGGATGTGAGGAAATATGATCTCCAGGAGAGGACACTGAGAGAATGGATGACAGAGTAGACGCATGTCAACGTAGAGTGTTGGGTCGAAGTCCCATCATAAAGCCACTATGGAGAAATTGGAGCACCTGGTGCACATTGGCCTGGGATGGATCGTGGTGGTGGGACTGACACCACTTGGAGAAAGCCACCCAGGTATGTTGATAAATGCGAGTGGTAGATGGTCTTCTCGAGGCCAAAATAATATAAATCACAGCGTCAGACAGTCCAGCTGACCTCAAATGTCTCCGTTCAAACGCCACGCTGTTAGATTGAGCCAAGTAGGGTCCTGGTGCAGTACTGGACCCTGGGATAGGAGGTCTGGCGTTACTGGAAGTGTCCAAGGATCCATCATTGACATTGCCAGAAGATCTGAGAACCACGGTCGGCGTGGCCAAAATGGTGCTATCAGAACCAGCTGTGCCCTTTCGGTTCACGCCTTCCTCAAGGTTTTGGCTAACAATGGTATGGGAGGAAAGGCGTACAATAGACCGTCTGGCCACGGTGTTGTCAGAGCATCCACTGCTTCTGCTGTTGAGTCCAGGTATCGGGCAAAGTACCTTGGAAGCTGGCAATTGTGACTGGAAGCAAACAGGTCGACTGAGAGGGCGCCGAACCGACACTAGAGACGATGGAAAATGGCTGGATGAAGTTTCCATTCTCCCGGAAAGACCTGTTGTCTGCTGAGCCAGTCTGCTGTCACATTCCAAATCCCTCTGAGGTGCTCTGCTTTCAGGGATTGTAGATGTTGTTCTGCCCAGACAAAGATGAGGGAGGCTAAGTCCTGCAGAGGACGAGACCTGGTGCCCCCCTGTCTGTTCAAATGTGATTTTACACACGTGTTGTCTGTTCGAATGAGCACATGATGCAAAGGGAACAGAGACTGAAAATGACATAGAGCCAAGTGGACAGCCTTTAGTTCCAGCCAGTTGATGCTTCGAGATTGCTCTGCGTTGGGCCAAACCCCCTGAACGTACTGGGAGTTGCAGTGGGCTCCCCAACCTATGAGGCTGGCGTCTGTGGTCACGACGGTTCTGCGGGGTTCTCTGAACGACGTGCCCTTGGAGAGGTGTTGAACCTTGGTCCACCAGCGGAAGGAGAGGCACAGAGCGGGGCTCAAACGAACTTTGCGATGGTTGGAGCTGGCAATGTCTTTTTGAAAAGGCAACAGAGTCCACTGAAGGGGCCGAGTGTGGGCTCGAGCCCAGGGCACAATGTGGATTGTGGAGATAAACATCCCGAGCGCTCTGGCGAGAAGCATGACGTCTGCGGATGTTTGTTGCATCAGGGACCTTGCGATGCTTGTGATGGCAGTGATGCGATCTGGAGCCAGGAAGACCATTGCCTGCAGGGTGTCCAACATTGCCCCAAGATGTAGTAGGCGTTGGGTTGGTTGGAGATGGCTTTTGTCGAAGTTGACAAGCCAGCCGTACGTCTGCAAAACATTGAGGGTGATCATTAAATGATGATGAGCCAGCTCTTCAGACTTGGACCGTATTAGCAGATCATCCAAATATGGGTAGATATGAACCCCTTGGGTCCGAAGGTAAGCCACTAGGATGGGTAGCACCTTGGTAAATACTCTTGGAGCAGAGGAGAGGCCAAATGGCATCGCTCTATATTGAAAATGTTGGTGGCCAAAGGCAAACCGAAGAAACTTTCTGTGGGCTATGCAAATGGGCACATGGAGATACGCTTCCTTAAGGTCGATAGAAGCCAGGAAGTCTCCTTCATGCAGACTCTCGGTAATGGAATGGAGAGATTCCATTTTGAACCTGCGGTATGTTACAAAACGGTTGACAAACTTGAGGTCCAATACCGCCCTCCAAGATAAATCTCGTTTTGGCACAGCAAATAGGAGGGAGTACACCCCTTCCGACCTCTCAGTTGTGGGAACTGGCTCTATTGCCGCTATGTCCAAGAGGTGATGTATAGCTGCCTGCATCATGTTGTGCCTGGCTGGTGCCCTTGGGCAAGGAGACGGATGGAATCTGTCTGATGGGGTTGCCCAGAACTCTATGGTATAGCCATAAGTAAAAAGGTCCCTGATCCAGGAGACCGTAGTAAGGCGCAGCCATCGATCTCCAAAATTAAGTAATCTGCCACCTATGGGGAGGGCGTTAATACTACTTGTGTAGGCGAGGGCCTCCCCTATATGAGGACGATGAGTTGCCCCTGCGCCCTTGGTACTGACCTCTGCCCTGGAAGCGTCGGTTCCAGGAGCCCCTGAATGCGTTGGGGTCATAGGGTCTGAAGTCGCGGCCTCGTCCTCCTGGCCGCGTTCCTCGAAAGGACTGGTTAGAACGAAAGGAGGGAAATCGCCTGAAGGGCCTGTGGTCGATGTTCTTGACTGTGGCCAGAACCGGTTTTTGGGCGTCTTTTGGATCAACCAGAACTGCCTTTAGAGCTTCCTCGCCGAAGAGTAGAGATCCGGAGTAAGGAGCCTTGGACAGGTTCAGTCTGGCCGCTGAATCAGCTTGCCAATGGCGAAGCCAGAGGGTGCGACGAGCGACTATTTGAGTCGTCATGGCTCGTGCCCCTAATTGAGTGGCATCCAAAGTGGCATCGGCCACAAAAGCTGCTGTCTTACGTAATTTCGATAGTGCTCTTCTGAAGGCGACAGGATCAGGGTTAGCATCCTCTAGAAGGTCATCCATCCACATCATAGAGGCTCTGGAGAATATGGAGGCTGAAGCGGAGGCACGCATGGCTAAGGCAGTGGCCTCGTGATTCTTGCGGAGGGCGAAGTCTATTCGTCGCTCAGTAGTATCTTTTAGGTGGGATTCCCCTTCCCTGGGCAAAAGAGATCTTGAAACGAGGCGAGCGATTGGTTCATCTATGCCAGGGACATCTAACTTGGTGGCAAAGTCTGGGGCTAGGGCGTACAATCTGTCAGCCAGGTTCTTGAAGCGTCGGGCTTTGAGTGGATGAGCCCATTCTTCGGAGGCTAATTTGGCAATTGGGTCCGGCACCGGGATGTAGTGTTCAGTAGGTGCAGGGGATTTGAGGACCTTGGCCCCTTTGATAGCTGGGGCAGACGAAGTTGAAGGCGCAGTCTGGAGACCAAGGGTATGAAGTACCCTACGTGCTAGCGGCTGATAGTCTGAGGTATCAAACAGGCGATACGATGTATCCTCCTCATGATCTGAATAGTCGCTCCAGCCGTCTCCTTCAACATGGTCAGTGAAAGTTGACTCCTCCGCATACGAGGCTTCGTCCGTACATCTGCCTCTGGCTACATCAAAGGGATCTGGTGAACAGGAAGGATGAGCTTCATGGCACGCACGTTGGTCCATGTTGAGTGGGGGTATGGCAGGAACTTGTGGTAGTGACTGCATTTGGGTGAAAAATGCCAGCATGGCTTGAAGTTGGGAGAGGAAATCAGGAGACAGCTGCAGACCAGATGTGGCAGATGTGTGTGCCTGATGAACTATTGGGACAGATGTTTGAGGCGGTAAACCAGAGGTAGGTTCGTTAGGCGAACAGTGAGCGGGAAAGCCAAGAAACTCTTCCTCGTCAGAGGCAGCAGCCGGGGAATGGAAAATATCGCTTATGTGTGTCTGTGCTGTGGTTGGTACAGAGACATAACGAGGGCGCTTTGGTTTACTATGGCTGGAAAGATGTTTTGTCTTAGCCAGTGCTTTGGCATGTCTGGTCTTAGACGTGTTAGGATGTTGTGGCTTGGCTGATTGTGGCATGTCTGGCTGATCTGGCACCATGTGTGTTGATGGTGACATGCCTGGCTGTTCTGCCATCTTATATAAACCTGGGTGCAGTACACTGCCACGGAGGGGGCAGGATGTAAAGACCCGAACTGGCACAGCGTACTACCACGGAGGGGGTAGGATACACTGGCAGATGGCGAAATGCACTGCCACAGAGGGGGCAGAATGCACTGAGGTATCAGCGTTAATATAATATAGGCTGTTTTAGAGTTGGCACACTCAGACTAGTGCTGTAGGCTGGGTTTCTGGCTTGTTCACGGCCCCAGAGGGGGCAGGATATACAATGTAAATCAGATTTAATACAAGTCAGCCACTGATATTAAAGCTCCAGCCTTGATAATGTAATCCAGCCACTAGGATTAAAGCTCCAGCCTTGATAATACAATCCAGCCCACTAGGATTGGAGCTCCAGCCTTGATAATATAATTCAGCCACTAGGATTACAGCCACAGTAAAAATGTGTGTAAATCAGCCCTGTGTAAGTTTGTCAGCAGCACATATACACAAACATACAGATAGATAGCCTGCAGGGGAGGTATCCGATGGTAACAAAAAAGGCGGGAATTTTGAATTTCAAAAAATGGCGCCCGGAAAAAAGGGCGGGAAAAAACGATCAAAAAAGGCTGAGGGAGAAGGAGCAATGGCGGCCGTCTGGGGACGGAGTGGGGGGAAGGACTGTCCAGCACAGACTAGCAGGGGAAGCAGCGGGGCCGAAAACCGCACTAGCGGCTCAAAGGAATCCCCAGAAGGGAACAGGCAGTAAGGGGAAAGCGGCAGCCGCCGCCGAGAGAGCCGCCGTCGCTGTTTGCAAAGCCCTTCGCAGTGGGAATTAAAGCCACGTAGCGAGGGTGATCTGAGGAAAAAGGTATGATGGGGTAACGGCAGGAGCCGCAGCTGCAAGCTCCCGCAGAGATCGGAAGAGCCGCAGCCGCGGCAACAGAGCCGGGGGGGGGAAGCTCCAAAACGATCAAAACCAAGATAACCGCAGCCGCGGTCACTGAGGGAACTCCCAGGCAACGGATACAACAGAGCCGGGGGGAGGGGGGACTCGAAAACTGCCAAAAACAAAAAGAGAGCCGCAGCCGCGGTCTCAGAGGGAGCCCCCAGTCAAGGAAAGAAAATAACTTGAAAAGAATAGTTCGGGAAAAAACGAAGAGAGCCGCAGCCGCGGTCTCTGAGGGGACCCTCAGTAGGTTAAACACAAAAGAGAAAAAAGGATTTGAAAACAAATACACAAATACACAAACAAATATGAGACTTAGCTAAATGCTACGTGTAATTCCAATCTTGTTCGTACGAAGGCAAGAATGAACTGGAGAGTGGGAGGGGCATGACGTCCCTAGTCTTGACTTCAAAAACATTCTTGCCTTCGCACGATAGGTGGAACTATTTCTCACAGTGATGGCCCACCTCCTATGGAAAATGAGAGTTTCTTCCTCTCTGGGAGAACAACCTCTTTACTTTCCTGCACTGCATCAAGCTGGCTGCCTTCTGCAGCCAGAATGAGCACTTACTAGCATTTCTGATCTTGGACTGCAAAGGAACTCCTTGCTGCCCATGAGAGTACCCACGGGCATTTGGGTTTAAGCTGGTAATTCTTTTCCAGCTTGGATTAAAACAAAGTGCTAACCTGTTCTTTGAAGCATGACAAGTCCCCAAAGTCTGTATGTGGACCCAAGTCTAGAAATCATTACCAGCACTTCTAGTTCAAACGCAACGTTATCATTTGGTCATCATGGGATAATACCAGTTTTTTGCTATTCCACTTTTGTCAACTTCAAATTATGGCAAAAATCTACTTCAGTGATACCAGGAAAAAGAGGATTATTTTCCTAAAGCAACAAGCAATTTATCCTCTTAGAAAACTATGCTGTCATTAATATTATGCGTATTCACTATGCAAGGAACTATATATAACTATGCTGTCATTAATATTATGCGTATTCACTATGCAAGGAACAAATTCTACATAGAGTATATTCAGGAGTCTAACTTTACCAATAACATACCCTAGCTTAAAAAAAAAGAGGCGGTGAATTTTAGTTTTCTGGTCTTCATAAAAATCAGAGGTCATTAAAAGAGGTCATTAAATGAGCAGTTGGGAATGGTAGCTGCCGTTTTAGAATGCAAGGTTTATCCAAAAATACACTACAGCTGCAGGAATAGCTGCCCAACACACAAGGGCCCAGTTCATACATCACATTAAAGCCGGGGTGGGAAACATCTGGGCTGCAAGTTAATTTTGGCCCACCAGGGGGTCCAAGCTGGCCCATGAGGCCAATATCCCTAAACCACACCCACCCATCAGCTGACATCACTTGCAACATCATTTGATGGGCACAAGGGCGAGTTAAATCCTATGTTGGCTGCATGCCCATTGTCAATATAGAATGGGGAACACAGCAAAACTGAGCAGGATTTCACCCCACTCATCAGCAGATGGGCATGGTTAAACCCTGCTTACTTTAGCAGGATTGCTGATTTAGGAACGGGTTTTGTATCCTAATCCCCTAAACTGGAAGTTTCCCTGATGGGGAAAAACAAGGACTTGGAAGCACCTTGCACGTGACATCACTGTGACATCCTATGATTGGCAGGTGGCCAGCCATACTCACCTGTCAAATTTGGCCCACGAGGCCGACCCTGATAAAGACATGGCCTGTGGATCCAAAAGATTCCCCATCCCTACATTAAACCATATTTAAAGACAAACGATGGTCTAATGTGAGCAAGCAGCATGATCCACTTCAGATGTGAGCAAGCAGCATGATCCAGTTCAGCATATCTGAGCAAGCCTCTGTTCAGACATAACAAGAAGACACAATCTGACTTGTTTCCCAGGAGCAGGGTGAGAACGTCTGAGCACTGTGTTGCAGCACTCTGCACTTTCACATTAAAGCATAGTTTGTTTTTAAACTATGGCTTAATGTGACACATGAATGTCACATTCAATACAAGTGGGTCTGCAAACAAGACTAGTTTTAACCATTATTCTATGCCACTTTCAACAGTAACATGCCCTATTACGTGACACAGTTAAATCATGCATTGAGATCAAGGACTCCAAACACAATCCAGGCTTGAAGAGCCCACATAAGCATACCTAATCTTCAGGAAGACCTCTCCCTCAATCCAGTGCTGCATAAGAACTTGAGGCATACTGATGTGGGCAGAATTATAGCTGTGACCACTGTTAGTAGCTATCTCCAGCCCCACACAAAGTTCTTTCTAATCAAGAGCTCAAGCCAGGAGGACAAAGTAAAGTTCTGAAAGGAGACTGCTCAGAGATCTGGACATCACATATCTTTATTCTAGATCACAATTTAGATCGCTCATGTTAAAGAAATGTTGAGTTTTGAATCCTTAATTCTGACTTCATTCCTATATGGAACTTAAAGCCTCATTATGATGCATTAATTCACAAGTGTACGAGTCTAGCAAATCATCCACAAGGCTCCTTTGGCTCCACATAGTGCCATGACTTCAGTTTGAGAAATAACACAACAATCCAGTTCTCAAACAGTAAAATCCAATATCAACGTCAACTCACTAAGCTTCACCTTTTCCCACTATTTAAACTAATTAAAAAACTCAATTTCATAACAAAAACATTTAAATCATGAATTTAATGTTAATAAATTAATGATTAAAAATTAAGTCCATTAATTTCTTTATTTTTAAAATTAAACATGATTCATTCAGGAGAAATCTGAATGTCCTTTTTTTCCATATGGAAAAAATGGCAGATGTAGAAATCAACTATATTTGAACACCTTACTTATGGACTGCCTTCAAGTCGATCCCGACTTATGGCGACCCGGTGAATAGGGTTTTCATGGTAAGCAGAATTCAGAGGTGGTTTTACCATTGCCTCCCTCTGAGGCTGAGAGGCAGTGACTGGCCCAAGGTCACCCAGGGAGCTTCATGGCTGTGGGGATTCAAACCCTGGTCTCCCAGGTCATAGTCCAGCACTCTAATCACTACACCACACTGGCTCTCATTTGAACACCACAGTACCCTAAAAACCTCTATAACATACAACTGGAGGGACACAAATGGTGAGAGAAGAGAATGAGAACAGAGTCACATTTCCCAAATATCAGCAGTTTTAATATGTGAAGTTCAAGTTCAGTTCCTTTGTGATACAGAGCAACTTTATTACTGCAATATATGCCAAAACAGAAAATGCTGTACCGTGCAATCCTATGTCTACTCAGAAATAAATCCCACAGATTTCAATGGGACTTAGTCCCAGGCAAGTGGGTACAGGATAGCAGCATGAATAAACTTACCTTTCGTCCTATTGCACCATTTGGTTTTTTTGGAGGGGGAGGCTCAAAAATTCTCTGCTGCTGCTGTGGCGGAAGTGTAGAATATAATGGAATGATTTTAATGTCACCAACTTCAGGGCCTAGATCATCGATTTCACGCTTTATCCTCTTACAGGCTTCATCTATTTCCTACACAGACAAAAGTTTTTTTCCCATTTAATGCCTATGAAGACTTTTAAAAATAATCTTGCTACAAAACAGGTTATTTTTAACCTAATTTGACACTTGTTGAATCTTCAAAGGGACTTCTATAGCAGGCCAAGATGCCTCATATTCTTTATTCCAATGAGCATAACAACCTTATTTGCATTCAACACCCTTTTTCTTTTAGTCGTATTTCCTAATTAATTCTCTACAAATTGTACTAAAATTGAAATCTCTCACCCAGGAATATTAAACTGCACTCATGACCTTTTCAATTTTCAGAATCTAAAAGAAATTGATGTGCAAGATATTTTAAATAAGCCAATTAAGCTTTAATGTCACGTATCACTAATGCAATTATATGGAAGATTTGCTTCATTGTATCTAATGAGAACAAACACCTTTACAGTATAAACATAGATGCTCAAGAAGCAGATTCCTCTCAGTTCAAGTTATAACAGCTTATGACAGACCTCAGAACTCTACTGAAATTATTTTTTGCATCTTCTTAAGTAAAAGTCTGCAGGGAATTTGACCCTTAAGGCATTTCTTAACAACCTAAGAGCAACAGTCTCAAGAACTACAGAACAACTTGATCTGTCACATTATTACTAATACTAAAATGGATGAAAAAGTTGAACAGTTGTAGTTGTTCTTAAATAAGAATAAAAGTAAGATGTAGTGGGGCATGAACCATAAAGCACTTTATATGCGAAGGTTGTACAGAAATTATGATCCTACCACTTATTTGCCAATCAAAATTTTAATGAAGATGTCACTATCTTTTGTCTCCTGTTCTATTCAATAGTCTAGAATCACACCACCTACTGATCACTTTATAGTTATGAAAAATTTGCAATCTACGAAGCAAAACACACCCTCATTATTATGGGCAGGGAAGAGCATTATCTCTTTTTCAAATCAAAAAGGGGTGGGCTTTTTTTAGTAAGTTTCTTAATATGAAGTATCTTCTTACAAAAATGATTTACATATAAAAAGGTTAAATACTTTTATCTGGATTAGCATGCCCCCTACTGGTCTACTAAAACAGAAAGAAAGAAAAATATACTGAATGCTTTAACCTATGATTTAGGTAGCTTTTTGGTTGTTTTAAAAAGTTCAGACAACTTTCTAGTTATGTAAGAAAAAACATTTCAAAACAGGTCAAACCAAAACCCAATAGATTTATGATATCTAACAGAGTAGCATAAGAAGTTTGTTAGCCTCGCAGTAATCTGCTACAGATAAGCCATGTATTCTAGTACTTACTGCTTATACTCATAACGGCTATATTGTCTGTTATAATTAAAGTGCATGCATACTGTGACAACATTCGTTCAAATGCATCACAGACAATGTGGTTAAGATTGCTTTGTGAACTCAAAACTCTACCTGTGATGAAATACCAAGTTCAATACTTTCAATATTAAAACAGAAGAATCTGCACTTTCCATTTTAGAATATGGAACATGCCAAGGTAGATTTGTAAAGCCTATAGAAGCCAAAATTAAACAAGGCTGAAAGAACACAAACTATGGCTTCAAAATGGGGAGGGGAATAGTTTCTGTATGGCTAATGACTACTTGACCTTTCAGTAGTTCAGTTCCCCAAATATGTGCAGGAATCAGAGTGTGGTTCTACAGTTAGCTTGTCTGGATAGCTAAGGAATCTACTGGGAAACAGTAACTGAGGTGGCTTGGTCTGACCTCTGTTTTTGACAGGGTTGGGTCCTGCCATCTCTGCTGCAGAAAAGAGCAAAACCGCTGTTGGAATAGCAAGCGTAACTATGAACAAGAAGCTTTCTTCCACTGCAGAGAGTGGAAACAGGGCCACCTAAGCTACTATACAAGGTTCTCTGCACTTCCAAGAAAGGTTGCTAAGCAACAATGACAGGCTCTTAAGATATTTGTTTCTTCTGGGCACACCAATGAGCCGAAGTGTTGTCTCCCCAAGGAGAATGGAAGGAAAGTATTTTGCTCAGCTGTCTTTTCTTCCTGAGCAGCGTCTGCACTCAGCTGACCAGCTCCTGCAAAATTTCCTGTTCCTGGACTTCAACTGTGGAAAGAAAGGCTGAGGAAGTCCCGTGCATTTCCACCCTTGAAGTAATTTATATTATTACATGCCCACAGACATACATGCTGGACTGTGTACGCCAGATATACATGCGGCACCAATCGATAGCAGCCCAAAGCTTCCAACAGTGAAAGTAGGCAATATCCACTATACTGGGTAAGTGTAAATGACATTTTAAACACTCAAAGCAAGAAAAACACACTACATTAGGAAAGGAGTTTTTTTAAAAAATGTAGCTAAATGGGAGTTTCTCACTAGGAGAGCTCTGGCAGACATTCCAAAAATAATTTACGATTTTGTTCAGATTCATTTCACCAAAGCGATTTAGCTAACCAAGAGCAGCTTCTAATGCAACATTTTGGACTTGGGTATACACCCCAGCACGTAAAATAGTCATGGAAACAGAAAGACAGTACGCCCAATTCCACATTTTAAAGGGACACGCCGCAAATACACAAATATAGCCTTTCACAACTGACATTCATTCATACATTTGGGTACATATATCCTGGTGTAAAATGTTGCTCCAAAAGCTCCCTAATAGGCATCAACTAGTGAAACTAGAGTAATGATTCCTAACCTCCAGTGCAGGGGTCCAAAGCTCTTGTCTCACTGACCTCCCAAAAGAACATGCTGAAGAGCAAATTTCTCTGAAGTCTTTGAATGTCGTCAAAGCCACTATCCATGTGAGCAACTGACGTTGTGGAAAACTGTTTCATGTTATGGCTGCCACCCATAGGTCTTTCAATCAGCCTGCCATGTGGCTGCGGCAATTTAAGAATCAATGGACTAGTAGTAAGAGTTGACTAAAAAGAGTATGTGTAATCTAGCAGCAGATACACGGCATCTAATGGTGCTTTCCCTATCTCTTCATCCTATGAGATTTTTTTTGGCTCAAGTCAAGTACACAGTACCAGCTACGCTGCATGCAGAAGCAGCCAAATTTTAATTCAGAGTTTTTTCAGTTGTCTTCCCACATGACAATCATAACATAAAAGAATATCTATATAGGAAAATAATAAAAAGATTAAGAGTATCTGGGCTAAAGGTTACCTTTTATAATAGCAATCAGACTCTTCTAACCTCTAAATCGACCATAAAACCTATGGAGAACTAATTATCATGAAGCGTATATGCAATTCCTTGGTTTCAACTCCATCAAAGATGGAAAAGTAGTTAGGGTTTCAAAAGACAAAATGTCTTTTGTCTTCAGCTGCAGCAAGAATACATTAGATAACCGTCAGAACACATTAGTGTTAGTCCTAAACATATTTAGGACTACTGTGTCAGTACAGGTTCTCAACTGAAAAATCAGTAAATGCAACTCAACATTTGGACAACTGAAATAGTTTGCATATGTGTCTGGTTATAACGAGTACACAAGCATGCAATATGCAAAGCAATTCATTTGCTAGGCAATTTAAAGCAACTAAAGAAATCTTAGTTACTTCCATCTCTCTTGCAGTTTACATTGAAGAGCAGTGCATAAGCTGAATGACCAATTCATTTTCTACACGTTTTTGCAAAAAGATTTATTCCTCAGGTTCTGCTTTGCCTTTACTGTAGTTGTTTTTCATGATTTTTCTTGTCCTGCTACGAGTCACATACAATTTTTTTTAAAAGGTAATAAATTTTAACCTGTCTTTGTGAAAGTCTCTTCCCACATACACACTTACATTGTTTCACTAGTGAGGCAACTGCACACTTACAAGTTTGAAGTGGAAAAGCTAACGTTACGTACAGAGTAGTGACAAGCTTTTCTTTTTATTAGTAGCACATAAGAGCAATCCTGTCTGTTAATTCAAAAATCAGTAGTCTATACAAAATAAAGGTATACTCTTGGATCCCCAGGTTGTGACATGACCTTCAGAACATAGTCTGTTATTTTGAAAGTTATTTTTACAGTCACAGAGCTAACTCTCTGGGTTAGATTAGATAAATCTGTTCCATTTGACAAGGGAAAAGGAATGTGATTCTTAGACACAGAACAGCATATTTACAGATATTGTTCCAAATCAGGGCCTTAGCCAAATTTATTCCATGGGCAACTTCAGGGCATCAAAAGCTAGTGCTACTTTTCACCATGTATCTACAGCACAGTAAAGTCAGGAACCATTGCAACACATGACAAGATCTAGTGACACACTCATTCCTTCTGATCTTCTATATGAAGCTGAGCACAGCCGTCTAACCAAAAAGAAATGGCTACAACAGAGCAAGAACATCTTCAGCAACTACATTTGTAGCCCTGCAGAACTTGGAATAAGGCAATAGTACATTAACGAAGGAAGTACTAATTAGAGATGTAACATTTCCAGAAATTTTGAAGCCAAGAAAAAAACCATTGGGGGAGGGGGGTCGGAAAAATGTTTTTGGAAAAATTGAAAAAATGCAATATTAGCACTTTTTACAGATTGTCACCTTGTTACTTCAGAAACATCAAATATAATTATGTACAAGTCGGTTTGGCATAAAATTATCACATTTGGTATATTAAAAGTACATTGTATTCAAACAATTTTTACAAATTGAATTTACTTTTTAAAATTTTTACCTTTTTTTGTAACAAATGGAGCTACAAGCTCCTGAACTGTAAGGAACACCTGAACTGTAAGGAACCTCTTTCATTTTGCCAGTTTATAAGGAGCAGGCAAAAAACAATTTAAAAAAACAGAAGAAACCATGAACATTAATAACAAAGAAAATTATTTATGTCTCCACTAGTCCTCCACAGTGTCAAGCAGACATAAAGCACCCATTCCCATAAAAAGAACTGAGAAAAAGGGGGGACCAAGATTCAATGAAACATTTATTTATTTAATTACATTTTTAGACCGCCCTATAGCATTGAGCTCTCAGGGCGGTGTACAACAGAATAAAATACGTTTAAAATACGAGCAAGTGTGAATTTCATTATACAGTTATAAAACATGTTAAGCACAAGATTAAAAGATTAAAATAAGAATTTCAATTACAAAGTTTAAGCTTAATATGCATTTAAAATGCCTGGGCGAAGAGGTAGGTTTTTACCTGGCGCCAAAAAGATAGAAGGCGCCAGGCGTATCTCGTCAGGGAGGGCATTCCATAATTCAGGGGCCACCACTGAGAAGGCTCTAGATCTAGTTGTCGTTCTCCGGGCCTCCTTATGAGTCGGGACCCGGAGAAGAGCCTTCGAGGTCGAGCGAAGCGAACGGGTAGGCACATAGCGGGAGAGGCGTTCCACCAGGTATTGCGGTCCAATGCAGTTTAAGGCTTTATAGGTAAGAACCAACACTTTGAATCTGGCCCGGAAACATATTGGTAGCCAGTGCAGTTGGGCCAGAATAGGTGTTATATGGTCAAATTTCTTTGTCCCAGTAAGAACTCTGGCCGTAGCATTCTGCACTAGCTGAAGTTTCCGAACCGTCTTCAAAGGTAGCCCTACGTAGAGTGCATTACAGTAGTCCAATCTAGAGGTTACCAGAGCATGGATAACTGAGGCGAGATTCTCCCTGTCCAGATAGGGTCGTAGTTGGGCTACCAGCCGAAGCTGGTAGAACACATTCCGTGCCACCGAGGCTACCTGAGCCTCAAGTGACAGGAGCGGATCTAATAAAATCCCCAAATTATGGACCTGCTCCTTTAGGGGGAGTGTAACCCCATCTAGGGCAGGTCGGACATCAGCCATCTGGGCAGAGAGCCCCCCAACCAACAGCATCTCAGTCTTGTCAGGATTGAGCTTCAGTTTATTGGCTCTCATCCAGTCCATTATCGTGGCCAGGCAGCGGTTTAATACATCAACAGCCTCACCTGAAGAAGATGAAAAGGAGAAGTAGAGTTGCGTATCATCAGCATATTGCTGGAAACGCACTCCAAATCTCCTAATGACCTCGCCCAGAGGCTTCATATAGATATTAAAGAGCATGGGGGACAGAACTGAGCCCTGCGGGACCCCATACTGGAGTACCCAGGGACTCGAGCAATGCTCCCCAAGCACCACCTTCTGGAGACGACTGCTAGGCAGTGCCTCCAACTCCCAAATCGAGAGTCGCTCCAAAAGAATACCATGGTCGATGGTATCAAAAGCCGCTGAGAGATCAAGGAGAACCAACAGAGTTACACTCCCTCTGTCTTTCTCCCGACAGAGGTCATCATACAGGGCGACCAAGGCCGTTTCTGTACCAAACCCCGGGCGAAAGCCCGATTGAAATGGATCCAGATAATCAGTTTCATCCAAGAGAGCCTGGAGTTGGCAAGCGACCACACGCTCTAGAACCTTGCCCAAGAATGGGACATTTGCTACCGGCCTATAGTTGTCAAGATTATCAGGGTCCATTTTATTCATCATGCTAAAATAAAACATTCCATAATCCATTTTTTCTTCTTTTTTCCAATTTTTCAGAAAAAACAGAAACAAAAGCTTCAGGAAAAAAATGGGGAAAAACTTTTTTTTCCTGAACTTTTCTAGGTTTTTTCCGGGCCTTCATATCTCTAGTACTAATACAGAATGCAAATCCCAGTAATAACAACTCTTCTATACCTTGTCCCCTTGTGCTGGAAGGCAGGATTAGCTTCTGCAAGGAGTTTAAGAGCCACTATGCAATCACATTCCTGGAATGTTGGGAGACATGGGAGTTCTATGCACCAGGCTCTTTATCTCTTTAGCTTCTTTTGCACGAATAGAATATACAGAGAATCATACAGCTCGCCTCACACGAAGAGAGCAATTGAATTGCTGTTTCATATGTCCAGGCAGACAGGAGCACAGCTTCTTTAACTGGGGGAGCCATACTGCTGAATCAAATGACTAAGGACACTGGTGACTGCTCCCAGCTCCAATGTACCAGCATGCAGCAAGAGGCTTAAGTTAATGGAAGCTGTAGGGGAGGAACACCTCAGCATAAACACTTCTATCCACAAACACTCAGTGAATCACAGTCACCCAGCAACTGCCACAATAAAGATGCTTTTACCCATCAATATTCCAAGATTGTGGATAGGGATTACAGATATTTTGTCAAGCATAAATGCACTTAAATTTCATCCTATGATCCTGCTTTACAGATAGTCACTACTGAGCACTGGTTCACAAATTTCTCAAATATTAAGCTGGTATATGTTGCAACAGAAATAAGTAGGAATCCCATTTCAGGCCATTTTTGGATACAAAAATGAAGATATATATATAAAGGGAAATTTAACACAGAGTTAAACATTGTCTCTTTTCTTAAATGGTAAAACTTAATTGAATCATCTGATAGCAAATTTCTAACAGGGAAAGGTATGGTTTTAGAAAAATAAAGAATCTCTCTCTTAACAGAGAACTCCTGTATCATGACAATATTTGTCAAACACCAGGTCAGGAAAGGCAAGCCTCACTCCGGTACTTCTAGATTAGGTCATTTCTAGAGTTGGCAATGAAGCAAAGTGAAGTAAAATTCAGATACAACTTCCTCACAGTGCAGTGAGAACATTCTGGTGGCAGTTAAAGGACTCTTTTTAAAATATTATTTATTGTTACAGGAAGATAGAAGCAAAACAAAAGATTAAGAAGAAGGAATTTAAAATGGTGTGGGGCCAAATATTCCACCACAGAAGAGAGGGGAACACCTGTTGACTTGCAGAGGCAAATTATGAGAGTTTTAGATATTATGTCATAACATAGAAATTGTTCCAAGAGACATTGCAGAGAGGAAAAGAAGGCTGTCCCACTGGCCAAGGATGACAGTCATCTCCCCACCCTCAACAATGACTCTTGGAACAATCCTACATCGTGATATTGCCTGACGGGAATGATGCTTTCTGTCTGCAGTTAGGACAGAATGATGCCTGGTGGTTCGGGTAGCTTCATCGCTGCTGTAAGTGGTGGCAGCTTTTTGTGTGTTGTTTTAAAATCTAGAAACCCTTGGCCACCTTGGCTTGCACAGTAAGGTTCCTCCACTCTAAAAATTATTAAACACCCTCCCCAGCTCAAATACTATAACAATGTTCAGGGGGTACTTTCTCCTGACCCCAACTGCAACCCGATGACAAGGTCTGGGCTGGACACTGCACTGTAAGGAAGTCGTAACCAAAAATATGTGAAAATCACTACTGAAGAATAGTGGAATAAGGTATACCATATCCACCAGTTAGAGAGAAAACCATTTTAAACTGTTTTCAAATAGTCTTTGACTTCCTCCAAATTAAGTACATGCAAAAGCATTATTTCAGATTCATGTTGGTGCTGCTTAGAACCTAATGTACATGATATTCATATGTATTAGCTGTCAGTAGTTCAGGACTTTTGGCAAGTCACCAAGTTCAGATCATAACATCATTTTCTTTGCCTATGTGTTCTCTGTATCTTCTTTTAGCATATACAAAGGATATAATGCTTGAAAAGTCTCAAGAACAAGAGAATAATTTGTTACAGCAGCTAGATTAGATAGTTGAGTATAGTTAGAAGCCTGATTTGAACAGAAATGGTACACACTATTCTTTGTTGAAACCACACATCTACTAAGGTTTAAAGAAAACAATCAGGAAAAACTTTTCAAGCAACAGAAATCTTTTTCAATTGCTCTGATGTTCATTCTAATTCAGAATGTACTTTTGGGATGCTATTACTATACTCATTGTTACTTGCCTTTTTAAAGCAGTATTTTTTTAATTAGTCATAAAATTATTTGGGGCAATATGTAACAAAGTCATTCCACTAGCACAACAGCCAGTCTGCTAGCAGAAGCTTTCTTCTGATTGTCACAGAACCATCAAATCGAATGGGTGTCTTACACTCATGAAATATGTTGACATATAGCTTCTTTTAATGTTCATTAATGATTCTGGTAACTGCAGCTTTTCCAAATGAAACATTTTTTTAAAAAAGAAACATTCTTGCTTATCAAGTTCTGAGCAGAAACCAATTATGAGGTTATGCAAAACCCATACAAAGAAAGAAAATACGCCTTCAAAAGCAAGCAGTATTTTTCTTAGTCTATATTTTGACTACTGTTAACCTATTTAGTATGTTTCAACTGTAATCCACTCCAATTTTTTTTTATGAAATTCTCTCACGGTTGAAGAATAAGCAATTGGGTACTTGTAAGAGAAAATACTTTCTTAATATGCTTCAAAAACTTCATATATGACTAATTGCAATTCTTATAAGAATCATGAAAAAAATACCTCTTGCCCAGTGAGAAAAAGTAGAAGATCTCCTTCCTCCTCTTCGCACATATGAATCTGGATTACTGTACGAATAGCTGCCTCAAGGTAATCCCTTTCCGGTTCTGGAGTATAAAAGATCTCCACAGGATGTGTACGGCCAGGAATAGTGAGGAGAGGACAGTTGTCAAAATAAATTTGAAACTTGCCAGCATCAAGAGTGGCACTCATAACTATAACCTACAATATTAAAGGGCAAACACATTATTTTTAACTTGGGTCCACCAAGTACACTAAAATGCAATTTGAATATCAAATCCAACATGGTCACAATGTTACATTGCTGTTTGTTTAGGTTATAATCCTATGTAGAGTCACTTGGGAAACACATTGAGGCTTCTGTATAAATACACACAGGATTGTACTCATATTTGTCAATATAGCATAATATAATAATAATAATAATAATAAAACTAAATCCTGACAAGACCGAGGTGTTGCTCGTGGGAGAAAGAAGTTGCTAAGATTACAAACCTAAGCTTTTCATTTTTTATTTATTTTTTATTAGATTTATATCCTGCCCCTCCTCCCAGTAGGAGCCCAGGGTGGCATTATAATCATAATTTATAATTATGGATTATAAAGTTCCCACTATGAACAAATTTCAGCCACACACACAAAATTTAAACCTTATTTAACAGTGTGCAAAGCAATCAGTATTGACAACATCTTCTACAAACATGTTTTGCGACATTCTACATTTGATATATACTACTGACCTTTAAATCAGATCTTTGCCTTACAACCTCTTTTAGAACTCCCATCAAAATATCAGTAGCCAGTGTTCTTTCATGGGCTTCGTCAAGAATTATTACTCCATAACGTTCCAGCAAAGGGTCATTCATAGCTTCACGTAGTAACATACCATCAGTCATGTACCTGAACAGGAAACCAGTATTTTAATTCCAGATACAGGGAACGTTTAGATAAATTGCGTCTTCCCTTACTTCATTCAGATGATATTCTTAACTTTCTCCCATCTGCTCCTTCCTGAAGTTGAAGTATTAAACTGTACACAATCCAATGTTTTTGCCAATGTTGCCCTTCTACACTTGGTCATTCATTAACGACGGAGGTTCCAGAAAGACATGCCTGGCTGCTAGGGGAAGCACAATGTCATTCCCAGCTTTTGTCTGTTTCTTTGACAGTGGTAGGAAAGAGGAATACCACACAGAGCCCTTTTTATCACTGCCATTTGTGCGTGTGTGCAAGTACACATGCGTGCAGGAAGCAGAAATTTAGTGTTGTGGCACCTATCCTTTGGAATTCCGTCCCCTTAAATATTAGATAGGCACCATCTCTGTTATGGGCCTTAGGGATTTGCATAATCCTCCACCTTAACACAGGGAGAAGGTAACAAATTAATTGGATTATATCACACATATTTGCACGTATCTCCCAAATCACCCAATCAAACATTCCTATTCTTTCCTGAGACAGACTGGGTAGTCCAAGAGATACCACGTACAAATAAATGTGACAAAGTACAGTGTAGCTTAGTGGTTATTTTCTCCATTCACTGAGTGGAGCAAATATATGAATGTCCAAAGCTCTTCCCAGTGAGCCGGCCATTTCCCAAGATTCCTCCCCCCCCGCAAAAACAAATAAGCAAAAAAATCCCCTTTTAAATGAGAAGGTTGTTGATTTTAGTGAAATATAGCAGTCAATACTTACTTCAGAATAGTTTTTGCACTACTGCAGTCTTCAAATCGAATAGAGTAACCAACTTCTTGTCCTAGCATCACATCCATTTCATCAGCAACTCGCTGTGCCACACTCATTGCAGCAACTCTTCTGGGCTGGGTACATGCAACACCTCTCTTTGGGCCTGGCAGTGACCGCATATAGTCAACACACCACTGAGGGATCTATCAGGAAAAATCGTCAGTTGATTATTTATATTTTTAAAACAATTTTTACAACATTAGGAAGCAAGGGCACCAGAAGAAAGCATTAAAGAAGCAATTTAAATGCACATTAAAATGACCAAATATGATAGCCATTGATGATTATGAAACTAGGTTTTGAAGTACTTCACCTAGACCATGTATTTAACTACTAAAGATAAATTTCTGTCTTTTAGACACTCACTATTCAAATAAAGTCTAAATCTATGCCAAAGCATTCAGTTTGTGACTCCATTAGTCAGAAAATTGACTCAAAGATGGCATTAATATATCTGAGAAGCTGTAAATTTATATGAAAGAAGTGATTTTCTTAACAGTGCAAAAGATCTGCCATTTATAAAGACATGAAGGTACCTGGGTTTAATATAGTCTAACAAGAGACAAAAGCCAGGCTACATAATACGAACAGGGACAGAGATAAAATTTACCCAAATTTAATTCACTCAAAAACAAAGTGTTAAATATTTTTCCAGTCTACTTTATTTAGTCTACAAACATTAAATACAACACTATTTCATAGGAGAGCATCACCATGTAAAACATACAACCTCCATCCCCACACACACAATATCTTTTTTAAAGTGTCAGTGTAGCAAACTGAATATAAGGGCTTCAACGCAAAGTGGCTCAAAAATTTTAATATTTAATAGGACAAATGCCATTCTGAATGCTGTTTTTGTAAATTCATCTGTGATACTAGGAGTTGTTGAATGAAGGGTGGAGGGAGGAAGAGGCAAGGAAGATTATCTCTGGACTGCATCAAGGGTCAAGAACCTACTTAAAGACAACCAGAGGAGGAGCAGCTTCAGAATAAGAGTAAATAGTCTGCAATTTCATGTAAGCTTTTGCCTTGCATCTGTCTTGACAAAGTGAAAATGCAGAGACAGCAACTTGAAGGTTTGCCTGAATTAAATGTTTAATAAATCAGAAGAACAATGAATTCATGTTAACGTTCTGTGGGGACTAAGCAAAATATTCTAAACTAGAGAACTAACGGTGATGCCACAGCTAACAACTTAAGACACACTGACATCTCTGAGGAGATGTAAGATACCTATTTTTATTTTAAGACACCTAATACATGAGCAAGAAAGCTGAAAGATAAGAACTAAAAGAAATTACTACAACTCGGATACTCAGTCTGGTGGCTGGTTGGAAAGTATCCTCATCAAGCTGGAAAATATATTAAGTTAAGATCCAATGAGTGTTTAACCCAACTCTAGGATCCTCCTGACTACCAACACAATCTTCTTGCCTGGAAAAAAAAAAGCTATAGCCTCTAACTATCGGTCTAAGTGTTCAGCTCTGTAACTTTCTACATTTCCTACAGCGGTCTTTGAAAGGCGGTACAACTTTATCCCAAATGAAGATTATGGAAGGAGACTGAATCACTGGAGTATTAATACTTATATGCCCCTGTATTAGGCAGAAATGACTGGCAAACACCACTGACAAAATGAATTCCTGACCTGTGGCAAAGAAAATTGAATATCTTATCTGTGGGGAAGATCCATCCACAATATATAATGTAGTTGTGTTTGAGCATTTGACAAATAATTTTAAGTGTGGCTTTTATTCAAGTGGACGTAATGTCCTGTCACTTTGGTGAGATGGCCTGTGTTCCTAAAGTCAACAGGCTGACTATTTAAGACATATCTACAGAATGCAAGCCAGAACAAAAACTATACAATCAATTAGGGATACTTTTTGGCAACTGTTCAGTCTAGTACAATTATGCAAAAAAGGTATTTGCAAAACTACAGAAAAATTACAGATTTACTGTCTGGAAGCCAGGCAGCTAAATAGGTTGAAATTTAATCCAAAAGATGAGGATCTCAACCATAAGACTTCTGCATTAGATATTTATAGTGTGGAATTGCCCTGCTTCATTCACTCACTCATCCAGTCACTGTTATCTTATGTTTTCCTGAGGTGGTTCAGTCTTTTTTTCCCCAGATTGTAGAAAGTCTGACTTTTTTCAGAAGAATGAATGAGCGGTTCAATCTCAACAGGTATATACGCCTTTAGCCCTATTCTGTCTTTTTAAAAGGGTAAAGGGGCAGTTTTTTTATGTGGGCAGTGACATTTCAGGAAATGAACCTATCATAGCTCAGCATACTCCATTTGTGTTTTTTTAAAAAACAAATCCTTGCTAAAGCACTTTATGATAGTATGGTGCTGTAACACCACATTGCTATAATGACAATTTATTATGGCGCTACAGCAACATACCTCTTTCATTTTTTTAAATGCATCTGGAAAAATATTTCATTTATTAAATTGATTAAAGAATAAAAAACGGGAGGGAATGGCACCCACCACGTATGTGATAATGAATGCATGCTGAACTTCAAATGACTCCATCATAACTGGTATATTACAAGGCCCCAGAACTTCCTATCAGCAAATGGCTTCAGAATTCAGTGGTCACAATCAAGGGATTCCCATACAGAAGAAACCTTACATCCCAGACTGCTAGGCTGTGATTTAAACTCCTGGCAGGACTGGGGCTGCCAATTGTGTCTAACAAGATTGGCAGGTGCATACATACAACCTCCTGAATGCCTGTTTGGGTAAGAATACAGCCTGCCATTTATCAAGTAGTAACTTACCATACTATGTGCAGGAATCACTTCATAAGCTAATCATCTGTACTGTACTGCCAAGTGGTAACAATCTTAACATTTCCTTGCTTCTCTGGGCATCGGATCAGGTACAAAAGTAAATTCAGATTTTCCTTACCACTCAGCAGGACAATACCACTAACTGGGTTACAACCTGCTTACATGTACACTGTGCTAAAATAGGATTTGCACATCTGCCAATTGACTGAGCAAATATTCCAAGAATACCACTAGACAGATGGCAGCTTCCTCTTTAAAAAAAACACAAAAAACCATTATAGTGCCACTTGATAGCAAGCCATGGATGAAGGCAGCTTGCTCCCTAACTTTGTAGTATTCAGAGGAAAGCCTAGAACAATTGCAAAGGTCCTTTACTTGCCACCTGCTATAACTGCAAATGTTTTCAAAAAGAAATACAAGCAGTCATCAGTTGCAAAGGCCACTGTCTAGTGCAGCCTTTCCCAACCAGTGTGCCTCCAGATGTTGTTGGACCACAATTCCCATCTTTCCTGACCATTGGCAATGCTGGCTGAGGCTGATGGGAGTTGTGGTCCATCAACATCTGGAGGCACACTGGTTGGGAAAGGCTGGTCTAGAGCATGGTGAATACATCTTTGTATGAGAGGATAGTGCCTACTGCTTTAGAGGAGGCAGTGGAGTATCAGGCTAGGGTCAGGAAACAAGTTCAAATCATCACTCAACGTTAAGATCATTAAGCACTGTTGGCCCCACACTCTTACAATAACCTACCTCACAAAGTATAGGTACCCCACAAGTATAAAATGGGGCAACTATCTATACCAATTCTGCACTCCTTGGGAGAAGGGCAGAAATGCAACATAAAAAATAATTACATTTTTTAAAAGTTAATGTGATTGTTTCACACTAGCAGCTAATTTATTTTTGTAATTAGCATCAGTATGAAAACTGTCAATTATCATCCACTTTGTTATTTTCATAACATTAATGCTTGTTATTTGACCAGTCAACTGACTGACCCCTAGGCAAGTTACCATTTAGCAAAGCATTATCTGGACCCTGATTTTTTACAATATTTCCATTTTATGTGGGCTAAATGCCTCCACAAGAAAGAAAAGGCTAGGATATTCAGAATTCTCCAGAGAATGCAGATTAATAGCCACATAACCATTATCTCATACCGATTATGAAACAGTATTTTAGATATCCAAGATGATAATTAATCTTTAATAGCCTTTAATAGGAACACAAGCATTCACTATATCATACTTTCCATCTTCGTCTTAGGGCCGAGTTTTTTCCTACAAAACTGAATGTTCTTAAGTGGTGCATATTAATGCACTGGGGCATTATTTTGCCTGCATATGAGAATTTTTTTCATATAATGGAGGAAAAAACTTTTGAATATCTCCCATTGACAGAGACTAGAAAGAGCCCAAGCACAGTACATACTTCACTCATTGATATCTGTAGGATTAATCATGGCTGTAAAGCTGATGACGTGAGATATACACCAAATGTGAACCAAGAGTAAATACACAGAGTATTTTGCCCTGCAACAAGTCTGTCTCTGTGAAGCATTTTAAAATATTGTATCTTTTCCGTAAACTCCCACATAACACTGTCCCCCACACCTATGACTTTTGGGAGCAATATGTTCACCACACCTGTACTGGTAGAGCTCACGCTAGTATAAACAAGACTGCAATCTACAAAGGTAATAAATACACATTTTCTATTTTCCAAGGATATAAGGCAAAATAACTCAACTGCTATTAATAAACTAGATTTGGAATGCAGATTTTTTTTTGCACATAGCCAGTAGTAAATTTAAGAAAAATCTGATTATGAATAAGCACCTGCCCCCATTTTCCTACCATTATTATAAGTCCACCACATGTAAGTAACCAGAATATCAGTTATTTGTAGATTAACGCAAGCTTATATTAAGCAATTCCAGCCTCACTGAACCTTTTATGAAGAGGTAACAAACCCTGAAGAGACAGACTGACTACCAGAAATGGGGGAGGAAAGTGAAATCTCATTACATCATTTTCTAGTCATTAAGCAACTAAAAGGTTCATTAAACAGAACTTGCTCAAAAGGGTAAGACCTGTGATGTGTCACTGCACAATAAATTCCTTTAAGGACACTGAAATATTGCTAGTACAACACTGAATAATTTCACAGAACCATTCAAGACATTTAACACATATCATGCACCACCACACCTTCACAAATAAATAATAAAGGCTGAAAAAGAACTTACCTGTGTTGTTTTACCAGAACCCGTCTCACCAACAAGTACAAAAGACTGGTGTCTGATCAGAATATCAGTAAATCTTTCCTTATATTCCCAGACAGGGAGCTGAAGCCGTTTCTTTAAGATCTCATAATAACGAGGTGTATGTGGTAGGTTTGTAAATGGATTAATACCCTGCGGAAGTACAGCCGGCTTTAAAGGTGGTAACCCAACACCAGCAATGAGTGCAGAATTGGTTGATGGGCGTAAATCCTTTTCCTTTTCTCTTTCCCTGTCACGATCTCGATCTCGATCCCTGTCACGGTCTTTGGACCGGTCATCACGATCCCGTTCACGATCTCGATCCTTCCTAAATGATTTTCCGGACAAAAAGATGTGTAACATTGAAATAAGTACACAGTAAAGAGTCCTTATTACAAGAGAAATGCACAAAGAAGGGGGAAATCAATAGGAAGCTACAGCATGATGGGCAGAACTAGTTCGTTCATTTTGATCTGCATCAGTGGCATCACATAGCATGGATGAATCTTCCACTAAAGGCAACCACAAGTCCACCTACTTGCATGCTGCCAACTGAGTCACAACTATGTCTTTGGCAGCAATTTTTCTCCATTTCTTCCACCTTAAAAAGACACGTGAAATTGAGAAAAAGATATTCTGTAAACCAGACTTCCCCAACCAGGTGCCTTAGAGATGTTTTCGACTACAACTCCCATGACCACTGGCCAGGGATTACAGGAGTTGTTCAAAACATCTAGAGGGCAACCTCCCTCTAGCGTTTAGTACTCCATCCATATTCCAGAAGGTTATCCTGGGGACTATCTGGAATACCCACTCCAGCACCCGGAGGTCCTATATAGAGGACTGTAAATGCCAGTACACTTCAATTATATCACTGGCATGCACCACAAACACATCACTGGCAGGCACCAACAGCTAGGCATCTGAAAAGGCCAAGACCCTGACCAGGAAGTCTCTTCAAAACTAGGCAGAGCCTGCAGCAGATTCTGGCAAATCCCTCTGAAAATCCTTGTCGAATCTGGACAGAATCCATCTTTGGCTGAATTCATTAGCAACTCCACTTCCATAGTGCAATGACACATGCATCACAAGAAGCAGTAATTATTGCAAAGTTAGACTTACATAATAAAATAGAACCACAACCAAAGTTATTTTTCTAGAGCACAACAGCTACAATCTGGCTTGAGTGCACTGTGATCCAGACTAGAGGGCAATCAATATCAAGGATGAATGGAGAACATCCTACTGATGTTCCATAGCATTGTTGTGCCTGTTAGCTGCCCTTGGCCTGAGAAGGACTAGACTGTGCCAACAGATTCCAAAAAAGGCTCACAAAAGCTTGGAAACAAATATAAGAGCTTTAATTATCTTTGAAAAAGCTATGTATAGAGATCTAACATTTTCAAAGTGGAGGTAACCTCAATACACACATTTGACTGAAATATGGTAGGTAGTTTTGATTTTCCCTCATACTTCTTGGAAATGCACACATCTATGTTCCTATTGCTTCCAGATTAACTTTCCCTCTATATAAGATATTCTAGAATGATGAACCATGACCATGTCAACCAAGGAAGGACAAGTCACTCTTGGTTTTCAGGATAGTGTACTTAGTCATTAACTAAGTCAATAAAAACTAGGCTTTCCAATTTCTGTTCCTGCTTGCTGAACAAGTGGAAACGCCAATGCAGTGCATAAACGCCTTTTCCTTGAAGCAGATAAACAATAACTAAGGAACAAAGCACTGGGGTTTCAAACTCTCTACTTTAAAGGAATTGCTCTCACACTGACATCTACCAACGTATGCCATACATCTACAACTGAACTCTTGTGTAATGCACCAGATTCCTGGAGGTGTTCTAAGGTGCTCAATTCCTGGAGGTGTTCTAAAGTGCTCAATCAGTTCACACAAGGCACTGGCCATGTATCTTGGGCTTCACTATTGCTCCCTATGAATGGAGAGTACACCTAGAACCAGGGCTGTGGAGTCAGTACGCCAAACCTTCGACTCCCAACTCCTCTATTTTCCTACTGTCCGACTCCCACTCTGACTCTTTCATAAATGGCAAATGTATATTAACTAGTAATAACAAATTTACTATAGTAAAATGGTAGCACAAGGCATTTCATCACCACCATGTGAATCATCAGGCTAGATTGATAGAACATAAAATATATTTATTTGATTCAAATTTCTGAACAAGAAAACTTTCCTAAATTCTATGGAAGTTTTTATTTTGAAGTCGGAGTCGGTACATTTCTACCGACTCCAACTCCACCCAAAATTGCTTCCGACTCCACAGCCCTGCCTAGAACACATCCAAGACTGCATATTCAACAGGCAATCTGTAGTAGTCTTGTCTTTTAGGGAAGTTGTCTCCAATTATTAATCTTCTCACCAGAGAAACCCCTGAAAAGCATCCAAACTGGCCATGTGGATAAAATTTTCTAATTCATAGATCTCTTAAACAATTGTGCATACTAAATGGTTGTCATAATAAAACATCCACTTCCAACTACATTACAGCCTATATACAATCTAAATCCAAGGACTCTAGTCATGCAGACAATGTGCCTTTTGCACTATAACCTGCTTAAAGACAAAGGAGCAACTGTAAAATTAAGGACTTCTGTTTGGCTCTGTCTCTCCCACCCAAGCCAAAGATGTCAGTGGAAGCCACAATACAACAATGACACAGAGAAAGGAATCTAACCAGCCATGGGAGCAAAGGGAAAACTTGGTACGGGGATAGAATCTTCTTCGACAACTCTGCATTTCATGTATGGGTTAGTATTTTGTGGCACTGCCCTCTGCAAATGAAGAAAAAAATTATATCCTTCTACACTTGAAGGCACATAACAACAACAAAAGTTATTTACTGCAATACTGCATCTTAGCTTTGTGACCAATCAAGTTTCTGGCTATTATATTGGAGGCCTTTCCCAAGTTTTATTCATTGCTAGCTTTCCAACACTTCAACATTGTGTAAGATCTCTTACGTTTAGCTGTGTAACATGAAACAACTGCTTTATAGTACTACATTTCCATAAATTATATAGAAGCTATTGTTCCTTTTGACTATTAACTGATGTTAATCTAGTGATATAAACAGCAGCGGTATTAACTCAGTGTTTCTCAACCTTTTTTATTTTTTTGTTGCTGGACTACAACTCCCATCAGCCCCAGTCAGCATGGCCAATGGTCAGGAATTATGGGAACTGTAGTCCAGCAACAAAAAAAATAAAAAAGGTTGAGAAACACTGTATTAACTCTTACCAGAAGTCTGTGCACTGTAATGAACAAGCCTATTGTCAATAGTGATAAGAAATCTGCATCATATAATACCAGTGGCAAGCATACCACTGTGTACACCAGCCAGGGCTGTGGAGTAGGAGTCGGAAGCAATTTTGGGTGGAGTCGGTAGAAATATACCGACTCCGACTCCAAAATAAAATTAATAATTAAAAAAAAAATTTTAATGTATTTTAAGGTCTTTCTATGATGTCTTAAAGTGTTTTTAGCGTTTCTGTTTGCCGCCCTGGGCTCCTGTTGGGAGCAAAGGTGGGATATAAATCAAATAATAAATAAATAAATAAATAAATAAATATACATTTGCCATTTATGAAGGAGTCAGTCAGACAGTAGAAAAATAGAGGAGTCGGAGTCAAAGGTTTGACATACCGACTCCACAGCCCTGTTACCAGCAGTCAGCCCAGGCACACATTTAATCCTACCTTCCCAAGTAGGACCAACTTTTAATTCTTTCCATAGGCCTATTTTTCTCCTTTTCTGGCTCTCTTTTAACAAAAGTAGATGAAATCAAGAATGTGTGGTGATGCAGCTGTTAACTAAGGTAGAGGCACAACCCAGTTCAACCCACCATATGAAAACCATTGATGCATACTACATATGGCATTAACTTCCAAAAGACAGGAAAATGCTTTTAAATTTAAATTGGAACACTTAATTTACCAAAAGTATTTTGATTGATTAAAAAGCTGATTTGATTAATTAGGCTGCAGATCTTTGAAGTTCTTTCTCAGCAAGTATCGTATTACAAGAGGCTTTCCTCATTTTCTCTGACACAGGAAGGAAAACCTAAGATTATGCCTACTACGACACACATATATAAAGGTAAAGGTGTCCCCGCACTTATAGTGCGAGTTGTTTCCGACTCTTAGGGTGGCGTCTTGTGACGTTTACTAGGCAGACCGTATATAAGGGGTGGGATTGCCAGTTGCTTCCCCGGCCTTTCTTTACCCCCCAGCATATGCCGGGTACTCATTTTACCGACCACGAATGGATGGAAGGCTGAGTGGACCTCGACCCCTTTTACCGGAGATTCAACTTCCTCCTTCCATTGGAATCGAACTCCGGCCGTGAGCAGAGCTTTGGCTGCATTACCGCCGCTTACCCCTCTGTGCCACAGAGGGTCTCTACACACATATATACATGGTCTAAAAACAAGGAAAGGCTGCCTTCTCCTTTCAATTTTCATTTACATGCACATTCAACCAACTGAACTGAAGTAAGACGACCACCCTACTTTAAATGCAAGTGTTATGGACTGATGACAGCTTATTATTATTGGTCAACTGATGTTGTAACTGCCTTTGAATTAGTCTAGAAGCATACCCACATGCATAAAAATATTGTCAGTATTATTCCTTACTTTTTCTGTGATACGCAGCCACACATGAGAAGCCTGAAATCCACTCTAGCTGTATGTTGAAGCCATATAAATAACCAGGCTGTAAAACTAAACTCAACAACAAGAACTAGAAGCAGGTGGCAGGAAATACTAACAGCCCTAACCCCCATCCCAGCCCCTCCAGTCCAGAATCTGGAGGAAAAGAGTAATTCAGTCAAGTCCACTAACCCAAATAAGGTTTCCATTTTTTAAATGCTAGGAATAAGCTATCCACAAAACATTATTTACCTATCTGCCAGAACTTTAAACACCTCTAGCTAGAGTCTATAAAGTTTGTAACAGCTTTAACTATATACTCTAAACATATTACCAATACTAGACAAATAGTAAGAAAAGGAGTCTTACTCTGTGCAACAGTACTGAGCATATATATAGCACTTTACCTCAGATTACCAGCATCTGAGTGGCAACATCTAGTCTTTAGTTCATAAGATACACTGTTTGTTTTTGTGGACTACTACCATCTTACTCCAAAGGGAAATGAGAAGAGAAACAGCCTGGTGAGCTGCCACCATCCAGCTCCCAATGGTGGACCCTCCCTTGCCCAACCGCCGCCACAGGGGCAAGGGGAGTGGAGAACAAGGTAGGGTTGATAAAAATCAATGTTTGTTTGTTTTTAAAAAAGGATGTTTTAATTTAAATTGGATTTTTTTTTATTTAAATCAATTTCACAACTTTCTTAAAACAATTAGTAAAAAAAAGCCTAGGTCAAAGATATCATCATGAATACTAATTATACAACTTCTAATATATTCTATGAATATGGTAACAGCAGTTTATGGACATGGAAGATAACCTGATCAGTGCAATTCTGCGGGTGGTGTGCATGAAGTGCATGCTCTCTCTCGGCTTTGCTTCTTTCTAAGTGCAAAGATAGAAAAGGTCAATGAATAGAGAATTTGGACAGATGGAGTAGATCTGAACAATGAGGAGACCACTGAAGTGGTAATCCAGCTCATAACAGCAGTAGCCTCTTCGGAAAGCGTAGAGAGAATGTTTTCTTCCTTTGGCCTAATTCTTTATAAATTGAGAAATAAAATTGCGAACTGAAAAAGCAGGAAAGCTTGTATTTCTTTTCCAGACAATAAACAAGACAAAGGTGAAGGACACTGAGTTAACTGCACAACACAATATTTTAAGTTTCTCATGTTGAGTTAGTTGAAATTGCCTAAAATTTATTTTTTAAAGAACGTTACATTTATCTAAAAACTGAAATAATCATTCAAAAATCCATGTGTATGTTTCAATGTTGTTTGTTGAAGAAGAAAAGTAACCAGAAGATTTAACCATCTTATTAGTACAATTTAAAAACCTGTTTGGTGGTGGTGATTTTTACACATCATGACAAAAATATCACGATTAATTGAACAGTTGGAGCTGGTTCATCTCCTGAATTACTTCACAAGTTTGTTCTGCTTCAGTACTAAAATGACCAAATCATTATCCCATTTTTGATGGAAATTAATCTGAAAACAATTCAAAATAATAGCTTAGTGTGTACCTACCTTCTAATGAAACCCACATCTCTGAATATGTATTAAAGTTATATTAAACAATAATGTACTTCTATTTAAAAAATGACAATTAAATATGATCTTCCTCACTAGTGATTTAAACAAGTAAAATTGAGTCCTTCAGAGAAGCAATTTAGATCATGATTTAAATCAATTCTATTTAAATCAAATCAACCCTGGAACAAGCTAGTTACAGCTTCTTCTAAGCAAAGCTGTTTTTCCATTTTATGGTAACATCTAAAAATAGATGCTTATTGTCGCAATAAACTTTAGTAAATCACTTTGTTAGGTCAACCTGAAAAACAGTATATAAATACTTTCAATAAGCAAACTATATAGGGCTGATTGAAAAACTGCTACACCTATACCAAAGTTTATGCCATTCTGCAACCAAACTGAGTAGACAAAGAATGTTCTGTTAGCACAACAGCATATCAACATTATCACATCAGTATTGACTTCTGCAAGATATGGCATAGCAGCAAGCAATTAAGTGGGCGAAGAAGGACTAGAGATGACTCACCTACACACTTGTCCTAAAGGCTCCTATACCAAAACATAAGTCAAGTACCAATCTCTACCTACCCACTGGCTCAATACACATATAATGGGAAATGATGGTTTTTCACAGAATAGTAGAATTGGAAGGGGCCTATAAGGCCATAAAGTCCAACCCCCTGCTCAATGCAGGAATCCAAGTTAAAGCATACCAGACAGGTGGCTGTCCAGCTGCCTCTTGAAGGCCTCTGGTGTTAGAGAGCCCACCACCTCCCGAGGTAGTTGATTCCAATGTTGTACCGCTCTAACAGTTAGGAAGTTTTTCCTGATGTCCAGTCGAAATCTGGCTTCCTGCAACTTGAGCCCATTATTCCATGTCCTGCATTCTGGGATGAGTGAAAAGATCCTGGCCCTCCTCTGTGTGACAACATTTCATGTACTTGAAGAGTGCTGTCATATCTTCCCTCAGTCTTCTCTTCTCAAGGCTAAACATGCCCAGTTCTTTCAGTCTCTCCTCATGCAGCTTTCTCCAGTCTCCTGATCAACCTTGTTGCCCTCCTCTGAACCGGTTCCAGGTTGTCTGCATCTTTCTTAAAGGGAAGTGTCCAGAACTGGACACAGTACTCAAGGTGAGACATAACCAATGCCAAATACATAAAAGTAGTACTTCATAAAATTTGGAAACTATACTTCTGTTAATGCAGCCTAATATAGCATTTGCCTTTTTTGCAGCCACATCACACCATTGACTCATATTCAACTTGTGATCAACGACAATTCCAAGATCCTTCTCACCTGTCGTATGGCTGAGACAAGTATCTCCCATCTTACAACTGTGCATTTGGTTTCTTTTCCCTAGGTGTAGAACTTTGCAGTCATCCCTGTTAAATTTCATTCTGTTGTTTTCAGCCTTATCCTCCAGCCTATCTCATTCACTTTGAATTTTATTTCTGTCTTCCAGAGTATTCCCTGCACTTCCTCATCCAAGTCATTAATAAAAATGTTGAAGAGTACTGGGCCCAGGACTGAGCCCTGCAGTACCCCGGTCATTACCTCCCCACACTTTGAAAAGGAACCACTGATTAGCACTCTTTGAGTATGATTCTGTAGCCAACTGTGGATCCACCTGATAGTTGTTCCATCCAGCCCACATTTAGCTAGCTTGCTAATCAGTATATTATGGGGCATTTTGTCAAAAGCTTTGCTGATGTCAAGATATATGATGTCGCCAGCATTCCCACAGTCTACCAAGGAGGTTACCTGATCAAAAACTGAGATAAGATTTGTTTGCCAGTCTTTGTTCTTGATAAGTCCATGTTGGTCTCTAGTAATCACTGCATTGCTTGCAAGGTGCATACAGACTGACCACTTTATAATTTGCTCTAGAGTTTTCCCAAGGATTGATATAGTTCCCAGGTTCCTCCTTGTTGCCCTTTTTGAAGATAGGGACAACATTAACTCTCCTCCAATCATCCGGCACTTCACCCATCCTCTATGATTTCGCACAGATAGTAATACAGTGTTTCTGAGAGTTCTTCAGTACGACAACAAACTCGTGTGAGCCTTGGGACTCACTCTCCCCCCTCCCCTCTCCTCTTTAAGAGAAATAGGGTTTTTTCTGCCACCCTCTTTTTCCCTCTCTTCCCCTCTCTCACCTTGGTCAGCAGGCTGCCAGCAGACAGTTCATTCTTACCAGAGGTCTTAACTAATTGCTTTCAGAAGATTCCCCCTCCTTTCCATTGTTCCATCCATTATGGGTTTTCCCCCTCCTCTCTCTCTCTCTGGGCTCCCCCCCCCACCTGTGTGAAATTAGACTGAAGACTGCATGTAGCCCTTGGACCACAGGTTGCCCACTCCTGGTTTAAACAGACCACATTTACCCCACTTTCAGACATCACAGGGAAGTGTGGTCAGCTTAAAATCAAAAGCAGCTTTCAGTCTCCTCCTACCCACTGAAGGAACAGGAAGAGAGGGTGTGTGTGTGTGTGTGTGTGTGTGTGTGTGTGTGTGTGTGTGTGTGTGTGTGTGTGTGTGTGTGTGTGTGTGTGTGTGAGTGAGTGAGTGAGTGAGTGAGTGAGTGAGTGAGTGAGTGAGTGAGTGAGTGAGTGAGTGAGTGAGTGTGTGTGAGAGAGAGAGAGAGAGAGAGAGAGAGAGAGAGAGAGAGAGATGCAAGCCCAAAGCAACTTATTTACATGGTGGGAACCACAACTTCCCATTACATCTGGACTAAGCACTCTCACAAAGCTTGAGTTGTGGATGAGACAAGTTGCGTCCTTAAAATATCCCTGAGTAAACAAGCAAATAGCTAACTACTAGGAAGGATTAGTTTTGTAAATTTTCCAAATGAAGACACCAGTAAATCAATTATTTATTTATTTTATTTAAAGCATCTTTTTATCATGCTCCTCAGCCAAAAAAGGCTTCCAGAATGGCTTCCAAATGTCATTGGTAAAACAATCCCTGTCCTCATGCTTAAATCTACAGAACACCAAACAAATGAAAAAGGGATTGGGAGAGAGGAGGGAAAATGCAAGTTCAGGCACTGGCTCTTAACTACCAAGTTCTTGTACTACCCAGGTGGAACGGAATGATCTGGAGAGCAGAGTGCATGGAAACACCCTGCAGTTCCATCTCTCTCCCTCTCTCTCCCCCTCATAGCTGATAGGAATGGCTGCAATTCATCAATTGTCTATATTCAGCCAACCACACATTATTTGACCACATGTATATGCTACCAAATATTCCATGGTTAAGAATGTGCTTGCCTAACTGGTCACTATGCTTTTTGTTGCATCATGATGCCACCTGGTACTATGGTCTGGCACAAATGAAGGCTTGTTGTTCCCAAGCCTACACCATTCAGGGTTATATAAGCCTCTTGTTTATGCGCATATATTCCCTGAGCTGCAACGTTCTCCAGAGAACTCCTGACCTTTCCATACATAACCAGCTTTCCTGTGACAAATGACAATGTGCCACCCTGACCTCCTTGGACTAAAGGCAAAATAAAAATACAGGAAAACAAACATTACAGACATTTCTGAACAGAAGCATAGCACACACGCACGCACACATGCACACCAAAATAGTGCAAGTCTAGGCATGTCGGCAACCTAGAACAAGCCAGCTAAAATCTTACCCTCTTGGCCAGTTGCCTGGAGTAGAAGACGCAATGCTCAAAAATGTTCCAGCCAAGCCATTTTGCTGTGGTACCAACCCTTGGCGGGCTGTTGGCACATTTGGAAGTTTAAGAGAGTGTCATAAGCACCACCCTCTGGCAGCTTCTCTTCCCATTCCCAAACAACAGCCAGAAAGAGGAAGTGCACAGGCACACACATATACTTCACTTTTCCATGTGGCCTGGGTAAGTTAGATCCATTTGAATAAAAATGGATCCTCCTGAATTTGCATGATTTTCCACCATCAAATTAAACCTTACAGTGATAAACCGGACAGCAAAAGTTCCAGATACAGTGTTTGTCAGCACCACTAAGTCACTTATCCAAGGTACAGAGCACACATCCTATGTAAAAACTATAAAGACGACAATAAACCCACCAAGAAAATACAGAATACATCTGTGTCCATGGAGGAGACCTATGATTTGATGGTGGTATTGAAGGAATCCGTTGTAAAAATTAGGAGGATATGCGCCTTCGGTCCATTTTTTTGCAGCATCAGACACCACCAGACGCATGAGTTTTACCTTTCAGTCAATGGATACAGATGTAATGTGTGATTTGATGGTGATTTGGGGGGAGGGGAGAAAACCTATTAAAAGCATATGGAATTTTAAGAGGATTAATATTTCTGTTGAATTGGGGTTATTAATTTGTGTGCGTGCACATGTGCCTCTTCTCTCTCTAGCACTCCATTATCTCTCTAAAGACTCCTTTAGCCCCCCCCCCATCCCCTGGCTACTCTGTTTTCCTCCCTGCAGCCTGCCAGATCAATCCTCTACAGAGATGTAAACTTTCTGGAACTTTGAAGCCATGGGAAAAAATGTGGGGTTTTTTCCCAGAAAAAATGGATTTTTTTAAAAAAAATTGAAAAATGCAATATTAGCTCTTTTACAGATTGAAAGTCACTTTGTGACTTCAGGAACATCAAATGTAATTATGTACAAGTTGGCTTGGCATAAAATTATCACATCTGGTGATTAAAGTACATTTTATTCAAACAATTTTTACAAATTCAATTTACTTTTTAAAATTTTTACTTTTTTTGTAACAAATGGATCTACAAGATCCTGAACTGTAAGGAACACCTGAACTGTAAGAAACCTCTTTCATTTTGTCAGTTTATAAGGAGCAGGCAAAAAATAATTTAAAAAAAACAGAAGAAACCATGAACATTAATAACAAAGAAAATTATTTATGTCTCCACTAGTCCTCCACAGTGTCAAGCAAACATAAAGCATCCATTCCCATCAAAAGAACTGAGAAGGGGGGGACCAAGATTCAATGAAACATTTTATTCATCATGCTAAAATAAAACATTCCATAATCCATTTTTTCTTCATTTTTTTCAGAAAAATGAAACAAAAAAGGCTTCGGGAAAAAACTGTTTTTTTCCCAAATTTCCCCTTTTCTTTTCCGGGCCTTCACATCTCTAGCCCTCTAGCCCTCCTACTATATCAGTTCAACTTCTGTTCAGCTGCTCAGGAAATGATGTTCCATATGTTTTTTAAGGATCAGGTCAGCACCTGAGAAGCTATACGTACATTTGCAGCTCTATATACAGCACCTTCTTCCTCTTTATGTACATTTCAAAGGTGGATGGGGGATCAAAGGCTTCACAGATGCCAGGTGAAGTCCTCAATGGCAGCATAGTGCCCACGCGCACCACACTGATGACCCCATCACAAAAGCATCACATGGAAGCATTGGCTACATTTATAACAGTGCATCTTATGCGTTCTGAAACATTTGTGCTGCAAATGCAAATAAATGCTACGTGTACTGCATCTTATCACTCCCATTAATTAAAAAAACCCATAGAGGCCACTGCCATCATCTTGCAGGATGCATTTGGTGAGACTGCTGTGTGTGAAAGAGATGTGAAAGAGAAAGACTGGCGGTGACCGACCAGGAGAGAGACCTCGGGGTTGTAGTGGACAGCACGATGAAAATGTCGACCCAGTGTGCGGCAGCTGTGAAAAAGGCAAATTCCATGCTAGCAATAATTAGGAAAGGTATTGAAAATAAAACAGCCGATATCATAATGCCGTTGTATAAATCTATGGTGCGGCCGCATTTGGAATACTGTGTACAGTTCTGGTCGCCTCATCTCAAAAAGGATATTCTAGAGTTGGAAAAGGTTCAGAAGAGGGCAACCAGAATGATCAAGGGGATGGAGCGACTCCCTTACGAGGAAAGGTTGCAGCATTTGGGGCTTTTTAGTTTAGAGAAAAGGCGGGTCAGAGGAGACATGATAGAAGTGTATAAAATTATGCATGGCATTGAGAAAGTGGATAGAGAAAAGTTCTTCTCCCTCTCTCATAATACTAGAACTCGTGGACATTCAAAGAAGCTGAATGTTGGAAGATTCAGGACAGACAAAAGGAAGTACTTCTTTACTCAGCACATAGTTAAACTATGGAATTTGCTCCCACAAGATGCAGTAATGGCCACCAGCTTGGACGACTTGAAAAGAAGATTAGACAAATTCATGGAGGACAGGGCTATCAATGGCTACTAGCCGTGATGGCTGTGCTCTGCCACCCTAGTCAGAGGCAGCATGCTTCTGAAAACCAGTTGCCGGAAGCCTCAGGAGGGGAGAGTGTTCTTGCACTTGGGTCCTGCTTGCGGGCTTCCCCCAGGCACCTGGTTGGCCACTGTGAGAACAGGATGCTGGACTAGATGGGCCACTGGCCTGATCCAGCAGGCTCTTCTTATGTTCTTATGTTCTTCCTTATATCTATAGAATGGGCCAGCATGTCCAATAAGGAGACTAAGCATTCTCCCCACCAACTGAGCTGTAACCTAACACCTCTTAGGCGGTGCATTATCTGTATACTTATTGTCACCCTGGGTAGATAAGCTGAGGAAGAGGACACCAGATTAGTTTCCAGACTGGAGGAACTGAACTCTGCTCTTGCTCAGGGATACTGAACCCTAGGTGTCAGAATGTTTTATAAATAAAAGATTACACAGGTCATAAATGCTTTGGGATCAGGACTACTGCTAATTGCACAGTATAAATGGAGGGAGGGTGGACTGAACTTTGTGCAAAAAAAAAATCCCTTAAAAAGCATTATTTAGCCATATTTGTTTAGTTAATTTACCAAGTGTTGTGACCAAGCAAAAGATATAATTAATTAATATGTGGGTTTTTTAATAATGTTTTTAACCTTTTTAAAATATGTTTTTAAAGCTTTTTATGTTTTTAGCATTGTTCTGTTTTAATGTATTTTAAGGTCTGTTTTTATGATGTTTTAAAGTGTTTTTAACATTTCTGTTTGCTGCCCTGGGCTCCTGCTGGGAGGAAGGGGGGGATATCAATCAATCAATCAATCAATCAATCAATCAATCAATCAATCAATCAATCAATAATAGGAGCCTGGCTGTCAGGCAAGCTAACATAATGGACTTGCCCTAGTTCACTCACACAATAGCTACACCACTGAAATTGTGCATATCTATAGGACGAGGGTGCAACAGAAGGTTTAAGTTCAGCAATTCCACCTTCCTCTCAAAATTCTCAAGCCCGTTATCAAACACACTTCAATATTTAGCAGTTGAAGAAGGTTGGTATTTTAGAATTCGTAACAGTGAAACCAGAATTTGAATGTATACCTTGTAGTTTAAGTCCTATAGTTTTGTGTGTTTCAACAAAAGAATTCAAAACATGAAAAAGGCATCATATCCAAAAAGCAGACTGCCAAAAATTTGAAGCCAGCCTACTATTATTACATTTCTATTCCACCCCTTTTCCGAAAGGAACACAACTAATAAAAAAAATACTTTTTTTGGAAAAAAACATTAGAACTTCAACAAAGATTAAAATCCATCTGTAAACATTTTAAAACAATCACATATCCTCACAGTGAATATTCAAGGTTGCCACAAACAGTAATCAAATGCCCAGGTGAACAGGAGTGTGTTCAAACTTCTCCTGAATGTTAATAATAAGGAAAACAACCACGCCTCACCACGTAAGGTCATTCCGTAAACAGAGAATCACTACCAAGAGGGCCCTGTCACAGGTCAGTGCCAAACTGGCAGCAGCCAGAGGCAGGACTGCCAATAGGACCTCCACTGCTGATTGTAGGGCCCACAATGGTTGACATTGGGCAAGGTATTCTTTTAGGTACTTGAGTCCTAAGCTGTTTGGGCCTGGTAGCTCATTGGCAGGAAAGTGTAGCACTTTCAGGAGTGGTGGCACATGCCACCCCACTCACCAACCTAGCAGCAGAATTCTGCCCTAGCTGCAGGTTCTGTAATGTTTTTGAGGATAGCCCCATGCACAGCACATTGCAGAAGTCCAGAAGGTAGGTCACTAGAGCATGGACAACTGAAGCCAGGCTATTCCAATCCAAGAATGGCCACAGCAAGCAGACCAGACTGATTATCAGTCGGAAGTGATTATCAGGTGTGAAAACTGGAGATTTTGCCTGTTCTTGTTCGGAATTCCACTTCCTCTAAAGTAACAGGCACACAATTCTTGGAAGCATCTTTGTCAAGGAAAGCCCAGGAGACCTCCATGGCAGAGAGTGCATATCACCAGCTTCAGCTAGTGCATTTCCTGGACAGGGATACCTTGGCCACTGTGACACATGCTATGGTAATCTCACATTTAGACTACTGTACTGCACTCTTTGCAGGATTTCCTTCATGGGTGATCCAGAGGTTGGAGCAGGTGCAGAATGCCATGGCCCAGATGGTGACCGGCAGAGTTGATTTAAATCATGATTTAAATCACTTCTCTGAAGGACTCAATTTGAATGATTTAAATATTGTGTGGAACAGTTAAGTCAGTCTTCTTCACCTGTCTTCCTTGTTCACTGTCTTGAAAGGAAATACAAGCTTTTCTGCTTTTCCAGTTCCAAATTTATTTCTCAATTTATAATGAATCAGTCCAAAGGAAGAAAAAAAATCTCTCTACTCTGCAGAAGAGGCTACTGCTGTTAAGGAGTGGGTTACCTCTTCAGTAGTCTCCTCTTTGTTCAGACCTATTCCATATCCCAAATTCAAAAATTTCCAAAATTTATTAATACGGTCAAAGATCAGCAATACACAATATCCAATGATACATAATCATACATTTGGTTAAAATGAACATAGGTTTTGTTCAACTTTAAAATATTTTAAAACTATCAAATCATGTAATTATAAGACACCATATGAGACCGCTGATGTGCGTTATTTTATAGCTGTAGCGCAAAACCTTGCAACTGGAAATGTAACAGAGGAATCCACATGTATTTGGCCTTGGTAAAAGCTTTTCTTATTCTATAATTGTCCAGAATCTTCAAATGGTTCGCAATCAAATAGGGAGAGCTATATGGTTCCCCGTTTATATTTACATACTTAAGGGTACGTTGTTTTTGTATTTCCATATCCAAAATTCTTTGAGTAATTGATAGGTTTGCTTGTTGGAAACCCATAGAAAGGAGCAATGTCAAGGATAGGCCTAAAGATGTAAGTTTTAGCACTAAAGAATTTCTCCAATCTGACTGGAAGGAGTCAGTGAGTACTAAAGGAGCCAGTCCTACTGGAAGGAACGCTAATTTTAACCAAAATTTTAATTTAAGGATCCAAATACGTGCTTCTAATGTTGGGAGTCCAACTTCCAAACGTAAAACGTTGTTTGGAACACAGGAAGGGACTCCCAGAATGGACCTAAGAAATTTAGTCTGTACAGATTCTAATAAGGAGAAGTTAGTATATACACTTGCCTGAGTACCATACAATAGTTGTGAAACAATTTTAGATGTAAATACTTTTAAAACTGATGGGATATGTTGGCCTCCCTTGGTGTAATAAAAAGAGAGAAGGGCATTTACACTTCTTTGGGCATTTATCCGTGCACATTTCACCTGGGGTTGCCAGTTGCCCAAAGAGTGATACACTATACCAAGATATTTATAGGTAGTCACTTGATCTATAACATTACCCTCCAAACTCCATCAGTGTTTTATGCGTTTCTTAGTAAATACCATCACCTTGGTCCAAATTTATTTCTCAATTTATAATGAATCAGTCCAAAGGAAGAAAAAAAAACTCTCTACACTGCAGAAGAGGCTACTGCTGTTAAGGACTGGGTTACCTCTTCAGTAGTCTCCTCTTTGTTCAGACCTATTCCATATCCCCAAATTCAAAATTCATTGACCCCCTCTATCTTTGCACTTAGAGAAAGGCAGGGCTGAGAGAAAGAGATAGAGTTAGTGCGCACTTCCTGTACAGCACCTGCAGAATAGGATGATCAGGTAATCTCCCATTTCCATAAACTGCTGTTGACATATTCATATTAGAAGTTATATAATTAGTATACATGATATCTTTGACCTAGGCTCTTTTTTTACTAATTTGCTTTAAGAAAATTTTGAAATCTGATTTAAATTTTAAAAAGCCATTTAAATTTTAAAAAATCATTTTTTATTTTTTATCAATCCTGAAGACTTGTGCTCCTTACCAGTCCTACTTGGTTATTCTCAGAAGGTGGTGCTTGAAGAATGTTATTTGTCCAGTGGAACCTTTAATGTGGGGTCCAGCAAGGTTCAATTCAACCCCCATACTATTTAATATCTATATGAAACCACTGTGTGAGGCCGTGCGGAGTTTTGGAGTTTGTTGCCAGCAATATGCTGATGACACACAGCTCTACTTCTCCTTTACATCTGCAGGTTTGGCAATGGATGTGCTAAATCAGTGACTTGCCTCAATAATGGACTGGATGAGAGCCAATAAACTGACGCTTAATCCAGACAAGACCGAGGAACTGTGGTTCTCTAAACCGGATGGATAGGTTGTGGCCCGCTCTGGATGGGGTTATACTGTCTCTGAAGGAGCAGGTACATAGCTTCCATTACTGTAGCTTGAGACTCAAGTGGCCTCAGTGGCACCATCTGGATAGGGATAGCCTAGCTTCTGTTGTCTACGCTCTGGTAACCTCAGTTAGACTACTGTACTGCGTAAATGTGGGGCTGCCTTTGAAGATGGTCTGGAAACTCCAGCTACTGCAGAATTCAGCGGCTGAATTGCTGACCAGGGTAAGCTGGTCCACACATATAACACCAATCCTGGCACTTGTGCACTGACTACCAATTAGTTCCCAGGCTCAATTCAAAGTGCTGGATTTGACCTATAAAGCCTTATGAGGCTCAGGACTTCAATATCTCAAGGACCACCTCTCCCCATATGAACTGTCCTGGACTCTGAATTCATCATCAGAGGCCCTTCTTTGTGTGTCCCCTCCACGGGATGCTCAGAGAGTGACAACATGAGAATGGCTGTTTTCAGTGGTGGCCCCCCAGCTGTAGAATGCTTTCCCCAGGGAGGTATGCCTGGCACCTTCTTTATCCATCTTTAGGTGCCAAGCAAAGACCTTCCTTTTAACTCAGGCCTTTGGCCCTTAATGTGAGCTGTTTTAGTTATTCTTTTTTTATTTGGGTTTTAAGGTTTACATTGCATGTTTTTAAACCTGTTGTAAGTAGCCTAGACCACTGGGTATGAGGGGACTAACCAATGAAATAAGTAAACAGACTCATGCCTGTGCCAAGGGCTCTGCACTGGGTACCTATTAGCCACCAAGTCAGCTTCTTGTTACTTACATATGAAGCCCTAAGCAACTCTGGACGCAGATAGTTGAAAGACTGACTTTCTCCCTCTACTGCTCGGTAATGGCATTAAGATTAAGATCAAAGGCAACCCAGTTGGTCTTGCCACAGTCTAATGATTACTGGCTTGAGGTGACGCAGAGGTGGGCTTTTCTACTGGTGACACTAGTGTTATGGAATGCACCCCCTGATGAAATACAAAGACCCCATTTGAACTAGCATTCTGCTGGCATATGAAGACACACCTATTTACACAGATATTCCCTTGATCTCAAGCAGTTTTAATTATTGTTTTTATTATATATTGTAATTATGGAAGTTTGTATTTTAATTCTTGTGTATTTCGCTTTTATATTTGTAGGCCACTTAGAAACCCATATTGGCATTAACCGGGGTGTGTAATATAAATTGATATAGTGTTTGCATGTGTAAATACATAAAAATAATCACTCCTAGGTATAGAAGCTACTTGGGACTCCATTGATAAATCTGAATAATAGAGTACTTCCAGACTACAAACCTGTTCCTTCAGAGAGAATCCACCCCTCCCAGGACATGTAGTCTACCTAATTTCCAGACATGGAACTGCCCATATGAACAATTTCACATGTGTACCCCATGAGTATTTTTGTTAAAGCAGGTTAGCATTATTTATTAAGGACCCAAAATTCCTAAAACCTGAGATGACACCTAATGATACTTAGGATTTATCCATATGATCCTGCAGATTGTGCTTGTCACTCCACACAGAGCTGATGGGACAGAACAGATGCTGAAGAGCTTTGTCACATTTACTTTTAAAAGCACAGGAATTAAGTTGTACAGACAAATAATTTCAGAGGAAAATGTGTGCTACAGTGCTGTAAAGAGGGAAAACAAACTTTACCCCTCTGTAGCCAGGTGGAGTCACACATACCCTGATGGCACAAGGAAAAGACGCACAGTATTTTTATTAATATTTATTAAACACATATCCTGCTTCTGGCAAAATAAGCTTTTAAGCGGTTCACAAAAAAAATAAAAACCAGTTACACCAGGGCTGTGGAGGCGGAGGCGGAAGCAATTTTGGGTGGAGTCGGAGTCAGAGTCGGTAGAAACGTACCGACTCCGACTTCAAAATAAAATTAATGTTTTAATATTAATATTAATTTATTAATATTAATACATTAATATACATTTGCCATTTATGAAGGAGTCAGAGTCGGAGTCAGACAGTAGAAAAATTAATATACATTTGCCATTTATGAAGGAGTCGGAGTTGGACAGTAGAAAAATAGAAGAGTCGGAGTCGAAGGTTTGACATACCAACTCCAGAGCCCTGAGTTACACAAACATTAGTGTCAGTCTTTCACAACTCCATATTACAGATAGTCCTCAACCATGAATAACGTGAATTGCTATGTGGAGTTTCAGGGCTCCTCCTCCATTAATTCAGAGAAAAATCAATGTTTTTACTATTATAGCCCATGAGTTTTTCACAGCATTTGAAAACAACAGGAGCTACTGAAGAACTGATTAATTTCTGGGAATTCTACAAAAAACTCTTAAAGGAATATATATATATATATATTCTTTCACTGCTAAATTTAATTCCTACCATAGCTTTCTTTTAATATATATATATTCTTTCACTGCTAAATTTAATTCCTACCATAGCTTTCTTTTAATATATATATATATATATTAAATTTAGCAGTGAAAGAAAAAACAAGGATAAAATTTGGGAATTAGTGTCCTCTGGTATGAAAGAGGTCAAAATTCTTACAGAAGCACGCATTTCTGCAGAAACACGGGCATCATAATTCTCTGAAATTTATGGAACGCAGGCAGAACAGGAATTTTCAGAAACACAACTAGACTCAAAACAACTACAAGTTCTTACCATAATGGCAACCAATATTACCTCAAGAAATAGAGACCCTGATTGCCAGGTTAAAAACAAAAATGGCCCCGGGGTGGATATGATACCCCCAGCACTATAGAAGAATTTTACATACTGGTGGACTCCTGTTTTGGCCCAATTGTTTACAGCAATCAACAGTACAGGTTTAATACCAACAGGATGGAATCTAAGTATTATTTGTCCTATCTACAGAAAAGGTGAGAAAAATAAACCTCTAAATTATTGTCCTATCAGTCTTATAGATGTGTCAGCCAAATTGTTTGGAAACTTTCTTCTCTAAAAATTACAAACATGGGCCACAAAAAACTTCTTCCATGAAGAACAAGGACGATTTAGGTAAAATTATAATACCAGTGATCAATGCTTCATATTACAGACTTTAATAAAAAAAACTAAGGACACTTCTAAACATTGTTTTGCAGCCTTTCTAGATCTATCAGCAGTATTTGATACTGTAAATAGACTGCTTTTGGAACAAACTGAAAGATACAAATATAGATAAAAGATTGTTAGTGCTACTAATTCGACAGCTGTATACCGACAAACGTATAAGAGTGAGGTATGGGGCAGAAGAGATATGAACAAGACCAATTAGAACTAATGGAAGAGTAAAACAAGGTTGTCTACTGGTACCCACTCTGATTAATGTTTATGTAAATGTTATAGTCCATAAATTAGAAATAGAGGATGGCTGCCCACCTGTAATATTTGGCAGGAAGGTTCAAATTTGAATGTATGCAGATGAATTAGTATTACTATTTCTCACCCGTTTAGGCTTGAAGAAACTACTTAAAAGTTCTATAATATATTGCAAGGAAGAAAACCCAATATACATTTTACTAAATCCAAAATAATGATATTTGGCCGCCCCTCACCAAAATATAAATGGCAAATAAATGGACACACAATGGAACAAGTCTGTATGTATAAGTATTTGAGTATACTCTTTGAAGAGAACAAATCCTGGAAAGCACACACAGAATCTAGTGTTGGAAAAGTGAAGCAAGTGGAACAATATTAAAGGGTTTTTTTCCAAAAAGGGAGGGCAAATGTTAATCCCTGCTTTAAAAATACTCGAAGCCAAGGTGATTCCTCAAATGCTATATGGTTCAGAGATTGGGGGGGGAATAAAATTTATATTAAAGCATGGGACATAGTACAGAATAAATTTCTACGGAGACTATTAGGTTATTCTGCAGGGACCTCAGCCTCTGTTCTTCAAGCAGAGGTGGCTTGGCCCGCCACTGAAGTGAGGATACAGGTGGCACTATTGAAATATCATAAATATATGTATATGTTATCAGAAGGCCAGCTGATAAAACAAGCATATCTCTTCTCAAGGAATACAGGAAATCAAAATGATACTATCCAAAATTTATTACAGAAGTATAATCTTCAAAATCATTTTGGGCCCATTTGAGAACTAAGGGACAGAATATATGAAGAGCCAGGTGCAGAGGACATGAGGTTGTTACAAAAATCTAAATTTTCCCAATGGTATTGTCTTTTTAAAAAAGACCAGCAAAGAGGTAGATACCTAGAAGGACTGACGGCGTTTCCCCTCCGCAGGGCTTTTTTAGAACTATGTTTATCGATTATGCCTTCAATTATGCTGGATGGCAGATACAGAAAGATTCCAGTTTTTCAAAGGATCTGCACCTGTAATTTACAACAGGTGGAAAACATAACACACTATGGGTTTAAATGCCCTTTCTATGATGGCCAAGGAAAAAATCCTGAGAAATATTTTGTCTAGCTTATCAACCTACTCTGATCATGAAATTATCTGCTTTCTCTTAGAAGATTCTTACCCATATATAACATACAGAACAGCACGATATGCTTTAGCTGCAAGGAAGAAGTAGTGAAATGTAACAGATCATGTTCAAGAGTTTTAAGAGTGCTCCCAATTAATTTCAGCTTAAACTGGATTTTGCTGTATTGTTTTAAAAGTTTTATGTAATTATATTGTATTTTAATTTTCTTATTGTATTATCTACTTTTATCCTATTGTATACAATGAGGTATATTTTAACATTGTCAAGGCCAATGGCTAGTACAATTTTAAAAAAGGATGATGATGATGATGATACTATTATAGCTCTGGGGATCAATTCTAACACTATTGAAAAATGACTTAGAAAACCAAAAGTCAAAAAAACACACCATAAGATGCCAGAGGGTAAAATGGCCTCAGAAAATGCTGTTTAATTTTTTTAGTTACCCATCAAGTTTACAGACTCCTTAGCCCAGAACCTGTTCTGCTTATTTCATATGAGAAATGAGTGTAGAGGGTGAAAAAAACCCTAGTATTTTATCTATTTTGATAATAGATTAATCATTCACTTCCCTTAACACCTCTACAAATGGTATCACCCCACAGATGTACAAAACCCCTATACAAACCTGAAGTCTTGTTTAAACTGTTTTTAAACAAAGCCTTTGGTCTGACCCTGCACAAGTTGTGGACTTTTTTGTTTTGACCATAGCCATAATTTTGTATAAGACATACTAGTTCAGCTTTTGAAGTTACCAATGCTTTTTTGGTTAAAAAAATGAGACGCAGATACTCATATCTTGATAAAAGTGCTGTGGGTACCAGCACAAAATGGCTGCCATGAGCAGCAAAAAAATAAATAAAAAATGCCAGTACTCTGTGCATCTGAATACTGTCACCAAAAAAGCCCCCTGGAGGTCACTGAGACCCAAAATGCATCCACAAATGTTTTACAAGCCATCAGCACCTTCATTTCAGAAAATGGCAGAAAATGGCAACTCTAGGTCAAGAACTTTTAGATGACAACTTTTCTCCATTAGAGAAAATATATTTGGAAATATATTTGCAAAAATTTTGTTGAGAGGTGCTCTCAACACTTCCAGGACACAATGTTATTAGCCACCTACAAAACAATCCATAAAGTCCTGATGGCTGGCTTAAATACTGAACTACCGTTGTCAAGACACAAGCATGCCCCTGTGCATAATCTAGATTGTTTACCAACATTTTTCAACATATGAAAATGTTAACAGTTGATACAAATTAGTGCCAATCAAAAGGAAGATGTCCAATGAGGCAATATATCCTATCCAAATCCACCATGTATGGCATAAAATCCTGACTGTATTGTGGAAATTATCCAGTAGACATTAAATACTTTGACAAAGTCCCTCACCAAAGGTTCCTGAGCAATTTAGCAATCAAAGAATAAGAGGACAGGTCTTATGGATTAGAAACTGGATAAAAACGAAATATAGACAGTTCTCACAACGGAGGAAGCAAGAACTATGGTCCTTCAAGAATCTATATTGGGACCAGTGCTATTTATATGTATTTATAAATGAACTGGAGTCAAAAGTGAGCATGCCAAGTATGTAGAGGAGGAGGATGGGATCTCTCCAAACTAGGTGAATGGGCAATAAAATAGCAAATGACGTTCAAGTAGGCAAAAACACTTTATACAAAACATCCAAGATCTACATATACAATATGTGTGCAAATATGCACGGGAGAAGAGGAGGCTACAAAGCCCCGTGTCCCCAGCACATCATCTTTATCCTGTTTACAGCCATCCATGAGTCTGAGGGCAGTCTGAAGTGGAGAGCCTCCTCTGCTCATGGAGGCTCCCTACACCATTTACTACTCTGATTGCATAGGTTTCTAAATCGCATGAGGCTTGTTAGACCTGCTTCAGACCTTCACCCTCAAACTCGTGGAGGTCTCTTCAGCGAGTAAAAAATGGCTTTCAGAATGTCCCCACTTTTCCTTGAGTATTTGTCTACACACAAGGATTTGTTGTTGTTATTGTGGTGGACATCACAATGAAATTATCAATATGGTATCTGATAGCAGTGAAAATAACATGCTTCACGTTAGGAATCATTAGGAAAGGGATTGAAAAAGGAAGGTTTCCAGTACCATAAAATTATAGAATGATTTTGAAAGACCACATATGGAAAACCATGTACAATTCTGACCAAAATATCTCAAAAAGGATATCCTAAGGCTGGAATGGATCCAAACTGGAGAACATCCTTATGAGAAAAGACTAAATAAACCATTTGGCGCTTCTTAAGGTTACAAAATAGATCAGGGATGGGAGAGAAGAAAGACAAAGAAGGCTTATAAAATTATGCATGATGTAGAAAAATGGGTAGACGGAACTTTGTCTTTTGCTACAACACAACGTAAGTCAGCCTGTTAAACTGATTAGGAGTAGATTTAGGACAGACAGAAAACACACTCCTTCACATGTTTGCATACTTTTTGGAATTTACTATCACAATATGTTGGGATAGTCCTTGGCTTAGATAGCTTTAAAAGTCAACAAATGGGTGGAGACTGGCCAATTAGCAGTTATTACCAATGATGGCTAAATGGAACCTGCATATTGAGAGGCAATGTGCTGCTGAATACCAGCTACTGGTAGGGTGAAGCAACATTGGGGAAGATTCTGCATGCGAGCTTCCAGGATGTATTTGATTGGTCATTGTGGGAAAAACAGAATACTGTTATTTATATGTGGCTTGATCTAACAGTGTTCCTCTTATATTATGTACATGTAGAGCTATTCTTTGCCAACCTTTCAGGTTCACTTTGTACAACCCTTTCCCCCTTTTTATCTTGTAACTGAGAGTACATCTACACATACCTACCAAGGCAGAAATAAGGAACCTGTGACTCTCCAGATTATTTGCTAGACTCCAGTTCCCATCAGCCTCAGCCAGCATAGTCAATGGTCAGGGATGAGGCGAGTTGTAATCCAACAAATTCTAGAGGGCTACAGATTCCCATCCCTGCATTAAGATGACTTAATACATCTGATAAAGTGGGCTCTATCTATGAAACTTGCGTCTCCATAAATATGGTAGTCTTCAATGACTCTTACGATTACAGAAAGCTGCCTTACAGTAGTCAGAACGCTGGTCCATTCGGCTCAGTACTGTCTACATTGGTCAGAAGCTGCTGTCCGGGTTTACAAACAGGAGCCTTTCCCAGGTTTACTTAGAAATGCCGGAGATTGAACCTGGGACTTTTTGCTGTAGTCCTTTCCCCATAAAACCAGTACAATCTAAAAAAATGTTCAGGCAGCTTCCAACGGGAAAGCTACACTACAAGTAACAAAGAGACAACAACTTTAAGAGTAAATAGGAGTCGTTCGAGCGGTTGCGGAGTCCCCGCAGAAAGCGAGGGTTAAAGGAGGGAACATCAACAACAAAAAGACCGCCCAATCTGGCTACCGGCCGCCCTCCTCCAGAGGCGTGCAACAGCGGTTGGGGAAAGGCTCAAGGACACCGGGGTCGCCCTTTTTCCAAGCTCTAGAGAAGCGTCTTCCCCCCCCCTTCCCACAGGGTGGCCTATTCGCAAAACGGAGCGAAGGGGGGAGGGAGGAAAAAACGTGCTCTTCAGCGAGCGGAATATCGCATCTCTCGCCCCAGTTTGTCGGCAGCGACTTCTCCTTACCCATCGGAGTTGACGCGCCTCTTGTTGGAACCATAATCGTCCCCGAGGTCGAGGCGGTGGCGCTTGGACATGATGGTAGCGGGAAAGCGAGGAGGCCGCAGAAAGAAAGAGCGAGAGAGAGATCAACTAAAATGGCGGCAGGAAGGAAGCAGCAGCAACCGCGAGGAGAGACTTTCCCAGCACAGAAAGCGAAAAAGGGAAACAGGTTCTACTACGTTTAAGTCCGGGTAGGAAACCTTTCTCTGAGCACGTGTGTTCCACCATACCGATTCGTTCCTCCTCTTGCTTTTTTACAACGATAAAAAAAGGCCGAGGCGTAAGATGGAGGTGAGGATCCTAGACCGGCCGCACCCCCCCCACCTCTATGATGCTTTAGACTCCCGTCTTCATAATCTGATTCAGCTCAGGTCAGCGTTTCTTCTTGAAGCAGATACTTTGGAGTGCACATTTACCTCAAGTTATAAACATTCATACATGCAAAACACGAGTCCTGACATACCTTAAAATTGTATTTATTGAAGTTGTGGCATAAGGTTCTGTGAATGAGAATTCACTTCCTTTTCAAGTACCGGCCTTACCTTCTAACCCAAGCCTAAAATCACGAGATCTGCTTTTAACTTTCTTTCATCCATTCTCTCTATTTTCCCCCCGTATTGTGCCTTCTCCTAAGAAAGCAAATAGGAAGAGAATAGTTTTTCTTTAGTAATAACGATGGATGAAACCGGAGATAAGTTAAATGGAAAGACACTAGGCCAGTGTTTCACAAACGTTCCCCCCACAATCCACTTGAAAATTGCTAAAGGTCTTGGCAGTCATCTTAGTGGTTTTTCTGCCTGTTGTATTTTATTATTACTATTTATTTCATTTGTTGGTCGCCTCACACCCAACATTCTCTAGGTGATTTATTACAGATTTTAAAACATACAAAATGACACAAATTTTAAAAAAATACAATATAAAACTTAAAACCTAAGGGCTTAAGTCAACCCTGGCGCAAGACCTGCTTGGAATGAACTAGTTTGGTTTAACAAAGTTCACTGAATTAATTCAAACATCTATGAACTACACCTGAAAGTACTTCCCATAATTGCCAAGTTAACTGAATGTGAATTAAATTTGTTTTGGGATAGAACTTGGAATGATTTTTAATTCCTCAAGTTCATTCTCTTACACGTGGGGTTTTTTTTTTTTTGCTCTTTAGTCTCTTTCAACTTTTAACCTTAATGCTCATAATTACTGGGGAAAATAATTTAAACAAGGCACATTCTGTCGGTTTTGACTGTTACTTAGTCTTCTTAAGTATTAAACAGCCACAAGAGTGGCTATCTACTATAGTCAGCATGGCTTTTTTGCATTTCGCAATGTTAAATCAAAAACACGCCCCATGCCATTCTGATGCTTCCCATACACTCATTTCAAAACAAAACCTTACAAAACTTATAAGTCTTGAACTCAGAAATGCTTGCTAAACAACCCTCTAAATTTTCATGGTGATACACAAAACAGAGAGAATCGAGATTTCGAACTGTAAAAAGAGGAGGGGAAACACTCCTGTTGGACTTTTTTTTTCTGTTAAGAGTTCTCATAATCTGTTGAAACTAATTAAAAATCAGCCATGTTCACAGAGTACCTGTAATCCAATTACTGACCTTGCCCCATACTCTGACCTTCACTGCAGTGTAAACGTTTAAAAAATGCCTGGCTGATTTTTAATTAATTTTAAAATTTTAGCATTGAATTGAATGATAATGTCCATGCTCAGTAAGAACCAACTGTCAATGTTCTAAAGCCAAACTTGCAGCTGCTTGGCTTGCCTAATCAGGGGGCCACACCAGACCTTTATTTTACTTTAGACAGTCATGGCTTCCCCCAAAGAATCCTGGGAAGTGTAATTTGTGAAGGCTGCTGAGAGGAGGCTCCTATTCCCCTGATAGAGCTCCAGTGGTCAGAGTGCTTTAACATTCAGCTGCTCTGATTGAAGCTCTATGAGGGGAACAGGGCCTCTCCTAGCAACTCTCAGCACCCTTCACTAACTACACTTCCCAGGATTCTTTGGGGGAAGCCATGACTGTCTAAAGTGAAATAAAGGTCTGGTGTGGATGTGGCCAGGGACAGCTTTGGTTTAAATTTGGGTAGGAGGCTACATGTGCCTGCTGTAGAATAAAAAGTTGGGGGAAACCCTGAAAAAGAATGATACTGTTCACAATGTTTTCCTTTTGGAAAAGAAAGGGACTTCCCCTCTGCCCAGTGCCCACCCACCCAATCTCCTCTCCTCCCCCTTCCTGTCCCTTGGCCAGGTCACTTTCACCTATCCTAAGCATGATTGCACAGGAGTAAATCCCACTTAACTGAATACACATGCAAATGATCAAATCTGCCCTCCCTCCTATCCCCTCCCTCTTACCTCTTCCTTCGCCCCTCCCTTCCCATCCCCTTCCAATCCCCTCCTCCACTCTCCTCCTCCTTCCCCTCTCCTTCACCTCTTCCGCCCCCAAGGTCAGTTTTACCTATCCTAGGACTATGACCTGGGAGATCAGGGTTTGAATCCCCACACAGCCATGAAGCTGACTGGGTGACCTTGGGCCAGTCACTGCCTCTCAGCCTCAGAGGAAGGCAATGGTAAACCACCTCTGAATACCGCTTAGCATGAAAACCCTATTCATAGTGTCACCATAAGTCAGATTCTACTTGAAGGCAGTCCATTTCATTTTCAAGTATGATTACACGAGAGTAAATCCCATTGAACTCAATAAGCATGCAAATTAGCAAACCTGTCCTCCCCTCCTCCTCCCTCTCTCCCTTTTGCCCCATCCCCCCTTCCTTCATCCCTCCCCCTCCCCTTCCAATCCCCTGCTTTCGCTCCTCTCTCCCCCATTCTCTTTACCTCTACTCTCCCCTCCTCCTCCCCCATGGTCAGTTTTACCTATCCTAGCCATAATTGTCGGGTAGTAAATACCACTAAACTCAATAAGCGTGCAAATGATCAGACCTGCCTTTCCACTCCTTCACCTCTCCTCTCCCTTCCTCCTCCCTTCTTCCTCTCCTCCCTTCCTCCTCCCCTGGCCATTCCCACTGAACTCAATAAACATGCAAATGATCAAACCTCCCCTCCTCCTCCCCCTCCTGCCTGTTCCCCTCCCCCTCCTCATACCCTGTGGTCAGTTTAACCTATCCTAAGCATGAGTGCAGGGGAGTAAATCCCACTGAACTCAATAAGCACACAAATGATCAATTGGTTCTCAGCAAACTTCCACAGGATTTCATTTCTTACCTCCCAGATTAAAAAGCAGAGAAATTCACTAATAGACAGAAAACCTTGCTGTTTAAAAACGTACCTAGAGCCAACAGATATTTCTATCAAACTTTAAAAAGCTGGGAAATTGGGCAGCTATAGGGAATGCACCAGGGGAGCAGGAGACCTCACCTCCTCTCTGAGATATTGGACTGCCCTACAAATTTGTCAAAATGCAAACACAATTTGGGTTGGTCTTTCACAGTCCAATCCAAGTGTAGCTAGCCTAGACTGCTGTAATGCGCTCTATGTGGGGTTACCCTTGAAAACGGTCCAGAAGCTGCAACTGGTACAGAATGCGGCGGCTCGTCTGATTAAAGGCAGCCGCCGGCAAGATCACATCACTCCAGTGCTGAAGGAGTTGCACTGGCTACTGGTTGTTTACCAGGCCCAATTCAAGGTGTTGGTTTTGACCTTTAAAACCCTATACGGTTTTAGCCCAGTCTATCTGAAGGAGCGCCTCCAGCATCGTCAGGGATGCCGCTCAACAAGATCAGCCTCAGAAGACCTTCTCTTGATCCCACCGGTTAAAACAGCTAGACTGGTGAGGACTAGAGAGAGGGCTTTTTCAATAGTGGCCTCCACCCTGTGGAACTCTCTCCCAGATGATCTCCGCCATGCCCCTTCTATGATAAGCTTCCGCCGGGCCTTGAAGACCTGGCTCTTCAGGCAGGCTTTTGGGGTGGGTTAGGTTTCTTACTGTTATGGTTTTAAATTTTAATGTTTTAATGTATTGTTTTATCTTGTACGTCACCCAGAGTGGCTGGACAACCAGCCAGATGGGCGACTAATAAATTAAATAATAAATAAATAAATAATAACAGCTTGGAAGAATTTGGTAACATGTGCCTCTGAGCGTATGTGAGTGGTGGCAACACCTGCAATCAGCCTAAAGAATAGAAACAAGACATGTGCTGTGCTGATCTTGTTTTAGCAGGAAGGAAGCAACAATATTAAAACAGTTGGTATAGTTCAGATAGTCACTTTAAATATGTTTGATTTACTTTGCAATTTTAGTGAAGTTTCCTGTAGTAAATCATTTTCTTTTGCTTCTGTTTCTGTGAATATGTGAAGTACAGCAACTCTTTGCAACACTAAACAAAAGCTCCAAAAAGAGTTGTGGAATAATGGCACTGACTATTCTGCAGAATAGTTTCCAATGGATATGAGGAGTGTCTCAGTTTGCACAAGATAAAACAGTGGTGGTGGGGGGTGAAATATATTCTAGCAAAATTCTAGATGTGCTCTATGTTTTTAATTGACCATGTCCACCTTTCCTTAAGTGGAGTAGTTTAAGCATAGCAGGCTGTACACATGCATCTTGGGCAGGCCAAGTTTGTTTTTTCCAACAGCTAGAGTCATAGTTTAAGTAACAACATATTGTGATCAGTCTGATTTTATATCCAACTGCAGTTTTAGATTCAACTGTTAATGCATCCAAAATAGAAATACAGCATAACCTTCCGTTTGAAACACAAAAGACTGTCTTCACCATCATATGACACTGACCAATAAAAAGGCTTTGAAATTAATAAAAATAAATTTGACACAGATTTCTAGGATGAATAATGAGAGAAATATAATTTTCTAGGTTATATTCTCTGTAGAAACAGTAGTAACACAGAAAAGAAGCAAAGTAAGAACACTACCAATAAACATACAAAGATGTAATTCTCCATCTTTGAAGATGACAGGTCTTCCCAACACTCACCATGTGAGACCATGGAGCTGCCACTGCCTTCAGTTGGAACAGGATACCGGGCAGCAACCAGAGCGGCTGGAGCACCGGCATGAATGGTGTCATCGGGCAGGACTCGCCCCTGCAGCGAGAGGCCGGCGTGCTGGTGCTGCCGGACGGGCTCAATGCCATCAACACCTGCAACCCCCTCACCAACTTCAGTGTCCCGGCCACTGCCGTTGCAGGTATGCCGTGGCTCGCCCTCATCCAGCAGGGTGGTGGCTGCACCTTCTTCAAGAAGATCAACGTGGCCGCCGAGCAGGGGGCCACCGCTGTTATTTATAACTACGGCGGCGGGATGGGGAACGGTATGCAGGCCATGACCCACCCTGCTTCTGCGGGACTGGCTGGTGCTGGGGAAACCTTACTCGTATTTTGCCATCAGAGAAGCTGATTAGAAGTTCAATTGAAGGTGTCGGACTTGTAAATATAGAAGGAAAGTGAGAGAACAACCCACAGCTTTGTTGGGGGTAGCCTGAGATGTTTCTGCCGCTTCAGGCGCTTGCACTGAATTTTCATTGGAAGTTTTGTAATCTCTGTTTTTTAATAATGTTATTTGTGATTTAATTTTGTAAATTGTATTGTTTTATGGATGTATTCCTGTATTTGCTTTTTTCTTGTAAGCCACCTTGAGGGCCTTTTGGACATAAGGCGGGGTATATATGTATGTATGTATAAATAAATAAATATGCTCAGAGGCACATGTTAGCAAATTATTCCAAGCTACACAGGAAGTGGATTGGACTGTGAAAGACCAACCCAAATTGTGTTTGTATTTTTACAAATTTGTAGGGCAGTACAATATCTCACAGAGGAAGTCAGGTCTCCTGCTCCCCTGGTGCATTCACTATAGCTGCCCAATTTCTATGCTTTTTCAAGCTTGATAGAAATATCTGTTGGCTATAGGTACGTTCTTAAACTGCAAGGTTTTTTGCCTATTAGTTAATATTTTATACATCAGCACAACATCTTCTAATATTGTGAATGCTTGCACCTTGGAAAGCTCCTTGAAAATTCCAACTAAAACCCAGAGCAGATGCCACTACCCCACTGACATAGAACCACCAGCTGCCACTTAAAACAAGGATGTACTACCTAGTCCTTTTCCTGGCTAAAGTAATCTATAAACACAAGCAAGACTGTTTCAGTCTCAATCCCAGGCTTGGGTATCATCAGGAATACCTGGAGCTGATTGGCCATGACACGCACAAGAAGGGAATATTGGCCACCAGATGGTAGTAGCTAAATCTGTCCAGGTCTAATAATTCCTATTCCCCCTCCCCCCGAAGTGGCCTCAAAATTGCCTTCTTCAAGGTAGTCAGGACCACTCCCTCCCTCAGGCAGGCATTAACTGTCTCCAAAACCCAGACAGCCATTCCCTCCCAGCTAGATGCAATTAGCCATGGTGGGCAAAGACTGAGCAAAAGGACTGTGAGAAGAATTGCTCCAAGCACCCAATACATGTCCTCAGGCCATAAAAATAAAAAATCAGCTTAGCAATTATTATGAGACAGTTCCATTAACACATTTTGTACTGACAGAACTTTCAAAGTGGGGGAAAATCAGAGCAGATGCAAGTGCTCTTACAGTTTGATAGTAATTGTAAATTAGTAAAGTGCATTTTTAAATGGGGGTGCAATATAGATAAAAATATTAAAAGAAGAAACTGGTTTTTACTTTCAGCTTATGTAATGCCTTTAAAATAGATCTCTCAGTCTAGTTATCTGTAACTAACTAGCTGCAAGATATGCACACTTACCTGAGAGCAAATGCTAATGAATAAACTTCTGAATAAACACGATAGGATCTGGCTACAAGCTCCACTGAAAACAATTACAGTAAAGTTATGATGTATGTTTTGCAATGTTTTCAATTAGTTTTGTGGCATGAAACTAAGCATATATACTCAAAAGTGGAGATTACTTCCAAGCAGTGTTTTTTTAGCACTCATACCTTAATAAAAGTGCTTTGGGTGCCAGCACAAAATGGTTGCCATAGGCAGCAAAAAAGAGGTGATAAGTCACAAAAAAACTACTGCTTCCAAGTATATATGTATAGGACTGCAACTGCGTAGTGCTATCCTCTGCATGTTTACTTGGAACTTGTCAAACTGAATATGTAGCTTAAACTTGTGACTTTAAAAAAAAGAGCGGGGGGCTCATGCACATTAGAACACTGATGGGGATGGAAAGGGGATTAGTCACTGTTCTTCAACCCTGGGTCCCCAGATGTTGTGGACTACAAAGGCCAAGGATGATGGGAGTTGTAGTCCAACAACATCTGGGGGCCCAAGGTTAAAGAGCAGTGGGTTAGACCATTTTTATTATTCCCATATAATTTTTATTACCCCCTATCATTCCTCCATAGCTTGCCTATTAATTTAAAAATGTACTAATTTTTGGCATAAAAATAGGTGTACAATAGTCCATTGTTTTTTCTTGCTAGAGCGGAGAGAGAGGGGCTAAGACTGATATAGAGTAGCTTATGACTATTTTGTTGTCCACTACTGTTAAGGGAGACTGCAAAACAAGCGCACACATACAATATATAAAAAGAGATTTAGAGTTAATCATTTGAAGAAGTGAGCCAAGCCAGAGACTGCAAATTAAGCCATGGCAGGTTGTCTTTTTCATATACCTAAAACACACACACAATCAGCAGTATCACATGGCAGCACTGGCAATAGTGCACAAATGTGGACAGGAGAATGCCATATGCAAACATGCACAGCAACATGTCACACATATGGGACATTATCCCATACGCAGATATGTGCAGAAGCATGCCTAGAGATGTGAAGGCCTGGAAAAATTTGGGGGGGGGAGGGAACTGTTTTTTCCCATTTTTTTCCCAAAGTCTTTTTTTTTCTGAAAAATTGAAAAAAATTGAAGACTTGGATTATGGAATGTTTTATTTTAGCATGAATAAAATGTTTCATTGAATCTTGGTCCCCCCTTTTTCTTTTTATGGGAATGGATGCTTTATGACTGCTTGACACTGGAGGACTAGCAGAGACATAAATAACTTGTTATCTATCTATTTATTTATTGCATTTGTATACCACCCCATAGCCGAAGCTCTCTGGGTGGTTTACAACAATTAAAAACAAATATACAAATTAAAAAAAAACATTTTTAAAAAGCAATTTAAAAACATATGCTAAAAACCATTAATGTTGATGGTTTCTTCTGTGTGTTTTTTTATTGTTTTTTGCCTGCTCCTCATAAACTGGCAAAATGAAAGAGGTTCCTTACAGTTCAGATGTTCCTTACAGTTCAGGAGCTTGTAGCTCCATTTGTTACCAAAAAAAAGTAAAAAATTTAAAAAGTAAATTCAATTTGTAATAATTGTTTGAATAAGATGTACTTTTAATATACCAAATGTGATAATTTTATACCAAACCAACTTGTACATAATTGCATTTGATGTTTCTGAAGTAACAAAGTGACGTTCAATCTGTAAAAGGACTAATATTGCATTTTCCCAATTTTTCTGAACATTTCCATTAAAAAAAAAAGTTTCTTCAAAAAACTGTTTCTTTCCATGGCTTCAAAATTTCCGGAAATTTTACATCTCTAAGCATGCCACATACAAACACAGGTATGAGCATGCCATGTATAAACACACACGGCTGTCCGTAATATGCAAGCACATGCACCACAGGCAAAGCAGCATAGAAGCACACATAGGCAAAGGCATGCAACAACACATACACACTCAAATAACAAATACATATATATTTTCAGAATAAATGTCATTGAAGTGGAGGAGTTTCTCCTTCAGGCCTGAAGCTTTGCCACTGCTGTGATATCAGAGAGGTGAGGCCCACCACATGTCTGTTAGACCCTTGCCCTTCCTGGCTTATTAAAAGTGCCAGAGGGGGCCTAGCCGAGTGGGTGAAGGAAGTGGCCAATGCTTCCCTACAACAAGGCAGAGTTCCAATGTGCCTAAAGGAGGCAGTTGTAAGGCCTTTGTTGAAAAAGCCCTCCCTGGACCCCTCTATTATAGATAATTATCAGCCAGTGTCTAATATCCCATTCCTGGGCAAGGTAATAGAGCATGTGGTGGCCTCCCAACTACAGGGATTCCTGGATGAAATTGATTATCTAGATCCATTTCAGTCTGGTTTCAGACCTGGTTATGGGACGGAGACGGCTTTGGTCGCCTTGGTAGATGACCTACGCAGAGAACTGGACAGGGGGAGTGTGTCCCTGTTGGTTCTGTTGGACCTCTCAGCGGCTTTCGATACCATCGACCATGGTATCCTTCTGGGTCGCCTTACCGGGATGGGACTTGGGGGCACCGTTTTACGATGGCTCCATTCCTTCCTGGAGGGTCGAACCCAGAAGGTGGTGCTGGGGGATTCCTGTTCGACTCCTTGGCCGTTGGCCTGTGGGGTCCCTCAGGGTTCAGTTTTGTCCCCCATGCTATTTAATATCTACATGAAACCGCTGGGAGAGGTTGTCTGGAGATTTGGGGTTCGGTGCCACCAGTATGCAGATGACACCCAACTCTACTTCTCCTTTCCACCTAATTCCAAGGAAACTGTCTCGGTTCTAAACCAGTGTCCGACAGCAGTGGTGGACTGGATGAGGGTGAACAAGCTGAAGCTTAATCCAGACAAGACAGAGGTGCTTCTAGTCAGTCGAAAGGTGGATCAGGGAATAGGGATTCAGCCTGTGCTGGATGGGGTTACACTCCCCCTGAAGACGCAGGTTCGCAGTTTGGGTGTGCTCCTGGACTCAGCCTTAAACCTGGAGGCCCAGGTTTCTGCGGTGGCCAGGAATGCTTTTGCACAGTTAAGATTAGTGCGCCAACTGCGCCCGTTCCTGGAGTCGTCTGATCTGGCTATGGTGACACATGCCTTAGTTACATCCCGCTTAGACTACTGTAACGCGCTCTACGTGGGGCTGCCTTTGAAGACTGTTCGGAAACTTCAGTTGGTGCAACGAGCTGCAGCCAGAATGTTAACTGGGGCTGGTTACAGGGACCATTCAACTCCCCTGCTACAACAGCTCCACTGGCTGCCAGTCTGTTTCCGGACACAATTCAAAGTGCTGGTTATGACCTATAAAGCCCTATACGGCTTAGGTCCAGGCTATTTGTCAGACCGTATCTCCCTATATGAACCTACCCGGGCCCTGAGATCTTCAGGTGAGACCCTTCTCATGATCCCAACACCTTCACAAGTGCGACTGGTGGGGACACGAGATACGGCCTTTTTGGTGGCTGCCCCTAGGCTCTGGAACTCCCTCCCTAGGGAGGCAAGAATGGCCTCCTCTGTGCAGTCCTTCCGCCGACAGCTAAAGACTTTTTTCTTCCGGCAGGCCTTTGGAACTGAAGGTTTTAAGGGTAGTGACTGAAGAGGATGCTGTATGTTATTGTTTTGCCTGTATGCTCCTAAACTGGGTTGCAGTATTTTAAGAGTAATTGGTTTTAACATCTTAATAGTTTAATCCTGTTTTAATGCTGATTTTATATGTTTATATGTTTTATATTTTTATAGGTTCTGAATGACGTGTGCTTGTTTTTATCTGGAAGCCGCCTTGAGTTCCAGTTTGGAAAAAGGGCGGGGTATAAATAAAGATAATAATATCATGCTACCCTGTGCCAAACTGATTCTCATATTTTATCACAATCCTCTGTCCTTTCTTTGCATTCACATATTGCAGATTAGCGTGCACTTAAAAATATAACATGCAAGAAAGTCCAATATTATAGTAATAGAATTATAATTTCTTTTTTTTAGAAATTTGTTTTAATAGATATATTTCTGCTGCACACCTTGCATTTAAAACACACACCCTGCCCTCAAAAATCCTGGGAACTGTAGTATACCCCTCATAGAGCTACAATTCCCAGCATCCTTAACAAACTACAGTTTCCAGGATTCTTTGGAGCAGGGACAAATGTGCTTGAAGTGAGCTTTAAATGAATGATGTATATGCAGCCCAGGTTTTTAGTAATTCACTTACTATAGTATGTATTCCATTACTGGAATCCTACAAAGGTAGCTGATGTTTGGGGGCATGTGCCAGAACATGCCAAGTACAAATTATGAGACAGTGCTACAGTAGTGTACCCCAACAGTATAAATGCAGCCCCTCAAGCCTTGATGGATGTTTGCCTCTAGTCTTCTAAACTGGGGAGTAGCACAATGCAGGAAAGGTAGGCAGGAGCAACTGTGTGCTACCGCCAGGCTTGCAAGATCTCATATTGCTGTACAGGTATGACACAATCCCCTACTACAAATTGGTCAGCAATGGTTTATGCTGATTAACCTGTTTTTATTTAAATGCATGAGCACTTCAAGTCCAATATGTTAAGTCTCCTGGCATGCTTACAATTAAGTTTCATTAGAAGTGTCCTTTAGTTGGCTAGTAACGACTGTGTGTAAGTTGTGACACAAAGGCAAAGCCAAATAGGTGACCTAATTAGAAACACCTGGTAGATTAATGAGGCCAAATGTGCTGGAGGCTGGTCTGTATCTTTCTGATGAGGGAAAAGTGAATAATTAGCCAATGCTGGCCATCACAGGAAATAAACCTTAAGCGAGTGCTAGGATCAGACTGCAATGTAGTATGTGCCTTCGGTGTCTAGCCCATTAAGGAATCGTCTTTAGCTACTTCAAAAGCCTACAGCAGTGGTTTTCAAAATATGGAGCTTGGCGTATATTGCAAAGTATTCTGGGAAGCATTTTAGGATGTACACTAACTTAATACATGGAACTGGCCATATTTCCTGGGCTGTGCCATCCCAGATGAATCGCCCTACAAATTCAATACTTCAACAGCTGCTTATTGCAGAGAAATTTCAGTATTGGTAGGCAACCTGTCTTTCAAGGAATCTTTTTTGACATTTCTAATCTTCTAATTGAGGTACCCAAAGGCTCTCTAAAACACAGCTTGAAACCACAGACCCATAAAAAAGCCATGTCCTCACTTTAAATAGCCAGAGCAATGCCCTTTTTATCCAGTGTGCCTTTAATACCAGTTTGATCTGCAAGTCATAATGCTTATCTTTATGCTGGGAAACAGTTCCCCTTCTGCAAAACAGCAGGGGATGGGCAGCTCCTCTCTGCAATGAAGAAATTTGTGCATGATTAATGCATGGATGGGACTAGAACCTGCCTTCAGTTGTAGGAGCAACAAAAGTGATCGGGATCTTAATTGCTTGGCGCATGAGTGAGGGGCGGGGAAAGAAAGGCAAACCAAAAAAGGACAGTGCACGCGAACACACAGAGAGAACACAATCCAGTTTCCCAAACCAAGCATCACCATCTTATCCATTGTGGCCATTTATTTTATCATATTTCTATCCCACTCTTCCTTTAAGGAGCTCCAGAGGGCATACATAGAGTTTACAGTATGCCACATTATCTTTGCAACAACACAGCAAGTCACTAAATTAGGCTGAGGTGCCCGAGGCCAGCTGCTCCCATTCTGTCTTTTCGCTTTCCTTGCTGCTGCCCCTCTGCCTTTAACATCAGCTTCTAATACTTATTTCCATGCTAGCAAATACTTCACTTCAGGGGCATTTTCAGATGTGTGTAGCCTGAGCCCCGGGTCTTTTGCGCCAAGCCCCAGGATCTCCTATATCCTTCATCTGCATATCTATCTGTTGTCCATTCCATGACAGACCATTCCCTGGTGCAGTTTGGGCTGAATGTAGCTACTCCATTTTGCAAGAGTGGGGGAACCATCGAGATGGTTCACCCTCACAGACTTATGGAATCTGATGGATCCCTGAATGCTCTGGGAGATTTTACAGCTGACATGGCTGGTACTCCTGTTGAGGCTCTAGTCTCACTGTGGAATTCTGAGATGCATCAAGCCATTGACACAATCACTCCTGCAAGTCACCGCTGTGGAACATGTAGATCAGTTTGCTACTCTAATGACCTTCATGCTTTGAAATGGGACAGTCTGCAGCTAAAGTGTAGGTGGCATAAATCTCAGTCCGAACCTGACTGAATGCAGGTGCCACCATGCCTAATACATGGTGGCAGTGAAACAAATGTAGGGGGTCATCCATACTTCCATTAATCTGTAATGCAAGCCCCTTGTTTCTCCTTTAATTCTCCCTGTTCCATTGGCCTCCAATCACTGCCTTGCCACATTTTCCCCTCTCTTCATCCACAGTTTCTCATACCAGTTCCAGCGTGAAAAGGAGAGATGAAACTATCATGGTCGGTTTGCCTTCAACTGTCCTATGTGGGCAATCCTAACTCTGCCTCCTTCCATGCCTCCAGCTTCTGTTGGGTTCCCATTGGTTCCCTCACCCCCGCCCTTCTGATCCGAGATAATCAGCAACACTCTCTGTGCTGGGAGAGAAGGAAGGGAGGAATTTGTAAACAAAAAAGGGCACACCTACAAGTATGGATGAGGAAATAGTTTGACTGGAGTACCAAGAAACTGCAAAGCAATCAGGTTTAGATTATCAGCAGACAATTCAAATAAGGCAAATGTGGATGTTTAATATGGTCTAGATGAGCCCTCACTTCTCTGCCACCATAGTGTCTGCAAGTAGCTATCCAGTAGAGCCTTTCCAAGTGGTGAATGGGCTGTTGTCATTTGGCCAAGCCACCATTGCTCTGAGGCCTGTTGTAACAATTTTATGAGGTACTAGGAACAAAATTCCACAGATTTGGACAAAATTGGATGCCACAGTTATAGCAAGTCCAATGGAGACATACAGAACACTGTGTGTTCCATCTATATTGGATCAGCCTGAGGATGTGGACAAGCTGTGTGAAGAAGTGCAGCTGACCATCTGCCTCCCTGACCCCTGCCCATCATGGCATCTTAGAGCTAGCCATAGGAAAGTCTGGTTGGGTCCAGGGAGTGGTTAATGCTTCACTGGAGGAAGGGGAAGTAGCACCTGCCTTGAAAAAGGCAGTGGTATGTTTCCTCAAGAGAACCTCCCTGGATCCAGAGTGTTAAATAACTGTCACCCAGTGGCAAATATCCCCTTTTGGGGCAAGGTGTTTGAGAGGGTGGAGGTGGTCAAGCTTCAGGTATCCTTGGAGGAAATTGATTACTTGGATCCATTCCAGTCTGGCTTTAGGCCTGGTCATGGCACTGAAACTGCCTTGGTCGCTCTGGTTGATGATATTTGTTGAGAGAGAGTTGGGGGAGTGCAACCCTGCTTGTCCTCCTTCTGGTATCCTTCTGGAGCGCCGCAGGGAGGTGAGGGCTGGGGACACTGTGCTTTAGTGGTTCCGCTCCCACCTTCAGCCAGAGCCGTTTTCAGAAAGCAATTATGGGAGACTACTGTTCAGTGACATGGAAGCTGTCTTGCGCTCTGCAGGGTTCCATTTTGTTCCCTATGTTATTTAACATCGATATGAAGCTGCTGGGAAATTCAGAGTGAGGTGTTATCAATATGCAGGTAACACACAGCTCTATCTCTCTGTCTCTCTGAATCTGGGAGAAGCAGCTGAGGCATTAGACTGGTGATTGGAGGTAGTGATGGGCTGGATGGGAATGAATAAATTAAAGCTGAATCCTGAAAAGAAAATGTTATGTGTCCTGATTCCTGAAGTCTAGGAGGTGCAAAGTACTGAAAATCAGCAAAGTTACACTGCATTTGCAACAAAATAGTCTGTTAAGGCCACTATTAAAGGTGAGAAAGAAAGTTAAAGGTTTATTTACTTATAGTGTACAAAGCCATCTCTGAGTGGGAGTTGAGGATGGAACGTGCTGTTACCAGCAAGAGTACCCTCTTGCCAGTGTATGCATAGGGTCGAGGGTTCTTGCTGTCTCCCTTTCCCCATATTTACACAGAGTCCTTGTATTATTGTTTTATTTTTTTATTTATATACCACCTCATAGCTGAAGCCCTCTGGGCGGTTTACAACAATTAAAAACATTAAAAACAGGTATACAATTTTAAACCATACCAAATTAAAACCCATAAAAACTGAAAGGCAAGTTAAAACACATACTATTCAGGTGCTGTTAAAAAATGCCTGGTAGAAGAGGAAAGTCTTGACCTGGCGTCAAAAAGATAACAGTGTGGGTGCCAGGCGCACTGAATGTTAGGTCACCTAAGCTCACAGATTATCAACAGCAGTCGTGTAGTGTAGGCGGAGAATAGAACAGAAGAAACCCCACTCAAGAATTCTTGAGTCTCAGGAGGTACCAGAAATTTTCTATTTAGGAGTCTGACTTCAGACAGCAGAACAGACTTTATAATGTACGCTATTTAGACATATCTTGCACACTACAACATAAAATGCATTCTAGGTGGCCTTAGCCATTATTGCAGAAACAGAAAAATAGAAATATATATATCTGCACAAAAGAAATTGCTGGATATCCATTTAACATCAAAGTATAAAACTCTGAAGGCACATCTTAATTAAAACAAGTAACAATAGTTGAAGGACTGAGCTAAACTCTAAGCCAGCCTTTCCCAACCGGTGTGCCTCCAGATGTTGTTGGACCACAACTCCCATCAGCCTCAGCTGAGGCTGATGGGAGTTGTGGTCCAACAACATCTGGAGGCACACCGGTTGGGAAAGGCTGCTCTAAGTCATATCACAGGGCCAACGTACAAAGGACATAGGAATACATGTCATGATACATCACCCATCAATGTTATGGATGGAATAGATGGATGGTTCTCCTGCTTTATTTGTCCTCCCCACTCTAGCAGAGCTGAGGGGCCCTGAGTGCTATCAAATCTGGCTTTTTATACACTTTCTTTTCTATGGGAAGGCCTGTTCCCATGGTTTTTTCTCATGAATTCATTCCCACAGATTTGTCATAAACATTCTCATAGGACAGTCTTACAAACAAAACCTTTTTGTTCTCATAGATTTCTGTCTCATAAACATTCTCTCAGAGATTCATATCAGTTCATAGGTGAATTGGCCAGGTTACTGTTGACCATTCAGAAAATCTTACTAAGGTATTGTCCTGCCCGAACTCAAAGAACTCAGCTGTGTTTTTTTCTTTTATTGTAGTAAGAAACAAGTTCAATTCAGTGCACTTCATGAATCTACCTACGGCTTACTCAGAACTCAGCATCTCTCTATGACAGTGGTTCCCAACCTTTATGAGTATGGGACCCCCTTTGTAAGCTGAAAAAATTTCATGACCCCCCCATGCTAATTGTAATTTTAGCCTCTGTTAGTTGAAAAAATGGAGCATGGCAAAATCACATCTCCAAATATCCCCTTCCATACAAAGCTCCCTGCAGACAGGGAGGTGTTGCTTTTTTTTCTTAATGCAAAGGCTCATCAAATGAACACACACACACACACACACACACACACACACACACACACAGTCTGAAGCTGTACAGTCTTATCTCCCAACACTAGTGGGTTACAGTGTTGGGCTAAGATCCAGGTTCAAATCCCCACCCAGCCATGAAGCCCACTGGGTGACCTTGGACCAGACACAGCCTCTCAGCCTGACTTATCTCACAAGGTTTGTGTAAGGATAAAATGGAAAGGGGGGGGATCATGTGTACCACCTTGAGCAACCTGGAGGAAAGGTGGGATATAAATGCAATAATAATTAAATAAACAAATACATTTCAGCCACAGTATGTGGATCCCAGCCTCAGCCACCCTACTGACCTTTTGAATCATCATCATCATCATCATCAAGAAGCAGCAATGTAGTAGTGGTGGGGATGCTAGATTGTGAAGACAAAAGGGTAGAGAGATTGAGGTTAGTGCTTTTAGGTCTTGGAATGATCATCAGAACTGATGACTTGGTTAGAATGCACTTGGGGAATGAGAGTAGAACAGAAGACAGACCAGCGCATGCACACACACACAAATACACCTGCCCTTCCTGCAAGCATCTGCAGGTGTACATGCTTTTGGGCATGTGGGAAGGGGGAAGCCCTCAACTGCCACAGCACCTTGGAGAGAGAGATAAGGGGCAGAGTGTAGGTGGAAGAAAGAGGGGGATTCTGGCACACACACTTACCCTTAGATGGGGGGCGAGCAAGTAATAAGCTTCCTCACTGCTTCTTGGCTGTCTGGGCCAAAGGTGAGATCTGGGCAGCCTCGCAGAATAATTTTTAAAAGGAAATGGCAGTAAATCAGGAGCCAAGAAAGGCAGGCAGGCTGGCTGCCAGAAATGAAGGAAGAAAGCAGCCTTTCCTTGCAGCCTTGCTTTTCTTTGTTTCATGAAAAGCCTTTTCCTCTCATTCTGAGCAAGGGCAGCGATGTCAGCAGCAGCAGTGCAAGGAAACGGGAGTCAGTGATAGTAATTCCCTCTTCTTCCTGGTAGCTCCACTCTCAGCCTCCTTTGTGTGGTATAGGCAGATGCCTGCCCTCGGCACACCTGAAAGACACTCTGGTGCTTCAGCAAAAGTCCTCCCCTCTAGTTTGGAGCAAGGGGGAGGTGTCGTCTGTAGTGGCAGTGGGGAACAGTCAGTGTCCAGGGAGTGAAGACTTTTTTAAAAAAATAATAAATAATTCATTTATTTACTGTTCGTGCCCCCCTCAGGATTATTTCACGGCACCCTGGGGGTCACAGCCCCCAGGTTGGGAACCACTGCTCTAGAACTAACTAGACACAACTTCACGGCACTAAGACATTGACTCAGCAACTACTCCCCCCCCCAACTTGGCTTAAGTAAGGCTGGAAGGGCACCCTGCTTGCATGTGCCAACTGTCACTGTTGGAAGTGAGCGCACAGGTGAAGACTCCAAAGACAACTGTGTCTGTTGAATCTCCTGCCACGTTCACCTCCTGGCGTGAGGTGAAGGCAGAGCTTCCGTCACCGGCCTGTCTTCCCCCTCTAAGGGAGGAGGGCTGCCTGCTGGCGACATGGGTGTAAGGAGAGGGGAAGCATCAGGCTGGGAAACAACCGTCTGGTCAACAACCATCTGGTCAGGTTGACTCTTCACAGGAGTATCTAGAGCTGCTGGAGTTGAACTGCCAAACTCCAGAGCTGGGGCGTCTTCTGAGTCCCACTCTCCACTCGGCCCTAGAACATCCTACTCTAAGTCCTCCTGCTCGTCCACTTCATTCTCGTCAGTCCACCTCCCTCCAGTATTTCCTGTTTTTGTTTACATTCTAACATAGACTTGTTGATTCTAAAAAGTACTATCTTGGCTGTATGCCCAGAGTTCCTGTAGGGGGAGAATGGGTACAGAAAAACTTGCCTTTTTAAAATGTTTTTTCTCCAACTCTGAAGGAGGGCAATTTCAAACTCCTCCTCTTTTACTGTTTGGCTTTGGTACCCATAGCACACTTTATGCACTAGTTCAATAAAGCATCTTCTAAGCAAATCTAAGCATGTGTAAATGATTTCAACACATGATATGCATGTTTTAAGCCGTTATCTGGATCTTCCCATTACAGTCCTTACATAGGGATGGAGAACAAGGGGAGAGGCAGTCTGAGGAGGAGGAAGAGAGGCACACACACAAAAACAAGTTGCAAGAGAGTCAGTGAGAGGAACACAAGGATTATGTTTTATGTCATTCACACACACACACACACACCACTTCAGGTAACTAACCACAAGTATTGTTGTGTCTCATTCCAACAGGGACTGTTCTGGATGGGGTTGCACTCCCCTGGAAGGAGCAGATCTGTAGCTTGGAGGTACTCCTGGATTCAACATTGTCACTGGAAGAGCAGGTAGGAGTGCCTTTGTCCAACTCCAGCTGGTTTGCTAGCTTTGGCCCCTTTCAGACAGAAATTATGTAGCCACTGTGCTCCATGCTCTGGTAGCTTCCAGACTGGATTACTGCAATGTGCTCTACATGCAAGCTTCAACTGGTCCAAAAATGCCCAGCCAGATTACTGGCTGGGTTCCATCTAGATCCCATGGAACCTGCTTTAAAACACTGCATTGGCTGCCAGTTCATTTACAAGTGCAACTCAAAGTGCTCATGGAGTCCTAAACAACTTAGCCCCCAAATATCTGAAAGACCACCTCCTTCCCTTCGGTGTAAGGATCAGCCCTCTTGGTAGTTCCTCTGCCCTCAGAACCTCAAGAGGAGGAGCAGGAGAGACAATTCTCTCTGGCAGCCCCTAAGTTGTGGAACTTCCTCCCCAACAGAGGGACAGCTTTCATTGTATACACTTGAGATGTATATCTCTTTGGGCTCACCCTAATCTTGTGATTGTAATTTGTTTAAACTGTTTTTAATTAATTAAGTAATTAATTAATTACATTTATATACCACCCCATAGCCGAAGCTCTCTGGGCATTTTACAGCAATTAAAAACATTAACAACAAATATACAAATTTTAAAACACAAAAAACAATTTAAAAACACAATTTAATTTTTTTAAAAAATTACAAAAATTTTAATGTTGTATTTTAAATTGTTGTGAGCTGACCTGGGACCTTACAGTGAAGGGTAGGTAATTACTCAGATGATGATGATGATCTGTCTCTCTGTCTCTCTGTCTCTCGTGTGTGTGTGTGTAATACACATACCCACATTGTTTACAGTAGTCTCCAGTGTCCTCTGGCTAGGAGTGGCCATGTGTTGGTAAAATCGATGCTGGATTTCTGCAATGTGCTCTATGTGGGACTGCCCTTGGCCCTGGTTTGGAACCTCCTGCTGTGCAGAATGTGATGGCCAGACTGCTGATGGGTGTACATGGCCAACAACATGAGATACCATTATTAAAAAATCTGTATTGGCTGCCCATCTACTACAGAGCCAGGTTCAAGATCCTTGTATTAATTGACAAAATCCTGCATGATTTAGGTCCAGGGTATCTTAGGGACTGCCCGAACCCTTATATCCCAGCTCAATCACTGAGATCACCTGCAGCAGCATCGTTCATTGTTCCCTGAGTTGGCAAAGCTCATTTGACATCAACAAGAAATTGAGCCTTTAGTGTTACTGGCCCAGTCTGGTGGAATGCTCTGCTAATAGAGGTTCTGCAGGCACCTTCTGTTCTGACTTTTAAACACCTGCTGAAAACTGTTCTGTGTCACCAAGCTTATGCAGACAATTGAAAAGATATATTTCTGTAGTAGTTAGTTAATGATTTCTGATTTTAAATTTTATATGGTTTTGTCATGTATATCTAGCACATGTTGAAAACAGCTTTGATTTTTTAAGAATAGCAGGTATTTTCTCTTTGCTAGCAGAGCAGTCGTCCACATTATACAAGTAAGGAGGTTCCCTGAGTTCAGCAGAATGGCTGAAAAAGGTGAGGGGGTATAGCTCCTTTAAAAAAAATTGCATTGAATTAGAATTTGAATGTGGGTCTCTCCAGCGCACTGGTCTTCATTCACTCCTGCTCTCAGTTTTCTCTGTGGTTTGGATTGTGCGGTTAGCCTGGGAATTTTTACTCACTTTTAATTTGTGGGAATAGATGCAAGTAAAAAGCGGCTTATGAAGAATGTTGCTCTTTTTTCAAGCATCAAAACCACAAGGCATAAGATGATATTCCATTGGCCTAGTTTTCACAGGTGCTGAGTAACCATACCTTTGCCATTAAATTCAATGGGAGTTGCAAGTGTTCAGCTTCAGCATTTTGTAAGCCCAGGCTATTCATGTCAGCACAAAACTGTTAACTATTGTTCTCCAATCTCTTATAGCACAGCCCCCAACAGAGAATCATCTGTGTGTAAATAAATTGACTTTTGTTGTTGTCGCTGCTGCTTGTAATTATAGGCCATAAAGCTCGTGTATCACAGATACCCCCAACTGGGTAGGATTACTTTCTCTGGCCTCTCCCTCTTTTGAACGCTTCATTTGCAAGTTTGACAGTGTTTGTTCACTGTGATATCATTTTATAAATTCAATAATATACAAGCATGATATAAAAGATTCTCTGTAATGGTGTTATGGGTAATGCTGTTCTGCTTTTCAAAATTCATCTGTTAGCCTTGTCCCGGCTTCTAAAAACAAGTGTGCTATTTAATGGATAGTCAAGGCTAACTAGGAATGCAAATCACTAGGATGCTAAGACAAGTGAGAGGAAGTTTTCCCAGGGAGGGGGGAAAGTGGCATACTTTAATTTGAGAAAAGAAAAACAGGAGCTAGGGGGCATGGTGCTGATTTGGGGGATGTTATTATGTGACTACAGTTGCTGAATTTTGTTATGTTTTGACTGTCCCTGCACCTGTTCTTTTAACAGCATCCTCACAAGCAGAAATTTAGCTGGTTAAACATTCCTCATCACTTTCCCCTAGGCCCAGAAAAAGCTTCATCTGCTAAATTTCTGCTTGCCAGGCTGCTGCTAAATACATAAGAGCAGAGTTAAAAAAGAAAAAAATAGCAATCCCACCCACTCAAACTATATATTTGTGAATAAATACATTTACGAGACTAGCATAACTCTCCCACTATTCTCTTTTGGGGCATAGACAGTGAAAAACACAGAGGTTCATAGGCTAACTGAGTCCTGGGAGATATGGGAACAGAGTCAAGGTGGAAGACTGGAGGCAGGATTTTGTGGGTGGACAAGCAAAATAATATAGATTTGGGTCCCAGTTAGATCCAGAGCACCTGGTGGTAGCAGCTGGTGCTGTCCACCTCATCACTAGATAATTTGTTTTATGAGCTGTCTCAAACAAATACAAACCCAGTGAAACCAAATAAAGAGTGTTCTGCCAGCTACTGCTCCTTTCCACTGCCACTCTGTGCGAAAGGAACGTCAAGTGAGCAAGAAACAGTGGCAGCCCTGCTGGCTGAGTTAGCATAGTTTTTTATCCATCTTGGAGTACACAAGTCTAAACAAAACAACCATTTTGGGTCTCTGTCAGGGGAATTGGTAGTGGACAGCCAGTGCATGTTCTCCAGCATCTGCCCAGTCATTGCTGACACCATCCTTCACTGGAAGAAACCCCACAAGAGGGATAAAGCAGAACTCCGGGAGTATACCCCATGACCACAAGAGAGTAAATCCTGATGTAAGTCAAAGTCTTAAGGGGTGAATTGAAAGAAGTCTATCCAAACGAAGCTGGAACAGAGATGCCAGAGATGAGGGAGGGTATCTTAATAGTAACCCACACAGCCAAGGCTAGAACCAAAGGCCTAGCACTGACCTGAAAGTATTTATAGAGAGGCAAAGCCAAAAAGAACTAATGGGTGTAGAGAGGCAGGGGTGTATAGCCAAGGAAGGCAATGCATTCTTCCTTCACTCTGCAGATTGGAATAGCTCACCAAATGACGACTGAGTGCATGGACCAGGAGACTTTTGGTGATCTGGCACAATCTGACCATGCCCTTGGAACTTCCCAATCATTTGGGAAAGTTAAGCACACAAAGAAATGGGGTTGGTCAGCCTCAGGTTTCAGGGGTTTAGCCTATTTCTCAAGGTATCAAGAAAGATGTTAAATTTTGAAGGTGAAGAAATGAGCCCAACTATTTTCTGCTTGGCCTGGCAGGCCTTGCTATTTGTTGTACTCCAATTTTTTCCTCAGGATCAAAACAGATGTGATACTGATGATGATGATGATATAGGGTAGGATATAATAGGATATAAAATAGGATTTCCTGACTTTTTTAAAATGTAAAAACAGTTCAGGTGTGAATTAGATTGAAGTAACTATACCATGGAAATGGATGCTTGACCATTCTCCCTGTGAGAGAAAAATCAGGCACAATATTGGTACCAGTCTTTGTTCCTCAAGCAAAGCTAATAGCTGGCAAAAGTGGGGGGGGGATAGTCAAACATACCCTCCTCCCTCAGCCTGCCCTGATTCAATTTTGGTCATCCACAACTTCTTTTAAAATTTACGGAAAACATTGGGAGATCTGACTTTGCATCTCCTTATCACATCTGTCTTGGCCCTCAGGAACCTGGCACAGCCAGACTCTTCTCTGAACTGTAATGTACCATTCTCTGCCCAAAGAGAAATCACTAGACTCTGCCCCATCCCAAAGTCCCTCCCTATTGCTCCACATGCCACTTCTTAGTTTCCAGAATCTACTCCCTGTGTCTCAGGGTTTGAGCCTCAAAAGATCTGATACACCGACAAACGTGTAGGATATTTTGTGTGTTTTACTAATTCTAATAAGGGGAAGGAGGCTCCAAGCCTCAGCCCAGGTATCCGTTTGCTCCTGCTCTCCTGTCCAGATCACAGTTTGAAAACTACAAACTAGTAGGAGTTGAAAAGCCTTCTGTGGAACTTGCAATTATCTGGATCATAGCCATAGACTTGACCTCATTTTTCTAAGTAATCCCATTATCTTGAGTAGGGCTATTTGCTGAAGTAAAGCTACAGATATGCACAGTTATCCAGAGTAAATCCCACTGAATTAAAGAATTTACTTCTGACAGGGAGCCATAAGATTAGGTTGCACATTTCAGTGTGAATCTTAGGGGACAGATAACAGGATATTTCTACACATCAAAAACTTCAGTGGGATGTCACCAGAGTGAGTGGCCAGTGATTTACTTCACAGGAGTGAATTTTCCTCTCTGGAGGTCATGTGAATCAAGATCTTTCACCTTAACACATGATACTTCACCTGCTGTGTTTTCAGTTGACTGCTTGTTCTACGTTTTTTGGCTACTAATTTGGGACTGGGTCAACACCTATCAGTAATGTTAGCCATTTATATAAAGCCATTATATGAACCATTTATATAAGTCATTTACAATCAAATATAATTTTCTGGATGCTTAAAAAGTTAGGCTTATTTTCCTACAGGCTTTCAGTGGAAATTGCACTAGCTCACAGCAACCATCCTTCATTCATATGCTCTCCCTTTTTTTGGTTAATTTTCAAAGGTCTGGGAAAACTGCAAAGAGAAAAGATCAGTATGCACCTAACAGTGCTTGTAAGTGACCAGGACAGAGCTAAATGCTACATGAAACATGGGACTGTTATGGAAAACAGCAGCCCATGTAAAGCTCACCCGGACATCTAGTAGTAGATGGCCAATTCTACACATACAGCAGAATAAAATGGAAGAATGCAAAGGAAGTATCATGGCTTTTCTGACAAAAGTTGAGGGATGTCATTTCTGAATGTTTCCCCTTATAAAATATCTCCCTGCAAACAGAAAACTAGTATTATCTGGAGGAAATATTCCAGTACAGCCCTCTGCCTGCTGCATTGATTTTCTTTTTGTCGCAGAGTAGCGAAATTAGGTATTTGAGCGTCTGAGTGAGCTTTGTGTATTTGAATCTTTGCTAAAGATTACACCTTCCCTGCAAATTAGTCAGACTTTAAGCTTTAAAATAAGAAATAACTACTTTATTTTGGAAGTACATACTTGATAGGAAAGAGTTCTACATCTAGCTAACTAGCTAAGTTGGAGATGCAAACACTAAGCCTAGTGTTTGCTCTCATGGTTGGAGGAGAGGGAGAGACAAAGAGAATATGTCTGCTCTCCCTCTCAAGAGAAAGAAAGGAGACGCAGAAGATGTGGTCAACATCCTATGCATATCAGTCTAGCAGGAAGGGAGAGTCAGCTGGAGATCAAAGGATAGGTATTAGCCTAGCAATCAGGTTTCCTCTCTAGCTACCCTTTTAACCCCATGCAGCCTCAACCCACGAGTTCGATTTGAACCACATATTCCAACATTATTTGTGTAGAATTTATAACATAATGGGTTATTCAAAAACATTGTCCCCATCTGAACTGGTGCAGTCCATTCTAGCACCTCAGTCTGCTACTGCCTCATTTTGCTGCATGCAAAGACCAATATTTATTTATTTTATTTATTTAATTAAGCTTATATACCGCCCGACTAGCAACAGCTCTCTGGGCGGTGAACATTAAAAATACAATAAAAATAACACAAAACTGTACACAAAACTGTACAGTCTAAAATCAAAATATAATAATTTACAATTAACAGGAATTAAAATGCCTCAGAGAAGAGAAAGGTTTTAACCTGGTGCCGAAAAGATGATAGTGTCGGCGCCAGGCGCACCTCCTCGGGGAGACCATTCCATAGTTCGGGGGCCACCACTGAGAAGGCCCTAGATCTTGTCACCACTCTCCGGGCTTCCCTAGGAGTCGGAACCCGGAGGAGGGCCTTCGTAGTAGACCGTAGTGTACGGGCCGGTTCATATCGGGAGAGGCGTTCCGACAGATATCGTGGTCCCGCGCCGTATAAGGCTTTATAGGTAAGTACCAACACTTTGAATCTGGCCCGGAAGCATATTGGAAGCCAGTGCAAACGGGCTAGCACAGGTGTTATATGCTCAGACCGCTTAGTTCTTGTTAGCAGTCTGGCTGCCGCATTTTGCACTAGCTGTAGCTTCCGAATCGTCTTCAAAGGTAGCCCTACGTAAAGCGCATTGCAGTAGTCCAGACGCGAGGTTACCATAGCATGTACCACTGATGAGAGGTCCTCCTTACTCAGATAGGGACGTAGCTGGGCTACCAACCGAAGTTGGTAGAACGCATTCCGGGCCACAGAGGCTACATGAGCCTCAAGTGTGAGGGAAGAGTCTAAAAAGACTCCCAGACTACGCACCTACCACCAGCAGATAATGATATGAAATGGGGTCCAGCACAGTTGCATTAAAGGGCATCTGATAAGTCATTCTCTAGATAAGCACTAGATATTCTGCAAGTTGTGGGGAAAGGGACTTATACATGTAATGTTTAGTTCCATCCTCAGAACTTTATATATATATATATATATATATATATATATATATATATATATATATATATATATATATATATATATACATACACACACCAAAAATTGGTACAAGAAACAGCAACAAACCAAAGAACAAGCAAGAGGCAACATCGTCTACAGCCATCCATATCACCAAAATAAATAAAATAATCATCAGAACAATTATGGTAAGAATGCACAAAGAGTCTGCTGGATCAGACCAGTGGCCCATCTAGGCCAGCATCCTGTTCTCACAGTGGCCAACCGGTTGACCTTGGGAAGCCTGCAAGCAGGACCTGAGCACAAGAACAGTCTCCCCCCTGCAGCTTCCGGCAACTGGTTTTCAGAAGCATACAGCCTCTGACTATGATGGCAGAGCACAGCCATCATGGCTAGTAGTTATTAATAGCCTTTTCCTCTGTGAATTTGTCTAATTCTCTTTTAAACCCATCTAAGTTGGTGGCTATCACTGTCTCTTGTGGGAGCGAATTCCACAGTTTAACTATGTGCTGTGTGAAAAAAATACTTTCTTTTATCTGTCCTGAATCTTCCAACATTCAGCTTCACTGAATGTCCGTAAGTTCTAGTGTTATGAGGGAGGAAAACTTCTCTATACACATTCTCCATGCCATGCATGATTTCATGTCACCTCTGATGCTTTTTCTCTAAACTAAAAAGCCCCAAATGCTGCAACCTTTCCTCATAGGAGAGTTGTTCAAGCCCCTTAATCATTCTGGTTGCCCTTTTCTGAGCCTTTTCCAACTCTACAATATCCTTTTAGAGGTGAGGTGATCCCAGAACTATACACAGTATTCCAAATGCGGTTGCACCATAGATTTATACAACAGCGTTATGATATCAGCAGTTTTATTTTCAATACCCTTCCTAATTATCCCTAGCATGGAATTTGCCTTTTTCACAGCTGCTGCACACTGGGTTGACATCTACATCGAGCTATCCACGATGACCCTAAGGTTTCATTCCTAGTCAGTCACCACCAGTTCAGACCCCATGAATACATATGTGAAATTATTATTTTTTGCTCCAATATGCATAAATTTACACTTGTTTATATTGAATTGCATTTGCCATTTTACCGCCCATTCACTCAGTTTGGAGTGGTCCTTTTGGAAAATTATTGCACTCATCCCAATTCTCTAAATAGTGAGAAGTTCCAGGGATGCATTGCTTACCCATGTTTGGTCTCCTTTAGAAGGAGGTCACTGGAGGCTTATTTGCATTTTGTAATAGTTTTGTTTATTTACAGATATAGAGCATATAGTTGAGCATAGATGGAGGTGCCAACCCATTGTCATCCCCATACTGAAAGATCAGGCAGATTCACTCTGTATTGAGAGCAGAATTCCCACCCATGGTTGCACATTAGATTCACCCTGAATGGCAATAATAAAGAAGAGAAATTATACAAAAACTTAAAAATCCTTGAGTAAATGCAGTGTTTAGATAGACAAAAGCATTTAAGTGATAGCTGAAAGTATAGAGAGTTACTACTATCTGAGTGCTATTGTTTTTCAGCAGGTAACCCATTCTCTACATAAGTAAGTGCAAATATCTTCAGGATCCTTAAGATGCAAAGAAACTGCACAAATGAGAGTTATTATAACAAAAAAAGTCTCACAATCCTTTGGATTTAGCATTCAGATCCTTTGGAGAAAGCAGAATCTTCTTTCCTTGAGTCCTGCAAATGCTTTATGGTAGGGCTTTAAATTAACATAATCTACAGGTTTTCCCAATTGCTGTGGAGCAGCTTCTCTCTTCCAGGGTAAGGATGAACTGTTGAAATCTTTTGAGAGGTGTCAGCCCACCTGGAAATACTACATGTTCGCAACAAATACATTTCAAATGTATAGCTTACAATACTTCTCAATGAGAGACATCCAGTGCTGTCCACCTGCTTATGTAGCAGAAATCCACTTATGCAACAAAACATCCAGCTTGTCTCTCATCAGTTCCTAAAACAAATAACTATCTTCTATTTCTTAAAAAAGACCTCCAAGTAATACTTTGATCATAGCACATGCCTGCAAGTGCTTAAAGTGTCACACCTCTGCTGGTAAATATAGGCATGAATAATTTCTTTTCAATTCTGCTAATAATGCAAACTGTGATCACAGCATAGGTTACAGAGGCACATAGCTTAAACATGCTAACAGGTAGTTGAACTTCACTGCTCCTGTGTATCAGATCTATAGCAAGACAGATAGCCATGAGTAGCACATGGCATATCAGAAGGCCACTTTTTTTTGAGAGAAAGAGAAAAACGCCAGGGTAAGTAATAATCTCCTGAAAATCAATGTGAATTTAACAATGTGCAGTCAGTGCAATGCAATCCTACACTTGTTTACTCAGAAGTAAGCCCCACCAAGTTCAATGGAACTTACTCCTTTAAAATGTGCAGTGTAGGGAACTTGCAGCCTTAATTTTATATGACCCCCATCCTAATTTCATGCAGATGCCAAAGAGGAGGGAAAGGCTGTGGCAGAGGAGGAGAGAAGATGGTAGGGAAAAGATGGGCTGGATCCACCACTGTCTTTGGCCCCACCTATTGCTAGGTATGCAGCACCCTGAGATTACTGCCCTGAGGGAATGTGGTGTTCAACAGAAAAAAGGTTCCCCAACCCTGCCTTAGAGTAACCTATGTATTGCCCCAGGTTTTTACAATCTAAAATGTGTCAGAGAGAGTGGGGGATGAAGTGGGGGAGGGCTGAATGTAAGGATATGCAGCTGTGAAAATTTAGGCTTTGTTTCAGTTAGGGCCAGGGAAGGGAATGGGTTAAACCACTGGATTTACAGAAAAGGTGGATTTTGAGAAGGGATTTGAAGGAAGAAGAAGGGATGTCACTGCATAAGCATCTGGAAGAGAGTCCCAGTTATAAAGGGACAGCAAGAGAGGATAGGCATGGTTATTACCCCACAGTATGCCTCCTTCATGCATGAGCTATCAGCACTGTGAGTAAATGGAGAAGCAGCATTAACTCTCTGCCACCACTGCACTGAAGTATTCTGGTAGAAAGAAGGGTGTGTGGACATGTGTAATGTTGCAACTATCCTTGGGAAAGCCAGCAAGAGAGAGACAAGAGCATCTCCCTTGTCAACTCCTGCTTATTCAGCGCAAGTAGCAGGGAACGCAAGGGATGCTCTGGATTCCCTGTGGCCTCTCTCATGTTGCCTCCTGCTTAATTAATTGACTGGGATTTGCTGCAACAGAGCTTCATCTTATAGTTGTTGTTTACAGTAGTGATTTCAGGAAGGAAAGATCAGAAAAAAGTGTGATCCTAACAAGAACAGAGTTCCCTTTAGAACGAGGCAGATTTCTATTTATCTCTTCTGTCATAAGTATTTTGTTAGATTTCACCTAAAGGAAAGTAATAGTTACTTTAATCATTTTTTTAAAAAATTACTTGTTTATTTTAAAATTCTTGCCCTGCCTTCTTGTCTGGTTAGAAACATTGTTGCCACTGGTTGTTCAGGGAAATAATTGAGTTCTGCTTCCTGGAACAGCCAAAAAATTAAAACACAAATTAAACACAGTTCTGTGTTAGGGCCAAACTAGATGTGATGGTAATTGCATTAATGCAATTAACATGTACGTTAAAAAAAAGTAAATAATAGTTGGAATTGGGAAGAACTAAAGACAGGGCCTAAAATCATGCTTACCTCATTCCCAAATGTAGGAAAGCTGCTTTGTACTAAGTTGGGCCCTTAGTCCATCTAACTGAGTATTGTCTATATCAGTGGTGAAACCTTCCAGCTGAGAGGCTTTTCCATTTGGTCCATGAGGCCTTTTCACTTAATTCAAACCCACCTGCCCTACATCTGACGAAAGAACATAAGAAGAGCCTGCTGGATGGGGCCCGTGGTCCAGCATTGTGTTCTCATAGTGGCCAACCAGATGTCCATCACAAACAGGTCCTGAGTGTAACAGCATTCTCCCCGCCTGCAGTTTCCAGCAAGTAGTACTCAGAAACATACTGCCTCTGACAGTGGAGGTAAAACATAGCCATTAAGGGTAGTAGACTCATCACTTATAGCCTTACCCTCCATGAATTTCTAATCCTCTTTTAAAGCCATTCAAATTGGTGGCCATCGTTACCTCTTGTGGGCAATGAATTCCATAGTTTAACTATGTGTTGCTATATAAAGAAGTACTTTCTTTTCTCTGTCTTGAATCTTTCAACATTTCAGCTTCCTTGAATGTTCATGAGTTCTAGTGTTATGAAAGAGGGAGAAAAACTTTTCCCTAGCCATTTATTTATTTATTACATTTATATACCGTTCCACATCCGAAGATCTCTGGGCTGTTTACAGCAATTAAAAACAATAAAAACAAATATACAAATTTTAAAACACAAAAAACAATTTAAAAACACAATTTTAAAAAATATAAACAATTTAAAAACACATGCTAAAATGCCTGGGAGAAGAGGAAAGTCTTGACCTGGCACTGAAAAGATAACAGTGTTGGCGCCAGGCGCACCACTGAAAAGGCCCTCTCCCTTGTTGCCAGCATCCCAGCTTCCCACGCAGTAGGCACCCGGAGGAGGGCCTTAGATGCTGAGTGTAGTGTACGGGTGGGTTCATGTCGGGAGAGGTGTTCCATCAGGTATTGTAGTCCTAAGCCGTGTAAGGCTTTATAGGTCAAAACCAGCACCTTGAATCGAGCTGGGAAACATACAGGCAGGCAATGCAAGCAAGCCAGAATTGGTTTTATACGTTCAAACCGTCTGGTCCCTGTTACCAATCTGGCCACTGCATTTTGCACAAGCTGCAGTTTCCGAACCGTCTTCAAAGGCAGCCCCACGCAGAGTACATTGCAGTAATCTAGCTTGGAGGATACCACAGCATGGACAACTGAAGCCAGGTTATCCCTGTCCAGATAGGGGCGTAGCTGAGCCACAACCGAAGTTGGTAGAAGGCACTCCGTGCCACCGAGGGTACCTGAGCCTCAAGTGACAGAGATGATTCTAGGAGAACCCCCAAGCTACGAACCTGCTCCTTCAGGGAGAGTGCAACTCCATCCAGGACAGGTTGGACATCCACCATCCAGTTAGAAGAACCACCCACTAACAGCATCTCAGTCTTGCCTGGATTGAGCCTCAGTTTATTAGCCCTCATCCAGTCCATTGTCACAGCCAGGCACTGGTTCAGCACATTGACAGTTTCACCTGAAGAAGATGAAACTGAGCAAAATGCTCTTGAAAGAAGCCTTTGTACAAGGCAGAGCAGAGCCATGCCTGTACAGCAGATTCAAGAACAACAGATGGACTTACTGATTTCGTGGATGATCTGCTGTTGGCTTATCAAGACCCACTGGACAATCAACAACTAGTGAATCATCTCAAAAAGGAGGCTGAAGTGAAGTGCCTAGGAGATGTCACTCACTACCTTGGAATACAAATTGAAAGAGAAGATGATGGATCCTTCTTACTGAATCCAAGACAAAAGACCCAAGATGTTCTCAAGAGTCTAGGACTGTAGGATGCACATCCAGCACCTACTCCAATGGAAGTAGGATACCTGAAACCGGACCACAACAAACAGCTATGGGAAGACCATAAGAGCTACAGACAAGCCATCGGGAAACTTCTATGTATCAACACTGTTACCAGGCCAGATGTGGCAGTAGGAGTGGGATACTTGTGCAGAAAAATCAGCTTGCCAACTAAAAATCAATCAAGAGAGTGGCGAGATATCTGAAGGTTACTGCAACCATGAAACTGAAGTTAGAGGCTACCCAAGATCCCAAACTACTGGGATATGCAGATGTTGATTGGGCTGAAGACACTACAGATCAAAAATCCATCAGTGGAAACATCTTCTACTACAGAGATTCTGTGATCAGCTGTGCGAGTAAGAAACAAGAGACTGTAGCACTGTCTTCCACAGAAGACATGTATGTGTCAGCTTCTGAAGCTAGCAGACAGCTGACATAGCTACTTGAACTGTTCAAAGATTTAGGCATCTCTATACCTCGGCCTGTTGTGATGCATGAAGACAGCCAAAGATGCATCAGACTCATGGAGTCAGAAAGGGTGAGTTCACGAACCAAGCATATAGAGATGAAGCATCATTTCATTAGAGATATCTCCGCAGAGGACTACTCAAGATGGAGTATTGTCCAACGGAAGACATGACTGCAGACTCTCTGATGACGGCATTGGGCAAAGTCAGATACTGCAAGCTGTGAGAGAAGATGAACCTCATGGGCTGAAGCAAACTGTTGAGAAGGGGTGTTGGAAGTAGGGCAAGAGCAACTCCTGTTTGGGTTCTTTTGTTTGTATTCCAGAAGGAAGATAGAGTTAGGGTCCTCCAGCAGGCTAGGCTTGCCTACCTTTACCTGTGCTGTTCTCTACCTAACTTCCGTTGTACAGTAAAATGCTCAGGGAAGCTTATCTGCCCCTCCTTCCTTTGTCTTCTTTGACTGTTTGAGGAAAGAGGAAACATCTGTGTTCATTCTCTCTTCTGAACCATGAGGGCATTACCCAAGTCTGGCAGTGCACCTCCTACTTAGTTAGAACTAGGTATGCCTTTTCTATCTACTATGTATTTCTATAATAAAGTAGTTTTTCCCCCTTATTTCACTAAGTCTTAAGTCTCAGTGATTTAATTGGAGATTCTTGGACGATGGACTGCTGGCAAGTGATGGGTTGCATCTCACAAGGACTGGGAAGAATGTGTCTGGCCACAGCATGGAGAAGCTCATCAGGAGGGCTTTAAACTGAATCCTAAGGGGGAGGGAGACATAAACTTGGTGGTAACAACTGATGAAGGCTTGTGCACAGTAACGGGAACAGAGAGATCGGCTCTAATAGGGCCCAGTAACAGGCCTCAGAAAAATGTAGTAAGGAAGCCAAGCCACAAATCACATGGTCTTCCATGTCTGTATACTAATGCGCAGAGCATGGGAAACAAGCAGGACGAACTTGAACTCTTAATACAGGAGGGTAATTACAACTTGACAGGTATAACTGAAACTTGGTGGGATGACTCCCATGACTGGAATACAGCAATTGAAGGATATAACTTGTTCAAAAAGAACAGAAGGAATAAAAAGGGAGGTGGAGTCACGCTGCCCAACCGTCTCCCTTCCTGAGCTTACCAAGGTAATCTCGGAGTTAGTTTTGGAATCCCCTAGGCTTATAGTACTGGGTGATTTCAATATCCACGCCAATGTTGCCCTTTCTGGAGTGGCTCAGGATTTCATGGCCTCCATGACAACCATGGGTCTGTCCCAAGTAATATCAGGCCCCACTCACGCTGCTGGTCATACTTTGGACCTTGTTTTCTGTGTTGGATGGGATGTTTGTGATCTCGGTGTGGAGGAACTTTCATTAGTTCCGTTGTCATGGACAGATCACTACCTGGTCAGGTTCAAACTTACTGGGACTCAGAACCTCCACACGGGTGGGGGACCAATTAGAATGGTCCGCCCCAGGAGACTGATGGATCCAGATGGTTTCCTGTCGGCTCTTGGGGATTTTCCTGTCACCTCGGCAGGTGATTCTGTCGAAGCCCTGGTTGACCTCTGGAATGAGGAAATGACCAAGGTGGTGGACACAATCGCTCCTAAGCATCTCCTTTCGCGGACTGGACCTAAATCTGCTCCTTGGTTTACTGAGGAATTGGGTGTGATGAAACGCGAAAGAAGGAGACTAGAGCGCCGTTGGCGGAAAACTCAGAGCGAATCTGATCGAACACGGGCTAGGGTCTATTTAAAGACCTACTCCATGGCAGTGCAGGCTCAGAAGAAAGTGTTCTTCTCTGCCTCCATTGCGTCTGCTAGGTCTCGTCCGGCAGAACTGTTCTGAGTGGTTAGGAGTCTTTTAATTTCTGACCCCTGTGATCACGATGATGTCCACTCAGCAGCCCGCTGTCATGATTTTGCACGACACTTCGCAGATAAAGTCGCTCAGATTCGTTCTGACTTAGACACCAAAATTAATACAGTCTCTGTGGATGTAACTTTGACTCCTGCTTGTTCGATTAGATTGGATTCTTTTCAGCCTGTCCAACCCAAGGATGTGGACAAAATCCTTGGAGAGGTGCGTCCTACTACCTGCATACTAGATCCTTGCCCCTCCTGGCTTATAAAAAATGCCAGAGGAGGACTGGTTGAATGGGTCAGGGAGGTGGTTAATGCCTCTTTGTCTCAGGGCAGAATTCCATCCTGTCTAAAAGAGGCAGTAATAAGGCCTCTGTTGAAAAAACCCTCCCTGGACCCTTCACTATTAGTTAACTATCGCCCAGTCTCCAATACTCCTTTTTTGGGCAAGATAATAGAGCGGGTAGTGGCTGCCCAACTCCAGAGGTTTTTGGATGAGACAGATTATCTAGATCCATTTCAATCTGGTTTCAGGCCCAGTTACGGGACTGAGACGGCTTTGGTCGCCTTGGTGGATGACCTACGCAGGGAACTGGACAGGGGGAGTGTGTCCCTGTTAGTTTTACTGGATCTCTCAGCTGCTTTCAATACCATCGACCATGGTATCTTGTTGGATTGTCTTGCTGGGATGGGACTTGGAGGCATGGTGCTACAGTGGCTCCGGTCCTTCCTAGAGGGGCGAACCCAGAAGGTGGTCATGGGGGATGCCTGTTTGACCCCTTGGCCATTGACCTATGGGGTCCCTCAGGGTTCAGTCTTGTCCCCCATGTTATTCAATATCTATATGAAACCGATGGGAGAGGTTATCCGGAGTTTTGGGGTTCAGTGTCACCAATATGCAGACGACACCCAACTCTACTTCTCTTTTCCACCTAATGAAACCAAGGAAGCCGCCCAGACTCTGAACCGATGCCTGGTATCAGTGATGGACTGGATGGGGATGAACAGGCTGAAATTAAATCTGGACAAGACAGAGGTGCTCCTTATCAGTCGGAGGGCAGATCAGGGAATACTTGTGCTGGACGGGGTTACACTCCCCCTGAAATCACAGGTTCGCAGCTTGGGAGTACTCCTGGACTTGGCTTTGAGCCTGGAGGCACAGGCCTCTGCTGTGGCCAGGAGTGCTTTTGCTCAATTAAGATTGGTACGCCAGCTGTGCCCGTTCCTTAATTTGTCAGACCTGACTATGGTGACACATGCCTTAGTTACATCCCGATTAGACTACTGTAACGCGCTCTACGTGGGGCTGCCCTTGAAGACTGCTCGGAAACTTAAATTGGTACAAAGAGCTGCAGCCAGAATGTTAACTGGAGCTGGACTTAGAGAACATACAACCCCTCTGTTGTACCAGCTCCACTGGCTGCCAATTTGTTTCCGGGCACAATTCAAAGTGCTGGTTTTGACCTACAAAGCCCTATACAGCCTAGGTCCAGGCTATCTGTTAGATCGTATCTCCCCCTATGAACCTGTTCGGCCTTTGAGATCATCTGGTGAGGCTCTTCTCACTATTCCATCTTCTTCGCAAGTTTTTCTTGCGCAGACACAGCATAGGGCCTTTTCAGTGGCTGCCCCTAGATTATGGAATTCCCTCCCCAATGAAGTTCGTATAGGTTCCTCGCTATCGTCTTTTCGTGCCCAGCTGAAGACTGTTTTATTTAGATGGGCTTTTAATTAATAATGTTTAGCTATTTTTAATCTATCTCTGATTTAATTTATTTTAATTGTTTAAATTGTATATTTCTTGATTTTAATTGTCTATGGTTTTTAATTTGATTATGGTTTTATTTGTAAGCCGCCCTGAGTCTTTGGAGAAAGGGCGGGGTATAAATATTTTAATAAATAAAAAAAAAATGTTAAAAATATATATCCCTGCACAGAAATACAGGAAGATGAGCTTCGTAGCTCCACCGAGGATATCTGGATTAAAATTAATGGGGCAAGTAATACAATTAATGTGGTGCTTGGAGTCTACTACCAACCACCCAATCAAAGAGAAGATGAGAATGTAACTTTTCAAAAGCAAATTGCCAATGTTCTGAGGAGGCATGATGTAGTAGTAATAGGGGACTTCAATTATCCCGATATCTGTTGGGAGACGAATTCTGCCAAACACTGCTCCTCCAAGAAATTTCTCACTTGTGTTGGAGATAACTTTCTTCTACAGAAAGTGGAGGAAGCAACCAGAGGATCAGCTATCCTGGACTTGATTCTAAGCAACAGAGATTATTTGGTGGATGAAGTGGCAGTTACGGGAACTCTGGCAGAGAGTGACCACACCATACTTGAATTCTTGATTTTAACAGAAGCAAAAGCTGAGAGTAGCCATACGCGCACCCTGGACTTCAGGAAAGCTGATTTCAACAAACTCAGAACAATTGTAAGTACGGTTCCATGGCAAATGACCCTAATGAGAAAAGGAGTCCAAGATGGGTAGGAGTTTCTAAAAAAGGAAGTTCTAAAAGCGCAATGGCACGCAATTCCAACAACGAAAAAAGGGGGGAAACAGCAGAAGAAGCCAGTGTGGCTTCACAAAAAGCTTAGAGATGACCTGAAAACAAAAAAGGAGACATACAGGAAGTGGAAAGAAGGCCAGGCCACAAAGGAAGAGTACAGGCAGGTATCACGGAATTGCAGGGATGGCGTCAGGAAGGCTAAAGCTGAGAATGAGATGAGGTTAGCGAGAGATGCTAAAAGCAACAAAAAAGCTTTCTTCAAGTATGTCCATAATAAAAGACAGAGAAAAGAAATGGTGGCACAGCTACCCAATGAGGATGGCAAAATTATAACAGATGACAAAGAAAAGGCAGAAGTGCTGAATTCCTACTTTGGTTCAGTCTTCTCCCAAAAAAGGGTCTATGACCCTCCCGGGAAACATGAAGTAAAAGGGGCAGGATTGGAGCTTGAGACTGATAGACAAACGGTCAAGGAATACCTAATTACTTTGAACAAGTACAGTTGGCAGGGCCTGATAAACTGCATCCTAGAGTACTGAAGGAACTGGCTGAAGAACTCTCAGAAACGCTGTCTTATCTTTGCGAAATTGTGGAGGACTGGTGAAGTGCCGGATGATTGGAGGAGAGCTAATGTTGTCCCTATCTTCAAAAAGGGCAAAAATGAGGAACCAGGGACTACAGACTAGTCAGCCTAACATCAATCCCTGGAAAAACTCTGGAGCAGATTATAAAACAGTCAATCTGTAAGTACCTTGAAAACAATGCCGTGATTACTAGGAGCCAACATGGATTTATGAAGAATAAATCATGCCAAACTAATCTTATCTCATTTTTTGATTGGGTAACCTCCCTGGTAGACTGTGGGAATGCTGTGGACATAATATATTTCGACTTCAGCAAAGCTTTTGACAAAGTGCCCCATGATACTCTGATTAGCAAGGTAGCTAAATGTGGGCTGGATGGAACAACTATCAGGTGGATCCACAGTTGGCTCCAGAATTGTACTCAAAGAGTACATATCAATGGTTCCTTCTCAAATTGGGCGGAAGGAATGAGTGGGGTACCACATGGCTCAGTCCTGGGCCCAGTGCTCTTCAACATTTTTATTACCGACTTGAATGAGGAGGTACAGAGCATGCTTATCAAATTTGCAGATGATACAAAATTCGGGGGCACAGCTAATACCATGGAAGACAGAAACAAAATTCAAAGGGACCTTGATAGGCTGGAGCATTGGGCTGATAACAACAGAATGAAATTCAACAGGGATAAATGCAAAGTTCTACACTTAGGAAAAAGAAACCAAATGCACAGTTATAAGATGGGGGATACTTGGCTCAGCAATATGACATGTGAAAAGGATTTTGGAGTTGTCGTTGATCACAAGCTGAATATGAGCCAACAGTGCGATGTAGCTGCAAAAAAGGCAAATGCTACATTAGGCTGCATTAACAGAAGTATAGTTTCCAAATCGCATGAAGGATTAGGTCCCCTCTATTCAGCACTGGTTAGGCCCCATCTTGAATACTGCATCCGGTTCTGGTCTCCACACTTCAAGAAGCATGCAGACAAACTGGAACAGGTTCAGAGGAGGGCAACAAGGATGATCAGGGGACTGGAAACAAAGTCCTATGAGGAGAGACCGAAAGAACTGGGCATGTTTAGCCTGGAGAAGAGAAGACTGAGGGGAGATATGATAGCACTCTTTAAGTACATGAAAGGCTATCACACAGAGGAGGGCCGGGATCTCTTCTCGATCGTCCCAGAGTGCAGGACACGGAATAATGGGCTCAAGTTGCAGGAAGCCAGATTTTGACTGGGCATCAGGAAAAAATCCTAACTGTTAGAGCCATATGACAATGGAACCCATTACCTAGAGAGATAGTGGGCTCTCCACCACTGGAGGCATTCAAGAGGCAGCTGGACAGCCATCTGTCGGGAATGCTTTGATTTGGATTCCTGCATTGTGCAGGGGGTTGGACTTGATGGCCTTATAGGCCCCTTCCAACTCTACTATTCTATGATTCTATGAAATGCAGGGTAAATGCCTGCTTCTAAGGAAAATTCACACACTGGCACACGTAGCTCAGATGATAAGTTACTCTGCATATATTCCATAACACCTGCCACTATGCTGTTGTGTTGGTCTGATCCCTGACGTCTCCATGTTGTCCTGTTTCTTCCCAGTTGTTTTTCCTTTGACTCGCCTCCTGCTAAGTGCCTCCTAGCCTCATGTGCAATAGCCCTGTGCATAGTGAACTAATACAGATGGGATGAGCCTCAAAGGCAGCAGTTAGTACAAGCCTGGGCATGTCTTCCCTATACACAATGATCTAATGATTAACCCCATTCTCTGCATAGGGGATGGACTTCAGTTAGGGTTGCCATTCTCTTTTGCAGCCTCAGACTCCGGTTTCTGGGGGTTCCCTCCGGCTCTCTGGCTGACCCACCTTATTCTCCGGATTCTCAGCTTCAATTAAAAAAACAATTAAGTTTCTAGGTGGTCTGGTTCCCGAGATATGCACCAAAACATCAGCCGCCCCCCGGGACTGTTAAATCTTTTTAACGGATCTGTTATAGCAGCTCCTAGCAGAGCTTGGAAAAGTTACTTTTTTAAAACTACAACTCCCATCAGCCCCTGCCAGGATGGCCACTGGATTGGGCTGATGGGAGTTGTAGTTCAAAAAAATAACTTTCCCAAGCTCTGGCTCTAACCCCGCCCTTTCAGGATTGTAGCCAATAACTGAAGCCAGGGTTGTGATTTGTTGACCCAGGCAGTGCCTACACTTAATTGCAACATCAGGAAATGGTGGCTTTGAGATCTTCAGTTTGAGTAAGAATATGGCTTAAAGTTTTTTTTTCTCTTGTGTGCAAGAGTCAGACCCTGGGTGTCAGGATGCAGGATTGGGGCCCTGATGTTTCAGAAGATGAGGAGAGGGAGGGGGTCCTTTGGCCAGAGCCATGTGAAGAAGACGCAGAGGAGGAGGAGGGAAGCTCAGAGATAGAACTGTCTGGCAGCGAAGACCCTGAATGTCCAACAGACACATATCCTTCCCGTGAGCTTCCCACGCCTCCCCCCCCTTCGAGCTTAGAGCAGTTGGAGAAGGAGGGAGGGCAAGGGGGAATCCAACCTCCTCCTGATCGAGGGAAAAGCAAGGAGCCAGATGGTTTAGGCCTTGCCCCCCCCCGCTTTCCCCCATACCTGAAGCAGACTCCTCAGAAGTGGAGGGGGCAGTGGCACCCCCTTCACCACGTACAAGGAGACAGCAAAAGAGGCAGCAAAAGAAGGGGGAGAGGAGGGGTGTGGATGAGAGCACTTTGAGGCGGAGTGAGAGAATTCGCGCTCGATTGCCCCCTTCTTAAGGGACAGGGGGAATAGTGGTTCCTTGTTCTGTCAACTCTCTTCCTAGTCGCAGGTTATGTTTTGTAGTGAAACTTCATGAGACGGCGTAGTCTTTGTCTGGATATTACTTTAATAAAAACTGATTTGCTTTCACCAACTGGTCTGGTTCCTGAGTCCCAACCTGGACACGACACTGGGCTGGTTGGAGAGGGCAGTGCTTTGAAAACCTTGGCAGTATGAAAGTATTTAAACCAATACTTGCTTTTCTGGGAGCAGTGCTAATCCCATGTACCTGGAGTAAACCCCACTGAATTCGTTAGGACTGACTTTTGAGTAGACATGGTTAGGATTGTGTTGTAAATTAATGGGACTTTTGAATAAGCATAACAAAGAATTTTGTTTGTGTTGTAAATCTTTCCCTCCTTCTCCAATCCTATTTTAAAGCAATTAGGCAGGGTTTACCTAGGTATCACATTTTTTATTATGTAGGAAACTAATACTGATTTTTAAAAAAATGTTCTGCAATGATCAATAAACTATTATATGGGGTGTATTTTTACAAGTGTGTGTGTGTGTGTGTGTGTGTGTGTGTGTGTGTGTGTGTGTGTGTGTGTGTGTGTATGGAGTCTTTCCAACAACCCTGTGAGGTAGGGTTGGTGATTGGAAACCAAGGCAGCTCACAATAAGAAATAAATCTCTTTAAAAACCAATAACCATAAAACAAGTATCAACAGTTGCAAAACAGCTTAAAGTGGCAGGATTCTGAATTGTGGGTTGGGTGAATGAAGTTTATTTATTTATTTTTATTTATTATTTGATTTATATCCCGCCCTTCCTCTCAGTAGGAGCCTAGGGCGGCAAACAAAAACACTAAAAACACTTTAAAAATCATAAAAACAAACTTTAAAAACATTTTTAAAAGCTGTGACTCCAAAATTTATTTATGTATTTTATTTACAACAGTTATAGACTGCTTTATTGTAAAAAAATCTCAAAGTGGTTTACAGAAAGCATTAAAACAATAACATTATTGGCAAAAACAGTTAAAGACGTACTGAAAAACATTCAAATTAATAGGCTTGCCTAAACAAAAATGATTTTAGCAGGTGCTGAAAAGAGGCATCTGCCTAATGTCAATAGGCAAGGAGTTCCAAAGCATAGGTGCTGCCACTTCATTGTTGTTCTTATGTGCCTTCAAGTCAATTTTGACTTATGGCGGGCGACCCTATGAATCAGTGACCTCCAATAGCATCTGTCATGAACCACCCTGCTCAGATCTTGTAAGTTCAGGTCTGTGGCTTCCTTTATGGAATCAATCCATCTCTAGTTTGGTCTTCCTCTTTTTCTACTCCTGTTTTTCTGTATTGTCTTTTCTAGCAGATCATGTCTTCTCATTATGTGTCCAAAGTATGATATGTGTCTAAAGTCAGAGGAAGGCAATGGTAAACCACCTCTGAATACCTCTTACCATGAAAACCCTATGAACAGAGTATCCAAAATGCTGCCACTTTACAGGACTGATTTCTTACAAGAGCAGAACAAGTACTATGTGGCACCCATAATATGGAAAGCATAGCTTGAACTTGGGCTGGTAGCAAATCAGCAACCAATGCAGATTTCAGAGCAGAGGTATTATGTGCTGATAGGATCTCACTCATGTCAGCAATCATGCCGTAGCATTCTGCATTAACTGACTGGCTGCAAGGTTTTTTTTAGTTTTGGTTTTCGGTTATGAATCCTGGCTGGTTGTGGGATGCTAACTTGTCTGCCTTATTCATAGGAATCTTGTTGTGTTTGGTATGGTATTGCATTTAGGAAATCATCACCGTCTTTTCTTTTCTTTTTGCATTTCATTTACATCAGACATTACTCCCTTACATCCATAGAAGGAACAACAGTGGTTCCATGTGGTCAGCTCAACCGCCTTATACCCACTGATGATGCACCTTGTTACTTGCATGATGGTTTGTTTCTTTCCCAATAATAGTAAAAGAGAATTCATATACTGGGAAGTGTGGCTTCAGTTGCTAATGTTCCCAATCTACTGCCTGTGAAGGTAGACCAAACCAGGTGTGTTTTCTCTCTGTCGATTATTACTCACTGGAATTGGGTTGGCTGTCAACGTGAGTTTATAGCAGCCCACAGGGTAGACAAAAAAAGGTAGAGAATCATCTTATTCTTAGTCATTTCTCAAACCTCTTTCTGAAGTGAAAGGTCAAATCTGTAAAGAAGTTTGGAGCAGCCATGTTAAAAGGTAGGGCAGGGCATTCCAGGTGGGGGATTGCCATCCCTGCTTGGATACACATGTCTTTGCAAGGGATCCCTAGTCAAGGTTTACCAACAGCACAATCCAAACTGTATCTACTCAGAAGTAAGTCCTGTTGAGTTCTATGGGGCTTAGTCCCTTAGTAAGTGTGTTTAGAATTGAAGCCTTCAGGGGCATCCATCTTTACTCTTGAATGCTCCCATCTAACATCTCCACAACACTAGGCTCCTTTCTTCCTACAGTGGCCTTCTGGTGACTGGCCTGGCCTGAAGGCACTTAAACCCTTCTTGCTGAAAGCAAGTAGGATAGATTAAATGTTCCCTACCCAGGCTCCATCTTTTAGCTAAGATTTCTAGCTTGATTTCCAATCAGAATTTTTTTTAATTGTATACTCCAAGCAACTGTGATTGATGCTTAATGTATCATGCTTAATGACATCACTCGGGCCTGCCCCATGACATCACTTGGGCCCACCCTCATGATATCACTCGGACCTGCCCCATGACATCACTCGGCCCCACCCCTAAAATCTCAGGTTTTGGGATGCTTCTGACCTGGCAACCCTAATTTCAATATGTAACCTTATCAAGATCCCAGACAGACCCTAAATATAGCATTTGAGAGGTAATCTGTGAATGTCACTCACAGAACCTTGTCTATAACAATACAAAAGCTTCTCAAAATTCCAAGTACACTATGTCAAGTGGTTCACCTCTATCTATATGCTTACTGACACTCAAAAATCTGTGGTAGGTTAGTGAAACAGGACTTACCCTTGCAGAAGCCATGCTTGTTCACTAATGACTTGGGCTCCTTTTGTCGGCTTTGGGTTTTCAATGCAAAAATAGGCTTCATTTGCTTCCAAAGCAATCTTAAGCCTATATTTCCATCATTAATAATTGTGGCTGGTCAGCCTAGGAAGTTTGCTAATAAAAACTCTACTGTCTTGCAAAGCCATCCTTGCTGGTCTGAGCAGAGCTTAGTTACAAAAAACTCAGAAGCAGCAAAAGAAAAAATTCAAGCTAATGTGATAAAAGGGGGGGCAAACACATTGAAAAGGCATAGCTTTCTCCCCTCCCCATAATCTGGTCTAATTTGCTCTTACTCACTGGGCCCCATAAACTGTTAGGGTTTACGGGATATCCAATTCTATCTCTAGAAGACTAAAAATGGCAAAAACATAGAGAGCAATAACCGGTCCCACCTCCACCCTCACACAGTCCAGGAGAATAAAACAAACCAGCTTTCTTCAATAAAGTATAAAAATCAGTTTACTCATGACTCCTTCATATATACAAGCACAGCTTAGGAAATCAGAAAGAAGAAATCTAGGTTACTTCAGTCCACAGTTTTCAGCTTTCAGCAAGCAGCCTCACGCCTGCTTGCTCATGTGGTAATGGAGAATTTTAAAAAGCAGCACAGCAAGGAGGAGGAGGAGGAGGAAGGGGAGGGAAGAAACAACAAACAAATAGGAAACTACAACACAGCAAACTATCGAGTTTTCCTTCTTCCTTTAACTGTACTGAAGCATTATAACACTGCCCCCAGTGGTAACATGCAAGGTTACCTATTTCCAATAGACCTGACTTGTCCCATAATGTTCCCCAGTGTCTAACAAGTCAGGAGACAGTGCCCAACTTTCAACACCATAATCAAATCCATGTATTGAGACTACATAGCTATGCCTGTGTAGCTGACTCTGCACATGGAACCAGTATCATTTCAAATAAAGTTACATTGGAGGTGCTGACTTTCAACATCCTACCCAGTAACCTAAATGTTGTTTCTAGGACCCTATGGCTAGGGAAGCAGTTGGACCTTTGGATGACAAGGATGTCAAAGGTGTGCTAAAAGAGACTAAGGAGATTGTTGAAAAGCTGAATAAATTATTTGCATCTGTCTTCATTAATTTTAAAAGTCAACTACCTTTTGCCTTTTTTTTACTGAACAGAACACACTTTAAAAATGCAAATTACTCTGGAGTTTGAAGTTGTAACTTGCATTGTAGCTTTGATAAACTGAGTGAGTTTTAGCTGGTTTTCAACAGAACTGAAAGCTGAAACTTTCAGCTGAATCTTTTTTCATCTACAAAAACGCCTATCCTTTTTAACCTTGGAAAACTGAAGTTTACACTGAGCTTGTTTTTGTTTTTTTTAAAGTTAAGCCTCCTTTTGAAATCTTAGCTGACTCTCCCACTATCTAGATCTGTATTGTGTGGAAATATGATTTTCTTTTTATCCCTTCTCCAAAACCGGAGTTAGTTTACTATGGGCCCTCAAGCTTTCCTGTTACGGTACAGCTGAAAACTAGGTTTCTATAGACTTTCCAACTCTGTAATTTAGGTCCTAAACTATGTTATTACAGGATTTGGATCCTAGCCTGTAGTGCCCTTACTGTGCCCTTATTAGTCTTACGAGTTGCTTTAATTAAATAATTAAATAAATGGGTATTACTTATCTTCTCATCGCTTGGCAGCTTAATTCACCTTATCAGTTGAGCAGATGTGCTTTGTCAGCTGGGGCTCCCTGCAGCTCATTGATCTGACACCACATATGACATCAGATGTGGGACCAGTAAAGACACCGCTGAGCCAAAATGTGGTGTGTGGTGCCGGCAAAACCCTGTGCCTTTGCAAATGCTGCTGGTCAATTGACTTGTGGTTTCAGAGACAACTCTTTCCTACCTGTACCTGGAGACCTTTTGCTTGAAAGATATTTATTCTACAACTGATCTCCAATACCCACCCTGTTTGTTTGTTTTTTAAAAAGGGATATGACAGAAGGGGGGACATTTATCTTGAGAGACAGTTCCACTGAACTCTTAACATTCACACAGAGATATGATTAAGAGGTGATGTGAAAGCCATCACATGTCTGCAGAGTTGTCAACATAGATAATTTTATACAGTTAGGCCATATTCAGATGTTCCATCCTGTGCAGACATGCAGAGAATGTGGAAGTGGCAGGCACGCCAGGTGTGTGGTGGTGGCAGATGTGCACTTGCTCTCCTCCCTCCACACAATGGGCTAGATTGGGGTAGAAGCTGTGCTTTTTTTTTGTAAGAAATGAGGTACTGGTACTCATACCTTGATAAAAGTGCCATGTCTCCCATGCCCAGCAAAAAAAGAGGTAACAGTACTCCATACTTGCGGGTACCATCACAAAGAAAGCACTGTGTAGAAGAATAAGCTTATTTTGACACCTGCCATAAGATACTCTGCACTGGCTTCTGAAGCAGTTGTGTTAGTAAACTGTTCATAACAGTTTCTTGTTACAGAAAAAACAAAACCTGAACAATGTTTAATAGAGTATTTAATTTCACAGTGGATCTGGTTGTACTGACAACTAGCCTGAAACTCAAACATTCAGCAACCTTTATTATCTGGATAGGCAGAAATAGGATGGAAAGGAAGCAGAGCAAAAAGTGTGATATACAAACATTGTTTGTTATACTTGTAGTTCACCAGGTACAACCTGTGAAATGACTTACTGGACACTAGGTGGTGCTATAGTGTTCATGCACATGTATGTACATGCATTTTCACAAGAGCATGGTGTATCCATCTCCCACTCAGAGATTTATATTCAAAAGATTCTGGGAGAGGGGACTTAAACTTCAAGAACAGCAACTCTCCACATAGGTACACATACAATAAAAATGCACATCCCCGATCTTCATCAATAGCAAAAACAGGGCCAAGGATTTGCCAGCAAATGAGAGACTGAGGCTGGAGACACACTAGCAGCTGCACTGGTTTCAGCACGTCTCCAGTTCTGTTTTCTGAAACTGAGGCACACAACATTAGTCATATTCTGCCCCTTTTTACTCCAAAATCTGGGAAACTGGAGATTGAATGCATTTTACTTTGATGTCAGCTTCACACAAACTTCAAAACTGATTGGCTATCAACCCCATTGTCACTCCAAGGTGTGTCCAATGGATATGATTTGCTGTGGGCTCAGGCAGAAGCGGTGATTAGCCCAACACTTTGCTGTGGGTGGTCTAAAAGGACTGACATCAGCAGTGGGGAAGGGAGATATGTCCAGCTGTGGGCAAATACGTTTCAAACTACAGCCAGATAAAACGGTCTTGCTGCTTTTGAAACAACTACATGTAGCCTATCTCTGGGAAATAAAGGCTGTTGAGTAGACAGTTTGGTGAGGGCATTGAGAATTCAGTTAGAGATTCTAATCTCAACCACCCAACCCACAACTGTTATTCCAATAGGTATCTAATGTTTCTAGGGTTTTCCCTTGTGCTGCTGTATTTTATTCATGATTTCTTTTAAGTATCACATATTATCGGGGGTGATGACATCATCCAGGTAAGATGGCGGCTTAATCCATATCTCCCTTACCTTGACGACAAATGATTTAATTTAAACGCTCTCCAACCAAAAAAAATCACCCTAATGAAAAAAGGGTCTGATAGTCATGATTCAAGGACCTCAACTTGCTCAACAAGGGGATCTTCACTGGTATTTTGAGATGAAGGAACACTACTTGACAGCTGAAGCTGAAATTGACAAGGCTGCATTTGCTATGGTACCAAAGAACCCTAGAGGTGGTAACACTGTGGATGTCGATTTCATGACAGATATACAATACAATAATTTACTTCAGTCATAGACCAGATACATATAAATACAACACATCTAAATTACAGTAAAAAACTGAGAAATTTTAAAATCAAAATAAAAATTTAAAATTCATAGGGCCTTGACCTGAATTTTCCTACAAATAATAGAGGCCACAATATATTTAGCTACTTTAAACGTAACCTGAGGGGAGTAATCTCCCAACAAATAATCAATATGGAAAGATTCTGGTCTACCTGGAACAGAGACTAAAATAGGGAAAATTAGCTGCTGCCTTAAATCATAATAGAAGGGACATCTCAATAAGACATGGACATTGGTTTCAATTTCTCCCTCGCCACAGGGGCACTTTCTTTCGCTGTAAGGAATTTTATTGAACTTGCCCTCCAGAAGTGCAGAGGGAAGAGTGTTCATTCTCACCAAGGTAAAGGCTCTTCGATACTTGGGAAGTGTTAAATCATCTAGATAGGGCATGGGAGAAAAATACCTAGGATTATATCTATGTTTTCTTACTATCATCAAATGATGCTGAAAATCAATATCCTTGATACGTTGACAAATGGTCGCTCGAGCTAAGTCCAAGCCCATTTCTAGGATTATTGACATGGAGAAGCCCAACTTGGCTATTTTATCTAAAATTTGCATTTCCCATGATGATTTAAAATCGTCAACTAAAATAAGAGAAGAAAGACCTTTTGGCTCGAAGATCAATTTTATCCAAGCACTTATTTTAAGAGCCCAAATGCGTGATTCTATAGATTGGAGACCTGTTTCTAACCTTAAGATAAAACTGGGAATATAGGTCAAAATGGCTAAAGTAGCTCTCATGAAAATATTTTGAATGGATTCTAGGGCCGTAAATTGCTCCAAGATGGTAATTTGAGATCCATATAGCAATTGAGGGATAATTTTCGCCAAGAATATTTTAACAACTGAAGGAAAAGATTGACCACCTCGTTGATAAAAGAAAGTCAGTAAGGCCTTCATCGATCTTTTTGCGTTTAGAGCCGCTGCGTTAATCTGCAGTTTAAAGGATCCCGAAGTTTGAAAAGTTAGGCCCAAATATTTAAAACTGTTTACCTGTTCAATTATTTGGCCATTAATACGCCAGAGATGTTTTGTTCTCTTTTTGGAGAAAACTACAACCTTAGTTTTTAAGTAATTTATAGTTAAAAATTCCGATGCACAGAAACAGGCTAAAGCGGATAGTAAGCTGCCACTGTTGCGATTCGTGGCTATTGGGACCCTACTGTTGTTGCTGTGCTATTTGTGCTATTTGGGTGTATGAATGGTTGTATGAATGAGTGTGTGATTGTGTATGGAGTATGAGTTTTTTTATTTATTTTATTTTTATTATGTGCCTGGGGGAGAGGATAGGGTGTTGGGAGGGAGGACCAGAGGGGGCCCCAATCAGCGCAGTGACGGGTAATGGGAGGTATGGCGCTGTGAGGAGGACTTGCCAGTTAAGGGGAACTCGGCCCAGACAACTGGTGGCTGTGCCATGTTCCGGTCCTCCTCACATCCACAGGATTGCTGGTAGTTCTACCAGCCAACTCTCGGATCTCCAGTTGCTGCTCTTTAATGCCAGATCGGTAAATAATAAAACCTCCCTCATCTATGATTTAATCATGGATGAGGCGGCCGATCTGGCATGCATTACCGAAACCTGGGTGAGCGAGCTGGGAGGTATTAATCTCTCCCAGTTGTGCCCACCTGGGTATTCGGTTCAGCATCTGGGTAGATCCGAGAGTCGGGGAGGGGGGATTGCTGTGGTCTATAGAAGTTCCATCTCTCTTGTTAGGCACCCCATCCAAGTGGCTAATGGCCTGGAGTGTCTGCACATTACGTTGGGCCAGCGAGACAGACTGGGAATACTGTTGGTGTACCGTCCACCCTGCTGCCCAACAGCTTCCCTAACTGAGCTGACAGAGGTGGTCTCGGACTTGGTGTTGCGATCTCCCAAACTTTTGGTATTGGGGGATCTCAACATTCATGCCGAGGCCGCCTCTGGAGCGGCTCAGGACTTCATGACCTCCATGAAAGCCATGGGGCTGTCTCAATTTGTTGCTGGCCCGACGCATGTTTCAGGACATACTCTAGACTTGATTTTTGCCACTGGAATGGGGGAAGGTGATCTGGGAGTGAGGAATCTTACATCTATTCCTTTGTCATGGACAGATCATCACCTCCTGAGATTTAGACTCACATCGTCTTCTCCCCTCTGCAAGGGTGGAGGACCAATTAAGATGGTCCGTCCCCGGAGACTAATGAATCCCGAAGGATTTCAGAGGGCTCTGGGGGATTTTCCGGCTGATAAAACTGACGATCATGTCGAAACCCTGGTCACTCTGTGGAATACGGAAATGACCCAGGCAGTTGACACAATCGCCCCGGTGCGCCCTCTCCATTGCAGAGCTCAATTGGCCCCTTGGTTTACCGAGGAGCTAAGAGTGATGAAACAAGAAAGGAGACGGTTGGAGGGTAAATGGAGACGAACTCCTGACGGCTGTAATTATGCACTTGTGAAGGCCTCCACGAAATGCTATGTGAAGGCGGTGAGGATGGCAAAGAAGCAATACTTCGCTACCTCCATTCAATCATCTTGTAACCGCCCAGCGGAACTTTATAAGGTTGTCCGGAGACTTTTACACTCTGGTTCTCCGGACGCAATATTACCATCAATAGCCCGCTGTAATGAGTTTGCGAGGCACTTCCAAGACAAGATCATAAACATCCGTCGGGACCTTGACACCAATATTGTAACAGTTGAATCTAATGAGGTGTCCAGAACACAGTCTTGTCCTTTTTTATTGGATGAGTTTCAGTAGGTACAGCTCGAGGATGTGGACAAGGTGCTTGGACAGATACGGGCGACTACTTCCGCTCTGGACCCTTGCCCCTCGTGGCTAATAAAAGCTAGCAGAAATGGAACGGCCGGCTGGGCCAAGGAGGTAATTAATGCCTCGTTACGAGAGGGAGTGGTCCCACCTTGCCTGAAACAGGCGGTAGTGCGACCGCTCCTAAAAAAGTCCTCCTTGGACCCTGATAACTTTAACAACTATAGGCCGGTAGCAAATGTTCCATTTCTGGGCAAGGTTCTAGAGCGCGTGGTCGCTCGCCAACTCCAGGCCCTCTTGGATGAAACTGATTATCTGGATCTATTTCAATCCGGCTTTCGGCCGGGGTTTGGTACAGAAACAGCCTTGGTCGCCCTGTATGATGACCTCTGTCGGGAGAAATACAGAGGGAGTGTAACTCTGTTGGTTCTCCTTGATCTCTCGGCGGCTTTTGATACCATCGACCATGGTATCCTTCTGGGGCGACTCGCAGAGTTAGGAGTTGGAGGCACTGCTTGGCGGTGGCTGTGCTCCTATCTTGAGAATCGTCTCCAGAAGGTGATGCTTGGGGAACACTACTCGAGTCCCTGGGTGCTCCAGTATGGGGTCCCGCAGGGCTCAGTTCTGTCCCCCATGCTTTTTAATATCTATATGAAGCCACTGGGTGAGGTCATCAGGAGTTATGGAGTGCGTTTCCAGCAATATGCTGATGTTACGCAGCTCTATTTCTCCTTTTCATCTTCTTCAGGTGAGGCTGTTGCTGTACTGAACCGCTGCCTGGCGGCGATAATGGACTGGATGAGAGCAAACAAACTGAAGCTCAATCCTGACAAGACTGAGATGCTGCTAGTTGGGGGGCCCTCTGCTCAGATGGTTGATGTCAGACCTGTCCTAGATGGGGTTACACTCCCCCTAAAGGAACAGGTCCGTAGTTTGGGGATCTTATTAGATCCGCCTCTGTCACTTGAGGCCCAGGTAGCCTCGGTGGCACAAAATGCGTTCTACCAGCTTCGGCTGGTAGCCCAACTACGACCCTATCTGGACAGGGAGAACCTAGCCTCAGTTATTCACGCTCTGGTAACCTCTAGATTGGATTACTGTAATGCTCTCTACGTAGGGTTACCTTTGAAAACGATTCGGAAACTTCAGCTAGTGCAGAATGCTGCGGCCAGAGTTCTTACTGGGACGAAGAAATTCGACCACATAACACCTATTCTGGCCCAACTGCACTGGCTTCCAATATGTTTCCGGGCCAGATTCAAAGTGTTGGTCCTTACCTATAAAGCCCTTAACGGCACTGGACCACAATATCTGATGGAACGCCTCTCCCGCTATGTTCCTACCCGTTCACTCCGCTCGACGTCTAAGGCCCTTCTCCGGGTCTCAACCCATACAGAGGCCCGGAGAACAGTAACAAGATGTAGGGCCTTTTCGGTGGTGGCCCCCGAATTATGGAATGCCCTCCCAGATGAGATACGCCTGGCGCCTTCTCTGTCATCTTTTCGGCGCCAGGTAAAAACCCACCTCTTCACCCAGGCATTTTAAAGTATTTAAGCTTTTAATCTTATTTTTTTTAGTTTTCTTTCACTTTGTTTATATAATGTTTATATTGTCTGCGCAATACACACTTGCTGTATTTTAAATATTGTGGTGTTATCATGTTGTACACCACCCTGGGAGCTGCTAGCTATAGGGCGGTTTAGAAATGCAACTAAATAAATAAATAAAATAATAAATTTAAGCCGATAGGTGTCCTTGACATTAGAGCTATATCATCCGCATACAAGAGTACAAAACGTGGAACACCTGCTAACCTTGGGGGGTGAGACTGAATAGAAGCTAATTTAATTACCACATCATTGATGTAGATATTAAATAAAAAGGGCGCTAGAGGGCATCCCTGTTTAACACCTTTAAAAGTCTAAATAGGGTTTGAAAGGTGACCCATATTAGTACATCTAACTTGGAAAGATGTGTTTTCATAGAGGCCTCTTATCAAAGCTAGCAGACGTCTGTCTATGCCTAAATTATAGAGTTTTTCCCAAAGTCTTGTTCTAGAAACAGAATCAAACGCCATCTTTAAATCTATAAATGCCACATATAAGGCATTTGCTTGTCTAGTAGCGTATTTTGATATCAGATCATGCAATACAAGGGCGTGGTCTGTTGTAGATCGTCCTTTACGGAAGCCAGCTTGTTCTTGTGCTAAAATATCATTTTGTTCTGTCCAGATAATAAGCTTCTTATAAAGATAGGCCGCATAAAGTTTGCTAATTATATTAAGCAAGCTAATAGGCCTATAATTGGCTGGGTCAGAATATGGGCCTTTTTTGTAAATAGGAATTATGATTGCTGATCTCCAGTCATTGGGGATCTGCATTGATGCATCAATATGTGAAAAGAGGGTTGCAAGTACAGGAGCCCACCAGGCTGCATTTGATTTGAATATTTCCGAAGGAATATTATCGGGGCCGGGTGCTTTATTTGGTTTTAACTCGGCAATAAGCTCAACTATTTCATCAGTAGAGACTGGAGGCCAACTTGGAATTTCATTTGGGTGCCAAGAAGGTATAATTTCTGAGCCATGACCTGTCTGGTATAATTTTCCAAAGAAATCTTCCCAGACAGTTGAAGAATAAAACAGTTCGGTTTAACATAGGGCTTTGGCCAATGATGTGCTATAAGATGCCAGAAGGTGGAGGAATTTTTCAGTTTGGAGGTCTGTAACAGACATTGCCAAATATCTCTTTGTTCTAGGGACTTTTTTTTCCTTATTAATTGTTTAAATTGTTTTCTCGCTGTGCAATAGTTCTGTAGAGATTCTGAAGACCGTGTTAATTTATATATTTGGTGAATAGCCATAAGTTGTTTTTTATTTGCTACACATTCTTGGTCAAACCAGGATTTAGATTTGTAAACTAAGCAAGTTGACTTTTGCCTGGAATTAACTGAGAGGGTTGTTTGGAGCATAGATAATAATTGCTGAAAATATTGAAAGAAGTCATCTAACTGAGGAGCAAACACAATTTGGTCCTTAATAAATTGACATTCAGGTGAGTTTAATCTGTTATTTCATTTTCAATTTTAGGAGCCCATTTAATCCTGCCTGGCCGTATAGTCATGTCTTCAGTTATGAAAGTTTGTCATCTTAAATGTAAGGAATACTCATCAAAGCAGAGAACAGTGGTTAATGAAGAATGGTCACTTTCTGATCGGTTTATAACTTTACAATTTGCGACCTGCTGAAATAATTCAAGAGAAACAAATATTAAGTCGATCATGGACGCTCCTCTAGGCAATAGGAAGGTTTCAAATCACCTTTCAAATCACCATTGGTGCGTCCATTTAAGAGTATTAAATTTAACTTGACCGCTAGCTGCATTAAGAAAAGCCCTGCATAGTTCATGCCATTATCTTGTGATTGTCTGGGAGGAATATTGGGCATGAGATCTGGAGGGCATGTTACCATTTGGTATTTATTGTATAAAGATTCATCCGATGATCCCACTCTTGCGTTAAAATCGCCAGCTAGGATAATCAGAGATTCAAGATGGGAAAAAGATAAATTGGCTATATAGTTCTCAAGTAGCTCAATTTTCTTTGTGGCAGTGTTCCTGTCGCGGCTGGGGGGGTAAATAAACATTAATCAATAATAATGAGGAATGAGTGAACTTTAAAATTAATGCAACTGCCAAGTCGGGTAACGGGTCTGTCTTAATGGTTACAGCCTTTGTTGTTGTAGTTATAAGTATGCAAATGCCACCTTTCGGGCGGCGGCCCTTTATACTAGGGGTAGCATCCATATGATATGTTGAATAACCGTCTAAAGTCAGATCACCTTCTAACCAAGTTTCCTGTAAAAAAATAATATATTGAGTTAAAAATTTCTTAATACTAAGGTCATTAACCTTAGATTTCCAACCCGCCACATTCCAAGAAACAAACTTCAATTGGGAAGAGTTAAAAAGAGATCTTTGACAGATGGCCAAAGAATGATTGCAATTTGTTTCATCGTTTTTCTCAAGTCGTTGACGGAGATCAAAGCTCGTCTTTCGTTGTAATAAGTAACTAAGGGGTATCAAAAGATTAGTACTATTAGATTGTGAAGGGACTAGGGGTGTTTGATAAGAGGAACCCTTTAGCTGGCTTCTAACGGGAATATCGGAGTCAGTTTTATATAAATCTATTGTCAAAGGGTTAGATAAATCCCATGGATCGACAGTGATTGACCTGTCCAATAATAACTCATTAGTGTCCGAGATCTTCGCATGACAGAAATACTCTTGAAATTCAGGTCAGATACGGCAGCAGACTGGGAAGCTACATTAGAATGAAAATACAACCATTGCTTGTTGAAAAGATACCCAGTTAACAAAACTTCAACTACTGCCATGGTTGCTAAAGATATCGGTCTCAAAAACACAGCCACTATGAAAGCACTGTCTCAGGAGCAACAGGATATACGATGACATATGGTGGATTATGGAAATTGAGGTCGTAAAAAAATATTAGGGTGAGAGGAGCTCCAGAAGAAAGGAATAAAACTAATGTAACAGAAAACTTTCTAAGTTGGTTCGACATCTTTTTGCCAGACGTGAATGTGTCATAACATGATTTTGAAAGAGTACATAGAACTCTATCCCCAAAGCTGAAAGACCCAGAGATATAATAGCACACTTCACGAGTTATCCTTTAAAAGAAGAGATTATGCAAAGACTTTGAAAAATAGACAAAATTGAATGGGGAGGAGCCACTGTGTTTATATTCCAAGACCTGAGTCAGGATACCCTAAAAAGACAACGTGAGTTCAGACCATTCACAGAAGTGATTGCTAAAGCAGGAATCTGATATGAATGGGCTTCCCCTTCAAGCTGCTTGTCAGCTTTGATAATATTACCCACTCACATCTAAAGAAGCAAAAGATCTATTGTCCCGACTTGGAATCAAAACTAAAAGCCCCGATCGCTCCAGAAGCAATAGCAAAGCCTCTATTGGAGAAGAAGAGATTGGTGGCTGGCAAGTCATCCATCGTAGAATTTCAAGTCGTGATCAGCCTCATAATGACAGTTTTACAAAGATAACACGTCTGGAAAACCTTGACTTTTTAAAGTTAAACTTAGCAACAAAATGGTGATTTGCTAGCAACATTGTTAAATGAAATGCTCCTATTAACACTGTTGGAGACACAGAAAAATTGTTTTTTTTCAATTGTTCATATCAGTCGGCTAGGAAAGGGGGAGGGATATAAATTCATCCCCAAGTTAGCCTTATCATGCAACACGTGGACTCCAGTTGAAACGTGGGGTCTGAGAGTAACGGCGCTTGTTTTTTGGCATGATTGTTTGTTACTGTTTGGAGGGCTGGGGGAGGAAAGGGTGGTTTCGGTTGGGAATTAGGGGGAGAGACATGGAACAGGCTGCTTATATAGAACAGTATGGAGGCATTTTTCAAATTTCCTCATGGAGGCACTGCATTACAAAGAGATTCATTACTATAATAGAATTACATAGCGATCTACCTTTGTGCATTAATGACTGATTTAACTATTCTGTCTTGGAATATTAATAGATTAGGTTCAGTAGTTGAAAGAAGAAGGGTGCTGGGGTTGTTGAAGAAAAATAATCCAGACCTAGTTTGCATCCAAGAAACCCATGAAAAGAAATTTATTCTACCAGACCTCAATGGCATATGGTTTTCAGCTCCTTGAACTTCACACTCCATGGGGGTGGCTATATGGCTGGCACACAAAATAGGCTTCCAAGTTCATAGAATCCTTAAAGACATAAATGGACGCTTTATCTTCATTAAGGGGAAGGTGGATGATCAAATATATACAATAGCCTCTATATACGCTCATCAGTTACAATTTCTGCATAGCACCATTCATAAATTAACGACTTTTGCAGAGGGGAAAATAATTGTTGAGGGAGATTTAAATATGATTATTAATGCCCAATTAGATAAGAAAAAAGGAGTACATAATACAAGTGCTATGATCCCCAACTCAGGACTATCCATTTTGTACAAAAAAACAGATTAATCAACTCATGGAGACTAAAACATCCTAATCAACTTGATTTTACATTTAATTCTTTAAGGCATCATACATATTCCAGAATTGATTATATTCTAATTAATCATGAATTAATCTCAGCTCTTCAGTTAGCAAATATTGATTCCATAATTATATCAGATCACACCCCTATTTTAATAAAATTGATTTCTCAAGCAAAAACCAGACATCCATTTACATAAAAATAAAATCCAATCTTGCTGCAAAACACACTAATAACTGATACACTCAAAACCAAAATAACTGAATTTTTAGCAACTGATGATTCAGGAGTCCATACTCCCACAGTAATATGGGAAACATTAAAAGTGGTAACAAGAGGAGTTTTAATAAGTGACTATAGTAGGATTAAAAAATTAAGAGAATAAGCACGCATATAATTGTTACAGGAAATTCATCAATTGGAACCAATTCATAAAAATATAGGTGATAAAAATTCATTTACACAATTAGTTAAAAAGACGATGGAACTAAACTCCCTGGACACTACAGCAAACTCCTCTTCGTTACAATTCTTTTTTTTTTTTACAATAATTTTTATTCAAATTTTCATAAAACATACAGAACAAAATCATAAAACATTCAAAGACAAAAAACAAAACAAAACAAAAATAATTAAACAAAAAAAATAAAATATTGACTTCCCATTTCTCACAGATCAAATCAGTTATAGGTCTACAATATATAACAATCCTGTCTCTTAAATCATATTATAAAATCACTTTCCTCCAGTAGTTATCTTAATTAATCATCAAATCTCATAAACATTACTTTATTCTTTCCACAAAAAGTCAAAGAGAGGTTTCAATTCTTTAAGAAATATATCTATCAATTTTTCTCCAAATAAACATGTCAATTAATCCATCTCGTTAATAATTATAATAATCTTATTGTCATAACCATAGTCCAAATAAACATTTCGATTAATCCATCTCATCAAAATCTGTTAGGTTCAATAATTTCAATAGCCATTATTCCATTATCCCTATTAGTTCCATCTTCCATCTTCAATAGTCCTGTTAAGTCCAGTAATTTCAGTGTCCAATCTTCCATTATCAGTATTCCATAATAATCTTGCTGTCGTAGCCATAGTCATATAATAAGAGTCTGATGGGAATTTCCTCTATCCCAAATATTTTCTTGCCATCCATTCTGAATAAGTTGCTGAAATACTGTTGTAAAGTCATATCTCTGTTCTTCTTTTTTACAAAATGCACTGGCTCATCTCTTGAGAGTTTTTCCATTGTCACATGGCTGCAGTTAATTCCATAGATTTTCTCTATATCAAACTCCATCACGTCATTCCAGTCCAAAAGATTATCCAAGCCATTGATAACTTTATCTCTAATATCTTCATTAATTTCTTCAGAGATAACGTTAAATTCCAAACAGTAGACTTTATTTCTAAAATCCATAAACTCCAGATCTTTTTCCAATTCCACATTTGTTCCACTCTCCAGGGCTTGTATCTTCCCTTTATTTTTTCTTTTCTCATCTCTGATCTCATTCTCCTCTCTCACAGGATCCCCTATTTCTTTAAGCTCCTGCGTCATTTTGCTCAGTTCAATTTTCAGCTCCTTACTACCCTGTCGCAGGGTTTGTTTCGTTATCTCAATCTCATCCATTATTTTCTGAAACATAGTTACTTCCAGATTCTCAGCCACTTTCTTGATTGCCATTTTTAAAACCACGAAAACAAAGCAAAACAAAAATAAAGAAGAACCACTTCTTATTTCAGCAACAATTGGGTTAATATTCCAGGCTTGATGACATCACAGTATAAACAGAGCAGCCTGCCTTATCTCTCTATGTTCAAGAATGCAAAACAAGTTTAGTTCCCAGCATCAAAACAGCTAGTGGCGTCGTGAAGAAGCAGATTCGTCAAAATAAAATAGACCAAAAAGAGAATAGTCCCAGACAATATAATATTCCTCGGAATAGAAATCAGGAATAGAAATCCCTCTTCTGTTTATATCTTTAGAATGCACTTCCAGGACAGCTTTTTGCGACAGAGACAGAGATAAGCTGTTAATTTCGTGAATAACAGAGAAGAGTTATAGCTCACCCAGAAGTTGTCCAAAGCCGATCAATCTGACAAATCTCCTTTGGCTGCAACAATTTAAACCAAGTAAAAAAAATAATAGAAAGAAGGGTGCTTGCCTGTTAGTCCGTTCTCTCTTTAAAGAAAAGATAAACGTATCGCTTAAACAGATAGAGCTTGTTCGGAAGTCCGTCCGGCATTGTTGGCTGGACCTTATCTCATAAATTAATGAAATCCAGTCCTCCCAACAAAAACAGGCTTTTGAGGTTGATCTCTACATTTCTCCCTGCCCGGGAGAAATTTCATCAGTCAAAAAAAAAAAGTTCTGACTGATTTATATCTGAAAAAGCTTCTTCTGAGGCGGGAGCCCGTCTCAAAAGCAGGCATAAGCGAAGTCACCCTTCCCGGAAGTCCCTCTTCGTTACAATTCTTAAACTAAACTTATTATGAATTTGGTGACAAAAACTCAAAATTATTAGCTAATAAATTATGAAGAAAAGTGAAAACAAAAATAACAAAGCTAAAAAGTGGACAACGTAATATATATTTACAAGCATTTAAATTTTTTTACAGTGCCTTATATTCCTCCCAATCCCCCACTACACAGAAAATCCAAGATTACGTTGAAAAAGCAGGAATCAAGAAACTCACCACTAAGCATAGTAACTACCTGATTCGTCCTATATCCCTGGAAGATATAAAAAAGTCAGTATCAAAACTGAAACTGTTTAAAGTTCCAGGGCTAGATGGGTTTAATGGAGCCTTTTATAAAAAATCCAAGATCTTTTGCTACCTATATTACATAAACTATTTAATGATGTCATGCAAAAAGGCCAAATACCAGACACATGGAAACTAACTTGACTAATTGTCCTTCCAAAGCCTAACAAAGATTAATAGTTAAATCCTATAGACCCATCTCATTAAATAACATAGATGCTAAGCTATTCACAAATATTTAAGCAGAACGTCTTTCAAATCTTGCACCAAAATATATACATTTAGATCAGACAGGATTTATCAAAACAAGATCAATAGCTGACCCTTAATTACTTAATTTACACTTTACTAAACAAAGAAAGAGTCAATTGGCCTTGGTCTCTCATGATGCAACCAAGGCCTTTGACAAATTGGAATGGTATTTTCTTTTTAATTTATTAAAATTTATGAATACAAATAATACATTTATCCAAGTCCTTCAGAATCTTTACAAGGGGGGGAGCATGCATACTGTTTAATGATATTGATTGAGACAACTTTTCTATAAACAGGGGCACTAAACAAGGATGCCCATTGTCCCCAATTCTCTTTGCAGTGGGCATGGAACCATTAGCAAATGTGCTATGCAACTCCACAGGTATTAAAGAAATTCAAATGGAGGGAAAACCACATTTAGTTAATTTTTTTGCTGATGTCATAGCATTGATGATTTCAAACTTAAATGAAACTATGCCAGCATTAATAACTATAATTAAAAATTATGGTGAGGTTGCAGGATTTGAATAAATTTTCTGAAATCAGAAATGCGTTGTTTTAATCTTGCTACTAACCAACAACTTGAAAAAATGAGCTTACTAAATTAAAAATCAGCAATAAATCTTTTAAATATTTAGGAGCTGAAATTCCTAAAAATTTGGACCATTTAAAGAAGTTGAATGGTTGCACCACTAATCAGATATATAACTCCAAAATTTAAAGAATGGGAACAATATTCACTTTCTTGGCTTGGTAATATCGCTGCTATCAAAATGGCAATCCTGCCAAAATTTAACTTTTTATTCCAGACTATAATTATACTTATTCAAAAGGACAAACTACAAAAATGGCAAAAACATTATTAACAACTTCATATACTTGGGGAAAAGACCAAGACTATCAAGTTTAATGCTATACAAATCAATAAAACAAGGAGGGTTGGAAATTCCTAATTTAACGTATTATAATGACGCATCACATATTAAAAATGTCTTTCCAATACTGCAAGGTGACACAAAAAGGACATGGGATGAAATAGAAACATCTGGAAATTCCTTGCTGTACTTGAGAGGATTGCCATATGTTCTTAATGTTCCTCAAAAATTAAATGCTATACACAATCTGTTTAGGAAACACAATCTACGTATTTGGAACAAATGGTCTAAAAATTATTATCACCAATATTGCTGTACTAAAGAACGATAAGGAGATTGCAGAGAAGCTAAATGAATTTTTTGCATCTGTCTTCACAGTGGAAGATATAAGGCAGATCCCTGAACCTGAACTAGCATTTGCAGGAAGGGATTCGGAGGAACTGAGACAAATAGTAGTAATGAGAGAGGAAGTTCTAGGCTTAATAGACAACATAAAAACTGACAAATCACCACGCCTGGATGGCATCCACCCGAGAGTTCTCAAAGAACTCAAATGTGAAATTGCTGATCTGCTAACTAAAATATGTAACTTGTCCCTCAGGTCCTCCTCCGTGCCTGAGGACTGGAAAGTTTATATCCCTGGATATAAACTATATCGGAAGGACAGGGAAGAACGTATTGGTGGCGGTGTTGCTCTATACATGAAAGAAGGCATTGAATCCAGCAAGCTCGAAACCCCAAAAGAGGCAGACTCCTCCACAGAATCGTTGTGGGTGGTGATACCATGCCCCAGGAGGGACTTAATACTGGGAACGATCTATCGTCCCCCTGATCAAAATGCTCAGGGAGACCTTGAGATGAGATATGAAATTGAGGAAGCATCCAAACTAGGAAATGTGGTAGTAATGGGTGACTTCAACTACCTGGACATAGACTGGCCGCATATGTGTTCCAGTTATGACAAAGAAGCAAAATTTCTAGATATTCTAAATGACTATTCCCTAGACCAGTTGGTCATGGGACCGACCACAGGGACGGTAACCCTGGACTTAATCCTCAGTGGGGACTGGGACCTGGTGCAAGATGTAAGTGTTGTTGAACTGATTGGGAGCAGTGACCATAGTGCTATTAAATTAAACATACATGTAACTGGCCAATTGCCAAGAAAATCCAACACGGTCACATTTGACTTCAAAAGAGGAAACTTCACAAAAATGAGAGGATTGGTAAAAAGAAAGCTGAAAAACAAAGTCCAGAGGGTCACATCACTCGAAAATGCTTGGAAGTTGTTTAAAAACACTATATTAGAAGCTCAACTGGAGTGCATACCACAGATCAGAAAAGGTACTGCCAGGGCCAAGAAGATGCCAGCATGGTTAACGAGCAAAGTCAAGGAAGCTCTTAGGCAAAAAGTCTTCCTTCAGAAAATGGAAGTCTTGTCCGAATGAAGAAAATAAAAAAGAACATAAACTCTGGCAAAAGAAATGCAAGAAGACAATAAGGGATGCTAAAAAAGAATTTGAGGAGCACATTGCTAAGAACATAACAACCAACAACAAAAAATTCTATAAATACATTCAAAGCAGGAGACCATCTAGGGAGGCGATTGGACCCTTGGATGATAAGGGAGTCAAAGGTGTACTAAAGAACGATAAGGAGATTGCAGAGAAGCTAAATGCATTATTTGCATCTGTTTTCACAGTGGAAGATATAGGGCAGATCCCTGAACCTGAACTAACATTTGCAGGAAGGGATTCTGAGGAACTGAGACAAATTGTGGTAACGAGAGAGGAAGTTCTAGGTTTAATGGACAATATAAAAACTGACAAATCACCGGGCCCGGATGGCATCCACCCGAGAGTTCTCAAAGAACTCAAAGGTGAAATTGCTGATCTGCTAACTAAAATATGTAACTTGTCCCTCGGGTCCTCCTCCGTGCCTGAGGACTGGAAAGTGGCAAATGTAACGCCAATATTCAAAAAGGGATCCAGGGGGGATCCCAGAAATTACCGGCCAGTTAGCTTGACTTCTGTCCCTGGAAAACTGGTAGAAAGTATTATTAAAGCTAGATTAACTAAGTACATAGAAGAACAAGCCTTGCTGAAGCAGAGCCAGCATGGCTTCTGCAGGGGAAAGTCCTGTCTCAGTAACCTATTCAAATTCTTTGAGAGTGTCAACAAGCATATAGATAGAGGTGATCCAGTGGACATAGTGTACTTAGACTTTCAAAAAGCGTTTGACAAGGTACCTCACCAAAGACTTCTGAGGAAGCTTAGCAGTCATGGAATAAGAAGAGAGGTCCTCTTGTGGATAAGGAATTGGTTAAGAAGCAGAAAGCAGAGAGTAGGAATAAACGGACAGTTCTCCCAATGGAGGGCTGTAGAAAGTGGAGTCCCTCAAGGATCGGTATTGGGACCTGTACTTTTCAACTTGTTCATTAATGACCTAGAATTAGGAGTGAGCAGTGAAGTGGCCAAGTTTGCTGACGACACGAAATTGTTCAGGGTTGTTAAAACAAAAAGGGATTGCGAAGAGCTCCAAAAAGACCTCTCCAAACTGAGTGAATGGGCGGAAAAATGGCAAATGCAATTCAATATAAACAAGTGTAAAATTATGCATATTGGAGCAAAAAATCTGAATTTCACATATACGCTCATGGGGTCTGAACTGGCGGTGACCGACCAGGAGAGAGACCTCCGGGTTGTAGTGGACAGCACAATGAAAATGTCAACCCAGTGTGTGGCAGCTGTGAAAAAGGCAGATTCCATGCTAGCGATAATTAGGAAAGGTATTGAAAATAAAACAGCCGATATCATAATGCCGTTGTATAAATCTATGGTGTGGCTGCACTTGGAATATTGTGTACAGTTCTGGTCACCTCATCTCAAAAAGGATATTATAGAGTTATAAAATTATGCATGGCATTGAGAAAGTGGATAGAGAAAAGTTCTTCTCCCTCTCTCATAATACTAGAACTCGTGGACATTCAAAGAAGCTGAATGTTGGAAGATTCAGGACAGACAAAAGGAAGTACTTCTTTACCCAGCACATAGTTAAACTATGGAATTTGCTCCCACAAGATGCAGTAATGTCCACCAGCTTGGACGGCTTTAAAAGAAGATTAGACAAATTCATGGAGGACAGGGCTATCAATGGCTACTAGCCGTGATAGCTGTGCTCTGCCACCCTAGTCAGAGGCAGCATGCTTCTGAAAACCAGTTGCCGGAAGCCTCAGGAGGGGAGAGTGTTCTTGCACTCGGGTCCTGCTTGCGGGCTTCCCCCAGGCACCTGGTTGGCCACTGTGAGAACAGGATGCTGGACTAGATGGGCCACTGGCCTGATCCAGCAGGCTCTTCTTATGTTCTTATGTTCTTAGAGTTGGAAAAGGTTCAGAAGAGGGCAACCAGAATGATCAAGGGGATGGAGTGACTCCCTTATGAGGAAAGGTTGCAGCATTTGGGGCTTTTTAGTTTAGAGAAAAGGCGGGTCAGAGGAGACATGATAGAAGTGTATAAAATTATGCGTGGCATTGAGAAAGTGGATAGAGAAAAGTTCTTCTCCCTCTCTCATAATACTAGAACTCGTGGACATTCAAAGAAGCTGAATGTTGGAAGATTCAGGACAGACAAAAGGAAGTACTTCTTTACCCAGCACATAGTTAAACTATGGAATTTGCTCCCACAAGATGCAGTAATGGACACCAGCTTGGACGGCTTTAAAAGAAGATTAGACAAATTCATGGAGGACAGGGCTATCAATGGCTACTAGCCGTGATAGCTGTGCTCTGCCACCCTAGTCAGAGGCAGCATGCTTCTGAAAACCAGTTGCTGGAAGCCTCAGGAGGGGAGAGTGTTCTTGCACTCGGGTCCTGCTTGCGGGCTTCCCCCAGGCACCTGGTTGGCCACTGTGAGAACAGGATGCTGGACTAGATGGGCCACTGGCCTGATCCAGCAGGCTCTTCTTATGTTCTTATGTTCTTAGAGTTGGAAAAGGTTCAGAAGAGGGCAACCAGAATGATCAAGGGGATGGAGTGACTCCCTTATGAGGAAAGGTTGCAGCATTTGGGGCTTTTTAGTTTAGAGAAAAGGCGGGTCAGAGGAGACATGATAGAAGTGTATAAAATTATGCGTGGCATTGAGAAAGTGGATAGAGAAAAGTTCTTCTCCCTCTCTCATAATACTAGAACTCGTGGACATTCAAAGAAGCTGAATGTTGGAAGATTCAGGACAGACAAAAGGAAGTACTTCTTTACCCAGCACATAGTTAAACTATGGAATTTGCTCCCACAAGATGCAGTAATGGACACCAGCTTGGACGGCTTTAAAAGAAGATTAGACAAATTCATGGAGGACAGGGCTATCAATGGCTACTAGCCGTGATAGCTGTGCTCTGCCACCCTAGTCAGAGGCAGCATGCTTCTGAAAACCAGTTGCCGGAAGCCTCAGGAGGGGAGAGTGTTCTTGCACTTGGGTCCTGCTTGCAGGCTTCCCCCAGGCACCTGGTTGGCCACTGTGAGAACAGGATGCTGGACTAGATGGGCCACTGGCCTGATCCAGCAGGCTCTTCTTATGTTCTTATCCTGTAGCGTAGATATAACTTTCAGGCTACACAACATAAGCAGCAAAAGAATATGATAGGCCTTGCAGCCCTGTAGCTAGCTTTCCTTGTTAGGTGGGGCAGCCACATTTCAAGGTAAGGCATTTGGGATGGGGATGCACGTAGTGCCAGCCAATTCCCCCCACCCTCACTGGTGGAGAGGATGTGAGGGCCAGGTCAGGGGAACGGAAAGGCAATGATCTTCCCCCTCACTCTTCCTCTTCCATGCAGTGGGTGTTTTCACTTACATGAATGACGTTTAATCTGTTGAACTGTGTCATGATTTTTTGTGAGATTCCCCGGAATACCAGATTCAAAAGCTTACTTTCCCTATAGTTACAGTCCTCTTTCACCTATGGTCTGTCCCCTGTTCTCATTCTTTATGAATTGAACTACTTTGGCAATGACAGTAAGCTCCTGAGCTTGGCTTTGATGCTGGATTAGGTATCTCAGTTGTCCATACTACAAGTTTAGGGAAGGACAGAGAGAAAACAAATACTATAGAGTGTGTTTGTCTACTCCTCCTTTAGGGTTCCTCCTTCCAGTCTTGTTCCTGACCTTGATATTTTCCTTCCTACTGGCCAATTAAGGGGAAACATTTTAACTGGCTGCTGTATAAAGTACAAACTAAACAACTGAAAACTAATTGTGGAAAGTAATTAAATTTCTATCATTGGTTGCTGGGTTTATTTTTCTGTCCAGAAATCCTGAGAAAACCTCATGCTGAGCTGCATATATTGGGAAAGTAAGAAATTAGGCGTTAGTTACAGCCTAGGTTGCTAGCCAGCCAGCTAACTGTAGTTTGCACAGCAGTGTTTCTATACCTCTGAGGCTGTTTTCATCCTTTGCCATCAAGTACTCAAGAAAAAGGGGGGAAATAGCCACTATTATCATAAGTACAGTGAAGAGAACTTTAAAAGAGTAAAGAGTAACTTATATATTTTATTTATTTATTATTTGATTTATATCCTGCCTTTCCTCCCAGTAGGAGCCCAGGGCAGCAAGCAAAAGCAGTAAAAACACTTTAAAACATAATAAAAACAGACTTTAAAATATATTAAAACAAAACATCTTCAAAAGCATTCTTAAAAATGTTTTAAAAACATATTTTAAAAAGGTGTAAAAACATATATATATTTTTAAAAAGCTCTAAAAACATATTAAAAGCAATTCCAACACAGTCACAGACTGGGATAAGGTCTCAACTTAAAAAGCTTGTTGAAAGAGGAAGGTCTTCAGTAGGCGCCAAAAAGGTAACAGAGATGGCACCTGTCTAATATTTAAAGGGAGGAAATTCCAAAGGGTAGGTGCTACTACACTAAAGGCCCGTTTCCTATGTTGTGCAAAACAGACCTCCTGATAAGATGGTATCTGCAGGAGGCCCTCACCTGCAGAGCACAGTGATCAACTGGGTATACTGTATAAGGGATAAGACAGTCTTTCAGTATCCTGGTCAGGGCCGGTTCCAAAGGGCAGCCAGGTTGGGCACTGGCCCGAGGGCCCTGCAGCTGTAGGAGCCCCTCCGCTCCCCTTCCGCGATCCCGCGGATCGCAAGACGAACTTCCGAGCCTCCCGCCTTCCCCCTCGCTTCACCTACCTTTCTCTGCTGTTCGCACAGGGTTGCCATCAATAAAGATGGCGGCCGAGGTTTCCGTAAGGGACTGAAGCCTCTGCCGCCATCTTGGTTGATGGCAGCAATGCGCGCACTGCATGCCATCAACCAAGATGGCGGCAAAGGCTTCAGTCCCTTACAGAAACCTTGGCTGCCATCTTTATTGATGACAACCCTGCGCGAACAGCAGAGAAAGGTAGGTGAAGCGCTGGGAATGGCGGGGGATGGCGGGCGGTTCGGAAGCTCGTCTTGCAATCTGCGGGATCGCGGAAGGAAAGCAGAGGGGCCTGGGGCAGGCTAATGCCCAAGGGCCCCGTATTCCTGGAGCCGGCCCTGATCCTGGTCCCAAGCTGTATAGGGCTTTGTACACCAAAACTAGATTAGATAACTTAGGACAGATATTTTTTCAGATCACTTTATGTCTTTATTTCACCCTTTAGCAGTAAGCACTCAGTATTGCTCTACTCATCATCATAATTGCAGAATAAACAAACTCTTACTACTTACTGCAGGCAAATAAACATATTGCTGGCTAGATAGAAAATACTACTGAAAATGAAAATGAAAGCAAAGTGCAAAAGGTGGAGTCTAACTCTAGCCCATAATTATTGTTGTTGTTATGTGCTATGTGTCGTTACGACTTATGGTGACCCTATGAATCAGCAACCTCCAATATCATCTGTTATAAACCACCCTGTTCAGATCTTGTAAGCTCAGTTCTGTGGCTTCCTTTATGGAATCAATCCATCTCTTGTTTGCCCTTCCTCTTTTTCTACTCCCTTCTGTTTTTCCCAGCATTATTGTCTTTTCTAGTGAATCAGGTCTTCTCATGATGTGTCCAAAGTATGATAACCTCAGTTTCATCATTTTAGCTTCTAATGATAGGTCTGGTTTAATTTGTTCTAGTACCCAATTATTTGTCTTTTTTGCAGTCCATGGTATCTGCAAAGCTCTCCTCTACATTTCAAATTAGATTATTTTTCTCTTATCCACTTTTTTCACTGTCCAGCTTTCACATCCATACACAGAGATTGGGATTGCCATGGTCTGAATGATCCTGGCATAAGTGTTCAGTGATACATCTTAAAAGTGGGGTATAAAATGTAAATAAATCAATAAAACAGTTCCATCTCTGAAACCAGATTCGCTTCTAGGCAACCTTCTGAAGGCCACATGCCGCTGGTGAGCAGGGACAGAAGCCAACGTGGGTGAGCAACAAATGTTAATGTTTACCTTTGTACAGTAGGCTCGTTTCTACACACAGTCCTCTCTAGTATACGCCATCCAGGAAAGCATGACACATCGAGTTCAAGAATACATGCCAGCCAGGCAAAAACACTTAAGGAGAGTACAAAGCAGGGTTGGTAAGGACTGTGGCCTGGGGAGAGTCAAGAGGGCCAGACAGAGAGGCCAAGAGGGCCACCTTTGGCTCCTGGGCCTGAGGTCCCCCATGCCTAAGCTAAGAAGGTTAAGTGTAACCCTTAATACCTTTTGATCTCCCACTGCATAGCATCACATCAGCATTTCTTCCAGCCTATTTTAAGAACATAAGAACATAAGAAGAGCCTGCTGGATCAGGCCAGTGGCCCATCTAGTCCAGCATCCTGTTCTCACAGTGGCCAACCAGGTGCCTGGGGGAAGCCCGCAAGCAGGACCCGAGTGCAAGAACACTCTCCCCTCCTGAGGCTTCCAGCAACTGGTTTTCAGAAGCATGCTGCCTCTGACTAGGGTGGCAGAGCACAGCCATCACAGCTAGTAGCCACTGATAGCCCTGTCCTCCATGAATTTGTCTAATCTTCTTTTAAAGCCATCCAAGCTGGTGTCCATTACTGCATCTTGTGGGAGCAAATTCCATAGTTTAACTATGCGCTGAGTAAAGAAGTACTTCCTTTTGTCTGTCCTGAATCTTCCAAATTTTAAATTTTAAATTAGTTGTCCAGGTGCCAAGGAACATGGGATTTCCAAGTCTACCACACATGAACTGGTGGATAAGGACGATTAGCCAGGCAAGAGATTTCCATTTTGGCATTCAAGAAGATTTGGCAGGTGCCAGAACTCCATGAGGTACAGGAGCCAAATGTGAGGTCCAAAACAGACAGAGGTCCAGTTCCAGCTCAGAGGACCCAGAGACTGGCACATGATCATAAGCCATGCAGGTATCAAAATTCCCTGCAGCAAAATCAGGGAGCAGGACAAGAAACTGTAGGTGGAGTCAGTAACAATAATCTCCCCCCCTTCTGTCAGCAGGAACCTCTACTGATCCAAGGCCCTTCTGCGAATGGAAGGACCAAGCTGGAACCAAGCTGTTGTGTTTGTTTTCTACCCAGCATTTATGAAGGGTAGAATCTGACTCACTGCTTATTGATCTGATGCATTTTGTTTCCTTATGTTGCATTCATAACACTCTCTATCAAGACTCTTAACATTAGTCTATCAAGAATTGCACCCACACTGTTTTTTCTATGTAGCTGTATGGTTTCTTACTGCAGATTGGCTGCCAGCTCATCCAACATATAAAAAATCCCTAGATTTTCGTGCCCAATAAATGGAAACCAGTGAAATCGCCAGCCTCCTTTCCAATTGTTGACAGCTGGACTCTCCTCACACCACACCTGTGCTCCTCAGAACAGGTGCCCTCACTCTTTGATGTTCATGAAAAGGCTACATAACCTGTTGAAATAAATTTCCTCAGGATGACTGAGTAATGTGAAGAGAGAGAATGAGAATGCCAAGCTGGATGTGTGGGTTTTGGATGACTGTGGTGAGAGAGCAATCAGACACTTTGTAAGGCCAAAAAGAGAAACAAACAGATTTGGGCCTCTGTGAGCCCTACCAAGAGCGTTAGATAGGCATAAAAAGCAAGTTCTTTAAAACGTTGTATGGCAATTTGTTAGTTGTGTAACTCTATGTTCAACGTAATTGAATATCATGCTTGTTTTTTTAAAAAAAAACAAGGTTCTGTTTGTTGCTTTCAAAACTGTTTGTAGATATATAATATATATAAAACAAAACAATACAAATGTGTAATTAAAATCAATAAAGTGGTAGCAAGAGAGTAAAAGTTAGAAACAACCACAATAGAAGCTGTTCCTCTACCCACCTCTTTAGTGGTTGACGTCACTCACCTTCCTCTCCCATGTGCAAGAGCGACTTTAATTTACTCTGCAACAGATGGAGGGTCTGGGTGAGTAATGGGATTAGGAAAAAAAATGGAACAGGAGACACAGCAATGGCAACCTTTCTCACTGCATCAAAACAGTTAAAGATAGTGGTGAGTGGAACCTCACTTATTAGTTTTTGGGTTCATTCTCATGAATGCTGAAAAACACCTTGGGTGATTTTCCAGCATTTGTTGTCACGTATTTGCATTGTTTCAATAATCTTCAGCACTGCCCACCCCAGCTGCTATTTCTCCATCTTTTCCTTCTTTGCCCTTGCTGTCCTTGGCCTCATTTGTCCTCGCTACTGAATATTCTGAGTAGCCTATGTGTTTTAGTTTACAGGCATCTGTGACATCAGCCATAGCATTGTGATCTCATTGACACAATTGTGTGGGCTATAAACCATCTGATTAATTGGCCATGAGGGCAAGTGAGGTTGAAGATAGTGAGACCAAAATGGAATTCAAAGGACCCTAGGAAACAACTGCCACCAGGGGAAACCAAAGGGCGCCAATACTACAAATGTTTGATAAGATTAGTAGGGTAAGAAGGGTTTTGTTTTTTGTTTTAGTTTGGCTGCATTCAATATGCTAATTTTAAAGCGATTATCAAAATTAATGAATATTTGGCACACCTTAAAAGGTAGGTTCTGCAGGCTTCAGTCAGGCAAGCCTAACTTAAAGTCCTTTCTAAAGCCTACAGAAGAAGCTAGTTTTGCCAACTTTAACAAGGCCTGTGTGGTAACCCACACAGTTAGGGGTTAGGCTTCAACATCTCCCACAAGTCTTAACTTGTTTTTCTTTAATTCTCTGGCTTCACTAATTATAATGAATGAAATGTACCAGTGAGGACTAAAATGTGCTACATGTATTTCAATAACTAATCACAGCGTGGAAGGACCCCACATTAGCTCAAGCCATATAGCTCCCATGGCGACTACATATTAAAGGCCTGCGGGGCTGTTCACCCTTACATTTCCATTTCCTAGCTTCTATTGTGGGGTGGGGTGGGGTGGGGTGGGGTGGGGGCGCGGGGGCGGGTTCTTCTCCACACTTTCAGTGCTACCTCCATGCACTTTTAAGGTGTAAATATAGTTATGGATGCAATAAAAGTTATGTGCAAATGTATAACTCTGGACTTGTGTATTTTAACAGGAAAAAATATTTCAAAAGACAAGCCACACACCTTAAAGTAACTTTTACTTCTTCTTTTTATCACAGAGTCTGTTTTCAATATAGTTTCTCTGTGCTTCCAAAGTTATAATCAGCATGGCAAAACAATAATAAACACTATATATATGTAAAGGAATATGTGTTTACTCACTGTGTTTTAAACATGCAGCACAATGAGATGGCTTCTCTCATAATGCTCCTAAAGAGATCTGCTGATTGCTTCAAGCTTGGGTATTCAGTGGCTGTTTAAGGCATGGGGGAAAGGTGACTAACAACTGGCAACAGTACTCCTAAGTAGTTCAGCCCCTAAGATACTTTTTGAAAATCCATTTAGCCCTGCAGTTGTCCACACTTGCATGCTACGCTGATAGTTGAAGCTGCAGCTACTGTATATCACTGCTATTTGTACACACCGGTGGGCACGCACTTTTCAGGTAGTCTGCATTTATGTTCTCCACTCCTTCCCCTCTATTAGCGTTTGCAAACCCCATTGTGGACACGTGTGCAAGTATCTCTTTACCTGCTTGTGCACTATTTTTTTTTTTTTATTAAGATACCAGACTTTCACAAAACAGAAGTTTTAAAGAGCCCACTGGTAAAGCAGAAGCTGAGGTTAAGGTGGAGGTCAATGAACAATTTGAAGCTAAGTGATGGTCCCAGGGGCAAAAAAGAAATGAGGTGTTCCGCTGTGATACACACCCACTGTGATGTCACTGTGGTAGGAAACTACTGCCACAAGAATGATACTGTTGTAAACCGCCCAGAGAGCTTCGACTGTGGGGCGGTATACAAATGTAATAAATAATAATAATACTGTTAGCATGTGCACATTTATTCAATTTCAAATATCTTTTTGCATCAAAACTGTGTGTTAAAAATGCATTAACTCATAATAAGGAACAAGACACAGAATGCAGGGCCAGCACCAAAGGGTGGCCAGGTCGGGTCCTGCCTGAGGGCCCCTGTGGCCGAGGGGCCCCCTAAAGGACCTCTGGTTAGGGTGGGAGAGTAGCGCTCCCCTTACACAATCCATGGCCCAAGGGCCCCGTCATGCCTAGCGACGGCCCTGACAATATGTATGGATTGGGATTGACATAGCGTGTACAACACTAAAAAAAAAGCACAGAGTGCACTGAATGCACACTAAACTGTAGTGTAGAGTCAACTTTGAATGATCTATGTTTGTAATGGAATACTACTAAACAAATAAAACGATCACGCTACGATATGAACTGTAGTGTATGTACACAGCTACAGTCAATTATATCACTTCTTTCTGCTGCATATATGGACCAGACTTCAGAGGCATGATGTCTCTGAGCATATAGAACTACCATTTAGTTATTGTGGATAATCTGTAATCTATCTTCCACAAATATAATGCCTATGTGAAGCCAACATATTGAATCAGAACTTTAGTCCATCTAACCCGGTGTTGATTGGCAATGGCTTCAACGCAAAAGTCTTCCCTAGCGCAACTACCTGAGATACTTTAACTATAGGTGCTGAAGTTGTCTTCTGAACAAAAGCATATGCTGTACTCGCCATTGAGCTGTGGCTCTTCCCAGCCCATTAAACCACTGAGGGTTCTACCAGATGGTCTATTTATTCAGTATTCATCTTGATTTGCTTGTGCTAAACTGACATGGAGGTTAGTTTATATCTAGTCTTTATTAAGCACTCATTCTCACTTTTTTATGTTATACACCAATGAACATTCATCCTGCATTCATTCAGATTTGCTTGTGGGGTGTTTACATGTCTTCCTGTTTATAATTTTGTTCATTCCACACTTCTCAGTGCGTTTCCTAACCACAAGAAGTCTTTGTTCAAGTGGATTTATTGTGCTAAGGCTACAGAGCACTTTAATCCGCTTTAATTGCACTCACGTAAAGTTTTGGTATGTACTTGAATCACTCCAGCAGAATAGCGACAGTCTAGAGGCACCTTCAGAAAATGTACCGATTTATAAAGAAAATGTCCACTCTAATAAACAGCGAGAAAAAGTGGATAAGTGTCATGTCCTTTGCAAAAAGACATTTCCTTCTTTCTACTATGCCCCCAGCCCCTGCCCCCCTTTAGCTAGGCAAGTAAGTGAGTTAGCTGAGGTGTGAGTAACTGAAGCAATACGACCTACAGGAGAGTGAGAGGGAAGCATTTTGCTTAGCTCTAATGATAAAACTTGCAACTAGCTTGCAATTTTGGTACAATACACCCAAGTCTTGTTGAAATCAGAATAATGCATTCATAAAAACAAAACCAAAGACTTACATCTGAGTAAAATATTCCCATTGCACTTTAACATAGAGTTCGTTGTCCTCCAGATGCGTGCAGAAGAACCAGGTATTAAGGTTCATTAGCAGCAACTGCAAATTAAAGCCTGTACATAGCCAAGGAATTCTTATCTACACACTTACAGCAGAGAATTTGTTCAGCATCTAAAACAAATCATTGGGGGACTGGACAAATGATATTTACTCTCTTTTAATTACCCAGCAAGATTAGTGTTTGTGGTCTGACTAAGTAGGTCACAAATGCAGCAATGAAAATTAATTGTGTTACAGTGTGGTAGTGATTTATACATTTTTGAGAACATAATTTTGTATCTGTGTATTAAAGCTCTAGCTTCTCAAAGCTATTCATTTTTAAAAGATCTATTAGCATCATAAAGGGAGTATTTTATTGTGTATAAAACACTCACACAGTCGCCTCTTCTTTGCATTTATCATCTGCTGCATCAGTGTAAAGTTGCCCTCTGTGAAGAGGATTCTAACACATCTGCAAGATAAAGATTCTAACATATAACGCTGGGAGTAAATTCACAGATCTAAGGGCTAAGTGTGTTTATGTGCATAATACCTTTTCTTTGGCCATTCCCTCTTTAACTCTCTCACACATCCTTCCATTCACATGTGCGTGCCATATACTCATCCATTCAAACTACTCACTTACTCATCCTACTCATACACATTATTCTATACTCTCCAATATATGGTCCCTATTCACCATGGACTCTGTCCCTATTATCTCACACATGTTCCTGTCCTATTTTTGTATTTCATGGATGCCTTATTAAAAGATTGCATCTGATACATCAGATGAAGTGAGCTCTGGTCCATGAAATGCTAAGGGATCATGCAGTGTGTGGCTTGCCAACTGACACATGGCAGCTGCTGATGTATATTTTGAAATGCTGTTAAAATTTGGATGACAATTATGTGTCTCTCTCTCACACACACATCTTACCAAAATTGCTTTCTTCGCTCTTAAATCAGTGGATGATAAGCAATTGCAAAGTAAATGAATATGGTATACAGCCCGGAGGAGTAGAGCCTTCCAGCAATGTAACAGTTGAAGGAGTGGGGTAAGCAAAGTGATCCTTGCTATGGCAATTTGGGTGTTACAAGTATATCTCTATTTTCATTATTGGGTATGCCATTCACATCCCCCCCCCCAGCTCATTCACACATGTAGTCTAACAGTTAAAGACTTCTACAATTGTGCCTACTCCCATTTATGCTGAGCTCATTCTTCTCTCCTTTGTAGGCCTTGCAGGCTGACTATTTTTCAAAACTTCTGAGCAGTTGGCTCATTTCAATCTATTCTAGTCACAGTCTTACACAGCTAATAGCTATGGAACTTTGAAAGACCTCAGCCTGCTTTTATCTGATTTTTGTTTAGGTCTTATTTATCTGATTTCTGAGGAAATTTGTCAAAATCATAATTTTTCTGTGTATTGACATATGGCACAATCCTATGCATATCTACTAAGGTAAATCCCTTTGAGTCCAATGAGATTAACTTCCAGGCGCATATAGGATTCCAGACTTATTGGATAGTATTAATGTCACTTGAGGCTCAAGTAGCCTCAGTGGCATGCAGTGCCTTCCAAAAAAGCAGATAAAAAAGTACAGTTGGTGGTCAAAGATCATATTTATGGTTTTTCAGTAAACCCTCTTTTTCCTCTACAATGCAGTGCCTTCCACCAGCTTCAACTGGTGAGTGGTGGCCCAGCTGTGGTCCTATCTGGACAGGGATAGCCTGTTGTCCATGCTCTGGTAACCTCTATTTTAGACGACTGCAATGTGTTATACGTGGGGCTGCCTCTAGTAGAGAACTCAGCAGCCAGACTGCTGATTGGGATAGGCTGGTCCACACAAGTAACACCAATTCTGGCATGGCTGCACTGGCTATCAATTAGTTTCTGGGCTCAGCTCAAAGTACTGGTTTTAAACATAACATAACATATAAGAAGAGCCTGCTGGGTCAGGCCAATGGTCCATCTAGTCCAGCATCCTATTCTCACAGTGGTCAACCAGTTGCCATGGGATATCTACAAGCAGAACCTGAGTGCAAAGAGCACCCTTCCCTCCTGCAGTTTCCAGCAACTGGTATTTGGAAGCATGCTGCCTCTGCCTATGCAAGCAGAGCATAACCAACATGGCTGGTAGACATTGATAGCCTTTTCCTCCATGAATGTGTCTAATCCTCTTTTAAATCCATCCAAGTTGGTGGCCATCATTGCCTCCTGTGGAAGCTAATTCCATAGTTTGTGCTGTGTGAAGAAGCACTTTCTTTTGTCTGTCCTTAATCTTCCAACATGCAACTTCATTGGATGTCCACAAGTGCTAGTGTTATGAAGGGGAGAACAGCTATCCACTTTCTCCATGCCATGCATAATTTTATACACTTCTAACATGTCACTTCTTACTCTCCTTTTCTCACTCCATCCCCTTGATCATTTTGGTTGCCCTTTTCTGAACATTTTCCAGCTCTTCAGTGTCCTTTTTGAGGTGAGGCAACCAGAACTGTACACAGTATTCCAAATGCAACTGTATCATAGATGTATATAACGGCATTATGATTGGCAGTTTTCCCCCCAGTACATTTCCTAATGATCCCTAGCATGGAGTTTTGACCTATAAAGCCTTATGTAGCTCAGGACCTCAATATCTCAAGGACTACCTCTCCCTGAACCAACCTGGGCCCTGCATTTGCCATCTGAGGCCCTTCTTTGTGTGCCCCCTCTGTGGGAGGCTTGGAGGGTAGCAACACAAGAATGGGCCTTTTCAGTGGTGGCCTTCTAGCTGTGGAATGCTCTCCCCAAGAAGGCATACCCGGCTCCTTCTCTATCTACCTTTAGGTGCCAGGCAAAGATATTTCTCTTCACTCAGGCCTCTGGTATGCTGTCTTAGTCCTTTTTGTTTGGGTTTTAAATTTTGTATATTGTATGTTTTTAAAATGTGTTGTAAATTACCTAGAGACCACTGGGTATGAGGCAACTAACAAGTTAAATAATAAACAAACAAAGAAACAATACCTGATCTGTCTCTCCATGGCCATAGTATTTTCCCAAAAAGATCATCCTAAACTGATTTTGACTTTAGCAAATGGTTATATGGATTCATTTAACATTATGATTAGGTCTTCCAACAGATTAGAGAATATTTACAAGCCAGCATTATGGTCCTGCTGTGCCAGGTACTGTTATGCCATTGTTTGCACCAATGTTACATAGTCGGAATCCTATGCTTTGCCAGCAGCTACTTTGCTTTTGAATAGCACAGAAAGAGCATTAGAAAAAGGGTTGATTTTTATTAAATGTACATTAATTTCATAGCACATAGGCATAGTCTTCCTGCTGCCCTTCCCTCTTTATGCATACATGCATGTAATCCTTTTTTCCACAGCACTCCAAAGTTCATTACTTTGCAATGTTCTCACTCTCAGACACTTCTTCTAACAATGCTGGCACAACACAATATACTCTGCCAATGTCAGCAAAGACTTTACCACCACATGCTGTATAATCCAAATGCTTTCATCCTCCCCACCCTCCCAATGCAGCCGGCTCATAATCACATGGTTGTAAGGAAATACAGATCTCAGTAATTTTTTTTTGCTGTATCCATTTATTTTAGATATCATATCAATGCTATTTGCACAGCTATAATTAGGACTGTATCAGCACTTCCTACAGGGCAGAGACTTAAGCATAGATTCACTTCAGACTTGACAGACACAAGCCTGATAAGACCCCCTGGAAAGGGCTTGAGAGCTTTCAGTCTCAGACTTCAAGACTCCTAGGCTATTCGTATTAAAACTCGACCTCTTGACATCTGAAGCTATGGGGATCACAGGGGAGGGGGATATATGGTGTGTACTGTCCTACTCTCCTCCACAGGCAGTTTGTTTGTTTGTTTGTTTCTCTCAGGGTTTTTTTTTTTTGAGGAGGCAGTACTAGCCATAGGTTCTAGTCCTAATAGCCAGAAGTGGCTATGGAAGAATCTGAGGCAGGGGAGATTAGATAAATGAAGACTTTGGGATCCGTTGTCCCAAGCCACTCAGTTACTTATTCACTATATGTGTGGAGGGAATGGCGATTGTAGCAAATAAACTTGCTGTCAGTCCACTTTAGGGAAGGGGAGTGGGCTTGGCCTATCATCCTTCATTCCCCCACCAAATGCTAGGTGCTGAAGAGCTATCCCATTCTTTGGTACACTTTGACTGCAGATGAACAAGCATACAAACTGGTGCTATTTTCATAAGATGTTTATTTTCACCTTGTTCCCACTACCATATTCAGAATGGGAAATGGTGCGTAAACTAGGAATGAGTGCAAAGTTCCTCAAGTTCCTTCAACAACCAGAGGTGAAAGTATGTAGCCCTTTCAAAAAGCACACATCCCATTGATCAGCTGTTTGGGAGGGGACAGAGGGATTGGATTCCGTTCTGTCACTTCCATGCTGTTTTCCCATAAGCAGAAAGGTTGGGGGAAAGGAGCACTTAAACACATAAAGCCTTAACAGCAGCTGGAAGTGGTAGAATCCCAAAAAAACATTATCACGTGAGTCTACTGAATGTATACATTGAAAGTTTTGCAGTGAAGCATTTGATTCACTGCAAAGTCTGCACAGAGCAGATTAAACTGACCAGAAAAATGTAGCATCAGCCCAAAGCATACTGGTGTCAGAGGCCAAGTGTACAACATGGTGTTCTCCAGGGCCAACCTAAGATATTTTATTGCCTGAGGCAAAGGATAAGATGGCACACATACCCTTGAGTGTTCAGAAGCTAACATGAATGGCAGTTGACTCTTACTTCAGCGCTGAAGTACTTCAACACCGGCCACTGCAAAGAAGGGCAGTCAGCTAGTTTAGAGGATGCATGACAGGCCATGTGGCACACATAGTTCTGACTTCCAACAGAGGAGGTCATGGGGATTACTCAAAGGATGCTGCTGCTACCACCAGCATGTGCCACCTGAGGCGATTACCTCACTCTGCCTAATGATAGGACCATCCCTGTTGTTCTCTCTCCTTCCAGTGGTCCTCCTCCAAATGCAGCCTGTCCCTATATTCAAAATTCATGAGTTTACATTGCACTCTCACCTTAATTATATAGATCAAGGTGTGGGGAACCTTTGACTCTCCAGATGTTACTGAACTACAACTTGCATCATCCCTGGCCACTGACCATGCTTGCTAGGACTGACGATATATACTGTAGATAGATGCAGATATAACTTCAAATCACTATATTTTGCAGAACAGGGTAGAAGTGTTCTTCTAATCTTAAGCTTAGGATGGAATCTTATACACACTTACCTGGGGGTAAGTCCTGTTGAAAATAGTGGGACTTTTTGAGTAAACACATATAAGATTATTGTAAATAATAATTTTAAAGAAATAATATTGTTCCTATGTGGCTATATACTCTAGAACTGAGGAAGTTCCACTCTAGCATCTGATGATGAATTAAGTAATCAGCTACAAAAGCTCTTGGATGTTTAGATAAAATAATGTCAGTTAGCCTTAAAGATGCAGCTAGGCTTTCAAATATGAAACCAAAAATTATTACCAGATCCACCCATAGCACCCTCACTTCAGTTATGAAAGCAAAAGATAAGCAGCCCAAGAATTAAGGATTTTTTTTTTTCACTTTCAGCAACACAGCATGTAATAGACTCCTTTCGCATTGATTACAACCTACTGATTTGGTTCAGACATAATGGAAAACTGATTCTAGTAAGTACAAAGAGTGAAAGGGTATGTGTGCCATCTTGTCCTTTTCCTCAGGCAATATATGGAACTGTAGTTCTTGATCTTGGATTGTTCAAATAAACCATAGTCAGATATAATAGGGAATTGTGGTTGGTTTAAAAGCCAAAGCAGACCCTTTTTAATCTGCATTTTTTCCAGTCTCCATAGTTGCATTTTCCCAGTTGGCACTGACCCATGACAGGGCCTTTTCAGTGGTGGTTCCTTGTTTGTGGAATGCCAGGAGATGTATCTGTCTCCATCACTACTGACTTTCAGGAGGAAGTTGAAAACTTTCCTGTTTACCCAGGCATTTAATGGGTGAAAAGGAGTGTTTCAGGCAACCTGAAGATCACTGCATGGAAGTGACCGAGGAGGCTGTAATTTTGAGTGAAGGAGCCAGGAGGGAGTGTTTAACCCTATAGTCCTTTAAGCACCCCCTTCCCCCATCCTCAAAACTGCAGCATCTCAAGGCTACTTTTCACTAAAACATTGTCAAATCCAAGGCTTTGTTACATGTATTTGCATGTTGTGTCTAATTTGCTCCCAAGGCAGCCACCTCACACCGGGTGCTTTCACACTGCACTTTATTCCGTTATTCTGACGATTTATTTCCTGTTAATTTGCGCATAAAATTTGAGCTTTCACATGACCTAATGGGTAGCTCCAGAATTCTGGTGGAATGTAGTGGAAGTTTTGCACTAAATTCTGCAATAAATGATACCTGAACAATTCCGATAGCAAGGCTGGGACATGGAAGATTGTGGGAGTTTTGCGCTACTGCCGCTGCTCACGTGACAGGCATCCCAGCATGCAGTGCGTTCCCGCCCTTACCAACTGCCACCGCGGCGCCTCCCAGCCGATCCCAGCTGCTCCTGGAGAGAAGCCTATGCTGCTGCTGCTTAACCAGAGCCTCTGCTGCTGTGCTGGCCCGCCTCTCAGCTGATCACGATCGCACCTCTCAGCTGATCGCGATCGCTATCACGCCTCCTTCAAACCCCCCCACGCACCGAAAGAACAGGCCTCATACCGGTAGGTGAAGGCCTGTGTGAAAGACTGTTGCGCAAAATGCCGGTATAACAGGTACTGCAGTGTGAAAGGGATTTTTGAAATCCGGAATGAAGCGCTACCTTTTTAATCCGTTAAACTAGCAGTATTAGCCCCATGTGTGAAAGCAGCCACTTTCTCACAGCAAAGCCGGTCTGGGAGCATTTAAGTGCATATGCAATAGTGGCTGTCTGTATTGTCCTGCCGTCTACAGGTGTGTATATATATATATATATATATATATATATATATATATATATATATATATATATATAAACGTAATTGTGATTAACCAGAGGTTTTTATTATATTAACAAAACATTTCAGCTTCCACCTTCATCAGCTGCCAACATACAAATGCTGTTACCAAGGTGGCAGTTATAGAGCTTTGAGGATGGAATGCTCAGAGGGGCTTCATTTGCAGAAGCTAAGTGATGCTGGTACTGTCCTCCAGGTTCAGGCCATGTGGTGCCAATGTGTCCAGAGAGTAAATCCAAAAGTTCTCCTTTTTGGTCAATGCTGCTGGATCTGCTGGCATCTCTATTGCTGTAATGGAAAAGTTCAACAGGCTGTGACCCTCGATGAACTTTTGGATTTACTCTCTGGACACATTGGCACCACATGGCCTGAACCTGGAGGACAGTACCAGCATCACTTAGCTTCTGCAAATGAAGCCCCTCTGAGCATTCCATCTTCAAAGATCTATAACTGCCACCTTGGTGACAGCATTTGTATGTTGGCAGCTGATGAAGGCGGAAGCTGAAACGTTTTGTTAATACAATAAAAACCTCTGTTTGGTTAATCACAATTACGTTTACATATATAAATTTTAGGTGATTAACGGAATCCTTATAGGGATCCAGAGCAAGCTTGAGTGAAGTTCTGTTTGTTGCTTTCTAAACTGTCTTTTATATATATATATATATATATATATATATATATATATATATATATATATATATATATATATATATATATATATATATATATATATATACATATATATATATATTAATGCGCAAGCTGGCAAAAGCACCTCCTCCTAAAAAGTTCCAGATGGAAATGACCAACGTTTGATATCGAGCCATATTCCTTGGCATCCCTTTGACTTCACACTCACAGACATCTATCTCCCTGCCACAAATGTTGCCAGCTGCCTTCTGTTCATGAACAGAATGGTGCTTTCCATGGACCAATACTTCCCCCCAGCATCCAGCAAGGTAATCCCTCTGCCTTCCCAATGAAGACGGATACTGGCAAGGGCCAAGGTGTTGATAAATACCTCCGGACTTCAATTGGGACAATCTGAGGTAAGTAATTGCATCTGAAGAGCCAGGTAATTTTAGCAACATGCTGTTATCAAATGAGGGATGAGAGTTTGGACTCCACAGCAAGGTCAGCCTTGTGATTTGAATGAGATGTACTAATGATTTAGACATTGCTTGTTGCCTACCTTGTCCCATCACAGCTTGAGGTTCACAGGGAAAACTGTCTGTGGCAGAGTCACGTTCAGGCAAGCCAGAGTCTGACAGACCACTATGAAAGGTGTAGGCTGGCAAGTTCTCACCCACACAGGGGGAGCTATTGCCTCAGCAACATGCAGCAGAGGCCTTTTGAAGGCTCGTCAGCTTGGTTGTGCTGTTGGGCCCATGCCCTCCGAGGAGTTGCCTTTGCTGTTAAAGGGACATTGCCTGATTCTGTGATCTTGGGCTAGGCCTGGTTGCTATCCTACTGGTGCTATGCAAGATACTCTGAGGACCAGGGCCAATGTGGCTATTGCCTTTATTTAAGGTTGTAGCAGGTGCTACCTTATCTGAGGGAGTGGTGCCTGCTATTAAATAAAAGGGTTTCAGAAGCTCAGCTGGATACTCTGGGTGGCAGTAGCCATAATATGAGTGCAAGTCCATTGATTTCAATGAGTAAAAAAACTAACTTGAGGACAAAAATGAAAAGAATACTACTCCGCTCTATGAGGCAAGCCAAGCTTGGAAAAGTTACTTTTTTGAACTACAACTCCCATCAGCCCAATCCAGTGGCCATGCTGGCTGGGGCTGATGGGAGTTGTAGTTCAGAAAAGTAACTTTTCCAAGCTCTGCTCTTGCCCTTTCTTCAACTATTCATTCTGTCCCTGAGCACAAGTTGTGCTTGAGAACATGGAGAAACCATGTTGCTTAAACAATTAGAGTGATTTCCAATGCTTAGGTGAAAGGAGCTATGTGAGAGCAAAATATGATTATGTTTGCAAGAAAAACAAGTGAGTGGCTTGATGGGTATTGGCTGCAATCCCTTTACTCCACAGCCCTGTTGACTTTAATGGAACTCCTCTGAAATATGTGCATTGTGGGGATTGCAACCAATATAAATGTTGTCTACCTTGGGGGTTTTTTAAGCCCAGGTTTTGATTTTGTGCCTTTAGCCTTTCAGTGAATAATTAAACCAGTGGTGCTGAATGTTTGCCAGGTCAAATGTCTTTCTGCTGGGAGACATTGTTCTGTTCTGAGTTCAAGCTTAACACTGTTTAAGAAATCCATTTATTAAACCTTCCCACTCACCCTTTATGTGAAAAGATGCCTAGTTATCCATTTAGCATCACTAGTACAAACATATATTTTAGTTTTCCTAGGACTGAACACCTGGACAATCCTGAAAGGTCAGCTAGGGTCCTGAAAGGTCCAACCTCCAATAGAGATGACATTTAGGGAGGGCACAGGGACATTCTCCTCTGACATTATGCAAATCACATGTGGTTATTATTCTACAGGAGCACCTACACCTCTGGCCAGCTCACGGTTTCTATACATTGAGTGACTATTACTTTACACAATAGCATATATATTATGGGTGCATATCAAAGATACAAATCCCTCTTTTAAAAAAAAGTATATGTGTGTCTGATTTGCAGAGCTTGGAAGTAATTCATCACAAGTCATCACAAGTAACTAATTACTTGTAATTCATTACTTTTTTGAGTAACGAGTGGGTAATTCCTTTACACTTTGATTGTAATAGAACTAGGAGTAATGGTGGTGGTAAAGAATGGAGTGGAGGGGAAAAGGTGCCGGAGGACAAGAACATGGATAAAGGAGGAGAAGGAGGCAGCAGCAGAATGAAGATAAAGAACTGTGGAGGTGAAAGATGACAACTTTTCTGTGTGTGTGGGGTGTGTGTGTGTGTGTGTGTATGTGTGTGCGTGTGCGTGTGCGTGTGTGTGTGTGTGTGTGAGAGAGAGAGAGAGAGAGAGAGAGAGAGAATACTGTGTTTGCACTTGGCACACAAAGTGGCCTCCACCAACCTTTCTGGCTACTGTGTTGCATTTGCAGTATTTTAACTTTTTTGCATCTCAGGAAAATGTTTGCTTGGGTGAGTGTCCCTTAGTGGTGGCAGGGCAGGGTCCAGGAGGTGGTTAAATGAGACAGATTATGCTTGCTAGCTGAGTGGAGGGGGGGTTGCACTTGGTTTGACATGCAAAGATCTGAGTAGTGGCCTCTGCCTCCCTCCCCACCTCCCTTACCAGCGGAGAGACCACCATTGCTATCTTATGGATAAAAAGAATTATTCTACTACCTCTGTATGCATGTGTTTACTGTATTTTTAATTTTGTTTTAGGCCAATTAGATGTGCAGCAGCCAACACCAGCACGTTGTAGGCATTTTTTTAAAAGAGTAACTGAAATGTCATTGTAATGATTACTTTTGAGAAAAAGTAATCAGTTACTTTCAGAGCAATTGTAATTGTAACAGTAATTACTACTTTTTTGGGCCATGTAATTGTAACTGTAATTTATTACTTTTAAAAAGTAATCTTCCAAGCTCTGCTGATTTGTAACGACAGGGAGGCCCCTCTCCTTTTGTTGTTTTTAACCGTTCAATGAGAATAATAACTTATTTGCATTGTACTCACTTCCCCTTAGTGACTTCATTACACAGCCAAATCTGATTGGCTATGAAGAAGTGCGAAATCATCCCATGCACTGCATGATCCCTGACTGGGTCATAGGATCTCTTCTCTTCATAAACAGAAGCAACCGCCGCCAATTTTTCCCCTAAAAATGATGCAGTAGCAGTTAGGGAAAACAATAGCCCTAAACAGAATATGTGTACATACTCGTGGTTTGTGGAATAATTACACTGAAATGGCAAGTTTCTATCAAAAAATCAAACTGGAGGCTATTCAAAACATAGCTGATAACTTTGCTACAGTTATCACAAAGTATAAAATAATAACTGGAGAGAAATACCCCACTCTTTTATTTTCCACTTTAATTTTGAATAACTACAAGTGGACTTTTGAATCTAGGTATGAATCTTGCCCCTCCTCACTATTAGAATGAGGCCCATCTTACTCCAAACTGCAGTGTACCACAAGCAGTACAGACAAAATCAGATAACTCAAAATATCAAGTCAAGCCACATCGCCTGCAGAAGGTCTAATGTTGTACCCAGTCATTTTGAATAAAGAGCCCTGAGTAAGCCCAGTTTGTAAAAGTAAAGGAAAGTTGGGGGGGGTATTCCCCAGTGCAGAAAAATTTGGGGGAAATAATATACATGGGGCAAAAGCCATGATAAATCATCTATAAGTTTGTGCTTTCCTTTTTTGCATGTTGCACAGCCCTCAGGAGCAAAACTTAATGTTTCAGTAAGATGAAAAAGAGATAGAGTTTGGGAGCTGGTGCCGCCTACCTACTCGGTGAATATCAATGTCATTTATTTTACCTGACATGCTTACACAAATATGTTAAACTTCAAGAAAATTAGCTTTTCATCTTGCTCTTGGAAGGTGGATTTCACCTTTGGAAAGAAATCATGGAGCGATTCTTTATTTGTTCGAAAGCAGCTAACAAAATTAAGTGATACTGCAAATAGACCCATTGATCAAAGTTATTTTGATTTCATAGGCAGGATTGGATTTGTGCTTCTTGTTCTGCCCACCCAACCCTTGCTGTCCCCCACTTCTTTTGTTCAATGATCACAAAAAGTGAAATATTGACTGAAGCCCTGGACAATGCATAGCTTTTCTAATATGCATGTCAAGTAGCACAGCTATGCATACATAAGTTCAATTGAAATCAATGAGGCTTGAGCATAGCTTTCTCATATGAACGGATGGAGCTGCCATCGGGCAGAAGTACATGTTACACCTGGCATGAAGCCTCTGACAAAGATGTGTTTCCAGATGTGTTGATGCTGATTAGGAAATGCACTGAATTAGGAAGGCACAACACAGGTAAGTTTTAATGCACTCTGCAGTGGAGAAGAACTTGACACAGGGATTCTGTTTTCAATATGTTGCAGGTACAGTTCTGCACTTATAGCAAGTTAGTCAATGGGCAGGAGGGATGGTGTGGATGAGACGGGGCAAGATTGACAGGATGAGCCACCATTTGACTCGATGGTATGTCTGTCTGTCACATCAGCTGTGAAGACAGACTGACAATGTGTCTGAAGAATGTACTTTTAAGTGTCCTTTTAATATTATTGCTGACTTCTCCGAAAACCTCGGGGTAACTGTTATCCAAGCAGCTATCAGTAGCATTACATATTTTTACAAAGACCCAACATTAAAGTGTTTGGAATGCATATCTTATTTCCAACAACTCCTAAAAGCAGTGCTTTCCCCCCTTTCTGACTGGAACTGTGGAAAAAAGTTTACCACCCTGAACAGAATCAATGGAATGCAAAAGCCAATTTAAACATTGTCTGTGAAAACATGCTTACAGCCATCATTTCAAAGTCTATTCAGCCAGGACGCTATTCTGGGAACTTATGAGAAGATGTGGTACTCATTTCTTGACTGTTTTGATTCGCTACCTCCATTCAATGGATTTTATGCATTATTATGTAGATCCTACCTACACTCTCCCCCTCCTTTCTTTCTTTCTTTGAATTAGTTGTATTATCTTCTGATTTTTAAACCATTTGTTCTCTCAACATGATAATTCTATGGAGGAAAGCAATCAAGATGACAGAGAACAACATTCACTGAACTGTGGTCACTTGGGTGGTTATTCCAGTTATTGTGGTTGCTGGATATTATTCTAATTTATTTTCTTCCTACAGAGCTTCTTGGGTTTTTCTGTCTGTACATTTTCTTGTTAAAAACAATAAAAATAATTATAGACCAAAACAGGGGTTCCAATTAGCAAGGTGGACAGGTATCACATCTGTTCTGACTGCATGTCATCATTCCCCAGAAGCATCTATGTTTCTAGTTAGAAGAAACAGCATCCAAAAAAGCAATTACAGCAGTATACCTAAAATACATTGAGTTTTGGGTTTTGTTTAGTTTTTGCAATGTAATCTTGCAAAGATTACCTGGAATTGGCACCCTTGCTATTTAGACCATCCCTCTTCATGGGTTTGGTGTTTGCCATATTGCTGCGACCGCCTCATATGTCAATTTAAATGATAATATATTAAAAAATGGCTTCTCAAGCTGAACTGCTTGATAGAGTGACCAGATGCAAATGAAGGCATGATTTCTATACTTTTACTAACATAAGCAAAGAACTATATTAATTGGATAATTTAAAACACTTAATAGGTTTTTACTGGAGAAGAAAAACAGATCTATTGAGTCAACCAAGAAAATGAAACAGAACCTCCAGATAATCAATCAATCAATCAATCTTTATTGATACAGTCATAGACCAAAAGACATTTATAAATAAAACTACATACATTTATAATAAAAGGTTACAAAGTTGCAGTCATGTTAAAAACAGTAAAACAATAAAACAACAAGGAAAACAGTTACAGCTGGGTGGCGGAAGCTTCTGAAGGGATAGATGCCTTCCGAATTGATTGAGCCGCGAAAATATATTTAGCAACTGACAAGACAGTATCCTTATTAGCTGCTGACAAGAGATGTAAAAGTAAACAGTTAAGCGGTTTGTAGGGGTATTTATTTATGATGGGGGTTATGAATTTGGAGCGAATATCGTCATATAGGGCACACTCAAAGATGACATGAAAGAGAGTTTCTATGGCGCTGACACCACAAAGGCATAATCGGTTTGCATACGGGATACGTTTAAATCTCCCTTCAAGTAAGGCAGAGATAAGACAGTTAAATCTAGCCTTTGTAAAGGCTAGATGATATTTGGGGATCGTAAGAGTTTCCAGATAAGGGGCACTGAGCATAGGCACAAAGCTCAGACCAAAGTGAATAGGAGAACAGGTCGAGGTGGCTGCAGTTATGGAGCGTTGGAAGTCCATATCGTTAATACGAGTCCGGATAGAATGTTTAACTGTCTCTGGAGCGAGGGACATCAGATGTTCAATTGAGAGGCCAATACTTGCAAGGTAATTTGTAAACGTATGGGCCCATTTCGAGGTAAAAGAGTCTTCCCAGAGTAAAGGGAGATAGCCAGTAGATTTTTCATAAGACATTTTAAACCAGAAATTTAGGGCGGCCAACCACGCTTGAGACTCAAGTGAGACTAGACCAGATTCTAACCTAAGGACCGCCGCAGGAACACACCTGGGAACGCCAAAAATTTGTCTGAGAAACAAGGAGAGAACTGCCTCCGCAGAAGGGTTGAAGGCGCCAATCCATAAAGGTACCCCGTAGAGAAGTTGAGAAATAGTTTTGGATCTAAAAACCTTTAGGGCTGCCGGAATGTATTGTCCTCCTTTAGTGAAGAAGAACCTTCGAATACCACTGGCTGAGTTGCGAGCAGTAGAAATAGCCCCACGGATATGGGGAGTCCAGGACAGAAAGGAATGAAAAAGTATACCAAGGTATTTGAAATGAGAAACCTGTTCTATTTTATGGGTATTAATTGTCCATGCGTGAGCAGGAGAGTGCTTGGCAAAAGCTAAGATCTTAGTTTTGGAAAAGTTTATAGATAGTTTGTTATCATGACAGAAACTCATAAAAGCTTTAGTTAGGCGTTTGAGTCCTACTTTAGAAACAGAAAGGAGAACAGCGTCATCTGCATACAATAACAAGGGACAATGCAGGTTTGCTAACTTAGGGGGGTGGAAGTCCGGGGATTGACAATAAAGGGACAGATCATTCATGAAAAAAATAAAAGTGGGGCTAGTATGCAGCCTTGTCTAACTCCTTTTGTTGTAGTAATGGGGTTTGTGAGATGACCTTCACGACTACATCTAACACGAAAGGATGTGTGGTGGTGCAGACGGCTAATTAAGAAGAGGAGTCTCTTGTCGATCGTAGATTTTGCGAGTTTCGCCCATAGTATCTCCCTAGGGATGGAATCAAAAGCCGATTTCAAGTCGACAAAGGCAACAAACAGGCCGTTACCCCAGCGGTTCTTGTATTTTTCAGCTAAGTGATTTAAAATCACACAGTGTTCTATCCCAGACCTACCTTTCCGGAAAGCTGCCTGCTCCCTCCCAAGGATATTATCCTCCTCCAACCAAGATGAGAGTCTCTCTTTTAAGTAGCAGGCATATAGTTTGCCAATAATGGAAAGGAGGCTAATTGGGCGGTAATTTGCTGGGTCCTCTTTGTTCCCTTTTTTAAATATAGGGATAACTATGGATTCAAGCCAAGACTCAGGGAAGCATCCAGAATTATTGATCAGAGTAAAGAAATTTGCTAGAAGAGGGGCCCACCAAGCTTGGTGCGCCTTCAACATTTCAGAAAGTATATTATCAGGTCCAGGAGCTTTGCCGGATTTCAAGCTAGCAATCAAATCAATAATTTCTTTTTGGGTTACAGGTGGCCAAGTGGGAAGATTTGTTAAATTATCAATAAAGGAAACAGCATTTACAGTCTCGTTGTTTGCAGAAAAATATTTCTCCCAGAGGTATGGGGAAATGTGGCAAGGGGCCGGATTTAGTGGGCTCATAGAACCAGAAACCAGCTCCCAAAAACACTTCGAATTATTTGATCTGGAAGCTTGAATTAAGGCTTCCCAATCTTCGTGCATCACCTGCCTTTTTTTGATGACTATCATATGCTTGTAGTATTTTTTGATAATAAAATACTCAGGGGGGAGGGTGGTTAAATTTTGGTGTCGATATTGATGGTATAGCCGTCTCAGCTGTTTCTTAGCATCAAGACAGTCCTTATCAAACCATCTGGGAAAACCAGTGGTAGGAGGAGCCCTGAAGGAAGAAGATGGTGGGATAATAGAGGCTTTAAGTTTTGTAATTAAGGAGTTATACACTATTGACGCTAAATATGAATCAGAAGCATGCATGATCTCCCTCTGTAAGGACAGGGCAGAGGGGGAAGTGAGAAATAAGGCCACATTAGAGGCTACTGTGGGAGTCCAAAATGTCCTTTTATGGGTGGGGTGGATTAGATTTGCCATTGGTTTATGGGTAAGGAGCAAGCGACCGCGTTCTGGTAGATAAAAGGAAAAGGTAAGGGGAAGGTGATCACTATCCTGTCTGGAGCCGACAGAAAAGTCCAAAATAAACCTGAACAGGGAATGCGAGATCAAGGCGTAATCGATGACACTGCACCTGAGGCCAGAAATGTAGGTAAATTCCGCACATGGATCTATCTGCTTATGACCGTTCAACATTATTAGGCTGTGTCTAGCAAGGAATCGGTATAAACATATTCCACCATAATTTATCTTGGGGTCCTTGGAAGTCCTAGCATAGCCTGGGAGGTATGGGGCGGTGTCCTCGCCCCCCCAGAGGTTTGAAGCAAATAGCGCATCATTGTGGGGGCCAGACCTGGCGTTGAAATCACCCATAACAATGAGAGGCGCTTTGGGGAATTTAGCCTCGAGTGATGTTAGATAATTGGTAAGAACGTCCCAGTCACGGTCAATTTGTGCCCGAGAGGCATGAGGGGGAATATAAACATTTACTAACAGAAGAGAAAATGTGCTAAAAGATAATAAAACAGCCTGTGCAATGTTTTTACAAGGGGTTAAACTTATAGAGCGAGCTGTTACAGAAGTAGAAATGAGTATGGCTAGGCCTCCTTTGGGTCTGCCTTTGGAACTGGGTTGGGAATAGGTCGCTGGTAAACATGAACAAGAGAAACCATCCACTATTAATTTAAGGGTACACCACGTCTCCTGTAAGAAAATTAGGTCAAATTTGTTCAGAAAAGTAATAAAGTCAGGAATTTTTTGTTTGGCATTCCACCCTGCAATGTTCCAGGAGAGAAGGTGGAATGTAAAATTAGGTGAGAGAACAGAAACCTGGCATGCATTAATAGTTGAATTCGTAGGATTAGAAATTTCCTTTGCTGTATAAGATTTGCAGAGTGAGTGCTGTGATGTCCTGAAATGAGGGTTTACCATTTTTTCAGGAGATTCACAGGTTAGAATCGGGTTTTTAGAATTTAATAAGGGTTGTCAAGTCAGTTCAGGAACCTCATGTACTATCACATCACATATTGTGCTAGGTCTACAAACATTTGAGTAACTATGTGGCAGTACCTTTAAGGGAACTTTCAGAGGAGAAACTTGAATGCTGGATGGTGAGTTCAGTTCATAGTCCTCCAAGTATCTGGAACATGTCCTTTTTGCCCTTAGATTGTTTAACAGGTTCTGCATTTTGTTTATGACCTCACTTTGTTCATTCTCAGTGAATGTATGGAAACTATTTAATAGTTCCTCCTCTCCCTCACAAGCAAAGTCAAATGCAAGATCTTGATTTTCCTTACTGTTTACCAGAGAAGAAGGTGACTGTAACGGAACAAAAATAGGAGCTGGTGGTGGGGAGGAGCTTACTTCATCCAAAATAATAAGATCAGAGTTTATGGAGTTAAGTGTTTCAAAGTTTAACGTTTCTTGTGCTGGGGGAGTCAAAGGGGATAAATTCTTTTCCAGCATAGTTGATCCTAATGATAGAGAAGAGCAGTTCATGTTTAATGTGCTTTTAAGAGGAAGCTGTTCCAGGAATGGATCCAAGTTTCCAGAGTTTGATGTATTTTTGCTGCTGTTCGAGGAAGACTTCCTCCTCTCTTGTGAAGAGATAAGGTTTGTTGCTGGAGTTCTCTTTGTGAACAGGGAAATTGGACTAGCCAGGTTTGTGAAATGTCTCTGAACGGATATTCCATGGTAGCTGAGAAGGGATTTATTTGCAATTATCCGTGCTGTTGTCTCAGCCGATTTAAAGGTAAATAAAGCAGACGTTTTTGTTGAGGGGTTGTAAAGGAATTCCACATACGAGATATCGTCAGGCCGTAAATCCATTACACCTAACGACTGGAGGGCGTAACACACTCTTTGCTTCCTGATGTTTACTTTTTCTTTGATGTTAAGAAGAGGAAGATTCAGCAGTGCAAGTTTGTTTGAATTATATTTGAGAAGCCAATTCCCATTTGTATTCTCTCGTCGTGAAGTCTTGTTATTGGTAGAGCATTTTCCGCTATAGGACCTCGGGTTGGGGTGAGTAAGTAGCTCTGGGAGATTTGGACTTTTTTTTCTTTCTGGTAAGGCTTTGCAATAAGATCTAGGGGGTGTTCTCGCTGTAGATGAAGCAGATAAATTCTTTGTTTGCGAAGCTGTTTGCTGTTGAGCTTTAAGTACTTTAAAAAGTTTCTGAAAGTTCATCTTCTTACTCCTTGGCGGTTTGTAATTTTTTATGTTTTTGGATTTTTTCTCCTTAGGTGCAATACGAGGTTTCTTTATGTTTGCACACTTCAGTGTTGTTGTTGTTTTGTGGGGGGGAAGAGTGTAGTTTAAACTCAAATATAGTTTGGATAGTTCTTCCATAAATGATTTTAGAAGGTGGTTTGTTTCTTCCAAAAAAGCTTTGATGTTTTCAGTCTCTTTTGCCACAATGGCTAATTGTAACTGCACACATTTTTGGCCAGTTAGAAGTAGTTTTTGGCCAATTTGTGCCAGTTCCGTGGTTTCAGTAACTTCTGTAGAGCAGGCAGAAGATGGCTGTGATTGAGTAAAAACGGGAGTCAGGCTGTCGATGTCTGTAGCATGCACAGTAGACAGAATGTCTAAGGGGGAATGTAAGTCACTGTCCTTGTACAGAGAGGAAGATGGCGTCTCCTTGCTCTCAGGTACCTGCAGCAGAGAGTTGATCAGACTAGGTGTATGCGTCTGCCCAAAAAGGGGATCTGTGGATGTTCCATACACCAGGCTTTGTATAATTTCTGGGTCATCCCTTGCCTGGAAATCCTCACTCAAGCAGGTACAGAATTGTTCTGTTTCGATTTGGGAAGGGGTTTTCTCAATAGATCGTGACGCATTTCTCTTTGTCTTATCCGCTTTGGTTGGTAAAAAGAAGTTTGTAATTTTAAGCTGTTGATCCTCATTCCCAGATTCTTCCAAAACCTGGTCTGATTTATGGTCATGTTCATAACATCTTTTCCTTGTTTGAACCATTTTAAAAACTATAAGGTTTGCCTTTTAAACTCTAAGATGAACGGAGGTATAATTATAAATTGTCGACTCCAAGGCTAAGTAGTTTTATCTTAGGAATCCTTAGATTTTGTTATGGTAAATTATATTCCTTGAGTTAGTAGTGCGAAGCAGAGTTGTGACTCACCGGCTGATAAAGAGTCTGTTTTCTTGCTGATAAAATGGTTCCATAGCCTTCAAAAAATAGGTGTTGTTGATGCTGTTAGGTTCCAGAATAAAAATTTCCAAAGAATATCTCTAAAGATAGCAAAAAAAGAGGCGAGGTGGGTATGAGCTCCAGAGCTCGCTAGTGGACCTGCCTGCCAGCAGCCATCTTCCTCTCCTAGCCACGAACCTCCAGATACATATTTAGAAGCAGTATACCTTGAGTACCACATGTTGGGACTGAACATGCTTGCTGGTGAGCTTCCAGGGACATCTGGCTCACAACTGTTGAAAACAGACCGGTAACATAGATCTGATCCACCGATGCAGTGTTCAAGTAATTTACAGTGAAATTCTATACATGTCAACCCAGAAGGATTCAGTGGGACTTACTCCCAGGTAAGTGGGTGTGAGGTAGCAGCCTTAGGTAGTGTTGATGAGATGTGTGTCACATGCCAAAATTCTTTCTTCTGCATAACCATTAAAAGTACAGGAACCCTGACCTCTTTTGTATCTGGTCACCCTAGATTTCCTGGTTTGCTGGTATATAAAGGTTGATTATATGTGTGCGTGAGAAACAGGAACAAGCTACTAGAATTTCTAGCAACATCAGAAAGCAAAAATATATAAATTGCAGGATAATTGCAAAGGAAGATAGGTAGGTTTAAATACTATCTTCTTTGTGGGGTCTTAGTGAGGACTATGCCCTCAATGACTTCATCAGGAGCACAAGATGGTTCAAAGTATTCTCAGGTTTTCTGGAAATACAATGCATGAAGCATTGTATGATGTTTCCTATTTCCAAAGTACAATTTTCTGAATAGTCCCAACAGCAGAGTCTTGAAAAGGTGCGTACTGAGTTTAGGAAGGCTCATTCAAAGATGGTAAGCTGCTGGCACAATACAGAAAGTACTTCAGGGCTGCCATCCAGCTATGGCAGGAGCATTCTGCATTTGTGAGAGAAAAAGAAAGGGGAGGGGAGAGAGACAGAGACAGAGATACACTATCACCTTTATTTTAATTCTATTAATGATGGCTACAGTAACCAAACTCCACCACTTATGAACGTTATTAACATAATGCAGATAGCCCAATCCTGTATTACACCTGCATTATTATCATCATGAAGACAAACACTGGCCAAGATGAACTGCAGCCCAGCAGTGCCAAGCATGCCATGAAGCAGTTAACATATGCAAAGCATCCACAATTAGCCTTCATATTAACTTGCAATTAAGGGAAGATCCTCCGTGGTGCAGAGTGGTAAGTGGCGGTAACGCAGCCTAATCTCTGCTCACGGCCGGAGTTCGATTCCAACGGAAGGAGGAAGTCGAATCTCCAGTAAAAGGGGTCGAGGTCCACTCAGCCTTCCATCCATCCGTGGTCGGTAAAATGAGTACCCAAGAAAGGCCGGGGAAGGAACTGGCAAGCCCACCCCATATATGGTCTGCCTAGTAAACGTCGCAAGACGTCACCCTAAGAGTCGGAAACGACTCGCACTATAAGTGCGGGGACACTTTTTTTTTTAAGGGAAGTGAGAAACATACACACCACCCTTGATGCTATTATATCAGCTTTTTTTTTGTTAGCGGACCAACATGACTGTTGTGTGCCCTTGACTTACGAGCCAGCTGTCCCTGTTCAGGAGGAATCATTCTTCTTTGTTGTGTTGGTCCATGCTCTTAAAATCACCTGTCAGTTTTTGCATGTGGAGCAGTGGCCAGTTGTAGAATATTTTCTTTTCCTCTAAGACCCCTAGACATTTTAAAATTATATACTGACAATTATGTTTAAAACATGCATTTAATACTTGTTTAATTACAAACAGTCGTTTTTCAGAGCTGTGAAAAAAATCTGCAGTTACTGCCATTGTTGCCCTTTAGTCTTAATGTGTATTTTAGTTTTTTAATTTGGTGGGGGTTATTTTAATATATTTTTAGTGTAATGTGATTTTAAATTGTTGTAAGCTGCAATGGGTAGTGTAGTGGTATTTGGAAATAAGTGGGCTGAATAGAATTTTCTCATATAGAAATAGGATAATATCCAACTAAGTCATACTCAGAGTAGACCACTGATTTAGTTATTGATTTATAATCTTACTTAAGTCCATTTATTTCAATGGGTCTGCTCTGAATATGACCAACACTGGATATCACTTCTTGTTTCTCAGGATACAAATGCCCCTTCTTTTTTCAGTGCAGTCTCATTCTCTGCTCAAACAGCCTGTGTAGACTTTTAAGTCCTTCAAAACCGATCCACCAAAGCATTTTGTGTTCTCGCTGACACAATCAGGGAATCTGCTAGGATCCATCAGGCTCCACCCATCATCACACACCACATTCAGTCTACCGGGCCCTGATCTGCTAGGCCTTACACTGACTTATCATTGTATACCCTGACACTGCCTATGGCTTACTTGAATTCTGGCCAGCTCTGGCCTCACCCCCCAACCCTTCCACAGGGCCAGTATTTTCTAAATCAAAAGCTGCCTCCCCTAGACAGAAAGTGTTAAACCATTACACCTGATCCCTGCAATTACAGCCATCTGGACTTGCTGTTAGTTGGCAGAAATTTATTTTGTTCTTGCTTTTAATGGTAACAGTGGTAAGCCCCCAGTCCTTTCTTACAGGCTACCCAGCAGGTATTTAGTATTCATCAAGGATTCAGGTGCCATTTAGCTTTGGGGCTTGTTTTTTAAACTTCGCCACAACACTGGAGAGTTTCTGTACTTGCTGAGTAAAATGCGTCAGTCTTTAACTTCCACCTGGATAGCAACCAGAGGCAAACAGAAAGGACCTTGGGTTTAATGTCTCATCTGAGGAAACGTTACAATGTGTAGCCTTCATTATTCATAGCAGGAAAGGCCTTTGTCTTGGTCAAACAGGTTTAATGTGTTTTCTATGCTACATAAATTCAAACTTGATGGTTCATTTATTTGTTGGATTGCTGCTGTTATTAAATCTAAACTAAGCCCTGGGATTTACTAACAACTTGTGTTCTATCCCTTGCTTGTTTGAGAAAGACAGGGTTCTCACGTTGTCCACCACCTCTTCCATTGTCTGTGTTAAAGTTTGGGTAGTGATGTTTTAGGGACATCTATTGACAGAGCTAGCAAGAAAAACAGTATTCAATTTGTAGATAAGTTTTGTTTTGTTCTAATGCACAAAGGGTTGGCATTTTATTACTGTTATGACTGTGTCTCCGACAGGATTCCATGCGGAAATGAAAAAATATGCTTTGGAATATGCTGCACCGAAATGCAAGATAGCAAGTCACTGTAAATATCTCAACTAGCGAAGAAGGTTATAGTACATGGCAAACAAATGTATCAAGAGAAGACATTGTTTATTGTGGAGCAAAGTTTTCTGTCCTGCTCAGAATTGTTAAAGGTCCAGGTTTTAAACCTAGTGGGCCATCTTTTTCCTATAGTTAACCTTATGTTTTTCTTTCTGTACTGAAACTTATTTATTTTAAAAATTAATCACTTTGTTATGCCAGAGGCATTTTAAAATGGGTGTGCATCCCAACACATTATCGTATGCACATAAGCAATAGTTAAACACTGGATAAATTTTGGGTAGAGACTTGGGAGAAGGTACACTCTCCACAACCTCCATTGTACTTATGATGTGTGTCCTATTGCTCTCCGAGTGACTGTGTCCCTGGCAGGAGTTCAGGCCTCCATGGGACCCTCTAGCACACAACTATGGATCTGAAATGCTTGCATTCTGCTGCACTAATTTGATATTGCTTAAGGAATCCCTTACTGCAAGTTGTGGGAATGGCCTCTGGTTCAGATGTTTGAAAAGCATCTTCTCTATTTCTGAAGTTCAGGAATGTTGCTTATGTAGCCAAAATGGAACCAGCTATTCATAAGAGAGAGCAGAAGGCTTAGGGGAACCCCAAAGTGTGCAGAAATACAATTTTAAAACCCAGGGGAAGACCCCCCAAAAAACAGCACTGAGAGGACTGAGTGTGCTTAGTGTCTATGAAATGCTGACTTACTGGGGGCAGGGAGAAGGAAACCAGGTAGGAGGGTGAATGGAATGGAATATCCTGCATGATTGCATGGCTAGCTGGCTGGAACAACGAACAGCTGCACTCCACACTATAGCAGCATTTCTACTTGTTAGTCAAATTCAAGATCTATACAGCATAGATTTATCTGTCTTTTAGTACTCATGGCAGCTATGAAACTTCCATTGAGAACAAAGTGGATGTTCTAAGTGAAATAAGAGCATGTTAAAAATGTAAATGTACTGCCTTCAAGTCGATTCCGACTTATGCCGACCCTATGTATAGGGTTTTCATGGTAAGCGGTATTCAGAGGGAGTTTACCATTGCCTTCCTCTGAGACTGAGAGACAATGACTGGACCAAGGTCACCCAGGTAGCTTCATGGCTGTGTGGGGATTTGAACCCTGGTCTCTCAGGTCATAGTCCAACACCTTAACCACTACACCACACTGGCTCAAGAGCATGTTACTGAGTGCCAAATGATGAATCAGGGCAAACTAAAGTGGATGGCCATCATTTCTTACCATGCTAGTGAGCTTCTGGAGGTACTGTGTGAAATGAAGGTCATCTATGGAAATAGAAATCTGGACTAGATGGGTCTTGATCCAATCCACAAGGCAGCTCTTCTTTTCCTTCTCGTTTTTCCTGACGAATATAAGTCAGAAATTAGAGGCAATTTTTTAAAAAAAGAGCAAGACGAATCTCCATCACTTGAGCATTATATACCATGCAAAAGTATATGTTACAACTTCAGCAAACATTCTAGGTTTGTTATAAGAATTGTTGGCTAAGAGTCAATGGGCTTTGTTATGCAGCAGGTCATACTAGGTTTTTATAATGGGCTCTTCTAGCTTTAAAAAGATCTATAGAAACATTTTACTGAAACCAATAACAGTAGCTTTCAAAATACGAGGATGACATACCAAATGCTAAACATTCAGGACACATTACACACATTGTTTAGCTTGTCTAGAAGATATTATATGCTGATAATAAGAGAATGTGTAATGAATGTAGCTGAAGGATAGTGCAAACTCTTATTTTGTTCCAGTTGGCATGTTTTCAATAGCACCTAGAAATACAATTATTTATTTTCTACCCTGTGTGAATTCTTCACTAATTCCAGACTCATATTCCCATCATGGCAACTCAAAATAAAAGAAAGCTGCAAGGCTGCAGGCAGATAGTAGGAGACAGCCCTTAGATTTATGCAGACTCCAACCCATCATTTCTAGCGCACATCTTTCCCCACATGGCACTCCTCTTTCTTTATGAGTATCTTGTGCACAAATTAAATCACGAGTTTATAATCAAAAGCTGTTCTTTTCTTGTCCATTCAACCAGAGTGTTGTCTGAAAAACAAGATAGAAATACAGTACAATAAAAATAAAATAAACATCTTCAAAACTGTGCAGGGGCAATTTTTTTATATTAGTTTTCAAAAGAGTCTCTAATTTTATTCAAAGTGAATGCTGCTGGTCAGAAGGACAGGTGCTTGCCAAGAGCCAAGACTGGGTTAGAGACCAAGTGGATCAGGGCTGGTGATCTGAAGTCAGGCCAAGAGTAGGGAGAATCAAGAGTTAGAGCCGAGTCAGCAGCATTAAATGATCAGGTAGTCCTTAACGTCACCTGATTATTGCAAGCTGGTAGCTGCAGCACTACATGCCCAACTGTGGGGTGGGGTGAAAGCACAGCAGAGAGCAGGAAATAATTTCTTGCTCTAGCAAACTATCACAGTGACTCAGAGAATAAGATGCTTCCACAGTTCTTGGTTTGTTTGTAAAAATGATTTCTTACCTGCCCTCATTATAAGGTTCAGGACTTGTTACAACAATAGAATAGTGCATAAAACCATTTCATGGAAGCAATTTGCTCACTTGGAGCTTCCTCAGGTGTTGCAATGGTGGCTTTCCTTGCTGTCCCACCATGCCCGGACGCATGACCACTCACAGTAGCCAGCTAGTGAAATCTATCTTTGAAAAGGCAGGCTTTTAGCTTCCTTAATTCACGTAACTAGTGCAAGTATAGGTTCCAGCAAGAATTAGTCAGACTTGTTCCTGTTTACGAAAGAAAGAAAGAAAGAAAGAAAGAAAGAAAGAAAGAAAGAAAGAAAGAAAGAAAGAAAGAAAGAAAGAAAGAAAGAAATATAATCCTCGAATAAAAACATCCAGTCCATATCTGGTTTCTACAGAGCACTTTATAACTTTATAATCCCCAATTTTAATAACATCAGTAGGCTCTTAGGTGTCAGACCAGTGACAAATAGATGGCAGCTCATGGGAGGGAATTTTGTGCATTGGGGATGAAATATTTTGTTACCAGCCAACAAGAGTATAGCTTTAAATATAGTGCTTTTATTCTTGTGCATAGCTATTTTTAGGCTGCATTATAAGCTGAAGGCCTTAACGTCTATAGAAACGTTAGAACATCCCCTCCTGTGATCCTATGCTACCGCCTACTTTCCCATTTTACAGATTTCCTGGTCACAGGCATTCTAGTAACAAGTCCTGAACAGCAGATGGTACCAGTCCCTCCCCATGCATTCTCCAGAACAGCTCATTTCATCCTATTTAATTAGAACTGCAAACAACTCTGCCCCTAAAAAGATGCTTCTGCATTTGCAGAAACCACAGCATTAACCCAATTTTCTAAAAGCATTTCCAATGGAATGTAGTATTCTTTCAAATCTCAATGGACCTAAGGAGGTACTGTTAGCAATAAGCTTTGCAAGTATAAGAACTGTTTATGTGATTTAGGTACAGATGTTGTTATAGCCATACTAGATATCAGATGTTACCTCAGGACCATTGCCAAGATGTTTGGGCCCCTGACCTGATGAAGTGGCACAGTGGAGCATGCAAGACAGCATGTAGAAAAGGTTGGAAATAACATGCAGGATTTTTTGTACTACTTAACATGCCCATTCTGCATAATTGCAGTACGTCCTTATTAGACTGTGTGTGGTTCTGTTATCTAACAGTTGCTTAGAAGATGATATGGAAAGCGGTCATTTTAAAAAAAAAATTATTTAAAACTTTCTTTAAAAAAATGAGATGAAAGGTGGAATGCAAAAATTTGGTCCCTTATTCCCCATAGGGAGGGAAGACACTGTTAATGACAAAGTTTAGTTCCTAGGGTTGTTCCAACTTTGACTGCTTCACAGCTATTTCCCTCTGATTCTGTTCTGACCTCAGCTTCACATGTCAACAACACACCTACAAATCCTTTGTGCTCCTGCATTACAACTAATGGGGCACCTCTTGTGTGAAAAGTAACACAGATCAGCTGAGCAGTTGTGTACCTTTTTGAATAGCAAGCTCTTCCTAGAAACCCCATTTTTCCATGCCTATTCATAACAAGCCATGCTAATTCTTTTAAAAATTAACCAAACACAAATTTGTCTGGCATATCCCCTTTTCTAAAAAAAAAAAAGGGGGGGGGGAGAAAAAACAACTGTGGCTCTAAATGCACCATTTGATTTATGTTAAAAGATTTTTGCAGGAATCTGACAAAGTCATCTTTTGGACAATACATTTCTTAAGTTTTTTGGGTGTCACAGGACGACATGTGATTTGTGCAGAGTGTTTTTGTAGGTAAGGAAGACCTCAGGGTAGAGGAATACTGTTCAATGGCATTTCAAACCCCACAAAGAACATATAGAATCTTTTAATTCTCTTCCTCCCCCCTTGTTATGTTAGGTACATGAAGCTCACGTTATGTTCTAACCAGAGCTTGGAATATTACTTTTAAAAAGTAATACATTACAGTTACAATTACATGGCCCCAAAAAGCAGTAATTACCACTACAATTACAATTGCTCTGAAAGTAACTGATTACTTTACTTTTTCTCAAAAGTAATTACTACAATGACATTTCAGTTACTTTTTTAAAAAATGCGTACCAGGTACTGGCCTTGGCTGCTGCACATCTAAAGGTAAATGTGTCCCCGCACTTATAGTGCGAGTCATTTCCGACTCTTAGGGTGACGTGCTGCGACGTTTACTAGGCAGACCGTATATATGGGGTGGGATTGCCAGTTCCTTCCCCGGCCTTTCTTTACCCCCCAGCATATGCCGGGTACTCATTTTACTGACCACGGATGGATGGAAGGCTGAGTGGACCTCGACCCCTTTTACCGGAGATTCAACTTCCTCCTTCCGTTGGAATCGAACTCCAGCCGTGAGCAGAGCTTCAGCTGTGTTACTACCGCTTACCACTCTGCTCCACGGAGGATCGCTGCACATCTAAGTAGCCTAAAACAACATTAAAAATAAACACACACATACAGAGGTAGTAGAATAATTCATAAGATAGCAATGGTGGTCTCTCAACTGGTAAGGGAGGTGGGGAGGGAGGCAGAGGCCACTACTCAGATCTTTACATGTCAAACCAAATGCAACCCCCACCCCCACTCAGCCAGCAAGCACAATCTCTCTCATTTAACCACCTCCTGGACCCTGCCCTGCCACCACTAAGGGACACTCACCCAAGCAAACATTTTCCCCTGAGATGCAAAAAAGTTAAAATACTGCAAATGCAACACAGTAGCTAGAAAGGGTGGTGGAGACCACTTTGTGTGCCAAGTGCAAACACAGTATTCTCTCTCTCTCTCTCTCTCTCTGTGTGTGTGTGTGTGTGTGTGTGTGTCATCTTTCACCTCCACAGTTCTTTATCTCCATTCTGCTGCTGCCTCCATCTCCTTTATCCATGTTCTTGCCCTCCGGCTCCTTTTTCCCTCCACTCCATTCTTCACCACCACCATCCATTTTTTTTAAACAACTGTTTTCCCCACTCCACCCCATCTCACTCTCCACCTCCTCCCTCATTGCCTCCTACCCACCCACAGAGCATGAGGGAAGAGCAGTGATGCACAGAAGCCCAGTTTGAGGCACATGATTTTCATCCACAAATCAGAGGAGCAGAAGACTTCCCCTGCTTCCCCCCCCAAGTAATACTGGAAATATTACAATTACTCCACAAAAGTAATAAAATTACTTCTAGATCTATTACAATCAAAATGTAAAGGAATTACCCACTCATTCCTCAAAAAAATAATGAATTACAAGTAATTTGTTACTTGTAACGAATTACTTCCAAGCTCTGGTTCTAACAAGTGTTATTTGTCATAAACATGTGCAATAACTGCTACATTGTTCTGTAGTTGAGGGTGAAGACAGATATAATAATAAAAAAAGTTAAAGTGCAATCTGATACAAGTTTATTCAGGAAAAAGTCCCACTGTATTAAATGGGGCCTACTTGTAGGTAAGTATGCATAAGCCTGCAGCCTTGGAGCATTAATGAGATGATATGCAAAGAATTTTGAATATTCTGCAGTCCTTTCCTTATGGTGCTGGAATAGATAGTTTGTATCTTATTTTTATTTATGGTATTTATTTATTACATTTATATCACACCTTTCTATTCCTCCAAATAGCTCAAAGGGGCAAACATGGCTCTCCCCATTTCACAACAATCCTCTGAGGTAGGTAAGGCAGAGAGGTAGTGATTGGCCCAAGGTCACCGTGAGCACTTAATAGGTGAATGGAGATTTGGACCGGATCACCCTGTTGCAAAAATGCTGTTCGTTTCCCTGGTAGGCTTACTCTGATTTACCACCAAGAATGAGATGTTTAGTCAGATGAGGGTTACCCAAGTTTTATTCTGCAGAATAGAGACACACTCACCGCTTATGCGTAAAGTGAGCTGCCTGCCACATTCCTGAACAGGCCTTGTTTTATACCTTATCTCAATGATGCTATATGACAATAAAAAGTTACAAGCAAGCAGTTTAGTAAAATGAAACAAAGATATGTCATCACCTTTTGGGTTTCTGCCAATTACATCTGCATAGACACGATACATCAGAATTCCCAGCTAGTTTCTTTGTTCTTATCTTAGTACATTGCAATCTGTTCCTTGAGACCTTCAGAGTAGCTGTACTGTAGTTCCGTTATGCACACAATCTGGATTTTCTCAACACTCTCCCCCCTCAAAAGGCTTTTCTCTTATAACCCATAATTTGTCTTCGCCCAACATGAAATTAAACATTTAAACATACAAGTTATAAGTAAAAGCACAATTATAAGAATTATAAGTCCCAGGATGAGTTGTTTGAGCCAAGCCCATCCAGGAGGCAATACTACATGGGCATACATGTGTGACAATCAGGCCTCTTAATGTGTGCAAAAATATGAAACACATGCTTCTATGCTTTCTCAGCATTTGAAATATTATTCTACATAGCTTGCAGAATAGAAGGTCAAGGATAGAGGAACTCAGGATAAGAACAAGGAAGTGAGCCATGGGAAACAGATGTAAAGGGCACTAGGTGAAGATAGGAAAGCCCCAGATGAAACATTTATTCTGATTAGCAATGCACTTTGATGCTTTGATGATTATGTATGTGACGTATAACGGCCTATAAATGTGATGGTTGTCTGCTTAATAGGGAGAGAGCCTCCTTTATGGTCATCTCTCCCTTTGCAAAGAAATAAAGGCAAGCTCTTGCAATCTAAAGGTTTCGTCTCTAATTCCTGATCGGCATATCTGGGAATTGGGGGCCATAACTGGCAGGCCAACACTTAAGGGTCTTGCCCTTTTGTAACAAAAACTGGCAAGCCAGCCAGGAGGGTCCCTCTTGATGACCTCTGAGGTCCCGTAAGGGTCCGCGGAGAGTCAGATGAGAGCGCTCCGGGTTGTTTTTCCCGCATCTGAGGCTGCTGGGAGCCAACTGAGACGTCAGAGTATCATCAATGGACCTCCAGAAAACCGAGACCAGAATTCTCTTACTATGAGGGGAAGTGGATCAGAAAGAACACCAGAAGACAGGTGAGAAAAGATCGAACATTGGTGGGGAGTGCTGAGAATGTGGTGAATAACTGAGCCGGGGCAACGCCCCAAGGCGAGTGCGGAGTCCTCTGTACCGCGGTTCCCTACTCCCGCGAGGGACTGGGCCGGGAAAAGGACGAAGCGACTGTTGTTGTGCCATTGTAGTCCTCTTGAGAGCCCCCGGGATGGGAGGAGCTGGTTCCAAGAAAAGGAACAGGAGGCTAGGGAAGAGTCAACAGCAGGACACCCCACTGCAACTTGTCCTCCAAAGATTTGAGATTATTCAAGAGCAGACCCAATACCCGCTAGAAAGGAAAAAACTGATATTTTACTGCCAGAGGCTATGGCCTACTTTGGGGACCGGGTGGCCACCAGAAGGCACTTTTGAGTTCCAGGTGATAGTTAAGGTTTTGAAAGCACTGACAGAACAAAAGCAGCATGATTCCATCCAGTATGCCCTCATGTGGAGAGAACTGGACCGGGACCCGCCCACTCCAATGGTATTGCGAGTTATGTCGCAGCGAGGCCCCATTTCTAAACCAACCTGCATGAGACAGAGGAGGAATCCCTACCCAGCGCCCCACCATCTTACAGGCAACCTACGGATGAGGAGAGGCCCACCAGCCCACCATCTAACCCTTCCAGCATATCCGAAGTGACAACCCCCCCTCAAGTCCAACAGTGGCACCCCAAGAGGCGGTGACCACCCCCCATTTCAAGAACCTCCCGAATTGTCCCCAGTGTCGGATGGGAAGCAGAGCCTTTTCCACCAGTATGTTCACGAAATCCACAACAGCCTGGCAAGACCCCCCCAGGAGAAAGCTCTTAAGGAAGAGAGACTGCGTGTTTTAGATCAAGCTGTAGAAGCAGCTACTAGAAGGAAGGAGGACCTGAGGGAGCATAGAAGTGGCAATAGTTATCTCCAAGCCCCCATGAGACAGGTCCTTGATGGAACTGGAAATATGGCATATGTTTATGTCCCTTTCACGACCTCTGACCTGTTCAATTGGAAGAATCAAACACCCCAATTACGGGAGGACCCCGGGAAAGCTTATGATTTGTGGCAGTCAATATTTGCCAGTCACCACCCCGGTTGGGCGGACATGCAAACCTTGATGAACATTTTGCTAATGCCCGAAGAGAAAAGCTTAGTTATGGGACAGGCCTGTAAACAGGCCGAGGCTGACAGGGCGGCTGCTGGACGGTTTGCAGCAGCCGTCGCCGTCACCTTGCCAGAGGAAGACCCGAATTGGGACGCTGCGCCCAGCAAGAGCCCCGAACTCGAAAATTACCGCCGCCTCATTCTTCATGGTTTGCAAAATGCCATACCCAAGCCCACCAATATGAGTAAACTGTACGAGATTAGACAAGGTAAAGATGAAGACCCCTCTTCTTTCCTTGTTAGACTGCAAGACACTATGAGGAAATACACACCCCAGACCCGGCCGCGGCCGATAATCAGAGACTGTTAGTTACACTTTTCATAGGACAGAGCGCCCAAGATATTAGAAGGAAGTTGCAGAAAGTCGAGGGAGCAGTGGGAATGAACATGAGTCAATTGATGGACATCGCCTATAAGGTGTTTGTGAATAGAGATGAGAAGGAAAAAAAAGAGGATCAGCGTATGTTTAAACGGCAGTGCGCAGTGATGGTCGCAGCCATGCAGAAAGATGGCGACAGAGAAAAGGGAGAAGGAGCCAGGGGGCGATGCCCCAGAAGGAGATTAGAAAGGGATCAGTGCACCAAATGCCTCAAGAAGGGACATTGGGCAAAAGACGGCGAGGAGCGTAAGAAACCCACAGCCCCTCCCCTTTCAGCGTATGCTGAAGGGGATTCAGAATGAAGGTGGTCGGGCCTACAAGGTAGCAATCCGGGAGAGCCACTCATCCCCATTGCAGTGGAGAATCAAAAGTTAAAAGCCCTTGTTGATACCGGAGCTACCTATTCCATGCTACCAGGGGCGGCACCCCACCACATGAGCCCCGATTATAGGACCATTCTGGGAGTGACAGGAAACAAACAAAAACTGTTCCTGACAAAACCAATAGGGATACAAGCGGGGAGACAAGTTTTTAAACATTGTTTCCTTGTTTCGGAACAATGTCCCCTGCCCATCCTAGGAAGAGATGTTTTGACAAAACTCCAAGCCACCATTTGTTTTAAGAAACACTGCCTTGTCATCACTATTCCTAAGGCAATGGAGGCCGCATATCAGATGGCGACCCTGCAAAGGGAAAATGATTTGCCCATCCACGTTGATGTGAGAAATAATAAAAATAGAGACCCCATGATATGGGCAGAAGAGGAAAACCCAGCCCGAGCTAAATTCGCTGAGCCCGTGAGGGTTAGATTGAAGCCAGGGGCAACACCCACCCGTTAAACAGTTCCAACTGAGGAAAGATGTGTGGGAAGGCCTTACCGTGCTCCTAGAACAGTCCATCCGAGACAAGTGGATACGCCCAGCCACGTCTCCCCACAATACTCCGATATTTGGAATCAAGAAACCAGGCCAGCCAGGCAAATATAGGTTCCTTCAAGATTTGCGGGTTATTAACAAGCAAGTACAAGAGGACGTCCCTGTAGTTCCTAATCCACATACGCTCCTCTCTGGAGTCCCAGCTAATGCAACAGTGTTCACTGTGATAGATTTAAAGGATGCCTTTTTCAGTATCCCCCTCCACCCTGAGAGCCAAGATCTGTTTGCCTTCACATGGGAGAACCCCCGTACCGGCCAAGCTTCCCAAATGACCTGGCAGGTGTTACCCCAAAGGTATGTCGGGTCCCCCTCCGAGTTTACTAAAGCCCTGTGAAAAGACTTGGAAGAATGGCACAGCCAACCGAAAGATGCTGTTCTTTTGGTTTACGTGGATGACCTTTTGCTCTGTAGTCCGGAACGGCTCTCCTGTGAACGAGAATCGGTCTCCTTGTTGAACTACTTGGCTAAAAAGGGGTACCGAGCCAGTCACCAGAAGGTGCAATGGTGCCAGGATGAGGTCAGATACCTGGGATATAAAATATCCCACCATGGCTGAATGCTGTCCCCCGAACGAAAGGAAGCCATCTGTAAATTAAGCCCCCCCACAAATGTAAAAGAGCTGCGCACAGTACTGGGACTGTTTGGCTTTTGTAGACCATGGATCCCTGAGTATGCCAGAATAGTATTGCCCCTCTATAAAGCATTAGAGGCTGAACAGTTGAAAGAGACCTGGCGATGGACCCGCCAACAACAAAATGCGTTCCAAATGCTTAAAACCCTATTAACTCAGGCCCCCGTGCTTGCATTACCAGATGGAAACAAGCCATATCGCCTCTATATCTCAGAAAATAAAGGCGTGGCAGCCGGGGTGTTGACACAGAAGTGGGGGCTAAAACAGAGACCGGTGGGGTATTATTCCTCAAAATTAGATGCGGTAGCCCAGGGATGGCCTGCATGACTAAGAATCCTGGCAGCGGCCTCCATCCTGCTTAAAAAGGCTGATAAAATTATGATAGGCAGTCCAGTCTAAGTTCTCAGCCCACATGATTTGAAAAAGATAATGGGGGCCGAAGCAGCCAGAGTCTTGAGCCCTAGTTGCTTAACCATGTTTGAACAGCAACTTCTTGGGAGATCAGGAATTACCCTTAGCTCCTGCAACACATTAAACCCTGCAACCCTGATGCCCCAGCCTGGGGAACTGCTACATAATTGTGAACACGCCCTAGAAATAGCCACGAAGCCCCGGGATGACCTTTCCAATTTTCCGCTCCCGGGAGCCTGCGAGGTTTTCATCGATGGCAGTAGCAAAGTAATAGAGGGTCACAGAAGAACAGGGTTTGCCATAATAGAAGGAAACCGAGTGTTGTCCAGCGGAAGATTGCTGGACGGATATTCCGCGCAACAAGCTGAGTTAACTGCGCTTGAAAAGGCACTCTCCCTATTTGAGGGGCAGAAGGTGAATATATACACAGACTCTAAATACGCCTTTAACACTATCCATGCCTTTGCAATGATATGGAAAGAGAGAGGTTTCATAAATAGCGTGGGAAAGACAATTGAGAACCTGGACATTGTCAAAAGACTTTTAAAAGCAGTCACCCTTCCCAAGCAAGTAGCTGTGATGCATATCCTGGCCCATGGCAGGGAAAAGGTGAAGAGATTGAGGGAAGGGAATGATCTGGCTGATAAGGCAGCGAAGGAAGCAGCTCTCTCTGAGGAGGTCCCCATAGTTGGTCTCCAACTGTCCCCCCTGAATGTCCTAGAGCCCCGATACTCGCCAGCTGAAATAGAGGATGCCGTCGTGAAAGGAGCATCTCAGACACAAGAGGGGTGGTGGAGGTTGCCAACAGGACAGGTCATAGTGCCACGACCCCTCCTAAGGCAGGTCGTGCAGGCGGCGCACCAGAATACTCACCTGGGAGGAAGTGCCTTGGGAGATCTGTTAATCAGACAAATGGTGGCGCCAGGCCTCTATGTCGAGACTGCTTGTGCTGTGGCACAATGTACCTCCTGCGCAGCCATAAATCAAAAAGGGCCAACAGCGCTGGCCCCGATGGGGGGCCGCCCCTGGGCATATTATCCCTTCCAAAGAATTCAGGTTGACTTCTCTGAACTCCCCAGGAAAAATGGATACAAGTACCTTCTGGTAATTGTGGACCAGCTGTCTGGCTGGATAGAAGCTTACCCCACCAGGCAGGCCACTGCGGCGGTGGTGGCAAAAATACTCTTGAAAGAAATTTTTCCCCGGTATTCTCTCCCGGAAACAATAGACTCTGACAGAGGACCCCATTTTATCTCTAAAGTGGTTCAGCAGCTTCAATACCCTCTTGGATTTAGGTGGCGCCTTCATACTGCTTGGAGGCCGCAATCAGCGGGGCAAGTAGAGAGGGCCAACAGATCTTTAAAGGCAACTTTAACTAAGCTCTGTCAGGAAACTGGACAAAACTGGGTAGCCGCTCTACCCATGGCATTGACAATCTTCCGTTGCACTCCCAGAGGACTAACTAAGTTGACCCCGTTTGAAGTCTTGTTTGGAAGACCACCGGTGCTGGCAGCACTTAAAACACAGCCCTATGAAATAAATCAAATTGTGGGAGATGCTGTGGTGAGAGAATATGTTATTGCCCTGCAGTCTGTTCTTTCCAAACTTTACAGATATACCCAGGAATTCCAGAGACTGCTGTAGGATGCAGCGGTCCACCCCTTCAGGCCAGGAGATTGGGTCCGAATCAAGATGTGGAAAAAGGAACCGCTCCAGCCCAAGTGGAGCCAACCGGTCCAGGTGCTGTTGACTACGGACGCGGCGGTAAAGATTGCCGGCAAGGCCAAGTGGATCCACCACACCAGGGTGAAAAAGGCTTCAGCACCTATCGAGGTGCAGGAAACAGGGAAGGGGGTAGCCCAGGACTCCGCAACAGCTGAAGGGCGGAAGAAGGGCCCTGAAGAAAAGTGACTGTCGGAGACAGTCCCCGGTCTCAGCCTGAAGCTGCGTCTCCGTCGAATACCTCCAGCCCAATCGTAGAATCCATAACATTTTACACGTTTGATTCCTATAGCATAACCATATATATAGCAATATTGATAGCATGTATTATGTTTGTTATTTTGCGCTATTTTGTCTTTTATGTCCGGTATGGACACGTCCCCTGAGAGGAAAATGGTCCTATGAGCAGGGCAATACTTTCCTCAAGTTAGTACAAGACATGGTCACTCAATTCCAGCTTACTGATTGCTGGATATGTGCACCCTTACAGATTCATCACGGTCAGATCCCACTATATCCCCTCCCGTTGACCATACTTGAATTGGCGGTAGACCACCCACAGCTCAACCATACATGGCCACAAAATGACCAGGTGGAAGTCAGAAGGAGGAAAGGTATGTGGTGTTGGGAAAACCATGATGGTATCGGACCCCAAATAGGCTATTCCTCTTGTTTCTATACACATAAAAGGGGCCCATGGCAGAAGTGGCCAGCAGGACTCCCTTGTCTCAATTTACGGTATAATGCCACGCACATAAATGAAACCAAATGCGATTGTACTCCAGAAACTATGCAGTACAGTTTCCAGAAAAGCCCTCCTTGCCGTTGCGGCCATACGGGTTTGGATGATTACTGGCAGTGGTATGGCCTAGTTTTATGTCACGCAAACAACTGGACTACCAATGTCCCTGACCAAACCACTATGCTTAGGTGGTATAAGGGAGAGCAACCACAAGCATGGTCTGAAATCTTCATAGCCTCTAGTTCATGGTATGCAAGTGTTCCCAAACATCGAACGGTGGATTCTTGTGCGCCTGTAGCCCCAGGGGTAACCCGATGCAATGCTAGTGGTCCTATCTACACAGAGCCATTGTTTATGAGCTGGTATTATACGCCCCAGCACGGGTTTTGCTCCCATTTAAATGGGTCCCTACAGGCCTCCCATACGCAGATATGGCCCCAAGGCAAATGTGCCTTTAAACACCACTGGTTTGTTTGTGGAACCACTGCCTATACCTGCTGGCCCCCTCATGGAGAGGAAGTTGTTATGTTGCCTACTTAATACCCAATGTTAATATATGGCCTAAGGGGCAACAAATCTTCAGGCCTCTATATACTAACACCAGATATAAGAGGGGTTCATTACATGCTGGTGGCCATAAATGGGGAAGCAGAATCTGGACATCCCAAGATTTGATCGATTATTATGAACCTCTCACATGGTCAGCAATAGGGCTGCAGACTTCGCGACATTTAACTAATGGCTTATTAAGACTACAAGCTGTGGTAGAAATGGTCACCAATGCTACAGGGGATGCAATACGCACATTAGCACATGAGACTGAACAAATACGTAAAAGGTTGGTCGTACATCAACAAGGCCTTGATCTGTTGTTGGCCAACTCGGCCGGGCTGTGCGCTGCCTTAAATACCAGCAGCGATTGCTGTGTTGAAATTGGAGATGAATCCCAGGTGATCAACCAATTAATAGACCATGCAGAAATAACAGCATATGTAGGGGACCAGCACTGGGAAGGTCTAAACTGGGATTGGCTTACCAGTTGGCTCCCAAACTGGGCTTGGTTAAAACATTTGTTTGTTATTGGATGTATTGTGATGCTTATTTTATTGTGCCTACCTTGCATTATCTCCTGTGTGGCTAGCATGCTTGTAAGGCTCATGAAAATGAAGGGTCGAACCATGATGTATCAGCATTTGGCCTTGCAGGAGATGCAAGGGCAATATGCCACAATGGCCCCAATAGAAGAGGAAGACCATAACCTCTACACAACAATCGAGGAGTAGAAGATACTTTCTTGAAGTAAGAAAGTATCTAAGGGGGAATTGTGACAATCAGGCCTCTTAATGTGTGCAAAAATATGAAACACATGCTTCTATGCTTTCTCAGCATTTGAAATATTATTCTACATAGTTTGCAGAATAGAAGGTCAAGGATAGAGGAACTCAGGATAAGAACAAGGAAGTGAGCCATGGGAAACAGATGTAAAGGGCACTAGGTGAAGATAGGAAAGCCCCGGATGAAACATGTATTCTGATTAGCAATGCACTTTGATGCTTTGATGATTATGTATGTGACGTATAACGGCCTATAAATGTGATGGTTGTCTGCTTAATAGGGAGAGAGCCTCCTTTATGGTCATCTCTCCCTTTGCAAAGGAATAAAGGCAAGCTCTTGCAATCTAAAGGTCTCGTCTCTAATTCCTGATCGGCATATCTGGGAATTGGGGGCCATAACTGGCAGGCCAACACTTAAGGGTCTTGCCCTTTTGTAACACATGTAAGAGGCATTAACTATTACATTACAGTTAAAGGCATTCATAGGACTTATATCCACGCATTCTCGAGAACAATTTATGAAATTCACACATTGGGTGTCATTTGGAGAGGCTACCATCTGAACCTTGAGGGCAAAACATCTCCCATCCTTATTGGTGACGATTTGGCCCCAAGCATGATAGTTATTATAATCAGCAGTGACATTTTCAAAATTCCCTAAAAAGGATGCATTTGTGAGGACTTCTGGTGGGGTTGAGATCCCTACCAGACACGATATAAACACTTCATTAACAGAGACTCCCCCTGCCAGGCAAAAGGAGCTTGTGTTTACAATTTGGCTGGCTATGTTAATCCAAACATTTGTCTGGCCATCAAATTTTTGTGTGAGTATTCCATGTGTTGTACCAGCCACATAGCTAAGGATGAGTGCCCATATCTGAAGGCCCGTCATCTTTCTACTCCCAGGTATTTCCTCTTGTTTGCCCACCTGTGATAGGAATAACTATTCAGATTGTCCTGTCTGTGGCCAACCCTTGCTCCTATTATCAGAGCTTTTGACAGATGCAAACAGTCCAATTGGTCCTGCAATAAGCAATTCCCACTATTACTGGTTCAGGCCTTGGCACCTGTTCATGTGGAGAAAGACCTAACCTGACTCTTTCTATTCGCTCTCTTAAAGAGGGGAACAAATGATATTCAGTGCTTAATACTGGCTTGATTTCCCCTTCCATGTAAAACCTCTCTCAGTCTCTAATTCTTTTCAGCTTTAACTTCAGGTTGAGACCCGGTACTGTCTCCGATAGCCACTTTTCTTCGGGTGCTTGTTTTTTCTCCCCTGCAGCTACTGAGGCCTGGGCTGCCCTGGCGTCCTCTGGTTCTGGCACCTCTTTCAGTCTGGAATGATGTATCCACTTCTCTGTCCCCTCGAGCTTTGCAGCTGCGTGGGTGCTTAATAGCACTTACTTCAGTCCAGTCCACTTTTCTTTCAGTGGGTCTTCTTTCCACATCTTTAGGAATACCCAGTCACCTGGTTTTAGCGAATGCAATGGCCCTTCCAGTGGCAACCTCGGAACTGGGGCTGTAAATCTGTGGAGAGAAAACTAGACAAACTGCAAGGCAGTAACATATTCTTTCAACTGAACATTTTTATTTCTCAATTTACATTCCTTTTTCTTAGCCAATGGTGAGAACCTGGGGGGGGGGGGTCAGCCATATAACAGTTCAAATGGTGTCAATTTCAAACTTCCCCTCGGCTGGCCCCTTAATCTTGTTAGGGCAATAGGGAGAGCCTCCAGCTACTTAAGCTGTGCTTCAATACACAATTTGGTTAGGGCCCCCTTCAAAGTTCTGTTCATTCTCTCAACTTAAAGGCAATAGGGTTTTTTCTTCCCTCTGGGATGGCTAACACTGGAGCAGAGAGCAATGCCTGTTTTAGACTGAGAAAAGCCTTTTCCATTTCCCTGGTCCACTTCTATTTGGGAATATCCTTTGTTAAGGGGTTCAGCTTTTCCCCATAGTCTGGGATCCACAGTCCCCGTCAATCTGAATCTTCGCCCTGTAACATGATCAAATCCGCCCCCCTCTTCTCCCCCTTTAGCTTTCGGCTGTCTTTTTCTTTCTTTTCCCACATCCCTATTCACATACACTTTAAAAGCAATGTCCACCAACTGCAACAACAACATTCCTGCTGCTCCGTCCGTTTTCTGGAGCTTCCTCCGAATATCAGGGGCGGATTGGGCAATAAACATCACTGAACCGTCGAAAAGCAGTAGTCAGTCTCTCAAATGGCAATGCAGCAGCAACCGCCGATCCTCCCTCTGCCTGTTCCACATCGGCCCTTCTCTTCGCCTGGGCCTCTTTTAATTGTCTTTCCTCCAGACTCAACAGCTCATTTAGCACGGTCTGTACATCTCCTCATGTGGGATTGTAGTTCCAAAAAATGGAAGTAAATAGTCTATGCATTTTATTCGGATCGTCTCTTAAAGAGGGGTTTTGGTTTCTTCAATTAAACAAATCAGAAGTTGTGAAGGGCACGTATACAAAGACTTTGCCCCCTTGGGGCCCAGCTGCCTCTCGTAAGAGAAAGTATCCTTGGGGCAGTCCGCTCGGACATTCAAAGGAGCCTTTATTCGTCTTTGCCCGGATTGGGGGGGGGGCGAATATGCATCTTTCCGTCCTTCCAAAGCCTTGTTCATAACTGGGTCCACCCTCTATACAGCGTTTTCCGCTTCTTTTAACAACTCTCCATAATGCGGCGGCGGCATTAACACCTCCGCTTGTCCTGCTGCTGGCCCATCACCAGCATTATTTGGGACTACTGGCCTCCCTACTACTGGTTGAATTATACCCGGTATTCCTTGATCATCTCTCCCAGGGTCCCCACACCCCCACTGGCCTTCAGGCAGTTCAGAATAGAGTATTACAGGAGGGCGCTTCCCTTTCAGTTTTCACCATGATGGCTTTACAAATTTTTCATTTTACCAGTGCCTCATTCAAATGGAGGTGCTCTATCATATCCTGACGCATAAAGCATTTTGTTTCATCCATGGCTGCCTCTTTAGCCATAGCTTAGAAATCTCTAACACCAAAAGCCAAATGCAAAGAGTACAACAGTGCATACACAAAACAACCAAACTTAGTTTCAAAATAAGTTCAGATATGAGCCACTTTCCCACATTCCCGAATCAAGTCACCCATAAGTAAAGCTGTTGGCACCAGCTTTTTCTCCCAGATTGACTCTCAAAAGGAAAAACCAGAGGGGGCATTTAAAGGGACAGAAACCAGTTAGGAGTCTCTGCCAGACAGAGCACTGAACCTTCCCAGTGCAAATCCCGTTTCCACCTTTTCCAAGTACCTAGCCCCATCAGCTCAAATACTTGCAAGGCTTCCTTCCCCAGGACTTTGCGGAAGGGGAGAGAGACACAAGTGTTGGATGTTGTATCTGGTGCAAGCAGATGCCCAGGATGCAGAACAGTATAGTGACAGGCTAGATGCCAGTTGAAGCAATGAGCCGGACAAGCAATAAGTTTTAAGAGTCACTTTACTGACAATATATCACAAGCTCTCTCTGTACAAACTCCTCGACCCCCACACTCACAAGTGTCTGCTGGCCCTCTATATAGATAAGGCCAGCTGCCCGAGCCTAGGTTGCTTAGCAACGTGTCCTTGAAGATGGCTCGAGCTCTGCCAACTTTCGCTTCTAAGTCACGTAGCTCACTTGTGGAAATTTAACCTCTGCTTTCTCGGTTTAATAGCCAACAACAAGTGTTATCAAGGACTTTCAAATGGATGGGACCCAATTCAGGGAACCCACTTAGTAGCTTCTGGCCACTAATGGGTTAACCTTCTCTCCAGTATCAACTTTGGCTAATTGCTGTGCCACAATCACAACCACCGTTTGCCAAAGCTTTGTTGCCAGGGACAGAAAGAGAGGGGGATAACAATGTGCCAGGGAATTTCTATACCTTAACCTCTGGATTTTACCACAGCATTGAAAGGACATTTCCCCACTCACTTTAAAACAAGAGACATCAAAACTTAGTAAGAAAGAAAAAGGAAATCACACACATTCCAGACACATTCAGAACTTGGCTACCTGTTTTCCTATGACACTTCTTTACCCACGGTGGGTTTTTATTTTCCCAGAACTGCCATGCATCAATATATGGGAACTGATCCCAGTGGCCGTCTTGGACCAACTTCTGATGCACAACGGAAATTACTTCCCGATCCCAAGTACCCCCGGTCGGCCAGCCAACTTGAAATGTTACCCATTCCCTGTTACAAAATGTGATAAGCTTATCTTTGGTCATTTCTTCCTGCTTTTAAATAGCAGTCAGGAAAGGGATGCTGAATCTGAGGTCTTTTCTACCACATGATCTCTTTTAAACACTTTAAAATCCTGAAGCATGCATGCCAAGGGATCCGTTCCCTCTCCAAATGAGACCCAGCCGCCCCCATATTTCACTCAATGCATGGTGCCGCTGCTTTAACTCCAAGCGGCCCGTGCTGCAAATGAATCCAGTCCCAGTGACTAGATTCCCAAATGAGTGTAAGGAAAAGAGGGTGCGCTTACCCTTTCTAGCGGCGGTCCCAAGCCGACGGCGTCCTGTCCCCAAATGAACCCTCGCTGCTTCCTCTTGATTTTACAGGAGCCCCATTGGAAGTCAGGCTACCGAAGGTGCAGAGCCTACTCGAGTGGCGAGTCTCAACCGGACTCGGGACGTCCTCCACCCCTGGCATTGTCTGCACCACCGGCTCCCGAGTCACACAGGAGACTCCTGGCTGGCTTGCCAATTTTGTTGCAAAACTGCTGTTCGTTTCCCTGGTAGGCTTACTGTGATTTACCACCAAGAACGAGACGTTTAGTCAGACAAGGGTTACCAAGTTTTATTCTGCATAATAGAGACACACTCACCACTTACGTGTAAAGTGAGCTGCCTGCCATATTCCTGAACAGGCCTTGTTTTATACCTTATCTCAATGATGCTATATGACAATAAAAAGTTACAAGCAAGCAGTTTAGTAAAAAGAAACTTTAAGATATGTCATCACCTTTTGGGTATCTGCCAATTACATCTGCATAGACACGATACATCAGAATTCTCAGCTAGTTTCTTTGTTCTTAACTTAGTACATTGCAATCTGTTCCTTGAGACCTTCAAAGTAGCTGTACTGTAGTTCTGTTATGCACACAATCTGGATTTTCTCAACACTCTCAGCCCTAGTCTAAGTTCTAACCATTGCACCACGCTTCTTTTATTTAGACGTTTGTTTTTTTAATATATATATATGAACGTAATTGTGATTAATAAAACAGAGGCTTTTATTGTATTAACAAAACATTTCAGCTTTCGCCTTCATCAGCTATTAACATACAAATGCTGCTACCAAGGTGGCAGTTATAGATCTTTGAGGATGGAATGCTCAGAGGAGCTTCATTTGCGGAAGCTACGTAGTGGTGGTACTGTCCTCCAGGTTCAGGCCATGTGGTGCCAATGTGCCCAGAGAGTATATCCAAAAGTTCTCCCTTTTAGTCAATGCTGCTGGATCTGTTGGCATCTCTATTGCTGTTATAGAAAAGTCCAACAGACTGTGACCATCCATGCTGAAATGTTTTGCAACTAGTTGCTCCACTTTTTTTGTTAAGATTGCCGATTTGTGGTTTCACAATTATGTTCATATATATATATTAAGTGATTAACGGAATCCTTATAGGGATCCAGAGCAAGCTTGAGTGAAGTCCTGTTTGTTGCTTTCAAAACTGTCTTATATATATTGTAATACCAAAATGTTTCGGCTTCCACCTTCATCAGCTGCTAACATACAAATGCTGTTACCAAGGTGGCAGTTATAGAGCTTTGAGGATAGAATGCTCAGAGGGGCTTCATTTGCAGAAGCTAAGTGATGCTGGTACTGTCCTCCAGGTTCAGGCCATACTCCACTTTTTTTTGGTTAAGATTGCCGATTTGTGGTTTCTGAAGCACATGTGTAGGTCAGTTGTGGTTTTTCCTATGTATTGGATATGACATCCTGGTATTTTGCATTCACTGACATAAATTATATTGCAGGGCCTGCAGGTGATGCTCTGTTTGATGTAATATGTCCTGCCTGTCCTATTGCTTGTAAAAGTAGCTGTCTCCCTGAGGTACGCACAGATGATACAGAGTTTGGAGTGACAAGGATGAGACCCAGGATTGGTGACAGGTGGCTTAAACACAGCTCTCACTAACAGTCTGCACAAATTAGGAGGCTGGCTAAATGCTACAACAGGAGGCCTGCTGATGGCTCTAGCAAGATGTTCAGAGTTTGCCAGCAATGGGTAGCTCTCCCTGATTGCTCGGTGATAGTTAGGAGATGCTGGATGGAAATCTGTTGCCCTCTGCTCTTTGACACCTCAGTATGATGGTGGTTTTCTTTGGACAGAATGGAGGTTCAGTGGATGTTGCAATCGATAATATGTGGAGGATATCCTCTCAGAAGAAGGTGTTCTTTAAGTTCACTGATACTTCTCTGGTATTTATCTTTAGTGTTGCAAATACATTTGATTCTCAGAGCTAAGCTATACACAATATTTTTCTTTATATGCTTAGGATGGCAGGATTTCCAGTTTAAATAGGTGTGGGTATCAGTGGGTTTGCTGTAGAGATCAGTGGCTATTTTGTTGTTTTCAATGGTGAGGACATCAAGAAAAAGGATGTGCGAATTGTCATTTGTACTATTAAATGTAAACTTAATAGACGGATGGAGTTGATGTAATTTTTAAATTGTTTTAAACTCTCTTTACCATTTGTCCAGACCATAAAGATGTCTTCAATGTATCGCCACCATATAAGTGATTTGTTGATGGCCTTTTTGAGGATCTTCTGTTCCAGTTTACCCATAAAGAGATTCGCATATGATGGAGCCATGTGAGTCCCTATAGCTGTGCCTTGTAGTTGCAGGTAGTGTTCTCCATTGAATGTCAAGTTGTTGCAAGTCAGGACTAGTGTAGCTAAAATTGTGATAACCTCTGTTGGAGGATTGTTTGTATTCCCGGTGCTAGGGAACTCATTTAAAGCAGCAGGGCGAGGAGGCCAGGGCCCCCCACTCTGCCCTTCTGTTCCCTGACCTCAACTAAACCGCAGTCTCCAACCCATTGACGTAATAAACCTTAAACAAAACTATGCAGGTAAGAAGCCAGCAGGGGTGTGGGGGCTTTCCAGTGTTTTGCACCGCCTGCAGCATGTATGACTATCTGCCTGTTGGACAGAAGTCGTGGGTGTGCTCTCGGTGCAATGAGCTCCTGGTTCTCCGGGAACGACTTCATTTCCTTGAGGCCAAGGTGGCGGACCTGGAAAAGCTGAGAGAGGCAGAGAGGTGTGTGGAGGAGGCCTTCAGGGACGTTATAGCTGTGTCCCACTCCAACGATGATAGCTCTTCTGCTATCATGGAGAACGATGGTCTCGGGGAAGGAGAGCATCCAGCTGAGGAAGAGGGAAACGATCCCTTAGAAGGGACCCATTCCTTGGGGGATGAGCAGCTATCCTCTCGTGCCAAAGATATATCTCCAGGGGGTGGAGGGATCCTTGTAGTGGGTGATTCGATCATTAGGAACATAGACAGTGGGGTGTGTGATGGGCGTGTAGACCGCAAGGTGTTTTGCCTGCCTGGTGCGAAGGTTGCGGATATCGCCCATTGTTTAGATAGTTTGGTAGACAGTGCTGGGGAGGAGTCAGTGGTCGTGGTGCATGTTGGCACCAACGACATGGGGAAATGCAGCCGTGAGGTCCTGGAAGCAAAATTTAGGTTGCTAGGTAGGATGCTGAAACCCAGGACCTCCAAGGTGGCTTTCTCTGAAATGCTACCAGTTCCACGCGCAGGACCAGCCAGACAGGACCAGCTTTGCAGTCTCAATGTGTGGATGAGACGATGGTGTTGGGTGGAAGGGTTTGTATTTGTTAGGCACTGGGGAACATTTTGGGACAAGCCGGGCCTGTACAAAAGGGACGGGCTCCACTTGAACCAGAATGGAACCAGACTGCTGGCACTTAAAATTAAAAAGGTAGAAGAGCAGCTTTTAAACTGACTGAGGGGGGAAACCCGACAGGAGCTGAGAAAGGTCCGGTTCGGAATAAACCTCCCTCCTGGGATAAAAACCAAAGAAATGATGAAATTTTAAAAGGGGTAGGCCTAGAAGTAGGCATTGTGACAGCAGGGGCACAGGATATAAATTCAGAAGAGCAAAATTAAAAAAAGGCCTAACCACAAGTGCCAAAAACACTTGAAGAGAGACACTGCTTACAAGTGCCTGTACGCTAATGCTAGGGGCCTCTGAACCAAGATGGGAGAACTGGAGTGCTTGGTCTTAGAGGAGAGCATTGATATAGTGAGCATAACCGGACTTCCGGGAAGGGTGACTTAGCCTGTGCCTGCTTTTGAGACGGGCTCCTGCCTCAAAAGAAGCTTATTCAGATATATCAGTCAGATTTTTTTTTTTTTTTTGACTGATTAAACTTCTCCCGGGTAGGGAGAAACGAAGAGATTAACCTCAAAGCCTATTTTTGTTGGGACGACCAGATCTCATTAATTTATGGGACGAGGTCCAGCCGACGAAGGTGGGACGGATTTTCAACAACAAGCTCTATCTGATAAAGCGAACGTTCATCTTATCTTCTAAGAGAGAACGCACTAACAGGCAAGCACCCTTCTTTCTATATTTTTCTTTTACTTGACTTAAATTGTTGCTGTTTAAAAGAGATTTGCCAGATTGATCGGTTTTTGACATCTCACTGGGGAGCCATAACTTCTCTCTGCTACTCACTAATTAATAGCTTATCTCTGTTTTTGTTGCAAAAAGCTGTCCTGGATTTGCATTCTAAAGATATACACAGAAGAGGGATTTCTATTCCAGATTTTTATTTTGAAGAATATTATATTGTCTGAGACTACTCTCTTTTTGGTCTATTTTATTTTGACGAATCTGTTTCCTGACGACCGCCATTAATTGTTTCGATCCTGGGAACTGCATTTTGTTTACTTAAGCATGGAGAGATAAGGCTGTCTGCTCTGTTTATACTGTGATGTCACCAAGTTTGGAGTATTAACCCAATTGTTGCTGAAATAAGAAGTGGTTTTCCTATATTTTTCTTTTAAAATGGCAATTAAGAAAGTGGCTGAGAATCTGGAAATAACTATGTTTCAGAAAATAATGGATGAGATTGAGATAACGAAACAAAACCTGCGACAGGGTTGTAAGGAGCTGAAAATTGAATTGAGTAAAATGAAGCAGGAGATTAAAGATATAGGGGTCCCTGTGAGAGAGGTGACCCTGGAAGGGGTCCCTGTGAGAGAGGAGACCCCGGAGATTGGAACAAACGTGGAACAGGAAAAAGATTTGGAGTCTATGGACTTTAGAAACAAAATCTATTGTTTGGAGACACAGGAGATTAAAGACATAGGGGTCCTTGTGAGAGAGGAGACCCTGGAGACTGGAACAGGGGTCCCTGTGAGAGAGGAGACCCTGGAGACTGGAACAGGGGTCCCTGTGAGAGAGGAGATCCCGGAGATTGGAACAAACGTGGAACAGGAACAAGATTTGGAGTCTATGGACTTTAGAAATAAAATTTATTGTTTGGAACTCAATGTTATCTCTGAAGAAATTAATGAAGATTCTAGAGATAAAGTTATCAATGGCATGGATAATCTTCTGGACTGGAATGATGTGATGGAGCCCAATATAGAGAAAATCTATGGAATTAACTGCAGCCATGTGACAATGGAAAAACTTTCAAGAGATGACCCAGTGTATTTTGAAAAAAAGAACAGAGATATGATTTTACAGCAGTATTTCAGCAACTTATTCAGAATGGATGGCAAGAAAATATTTGGGATAGAGGTAATTCCCATCAGACTCTTACTATATGACTATGGCTTTGACAGCAAGATTATTATGGAATACTGATAATGGAAGATTGGATACTGAAATTACTGGACTTAACAAGACTACTGAAGATGGAAGATGGAAAATGGAACTAATAGGGATAATAGAACAATGGCTACTGAAATTACTGAACCTAACAGATTCTGATGTGATGGATTAATTGAAATGTTTATTTTGACTATGGTTATGACAATAAGATTATCATAATTAGTAATGAGATGGATTAATCGATATGCTTATCTGGAAAAAAAAAATTGATAGATATATTTCTTAAAGAATTGAAACCTCTCTTTGACTTTTTGTGGAAAGAATAAAGTAATGTTTATGAGATTTGATGATTAAGTAAGATAACTACTGGAGGAAAGTGATTTTATAATATGACTTAAGAGACAGGATTGTTATATATTATAGACTTATAACTGATTTGATCTTTGACAAATGGGAAGTCAATATTTTACTCTTTATTTTTTATTTTTGTTTCTTTTTTTTTCTTTTTTTTTTTTTTTGTTTAACTATTTTTGATTTTGTTTTTTGTCTTTGAATGTTTTATGATTTCGTCTTGTATGTTTTATGAAAATCTGAATAAAAATTATTGAAAAAAAAAAAAAAAGATATAGTGAGCATAACCGAGACCTGGTGGAATGGAGAAAACCAGTGGGGTACAGTTAACCCTGGATATAAACTATATCGGAAGGACGTATTGGTGGCGGAGTCGCTATATACATGAAAGAAGGCATTGAATCCAGCAAGCTCGAAACCCCAAAAGAGGCAGACTCCTCCACAGAATCGTTGTGGGTGGTGATACCATGCCCCAGGAGGGACTTAATACTGGGAACGATCTATCGTCCCCCTGATCAAAATGCTCAGGGAGACCTTGAGATGAGATATGAAATTGAGGAAGCATCCAAACTAGGAAATGTGGTAGTAATGGGTGACTTCAACTACCCGGTCATAGACTGGCCACATATGTGTTCCAGTCATGACAAAGAAGCAAAGTTTCTAGATATTTTAAATGACTATTCCCTAGACCAGTTGGTCATGGAACCGACCAGAGGGATGGCAACCCTGGACTTAATCCTCAGTGGGGACCGGGACCTGGTGCAAGATGTAAGTGTTGTTGAACCGATTGGGAGCAGTGACCACAGTGCTATTAAATTAAACATACATGTAACTGGCCAATTGCCAAGAAAATCCAACACGGTCACATTTGACTTCAAAAGAGGAAACTTCACAAAAATGAGGGGATTGGTAAAAAGAAAGCTGAAAAACAAAGTCCAGAGGGTCACATCACTCGAAAATGCTTGGAAGTTGTTTAAAAACACTATATTAGAAGCTCAACTGGAGTGCATACCGCAGATCAGAAAAGGTACCGCCAGGGCCAAGAAGATGCCAGCATGCTTAACGAGCAAAGTCAAGGAAGCTCTTAGAGGCAAAAAGTCTTCCTTCAGAAAATGGAAGTCTTGTCCGAATGAAGAAAATAAAAAAGAACACAAACTCTGGCAAAAGAAATGCAAGAAGACAATAAGGGATGCTAAAAAAGAATTTGAGGAGCACAATGCTAAGAACATAAAAACCAACAACAAAAAATTCGATAAATACATTCAAAGCAGGAGACCATCTAGGGAGGTGATTGGACCCTTGGATGATAAGGGTGTACTAAAGAACGATAAGGAGATTGCAGAGAAGCTAAATGAATTATTTGCATCTGTTTTCACAGTGGAAGATATAGGGCAGATCCCTGAACCTGAACTAACATTTGCAGGAAGGGATTCTGAGGAAATGAGACAAATAGTGGTAACGAGAGAGGAAGTTCTAGGCTTAATGGACAATATAAAAACTGACAAATCACCAGGTCCGGATGGCATCCACCCGAGAGTTCTCAAAGAACTCAAATGTGAAATTGCTGATCTGCTAACTAAAATATGTAACTTGTCCCTCTGGTCCTCCTCCGTGCCTGAGGACTGGAAAGTGGCAAATGTAACGCCAATGTTCAAAAAGGGATCCAGAGGGGATCCCAGAAATTACAGGCCAGTTAGCTTAACTTCTGTCCCTGGAAAACTGGTAGAAAGTATTATTAAAGCTAGATTAACTAAGCACATAGAAGAAGAAGCCTTGCTGAAGCAGAGCCAGCATGGCTTCTGCAAGGGAAAGTCCTGTCTCAGTAACCTATTAGAATTCTTTGAGAGTGTCAACAAGCATATAGATAGAGGTGATCCAGTGGACATAGTGTACTTAGACTTTCAAAAAGCGTTTGACAAGGTACCTCACCAAAGGCTTCTGAGGAAGCTTAGCAGTCATGGAATAAGAGGAGAGGTCCTCTTGTGGATAAGAAATTGGTTAAGAAGCAGAAAGCAGAGAGTAGGAATAAACGGACAGTTCTCCCAATGGAGGGCTGTAGAAAGTGGAGTCCCTCAAGGATCGGTATTGGGACCTGTACTTTTCAACTTGTTCATTAATGACCAAGAATTAGGAGTGAGCAGTGAAGTGGCCAAGTTTGCTGATGACACTAAATTGTTCAGGGTTGTTAAAACAAAAAGGGATTGCCAAGAGCTCCAAAAAGACCTCTCCAAACTGAGTGAATGGGCAGAAATATGGCAAATGCAATTCAATATAAACAAGTGTAAAATTATGCATATTGGAGCAAAAAATCTTAATTTCACATATACGCTCATGGGGTCTGAACTGGCGGTGACCGACCAGGAGAGAGACCTCGGGGTTGTAGTAGACAGCACGATGAAAATGTCAACCCAGTGTGCAGCAGCTGTGAAAAAGGCAAATTCCATGCTAGGGATAATTAGGAAAGGTATTGAAAATAAAACAGCCAATATTATAATGCCGTTGTATAAATCTATGGTGCGGCCGCATTTGGAATACTGTGTACAGTTCTGGTCGCCTCATCTCAAAAAGGATATTCTAGAGTTGGAAAAGGTTCAGAAGAGGGCAACCAGAATGATCAAGGGGATGGAGCGACTCCCTTACGAGGAAAGGTTGCAGCATTTGGGGCTTTTTAGTTTAGAGAAAAGGCGGGTCAGAGGAGACATGATAGAAGTGTATAAAATTATGCATGGCATTGAGAAAGTGGATAGAGAAAAGTTCTTCTCCCTCTCTCATAATACTAGAACTCGTGGACATTCAAAGAAGCTGAATGTTGGAAGATTCAGGACAGACAAAAGGAAGTACTTCTTTACTCAGCGCATAGTTAAACTATGGAATTTGCTCCCACAAGATGCAGTAATGGCCGCCAGCTTGGATGGCTTTAAAAGAAGATTAGACAAATTCATGGAGGACAGGGCTATCAATGGTTACTAGCCGTGATGGCTGTGCTCTGCCACCCTAGTCAGAGGCAGCATGCTTCTGAAAACCAGTTGCCGGAAGCCTCAGGAGGGGAGAGTGTTCTTGCATTCGGGTCCTGCTTGTGGGCTTCCCGCAGGCACCTGGTTGGCCACTGTGAGAACAGGATGCTGGACTAGATGGGCCACTGGCCTGATCCAGCAGGCTCTTCTTATGTTCTTATGTTTAAAGCCTGAATTCCATCATTATGTGGTATATTGGTGTAAAGAGATGTGACATCTAAAGTAGCTAGTATAGTATTGATGTGGAATTATTATTATTATTATTAATAATAATAATTTATTTATTTATTTATTTATTTATTTATTTTGTATCCAGCCCTTCCTCCCAGCAGGAGCCCAGGGTGGCAAACAAAGCTAAAAAGCTTTAAAACATAATAAAAACAGATCTTAAAATACATTCAAACAAAACAGCATTAAAAACATTTTAAAAAAACAACCTTAAAAAAGGGTTAAAAACATATTAAACAATTCTGACACAGATGCAGACTTGGATAGGTCTCAGCTTAAAAGGCTGGTTGAAAGAGGAAAGTCTTCAAAAGGCGCCAAAAAGATAGCAGAGATGGCGCCTGCCCAATATTCAAAGGGAGGGAATTCCACAGGGGATTGATACTGCTTGTTTAAAGACTCAATTTTAAGCAAGAAGTCCTTGGTGTCTTTGATATACGATGGGAGGTTTTGTACCATGTTTTGTAAATTTAAGTCAATGTACAGAGAAATCCTTTCAGTAGCTGTGTTGTTACCTGAGACAATTGGGTGACCAGGATTGTTGGCTTTGTGGATTTTAGGCAGAATGTAAAACCTTCCAGGGGTGGGATTTGGATTAACAGTATCAATTCCAAATTGGTTTCAAAACTGTATGTGTGTGTGTATATATATATATATATATATATATATATATCACCTTTCTTCCAGACACTCAAGATATTATACAATAATAATGTCAAATATCTGTAGCTGTGCAATTTAAAACAAGATAATTTTAAAAATCACAAATCAACAAACAGGACAATAAAGCAACTCATGAATGGCCTCTACTGGAACTAAACAAAAACCAGCTGCATGGGTAACTTCTTTAAATGGAAAGATTTCTACCAGTCTTGGAAGGTAGCCAGGCACGATGCCCTCAGTAGGGAATTCCCAAGACTGGGCGCTATAACCAAAATAGCCCCAAACTCCAGCAGATCTAATTTCAGTAAAAGAGAGGAGGAGGGCATTGAGCATGTTTTTGTCTCTCATGCCAGCTCTGACTGTGTGACACGGAAGCAATTAGTGGACTGCCCATAAAATCTAATGTATCAGTCGATGCAGTCCAAAGGTTGGTTTTGTTATTTAAAAGTTAAGATAAGCTAAGTGCAATTTCTTCAGTTTAGAATCTTTGCACATTGCATCTAAAAAAAAGCATGCCCTGTAGGGGAATTTAAATAAACTGTTCCAAGGACTGTGAAAGCCACGTGAAACCAAAAGATGTTAAAGTAGCATGAGAGGTCTGGACCCTCTGAAGTTTCAAGCCGTAAATAGGATTTAGGACCTTGTGTTAACCAAGACAACAAAAAATAATTAACACATACTGCTAAACTTCATTAGTCTCCCAGGGTTTAAATTATGCTTGCAACATCAACACATTAGAGTGAATACTGTTTAAAAAGGTGGGGAGCCACTTTGCTATGAAAATTTGTTTTCTTCCAGACAGGGAACAATGCCCCTTTCTCACTGCATAATTGCCTTCAAGATATATCTAGTGAATATCATTCTGATACCAGAACTCCCTTTGAAAGTTTCTTCAGATATCAAGGCACATACTGTGCTATATGGTTTTGTCTGTGTATGTTCATTAAAAGCAACTAAGGTCCCAGACACCCACATCTTTATTAAGTGCAAGTGAAGCCTTTTAAACTAAGATGTAGGAGGGGTCCATAAGATGACTCAGACTTTAAGCTAGCAATCTCTTCGAGCATTTCATTAATTTTCATTTTTTTTAATTACAAGATCACAAAGAAAATGATGCTATTTCTTCTGAGGCCATACTAAGTTCCAAACCTAAATGTTGCAGCAGAGAGGACTGGAGATCATTGAAATTCTATGAAGAGGAACATTGCGCTGCCAGGGAGGGAGAGCCCCGTGTCATCTGCTGCTGCTGTGCTGCTTCCCCTGGCTGTCACCACCACCACCCTTCCTGCTGGACTGCTGCTATTAACAGCTGCCACGCCCTGCAGGACCAGGTCCCAGGTACTCAGCCAGCTGTGGCTAACCTTTTCCGCCTGTCCCTCCTTGGAGGGATATATAGGCTGGCTGGCTGAGAGGCCTGGGAGACCTTCTGCCTGCAGGAAGAGGAACATTGCGCTGCCAGGGAGGGAGAGCCCCTCGTCATCTGCTGCTGCTGTGCTGCTTCCCCTGGCTGTCACCACCACCACCCTTCCTGCTGGACTGCTGCTATTAACAGCTGCCACGCCCTGCAGGACCAGGTCCCAGCTTATTTCATCATTGCCGCTGCACTGTGCGAGGAGAGTCTTCGGCGTGGGACATTGTCGCCGGATGTATGCTGTGTGGTGTGAATGAGATTGGTGTGTGTATGTATGTGAGTCGTTGCTTGTTTTAACTACACTTTAATTGTATTTTATTGTATTTTAATGCTATTTAATTATTTGTTCTGTTGAGTTTGCTATTTATTTCTATGTTTTTGTATTTTATGTTGCTGTTTTACTCTTATGTACACCGCCCAGAGAGCCTTTTAGCTTTGGGCGGTATAGAAATAAAATAAATAAATAAATAAATAAATAATAATGCATATCTGTGCATTAAGTTTAAAGACTCTCTATGCTATCCCACCCCCGCTTGAATGGGATATAGTGGCATTGCTATCTGCAAATTCTCTTGCAGGTAAGGAGCACTGGATTTGCTGCTTGTAGAAGCATTTTTTCTTATCTGTTTCCACCTGTGCTCACACACCTGTGTGTTTGTCTGTAAACAAATCCAAATATTACCCCCCCAAAAGCCACAAGCCTTCACTAATCTGTCCTTCCAAAGGACACCAAAGCTGGGTAAGAGCTGCCCCTGGAACTTTACACCACTTAGGGAAGGGGAGAAATGACCTGCATGTTAGAGTTAAGGCAATGGTTTTTACATGTTTTTGAGGGGTCACAGACCCTTTTGAGAATCTGCTGAAAGCTGAAGACTCCCATAAATAAGTAAATACAATTTTATTGCATTGGAAATTGATTAGTTTTGTGTCTGGTTTACAAACACCCTGAAGCCCATCCATGGACCCCCTAGGGACCCTGAACCACAGGTTAAGAACCCCTGCTTTAAAGGCTCCTTACACCATCCCCCCCATTCCTTCAAAAGAGCGTAGCAGTGCTGCTGTTTGCAAATTTGCAGTTGAACTTGGAGAAGGGCCATTGTCAGTGGTAGAGCACATGCTTTCCATGCAATAGGTCCCAGATTCAACACCTGGCATCTCCAGGTAGGTCTAGGAAAGACTCCTGCCCCAAACCCCAGAGAGCCATTGCCAGTCTCTGGTGACACTACTGAGCTAGATGGATCAAGGGTGTGACTTGGTATATTCCTGCTAGGACCTGCCCTGTTAGAATAAAACAGTCACCACACTTGAGAGATTTGAGGCACCATGAAAGAGTGGCAAATTGGAACAAAGATTCCCTTGTATATGATTTTCATTAGAGCATTTAGATCCCGCCATTCTAGTGTAAATAATACACCAGTTGTTCTCTCTGACAATGCACTGTGCTACACTGAGGGCAAGTAAACGATGGTAGCCCTGATTTTCTCCTTTCCGACAGCAGAGAGCAAAGAGAGGAAAATAGATATGGCGGACACTATGTCTACGATGGCAGTGGCTTCAGAGAAAGCAAGTCCTTATGCTCTTTGCTGATGGATGCCCCCTTTTCACAGAGATTTATAAGTCTTACTGTTACTCCCTAAATTTACATGGTAAAACATCACACACATAGCTGAGTGGAGATAAAAGGGTAAAAGAATAATAACGTTAATAGTAACGGATTGGTATGGCAGGTATCACAAAAATACTTTGTGAGAGGTGCATGCCAGCGAATATGAACTGAAAGGGCATAAACTTCAAAAGAAGCAGAAGGATTAGGAATATGATAACAATGAGTTAATCATCTACAGACTGTCACAGACATTAGCCCTTGCATTCCAGTTTTCTTCCAACGGAGGCTATGCATCTGATAAAGTGTGGTCTACTCCAGACATACAATGCATACAATGTATCTCTGTTTTAAAATTCTTTTGATTTTATCTCTGTTATTTATCATTATTTTATATTGTTCTATGAACACTACTTAGAGATTTTTTGACTAAGTGGTTTATAAATTTTCGTAAATAACTAAATGATGCACAAATGTTTATGCCACAATAAACCTGAAATCTACCACCACTGGTCTTTCAGTCACCATTGTTGATAAATACTTGAAAGCATGCTTTTTAATTAAGCTAAATGCCCCCTAAATGCTCTAGATTTTTGTAAGGCGTGGTATAGCTTTTTTGTATAGCTTTTTTGTATTTCCATTATGTATAGCTTTTGTATAGCTTGGTAACTGGAGGTGTTTGCTTACAGACATTTAGTGACTGCTGATTAACTCACTGGACGTTGTGTCATAGTCCACCTACCTTGGTAGGAACTGTTGGAATTAGTTTTGGATGCAAATTGGACAAGAGGAAGAATTAGTTTTTGCAGTTGACTTGCAAGTAGGCATTGTGTGCGGGGAGCTGCAGAGGATGTCCAGAGAGCAGTTCAATTTACAGTATCAAAGGCCTTAGTCAGATCAATAAACGCCATATACAGAGGTTGGTTTTGCTCCCTAAATTTTTCTTGAAGCTGTCGTGCAGTGAAGATCATGTCCACTGTCCCCCTGGAAGAGCGGAAACTATTTTGGGATTCAGGGAGAATGTCTTCTGAGACAGGTAGGAGGCAATTTGTGAGGATTCTTGCAAGGATTTTACCTGCTGTAGCTAGAAGAGAGATGCTTCGGTAATTCCCACAATCTGTTCTATCACCCTTCTTGAAAAGAGGATAATTATGGCATCCCTAAAGTCTTCTGAGATCTCCTCCCTCATCCAGATTTTTCTGATGAGCTTATGAAGTTGTGTAAATTCAGGCCCACCTTCTTTAAAGACTTCAGCAGGAATCCCATCAGGTCCACTAGCTTTGTTATTCTTCATTTGATTAATGGCTTTACTGACTTCATCCAAATTAGGGGATACTGCAAGCTCATCTCTAGTTTGTTGTTGTGGAATTTGTGAGAAGACCTCACCAGCCACAACAGAGTTACGATTAAGGAGGTTGTGGTAATGCTGTTTCCAGCGCAGTGCAATAGACTCTTTAGCCTTAACAAGTTTGGTACCAACCACTGAATGTAACGGATTTGTATCGTAATTTGTTGGTCCATAGATGGCCTTTGTGGCATTAAAAAAGCCCCGTGCATCATGAGCATCTGCAAAGTGCTGGATTTCTTGAGATTTCTTTATCCACCAGGTGTTCTTAAGTTCTTCTTTGGATCTCAGCCTTTGCACTGGCATAGATTTTTTTTCTTAGCAGCACAGTTAATGTCTTTTTGCCATATCTGGAAGGCTTTCCTTTTCTTGTTAATGATATGTTCAATCTCACTATAATTCTCATCAAACCAGTCCTGACGTTTCTTAGTTTGGTATCCAATAGTTTGTTCACATGCTGCAATAATGGAAGTCTTCAGTTTAGTCCAGTGTTCCTCGAAGTTTTCAGGGAGTTCCGTAGGTAGATGTTTCTTGAGAGTTGTTTGAAAGCAAGCTCGATTAATAGAATCTTGAAGGGTGTTAATATTCATTTTATGCCTTGGTTTTCTTCCTTGGAGCCTATGTTGAGGAACAATATTAATGGCCATAGTGGATCGCATTAGTGGATCTGTCCAGCAGTCATCAGCAGTCGTCATGGCCCTAGTGAGGAGTACATCATGATGATCTCTGGCATGGACAATTATATAATCCAGGAGATGCCAGTGCTTCGACCAAGGGTGCTTCCATGATGTTTTAAATTTGTCTTTCTAGCAAAAGAGTGTGTTTGTAATAACAAGATTATGCTCTGCACATTTAGTCAGAAGTAGAATTCCATCCAGGTTGCTATTGCCAACTCCTTCTTTCCCAATGATTTCTGGCCATAAATCAAAATCATGCCGAACTCTTGCATTGAAATCGCCCAGTATCTCTGATAAGATGGTGCCCAGCTGGGTATAAAAATTTTCCTTGATGTCTTCATCAGCATCTAATGTTGGTGCATAAGCACTTAGAATAGTTGCCTGCTGGTTTTTGGCGAGTTTTAATCCGAGAGTTGAGAGTCGTTCATTAATGCCAGTGGGAACTTCTGACAAGAGCTTCACAAGATTATTTTTAATAGCAAAGCCTACTCCATGTATTTGTCGTTCTTGGTCAGGCAGTCCTTTCCAGAAGAAGGTATAACCTCCTTTTTCTTCCTTCAGTTGTCCCTCTCCTGCTCTTTGAGTTTCTTGGAGTGCTGCTATGTCAACATTAAAATGTCTCAACTCCCTCGCAATGATGGCAGTCCTGCGTTCAAGATGTTCACTATCTGTATTATCCAGCAATGTCTGTATATTCCATGTTCCAAAGTTCATTTGTCTTTTGCGACTGCTAAGTGGTGACCCCACTGGACACGGTAATCCAGTCAGGGAGAGAGATGAGGCAGACTATGTTTAGGGCACCTTTTCTAGCTCCCTCCCCATATGGGGTGAGCAGAGTGGATTGTGAATAGGACTGCTCAGTCATGGATATAGCTGCTGAACTACTCAACTGCCTCAGTCCTTGAGCCAGGACGACTGAGTCTGTATCCACTGCCCATGTGCTGGTCCATGACTAGGGGCTTCTGAGACTCAGACATGGTTGAGGTTTAACTGAGTCTGTTGAATTTCTCAATTTGCATTGAGAACTGGGAAGCCTTGGCCCATGCGTGTCCCAATTGGAGGTCGGCCATTATCAAAGGTGCTATGGACTTTGAAGAAGCATGAGTACAAGGCGAAAGGGACAAACGAGATAAGCGGAAGGCACGTCAAGCAAATCCTCATCATGACCATCTTCCATCTGGAAACCTATGTCCTCACTGTGGGAGGCTGTGTGGATCCAGAATTGGCCTCCACAGTCACTTACTGTGTTAAAGACCTTACCCTGGAAGACAATCTTACTTGGCCACCAGTGATCACCAATGATATTTATAAAATAAATTGGTATTAAAAGGCACTATGTAAGTGTTAGTATATCTTTGTCAAAAGAAAACTGACCCAGTGGAAGCCTCCCTAGGAACTGATGGGAAGAAGGAGGGGGAAAAGATTGTGAGTGGAGTGTAAAACAAGAAGGACCATTATTAGGACATAAGACCCTGCTAGTCAGGTCAAAGGCCCATGTAGTTCAGCATCCCGTTTCCCACAGTTACCAACCAGAAGCTTCTGGAAAGCCCACACCAGGGTATGGAGGCAACAGTCTCCCTCCACTGTTGCTCCCATTTAAATGGTATTCAGAGTCACAGTACCTGTGAAAGTGGGGTTCTATAAAGTCTTCATTCCCTCTATTTCCAGTGGGAGTGCTATTGCTTATGTAGCCAACTGCACCAAACAGGCACAACAGGGAGGTTTCAGTATACTCAGGGGAACCCAAATGTTTGCAGAAATACAGAATACCTTATAGTGGGGGTGGGTGTTGACCCAAACAGCCCAGTGAACATGCTTAGTGGCCATGGAGCACTGACAGACGAGGAAGTACTACTTCCCACAGTGCATAATTAAACTATGGAATTCACAAACACAACATGTGATGATGGCCTCAAATCCCCGCTCGTGTCTCCTGGGCATCAAGGGCCAGCTAAAGATCACCCCCACAGCGAGTGGCTCAGGGGTTACGTGCCCTGCCACCTGTGCAGCCAACCTGCATAGTCCCAAGGAGCCCAGTTGCCCCCCAGCTGGCAGTTGTGGACAAGGAAGGGGCTGGCTTGTGCAGCTGTGGCAAGCTGAGCAGGCCTTAGCCAGCTGGGGAGGACTAGCCTCAGAGGGAGGCAATGGTAAACCCCCTCTGAATACCACTTACCATGAAAATCCTATTCATGGGGTAGCCATCAGTCGGGATCGACTTGAAGGCAGTCCATTTCCAAAAGAATAGACAAATTCACTATCCTGCCCGAAGCTGAAGAACTGAGACTCAGACATGGTTGAGGTTTAACTCAGTCTGTTGAATTTCCCGCCCCATTTGCCTCCTGGCACAAGGCAAAGACAGAGGGGGGCTGCTAACTGACAGGCTGGGTGCAGTGAGTGGGGGGGGACCTGGCTGGGAAACATCTGACAGGCCAGGTTGTGCTCCCACAGGGGTGTCCAGGGTTGTGGGAGCGGAACTGTCAAGGACTGGAGCCAGGGCACCTTCTAAGTCCACTTTTCCACTTGGCCCCTCCCCAAGCTGTTCCTCCCAGTTCAAGTCCCCCTCCTCTGCCTCAGTCTTGTTTATTCACCCCTCCCGGCAGGGCTCATGACATTCACAGGGGGGAGGGGAATGAGGCTATTAACTACCAGTCATGATGGTTATATATTATATTCACTAATAGGCAAAAAACCTTGCGGTTTAAGAACATACCTATAGCCCACAGCTATTCTATCAAACTTTAAAAAGCAGGGAAATTGGGCAGCTATAGTGAATGCACCAGGGGAGCAGGAGACCTGAACTCCTCTCTGAGATATTGGACTGCCCTACAAATTGGTCAAAATGCAAACACAATTTAGGTTGGTCTTTCACAGTCCAATCCACTTCCTGTGTAGCTTGGAAGAATTTGGTAACATGTGCCTCTGAGCATATGGTGAGTGGTGGCAACACTTGCCATCTCCAAAGATAGAGAATTATATTTTTGTATGTTTGCTGGTGTTCTTCTTACTTTGCTTCTTTCCTGTGTTATTAATGTTTCTACAGAGAATCTACACTAGAAAATTTTATTTCCCTCATTATTCATCCCAAAAATCTGTGTCAAATTTATTTTTATTAATTTCAAAGCCTTTTTATTGGTCAGTGTCATATGATGGTGAAGACAGCCTTTTGTGTTTCAAATTGGAGGTTATGTTCTAGTTCTATTTTGGGTGCATTAACAGTGGAATTTGGACCTGCAGTTTGATGAAAAATCAGACTGATTCCAATATGTTGCTACTTCAGCAATGACTCTAGCTGTTGGAAAAAAGAGGATGCATATTTTCAGCCTGCTATGTTTAAACCACTTCATTTAAGGCAAGGTGGGCACAGTCAATTAAAAACATAGAGCACACCTAGCATTTTGCTAGAATATATTTCACCTCCCACTGTTTTATCTTGTGCAAATTGAGATACTTCTGAGGTCCACTGGAGACTATTCTGCAGAAGTCAGTGCCATTATTCCACAATTATGTTTGGAGTTTTTTTAGTATAAATTTTGCAAAGAGTTGCTATACTTCACATATTCACAGAAATAGAAACAAAATAAAATGATTTCCTATAGGAAACTTCACTAAAATTGCAAAGGAAATCAGACATATTTAAAGTGACCATCTGAACTATATCAACTGTCTTAATATTGTTGCTTCCTCCTTCCTAAAACAAGATCAGCACAGTGCATGTCTTGTTTCTGTTATTTGGGCTGATTGCAGGTGTTGCCACCACTCACCATATGCTCAGAGACACGTTACCAAATTCTTCCAAGCTACATAGGAAGTGGATTGGACTGTGAAAGACCAGCCCAAACGGTGTTTGCATTTTGACCAATTTGTAGGGCAGTCCAATATCTCAGAGAGGAGTTCAGGTCTCCTGCTCCCCTGGTGCATTCACTATAGCTGCCCAATTTCCTTGCTTTTTAAAGTTTGATAGAATAGCTGTGGGCTATAGGTATGTTCTTAAACCGCAAGGTTTTTTGCCTATTAGTGAATTTCCCTGCTTTTTAATCCGGGAGGTAAGAAATGGGATCCTGTCCAAGTTTGCTGAGAATAGATGGATCATTTGCATGCTTATTGAGTTCAATGGGATTTACTCCCCTGCAATCATGCTTAGGATAGGTGAAACTGACCACAGAGGATGGGGAGGGGAGGAGGAGGGAGGGGAGGAAATGCAGAGGGGAGGACTGGGAGGGGAGCAGGCAGGATGGGGAGGGGAGAAGGACAGGTTTGAGCATTTGCATGTTTATTAAATTCAGTGCGATTTACTCCCGTGCAATCATGCTTAGGATAGGTACAACTGACGGGGGGGGTGAGGGATGGAGGGCTTGAGTGGGCAGGGGAGGAGGAAGGGAGAGGAAAGGAGAGGGGAAAAGCAGGTTTGATCATTTGCATGCTTATTTTCAATGGGATTTACTCCTATGCAATCTTGGTTAGGATAGGAAACACTGACCATGGGGGAGGAGGAGTGGGAGTGGGAAGGAGCGTGTTGGAGGGGGGCAAAGGAAGGTGGAGGGGAGAGCAGGTTTGATCATTTGCATGCTTATAGAGTTCAATGGTATTTACTTCCGTGCAATCATGTTTAAGATAGGTAAAACTGACCATGGGGAGGAGGAAGGGGAGGAGGGGGAAGGGGAAGGGAAAAGAGGGGATTGGAAGGGGATGGGGAGTGAGGGGCAAAGGAAGGGGGAGGGAAGGGGCAAGAGGAGGGGATAGGAGGAAGGAGAAGGGAGGGTGGGTTTGATCATTTGCATATTTTTTGACTTCAGTGGGATCTATTTCTATGCAATCATGTTTGAAAATGAAAATGGACTGCCTTCAAGTCAATCCCCACCTATTGTGACCCTTTGAATAGGGTTTTCATGGTAAACAGTATTCAAAGGTGATTTCATCATTGCCTTCCTCTGAGGCTAAGAGGCAGTGACTGGCCCAAGGTCACCCAGTCAGCTTCATGGCTGGGTGGCGATTCGAACTCTGGTCTCCCAGGTCGTAGTCCAACACTGACCCAGGGAAGGGGCAGGGAGTGGGAGGGGAGGAGATTGGGTGGGTGGGCACTGGGCAGAAGGGAAAACACTGTAAACAGAATCATTCTTTTTCAGCCTTTCCCCCACCTTTTTATTCTACAGCAGACACATGTAGCCTCCCACCCAAATTTAAACCAAAGCTGTCCCTGGCCACATCCACACCAGGCCTTTATTTCACTTTGGACAGTCATGGCTTCTCTCAAAGAATCCTGGGAAGTGTAGTTAGTGAAGGGTGCTGAGAGTTGCTAGGAGACGCCCTGTTCCCCTCACAGACCTTCAATCAGAGTGGCTGACTGTTAAACCATTCTCTCAGGGGAATAGGAGTCTCTTAGCACCCTTCACAAACTACACTTCCCAGGATTCTTTGAGGGAAGCCATGACTGTCTCACATGAAATCAAAGTCTGGTGTGGGTGTGGCCCTCTGATTAGCCAAGCCCAGCAGCTGTGAGGCTTTTAGAACTCTGACAGTTGGTTCTTACTGAGCATGCTCCGCGCTATCATTGGGTCCCAGCCAAAATTTATTAAATTAATTAAAAATCAGCCAGGCATTTTTTAAACTTTTAAACTGCAGCAGATGAAGGTCAGAGTATGGGGCAACATCAGTATTAGGATTACAGCTCCTCTGTGAACCTGATTTTTAATGAATTTCAACAGATTATAACTCTCAGAGAAAAAAGTCTAAAAGGGCTCTGAGGTTTTTCTCTCTCTTTTTACACCTTGAACTGTCTATTCTCTCTGACTGTTTTGTGTATCGCCATGAAAATTGACAGGGTTGTTAAGCAAGCGTTTCTGAGTTCAGGACTATAAGTTATGTAAGGTTTTGTTTTGAAATGAGTTTATGGGAAGCATCAGAATGGCTTGGGGGTATTTTCAATTTAACATTGCAGAATGTGAAAAATCCCCACTGGCTATAGTATACAGCCACTCTTGTGGCTGTATAATGCCATTCACTGGGGAACAACTGCAGGAGAGCACTGTTGTGCTTCTACTGTCCTGCTTGTGGGCTTCCCATAGATATCGGTTTAGCCACTGTTTGGGGGAAACAAAATGCTGGACTAGATATGGCTTTGGTCTGATTAATTTGTGCTCTTATGTCCTTATGACTGCTGAGTGTCATGGTCTCGACCACCCCACGGGTGCCAGACGCATGCGTCGGACCCAATTCCCCACCCTGGGTAATTGATCTGGAACCCAATTTCCCCTTGCCAAGGCTGTGCCAACCAACACCAACCCTGCAAGGTAGAAGATAGATGGCCACCACCCCTTCCACTGGTTCACACTCTGAGTCAGGGGAACCCAGAGCCCAGAAATAAGTAGACCAAGGATTTCTAAAGACAAGAGCCAAACAGGCACTCCTCGTTCAGAAGCCCTCAGGTAAAGCCAAACACACTCTTGGTAGTTTGTGGTCAGTGGTCAAGGTGCCACATCCAGGACCAAAGTTATTCTTGCGCAATGAACACACAAGGGTGAATAATAAGTAGCTTTATTAATAAAAAATATAAGTGCACAATTAATAGCAGCAAAACAGTTCCTCAAAACCCACATCCAACCAGGGATTTAGGTAAGACGCATAAAAGAGTTCAGACACAACCAAAAATAACAAAACTAACTGACCTATTCTACTTACTTGAAGAGGTAGTTGTTGTAAATCTCACCCCTCCTCAGAGAGGCATAAGTAGGGTAGTGAAGGCAGTGGAACCCCACTCAGGTAACCACCCATCTAGATGGAACCCAGGGGAACAAAGACTATAGCTGTCACCCCCTATACTTAAGGAAAAAACCCTAGCAACAGTTCACAGTGATTCAGCCAATCAGGGGGCTTTCTAATGAAGTAATTTTCTCAAAGTTTCTTCACTTTTCGCGCCTTAGCAAGCCCCCCTCCCTTCCTGATCTCAACTCTTCTCAGGCCTGCTTGGCCTTGAGTACCAGGCTCTCAACAGATAACCAGGGATAACCAGGTGCTGCTTCTCCAGCTCTTAATTAACAGCAGCTGAGAAACGAAACTTAAAAGTTTTCCGCTCACACATAGGCCCCTCTCCTCCCAAGATAAAATCCCCACAGTTCTCTGAGCCATGTTGCAAAAAACCATTTTAACCATGTTACAATTTCATGACACTGAGGAGGTGAAACCCCAGGTGGGAGGGAGAATGGAACTGCGTATCATGGAAGAGAGCATGGTTGGCTGGCTGGCTGGCTGCCACAGCAAGGAGAAGCAGTCCTCACTATAAGTTGTTGCTGGTCCCATTTGTCATAACTAAAAGTCATCTAGAGATCCATCTGCCATGAATTGTCTAATACCCAATTAAAGGCATCTATTATCTAGCAGCCATTACTTCATCTTGCAGCAGAAAATTCTGTACATGAATTGTGTGAAGTGTTTTCTGTTTCTCTGTCTACTTACAAATGCATTTCATTAGATGTCCCCAAGTTCTAAAACGTCTTTCTGTCCACTTTTTCCACACTAGACATATTATTATAAATCTTTGTCATATCTGCTGTTAGCCATCTTTCTCTAACTAAAAAATAATACCCCCCAAATCTTTAGCTTTTCCCATAGGAAAGTTGCTCCAGTCCACTGCTTATTGTAGTTGACCTTTCCTGCAAATACTCAGTCTCTACGTATCCTTTTTGTGATGGAACAACCAGAACTGTACAAAGCAAATACGGCTGAACCAGAGATTTGTCCAAGGGCATTACAGGAAATCCATTCTGCAATAATCCCAAGGAAGCAACTGGTCTTCTTCATAGCTGCTGCACACTGAGTTGCTGTTTTTCATTGTGCCATCTACCACAACCCCAAGATCTCTTTTCTGGTTAGTCACTGCCAATTCTGACATGGATCAGAATTCTGATGAAGGAACTTTTCAAAGGAATATGAGCTATTACAGACCTGCAACTTGGATTTGCCACCATATGTGCCCCCAGCAGGGAGCCAGACTCAGTCCCAACTGCTTCACCACAACACCTGTTTGATACACATGCCTGCAAACATGCATTTCATGTATACTACTAAAAATGTAGGCAGTTGCCTACTCTTAAAAAAAATCTGAGGTGTACAAAAAATTACTATATTCTGTGCCCCTTAAGTTATTTAAAAAGAATTCTGACAATTTTGACCCTTAAGAATAATGACATGAACAAACTTTCCTGTGGCTATTAAGCACAGCTAGCATTTGATCATCTAGTCATGCATTATTTTATGTATGTACGTATGTATTTATTATTTATTCTATTTCTATGCTGCCTTTTGGCCAAAAGGCCCTCAAGGCGGCTCACAAAAAAATAAACACAAATACAAAATACACATCAAAAAAGAATACAGTGCACAAAAATTTAAATAACAAAATATTAACATTGTTAAAAAAAATTACAGAATTAAACAGAATTTATAACACTGGAGCTGGGAACTAATGCTGGTATTCCCCCATGGCAAAATGTGAAGAACCAGCAATTATGATTATTCACACATATAGGAAGAACCTTAAGAATGCTGCAATTCTGTGCAGACTTTGCAAGCAAATCCAATTTATATCAATGAAAACTATTTCCAAACAAACAGGGACAGAGTCAGATTTTAAGAGTGCATCTGGATGGGAGCTTCCTAGGTCCATCTTCTCAGCTCTAGCATTAGAAGAGGGAGAAAGGGAAATTGTGTGGTGTGAGAAAACCTCTCACTGAGTGTTATGACAAAATTAGCATTCTCCTAAAACAATTCTGCGCCTGTGACAGCTTGTTCCCTATTGTAGAAGTCAAAGTCAGTCTATTAAGTTGCATTGAACTTAACTTGTGCTCAGCTTTATGGTTTTTATGGTTATATGGGTTAGCTCCCCACCCCTGCCCACACCAAAACTGCTTGCACCGTCTTCCTACTCTGTGCAAAACAGCTTATCTTTACCTCATGGGGCAAAGGAATTTCAGGAATGTTTTGAACTGAGTTTCTGGCAAACCACACTTATTTACGAATAAACCACGTCTGAAAAGAATGTGAACTGTGAGCTGAGAAGTCTCCCATTCCAATCTCACCTCAGCCATGAACTCAGTAGTTGCCCTTATGTTAGCTTCTGTCAGCTTCACCTGGCCATCTGCAATATGGGGATGATATCAATGCTGTCTTATAAGATTGTTGTGATGACTATTGAGCTAATGTACAGGAAGCATTTTGAGCACTTACAGTGCTACATAAATGCTAAACGAAGACCTTCAAAAATTCACAGAGCTATTTTCTTTTTATATTTTTGGTGTCTATTCTCTAGTCACATTCTGATATATGCCCACACCTTTTGTATTCAAACATCCATATATATACACCACTCACACAATTCTTCTCTCTCACACAGACACACCATCTGTATGTCACTTCCCCACTCCACATCACACACTGTATTGGAGGCAAACTAGAGATGCGACATTAATTGCATGCATGCAATTAACTTGTCTAGTTTTTACATTTTAAAAGCAGCCATGGGGGTGCAGGACAGGGGAGAGAATCAGGGTTCATCCTACGTATTCTGAAAGGATGAAACCCAAACCCAAAACAAAAGAACAGGATGCTGCAAGAGAAAAGCGTCCATCAAAGTACTTCAAAGTCTATCCATCATAAGTGGAGTCTATGTGAAATCTCAAATCAAAATAGACACAAAATGTTTATCATAGAGAAAATAAATATTTAGGTGGGAGATACACTCTAGAAAATGGGTTTGCTACTTTAAGAGAAGAAAGCTCTCACACAGGTAGTGAGGACTGGAAGTAAATGGAACAGGGAGCAACTCTAGGAAGAGTATTTATTGCAGCGTTTATTCTAAGCTTTTTTCCCTACTGCACAAGCAGCCTGCATACTGTCCACTCCCAAACTATTCAAGTAAGTGGTCCCATAATATACCATTAGGAGAGCTTCTTTTTCTTATGTGTGTGACAGTACTCACCTGTACAGAGTACCAGCAACCTTTTTTTTTTCTTTTTTGCTACCCCATGTCAGCCATTTTGTGCTGGCGCCCACAGTACTTTTATCAAGATATGAGTTCTGGCACCTCATTTTTTACCAAAAAACCCACTAACTAGTAGTATAGGATTATGAAGATTTGGAAGGAACCAGTATTTATCTTCATTTTCTATTTCTTTTTATCTTTTCTCATCTATTTATTTTTTAGAAACTACCTAGCTCCCTATGATATCCCAGTAAGCTCAACTGTACAAAAAAGTATTTCACACTGCACAAAAGGTTTTGACACTACACAAAATGTGTCTAGCAGCACGTTAAAATAAACCCCGATTTACTGAGCAGAATATTGGTTAAAAAAAAAGGATGGAGTGTGGTCTTCAAATTAATTTACTATCATATGCTAATAGCTCTCTGCATATAAATGAATGAAATGATATGCCTGGTTGTTTTAATATGCATTCCTTACATCTGAGCACTTAGACTTGTAGCCAGGCTCCTACTGGGAGAAAGAGTGGGATATAAATCAAATTAGATAGATAGGTAGACAGATAGGTAGATAGGTAGGTAGAACATTCCCTGTTCCTTTGGTTTGCTGCTTTCCCATCTCTTCTCTTCCTTGCCCCATCCATCCTTCCCTAGGTCCTTTTGCCTGCACTTCAACCCCCTAACACCCAGACAGCTCAGTGAATGGCAGGCATAGGCGTTTCTCAGGTTGAGAGACCTTGCCGAATGGCAAGCAGTTACCCTAAATAAGAGAGAGAGAGAGAGAGTGCAGTTCAGCTGGTGGCTGCAAAGGCTAAGACTGCACAGACTGTCTGTGTCAGGCACGAAGCTCAGCCAATCATTGCTGGATATTTCACTACCAAACAAATTAGCACACTATTGTTTAGATGAATGTTTCAGTGTACAAAATCCATTACTAATTTTTGTACAAAGACTATCACATCTCCAAAGGTTTGCTACTATTTGGGTATGTGCCAATTCTCCAGGCAGTAGGACAACCCTCCCAATAACACAATGGGGGGAGAAATTTTGGTTTTCAGACAAACCAAGCCAATGTACAAAATTGTCTCTTCAAAATGATACAAAAGCAAAAACTATATATCACACAAAGCTTTCAAAGCCTAGTCTCTACAGTTGGATTTTTATTATTATGGCGATTTGGATCTGTAAATCAGGTTTCATTGCTAAGACAAATCTTAAAAGTGGCTTCCAAGGAGGCTTAATAACAGAAAAAGTATTCCCGCTGGTTGACTCATTTTGTATGAACCCATCAGCAAATTAGAATGGAAAAACTTACTCAACAAAGTTAGTGTTGCAGCCTTATATAAATGTTTTTTCTGTCACGTCATACTGAAAGTTGTTCTTTTAGCACATGAAATAATGAAACATTAATTTAAAAGCAATTTTTTAATTTATTTGGAAAACACATAGGGTTTGCTTCTAGATTTGTTTAAAACAACTAGTTAACACTCTGTCCCCTTCTCCTCATTTTTTTCTGCTAACCACTCCCATGAGCTAGTATTACCTAACTTTTACATAAACAAGAAGATCTCACAAGCAGTAACTCTACAGACGTCTGGAATCTAGACTTGTATGCTTGCCCTTGTTTGCCTGAAGAGATTGCAGCCAAGTGAGATGTGATTCTGGAAAACAAATCTTTGCAGAAGGAGTCCTGTGTTAAAGGTAGGAAGATTGCAATTACTTTTAGAACCAACCGAGGATAAAACAGGTTGCATTCTTAGTATGGTGAACACATATTCTCTGCCCTGAAAGCAAGGGACTTGGAATGAAGGAAACATGTTCAGACCACTTCTATTGCACATAGAAGGTCTGTCTGTCTTCACCATGAGATAGCCTTTCCCAGTGAGATTTAATACTGACTTTTGCCCTAAACTTCTGGGGGAAACTGATGCCATTTCACGGGAAGGATGAGGAAAAGGGCAGATCCAATTTTGTGATATTTTCCAAGCCAAGAGTTTGTGTTTGTTTCCTATGGAAGGTGGCCTAGATTTTATGTTCATTGTTTTTATATTTTTAATGTCTAGGTATTGTATGCCTATTTTGTTCGTCGCCCAGAGGCTGGACAGCCAGCCAGATGGGCGACTAATAAATTCAATAAATAATAATAATAAATAATAGTTCCATTCTATTTCAATCAGAAAGTGAGACATTTGAAAACTGTGCTGTGTGTGTTCCATTACTAAGCTGCGCTAGAGTAGTGGTGAAGGATCAAATCAAACAAGATGCAGCGAAAACTGAGATTGGATCTACTAATGTTTTTGTTTTTACCTAAAAGCAGCCTCAGAAAAATATAGGCATAATGCAGGGACCTTTATGTTTTCTGTTGGGAGGCTGGAGGGTTTGAACTGGAAAAAGAGTGAGGAAGGGGAAGGGTTAAACCCCCCTTCTAGCACCGTTACTCAATTCAAAACCAGAGCTCCCTGCTGCTTTAACATAAAAAGGAAAATGTTGGTACTTCCGACAGATAGCTCTGAAAGTCTGACTTGGGCATCAGAAAGTCCCCCCAGTACAAATCGTATCACAGCTATTAAGCAAGTTGCAGCCCCCTTCATTGCACTGGAGAAACAATAGCATCATCTGGCTTCTAGGGTTCTTGAAAGCAGTATTGAGACATCATATGCAAAGCACTTTGAGCACTGAAAAGTGTTTGGAACTCTATTAATATTTTTATTAATATTGATGGATACTAGGTTGGTGCTGGGGCTTCTATTTTATTGCAAAGCAGTTAACACCACTTATCTCTGCATCTTTTCATAGCCTTCTGCAGCTTCTGAGTAACCCCATCATGTTCTCACTCCTGTTTCTCACCACGGGCTTGGTCCTTTGTGTATCTGATGTCCAGCCCAATGAAGACAGCCCACTTCAAGACATGCAGAAAAAAATTAATGACCTGTGGCTGAGTTTGCTTTATCCACAACTCTATGACGATATATTTGCATCCAATCAGACTGCTTATGCCACATGTATGGTGAAATCCAGCACCAAACTAGATACAGGCAAGCCACAGGTGATGGGGAAAGTTCTGTTCCGGCAGACCTACCCAGATGGAAAATTGGAGGCTATTTTCAACCTGGATGGGTTTCCTACAGGTGCCAACTTGTCTGGAAGAGCTATTCATGTCCACCAGTATGGAGATCTCAGTGACAGTTGCGACTCTGCAGGGGGCCACTACAATCCATTTAAAGAAAATCACCCCCGTCACCCTGGGGACTTTGGGAACTTCTATTCTAGGGAAGGCAAAATTATAAAACATAAGTCCAACCTCATGGCCACTCTCTTTGGCCCATACACCATTATAGGAAGATCTGTTGTGCTTCATGAGCAGGAAGATGACCTCGGGAAAGGGAACAACAAGGCCAGTCTAGAGAATGGAAATGCTGGCAAACGTCTTGCTTGCTGTGTTATTGGAAAATGCAGCAAAAACCTTTGGGAACAACAGCTCTCTGAGCTTAGAGGGAAGAGGAAGAAAAGAGTCACGACCAAAGAGGCAAGCAACAGTTCACGTTTCATATCTGCCAAGGTGGCTGCTAAACAATAGGAAAGGTTTCTGGTTCTTTTGAGAACATGTAAGATATGTCATAGTCCTCCATTCTGTAAGCAGATTAATAATAAAAAAGTAGCAGCATATTCTTTCAGAGTTCATATTCAGGCTTTTTTCTTCTCAGCTCCACGTTTAGCCTTGACGTGGTAAGAAGGGCTGTATGTTTTACTACTGAAATCTTGAGCGACCGTGTTTATTGTCTATTTTATCTCAAGGACAAGAAAGCTGGAGGAACAAAAGGTAAAAATAAATGTCTCCAACTAAGATGGTGTGCTCTGTTTTACTACATATCAAAAATGCATAAAGAAATTTGTTCCCAAATCTTTCCACTGTTTGAGGATGGGCTGGCAGACAGTGATAAAGGCTTTCCCCTCAGAGCTCAGGTAGAAATTTGTACATTATTTCTATTTTAAAACTTCGGATCCATTATACTATTCGGCTTATGTTTGCAGGTTTTGCTTCCCAACTCTTTTAAGGTTCTTAACTGGTTTCAGTTATCCATAATACCTGTAGCTGTGTCACAGTGTTTACATTTGAAACTAGACTTTACAAAAACACTCCTGGATTTTTCTTAGTAAGTCAAGAAATATTTGGAGAAGCTTGCAATCTGAATCACATCTGGCAAAATTGTGTAAGGCCGTTTACGCAATGTAGATAAATTCAGAGAGGAACACTCTTTTGACCTGCTTTCAAGAGTGAAAAAGATGTCAGGAACTATGGCACAGAAGTACAGCATTGTAGCTTAATGTTAGTTACAATGTACATTACAGCAAATAAATAATAAATTAGAGCAAAATATTTTTTTTCACTTCAAAAGTTGTTTTGTTTTTACAGTTCTGAAAAGTTAATACTGGGTAAATTGAGCCCCAATATGAGTCAATGGCAAATCTTTAGAGGGTAAAATCTAGCTCCATTAAAAAATAAATAAAAATCAATTGGAATTTTGCCAGTGACAAACCAAGAATAAACTGGAAAAGTATAGGAATAAAGTTTAAGAAGTACTGGTGTATATGTTTATTCCCTTAAAAACAAGAGTCTATTGCACTGGTGAATACACACGTGATATGACAGGACTTCTTAAACTTTGTTCTAAATTACTTGCCACATTCTCTTTTCTATTTTTTTTTAATGAACAACCACATTTTCTAAATATGTGAGGATGCTTGGAAAGCTTCTGATTTAAAACCTCCCGGGTCTGGATACTTAGTGACCACAGTCCTACAAAGCTGTATATTCAGCTGTGAGATCAAACTAAGTACCAAGGAAGAGCTGAGGGCAACTGAAAAGTGGGCCACCTCTTCAGCATGTGGAGTAATTGTCCAAATAAAACCACACATAATCATTTCCTTCTATTATTTTTACTGAGGCCACAGGGAGCATTTAAAGTACACCAGCAACTGCCATGTACGTCTTTGAGCCACAGTTTAAAGCCAAGTAATAAAATGAGTCATAGAAGTGTTTTGAAAACAAAATAAAAAACACAAAATTTAGATTAAAATATTGGGACATGTCTTTATTACAACTGATATATATTGATGACAGGATTGCAGCAAAAGTAAGGCCTGCAAATAAATAAACACACATTTAAAGGAAACTATTAACCAGCAGCTGAACTGTAAAGGTAAAGGTGTCCCTGCACTTATAGTGCGAGTCATTTTCCGACTCTTAGGGTGACGTCTTGCAACATTTACTAGGCAGACCGTATATATGGGGTGGGATTGCCAGTTCCTTCCCTGGCCTTTCTTTAACCCCCAGCATATGCCGGGTACTCATTTTACCCACCACGGATGGATGGAACCGTTGGAATTGAACTCCGGTCGTGAGCAGAGCTTCGGCTGCGTTACTGCCGCTTACCACTCTGCACCATGGAGGATCTTTAGCTGAACTGTAAAAAGCAATAAAATATATTGATATATTTTTAAAACATGATCTCCACCTGATTTATTAAAATACATTCCTAAGAGTTCAGGAGTTTAAAAAAAGTTCTAATGAATCATATAAAATTCCCTATACATAAAATTAGCCTCCACTACCAAAAACAGGCTTTTTAATTACCACCTAACTTTTGCTCTGTTGAAGAATTCATCAAACACACAAGATTCTTAAAATTTAACATTTGGTTTTTCCACATCACAGTATTCATCGGATATTTCAGAAATATTTTAAAGAAAAGTCTGAACTTGAGAAAGGGATCTTGATTTCTGAAAGCCAACCTCCAGAACTGATGAAAATAAAAAACTAGAAGTGCATCCACTGTGTGCTTTAAAGTCCCAGCAGGGGTGTAGTCATCTGGGGTCTCAGAGGATCTTAGACCCCTTACTTTTGGGGATCAGGGTCCCTATGTCTCCAGCATCCTACGAGTCAATCAGCATGAGAGTATGTTAGCCACTGAGAAGGGTCTTGTAACATGCTTTCTTGTCCTTTCCTGCTGATTGGAGCCAATCAGAGTAAAAGGTGAGTTAGCCACTGAGAAGACTCTTCTCAGTAGCTAACACTCTCCCCTTTCAAGCTTATTGGTTTACTGTCTATTGTTGTGGAAAAAGGTATTAACAAGGATCTCATTCTCAACCCAGCAGTAAAAAAAGGGGGGTGGGGCATGGCTGTGATGATTATGAAGGGACCCTACAGTTCTGAATTTGCCACTACACTACTGAGTCCCAGTGAGAGAAAAAGAATCAAACATCAAAAAACAAAGGAAGAACTTTATATAGCATAGTTGCTTTTCTCCCTAGACTAGTTTTCCCAGTTGATTTAATCCAGTTTGCCTAACCTTCAGCACTATTGAATTTCTCTCAGTAGTGTTTACATGACCAAGTGTGGATCTAGTTGTTAGCAGTCACAAGTGAAACGTTTGTCATGATGTAACTGTGTGAGGTTCTAAAAGAGATGGTCTGTATGTTGCAAAACCCGCTAGGGTACAATGCATCTGTGTGCTCTGTCAGCATACACACTGCACACCTTGGACATGAGGGTATGCCTGTGTTCCCAGTATATGGACTGGGGACAAGTTCCTGTGTGTTCCACTTCACATTTACTCTGTCCCAAAGAATTCAATGGTAGCCATTTAGAATACAGCATAACTATTTGTATAGCACCATGCTGAGTTCTGTTCTTTGTCAGAAAACTCTGAAACTGGATTTTATATTTCTATAAAAATGCCTATCATCATGATGTGCAATGTGAATCCCCCCCCCATGGGAACACTCTCAGTGAGGGACACCTATTGGACAGGAGATGAGGTTTTATCCTCATCATGTGCAACATTTTATTTCCCAAAGAGGAGAATGGAAACTATTCAGTATATGGGAGAAGGGGTGTACTCAGCCACACTAGGAAAGTGGGGATGGAAGGGCCAGATTTCCCTGACCCTGATGATCCCAGTGACTGAGAATCAAGCCGCCTTCTGTATAGCCCCAACCTGGAATCCATTTCTTCGTCATGTAAGCCGTATTCACGCACTGTATTCAGGCACTCATGTGAGGGGAGAGCTATACCCACCCACTCCATTGTGTCCGTCTGCCCTCCACACATTGGAGGACAAACATCTGTAGTGAAGAGACTGTGGCTCACCACACTATATATAATCCAACTGTGTAGGATTTCTAAATGGCACAGGAAGACACTGCAACAAGTACGGGAGGGTCCCCCCTTGCAGCCATTACCTTGCAATGTGTGAAGGGCCGTAAGATTAACAAAAAGGATGTGACAGAGAGGGTGGTAGCAGCAAATGCCTCCCTGCTCTCCTCATTGCCTGAAAATGGTTTAAATACACACCACTGTGATGCACTTCCATGATCAAAGGTGCCACAAGTAATAAACAGAATAGATACCATGTACCGGCTGTACAGTCTTCATCACCACTGCCATTTATTATTTTTTGCACACCCCAGCCATGTACTGGTTTCAGTCAGGAGCTAAATAAATATAACTGTAGTATTATAATCTGTACAAGTGGCAAACAAAAATAAATGGGAAAGCTGCCGAAGATTTTGATGAAGGCAACATTTCCAGATAGCAAAAGAATCAAGTTCCAGCGAGGAAGCCTCTCAAGAAATAGCATCAATTGTATTGTATTGTTCTCAGATAAACAAGTCGATGTTGCTGATAAGGCTGCTGTCCTATATGCACTCACTAGGGAGTAAGCCCTATTGAGCATAGGGGGACTTACCTGTGAGTAAACATGCACAGGACTGAGTTGCAAGTTGGATCTAAAGGGGATGTTACAGGAGACATAGAGGCGCCACTGTTCTATTAGTCTGCTTCTCTTCTCTGCAAGGTGAACTACAATACAATGTGTAATTTACTGTCATTTTAGATCAGCTACATGGGAGAGTAGAGGGTAAGACATGGAACATATCTCATTTTGGCCTTTAGATAAGCAAGGAAGCTAGTCAAAAACTGGAACTGGAGGGGCAGAAGAATGGAGAGAAGTTAGACCAGGAAGCGTGTTATTTATAGGGTTCCTGTTAGAACATCAGCCCATGCACTAGAATGGACTGATAGAATATCCCCAAAAGCCATCTCACCAGAAGTGCAGAGATATGATGATACATAGTTATAGTGAGTGGGAACAGTGGAAAGAGAAGCAAAAAGGGAAACAGCTATTTAGTGGATTTGGGTAGGAGCTGGGAAATTCAGTGCTGCTTATCCTGCTGTATCCCCTGACTTTTCCTTATTTTGCAGTATCCTCTAACTCCCTTTGTGACAGTGTAAGTAGTTACTGAATCACTCTCTGCTCTTCGGATTATTGAAATTTAGATCATGAGTCATCAGGAAAAGCTTTTAGAGAGCAGCATGTTTGTCACACATATCTTAGTAGACAGATGGATCGTTTTAAAACTGGTTCTGTATTTGCTTTTACATATGTCCTTAATTTCTCCCAAAAATGGCATTGTTCCACCTTACCTGAAGGCAATGAGCTCAAATACAAACATTTCCATTGGCACAGCTGTGCTTCAAAGTAGATTATACATAAAAAATACAAATGGCAGCCCTCAATCCATAATTTAAAGGAATGCAAAACATTGGTCATTCATGGTGTGATCTTGGCCAATGTGGTGGCCATTCATGACGTGATCTCTTGATAAAGGTGCCCTTCTTTCTTGACTACTTTCTCTACACTAGGACTTCATCAGCATCAGGCTGTGACAAAACCAGAAAGAAATATGCATCTTGAAATGAACATTGGAATGTGGAATGTCTTATTTATGATGAGCAAAATTCCAGAATTTCATATTCATGAGTTTGGTGCATATTCATTACTCTTCCCACTGTATCAGTTTTGTCATTCCTATAACAACAAATCGAGACAATAAGACTATTTGTTATTTTACCAATAAAAGCACAAATGCTGTGCCGAGTCGATAACATTGTCAGCTACTCTATCAATAAAAGCAACAGTACCACAAATTTAAGAGATAATCCTTCCCCTTCTCCCCCACTGCCCTATGAGGAATGAAATTATGCAAACTAACAAATGGTTTGACTTTTTTTATTAATACAGGAGACAAAAGCATTTAATTTAGAATAAACCAATGTTGCTAAAAAAGAATGGGATGCAAATAACAGAATGATGCAATGCCCAAGACCAAGGGAGTATTAAAGGAACATTGCCAAGGATTTTCCCACCTCTGCATAGAGCAGTGGAACAGAATGAAAAAAATTAAGTTTCCCATTTTAAAAATACTATCATTTGTTCTGTGTCCGTATGTAACCATTCCACAATCTTTGGCCTAAAAAAAAGGCTCCACATAGTTTGAAGCACTTTCCCTCATTATTCCCTTCTTCCCTTGTGGTACTCCAAGAAGAATGAGCAAGTGGTATGAAGAGAGAGCTTGAATGGGGTCTCTCTGGATGACAATCATCAGTCAGAACCAATAACTATTCTAGCTAGCTGGAGGAATCTGACCATTTGGAAGCTCTTTCAGAGTTCCCACGAGACTGAGGCCTGGGGTACAATCTGCTTGTTCATTTGGGAGTCATTTGATCAAAGCAACACTTGCTATCTAGCTCAGCTTACTCTCAAGGGTTGGGTCTGCCACTGTTTCTAACACAAGCCTGTTAACAAGCAGCCTGTAACAATGTGAAGCTGGAAGATATTTATTTTGTCAAATAAGAGCTCAATACAGAAAAGATTCCCCTCTCTCTCATAAGTAGCATTTGGATTAATCCCCTCTCCATTTGGTTTTAAGTTCTAGGAGTGAGAAATGAACATTTACAGGCAATTAGTTTCCCAAGCCAGCAGGAAAATTGCCTCTACGGCTTGAGGCCCCGACATGCTCTACAGCTGCTGAGATTGTTTCCTATTTTGGAAACAAAACAAAACAAAACTCCCCATAGAAACCAGTCCTTCCTTTTCTTCAACAGCTGCAAAATATCCACAATAAATATTTTGTTAATATAAATTAAATAAATACACAGCCATTGTCATACCAGGAACCACAAAGAAACGCTTCAGCATCAGTAGAACTAAACTATGGGAAGATTCACTTGACTGGCCCAAGAAGCCCTCAAGATTCTCTCCCACTGGAAGTTAATTGATTGCCGCTGCAGGAAGAATTGAAGAGGAGAGGTAGGTACAAAAAGAGTAATTTCAACTATTATCCACAAGGCTAATGTATCAGAAGGGAAAGAGAAAAAATATACTTTCCTTCTGTACAGGTGTACACTTCAAGTTTAACACTGCTCAAATGAAAGCACAGATTTCAAACTCTCCCTTCTTTAAGCTCAAAAGAGGTGATTCCAACATGGAAGGAATTCAACTTCAATGTTTAGGCTGCATGAACTCTATTTGATACCATCCAAAATATATGGCAAGGCTAGAGGATGGAAGAGCGATGGAAAGCCAAGAACTGAAGTTGCCAGAGCAGCAGTTGCAAAGCGCATAGAAGCAGAATGACGTGGGGAGGGAGAAGAGAAAAAGTGCAATTTGCAAGGAACATGAGAATGGGCTAGGGATGGGTCAGGAGCCAAAGGGAAGAGGAGGTAGGAGGTGGTAGCCCACACATGGCCAGGAGGGTCACTACATCCTATGCCAACACGCACTTGTGCCTCAGTACTTAGTGGGAAAGGCTCATTCAAGAATAAGAGCAGGGGTGTGGGGGGGCAGGGTGGAGGTGGTAATCAGCCCTATGACAAGTGACCAGAGACTGTGTCTGTAGATCAGCCAACTATATTGAGACAATTTGCTGTTGAGTATTAAAACTACGTATGCCAGGTTAAAAACAACAGAGAAGCAGAAAGCTAGCTCACTGGAGCCTTTACTTTTTATCATTTCTGATTCTGTCTGCTTAACCAAACTCAACTCTTTCTCCCCTGCCTCCTGACATTTCAGGCTCTTAAGATATGTTAAATGAGCACTGTGCCAAAAATATACATACTGAAGATATAACTGACATGATAAAGCATAACGATGGAGTGATGAGTCCCATTATTCTCAGTTATGTCACTCTATCTAATAATGTTAATCACAGAAAATAGCAGAAGCCAGAATTCTGAAAGCCATCACTTTACTCCTGCTCCTTTTTATATATTTCTCTAGTTTGTTTGTGTTTACGTACCAAAGTGTTGGTTGCAGGGTGTGTGTGAGGGAAATCGTTTTCAACAAATATGAAGGCAACTGGGAGAAGCTTGATGATTGGGAACACATTCTTTCAGAAAACAATGCCATGGTCAAAAATAGTCACAATAAGTCCAGATCAGGAAGACTGTCTTTCACTGTCACAGGTATAGGTATATTATGTGGAATACCACTTAAGTCTGGAGTTGAAAGCGTTAGCTTTTCATCATCTTTAATGTCCACTGTCCCACCACTTTCATCCTTCTTGCCACCATCATTCTGATTGTCACTTTCTGAGGTTCCTGTCTCTTCTTCCACAGCCCGGTTCTTATGTGTGTGTTCATTCTCTAGGATGGATGGTTCTGTGGAGTCAAAGGGATGAGGGCTGGGCAAGGGGGATTCGCCTTCGGATAAGCTGCTGAGCCCTGTCTGACCTGGTGTCTGGAGCTCTCTCAGACATGCTGCTTTGCTCCCTTCGAGCTCCGCAGCTGCCTGTTCTTCTGTCAGCTTAATGGTTTCATTCCCAAACCCATTTGCATCATCTTCCTCAGAAGAAAACCGGGGTAATGATGGATGAAAATGATTGGTTTTGTTACCATTGCTTTGGTTTGTGCAGGAATCATCAGAAACTGTAGCTGTTTCCTCTGGAAGTGTTAATTCTGTTTTAATGGCACACATCGCCTCCAGTTCCCTGGTTTGTTCTCCTAGGAGAGAAAAATTGGAAGGTATCACATTTCTGTGGGTATAAAGCACAGTTGCAGGCTTACAGAGGAACAAGAAATGGGCACATACCTAATGCAGACAGTGAATTATCTTGTGGCCTGTACTCTGGGAGAGCACCCTTTTTAGACATACCTCTTTAGATATTCTGAACTAAGCAGAAAAGGTCACATCCACAAAGAGATGTAAGGACAAGAGTACGGTATGCATCTTTATCTGGAGGATTTGCAGAAGATCTCTCCTCTTCACACAATACTCAGAAGAATGAGAAGTTAAACGTAATTAAATCTTCCTCTCTTACTGCTGCCTTCGAATACCCCAAAAGTCTATCTGAATGAATCAAGTCATTATTTTCTATTTCAATCAATGGAGCGGTTCAGATGTAACAAGAACAAGGGTTGTGTCCATGCAGTCTCTCCTCCTGGATTCATATCCTGACAAGAAGCCTTGAGATGAAACCACAGTTTTCCCCAGTTCAAATGTAATGAAAACCTGTGGTTTAACAAACTCCAGAAATTTTCAGTTGCGTGCCAGAGTAAGAAGGAGGTTAGAAGAGGGAGGAGTGGATGGATATATCCTACATCTATGGTTTATTGAACCAATTATCATTACATCTGACCCAGCTTACATTCCACAATGGCATTTCCCATCCAACTTTATGTCTACTAAAGTCCAATTCATACATTATTGGCAGCAGCACAGGAGTTTCTTCTCCATGGCTTCTTCAAAGCTACTCCAGAGAACACACATGCAGGGACCAATGATGTCGTTCCCTCATTCCACTAAATTAAGATCTGTCTTGTCTGGACACCAAGCCCTGTGAAAAGGAAGCAAATAACTAGCCTTCCCAATTTGGTTCCTGGATCTAAACATTACCTGAGCAGGGTGAGAAGAAGTGATGAGAAAGGAGCTAAACTACAGTTAGATTTTAGGAACGGGGATGCTTAGCATGGAAAGAAAAGCTGAACTGAGATTTGGTTTACTTGATTTCATCTAGCAGTTCTTAAAAAAAAAATCCCAATTACATCAGGAGACAGCCTATAGCAACAGCCAAGATGTCTGAAGGAAGCTCTTGAGTATTTATTAGTATAACCACTATTAGCTATTGTATTTTTAATATTGAAATATTAAATAAGGGAGTGTACAAGAAAAAAATTAGAAAGAAAAATAAAATAGGGGGATAGAAAGAAAATGAGAAATTAAGGGAAGAAGAGAAGGAAGTTTTATTTCCCACTGTAAATGCTAATTGCAATACAGAACTACTTAATAACTAAAGGACAACAAGCAACATTATGCAGTGTAATGAGGTGTTCATAAGGGCTCTACTTCTGCAACTGCTTACTGTCAATTGCTCTTCAAAACATCTCAAGCATGGGATAACTCAGAAAACAGGTTTAGGATCTGAGTTTTATTCGTCCCTCCTAGCAACTCAGAGAGATTTCTAGCTTCCCATATGCAGGGAGGCTTCGAACTGGCAAATTTTAACGTTTGGTCCTTTGCCTAAATTCTGAAGTAGAAAAGTATTGTGAGAAATGTGCCTAACCCTAACTCAGGATTAGGTGTCCTGTTCCCCTTAACATGTTCTGGTATCTGAAGCTGCTGAGATTCCCAGGAAGCTGAATTGTGCATCCAATACTTTTTGTGTGTTCCTGCAGAATCACACCACACACTAGCCCTATTTGGTATTCAGTTCCCCCACATGATTAGAATCATGTGAGGAAGAGCAGAAACATGCTGGTTGGCCCTGCCCCCTTCATTGTGTCCCCACACCTTGGCTCTGTTGCCGTCCACACGTTAAAAAGGGCTAAATGTTTGCTGCAGGGAGCCTGCTATACTCATTGATGCTTTGGCATGAATTTGAGACCTTCATTGTACAAGGTTCTAAATCTCATGTGGAGCTTCAATGAGTACAGCAGCCTTCCTGCTGAAGGTCTTTTCTCTCTAACGTATGGAGAGCATTGAGTATGGGGTCCTGACAGAGGGAGTAAGGCTAGCGGGTGCATCTCAACTCTTCCTCATGCAATTTTAATTGAGCAGGAGGACCTGAACACCCAAACAGTGAATGTTGTTAAGTTCATGGGCAATTCATACGTAGTGTAAGTTCATGGGCAATTCATACGTAGTGTAAGTTCATGGGCAATTCATATGTAGTGTAAGTTCATGGGCAATTCATGTGTAGTGTAAGTTCATGGGCAATTCATGTGTAGTGTAAGTTCATGGGCAATTCATGTGTAGTGTAAGTTCATGGGCAATTCATGTGTAGTGTAAGTTCATGGGCAATTCATGTGTAGTGTAAGTTCATGGGCAATTCATGTGTAGTGTAAGTTCATGGGCAATTCATGTGTAGTGTAAGTTCATGGGCAATTCATATGTAGTGTAAGTTCATGGGCAATTCATATGTAGTGTAAGTTCATGGGCAATTCACAGTGCACCGTCAAATCTGACTGCAAAGTTTTATTTGTTTTCATGAACTCAGCTAAGGGGATCATGGAAGTGAGAATAAGCTGGCCTTGCTGCATGATCTCTTTTTATCCACAAGCCTTCTGCAAGAACAGCCATACTTAAAGCGACTTTTAAGATCCAACTCGTTGATCAGATCATGCCCATTCTTAAGCTAGGGATCGAACTATACTACCAATAAACTATGGATCCTCATTTACCCTTTCTGTATATCAATTATTTATTTAATTAAAAGCATTCATAAACTGCTTAATATTTTAAAAAATCTCTAAGTGTACAATATTTTTCAAAAAATCTTCATTTGCTCCCAGTCACTCCTGCCAGATAATTTCAAATCCCAGTACTGGGTTCAGAATCGACCGCGCAAAACTGAATAGCTCTTTGCAAAGTAACTGCATGATATTATTCTTAAATGCTGAGTTTCTAATTTACTTAGTGCAAAATGTGTGCTTAATATACAAACAGCCTTGATTATAGCTGAACCTATGCATGAAGATACATGGGGGACCTCCAGATCAGACTCGGAGAGGGCAGTAAGGTGTGGAGAAACGAGTTTGCTTACTTGTTAGTTTGATGGAATGATTGTCCCCAGAGCCTGAGAGATAATTGGAGTTAGTCTGCTTGCAATATTTTATGATGGAATGGTTAATAGGCTACTTCAAATTATGCTTATTTCTTCTCTACTAGAGAAGAGAAGAAAAGAAAATCAGCTTGCCAGGTTCATGGATCTAAATCAACCTTGGAGTCAGAATTTATCTGACATTGCAACAGTTTTAAAATAAATGTTCTAATTACTGTGAGGAACTAGTATGAACTGTGTCCTACACATCACACCTGTCTGAATAAGAACTAGAAAGGAAGGCCAGAATTGTAGGAACTTTAAATAGTAGTGGCCGCACATCAATATCTATTTGTATTTTTATTTTTTTTAGTTAAAACTTACCCCTTCCCTTGACTCCTTCTGCCAGTCATAGAAAGGGGCATGTGTGTAATACATGCAAAAGGCTAGGTGTGGGGGTCAATCAGCCAATCCTCTCCTCTCCAACCAAAGCAAACTGATCAAATTGGAATCATCATCACCACTCTACATTTTGTCCTGTTTCTGCTCAGTTTTTGTGCACCCATGGCGTACCTTCAGTTTTTCAAAAATTCAAGGAAATTGCAAGGATGCTGCCCTTTCTGGTTGGACAAAAATCTATCTAATTACATACTAGGAGTAGCTAGAATATTTCATCCCTGGCCCTCTGTGATCCACAGAGAAATCAGCAATATGATAAATTCTTGTTATTTCATCTGACCTAATCCATTCCTCTCAACTAATGATGGATTTATATAGCAGATAAGTATGTATAGAATTCCCGTTAGGATGCACACATTAATGTGGTGAGGGGGTTTGAGAGTGTTGAAGAAGCTGACAGCAATGCTGTAAGGAATCTAGACCAAGAGGCTAGACTCCTAGCAGGGGCACCCAAGGTGGAATGGTCAGATGAAGGCAATGGTAAACCACCTCTGAATACCTCTTACCACAAAAACCCTGTGAACAGAGGTATCCAAAATGCAACCCGAGATAGTGCTGGAAGATGAGACCCCCCAGGTCAGAAGGCACTCAACAAGCTACTGGGGAAGAACAAAGGACAAGTACAAGTAGCGCTGTGACTAATGACGCAACTGGGTCAAAGCCGAAAAGAAGCCCAGAGGCTGATGTGCACAGATGCGAAAGGAGAGTCTGGAGTTGTACAACGCACACAATAAGAACATGGAATGTGAGAAGTATGAACCAGGGAAAGTTAGACATTGTCAAGCAAGAAATGGAACGCTACAAGCTACTGAGACTGAATCTGTCCAAATTTTGACAAAACTTTGTCAAGAAATATGGAAAACTAAACAATGGCTCACAGACTGGAAGCATTCAATATATATCCCAATTCCAAAGAAAGGAGATCCCAGGGAATGCAGTAATTATCGAACTATTGCCTTAATATCCCATGCAAGTAAAGTAATGCTCAAGATTCTACAACAAAGGCTCTTACCATATATGGAGCGAGAAATGCCAGAGGTCCAAGCTGGGTTTAAAAAGGGAAGAAGCTCCAGAGATCATATTGCAAACATACGTTGGATAATGGAATGGAGCAAAGAATTTCAGAAGAAAATCACCCTGTGCTTTATAGATTACAGCAAAGCCTTTGACTGTGTAGATCATGAAAAACTATGGAATGCTTTAAAAGCAATGGGGGTGCCACAGCATCCGATTGTCCTGATGTGCAACCTATACTCTGAGCATACTGTAAGGACAGAATATGGAGAAATAGAATAGAAAAGGGTGTGAGGTGGGGTGTATTTGCTTAATCAGTAGGCAGAACATATCATATGGAAAGCAGGATTGGACCAAGATGGTGTGAAAATTGGAGGGAGAAATATCAATAATTTAAGATATGCTACTAGCAGAAACCAGTAATGATTTGAAAAGAATGCTGATGAAAGTTAAAGAGGAAAGCACAAAAGCAGGACTACAGCTGAATGTCAAAAAGACTAAAGTAATTACAACAGAAGATTTATGTAACTTTACAGTTGACAATGAGGACATTGAACTTGTTAGGGATTATCAATACCTTGGCAAAGTCTTTAACCCAAATGGAGACAATAGTCAAGAAATCAGAAGAAGGCTAGGACTGGGGAGGGCAGTTATGAGAGAACTAGACTCTGTCGATAGGAATGCTCTTTGGTTAAAACTTTATAATCTAAACATAGATCGCCGTCTTCTCTATCTCATCAGGGCCCTATACACTAATACTAATGCTATGGTTAGAGTAAGCCAAAGTGGAGACATGACGAGCCCGATAGTAATAGGGAGGGGCATTAAACAAGGCTGCCTCTGAGCCCCCCTTCTCTTCAATCTATTTATTAATAACATCATATCTGACCTCTCCGGTCCACAATACTTTCCACCATCTATCGGCCACAGGAAGGTGCCCGTGTTGTTTTATGCGGATGACATGGTCCTCCTGTCTTTAGTCCCAATTGGCTTAAGAAAATTAATGAGAAACTTACAGGCACTCTGTACAAAGGAAAAGCTAGAAATCAATTACCAAAAAATGAAAGTTTTAGTTTTTGGTAAGAGATTTGAAGGACATCGTTGGTCAATGGCAGACCATCAGTTGGAGCAATGTCGGTTATATAAATATCTGGGAATATACTTTGCGGACACTCTTTCTTGGAAAAGACACCAGCAACACATAAAATTAACAGCCATAAAAACTGCAGGAGCAATTCTAAAGTTCTATCGCTCTGTAGGAGGTAACTTAATTCCTCCGGCTCTAAAAATCTTCCAATCTAAAGTAATTCCTCAGGTCTTATACGGCGCATCAATTTGGGGTTGGGACAAGGAAACTGTTTTGTCCTTAGAGACTATTCAAACAAATTTCCTCAGGCGTTTACTATCCCTCCCTCCAGGAACATCAGCAACCATCTTACGTGCTGAGACTGGCCTTCCTCCCCTGGGAGCGCATATTCATCTTGCCCTTTTGAAGTTCTCAAAACTAGCTGGAAGGTCGCCGGGCAAGGAACTATTGAATTTGTGCCTAAACCACCCCTTCTCCTCTAATCTTTGGGGTCCTAAATTAGAAGAACTATTATCTAGTTATTATATAACTCCTCAGGTTTTTATATCATTACCACCTAATCAAAAATTACGTGAGATTGTTTTCCGCCACTCTGAGTATTTGGATAACTTAACACTACCTAACTCTAGAGTGGGAAGTTTAAGACCGGTCATTATCTCTCCCCATACCTCACGTATCCTTTTCCCAAAAGCCTCAGGCACGCGTTCACTGCACTACGCTGCTTCTCCCTCCCTAATGCAGACAGAGAGGGACGAATCCTCGGAATTTCAAAAGATCAAAGACGATGTCCCTGTGGATATAATAAGGAGGAGGACATTCCTCATATACGGCTTCATTGCACAATTTATCAGGACCCCAGAACTAAGTTCCTCAAGAAGCTTTTAGATGAATCTGAATCTCTTACAGAAGCGGGGAAAGTAATTTCCTTAATGTCTGATTCAAATTTGGACGTGACACATAAGGTATCCCTGTTCGTGTTAGCAGCTTTGAAACTACGAGCTAATTTTATTCTGAATCTTAAGCTGCCGTTCAAGTCTGTCTTAGTTTTAAATTTTAGACGCTGTACAATCAGCATAGATTCTCATTGCCTTATGATGTTTTAAATTTTCCTTTATAGAATTTATTTTAAACTCAATTATAAATTTTAACATGGTAAGTTTGTTGTACATGATATATTAATTAATTTTGTGTTGGCCTTTGGCCCTGCAATTTAAATAAACTATGAGAACTAGAAAAGGTCCTCAAATGCAAAGATGTGTTACTGAACACCAAAGTCAGGATCATTCAGACCATGGTATTCCCGATCTCTATGTATGGATGTGAAAGTTGGATAGTGAAAAAGGCGGATAAGAGAAAAATCAACTCATTTGAAATGTGGTGCTGGAGGAGAGCTTTGCGCATACCATGCACTGCAAAAAAGTGTGTTAGAACAAATTAAACCAGAACTGTCACTAGAAGCTAAAATGATGAAACTGAGGTTATCATACTTTGGACACATCATGAGAAGACCTGATTCACTAGAAAAGACCATAATGCTGGGAAAAACAGAAGGGAGTAGAAAAAGAGGAAGGCCAAACAAGAGATGGATTGATTCCATAAAGGAAGCCACAGATCTGAACTTGCAAGATCTGAACAAAGTGGTTCATGACAGATGCTCTTGGAGGTCACTGTTTCATAGGGTCGCCATAAGTCGTAATCGGCTTGAAGGCACATAACAACAACATGTATACAATTACAGATTTATACAGCCCTGTTACACTTCACACAGGTGATTCTATTCTAGGATGGGCTGCTTTAGACTAGAGATGGAGAGTGAAAGTTTTGAGTGTTATCAATGTCAGAAAATTTGCTGTGGGAAAACTACATCAAGGAGAGGGCCACGCCCAACCTTTCTTCCTGATGTGGTATTTCTAAAGTGACTTCCTACCTCTGGCCTAAAGCAGCACGACTCAGAATTCTACCCATTCCTAAGATCCGCTGAAATATTTTGGAGGGATGTGTGTGTATGAATAGTTACTCTAAGTCATTGGCAACCCACTCCACCCACCACTACATTTAAAATTTGGGGAGAGGGAATGCCCCTTTGCCTCAACACCCTTGCCCCTTCAGTTTACCATTCCATTCCCCATAATATGCCCCACCTTCTTACACTGACTGCACAGACAGCATGAGAACTGCTGCAGTGTGGCTTCTCCCACTGACAGAGTAACACGAGAAACCCCAGATCAGTCACAGTTCCTCCTTATGCAAGTAATGAGTTTCTGGATGGAATAAAACTACTATGGAAGGGTAGTAGAAGATGGGCTCTTTTCATGTGGCTGTTGGCTTGCTTCCCATGCTATCATAGTGGTGCAAACATGAGACAGTGTAGATCAGCTCTAACGTGCTGAATCTTTATTTTCTGCTACACACTGTACTCTGTTGCAGAGGAAATAACCTATGCTATGCTTTTCTGAAGACTCTTACCTTCTGTTTTCTGCTGAGGTTTATCTGTAAAAACTAGCAATGGTGATCGAGACCTCTGGATAACAGGCATAGTGGGATCACTGAACGTAATGGTATCTTTGCCACCTACAAGTCAGAGGGCATGGAAACATTAACTCACCAACACAAAGGTTTCCTAATGCAACATTTTGAGCAGTAAGACAATATTTAAATAAAAAGTTTTATCTTATCCCAAACAAAAATATCTAACAGTCATATTTCAGTGGCTCTGCCCTACAGAAGAGAAAAAGTTATGATAGAAGCCCCAAAGCATACTACCATAGTACCCGCCAATACAAGCATCTTAGATAAAAGATACTAGATATTTATCAGGATTTATAAAAAATCATTTTGATAAGACTATGGATGTCTGATAACTGCAAAATAGATTAGCAAACTCAATCTACCGATGCAGTGTAGATGGGGAAGACCATACGTTTGGATTGCAAGTACAAATCTCATATCACCTACTGAACTCAGTAGGTAGGTTTAGGCAAGCCACTCTCACTCAACCTGTGCCCCTAACTGCAATATATGAATAATAAGACCACAATATTTTTCAGGGTTGTTGTAGAGATTACTGAGATTATGAGGCTTCAGGAAGAGTATTATTACATTACTGTTGCAACACATTTCTTTAGGTCCAGTGTCCAATTGATGAAATACCTACAAGCATTACTTGGATGTTTCTGTTCCTCAGTTTTGTAGGACGTTTCTTTGGCTTTTGCAGGCAAAAATAATTGGGGGTTTTTCTTGCACCCTGAATGAGTCCTTAAGTACATATTGGCATTTTGCCTCTTGATCAGCTCCTTGTTCCTTTCTGAAATGCACCCTTAAGCCTTCTGATAGAGAAACAATCTAGTGCCTATATAGCATGGATAGCTAGCCCATGGGTAGTATATGGCTCCCAAGAGGCTTTTGCCCCCCCCCAATATATATATATATATAAACAATAATTGTTTTTTAAAATTTTGATCTGCTCCCATGTCCCCCCACCATGACACTGTGATGCCACTGTGATGCCACTGTGAAGTTTTCTTCTGGCCCCCAACACCCCTCCCAAATTTCTACTGACCATCCTAGTGGCTCCGATGTGATTCTGTGATATGAAAAAGGGTTTTGTGACCCCGACGCCTCAAATGTGTTCCTTTAAAAAGAGCAGTTATACTTTGGTCACACCCACTTTTACACTTTGACCATATGCCACCCAGAGGATTGACCATTGGTCAGTGCAGCCCTCAGCCTGAAAAATATGTTTATCAAAATGGTCCTATGGGCCCTAGCTTAGGAGAATGCTAAAGGGCTTTTGACAATATCAGTACTAAAACCATAGCCCATTTTTGTCCCAGATCTATAGTTCTTCTTGTAGCTATCAATATAATAAAATTAACGCCACACACACTACAGAGCAATTCCACAAGACACTAGACTTACAGGCCTACCCTAAATACTATTCATTATTGAGGAATTTTTGTTAGAATCAGCAGGAAGATGAATTTCCTTTTTAAAGGGGGAAATCTCTCAAGGAACAATAAGCAGATGACAGCCTCTTTTTGCCAGTTTGATGGACTAAGAAGATGTTACACACAAATACACTGGTATTTGGGTCAAAGAAACAGCCAAAAGAGAAAGGGTGACACATCCCACTCATGTTTTTTATTTGCTCAAAATATCCCCTCTGCTCTTAAAAGAAAAGCAGCTTCCAGAGGGGATAGAGCCTGGTCTCTTTTTACGTGTTTGTATATGTAACATGCAGCTACTCCCCCAGCATAGCTATACTACTGTTTCTGTACCTAAATAGTGACTCTAAAAGTGTCCTAATGAAAGGTGTTCCCTCACAATGATACATTATGCGCTCTCTCCACCAATTTGTCTTAATTTTCACAGAGCGGGTGCTGCGGCAGTGCTAGGGCATTGAGAGGAACCGATGGAGCAGTTCTTTCCTGCATGAGTGTTGCCCTTCCCAGAAAGCAGAGCAATGCTGTGACATGGCATGCCAAGATGCTATAGGCTTCTCTCTGCTCACTTCAAAATAAGAGTAAAAGGGCGAGTACTTGTACTTTTGTTGCCTTGTTCATGTTTTGTGTGTCTACTTTTTAGCACATGAAAACTTATTTTGGTAACTTTATCAGACATCTAAAGGGAAATTCCTATATATACAGAGGGGAAAATGTTGAAGAAAAGCTGCTAACTCTGGTCTCAAAAGACTAATGATGATATTATCATCCTTTCTACATAAATACATTTCGTTTGCAAGACTGGATGGGGGAACATAAAGAATCTAGTGCTAATTATAATGGAAGATGAAAGATCTAACAAACAAAAGAGAAAAGCAGGAACAAATCCTTGAGTCTTTTTAAAAGTTAAATTAGCTCTATCCAAACACCTGGATACAGAGGTGACTTTTGCTTCTTCTGTCTACATGCTTCCTCAGCATGTGTCACACTTCAAATCAATATCAATATTTTAATGGCTACGCACTAATAAGTACATTGCATATTAAGTAACATTTTAACTGCAGAATTAATTAAAATAGGTTTTTCTCATCTTTGCTAAGATCGGTGGTACATTATATCCTTGCCACAGGGATACTGCCAGAACTGGCATCCTCGGGGTGACTTTGCCACCCTTCCACTATAAATGCTTTGAAACGCCAACTGAACAAATATGTATATTAAAAAGATGCCTTAGTACCGAGCCACATTATTATCTGCTCTGATTATTTAACTGGGGATGCCAGGGATTAAAACTGGGACCTTCTACATGCAAAGCTTGTTCTCTACCACTAAACAAGGGCTCTATTACACTGCACTAACATCATGAGTAACCTCATCCCACCAGCAGACATCAGGAATGTAGCTACTTGAATGAAATGAGGACAACCCAGACAGATACCACACGGCAGTAAGTTTGCTATGGCAATGTAATCTGCAGCAATATCCTTCTGGCACGGGAAATACTTGCCACAAATTCGAGTCCACAGCTATAGATGGGGAGAAATTCAGTTCAGTTTGCATTTAAAGGCAAATCTAATTTACACTTTCTGAAACAGCTATCTTTGTAAATTTGCACTTCTCTGAATTTTGCAATGCAGTTCTCCAACCAAGTACACTGCACAAAAATGCACACACTAGGGTACAATGTGCATAAAATGCCTATATTAGTGAGGATAAAATGCATTATATTACAGAAACCACCTTGCAAAAATGTGTATATAAGGAAAAATTGGATACAAAAATGTGTATATTAGGAGAAATTCACACTAAAATGCTGATGAATCTTCATGAGGACTTTAAACTTTTTTTGCATACTGATGGGGAAATGTGGAGAACTGAATTTAAGTTTGGAAAAATGAGAAACCAAAACTGACAGATTTGCCCACACATAGGCAGAATTATGCTACCAGTTTAGGTATAGCTCTACTCAGTAAAACAGGCAGATAAACCTGAGCACATATGATGAGGGAAAGAAGGGATGTGTGCATTAGCTCCACCTCACCTTCACAAGTTGGAAGGACAGCTTGTGTTCTACTCACATAGGCACCCTACACAATTTAGAACCCTGGAAAAATCAGGATTCTAAAATGCACAAGGAGCCTTCATGACTAGAGCAGATACCCCGCTAGAGAAATCGTCCTTCCAATGTGAGGAGGGTGATGGTGATGGCGACAGGAAGGTACAGCTAGCACACCCTTACCCAACCTTTGGGTCCCCAGATGTTGCTGGACTACAACTCCCATCAGCCCCAGCCAGCATGGCCAATGGTCAGGGATTATGGGAACTCTAGTCCAGCAACATCTGGGGACCCAAAGTTTGGGAAAGGTTGAGCTAGCACACTCATCGTCATTCTCCTTCACAGCGTGAGGGATGGAGAATGCCTGAAAAGGACTTATGTGGGGTAGACATACGCACTGTCTCTATTTACAGTCAACATCTTTATGTTCCATGCTACTTGAATTTGGCATAATTTGGCATAAACCAGATAGCAACACCCTTGGAACTAAAACGTAAGTAGCTACCTTAGATGCTATCCTCACTCATAATTACTGAGATAAAGGATGGAGGGGGAGGGTTGTCTTGACTTGCTACTTACCATATTTAAAAAAAAAAATAAAGTTACAAAATCAGATCATTCTGCATAACTTGCACTTATTATATTCAGAACTAGTTCATTTCCTCCCTTATTACCATTTCCCCCAATTAAAAATAATTTTACAGTGTTCTGTATTTCTCTGTGGCCATCTAACTTACTCAACTGAACATCTTAATCTGACAGATGCAAAAAAAAATTCAGATAACATTTCCATTTATTTACATGCAGTGATAATATTTAATTCACCGCTAAGATTATTAGTTACTAAAAATACATATGTCAAACAGAACCTACTCCCAAATCCCACTGAGACATTGTAGCTCAGGCCTTCAGGCAGCAAGAAAAAAGGAAGGAAAGAAAACAGTTATTATATAAATATTAATTTGATGTCTAAGCAGAAATAATAGAGCAAGATATTCCAGATCATTGCCTGTCTTTTACTACTGTTTTGTCTTAAAGGCCAAAACACTCTGTGTAGAGGATTATGAACTACTTGGTACACAAGACCTCAAACCAAGGGTATGAGCAGCAACTGACTACAAACTAAGATGTAAAAACTTGGCTCAAGGTGGGTCTAAAAATCATGCTTTGCATTCATCATGTTTAAGAGTTACATCTGCACAAAACAAACCATAGTTAAGGCATTTTTCCTGCTTCTCCACTTGCAAGATGACCAGCAAGTCTTGTTGGTTCTCCTATGAAGATACATCTGGGAGCAGGGCAGGGTAAGCTAGCTATCAGACCAAGTGAACCAGAAGCAAGTGTGTAAATCATAATAGACAGCATATATCAAAACAAGCAGGGGTCTGGCCTGCAATCAAGAATCAGAGGCCAGAGGCAGGTGTATAGTCAAAGCCAACCAGAGTTTGAGACCAACCATGTGTTACTGAGTTTAGGTGGTGTCCTCACTCAAGAAATCAGTTCTTGGACTGAGGAGGAAATTCTGAAGCTAGGCCTTTATAGAAGCTGACTGAAGACACAGACCAGCTGGTACAGCAGCCTAGATTAGGAATGGATGGGCAATTGTTTTCCTGTTCAGTCCAAAAGGAGTTGACTTTTTGTGTGAATGGGCCAAAAAAAGGATGCTCACGGACTGTTCATTGCCACCACCTCTGGCTTTCCCTACCCCAAGACCAAGAAAGTTACCTTGGAAGGGGGAAGGCAAGGGTGGTAATGGTGGGCTCCAAGGGAACCTGGGTTGAAATCTACAGATGTGGAAACACTGAGTTCATTAATAAGGATGAAGTTATCTAGAAGTCACAATTGGCATTCAGATTTACAGAAGGTAGACTGTGTTCCTTGCAATTACAAGACATCCCAATCGGCCTAATGGAGTATAGCAGCAGAAAGGAAGAAACAATGGAAAGAGGAGTAGCATTAAGAGCAGAAACACATACTCAGAATGTCACTGGGGCAGCTTTTGTTGGGCTATACATTTCCTGGTTTGTATATTTTCACCTGCAGGGGAGATCACAGGTTTGAATCTGATTTTTATATAAATATTTTTGATTAAAAAAAAAAGTTCTTTAAAAAAAAGTACATGCATACAGAAGTCTACAATTTAATCCTGCTTGGTTTGGGTGTACTGGCCAGTTCGCAGGTGGGAACTGGCTGGTGTGCCTTAACCCTCCACAAAGCAGGACAGAACTCTCCATGCATCAGCTGATGTGTGGGGAGTTCAATCTTGCTTTGCGCAATATCTCCCCCCAACCTTACAGGCCAACTTTGACAAGTGAGTAGGACAACTCTCCTGTCAATCACCTGACATCAATATTACTTCAGATGATTGACAGGTATGTGGTCCCGCCCACCTGTCAAAGTTGCCCTGCTGGAGTGGGGGAGATAAAGATCTAGCAGCGAGGGTGGTAAGCATCCAAGATAAAACAGGAAAAAAAAGAGGGGGGAAGACCCCAAGATGCTGAAAAAAGGAATTATTGAATAATGGAGGCTCCATGGTCATTATTCAGTTGCACAGAATTAGTGCAGAAACTGGACCATGCACATTTATGCAGACATAATTGTTAAAGATATACTTTTCAGACCTGCTCAACCCCTGACGAAGGCCAAGTCACTGAGTGGCCGAAACGAGTTGGGCTTTCTTTTTATAAAACTTATTTGGATTTCTATTTCAAGAATTTCTTTTTTCAGCATCTTGGGGTCTCCCCCCTCTTTTTTCTCTGGAGATAAAGATCTAGCCCGCTTAGCCAAAAAGGTTCCCCAGCCCTGTCCTAGAGAGTTGCTACACTGGCTGCTCCAGGGCATTGAGGGAAATTCAAAATGGCAGGTGTCAATAACAGCATTCTAAACAGCCATTGCCACCAGGTAAGGCCACAGCCAGGAGACTGGATAGGCTGGTAGGGCCCAAAAAGCAGCAGTGTTGGGCTCTGCTGGGACCCTTATGCCCTGCCAGGCTGTTGGATGTTGTGTGCTGCTGCTAGGCCTGTCACTGAGTTCCAGGGTAAGTTTGATTGGGATTGCTATAGCTTCCAGCTTTCTTTCTTCTACACAGGTGAAAGAGCATGGACTACCTATGGGGAGTGTAGCACCTAATTTTAATCTTACTTTGTTTGGAACGTCTATGCCTGAAGAAAGAACAAAGTTCAGAACTGTTAACCAGTCAGCCCAGTAAAAGGAATCAGTTTACTGGATCTGCATTGCTTGCTCTCCTCTACATTCTCATTTTGGGGATCTACGAAAGCAAATGGCAGAAGGGATTTATGGATGTCAGAGCTTCCGAATTGCCCAGAGACAAACAAAACATATTCATGTATACAATACAATAAAATATGCTCGATAAAGTATCATTCTTAGTCATACACTTAACTTTGATATTAAATGCCATGAAGCCAGGGCAAAATATCTAGGTGTTACAAAAAGAGTGCAGAGTCTTCAAAAAGCATTTCTTAGAGAAAAATGTCTTAAGTTTCAATAGTTTCCAGGTTGAAGAGTTCAACAGTTCCACGGTGGCAATATTTCATACATCTAATTATATCTACATCATGTGCCCTATTCTACAAATAGAATGTTTATACATATTCAGCCAACAAGCAATCACAGCAAGACTCTTGATTCTGAAGTTTGCAGAGATGCTGCATAAGCAAATGTCTAGACCATATGATGCTCTATTCATTTTTTTGGGTTTGATAACCATCATGGTGATGATGACGATAGAGGGAAGTTGTGATCAGTCAGTCTGAGATCACTATCTGACCAACCCAGGAAGAACATGCCCTCATTTTTTTGTCATTGAAATCAACACATTATTATCGCATCTTCTACATGTTTCCTGATTGGTTGGGGTCCCACCAGAAAACAGAAAGACAGTTTAAAAAATGGACTGATGGGGGAAATGGCTACAAACACAAAAGGTGAATAATTATTTATTTATTTATTTATTGCACTTGTATACCGCCCCATAGCCGAAGCTCTCTGGGTGGTTTACAGCAATCAAAAACATTAAAACAAATATACAATTTAACTATGAGTGTTTTTCCAGGAAGAAATGTGTACACACATAGCCAACACAGCTTTTGTGCTTTACAAGAGAGTTAAACATTTGGCACAGTCATATATTGAACTATACTCCTTAAATGTTTGTTAACTCCTCCTTCATATGAACTGAGCACAGCCCACTCTATCCCTTCTTAAAATGCTGCAACCTTCCACTGGCATGACCATTCCCGAGGATGTGTGTACTACATAGTACACTCTGCAGTCTACACTCTGCAGTCTACACTGACTATTCTAAAGGCAGCCAATGTGGTGCCCTCCAGATGCTGTTGGACTATAACTCCCATAATCCTTGACCATTGGCCATAGAGCCCAGGGCAGATGGGAGTTGTAGTCCACAACATCTGGAGGGCACCATGTTGGCTACCCATGCAAATGAAGCAAATTTCATATATTTGCATAGTATATTCTAATTCTGATACTAATGGTAAAGAGCTATGCAGGCTCTGAGGCCTTATCTCTGACTGCAGGAAATACAATCCAGCTTCTCAGGCTGCTGCTATTTTTACAGGCATTATATTACTAATTTTTGCAGCCCATAAGTGATCAAAGCTTGATTTTTAAAAACACAAGCCAAGATGTTGAATTAACACCTGAATTCTACACTTATGAACACAGCCCATATTATTTATTTTCTTGAAAGTCCAGCAAAGGGCAACTCTCAGATAACTGCAGTGTCTGCACTAAACCTTATACTTCTCGAGGGGAAATTCATACAGGGGGAACAGTCCCCAGAAACCACACACACACAAAAACACACGCAAAGCCGTCAAAATATGAACAGCCCATAAGGCTATTATCCTATGCACACTTACTTGTGAGTATGCCCCACAGAATGCAATGGGACTTACTTCTGAGTTAGCATGCATAGGATTGTGCTGCACCTCTGTTTATCTTTGTTTATTTGATCTGAGCCTTAATGAAGAGAAAGGAATACATGTTGACAGTCAAGCATCATGGAGCTGGCATGAAGAGAAAAATTAAAATCTCTGTTATATGAAGCTGTAGACTTTTTTCAAAGTGGTGGTGCAGAGTTTCAGGGACCTGGAGAAGCAGGAGTCACTGTAAGATAAAACAACAAACACCTGCCTAATGCCATTTCAAGAGATGGAGAGAGGAAGACTTGTCTCCATCACAGGCTGGGTGAGATCCACCTGTTCAGGCCCACACTGTCTCCTCAGAGGATGTCAGTGGGGGCTGTTGCCTGGCCACTACCAAGCGTCAGCAATGGAAGACGTGTTAAGCGAGAGTCAGATACTCAGCCCCACTCTCTTGCCCAAACGGCAAACATCAGGGAAGACAAAAAAGATGAATAATCCTGCCACTATATGGACACCATGTTATTTCTGTTCCTGATACCAGGCTTGAATGTGATTTTTATTGTGAGAATTTTTCGTAAGCTCCTATGAGATCCTCTCCATGCTATGAGGTGGAATATTAGTATTTAAAATAAATTAAAACATTTTATGCATATTCAGACATATATGCAATTAAAAAGAATACATCTTTAATAAGTAGCATGTGAAATGAGCTCATGACTCTACATTTGATGCAACAGCATTAAAATAAAAAAGTTTAGCTGTACAGCAAATACATTGCTCTATTAAAAAGGCACAGTTTCTAAAGTAGATTTCAGGATCATGTTTCAATAGAATCATAATAACAAAGTATAGGAAATAAAAACATTTTTTATTAATGAAACTTCAATTTTGTTATGAAATATATATATATATTTGTAGTAAATTTAAGCTGCAGTTCTATACATACTTACTCAGGAGTGAGACTTATTAAACTCAACGGATTGTATCCAACTAAGTCCTATTTAGACTAGACAAGAAAATCAATGGACTTCAGTGACTCAAGTCCATTGATTTTAATGGATCTACTCTACTCTGAGGATGACATTCTTGGGCACCACCCAATGGGACTAATTAATTTAGATGTGCGTAGGATTGCACTGTTAGAATAATTTTAGTTTTCATTTCCCATGTGCTTAATGCACTTCTGCATGATGTAAAAAAAATTACAAGTCATAACTCTCTTGCAACTGAACTACTACAGAATTGCACGTTTGAATGCTTCTACATCAAAAAGACCCCTGTCTTTGGGGGATGAAGGTTTAAGCCTAGACACAAAAATAAAACATGGCATTTTAATGTAAATGTCAGGTTTCTTATGAAATATATGTTTAAAATTGTCATTATATTTATAGACCTCAAAATTAAGTACTACTGTGAATTTTTACTTGCCTGGAAGACTCCACAAACCAGAGACTTCTAAAGTCCTCAACTTTTTTTCCAGCTCTGCTACACGATTGCCTAAGATTCTGAAATGAAGATACAATATTTCATGGAAGGTAATTTAAAAGAAGAAAACACAGAAATGACAGGAGACCACTTTACTTATTTATACAATATACATTTTACATTTAAACATACAGTAAAAATTAACTCAGCTTAAATATCTATATTGGTGGTTGCCAACATTTTTGGACTAGTTGGACACATTTTGAGTTTTGAGAGGGTGCTGGAGGTGCCACTCACAAAATATCTGCCTTGAGGGCGTAATATAACACAAAACGGTTGCCATGGGGGCATGGCACAACACAAAATTAGAGTACAGTCATTGCTGCTTCTCTCCCCCTCCGCCCACAACCTTATGTTTACCATGGGAAGCCAGCTATATTCTGCTGGTTCTGATTGTGGAGATATGGCTGTTAAAGGAATAAGAACCCTATTACCGGGCCAAGTTCAAGGTTCTAGCCTTGCCGTACAAAGTCCGATACAGCTCGGGACCAGAAAGACCGTCTTACCCCCCATACACCCAGTCGACCACTGCGCTCTGCAGGTGAGGGCCTCCTGCAGATGCCATCTTATCAGGAGGTTCATTCTGCACAACATAGGAAATGAACCTCTAGTGTGGCGGCACCTACCCTGTGGAATTCCCTCCCCTTGAATATTAGGCAGGTGCCATCTCTGCTATCTTTTCGGCGCCTTTTGAAGACTTTCCTCTTTCAACAGCCTTTTGAGTTGTGTTAGAATTGCTTTTAAGTTGTTTTGTTTAATAATATGTTTTTAACCTTTTTTTAAAAAAAATGTTTTTAAAGCTTTTTTAAAAAATGTTTTTAACGTTGTTTTGTTTTAATGTATTTTAAGGTCTTTTTATGATGTTTTAAAGTGTTTTTAGCATTTCTGTTTGCCGCCCTGGGCTCCTTCTTGGAGGAAGGGCGGAATATATATCATATAATAAATAAATAAATGAAATAAATAATTTTTCTCCAATGCCAATCCTAAATCAAACCTTAGGTTGCAATCCTGTACCCACTTACTTGGGAATAAGCCCCATTAAACACATTACTTTTGAAGTACAGTAGGGCCCCGCTTTACGGCGCTTTGCTTTTTAGCGATTCGCTAATGCAGCGGTCTCAATTAGATGCAATTAGACTAAAGCCCCACTCATACGGTGCTTGTTCCACTTTTACGGTGGCATCGCGCACCATTCTATTCAATGGGTTTGCTTTACAGCGGTTTCCACTTTACAGCAGGGGTCTGGAACATAACCCGCCATATGAGTGGGGCCCTACTGTAGACATGTATACCATTGTGAGCTAAAGGGGTGGGGAAAACAGAACTTCTTTGGGACCCCTGGGGTTCCTATTGTCTGGTGTCCAAATAAGTCACTTATCAACCACAGCTGTGACTTCATTGGCTAAAAACACTGATGGGGTGAGTAGTCACACTGGCTCATTTCGCAGAAATTGTGTAGAAGGGTGCCTGCACATTTTGCTTCATTTTTCTAAGAGGGCTAGAGACTTACTTTTTTCAAAACTAAAATTCAGAGTCTAGGGCACCTGCCTCAGGGTGCCAACAAAGGCAGGCATTGGGTTGGCTATCCCTGACTTGTGTATTTTCCACATCAGGTTAGAAATATCTTCAACATTTCAGAAACTAATTGGAAATAATATATATGATATGCCCCTGCAAATCCACCTTCTTTTGAAGTGAGTATGTGAGCTCAGGACTTGTTAATGGTTCCCCACAACATTTACAGACTACATCAGTTGGTCTACTTCTTTATAATTAATCACAACTCCTTCCTCCATATTTGCTTCAAATCCACTGATCCATTGCTATGATGCATCCAGTCTATGCATGCACGAATCCTACGGAATTTACCCTCACACAACCGATAGCAGGAGTATAGCTTTGACAGGGCAGACAGAGCAGAAAAAATGCACCAGCTACTGGAAGACTGACACTCTAGACAAGAGATGCATGGATGAGCAGGATATCTTGTAAAGAACACCAACCATCAAGATGGCGGAGAGGAAGTGGTATCAAAGCTGAGAAAAAAAAGGGGAATTGGCTGTTGGTTAAATAAGGCAAAGTATGAGGAACAGGGCGAGAGAGTGTTTTTAAAAAGATCATGAGGATTGCGACACCTTTTGGACTGTCTCAAAATTTTAGCAGTAGGTTCATAAAAGAAGTGGTATATTATGGAGACACTGAAAAGACTCAACAGCATTCAACACTGGCTTGTAACTGGAAAAGAAGAAATGGGAGGAATCAAATATGAGCCCAAGTCTGCATGATTGGAAATGTAAGAGAACAGCGGAAAAGAAGATTTTAGCATACTTTTTGTCAAGTTCCATTAGAGGTGCTGGTGGGATGCCCAGGAAAAAGTGCTGGGAAGCTAGCAATCTGGAATTGGACAGCAAGTGAGCTCTAGGAGAAGAAATGGATTGTCATCCCCAGCAGAAAGTTACTAGTGCAAACTATGAAAACAAGTAACAGCAAAGAGACAAGAGACACTGTATGTTTTATCAAATAGTATTAGCTTGTCATCTCCACTATGCACGCACACACACACATAAACGCAGAGAGCAGTAACAACACTACAATTACCAACTCCATAGAGATAAAAATATTTACTTATTTATTCATTCAATTTCTATCCCGCCCTTCCTCCCAGCAGGAGCCCAGGGCAGCAAACAAACCACTAAAACACTCTAAAACATCATAAAAACAGGCCTTAAAATATATTAAAACAAAACAGGATTAAAAACATTTTAAAAAAACCAACTTTAAAAAAGGGTTAAAAACATTTTTAAAAAACATATTAAACAATTCTGACACAGACGCAGACTGGGATAGGTCTCAACTTAAAAGGCTTGTTGAAAGAGGAAAGTCTTCAAAAGGCGCCCAAAAGATAGCAGAGATGGCGCCTGCCTAATATTCAAATGGAGGGAGTTCCACAGGGTAGATGCCGCCACACTAAAGGACCGTTCCTATATTGTGCAGAATGAACCTCCTGATAAGATGGCATCTGCAGGAGGCCCTCACCTGCAGAGCGCAGTGATCGACTGGGTATATAAGGGGTAAGACGGTCTTTCAGGTATCCTGGTCCCGAGCAGTATAGGACTTTCTATGCCAAAACTAGAACCTTGAACTTGGCCCGGTAGCAAATGGGCAGCCAGTGCAATTCTTTCAGCAGCAGGGTGACATGTTGGCGATACCCTGCTCCAGTGAGCAGTCTCGCCGCCACATTTTGCACCAGCTGCAGCTTCCGGACCAACCTCAAGGGCAGCCCCACATAGAGCGCATTACAGTAATCCAGCCTAGAGGTTACCAGTGCGTGGACAACCGTGGTCAGGCTATCCCAGTCCAGAAACGGCCACAGCTGTCTCACCAGCCGAAGCTGGTAAAAGGCACTCCTAGCCACTGAGGTCACCTGGGCCTCTAGCAACAAAGATGGATCCAGGAGCACGCCCAGGCTACAGACCTGCTCTTTCAGAGGGAGTATGACCCTATCCAAAGCAGGCAACTGACCAAATATCAGAACTTGGGAACCACCAACCCACAGCGCCTCCGTCTTGCTAGGATTCAGACTCAGTTTATTGGCCCTCATCCAGCCCACCACCAAGTCCAGGCAGTGGTCCAGGGCTTGCACGGCCTCTCCCAATTCAGATGTTACGGAGAAATAGAGCTGGGTATCATCAGCATACTGCTGACACTTTGCCCCAAAGCTCCTGATGACTGCTCCCAAGGGCTTCATATAGATGTTAAACAGCATGGGGGACAAGATGGTACCCTGCGGCACCCCGCAGCACAGCTGCCAGGGGGCTGAAAGACAGTCACCCAATGCTATTATCTGAGAACGACCCTGGAGATAGGATGGGAACCACTGTAAAACAGTTCCTCCAATACCCATCTCACCAAGTCGCCCCAGAAGGATACCATGGTCAATGGTATCAAAAGCTGCTGAGACATCAAGTAAGAACTACAGGGCCGCACTCCCCCTGTCCTTCTCCTGATAAAGGTCATCCATCAGGGCGACCAAGGCCGATTCAGTCCCATAACCAGGCCTGAACACAGACTGGGATGGGTCAACATAATCTGTTTCATCCAAGAGTACTTGCAGTTGCTGCACCACAACCCTCTCAATCAACTTCCCTAAAAAGGGGGTATTTGCAACCGGTTGGTAGTTGTCACAAACCAACGGGTCCAGGGTGGGCTTTTTCAGGAGTGGTCGAATCACCGCCTCTTTCAAGGTGGCTGGAACCACTCCCTCTTACAATGATGCGTTGACCACACCCTGGATCCATTCAGTCAGAACCCCTCAGCAAGCTTTAATAAGCCAAGAAGGGCAAGGGTCGAGAGGACACGTTGCTGGCCACATCATTGCAAGCACCTTGTCCACGTCATCAGGCTGCATCAACTGAAACCATTCCCAAGAAGTTGCAGCAGATGTTGCACTGGACACCTCATTGGGGACTACAGTAGATGTGGATGGGGCATCAAGACTGCTACGGAGGTGAGCAACTTTACCCTCAAAGTGCCTTGCAAACAATTCACAGTGGGCCTCCAAAGGGTCTAAGACTCCATTTCCTGGAGTTGATGTCAACAGACTCCTGACAATATGGAAAAGCTCCACCGGACGGCTACTTGAGGATGCAATAGAGGCAGAGAAGTTGGCCTTCTTCGCCGCTCTCACCGCCACACAGTAGGCACAGTTATGATGTTTTACTCGTGCCCGATCAGCCTCACAGCATGTCTTTCGCCACTTGCGCTCTAGCCGTCGTCTAGCCTGTTTCATTGCCCTTAGCTCAGTGGTGTACCAAGGTGCAAGCTGGGCTCCACAGTGCCGGAGAGGGCACTCGAGGGCAACCGTGTCGAGAGTCCGACGCACCTCGCTGTTCCACAGTGTGACAAGGGCTTCAACAGGGTCACCTGCTCTATCTACTGGGAACTCCCCCAAGGCATTCAGGAATCCAGTGGATTCCATTAGGCTCCGGGGGTGGACCATCTTAATCTGTCCACCACCCCTGCAGGGAAGGATCGGAGCCATAAGCAGGGCTGTGGAATTGGAGTCGTGGAGTCGGAAGCAATTTTGGGTGGAGTCGGAGTCGGACAGTAGAAAAATAGAGGAGTCGGAGTCAGAGTCGAAGGTTTGGCGTACCGACTCCACAGCCCTGGACATAAGTCTAAACTTCACCAGGAAGTGGTCTGATCATGACAATGGGGTGACATCCACCCCCACTATCTCCAGACCACCCCTTCCTCCATCTGGAGCAAAAACCAAGTCAAGGGTGTGCCCTGCCCTATGTGTTGGGGCCAGTAACAAGTTGAGACAGCCCTATGGCTGTCATGGAGGCCATGAAGTCCCGAGCCGGAACACTAGAGGCAGCCTCAGCATGGACATTGAAATCACCCAGCACTATCGTTCTGGGCTCCTCCAACACCAAAGTCGAGATGACCTCCACCAGCTCTGTCAGAGAAGCTGCTGGGCAGCAGGGTGGATGGTACACCAGCAGCAACCCTAGTTTACTGTCTCCTTGGCCCAACACCAGGTGAAGGCCCTCACAGCCAGCTCCAAGACAGAGTGGTTTCCTGGTGACAGAGATGGAAGTTCTGTAGATCACAGCAACTCCCCCCTGTCCCTGCAGCCTGTGCTGGTGCTGTAGTGAGTGTCCAGGTGGGCAAAGCTGGGTCAGATCAACCCCTCCAAGCTCACCCACCCAGGTGTCGGTAATACACACCAAATTGGCACCTTCCTCCACAATCAAGTCATGGATGAGAGTGGGCTTATTATGTACCGATCTGGCATTAAACAACAACACACACAGGCCAGTGGGCACAGGAGATGAGCAATGAGGAACCAATCCATGAGAGAAGTGGCAGCAAGGAACAAGGCGCAGATAGCCTTGCCTTCGCCTTCTCGGGTAATTCACCACCTCCCCATGGCTATATTTCCCTCTGCCCGTAATCACTGAAATTGGGGTGGCATCACCCATGTTCCAGCATACTAAGACTCCTCCTAAACACCTAATATGGGCCCAACACGAGCCCACCAACAAACCCTGCCGGAGCGAATTATCCCAGTAGGCCTCTGCGAGGATTGGGAACAGTCACACCCATTCAAACTTTTCACACAAGGCCCATTTACTCCCCCTCCTGTCTCACACCCAGGGAGGGCCAGCCTTCTGCCAGTTACAGACTCTCACTCTGAAGGCATCTGGCGACTCATTCAGTTCACTGCACAGGCTTCCACCCTGTGCAGGAACTACACATGCACCACACGCCCTCCCCACCACCAATCTCCTCTAGACTGGTTTAACAGAAAACAAAATTTAAAAAAAGTAATAGAAAGGGGGTAGCACCCTCGCCCTCGGGACTCCCTAAGGGGCAACCCCCTTTGGTGTCGCCCCTTTGGTGGTGACCCCGCCGGCAGCAGACGTGCCACCCAAGGGCAGCTGGGCTTTTATGCCTCCTGGCCCAGCCAGCAGCTGTTGCAAGGGGCTGTGAGATTAACTGCAGTCTCTCTCTGGAGCAAGGGCCAGGCAGGGGGTCCCAGTCCTTGCAGCACTTACCATGGACTTCAGCTGTCTGGACAGACAGCAGCCCAAAGGAGCTAATAGCAAGCACCCAGATGCCAGATACTCACTCCCAGGGCAGGTCTTCCTCAGTCCCTTGTGCTGCAGCTGTGTTCTTACTTTCTTCATATATAAATTTGTAAGTGTCACGCTTACAAAAGGGGGAGCTCTGATGACCCAAGAAGGGCCAGTGGGAGCTTTGGCAACCAGTGGGGGGGGGGAGCAGGGGAGCTTTGGTGACCACTGATGGGGTTGGCAAGGATGTGACCAGGGGCGCCAGCCTCGAGTGTGCCAAAAGCTTGTAAAAGTTGCGGGTTCTTTTGACCAATCTTCCGGTTTGTGAGTTTTTGGAGTGCAATGAAAAATTCCTTTATTGAAGCCAAATTTAGATGATATCCTCTTTTAATAATTTGAGAAACTAAAAATATTAGAATGTGAATGTTTGCCTTTGCAACGGAAGCATGGTATAAGTGCAAAAGGAACAATATTTACTTAATGGTGGAGCAAACACTTTGCATGTAGGAGGTTCCAGATGCAACCAGGGCTACTTTAACGCTGCACTTTATTCTGTTATTCTGACAATTTTTTACCTGGTAATTTGCCCATTTTATTTGATCTTTTACATGATATAAAAGCTAGTTCTGGAAATCTAGTGGAATATAGCAGAAATTTAGCACTCATTTCCATGATAAATGATTCCAGATATAATTCATTTGCAAGCTTCGGAACCCAGAAAATCATGGGAGTTTTGCTCTAGCTACAGCTGCTCACGTGAAAGGCATGCCAGCAAGCAGTACATTCCCACCCTTTAGGCATGCTTCAATTTTTTTCTAATGAAAATTGTACCGGTATTCCAGTGAATGAGTGGGTAGCAGGTTCCCCTTCCTCCTTATCCCACACACACCCCTGTGTCCAGACACCTCACAAAAATAACATCAGATGCTAAAGGGAGAAGGGTCTTTTCACAGAGCCAAGTTCTAGATCTTTGAGGGCAACAAGATTACTCACTGACTGTAATCCTGGACCGCCTTTGCATCTCCCTAATGAGGGCACATCTCCTCAAAAAATGTTTCCTCACAGAGAGGAGGATCAAATTTCTCCGTTTCTGCCTCTGCCTCATCAAGTGGATTAATCTGTTTTGGACTGTTGTTTTTAAAACAACATCAAAGCCTGAAGACAGAGCTGAATGACATTTAATAAAAGTATAAACTCCTTTTTTTAAGAAGCTCAACCACACTCTGTAGCTGAGGAACTACCAGTATATCTGCACACACCAGCAAAGATGGGAGGGGGAGAAGGCCATGCTAACTCGCACAGTGGATTATGGAACTACAGTGCGCATGTGTATAACAGGTGAGGGACAAAAACAAGATATTGTTCATTGCAGCAGCGCAAAACATATTTGCACAAAATGCTGGGATATCAAAGGAAAAAGCCATGGTGTGTTTAGAAATTGGGACAGAAGTGCTACCATTTTAATCCACAAAACTGATGCAGTAACTCCCACATGTGAAAGCAGCCCAGGTGGTATTTCAAGTTAAAAAAGGATCTCAGGTGTGGAAGAGCAGGGACAGAACCCTGCCCGAGACCCAGGCAGAGTAGATGGCACGGAGCATAGTGGACCAATGAATAAGGCAACTTCATTTGTTCACACTACAAAATCCAAGCTATCAGAATAATAGAATTTGAATCCTTTTTAAAAAAAATTCTCTTCGGTGTTACTTTTATTTAAATATTTTCTTTACTTGACAAAACCTTTTTTTGTCAAAATATTTTAACATCCTGCAATCATCATCTCCCCAGAAATGCAATTTGCTTGACCTAATATTATAACAATGACTATTCAGCATTAATTAGTTCACTACAATTTACTAGTAATTGTACTTAGGGATGTTCGAGGAATTCAGTTTTTGTGAATTCCAGTGTGACCTGACCTAATCCACACTTCTCACGCTAATGTGTTGACTGAAACTACCTGAATGTTCCAGTGTAGCTCTTGGGGTAAAAAATAACAAAACCCTACCATTTAAAAATGCATATTTGAGAGAAAAATGAAAAAAATATGTACTTTGAGAGAAAATATTGTTAAAATACATATTTAAATGGGGATTTTTATGCAGGTTTTTTTAAAAAAAGCAGATTGATGTAGAAAGTCAGATCTTAAAAATCAGATCTTAAAATGTTCAAGCTGTTTAAAATGTCAAATTGAATAAAAAAAATTTTGCTCTGCACCTAAAGGATAACAGAGTTGATGCCAGGCAAAGCTCCCTCAGGAGTTTTTCCACACTTGGGGTACCACTGCCAAGTTGTGCATTGTTAACAAAGACATTTTGCCTTCATTTGAATTCTTCTGTCATGCTAATAGAACTGTACATATCCATATGGAAAAGCTGAGAGAGGCAGAGAGGTGTGTGGAGGAGGCCTTCAGGGACGTTATAGCTGTGTCCCACTCCAACGATGATAGCTCTCCTGCTATCATGGACAACGATGGTCTCGGGGAAGGAGAGCATCCAGCTGAGGAGGAGGGAAACGATCCCTTAGAAGGGACCCATTCCTTGGGGGATGAGCAGCTATCCTCTCGTGCCGAGGATATATCTCCAGGGGGTGGAGGGATCCTTGTAGTGGGTGATTCGATAATTAGGAACATAGACAGTGGGGTGTGTGATGGGGGTGTAGACCGCAAGGTGTTTTGCCTGCCTGGTGCGAAGGTTGCGGATATCACCCGTCGTTTAGATAGTTTGGTAGACAGTGCTGGGAAGGAGTCAGTGGTCGTGGTGCACGTTGGCACCAACGACATGGGGAAATGCAGCCGTGAGGTCCTGGAAGCAAAATTTAGGTTGCTAGGTAGGATGCTGAAAGCCAGGACCTCCAAGGTGGCTTTCTCTGAAATGCTACCGGTTCCACGCGCAGGACCAGCCAGACAGGCCCAGCTTCGCAGTCTCAATGCGTGGATGAGACGATGGTGTCGGGTGGAAGGGTTTGGATTTGTTAGGCACTGGGGAACATTTTGGGACAAGCCGGGCCTGTACAAAAGGGACGGGCTCCACTTGAACCAGAATGGAACCAGACTGCTGGCACTTAAAATTAAAAAGGTAGAAGAGCAGCTTTTAAACTGACTGAGGGGGGAAACCCGACAGGAGCTGAGAAAGGTCTGGTTCAGAATAAACTTCCCCCCTGGGATAAAAACCAAAGAAATGATGAAATTTTAAAAGGGGTAGGCCTAGAAGTAGACATTGTGACAGCAGGGGCACAGGATATAAATTCAGAAGAGCAAAATTACCACAGGCCTAACCACAAGTGCCAAAGACACTTGAAGAGAGACACTGCTTACAAGTGCCTGTACGCTAATGCTAGGAGCCTGCGAACCAAGATGGGAGAACTGGAGTGCTTGGTCTTAGAGGAGAGCATTGATATAGTGAGCATAACGGAGACCTGGTGGAATGGAGAAAACCAGTGGGATACGGTTATCCCTGGATATAAACTATATCGGAAGGACAGGGAAGGACGTATTGGTGGCGGAGTCGCTCTATACGTGAAAGAAGGCATTGAATCCAGCAAGCTCGAAACCCCAAAAGAGGCAGACTCCTCCACAGAATCGTTGTGGGTGGTGATACCGTGCCCCAGGAGGGACTTAATACTGGGAACGATCTATCATCCCCCTGATCAAAATGCTCAGGGAGACCTTGAGATGAGATATGAAATTGAGGAAGCATCCAAACTAGGAAATGTGGTAGTAATGGGTGACTTCAACTACCCGGACATAGACTGGCTGCATATGTGTTCCAGTCATGACAAAGAAGCAAAGTTTCTAGATATTCTAAATGACTATTCCCTAGACCAGTTGGTCATGGAACCGACCAGAGGGACGGCAACCCTGGACTTAATCCTCAGTGGGGACCGGGACCTGGTGCAAGATGTAAGTGTTGTTGAACCGAATGGGAGCAGTGACCACAGTGCTATTAAATTAAACATACATGTAACTGGCCAATTGCCAAGAAAATCCAACACGGTCACATTTGACTTCAAAAGAGGAAACTTCACAAAAATGAGGGGATTGGTAAAAAGAAAGCTGAAAAACAAAGTCCAGAGTGTCACATCACTCGAAAATGCTTGGAAGTTGTTTAAAAACACTATATTAGAAGCTCAACTGGAGTGCATACCGCAGATCAGAAAAGGTACCGCCAGGGCCAAGAAGATGCCAGCATGGTTAACGAGCAAAGTCAAGGAAGCTCTTAGAGGCAAAAAGTCTTCCTTCAGAAAATGGAAGTCTTGTCCGAATGAAGAAAATAAAAAAGAACACAAACTCTGGCAAAAGGAATGCAAGAAGACAATAAGGGATGCTAAAAAAGAATTTGAGGAGCACATTGCTAAGAACATAAAAACCAACAACAAAAAATTCGATAAATACATTCAAAGCAGGAGACCATCTAGGGAGACAATTGGACCCTTGGATGATAAGGGAGTCAAAGGTGTACTAAAGAACGATAAGGAGATTGCAGAGAAGCTAAATGAATTCTTTGCATCTGTCTTCACAGTGGAAGATATAGGGCAGATCCCTGAACCTGAACTAACATTTGCAGGAAGGGATTCTGAGGAACTGAGACAAATAGTGGTAACGAGAGAGGAAGTTCTAAGCTTAATGGACAATATAAAAACTGACAAATCACCAGGCCCGGATGGCATCCACCCGAGAGTTCTCAAAGAACTCAAATGTGAAATTGCTGATCTGCTAACTAATATATGTAACTTGTCCCTTGGGTCCTCCTCCGTGCCTGAGGACTGGAAAGTGGCAAATGTAACGCCAATCTTCAAACAGGGATCCAGAGGGGATCCCGGAAATTACAGGCCAGTTAGCTTAACTTCTGTCCCTGGAAAACTCGTAGAAAGTATTATTAAAGCTAGATTAACTAAGCACACAGAAGAACAAGCCTTGCTGAAGCAGAGCCAGCATGGCTTCTGCAAGGGAAAGACCTGTCTCAGTAACCTATTAGAATTCTTTGAGAGTGTCAACAAGCATATAGATAGAGGTGATCCAGTGGACATAGTGTACTTAGACTTTCAAAAAGCGTTTGACAAGGTACCTCACCAAAGGCTTCTGAGGAAGCTTAGCAGTCATGGAATAAGAGGAGAGGTCCTCTTGTGGATAAGAAATTGGTTAAGAAGCAGAAAGCAGAGAGTAGGAATAAACGGACAGTTCTCCCAATGGAGGGCTGTAGAAAGTGGAGTCCCTCAAGGATCGGTATTGGGACCTGTACTTTTCAACTTGTTCATTAATGACCAAGAATTAGGAGTGAGCAGTGAAGTGGCCAAGTTTGCTGATGACACTAAATTGTTCAGGGTTGTTAAAACAAAAAGGGATTGCCAAGAGCTCCAAAAAGACCTCTCCAAACTGAGTGAATGGGCAGAAATATGGCAAATGCAATTCAATATAAACAAGTGTAAAATTATGCATATTGGAGCAAAAAATCTTAATTTCACATATACGCTCATGGGGTCTGAACTGGCGGTGACCGACCAGGAGAGAGACCTCGGGGTTGTAGTGGACAGCACGATGAAAATGTCAACCCAGTGTGCAGCAGCTGTGAAAAAGGCAAATTCCATGCTAGCGATAATTAGGAAAGGTATTGAAAATAAAACAGCCGATATCATAATGCCATTGTATAAATCTATGGTGCGGCCGCATTTGGAATACTGTGTACAGTTCTGGTCGCCTCATCTCAAAAAGGATATTATAGAGTTGGAAAAGGTTCAGAAGAGGGCAACCAGAATGATCAAGGGGATGGAGCGACTCCCTTACGAGGAAAGGTTGCAGCATTTGGGGCTTTTTAGTTTAGAGAAAAGGCAGGTCAGAGGAGACATGATAGAAGTGTATAAAATTATGCATGGCATTGAGAAAGTGGATAGAGAAAAGTTCTTCTCCCTCTCTCATAATACTAGAACTCGTGGACATTCAAAGAAGCTGAATGTTGGAAGATTCAGGACAGACAAAAGGAAGTACTTCTTTACTCAGCGCATAGTTAAACTATGGAATTTGCTCCCACAAGATGCAGTAATGTCCACCAGCTTGGACGGCTTTAAAAGAAGATTAGACAAATTCATGGAGGACAGGGCTATCAATGGCTACTAGCCATGATGGCTGTGCTCTGCCACCCTAGTCAGAGGCAGCATGCTTCTGAAAACCAGTTGCCGGAAGCCTCAGGAGGGGAGAGTGTTCTTGCATTCAGGTCCTGCTTGCGGGCTTCCCCCAGGCACCTGGTTGGCCACTGTGAGAACAGGATGCTGGACTAGATGGGCCACTGGCCTGATCCAGCAGGCTCTTCTTATGTTCTTATGTTCATAATTATCAAGCCAAAGTACTGAGTGATGTTCAGAATCTAAAGTTAATATGTTTCAGTAACATATTATGAAACGATGACGTATCACAGCTCCTTAGCTTCAACACCCTTCCTGACTATATTATTATTATTATTATTATTATTATTATTATTATTAACCCGCCCTTCACCCAAAGGTCCCAGGGTGAGTTACAACAATTTTAAAATACAGCATTAAATCAGTAAAAAAACAGCCTAAAAATCACAAAATAGGGTGGGTCCTAAAAATATACATCTCAGGTGTCAAAGGCCAGCTAAAGGGACGCATCTCCAGCATTCACCTAAAACTATAAAACAAAGTTGCCAGGCGCACCTCAGTGAGGAGGGAGTTCCACAACTTAGGAGCCACCACAGAGAAAGCCCTTTCTCGGGCCATCACCCCTCAAGCTTCCAAGGGTGGCGGAACTACCAAAAGGGCCCCCTCTGCTGATCCCAACACTCACAAGATAATTTATAATTATTGCATTTACAATAATTTAGTCACAAACCTAAGCATGTGTAAATGAAATAATTATAAATTCCTTCCTTGTTCACCCCACCTTTGAGCCCTTCCTATTTCTCTGTGATTTCCCTTGTGCTGAATTTTAGAATGTAAGCTCCTCAGGGCAAAGATTTGTAAAGCACCATATACATACATTATGCTAATAATAATGATTATAATTATATCAGCAAAATACATTTCTCAAAATTTTTAGCTGATACATTAGACAATGACAAAACAATTGCACTTAAGTGCTTTGTTTAATTGCTAGCAAAAATACCTACTTGTTGGTTTGCCTCTGATGCTGAATGACCATGTTTTTCTCGTGGATTGTCTCTAGTAAAGCAGTAGCCAAAGATTTAAGATCAGAAATGGACTGTGGTGTGGCAGGTAGGCTACACCCATGATCCTCTGATAACAGCTCTTGGACTACAAAATTTGAAACAAAAGAAAATAAATTTAGGTTCATAGATATAGAAGTCTGGAAATGACAAATCAATTGACATCTGGAAAAAAAATCAAATCATGTTCATTATTACTGCTACCCCTTCATCCACCAGAATAAAAAACACAGTGTGCTATCTCATAAAGATGGTGACTCTTTAGGAGGACCATTACATTTGCAACACATTACTTCTGTGCAGGGACTGGTGAAGCAATCTTCTTCCCCAGTAGGAAGAACTTTGTAAAGCACAGATACATTTACAACCTTGGCAAACAGAGAGAGAGAGAGAGACTCCGGGCCTTGGTTTACACACCACCTCCAGGTATATTCCCACACTGCTCTGGGAAAAATGTGGATTTTCTAAGTATGAGATTAGGTCAGACTACATACTACACAGCACCTCTTGACCAGACAGATTTTCTTAAGGTTATCCAAGGCCCTGGTGTTTATTCATGCATGGAAGCTTCTTTCCAAAGCAAAAAGGGCCGTGAGACAACTAGTTTGGGGTGCAAGTCTTAATATTTTTTAAATGCATTTATTAATATTTAAAATATAACATTTGAAAATATACATACCCCAAAATAAATACTTATCAAACAGAAAAGGGAAACAAAATACTACAATAACTGTCAGCTTATGTATCTGCATAGTCTATTAAAATATGATTCAACATTTTGATAGGCTATGGATAAATGTTATTTCACAGTTATTGCAATATTTTGAACACACATGAATACATTAATATTCCAATAGATTCTCTACAAACATGATATAGTCATATAGACAGTATCAGTGCAGTCTATACTGTATATTATTTCTGAACCCAAAGATTATACCAAGCTTAGTGCCTATTGTAAAATACAGCCATTTTCTTTGATGCTCTCAAAATGTCTCTAGAGAGACCAGAACTACTGTTTGGAAAAGTACCAACAAACCAACCTGCCCCTTCCTACAATCTGCTTGGTATCAGAGGATAAAAATGTTACAAGAGGCACAGAGCCCTTCCATGGATCACCAAGGATAAACACATTAAGAGACGCTGTCATTGCGTTGTGAATTTCTGACCTCTGCCAGTCAATGATGTGAGGCAAGAACTGGAAAATGGACAACGTGATGACATATCACATGTTGTCTTATGATAGATCCAACGAGGAAGAAAGAAGAAAGAGACCTGGAAAAACTACCTGGTTTCTTGTAACGTCTAGATCTGTCCTGATTTGTGAGAGGAATCAGGGGGTTGAACTAACAGTTTATTCCTTCTGGGAGCAAAATCTTTCCTGTTTTCACTGAAGCCCCAGGATAGCAGTTCTTAGCTTTAGAAAGGAAAGGATAGACAAAAATCAATGCAGTACCTTGCTTTGCAGAAAGGACTCCAGTTAGTGCGCTGCTATTTGACTTGCTGTGAGGTTTGGAATTTTTCCTTCTCTCTAGTGCATTCTAAAATAAACAGAAACCAATCAAGAAATATTGATTTATTTTAGTTTATAAGGAAAGGGTTGTTTGGTAGATAATATTGACAAAACATTTGATTAGACTGAGAAATTAGGAAATCAGCCTTTGGTCTCCCAGTTTGTCCAAGTGCCTAAATCTGTAAAAAAAAAGTTGTGTGAATATCTATAACCATTTAGCAATGAACAACTTATCACAACAGCTATGTTGCCTTTAAAGTTAACCAAGAGGAACAGAATTTTATTACAGATTCATACCCAACTTAAATAGAAAAAAGGGGTACATAGAGAAAGAGTTTAAAAATCCATGGAAGCATCTAGGGAGTGGTATAATTTTCCTCCCTACCTGGCAGAACATTACAAAGGGTGGACACAGACACGTATTTTACCACACAATGAACCACATGTGCGCATAGCAGCATATTTGCACAGCTCCTATTCATTTAAATGCGGCTTGTACAGAGAATCCTGGTCCATTATGCCATGAATTTTGAACATGGATATTAATTTAAAATAAGTATTGCACTATATTACAATAAAAGTGCCATTTTTAGAACACATAAGCAATATTAAGAGTTGCTTTCAACTAAACTTGACAGATAAATCATTTCATTGTTGAGGGGGGAAATCATCTAAAAACATTTGGGTGACTCATGAGGTATTCAGGAATTGTTCGTAGCAATTTCTTCTATAGCAATTGCATTCTCACAGGGAATAATGCTAACTGAAATTATCTTTTCTAATAAGCAAATGAAATATATTTTAATCATAAGTAATCATGCTTTCCAATACTAGCAGAACATATGATGTTGAAAAAGTTATGTAAAAGAAAAGAGGTTAATTACTAAAATCACCCAACAGCTCTTTATTAACATGGAAAAGAAGCAGCCGTCGGTCTCCATCTTGTGAAAGACTTAATCTATCTTCAAATCAACTATCTGAATGTGCGACAAGATGGAAAACAAATGCAGAAATGCAAGTAAAAAAGTATAGCATATTATATCACGAAACAAAAACCCAAAAATTCACCTTATACTTCACAATATTTGATTTGAGAATGTTGACCTCTTCTTGAATTTGCTTTAATCGCTCATGAAGGTATCTGGAAAGTCAGAAAACAGATTGTAATATATTATTCTCATGAAATTTATTATCCATGGAAGCATTTTAAAGGGTTCACAAGCTTCACTACAGAAAGTAATGCACAGATAGTGAAACATCTGAAGTTTGGGACTTAATTAATTAATGAACAGGATTTATATATGGCTTAATAATCAAAAATCAATACATGATTTACTTAAAATATACATTAAAATATTGATAAATAATAAAACAAGTTAGCCTAAACACTTTCAAAACATAAGTATAATTAGCAGTTTAAAAAATGTACATAACGTCATAAAATCACATGCTAAAATGTATGTCAAATTTACAAGTCTGGGTAGGCTTGTCTTAAAAAAGAAGTTTTTAGCAGATGCCAAAAACAATACAGCAAAGGCATCTGCTTAATATCAATGGGCAGGGAGTTCCAGAGTGTAGGGGCTGCCAAAATTAAGGACTGATTCCTTGCAAGTGCAGAACGGACACTGTGTGCCACTTATAAAAGTGCCAGGTCCACATATAGAAGTAGTCAAGTGGGCACATATGGGTAAGACAATCCTTCAAGTAAACTGGTCCCAAGCTGTTAAGGACTTTAATAAATTGGCAGCTGAAGGAACGAGGGGGCTCAAGTTCAATGGTGAACTCAAGAGTTCACTCACCCCATCCCTTCCTCAGCCCATTACAAAACAAGTCCACAGAAGTTCAGGCACATCTCATAAGGGGCTTGCCATCAAGCAGCCCTGTCCGTTAATGGGTGATATTCAGTGCTATGTAAATGTACTGCCTTCAAGTCGATTCTGATTCAAAATAGACGCACTGAAATTAACACACACAACTAACTTAGGTTCAGTAATTCAATTGGTCTACTCTGAGTAGGACATAGTTGCACACAACCCAGTGGTGTGAAAAAGCAAGAGAAATTGGCAAGCAGGGTGTACTGGCTGGCAGAAGCCTTTTAGGCATTAACCTTTAAGGCTCTTGGGCCATTCCTCAGAGCGTCTATTGTCACCAGCCTGCCCCCCGCCCTTGCCTACAAAGGTAGTTTGTTTGGCAAACCAGCAAGTGGGGCTAGATGCACTAATAAGCTGAGTTTTCTTGGATAAACAGTGTGGTTAGAGCTAGTGGGATGTAGTGGTTAAGGTGTTGGACTGAGAGGATGAAGTGCTGTTAGCACCCTCATAAAACAACAATTATCAAACTTCTCTGGAGAAAAGCCATGAAAGTCAGATTTCATAGTAGTACCAAACCTGCTTATTTCTGAGGTACAGGTGTGGCTTCAAAGTCTCTCAGAGTATCTTATTAGTTTTTAACTAACATTTAGAACTGCAATATGGTAGCAGCAACAGAAGTCTTGGCGTATCCATTGTGAATTATATATAGTCAGGAGAAGTTATAACCATTTTGAAACAAGCTCACCTGTTCTCCATACAAAGAGCATCGATGTCGATAATGCGGTTTACATGCCCCCCAAGAACATAGTTAAGCTCTTGGTTTAATCTGTCAGACTTATCTTGGTAAAAAGAGCGCTCCTCTTTTACATCCTGTAGTTCATCCAATGCTGCTTGAAGATCATGCTGCAGAGTCTCAATCTGACAAAAAAGCCAAAGTCAAAAGCATGACTATAGTCTAATGAAGATTATATTAACCTATGTAAAAAATTGCTTCTGCAAGCAAAGCTTTTCAAAAGAGAAGCTAATAACTTGATTACACCTCCCCTTACAGCCAACACTGCAAAATAAAGTTGCCCAGATATGTCCCATTGGTTCAAACAAGCAGTGGCAGATCCATATATTTAAACCCTGATCTCCAGCAGTCATGTCAACTGAAGGAGGGGAGAAGAAAAGAGGTATGCAGGGGAGGAGTTCAGAACACTTCCCCCAACAGCCACTCTCACCAAGCACTTTTTTCTGACCGCCATACACAGTTCCAGTATGGAGCCTGGCTGAGACAAGGGGAGGCAGCTATGCAGAGGTAAGCCGCAGACAGGGGGATAACTTAGGGTTCATCTCAACCACATTCCCTTTTTCTACTACCCTAGACAGTTAACTGAATACCACTTGTGGGAGCACTACAACAGGGGAGGAATTCATGCCATGCCATGCCATGGAATTCATGCCATGCTTCTGGGTGGCATCCAATTGGATGCTGTAGGTAACAGATGCTGGACCAGGTGATGCCTGGTCTGATCCAGCAGGACTCCTCTTACATTCTTCTGTTATCTCTTCTACAAAGCACTCAAGAGTTATTAATCTTTACTACAGGTTTAAGGAATGGATACACAATTACAAGTCATGCTCATTATTAAGTACTTGTTCTCGTGCTTTCTCCAATTGCTGGACGAGGTCTTCACGCTCATGTGATGCAAAGTGGCGTGCCCCAACCTCCTCATCTCCAAGCCTCTGTTTAGCTATTGTCATCCTAAGGAGCTGAAAGAAACACCAAAGGCAGCATTAGTGGAGGCAGTATAAGGGCCATTATACAGAAGTAAACCCAGGTTTGTCACCAAGTGTACATTTAACAGATAGTTGCAGCCAATCACAGGTCCAAAAATAGATCTTTGACCTGTATGATATACATATTTGTGAATAGACATATTTACCTGAATGGCCATCCTCTTAGCTTGGTAGAAGAGCAGGTGAGCATTGCATAACTCTGTACTACACACAGGTAATGTGCGGAGGCCTGCATGCACAGTTATCTCACTTCAAACAGAAGAACAAATCAGATGCAAATCAGGTATGTGCACAGACAGCCTCGTACATTACCATTAGGTTCACCGAAGACGTATGCACATCTGTTCCTCTACCATACAAAGAAGATTGCTGGGTGCATACATTTGTCCCATGACCCATAAGGGCAAGTTTATATAAACACTGCGACTTCAGGCAATGACTTCCATGTGCAAAGTATTCATCGCAGATGCCCCCGCAAAAGGAAAAGCTTTCATAGCACCTCAAGCAAAATCCATGGTGACAGTTCATATGTTTAGCTGTGATAAATCAATGAGCATTCATGCATGAATCTAACCAAATTCACAACGGCTCAACAATGAGAAGGTAGGAAAGACAGGGGCAAGGCTAAGAAGGAATGCATATGAACAACGTAAATGAGATATAACGGAAGCAGACCAGTCTGTTTAAACCAAAATCTGTCTCAATCATGTACAAAGCATGTATTCTATTGTTGCTTTTAGTTAACCATTTATTTCTATTATAATTTATGATTACACTTTATCTGTGCTATCAGCTTCTCCGAGCACATCAACAGAATAGGATAGAAATTATAATGATGAAGATGTGCATGTCTGTGAGCCCTGTTTTATAAGAAGAGTGTGAACAAGTGAAGATACAACCTTCTCATCAAAGTACCTATTCAAATCCTGCCTTCTCACCCCCACCCCCAGCCCAACATTTTCCCCTCAAGCGGATTTCAATAACAGAAGCAAGCCTGACTGCCAGAAAAGCACTTGAGGAGGTGGGCCTCTTTACAGCAGGGGTGAGGAACGTTTTTCAGCCTGAGGGCCACATTCCCTTTTGGGCAATCTCCCGAGGGCCACGTGCCAGTGCTGAGTGGGGCAAGAGGCAAAACAACAAATATAAATGCTACCTTTAATAGATGGCTAGTTTCTATACACTTTCCCTCTATCCTCCACGCAAGCAAAACACACTGTCAGAGTTCCAGCCAGGCCAAAACACTTGGGGTGTGAAGCTTGGGGTGTGGAGGGAGTGGCCTGGGGAAAGTTCGGAAGGCCAATAGAGATGTTCTCCACCACCGATGTTAGAATGTTAGGTCAGAGATAAGAACCTGCAGCCATCCAGATTTTGCTGAACTACAACTCCCATCAGCCTCAGTCATTAGCCCAGGGATGATGGAAGTTATAGTTTGGCAACATCTGGAGGGTCACAGGTTTCCCACACCTGAGTTAGGCACTTCTCACCTGTGCACCCTACCCCTGCTTACACACACCTGGTTTACACACATCTGCCTGTCAGTGTTATGTCTAGCATAGCCCTTAGGTGTTATTTTAGTTTCAGATGGAAGACAATTATGTTAGGAGGAAAACAATTAAAACACATGCCTAAAGGATATAATTATTTCCTTGAATTACTGTCAGTAGTAGCAGTTATCTATCCATACTGTTACTTTTTAAAAGTAGCCTTAGTTGACACAGAACTATGTTGCACTGAGCACCTGCTGTCAGCGAGGAACACAGCCTTAGGCTATGAAGTCCTCAAAGCTGGGATTGCCTTTCGTACAGGTTTGTTCAATGGCTCAGACACAACAATCTGTTTATTTGCAACCATTCCAAAATATCACTGCAGTTAAAACAACAACAACAAAAAATTGATGCCTCTGTCAGGCAAGATGTGCCCAACACGAAAAATCCAAATATTTAAATAATCTAATAGTTAATCTAAATAGTTAATGTGATCTGTAATAGCAAGAACACAGCAAGCATGTACTCAATTTGGATCCAACTGTTTTCAAAACTATCAAAAATGTTTCGAGTACTGAAAATCAAGTACGTAAGTCACCTATAGAAGAATGAGGCCGTAGTAGATGTAACTATTTAATTCCCCTCCCCCTATTTTGCATTGCTAGGAGAAAAAAAAGAATTACATCTCAGTGGTCCAATTTGTAGAACTGACACAGAGGCATGAGAAATCTGCAGTGAAAACTCCCATGACTTAACATTTTGCAGCTGCGCTACAGAATTAATGCACACCATTATATTTCATGAATTAGAATATCACCCTTCTGAAATTGAGCATCACATAGTAAGGCTACCTCAAGCAATTTCAGTATGCCAATCACTTAAGTACCTGTGGGCCAATTAAAATATTGCTGATGCAAATGACCCGCGATCCTCAGCTTCAGCCCCATTAAGCCCATGCTGCTGTGGCTGCTATTCTTCATTTGACAAGCTCCACAGGGTGACTGACTTGCAGGCCTCAATGAGGCATTGACCCCCATGTTGCTTTCATTTTGGCAAATTGGGTGATTTTTGCATTCCCAGCCAGAAAAAAAATAGGGAAGAAAAGAAGAGAAAAATGTTATGTGTGCGTATGCGTTTAAGTACAGGATTTTCTTTTCAGCTAAAAAATTATTAATAATAAAGGCATGAATGGAAGATGGTTGGAAAGAAGGCAGAGAGAAGGTGGGGGAAAATGAGACTCCTTTAACTTTGAATCCAATAGGAAGAGCCTTACAAGTGTTACAGACAAAATTCTTGTGAGGTGATCTCTTCAGCACTTAAGGGATCAGACTTAGTGCTCTGTTCCCACCTCCTTCCATTCAAAACCCAGCATTTCATGATCTCTGAGCATTCCCAATCTTTATGGGGGGGGGGAAGAGGTCCACCCCTTAGGGTTTTTTCCCCTCAAGTTTTTTTTTGTACTGATGCACTCCTTGGAGCCTTCCAACCATACTGAGACTTCCTTCTCGCACATGCACATCAACGCTTCTGTTTCATCAAAGGAGCAGCACTCAAGAGAATTGAGTTCACTATTATAATGGATAATGATGTATTGCTGGTGTAGTTATATTTCTCGTTGTTTTTTTCATGCTTTACTGTAAACCATTTTGAATGTAAGGTATATGGAAAAGCTGAAGCAACTACAACCCTACAACCCTTGTGCAGGGTATCTTTAAAATACTTTTTTTTTTAAGGAAATGTCTGTAACTGGACATGAAAATCTGCAGGCAAGGTTGAATGAAGGAATGAAGTCTGCAGGGATGGTTGCACCTTCTGACTCCTGCCAAATTTCGAAAGAATAGCTACTGTGATTTTCCTGCAAGGGCAGCCATTGCAGTTTTGACGTGGATAAAAACATGATCACAAACTTCACTAGTGTTTTGTGGACAATTGGTCTGACAATTGCAGAGATATTTGGGGAAAGAAATGTTCCAAATAGTAGATAAATATATCCAGAAGCATTTATATTAGGTACCTTTAAATTTGATTTTGTGCTTGGAAGAGCTAAAAGGGGTTCAGTTGCCAGGTAAAATCATTCTCTCCAATTACAAGCTTGATCTGCCCTCTCCCCCCACCCCATTGTGGCATCTGTTTTAAGCTAGAAACATACATTTTGCTCCCTCCCCTAAAGCACTGATATTGGAGAACACTGGTAAAATCATTCTCTCAATTACAAGTGGAACACTGCTGTCAGGATAGAGCTCCCTCTCCTCCCTCCTGATCCTGGTAGTTTCACCAAGCTAGAGACATATTTGTATGTTGCAAAGCTGCCCCCTATCCCAACCTCTGGCATTTTTCTTATATAGTAAACTTACAGATCATTTCACTTTTAGCAAATGCTGGTGTGCAGCACATTTTAAATGACTGGATCACTTGGGCACCATAAATTGATTCAGGGGTCCCTGATTCAACTTCTGCAGCACCATAGAGATCCCACTTCACCTCTGATAAGCCAAAAATCCAGGAGTGTAGTGACACAAATTTCACTGGGTGGGGAGAGAAAAATGTGGGGGTGGGGGAGAAGGGTTGGGCATCGGTCACTATAAAAGAGGTTTCTGGGGGGGATTTTCTTAACTAATGATAAAAATAAACCCCAATTTATGCATTATAATTAGGAACTATGATTTGTGAACAGGGCCAGAGGCAGGGGGTCTGCAGGTGGGCCACTGGCTATGGTCCCACAAGCTCTGAGGGGCCCTGCTGCATGAGGGCAGTGCTGCTGAAATCCTGGTGCTCCCGAGCCATTCTGAGGCTGGAGCTAGTAGGGGGGAAAGCTGCCTGTGCAGGGAAAGCGAGGAAGGGACTGGCTGGTGGGATGGGTTGTGCGCCGAGTTTGTGTTGGTTAGAAGCAGACATGAAGGAGTGGCGTGGGGCTGGTGTGGAAGGGGATCCGAGGGAAGCCTCTGCGCCTCCGATAGCACAGCCTCCGTCTGACATAGCAGGCAGCAGCAGCACAGGGCTGGGAGCCAGCAGAAGTGCAGCACGCTCCCAAATGGAGAGGCACCTAAGCCCCACCCCAGTCAGGCTGCAGCAGGAGCAGGAAGGAACCCCACAAGCACATTGCAAAGAAGCAATTCATCTACTTTATTCATCTGCAAAAGAGAAAACAACACAAGCGTTTCTTTCACACATACATGCCTCAATCTAAGTTACAATCTTGGCTTCCCTTTCAAGAAATGAGGGTGGAAGAGGTGTCATCCTCCCCTCTCCCGCTTCTGTGCCTTTGACAGCAGGTGATGTGTTGAATCATTCCCTCCTCTTTTATCTGTATGACAGGAAGTTCCCCTAATACACGGGGAGGAGAACCTGTGGCCTTGCAGATGTTTTTGGACTCCAACTCCCACTGACCAGCATTTCCAGTGGTCAGGGATGATGGGAGCTGGAGGCCAGCATCATCTACAGAACCACAGGCTCTCCTTCCCTTCCTTAATATATCAAGCTGCTGCTAAAGGCTTAGATGCGTAGCCATGAAAAAGGGTGGCACAGTGGCGTCACTAGGGTTGGTGTCACCTGGTGCGGTAACTCATGGTGTCACCCCCATGGACCTCCTCCCGTATCAGACCATACAGAATCCTTAGTAATGTTTTTTGTACTAATGTTACTCGTAAATCGTAATTCCCGTATATCACTGAATGTAATGGCAATAGTAGTGACATAAACAACTAGCAAAATTAAAATTACACCTTTAAATTACAATATCATACGCACAGCTCAGATTCTTGCTGTTATCACTAACGGGAGTTAATTATCTTGCATATGCCCATAATAAATTTTCAGATACTTTCAGACCCTCAGCAATTTTCAAGTGGTCTATGTAGAAGAAAGGTTTGGGAACCCCTGGAATAAGACACCTGCTTATGTCCCTATGCTGCTCTCTCCCTTCATTTAGGTGCCTGGGATGCATGCGTGTGGAAATACCTCCTTACAATTATGGAAAGTGATTCTTAATAATAAGTCTCCACACACAAAGTTACATAGGTATTTATCAGTTGTTTAGTAGAAAATTCAGAGCTGCAGGATCCCTTCATGATAGTTACAGCCACGTACACCCTTTTTTGCTCCTGGATTAAGAATGAGATCTTTGTTAATGCATTCTCTCACAACAACAAACATCTCTAAGAGCCAATCAGCATGAAAGTGGAGAGCGTTAGCAACTGAGAAGAGTCTTCTCAGTGGCTGACTCACCTCCTTTCACTCTGATTGGCTCCAATCTGCAGAAAAGACAAGGAAGCCTATTAGAAGACTCTTCTCAGTGACTAACACACTCCCTTTTCATGCTGACTGTAGGATGCTTGGAGACATAGGGACCCTGCTCCCAAAAAAGCAGAGGGACTAAGATCCCCTGGGAGACTACCCTCCTGGTGCTTATGGACATGACCGTAAAATATTTTGTGACGTGCAAGTTCCACATTATTTATTAAGTGTGTTTAGGATTACACTGATGGCATTCCCAAATATGTACTTTCACACAGACTTTGGTTTTCCATCACACAATGTTTGTCCAAGCCTCCACACTTGGGGGGGCACTACTTGCACACCCCTTCCATACGCACATCAAAGTTGGATACACACCTGAACCAAGACCCAGACAAAAGGGCACTTAAAACAAAAAGATAATTACAGTGGCTGAGTAGATCTTGTACAGTGGTTATACTGACTGGGCAGCCACTGTCCTTCACATTTTACAAAATACTTTTTCCTATACAAAGATTAAATTTCTGTGTATGAAAAAGTAATATATGAAGTGGTCTCAATAGTGAGAAAAGTAAAGTGAATGGTGATCCAAATGTTTTTCATTCTCACGTTATGAAGCTAGCTGCCAGATGATGTATCACCTTCGCTACGCACGCAGCGTAGACTGAAAAAACAGCACCCAAGCCGCCATTCAATACGTGCACGTGTTCTTTCCAACATGAATCTACAGGTCTCAAAAAGTAATGTGTGACAAAGTCCTCAAACACCTTATCACATGCCTCAAACATGGTCTCTTGTTCTACCAGCATGCCTTCACACCATCACTTTGCCCAAACATAAGGATAGGTAAATTGCTTTTAGGGAGGTTCACAATTATGATTTCCTATTTATTTAATCTAAAAATATTTAAAATACATAAAACAGCCAGGGGAAGATATTGGAGAAATATAAAATAAATACAAATAAAAAAGGGGGGGAGGTGAAGAGACCTTAAATGTGCTACTCACCATCTCTCAGCCTATCCTCCCCTCAGGATGAAAACAACGGAGAACCATGACCACCCCCAGGAAGAAGGGCACACTTAAAATGTAGAGGAAAAAATTGTCTACAACCATAGTGTGAAATCAAATACTTATTGGGACACAGTATGAAGAAATATTTATATAAACATGACTATCAGATATGTTTATGAATTACACAATCTGTAAATATATTTATAGTGCAATCCGATGTTTGTTTACTCAGAAGCAAGTCCCAATGTATTCAACGGGGCTTACTCAAACTGGGAAGTGTGCAGAGAACTACAGCCTCAAGTGATAAGGAACTTGTTCTTTCAACTTGTTCTTTTAAGTTGAGACCTTATCCAAGTCTGAGTCTGTGTTGGAATTGCTTTTTAATATGTTTTTAAGCCTTTTCTTTTTTCTTTTTTTTAAATGTTTTTTGAAAGCTTTTAAAAAATATTTTCAAAGATGTTTTAATATACTTTAAAGTCTGTTTTTATGATGTTTTAAAGTGCTTTTAGTGCTTTTGTTTGCCGCCCTGGGCTCCTACTGGGAGGAAGGGCGGGATATAAATCAAATAATAAATAAATAAACTTCATTCACCCAACCCAAAATTCAGAATCATGCCTCTTTAGACTGTTTTCCAACTGTTTATTCTTGCTTTACAGTTATTGGATTTTAAATGGCTTTATTTCTTGTTGAGAGCTGCCTTGGTTTCCAACCCTACCTCACAGGGTTGTTGGAAAGACTACACACACACACACTGCAGATGTATAAATACATACAGCCCATATAATAGTTTATTGTCAAACCAGTTGGTCATTGCAGAAAAATCAGTATTCGTTTTAAAAAAATCAGTATTCGTTTCCTACAGAATAAAAACTGTAATACCTAAGTAAGACCTGCCTACTTGCTTTAAAATAGGACTGGAGGAGGGGGGGACAGAAAGACAACACAAACACAATTCTTTTTTACATTCATTCCAAAGTCCCATTGATTTTCAGCACATTCATAACCATGTCTACTCAAAAGTAAATCCTATTGAATTCAATGGGATTTACTCTGGAGATATGGCATTAGCAATGCTTTTACCCCCACAAAAGCAAGTATTGGAAAGGTTTTGAAAACACTGACCAGGATCTGACTCCTACACACAAGAGGGGAAAAAACTGAAATATATATACTTACCCAATTTATGAGATTTTTAGATAAACGGGGGGGGGGAACCACCATTTTCTGGCCTTGCAATGAGGTTTACTAGACACTGCCACAGGTCAAACACTTCACTGATTGGCTGCAATCCTGAACGAGTGGGGTTAAAGCTATGAAGTGCTATACAGTAGTTTAAAAAAAGATTTAACGGGGGGCTGACGTTTTTATGTATATCTCGAGAACCGGACCACCTAGAAACTTAATTTTTTTTTAAATTAAAGCTGAGAATCACCCCCCTCTGATGGTGTCACCTGGTGTGGTCCGCACCCCCCTAGTGATGCCACTGGGGGGCGGCTGACGTTTTTATGTATATCTCGAGAACTGGACCACCTAGAAACTTTTTTTTTTAAATTAAAGCTGAGAGTCACCCCCCTCTGATGGTGTCACCTGGTGCGGTCCGCACCCCCCGCACTCCCCTAGAGACGCCACTGGGGTGGCAACACTAGGGGCAGCTATAAAGAAGGTTACCAACTTTTCTTTTTAACAGCTCCTGCTTCTAAGCCAGTGCATGGGTGGAGAGACATTCTGTGAAAAGCATGTGTTGATTTCTGCACATCACAAGAAGATGTCTTAAACCAAAGCATATCATTGGTCCATCTAGCTTAGTATTGTCTACATGGATTGTAAATTTCAGAGAAGTGTATCTTTGGCCCCTAATTGATGATGCCAGGGGGTGAACCTGGAACCTTCTGCATGCAAAGGTATTCTACCACTGAATTATACCCAGCCACAAAAAGGCACAAGGCTGATTTTTTCTGATCAGTTGGCCACTTCTTCTTCTTCATCATCATCATTTATAGTACATAGTACATTTATATCCCACCTTTCCTCCAAGGAGTTCATGGTGGCATACACCCCTTCCCATTTTATCCTCACAACCATCCTGTGCGATAGGTTAAGATGAAAAATACATTGATTGCCCCAAGGTCACCCAGTGAGCTTCATGGCTGAATGGGGATTTGAACCCTGGTCTCCCAGGCCCTAGTCTAACACTTTAATCACTACATCTCAACGGCTCATCTAACTGATTAGCAGATGTGAGGCCAGAGGAGTCTAGCTGGAGAAATATTTTATTTTACCCTCTCTGTCACGGTCTCATATTCTGCAGAACATGTAGTTTGGCTCACTTGCTTGAGTCATCTAGAACTACCTGTTTAGCCAGATTACTTCCTCAATGCTTTGATAATTATCTTTTGCAATAGCATTTGTGATATCAAGAAAACATTTTCTGAAATTTTTTAAGTTGTATAATTTCTGATTAAACTGGCTGATATTCTGGTGAACAAAAAATATATTGCTGGCTTTAAAGGGTCCTCCTAGCAAAGTGATTAAAATATTTATTTTCTACCTTAATCCTTGTTTGAAAAATGCTGTAGGTTTTTTTTCTTCTGGCAAAAGATCCTTCTTCAACTTTAAAAGCATACAAGCTTATCATTATCTGATGAGAAAAACCCTTTCACAAGTCACTGTTGCATGTGGATTCTGTGGTTTGTTTCTCTCATGATGAACAACTGAACACCTGCACGGTTTCAACGCGTGTCAAAGTTGAGAATGAATTTCCACACACAGCTATAGATGCACCAAAAGTGAGTCCAGCAGGATACACAGCGTGCATGTGTGGAAAGGCTTCCGTATACAGGTGCAATGTTTCAGTAAGCTCGTGAATGCTAAGTTCTGTTCTCCTGAGGCAGCTGCTTCCTGGAACTAACTACCCTGGTCTCCTTTGCCACGCCAGGAAAGCGATTAAGAGAAGTTTCATTTTAAAAATTAGATTAATACCTATAAGCATCAGTTTTCATAAGGAAATGCTTGATAGCATGTCACATAGAAACTATATATCTCTGAACTACAGGTGCTAGAATTAATTGTACAAGTACACAATCTCTGTTCTTCAGAAAGGTGCTGGGCCAGCCACCTAACGTTGCTTCTGATGGCTCTACCAGCAAATCTCTATTTGCATGAGAAAAGTTAAATAAGGTGCATCATTATTTTTCAACTTTTTTGCCAAACTGAGGAAGAACATGCACACACACACAATATGCCAGCTCCCCATTTCCTGGGTTAAGTTAGTAAGGTCTCATTAGGCTTTCTGGGCCTTAGAGAGCAAGTTCAGGCCAGTGGGCACAGCAGATAAGCTGTGGAGGAGGAACCCACCCATTGGAAGAGTGGGAGCGAGGAACAAGGCTTAGATAGCCTTGCCCTTGTCTTCTATGATATGGACCCAACAACAGCTCACCAACAAAACCTACCTGAACCAGTTATCCCAGTAGGCCTCAGAGAATTGGAAACAGTCAGACCCACTCAATATCTTTCACACAGCGCACATCTACTCCCCCCCCCATCTCACACCCAAGGAGGATCAGCCTTCTGCCTCTTGCAGACTCTTACTCTGAAGGCATCTGGCAACTTTCTCCTATCATTCAGTTCACTGCACAGGCTCTCACCCCTTGCAGGAACTATATATACTCCACAAGCCCTCCCCACTACCAATCTCCTCTAGACTGGTTAAAAAAAAGAAAGAAATAGAAGGCGGTAGCACCCTTGCGACTCCCTAAGCGGCTCCCCAATGGGAGACCCCCTTTGGTGTCGCCGTTTCGGTGGTGACTCCGCCAGCAGCAGACCTGCCGCCCAAGGGGAGCCGGGCTTTTATGCCCCGACCCAGCCAGTAGCTGATGCAAGAGGCTGCAAGATTAACTGCAGCCTCCCTTTGGAGCCAGGGTCAGGCAGGGGGCCGCAGGCCTTGCAGCACTTACCAGGGACTTCAGCTGTCTCAATAGACAGCAACCCAGAGGAGCGAGCAAGCAAGCAAGCACCCAGATGCTCAGATACTCCCAGGGCAGATCTTCTCCAGTCCCCCAGTGCTGCAGCTGTTCCCTGTTAATTTATGATGTTACTGCTTTAGAACAAGGGTTCTATGGTTCCTGGTGGGTATGTGTTGTTGTTTTTAAATTGCATGTCATTCAGAATGAACTCCTCAGCCTTACTCTAAACCATCAAGGCACCCTATGGCATAGCACATTTTAAAAAGAACTGAATGTTAACAGATCGGGTAATCCAAAGAGCTGAATGTTAAGGGAAAAGGCATTCTCATGGTAAAGTAAAAGTTCAAGTTATTGTTCTTTAATAAAGTATTTCATATAACTGATCTCTTTATATTCATAATTCTCAGATAGTATTATGCATTGTTCACTTGTGTTTATGTTCTCTAGAGAATAATATTTATATCTATATTTATATATTGTGAGATAGTTATTTAAAAGAAACCAAGAGGGATTCCCAACAAAAGAAATAAAGAGCAGCAAAACCAGTATGTTTTATGTTGCATCGTTTTACTGCAGGTTTTTTTTTTTGCTTTATACTTAGGATTGTTTTTAACTTTTATCTATTTCTTTTTATTTGGAAGTTGCCCTGAGTTTGATTTTGTCACAGATTGTCCCTGAACATCCAGTTTGAAGAAACACCTTATATAACTTGTGGCCCATATATTGTAGGAATCTCTGGGAGGGCCGCAAGGCATCTTAGTGCAAAGACCCCACTACAATCCTCCCTGATGGGTCCTTGTTACCTATGATTAGCCATCCAGTGCCAGGGAGGCAGTTGTAGAGCCTACAACAATGGTGTTTTTACCACTCCAAATGGTGGCAATACTTACTGTATTTAAGATTAATTTGTGTAGAAAAAAAATCATTTCAAACTGTGAAAAGTTTCCTGTCACAAAACATTCAGGCCATGCCTTCCCAGTCCCTCCAGGAAATTCACGAACCATTTACTGGGATGGTTTAGGAAGATTGTTCCTTTTACAGCAGAAATAATTTCCAGTGTTATGAGGCTAGCTGTTTTGTGACACAGTTTTAGCTAGTTTTTTACGGTGCGGTGGGAACTAAGAAGGAGTTCTCATGTACTAAAGCACAACACGGTAATGAATATTAACACACAGCAGTTTCCAGGATTGCTTCATAATACAAGGAACAACACACACCCCCCAATCAATCTGCTGCTCCTACTCAAAATAATATTTCTCTACTGGTGACTGAGAGCTATTTAGCTGTTCTTCTACAACAGGGTTTCACAAATTGTGGTCCATGAACCACCAGTGATCTGCAAGCTTCATTCAGATGGTCCATGGCATGTCCACATTGAATATTCACACTGATTTTTAATTGTGCTTTTATTGCTTATTTTATTTCTTATATCGTATTTTATTGCATTACAATTTGAATGCTATGGAATAGAAATGGTAATACAATAAGAAACAAAAGAAGCAATAAAGATACAATTAAAAACCATACAGCATCTAGCATAGCACATCCCACTTGCAGAAAAATCATTAGGTGATCCACCAAGAGGATCAACAGTTTTCTGTAAGGAAAAAAAGTTTGGGAACCACTGTTCTAGAACACTCCAGATTTTCCTGTCTTCTCCGGTGTTCTTCAACCTTAGTTTCCTAGATGTTGTTGTACTACAACTCCCATCATCCCCAGCCAGCTTAGCCTGTAGCTAGGGAGTATGGGACTTTTGGTCCAACAACATCTGGGGAACCTAAGTTGAAGAATACTATCTAGACCAGCCTTTTTCAAAATGCAGTATTAGATTAGTGCAAACACTTTGATTTCTTTAGTACTTTGCATTTATTGTCTAAAACACATTCTCTCGGGGGTAGCATGAAACAAAAAATACCTTTAAACCTCAGGCAAGCTGCATCCAGTAGCACTTCTGGTAGTGTGTGTCAGTCTTGATAAGAGACTGTGATCAGTCATAAAGTGAACTACCTTAGAACTTGACTTGCCTGCAAGCTGCAGTGTATGCATCACCACCATTCTCTTAACTGCAGTCACAAAGTGTTCAAACAGACTGCCAGAAAATGTTTTTGGATGCTTTGTAACATTTGAGATGCACCAAATAAATGAAAAAATCTGGTTTTGGATTTTAAAAGAATAGTATGTAATTAATTTGCTTTTGTACTTAGTCTCTTGAACTTGTGTTTTTTAGCAACAACCACAATAGTCATTAGCTAAAACACATCTCTCTCTCAATTCCCAGTTTATTATTACCAAGAATAAAGCAATTGCACAACTTTAAAAAACACCATGGAAAAACCATGCTTCTGCTCCTATTGATAGATGTGCCTAATGAATAATTTCCCCTCCTCCCCTCATGGCCCAATTTGCTCAGGGAAAAACAACTGTATGAATCACACACATGCAGGCAGAGTTCATCCATAAAGCATCTTTTCAGGCTGCAAAAGCAGCTGCTTGCTCATCTCTTGCCAAAGGTGACACTGGCAGAGACCATCTGGGCATTCAGCCCCTCCACTTTGGAAAAGACAGAAGCACAACTATCAAGAGGACACAGAAATTATTATTTGGTGTGCATGCATGTTTTAATTATTATTTCAGTGCTTTTACCTATGACTGCAACAAAATTAACAATCTGCCACCACAGCAGGACTTGCTTTGCTAAACCCAATGGCTCAAGGAACCAAGTCTAGAATGCCTGCCACTAAAACTAAGTGAAAGTAAAATATAGCTGGCTGGCCAAGCAAACAGCTCCAAACATGTATTGGTTGAAATTCAGTTGCCTTGGATTAGCTATTAACTAGCCATTTCTTAGGAAAGCAAACCCACATGTAGGGAAAGTTTTCTGGTGTCTTTTCTTCCCCCTGCATCAGGTCATAAGAACATAAGAAGAGCCAAAGGCCCATCTAGTCCAGCATCCTGTTCTCACAGTGCCAAACAGACACCCATGGGAAGCCCACACACAGCACATAAGCGCAACAACACTCTCCCCATTTGCAATTCCCAGCAACTGGTATTCTGAGGCATAGTGCCTACAACAGTAGAGGTAGAACACAGCCATTGTGGCTGGTAGCTATCATGGCTAGAAGCTCCAGTCTGGCACAGCAGAGGGGACAAAATCAGGTCCCTCATCTGGCAATGGGCTGGTATAGGATACACTGGATTCTCGAATGGCCCAGCTCCACCCCCTCAACACCCTGTTTAGAGGCCCTGAGAGAGTTACCATCAGTCAGAGGACTGGCGGCAACAGACTCCTACCTGCTCAGGCAGATATCTGGCCTCTACCGCAGGCCAGCGGAGAGGGGCCTGCGCTTCATCATACCACCACAATTCTAGTCTTCAATATCAGAGGCCTAGAGGTGCTTTCACACTGCACTTTATTCTGTTATTCTGACGATTTCTTACCTGGTAACTTGCGCATTATATTTGATCTTTCACACGACGCACAAGCTAGCTAGCACAAGCCAGAATTCTAGTGGAATGTTGTGGAAGTTTAGTGCAAATTTCCATGATAAATGATACCAGAAATAATCCCTTAGCTAGGCCAGGAACCCAGAAGAAAGCTGGAGTTTTTTGCTTAGCTGCAGCTGCTCACATGACAGGCATCCCAGCATGCAGTGCGTTCCCGCCCTTTAGATTTTTTTGTTTTGCCTGACGAACGCAGTATTCCGGCATTGGCACAGATAGCAGCAGCATTTCCCACACACAACCCTGTCTTGATACAACGAAAACAATTTAAAAAGTCAAATCCTAAAGGGAGAGGGCTTGCATGATGATGGGACGAGATCTTAGACCTCCTACACAGTGGAGAACAGTGCGCATGGGTGAGGGACAAAAACAAGCCATTTGAAAGACTGTTGCTCGAAATGCCGGTATATCGGCTGACAAAGCTGCTGTTCCTTATCCAAACGGAGCGGGATAATCCACGGTTTCCATATTCGGTTTGTCATCTGATAGTCCTCACTTTGCCTTTTAGTTTGCTCTTTTGCTTTTTTGCACCCGCACACCCAGCAGTAAGACCCCTACATTCTTTTCGTTTTCCAAGCTCCGCCTCTAAAACCTTCCCCTATCAACCAAATGGTCAGCAAAAAAATTACGTATGCTCCTCTCCTTTGCAACAAAGGAGTTCTGCCTCTGAAGGAAAGGCTGCTGGTCGGTTTCACGCCTGCCTTGTTTGTATTTCTCCCTTTCCTTCCCACAGAGAATGAAATTGACAAAGCTTTCAGGAGCAGGCTTGAAACCAACTAGAAGCCCTCCTCTTGTTTGCATTTGCAATATTACACTTAAACGAATGTATGCTTTTCTGCCTTTATTGATATTTAAGGAGATACACATGCTGGCAATTGCACTTATTTCTCCAAAAAAGCAAGAAACATGTCACACCCCCTCCTTCTCCCTTTCCTTCCCACCCAGAATGAAAGAGCAGGCTTGAAACCGACCAGAAGCCCTTCTCTTGTTTGTATTTGCGATATTACACTTAAACAAATGTATGCTTTTCTGATTTGAAGCAAAAACCCCAGCAAGTACAATGAAATTGACAAAGCTTTCCGGAGGCAGGCTGAAACCGACCATCCCCCCTTTCTAGCTTGCTGTGCATTGCAGATCTCACCCAGAGCGGCCGCCGAGTTTGCAGGCTGGCAAAAAATAAAATGCATCTGCGCAGTAGTTGCAGACCCCCCCCAACACCCCACCATTGCGATGATTGGTTCAATTTTCCTGGGCTTATTCTCGCATATGTGCAAAAGTGCAGATACGTGATTGGCTGGAATGAGGAGACGGGGCAAGGGGAAACGCCCAAGAACCGCCCATCAGCTGTAAAGTCTATGGTATTGCATCCTAACTCCTGAAGGCACAGCGGATGATTCCCGATTTTAAACAGCAAATCGCATTTTTGCCAGTATTGCAAGGAGCGGATTTAACCCGCGAAAATGCATAACAGCACGAGACGTGATTTGGACGACCGAAAAATAATGAACACACATAGCGGGCGTGTCACACATTTTGCAGTTGTCTGGATGAGCCTGCAATCTGCCCCATGTGTGAATGCAGCCTAGGACTGCTCCTTTAGAACATCAGCAGGGAGCGGGGGGAGGATTGTTTCTCTAGTTTGCTTTTACTTGACCAGAACTATGTTAGAGCACAATCAGGAAATACTGTCTCTTCCCTCACAGCAATACCATACAATTATGCTGAACTTATTTTTTCTTGTTCTGATTTTTTAAAAATTTCTTTAGTTTTTGGAGTCTATGTGCCCCTTCCCTCTCCAGGACAGGAACACATTGATTATTCTTTTTAAGCAGCCAAAAACTATCCCTCCTTGGGATTTCACATCATTGACATCAGATTTCATCGCTAAGAATAAAGCCTGTTTCTTTTTCTTCTGTAAAGCCTCAAGTAAATGAATTAAACTGAGATAGCTAAAGGTTAAAATAAAGCAGGCAGCTTATACAAGTTAGTAGCATTCAAGTATTCAGAGGTTGTGGAAGTCTAAAAGCTTTGTGGATTTTGCCTTGGGCAGGCATTGCTGATATCAACAGCTGCTTCTCATCTATTTGTTCTCCTATCTATTAATATGTAAATAAATAAAAAGATGTGCAATAAAAAGCAGTGTTTTTATGTTCAGTGACTTGAGATTTTCATACATAGTTCAGGGAAGACAGAACAAGGTGTGGCCCAGTTTGCATGTCACAGCAAACCATGGTTATAGTTTACTGTGAACACACCTATCTGGGTTTTTTTTTTTGCTCCTCTCTACTGGGGATCATAGTTTCTTTCTCTCTAATAAACCTGTCAGTAAGAACAAAACTTGGCTACAGTTCATGGTTTGTTGGCTACAGAACAGGGAGAGGGAAAGAATGAAGTGTGTGCGATTCACTTATGCACAGTAAACCATGGTTTATAGCTTACTGTGATGGGCATACATGGCTCCTGGCTATAACCCTTAGGGCTGAACACATGAATGCAAAAGAGGATTCACTGTGTTTCACCTTGAAAATTAATGCCGGTGTGCTTCTTTGTATACAGTAGGGCCCTGCTTATACGGTGGGTTCCGTTCTGGATCCCCGCCGTAAAGTGGAAATCGCTGTAAAGCAGAACCCCATTGACATTAATGGGGCACGTCATGCAAAAATGCCGCAAAAGCGGCTTTAAAAGAGGGGAGGAAAGCCGCCACATTAGCGGAACACCGGTAAGCGGAGCGCCAGTAAGCGGGGCCCTACTGTACATACAAGGTTTTAACTCATGCAAGGACTTTCACTTTGAGACATTTTCTAAACAGAGACTCTGGGAAAATCCAAAAATGCTGAATAAAATAAAAAAAATACATTTTAATCTAAGTTATTTATGTAAATGTTGTAATTTTTATATTAGATGATGTATTTTTATATTTGTTATATTGATCTGGTATTTTATTATTGTATATATTTCTATGTTTGCCGCCCAGAGAGCTGTTTGCTAGTCGGGCGGGATATAAGCTGAATAAAATAAATAAATAATAAATCTTATATATATGAGATACTAGCCAATACTAAAACCATCATCATAGAAAGCAATTTATTGTCGAACATCACACATTTCATTCAATTTGATAAAAGTACTGCACAGCAAAACTATAATAAATGTAATCAATGTAAGCTAAGACATTAATCTTGTTCACACATGCTGGGAAACCGTGGTTTCCTGTTGTTGTTAGTCAATTTTTCACAAAAGTGTCTCAAAGAAATGACTTGCAGAAACAACATACCACCTAAAATGCTCACCCATAATATGCCTAATAGGGCAGTTCCCATTTAATCCAGCCTACTAAAAAGATGAGCAGAAAAAGAGGCCAGAACATATTTAAGCATCCTCCAAATTAAGGGTCAAAAACCTGGGTGTCTAAAAACAAATAACAATAGTGCCAGGCATTGCCCCCCTGAGGAGAGCATTCCACAAATTGGGAGCCACCACAGAAAAAGCCCATTCTCATGTGGCCACCCTCCATACCTCCCTTGGAGGGAGCACACAGAGAAAGGCATGTTGGGAGAGGTAGTCCTTGAGGCTAATGATTTGGAATGCAATCCTAATTCCCTGATACTGATGGCTGGAGGGGTGTTGAGATTATGCATAGTGTCTTCTCCGTAAGCAGCAAGGCATGCTACTGGTGGAGGGGCTCTGCTGCAGTAAAGGCCTCAGGTTCACCAAGGCTGGCAATAAGCTCCCACCAGCAGTACAACACACTACACTTGATCTTAGCCAAAAGGCCGAGAAGCAGTAGGCAGCAGTAAGTCCCCAAATGGGGTATTTCAGTGTGAGCTTCAAGTGCTCTGTGTATCTCAGGCCTCAGGCCACTCAGCTACACAGTAACAAATTAAATAACACCCCCCCCACACACACACAACTCTTTTGTAACTGGCAGAGCTTCAGATGTGAAGCTGGAAGAGCTTCAGATGTGCTGGTGGATCTCCTGCCCCACTGTCCCGTCCAGAGCTGGAACCACGAGACGGAGACGCGGGTGCAATTAAATCTTGCTTTATTAGAGTAATGGATACATCTAGGACATTGCGCTTCATATAGAAACCTGCCTTACTCACTAGAAACCCCTAACTACATTCTAGACATGCTCTGCGGCGCGTGAAGGAAGTTGACTCAGCGACTCCCCTCTTTGAGAGGCCAGCTTATGTAGGGAATGTTTTCGATCGTAATCTCTGCCTCCTTCGTTAAGTCCTGTCTCTGCCCTGTCCGTTTCTCACGGCGGCGGGCACAAGGCGAGGGGGGGCGTGTTTCCGACAGCTCGTCAGAAGACGAGTTTTCTTGGGTTGCAGGCTCAAGGTCAGGAGGTGGTGTCACGCTGGAAGCATCCTGGGAACTGCTTGGCAAGGGAACTGCTTGGCTGGTACAACCTCTGGAGTGTCCCCTGACGGGCCCTCGGGAACGACTGGGGGCGGCGCACTCTCCTCTACAGAGCTTGCGCCAGCCGTGGGAATTGGCTGGAGTTCAAGTTCACTGCTCCCCCCAAGGCCCCGAGCAGACTCAACGACTCCTTGGTCTTCCACGTCTTCTGGCAGCTGAGGCGCCTGAAACTCATGCCTCTCCCCTCCCTGCTCCTTCAGGGAGAGCCGAGGCTCAACACCCACTGTTCCCCAGGTGGGGATTGGTTTAAGGCCACCTAGCTATTTATGGCATTGGCCAATGAGGCCTTTCACCAGAGAACTCTAAGGTGCGCACCTCTCCCTTGTAGCCACTATAATATACCAGGTGTCTATTTTCATTATGTGATGTAAAAGTTCTAGCTGTATTGATGGCTCATTCACTCATAAAGTCGGCAACTAAAATGTACTGTTTAATCTTCAGTGATCACAAGAGTTACAAAAACCAATAAACACAATTGTCAATAAAGGAAACATTTTATAACCAAAACCAGTCCCCTTGCAGGAGGTGTGAAGGAAGTCACCATTTGATGCCACAGCAATGATCACAGGAACTAGGCCTCAGCTGTTTCTGAGACCAGTTTTTACTCCCCATCTCCAACTCATTCCCCGAAGTGTCACAACCCACAGCAAGAGTTCTCCCTTCCTTGTCCCTAACCTGCCTTAGATTGTTCAGATTAGCTTTAAATGGAGACAAGAGTTGCTGCTGTTTAGGTTCAAGAGAGAGAAAGAATATAAGAGAAAGGAAATGCAATTGGAGCCTATTTACATTTTCTCAGGTGCCATTTCTGGGACACTCAGAACAAATTATATTTGGATATGTTGCTTGTTTAATCCTTGAAACAGTAATGGTGTACCAAAATATCAGCTCTGATGTCTGTATTCTCCTACCAAAAAGTGACATTCTGCAAAAGGTAGCACAATTTTGAAGACAGAGAATGCTACACAGTACATGGGTAGTAAATCTGCCAATTGAGAGTTTGATGACAAATTGGATATGGGTTATCAGGCAGTCAATAGATTAAACTCTGGAGAAGATATAATGACTTTTTAGACATTTTCAGACTTCCTGCCTGTGAATACAACACACACAAACCAAAATGTGAAGGATCCACCATAAGGAATCAAAACCCATGTGTGTGTTGTGTGTGTGTGTGCACGCGTGTGCGTGCATGTGAGAGAGACTTTGGGGGGAAGAGCCTGTGAAGAAATGTGAAAGCCTGAGGGAAAAAAACCAGAAAAACTCAGAAAAATGAGGGCTCCCCCCCCCCAATTTTTCCATTTTTTTCCCTGGGCCCTCACCTCTCTAGGCAGGATATACATTTATAAATAAAATATAAGGGGATGCTGAGATTTATAATTTGGATTTATAATTTGGATGTTGGAGATTTAAGATCTCCAACTAACTCATACACAATAATATCAAAGGCACAGTGCAAAATTTGCATATATGTTATTGGTTCTTTTTGAATATCTCTAATTTATACAAAGATGGATCACAATCTGGAAAACTGCAGGTAAAACTGTCTTTGGTTTTGATTTTGCGAACTAAATACAAGACTAGATTACTTCAAAAATGACAACTATTTTTCTTTCAGATATAATTTATAGTATACCTTGTTGTCTCCTTGGACTTCTCCCAGTCTCTGCTGAAGTTCTTTGATTTCATCTCCCAGATGCTTATTTTGATTCCGAGAATGATTCAGGAGTTGGGCAAGATTAGCCTAGGAAAATTGCAAAGTTTCATCAAACAAGAGTGTGTCTAGAGATGGATTATGAGGTTTTGATGGAGAAAAATCATTAAGCTTTATGCAGTGCAGCATTTGTATATAGTTTGACTGGTGGGGAGGGTATCCAAATGCTTCATTAGGCCAAAAAGCATCATTCCTATAACTAAAATTACTGCAAAAATAAAATAAATCAACCATGTGTACATATAAACTTTGAAGACTGTACATAAACAAAGACAGATGGCAGTATAAATATCGTTTGATACCACAGGGAAAAAATCATGCCACACGTTATTTACTATGAGGGATTGAGACCAGTAGTTAAATATCATAAGGCCATAATTACAGTGAAGAAGTTTATGAAAAGTAGTATTGTTTACATCATCACTCACTTAAAGTGCACCTTATCAGTAGGTACAATTCACTGGGAAGTTCTCCTATGCAAAGCTCCCTGGAGCTACACAGGAATATTAAAACACATATTTGCACAGCTCTCATTCACTGGGTTTGAGCCAAAAGTGTTTTTTCGTGTGCAAAAGGCATCTTCCGCCTCAAGTTAAGAGCACTTAAGAAAAGAACAACTTGCTCTTGTGCAGCTTCTTGCAGAAGTGGAAGTATGAGAGCTACTATACAACTTTGTGCATCTTATGCAAATCCCAGCCTCCTATTCATTTTCAGAGCCAATCACCTGCACTCCTGATTTGCTTGCCATGGTGAACTAAAATTGCAGTTTGCAAACCTGCTTCTAAGCTTGGTTGCTTTAGAGTTGACCATGGTTACCAAAACTGGAGGTACACTAACCAGTGTTCACTCCAGAAATGACAGGAAGGAATTGTATTTACAGCTGTTTTTCTCCCAGTTTTAGTTCTTTAGTCAACCCACTATTATTTATAAAGAATTATTGGCAGTAAGTATACAGAGTTATTTTGAACATTTCAAGTACGGTAAGTCCCATAGTTGTTATTTAGAAAAATTCTCACATATATACTTATTTTTATATAATAGACAACGACCATCCTATTTGTCCGATGCTCTCCCTTATAAAGTCTATTGTGATTTCATGGAAACTGCTTTGACACAGGAGCTACCTGATGCTATGAAATTCACCCTGGTAAAGAGGCAAGGGGGCTTCAACACTTTGCCCCCTGCTACGGTTCCAGTCGGGTTTGGAAGCCTCAAACCTGCTATTTGAATTATGGGGAGAGCTCCCATTGGAATAAATCGATCTTGAACCAAGGTTTCAAGTTCCCTTGCTTCAAACAAGCCATAGTTATTGTCAGTTCAGATTAAGCAATGCAGCGTATTAAGCAAAACTGCAAGTAAAAAGGAATTCCTCATCCCTGCCAATGCAGTAAGAGAGGAGTGAATGCTTGTGACTTGCCATATTTGTTTTTTCACATCACACTTACTATGGTTAAGCATGAACACAACCACTGTAATGTGGTGAGAACCATCAGAAAGACAGAATATATTTGAGCAATGAGGTCGGAATCCAGACTTATCATTGCTGCAGATAATTTGTACAACTCAGGAAGCCAGATTTTGGCTGAACATCAGGAAAAAATTCATAACTGTTAGAGCAGTACAACAATGGAACCAATTGCCTAGGGAGGTGGTGGGCTCTCCAACACCAGAGACATTCAAGAGGCAGCTGGAGAGCCACCTGTGAGTTATGCTTTAAGTTGGATTCCTGCACTGAGCAGGGGGTTAGACTCAATGGCCTTGCAGGCCCTTCCAACTCTACTATTCTATGATTCTATATGAGACCTCTTAGCAAATATAAGCCACTGCACCCTGCATCTTTCCTAATGCCACCTATATTGCAGAGTCATCCACAACGACACATTCATAAAACCTTCCTCCAATTCATGAACAAGCATGTTACCAGGCCAAACTTTCCAAAAGCAAACAAACAAGAAAAAGGATTCATGGATTCATATGCAGTGTCTGCTCTTTGAAAACATCTGTTTATTTTTTTTAATTGTGTTTTAAATTGTTTTTATAAGATCTGTTTTAAATTGTATTTGTTTTAATGTTTTTAGTTACTGTAAACCGCCCAGAGAGCTTCGGCTATGGGGCGGTATACAAGTGCAATAAATAAATAAATAAATAAATGTATGAGCATAAGCAGCCTCACAACTGTGCAATATTTTTTCTGGGCTGCCTTGCAAGTAAATTCTCAACATGTAAGGCCTCATCTGGTATCAAAAGTAAGTTATTTTGGTCAACCAATAGTCAGAAGCCTTTGGGGAGGTAAACTGACATAAAGGTAAAATGACATAAACCAAAGTACATTTGCCATATGGCAACTTGATTCATTACCCACCCGAGTGGAATCTTAACCAGTGAGAAGAAAACCAATATCATACTCCCTAAACCACCCACTACCCTAAGATTCAATTCCTTTAACAAAGTTTCTGAAATCCTGCCACAAGTTATTTTGCTTCAGACTACTGTGAGCAGAACAAACAGTAACAAACTTAATGCACCCTTCAGTCCTCCACACAAAAATCTTAGCTGGCCCACAGACATTGTTATCCCATCCCACAGCCCTATTCCGTAAACTAGGTTTTTGGGCGAAGGGGGAAACCAGATGGGCAAACGTGAGAGACAACAGGATGAAAACCATTTAGACAGAAGTATTCAAACCATGCTTTAATCTCTTAGAAACATAAATTATTTTCCAGTGCTTAAGATCACATCTCGAGTTAGACAACTGGAATAAAGAACAGGTAAAAAAATCTGATGAAACATCAAGTACACTTCAGAGGTATGATTGATAGCAATTTTTATTGCAATTTCTACTTCAATGGTTTTGTATGATTGTGGCACCCAGCTTAATACAGTAAAACCTGCTTTGCTTAGTAAGAGACCTGGAGCTCAACACCAACCACAAAAATTGATGATATCTGCTAGCATTACATTTTTGTTGTAAAAACAAACTTTCATGCATTAATTTTCAAGTGATGAAAGATCCCTGTCACAGTCTTTTCAGACAAATAAAAAGCTTCTGAACCTCTAAGAAGAATATTCCCAACAAAATACATAATCAAGCCAAATAGGTACTGTAGAGAAAGTAAACTCACCAGTAATCATCTGATTTTGTAAGAAATACAATTCAGTGAAGAAAGGCTAAAACATCATTAAATAAGGTGTCCAAACACATTCCTAACACCTATGAGGTGATGAGCAGAAAGAAGTAGACAAGGTTTCGCAAAATAAATTTCCTATTTTGAACATTTTTAAGAATGTTTAGTTATTTATTCTATTTAATTTATATCCTGCCCTACCTCCTGAATGAGCCAGGGCAGCAAGTCTACAATTCAAAAAGAAATGAAGGAGAGGATAGACCAAGTTATTGGTCTCCACTTCTCACTTCCTGGAATAGCAAGAAGCTCCAGGGGAACGCTAAAATGTTTAGTTTCTTTTGAAAGAGGAAGCACTGGAGACTTAGCATGCTTTACAAGGACACCATAAATATTTGCTTTAATTACAATGCAAGCAGGGCATGTTGTAAACAAATAGACATTCCTACAGTGGACAGCAAACTCACAAACTTTAAATCCTACTTACCCAGATGTGTTTCATCTTCAGCCCACTCAGCTCTAACATATTCTCTATGTCCCAAATAAAATGCACTCCAAATTATTTCTCTGCCCCTTCTTGCGAGCTAAAAACTGCCCCTTTCCGAAACTCAAATTGGTATTACAATCCAAAAGCAGGAGAGAGATTTCCTGGTATCAGGAGAACAACTCCTGCTATTAGCTCCTATTATTAGTAAATTTGTGAAACATTAACTAGACACCCTAGACTATTCACCCAAAAAATGATGGTCTCCTAGCATCCATAAAAATATTTTTTCTAGGTGCTGCTTTCTGCCAATCCACTGAACTTTTCAGGATTAATACTTGTACGACTAAGCCGTTGCACAAGCAAGGAGGGGGAAGTCTCCTAGTTAAGAAACCCATACATACACAGAAGTTGTTTCAAAACTCAGGGTGGTATTCAATGCTAGTCCTGCTGAAAGTACACCCATTGAAGTTAATAGACATGACTAACTTAAGTTCATTAACTTCAATGGGCCTACTATGAGTAAGATTTAGTTGAATACAACCCTCTGTTTTATTTATTTATAACAATATTTATATACTGCTATTTCATTAAAAACATCAAAGCTGTTTAGAACAAGTTAAAAAGAACCACCGTGGAATAAAAAAATTCAAAATACAATAAAAACAAAATGGTTGCGAAAAGAGCATCTTCTTAATTGCCTGCATAAGCCGGGCAGAGCAGAAAAGTTATCAGCAGGTGCTTAAAAGTTAAAGCAGAAGGAACCTGCTGAATCTCTGTTGCCAGAGCATTCCAGAGAACTGGGCCAATGGCACTGAAGGCTTGATTTTGTGTTGATGTCAAATGAGCCTCTAGAACTAAATGCTATGTACAATGTGGATCTGCCGGCAAAAACTGCAGTCTTGTGTCTCATTCTCTCCAGTCCCCAGTAACAAGTAGTGGCGCTATTATCCTGTGTCATCACAACTGTGCATTTATTTATTTTATTTATTCTTTAAAAATATTTATATATTGCTATTTATTAAAAACAAAGCAGTTTACAGCATATTTAAATACATGATAAAACCATATAAAAAATTTAAAACAGAAACTAACTAATGAACTAACTATTGCAAAACAATATAATCTCAACTGCCTGCATAAGCCTAGTGACACAGAAAAGATTTCAACAGGAATCAGAACAGGAAGTGCCTGCTGAATCTCTATTGGCAGAGCATTCCACAGAACTGGTCCGATGACACTATAGGCTCGATTTCTTGTTGTTGTCAAATGAGCTTCCCCAACTCGGGAGATGAAGAATGATGCTCCTGCAAATAATCTCAGTGACTGAGCTGGGATATAAGGGTTCAGATAGTCTCTCTTTATGTACCCTGGACCTAAGTTGTTCAGTGTTTTTTAAATTAATACAAGGACCTCGAACCTGGTTCAGTAGTGGATGGGAAGCCAATGCAGATGTTTTAAAAGTGGTATCACATGTCGTCAGCCACATGCTCCCATCAGCAATCTGGCCGCCACAAGCCAAGTTTGTAACTGGAGCTTAACCCACAATTTCTAGTTATGACAGAACACGTCTTTCCCATTCTCAGACCTAATGAAAAATTGTGGCTTTAACAAACCCTTTGCATTAGACACATGAGAAAGTGGAGGAGGGAATGTAGGCACAACACTGGTCCTTTGTCTGATAAACCATGGTTTATTAGACCAAGAAGGCTGCCCTGAATTGACCTCTATAGAGTTTAAAATATTATATTCAATCAAATTCAAAGCTTTACTTGATATTTTTGCAATACTTTTAAATATTTTAAGACATAAATCAATAGCATGTACTTCCATCACATTGCTTGAATTTTAAGGGGGAAAATTAGGACACTGAAAACTGTTGATATACTAATTTTAGTATGCTCAAAAAACTGTGATGACATGGCAAATCTATCCTCTAATCTACTCAACAGAGTAGATCAATTTCCAGATCTACAATAGATCAACAGAGTAGATCAGTTTCAATTTCCCTGCCACTGTTGGCAGAAGTATTTGCACTACTTCTTAGATACAGTTTAGATTGTGGCAAACCTGATTCAGAACTGTGTGAGTCACATTCTCTTTTATTACAAGGTGATTCTACATGAAACTGGGTAGAAAATTCAAAGTGTAACAGTGTGAGCACGCTTGCTCAAATTGCTGAGAATGGAATTGTTGAGACCAGTTCTCAGCTCTTCAAATTACACTATGCTGCAAACTGATCAAGAAGATGTCCGGATCAATTTGCAGAGGGGATGATTCAACAGTCTGCTTGTGGGAAAACAGCTGCTTGGGAGCAAGGGGCCCCTTCTTCTTCTTCTACAGTTCTCATATATTCTTGACTGAAGAAAAGTACACTCCGATCTGGGATGGGCATCCTTTCCCACTAAGCACACAACTTTGGCACGATGCACATGGAGTGCTGAAGGTGGCACCCACCTAACCAGCCAACTCAGTCGAATCAACCCAGGAGATCAATTGGATGTCACAGCCAGGTCACTCTCACAACTGCAGGAAGCCCACGTGGAATTCTTGGAGCTCAAGAGTCCTCCAGAGAGGGTGAGCTCCCACCCACCCAACAGTCATTTTCCTACAAGCAGCCTGTGAAATAATCCCTCTGCAAGCCAATTGGGAAGATGTGCTGATCATTTTGCACAGGGGGTAATTTGAAGGACAATTGATGGGAAACTGCTGCTGCCCTTCACCATGGAGAATCCTCATGCCCCCAAGGGTTTCCTGAAAAGGTGGATTTTTCTCTCAGCAGCAGTTTTGCCAGGAACAGCTATTCCTTCCCCCTTTGTCAAGTAGTAAAAGGGAATATTTGTGTTTTTAGTCTGTGTGCAGTATGCTCTTGAATCCCTCCTTAACTAGCCCACATGGGCAACTAATCATGCTTCATCCTTCAATGAAGCAATACATTTTTAGAAAGGCCTTTTTTGTGGAAGAATTCCCTCCCCACCAACCACAGTATGAAAGACTGATATTGAAACTAAGCTGATTTTAAAAAGCAGTTTAAGACACCACTGGTGGAGAGATCAGCTGTTTAATGGTGAGGACAGGCCAATCGTTCACTAAGCTATCACAAACATCTTTCCTAAGTCTCAGCAGGTTTTTGGATCCAGCCTCTGTGAGGTACTGTACACAATGAAACTCTGCAAGCAGGCTTTCTCCTTCAAGCCAGCTGCTACCCTGCACATCGCTACATGTATTTCAGGTCCAGCAAAATCAGTATTTCAAAGAATATTTCAAGTCCTAAAGTCTTAATGCTGTGGCTCCAAGATACCTCAGGGATCAGCTTTGCCCACACACACACCATTGCAGGTTTGGATTACCAAGGAAGCCCTGCTTCAAGGCCCTGGTAAGCGTGGCATGTGTGAGATCAGGGCTTTTTCAATCATGGCACCAACTCTGGAGTTTGCTGTCTAGCCAAAACTCGTCACACCTAATTTCTTATGGATTTTAGTCAAATTGCCCAAGGCCTTTTTATTACAAAAGACTTGGGAGTGGGGGCTATGAACTGACCTTCTGGGTATTACATTATTCTGCTTTCTAAATGTTTATTGTTGATATTTAACTTTACTTGGTTTTACACAGATTTTTGCTGAACTGCCTTGAAGGTCCAATTCAGCTGTAACGGCAGAATATAAGTTTGAAATAAAAAATGAATAAGTCAGTTAGTGGGAGTTAAATGCATATAACTATGTGCAATGTTGCAATCAAAATAACTTAGTTTAACAGTATCTTTTAAAAAAAACCAATGACATAGAACAAGAAATTATATGTGCATGCAGGCAAAAATAAAACCTACCTGTCTTCTTTTTTCAGGAGGAAGAGATGGGTCCCCATCCTACAAAAAAGGGTAGTTTACATGTCATTGGGGAAAAAATACAGGGCTTTATAAAGTAATCCAGTTTGCATTAAAACATAATTTAGTGAAGCACTACAGTATTGTAACCAATGTATTAAGAGGTTTAGACTGTGAGCTTGTTCAAAGGTAGAAGCTGTTCCTATTTGTGCTTTCAATGACTGCATAATTAAGACATAATAAAAATGAACAGTAACAGCATCATAAACACAGAACTGAAAAGATTACAAGAAAATGTTTTAACAATGCTCACTGAATTACAAGAAAAGGATTTCATATCAACAAATATTAACAGAAAGTTATCAAGCTAATTACATACAATCAGCTCCAGGTATTTCTTTTTCAGTGACTGGTGCTTTTCTCGTAGTTGATTAGCCATAAGCTTGTACTGGTCCCTTTCCTGTTGACATGTGTCCAGCTCCTTGGAAAGGATTAGTAGTGCTTCCTTCTTACTTTCTAGCTTCCTCTTGCATACCAAATACTGCAAGAAAGTCAAGGCAAAATTCTTGAAATAAAGCAAAACAAACTGGGAAGATGCATTGTCTAAAAGTGCTACTTTGAGAGGTCATTCAAGCTGCTTCAAAGAAACTATGGGCTGTGTCAGGTTCTGGTTAAAGATTACAACATTCAGGATGTAATCCTGTACCCACTTACATGAAAATAAGCCCCAATAAACTCAATGGGACATTTCTAAGTAGACACACTTAGGAATGCACAGAAGCTGCAATTCTATGCATACTTATTGGGGAGTAAGCCTCACTGGACACAATGGGAATTAGTTTTCTGAACCCTAGTTCCCTCTTTCTATTGGTCAAGGCACAGGTCATGAAGAAATATTAATGCATTGAGCGCTATCCAAAAGTAGCAAATACTTCCTTATAAGAGCCCTTTAAAGGGGATGAAAAATCATACCAGGCTAATAAACATCAAAGAGGACAACTCCACCATGGATTAATTTTATTACTGGCAGCAGCAAAGTTGAATTTCTGCCATAAACCTTCTGGATTATGATACCTTGGCACTGCCCTCAATAAAGCAACATTATTGTCCTTTTATATACAGTGACATTTTAAGAATGGACAATTCCCTGATTAAAAAGGAATCTGGAATCTGAACTTACAAGATCTGAACGGGGTGGTTCATGACAGATGCTCTTGGAGGTCACTGATTCATAAGTCGCCATAAGTCGTAATCGACTTGAAGGCACATAACAACAACAATAAACTCTGGACAGGAAACAGCTATATACTAAAATGGTTATGACTCTGAGCTGTAAGTTCAAATGTCACCTCTACCACAGGCTCAGGAGACAGCCTTAGGCAAGTCATTATTCTCTCAGCCCCAACTTCCTATCTGCAACATGGGGAAGGGAAATTATATAGAGAATGTCCCATAGATACCACTTTCAGTTTCCTGGGTAGCTCTAACTATAATTAGTCATGAGGTCTGAACTGGCAAACTACAGTTAGTGCTTACCCTCCAAACCAAACTAGCAAACCCATTTCAAAACATGGTTTCCCATGGTTAAGGCTAATAGGAAACTGAAAGGCAAACACAAGAGCACAAGAGCACGTCTGTGCCTTATATCCGAAAAATGGTTGTTGGTTTTGGTTTGGGGTTTTTTAAACAGAATTGTCTAAATTTAGACCTTGTGTAATGGAGAAAAAAAGTGCCACCAAAGAGCACCACCTTGGCTCAAAACTTTCCATTTTGTCTAGAAGGGTTAGCTAGTAGCAGATGGCATGGTGGGGCTTCACTGCCCCCCCGACCTCCCTCTGACTGTGTCACTGTTGTGCACCTGGACAGATAGGAGGAAGGGGGCAAGGCGGCAGTGAGGTGGTACAAACGCACCAGGAGGAGCACCGCACTGGTGCTCTATATATTCTATTAGATTATTTAAGACATTTATATACCGCTTAATCATTTGCGTTTTCTAAGCAGTGTACATAAAAACAAGCCATACAGAAACTCAGGTATACAAATAAACTGGCATGGATCGTCTAAGAATCATTAATGTTTCATCTCTCACTGTTTCCCAATTCAATCAAGGCAACACTGTTGCAGTGCATTCGGTATGGAGCAAATGCTTTGCATTTATGTATTATCCGTGTACATGATACCTTTCAGAAATACATATGCAACGCAGGCAGGTCCCTGATTCTGAGGAGCTCATAATCTTATAGATAATACCAATTGAGCTGAATTCTCCACCTCAGCCTAAATCTTCCTCCCATAGAAACCTCTGCCCTCTGAAATCACCTGGTATAGTGGTGAATTTTGAGGTGCAGGAGCTCATCATATTAGTGTCCATAGCCACACCCCCTAGCAGAGCCCAGAAATTAGGCAGATATGTTGATCCATTATTATTAGAATCAGCATGATTGCAATCCTATGCATAGCTTCCTGGGAGTAAGTGCCGTTGCAATCAGTAGTGCTTGATTACTTCTGGCTGCATAGGTTGGGTGAATTAGAAATACAAACAATCTTGCAAAGAAATGTTAAACTACTAGCATGAAGTAGTAATCAATCAAATAAAAGTAAGTATCCAGCCTCTGCTTGATTATTTTCTTTATACACCAACTTCCTCTATGCTCGTCTCTCACTAACAAACGTGAAAACTTCATGGTCATCTCATTTGCTTGCCAGAGCAGAGACATCTGTCAATTACCATGGAGCACTGGCAGATGACATGGTTGCTCCTGCTCCAGAAAAAGTCCTGCAACTGTGGTCCCGTGGTCCCCCTCCACTACACCATTGAATACCTTGCTCTATGTGCCTCCCACCATCACAGATGAAGGAAATGGCTACACAAGCACGATTATACATTTCTCACACACAAACAAAAAATAACTCATCACTGTCTATAAAGAAAAGAGGCATGACAAGCATTTTAACAAAATTAGGAATCTGCAGGAAATTGCAAGGGAGAAAGAGGCAAAAGAATCATTTGCCACTTTATCGCTCCATTTCCCCAACACAATTTAGGGTCCCTTCATTTTTGTAACAATAATTCAGGAAGGACTGGGCACAAGATGAAAGCAATGGAATTGGGCTGTGATCCTCCTCCCCGTGATCACTTTAGAGGTGAAGCACCCCCAAAACTACTGTTGCGCTAGGGAATTCGGTTCAGAGGCATCATGTCACAGGGTGCATGCCTTCCAAAGGCTAATCAAACCCCCAACTGGTCACTAGAGAGGTTTGACTATGTTTAAGGGAAGCAAGTGGCTTCCCTTCACCTAGCAAAACGCCCTGTGCCAGCTGGATGAAGGCCAGCGTCTGTATGTTACCTTTACTGTTAGGAATAGTCCCCAGTGGCATGAGGGAAGGTACTTAAGCAACCTTTGCTCCAGTTTTGACTGGAGGTAGATTATTTTCTGTGTGGTAGGTCTCTACTAGAGAGACCCTCTCCTACCCTATCGACCCCCCATGTTTGTACCTTAAGTAAGCAAACACAGACAATGTACATTGCAGATAGGCATATAACAAATATTATTCTGGGGACCTTAATATTTCAGGAGTTTATGATTCTCTATGAACATGAAGATTGCTCCCACTTTACTCCTCTACTCTTCTGTGTATATTTTGGAGTCCCTGACCATGTGTGTGAGTCTGAGGGGGGGCTGCTTGGTCTGAATGGGTATGTGTGCTCATGTATATGTGTTTGGGGTACCTGGGGTATGTGTGTTTTGGGGTGGGGTGGTGAGTATGGAGGCAGAGGCCCCCCAGGAGACTCAAATTTCTTTTATCACTTTTTCCAAAACAAAATATTAACAGTGGCTCATCTACTCTTCTCTTTTTTCTAAATACCCCCAAAATATTTTTGATGGCTGTCTATTGACTTGTATCTACTACTAATTTACCATCATTACTTATGATTGTGACTATTATTGCGACAGGACCACAATCAGTAAAGACAAATATAATACATTATTGCTTTAACTACTTTACAAACTGTTGTCACTGCTTTAAACAAAATAGAATGAGAAAGGTGACATTACAGGGAGGTGAAACAGCTGTCCTCTGTGTCAAATGGTCGCTATTTATCCATAGCTATTTTTAGTGTCAAATCTGCTTTGATCTCATTAACTCCTGAACAGAAATGACCTCATCATCTGATAAAGCCAGGACATTTGTCAAGTTATTAGAAAGATACGCAATTATAAACTTCAAAAACTAGGATTACAGTGTCACTGATCAGCTTTGGCCCACCTTCCTGCAGGCTACTTGTCTTCTTTCACTTCCCGTAGACTTTCATCTTCCTTAGCTTTCTAGCCCATTATAGCTCACAGTACCTGCAACTTGGCACAAAGGACTGACAGAAGTCAACCTAGTTGTAAGGTTATGGAATATAGTTCCACTCCTCACTACAATTAACATATCCACTTCCTGCTACTAACTGACAGATTATTATTATTTTATGCTAATAGTAGGGAGGCTCTGTCCCCCACTCGCTTCACTCGCCAACCCCCACCCCCAAGCACACATACCCCAGACACCCCCGAACACACATACACCAGGCACTCTTAAACATACAGGCGTGGGCGCTTGTGTGCACACACACAGGAACGCAGAAACACACACTTGGAAATACACCCCCTAGGCACTCACAAATGCCCCCCAGGCACCCCACTCCGCTCACCACCCCCACCCCACAATTCGCCCCCGAGCCTCCAGGCATTGACACGCGCTAGCCACCATGGGCCTGCTAACACTCCTTGCCTGTTTGTGCTGCGTTGCTGCCCCCACTGCAGCTCTGCATAGCCTACATAGGCCATCTTCCCACCCAAGGCATTTATCTGCTTCCCACCCAGTCTGCCACCCCGCCACTTTCCCCCAGCCACTTGCCCTCTCCCCTAGTGCTTGCCTGCTTGCTTCACACCCACCCATTTGCCTTGCTCGCTTGCTCACCCCGCCCAACCCACAGCCACCCACTCACCTATCTCTCCCTTCACCCCAGCTGCCCCACTTGCTCAGTCACCTGCCCCCCCGCCAGCCATCCTTGCTTCCATCACGCCCTTGCTTCACTTGCCCCACATTGTGTCCCCATGTGACATGGCCTGATGGCTTAGGAAAATATTATATAGTTAGATAGAAACAAAAGGTCTGGATAATAATAATCCTAAGTAGTTAAAGAAATGCAATACTCTCCAAGTTTTAATGTCAAAATAGCTAAGGACTGTATCACACTTGATGATTCCCAGTTGAATCTGTGAGCTAAAAAGTTTGAATTTGTGTTGACAGGAGGGAATGATAGGGAGATACATGGGGGGGATTCAAAGTTGAAGCTATGTGTGTTGGAGGGGGTGAACTGGCTTGAGAGCATGCATGTCCTCCAGAACCAATCCCTCCCCTTTAAAGCACAAGGCAGGGAACTTTACTGATATTTGTGCTATAACAGAACTAGAGCTGAGACAGTCAGCCATCTCTAAAACAACCCTTTCCCCATCCCTACCCCATATACAATCTGCATCACACATTATATTTTTAAAATGCTCATCTAAAAATGTGACATTTGAATGTGACAAGCAATTATTTGAAAACATGTCTCATATGGGAATATTTATCAGAAAGACATTTGGTGGCAAACTCAAATTTGATGCAGTATAGTGTGTGAAATGATGCTCAGAAGATGCCTGCAATAAACATCTACTGTGTAAGCAGAGGGGGGTTGTAGCTTTTGCTATATTTAATCATTTGAACCATTGCCTCTAACCCTGCAGTCAGTTTAGTGCATATGAAACCTTGTGTGGCACTTTCGTAAGAAGCAGCTGCAGATCTAAGCTTTAAACAAGAACCATTTCCTCAAAGAGCTCATAAAATTCAATCATCCAGTACAAAACAAGTTTTGAACCTGGTTTCCAAAAGTTTGCTTTATCACAGTGACATCAAGTGCCAGGTCGTTGGACCAGCAGAATAAATAGACAGGAATAAAAGTAGTGGGAAGAAACTGACACCCTGATCTTGTGCATGTTTATTCAGAAGTAAATCCCAACAAGTATATTCCCAAGTAATCCTATGCAAACTCACTTGGGAGTATGCCCCATCAAACTCAGCAAGATTTACTTCTGAGTAAACACTGGTAAGCCTTTACATTTTCATCTAATGAATGATAACCCTATAGGCAAAGAAAGCCACTCAAAAGTGTGCCGTTCCTGTTTTTCATCTCAATTCCTACTCTCATTTTGTTTTGCTTTGTTCCCAGGTAATTTACACTTGAGTAAATTTCCACTTAGTAATATGATGCATATTTTTGCTTATGGAATTATATATTTTTCTTTTCTTTTTTAAACTAATATTAGGCTCATAAACATCTATGCTGGTTTTATATGTATATAGAAATGTATATAGTTTAGTACCACAAGTGATTACACGTTACAGATTACAGCAAAGCCTTTGATTGTGTAGATCATGAAAAACTATGGAATGCTTTAAAAGAAACGGGGGTGCCACAGATTCTGAACGTCCTGATGCACAACCTATACTCTGGACAAGAGGCTACTGTAAGGACAGAATATGGATTGGTTCCCCATCGGAAAGGGTGTGAGACAGGGGAGTATTTTATCACCCTATTTGTTTAATCTATATGCAGAACATATCATATGGAAAGCGGGATTGGACCAAGAGGAAGGAGGTGTGAAAATTGAAGGGAGAAATATCAATAATTTAAGATATGCAGACGATACCATACTACTAGCAGAAACCTGTAATGATTTGAAACAAATGCTGATGAAAGTTAAAGAGGAAAGCACAAAAGCAGGACTACAGCTGAACATCAAAAAGACTAAAGTAATGACAACAGAAGATTTATGTAACTTTAAAGTTGACAATGAGGACATTGAACTTGTCAAGGATTATCAATACCTCGGCACAGTCATTAACCAAAATGGAGACAATAGTCAAGAAATCAGAAGGTGGCTAGGACTGGGGAGGGCAGCTATGAGAGAACTAGAAAAGGTCCTCAAATGCAAAGACATATCACTGAACACTAAAGTCAGGATCATTCAGACCATGGTATTCCCAATCTCTATGTATGAATGTACAACGCATATGGAGGCCCGGAGAGTAATAACTAGAGCTAGGGCCTTCTCGGTGGTGGCCCCCGAGTTATGGAACGCCCTCCCTGACGAGATACGCCTGGCGCCTTCTTTGTTATCTTTTCGGCGCCAGGTAAAGACCTACCTCTTTGCCCAGGCATTTTAAATTCTACTTTAATTTGTCTTTGTCTTAATTTTGTTTATATATATTTTTATACTGTATTGTTTTCATGTTTATTTGTGTTTTAACCTGTTTTTATCTTTTGTACACCGCCCTGAGAGCTTGTTGCTATAGGGCGGTTTAAAAATGTAATAAAATAAATAAATAAATAAATAAATGTGAAAGTTGGACAGAGAAAAATGTGGATAAAAGAAAAATCAACTTATTTGAAATGTGGTGTTGGAGGAGAGCTTTGCACATACCATGGACTGCAAAAGAGACATATAATTGAGTGTTAGAACAAATTAAAGCAGAATTATCACTAGAAGCTAAAATGATGAAACTGAGGTTATCATACTGTGGACACATAATGAGAAGACATGATTCACTAGAAAAGACAATAATGCTGGGAAAAACAGAAGGGCGTAGAAAAAGAGGAAGGCCAAACAAGAGATGGATTGATTACATAAAGGAAGCCACAGACCTGAACTTACAAGATCTGAACAGGGTGGTTCATGAGCATGCTATTGGAGGTCTCTGATTCATAGGGTCACCATAAGTTGTAATCGACTTGAAGGCACATAACAAAAGCCACATGTGGGGATGAGCAAAATATTGTAGAGTTTGAGGGGGCTGGGAGGCAAAAGGAAGTAGAAAACTCAATTTCCTCTCCCCCATCATGTGCTCCCAACAATTTGTCCTGTTTATTTTCCAGCCTTTGTCCTCAACTTGCATAACCACAAGTGTATAACCTCAAAAAGGTATCAATACCACATTTCGCTTGGATTCAAAATTAGAACCCTTTAGAATTAAAGAGCCTTTTACACAAAAGATGACAAAGATTATAAGGCCTATTTAAAAACACACACCAAAAAACTGTTGGGCAAGTTATTGTTGCTGATGTTTTACTTACAGAGATATATATATATATATTTTTTTACACAAGAGAATGTTCAAATATGTAGCTTCCCACCAACAGTCATGCCCTCTTGGTCTACACATGCAGATAGCCGACTTTTCCACCTCATATTCTGGTATGTATAGACCAGTCCTCACTAAGCTGTCCCAGAGTGACAAGCTGTTTTATGAAGCTTTGGCTGACACAGGATACTAGCCATCAATGCTTTGAGCGGGATGGGGTGAAGACTCTTGCAAATGGTTTTCATCTTGGTCCCATAAGATCACCATATCTGATCATATACATAGGAAGTATGAGAATGCTCGTACTCCATACATTATTATAACCAGTCAGTTTCATAATTGCCAACAATTGTCTGTACCAGGATTCTGTGTAAATTCTTAGAAACATTTTCTCAAAGTAGAACAAGGCATAAGGGATGCACTAGCAGTGCAGGGAGAAAGGCAGGGATTGGGAGAAAGTACACTGCCTGACATTTGTTGAGGACCCTAAAATACGAATAGCTGGAAAGTGAAGAGAAGAATGGGAGGCAATGTCCACTTTACAAAAGTGCTGCTGACCCAAAGACTGCTTAGAGAGCTGACTTACTTTCTGGACAGAATTCTGATAATGCTGGGGTCTGGCTGTGTTAGTAAATTGTCAGTATAAGTTGTGGATGTAATCATTGTAGGATTCAAAGTGTTCCATGTGTGGGAGTATAGGTGGAGGAGAATTGAAACCTAGGGTGGCAGCCATTTTGAGATATTGTGGTAAAAATTAGTGTTTACCAAAGTTGATTTGTTCAACACCTTCGACTCTTCTGGCATGTTTTATAACATTTACAGCAGCAAATATTATGGAAGAATTACCAAAAAAAATCTTCTGTTGTACATCTAAAAGTCATGGGGAAGGCAAAATTTAGCAGGAAAGGTATCATTTATTTTTCCCTCTAACAAGGAAATGATAGGCTCATATTCAACTGCTAAGACTTCTTCTATCTTGCAACTGTTAAAAACACCCAGGAGCCTAGACAAGAAGAGAAAAATAAGTTGGTAACTGAATGAACTAATATGTAAAATTTAAAAACAGAAAATGGGGAGAAAGCAGGAACAGGACCACAGAGACTAGAGAGGGAGAATTTAACCTATTACCCCCTTCCACTGTAGTCTCTATGAAAATCATCCCCCTGAATCTGCCGTTTCCATCAGAAGGGAAGCCTACACAGGGCAAATATGTTATGCAAATAGCATAAACTGCCAACTTACTTTAAAAAAACCCTACACATTAATTGCATTCATGGAATTAATATCAAGTCTAGTTTGACCCAGAGTTGCCAGGTCTTTTGACAGCAAGACTCGAAAAGGTGAGTGTGATGTTCCTGTATTAATGTATATATGGTAAGTGCTGTTTGTATAGAAGATACATGGTAAGTGGAATGAAAGAGGAGGGGGGGAGTAAATGAGCAGTAGAATGCTGGATGATTGGCTGAGTGTTTGGATGGCTGAGAGTATAAATGGAAGGATGACAGTTGAATCTGTGTGGACGTGAGTGGGTTGTTTGAGAGGTGTTTGGTGGATGTGAGTGGGTTGTTTTGGTGGAGTTTGGAGGTGGGTGTGAGTTGGTGTATGTCAGGAGAGTGTGGAGAAAGAGGGAGGTGGAGTTCGGATTAGTAATAAGTCAAATATCACAGTAATAGATGAAACCATAAGCTTGTAGATCATTATCAAAGTTATCTTGTTATTAATGTTATTTAATAAATACTATTTTGGTTTACCGAAGGCCTGATCCTTGGATGGGGTTTCACAGACCAGAAGGGAGGGTAAGGTAATAACCAAGGCTGAAGGGAAACAGTAACAAATGGTGGCAGCGGTGAAGAGGAGAAGATAACATTATAAGTATCCAGAGCAACCCTGAGTTATGAGTTATCTGCATTGATACAAGGGGGTTGGGAACAGCATAGGCACGCAGTCACGAATGTAACCGGATAGAGAGACTCAGGCAAGGTCTCTGGGAACATTGGTTGTAGAACGTGACTGGTGGTGCTGCCTAGCAGGGGGATCTATTGAGATCTGTGCTAGAGCGGAGAGAGAAACCATAAAAAAGGCCAGTCTGGACTGGTGGAGTCCCTGGTGGTGCCTAGTGAAAGGCAGTAGCCACGAGCAGGTAGGAACCTGACAGGGAGAGCCAGGGAAGGGCGTCACAGTGAGGCCTAGTGGCCACTAAGGGGACATCACCCGACAACTAACAGGTGGCGCATGATAGCATCAGCCTCGATCATGATGGAGGTCCACCCCCCACCTACACATATTCAGTTGAATATTTTTAATGAGTCTATGTGCATATTCGTAGACTTCATTTAGACTTTCAACTGAATGCATGCAGGTAGCTCTCCTATTCACTCATTGGGTTTGTGTTGTGTGAATAGGACTCTAGAAACCCGAGATCAAACCCCAAGTTCTGGTAACCATAAAAGAAGTCAGGAATTCCTGTCTCCCAAGATACCAACTAAGTAAAAAGAGCAAAAATAGTAAAAGTGTCGTGTTTGAGACAAATAATAACAAGACACAAACATACAGCCCAAAAACGTGGCATGAAGTTAACAGGTGTCAGCCCCTCTACCAAGTAAGGTGCCTGTCTATAGATACAATTACCTCCTGAAGGGCAATTATGTCTGTGGCGACAAAACCAACGAAGTTTCGTCTTATAGCCTCCGAAAATATGAACAGAAGTTTTAATCTTATGGCAAAAGCTTTGGTGAGCCAGAACATTTGACCAGATGGACAAACCTGCAATCCTATGCTTGGGAGCAAGTCTCAGTGTATTCACCGATGACGTACTTCAAAGTAAACATGTAACACATAAGAAAAGAAGGGAAACACCCCTATCGCTGCAAGCTAGACTGCAGATCACCCACAGCGGGCGGGTTGCTCCCGGAAACGCCAGCATCCCCTGCAAGGACGGGGGGAAGGACCCGGATGCAGGTTGCTCAAACATTGGCTTGGAGAAAGCCATTGCACCAGTGCCTCTTGACAGGCGACATAGCTGTTAGGCGGCGGCATCCTTCCCCTCCTTCGCCGTTTCTCATGTGGGCACACAGGACGGGGAAGCAGCGGAAGAGGATCTGCCGCGTCCTGTTTTTGGAGGGGGGGGGATGGCGGGAAAAGGCAGCTCCGCCTTTCAGTTCGGGGCCTTTCCTCTCACCTCGCTCACCAGTCCCTGCCAGTCGCTCTCCGTGCGGTTGGAATTCATGGCGGTGGCTGCCCTGCGTGGCTTCAACTCCCGGCAAGCAGCCAGGTCTTTCCGTACCGCCGCTGCTCCTCCTCCTCCGGCTGCTTTGCGCGACGTGGGCTTCGGAGAACAGCAGCTTGCCGCCGAGCTAACGTAGAGGCGGGGCCCATGTTGGAGCCTCGCCCGTCACCTGTTGCCGCTGCTGTTCTTCCGAGGCCTGCGGCCCGCTGAGCGTGTGTGCCAATGGCACCTGCACATCCTTCTGAATGAGCGTTGTCGCCAGGCTGCAACTTGGTCCCTAGAACGCACCCACCTTTTGTACTTTACCACTGATCATTATACCACCTTCTTCAAAAAAAACTATAAGTAATTCCATCAATAAAGCTTGCGAGCCAGCTGCTCTCTCATATCCTCCAAATTTAGAGCATCAGTGCTCTCTAAAGAATATAAATAATGACTCTCGCGAGTCAGAAGATCTTCAATTGATTGAAGTTTTCCCTGACCTACCCTTAGATGAGCAAACTAAAATAATTAATAGGCTGGACCGTTTGAAGGCTGACTTACACTACCAGCTAAAGCTGCCCGTTTCTTCTTTTCCTTGTCCCACTTTAAACTCTGGCTCTAACTGTAATTTAGAGCTGATTGATGTTGTAGTCCCAACCTCCCCTTCTTGGACGGAAAGGCGGTACCTGGCCTCAAATGAGATAGAATCAATTTCACACCCCATCCAGTCTTCTTGCTCTCCCCTATGGATAACGAAATTACCTATTTTTAATGTTAGTGTGATACGTCCAGAACTTGACCAAATTTATTTTTTAAATGATTCTAAATACTGACATTTTATTACCCATGACGATTGTACTTTAGTACAGTCAGGTCAAAGTGATTCTTTAGCTCCTTCAGTTCCATCATTCTCCAACATTGTATATTGGAACATTGCTGGTTGGAATAATAAGGCTGCAGATCCAGAGTTTCTGTCCTTCCTTCGACAGTTTGACATCTTATGTCTCCAAGAGGCATGGTTAATGGAAGAACACAGGTTGTATGTGGATGGATTTAAATGCTGGACTAAGCCTGCAAAACGCTCGGCCCTGAAAGGTCATGGTAGTGGAGGATTGGCATTTCTAATATCTACTGAGATGAATGTTTTAGTCTCAGAGGTTTCATGCCCATCCCCTAGTACTTGCCAAGCTTTAATTATAACTCCTAATCCGCCACTCTACCCTCTTATATGTATTAATGTTTACTTCCCTCCCTTCGGACCAAGACTAAGGGCCCAATCCTGGCAGGAGTTTGATGAATTTATTGATTTAATCCAGCAAAAGTACCCCATGTACAGCTTAATTATAGGGGGAGATTTTAATGCCGGGATGGGTTCTAGCTTCCCACGATCACTTGATTCTTCGGATTTTTTTACAGGGGATCTAACATTACTCCCGCGTATTTCACGAGATAAATTGATAAATAAAAACGGACATGCCTTATATAGGAGCTTGATTAGTGCACATCTTTTATGTCTAAATGGTTCTAGTTTTGATTTGTCAAATGGGTTTTATACTTTTATTACCAAAAGAGGAGCTAGTGTGGTGGATTGTATTTTGGTTTCCCCACAAATAATAGATTTTGTAAAAGGGTTCTCTATAGGTAATAGACCTGAAAGCGATCACTTACCATTGATTTTGAAATTGTCCAATTTAATTACACAGCCCATCCAATTTAGGATATTACCGGAATTAGATGTATGTCAGGGGCCGAGACGCCGAAGATGGTCTACTTTATTATTGGAAGAGGCTAAAATATTTCTAACGTCCCCTATGATGATGGAGTTGCGCCACAAAGCCTCCCTTCCGACAATTGATATTCGAGTGATATTTGAACAGATTACTACTCAGCTCCAACCGTTAGTCACCATATTTAATCCCCTCTTATCTAGTTTTAGATCAGGCTCCATGCCATGGTATGATAAATTTTGCCAGGCTAAAAAGAAGCAAATTTGCTTCCAAACGTGTTTTACTAGACTTCACTTTTCGGAAACAGCTATTGCCAAACTTTTAAAACTCAAAAAAGAATATAATAATCTTCTGAAACTAAAAAAATCTTCATATATTACTTTGCTCTGGCAACGCCTTGGTTTGGTAGCTCTCCAAGGGAAGCAGGGGGAGTTTTGGAGTCTGATCCATTGTAATATATTTGATAGACCGCCTTTTTCAATTCCCCTGATATTACCGGAATTGTGGATTACTCATTTTCAAACCATCTTCGGGGATTTATCATCACTCCGACATAGCCCGCCTATTCTCCCCCCAGATACTCCATCCTGGCCGCAGGTTTCTGGCGTGGAAATTGAAAATTTAATTAAGTCATTGAGCCTGGAAAGCCCCTGGCCAAGACATGATACCACCAGATCTATATCAAGCGTTTTTCTCCTGGTGGTGCCCTATCTTGGCAGTTTTATTTACAAAAATTAATGAAACGGGCTGCATTCCCCAAGGATGGAGAACAAGCATAATGATCCCTATATTTAAAAAAGGTGACCCTGCTAATCTGACTAACTATAGACCCATTAGTCTTTTAGATGTAGCCGCAAACATGGGAAAGGTGGCAGTATTAATAAAAGTTTAAAAACCTGCTTTTGGCTTTCAGCCCCATCATGAGTCTAAAGGTAGGCAACAAAACTTATCAAAAACAAATCTCAAACATAAAAAAGAAAAGGAGAGGGGAGGCATCAAAGTCGCAGTAGCAATATAACAACCTATTCCGAGAAACTCTGACCTAGGGCTTATCCAAACGGAGCAGGATAATTCACAGTTTCCATATTCGGTTTGTCATCTGATAGTCCTCACTTTACCTTTTAGTTCGCTCTTTCCCAATTAAAAAAAATGCTTTTTTGCACCCGCACACCCGCAGCGGTAAGACCCCTACATTCTTTTCGCTTTTTCCAAGCTCCGTCTCTTAAACCTCCCCCTATCAACCAATTGGTCAGCAAAAAAATTAGGTATGCTCCTCTCCCCCTTTGCAACGAAGCACAATATGGCTGTAAAGGAGTTCTGGCCTGGGAAGGAAAGGCTGCTGGTCAGTTTCAGCCTGCCTTCCCATGAAGAATGAAATTGAGAAAGCTTTCTGGAGCAGGCTTGAAACTGACCAGAAGCCCTTTTTTTGTTTGCATTTGCCATATTACACTTAAACAATGTATGCTTTTGTGCCGTTATTGATATTTAAGGAGATACACACGCTGGCAATGCACTTATTTCTCCAAAAAAGTGTCCCACCCCTCCTTCTCCCTTTCCTTCCCACCCAGAATGAAATTGACAAAGCTTTCCCAGCAGGCTTGAAACCTACCAGAAGCCCTTTTCTTGTTTGCATTTGCGATATTACACTTAAACGAATGTATGCTTTTCTGATTTGAAGCAAAAACCCCAGCAAGTAGAATGAAATTGACAAAGCTTTCAGAGGCAGGCTGAAACCGACCACTCCCCCTTTCTCCTTGCTGTGCATTGCAGATCTCACCCAGAGCGGCTGCCCAGTTTGCAGGCTGGCAAAAAATAAAATGTATCTGCGCAGTAGTTGCAGACCCCCCCCAACACCCCACCATTGCAATGATTGGTTCAATTTTCCCAGGCTTATTCTCGCACATGCGCAAAAGTGCAGATATGTGATTGGCGGGAATGAGGAGAAGGGGCAAGGGGAAACGCCCAAGAACCGCCCATCAGCTGTAAAGTCCACGGTATTGCATCCTGAAGGCACAGTGGATGATTCCCGATTTTAAACAGCAAATCGCATTTTTGCCGGTATTGCAAGGAGCGGATTTAACCCGCGAAAATGCGTAACAGCACGAGACGTCATTTGGACGACCGAAAAATAATAAACACATAGTGGGCGTGTCACACATTTTGCAGTCGTCTGGATGAGCCCTCTAATGTGTGATTAAATAATACTGTTTTCACGTGGTGCCTAACAGTGACGGAATGGGAGTCAACCGGGATCTCTTAAGAGAAGGAGTTCCACAATATGGGCACCACTACTGAGACACCCCGATCCTGTGCAGCCACCCACTGTACCTGAGATGGTCAGACCTAAGGCAGGGCCTTCTGTAACAAAGTATGTGGGTAGGTTCATTTGACAGAAAAATAATGCAATTGGTGGTCCCACTTTTTTCAGTGGCGGTAGCTTTTCATGATCTGTCAACTGGCTAGCAAATTGAAATTCTGGTAGGTTGGCAAGCCTACCTGCCTCCAGAAGATAGTAACCTACACTACCAAGGGTGAAATGCCAACTACGAAACAGTGTCTAGTAAGAACAGAAGAGTCTGCAGGATGAGACTGAAGACCCATCTAGTCTAGCATCCTGTTTCCCATGGTCAACCAGATGCCCATGGGAAACCCACAAACAGGCATGGGAGCAATAGCCTTTTGTTGTTGCTTCCCAGCAACTGGTATTCAGAAGCATGCTGATCTTGATCCTGAAGGTAGGAAATAGTCATCATGACCAGTAGGAAAGAGAGAACTTTTAGAATTTTAGTTTCAATTGGATTTTTTCAAAGAAAGAGGCAAAATGTTTTCTTCCATCTTCTTTAAAAAAAAAATCTTGATGAGAAGTTTTATCCCAAGTTAATTAACCTTTGACACACATGTGTAAATGTCAATATATGTTGCTTATGGAAATATTTTCAGGTCCCAAACAGGAAACGTAATCAAAAACACGTGTATATCATACCTAAGGTTTCATTCCATATTTATTGTTACTGTGTCGACATCTTAAAAAATCCTTCATAAAATCGCTAAGGCATAGCACAATATTGATCTAAAAGTATTAAAATCAGTATTAGTACTGGCACAGATACAAAGATCCAGAAAATACACGTCACACAACAAAAATTAGGAAGATTGATCATACTGCACAGAATTAACAGTCAATGCAAAACCTTAAGTCAAATCTATATAATCATTGTCTTTGATAGTGTTGCTTCTTCTTTTAAAAAAACCCAACATCCTTGCTGGTTTGTAGAAGCATACTATCTTGGCCAATTAATGTAAATGAAACATCAGTGTTTAATCTGTTGTAATAGAGAGGTTATCTCTTTAACAATCAAACTTTTGTAAAGTTTGAGGGGAAAAGTCTGATGGCATCTGAATTAAGGAATCACCAGTTACCAAATTAGGCTTCTGCTCTCCTATACACTATTGACTTCTTTAACTGTTCTCAAATGCATTTATAAGAACATTTTTGAATGATTCTCTGGAACATTAGAATGTAATTTCAGTCTAAACACTAAATTTGCCCTAGCATCTTTTCCCTGCAATTTTTAATAAAGAAATTATTCATTTTTCACATGAAGGTAAGAAGTTGTTCTTCCTCTGTTCCTTCAGGGACACCTCGTTATCAAAGGTGTTTCCCATATTAATTATCTGAAAATATATCCTAGAAGTTTCCCTGGTCCACAAGTTTGGACAAAAGTGTGTAGCATCATCAAAGAAATCACAAACTTCCAACCCCTTTTTTCCCCTGGCACACTGGCAGGATTGTATTTTTCTTCAATTATCTCTATTTATGATCGCTTCCAATTATTTTTGTTCTCTGAGGCTTTAACTTCCTCAGCAGTTCCCTTCAGCTGGAGATAGGTGGCTCATTTTAATCCTGTTATCTACTGCACAGAAATTTAGTGAACTTTGAGTATTAACAGTTTATATATAACACACAAAGATACCTAAGAAATGAAGTAGGATTCTTGAGTGAGAAAAGAAAAAGTTAACATTTACACACTGCTTGATTGTAATACAACTTCTGAGTGGGTTACAAATAAAATTAAAAGTTATCAATAAAAGACAGGTAAAATAGGTATTTAAATTTTCTCTTAAAACAATTTGCTCATAAAAGTTGCTCATCACTCTAGAAAAAATTGCTCATTTGTAGAGTGAAAATTACTGTCGTAAGCCTAGATTTCTTCCCATAGTTCAAAAACAGATTTTTTAGATCTTGCCCCCCAGTTTATATAACCTTTGATTTGCTCTTCATCCCAATAAACATTCAGTAAAACCAGGTAGAGTTTAGATAAGTTTTTTTAATCACTTGAGTGATACATGCTTTCATAAAAGCACATATACTTTCACAAAAGAGGGTTAGACAAATTCATGGCTACTTTCAATTGCTACTAGCCACAATGGCTAGGTTGGAAGCAGTAAGGGCACAATCCAACTTGCATTTATACTGGGCTGAGGGGAGTTGGATATGGCAGGCATCTGGTTGAGTATGCTGGATCCTGCCTCAGTTGGGCTATGCCTGCATAAGTCCCTCAGCTGAGCTGAGTCCTGGCCGACTCAACCAGAAGTCTGCCAGAGGAGCCCAGTCCATGGAAGTGGAAGCCCTGCAAAAGGGCATTCTGCGGGTATGTTGGAGGAGGGGCTTATGGGGGAGGACTTGTGTGATATCCAAGTCCTGTTTGGCTCCCTCAGGTAGCTCTCCATCGTGGCAGGGGTGGTAGAGGAAACATGTATTTTGTTTTCTTCCACAGTGCCCTGCTGGAACAGCCAGCGTCCTCCCATTCACGAGGCCTCCAAGCAGCAGATGGATGTTACAGCATTTTCCACCAGCTCTAGCTCTGCCAGCTTCGCTCCCACCAGCCTCCAGCAAGTTGGGTTGCTCTGTTAGTCTCTGAGTACCAGTTGCTGGGAATCACCAGTGGGGAGAATGCTGTTGCATTCAAATCCTGCCTTCAGGCTTCCATTGCCATCTGCTTGGCCACCGTGGGAACAGGATGCTAGGCTAGATGGGCCTTTGGCTTGATCTAGCAGGGCTCTTCTTCTTTGTTCTTCTCTAGTAATAGAACCAGAGGGGAAAGAGTCATTAAGGCTTGCTTCCTCTTGCCCTGCTTAGGCTATGCTACAAAAACATCAGGTGAGGTAGTAAAATTATTCCTGCTCTGTACTATTACATACTGCAGGTGACACTTAAGGAGGTTGCGTGCTGTATACTCCCTGTGGGAGCAAGCAGGTAGTGATTGCCAAGGAACCTCATGGATGGCTTGTCCATGGCTACTGTCACTGCTAGGAATGACATCAGACAGATGAGTGGCTACAGATGAAGACATTACCCGATGAAAGTGCCATGTCCTCAGAAGTGAGCGAGGCAGTGAGGCCTCCCCAGCCACAGGAGACAGAAAAGGCAGCAGACTGGGGATGGACAGCAGTGGAGAAGGAGCATGCCTGGGCCCTGGAAAAGTTGATCACCAGTGTGTGCTCAGGGAGAAAGCACTTGGGGCTCTAGATTTGCTAGAAAACAAGGTGTTACTTAGGCCTAGGACAAAGGTTGGAGGACATGAACTCATGTTTATATATTTTCTACATTTTTTATTAACAGTTTTAGCCCATCCTTTATCACATGATCCCAGAGTGGGTTATGATTTTGTTTTAAACATAATTCTAACAGTAAAGAGCAGGTAAAACATAACTCAACAATAAAGAATCGATCATAAAATTCTCACAATACCCATACCTCCTCATTACAGTAGCAGTCTCATACTAACATCCTGCAAGCGTGAGCAAGCAGATAGGTCTTTACCAAAAGCCTTGGCTCCAGTCATCCTAGTGGGGAGAGCATTCCATCATTGGGGCACCACCAAGGAGAAGGTGTTATCCCCGGTCACTACACAACGTACCACCTCCAATGGTGGGCCACATCCCGGGATTGAAGAGTTTGGGCAGGCACTGAAAATGGTTCATAATATATATAGATCCATTCAGAATAGTATCACATTCCTAATAACATTCCATAGCAATTAAGTTCATTACAAATAATGAATAAAGACCAACAAAATAGAATAATATTATTAAGAACAAACAATTCTCCACCTGGGTATGAAAACAAACAACCCATCTGCAATGCCTACTAGAAAAGGGGGAGGGAAAGAGAGAGGGAACCATGACCACCACCATGAGCTCCATGGGAGATGGTGAAGTACAAATGTGAATTATCATCATCTGGTTCCTTTGGGTTCCCAGGAATGGAGGCTTTTGGTATACATTTGCCCCACCTCAGACTCTCTCTCTCTCTCTCTCTCTCTCTCTCTCTCTCTCTCTCTCTCTGTAACCCAATACACATAAAAACTAGCATGTTAGTGGAAGGCTGAGTGGGAGAGAGTCCCTGAAGGCAGTGGCAGCTCAGTGACTCCCTTGTCAGCTTCTTACCATCACTAAGTATACCTTCAGACAGAAGAAGAGGGAATTCTGAGAAGAGCTGCTTCGTTTGGAGGGCTGAGAAAAGTTGGTCTTCCTGAAAATGGTCTCGTCCATACAGCTCTGAAAGGCGCTGGAGCCCTGTCCTCCATTACATCTCATCATCCTAAATGTGTGTGAGGCTGCAATAGACCATTATAGTTTTATTTCAGAACCAAAACTAGTGTCCACTGCCTTAAGACTACTCTCATTACTTGGAATTCAGAAGGCATCCTTCCTCTTGGTTCTTGCCCTTCTCGTATAGTCTGAAAAAAGTCTTCCTGTCTCTGGATGCTAAACAAAGAGGGTCTGCTGGGAACAGTTGTTCCACTGAGGAATTTCATGTTTATAGCATCTCCATTTACCAATGCATGGTTGAAAAGAAGTTCCTTATGTAATGCTGGGTTCAGCAGTTTGTTATGTGCCTCCAAGTTGACTACGACTTATGGAGACCCTATGAATCAGCGACCTCCAAGAGCATCTGTCGTGAACCACCCTGTTCAGATCTTGTAAGTTCAGGTCTGTGGCTTCCTTTATGGAATCAATCCATCTCTTGTTTGGCCTTCCTCTTTTTCTACTCCCTTCTCTTTTCCCCAGCATTATTATCTTTTCTAATGAATCAGGTCTTCTCATTATGTGTGCAAAGTATGATAACCTCAGTTTCATCATTTTAGCTTCCAGTGATAGTTCTGGTTTAATTTGTTCTAACACCCAATTATTTGTCTTTTTCGCAGTCCATGGTATGTGCAAAGCTCTCTTCCAACACCACATTTCAAATAAGTTGATTTTTCTCTTATCCGCTTTTTTCATTGTCCAACTTTCACATCCATACATAGAGATCAGAAATACTATGGTCTGAATGATCCTGACTTTAGTGTTGAGAGATACATCTTTGCATTTGAGGACCTTTTCTAGTTCTCTCACAGCTGCCCTCCCCAGTCCTAGCCTTCTTCTGATTTCTTGACTATTGTCTCCAGTTTGGTTAATGACTGTGCCGAGGTATTGATAATCCTTGACAAGTTCAATGTCCTCATTGTCAACTGTAAAGTTGCATAAATCTTCTGCTGTCATTACTTTAGTCTTTTTGATGTTAAGCTGTAGTCCTGCTTTTGTGCTTTCTTGAACTTTCGTCAGCATTTGTTTCAAATCATTACAGGCTTCTGCTAGTAGTATGGTATCGTCTGCATATCTTCTTTCTCCCTCCAGTTTTCACACCTCCTTCATCTTGGTCCAATCCTGCTTTCCGTATCATATGTTCTGCAGTGGCATCACTAGGGGGGTGCGGGGGGTGCAGACCGCACCAGGTGACACCATCAGAGGGGGGTGACTCTCAGCTTTAATTTTTTTAAAAATTAAGTTTCTAGGTGGTCCGGTTCTCGAGATATACATAAAAATGTCAGCCACCCCCCAGTGGCGTCACTAGGGGGGTGCGGACCACACCAGGTGACACCATCAGAGGGGGGTGATTCTCAGCTTTAATTTAAAAAAAAAAAAGTTTCTAGGTGGTCCAGTTCTCGAGATATACATAAAAACGTCAGCCCCCCGCTAAATCTTTTTTTAAACTACTGTATAGCACTTCATAGCTTTAATCCCGCTCATTCAGGATTGCAGCCAATCAGTGAAGTGTTTGTTTGACCTGTGGCAGTGTCTAGTAAACCTCATTGCAAGGCCAGAAAATGGTGGTTTCCCCCCCCCCGTTTATCTAAAAATCTCATAAATTGGGTAAGTATATATATTTCAGTTTTTTCCCCTCTTGTGTGTAGGAGTCAGATCCTGGTCAGTGTTTTCAAAACCTTCCCAATACTTGCTTTTGTGGGGGTAAAAGCATTGCTAATGCCATATCTCCAGAGTAAATCCCATTGAATTCAATAGGATTTACTTTTGAGTAGACATGGTTATGAATGTGCTGAAAATCAATGGGACTTTGGAATGAATGTAAAAAAGAATTGTGTTTGTGTTGTCTTTCTGTCCCCCCCTCCTCCAGTCCTATTTTAAAGCAAGTAGGCAGGTCTTACTTAGGTATTACAGTTTTTATTCTGTAGGAAACGAATACTGATTTTTTTAAAACTAATACTGATTTTTCTGCAATGACCAACTGGTTTGACAATAAACTATTATATGGGCTGTATGTATTTATACATCTGCAGTGTGTGTGTGTAGTCTTTCCAACAACCCTGTGAGGTAGGGTTGGAAACCAAGGCAGCTCACAAGAAATAAAGCCATTTAAAATCCAATAACCATAAAGCAAGAATAAACAGTTGGAAAACAGTCTAAAGAGGCATGATTCTGAATTTTGGGTTGGGTGAATGAAGTTTATTTCTTTATTATTTGATTTATATCCCGCCCTTCCTCCCAGTAGGAGCCCAGGGCAGCAAACAAAAGCACTAAAAGCACTTTAAAACATCATAAAAACAGACTTTAAAATATATTAAAACATCTTTTAAATATTTTTTAAAAGCTTTAAAAAACTTTTTTTTAAAAAAAGAAAAGGCTTAAAAACATATTAAAAAGCAATTCCAACACAGACTCAGACTTGGATAAGGTCTGAAGTTAAAAGAACAAGTTGAAAGAACAAGTTCCTTATCACTTGAGGCTGTAGTTCTCTGCACACTTCCCAGTTTGAGTAAGCCCCGTTGAATACATTGGGACTTGCTTCTGAGTAAACAAACATCGGATTGCACTATAAATATATTTAAAGATTGTGTAATTCATAAACATATCTGATAGTCATGTTTATATAAATATTTCTTCATACTGTGTCCCATAAGTATTTGATTTCACACTATGGTTGTAGATGATTTTTTCCTCTACATTTTAAGTGTGTCCTTCTTCCTGGGGGTGGTCATGGTTCTCTGTTGTTTTCATCCTGAGGGGAGGATAGGCTGAGAGATGGTGAGTAGCACATTTAAGGTCTCTTCACCTCCCCCCCTTTTTTAATTTGTATTTATTTTATATTTCTCCAATATCTTCCCCTGGCTGTTTTTATGTATTTTAAATATTTTTAGATTAAATAAAAAGGAAATCATAATTGTGAACCTCCCTAAAAGCAATTTACCTATCCTTATGTTTGGGCAAAGTGATGGTGTGAAGGCATGCTGGTAGAACAAGAGACCATGTTTGAGGCATGTGATAAGGTGTTTGAGGACTTTGTCACACATTACTTTTTGAGACCTGTAGATTCATGTTGGAAAGAACACATGCACGTATTGAATGGCGGCTTGGGTGCTGTTTTTTCAGTCTACGCTGCATGCGTAGCGAAGGTGATACATCATCTGGCAGCTAGCTTCATAACGTGAGAATGAAAAACATTTGGATCACCATTCACTTGTTTACTTTTCTCACTATTGAGACCACTTCATATATTACTTTTTCATACACAGAAATTTAATCTTTGTATAGGAAAAAGTATTTTGTAAAATGTGAAGGACAGTGGTTGCCCAGTCGGTATAACCACTGTACAAGATCTACTCAGCCACTGTAATTGCCTTTTTGTTTTGAGTGCCCTTTTGTCTGGGTCTTGGTTCAGGTGTGTATCCAACTTTGATGTGCGTATGGAAGGGGTGTGCAAGTAGTGCCCCCCTAAGTGTGGAGGCTTGGACAAACATTGTGTTATGGAAAACCAAAGTCTGTGTGAAAGTACATATTTGGGAATGCCATCAGTGTAATCCTAAACACACTTAATAAATAATGTGGAACTTACACGTCACAAAATATATTACGGTCATGTCCATAAGCACCAGGAGGGTAGTCTCCCAGGGGATCTTAGTCCCTCTGCTTTTTTGGGAGCAGGGTCCCTATGTCTCCAAGCATCCTACAGTCAGCATGAAAAGGGAGTGTGTTAGTCACTGAGAAGAGTCTTCTAATAGGCTTCCTTGTCTTTTCTGCAGATTGGAGCCAATCAGAGTGAAAGGAGGTGAGTCAGCCACTGAGAAGACTCTTCTCAGTTGCTAACGCTCTCCACTTTCATGCTGATTGGCTCTTAGAGATGTTTGTTGTTGTGAGAGAATGCATTAACAAAGATCTCATTCTTAATCCAGGAGCAAAAAAGGGTGTACGTGGCTGTAACTATCATGAAGGGATCCTGCAGCTCTGAATTTTCTACTAAACAACTGATAAATACCTATGTAACTTTGTATCTGGAGACTTATTATTAAGAATCACTTTCCATAATTGTAAGGAGGTATGTCCACACGCATGCATCCCAGGCACCTAAATGAGGGGAGAGAGCAGCATAGGGACATAAGCAGGTGTCTTATTCCAGGGGTTCCCAAACCTTTCTTCTACATAGACCACTTGAAAATTGCTGAGGGTCTGAAAGTATCTGAAAATTTATTATGGGCATATGCAAGATAATTAACTCCCATTAGTGATAACAGCAAGAATCTGAGCTGTGCGTATGATATTGTAATTTAAAGGTGTAATTTTAATTTTGCTAGTTGTTTATGTTACTACTATTGCCATTACATTCAGTGATATACGGGAATTACGATTAACGAGTAACATTAGTACAAAAAACATTACTAAGGATTCTGTATGGTCTGACACGGGAGGAGGTCCATGGGGGTGACACCATGAGTTACCGCACCAGGTCACACAAACCCTAGTGACGCCACTGGTGTTCTGCGTATAGATTAAATAAATAGGGTGATAAGATAGACCCCTGTCTCACACCCTTTCCGATGGGGAACCAATTGGTTTCTGCATATTCTGTCCTTACAGTAGCCTCTTGTCAACAGTATAGGTTGCGTATAAGGACAATCAGATGCTGTGGCACTCCTATTTGTTTTAAAGCATTCCATAGGTTTTCATGATCACAGTCAAAGGCTTTGCTGTACTCTATAAAGCACAGGGTGATTTTCTTCTGAAATTCCTTGGTGCATTCCATTATCCGATGTATGTTTGCAATATGATCTCTGGTGCCTCTTCCCTTTCTAAATCCAGCTTGGACATCTGGCATTTCTCGCTCCATATATGGTAAGAGCCTTTGTTGTAGAATCTTGAGCATTACTTTACTTACATGGGATATTAAGGCAATAGTTCAATAATTACTGCATTCCCTGGGATCCTCTTTCTTTGGAATTGGGATGTATATGGAACACTTCCAGCCTGTGGGCCATTGTTTAGTTTTCCATATCTCTTTACAATTTTTTCTCAAAATTTGGACAGATTCAGTCTCAGTATCTTGTAGCAACTCTATTGGTATGCCATCTATTCCTGGTGATTTGTTTCTTCCAAGTATTTTAAGAGCAGCTTTCACCTCACATTCTAAAATTTCTGGTTCTTCATCATATGGTTCCTCCGTGAATGAATCTGTTATCCTGGCATCTCTTTTATAGAGTTCTTCAGTGTATTGCTTCCATCTTCCTTTTATTTCATCTCAGTCACTCAGTGTGTTCCCCTGTTGATTATTCAACATCCCTACTCTTGGTTTAAATTTCCCTTTCATTTCTCTAATCTTTTGGAACAGGGCTCTTGTTCTTCCCTTTTTGTTGTCCTCTTCTATTTCTATACAGTAACTATTGTAATAGTTCTCTTTGTCCCTACGTACTAGTCGCTGTATTGTTGCATTTAGGGTTCTGACTGTGTTTCTGTCTCCTTTTGCTTTTGCTTTCCTTTTCTCTTTAACCATTTTAAGAGTTTCTTCAGTCATCCATTGAGGTCTTTCTCTCTTTTTAACTAGAGGTATTGTCTTTTTGCATTCTTCCCTGATAATGTCTCTGACTTCATTCCATAGTTCTTCTGGTTCTCTGTCAACTAAGTTTAAAGCCTCAAACCTGTTCCTTATTTGATCTTTATATGCTTCTGGGATGTTATTTAAATTGTACTTTGGCATTATGATTGCTTTGTTGTTCTTTAGCTTTACTCTCAATTAAGAGAAAGTTCATAACACTGCTTTGACATAAAAGTTTCATTTCTAATAATGGGTCTCAGCTGGAATGAATTGATGGGTACCCACTAAAATCAATGGAGCTGAGCATTCACAGGAGCCATCTTAAGAGCTCGAAAGCATCTCAGGAACTGTGGCAATGCTGGAGGCAGCACCCTTTGTAGTGTTCCCAGCGACCATTTCCAGCATTCTTAAAATTGCCTTTTTAAAGAACTTAAGAATTGCTTTGCTGGGCTAGAACAAAAGTTCATCTAGTCCAGCATCCTGTTTCCAACAGCACACAGCTGGAGGTTTCTGGGGCTGCACAATTTAAATCTATAGACTTTTTTCAGCTACATAGGTCCACAAAGAGATTTAAAGGTCTCATAAATGCACAAAACAATGAAAGCAAAATGCATATACAGTAATATCTCATAGGATGCATCACAGCATAAGAATGTCTTCACAGTTCTCCTAATAATCATAATGAATGTGGGCCTGATTAATTTCCCCCGGAAGGGAATTATACAAGTGGCACCACACGAAAAACCTCAATAGAGGCTACTCTTAATTTCATTGGTACCCAAGGTAGCATCTCTCCAGAGACTCATGGCGATGTGTGTATGAGAGCAGCTGGATCTGTGACACTGAGGATCTCTAGCCTCAAAAGGAAGGAGCTGAGCTGCTGCGTTTCTGAGCCTATCAAATGAACATGCCTGAATCACAGCAGCCTATTTCCGTGCCTTTGCTCCTGTGACATTAAAAACAAAAAGAGTTAAAAACAACTGATCAAAGGAATGATGAACAAATGTAGAACATGTCTGAAGCAGAGCCAAGATTATAATTTGGATCTATTCTATTCCTATTTCCAGTCCACTTTTGGTACTGAAACTTCCTTGGTCACCCTGGTGGATGACCTGTGCTAGAAAAGAATGCGGGGAGTGTTACCCGACTGATTCGCTGGACCTTTCGGAGGCTTTTGAACACCCTCAGTCATGGTATATTTCTAGACTTGCTGAGTAGATAGATATAGAAGGAACTGTTTTGCAGTTGTTCTACTCATTGCTTGGTGGTTCTCAGAAGGTGATGCTGAGAGGTTGCTGTTCCACTCCATCGTGCCACAAATTCTACTGAGAAGTAAGCCCTACTGGGTTTGATGGGATTACTCACAAATAAATATACAGAAGTGGGGGTTTTTAAGTACAAGAAGAGATTGATACAGCTATGTTCTAGAAGGAAGTGAAAGTAATTCTCTTCTGACTTTAGGGTGCTACAAACACACAGCCCCAGCAGTAGTCTACAAAGTTGTTCTCAGTTGTGGGGAGGGGAGGGGGGAATATTTTCCTGAAGCCATACAACTGGGGAAAAGTAACAACAAAACCAAATTTATTTTTATCAAATAAAATTCTGTGAGTTCCAATTGTTCTGAAATTCCATAGAAAAAGGGAGAAAATACTTTTAAAAAACAAAACAAAAAAGGAGAAAATAAACAGGAAAGAAGGAATTCTGATGGGATGGGAAAATGGGGCAGCTTAATGTCAGGACTGCAGGTTGCCTACCTGGAATCAACATGAAACTGTTGGCTGAGATCATAAGAGCCCTGCTGTATCAGACCAAAGGCCCATCTAGTTCAGCATTCTGTTCTCACAGTAGCCAACCAGATGTCAATGGGAAGCCCACAAGCGGGACCTAAGTGCAACAATGCTGTCCCCACATGTGATTCCCAACAAGTAGCATTCAGATGCACATTGCCTGCAAGAGTGGAGGTAGAACATAGTCATTGTTGCTAGTGGCCATTAATAGCCTTGTCCTTCACAAATTTGTCTAGTCCTCTTTTAAAGCCATCCAAGTTGGTGGCCATTTCTATATATTTTGGGACCAAATTGCATAGTTTAGCTGTTTGTCGTGAAGAAGTCCTTTCTTTGGTCTATCCTGAATATTCCCAATAATCAACGTTGTTCGATGTCCCCAAGTTCTAGTATTACAGCAGAGGAAGGAAAACATCTCCATATTCACTTAATGATTAAAAAGACAGGCCCCCCAACCATTCTGGGCTTGGACATATTTGAAAATCTAAAAAACTGTCATGGACACCTCAGAGTCCCCTATTTACAAAAGAAAAACTGGTGTTGCTTAGAACCCCCTCCCAAAACAGGCAAAACTCCTATACCCTCCAAAAATAAAACAGACACAAAAAGCAGGCAGCACTCCCCAGAAACAGGCAATCCCTTTTATTATTAATACTAACAATAAATCAGGAGGGCCAGGGAGCCTTGGCAGATGCCAATGCTGTGTCTGAGGGTGCCAAAGGGCACCACTTTGGGGACCCCAGGATTGAGAAAATTAAAGGCTTGGCAGGACAGCCTTAGAAAAATCATGCGTTTTAGCTTCATATAGCTTTCACATAAACAAATTCTGTGTGGATTCTTTTCCCCCAGAGGCATCAGGTTTCTCTTGTCAAGATTATTGCTTTGTTCCTCAGCTGTTCCTCCTATATCATTTTCTTCCAGATTGTCTTATTTCATCAATGTAGCCAGAAAGAATATAATTGGAGATTAGAAAAAGGATTCTGTTCCATTCAAGGTACAATCAGACACAAATTGAATACATAGTGAGGGTAGAAAGTACCCTGCATTAAGGTACTAATGTATGCCACAGGGAGAAAAAAGTGGTACACCATGTTTTGTACAAAGTTTCTTAGTAAATTAGGGATTTATATTACATTGTGTTCTACCACAATTTACTGAAGATAAATTTAAAGGATGCCCCTGTCCGCAAAGGCTAATTCATTTTTCAAGTGAATAAGTGATGGAAGCCATTTGATCACTTCTGAGATGCTGATTTGGCAATATTAGATGTTTAAAAGGAAGGATAACTTCTTATAGGCAATGAACATTGCCCTGATCCAGAGCTTGGAAAAGTTACTTTTTTGAACTACAACTCCCATCAGCCCAATCCAGTGGCCATGCTGGCTGGGGCTGATGGGAGTTGTAGTTTAAAAAAGTAACTTTTCCAAGCTCTGCCCTGATCCAATAAAGTGGACAGCCATTCATCGTGGAGGCACGTTTTCACAGGAGGCTCACTTCTGTTGCATATACAAGGGCCTGCTATAGGGGTACAGAGTCTTCACATGCAGCATCTGGGGGTACCTGTAACATTCTGCCCACAATCTAAATCCCAGGTAATGATCAGCATGCCCACTGATACATGGCTGGCTTAATAGAGTTATTTCCCACACCTCAACAGAAGGGAGGTGTGGGAAGTAGCCATGTCATCCACCAATCCCATCTGGTTGCTGCTTCCAGCTATTAATACTCAGGAGCTGTATCCATCAGTATTCCCATCATCTGCACAATCAACTGGAATGAATGGGCGTTCTGCTGAAGCACTACTATGGATTGTCCACATCGATTTAAAATAATTGTTAACAAATACTACTTGTATCTGTGAATTTAGAATCATAATCCATGTCTCAGATTTTTCATACATATGTTTACATATGTTTAAAATATTACTGCTGGAAAATACTGTTGAGCACCTCCCCAATTTCTGAGCGGTGAGATTTCAGGGGTCACTGTGCTCGTCCTAGGTTTGGTTTCTTTGGAAAGAAGGTCAGCAGAGGCTGTGGTGTCTTTATGAAATATGGTTTGTTTATTTACACACATTCCAACCTGAGCTTAGGATGGAGGGGTTCAAGGTATCAGCAGTCCAATATCCAGCTTTTCCATCAGTGTTATAGGAGGCATCCTAAAGCCATCCTTCAGAGAGCCAGCCTCTCTGCCTGCCTCCAGTTCCCAGCCATTCTCTAGACACTCTAAACACACTCAAAAACACAAACCTCTGCTAGCCGCCAGGAGGGAGGGAGGCTCTCCTGAAGAGTTTCAATGACAAAAGGATCTTCCTGGCCCATTCACCAGTTGCTGGGCACCTAATAGGTCCATTAACAACCTGGCCACTCTATTAGCTTAACAAAAGAAACTCCACCAGACCCAGACCCTCACCCTGAGGCACAGGATTCCAAATCAGAGGCTGGAAGGGGACTCACAGGGATCATCCATTCCAACCCCAAAACTCACAACACTACCATTGTTGAACCACATAAAAATGTAAATGTACTGCCTTCAAGTCGATTCCGACTTATGGCGACCCTATGAATAGAGTTTTCATGAGGCTGAGAGGCAGTGACTGGCCCAAGGTCACCCAGTGAGCTTCATGGCTATGTGGGGATTCGAACCCAGGTCTCCCAGGTTGTAGTCCAACACCTTAACCACTACACCACACATACACTGTATTTTATTTGTTTATTAGATTTATAGAATACTTTTCAAACAAAAAGTTTCACAAAGCAGTTCACAACATATACACCAACAAAATAAAACATACTACAATTTTAAAACCTGATAAAAGCAAGGATTTCATTACAATTCAACAGTAAGAAGTACTACTAAAACCAGTACTACTAAAACAGTCTCCATCAAGACACTACCATAGCAAAAACTGAACATATCCACAGACTGCTAAAAGCCACTGTAAAAAGGTAGGTCTTTAAAATCCCCTTTAAAGATGTTGAGTGATTGAGCCTGCCTCACTTCACACAGAATCAAGTTCCATAACTCTGGGTTAAAGAGATGGATTGATTCCATCAAGGAAGCCACAGACCTGAACATACAAGTTCTGGACAGGGTGATTCATGACAGATGCTCCTGGAGGTCACTGATTCATAGGGTCGCCATAAGTCGTAATCGACATGAAGGCACATAACAACAACAAACCATGGGTTCATCATCAAGAAGGCCCTGTTCCTTCTGTCCATCACCTCTAATTGTCTTTATGGGTGGGCAAGTAAGCAGAACTTCTGAAGCTGATCTTAAGGCACAGCGAGACTCATAATAGGTATTGGTGGTCCTTCAAGTAACCCAGTCCTAAACCATTCAGAGGGAAGCAAAAAGCACAATGGTTTTGCACAAAGGACTCTCTACACCAGTGCAAACCCTCAAGACAGATATTCATCAATGCTAAATCTACATGCACAGCAAGGTAGTATTGCACCCTAGGAGGATTGTGCTATTTATTTATTTATTTAAAAAGTTTATATCCCGCTTCAGTTCCAAAGAATTCTAAGTGGCAAAAACAATGACATAATATAAACAAATTATACAATATAACAATATATAAAAACAATTATCTCTCACATTATACTTCAAAAGCTAACCGAAATAAAAAGGTCTTAACTTGACGACGAAAACTAATCAAAGATGGGGAAAAACGAATTTCCTGCGGAAGAGAGTTCCAAAGAGTTGGAGCTACCACCGAAAAAGATTTATTCCTAATGCCAGTCCGATGAATTTGAGAAAAGGAAGGAATATTAAGGCCAGGGTCTGATGAAGATCTTAGGGGACGAGCAGGTTCATAAAATGAGATACGATTTGATAGGTAACTAGGGCCTGAACCAGATAACGCTCTAAATGTTAACATCAAAATTTTAAACTGAATTCGATAAGAAATTGGGAGCCAGTGTAGTTGTTTTAGGAGTGGGGTAGTGTGGGCTCGCCAACTCGCTCCTGTTAGCATCCTGGCAGCTGCTCTTTGGACTAGTTTCAGTTGATGAAGTGTTTTAAGAGGAAGTCCTGTGTAAAGTGAATTACAATAATCTAACTTAGACGTAACCAAGGCATGAGTGACCATGGTTAGGTCAGAGAGCTCCAGAAAGGGGCGCAGTTGGTGAACGAGTTTTAGGCGGGCCAAAGCGCTTCTGGAAGTTGCTAAAACATGGGCCTCCAAGGTCAAGGCTGAATCTAGAAGGACACCCAGACTACGAACCTGGGTCTTTAAAGGGAGTAAAGTTCCGTCAAATGACGGTACATTCCCTATTTCCAACTTGGTTCGGTCCCCAACCACCATCACCTCTGTTTTATCTGGGTTCAATTTCAGTTTGTTCTGCGTCATCCAGGTTTTAACTGCTGTTAGACATTTATTTAAGGGGAGGATAGCATCTCTCATATCCGGAGGGAAGGAAAAATAAAGCTGGGTGTCATCAGCATATTGGTGAAATCGAATTCCAAAACTCCGGATGATCTCACCTAGCGGCTTCATATAAATATTAAATAGCATCGGTGAAAGCACCGAGCCTTGTGGTACTCCACATGATAACGGCCAGGGATCAGAACTAAAATCCCCAAACAGTACTCTCTGAGATCTGCCCTCCAAGAAATAGCAGAGCCACTGAAAAACAGTGCCCCGTAAGCCCATCTCAGAGAGGCGGCCCAAGAGAATGTCATGGTCAATTGTGTCAAACGCTGCTGAAAGATCCAGAAGGACCAACAGAGACATCCTTCCCCTGTCCAACTCCTTCCGGAGATCATCCACTAAGGCCACCAATACGGTCTCAGTACCATGGCCCGGCCTAAAACCAGACTGGAATGAGTCATAGTAATCTGTTAGCTCCAAGAAACTCTGGAGCTGAGAGGCCACAACTCTCTCAATAATTTTACTTAAGAAAGGCAGATTGGACACAGGACGAAAATTGTTTAAACAGGAAGGGTTCAAGGAAGACTTTTTTAGTAGGGGAATAATAATTGCTTCCTTTAGACTTCCTGGGAGATGGCCTTGCTGGAGGGAGGCATTAATCACCTCGCAGATCTGATTTGCAAGTCCCATCCTGGACTGTTTTATAATCCAGGAGGGACAAGGATCTAATGAACACGTGGTAGGTCTCATCCCTTCCAGAAGATTATCTATATCAGCAGGATGGACAAGCTGAAAAGAGTCTAAAGTAAGAGAACAATCAGTCACAATAGTGGGGGGCATAGTATCAGATATAATGTTGTTAGAGTCAAGATTAGAACGAATCTGGGCAATTTTTGTACTAAAAAATGTGGCTAGTTCTTGGCAACGGGAAGCAGAATGATCAAAGTTTGGCTTATGTTGGTCTTGGTTAAGCAGACTCTTAACCACTCTGAAGAGTTCTTTTGGATGGTTGTCGGCAGACAAAACAGCAGCCGAGAAAAAGGCTCTTTGTGCCGTAAGTCTAGATGTCAGATGTCAGAAAATTCCTAGCCTGACGTTGGTCAAAAAGGCTCCGTGTCTTCAGCCAACAACGCTCTAAGCCCCTATAAATCCGTTTCATATCTGCCAACTCTTTAGAAAACCATGGAGCAACTTTAGAACGAGAATGAGTAAGTGGACGTAGAGGGGCAATAGTATCTATAGTCCTGGACATTGTGTTATTCCAAGCGTCAACTAAATCGACAATAAAGTTACTAGTTCGGGGAACAGAAAATTTTTCAGTAGTAGATAAGAAAACGGTTGAATTTAATAGTCTTTTTGGGCTGATCATTTTTAAAGGATTCTTTCCTTTCACAGGAATATGTAATGGTGGTATTTTGAATTTAATCAAATAGTGGTCTGTCCAAAGTAATGGACGAATAGATAGGTCACTAATTGCCGAGTTCTCTTTATCAGAGCCAATATAGAAAACAAGATCAAGAGTATGACCTGCTCTATGTGTGGGTCCGTTAATTAATTGAGATAATCCCAAAGTGGTCATAGTCGTTACAAAATCACGGGCCGCGCCATATAAAGAGGAATTAACATGAATGTTAAAGTCTCCCAATACTAACAGTTTAGGGGACACCAGCATTAGTTCCAATATCAAATTAGACAGCTCCTGCAAGGCGGTTATAGGGCAACATGGAGAACGGTAAATCAATAAAATTACCAAGCCATTCTGACCACCAGACTTTAAGCTAAGGGCTTCAAATCCAAGCAGGGATGGTAGCGGTATTCTAGTCAGAGATATGGTCTCTCTATATATTATTGCTACTCCACCTCCAGGATCCCCAAGTCTGGGTTGATGTAAAGCCAAGAAGCCAGGCGGGCAAAGGTTAATCAGGTTTACTCCGCCAGCTTCATTTAACCAGGTGATGGCACATCTGTGATGCTATGATGGCACATCTGTGAATCCCCTACTGCAATAGGGGGTGGGTAACTGTATACAATTTAAAGTTGTTGGGTCACAGTTGGGTCATCCTATTACCACACTATCCCTGATTCACACTATCCCTGATTAACAACAGAGCCAGCATCTCTCAGTAGATCATTTGCCTTTTAACTAATTGAATTTAAATAATTTTTCATACTACCAAAATATGCAAAACTAAGGGCTGTGTCCCTGCTTGCTCTACTCACCAACTCTCCACCCCCTATATTAACCCCCTAGAGCTTCCCCTTCCCAACCCCTGCAACTACGAGGCTCCATTTTCACCTTCCTAACCCCATTTCTGAAGCCACTTCTATTCTGCAGCCCTGCTTTGCAACCCTGTATTCACCTTCAGGTCCATGTCCATGCCTCCTCCTCCTTCTATGCAACTCTACCTTGCAAACACACCACCTTCTGCATCTTCCTCCCCCCCATCACAACTACTAAGTACCCTTCTCACCTACAACCCAATTTTGAAGCCACCATCCCCTCCTGTTCTGCAGTCCCTTTCTTATCCCAGCTTTCATCTCACCCCCATTCCCATGCCTCTTACTTCCTCATTTGTTTGCAACCTCATCTGCACCCCCATTTTCACCTTTGCCTCCTTTTTCTCCCTTCCTCGTCTTCCCTTTTCTCAACTGCCCCTTGCACACACACCACCCCCATTTCCATGCCTCCTCACCTCTCTCCTATTCTACAGCCTCCTTTGCACACACGCACACACCTGTGATGGCATATGTTCTTGATGATTTTATTAACTTTTAACTCTTATGAAATGGTGGAAACATTTTTGGCCAACAGATCTCTTTTGTTGAGGTTTGGCATTCAGGTTCAAAGACATTTTATGAATTTAACAGATCCTCGTCCTTTATGTGCAAACCGACACCGACCTGGTTTAACAACCCAATTCCATCCTTCAACTACGGAAAAGTTATCTCCAAACAACTACTCACCTTCGATAGCCTCCCAGTTTAATATCACAAGTAGTGACATGGTTGTCTTGGATAGTTATAGTGATCCTGCTAGCCCGTTAGTACTGAACACTCATGTTCAACCACCATTAGAAACACCTATGCGTTTAGACCTTGGAGACATATTATCTATATCCTCGTATGATGGAACAGAGGAATTATTGTCTAACTTCACCAGCTTTTCTGACAATGCCCAGCAAGATATTATTAATAACTTGCAAAAATTGCTTTCTAATCTACAGGATAAGAGGTATAGGTCGGTTCGATCCTACACTGACCTTGGATCGGAGTCGCCATATAATACCCACATACCAGAGATACCAAGGAATGCTTTAGTGGATAATGTTCACCATAGTTTACACAATGTAGTTCTAGTCCATCAAGAGGATTCTGGATCTCACTGATGTCATAAGATTCAGTCAATTAGCTCACCTTCTCCCTCAGAAATGATGTTAGGGATTACCAATGAGGATGCTCTATTGACCCCAAGGGTCCTTGCTGATGGGGAAGTGATGTCAACTTTACTCGGGAGAGGGAGATATGACACAAATAAAATCTCTTATCACCTCAACAGGAATTATCGCCACCGTTGTTTATCGATCCCTACACGACTACCTCGGGCAAATAGACGGGTGTACTTGAACGACAATTCCCCTGGTCTGTCAGTTTTGCTTCTTAACGCCAGGTCGGTTAATGGTAAAACTGCGACCATCCATGATCTTATCGTGGATGAGCATGCCGACCTGGCGTGTATTACAGAAACCTGGTTGGACGAATTAGGTGGGGTGACTCTCACTGGTTTGCCCTCCAGGTTTCTGTGTGCAACATCAAGCCAGACCAGGGGGTCGGGGTGGGGGAGTCGCAATAGTCTATCATGATTCTAACCCCATGACCAGAGGCCCTATACTGCAATTGCCTGAGGTCGAGTGTCTTTACCTTAAACTTGGGGGTCGAGAGAGAATCGGGATTTTACTGGTCTATCGCCCTCCCCGTTGTCTGGGGGCCTCCTTATCCGAACTTACGAAGCTGATTGCTGAGTTGCTGTTGGAGTCCCCCAGACTTTTAGTTCTCGGTGACTTCAACGTCCACGCAGAATCTGTACTTCGTGGAGATGCCCGTGATTTTATGGCTGCTAGGACAACCTTGGGGATGATCCAATTAATATCGGGTCCCACCCATTCAACTGGTCATACCCTTGACCTTGTCTTTTATGCGGGAAGGGATGATAATGACCATGGAGTGTTGGATCCTTCAATAGTGCCGTTGTCTTGGACTGACCATTACCTGGTCAAATTTAGATTAATTGCGACTCGTAATCGCCCCAGGGAGAAGGGGCCTATTAGAATGGTCCGCCCCAGGAGATTAATGGATCCGATTGGTTTCCTGAACGCTCTTGGGGAGCTTCCTGTCGTTCAAGTAAACAACCCTATCGATGCCCTGGTTGACCTTTGGAACAGCTCGATGAGCAGGGCATTAGATACAATCGTTCCTGAGCGGCCCCTCAGGCGCAACAGAGCAAAATCGGTTCCTTGGTTTTCTGATGAACTGATGGTGATGAAGCGTACTCGTAGGGGCCTAGAGCATCGTTGGCGGAAAACTCGGAGTGAATCTGACCGACTTTGTGTTAAAGCATTTACCAAAATTTACTCAGATGCACGACGAGCTACACAAAAGGCCTTCTTTTCCATGTCTATTTCTACGGCCGTTAATCAACCAGCGGAACTTTTCCGAGTGGTTAAGGGCCTGCTCAGTCCTGATCATCTGGATACGAGTATGGACGCATCTCCATCTCGTTGTCAAGAATTTGCTTCTTACTTTGCGAACAAGGTCGATCAGATCCGTTCTGACTTAGAGGCCAATTTTGATGCAGTCTCTAAGGATGTACCTCAGGCTTCTCTCTGTCCTATTAAGATGGATTCCTTTCAACTTGTTCAATATGCAGATATAGAGAAATTACTAGGAGAGATGAGACCTACCACTTGCCCACTTGACCCTTGTCCATTGTGGCTTGTAAAACAAGCGAGAGGGACTTTGGCTACTTGGGTCTGCGGAATAGTTAATGCCTCCTTGCAACAGGGCTTCTTCCCAAGTTGCCTTAAAGAGGCATGTGTAAGACCTTTATTGAAAAAACCCTCCCTAGACCCTTTATGTTCGAACAATTATCGGCCAGTCTCCAATCTGCCATTTCTGGGTAAAATAGTGGAGCGTGTAGTGGCTACTCAACTCCAATGGTTTCTAATCGAAACGGACTACCTTGATCCATTCCAATCTGGTTTCAGGCCTGGCCACGGGACTGAAACGGCTTTGGTCGCCTTGGTTGATGACCTTTGGAGAGAACTAGACAGGGGGAGTGTGTCCCTGTTGGTTCTCTTGGATCTTTCTGCGGCCTTTGATACCATCGACCATGGTATTCTTCTGGACCGTCTATCCAGGTTAGGACTGGAGGGTACTGTTTTGTGCTGGCTTCGCTCCTTCCTGAAGGACCGGTTCCAGAGAGTAAGACTAGGAGATTCCTGTTCACCCCCTTGGCCTTTGACCTGTGGGTTCCACAGGGTTCTGTCCTATCTCCACTGTTATTTAATATCTATGTAAAGCCGCTGGGTGATGTCATACGGGGATATGGAGTTGGTTATCACCAATATGCTGATGACACTCAGCTTTATTTCTCCTTCCCGCCTGATGCCAAGGAAGCCGTCCTTCCCATGAACCAATGTCTGTCTGCAGTGATGGATTGGATGAAGGCAAACAAGTTGAAATTAAATCCAGATAAGACAGAAATGCTCTATGTCAATCATGGGACTAATCTGGCAACGGGGAATTTGCCTATGTTGGATGGGGTTACACTCCCCCTGAAGACCCAGGTTCGCAGCTTGGGGGTGCTCCTGGACTCTGCCTTGAATCTGGAAGCCCAGGTCTCGGTGGTCTCCAGAAGCGCCTTCGCCCAGCTAAGGCTGGTTCGCCAGCTGCGTCCGTTTCTGGAGATGCCTGAATTGACTAAGGTGGCACACGCCCTGGTTACATCCCGGATGGACTACTGCAACGCACTCTACGTTGGGCTGCCCTTGAAGACTGTTCGGAAGCTAAAATTGGTTCAACGTGCTACAGCTAGGTTGCTGACCGGGGCTAGTTTTCGTGTTCACACGACTCCCCTGTTACAGCAACTTCATTGGTTGCCGATTTGCTTCCGGACCCAATTCAAGGTACTGGTGATGTCCTTTAAAGCCCTTCACGGCTTGGGCCCTGTCTATCTGTCCGATCGATTGTCTGTTTACGAACCCCCCCGTCCCTTGAGATCCGCTAATGATTTTCTTCTTACAATTCCACCAGTTTCACTAGTTCGTCTTTCAGGGACTAGAGATAGAGCATTCTCAGCTGTTGCTCCTAGACTCTGGAACTCGTTACCTGTGGACATACGTTCTGCCTCTTCACTTTTGTCATTTCGCCGCCTGGTTAAAACGTTTTTATTCCAGATTGCATTTAATTTAAATGAATAATTAGAGTTTTTAAGTATTGGATTGGGCTTACTGTGACCTCTAAATATAGAGATTGTAATTTTATTGCTGTATTTGTGCTTTTATCTACATGGTTTATTATGTTGTTCATCGCTCTGAGTTTCTGTGAAAATAGAGCGGCTTATAAATATTTTTAATAAATAAATAAATAAATAATATGTTGCTGTATCTTCAAGACAAATAGAATCTTAAGCACAAGCCTGTTCGGATAGAGAAGGTTGATGGATGTTGTATATATAGTGTTTGCTTGTTAATAAAATATCTGTTCTAAATTACTACATCGAATCTGGGACTTCATGTTGAAGACAACACATGGAACTAGGAATGAAATACATTGTGTGAAGGTACTATGGATTATTTCAGGGCTCTGCATCCTTTATCTCTCCCACATGAGGCAGCTGAGGAATGGAAGAGGGAGATGTTTGAGTACAGCACGGAAGGAGGGCCACTAAAAGGGGGAAAGTGGCTGTTTTAAATAATGGCAGAATTTGAGTGAAGCAGGGATTGAGAGACACCGAGATAAAACATTTTTAAACATTTAAAGAGAGCTGTAACTCATTTGTTGATTTAATATGCCAACTGAAGCTTGCAGCTCTAAAATGTCCCTTCCTACCCCTATTATTCAGATAAGTTGATACGCAACTCTACTTCTCCTTTTCATCTTCTTCAGGTGAGGCTGTTGATGTACTAAACCGCTGCCTGGCCGCGATAATGGACTGGATGAGAGCTAACAAACTGAGACTCAATCCTGACAAGACTGAGATGCTGTTGGTGGAGGGGCTCTCTGCCCAGATGGTTGATGTCCGACCTGCCCTAGACGGGGTTACACTCCCCCTAAAGGAGCAGGTCCGTAGTTTGGGGGTCTTATTAGATCCGCTCCTGTCACTGGAGGCTCAGGTAGCCTCGGTGGCACGGAATGCGTTCTACCAGCTTCGGCTGGTAGCCCAACTACGACCCTACCTGGACAGGGAGAACCTCGCCACAGTTATCCATGCTCTGGTAACCTCTAGATTGGATTACTGTAATGCAGTCTACGTAGGGCTACCTTTGAAGACGGTTCAGAAACTTCAGCTGGTGCAGAATGCTGCGGCCAGAGTTCTTACTGGGACAAATAAATTTGACCATATAACACCTATTCTGGCCCAACTGCACTGGCTACCAATATGTTTCTGGGCCAGATTCAAAGTGTTGGTTCTTACCTATAAAGCCCTTAACGGCATCGGACCGCAATACCTGGCGGAACGCCTCTCCCGCTATGTATCTACCCGCTCACTGCGCTTGACGTCGAAGGCCCTTCTCCGGGTTCCAATGCATAGCGAGGCCTGGAGAGCAATAACTAGAACTAGGGCCTTCTCAGTAGTGGCCCCCGAATTATGGAACGACCTCCCTGATGAGATACGCCTGGCGCCTTCTTTGTTATCTTTTCGGCGCCAGGTAAAGACCTACCTCTTTGCCCAGGCTTTTTAAATTTAAATTTTAAATTTCAAATTTTAATTTTAATTTTTTTTGTTGCAATCTTGTTTTCACATATGTTTTATAGTGCATTTTATTTATACTCACTTGTATTTTAACCTGTTTTTATTGTAGTACACCGCCCTGAGAGCTTATTGCTAAAGGGCGGTATAAAAGCACAATTAATAAATAAATAATAAATAAATAAATAAATAAATAAGTTCTATTAGACCTGACAGAGTGGCAGTGGAGCCAAACAGATGGTTGCCATTTTGTGCAGCATCTATATATATCTACTTTGGCCTTATTCCAGTCTGCATCTGTGTTGGAATTACTTTTTAAGATTTTGTTAAAGCTTTTTTTTTTAATGATCTTTTTTAAAGATGTTTTGTTTTAATATGTTTTTAAATATGTTTTGTTTTAATATATTTTAAAATCTGTTTTTATGATGTTTTAGAGTGTTTTTAGTCTTTTTGTTTACTGCCCTGGCCTCCTACTGGGTGGAAGGGTGGGATATAAATTTAATAAATAAATAAAATACATAAATTCTCTCACCTCTAAACAGAATTTGAGATACTGGATAGATTCTGACCCCAAAAAAGAGTTCTGCTTGAAACATGTAGATTATCTGCTCTTCTTCCTCCTCCTCCTCCTCCTCCTCTGTTCTTTATGCAGGCTACTGCACTCTCAGTTTCCCTTGCATTATGAGGTGCTGCTATTGGCCTACCTTACAGAGCTGTTGCAAGAACTATTGCATTCTTGGGTGTGAATAAAGTGCCTAGAACATCTGACGTGATATATTAATTAATATTGTTAAAATTAAAGCCACATTTTTTATCATGGTGATGAATACTATTTATAGAAAAGTGTATTGTTCTCTGCACCTATGTTCTAATTCTGACCCACACTTATGATGCATTTATTTCTATTTGGTATTTAATCAGGTGCACAGATGGTGCTAAAGAGCAGGTAGAAGTGGTTAATAACCTGTGAAGTTTAGGCAATTTCCTTCTGCCTATTGAGGAAGTTAGTATGTTGAGTACATGGGATTCCTTTATGACAAATGTGTATTGCCACAATAGTTTTCAATCACTCATCCTGTAAAAATGCTTGGTTCAACTGATCTGAAGCTCTGTCTGTTTCCACCTTCCCAGCACAACAGATGAATCATGCGATGCTCAGTATTTTTATTCATGCATATCCTACCTTTCTGCGCCATGAATTGTTACATCTTACTGACACCATCTGCTTCTTGTGTCGAAACCCATTTGTATTCTGTTTCAGATGTTGTTTCTTATCCTTTTCTGCCTGACCTTGTAAATCCATCTCATGGTGCAGTCATTTTAACAAATGCTTTACTGAAATCTGGATGAATTATATTGATGGTTTCATCTTTATCCAGTCAATAATGCGTAGAAATGACCCTAATACATTTATCACTCGTGATCTTCATTTAACTGGTCTACGCTGACTGACTCCTTACTAAATCATAACCTTAACTGAATTGCAAGCTTCTCCTTTATAAATGTTTCCATTATCTTTTCCACTATTAACGTCAAGATGCAGAAATCTGGGTTGCTGGATCTTCTCTGGGTATCTTTCTGACAACCATAAGAGTCACTTGACAATCAACTGTGCACTATATAAATGACAAACCCATTAAAGAAAATTTTTGAAGCCCTGAAAAGCATAGTAGTTGTATAAATGTCCAATGTAATGCATTAGATGATGGCTGATTGCTTTATTGCTGTCATGCACAGTCATTCACAATGTGGCCAAATTATGGTGCTGTACAGGATTTTTATAGCTGTAGCAAAAGTTCAGTTAGCTGATTAGATGAAAGTTAAAAACATAATGAACACCAATATACCAAATCAAATTGATCAGTGGTTAAAAGGTGTATGGAGGAAGCAGACTTCCTTGTGCCATCTTCATAGATGCAGTTTTAGTGGAGTTTATAAATCTAACATAAATCTGGCAGGGAGAGGAGTGTGCAGTTTAAGGTCCATCTTGGCAAAGAAATCTGTCAATGTGTTATAAGTAAACAGCAAGTCCAAACATGATCTGAACATGATAAGGGACTATAAAAATGTTAAGAGGGTGCTCTTGAGAAGGATCCAAAAATGTATAGATATAAATGATCAACCATAAGAAATGGGAGAGAAGGGTAGAAAGGCAAGGGAGTGTAATTAAAAAGGAAATGACAATAAGGTGAAATCTGTCCACCAGCAGAATGGACTTCCACTCATGTGACATTACTTTCCTCTCTGCCTTCTGCATATTCCTCCTGCCCCAATCTGCTCCAGACAGCTGGGGAGCCCTCTGGAGCAGACTTGGGGACTCAAAGGGTTGCGGGGGCGGGGAGAGGAAGGGAAGTCCTATTGCATGATTGGAAGTCTGCTCACATGGTGTTGGATGTCAACCTCAGATATCCTACATAATAATAATAAAAGCAGTGAGATTGATTTCTGTCAATTATTGCTGAACACAATGGCATTTGAACTTCTTATTATCAGTCTAACTGGATAATTAATTCTTTAAACTACAGATCTCTTATCTTTATGCAGTCCTGGAAAATATTATACACAGCAACAATGAACTCATCTTTTTACTGGATCTGATAGATTCCTAAGCAAAAATCCTCTTTTTGGTGATTTCTATATAACCTATTATTTTGCTCTCTTTCCTGAGCATTTTAGTGTATTCAGAAAACAGAGAGAGACTGAAGCACACTACCTATTCCAAGGTGAGAGGAGCAGGGAAAACTCTTCTTCATGGGATTGCAGTGAATTGGGAGGTCATTCTTAGCACTTGGACACTAAGGATTGATTGAGCTGTTCCCCAGTTCCTTGATTCTCAAGAAATGTCCGAGGAAAAAAATTGATGGGAGACCAAGAGTAGGTTAAGCCCTGGAAGGTTTCCCTGAACCCAGTGCAATATGAAACCACTTCCAGGTTTGTTTGTTTTTCAAGTAAGTCTGAGAGGCAAAGGAGGCATAGCCCACAGTTTGGGAACCTCTGCCTAAAGAATTAAAGTAAATACCTGGGTGGCCTGGCTGTCTACCCTTCTCTCCTCTCTGTAAACATCTCTCTCGCACTCACTGTTGTTATCCTCACTCCTCATGACTCTCCCCCAGCAGACTCTCCCCTCCCACAACAACAGAGGATGGGAGCCAATCAACATGAAAGGGAATTAATTCTGATTGCTAATTGGCTGTGGCTCTGGAGACAGAGGGACCGGAGAGGGGGTGGCTCCAAAAATAGTAATGGGGCAGTGACCTTGCAGCACCACACAGCTGGGTAGGGAACAGTGAGGAACATTGGTAGGAAGAGGAACTAAGTTCGAGTGGAACAAGCTTGACTGACCCAAGGCCAGGCTCATGTAGACCAGGATAGAACTGACCAAACTAGGGTAGAATGGTGAGATTTTGAAGTGTATTATTTTTGGAGGGCTTTCCATAATGCAGAGGGGAAGGAGTACCTGGTATACCAATGGGAACTAAGTTTTGCCACCATGGGTGATGAGTGAAGAAAAAGTAATGTGTACGTATTTTGGGTGGAGGTCCTAACCTTGATGGATGCTAATTGGTATTCAAGTACCTATATTATGTTTACCTGTGGTTTGCAGAGCTTCAAACATGGAGCATCCTCTGAAAGAGCTTTAAACAAGACAAATTAGTATGTACATTGGATTGCTTGATTGGATTAAGGACGAAGTAGTGAGGAAAGTGTTTGCATTCTCTAGAGGTCTCAGACTGCTATGCATAACTGACAAGATTCCCACCCATTGATTAACATAGGTAGAAATCAGGAAACACATACTGCACCTTTCGTACCCTGTATCTTAAAGTTTTGTTTTGCATGCATTCCTGGGCAATCAGAAGATATCAGAATCAAGGTGTTATGGCATATGTTAAATGACAGAAAAGCTGAGATCCTCTATAACAACGCACACACACATGCAAAATATCACACCTGACTACACCAAACCATTTGTTTACCAGCACCACACAGCTACAAAAGTTTATAAATTACTTGGGAATCCCAACAAAAGCTCAAAACTGAACTCTACAGATATGGGGAATTGCAATATTTTGAAATAACATTATGGAATAAGGTACAAGTCCTCATAAAGCAGAAGCACATAATTGAAACAGACAAAATGTAACCTGCCCACAGAAATTGTACTCATCAAAACCTACAAAATAAACAAACTCCAGAGATGTAGGGATCATCCGTACTATTGTGTGAAATTGCTAAAAATTCATGTTTTCCTTATTTTGTACTATTTCCTGGTCGTCCAGACTTGATCCTTCATACTCCAATTAAACTTCCCCCCCCAATCTATACTTGTAGGCATGTCCTTTTTTGTTTGCTCTTTGGCTGTTTGCCTGCCTCTGCCCCTATCACCCACCTTTCTGTGAGCCCACAAAGTCGAAGCTAAATTTGAATGATTTATTATGGTCACAGACCAAAAGATTAAATCAGTATAAAAAGCCACAAAAATTAAAATACATATAAAACACAACTGCTAATAATTATTACAAACCAAACAAATACAAATCAAGTAGTTCTTTGATCAGAAGGCTGGCAGCATTTTTTTCTAATTTGCATTGTGGTTAAAAAGCCCTTTGCAACACTTTTGGTAACAAAAGATGACACATCCCTTAAACAGATCAAAACCAAATTTGGAGAAGTACTCCTAGGCAAGGCAGTTAACAAGGAGAAAATTAGCTTTTTTCTGCATTCACTGTACAAATTGCAAGAAAGCAGAACATGTTCAACAGATTCCATTATTCCAGCTACACAAAGAGATGTCCGTTCTCTATTATTAAATCGTCCTTTCAACCGTGCTGATGGCAACACATTAAAATGGGCCAGCGTATATGGTCTCCTGTACTCAGAGCTTGGAAGTAACTCATTATTTTTAACGAGTTACTTGTAATTCGTTACAATTTTAAATAACGAGTGGGTAATTCCATTACATTTGGCAAGTAACGGAACGACTAGTAATTTCCCTACTTTTCAGCTGCAACTTTAACGTTTCCACGTTAGGTTGCACATTACTTGGGGGCGGGAACAAGGGGAAGACAGCTCCTGACTGTGATTGGTTAACACAAGACATGTGCCTCACACTGATTGGACCTCTGCGCAGACTGTCTCTTCCCTCGTGATCTGTGTTAGGAGGCACGAGGGAAGAGGTGAATAGGCAGGGCCTGCTAGCGTCTGAGAGGAAAAAATGGATGCCAGAGGAAAAAGCCAGGGCAAGGACAACGGAGGAGAAAAGGCAGCAGCAGAATGGCAAAGAGCTGTGGAGGTGAGTGATGATGATTTGTGTGTGTGTGTGTGTGTGTGTGTGTGCCCCCCATGGCACCGTTCTGCCCCCCCGCCCCCTGTGGCACCATTCTTCCCCCCCACTGCCTCTCCTTGCCTTGTTGCCACCCCCTCCATCAATCACAAGGCACTTCCAAAACTTCAGCCTACTTCTCTTCCTTCCCCCCCTTTTTGAACTCTCCCCCTTGTTCCCATGCATACGTACCTGTGTGCTGTATTTATCCAGACAGAGCACTCCTGCCTTTTAAAATGCCGGCTAGCTTTTTATTGTATATTTATTTGAACTCCATCTTTCTTTTTATTTGTATTTTTGTCCTGTTTAATCACAAGACTGAATTGTATGTGGGACAAAAACTGTCTCAGTAATAATAATAATAATAATAAAATAATTAGGCGTATAATAAATGGCTTAAGGCTGATTTTTTTGTTCTTGGCAGAGATGAGGTGAGAAGTAGGGTCCTTGCAGCTCCTCCTCTCAGTCCCCCAGCTCTCAAACTCATGTTCTGTGAGAAAGAGAGAGATTCCCAGTCCCAGAGAGAGAGAGACTGTTGACAATCTCTGCTAATATCTATACAAATGTACATAACATGCATCACCTGAACTCACATGATCTAGAGTTACCTTAGATCTTGCAAGATTTGCAAATGAGAAGCAATAGGGTTTTATATTAGTTCTGATTGTCTATTGGGCTATCATAGGTTATATGTTTTTTTCATTTTCTATGGCAAAAACTCCAACTTCAGTGGAATTTATGTGATGTGTTCTAATCATTTGAATTTGGCTAATGAATGCTTTATTCTTTCATCAGAACTTTAGCAGTAGTACTAAAATATTAATAAAAAAGAAAAGGGAAAGAAAAAATACTTTACATACATCATTCAGCTGTATTGCTAATTATAGATATAGATATAAAAGATAGACAGCATTTTGTCAAAAGTATTTTTGTCTACATTTTATACCTCATCCTTGGTTTTCCAAGCTTGGCATGGAATGCTTCTCATACAGAATTAATTTGAAATGCTGCATATTTATTATCATAATCATCATATTCAAAATAAAAAATATATGTACCACCTTCAAGTTGATTCCAACTTATGGTGACCCTATGAATAGGGTTTTCATGAGGCTGAGAGGCAGTGACTGGCCCAAGGTCACCCAGTGAGCTTCATGGCTATGTGGAGATTTGAACCCTAGTCTCATTTTGTTCTCACAACAACCCTGTGAGATAGTAGGTTCGACTGGCCCAGGCAGGGTTATTCAGTGAGCAAAAATGATGCAAATAGGATCTCTTTTAATTGTGCTATCGACCTGCTTACTTCCACTCTGACTGGGGGATCTTGCAGCATGGGGAAGAGATGGGGGCACATCACAGCTGAAGTTCACCCATATAGGAGCATTATCTCTTGTTTATTACAGAGATGCCTGTTGCAGGTTTTGCTGCTGAGAGCAGCAGTCAGTTAGTGCGGCCACTTGAGTCACAGCTTGTTGATCCTGAGGAGGCAAAACTAGAAAGTGAGGTTCAGAAAGGAGGCCCTGTGCATGAGGAGGAGGAGGGCATGAAGCAGTGCCAGTTGCCCACAGCCACATCTGCAGAACAGCAAGTACCATGGTTTGGCTTTAAGAAAGCTTGTACATTTGTGAGCCAGAGTGGGAAAAATGTTGTTGTACGATGCAATTACTGCTTTCCAAGGATCAAAAATCTGAGATCAGCTGTTTCCTCCTCATCCAATGTGAAGAAACATTTTGAGGTAAGCCTTTGTCATGCTGGTCCTCAAAGAGTGTCCATTGCCTATTTATGTTTAAATTGTGAAGTTCCTCTTCCATTTTTTCTTGGATTCATGCTTTGTTCTTCTTCCTCAGAGGGCACACCCTGAGAAGCTGAGAGCAATTGAAGAAGCAATAAAGGCAAGGAGACGTGGCCTTCCTGAACCAATGCATGACACCCCTCCTCCCAAAATGCTGAAGCAGCAGCAGACAACCCTTGAGAGGTGGGGATCTGGCAGGGAGCCTGTCACCCAGAGCAATCTCGACAGGAGAATCATTGATTTCATTGTAGAGGAGACATTACCACTTCAGACTGTGGACAAACCATCATTCATTAATCTGGTTCGCATTGGACTCCCCAAAGATCTCACCATCATATGTGCCAAGACTCTGAGAGACAGAATTGAGAAGAGAGCATACCACATGAGAGAAACTCTTGCAAACCGAATGGGTGCTGTGGCATATATAGCAATCACTGCAGATTGTTGGACCAATGGCAAGAAGAGTTACTTTGGGGTAACAGCCCACTGGATCAACCCAACTACCCCCTGAAACGTGAGGTCGGGGCCTTGGCTTGTAAGCGTCTTAAAGGGCGCCATACATACGATGTCCTTTCAAAAGCACTGCATGATGTGCATGTGCAGTACAGGATCCACAACAAAGTTATGTGCACTACTACAGACAATGGCTCCAACTTTGTGAAAGCATTCAGAGTTTTCATGGCCAAAGAACCAGTGGAAGCTGCAGGCACCAGTGACGATGATGGTGATAACCAGGAGGAGGAGGAGGCTGAGGTGGAGTTTGTGCCTATCTTTGAGATCCTGGACACAGGACCTGAGGCAGGGGAAGAAGCTGCAGACTCAGGAGAGGATTTTGTTTTACCACCACACCAGAGATGTGCTAGCCACACCCTCAACCTTGTGGCAACACAAGACATAGAGGCCATGCTTTCTGACTCCTCCAAAAGTAGTCTTCTTGGTCCTTTCAAGAAACAGTTTCGTTCCTTGATGGGAAAGTGCAGCAAGTTGTGGTCCAAGCAGAACCAGTCAGCACAGATTGCTGAGTATATCCATGCGCATTGTGGTGTGTATCTGAAGGTACCAAATAAGACCAGGTGGAATTCCACCTTTGATGCGTTGAAGCAACTACATGAGCTCCTGTCAACTGTGCCACTAAAAATGCATGCCATAATGGACCGCTGCTCCTTGTCCAGGATCACAGCTGCTGAGATTGAAGTGGTACAGGAATACACAGAGATTATGGAGCCACTAGCCCAGTCCCTAGATATCCTGCAACGGGAGAACGGCATGTTCATGGGGTATTTGCTACCAACACTCTGCAATCTGGACCGCAAGTTAGAAGGACTGGAAAACAAACCTGAGAGGTACACATACTGTTTTCAGCTGCTGAGAGGTGTGCGCGAAGCCCTAAGAAAGCGGTTTGCAGCTATCTGGGAGGACAAGAGGCTTCTTCTGGCAGCCTGCCTACACCCTCGCTTCAAACTAGATTGGCTGGAATCGTGTCAGGCCGCCACCCATACCAACAAGTAAGAACATTAGGGAAGCCCTTTGGGTGGATTACTCCAAGGGAAATGTTGTTTCAAGGGAGGCATCAGAGGGCTTAAGGTGGTAGGCAGGGGCTGGGCCTTTTCTTCCTGGGGCTCCTCATCACAACCTTGGGTTGCTGCAGGTAATCCTTAAGGGTCTGCTGTGCTGCCCCATGAGTGTGGTGACTTGGTCACCTTCCTACCTTCCATGTCATCATCCACAGGCTCAGGCTGGACCCTGAACCAGGGGACATGACAAGCATCAGGAAATGAAGAGCAGATGATGGTTTCCTAACATATATGTGTTAACATATCCTCTCTCTTTCTTAGATACACAATGGAAGCCTTGTTGAAAGCTGAAATAAAGATGGGTGTACTTAATGAGGACAGTGATCAGTCTTCAGATAAAGACCAGGAAGGAGATGACTTAGCAGATGACTTCTTTAACTTTCTGCCCCAGGGCAAGAAGTCAGCAGTGGACACTGCTGAGGAGGAACTGATGAGGTACCTGAGGTCTCCCAGCAGGGAAGTGTCATCACTCCATGGCTTTCCACGTGTGCTGCGGTGTTTTTTGCAGCACAACACAGGCATGCCTTCAAGCGCCGCAGTAGAACGCCTGTTCAGTACTGGTGGCAACGTAATGACTGTAAAAAGACATTCCTTGTCTGACATGCTCTTTGAGCATCTTGTTCTTTTGAGACATAACAGAAACATATTATAAAAGCATTTCAAGTGTAAAATTTGATTTCAAGAGTTGGGGTATCTTCATTGCTTGGGGGGATGTGAGATTCTGTTATGCCATTATATTAATCTTATGGATAAAATTTTTTATTCTACTACCCCCTGTGTGTGTGTGTTTATTTTTAATATTGTTTTAGGCTTCTTAGATGTGCAGCAGCCAAGGCCAGCACCTTGTAGGAGTTTTTTTTTAAAAGTAACTGAAATGTAATTGTAGTGATTACTTTTGAGAAAAAGTAAAGTAATCAGTTACTTTCAGAGCAATTGTAATTGTAACGGTGATTACTACTTTTTTGGGCCAAGTAATTGTAACTGTAATTTATTATTTATTTTATTTATTTATTTATTTATTAAATTTATATACCGCCCGACTAGCAATAGCTCTCTGGGCGGTGAACATAAAACAGCATAAAAATACAATAAATAACAAAACAATACTAAAATACAAGCAACAATCCAACACAGTAAACATTTTTAAAATTAAATCAGTGTAACTTAAAATGCTTCAGAGAATAGGAAGGTTTTGACCTGGCGCCGGAAGGAGAGCAGAGTCGGCGCCAGGCGTACTTCCTCAGGGAGACTGTTCCATAGTTCGGGGGCCACCACTGAGAAGGCCCTAGATCTTGTCATCACCCTCCGGGCCTCCCTGTGAGTTGGAACCCGGAGGAGGGCCTTCGTAGCAGAACGTAGTGCACGGGCCGGTTCATATCGGAAGAGGCGTTCCGCAAGGTATCGTGGTCCCGCACCGTATAAGGCTTTATAGGTTAATACCAACACTTTGAATTACTTTTTAAAAGTAATCTTCCAAGCTCTGCCTGTACTTAGGAATAGTCAGGGAATACAAATATGAGGCTGCATTGATTCCATAATTATTAAAATTATTATAGAGTAGTGGAGAGCAAGATTTATTAGCAGCTGTTCTCAAATGCTGCAAATCTGGGTCTTTTAATCTTTGAACAATGAGAGTCTGAGCCTTAAACCCATAATTACCCAACACTTCAGGAGAAAAACCCATCTTACTTATTTTTTTCTCCATCACACACATCTAGCAACCCACAAAGGTGTCCAAGAGCAGTAAGGAAAGATAACTACCAGGAGCTGCTAAGAAGTGTAAATGTAACCACCACTTAAGGGCATCAATCCAAACTTTACGAGCAACTGAACGAATACCTACTTCCAAATAAATAGCAGCGTTACCCACACAAGGAAGGAGTCCCAGTAATTTCCTAAGAAATACAGACTGGACTCTTTCCATTTGAGAGTTAAAACCCAGGATCCAAATCGGGATGCCATAAGGATCTTTGTTTTATAAATTTAAATAGCAGAGGGAATTAAAGTTCTTCAGGTCTAAGCCTTTTCACTCCAAGAGAGTGGGATGATGATGCATATTGACTGTTGTATATGTGGCTACATGCATATAAATTCCTGTGCACTACTGCCCCTTCACACATACCCAATAACTATTAAATAATTGTAGTAATTGTTTTAAAAATGCCTGTTCTGGTCAATTTATTAACACTGTCTGCTTCAGAAGCCAGGGCAGGGCAGGGCAGGCTACTGTAGAGTGCATGAATACATCATACAGGAGACGCAGGAGCATGCAGTAATATGCAGTGAGGCAGGAGTGGGAGTTCAGATAGTGATCCTTGCTTGAAAAATAAATGCATTACAAGCCCATAAGTATGGTCCAATGTCTTCTGTGAAATGGTGCAGGGTAAGGCCTATCTGCATTAGTGAGCCTCTCCTAGGAGAAGACTGGCTTGATACTAAAACTCAGGAATATTTATACTAAATTTTCCTTTGAAGATCACAAATTTATGAAACATTCCTAGCCTAATTGCTGCTTATCGCAACTGTCAGTGAAAAATTAACTATTTTAAAATATAACAAGATGGTACATTCCTCAATATATCTGAATACATGAAAGAAATATAATAAATTTCAGCTACAGAATAACATATTAAATCTCTTAGACATGGGAAGATATCCGGCATGCATCTGAACATGCTAAGAAATTGTGAGTTCAGGAATATTTTCAATACAAGCAATTGTCCGACTAAGTGGAACCACTTAACAATTTACAATATAGGTAATTAATGGCCTATTATCAGTGTGATTTAATTGCTCCTAATTGATGGTAGTCACTCTGAGATTTTATGTTTTTAAGATAAGCTTATAATTCATGGTTTTATGGCTAGAGATGTTTTAGTGTGACACCAAAAGTGTTCTGGTTCGTATTAGGTAGATTCATATCAGGTTCATATCAATAAATGAAGGCATACCTATTCTCTGTGTATTAAGTTTAATTGTGCCCCATTTGGCTGAGGGGAATTATTAATATTAGCTCTGAATCCTCCATCATCTCTTGATCTAGCTAGGTTAAAAGTGGGAATATTTGTCACATTTGCATCATTCTGGACCATTGGCCATGCCGGCTGGAGCTGATGAGGATGGGAGTTCAACAATGCTGCTGTTGAGGAAGATAATTGCTGTCAACTTTCTACCTGCCCTCAATAGTTACTCCTTGCCTTTCCGTATAATTCCGCCATTTTAGCATACAGCTGTCACATGGATAGCAAAAGCAGCTTTGGCCATATCAAATCTGCACAACTTTGCAATGCTAAAGCTGGGAGCTCATGCATTCCCTCACTGGTCTTTTGCATTATATCTGTGGAGTTCTAAGGAAGACATATGGGCTTTATTTTATCCTCAAAAACAACCATGTGTGGCGGATTAGACTCAAACTTGGTCAAGACCATCCAGTGTGATTCATCGGTGAACAAGTATGTGAGCCTGGTTTGCCACATGTAAGCTGTCAGCTCTCAGCATCTGCACCATTCTGCCTCTTGTATGATGTGCTACTGAAGCAGCACCAGCTACAGTTGGTGGTGGCTTAACAGAATCTGAATGCCTAAATCTATCTGGGAGTACAGGAACTCAGTTGAATCACTTGGGTCTACACTGATTGTTTTGGGCAATGGTTGTGATGTCCTTCCCCTGGCACCACTTGTGACGCTCTCACTCGTGGCTACCAGCAGTCAAGATCATAGTGTTTATTTTTACCTTTCACCACTCTAACACAGATCTCAAAAGATCTCTCTGCTAGGCCACACTACCCAACACTCTGTGTACTCAATATAGCCTCTAGACTGTGCCTTAGTCTCTTCCTGGCTATATGATACCTTGTGTCTGTGTGTATCGGTAATTCTCAACCCCTCTGAAGCCTCTTGCCTATGAAGCTCACAGCTCTGGCTTGTTCTGTGGTACTGAATGCTGATACAATATCTCCTCCACCGCTGCCACCATTGGATACAATTTCTTCTCCAGCCTTGGTTACTCTGCCTCCCGCCCTGGTATGTACACTCCAGCTAAGGAATCAGGCTTTAAGTAAACCAAGAAAATGTTTATTGTTCACACTAGGAATAACAAGATTACTTATATATTTTGTTGACAAGCGTATGGTTTCATATATGATTCTCTTATGTTCTTAATTCTTAATAATTGCCTCAGAACTTCTAATCCAATCTCTCTACAACAACCTTCAACATCCACCAAGCACCACCACCCTGTCCCACACCCAACTGTCATTCTCCCTTTTATACCTTCAGCCATTCAAACCCACAGCCAATCATCATCCAACATTCTACAGCCCATGTACTCCCCCTTCTCACTCACTCCACTTACCATAGTTCCTATAATAAACCTGCACTTACCATATATACATTATATTCACATACAGGAACATCACAATGGTCACTGTTCAATCACTGATTTTGATTGCCATGATCCTGCTAACCCACATGCACTGAGAGTGATCTGCTTTGGAATGTGCACTGTTTATGTTTGCCTTGTGGTTGTGTGCTATACTAAGGCGTAATGATGTGTAGTTTCAAGTAATCACACTTGGGGTTATTCTGCAAGTCAACATGTCGTTTACCCATAAGAGCAGCATAATGCCCAGAGTGCATGGATGTGTGGATGTAACACAAACTTTAACAGAGAAATCTCTTCCTCTTGAAATAAGCAGCTAATAGTGTAAGTAGGAATGGAAACTGTCTATTTCACTTCTCTCAGTTTCTCATTTTTCCGATCCTAAATCAGTCCTCTGAATTTCTGCAGCAATTTGCAGTTTTCAAAAACCCTCATGAAAATTGTTCAGCATTTTAGTATAAATTTATCCTAATAAACATATTTTTGCAAACAATTTATTTGAATATAATGCAAGTTTATGTTATTTCATGTACACTTTCCCCTAATTATATATAATTTTGTAAGAATTGGTTAGAGAATTGCATTGCACAATTCAAATAAGTGCAGATTTTGAAGGATGGTTGTGCTTTGGTTCTCATTTTTTCCCCAGAAAGTGCAAATTTGATGGATTCAGCTTTAAATGCAAACAGAATCAAAATTCTCCCCCATCCTTAGGTGTAAGACAGGATTGGAAATCCTTGGTTCAAAGTTCACCGCTTTCAGGAACTCTTTAAGCAGCCTGCCTGTTACCTAGAGATAACACTGACCTACTTTACAGGACTTTTATGAGGTTTACTAATGTGGGAAGTGTGCTAATTTCAATGTTCAATAGTATATTACAATCAGTAGTTCAGTAGTATATTGCAATCCTGCTCTAAATTCCTTGATGTTTTCCAGGGGCGTCACTACTGGGGTGCGGAGGGTGTGGCCCACACCCGGGCGTCACCATGAGGGGGGTGACACCCAGAGCTGCCCCGCCCCGTGCCATTGCCTGGCAAGGCTGCTCCAACTCCTCGGAGGCCGGCGGGCGGGCGAGACCGGGAGCAGCATCGGCGGGGAGAGGGAGGCGCGCTGACATTCCCAGGCCTTCTCCGGCTGGGTGCCCCTCCGGCGCGCGCCCTCCCAGGGGCATGGACGGGGTGGCTGGCCTCGAGTGCGTGCGTGCGCATGCAAGCCCAGCCACCTCATCTATGCCCCTGGGAGGGTGCGCACCGGAGGTCTGCACACCCCCCCGCACTCCCGCTAGTGACGCCACTGATGTTTTCAATGTGGATGCTCATGGTAAGAAAACCAATGGTTGCTTTTGCAAGAGAACAGAAGTACATAATATCACTTGCTAGGTTTATCCTGTCACATGTTTCATCTCAGTGTGACTGATGGGTTTATCAACTCCCAGCTTGCCTCTCACATGAGATAATTAACTCAGGTGATAGGAAAGGATGATTAGCAATAGCCAGTTACAAATAGCTGCTTCACACATTCAAGTAATAGCTACAATTATCACATGATAATGAGTTTGAAGAATTATGAGAAACATGATGATGTACTATTAGTCTATTACAGTATTAATATGCTGCTGGAATGCAGCCCAAATACTCTGTATTATGGCACTGACAACACTAAAAGAAGCCTGGGATCCTGGCAATTCAATGTGACCCTTCAGTGGGTTGTGGTACTGCCATGGTTACTGATCCCCTGTAACTTTAGCAGCATAGAAATGCAATAATGCTCAGGGACATATAGGGATGGGCAAATCTCAGATTTTCCAGTCTTAGTTCTACACATTCCCACATCAGTTTGTGATTATTAATTTTTTCAAAGGCCTCATGAAAATTTATCAGTATTCTACTGTGAATTTGTCCTAATATTCACATTTTTGTGTGCAATTTTGCCTAATATACCTGATTTCACAAAGCAGTTTCCCATAATATAATAAATCTTTATGCACACTTGCACTAGTGTATGCAATTCTGTACACATTGTTTGGCTAGAGAACTGCACTAACAACAAGTGTGTATTTCCAAGGATGGCTGTGTTTTGGTTCAGAAAGTGCAAATTAGGTGGGTTCGCCTTTAAGTATGAACTGAATCAAATTTCTCCTCCATCCCTAATGTGAACTGTGGAAAGAGGGAATCTAGACATGTTTGGTTGAATGCGCTTACAATCCTTCTTACAGCTGGAAACGCTTCACAGTCAGGGGAGGCAGCAGTAGGTATGTGGAAGCCCTTTCCTCTATATTTGTGGGCCTTTGAATAATTTTCTTTTTAAGAAAGGCATGGATGTTGTTGCTTTACATTTTATTAAGTATTAGCCCTGTCATTCTGGGCCTCATTAGATGATGATGATGATGACATTCATGACCTGCCCTTCACCATATGGTCCCAGGGTGGGTCACAACAATATAAAATACAATATGAAAAACAGTTTCAAACAAATTGCATTCACAACTATAGAAGGTCCTAAAAATATTCATCTTAAGTATCAAAGGCCAGGGTGAAAAGGTGAGTCTTCAGCATACAATGAAAGCTGAATAATGAAGGTGCCCAACACACCTCTGTGGGGAGGGAATTCCACCACTTAGAGGCTGTCACAGAGAATGCCCTCTCCCAGGCTACCCCCTGCCAGAGGTTCTGAGGCTGGAGGAACTATCAAGGGGGGCCCTTCTGCTGATCTTAACACCCAAGAGGATCTCTAGGGAAGGATGCAGTCCTTCAGATATTTAGAGCCTAAGTTGTTTAGAGCTTTAAACACTATTGTGAGCACCTTGAATTTGGCCTGGAAATGAACTGGAAACCAACACAGCTGTTTTATATGAGGTTTAAATGGAACCCTAACCAATAATCTGGCTGCTGCATTTTGAACCAGTTGAAGTTGCCAAGTCATCTTCAAGGGCAGCCCCGCATAAAATGCAATAATCCAATCTGGAAGTTATCAGTGCATGGAGTACTGTAGCCAAATCATCTCTGTCCAAAGGGGCTGCAGCTGACAAACCAGCTGGAGCTAGAAAAAGGCATTCCTAGCTGCTGAGGTCACTTGAGCCTCCAGTGACAAGGTTGAATTCAGGAGCACCCTCAAGTTACAGACCTGATCCTTCTAGGGGAGTGCAACCCTATCCAGGGCAGGCCATCTCCCCACCTCCCAGATTCAAGAACTCTGGACACATAACACCTCTGTCTTTTCAGGATTTAGTCTCAATTTAAACCTTGAATGATGTTGGGATTGTTGTTAATTTTATTCTTGTGTTTGTTTTTATGCTTGTTTATGTCTTCTTTCAGAGCTGAAAAGCAGATTAAGTTTTAAATAAATCAGGAACATGGTGTATTGCCAACTGACTGCAAGACATCTAGATGTACACTGAGGAGATTTAGTGTGGTATGCTCCATTTTCTTGTCCCATGCTTCTATCCCATCCCCACCCACCCCGCTCTTAAGCCAGTTGGGCTTGTTGTGCAGGCTTGCTCAAAAGTCTTTCTCATAGAGTACAGAAGTCTGGGAATATAACACAGATGAGGTAAGAAAGGCTCCTAATTAGACAAAACAAACAGGGAGGGTGTTTTCAAATATGATGGTAACACTGCCTAAAAGAGATGTATTCCGAGGATGAACTGACAGCAACATTCTAAAACACTGACCCAACAGAAGAAATAAACAAAAGACAGTAGTATGAGATGCAAGTAAAGATAAGCATCTCACAGGCAGAACTAAAGTCACAAGGTGTAAAGTTGCACCCAGGTCTGGGGGCTTTCTTTGGGTATAAATAGAGGTCCCCAGGTCCTACTCGGGGAGCTTCTTTGACATCAGTCTACACACGGGCATTGAACAGCTGGGCTTTCTCCTCACGGCTGACATCAGAGCTCCCAGTAAACCCAGAAGGAGAAGGTGTGAGATAGGAATTGCTTCTAACTGCTTGCCTACTTCTGTCATAAACATCAATTGAGCTCATTAAAAGCGTTGTAACCCTTATTCCCTGGGTCTTTTATTGCCTCAAAATTACAAAGCCTGTAATCTTTTGCCCTTTGACAAAACACATGGTAAGCATTGCATCTTACAAGCTAGGCATAGCGCTGGTCCTTGACCATGATATAGATGGAGAACTTCAAAACAACAAGAACACTTAGAGCACCTATACTGTAGTCCTGTCTGCAGGGATGGGAAGAGAAATGGGAAATGAAATGGTGGAATATTGGATGAATTCTGGCCAACCACACATACAGCAGATCTGAATGGAACCAACTAGGAAGACTGGAAGGGAAGAGGCTGGACTGGTGAATCAAGAGGGAGTAGGGCAGAACAGGAGAAGAGTCTGAAGAGGTTGATGATGAGTATAGCTTCAGAATAAAGTGTCAAAGGAATTTGACCATGCTACCCAGAAGCCCTAGCCAAGGTCTTATGCATCAACCAAAAAAGAGGACATCATTCTGTATATAATTTGCATGTGCAAATTATATCGATGTAGTAATGGGCTGAATACTGACAAGATGGAGGCGCTGTGGGTTGGCAATTCTCACATCTGGGAATTGAATAGATGACTAGTTCTGAGCAGGGTTCCAATCCCCCTGAAAGAGCAGGTGCAAAATTTTAAGTCATCATTGTCATTAGAAGCCCAGTGGCATTTAGCGCCTATTAATATTTCCAGCAGGTTGGCTAACTATGGCTGTTCTTGATGGAAATAGCCTAGCCACAGTGACCCACATTCTGATTACTTCCCCCATTTGAACTACTGTAATATGCTCCACATGGGGCTACCCTTGAAGATGATCCAGAACCAGTAGTTAGTGCAAAATTCAGTGGCCAGGATAATGAGTGGATCAGCCAGAGAGAATCATATTACTCTGATTCCATGGGATTTGCACAGGCTGTAGATATGTACTGGGTCCAATTCAAGGTGTTATTGTTGACATATAAAGCCCTGTACAGCTCAGAACCAGGTACTCAAAGGAGTGCTTCTCCCTGTTCTGCTTGGTTGGTAAGATCTGAAGAAGAGACCCTTCTCAAAGTCACACACCCAGAGTTGGTGCATTATACAGCTATTCAAGAATGGGCTTCCTCTCTGGATGCACCCTGAATGTGGAACACCTTTTCTTTGGAAGTTTAGCTCCCGCCCCCGCCCCAGCATTATCTTTTTGATGCCAGTTAAAGTCATATTTATCATCCCAAAATTTTATGTGCTAGGGAAAATAATATGCAACTGCCCTACAGCTTTTATTGGTATTATTGTGAATCTTAATTGTCTGATTACTAATTTTAATGTCTCCTTATTTTTTATTTTAATATATCGTGTCACTGTTTTTATATGTTGTAATCCACCTTGAGACCCGTATTCCAGTTGAGAGGTGGATAACAAACATAAATTTATTATTATTATTATTTATTTATTCCATCTACCTACTCCCCAGCTTCAGGAAGGATTGAAATTTTCTACAGAAATAATATTTCTAAATAAATAAATAATATATGTATAGCTGTAAATATATTGACATAATTACGAGAATTTAAATAGAACAGAAAACATTTCATCTTAATGGGGAAGATTGTGATCAGGTGCTATCCAGGTGCTGCTGAGAACAATTTCAAGGCCCCGCTGCTGTCCCTTATGGTTCTTTTATCTTTAAACTGGACTTGGAACTGACAATCTTTCAAACAGAAGACTGTCCTCTGTAGTCAAGCATATGACCACCCAGCTGAGGCCTCTTACTGTCCCCCTCCCACCTCACTCTTCCAACTACTGGGAGAAAGAAGGCTGGTGTGAGGTAGGGATGGGAGCAAGGAGGAAAGTGGGTGAAGTTCCACAATGTTTATCTTATACCTTCTGTTGTAACTGCAAAACATTTCTCTTATCCAGTGATCCCTATACGTTTTTCCCCATAGACCACTTAAAAATTGCTGAGGTCTTGGTGGACCGCTTAAAGATTTTTCTGCCTGTTGTAGCAATTGTAATACACTGTGCTAGATGCTCTATGAGTTTTAATTGTATTTATATTGCTTATTTTATTTCTTGTATATTGTATTTTATTGTACGCCATAGAATCCAAATTGTAATACAATAAAATACAACATAACACATAAAAGAAGCAACTGAAATACAATTAAACATCAATATGAATATTTAGGGCTTATCCACATGGGAGCATTACTTCATAGAAAAGACCCTGCTTTTACCTCCATTTCTATTTGCACTGACCACTCAATTCCAGCCGCAAACATGGCGTTTTCTATTCACACTGAGGGAAAGGATCAATCATGTAGTTTCCTAATGACCACACCCTCTAATTTAACATTTCCACTCCCTCTGGTTGCTTGGCAACTGAGCATGCTCAGTTTGTTCTACCAGCTGCTGTAGATTCCATTTTAAAAAACCCAGAAGTGCAATTATTTGTATTTTCACTGTACGATACTGCTGAAACACAAATCTTTGTTTGAGCAGTGTTATGCTTTTGCACACAAGTTAGGAGGAAAAGAAAAATAAAAGTACCATTTGCAGCAACATAAAAAGGTGAGCAGAACAGAGGAGAGCAGCCTGAAGTTGCTTGTCAGCCCACAGGAGGTGAAATGAAAAAAGGGAGGAGGATATAGTGGGCATGGAGAGGGTAACGATTGACATACCCATGTAAAAGCATCAGAGCAAAGTGTAAGCAAAGAGGAACACTGCTCCGTGGAGATAGGTTTTCCTCCACTTTTCATATTATCAGCTTATTGGGTTAGTATGGACTTACAGGAGGAAAACTGAGCGATAGCTTCTGTTTGCTAGTAACATCATGTGAACCATGCGAATTAAAAGGAGATGTGCGTAGCACCAAACACACAGTAAAGCACTGCAGATGAGCCCGTAATGTGATAGATTTGGTGTCTTTCATCTTCAGCCACATATCCATATCTTTCAGAGGGAGTACAACCCCACCCAAAGCAGGCAACTGACCAATTATAAAGACTTGGGAACCACCTATCCACAGTACCCTCATCTTGCTAGGATACAGAGTCAGTTTGTTGGCCCTCATCCAGCCCAACACTGACTCCAGTCACTGGTCCAGGGCTTGCATGGCCTCTCCTGATTCAGATGTTCCTGAAACAAACCAAGGGTGGGATTTTTCAGGAGCAGCCTGTTTTATCACCACTGGTGTATCAAGGTGTGGAATGGGCTCCAAAGTGCCAGAGAGGGTGCTCTGGGCAACTGTGTCAAGAGCCCATCACGTCTCATTGTTCCACAGCATGACAAGGGCTTCAACAGGGTCACCTGCTCTATCTGCTAGAAACTCCCCCATTGGATTACGTTAGTTTCTTGGGTCAGACCATCTTAATCTGTCTACCACCCAAGCAGGGGAGGATTGGAGCCACAACTCTAAACTTCACCAGGAAGTGATATGATCATGACATCCCCACTATTTCCAGACCACCCCTTTCTCCATCTTGAGCAAAAACCAAATTGAGGGTGTTCTCTACCATATATATTGGACCAGTGACAACTTGAGACCGCCCCATCATTGTCATGGAGGCCATGAAGTCCCAAGCCAAAATACTAGAGGCAGCCTCAGCATGGATATTGAAATCACCCAGGACTTTTGTTCTGGGCTCTCCAGCATCACATCCAAGAAGGCCTCCGCCAGCTCAGTCAGAGAAGCTGCTGGACAGCTGGGCACCAGCAGCGACTCTAGTTTACTCTTCCATTGGGTCAACATCAGATGCAAGCCCTCACAGCCAGCTCCAAGGCAGAGTGGTTTCCTGGTGACAGAGATGGAAGTTCTGTGGACCACATTAACCCCCTCCCCCCCTGTCCCTGCAGCCTGAGCTGATATTGCACCAGGTATGCAGGTGGGCAAAGCTGGGTCAAATCAGCTCCTCCCAGTTCACCCTTCCAGGTCTCGGCAATACACACCAGATCGGCATCTTTGTCCATGATAAAATCATGGATGATTGTGGTCTTATTGTGTACCAGTCTGGCATTAAACAACAGCACACACAGGTGGGCACAGCAGATGAGCAAGCACGAACCCATCCATGGGAAGAGTGGGAGCAAGGAACAAGGTGTAGAGAGCCTTGTCCTCATCTTCCATGGTAACATATCATCTCCTCATAACAAACCCTCCCTCTACCCATCATCACTCTAATTAGGGTGGCATCACCCATGTCCCCCCTTCCCAAGACCCCACTTAAACACATAACACAAACAGCAACAGCCTACCAACAAAATCCATGACAACCAATCATCCTAGTAGACACGCCACAGTGGGAACAGTGTTACTGGAAGCACACAAGATCTGCCCAATTCATGTCACACTGGGCACATCTACACCTCCCTGTCTCACATCCAGAGAGAGTAGACTTCTGCCAGTTACAGACTCTCATGAAGGCATCAGGAGACTTTCTCCTTTCATATACTTCACTGCACGAGCTCTCAACCCTATGCAGGAATCACACATCTTTAGATGTTTAGGACCAGGGCATCAAGCTCTATTATCTAGCCTGTAACAGTTTATTAATAGCATGGAAGTATTCAGCTGTTAATAAATCCACCAGAGGGAGCTCTGATAGTTTTCTAAATATAGGAAATGTTGTATATTAAAACAGGCAAGGATGATCAAAAGCAAAGTTGCATAGGATTTGAATTTTTTTTCTAGTTTTGCCCAGTGTGATTGTATTTTTTCTTATATATTTGTAGCATCCCAACCCAATGGGGCTTTTTATACTCTATAATAGTTAGAATATTTGCAGTCTAATCTTACACATCTTTTACTTAGAAGTCCCACTGATTTCAGTGTCTTACTGCCAGATAAATATGAGCAGGATTTTAGTCTATTATAGTTTCATCGTCATTATAATGCTTAAGCCAAAACCATTAGAAGGCAATTAAAAGATACTTCTGTACAGCAAATTAATACAATTTAACGTAATATAGATTATTCTAATAAAAATATGTATATTACAAAATATTGGGCATGGTCCAATAAACCATGTGGAACACTGTGATCATTTACATAAGCATTTACATTAAAAATTATGCAGGTTTTTTTGCAACCAAAAAACCCCTAGAAGATCGAATCAGCAAGTGCCAAAGCAACCCGAAAGAAGAAAAAGTAAATCCCCCTTCCCTTGGTTCTCCTCCCAACACACCGCCAGAATGCTCCTTTCTTGGGCTTCCACTGGCACCACCTGCACCGGTCTTAGCTGAGCTGGCTGAGCCCCTGATGCTCCCAGGTGGTGGCAGAGTTCCCCAGCTGCACCCGGGGGGGGTAAGCCTGCGCTGACACCCCCTTCTGTAGTGGACAGCACGATGAAAATGTCGACGCAGTGTGCGGCAGCTGTGAAAAAGGCAAATTCCATGCTAGCGATAATTAGGAAAGGTATTGAAAATAAAACAGCTGATATCATAATGCCATTGTATAAATCTATGGTGCGGCCGCATTTGGAATACTGTGTACAGTTCTGGTCGCCTCATCTCAAAAAGGATATTCTAGAGTTGGAAAAGGTTCAGAAGAGGGCAACCAGAATGATCAAGGGGATGGAGCGACTCCCTTACGAGGAAAGGTTGCAGCATTTGGGGCTTTTTAGTTTAGAGAAAAGGCGGGTCAGAGGAGACATGATAGAAGTGTATAAAATTATGCATGGCATTGAGAAAGTGGATAGAGAAAAGTTCTTCTCCCTCTCTCATAATACTAGAACTCGTGGACATTCAAAGAAGCTGAATGTTGGAAGATTCAGGACAGACAAAAGGAAGTACTTCTTTACTCAGCGCATAGTTAAACTATGGAATTTGCTCCCACAAGACGCAGTAATGGCCACCAGCTTGGACGGCTTTAAAAGAAGATTAGACAAATTCATGGAGGACAGGGCTATCAATGGCTACTAGCCATGATGGCTGTGCTGTGCCACCCTAGTCAGAGGCAGCATGCTTCTGAAAACCAGTTGCTGGAAGCCTCAGGAGGGGAGAGTGTTCTTGCACTCGGGTCCTGCTTGCGGGCTTCCCCCAGGCACCTGGTTGGCCACTGTGAGAACAGGATGCTGGACTAGATGGGCCACTGGCCTGATCCAGCAGGCTCTTCTTATGTTCTTATGTTCTTATGTTCTCCCTCCTCCATCACATTCTGTATTCCCTTGGCCTGATGTGTGTGTGTGTGTGTGTGTGTGTGAGAGAGAGAGAGAGAGAGAGAGAGAGACAGAGAGAGAGAGAGAGAGAGAGAGAGAGAAATTGAGTTTCCTGGAGGAAGAATTGGCAGCAAGTTGTGCCTGAATCAAAATGGAGAGAGAAATAGTAACACTTCTGGAACAGATTAAATTGATGTACCAGCAGCAAAGGAAGCAGGAGTACCAGCAGTTCGAGAGCATCTTTAGAGAGAGAAGGGAGACCCCTTGTGAGGAGGTAAGAGCCCTGCCTGATCAGCTGCTACAAGGGGTTGAGAGTGACTCAAGAGCCCAGCTGCAGAACACCCAGAACAGGGTGGCTAAAGAGATCCTGAAAGTAGATGGCTGAAGGGCTTGGACTGTGAGGAGTTGCAGTCAGTAGTGGAGGGGAAGATACCTTGACTGTCCAGGAGTCTCCCAGTAGAGAAGACACCGGAAAGCTGGAGGTGAAGTCCCAAGAACTGGAGGGAGACAGGACAGAGGAGGGAGAGGAAGAAAGTGCCTCAAGAACAACTGAACTACAGGCTGGAGATGAGCCGCTGCTGATAGATGCTTACAGAGAATTGCAAGAAGCAACTCTACATGAGCAAAGTTTGATTCAGGCACAGACCAGAGATGACAATCCCAAGAACTGAGTTGTAAGGACAAGTTTCCCAGGAAGAAAAGACTGGCCAGGACATTACAAATTCTTCTTGGCAACAAGAGTAATCCTACGCCTTATGTTAAGAGGGTGGTTGTGATGTTTCACCTGTTACTTGGTCAGGGAGTGTCTTTGGCAGGGGGAAGAGAAATGGATATGCTTGATCAAGGTCTGCAGCTCTAGCGATCCTGAACTACTTAATTTAGTTTTCACATTTTTATCAGCCACGTTTTACATCACCTAAAGCAATACAACTTTTGCATGGCATGAATTTTTGATTTTTGAACAGCCCAAATGTTATTTTTGAACTGCCAGCTTTCCCTGTAACTGCCCATCTTGGGTCTGGCTGCCCATTAAAAGAAAAAGCCCTGCCCCTACAGACTGATGCACAAGCATCTAAAATATTGTTATAGAAAATTATTGTTTTTTAAATGTGAGTGGTGGCCATGAGCCCGTTGGATGCGGCAGATAATATGTTTGAGTAAACAAACGAATGCTCTTGCTGTATTGGAAATAGGTTAAAGCTTGCTTTGCTTTCCTTTTTCTTGGCCTGACCCTTGGAATATAGCATTACACAAGCTCTGCAGAAACTGATCTATAGGTTTAAAACAGGAAAAAACAGGAAAAGACTCAGCAGCAGAACTAGAGGGGCTGAGAAATTTGAACAAAAGGTTTTGTGATTTACACTGTTATAATGGGATTCTCTTCTGTATTTAAAGATTATATTTACACATCTTGTGAAGCTTAGAAATGTCTTTACTTTCTTTGTCTCATTAGACAACAAAGTCAAGTAGATGTCCTGCTGGGAATGCAGGACAAACCCAGATATGTGTTCTTATTCTAAGCAAAGAGCACTAGACATAGATCAAGAGTCACTACCTGATGCCAGCCTTTTGTGTCAAAAAACTGTTCCATCTAACCACCAATGATACAACTGGAAGGCTTTCCCACATGAATGAACACAAAGTTTTGTGAGTTCTGACTTGGATCGTTCTTGTACCTTTTAAGAGTTGTGGAGAAGCCAGAATTTTACCAGGGGCAACATTTCCCTCCCATAATAGTGTTGCAGTAAATGAAATAGATGAAATTTGCCTCCCTGTATAAGAGCTATTCTACACTTTACTCAAAATGAGACTGGAAACTGATGAAGCGATGCAGAGCTCTGAACTGTGCCGCTTCAAAACTTACATGAAGGTTGAGGTCACATTTTTGAATGCTCCCTTAGATAAGAAGCTCCCTAGGATGTAGTAAGCTAGTTCATCAAATAACTCTCTGTTGTGTTGAGTTTGTGAGGAATTTTTGTGAGAGAATATCCAAAAATATTATTCTTCTGCAATCTGAAGTAGGCTGCCAGTTCATTTCTGTATTACTTGGAAAATGACTCTTGGAAATTTACTGTATTACTTGGGAAATGATTACATCTGTATCCTTCTCAGGACTTTGCAACCCCAATGGGCACTATATAAAAGGTGGCAGACTGGCTTAGCAATTATTTGGCAAGGGAAGACATGTGATTTGCATTCAAGTTCCCAGATCCATTTCCGTTGTAAGGTATATGCTTTACATGAAAAAGTTCCCAGATTCAGTCCCCTGTATCTCCAATGAAAAGCATCAGTACAGGTAGCAAATGAAGTGCAGGTAGCAAGAGATAAGATCCCAGAGAGCTGCTGCTAGTCCAAATGAACAATACAAGGCTAGATGGACTAATGGGCTAACCTGGCATAAGGCAGCTTCTGGTTACAAGAAAGCGGCATCTTAAATGACAATAGTTGGTTATGGAACTGACCAGAGGGGAGGTGACCCTGAACTTCAGCTTAAGTGGTGCCCAGGACATTGTGTGAGATGTAAATTGAACTGACTGGGAACGGTGATCATAGTGCTATCAAATCCAACACATACGTAAGTGGACAATTGCCAACAAAGTCCAACATGGTTACATTTGACTTCACAAGAGGAAAGTTCTCATAAATGTGAGGACTGTAAAAAAGAAGTTGAAAGGGAAAGTCAAGAAAGTCAAATCTCTGCAGAAGGCTTGAGGGTTTTTCAAAACCACAATAATAGAATCTCAGTGAGAATGTGTATTGCAGAAGTGGAAAGATACCACAAAGCTCAAGAGGATGCCAGTCAACAAGCAAAACTAAGGAAAGCTCCCCCCCTGCTTCTGCCAACCTCCTACCCCCCTCCTACTTTATTTTTTGAATGTCATCTGCTGTGGCAATAGTAGTAGCTTCTATGCACCTCCCTTGGCACCTGGGCTCTGAGAAAGAGCCAAGGGGGGTCCTTCTTTTCAGAGCCAGGCATTCTGTGTGAGGTGGCTAGGAGAATGCCATGGTTTGCCATGGAGGCTAGCAAGACTGAAAACTTAATTAAAAAAAAAGCTTAAAGCCACATCAACCAGAATGCCCCTTCTTAGAGTCCAGGCAAGGCAGGGAGGTGGATGGTGGACCGACGGCCGGTTCTAAAGGGTGGCCATGTGGGGCACTGGCCTGAGGCCCCTGGAGCTACAGGGGCCCCTGAGGGGCCCCTCCACTCCCCTTCTGCACTCCGCAGCAGCATCAGGACAGGAGGAGCTTCCGAGCTGCCCGCCATCCCCCCGCTTCACCTACCTTTCTCTGCTGTTTTCAAGATGGCGGCCGAGGTTTCCATAAGGGGCTGAAGCCTCTGCCACCATCTTGGTTGATGGGAGCAATGCATGCCATCAACCAAGATGGTGGCAGAGGCTTCAGCCTCTTACGGAAACCTCGGCCACTATCTTGATTGATGGCAACCCTGTGCGCGCAGTGCACGCAGCCGCAAAAAAACAGGAGAGAAAGGTAGGTGAAGAGGGGGATGGTGGGTGGCTCGGAAGCTCCTGTCCTGCTATCCACGGCTCCTGCCACGGATCGTGGAAGCGGAGCGGAGGGGCCTGGGGCAGGCTGGTGCCCAAGGGCCCCGGCATCCCTGGAGCCGGCCCTTTGTGGAGCCAGGCTCAGCAGTGAGTAAGTGAACAGCAGGTCAGGCCAGTGTGGGGCCTAGTGCAGGAGCCCCCTGCCAACACCCACTTTATCCAACCACTGGCATTGAACCTGATGGAAATCTTACCCAAATGGGAGAACAAAAAGGAACACAAACTTTGGCAAAAGAAATGAAAGCAAACAATATGAGGTTTTTTAAAAAAAATCAAAGAGTAACAGCAAAAAACAAAACAAGACAAAACCATTTAAATACAGTAGAAGCAGGAAACTAGCTAGGAAGGAGGTTGGATCTTTGGGTGAGCATATTAAAGGTAAAAGCAGAGATTGCAGAGAAGCTGACTTTATTTATTTATTGCTTTTATATCCCGCCTTTCCTCCAAAATCCAGTGCCTATCGCTCTTCACTGTGGAAGATGTAGAGCAGATCCTTGTACATGGGCTAAGTTTCTCAGGAACGGAATCTCAGGAGCTAAGGTATATAGTGGTGACAAGACACAAAGTTCTAAGCCTTACGGACAAAATAAAAATGAACAAATCACCAGGTCTGGATGCCGTCCACCCAAGAGTTCTTAAAGAACTCAAATGTGAAACTGCTATCTAACAAAAACCTTGTAACTTGTTTCTAAGATCAGCTTCCATACCTGTGGACTGGAAGGTGGCCAAATGTTACACCAATTTTTTAAAAGTGATCCAGGGGGACAGCCCTGTAGACAAGTGGGTGCACAAGAGCTGTGCTTCACACACCCCGGATTTCTTTTTTTCCCATTGTCTTTTTAATGTGTCACATGACAGCCTCCGTTTAAAGAATGACAGCTTGTTTTAAGAACAGGAGCAATTCAAGAATAAGACCCTCTGAAAATTTCAGTGAATAAGGCAGGGCTAGTGCACAACAAAAGTTTCATTTGGAAGAGCCCCCCCGAAGTCTGCTCTCTCAAGACTTTTCCTGACTGAGGGTAGATTTTTCATGATCATATTTGTTAATCAGGAGATCCAATCAGGGCCTATGCACAGCATGCCAAATTCTGGCCCATGCATCAACCTTCATTTGATCCTTCAAGCCTGGTTCAGTTTGCTCAACAGCAATCCAGTGGAGCAGGGAGCAATGCACAACCGCAGAAAAACCAAACGCAAAGCTGTAACTGAAACATATACACTGGTTTATTGATGTGCAAAGCTTAATGATATTATAGAGCTAAAAGAAAATAAAACAAAAATATTAAAAATTTATTTGCTCTCTGGAATAAATACAAAAGGAAAGTTAGTCCTGACTTCTCTCCATGTACAGTGATGTATGACAATGAGATAATAGACAATGCTGCCAATTTGGGAAACCTGCCTCTTTTGGGGAAAAATAAGCTAATTGAGATAGGCAAATTAGTGAACAATGAAACATTTAAATTCCTTGCTAATTTTATTTAAGTATTTAGATTTGTTTTTTATGGTATATCTATTGTAAATAGCTCTATGTTTTAACTCTTTTAATCCTTCTGTTTGTATCTGCAATGGCCTTTGGCCCAAGCAGTAATAATAAACTGGACATTTAAATCATATAGAGGAATTGTTAATATGATGGAACTACATCATCCCTCACATTTACACTATCTTCAATTCAGAAACATTGTAAATAGAATAAGGATTAAGTAAGGTTCAATGTGAGAAAAAACAGAAATTGAGAGAATATTAACAGAAGGTGAAATATCTAGACCACTGAGCAGAATATATGTTAATTATGAACATAAATATCAAACTAAATGGGAGAGAAATTTAGGGCATATTATCCTTTTAAATGTGTGGAAATGGCTGTGAAACACTCCAAAACAAACAATAAATGTTACGTTGAAGGATTTTTTTAATAAACATTTTTTTCGGTGGTGTCTGGCCTGTGCAAGACTGAATTCAAATACATCCAATGAGTAACAACTTATACTGGAGATGCAGAAATGTGCTTGCTGATATGATCCATATAGTTTGGTCTTGTCCAACAATAAAACCTTTTTGGGTAGCCGAAATAGTAGCCATAACATGTTATACTTTACTGGTAGATCCCCTAATTGCACTCTTAAGGTGTATAAAAAAACCAAGTATTAAGGGACCATAGAGAGATGGTTATGTATCTATTGACTGTTGCTAGACTCACAGTTACTTCACACTGGAAGATTATGAGTCCTCCATCATTAGATAAGCGAACTGCAAACTTTTGGGAGCACGTTTCAATGTTGAAATTAACTAATATTGTTAGAACGACAGAGGGGCACCAAAAAGATAATTATTTTTAGACAGATGGGCACCTTTCATAATGTACTGATCAAACAAAGTAAAAGAACAGGCAGAGCTGCAAACACTGCTGAATATACTGTGATAAATTGGGAATAAACTGGAATATATGGGAAGATGAAAGAAAAGACTTACAAGACCTGAAGATCAAGATAACAGTTGTGTGTTGTAATGCCTATAGATATATATGATTTGTTTAAATGTTGGCTTGGTTTATTCTGTAGTATTTTCTTGTTTCTTCTTTGTTAATGTTTTTGCTATTGCTCTCCTATTTTGCCAGGTCTCCCGTATTTGCCCAGAGACTCTGGGTTTTGGGAATCTTCTCCAGGTCTTCGAGTGAGTCAGCTTAATCTCCAGACTCATAGCTTTCATTTAAAAAAAATGTTTCTGGTGGTCTGGTTCTAAAAATATAAACCAAAATGTCAGCTCCCCCCCCCGGCAACTTCTGTTAGTACAGGCTGCTATAATCCCTGTTCTTTCAGGTTTTTAGCCAATAAGTGAAGTCAGGGTTGTGATTGACAAGATTTGTTGACCTCCAGGTAATAGCTAAATCCCATTTCATGTTCTGAGAACAGTTTCCTTTTCCTGCTTGTCTCACATCAGGAATTCAATAAATATATAGCTTTCAGCAGCATAAAGATTACTTTCTCTGTACAGGATTGGGACTAGCTTCTGAGTAAACATGCATAGGATTGCACTACAACAGAAGATCACAGCAGGATCTTAGTAGGCATAAAAGTGTACATGCAGGGTTTTTAAAATTAATTACTTGCAAAAATGGCACATTATACATTTTATCTTTCAAATAATTTGTGAACAGAAGTTTTAAAAAGTGTACATGCTGCAGTGTTATACTTTTCTAATTAATAAGTCAAACAAGTTTAAATTTTACTGGACTGTTGAAGAGGGCAGTTTATTTGTCTTATTCATAACCTTCACAATATGAAGCTTTTCTGGGAGTAAAGCTGCATTGCTTATTCCACATACCTGGGAGCTAACCCCATTGAATTCAGTAGGACTTACGTTTGAGTAGATATGGTTAGGATTGTGCTGAAAATCAATGGGACTTTTGAGTGAACATAGAAAATGACTGTGTTGTAATTCATATCTCCCCCTCCAATCCTTTTTAAGCAGTTAGGCAGGACATACTTAGGTGTCATTGCTTTGATTTAGCTGGAAACTAATACTTATTTTTTTAAAAAAATGTTCTGCAATGGCCAACTGGTTTTGACAATAAACTATTACATGGGGTGTATGTATTTTTACTTCTCCAATGTGTGTATATATGGAATATTTCCAACAACCCTGTGAGGTAGGGTTGGAAACCAAGGCAGCTCACAACAAGAAATAAAGCTATTTAAAATCCAGTAACAATAAAACAAGTATGAAACAGTTGCAAAACAGCTTAAAGTGGCATGATTCTGAATTTTGGATTGGGTAAATGAAGTTCCTTATCACTGAATTGCAGTCCTGTGCACATAACTTCTGTGTCTGAGTAAGCCCAATTGAAAACATTGGGACTTGCTTCTGAGTAAACATGCATAGGATTGCACTATAAATATCTTTACAGGTTGTGTAAATAAACACCTTTGACATGCATGCTTATAAATATTTCTTCATACTATGTCTTGATATGTATCTGATTTCACACTATGGTTGTAAATTTACAAATTATTATTTCCTCTACATTTTTAGTGTGCCTTTCTTCCTTAGGGTGATCATGATCCCCCTCTGTTGTTTTCACCCTGTGGGGCAGATTAGGCTGAGAGATGGTGCATAGAACATGATCACCCAGTAAACTTTGTTGCCTATTCCCATTTTAAAATTTATATGAAGACAAAGTTTATGAAGTAATGTATATCCACATAATAAATTTAAAGCACATCCAACTCACATTTAAAATGCATGACTTCCCCCAAAGACTCCTGGGAAGTGTAGTTTTCCCCTCACCATTATACTTCCCACCACCCTTAACAAACTACAGTTCCCATGATTCAGTAGTAGGATTCATGTGCTTCAAATGTATGTTGAATGTGCTTTAAATGAATGGCATAGATCTGCCCTAGCATGCTGGGCATTCATTAGTGAACTGAAAAGAACAATTTTAAAAGATACTTTTTAAACAGGGGAAGGGCTGTAGCTCAGTGGTAGGACACATGCTTTGCATGCAAAAATCCAAAATTCAATCCCTGAAAGAGACTATTGCCTGGAATCCTGGAGAGCCAGTGCTAGTTCATGTCATCAGAATTGAGCTAGATGGTGGACTTCCGGGAAGGGTTGCTTTGCCTGTGCTGCCTCTGAGCCAAGCTCTTGTCTCAGAAGAAGCTTTTTCAGCTATAAAATCAGTCACAACGCTTTTTTTGACTGGTAAAGATTTTCTCCCGGGCAGGGAGAAACGTAAAAGATTAACCACAAAGCCTGTTTTTGTGGGGAGGACTGGATTTCATTTATTTATGAGAGAAGGTTCAAACTGCAATGCCGGACGGACTTTCATCAAGCTCTACCTGATTACAGCGACACGTTTATCTTTTCTTTAAAGAATAACGGACTTTAACAGGCAGATAAGCATCCTTCTTTCTTTTTTCTTTTTTCACTTGATTTAAATTGGTGCAGCAAAAAAAAGAGATTTGTCAATGAATCAGCTGTGAAGAACTTTTTAGGTGAGTTATGGCTTTTCTCTTTCACTAACAAAATTAAAGAGGAAAGAAATCGAAAAAGCTTATCTTTGTTTATCGCAAAAAGCTGTCCTGGAGGTGCATTCTAAAGATACCAACGGAAGAGGGATTTCTATTTCGAGGAGGGGGGGAATTTTTTTTTTAATTTTATTTTGGTCTATTTCACTTTGACGAATCTGCTTGTTCACGACGCCACTAATTGTTTTGATGTTGGGAACTAAGTTTGTGTTGTATTCCTGAACACATAGAGATAAGGCAGGCTGTATTGTCTACACTGATATAAGCAAGCCTGGAATATTAACCCAATTGTGGCTGAAATAATTTTTGTTTCTGTGGTTTTAAGAATGGCAGCCAGGAAAGTGATTGAGACCATGGAAGAAATTATGTTTCAGAAAATAATGGATGAGATTGAGATAACGAAACAAACCCTGAGACAGGGTAGTCAGGAGATGAAAATTGAATTTAATAAAATGACGCAGGAGCTTAAAGAAATAGTGGATTCTGTGAGAGAGGAGTTTGATGGGATAGGGAAGCTACAAGCCCTGGAGATTGGAACAAATGTGAAATTGGAAAAAGATTTGGAGTTTATGGATGATAGAAATAAAGTTGACTGTTTGGAATTCAACGTTGTCTCTGAAGAAATTAATGAAGATTTTGGTGGTAAAGTTATCAATGTCTTGGATAATTTTCTGGACTGGAATGATGTGATGGAGCTTGACATAGAAAAAATCTATGGAGTTGGCTACAGATATGTGACAGTGGAGAAACTCTTAAGAGATGAGCCAGTGCATTTTGTAAAAAAGAAGAACAGAGATATGACTTTGCAGCAATATTTCAGCAACATATTCAGAATTCTTGACTGGAATGATGTGATGGGGCTTGACATAGAAAAAATTTATGGAATTAACTACAAATATGTGACAGAGCAGAGATGCACCCAGAGCAGAGATGTGACTTTACAACAATATTTCAACAACATATTCAGAATTGATGGCAAGGACATATTTGTGATGGGGGAAATTCCCATCAGACTTTTGTTATATGACTATGGCTATGACAGCAAGATCATCATGGGATACTGATTATGGATGAATGGATACTGAAACCACTGGATTTAACAGGACTATTGAAGATGGAAGATGGAATTAATATTGATAATGGAAGAATGGTTATGGAAATTATTGGACTTAACAGATTTGACTAGATGGATTAAGCGACATGTTTATTTGGAGAAAAATTGGAAGATATATCTCTCAAGGAATTGAAACCTCTCTTTGACTTTTTGTGGAAAGAATAAAATAATGTTTATGAGATTTGAGGATTAATTAAGATAACTACTGGAGGAAAGTGATTTTATAATATAATTTTAGAGATAGGATTGTTATATATTGTAGACTGATAACTGATATGCGACAAATCGGAAGTCAACATTTTATTTTATTGTTTAATTGTTTTTGTTTTTGTTTTTTGTTTTTTTTGTCTTTGAAAATTTGAATAAAAATTAATGAAAAAAAAAAAAGAATTGAGCTAGATGGTACCAAATGGCCTGACTCAGTATAAAAGAGGAAAGAGACCCAAGGGCCACAGTGACTCCAAAGTTTATGTATTTTATTTACAACATTTATATACCACTTTATTGTAAAATAAACCTCAGAGAGGTTTATAAATGGAATTAAACCAATAACATTATTGGCAAAAACAGTTACAAACAGGTATTTAAAAACATTCAAAATAATAAAACCAACAATGCATTAAGAACAAATTAAAAAACACAATAGCTTCTACATGCCTGAGTAGGCTTGCCTAAACAAAAATGTTTTTAGCAAGTGCCAAAATGAGTACAATGAAGGCACCTGCCTAATATAAATAGGCAGAGAGGTCCAAAGCATAGGTACTGCCATACTAAAGGACTGATTTCTCACAAGAGCAGAACAAATACTATGTGGAATCTGTAACATGGAAAGCACACCTTAAACCTGGCCTGGAAGCAAATCGGCAACCAGTGCAGAGGTGATATGTGCTGATAGGGTCTCACTCACATCACCAATCGTGCTGCAGCATTCTGCACTAACTGCAGCCCCTGAGTCAGGTTGTGTTGCATGGGGATTTCTGTGACTTTGGCTGACTGGCTGCCAGGATTTTTTTAGTTTTGGTTAAGAACCCTGAGTGGTTGTTGGATGGTGAGTTTTCTGTCTTACTCATAGGAATCTTGTTGTGGATGGTATAGTATTGCAGTTAGGAAATCACTGTCTTTTGTTTTTCTTCTCTATTTGCATTTCATTTACCTTTAATCTCACTCCCTTACATCCATAGAAGCAACAACAATGGCTCCATACACTCAGTTCAAGCCCCTTAAACCCACTTATGATACACCTTGTTGGCTGCATAATGGTTTGTTTCTTGCCCAGAGCTTGGAAAAGTTACTTTTTTTGAACTACAACTCCCATCAGCCCCAGCCAGCATGGCCACTGGATTGGGCTGATGGGAGTTGTAGTTCAAAAAAGTAACTTTTCCAAGCTCTGTTCTTGCCCAATAGTGGTAAAAGAGAATTCACACACTGGGAAGTATGGCTTCAATTGCTGTTGTTCCCAAGCTGCTGCCTGTGAAGATAGACCAAACAAACCATGCATGTTTTCTTTCTGTCAATTATTACTCACTAGAGTTGGGTTGGCTGTCAACGTGAGTTTATAGCAGCCCACAGGGTAGACAGAAAAAGGTAGAGAATCATCTTATTCTTAGTCATTTCTCAAACCTCTTTCTGAAGTGAAGGGTCAAATCTGTAAAGAAGTTTGGAGCAGTCATGTTAAAAGATAGGGGCAGGGCATTCCAGATAGGGGTTGCCAATCCTGCTTGGATATGGATATCTTTGCAGGGGATCCCTACCCAAGCTTTACCAACAGCATAATCCAAACTATATCTATTCAGACGTAAGTCCTATTGAGTTCTATGGGGCTTAGTCCCTTAGTAAGTGTGTTTAGAATTGCAGCCTTCAGGGGCATCCATCTTTTCTCCTGAGTGCTCCTATCTAACATCTCTACAACTTGAGGCTCCTTTCTTCCTACAATGGCCTTCTGGTGACTGACCTGGCCTGAGGGCACTTAAACCCTTCTTGCCAGAAGCAAATAAGATAGATTAAATGTTCCCTAGCCAGGCTCCATCTTTTAGCTAAGACTTCTATCTTAATTTCCAATGAGAGAAATGTTTTTGTTTGAATTGTATGCACCAAGCAACTGTGGTTGATGTTTAATGTATCATGCTTAATGACATCACTCGGGCCTGCCCCTGTGACATCACTCAGGCCCACCCCTGTGACATCACTTGGGCCTGCCCCTAAAATTTCAGGGTTTGGGATGCTTCTGACCTGGCAACCCTAAGTAAAGCAGATAGAGGCAGACAAGACAGAAGAAAAGAAAAATAATCCAAAATGTAAATCTAACAAACCCCAAATTTGAATGCACCTTTTAAAATTAATCAGTAAGCTGGATCAGGAAGTAGGAATTATCCAATACTGGACCACCATAATATGTAATTCCACACAGACTATGAATTATCTATCATAATCTGCCTGGGAGGGGAACAAAGAAGAATAACTGGAACCTCTGCATCAGTGATTTTCTACACTGGCACCTTTGACACAGTTCAAAACTGCATTGGCTTGCAACAATATGCTGTGCTTTCACTTTTCTTATGTCTTCACACAGCTGTGTAGTACACCTCCTTATCAGGTGCCAAGGCTTCACATTCTTCTTTCTGGTAGCAGTGACAATGCTTTGAGAAATCCAAGCAGCTTGCACTCAAAAATGACACAGACAGGGCAGAGGTGTCATCAATCTTGTTTCATCATGGCTGCTCTAGTTTGTGCATTCACTTACGATAACTGACATATGCAGGCCTAGAAAGGACTGGATTAACAACAATTGCCCTATAATTGCTAAGTGATCCTAAAAAACACAGCCTGTAGAGAAACATGACCCTTGAAGAGTTATATATTAGAACTTTCTATTAAGGGCTAGAGTTAGACTCCATCCCATGGACTGTCCTGGGTACTTATTGCTAAAGAGTGAAACAAAGAGATAACTTAAAGTGATCTGAAAGAATATCTCCCTTAAGTTACCCTTTACATTTTTAAAGCACACACTATATTCATAATCATAGTGACTATTTTTTATCTTTTTCTTGAGAACTTGATGGCAAGGATGAAAACAGCCCTAGAGGAATAGAAACACTGCTGTGCACACTACAGTGAGCTGGATGGCTGGCCACATAGACTGTAACTCAGGCCTAATTTCTAATTTTCCCAATGTGTGCAGTTCTCATGAGGCCTTTTCAGGGTTTCTGGCAGAAAAATAACCGAGCAACCAGTTAAAAAAAACCCAGTTGCTTTCCAGAATTAGTTTCCAATCGCTTAGTTAGTACTTTATATAGCAAACATTTAAAAAGTTTTCTCTTGTTTGTCCAATCGGAAGAAAAATCTAAAGGTCAGGAACAAGACTAGAAGGAGGGACCCTAAAGGAGGAGTTAACAAACTCATTCTAAAGTATGTATTTCTTTCTGCCCTTCCCTAAACTTATAATATGGACAAATTTGTTGTTCGGATGGAATCAAAAACTGAGATACCTATTCCAGCATCAAAGCCAAACTCAGGAGCTCCCTGTTCTTACCACAGTAGTTCAGCTCATGAAGAATCAGAACACAGGGACAAACCACAGGTGAAAGGGGATTGTAGCTATAGGCAAAGTCAAGCTTTTGAGTCTGGTATTCCTGGAGATCTCTCCGAAGAACATTTACAAGCTTGCTGCATGGAGGAGTGATGGAGAAGATCACTGCCTTTCCCTTCTCCTGGCCTGGCCCTCACATCATCTCCACCAGTGATGGGGGGTGGGAGTAGCTGGTGCTATGCGCCTCTCCCCCAAAATACCTCTCCTACAAATGTGGGTGCTGCACCAAACAAGGAAGGCTGGTTACAAGGCTGCGGGGGCATCTGGGAGATTACAGGCTTTGGTTAGCTTAACCACTGTTCTGGAAAAACTGGTTGAAAGCAGTGAGATGGCCAAGTTTGCTGATAAGGATGGGGGAGAAATTCAGTTGGGTTCACATTTTAATACACACCTACCTAATTCACACTCACCAAAACAATGTGCAAACAGAAAAGCAGCTATCCTTCAAAATTCACACTTCTCTGAATTTTGCAAGGCAGTTTTCCAACAAAAGCTGTGTACAAAACGGCATACATTAAGGGAGGAAGTAATGTAAACCACCCTGTGACCATTTTGGTGAAGAGTGGTATATATCTTAATAAAATAAATAAATTAGTTCTGAGATCCACAGAAAGATAAACCAAAATGACTCCCCTATCAGGAAAGGAGCTTTTCTAGTTTAAAAGAAAAGGGAATTAAGAGGGGAGAAAGTGGACAGAAAGAAGTTGTTATCTCTCTCTCATAATACTAGAATACTAGGTACCCAATGAAGCTGCCTGCTGGAAGACTCAGGATGGACAAAAGGAAGTACTTCTTCACAGTGTGCATAGTTAAGCTAACAAATTCATTACCACTAAATGTAGCGATGGCCACCCACTTGGACACCTGTATAAGGAGATTAGACAAATAAGGCTATCAAATGGCTACTAGTCACACTGGCTATGGACTATTTCCACTGTTGGAGGCAGCATGTCTCTGAAGACCAGTCTCTGGGGAACAAGAGCAGGAAGGGCCATTGCCTTCATGCCTGCGGGCTTCCCATACGCCACTGAATGGCCATTGTGGGAAACAAGATGCTGGACTTAATGGTCTTTGGTCTGATCCAGCAGGGCTGTTCTTACATTTTTTGCTTGTTATATTTCTTGTTCTTGCTTGAAGATGCTCAAGAATTCTCATGCCTGGTCAAGACTAGGAAGCATGTTAAAAACTACTCCAAAATATTCAGTGTAATATAGGAACATATCTTGGAACAGTTGGCCAGAGGAAACAGCAAGAGTAGAGGAGAATGTATTGTGAAGACGACTTACAGCAGTGCGACAGAGTTAGCAAGGGAGCCATCTTCCAGAATATGTCACAGCTGCGTCCTGTGCAGCTGTGCAAGTTATTTTACTCCATAATTATAGGACTGTGCAGGATGTTCATTAGGCATCCGCCACCCTCTCTTAGTCACAGAAACACTGCTGATTCTCTATATGCTCTGAAAAGTAGGAATGGTTCTTTCTGTAAGCGGGATGGGGAATGTGTTCAGGGATGTTAGTCTAAGCAAATCTGAAATGCATTATGGGTTTGCAAAATAGATTTTGCTCTGATCTCAAATTTTCTTGTTTTGCTTCATTAAAAATAGAAGAAAAAGAATATTTATAATACATTCATGTTTGTTATTAATATTTTATGAAGGTTTTCAAATAGGTACAAATGATGTGTACAACAATGTTCAGAAACAGCCTTCTGGAGCAAAAACTATAAAGAGTCTTGAGACAGCTTAAACATTAACAAATTTATAATGGCATCAACTTTCATCAACTAGAGCCCACTTCATCTGTTCTAGTCTATGAAAGCTTATGGCTTAAAAAATTGTGTTCATCTTTAAGGTTCCATAAGACCCTTTATTGTTTTCATCTACATAACAGTAGCTAAAGTATGTGTATATATCCCCTAGGATTGCAGCATTACAGTGCAATTCTAGACATAACTATTCAGAAGTAAGCTCACTAAGTTCAACAGAATTTATTCCCACGTAAATGTGTATAGAACTACAGCCTTAATCTTTTTACTATTAACAATCCTCAGAGTGCTCAGAATTGTTAAACATCCTTTTCCATTTATGAAAATCCTTTCCTGCTGAGTCCTTCCTTCAGAAGAGACAATGTAAGTAAATGGATGGTGGAGAGAGGTGATGTGGCGATGTTTGAATATGGATATTCTACCTTCACATTCTTGTTTCTTGTGCTTTAAATTGCCACATTCTGCTTGGTTAGTTTATTTCTTCTTTGTATTTTTCATTAAAGCCAATTTGCTGAATCTTAACAGTCCCCCAACCTCACCCCATCAACAGTCAGTAATATGATGGCTGTATAGAAGTAGTACGGCTTTGTTATTTCTACACAATGAAACATCAACAAATACTGTGGCATCTGTTAAAGCCTGGTGTAACACTCATAAGCTGGGCTGTCAGCTGGTGAAGAGGCTTGTGAGGGGAGCCTCTTTGATATTAGTCTCCAGCTTTCACTCCCAACCGTTAGTTTACTGCTCACTTCTATTAGCCACCCTATCTTTTGGCCATCTTCCCCCCCCCAAAAAAAACAAGGCCATCCATCTATTATTGAACTACAGCTCTCATAATCTCTGATCATTGGCCATGCTGGCTGGGGCTGATGGAAGTTGGTGTCCAATAACGTTGGAAGGAATACTGTTTCCCCATCTCTGCCCAATATCTTCTAAGCCCTTCTGATCACCTAGTTGTATGTGCTGTCTGCTCTAGAGTTCCTCTTCTTTGTCTACACTGGACCCTTCCTTCTGCCATCTTGCCTCCAGGCTTCCAGACCCTTAGGTTACATATCTGCTCAGACTTCTTCCCAGTTCTCAGCCCATCCCACACAATGCTGCTCTGTGGTGTTACTGGAGAGAAAATTGGAGAAAATGAGGATGAGGTCTAGGACTGCTCTTTTTGGTGTCAATCATACATCCTAGTACATATTGTCTAGTTCCTTGGGCAGAGAGCTGCATGAAGAAGAAGCAATGACCTGGAGGTTAAAACAGAAGTGGTGCATTGTTTGTCACAAGAAACTGAGGGAAACCTTTTAAAAAACCATTTATTGAATATTATGGTTGACATCTACATAGCACAGATAACTATGGCTCTGCTCCAATCCTTGTGTATGACAGGCCATTGCAAAGGCTGAATTTGAAGAGCTGCTATTATAAAGATGGTTGTTATCGCAATTAGTATGCAGAGGACTTTGAACTCCCTCACATCCGCTAACCAGTTATCCTATGGACATTTAAAATCAGGAGCTTATTGATAATAGCAGATGGCAAGTGTTTTATTAACCACTGGCCTTATATACACTACAATGAAACAGAGAAAATTGCAATAGAGCACCTGCAGCTGGATGATGATTCAGACTGCTGAGTTACTTACACAAGAACTGAAACAGCCACAGTAGTTAGGAAAGGATTATTTTTCACACAATCCAGTACTAATGTCCAAGCAGTAAATAGAAATAAATGTGTTGACAGATAAGCCCACATATGCAAATGAGCAAATAATGCAAGCTAGATTTAAATATGGCAGTGTAAGCCTTTAAAAATGACCTTCAAAGATGCACATTGGGAGCAATAGAGAAAAAGGGGAGTTTTGCTGAAATGTGCAGATCTTGCACAAGTATTAACTAGAGTGATCCTGGCAAATGGTTCAGGTTGCATTTTTCCCCATGACCTTGAGGTTCCAAGTGGACTCTGACTAATAGGTGTGAAGATAACAAAGGATTCAGGATCTTTATGTTCTTTACAAAATGTGAGAGTTTATACACTTATTAGTGTTCTCAAAAATCTACAATTGCCACTGTATTTCAGGTCAAGTTCCTATATCTTTGACAACCACATGACAGGCAAAAGTTCATTGTGTAGCCTTTCCAACATAGGTCTGCACTAATGGGGAAAGCTGCACCTGTTTAATTTCTGACTAGCACCAGCCTGTCATTAGAAACAGGTATTCCTGTATGGAACACATCCCTACAATCATGAGGCAAACATGGGGAAAATATTCTAAGCATGATCTAATGAAAGGTAAGCACTATTCAACCTGATTGTTTTATTTACTGGGGCCTGAGATCGACTGAGTTCAATGGGACTTACTGCCAGGAAAATGTGCATAGGATTACAGCCTCCATAATCCATTGATTCCAATGGGAGAGATTTACAACCCAATCCTAAACATGTTTATTTAGATAATAACAGGCCTTGCTTCTTAATCAGATTATTTAGGACCATAGCCTTTATGCAATGCTTAACTCTCCCACTGAAATCAATAGGACTTAAAAGCAGTCAGTACAGAGTATTTATTTTCTACTAATAAAACTTGGTAACACAGGAAGCAAGGGGGAGAAGCCAACACTATATTGACCATTCAATTGTCTGAAGGCCACTGGAGATCCAATGTTCTTTGTTTGAAAACCATATATCTCTGGTGAATGACCCCTTTCCCAGCCTCTCAGCTCTTTGCTGTTATTTTTTATTATTTTCTTCTAGACTGTAAATAATTGAAAGCAGGTACATGGAGACCTGCCAATGGATGGAAAGATCAGTGCCAGAAAACCCTGGAAGTTCTGTTCTTTCACCAAACAGAAAGGGATACTAATGTGGTTCTCAGAGTAGTGCCTCTGTCCAGAAGTTTGAGTGGGCTGTTGCCAGAACGAAGCTTTTAAGCCATTCTCTAATAAATTAATGGACCCTGTTTTTGGTCAAAATGTGCAAAAAACTATTACTAACATCTATACAAACAACTGTGTGGTCACAGCATGCCCATAAGTCAAATAACCTTAATCAATGAGGGGGCATATTGGCTGGAAAGATTAGTCTTTGCAAGACCACATGGAGCAGGGTTGTCAACATTTGATTTCAAAAATTCTGCTCTCACTTTGCAATGGGCAAGGAACATGGTCAAGCTGGGTGTGTGCGGAAATGTTTGTACTACCTTGTTCCCAATGCAATTGCACATCTTAACATCTCTATAATGCTGTTGGAAGCAATTACTGGGACATTTCGGTCGAGGTGTCAGCAGCATGTTCATGACTCTCTGCTCAATTTCTACTTAATGTGATTCAGGAGAGGCTGTGCATGATCTGAACGAGTGCCTGGATGCAATGACAGATTGAGTGAGGACCACAAAACTGAAACTGAATCAAGAGAAGACTGTGTGGGCAAGTAGTTTCCAGGTCCAATGAATTTTGCCTCTCCTGAATGGGGTTGCACTCCTCCTGAAAGAGCAGCTATATTGTTTGAGGATGCTCTTTGAGCTACCACTGTCAACTGAGACTAGGGTTGCCAGGCTCAGGGCCTGAGAATGATTCTGTATCTTTAAGAGAAGAGAAAATTCAGCCAACTGCAGGTTTTCTTGCAGCACTGTAATGGGAAAAACCACAAGGTGAAATTCTCCCTTCCCCCTGCACAACTTTTAAAGATACAGAAGACCTCGTGGAGGCTCAGCCAGGAGGTCTTCTGTATCTTTAAAAGTTGTGCAGGGGGAAGGGGAGGACGCTTTGGCTATAGACCTTAAAATGTGAAGAAGGAAGCAGGAAGTCATCTGAACAAAGATCTGAGACATTATCTCAACCAGAGGTTTCAGAAAGGATCTCCAGATGACGAGCTGCAACAGACTATCAGAGATAACCTTTATCACCATGCTGTGCCTTAAATATACCAACAGGAGAAAATGAGATTTTAACATTTTGAACTGCCAATGTATCAGCCCTTGTCAATGAGAGCAATGTATAAAGGCTGGTGCTTCCGGAGGGGCTCGACGCCATCAACGCCTGCAACCCCCTCACCAACTTCCGCATCCTGGCCGCCGCCGCCATCGCAAGTACGCCATGGCTCTCCCTCCTCCCAGAAGATCAATGCCGCCGCCAAGTGGGGGGCTGCTGCTGCCATTTACAACTATGGAGGTGGGATGGGGAACGACATCCAGGCCATGACCCACCCTGCTTCTGCAGGACCGGCTGGTGCTGGGGAAAGCTTACTTGTATTTTGTCGTCAGAGAAGCTGATTAGAAGTTCAATTGAAGGTGTCAGACTTGCAAGTATAGAAGGAAAGAGAGAGAACCAACTAACAGCTTTGTTGGGGGCAACCTGAGATGTTTCTGCTGCTCCAGGCGCCTGCACCACACTGTATGTTCACTGGAAGTTTTGTAATCGCTGTTTTTTAATAATGTTATTTGGCTATTTAATTTTGTAAATTGTATTGTTTTATGGATATATTCCTGTATTTGTGTTTTTCTTGTAAGCTGCCTTGAGGGCCTTTTGGCCGTAAGGCGGGGTATAAATAAATAAATAAATAATAAAAGGGAAAATTTCACCTTGTGGTTTTTCCCATTACAGTGTTGCAAGAAAACCTGCACCTGGCTGAATTTTCTCTTCTCTTAAAGATACAGAATCATTCTCAGGCCCTGAGCCTCGCAACCCTAGTACTGTATTCAATCTTTTCTATGTTAAGGAGGAACAAACATCCTGCTGCTTCTCTTTCGAGGTGAGTAGTTTGCGTTCTGTGAAGAGCCTCAAAAGAAATGCAAGTAGAGAACTGCTGGGCTGAGCGGTATGACAGGCTCCTGACAGGAATGGAAAGGGCCCTGCTTCTTCCATGAAATGGAAACCTCTCCAGCTCACAGATTTGCTCCAGACCCTCACCAGGTGCAGGACAGTTGTTTAAGAAAGAATTGGTTTCAAGCAGTGGGAATGGAGCCCTCTGGACAGATGATGAACCTGCCCACAAGAATTCACCTAGATAGATAAACAAGTTCAGCAAATACCGTGGCTGCAAAGTCTGTTCCACCATGCATCAGGGTGATGTGACCTGCTTCTGAAGGAACCATGACTGGGGAACAAGGAAGAGGGGTGATAGATGAAGGTTGAAACTGGTGTTTGAATGGAGCAGCAGAATGTTTTAGAGTGTTGGCTCCTAGCAGGGGCTGCCATTTGGGCTCTGTTTTTTCAGGCAGCAAAATAGTATAGGCTAGCACTGGTTGACTGGGAAGGGCTCCATTTCAGGTGGCAGACAGGAGCACTTAATCATCAGCAGATCTTCTGAGGCATTGTAAGGAACATCCCACATCACAAGGACTCTTGTCTCCATAGAAGCCCATTTGCATGACCTCTTCTAATGTTTTGGAGCCAACCATTGTAGGCACAACACATCATAACCACTGTTTTGCTGACTTTTGCTTTATTCACATACTATACTAATAGAGTACACAGAGGCATTAGCAGAACTGAAGGTAATTGATCTGATTTCCATAAAATAGCTATATGTATATAGAGTCTTAAAATGCTTTTATTGCTGTCACAATACTGTGTTATACTTGTATAAACTATTGCATCTATACGTAATATGTAAAAACTCTGCCAAATGGCATGTTGATCTTTTACCAATCTTCTTTGTACATGTCTTATGTTATAAACAGTTGTGTGAAAGTATGAGATATGCATAGAAACTGGGCTGTGGTCCAGATAGAATTGTATCATTTTGTGCCACTTATTTTAGTGAGATGGAAATGTTCATGCTAGACCCTTGTCACTGAAATCAGTAGGACTTACATGTGCTTAACTAGACCTAGATCACACCCTATGTTCTTTAACCAAATACAGGCCATAGTAACAACATAGGCAGCAATCCTATATACACTTCCTGTGAAGTAAGTCCCATTAAATTCAATGGGACTTACTTCTGAGTAGACATGCATAGGATTACACTGATAGTATTTGGATTCGCCTATATCCATGCTCTTTTGGAAAACCAAATTACATCTTGCAACCTGGATTTGTCGCTTTTCTGTAGATTCCACTTTTTCATGCTTGAACCGTATGTTGGGGAAAATATTCTGGAAAAAAGTGGGAGCATGATTTGACAAGGATAATATATATAATATTCACCCCCATTCAAAAATGTGTTTTTGTTTTAAAGCAAGAAAAAAATGTTATAGCACAGTAATCTAAACGTCTCTTTTCTGAGTTCATCTTATTTGCCTCTTCCTTTTTGATCCACTGAGGGAACCAGTGCCTTCCAGGTATAAGCCAGTACTAATCTATTACTTTTCAAATATCAAGGGCTTGAGACTACCAAAGTTAAACACCTTTGCATCCCATTAATTTTAATGGAAGAATTAACTCACTTCTTGGTGTACTTAGCTCTCACACTGAAATCAATTGGATTTGAAAGTCCCTAACTTTGGCTGGTATCGATTTAGTGATGGTGGGAATTGCAGAAGAAGTTAGCCTGCTGTTTTCAGAATTTAGTTTTAGCATAAGTGTGTTTCAGCACAATCCTAGCCATGGAACGGATAACCCAAAGTAAAGCACTTTAGAACCTGCTGTTTTCAGCAACAGAGTTAAGCATGCAACTCTCTGTATAACTCATTAAAATCAGTGGGGCATACATGTATTTCACTTTGATTAGATTATAGCTCATGCTGGAAGTAAGTTCTATTTTCATTAGGACTTGCTTCCAAGTACTGATGTTTTGTAGGGAAGTCCTGTACAGAAACAGGGGCACCTATTGATTTCAGTTTACTTAGGAGCATCTACCTTTGCATGAGATTAGGCTGTTAATATCCCTTGGTGTGATTCTTTTATAAAATGAAAAAACCCGAGTCCTCCCCAATGATGACATGACTATTTTAAACGCAGTACTCCATGCAGATTCTTTCGATGCAAGCAGTGACGTCTGGTGGCTCCATGTCAATGGGGCAGTAGAGTCTGCTCCAGGTTTTAGTCCAAACTTCCAAGGATCTGTCCACAGTGCTGAAGCGGAAGGAGCTGAATCACCTTAGACAGCTCCTTGAAAGTTCAAACTAAACCCAGAGCAGATTCCACTGCCCCACTGACACGGAGCCACCAGACATCACTGGGTGCAAGGCAGAATAAGTTAGTTGTTCCCAAATTCCACTAGAATTAATGGGTTTTCTGTGGTTGGTTCACTATACACCATGTGTTGATTTTAAAGGGATTTAAGCATCTCACATTGTTTGGGTTACATGCATAGTCATTATTGAAACTGGATTCAGTGGGGGTTGTTTGGGGGTGTTCCTCTATATTATTGTTATCATATTTTAATTGCATTTTAATGTTATCATTATCACTTACTACTTCTCTGAAGCGGCTGGTGATTTTGAGTCACAAAGCCAGTTGTGTGTTCTAGTAATACTTATTCTAACTTTGACAGAAAATATGTAAATATGTTTGAAAGGAACACACTGACCCACTAGGTACAACATGGCCAGAATTTAGTGGGAACAAAGGCTGCAATCCTACCTCCACTTACCTGGGAGCAAGCCCCATTGAAATCAATGAGGCTTGTTTCTGAGTAGACATATAGGATTATGATGGTTCAAAAAGACCCAAGTTAATCACAACTATGTCCCATTCCATTGTTTTCAATGGGCCTCGGTGGCAACTAACCTATTCTGGATTGTGCCCAATCCAGCAACAAAGATTACACACATGGAAACACCTTTTCATGCATATAATCAATGTAGATGCACAGCTGGAAGATGATAATGATGACAATCCAATCAATCAAGATTTATTAGTCAACGGATTACAATAGATTATGATGATAATAACAATAGCAGTTGTACAGCACTTTTGAGTGTACAAAGTGCTTCATATACGTTATCTTGAATTGTTGCAGCAGTCCTGTAGGTTGTGACTATTACATGAATCAGTATCTTGTTGCTGGGCACTGATGAACTGGAAATATCTCCTGATACATTTCCTGGTGCACAAGTATGCTTGGGTACTTGATTTCACTAACTTTTGATGTGAAGTGATCTAATTGGCATCTCTCGGATTAGCATATGGATCACTTTTCCAAATTTTACAATACAATTCTTAGATGAAAAAATGTACCAAAATGCATTAAAATGTGTATTTTAGATAAAATACATCTAGAAATGCATACATTGAGATAATATATAAATATGTATTTAAATATGACTGTGTGAATTTCTTTTTAACAATTCAGAGGTTAATGCAGAAATGAGATGGAACAGATTTATGAATTAACACATGCAAAACTGACACGCACTGGAAATAAACTGATCCATCTATCCTGAATCTGGGCCACGGTTGACATGCAAAATTAGTTTGCTGCAACTAGAACTGGATCAGGGCCAATGCATTTTCATCTTGTAGAAGCTTGCCTAGACTGCTTGCACACTGGGAAGTAAGCCTGATTAAATCTACAGAGCCTACTTCTCAAGCATGATTAGGACTGTGGTGTCAAATACCTTTATGAAAGATATTTACTGAGAATTCTTGGCTTTAAAATGTATCCATTCATATATTTATAATGATGTGTGTTCAATACTTTGGGAGTGTACTAATAGAAGAGATGCACCTGGCTGTCTGCCATGTGCCTGTTATACCTTGCTGCATGGGACTCATTCAAGAAACCAAGAGAGACTTATTAAAAAACAGCCAACTACAGAAGATTTGGTCTTCCTCAGTGAAGGACTCAGCTATACATGGTGATAAGAATATACAGGAATCAACTGAAATTGAGAACGCCCAATACATAATGAAATGATGCTTGCAATCTCCAGTAGAGTTAGGAACATAGGAAGCTGTTTTTAGTGGGAGAGTAAAGCCAGTGTGGTAAAGTGATCTGAGTGGTCATTTAGGAGTGGGGAAACCTTGGTTCAAATGCTCACTCAGCCTCAAAGTTCACTGCATGACTTGGGCCAGTCACTAGCTTTCCGTCTAATCTCCTCACAGTTATTGTGAGAATGGGGGGAGAGAATATGCATAGTCCTGAGCTTATTATGAAATAATAAAAATTAATTATCTGCTACTGAAATACATAGATCTTAACTTCAGCCGGATTGTATCCTAAATCATAGCTCTTGCAAGTTAGGTTTTTTTTCTAATGTGTTTTGGAAAATACAGAAACAAAACTTAGGCTTACTTAATGCTAGCATATCATGACCTATTTCTTCACATACCACATATAACATAGAAGTCAAGAACCATACTTGTAGCTGGCCACCTGTACTCCCTTTTCATGAACAGGAAAACTGGGGTCAACCAGGACTACAGCGAAATAGCCTTGTTGACTTGGGTGTGTGTGTCTTAATATGATTTTGTGGGGTACTGCAGAAAACAGTTAATTTGTGATGGAGTAACACAGAGGGTAGGAAAGGCATCAGATACAATCCAGAAGTAATGAGGTGCACTTACAGCCCATGGAAATAAAACAGAAGAATGATTTGCTTGGTTCTCTTTGATTCCAGAGAGCTAGTGTGGCATAGTGGTTTGTGTGTTGGGCTACGACCTGGGAGACCAGGGTTCGAACCCCCACACTGGGGTGACCTCACTGGGTGACCTTGGGCCAGTAACTGCCTCTCAGCCTCAGAGGAAGGCAATGGTAAACCCCCTCTGAATACCGCTTACCATAAAAACCCTATTCATAGGGTCACCGTAAGTCGGGATCGACTTGAAGGCAGTCCATTTCCATTTCTTTGATTCCAGTGGGATATAGGCATGCTTAATATTCTCTGGATTCCAGAGGGGTCACTGTGTTTCAGCAAAAGCAATGAAGAACTTTATGGCACCTTAAAGATGGCTAGGATTATGTCAGCATAAGCTTTCATGTGGCTCCTTTTGATAAAAGTGTACTTTCGTCTTCACCAACTCACGTCCCAATAAATCTGCTGGTCTTTAAGATGGCACAAGATTCTTTGCTGTTTTCTCCAGATGTTGGCTAAAATATTTATTGCTGTAACATACCAGATATTGCTAAAGCCAAACCCTGAAAGTGGTTTCTGAAACATAGACCTTTATGATGAGGAAAAGGGAAACTTAAATTGTCTGGGCCACAGCTATTTTTTATTACTATGTTTCTTGGTCTTGAGCATTGCTATGTAGGATGGCTTTGCTTTATAACCTGAGTGGAAGAAGAGACTCCTGTTTGTTTGAGTTTCCCAGCTAGCCATGACAAAGCCTCCACCCACTCTAGGTCCACTCTGCTTATGATTAATGAAGGCCACAACCTGCATTCTGTCATCTATAACATTTCTTTTTAAAGGCTGCTGAACAAAGTTTGATTCTCGATTATGGAGTCATGTATGGGAGCTGCTTTATTTTAGCATCTTCAGCTAGATTGCCTGGAGTGACCTACTGCTAACATTTTCAGTGCTTCATTTAAAACCTATGTGAACAGCATTGCTTCACTGGCTTGACTCAAATGGAATGAGTGAAAGAGGATTTAGCTCACATGGTGCAGAAATGCTATGTAAAACACAATGTTCAGAAGAAGAGTGGTGGGACATCTGAAGAGTCTGGTTAATTTAAAAGCTGTTTTTGAACACAGCAGTTTACAGTCCTTTGTAACGCAAATAGAACCACAATCCAATTTTAGAAAAAATCTGTGTTAAGGAAAGATCATGATTTGGTTTCCTACATACATACAGATCCCTGATACTTTGCAGGGGTTGTCAGCAAGGCTGTTCATTAGTTAAGATTACCAAGTTTCTAACCCAGGGTCACACTTTTACCACTGTATCTCCTAACTGTTTCCTCCTGAGTCTCATTGTCATCATACTGTCCCCTCAATTGTGGGGCAAAATTGAAGCCTGACTTACTTTGGCAGGTGACAGAGGATGATGATGAGCAATGGGACCCAACACTGCATACTAATTGCTAAAGGTAATTTGATCTCTGCCATCGTTATCACTGCTGCTTTTTGGTTTTGGAAAACAGGCAAGGTTGTGCCAAAAACTCAAGCATAGCAAACTCTGCACAGACAAGCATAACAAAAACTGACTCATTGTCTTTAGAAGGGAAGCAAATTTCTTGAAAATTGGGCTCTCTTTCTGATTGAGAAGTATGAAGACATTTCTATGTTTATTTTGGTAATGGATTATATTGAATTAGCTTACATTTGTAAGCCTTCTAGGGAGACTGGAGGGGTTAATGTTATTGTTGTCACTATTATTTTTAACACAACAGTCCCTTTCTGTTTATAAGTGGCGTATTTTTTCCAGAGGGGGAAAAATAAATAAAATTGTAAGCTAAAAACCAATAGGACTCTGTTCCCCCCCCCCCATCACCATCATCTGGAAACCACTGAATGTCACTATAGCTTTGCATTTCATTGTTTTAAAACTGGAAACTAAATGCAAGCAAAGCCCTTTTACAATAAATCTAGGAATGTCTAGTACCTGGAAACTGAGCTGATTGTTGCACGCAATCTTCATATATGTGGCACAGTTGCCTAATCAAGTAACCTACATTTTAACAAAAAGACCATTCCGATTGTGTGAGCTGTGCATGGGAGATTCTTTTAAGCATGCAGTGAATAATATGGATAAACAAACTAAAAACACAAATTGACCCATAGCATAGGAAGTACCATAACACAAGTTCTAGTGGCCGTATCTTGGGATGCCATCTCAAAATGAAGCAGCAAATGAAAGGAATAAGGCAGAATTAACAGGACATGATCCCGCCAAAGATGAGCGCTAACTCCCAGTTCTTTCAATGGGAGAATTAAGCAGAAGTGTAGTACTCTCCCACTGAAATCATTGGGAACTTTGACAAATTTAACTTTGGCTGGAGTCAGGCCCAGGTGTGGGAGCAGCCAATGGGGAAAAAAACATGGGAATAGGAAAACTATGGGTGTGATGGCATCACATCACTTGCTTCTTTTACTAAATATTATTGGGAGATATGGATTGACAGCAGCTTTATGCCTCCCATAACATCTAGTTAGGCCATAAATACTACTATATTAGCACAGGTGGGCTGGATTAGTTCTGAGTCTGATGAACTACTGAATGCAGAACTGCTGTGAGCTAGCCACCTGGGGGCAATATTTAGGGAACGGATCGCATGTCTACAGCTTCTTCCTCACCTAATGCATAAACTGTACATTCAAAAGAAACTTCCTCTTTCACTACATCAGAATTTATCAATGCCCCCAAGAGGGTCCTCCCATAATAGCTGTTCCAGAGGGCCAACCAGCAGAGCTGCTTCTTTTTCCTGCTGTCATCCCTGACTAGCATGAAGCAAAGACAACAGATGAGGCTTTTCTATCTGGATGCTATTTGTTACAAATCACAAACAAGCATGTGGAGTTGTTCTTTCACTATGAATTCTGAAAAGATCAGCTCAAAGGAGGGTTGGCACACTGGAGCTTTTCTCTTTGTTTCTGCACGATGCCTGTCCTGCTTCTTCTGGTTTCCCACCTCCGTCTTCAAGTCTGCATCAGTATTTGAGATGTGTTAGAATTAATTCTAATGCAATGCACACTTTTTTCTGAGTAATTATAGACTTTAAAGTGTCTTTACCAATGGTAAAATGGGCATGGCATGCATTTCACCAAGTTAATGCGATCCCTGATTAAATATGCACTTCTATAAAGTTCAGAAAACTCCTGACTAATGCCACAGGCACATCCTACCTTCAGGAAATGAGTCATCTGTCCTTTCCATTTGTTTTTAAGTGAAAATGTCATTGTACACGAGTTTCTCCCTCCCACCTCCCTCGTACCGCTCCTTCATAAACTCAAGTCAACAATTATGTGTTCAAATATTTGTGTGTGGCCTTTAAAACTGGAAGCAAAGAAGAAATCTCTTCTATCTGTGGACACAGCTGTGAACGAGCGAGGGGCTTGTACGTAGATTTCCTTGAATATTTTAAAGAGCTGCTTCTCATGATCCCACTGGAATATTTGCGAAAAGGTGTAGTCACTTCCGAGGGCTAGGTAGTGATTATTCTTGAAGGAGAAAGGCTGAAGGGTCATGGCTCCCCGAGAAGGCAGAGCCTGGATCTCCTCAAACTGTTTGCTATTCCACTTCATTACTCTGGAGTCACCTATAAATCTTGTAAGTGAGAGGTAGAGGTTGCCCTGTATTTGAAAGCTTTTCACCGCCAACACATCTTCCATGTTAGGTATCTCACTGTGTGGGAGAAACTTTCTGGAATTTTTGTTCCATTGAAGGATAATGGGAATCTGTGAACGGCTTGACAGGATCAGATGAGATTTTCCATCTATATCAACAAACTCAGCATCTGTGTCCCTGAACCATTCATGCAAGGACTGGTAAGAGTAAAATCCTTTGTTGTTCCATTTATAAATTGTTGTCAAACCAGCTTTTGAGCTATCTGCAATGACAAAGAATGTTTCACTCTCTATCTGAAAGAGCTCTATGTCATTCGGCTTTGAAATGCGGGAAACTTCTATGTCCTGGAATTTGACAAACTTTGTCCAGCTTTCCTCATACTTATAAATGTGTGAGCCACCAAAAAGTTGAGCCACCACTACGAAAATCTGATCATCAATCAAGATAGCTTTGCATCCCACTATGGACTGACCTGTTGGCTCAAACAGAATAGCAATGTTAGCAAAGTGCAATTAAACCTTTTAAACAAGATACTGACCAGTTTGTCATTGTTTTGAATGTTCCCTAGACTGAGATTAGACCAAGACAATCAAAACAATTATGAAGAGACAATGTTTCCATTGAGAAGATGTTATAAAGCTTGCCGCTGAAGGTCTGAAATGCATCAGTGTCACTGTTAAAGAAAACTGCATGGAGTATATTGTTGGTAGGGCTAAAAACGTAAATCAATTTAATTGATAGATCAACTCAAAGTTAAGCTTAGTTGTAGGCACTCAAAACTGGCCAATCTGCTGCTCTAGTCAGCAATATCTAAATCTGGACCAGGGATGGGTCCTCACATGTTTCATTTATTTCAAAACATTTATAAACCGTTTAACATTTTAAAAATCTCCAAGTAGTGTACAACATACACAATATCATTAAGACAAAATACAACATACAACCAGTAAAACAGGAGTATAAACACATATAAAAAGTAAAAATAAGAATTCAGGGAATTCAAACAAACAAAAACAGAGTCTGATCTTATGGGTGGAGGAAAGCCTGGGCAAAAAGATATGTTTTTACACTGTTGTTGGACTATGTTAAAAAAAACAATGCACACGTCCTCCCTCAACAACTACAACTCCCATAATCTCTTATCATCTGTCAAGCTGTCTGAGGTTGATGGGAGCTGGAGTTTAACAACATCTGGAGGGCCACAGGTTTCCCATCCCTGACCTAGACAGTCAAGGTTCTCTGAACCTTCTCTGGCTTGAGGTGAAAGCCAGACCTTGAAACGTAGGAAGGAAAAATTTCCAGGCAAAGACAAGAGACCAGGCTTCTAGTAATTATAGGCAAATAGAACAATACACTTTCCTATAGAGCAAGAATGGAATACCTGTGGCCCTCCAGAAGCTGTTAGACTCCATCATTCCAAGCCAACATGGCCAATTGTCAGGGATACTGGGAATTGTAGCTCAACAAAAACTGAAGGGCCACAGGTTCCTCATCTCTGCTGTGGAGAGCTCTGTAGCCGGAGCACACACTGTCTATGGTAGTTCACCAAGCTAAACCCAACCCTGTGCTTCTTGGAGTTCCAAACAAGGAAAGACAGAAGTCAACCCTGGCAGTAATATTATAGACCCCATCAAGCACTCTTGATAGCACTCTTCAAGTACATGAAAGGTTGTCACATACAGGAGGGATGGGATCTCTTCTCGATCGTCCCGGAGTGCAGGACACGGAATAATGGGTTCAAGTTGCAGGAAGCCAGATTTCGACTGGACATCAGGAAAAACTACCTGTTAGAGCCATACGACAATGGAACCAATTACCTAGAGAGGTAGTGGGCTCTCCGACACTGGAGGCATTCAAGAGGCAGCTGGACAGCCATCTGTCAGGAATGCTTTGATTTGGATTCCTGCGTTGAGCAGGGGGTTGGACTCGATGGCCTTATAGGCCCCTTCCAACTCTACTATTCTATGATTCTAAGTAGGTTTCTGTGTTGCCATTGTAACTTCTAAAAGCAAAGCAGTACACAAGGTGTAGTATTGCTTGCTGGTCTGAGAAGAGAATCCCTCAAATCCAGCAATAGCAATTAATGACATCAGAGCTGAGAATCCAGCCAGCAACTGCAGCTCCTGCAGGGATGATGCCAATTTGAATTGAAGATATCGGAATGATATAGGAAACCTTATACCAAGCCAGCCCATCTAGTCTACCAGTGTCCACTCTGACTGGCAGTTGTTCCTCAAGGTCCTAAGCTGAGGTCTTTCACATCACCTGCTATCCAGACGCAAATCAAATACTCTATCAGTGAGCTATGTCCCCCTCCTGTTTTAAGCCCTTGCAGATAACTATAGCTGGTCCTTCTAGTAAAGCCCGGTGTCTCTAAGTATCCAAAAAATCAGTCTTGGAAACATCCCTTGGAGAGCCTAAGGACATGCATGATAAGACCTGGTACAGAGCTACTAAGCAAAAACCCTGCTTCAGTTACAGGTTTTAACATCAGCTTCGTAACCTGTCAGCCTTAACAACCTTGTGCTTCTGCTGTTGATCAATGAGGATGCCCCTTCTACCCTTTGAAAGGATCAGCAAAACTTAAATTAACTTGTTTTGACCATAAAAAAGTCCTAGTTTAAAGCCATACAGCAACCAATATCCTGTTCCAAGCTGAGGAGAGCATCATCTTTCTACACCAACTTTGTCTTAGAAAAACACCATCAATTGACTAACTTGAACCAAGCAGAGCAAAGAATAAAACATGTTGTTTTGTGCTTGTCTGTCAAGGGCAGTAGGTAGCAAAGTGAAAGGTCAGCATGATGCTAAGCTATTCTTCCTTGAGAATTACCAAACAGGCAGCGCTGAACAATTCCTTGGCTGCAATCCTACACACCTGTAAGTAACTCCCAGTGAACTCAACAAGTCTTCCTTCTGAGTAGACATGCATAGGACTGCAGTGTCAGCCTTTTAAAACTCTTTGCCAGCCCCCCCCCATCTTGAGTGGTGGGTGGGCTCAAAACATAGGTCTTCTGGGAGACAGCCAGCGTGGGAAAGAGAGCTGCAGCATCTCAGCATGCTGCCTTCAGCACCATGCCCTTTAATGGAGATCTCTGGCAAGGAAGAGGCTTTCCCCTCTTGGCTCTTCTGGTGCTCTGCAGCCTAGAAACAGCCAGGAGGAAGATAATTGCCATAAAGATGAGGATGCCCTTTCTTGGCTCAGGATATGGGAGCCTGGTGAGAAAAAGATCTTTTTCTGTTACAGGAGGATGGGTTGTCTGAAGTGCCTCGTGGTTATTGTGCCTTTTCTTTTGGGGGCTAGAAGTGGGATCCAGTGAGGGGTTGTGTATCTCATCTGGCAAAAATGTGCCTTTCAGTTGGTCATCTTGGTTGTGTTTGAGCATAGTGATGTAGCACGCTTCATTAGAGACTTTTGCTAAGAGTAGTTTAATTTTGTCACTTTTGTCTTTTCCTTTTTTACTGCTTATTTGATACAGAGGATCTGTCTTATTGCTCTCTTAATATGATCAGCTCAGTAAATTGCTTAATGTGGGTATAATGCTGATATTATTGGTGCTGGATATTGCTGGCATATTGGTATGTCTGGGGCTTATTGTAATTGTTGAAATGTAAATGTTATCTTGCAGTATGTTATGTTTATTTGTTACTTGTTACTTTTGTTCTTAATTAGTCTACTCTGTGAATTTTGAGCACAATGTTTGGAGGTTGTCACATGCAGTATATAAGTAAATGGACTAAAACTACAGGTCTACTTGTGCCCAACCAAATTTTCTGGCCTTGCACCATCCCAAGCCCGTTGCAACTGGTTATGGTAATTTCCTGTCCTCTACTTCATGTTAGCAGATTTGGCCTAACACATAACACAGTAACTACTGAATGTAGCTCACTGAGTCTGCTCTTTGCTCTGCCTCTGTGTATTCCTGACTCTGTAACAATTCTTCTCAGTTTCTTGTTCCTGCTATCTGCTTTGCACTTTCCTTACCTGCCTATAGGGACAGACTGCAGCTCATATCTGACGTGTAATGTTGCCTCGCTCCTTTGGTCAGATGCCTTGGCCTGTCTGGCTCCCTGAAAAAAGCCCTGCAGAGATCCAGATGCTTCTTCTCTCTGCCATCTTGACAATGCCCCACCCTTACAAGGGAATAAGGAGCCCACTCTTCCAGGGTATGGCTGTGTCCCATATTACCCCTCCTGCAGTGTCGCCCAAAAGCAGGGGTGGGGAACCTCAGACTCAGGGGCGAAGTGCAGCTGGGATTTTCCCTAGACCACACCCCTTACTAGCCCTGCTTCATCCTTCGCTGAGTACTTTGGCTGAGCTGAAATGTGTCCTTGAACACTGATAATGTTTCTTATATCCTTGGACAAAAGATGAAGAGCATGTGCGTGAACCTCTGGCCTTTGTGTGGCTGGAATGTAGCCTACTCTACCATACGCATCTATTGCTCCATCTCCTTTTGCCTCTAGCCCCACCCACCACTGGCATGAAGCTACTGGAAAGTTGGCCATGAATGAATGCAGCCTTGGATTAGAGATGGGGCAGAAATTTGATTTGGTTCACATTTAAAGCCAAATTTATCAAATTTGCACTTTGTGAAACAATTTGAGAACTTAAATACAGCCATCCTTCACAATCCACACTTGTCTGAATTTTGCAATTCTCTTCTCCAACCAATGTTTACAAAAATGAATATATTAGGGGAAATATGCATAAATATGAGTATACTAGTGAAAGTATAATACAACCATGCATTATATTAGGAGAATTTGCTTGCAAAAAATGGGTAATTAATCAAAACTGTATACAAAAAATGTGTTTATTAGGAGTTCACAATAAAATGCTAAATAATTTTCATGAGGATTTTTAAAATAAAATGTTGCAAATTGCAGCAGAAATGTGGAGAACTGAATTTCAGATTGGAAAAATGAGAGAAGTGAAGTGACAGATCATTCCATCCCTACTCTCCACCCATGAATGAGAGGCAGACTCATTCCTTATTTCCTGGTCTGAAAAAGCTTCCTCACCTCTGCCTTAAAGCCTAGTTAAGACACAAAGAATGGATCAGAGTGACTTCCCTACTTTAGTTCAGAGTCTAGACCTTCTGCCAGAGGTGTTCCCATGAGCATGGGAAATGACACTGAATAGCAACAGATTCTAGTATGCTAATGGGCCTGTTTATCATAATCAGACCTAATCCAGCTAAATAAGCATTATACTATCATTTATTAGCTAACAACTTAGTAACATGAAACAGTGTTTTGGCCTGTTATGTGCAAAGAGGTAATAAAATTGGGAAAGGAAGGGAACAAGTTGAAGGAAACAGTACAACCATGTTTTTAGGTGAAAATGGGAGAAGGCAGGAAGAGATTGACCATTTGGATTGACCATTGCAGACCCCAACACTTCCAAAATTGCTTGCCTAACTAGAAGACTCTTGTAAGGTGGGGAAAATAAATAATATTATTATAAAGGATTATTGTTCTTTTCTTTCAAACAGATGCAGTGTTCAATTAGAATCTCATACATAAAAGTCAGTTCCTTGATTTTGTCTTTTTGTCAAATATTAGAGAGTCAACTTAGATGAGATGCTGGAGATTAATTTGTGGGTTTCCAGTCTAAAAATGTAAGCTGCTGCTGTAGCAGGATTCAGTGGGTCAATTAGGTAACTTTTCTGACTCTCGACTTAGTGGTGTTACCTGAGTGGGGGCTTTAGAAGGTAATGTGTATTACTGCACGTGCCTTAAATGTGAAGCACATAATGGACATCCAACAATAAGCTACATCATTCCCCCACCTACATTCATTTGGCAACCAAAGAAATAAAGAAGCAAGACCCTGAGCATGCATGTTTCACATTTCAAACTCACTATAAAGGCAATATCATGACTACAAGCCTATAGTCAAAGATGCATTTTTGAATGTGCTTAAATTTTTGTTTCAAAAACTGGTGATCAGCTATCTAACCATTTTGCATTTATAGGTGTACTGCCCCTGACAATAAAGGCTGTATTAGGTCATCCTAACAAACCTGCATACTGAGGATTTCTTAATAGTTAAGTCTTTGTTAAGTAATCTGGAATAGTCACTCTTAAGGAAAATGAGAAAAAGTAAACTGGTCCCAAATTCTTTACATGAATCCATCAGAAATTGACCAGTGGCCCAATGCTCTACCATGTGCCCGTCCCCACTCTTCATCATGCTTTGGGCTTTTGCTTCTGCAGCCAACCTTGGCCAGCCCCCCAATAGGGATGGAAAGATCAGTCAGTTTCAGTTTCTCATTCTGCCAATTTTAACTTCAGTTCTCCACATTTCTGCAGCAACTTGTGGATTTTTTTAATCCTCATGAAGATTCTCCAGCATTTTAGTGAGAATTTCTTCTAAGAAATACATTTTGTAGGCACTTTTGACTAATGTACACACTGATATGATTTCTCACCATATAATGAATTTTGCATGTTATTTTCACTTATATATTCATTTCTACACACACTTTCACCTAATATATGCATTTTTGCAAACATTGGTTGGCAAACTGCATCACAACATTCAAATAAATGCGAATTTTGAACGATGGCTGTGTTTTGGTTCTCATATTGTTTCATGTACTGCACATTTGATGGATTCGGCTTGAAATGCAAACTGAATTGAAATTCTCACCCATCCCTCCGACCCGCCCACCCAGAAATTTCTCTCTCTCTTTTAGTACAAAGCTCTTTTGATTTGTGACGAAGTATTTATTGGAGAATTTATCACAAACATAATCCAGAATCAGATGGGCAACATTTGACTGACCATAAGACTGAGAGAGCCATCCAACTTGAGTTTACACCTGGCTGGATGGAGCTCGATGTGGTGGACTCCTGGCTGAACTGGCAGAAGCCCCCCAGTGTCCACTGGGAATGGCCAGCCCAGTAGATGGAGAGCTGGTAGAAGCCGGCGGTAACCCCCAAAATGGGACATTCTGGGGGCATGGCGGAGGAGAAGCCACAGGGGGTCTTATGCAGCATCTAAGTCCCCCTCAGAGTGCTCCACGGGTCCCAATCCTCACAGGAATTCCTCCCACAAGAAGGTCGGCGGAGGAAAACAATTGAACTGCGGATCAATGGAGTCAATGGTAGTGCTATTCATGGGAGCCAGCCCTTCCCTTCCACCTCCTGCATGCAGTTCCTGACAGAGCCTGCATTCAGCCGGCCAGTAGCTCCCAAACGTGGAATGTATGCTGTGGAGCTTTCTGCCAGCCTCCCCCTCCGCCAGCTTCCTATCATTTGGATTGCTCTGTGAGCCACTATCTTTAAACAGAGAGACTCCAAAATGCTGGTGGTTGCTCCCTTCACTCACTCAACTGCTTCTCCTTTGCTTTGGGACAAGGTAGCTGCTCTTGCCAGACTCCTCCTCCTTTTTCTGCTGCTTTCTAGTAGCACCGGCTCATCTTCTCTGTCCCCATGATCTGGAAGGAAGGGAGATGGTGGCAACAACAATTTTGTTGCTGCTGCTCCTTCATCTCCTCACAAGTCCTCCTCCTGTAGGTGTGAATGAAGGGTTTGCATGAGGGAACCTGATGATGATTTCCTTGGAGGCCAAAAATCACCTGGCTCAAACCTGCAGGAGGAGGACTCAAGACAAGTAGAGATGAGATGAGGCAAGGAATCCTCGGCTGATTTGGGCAGGAGCAAACAACTATATTATGGCTGTAACAAGAGCTCTCTTTGTCTCTCTGCGGCTGCCCTGACACCACTCCTAATGTTGCCACACAGAATGTTGCCTGGCCAGTCTGACAGGTCTCCTCTCCTTTTAACACTGCTGAATGGGGCCCCTGGATTTCTGCCCCTAAATCTACCCTGATGGCACTATTGGGGGGGGGGGGCTGAATTATGGAGCAGTGGGTGAGGGTTTTAATTAGTTTCCCAGCACTATTTCCCCAATATCAATGCCCTCTCAAAGCTGCTAAGGGGATTTAGGGCGCTTCCAGAATACCTTGAGCATTTGTCCTGATTAGATGATGTTAGCTATTCACTGAGCGTTCATTCTGATCTATTTGTGAGGAGCTTAGATGATGTTGCATCGCAAGTGTTATCCTGCACTTTCCAATGCATTTTCCCATCACTTTTCTTATCACAAAAAGTATGACATTTTGGGCAAGCAGGTTTGTTGCCAAATCAACCATAATTGTGCAACCTGAATAGCATCAGTCTGGAAGAGCCCCTGTATTGAGAAAATAGTACAGAGACAGTTAGCACCCCCTTCCTTGCTTCTGTGGTTTGAATCCAATTCCTTCAACTGTTGTGAGTTTTCTTTTTTTTTAGTAAGAATGAGAAGACTTGATAATAGATCTCCAACATATCATCTAGTTTGGCCTGTGCTCAATTCCATATTTAAGAATCAAGTCTACTTGTAACGGAATAGTTCTGCTTTACATTCCATCTCATGGTCAAGCTAGAGCGTGGCATCTTGTGGCCCTCTCTGGTCTCTGCAATATTTGAACTCCTATTTTATCCATCATAATGATAACCATTTTGCTAGTGACCTAAAATTTGAATTTGAAATTAGTGACTTAGCATATGCTAATTTTTATTTGCCCAGTGGATCCAACTGAAATTCAGCAGAGATCAGTAGAAGACACTCTTTCCAACATGCATTTTCCCTCATACTTGTACATAATAATAAAAAAACAAAATTCAAACTGAAGTAGTAATTAATTAGATAATATCACAAATAGAAAAAAGATGCATTCATTTTTACCAGTAATGTTGTCATAACTCCTGAAGTTCTTCTCAATGTGGTCCCATTCTAGCACCATGCAATTTTCCATGCTGGGCTGAGCAATGGCTACATACACATCATTTTTTGAGCAGAATGTGTCCACTGACACTGACTGGAAGGGTAAAATCTGATGAACCACAAAATCTGAAAATATATGTTTAATTGTTAAGCAAAAGCAGACATTACAATTGAACTTGGCAGAAAACAAAACAAAATTGACATGCAATGTTGATTTTTTTACTGGGAAAACCTGGCTTGGGAAAATTACTTTGGGGGGCAATCAGTAGAATGGGGTAAAGAATTTAACACACACACACCACCATGTGCACTTTAAATTACTCTCAGTTGATCTGAGGCAGACCTGCATTTAAAGTCATGGGTCTGACACTGTCCTGCAGAATTGGGGCCTTAACTCCAAGGATATATTATGTGCTAAGAGTCATATTTCCACACCTACACTGTGACTTTCTGGGGCTGCACTATAACTGATCACATCCTCCATACCTCTTCCTAGTTTCTGGTACCTACAGACCATAGGTCTCGTAGTGATGACATTCTGAATCAATCAGTGTACAGAATATTCTACCTTGTTCTTAGGAAACACTAAAAATGAGAAGCTTAAATGATATATCCAGTTTGCTCCAAAGACACAAAAACTGTCCTTTGCATTGACATCTCAGCAATTTGTTTCACAGTATGGACTTTAAAAAATTTCACTTTACGCTGCTGCAATACTCTGTTTTTAAAAAAATGCATTTCCTTTCTAGCAGTGGGCTCGGAGAATGTTCCTTCACTAATGGCATTGCCCTGCTTCCTCAGCATTTTCCCTCTCCTGCTGCTATTTTGAAAACTAGAACACCTTTGCTGATTTTATCTGTTTTGAAATACCCTCTAGCACACAGCTGTTGTGCAGATGAAGAAACAACTGTGTGGCTGGAACACCTTGATGCCTCTCTGCCTGCCATGGCCAAGCAGTCTTTCCGGAAATTTCAACCCACCAAAACAGTACAAGTCACTTGCAGTTCTCAATACAATGTTTACAGGGTAGAACGCATGGGGTAAATGCAGAGCTTGGAAAAGTTACTTTTTTGAACTACAACTCCCATCAGCCCCAGCCAGCATGGCCACTGGATTGGGCTGATGGGAGTTGTAGTTCAAAAAAGTAACTTTTCCAAGCGCTGGTAAATGTGAGTAATAAAAGTTTTTAGTGTTTATATACTTCTTACCCCACATTCTCAATCCTTACAGCAATACTGCAAAACAGGCCAATATATTATTCCAATTTTATTGAAGTGTGAAGTGGGGAACCGAGGCTGAGAGACAGTGACTGGCTTAAGTACGCCACTTTCCCTGTTGAAGCCATGGCTCATGCAAGACTTAGACAATATAAACTCACCTAACAGAATATGGTCTTAATTACTGCATCATACTAGGTATGCTGCATCAGTGAGTTGATTAGTGAATGTGTATCAACATTGGTGACTGTGCACATTCACATGAAGGCACTAGGGTGTGCACAAATTGACAGTATCAGCAAGATTTTGCACATTGTCTGGTCAGTGAAGATCACTATCAACAATTAGAGAACATGAAAAGATCAGAAGTTTTGTGCATAGTCCAGTGAATATACACTGCATTCATGACAGTTTTGCACAATGGTCAGGCAACGTGTATAGTCCCCAAGTGGAGAATATATATGTTTACATACCAATGTACATATTTCCTGATTGACATTGTCGACTTGCAGGGCTGGCGCCAGGCATGCCTGGGGCCTCGGACACCAGCCTGCCCCCAGGCCCATGGTGCCATAGCCCAACACCCCCTGACACAGGTGAGGTGGGGCTAATAAGCCCACCCACGTGCCCCACCTACTTCTTGTGTCATGTGAATGACGTGCGCATGTAGCATGCATGCCTGCCATCAACCAAGATGGCGGCAGGGGTGTCAGTCCCTTAGGGAAGCCTCCACTGCCGTCTTGGGTGACAGCAGGCATGTGCGCATAGCATGCACAGCATTCATACTGATAGGAGAGGTAGGTGGACCATGTGTGCGGGCTTATTGAAGCCCTCACTGTCTGTATTGGTGGGGGGTGTCTGGGAGCTCCCTCTCTGCAATCTGCAGGAGAGTTGGGTTGCAGGACCCGACGCTGCCACGGATCACGGAACCGGAGCGCTACCCTTCCACCCTAAGGAGGGGCCCTCAACCAGAGTGCATCCTGGCCACCCTCTGCCACCGGCCCTGCCTACCTGTACATACACTTGGAGACGAGGCATGTTGAAAGGTCAGTACACCAAATCCCTGTTAGTATTCACATGAAGATGCAAAGATTCTTTACTAACAGTCACCAGTATTTATGTGCGTCCTCCATTGAACTCATAATAATTACAACATGCACACTTCTGGAGAAGTAAATAACAGGAGTTATCACTCCACTGTACATACAACAGTTAAGTTAACCAGTGATAAGACACAACTGATAAAAATCGTATGGTCTTCACATGGTCCTCTACAAAAAGTAATGGCGCAGGAGATATAATACCAATCTCAAAAGGCTTTACATAAGCAGTGATATGCCGCTGCTTCATACACTCCAGGGGAATTTCAGTACTTTTTCATTTTGATGACAAGTTTATTTCAGTCTTAACTTTTAGTATATTTTCTGGCACTCTTAAGATTTCCCACTGAACTCTGAAATCTTTTTGCCTCTTCTTGAATTTCATTTCACACTTTGCCTTGAGAGTTAGTATTCGTAATCTATTTCTATGTCACCCCCTAAACAAAACTTCTCCACTCTGATAGTTTGCTCTTGCAATGTTCGTAGGCACAAAAACTTTTTACAGGACACTTGAGGAAACGGAGACTGGACTTGCCAAGGGGTACGAATGACTTTTCAGCAGTTTCCTTTTCCTGCTATTATATAGGAACATAGCAAAGAGAGAGGTAGCAGCAGCAACTTAAGGAGTCATGCATGTATATGAAAAAGAGGAGTATATTAACATTGTGTTGTGGTTTCTCTGTGTGTGCTGCAGTTTCTGCTGAAGAAAAAAGCCACTATTCAGTTTTAAATTGCATTCGCATCATTAGTAGTGGGAGAGCAAAGCTTTGGCTTCATATGCAGGAAAATACTGTGTGCTCATGCCCTTCACTTAATCCAGGTCCATATGCCAAAACAGAGAATTTAAGGTGGAACTAGATGTTATGAAAGATACAGGGTTGATGTTGAAAACAACATGTCTATATCTGTTTTCCCCATCCCCAGACCTTGCCATATCGACGCCATGTTCACCTCAGACCCTTATTCAACTATTATTCCACTTTAAACAGTCATGGCTTCCCCCAAAGTATGCTGGGAAGTATAGTTTGTGAAGGATGCTGAGAGTTGTTAGGAGAAGCTTATTCCCCTCATAGAGCTACAATTCTCAGAGTTTTCTGGGAAGAGGAAATGACTGTTAAACCATTCTGATAAATTCTAGCTCTGTGAGAATAGGGTGTCTCCTAACTCTCAGCACCCTCCACAAACTTCACTTCCCATGATTCTTTGGGGGAAGCCATGACTGTCTAAAATGGAATAATAGCGGAATAAATATCTGGTGTGAATGTGGCCTGAGTGGAATGCATTACATGATGAGGTTGCTGCACTGTTTCCCCACCCCTGTTTTACACATTGTTGCCACTAGCAAGAGAGGGACACTAGATGAGGGCCAATAACCTGTGCTTGAATCCTGGGAAGATGGAGGCTCTTTGGGTGGATGGTTCCTGTGTCCAGGAGATAGGCAAGTTACCTGTTCTGGATGGAGTCGCACTCCCTCTAAAGGAGCAGGTGTGTACCTTGGGGGGGTACTCTTGGATACGTCTCTGTCACTAGAGGCTCCAATGTCCTCTGTGCCTTTTACCAGCTTCGTCTTGTTCGCCAGCTACAGCTGTACTTGAACAGGGATAGCCGTATCACTGTAGTCCGTGTATTGGTAAGCTTGAGGCTGGATTATTGCAATGTGCTCTATGTGGACCTGCCCTTGGACCTGGTTCGGAATTTCCAGGTGGTGCAGAATGCAGTGGGTGCACATGGCCAACAATATGTAACACCGTTGTTAAAACATCTGCACTGTCTGCCCATCTACTACTGCACCAGGTTCAAGGTCCATGTATCATGGAGGACAGGGCTATCAATGGCTGCTTGATATCAAGGGTCCTGCTTGCGGGCTTCCCCCAGGCACCTGGTTGGCCACTGTGAGAACAGGATGCTGGACTAGATGGGCCACTGGCCTGATCCAGCAGGCTCTTCTTATGCTCTTATGTTCTTACAAAGCCCTGAACAACTTAGGTCCAGGGTACCTTACGGACCATCTGAACCCTTATATCCCAGCTCAGTCACTGAGATCATCTGCAGGAGCATCATTCATCTTCCCCCGAGTTGACAAGGCTCATCTGACAACAACAAGAAATCGAGCCTATAGTGTCATTGGACCAGTCCTGCGGAATGCTCTGCCAATAGAGATTCAGCTTGCACCTTCTGTTCTGATTCTTAAATACCTGCTGAAAACTTTTCTGTCACCAGGTTTATGCAGGCATTGGAGATAATATCTTTCTGCAATATTTTGCTAGTTAATGATTTCTGTTTTTTAAAAAATTATATGGTTTTATCATTTATTTAAATATGCTGTACACTGCTTCGATGAATAGTGGTATATAAATATGTTTAAGAATATATAAAATAAATAAATGCATAGTTGTGATGACACAGGATAATAGCGTCACTACTGAGGACTGGAGAGAATGAGACACAAAATCAGTTTTTGCCAGCAGGCCCACATTATACATAGCATTTAGTTCTACTGTTAGTTCTTTGTTGAGGCAGTAATGGCCACTAAATTGGATGGTTTTAAAAGAGGGTTAGACAAATACATAAATGATAAGGCTATCAATGGCTACTAGCCATGATGGCTATGCTCTGCCTCCATGGTCAGAGACAGCATGCTTCTGAATACCAGTTGGTGGTAGCCGCAGGAGGGGAGAGTGCCCTTGTGCTCAGGACCTGCTTGCGGACTTCCCATGGGCATCTGGTTAGCCACAGTGAGAATAGGAGGCTGGACTAGATGGGCCAATGGCCTGATCCAGCAGGCTGTTCTCACGTTCTTATGTCTTGTCTTAACTTGCTTTGTCTGAGGATGAATCCATTCTAGCACTGCAACACTATGTATGTTTAATCAGAAGTAAGGCTCAGTAGGCTTACTCCCTAGTAAGCGTTTTAGAAAAATAACAGAACAGAAGGTGTCAAGAAGTGGGGATGTAGGTGAAGAATGATGAGGAAGAAGCCTCTCTCTCTATAAAACCAAAGGAGTGTGTTTTGGACGAACAACGATTAGCCTCTTTACTAATATGTTACAATATGTAAAGAACAAAATGTGATAATTAAAAATAGGGCATTTGCTATAATGCTAACAAAGCAAAAGTCTGGGGAAACGTCTTATCAGTGTTCTTGGTTTGTGGGCTTAGGTGGCTCAGACTCTTATCATTACGCATTTGCAGTAAGATATACCTGTAGTGATGCATTCATCATCAAAACTTGAGACATCATTTAACTTCTTGTCCTGAAATTCTGCTGGACCAACACACAGGACATCAGAAACAGTGGAATTTGTCATCTTTAACCACAGAAACAACCACTTGGCCTTGCAGTCACACTCAAACTTATTTCCCCTTAAATCTCTAAAAAGAGACACAAAAAATAAACAGACTTGAAAAGGTTGCTGTTGAGTCAAAAGTCAAAGATTTCTCAAAGTTACATTGTAATATTTAATGCAAAGAACATTTGGACAGTTCAAAACTGATACTGGTCAAAAAACTGTCAAGCCACAAGCCTTGCTCCTACATGGGGCCCCACTGAAATTAATGGAAGTTGTTCAGGTGTAATATATCATATACAGGCACATGCGCCACACTTACTGCTGTGATGTCTCTATAAAGTGTAAATGTACTGCCTTCAAGTCGATTCCGACTTATGGTGACCCCACGAATAGGGTTTTCATGAGGCTGAGAGGCAGTGACTGGCCCAAGGTCACCCAGTGAGCTTCATGGCTATGTAAGGATTTGAACCCTGGTCTCCCAGGTCGTAGTCCAACACCTTAACCACTACACCACACTGGCTCAGATATGCTGCAAATGTCTCTATATGCTGCAAATATATATGTTAATATAAGCTGTCACCGAGTACACTATATATAAAGTAAAGAACAGGCATATTAATTTGTTGGACCAAACAATCAATGACTTTGCAATAGTCTGACAAAACAGTTTTCCATTATTTATGAGCTCCAACCTAAATGACTACTTTCCAAGGTTTATTACACTGGTAGCTGAAAGCAAAATGGAAATGGAAATGGACTGCCTTCAAGTCGATCCCAACTGATGGCTACCCTATAAGTGGGTTTTCATGGTAAGCGGTATTCAGAGGAGGTTTACCATTGCCTCTCTCTGAGGCTAGCCCTCCCCAGCTGGCTAGGGCCTGCTCAGCTTACCACAGCTGCACAAGCCAGCCCCTTCCTTGTCTGCAACTGTCAGCTGGGGGGCAAGTAGGCTCCTTGGGACTATGCACCTTGCCCAATGCTGCACAGGTGGCAGGGCACATAACCCCTGAGCCACTCACTGTGGGGGTGATCTTTAGCTGGCCCTTGACACCCAAGAGACACGAGCGGGGATTTGAACTCACAGACTCTGGACCCCCAGCCAGGCTCTCCTCCCCACTGTGCTATACCAGCTGTTGGCTGAAAGCAAAGTTTATTTATTTAATGTATTTTTATTCCACACTTCGTCCAATAAACTCAGGGTGGACCTCTTATATGGGTTTGTTTCTCCCACTTTATCCTCACAATAATCCTGTGAGATGGGTTAGTATGAGAAGAGTGACCTTTAAGGAGGGATTTAAACCCAGGAATCCCTGGTCCAGGTCCAACTCTCTATCTAATACACAAATTGTTGTGTTCTCATGAGCCATTTTATTCTCCAGGCAGTGCTTCAGGAGCCAGATGTGTATTTTGCCCCACAAACTGACACCTTCACAACGTGGTCAAACTCCCTGATAGAGCTGGTGCCACCTAGCAATGTGGGTGTATCTGTACTCAGACAGAGCAGAACAATGACATATAAAATCTAAGAAGACATATAATATTAAAAATTATTATCTCTAATAACTTGACAACAATTCTGCTTTTCCTTATGAGTTCAACTGCCTGAGGGCTTTACCACAACAAAGGACAGATAAAATTGCCTTGAGGGCCAGAACAAACTGACAGGCCATCAATTAGTACAGTTTGCCAAACTTTTTTCCCCCTTTAGGAAGCACACCTTAACGTGGTGAGGGGGTTTGAGAGTGTTGAAGAAGCTGAGAGCAATGCCATCAGGAGTCTAGACCAAGAGGCTAGTCTCCTAGCAGGGGCACCCATGGCGGAATGGTCAAAGCTGAGACACCAGACCTAGATACATCCAAATTCAGAGAAAGGCAATGGTAAACCACCTCTGAATACTTCTTACCACAAAAACCCTATGAACAGAGTATCCAAAATGCAACACGAGATAGTGCTGGAAGATGAGACCCCCAGGTCAGAAGGCACTCACCAAGCTACTGGGGAAGAACAAAGGACAAGTACGAGTAGTGCTGTGACTAATGACACAGCTGGGTCAAAACTGATAGGAAGCCCAGAGGCTGATGCGCACAGATGCAAAAGGAGAGTCCGGAGTTGTACGACACACACAATAGGAACATGGAATGCAAGAAGCATGAACCAAGGAAAGTTAGAAATTGTCAAACAAGAAATGGAGCGTATCAACATTACAATACTTGGCGTTAGTGAATTAAAATGAACGGGAATGGGACATTTTCAATCAGGCAACTACAAAATATTTTATGCAGGAAATGAGAAATTAAGAAGAAGTGGGGTTGCTTTAATAGTGAGACATGATGTAGCAAAAGCAATTAGGAGCTACAATGCAAGGTGTGAGCGAGTGATATTAATGAGATTAAAGAGGAAACCTATTAACATGACCGTCATCCAAGTCTACGCTCCAACAGCAAATGCAGAAGAAGAAGAATTGGAGAGATTTTACACAGAAGTACAGGAAGAAATTGATCACACACCAAAACAAGATGTGCTGATAATTATGGGGGACTGGAATGCGAAAGTAGGGAACAGAGAAGAACTAGGAATTGTGGGGAAATGGGGCTTAGGAGACAGAAATGAAGTAGGAGAAAGTCTTATTGAATTCTGTGAAGCCAATAATTTGTTTCTCGTGAACACATTTTGTGAGGAACCAAAAACACGACTGCACATGCACATCACCAAATGGTCAATATAGGAATCAAACTGATTATATAATTGGTAGCAGAAGATGGAGAATTTCCATACTTTCTGCAAAAACAAGACCAAGAGCAGACTGCAGTACCGATCATGAACTAGTCGTATCGAAAATCAGAGTAAAGCTAAAGAAGAAGAACAAAGCAATCACAATGCCAAAATACAATTTAAATAACATCCCCGAAGAATATAAAGATCAAATAAGAAACAGGTTTGAGGCTTTAAACTTAGTTGACAGAGAACCAGAAGAACTATGTAGTGAAATCAGAGACATTATCAGGGAAGAATGCAAAAAGACAATACCTCTAGTTAAAAAGAGAGAAAGACCTCAATGGATGACTGAAGAAACTCTTAACATGGTTAAAGAGAGAAGGAAAGCAAAAGGAGATAGAAACACGGTTAGAACCCTAAATGCAGCGATACAGCAACTAGTACGTAGGGACAAAGGGAACTATTACAATAGTTATTGTATAGAAATAGAAGAGGACAACAAAAAGGGAAGAACAAGAGCCCTATTCCAAAAGATTAGAGAAATGAAAGGGAAATTTAAACCAAGAATAGGGATGTTGAATAATCAACAGGGGAACACACTGATGGACCAAGATGAAATAAAAGGAAGATGGAAACAATACACTGAAGAACTCTATAAAAGAAATGCCAGAATGACAGATTCATTCATGGAGGAACCGTATGATGAAGAACCAGAAATTTTAGAATGTGAGGTGAAAGTTGCTCTTAAAATACTTGGAAGAAACACATCACCAGGAAGAGATGGCATACCAATAGAGTTGCTACAAGCTACCGAGACTGAATCAGTCCACATTTTGACATAAATTTGTCAAGAAATATGGAAAACTAAACAATGGCCCACAGACTGGAAGTGTTCCATATACATCTCAATTCCAAAGAAAGGGGATCCCAGGGAATGCAGTAATTATTATCGAACAAGTGTCTTAATATCTCATGCAAATAAAGTAATGCTCAAGATTCTACAACAAAGGCTCTTACCATATATGGAGGGAGAAATGCCAGATGTCCAAGCTGGATTTAGAAAGGGAAGAGGCATCAGAGATCATATCGCAAACATACGTTGGATAATGGAACAGAGCAAGGAATTTCAGAAGAAAATCACTTGTGCTGTATAGATTACAGCAAAGCCTTGATTGTGTTGATTATGAAAAACTATGGAATGCTTTAAAAGAAATGGGGGTGCCATAGCATCTGATTGTCCTGATGCGCAACCTATACTCTGGAGAAGAGGCTACTGTAAGGACATAATATGGAGAAACCGATTGGTTCCCAATCGGAAAGGGTGTCAGACAGGGGTGCATTTTATCACCCTATTTGTTTAATCTGTATGCAGAACATATCATACGGAAAGCAAGATTGGACCAAGATGAAGGAGGTGTGAAAATGAGAGGGAGAAATATCAATAATTTAAAACATGCATACGATACCATACTACTAGCAGAAACCAGTAATGATTTGAAACGAATGCTGATGAAAGTTAAAGAGGAAAGCACGAAAGCAGGACTGCAGCTGAACGTCAAAAAGACTAAAGTAATGACAACAGAAGATTTATGTAATTTTACAGTTGACAATGACGACATTGAACTTGTCAAGGATCATCAATACCTTGGCACAATCATTAACCAAAATGGAGACAACAGTCAAGAAATCAGAAGAAGGCTAGGACTGGGGAGGGCAGCTATGAGAGAACTAGAAAAGGTCCTCAAATGCAAAGATGTATCACTGAACACTAAAGTCAGGATCATTCAGACCATGGTATTCCCGATCTCTATGTATGGATGTGAAAATTGGACAGTGAAAAAAGTGGATAAGAGAAAAATCAACTCATTTGAAATGTGGTGTTGGAGGAGAACTTTGCGCACACCATGGACTGCAAAAAAGACAAATAATTGGGTGTTAGAACAAATTAAACCAGAACTATCACTAGAAGCTAAAATGATGAAACTGAGGTTATCATACTTTGGACACATCATGAGAAGACATGATTTACTAGAAAAGACAATAATGCTGGGAAAAACCGAAGGGAGTAGAAAATGAGGAAGGCCAAACAAGAGATGGATTGATTCCACAAAGGAAGCCACAGACCTGAACTTACAAGATCTGAACAAGGTGGTTCACAACAGATGCTCTTGGAGGTCACTGATTCATAGGGCCGCCGTAATCGACTTGAAGGCACATAACGAGAAAGCCAAACTTTTTCAGCCCATGGACATATTTGCAAACCAGATGAACTGTTGTAGGCACCACAAAGATACCACAGCTAAGCACATACCACTATCTATTGTATTGGTTAAAAGAGAATGCTTCTTTTAAGCCTAATTTTAGCAGAGCCTGTGGGCACCAAACTGGCAATCCCTGCTATGCACTATACCAGTTCTCAGGTTTTAACAACCCAGTTCAAACACTGGCTAGTGTAGTGCATAACTGCTTAAGATTGTCTTTATCAGTGGCTGTCAGGACACTGCCACAAATAAGAGAACCAAAGGAAAAGGAAACAAGCTATCAAAAGAAAACCTACATCACCCAAGACCGAAAGAGCACTGGAAAATAAACATTGGGCTCTCCTACATAAGGGAGAGTTGATTTGATCTTAAGAGTGGAATGGAGAGCTGAAGATGAGCCGGTGTGGGACGAAGGCAGAGAGACGACTACTTAACCCTTTCTGTTCCTGCAATTTGTTGTCCACTTAACACTGCACAAATACATCCAGCTGCTTTCCCATGCTTGGGTGAAAAGATGCAGAGTCCTCATATCTTTTTCTTAGCAGGGAGGCCAATTGTGAGTCCTTCATCTAACCTGAGTAGCAGCCTGTTAGTATTGCTTTTGGTTTAAGAACATATGGAGGAAAGCAAAAAAGAATCCCATTTAACGCTGAATTTGGCCCAAAGGTGCAAGGAGTCTATAGTGAGATTTGAAAGAAGTTTGGTTGGGAGAAGTCTAGACTCAAAAGCCCATAATTCAATCATATCAATATTCAAAGTTGTTGGAAAATAGTTGTTTAGAGCACAATCCAATGCATGTCTACTCAGAAGTAAGTCTTAAATCCAATGAGATTGAATTCCAGGTAAGTGTGGACTCCTTCTGGGAGGAAGGGCAGGATATAAATTGAATAAATGCTCAAGGAAGTGATGGAGGTTCACCTTCAAGTATGCTTGGAGAAAACTAATTACTTGGATCCATTCCAGTCTGGCTTTGGGCCTGGCCATGGCACTGAAACTGCCTTCAATGCCCTGGTTGACGACATCTGTCGGGAAAGAGTGCAACCCTGCTTGCTGTCTTCAATCTCTCAGTGGCTTTTGATACTGTTGACCACAGTATCCTTTTGGAGTGTCTCTGGGAGGTGGGGGTTTGGGCACTGTGCTTCAATGATTCTGCTCCTACGTCCAGGGCTGCTTCCAAAATGTAACTATGGGAGGCTACTGTATGGCACCATGGGAGTTGGACTATGGTGTTCCACAGGGTTCCATCTTGTCTCCCATGCAATTTAACATCAATATGAAGCTGCAGGAGCTATCATCAGACAATCTGAAGTGAGGTGTCATCAATATGCAGATGACACCCAGCTCTATCTTTCTGTTCCATCTGAATCAGGAGAGGCAGTTGAGATGCTGGACCGGTGCTTGGTGGTAGCGATGGGTTGGATGTGGGTCAATAAATTGAGGCTGAATCCTAAAGCAATAGAGGTGTTAGTGGTCCAGAATTCTCAAGTCCAGGTCATGGAGATATGGTCTGTTCTAGATGGCACTCCCCTGGAAAGAGCAGGTCCATAGCTTGGGGATATTCCTGGAAGCAACATTGTCACTGGAGGCTCAGGTGGCCTTAGTGGCTAGTAGTGTTCTTTTCCAGCTCTGGCTGGTTCTCCAGCTTCAGCCCCTTTTGGACAGAGATGACTTGGCCACAGTACTCTATGCCGTGGTAACTTCCAGAATGGATTATTGCAATGCACTCTATGTAGTGCTGCCCTTGAAGACAACTAGGAAATTTCAGTTGGTCCAAAATGCAGCAGCCAGATTACTAGCTAGGGTTGCTATTAGATCTTATATAACTCCTGTTTTAAAACAGCTGCATTGGTTGCCAGTTCATTTCTAGGACCAATTCAAGTTACTTGCACTAGCATTTAAAGCCCTAACTGACTTGGGTCCCAAATATCCGAAAGACTGCCTCCTTCCCTAAAGACCCTCTCAGGTGTTGAGATCAGCAGAAGGGGCCCATTTGGTAGTTCCACCACCCTCAGAAACTTGGGGGGAGGTGGCCAAGGAGAGGGCACTGTGGCAGCCCCTAAGTTGTGGACCTCCCTCCCCACTGAAGTGTGTCAGGCAACCTCACTGTACTGCTTTAGACAAATGCTAAAGATGCACCTCTTTACCATGGCTGTTGACACCTGAGACGTACAGTATATTTTTAGGACTCACCCTATTTTGTGATTCTGATTGTTTCAAAAAAAGTTAACACTGTATTTTAACGTTGTTGTAACCCACTGTAGGTGAAGGGTGGGCAATAATAATAAATAATATATAGGAGTGAAGTCTAAGAGGTGGAAAAATACTGAACTTTGGCTAATTGATCCATTAATGCTAACACCTTAAAAATAATCAACTAAACTGCAAGGATAGTATAGTTTTATTTTAAAAGGATCCCACAAAATCAGGTAAAACTCGAAACACTTGTAAGTTCATATTTGGAGAGGCTCATTTGCTCATGCATGTTCATCATTGCTTGATTCACACTGAATGGTGACTTTCCTGTGTGGATGAGCCATCACAGATCAAACATCACAGACTGAGCTTTCATATCACCCCCCCATCACCTCAAATACAATTGTTCCATACTAAAAGAAAAACGTGTAATTGCAAAAAGGGACTTTATGAGTGAGCTCAAAAAGCCTACTCCAGGAGCTGGGGGAATGTGCATCGACAACCTTGATAAGAGCACCATGAATATTATCATTAATAAAAAAGTAATGGAAAATATTTCACTGGATAATCTGGAATCAGGCTGCCACAAAGCAAATATAATTTGATGTGTTCATTTTCAGAATCAGTATAAAGTACACAAAGCTCAAAATGCTAATCCAAAATTCCAAGATCAGGTTTTAAAAGCCACACAAGGACAGGCTTACAACAACGCAAATGGTTTGGTTGGCTTTACTTACAGTTCAATCAGAGAATCTAAATCACTGAAGACATCTCTTGGCAGAGCTTTAATCTGGTTATTGGCCAAAGAACTGGAAAAGTAAAGTTAGGTGTTAAAATTGTCAGAGAGATGACAATCACTAAACAGAGCAACATTTAGCTAATGTTAACCATTGGGTGCTAGCCAGTTCCCAATGTTGACAATGAGTAATAAGATTATGAATGAATAAAACCCTTTAAAATTAATAGAAATCCAAAACACTCTGACTTACTTCATAAGAATAGAAAAGCATTGTTTTTGTTTATGTAATTAAAAGCTTTGAAAAGTTAGTCTCAAAGTGCCATCCAACAAATTTCTTTCTGTTGCTTCGGATGGGAAAAAACAGCACACACAGAAAGGCCCGGTACAGAACTACATATGATGAGTATTGAGCCCACTGTGAATTTGTGGCCAGATGCCCAAACACTCTCATAGAATCTAGCTCAGGAGCAACTAGTTCTTCCTGTTTCCAGCAGGAGCTGGCTGTACATAATGCTCATTGGCTGCCCCATGTGATAGCCGTTAAGACACACTCTTACTCAGAACAATATTTCAAATTAAAAAGTGCACTGGCTTCTTTTTTTAAAAAGGCACTGAATAAACATTTAACTGGATAAACATGCCAGATGCCAAGTGTGTCTGTCTATGACTGTATAAACACTGGCCTGGCTGAACCACAGTGGGGAGAGTGAAATTCTATACTGGTCGGTAGGTATGTCTGAACCAGAGGACAATTCAAGCATGTATGTCTCTACCTTGATGACTGTATGTTGAAATGGCACTTCCAGAATCCACAGCAGGGCAACTGGTGCCAGTCCTCAAACTATCCTGTATAAGAACGGTGAGCAGAAAGATCTAGGGGAGGTTGCAGGAATTTGGCTGAATCAAAGAACCAGTCAGCTAGCTGCTGATGTCATCAAAGGGAGAAGGAAGCCAATGAGAGCTATATAAGCAGCTTTTGGAACACTGAGAGCTCTGAGGGAGGAAGTCCAAATATGCACTGAGTGCCTTGCTAGCTATTGCTTGAGAGTGATAGTTGGGAATGGAGTTAGTTGGTATTGTTACCAGCTTCCATCTCTGTCACCAACCTCACTGTACCAGCACCAGGGCCATATGTGTCCCCTGCACTGCTTCTTGCCTGATTGGCAGTAGCAGAGCACACTGCTGAGTTGCTTGTGCGTTTATGACCTGTCTAAGATCCAGCATGCAGGTAGGTGTGTTGACCGATCAAGTGATGTGTGAAATGTACTCTAATTAACAAGGTGAAAGTAAATACTGAAATTTGTAGCTCCATAATGCATCACTTAAAATGCTATTAGCATGAATTGTTTTGTATAAATGTGGGCTGATTTAAAACCCAATGCTGTTATTCTGAAATTATACAGCCATGAGAGTGGCTGCATAGCCAGCATGGATTTTTCACATTCTACAATGTTAAATTGAAAATATCCCCATGTCATTCTGCTGCTTCCCCAAAGCTCATTTCAAAACAAAACCTTACAAAATGTATAGTCCTGAACTCAGAAGCTCTTGCTTAACAACTCTCTAAGTTTTCATAGTGATACACAAAACACTCAGAGAGCATCAAGAGTTCCAAGTGTAAAACAAGGGGGGGAAACAGACCCGTTGGACTCTTTTCTGTCAGTGGTCTCATAATTTGTTGAAATTAATTTAAAATCAGCCATGTTTACAGTGCTAGAAATCCTATTTCTGACATTTTTTTAAAATGCATAGCTGATTTTTAATTTAAGAAATTTAACATTGGACTCTATGATAGCGCAGGCATGCTCAGTAAGAACCAACTATCAGTATTCTAAACTGCCAGACTCACAGCTGTTTGGCTTGGCTAATCAGGTGGCCACACCCACGCCACATATTTATTCCACTTTAAACAGTCATGGCTTGCCCAAATAATTCTAGCAAGTGTAGTTTGGGAAGGATGTCAAGAGTTGTTAGGAGACTTCTATTCTGCTGACAGAGATCCAGTGGCCAGAGTGATTTAACAATCAGCTCCTGTTCTGAGGATTATAGCTCTGTAAGGGAATAGGGCTTCTCCTAACAGTCCTCAGCACCTTGCACAAACTACACTTTCCAGGATTCTTTGGGGGAAGCCATGACTGTCTAAAGTGGAATAAAGGTCTGGTGTGGATGTGGCCAGTTACAGCTTTGGTTAAAATTTGGGTGGGAGACTTCATGTGCCTGCTGTAGAATAAAAAGGGGAAATCCTGAAAAACACTGATACTGTTCACGTTTTCCTTTTGGATTCCCTCTGCCCAGTGCCTGCCCACCCAATCTCACCCCATAAGCAGGGAAATTGGGCAGCTATAGTGAATGCACCAAGGGAGCAAGAGACCTGACCTCCTCTCTGAGATATTGTACTGCCCTACAAATTTATCAAAATGCAAACACAATTTGGGTTGGTCTTCCCACTGTCCAATCCACTTCCTGTGTACCTTGGAAGAATTTGGTAACATGTGTCTCTGAGCATATGGTGAGTGGTGGCAACACCTGCAATCAGCCCAAATAACAGAAACAAGACATGTGCTGTGCTGATCTTGTTTTAGGAAGGAGGAAGCAACAATATTAAGACAGTTGGTATAGTTCAGATAGTCACATTGAATATGTTTGATTTACTTTGCAATCCAATTTTAGTGAAGTTTCCTATAGTAAATCATTTTCTTTTGCTCTGTTTTTGTGAATATGTGAAGTACAGCAACACTTTGTAAAATTTACAATAAAAAACTCCAAAAACAATTGTGGAATAATGGCACTGACTATTCTGCAGAAAAGTATCCAGTGGACATGAGGAGTGTCTCAGTTTGCCCAAGATAAATCAGTGGGAGGTGAAATATATTCTAGCAAATTTCTACATCTACTCTATGTTTTAATTGACCATGCCCGCCCTTCCTTAAGTGGAGTGGTTCAGGCATAGCAGGCTGAACACGTGCATCTTGGGCAGGCCAAGTTTATTTTTTCCAACAGCTAGAGTCATTGCTTAAATAGCAGCATATTGTAATCAGTCTGATTTTACATCAAACTGCAGTCTCAGATTCAACTGTTAATGCACCCAAAATAGATATAGAACATAACCTCTAGTTTGAAACACAAAAGTCTGTCTTCATCATCATATGATATTGACCAATAAAAAGGCTTTGAAATTAATAAAAATAAATTTAACACAGATTTCTTGGATAATGAAAGAAATATAATGTTCTAGGTACAGTAGTACTACAGTAGTAATACAGGGAACAGTAATAACAGTAGTAGTAACACAGGGGACAGTAGTAACACAGGGAAGAAGCAAAGTAAGAGGAACACCAACAAACATACAAAAAATGTAATTTTCCATCTTTGGAGTTGTAGTCCTGATTGCAGGTGTTTCTACCACTCACTGTATGCTCAGAGGTACATGTCACCAAATTCTTCTAAACTACACAGCAAGTGGATTGGACTGTGAAAGACCAACCCAAATTGTTTTACAAATTTATAGGGTGGTACAATATCTCAGAGAGGAGGTTAGGTCTCCTGCTCCCTTTGTGCATTCACTATAACTGCCCAAATTCCCTGCTTTTTAAAGTTTGATAGAAATATCTGTTGGCTTGATAGAAATATCTGTAAGTTCTTAAACTGAAAGTTTTTTTTTGCCTGTTAGTGAATATACTTCTGATTGTCACCCTCTGATTCCCACATTCCTGGGCTAATTCAGGTTTTTGTGGGCCTTGAAGTACCATGTCGGCCCCTGAGCTAGCCATCTTGACTCTTCCTGCTTCTTCTCCCCACTGCCCGTCATTGGGCCTGGAGGGAGAAAGAGTAAGAGTCAGTGGACAGCAGGGGTGAGTGACCAACATTGTACAGTCCTGGGCACATGATGGGGCATGCAAACAAGGCTAAACAGAATTATTATGTCTGGTTGTAATTTCAGGAGCTCTGATTAGTGCATCAGATGTTCGTTCTCGCTCTCTCTCGCTCTCTCTCGCTCTCTCGCTTTCTCTGTTGCCAGTGCAGAGCCTCCAGCAGATGTCCAGTGCTTATTCCCAAGCTTGTCAGGTTTATCTCAGACTCTTGGAAAAACAGCTAAATCAGACAAATCTGGTTCCCCACATTACAAAACAGTTTATGAGCAGGACTGTGAAACATTAAAACATTGACATAAGTCACTGATTGATCATTAACCATAAAACAATCCTAGAAATGATGAGTCTTAACAATGTGATTCTCTTTATATGTAAATAGAATGAGAAGATTTCGATCTAAGTGACTTGTGAATTGAGTACTATGAAGAGCTCAGAATACATTGCCTCCCATCATCAATTCTAGGTCCATTTGATTATTTAGTCTTATATTTTCTTCAACAAGGACTACAGCATTTATTGTTTTATTTAAAATGTATATCCCAAAAGATATTTATATCTTATGTAAGATATAAATAATTCAAATTAGCATTAGAAGACTTACAGGTGTGTCAAGTCTCGAAGGCCGCGAAATGCATTTCTTGAAATGGTTTCTATTTTGTTTCCTTCAATAAATCTATGCAGAAAGATTTGTTTTAAAGATATATGTTAAGGGAATATTTTAGTACTTGCAGAAAAGCAGAAAGTTCAGGAAGCAGGAAAAGCTGAAGATGGAAGAAAAGGGGGAGGGGGGTCATCAAGTGAAAAGTCTTATTCCCCTTTTTAGGCTTAAGGTATGCTGTCGTCTATTTGAACAAAAGTCTCTGTTAACCAAACTTCTAGTGGCACCCATGAAAGTCATCTCCAGGGAACAGTGCAGGAGCTCTGTGTAAGCAGCAGGGCTCTTGGCAGGCTTTAGGCTGTGCTGCAAGTAGGGATGGCGGGATCTGTCCATTTTGCTTCTCTCATTTTCATATTTTTCCAGTCTTAAATTCAGTTCTCCACATCTCTGCAGCAATTTGTGTGTGTGTGTTTAAAGATCCGTGTGAAAATTCTCCAGGATCTTAGTGTGTGTTTCTCCAAATGAAGACAGTTTTGTAGGCAGTTTTGACTAAGGTACAGATTTTTGCAAGCCATTTCTCGTCATATAATGCATTTTATATGTTATTTTCACTTATATGTTCATTTTATGCACACTGTCACCTAATGTATGCATTTTTGTAAACATTGTTTGATTATTGCAAAATTCAAACAAGAGCTAAGTTTGAAGGACGGCTGTGTTTCGGTTCTCCTCTTGTTTCAGAAAGTGCACATTTGATAGATTCAGCTTGAAATGCAAACGGAATCAAATTTTTCCCACATCTCTAGTTGCAAGGATGTTTTCATTGCTTTGGATTTAACAATTGTTCTTGTGAGTCAGACATATGCTGCTGAAACAATCCCATCAGACAACGGCTAAACCTTTCACAGAGCCAGTTGACCTATAGTCACAACATGCCATGTTAGACTAGTGCTGTTTCAAGACTGGCAGCAAAGGATCTGCCCCGCAGGACTGCTTCCTGCTCTTGGAAGAAAACTATACGTGTAATTTTTTAAGAGGCACTAGCTGCACAAGACATTAAGGCAATGAGGAACAGCATAATGAATGCACTGACTTCCCAGTTGTTTTCCTATGCACATCTACCTGCTGGGAGTAAGCTTTGAAGATGTAATGGGGCTTACTTCTGAGTAAACATGCATGGGATTGTGCTGTTAGTTGCATTTCTTGAAACATATATAACCCTCCTCTCCTGAGTTCAGAGAAGCAATGCCCATAGAAACTGTAAAATGTTAGAACCAATACAAAAAGGAATGTAGGGCATGATCCAGCCGAATCTTAGCACTGTTGTCCCATTGATTTCAGTGGGAGATATTTAAGTGTGTACTTTCCTACTGTAATCAATAGGATTTGAAAGTACTTATTTATTGATTTTTACATTTATTTCCCCATTTCTTTATAAAGTAAACTTAAAACGGCTTGCAAAAAAATTGTAAAATACATAAAGCACGATAAAAACAACCTAAGTTACTAAAATCAATTTCATATAATAAAACCAGGAGCAGGATATAACTATTCAGCATAAAATTGGGGTGGGGGGATTTTTAAAATATGAGTTGCGTTGGGGTTTTTTAAAGGGGCAATAACATAAATCTAGTTAGGGGGAAAATACCTTTGCCTTTCGGACCTGATTTCTAGCCCTGTCCAGAAATGTCAAACAGGCATTTACTTAATCAAAGGTGACTGTATGAAACACTGATTTCCTGAATCAGAATGCAATTTATGGACAGGAACATCTTGATTTTATGGTTAGGCTATGAAATGGAAAGGAAGTCAAGGAGGTGGTGGAGGCCATCCATGCTGTTTATCAGAAGGAACCTGGTTCTAGGACGCTATGGAAGTGAACGTGGCAAAAAGCTGCACCTGATGGCAATACACCAGAGCTAAGAATATGTCTACCATCATATATAGAATGGTAATATTAAGAGCTGTGGCTATTCGTGTAATCTTAATTTGTTACTTTAGACATCAATCCTATTGCACAGAGGGAAAATGCATCAATCAGGATGCAATAGATTGCATGACTGAATATTAATATCAATATTTTAAAAGGAAATGTTGATATTTTAAAAGTAAATATTAATAAAATTATCATTCTTCCTTGATATTTTAGAGGTGGAATTTTTTAAAAAAATCAATTTCTGACAATAGCCACAGAAAGCTGCTGCACAAAAATCCGATCTGCAACAATTCAGAATAAGCAAATTAATAGAAAATCAATATCAAATCCAAATTGGGCAGAATTCTAGCACATCTCTAGTTGGGGTAATCGGTCAACTTATCCATTTTTCAGTGAAGCATCCTCATTTAACCTACTGTAATTCAGCTTTTCAGTATGAACAGTGGCACATTTCATAAGATTTAAATGTTCTTCTATTGTCCACACATAATATATCTCCACTGGAGTGAGATAACAAATTTTGCACCAGCTCTTAATCATTGGCACATTGGCTGGAATCCAAAGAACTACTTCAGGCACACTGGAAGGCTTGAGCATGCCCAGTGGGATTTTTTTTTTAAACGTGCTTCATACATAGCAGGCATTGCCCCACCTCATGGTTTATCACAGTCTGTTTTTGGAAGTTCCCTCAGTTTTAAAAGCAGTTTCCGATGTGGCATGGATGGTGGTGGGGAGACTGCTGTCTGTGAAAGACAATTCAAAGCCTCCTTGAGGTGCATGGAATCCTGGCCATTAGACATAAAAGGATAATAGAACGTCAAACACATTTAACAAGTAATCTACAACTTCTCCAGTTAACAACAAAGAGGCTTAAAGGCTGAAAGACTAACAAACTTGAAGGTCCCAGAAGACTCTTAGTTGTTTTTGCTGCAACAGACAAACATGGCTTCCCCTCTGGAAATAAATGGACATTAAGTGCTAAAAATGGCCACTTTAGGAAACAAAAAGACAAGCAAGATTGCACTTCAGCATTCCACTCTAAGTTGCAATGTGCTAAATGGAAATTTATGTACATTCCCTGCAAAGAAAGGCCTCCCTGTATCTGGTATCTTCTCTTGGGAAATTGTACTAGTTCCTAGTTTACACATTACAACTTGTGGTAGAAAGCAGAAATGTTGAATAGTTTGAGACACATCCACTTGCCCCCATGAGTCAGAGCATGTGATGACATCTAGAGAAAGGACAGCATACTAGGAAATCATTGGGAGTAGCTTCATTCTTTTAAGAAATCTTACCTTACTACATCAAACAAACAAATAAACTTACAAGTACTCTAGATGGAAGAGACCACCAAAGGCATCATCGCGAATGATTGTAAATGAGTTAGAATTCAGCAATCTAAAAACCAGAATACAAATGGGGAAACCCATTAAAACGTATCATGATACAATTTATGGCATCATAAAGAAATGCTAAACAAAGCTGAGCTTCCGTTAGTAAGCTTATTGAGAATGCACAACAAGAACCAAATACAGGTCATCAGCTGCTCATCATTTAAGTGATAACTGCTCATTTAATACTCTCCCACCCCACTGGCATGCAACTAAGCGCACTTTGCTCTGTTAGCAAAGGCAACTCTTCAGGTGGCAGGAAAAAAGAAATTTAAAATTCCATAGCTTTGCCATATGTTTAATAATAGAAAATGAAGGAGCAAGGGAGTTGACTGAAGGGGAGGAGCTCTGGGAGTTTCCCAAAAGTTCATATGGCAGGCGAGAAGTTTTAGTACTCTTCCATTCATGGCAGATGAAGGGGGGAGCTGAAAGGGGAGAAGACAATTAAGAAACTATCACAGACAAGTGGGCTCAGGTCTTATTGTCCAAATAACCAACAGTGGTGGCTGGTGCCCACTAGAACTGGTAGGGCAGATGACATGGAGACCAACAGTAGGTGAAGCCACAGCAAATGACAGCACAGTCAACTAATCCTAGTTTTGTCCCTATCTTCCTCTACTGAGCTCTGCAAGGACTCCACTGGGAGGAGAAAGGAAACTGTAGGCGGAGCCACTCCCTAGATTGGTTGTAACTTGTAAGTAAGAAGGCAGGCAGGTGGGATCTGACTGACAGCCAATTAGTGGATAGGGCAGTGCTCCATTTGCCCCCAAACAGCAGCCTGCGCTAGTAACTAGAGGCAAACTTTAGATGGAAATGGAGGACTGATTACACTGAATGAAAATGCTCAATACATTTTGACATATGTGCCTTCTGCAAGGGAAATAGTTCTGTGCATTGCCCTATAAGTAGGGTGGCCATGTGCCCTACTTTACAGAAGACTGTCTGAAAATATTTAAAGTGTCCTCTGTTTGAAGGACTGACTAATCCAAGCCCACTTTAAAGATAAAGGATAAGAAGGAATAGCAAGAGCCATGAAGATGCTCATCGACCCATAACACCTAGATAGCAGATTGAGCAGACACAGAGGTCATGTTGTCACAGTCTTTCCCACTACAGTGAGATGCACTGTATTTCTATTTAAATCATAGTGATTATTTCTATATTTCCACCTATACATGCATATTATCACATGCAAATGTTAGGCACATTTCTTTCCTCTTTTGACCTCTTTTTTGGCAATGCATTTTCTCTTTGTCATTTCTTTTTCTTTTTTGGCAATGCATACATGGCTACTCTACGTGTGGTTTAGAAGCAAAGCATCATTTCTCCCTCCCATCAGTGAGACATGGCAATACAGACATAGCAAGTAAGTAAGAAAGACATGGAAGCTGATTGTTTCTGTTGAAACCATAATTCAGTAAGCCACATAGTTGAATACATCCCTTGTCACCATGAGCCTTTCTTATACAGGTGGCAAGTTGGCACATGGGCACAGATGATCACAAACATTGGCCTGAACTTGTCCAATTAACAATGAATGATATGCAGTTGAAACATAGTAAGATTAGGAAGAAGAAAGAGGTAGACTGAAATCTAATTAACCAGGTTTCCAGAAACATTTACATAGCAGTATCGCAGATAAAAGTTCAAAGTAGAAACAATGCAATGGGCCACATGAATATTTCAGTTTACAAAGAATAGCCTAGTCGAAAATTTCTAACCTTTTTACCTGGCATATGTTTGGTGTTCAAGATCTACATGTTTTACATGGAATCTGTATTGGAATTGTTTTAAAGATGTTTTAAAGACATTTTTAAAGATGTTTTGTTTCTAAGATGTTTTTTAGATTTTTTTTTTTAATAATTTTTATTCAAATTTTCAGAAGACAAACAAAACAAAGTCAAACAACAAAAACATAATAATACAGGCAAAATCATTCTGGGCACAGATAGGTAGGATGATGCAAAAATTTTTAAAGATAAATATTCAGACAAAGCCAGAATTTTTTTTATTGGGTTTTATGGATAAACAAACATAAAAAAAATATGGAAGAATAATATTATATATGATTACGGCAGCAAGATTATTATATGCACAAAAATGGAAAATGGAATCAACACCAACAATGGAAGAATGGTTATTGAAGTTAATGGACTTAGTAGAGATGGATAAATTGACATGCTTAATTAGAGAAAAATCGACAGATATATTTCTTAAGGAATGGAAGCCTCTTTTAGACTTTTTGTTGAAAGATAAAAATGAAATGATGATAATGGGATTTGACGATTAATTAGATAGCTTATGGAGAAAAGTGATCTTGTATGTATTAATGGACAGGTTTGATATATATTATATACTTATAGCTGATCTGCGACAAATCGGAAGGCAAGAAGATTTTTTATTTTTTTAGATGTTTTGTTTTTAAGATGTTCTTGGTGTTTTATTATTTGTTGTCTGCTGCCCTGGGCTCCTTCTAGGAGGAAGGGCAGGATATAAATGTAAGGATAAGGATAAATATGTTACACTGCAAAGGCCCATCAAATTTGACAGACAGAAGGGGAGAAAAATAGAGGTCACTCATTGATTATACCCACATCCACAGTGGAAAAGCTGATTTGATTGTTCCATGCCCCACCAAACTGCAGCAGCAATAACTTATAAGATTAGTGGATAGCAAAGACGGTGGAGTTGACAGTTCTTATACCTATTATTATTATGACTTGCTAGTTGCATGTTACCCAAAGTTCCCTAAGCGGCTTACAACACATTTAAAAACATAATCATAAATACATTATATCTTTTTTTAAAAAATCATGGTAACACTAGTAACAAAACCAAAATCTTTTAAGTCTAGCGAAAGCCTGGGGGGGGGGGAGGCACCAGAATAATGTCAGCAAAAGCACCAAATGGGACAGCATTCCACAGATGGGTAACCAGAAATCCCGATTCTGTTCAGCACTATGACTATTTGCAGAGAGAGGGCAAGGGGCAGGGACATTCCTATTTTCCCAAATCTGACTTTGTCCCTGTAAACCAGGAATGAGGAACCTGTGGCCCTCCAGATGTTGTTGAACTACATCTCCCACTATCCCTAACCATTGGATGTGGTAGCTGGGGCTGAAGGGAGTTTAAGTCCAACAACATCTGAGGGGCCACAGATTCCTCATCCCTGCCTTAAGTGACCATAGCCCCAAGAAGGAGTTAAGGAACACTTCCCCTTCCTCTCATGCCAGACATTGTGTTCAGAAGGTCAGGAGGTGGAGCTGTCTTCAGAGGAGAAAGAGAGACCTTGCTCCTCTCCAGGATGTCCCATTATTATTGTTAGGACTGATGTATCTGTAGCCCATCCTAATGTTGTTCCCAATGGTAGCCATTCATTTTAAATGAGGGAAAGTAAAGGGATTTAATTAAATTAAATTTCTATCTGGCTTTTCAGGCAAATCTCACAAAATATTTTCATAAAAATATTAAAACATCAATAAATATTATATATATATATATATATATATATATATATACAAACTGTAAGGAAAGAAAAACATGTATTGAAAGCTAGATCTCTCTTCTTAGAAAAAGATGGTTCTTAAGTAGATCTGTCGTGGAAGCTGGGGAAGTGAAGGGCCACCTCAGTTGGAACGCTAGGAGCTAAAGGGTGCACAACCCCCCAGGGTTCTCTCCCACCTCCCCTGTATTTCAAGGCAAGGTGGTCCTCTGGTAGCCTTGGGATGGCAATAGAGGGAAGGAGAGGTCAACCCATTTGGATAATAGGATCTTGTTGATGGCTGCTTCACTGGGTACTCTGAGTCCTGGTATGTGCAGGGACACCACTGGAGTAGTAACTAAACTGCTCCCCACTACTGTTGACCTTGTCCATAAAGAATCAGGCCTGCTCCTCTTTTCTGCACAGCCTTATTTTGGGTTCTGTTTCTTTATCATGTCAGAGCATGATAGAGCATTGGGAAGACATAATGAATATATTGGACAGGCTGATAGTCATAGTTCTATATCACTGTCAAACATTTATTTAGCATTTTTCCTGACTTGGATTCCCATTGTCTCATTTATGTTTTGTAGTTTAGAAAACACAGAGAGATGAATAAAACAAACTTTAAAAAATCAATTGCAAAATGTAGCCATAATTTAATAACCATAGAAAATACTAATATGATTGATATAACTATTTGTATGGATAATTGTTTTAACCCTGGATGGGACACACCAGGCCAGACCATCCTGGAACTGCAGGGTGGCAATACATTACATTATTAGATGACAAAAGGGAATTAGAAGTCACTGCCTTGGTCTTGCCACTCCAGGCTGCAGCAGAAAAGGACCAGTATCTATGACTCCTGGCCCAATAAACTATTCTTAGCAGAGAATAGCCCATCATACTGAGTCCAGTGGAACAGAAATACATAAAAATAGGGACAATGAGCAAAAATAGGGACAATTGAGGAAATGACACCTTAACTCTGAACTATATCCTATAGTACATTGCAGATGTGGAGGAAGAGCCCCCAACTTTCAGGCAATTTACACATTTCTAGGGACTTCTCTTCCCCTCAAGGAAAAAAAGAGTTCAACAGGTGGGTGGTGCTATCCTTATCTTCAGCTGGATGGCTAAATATGCATATTCCATTTTTCTTCCTAGTGTAGAGCTATTATAGACCCAAAAACCTTTGCTAGCTTGTGGAACTGACCTCTTGGGATAAATAGCTATCACTCTCCAATGGTTACAACTGATTTCTTACAGTTACCACTGAATTATTTCCACATGAATATTTTTGACCAGATTGGTGGAACTTGGCAAAATATATAAAATCCACAAGTGGGCTTCAACAGATTACAGTAGATCCTCCAGAGCCTACAGGTCTTAGCAGACATGTCTAGAAGCCTATCCATGTCGGCGCTAATTGATGACATCATGAATATGTGCTGGTGTGTGCAGCCTGTGCTGCACTGATTTTTTAAAAACAAGTTCTACATTTTACTGGTTAAACAAAAAAGATTTTGGTGATCACAAAACAGGAGTGCAAATATCACAGCAACCACAAATCATAAAATGGTAACGAGTGCAAAAGTTTCAGTAAAACAGTCAGACTAAAAAGATCAGAAGCACTCATGCATCAAAGTAAACCACAATTTATAACCTGAAGGACAATGGCTAGTATAGTACAGGAGGGGACAGATGTTACACTGTCATTGGTCTTTACAATTTGCTACAATAATTTCAATATATCCCTTTGTCAGCTGTTGTGCAACTCATTGCACAATTTGGCAGCTCATTGTATTGCATCAGAGAACTCATTGCACAATGTGGCAATTCACTGCATTGCTCCCAAGGGAGACTTCTGGGAGCAGAAACAGTATAAAACATTTATTTTCCAGTCTGTGGGCCAGGGTATCTTTGTGGCTGGATGGGGATAAGTACCAATACTTCCCAAACCAAGAAAAATCCAGTGCGGGGGATATAGATTTTGGCACTACTAAGCCATCCGGTGGGCTCCTCTCTCCTCTTCACCCATGAATGAATGAGAGTCTGAGAGGCATCTATCCTTTCCCAGGTGAAAGTGGGGCCCAGGGAGTCAGGATCAGGAACCACAATATGGATTGTGATTTAAAAGTGTGGATGTTGTAACTCAGCCCACCCAAACCAATTTGGAAATGGAAGGAACCAAGTTGGGAATGGTTCTGTGATGACAGAGACATAAGGAGGAGGTTGATTATTGTGGGGGTGCCAAAGAGGCCAATTTCTTGGGTTGCTCCTCAACAAAGTAACATTGCAGCTGGAGCAACATTCCTCCGTGCCCCCGCCCTTTATTTTAGCATACTCCTTTAAAGGAATGCCAAACAACAGGACTGTTTGTGGTGGGGCCCCCACCCTTACACAAATGAAATAAATAAACACCATAGTGCATTTGAGATATTGTTTTACAATCGTATGTCGATTTATCACAGTTTCTGTGCTAACCTTTCCTTTCCAAAGTAATGATTCCTTAGCTCTTTACTTGCAAACCCTTCCAGTGCAAATGTTGGCACTGGATGCACCTTTCAGTCTTTCCCAGGTTGCAGAAATTAACATTCACCAGGCCTTTGGTGGCTCCCAAACTGTGATTTGGAAACAGCTCTTTCAAAGTTCCATGATGCATCTACCTAGGGGAGAGCTTTGATCATCTCTTTTTTAAAAAAACACAATACTTACAGCAATTGCAGGGAAGGCAAATGAGAAAACATTCTCTCTTTTATTTCAGAAAAGGTTCCATTTACCAGGCTCCTGGGGAGTGGGGAGAAAAATGGAGAAAAATCCACAGGAACTAATTACAACACTTTTTATTGTGATCATCATCAACATCATCATCTCTATTAACAGCTTTTCCATGTCCTCTCCCATTGAAGATCCTGCCACCTCTTTTTATTCTATTGAAATATAGACAAAATGTCCCCCATTCTGAACCTGCTTCTCAATAGTTTCTCCTTTCACCGTATGTATTGATTAATCCTAAATACTGTGTACTTTTTTTACAGCCTCTTTGCCAACGAGTTAGGATCTGCTTTGTTTCTCCCCTTAGTGTATGGATTTATTTTCATATGTATTACATATATACATTTTTCCTCTCTCTGTGTGTGTGTGATATCCGAATGAAAAGAAACCATCAGTGTGTGAAACAGGGTCAAAGAATGCCTGAAGTTGATTTCAAAGTGATGTTGAAAGTTGGAAAGTCCTACATTTCATCCAAAGGCAGCTAACTCTCTGTCAAGTTCCAGGAACCTGAACCATCTTTGTTCCAAGGCAGTTAAAGCCAGATCACTAATTATCCAGATGTAAATGATTTCTTTCTCTCCAGGACTCTTAATATGGCCACTTGCTCCATCTCCCTAGTGACCTGAGGAGTTTCAGACGCTGGTCCATTTCGCCCCCACCTTTCTGTTCCCTGGAACGGTCTGCTCAAGCCCCCGCGCTCTCACGCCGAAAAGAAATAAAATACCTTTTCGACAACCTCAGCACCTCACCCGCTGCGCAAGCATGCACTACCCCAGACCGCTCGGGGAACGCCGGGCACCACCCTTCGCCTCTTCCGATGCACCTTATGTGAACTGAGCATCCAGCGGGGAAAGTTGTTTGTTTTTTTTCCTTTAAAGACCCGACACACACTGCCCGAGAAGAGGGGGAGCAGATTTCCCCTCTCAGCCCCTCCCTCGGCTTGACTTACAAGGAGCTGATGTCGCTGGGGCTTCGCGGCACGTTGGCGGATCCGACGCATATGATGGATTCCTTGGTGCAGCTGCAGACGGCAGGGCACCGGACCGGCTTCCTCACCTGAGCACGCGGCAGCAGGCACGCCGCCGCCAGCACCAGGAGCCAGAAAGAGCCGCCGCAGCCGCCGCCGCTGCCCCGCAGGCGAGCCATCGCGCTCTCTCCTCCTCCTCCTCCTCCTCTTCCCCGCGGTCCCCTTTTGGCCCTGCGCTCTCCGCCGGAGCAACGCCGCCGCCGCCGCCGCTGCTACTGAAGAGGCTGGAAGTGGAACAGGAGCCAGGCAGCATGCTGCACCCTTATGCTCAGTCAGTGCCCCTTTCTCTCTCTCTCTCTCTCTCTCTCTCTCTCTCTGCAGCAGCAGCAGCAGCAGCAGCAGCCTCTGCGCTAGGCTCCTTCCTCCGGACTGACATCAGCACTTCGGGCTCGCTCGCTCGCTCTTCTCCCCCCCCTTCCTTTTTTCTTCCTTTTTTCTTCCTTTTTTTGCCTAATGAATAATTCATCAAAAGTTTCCATTGAGAGGGAGAGTTTCAAGCCCCCCCCCTCCCTCGCTGGCATGCAGGTCCACACCCTCCGAGGAGCCCCTTTCCATTGGCGTTCCCTATCCCCACCCCCGCCCCACGCGATGGCTTCCTTCTAGAGGAGGGTCATTCCATTTGTGGGGGTGGGAATAAAGACACTGTACACATGGGCCGGGGTGGTGGTGTTGCCACCTTTCAGCCTGGTAAATTCTGGACGGACCAGCCAGCTCATATATCAGCAAGAAAAAAAATCAAAGATGGCATCAAGGGGCTGCCATCCTTATACCCCAAGCATAATCGTGGGCAATTTGTAAGGAGGTTTTGTTTGTTTATGATTACTGAATGTGAAGCTGAGAAACAGGCCAATATCCATTATAGGCCCTTGTTAAGGAGCTGGGTCAGGGAAAATTATCTTGGATCTGGGAAACATGGGTTCAAATTCCTCATTAACAATAAAAGTCACTGGGAGATGTTGGCCCACTCATTTCCTCTTTGCCTAACCTGCCTCACAGGGTTGTGGTCAGGATAAAAAGCGGGGGGGCACCCTCTATGCCACCTTGAGTTGCTTGGAAGAAGCATGGAATACAAATGATATGATTCATAGATAGATTAGAAAATACCACCTTACTCAGCAATGATGTCAGCATGGTGTTGGCAAACAAAATTATACGTTCAAAATATGTCCAGATGTAATGTAAATGTACTGCCTTCAAGTCGATTCCGATTTATGGCGACCCTATGAACAGGGTTTTCATGAGGCTGAGAGGCAGTGACTGGCCCAAGGTCACCCAGTGAGCTTCACAGCTATGTAGGGATTCGAACCCTGGTCTCCCAGGTCGTAGTCCAACACCTTAACCACTACACCACACTGGCTTGCAACAAAATATGTCTACAAAACACAAAGCCTTACTAGTTTGTTCTTCCTCTTGGTACGCTTGCTGTTGTTCCTTTTTGGCTGTGAAAGCTTCCTTCACCAGCACATACTTTTGATAGAAGTCTGTTCAGACAGACAATTATAATTTCGCAGAAAATATAAACCAATGTAAATCTCTGTTTAGTATGGATCAAATTATGATCAATCCATAATCATCATTTCCTTGCCTGAGCTGGAAAAGGAACTGAGCATTTTCTCATCATCGCACACACTTATTTGAAACAAAAGAGGACTTGCATGCACCTTGTGTTGAGCCCCTGTCCACAGGAGAAAGGGAGGATTCAAAAACTATACACAATCCCAGTTTAACTGTAATAGCATTTAAATGATGGCGACACCTGTTAATTATTTCATCAGTTAATATTTATTTCAAACTCAGTGTTGAGAGATTAACATGCACATATACGAAACGTGTTATTTCCCACAGTTTTCAATAACTGAGAAAGAAAGCACACACATCCAGACACCAGATCCACCTAGAGCAGGGAATGGTACGTGACTTGGTCTGCATGACCTGTGCTGTGCTGCACACAGCAATCTCAGATATGTCTGCAGTTAAATTGGATTTACTCCCAGGTAAATGTGTATAGAGATTACAGCTGCCCTTTGTCTAATGCAATTTCCACAATGCATTGAGGGTAGCTATACATTGAGGGTAGCTATGAGAAGCTTGTAAACAGAACCTGAGTGCAACGGCATTCTCCCCACTCATGATGCCCAGCAACTAGTATTCAGAGGCACACTGCCTCTGACACTGGAAGTAGTACACACAGCCATCACGACTAGTAGCTCTTGACTGCCTCATCCTCCATGGATTTACCGAATCCCATGGCAAAGTCTTCTTCATGGTGGTCATCGCAACATCTCATGGGAGTGAATTCCATCGTTTAACTATGTGCTGCGTAAAGAGGTACATTTCTTTTGTCTGTCCTGAATCGTCCCACATTCATCTTCCTTGGATGATTCCAGGTGCTACTATTATGAGAGATGGAGAAAACCTCCTCTCTATTCACTTTTTCCTCCACACCATGCCTAAAGGTACACAGCGCTGGTGAAGCCACACCCAGCAGGATTGAACTCTCCACTCACCAGCTGATGAGCAGAGGGTTCCATTCAAAGAATGTACTGGCAAAGCAGACAGCCGCACCCCACCCTCCTGCCCATCAAGTGATGTCACTCTGTGACAGCAGCTGATGGACAGGTAGGCATGGTTTGGGTAAAATGGCCTCACAGACCAAATTGGACCCCCTGGAAGGCCAAGGCTGACCCACAAGCTGGAGGTTTCCCACCTGGTATATGTACACTGCAGCTGGGTGTAATGGCTAGTGTATGAGTATGCACCAGAGCTTCCCTATGTCGAGAAACTCAATGCTGGGCTGTTGTAACTCAAGGTGTATTGTTGCTCTTTAAACTGTCAGAGGACAATTCATCTCATAACAGCAGCTACAGCATCATAATGGCTTAATAGTGCCTTAAAATATACTATTGACTTCTTCATAGTTACTCTACGTTTACAGGAAGCATAAGAATTATCATGTTGGACTTGATCAAAGTGGTGGTCTTGCTAGCAGAGTGCACTTGTTCCAAAAGTATCCAACCACAGGACATGATGAAGATCATTCAAAATATGGAACTTGTAAATATGGCCATGGGTGTCATTTTTAACTATAATAATTCATGAATTTATGTAGTTTATTTAAGAGCCTTTTTAGCAGGCATTATAACATCTTGTGGCAATTAATTCATAAGTTAATTCTGTATTACCTGAAAAAGTACTTAATGTCCTCTGTCCTGAACTTACTGTCAATCAATTTCACTAGGAGCCTCTAAGGCCACATTCACACCACACATTTATTCAACTATTATTCCACTTTAAACAGTCATGGCTTCCCCAAAAGAATCCTGGGAAGTGCAGATTTTGAAGGGTGGCTATGTTTTGGTTCTCATATTGTTTTGGACAATGCAAATTTTATAGATTTGGCTTTAAATGTGAACTGAATCTAATTTCTTGCCCATCCCTAGAAATAGCTTAGGCCAGCCTTTCCCAACCAGTGTGTCTCCAGGTGTTGTTGGGCCACAACTCTCATCAGCCTCAGCCAGCATTGCCAATGGTAAGGAAAGATGGGAATTGTGGTCCAACAACATCTGGAGGCACACTGGTTGGGAAAGGCTGGTTTAGGCTAAGAGAGAATGACTGACCCAAAATCTTCCAATGAGTTTCATGGTTGAGTGGGAATCTGAACTTCTCTTTCAGCCTTATGTGTGACCACACACACGGCTTTCTGCTGGATAAATGAACACAGTCCTATCTCTCACCTTCCTTATGTTCCTGGCTCTCTTTCACTCTCTGCACGCTATGATGAAGAGAAGGCAGCTGTATGACAAAACACTGCCGTTTGGATAATATAGTGTTGCACACCACCCCACTCTCTGAGTGGTGAGAGATCTCCAAGGGTCCTTGTGCTTGCCTAGGGTTTGGTTTCCTTGGAAAGAAGGTCAGTGGAGACTGTGGTGTCTATGAAATATGGTTTGTTTATTTACACACATTCCAATCTGAGCTTAAGATGGAGGGGTTGAAAACATCAGCAGTCCAATAGATCTTGGTTATCCATCAGGCTTACAGAAAGCATCCTAAAGCTGTGATGCAGGGAGCCAGCCTCTTTGAGTATCTCCAGCTCCCAGCCTTTCCTCAGACCCAACTAAAAACACAAGCCTCTCTTTTTGGCCCCAAGAGGGAAGGGGCTCTCCTGAAGAGTTTCAATAACAATAGGATCTCCCTGGCCCATTCACCAGTTAATGGGCACTTGACAGACCCATTAGCCCACCTGGCCACTCTATTAGATTAACGAAAAAGACTCAGCTGACCAGTGGGGCAGGTTTCTCACCTCGAGGTGCAGGATTCCAAATCAGAGGCTGGAAGGGGACTCATAGAAATCATCCATCTCAACCCCCAAACCCATATTACTAGGAAGAAGTCTATGCTCTGAACAAGCTATGTACCACAGTACATATCTGTACATTCTCATTGTGTGCTAAATGATTGCGAACGAGGCCCTAAATAGTCATTATGATTGTAATCATTATTACTGCTACTGAAAAAGACAAAGGATGGGATCCACAGGTTCCCTTTTCTCTGATGGAAGGAATCTTTCTTTGATGGAGGAAGCCTTCTCCAATGGGGGAAGGGCATCTTTGGAGCCAACCCAGAGAATTACATCACTGTGCATATACAAATCTTTGGCCAGTTGTGAGTTTATGCACGCATGTAAAGCAGCCTTTCCAAACCTTTGGCTCCCTGGATGTTGCTAGACTGCAGTTCACATATTTCCTGGTCGTTGGCCATGCTGGCTGGGGCTGATGGGAGTTGTAGTCCAGCAACATCTAGGGACCCAAAGGTTGGGAAAGGCTGATGTAAAGGACCAATCGTAAACATTCTTGCTTAGAAGTATGTTTATAACTGTGGCCTACATAATATACTATAATTAGCTCCTACCTATTATATACTTATTTATTTCATCTATAAAATGTGGAGTTGGTTGGTATTATCTGAGTTTTCAGTCTAGTTAGTGGTTTGGATTAGATGTTTCCTATGGAGCTGTTAAATGTGAAAGGGTTTGAAAGATCTGGAGGGACTTGTTAGGGTCTCACTAAGCTATGATAAACCACAGCAGATTATTTATTTATTTATTTATTAAATTTATATCCTACCCTTCCTCCCAGAAGGAGCCCAGGGCGGCAAACAAAAACACTAAAGGCACTCTCAAAAATCTTAATAACAAAGAACTTTAAAATACATTAAAACAAAACATCTTTCAAAAAAAGCTTTGAAAACATCTAAAAAAGCAGTTTGAAGACAGATGCAGACTGGGTAAGGTGTCTTCTTAAAAGGCTTAAAAGATGCTGAAGTATGGAGCTTGTAACTTCCAGGGGAAAAGTAATTCTGTGCTGTATCTGTTTCCCCCACCTCAAACAAACACTGCAGAGCCAAAAGCAGTTTCAGGAGGCAATGTAGATTGGGGAAATGGTTAAACACTCTCTCAGTGAGCACCAACACTCATCTTCAAAACTGCCTCTTCTAAAACAAAAATGGTAGGAAGCTCCAAGGACAGATCCTTTTCTGGCCTCCAGCTACACCTGTGTTAGTTCTGCCATGCAAAGATCAGTATCTGATTAGCAAAGATTTTCTGTGTAGCAGATGCTAAGTAAAAACTTTTTATTGCTTCTGTAATGATGCTTCTGTTTTTAAACAATTTTCCCCTGTAGTTTTAGACATTTAAACATTCCTACAGTTTTACTACAGATACCCTTTTTTGTAAATTCACTAACAGGAAAAAAAAAACCCTTGTGGGTTAAGAACGTACCTATACCCCACAGATATGACTATCAAACTTTAAAAAGCAGGCAAATTGGGCAGCTATAGTGAATGCACCAGGGGGGCAGGAGACTTGACCTCCTCTCTGAGATATCGTACTGCCCTACAAATTTGTAAAAATCCTCCCTGCTAAAACAAGATCAGCACAGCACATATCTTGTTTCTGTTATTTGGGCTGATTGCAGGTGTTGCCACCACTCACCATATGCTCAGAGGCACATATTGCCAAATTGTTCCAAGCTACATAGGAAGTGGATTGGACTGTGAAATACCAACCCAAATTGTGTTTGCATTTTTACAAATGTGTAGGGCAGTACAATATCTCAGACGTTAGTGAATTTCTCTGCTTTTTAATCTGGGAGGTAAGAAATGGAATCCTGTGCAAGGTTGCTGAGAATGGATTGATCATTTGCACGCTTATTGAGTTCAATGGGATTGACTCCCCTGCAATCATGCTTAGGACAGGTGAAACTGACCACAGGGAATGGGGAGGGGAGGAGGAAAAATGGCAGGGGTAGGGGAGGAGGATGGAGGGGAGGAAGGGCACAGGGAAGGAGGGGGATGGGAGCAGGAAGGAGGGGGAGGACGAGGGCAGGTTTGATCATTTACATGCTGATTGAATTCAGTGGGATTTGCTCCTGTGCAATCATGCTTACCATATGTAAAACTGACCATGGTGGGGGGAGGAGAAGAAGGAAGAGGGGAGGAAAGAAAGGAGGAGGAAGGGAGAGGAGAGGGGAATGAAGGGAAAGGCAGGTCTGATCATTTGCATGCTTATTGAGTTCAATGGGATTTACTCCCATGCAATCATGCTTAGAATAGGTAAAACTGACCATGGGGGAGGAGGAGGGAGAGGGGAGAGGAGAGGGAAGGTGGAAGGGAGGGACGACAGGAGAGGGAGGAGGCGAAGGGGAAGGAGGGAATTAGGAGGGGGAGGGATGAAGGAAGGAGGAGGGAAGAGGCAGAAGGGAGGTGATGGGAGGGAGGAGGAGGAGGTGAAGTGGAGGACTGCTTTGATCATTTGCATGCTTATTGAGTTCAATGGGATTTATTCCCATGCAATCATGCTTAGAATAGGTAAAACTGACCATGGGGGAGGAGGAGGGAGAGGGGAGAGGAGAGGGAAGGTGGAAGGGAGGGACGACAGGAGAGGGAGGAGGCGGAGGAGAAGGAGGGAATTAGGAGGGGGAGGGATGAAGGAAGGAGGAGGGAAGAGGCAGAAGGGAGGTGGTGGGAGGGAGGAGGAGGAGGAGAAGTGGAGGACTGCTTTGATCATTTGCATGCTTATTGAGTTCAATGGGATTTATTCCCATGCAATCATGCTTAAGATAGGTAAAACTGACCATGGGGGAGGAGGAGGGGGAGGGGACAGGGGAAGGAGTAGGAGGGGGAAGGAGGGGATTGGAAGGGGAGGGGGAGGGAGGAGTGAAGGAAGGAGGAGGGAAGGGGCAAAAGGGATGGGATGGGAGGGGATAGGAGGGAGGAGTAGGGGAGGGGAGGTTTGATCATTTGCATGCTTTTTGAGTTCAATGGGATGTACTCCTGTGCAATCATACTTAGGACAGATGAAACTGACCTGGGGGAGGGGCAGGAAGAGAGAAGAGGAAGTTAGGAGAGGAGGAGGGCAGGAAGGAGGAGGGGAGAGGAGGAGATTGGGTGGGTGGGCACTGAGCAGAGGGAAAGCCCCTTTCCTTTCCAAAAGGAAAACATTGTGAACCATATTTTTTTCAGAGCTTCCCACGCCTTTTTATTCTACAGCAAGCACATGAAGCCTCCCACCCAAATTTAAACCAAAGTTGTCACTGATCACATTTGCACCAGATCTTTATTTCACTTTAGACAGCCATGGCTTCCTCCAAAGAATCGTGGCACATGTAGTTAGTGAAGGTTGCTGAAGGTTGCTAGGAAATGCCCTGTTCCCCTCACAGAGCTTTAATCAGAGTGGCTGACTGTTAAACCACTCTGGCCACAGGAGCTCTGTCAGGGGAATAGGAGTCTCCTCTCACCATCCTTCAGAAACTACACTTCCCAGGATTCCTTGAGGGAAGCCATGATTGTGTCAAGTGTAATAAAGATCTGGTGTAGGTGTGGCTTCCAGATTAGGCAAGCCAAGCAGCTATGAGTCTGGCTGTTAGAACACTGACGGTTCTTACTGAGCATGCCCTGGCTTATCATTGACTTTAATGTTAAATTTCTTAAATTAATTAAAAATCAGCCAGGCATTTTTAAACTGCAAGGCCAGTAATAGGATTACAGGTACTCTGTAAACATGGCTGATTTTTAATTTATTTCAACACATTATGAGAACACTGACAGAAAAAAGTCCAAAAGGGGTCTGGTTTTTCTCTCTCTCTTGTTTTACACTTTGAACTCTCATTCTCTCTGACTGTTTTGTATATCACCACGAAAATTTAGAGGGTTGTTAAGCAAGCATTTCCGAGTTCAGGATTATAAATTTTGTAAGGATTTGTTTTAAAATGAGCTTATGGGAAGCATCAGAATGGCATGGGGGCTATTTTCAATTTAATATTGCGGAATGTGAACAATCCATGCTGACTATTGTATACAGCCACTCTCGTGACTTTATAATACATTGCTATTGTATTTTCATTACATAACCTAATAAAATAATAGCCTGTATAGAGTGAATTGAGTCTCATGTTTCTTGAATTACATGCCATGATTTTTATTTATGCATTGCTCTTATTCCCAGAGAATTCTCTTGATGCTGAAAATATTAGAGTGTGGGCACCAGCCAAGCTTCTCTGGTGAGGGCCTTGCACATCCAGAGCGCCAATGCTGAACCGTCCCTCGCAGGATCATCATTAAGGTTAAAAATGTGCGTGGGGGGAAGGTGAGGCATAAAAATTAATTCCAGCACTCCAACATTCTTTGTCTTTATCACTCTGTTGTGGTGTTATTCAGACCCATACTTAAAGAGGAAGGCCCTAAAATTAATCAGGAAGGTGCAGTATAAACGCACTATGCTGCTGGTGCTATATAAATAATATGTACCTAATATTGCAGTACCATTCAAAAAAGAGAAGCACCACCTGGAGCATGACAATGCAGTTTTCAGAGGCTGTGTGTTGTTGAGGTTTGTTGTCGTCTTAAGCATTTTACATATTCGCAGTGTTGTTGTGTGTGTTTTAACTGAACCACTTTCTGCCTTTCCTCATGTGGTATACAAATGACTTTTTCAAACAACTTTCTCTCCCACGTGGGGGAGGAAAGTAACATGACTCTGCTCTGAATGTGATGCCAGCAGCTGGCCTCACACTGGGAGGCATGTAAAGAATATTGTATGTCGCATTCTTTATCCACCTGAAAATAAGCAGGAGTCTTTGCTGGCCTCCAGCTACACCTGTGAGTGATAAACAAAGGAAAGAACAAGGGTGAGGGGAGGTGCCATTCAAAGCCACTTCTTTTTCAGTTGAATAAAACATGAATCCTTTGGAGAGAGATAGGAAAATAGTATGATGGCAAACAACAGGTGCTTCTGAAGTACCCATATTTTCAGGTAGGGTTAGTAGATGCAAAAGAGAGAACATGGTTCCTTGATCTGGATTGTATTTTCATCTACAGCAGGTAGGGTTGGCAGGTCAGAAGCATCCCTAAGATTTTGGGGGCGGGCCCGAGTGATATCATGGGGCATGCCTGAGTGATGTCATGGGGCAGGTACAAGTGATATCACGGAGCGGGCCCAAGTGACGTCATTAAGAATGATACATTAAGCATCAACCACAGTTGCTTGGCACACACAATTCATACAAAAACATTTCTCTGATTGGAAATTAAGATAGAAATCTTAGCTAAAAGATGGAACCTGGGTAGGGAACATTTAATCTTTGGGTAGGAAGCATTTAATCTAGCCAACTCGCCCCTGCCAAAAAGGGTTTAAGTGCCCTCAGGCCAGGCCAGTCACCAGAAGGCCATTGTAGGAAGAAAGGAGTCTAGTGTTGTGGAGATGTTAGATGGGAGCACTCATGAGTAAAGATGGATGCCCCCGAAGGCTGCAATTCTAAACACACTTACTAAGGGACTCAGCCCCATAGAACTCAATAAGAGTTACTTCTCAGTAGATATGGTTTGGATTGTGTTGTTGGTAAAGCTTGACTAGGGATCCTCTGCAAATATATTCATATCCAAGTACGGTTGGCAACCCCTGCCTGGAATCCCCTACCTTTTAACATCCAAATTTCTTTACAGATTTGACCCTTCACTTCAGAAAGAGGTCTGAGAAATGAGTAAGCAGATTCTCTACCTTTTTCTGTCTCCCCTGTGGGCTGCTTACTTACTTACTTACTTACTTACTTTGTTTATTTACGGTCAATGACCAGCCAAAGAAAATACATAAAAACAGAGAAACAGTATTCAAACAAGTATATACAATACAAATACAACATAAGGGTTATAAAAGGGGGGATGTCTTTACCAACTGCTTCCTTATGTCACATGCTCTTGCACAAAATTTTGCAACTGCTAGCGTAATTTCCCTCCTGCAGTCTGATAAGAGGAAGGAAGCAAGTTGCAGATCAGAATTAAAAGGCAAGGATTGGATCGTGGGAAGAATATATAGCATACGAATATCTTTATAAAATGGGCAATGGAGAAGTACATGAGCGGAAGTTTCGATCCCCCCGAGCTCACATGGACAGCAACGTTGAGGGTATGGTATTTTCTTTTTTTTTATCATTAATTTTTATTCAAATTTTCAAAGACAAAACAAAACAAAAATAACAAATTAATAACTATTACAATAAAAACTATTGACTTCCGATTTGTCGTAGATTAGCTATAGGTCTATGATATATAATAAACCTGTCTCTTAATAAAATTATACAATCACTTCATCCAGTGGTTATCTTGATTGGTATCAAATCTCATTAACATCATTTTATTCTTTCCCCAAAAAGTCAAAGAGAAGTTACTAATCCTTGAGATATATATCCATCAATTTTTCTCCAAATAGACATGTCAATTAATCCATCTCATCAGGTCTACTAAGTCCAATAATTTCAATAGCTCTTCTCCCATTATCAATATTGATTCCATCTTCCATCTTCCATCTTTGCACACCCAATAATCTTGCTGTCATAATGATTCCATCTTCCATCTTCCATCTTTGCACACCCAATAATCTTGCTGCCATAGTCATATAATAAGAGTCTGATAGGAATTTTTTTCATCACAAATATTTTCTTGCCATCGATTCTGAATCTGTTACTGAAATGTTGTTGTAAAGTTGTGTCTCTGTTTCTCTTTTTTACAGAATGCACCAGCACATCTCTTGTGAGTTTTTCCATTGTCACATATCTGGAATTAATTCTATAAACTTTCTCTATTTCAAGTTCCATCAAATCCTTCCAATCCAGGAATTTTTTCGAGCCATTGATATCTTTATCTCTAATCTCTTCACCAATTCCTTCAGGGACAGCGCTGAATTCCAAACAGTAATATTTGTCTTTAGGATCCATCACAACCACAAAATCCAAATCTTTTTCCAGGTCCATACTTAATGAATCTATTCCAATCTCCAGGGCTTGAGCCTTCCCTTTGATCCCTCTTTCATCCTCTTTTTCTTGTCCAGTTATAGAATCCTGAATTTCTTTCAGCTCCTGTCTCATTTTGCCAAATCCAATTTTTATCTCTTGCCTGTTCTGTCCCAGCTCTTGTTTCGTTAACTTGATCTCATTCATTATTTTCTGAAACATATTTAGAGAGAGAACCCCTTCCTGAACATCCAGGGTCTCAATGACCTTCTTGATTGTCATTCTTGAAACCAAAAAAACAAAACCCCTTCAATTCCAATATAATCACTGTACTCAAATAAAGAACAGTTTATTTCTTTTTCCAGTCACAAATGGGTTAATCTTCCAAGCCAGATGACATCACTCCTAGACAGCACGAACTGCCTTATCTCTTATATGTCCAAAACAAATTTAGTTCACAGCGTCCAAATGTAGTAGCATAAAGAATAAGCAGATTCGCCAAAAAAAAAAAAAGTAGACCAAAAAAAAATAGTCCCAGACATATAACTCAAATGTCAAATAAATCAAATGTTCTCTTCAAATTAGCTGCCTCTCATCCGTTTATATCTTTAAAATGCTCAATTCCATGCCAGCATTTTGCAATAAAAAACAAAGATAGGCTATTTCGATTTTCTTCCTCCTTAATTCCGTATATAAAAGAGAAAGTTATAACTCACCCAGGGCTTCTTTATTGCTAACTCTTTGACAAATCTCTTTTGCAGTAACGATAACAAAATGATAATGATGATAGACAGAAGGAAACTTGACTGTTAATTTCCGTTTTTCTTTAAAGAAAAAAAAACGGCTCGCTTAACCAGTTAGAGCCTGTTTGTAATCCCTGGCTCCGTTCCACGTTGCTGGCTACCTTCCTTCATAGGGAATTCCAATGAATTCCAGTCCAGCAAACAAAACGAAGCTTTCTGTGGATAATCTCTTCGTTTCTCCCTTACCTGGGAGAAAATTTTTTCCAGTCAAAAAATCTTCTGACTAGTTTTATAACTGAAAAAGCTTCCTCTGAGACGGGAGCTCGACTCAAAGGCTGCACAGGCGGAGCGATTCCTCCTGGGAAGTCGAGGGTATGGTATTTTCAAATGTCTACCCTCCAAAATGGTTGAGGGTAGAACATTTAGGCGTGCCAAAGTAAAAGCTCTTCGTAATCTATGGATGTCCAAATCATAAAGGTAGGTTTCCGGGGCAAAGTTGTTGTTGTGATTTATAAGGAATCTGTAGTTTGCCATCCGAGCTCTATCGTTTTGTAAGGCAACATCTTTTACCCTATTTTGAATTACTTCTTTGGCTTTAATAGGGCCCAGCTGTATCAAAATTGTAGGGGAAAACCCATAATAATGTAGTTTTTCTTCAACTTGGGTCACCCACCCGTGAGTCTGATGATCTAAAAGAGTTAACGAAGTTATTCCCGGTGGATTGGCATTTAATTTGATCCAGTAATTATATACGTTTATCCACATTCGGGATTCAAGGGGAATAAGTCCGACTTCTAATCTAAGGATAGCATTGGGGATACCACGAGGGGCGCCAAGGATAGAACGTACAAATTTTGATTGTATTGCCTCAAGAGGGCGTATATTTACTTATTTATTTATTTTATTCGATTTATTAATTGCCCATCTGGCTGTATTTACCAACCACTCTGAGCGATGTACATAACAAAACATATAAAACAACAGAATAATGTCATAAAAAGAATATACATACAACATTATACACGGAAATATATCAGTACAAACAGAGAATCCATAGATAAACCTCAGGAGCATACAGCACTACTAAGACTGTATCTTCAAAGATCATAGGACTGGAAAGGAGTATACAAGGCAAGGATTTATGAAAGGATTAAAAAAACCTTTATTTTTCATATTCTTACAGGAACTTTAATTGTAATGTTTTTGTTAGTTTGCTAATGTAGATTCAAGCACTTATGTAATGTGTTTGATATACCGTATATTCCGGCGTATAAGACGACTTTTTAACCCCGGAAAATCTTCTCCAAAGTCGGGTGTCGTCTTATACGCCGGGTGTCGTCTTATACGCCGGAATATACGGGTACTTCGCCAACTGAGGCATTGCTGTCTTCTACAAGAAACAAAAGTGGGCGGGCCGAGGAAGGGCTCCCAAACTGACCCCGGAGACGCTTGGCGGGCACGTGAGTCTAAAACATTAAGTCTACGGCTGCAAACACCGCCGGAGTATCGCCGCGCCTTACACCCTACGGGTGGCGCAGTGGTCCAAACACAACTAAAGGAGGAAGAAGCCAGCCAAGGAAGGAAGGAAAGGAAGGAGCGGAAGTGGTTCGCACGCCTGCTCGTAGGAGGCGGGGGGGGCAGCTTGCGGCTGCCTGTGATAGGGAGTTAAAAAAAAACAACAACCACAAACCGGCTCACCGCTGTGAGGAAAAAAGCACCGGGTGCCTTGGGCAGCGGTGGTGGAGCCTTCTCCTTCTCCTCCTCCTCCTCCCCGCTTCGGCCATGAGCGTCGCAGCGCTGGTTTCTCCCGCGCTGCCGCCGCCGGGGCCTCCGCCCGCCGCCGCCTCCGGTGCGCTGCCCGCCGGCACGGGCTCCACCGCCGCTGCCGCGAGCTTCGAGGAGGAGGAGCTAGACAGCCCCGCTGATGAAGAGGATGGAGAGCGTAGCGGCCGCGCGCGGGATTCTGATGAAGGTGAGGCTTTCTCCTTGTCTCTTTCCCGCCGATGACCGGTGGCCCCGATCCGGTGTCGCGCCGGCCTTCTCGGGCCGAGTTCTACCGGGCTTGCTGCCCGAGTCAGTGTGCCTGCGGGGGTGCCGTTCGGCCCTGCTTCATCCTGACTCGAGAGTAGCCCCATGGAAACTAGTAGAGGTAGCTGGCTTAGTTGCACCAATTTCAGTGGGTCTCTTCTGAGTAGCGTCGGATGCAGCCCTAAGCACCGCCCGGTACCATTGGGTTTACTCTTGAGTCAGTGCGCACATAGGATTTTATCCAGTGGTAGTTCTACCCAGAGTAGACCTACTGAAACCAATGGGGCCTGTCTAACTGAGGCCCTTCAGTTGGTTTATGCCAAGTAAGGGCCGAACCCAGGAAAGTCTTCTCAAAAGTTGGGGGTCGTCTTATACGCCCAGTCGTCTTATACGCCGGAATATACGGTATTTACGACTATATTTTAATTGTACCTTCATACAGATTTGTTTACTGTACTTGTGAGCTGCTTTGAGCATAATTTGGAAAACCAGCATATAAATAAATAAACTTAATGATGCATTTAATATTAGAAACAAAAGATGAAAAAGAAAAAAATGTTTCTATTAGATGTGCAATACCTGCACGGCAACATCAGATACAAACTTGGGAGCCATATAACAGTTGGGCGATCACTTTGCCTTGGAAGACTTTAATAGCCGATGGTATGTAGGCACCTCCCTTCATATAGAAGAATCTAAGTATAGCTGTGACCACTTTACGGGAGTTATCTACTAAGTGAATGAGTTGGGCTTTCCAAATACCAGTAGAGGCAAAGACTATGCCCAAGTACTTATAGCTCTTGACTTGCTCTATATCAAACCCATTTATGGTCCATCTGCGTTTGATGTACTTTTTTGAAAAGACCAGAATTTTTGTCTTTTCATAGTTAATTTGGAGTCGCTCCTCCTTTCAGTATGCCATGAAAGCAACAAGAGCTCTTCTAAGACCCACCTCCGAATACGATAATATTACCGTATCATCCGCATATAACAGTGCGGGGATTGGTCTGTTCGTTAGATTGTAAATGTAAAATGTAAATTTAATTTTTTTTGGGGGGGAGGATGGGAATTAATTTTCAGAAGTGTAAGAACTAAGGCATTAATATAAAGATTAAAAAGAAGGGGTGCCAGAATACAGCCCTGTTTTACTCCCTTGTTTTGTGGGACAGAGGCGGAGAGATGACCCTGTGGGTTACATCTTACTCTCAGCTGATTCTGGTCATATAAGGCTTGAATTAATAAAAGTAATCTGCGGTCCAGAGAGGAGGCCTGCAGCTTTTGCCATAGTTTGTTCTGTGGGATACTATCAAAAGTGGATTTAAAATCCACAAATGCTGCATATAGTGCTCCTGTTGGTCTGCGGGTGTATTTCCTAATCAGATGGTGCAAGATTAGACATTGATCAATCATAGAATGACCTGATCTAAATCCCGCTTGTTCCTCAACAAGTATGTGTTCCCTATCTACCCAGTCCCAAAGTTTCCATGAAAGATGCCTCGCATAAAGCTTACTTACTATACTCAGTAAGCTAATTGGGCGGTAGCTGGAAGGTACGTCTTTTCGGCCCTTTTTGTAAATTGGGACAATGACTGCTAGTCCCCAATCTTTTGAGATCTGAGCTGTCTTATTGAAGTATGTGAAAAGTGAAGCCAATAAGGGAGCCTGTGGGCTGCTATAAACTCACTTTGTCAGCCAACCCAATTCCAGTGAATATAATTGACAGAGAGAAAGCACACATGATTTGGGCTCCTGCTGGGAGGAAGGGCAGGATATAAATCAAATAATAAATAAATAAATAAAAATGATTTGGTCTGCCTTCATAGGCTGCCACTTGGGAACAACAACTGCAGCCACGCTGCCCAATATGTGAATTCTCTTTCACCACTATTGGGCAAGAAACAAACAACAAGGTGCATCATCAGTGGGTTTAAGAAGGTTGAGCGCATAGAACCACTGTTGTTGCTTCTATGGATGAAAGGGAGTGAGGATAAAGGTAAATGAAATGCAAATAGAAAAAGAAAAAGAAAAGACAGTGATGATTTCTTAAATGCAATACCATACCAACCACAACAAGATTCCTATGAGTAAGACAGAAAACTAAGCATCTCACAACCAGTCAGGATTCCTAACCAAAAACAAACAAACAAAAATCCTAGCAGCCAGTCAGCCAAGGTCACAGAAATCCCCATGCAGCACAACCTGACTCAGGGGCTGCAGTTAGTGCAGAATGCTGTGGTACAATTGCTGACATGAGTGAAACCCTGTCAGCACAATACCAATGCTCTGAAATCTGTACTGGTTGCTGATTTGCTACCAGGCCAAGTTCAAGGTGTGCTTTCCATGCTACGGGTGCCACATGGTACTTGTTCTGCTCTTGTAAGAAACCAATCCTTCATTGTGGCAGCGCCTACGCGTTGGAACTCCCTGCCTATTGACATTAACAGGTGCCTTCATTGTACTCTTTTTCACACCTTCTAAAATATTTTTCTTTAGGCAAGTCTACTCAGGCATGTAGAAGCTATTGTTTTTTATTATTGTAACTGATTGTTGATCTTATTATTTTGAGTGTTTTTAAATACCTGTCTTTAACTGTTTTTGCCAATAATTTTGTTTTAATTCTTGCTATAAACCACTTTGAGGTTTTTTTTACAATAAAGCAGTATATAAATGTTGTAAATAAAATAAATAAATAAATAAATTTTGGAGTCACTGTGGCCCTTGTGTCTCTTTCCTCTTTTGTACTGAGTCAGGCCATTTGGTACCATCTAGCTCAGTACTGGTGACATGGACTAGCATTGGCTCTCCAGGATTCTGGGCAATAGTCTCTTCTAGAGATTCAATTTTGGACCTTTGCATGCAAATCATATGCCCTACCACTGAGCTACAGCCCTTTTTAAAAATGTATCTTTTAAAATTGTTCTTTTCAATTCACTAATGAATGCACAGCATACTAGGGAAGATCTACACCTGCATTCAACATACATTTGAAGCACATGAATCCCACTACAGAATCCTGGGAACTGTAGTTTGTTAAGGGTGGTGGGAACTATAATTGTGAGGGGGAAACTTCACTTCCCAGGATTATTTAGGGGAAGTCATGTGCTTTAAATGCAATCCTTTGCATAGTGCAATCCTATGCATGTTTACTCAGAAGGAAGTCCCAATGTATTCAATGGGGCTTACTCAGACAGGGAAGCATGCACAGGACTGCAATTCAGTGATAAGGAACTTCACTCACCCAATCTAAAATTCAGAATCATGCCACTTTAATCTGCTTTGCAACTGATTTATATTTGTTTTACAGTTATTAGATTTTAAATGGCTTTATTTCTTGTTGTGAGCTGCCTTGGTTTCCGACTCTACCTCACAGGGTTGTTGGACATATTCCATATACACACCCACTGGAGATGTAAAAATACATACACCCCATGTAATAGTTTCTTGTCAAAACCAGTTGGCCATTGTAGAACATCTTTTTAAAAAAATAACTATTAGTTTCCTGCCTAATAAAAGCAGTGACACCTAAGTAAGCCCTGCCTTACTGCTTTTTTTTTTAAAGGATCAGAGGGGGAGAGAAAGATTTACAACACAGTCATTTTCTATGTTCACTCAAAATTCCCACTGATTTTCAGCACAATCCTAACCATGTCTACTCAAAAGTAAGTCCTACTGAATTCAATGGGGTTAGCTCCCAGGTATGTGGAATTAGCACTGATGTTTTACTCCGAGAAAAAAATCATATTGGGAAGGTTTTCAAAACAGGTTATGAATAAGACAAATAAGCTGCCCTCTTCCACAGTCCTGTAAAATGTAAACTTTTTTGACTCCTTAATTGGAAAAGTATAACACTGCAGCATGTACACTTTAAAAAACTTCTGTTCAAAAAATTTTGAAAAATAAAAAGTATAATATACAATTTTTGCAAGTAATTAAAAAAACCTTATATGTACACTTTTATACCTACCAAGATCCTTAAGAACATAAGAACAAAAGAAGAGCCTGCTGGATCAGGCCAGTGGCCCATCTAGTCCAGCATCCTGTTCTCACAGTGGCCAACCAGGTGCCTCGGGGAAGCCCACAAGCAGGACCTGAGTGCAAGAATACTCTCCCCTCCTGAGGCTTCCGGCAACTGGTTTTCCGAAACATACTGCCTCTGACTAGGGTGGCAGAGCACAGATTCTTCTGTGATCTTCTGTTGTAGTGCAATCCTATACATGTCAGAAGCAAGTCCCCATTTTGTACAGAGAAAGTACTCTTTATGCTGCTGAAAGCTATACATTTACTGAATTCCTGATGTGGGACAAACAGGAAAAGGAAACTGTTCTCAGAAGTTGAAATGAGATTTAGCTCTTACTATCGTCAATCACAACCCCAACTTCTTATTGGCTAAAAACCCAAAAGGGCAGGGATTAGAGCAGAACTTAGAGCAACTAGCAGAAGTTGCAGAGGGGGCTGACGTTTTGGTGTGTATCTCGGGAACCAGACCACCTAGATTTTTTTTTTAAATTGAAAGCTGAAAGTCCAGAAATTAAGGTGTCACCCAGAGACCCAGACAGGACCCCCAAAAACCAGAGTTTCCAGCCAAAAGCCTAACTCTAACAGCAGGGGTGTTGCAGCCTCAGGCCATTTCCCCCAAACAACACCCATCCTGTAGGTCCTACAGAGTCATTGAATATGAGAGATTCTGAAACATCTGGAGGAACTATCATGGCTATGCAGCTGCCTTGTGATACCCCACAGCAGATGCTGAAGTATGCACACACCCTGTTTCAGGGGCAACACCTGCATTACAAGATCTGCTTTATTTGCTGAATTAAAAAGAAAATATCAGTACGTACAGCTTTCATACAGAGGAGAGAAACCTCCCCACCCCCTGGGTCACCACTTCAGAATTCAGGGACAGGGGCAAGACCTACAAACAAATTGGCGGGCATGCTCCAGGAAGCACTTTAAGTCCAGTTCATTTTCATGGGAGAGGCTTACAGCACAATCAAGTAGTAGAGCTTTGTTGACTGAGGGGCTCTGGTATTTGTCAGAAGCCCCATTACGCCAGTGGAATTCAAGATACACTATTGCCACAAGATAGACAGCAGAACTGTTCTGGTGGCAAATATACACTGGCAAAAGAACCAAAGTGGGAGGATGGGAGAGGTATAAAGGAGGAGCACACTTTCTCTATACCTTATATTCCTCTAGGATACATCCATGCCCCCATCAATGGTGCAACTGTATTTTGAAAATGTCTAAACTGCACCTTCATCCAAAACATGGATTCCAGGACATTGTACAAACAAATCAACTATTAATAACATTTTTTTAAAAAAGCAGAACAAAATAAAATCTGAGAAATAATGAAAAAAACCCAAGCTAAAATAATAAAGACTATTTTTGAAGCCTGGGTAAAAATAAAAATGTCTTATCCTGGTACAACCCCCCCCCCAAATATCGGTGCTGATCTTATTTCCTTTGGGAGGTAATGGCTAAGCCAAGGTGCCACCATGGAAAATGCCCTCTCCTTCATGGATACATAATGCACCTCTCCTACAGATGGAATTCAGAGAAGAGCCTCATTGGAAGATCTTAATGCATGGGCAGGTTGCAATAGGAGGAGGCACTCTGTCAGGCATTTGGGTTCCAAGCTGTTTAGGGCTTGAAATCTCTCTGGGATCAAGCTGCACACAGTTATGGCTCATAAGCAGGAATTCTGGTGAGGAAAAACAGAGAGAAAGGCACTTTGTGCAAAAAAAGGAAGCACTTTTCACAAACAGCCTGTCTCCAGACCACATACAGTCACTGTAGCATGCTGCTAACATGTCTCTGCCTAGAACCATAACAGCTTGGGACTCCAGACACAAAGGTACAGCATCCAACACCCAATTCCACTCCAAGAATGAGGGGTGCATGGACAGAGCACTCCCATCACCCACCACCCCACAGAGGTAAGCAAGGGAAAGGGGCAACCATGCCACAAAGCAAAACTGTTTAAATATATATGCCCGCCTTTGCTATTTGTGAATACAGCCTCTTATCTGAAGAACTATACTGCTCTAACAATAAATGATGGCTATCAGTTATGGGGGGGATCCCCAGTGGCAGTTTGAACCAACAACTATGGAAGCATGCTTATGTCTCTTTTGCATGCTGTACCACAGAGTTCCATTGCTTGTTGTTACTGCCTAGTTGTATGTCTTCTTTTCCATTGAGGTTGGGTGGGAAGGCAACAGTTGTGTCCTGGGGGGATTGAACCAGCAACTAGGGTTGCCAGATTCAATCCCTGAGATTGATCCTGTATCTTTAGGAGAAGAGAAAGTCAGCCAAGTGCTGGTGTTCTTGCAACTCTGTAATGGGAAAAACCACAAGGTGGAATTCTTCCTTCCCCCTTCACAACTTTTAAAGATACAGAAAACCTCTTGGTTGCCAGGCCCAGTCTCCATTCCAGATGGAAAAATGATGCATGAGGAAATGACCAACCCTCCGCCCACAAGCAGTAATGTAACTACAACACTGTAATGAAAAACCACAATGTGAAATTCTCCCTTCCCCCTGCACAACGTTTAAAGATACAGAAAACCTCTTGGTTGCCAGGCCCAGCCTCAAAGAGGTTTTCTGTGTCTTTAAAAGTTGTGCAGGGGGAAGAGAGAATTCCACCTTGAGGTTTTTCTCATTACAGAGTTGCAAGAACACCTGCACTTGGCTGAATTTCTCTTCTCCTAAAGATACAGAAGCAGTCTCAGGGATTGAACCTGGCAACCCTACCAGCAACCCTGAAAGTTTTTTTTGTCCCTGCTTTAGTAGATAGCACCACCAAATCTCCTTAGCTGTGTCTGCTGCCTGGTTATGTGTTTCTGCTGTGTTGGGTATGCGCATCTTTTGCTTGGCCAGCATGGATTGGCTTCCTCTCCACGTGTTGGTGGGGGAATGCGAGCAACGTTACTGGCACTTTGGCTGTGTTTCCAAGAACATTGTGATCAGGTCTGCATTTTTTAATGTTGTTTGGGGGGTTTGTTTTGTTTTTTGGTGGTGTGCATTTTCCTTCCCAGACTGGGTGAGTTTAGGATATGGCGGGTCTTTCCCTGCCCTCCCCACTGTAGTCCTTAACTCTCCTTCATGAAAATGAATGGGACTTAACATTGCTGTAGTTATTATGAGGTCTAACAAACTATCTACAATGAATGTTCTTAACATACACTGCACACAATCCAACCTGAGTCAAGCACTTTTATCAACACAAGTCAGACAGATGGTCACATTTTCAGGGGGTTTTAGAGTAGAAATTTGTACCTTTGGTGTGTGATCCTACTACACGTACCCATTTTATTGTTATAAAATAACAGTTGTCAGTCCTCATGAATAGTCTCATATGGTTTGAAACGTAGGGAAGTCCCCGCTAATAATCCTGCAGCTGTGCTCTGGAATAGCTGAAGTTTCTGAATCACTTTCAAACGTAGCACTAATCTATTTGGGATGTTACCAGAACATGGGTAACTGAACCTGGGCTATCTCTGTCCAAATAGGGCATATCAGTCACGATAAAAGGTTCACCGAGCCTTCAAGGCCACTTTTGCCTCTAACGAGGCAATGCTGGATCAATGAGTACCCCTAACTGTGAGTATGATCCTTTAGGAATGCAACCCCCTCTGCTACAAGCTGAACACCACTCCAGACACAAACATCAAATACCCATGTAGATGACATCATCATCATCTATATTTATATTTATAGCCTGCCCTTCACCAGCAGGTCCCAGGGAGAGTTACAGCAGTCTAAAATTCAGTATTAAAAGCTTTATTCCTCTTTTTCATCGAATTCAGATGAGACAGTAGCCCTGTTCAGGTGATGTGCCTGTATGATGACCTTTGTCGGGAGAGGGACAGGGGGAGTGTGACCCTGTTGATTCTCCTTGATCTCTCAGCTGCTTTTGATACCATCGACCATGGTATCCTTCTGGGAAGACTCATGGAGTTGGGAGTTGGGGGTACTGCCTGGCAGTGGCTCCGCTCCTACTTGGTGGGTCGTCACCAGAGGGTAGTGCTTGGGGAACATTACTCGACACCCTGGACTCTCCATTGTGGAGTCCCACAGGGATCGGTACTGTCCCCCATGCTCTTTAACATCTACATAAAGCCGCTGGGTGCGGTCATCAGGAGTTTTGGGGTGCGTTGTCATCAGTATGCTGATGACACGCAACTCTACTTCTCCTTTTCATCCTCCTCAGGTGAGGCTGTTAACATACTAAACCGTTGCCTGGCCGCGATAATGGACTGGATGAGAGTGAACAAACTGAAGCTCAATCCAGACAAGACTGAGACGATGTTGGTGAGTGCTTCCCCTGCCCAGATGGTGGATGTTCATCCTGTTCTTGATGGGGTTACACTCCCCTTGAAGGAACAGGTTCGTAGCTTGGGAGTTCTTTTCGATCCTTCCTTGTCACTGGAGGCCCAGGTGGCCTCGGTGGCACGGAATGCTTTCTACCATCTTCGTTTGGTAGCCCAGCTACATCCCTATCTGGACGGTGATGGCCTCACCTCTGTTGTTCATACTCTGGTAAATTCTAGATTGGACTACTGCAATGCGCTCTACGTTGGGCTGCCCTTGAAGATAATTCGGAAACTACAGCTAGTCCAGAATGCAGCGGCCAGACTGTTGATGCGGACCAGAAGGTCCGCTCATATAACACCTGTTCTGGCTCGTCTGCACTGGCTCCCTATTTGTTTCTGGGCTAGATTCAAAGTGCTGGTTTTGACCTATAAAGCCTTACATGGCATGGGACCGCAATACCTGGTGGAACGCCTCTCCCAATATGAACCTACCCGTACACTGCGCTCAACATCTAAGGCCCTCCTCCGAGTGCCATCTCATCGAGAAGCTCGGAGGGTGGTGACTAGATCTAGGGCCTTTTCGGTGGTGGCCCCCAAATTGTGGAACAGTCTCCCCGATGAGGTGCGCCTGGCGCCGACACTGCTATCCTTTCGGCGTCAGGTGAAAACCTTTTTATTCTCCCAGGCATTTTAAAGTGTATTTTAATCTGTTTTTAAAGTGTATTTTAACTGTACTTTTTAGGTTGTATTATGATGCTGTTTGCTTTTTGTTATTTGTTTGTTTTTGTTTTTTGACTTTATTATATTTATTGTAATTATATATTGTGCTGTTTTTATCTCTTATGTACACCGCCCAGAGAGCCGTCAGGCTTAGGGCAGTATATAAATGAAATAAAATAAATAAATAGTGAAATGTAAACATGAGTAGGAAATATGGCTTTGATGTATGCAGTGATAAATTGGACAGGTGAGCCTATTACCATGCATATACTTTGATGCATGTTCACTATTATTTTCCCAGCAGCATCAAAAAACTAGAAAGAAACGGAGGCAAGATGCCCCCAACCCAGAGAGAGAGAGAGAAGTCATATGGTTAAGGGTGGATAGGCACAGGACCTAGGGTGGGGCTGGAGCAATGTCCAGAAGCACCCAAAGAACTCTGCTTGAACAAGTTGCTAAAGTAATGAATTGGGAGGAAGATACTGTGACCAAAGACCTCCAGAAGGCAGTGCTGGAAGGCACAGTTAGAACTATCTACGAGGCTATTTAAACAGGAACAGTGTAGCCTATAGAAATGTTCACCACGTAATCTGACAAGGCTAGGTTGTGGCCTCAGTTTAGCACAAATAGTTTGATTTGAAGGATATATTTTCTGCTTAATTATTTGAATGTTAATGCTTGCTTAGATCAATTGGCTTAGGAAGAGGTAAAGTTTAAGTCCTATGATGCAACACTAAGCAGTGGTAAGGAATTATATGGATTTAGCAACGCAGATACTGGGAAGATTTGTGTACAAAGCAGAGGCAATCCTTGTTCAAGATTTTTAAAAAATGTGCATATAAACATAATGATGTATTTTCACTTAGTCTGTCAGCAGGTTTGTCACTACAAAAAAAATCTTAGAAAAATGAAAGGTTTTCAAGGGTACTTCACATGGTTCCCGATGTCTCACTTGAGAATAGAACATTCCTGCAAGCTTAGACCAAGGCCATAAATTCTGTCACAGAAGGATGTTTTTCACACAACATGTAATTAACCTATGGGATTCCCCTGCACAAGATATGGTGATGGTGAAGCACCATTTTTGAGCTCCCTCACTTTGTACATCACATTACACTCTATTTTGCATCTTCTCCACAACCCCTTTGAAAATGAATGGGGGAGGGGCATAAGCTAGTACATTGCTAGTACATAATACATTGCAGCGTATTTTATATCATCTTTCCTGGGGCCCCTGAAAAGAAATGTGGGGGTTGAGTTGATTGATTGATTGAGTTTATTTATATGCCACCTTTCTACAGCATGCTGTGCCCAAAGTGGCTCACATCGAACGTAACTGTGATTTAAACCTACACCTCAGCTTTCATTCTGATATCTCCATTTTCAACCAGATAACATTTCTTTAGCATTCTCTGTTGGGGCATGTATTTGCTTGTTATATATTACCTCCATTGAACATTGAGATACAAGACTGAAATTTGGTAGGGACGTTTGGGACACAGTTCTACATATCAGGTTTCAGGTGCACACGTTCAGCATTCCCATATGGCTGTGCGTTGCAAGGGAAGATAGGCGGTAGCCCACAAGTTGTCTTTCAGGAAAGTTTGTCTGCCATTACGGATCTTCTTCTCATCAGAGAAATCCCTGAGAAGCTTCAGAAAGATTCTCAGGAATACAGTTTGAAAATCACTAGATTATACAGATTCATAAATGACTATTAGCCCTAGTGGCTAAACTGAACCTCCATACGAGGAGCCATTATGAGTAAAAGTAAAGGGGAAGTAATTGGGGCAGGAACAGAACCCGCCCACATGCTTCTCAGCGTACCAAGAAAGAGGGGCCTGAATATCATCATGGCTGTTTATACCGGAACTGTATGTTTTCTACTCTCCTGTGTTTCAGTGAAATTTGATTCAGTCAATAGTTCATTTCACTCAGCGAACACACAGCCTTCCTCAATGTTCCAAGGACTGGTTGCCGGGCAAACTCTTAGCAGGGAAAGCTCATTTGTATTCCACACCCTGAGTCCTGATGATAAGAAGCCGAATACTCCTAGGAAACTGCACAAATGAAATATGACACGCGGGAGGCGAGATATTTATAGAAACAAAATATCAGCATTTTCCACACATTTACACAAAGCAATTTCAGGCTTTTCATGAGGAGAAAAGAGCAACGCTGGCACTCATTTGTTTGTTTTCCCTCCAGCCACACATTTCAGCTGGAGAACACCGATTGTGGTGGAGCTCTCAAGGAATGGTCATGCAGATTAAAGATCAATGACAGCATATCATAGAAGCTTCCTTATTTTCACTCCCAATATGTCTTTGTAATAAAAATACCCTCTTTTAGACAATAAACAAGGTTACCTAGGTGAAATGATGACGCACTTGCTAGGAAACAAGTTTACCTTTACAGTGTCATTCAGCACGCAGAGCCAAGGCTTCAGCATCTGAAGGTGCAAAGATCAGCTGTGGAGTTACTTGGACCTCTGGTTCAATTAAGCCAGTGGTTTTAAAATTGAGGTTCAGGGAATCCTGGAGTCGTTTGGAAGCTTAACAGGGGTTCATCCAGGAGCAGATCAGTAATTATGGAGAGCTCTCTCAAGAAAACTAGCCTGCCCATTGCTACTGATCTTTCTTGTCATAACATAGAAACAGTGAGATCCAACAGTCCTGGCCAGAGTGCCACATAAACTGTGTGCATCCTATAATCTCTTCCATGCTTCACTGCAGATGGAAATGCTTGGTACACTAATAGGTGGACTGGATTTAAGGCTAACATATGGTTAACTCCTAAACCACTCTCCTCTCAGACCAGAATATATATCAGGAACATGCTGTGGGAAAGCAATACATTGCTTTTAGCATTCTTAGGTCTTTGTTTTTTTCCCTCTCATAAGGAACATATGCAGCTTGTGTTTCAATAGATGTTTTTCTGTATACATAAAAATGTAACAAGTCAGCACTCTGCAGTTTGCTTCACCAGACAGGTGGCATTGCAAACTACAGCAGGGATGCTTCAGCATTTTATGGTGCCAGCCAGCCCAGGTGCAGCAGGGGAGTGAGCAAGGTGGGTAGGTGTGCAAGCCTGAGTGACCAACTGAGGGGCATGAGTGGGCCAGTGCCAGGCGATCAAGGAGGTGGTGTGGCAACTCCTGGGGGCCTTGTGGGGGTTGGTGAGGGGGAGTACCTTGGGTTCCCATTCCTGGGGTCAGGTGCTGGTGTTGGCATGCAAAGCACACAGGGGCAGCAGCCCCTAGAAGGTAAATATTTGTGAGAGCCCAAGGGTTTCTGGTGAAATTGTGATCACTGATACACCATTTTCAGCATGAAGTCCTTTTTGCTGTACCGAGCCTTCAAAAATATAATTGGGTTTGTTCAAAGGAGTTCCTAATGTACAGCACTTGTATCTCAGGCGTTTGTCATCGACCTTTCATTTAAAAATAGGTTAAATAAATGACACAAAAAACAGCAGATATTTGAGATTCTTATTATCTGTAGCCTTTATTCCAATCAAAATGATTAGTGTTGTGCGCCACCCCAATCTCCAAGCGGTGAGAGATTTCCAGGGGTCCGTGTGCTCACCCAGCATTTGGTTTCCTTGGAAAGAAGGTCAGCGGAGACTGTGGTGTCTTTATGAAATATGGTTTATTTATTTACACACATTCCAACCTGAGCTTAGGATGGAGGGGTTCAAGGCATCAGCAGTCCAACAGATCTTGCATTTTTCCCTCAGGCTTACAGGAGGCACCCCAAAGCCATGGTACACAGAGCCAGTTTCTCTGCCTGCCTCCAGTTGCTAGCCTTTCCCAGACACAACTCCAAACACAAACCTCTCCTAGGCCCAGGAAGCGGGGGGAGGCTCTCCTGAAGACAAAAGGATCTCCCTGGCCTATTCAACAGTTAATGGGCACTCGATAGACCCATTAACTCACCTGGCCACTCTATTAGACTAACAAAGGGAGATCTGGCCAACAGAGCAGATTTCTCACCTCCAGGTGCAGGGTTCCAAATCAGAGGCTGAAGGGGACTCATAGAAATTATCTATCTCAACCACAAACCCATAACAGTATTGTTATGAGCATGGGGGTTGGAATTAGGGTTGCCAGGTCTCCGGTTTTCTGCCGGAGTCTCCGGCAAAAGGGGGCCGTCTCCGGCCTCCGGCAATACTTTGTTTAAACTGGATGATCTCCGGCTATTTATTGGCCCCCTCAGCCACGCATGCATGATTGACACGCATGCATGATGGGTGTGGCTGGCCGCCTTCCTGCCCTTTGTCATTGAGGCAGGGAGAGCTGGTGCCGCCGGGGCCGGGCTCTGTCTTCCTGGGTGGCGAGGCCAGGACACTCTGCACACGCCCAGAGACACCCTGCGGCCGAGGCCAGAGGTGCAGCCTGTCTTGGACAGGGGTGGGTGGGAGTGGCAACAAGGGGCTGGCCCCGGGCGCGCGAGGCGGGCACTGCTTAAAAGGCCGGTCGGGCGAGTGCGGTGCTGTCATTCTCCCTCCTGCTGTGGGCCCCACTGGGCGGGAGTGGCCGCGATGGAGCTCAGCAGTGGCAGCGGCGGCGGCTGCCGCAGTGTCTCTGGCTGGGGGGGGCATTGCGGCCGCTGCCACCCAGCGGCGCCCACAGCAGGAAGGGTGAAGTGGCCGGGCATCCTCGGGGCTAAGAAGGAGCTGGCCCCGTCCGGCGTCCACTGCTGCTGTGGGTGGCAGGCTGGAGAGAGAGAAAGAGAGAGAGGCTAGAGAGAGAGACAGAAAGAGAGAGAAGCTGGAGAAAGAGAGAGATGCTGGAGAGAGAGAGAGAAAGAGAGAGATGCTGGAGAAAGAGAGAGATGCTGGAGAAAGAGAGAGATGATGGAGAGAGAGAGAAAGAGAGAGATGCTGGAGAAAGAGAGAGATGCTGGAGAGAGAGAGAGAAAGAGAGAGATGCTGGAGAAAGAGAGAGATGCTGGAGAGAGAGAGAAAGAGAGAGATGCTGGAGAGAGAGAGAAAGAGAGAGATGCTGGAGAAAGAGAGAGATGCTGGAGAGAGAGAGAGAAAGAGAGAGAGGCTGGAGAGAGAAAGAGATGCTGGAGAGAGAGAGAGAAAGAGAGAGAGGCTGGAGAGAGAAAGAGAGAGATGCTGGAGAGAGAGAGAGAAAGAGAGAGATGCTGGAGAAAGAGAGAGTAAGAGAGAGGCTGGAGAGAGCCAAGTGCCCTCCCCCCTTCTGGAGCCTCCCAGTATGGGAAGAAAGAAATGCCCAGAAAGAGTGGGTCGCACTTTAGGTAAAAGGGGGGTTGATAGCAAGCCCAGCTGAATGCATGAGCCTGAGGTTGGATGGTGTCCTGGCTAGGGTTTTTTGAAAGACTGGTTTTACGAAGGATATTTCCCTGTGATCCAAAAGACACATTTGAAAGTTGCAAGGGCAGGTGATCCTTCACTGCCACCCACCCACTCTCTTCTTTCTAAAAACCACACACCCTTCCAAAGCCCACAAAGTGGGCACCAGGACAGCTCCTTAAACCCAGAGCCAGAATTTGGGCAGATAAAGAGAGAGAGAGTATGGGGAGCTCTGAGTAAGAGTGCCTGTGACTTGGTTACTCTAACAATTTAGACATATTTGTTTGCAGCTAAATGAAGCCTTTCTGCTATGGGGGGGAGGGAGGGAGCCCGAATCCCACGCCGTATACCCCATTCAGCCTTTTGCACAACACTGTATGAATTAAATTGATTTTTGTTTGACTCTCTGTGTGAGAGAGTGAGTGAGTGACTCTTGTCATGCTGAGGTGCCGCCCTGTGCCCCTTTCTGGTGGGTGACCAAGAGCTGCTTTGCACCCCCAACTGTAAAGCTAACACATAATAGTTCTCCTGTTTTCTTCATTCACTTCCATTTCATTGCAAAATCTTCCTGGAGAGCTCACCCCACACCAGAGGCACATGCCAGCACAGAAGGAAGACATGTGTGTGTCCCAGTTTAAAGGTGGCTCCTTTTGGAGGAAGGGTGGGATATAATATCAATCGAAATAAAGTGCTGTCCCCCATTGGATTTGTCAGGGGAGAAGGCAGGAAGATCAACAGTAGATGGACCCAGAGCCCCGGCAGGCAGAGGTGTCTCCCGATTGGTTGTAAGTAAGGGGGCAGGCAGGGAGGCTGAGGGAGGAGGGCCCCCTTTGGCCTCATGGGCCAGCTGCCACACCATATGGAAATGGACATGGACTACCTTCAAGTTGCTCCTGACTTAATGGCTACCCTATGAATAGGGTTTTCATGGTAAGCAGAATTCAGAGGTGGTTTTACCATTGCCTCCCTCTGAGGCTGAGAGGCAGTGACTGGCCCAAGGTCACCCAGAGAGCTTTGTGGCTGTGTGAGAATTTGAACCCTGGTCTCCCAGGTTGTAGCCCAACACCTTAACCACTACACCACACTGGCTCTGTACACCACACCATATACTTACCCAAAATTAACTGCCATCAGCTCCAGTTGTAGTTCAGTGACATCTGGAGGGCTCCCACAGGTTTGCCTCTCCATCAGAGTCCCTGCTCCTTGAGCCCCTGCCAAGTGACGTGAGGCAGGGAGTGGCCTTCTTAATGGTGGCACCCCTGTTTTGGAATAGCCTCCCCAGAGAGGCCCACCCAGGCTTTTTAAATAACTCTCATTGTTTGTTATGTGTTTGTATAATATTCTGTCATCTGAGCTGCAAGTAGTTTTTGTTTTCCTCTATTAGGAAGGAAAAATTATGGTGCATTTTATTGTTTGTTGTACTTCTAACTATTGTGTTGCCATATTTTTAACTTTTGCATTTTATTCTTTATTCTGTGAGTCACTCAGTTGTTGTTATGTTCAAGTCGATTTCAACTTATGGCGACCCTATGAATCAGCGACCTCCAAGAGCATCTGTCATGAGCCACCCTGTTCAGATCTTTCAAGTTCAGGTGTGTGGCTTCCTTTATGGAATTAATCCATCTCTTGTTTGGCCTTCCTCTTTTTCTACTCCCTTCTGTTTTTCCCAGCATTATTGTCTTTTCTAGTGAATCACGTCTTCTCATGATGTGTCCAAAGTATGATAACCTCAGTTTCATCATTTTGGCTTCTAGTGATAGTTCTGGTTTAATTTGTTCTGACACCCAATTATTTGTCTGTTTTGCCTAGAATGCCCCCCCTTGTCCTTAACACGGCTGCGCTGCAACCATATCTACTCAGAAGTAACTCCTATTGAGTTCTATGGGGCTTAGTTCCTTAATAAGCATGTTCACAGTTGCTGCCTTCAGGGTCATCCATCTGTGCTCCCATCTAACATCTCTGCAACACTGAGCTCCTTTCTTCCAATAATGGCCTGGCCTGAGGGCACGTAAACCCTTCTTGCCAGAAGCAAGTAAGCTATATTAAATGTTCCCTAAACGTGTTGAACTGTGACCTGGGAGACCAGGGTTTGAATCCCCACACAGCCATGAAGCTCACTGGGTGACCTTGGGCCAGTCACTGCCTCTCAGACTCAGAGGAAGGCAATAGTAAACCACCTCTGTCTGAATACTGCTTACCATGAAGACCCTATCTGGGATCAACTTGAAGGCAGTCCATTTCCATTTTGCATCACCCTAAGCTTGTGAAAAAGAATGACCTTGTCATTTCAGATGGACCTAGGAACACCCTATTTTAGGTAAGATTTCTATTTTAATCTCCAGAGAATTTTTTTTGAATGGTATGCTCCAAGCAACTGTGGTTGATACAATGTATCACGTTTAATGACCTCACTAGGACCCGCCCCATGATGTCACTAGGGCCCGCCCCATGATGTCACTAGGGCCCACCCCATGACGTCACTAGGGCCCGCCCCCATTTTCTCAGGTTTTTGAATGGTTCCGACCTGGCAACCCTAGTTGGAATGGATGATTCCTGTGGGTCCCCTTTCCAGCCCCTGATTTGGAATCCTATGCCTTGGAATGAGGAGCTCTCTCTGCTGGTCAGATGAGTCTCTCCTTTGTTAAACAAATAGAGTGGCCAGGTAAGATAATGGGCCTATCAGTTGCTCAGCAATGGTGAATGGGCCAGGAAGACCCTTTTGTCATTGAAACTCTTCAGGAGAGCATCCCCCCCCTCCTGGAGCCCAGCAGAGGCTTGTAGTTTTAGTTATGTCTGGGGAATGTTTGGAGACTGGAGGCAGGCAGAGAGATTGGCTCTCTGCACCATGGTATTTGGGGTGCCTCCTGTAATACAGATGGAAAAGCTGGATGTTGGACTGCTGATGCCTTGAACCCCTCCATCCTAAGCTCAGGTTGGAATGTGTGTAAATAAACAAACCATATTTCATAAATACACCGCAGTCTCCGCTGACCTTCATCCCAAAGGAAACCAAACACCTGGATGAGCACAGGGACCCCAAAAAGCTCACCGCTCGGAGATTGGGGAGGCGCACAATAGTATTCTACTTACAATAGAATAATAGGATAATAGAATTGGAAGGGGTAAGGCCATAGAGTCCAACTCTTTGCTCAATGCAGGATTCCAAATTAATGCATACTCAACAGGTGGCTGTCCAGCTGCCTCTTGAATACTCCAGTATTGGAGAGCCAACTACCTCCCTAGGGAATTAGTTGTTGCATTGTGTACTGTTCTAATAGTTAGGAAGTTTTCTCTGATGTTTAGCCAAAATCTGGCTTCCTGTAACTTGAGCCCATTATTCTGTGTTCTGCACACTGGGATGATTGAGAAGAGATCCTGGCCCTCAAGTATTTGAAGAGTGCTATCATATCCCCCCTCACTCTTGTCTTTTCAAGGCTAAACATGCCTAGTTCTTTCAGTCCCGTCATAGGGCTCTGTTTCCAGTCCTCTGACCTTCCTTATTGCCCTCTTCTGAACCTATTCCAGTTTGTCTGCATCCTTCTTCAAGTGCTATGCCTAGGACTGGATGCATTACTCAAGATGAGGCCTAACCAGTGCTGCATAGAAGGAAACTAGTACAAGTGGTTATGTTCCAGTTCCATTCTATTTGTAAAGTTAGGACTGCCTGCTGTGTAAATTCATATTTCTATACCACTTTAACTTGAGCACATGGTTAGGCAGCACAGTTGAGGAGGCCTTCATGTCTGAGGTTCTTTAAATCTGCCCCCCCCATCCCCTATTTCTGTGTGCTTCAGGCATGGTTAGGGCTGAGCAACTGCCAAGGATACTTTAAAGGTTGCATAGTGTTCCTGGGTTTTATGTCAACATTGCAATCCTACAATCATCATAAATCATTATAAATATGCACATATTATAAATATGTGTGTATGACTAAATGTCCTGATTTAGTGTAGATTTTTTGTTGTTCTTAGGGTGTGTGCCTACAGACATACACATTTAGCACAGTAGAGCTGTTCTTGAATCACACTCATTCATTCATTCATTGGCAATCACTCGTGGCCAGGTAAGATTGTCTTGTCAATATTAAAACGTCTCAACTCCCTCGTGATGATGGCAATCCTGCGTTCAGGACGTTCACTATCTGTATTGTCCAGCAATGTCCGTATATTCCATATTCCAAAGTCCATTTGTCTTTTGCGACCACTAAGTGGTGACCCCACTGGACGCGGTGATCCAGTCAGGGAGAGAGATGAGGCAGACTATATTTAGGGCACCTTTTCTAGCCCCCTCCCCAAATGGGGTGAGCAGAGTGGATCCTGAATAGGACTGCTCAATTGTGGATACAGCTGCCGAACTACTCAACTGCCTCAGTCCTTGAGTCAGGACGACTGAGTCTGTATCTACCACCCATGTGCCGGTCCATGACTAGGGGCTTCCGGATTTCACAGTCCTGCCTCCGTTGCCATTTGCCGCTCACCATGGGACGTTTGGTTTGGTTTGAAGACACCTGCACGTGAATTTGTTTTATGTGGGGAGATGGGTGCACGACGATCAACACACAATCTTGACAGAAAAAGGCTTGGATCCAATGGCATGGATACCATGATGATTGGAAGTCTTATATCTGCTGCAGACTTCATCCGCCTTCACAGCCGTTGTAACGTACACATTGTTATCCTCCGCCTGTTCTGCCATTGAGGACTTTCTTGGATTGTTCTTTGTCTGGTTCCTCTCCCTTGACCTTACCGCCATGGGTGACCCTGCTGGGAGCACATGACCCCTGACGGCATCACTCACAGGGTTCATTGGAACATGCAAGCCCACTCACCACTGCAAGGTGACGATCCAGCGAGGGGTCAGGGATCATATAACAAGGTGAATCAGGGTGATTCGGGGAAATTTTACCCCTCCCTGAAGTTAACCATAATGCCAGCAAAGTGCCCTGAGTCAGATCATGGACCCCACAAAGCTTTATGCCACTCTATTTTTTTTCTGTTCTGTCTACTTTGTTATGCATCACATCGCTATGTTTACCTATGCCTGTGTTTCTCTACTGTTTGCAAGAAGTGAGGCTGCCTGGATGAACAAGTCACAACCCTGGCTTCATTTATTGGCTACAATCGTGAAAGGGCAGGGTTAGAGCCAGAGCTTAGAAAAGTTACTTTTTAAAACTACAACTCCCATCAGCCCCAGCCAGCATGGCCACTGGATTGGGCTGATGGGAGTTGTAGTTAGAGCTAGGAGCTGTTATAAAGATCTGTAAAACAGATTTAACAGTTGCGCGGGGGGGCTGTTGATGTTTTGGTGTATATCTTGGGAACCAGACCACCTAGAAAGTTAATTTTAAAAAAAATTGAAGCTGAGAGTCTGGAGATTAAGGGGTGCTAGCTGGAGAACTGGAGGGGATCCCCAAAAACCAGAGACTCCGGCCAGAACCCGGAGACCTGGTAACCCTAGGGCTGCAGAGTAGAAATGGCTTCAGAAATGGGGTTGGGAAGGTGAAAAGGGAGCCGAGTAGTTGTATGGGGTGGGAAGGGGAAGCTCTTGGGGATTAAAGTGGGGAGAGTTTGGTAAGCAGAGCGACCGGGGGCATAGTCCCTAGTTATCACAGATTTAGCAAAGCAGCATTAGATTTTCTTCCTTCTCCCATGTACTCTAGCACCAGCACCAAAGCCAGGGTTTGAGGAAATTTCCCAGACTCTTTTCTGCCCACTTCCTGTTCTAAGACAGAAAGCAGTTCAAGTGGGCTGCTAATATCTCATCAAGCTTTCATGTCATGTAAGATTCAAGCTTGCATTTATTTCAATGGAGCCCCCTCATGTCAGCTGCTATTCACAACTCCCATGTGGGCCATTAGATAGGTCATTCCGTCCCATTGTCATTTGTTTGAGTATGTCCCTTGTCTGTGTATGCTCTGAACAATACATTTTGGAGGAGGCAGTGTGAAACGGGCACTTGAAGGCAGCAAAGGAGATCTGAGCTTCCAAAGAATGAACACAGGATGGGGCAAAGGGACTCTGTCCTCATGATGAAAAAAGAAGCTGAGTGAACTGAAAAAGGAGTTCTTTACCAGTAGGGGAAGTTTGAGTTCACTGTTGGGGAATTCATGAGGGCTGGTGGGGAATTTCCCCACTATTTTATATGTTTTTAAAAAAACTGTGTCAAGACCTCACAAGTAAAATAGGCAGTGTACTTTCAAATCCATATTTATCATGCCCATCTGCTCCACACCTGTCACCGTATGTGATATCAGGTGTGGGGCAGGTGGATATGTATCTGGATCAGCTGCGCAAACAAGTTCCCTGTGGGGGACTCAATCACACAGTCGATTTCTGCAGAAAGCAAGGTTGAAGTTAATGCATGGTGAGTTCAAGCTTACAGGATCACCTGCGTGACTGAATTCCTCCTGGGGAATTCAATCACATAGCTGATCTCTGCAGAAAATAAGGGTTGAAGTTACTGCCCATCAGCTGATGGGTAGCAATCTCCCTCCACCCTGCTCAAAACAGCTCCACTGGCCTCTGTATGCAGGGTAATGTGCAGAGCTTGCTGCCTGCTGAAAGGGTAGACAGGTGGAAGCAGGGCCGGCCCCAGGCATGCCGGGGCCCTTGGGCACCAGCCTGCCCCGGGCCCCGGAACTCCCCTTCTGCAATTCGTGGCAGGATTGGTACAGCAGATCGTAGGGCGGGAGATCCCAAGCCGCCCGCCATTCCCCCGTTCTACTTACCTTTCTCTGTGCTGTTTTTTTTGGTGGCACACACTGCACGTGCAGGTTTGCCATCAATGAAGATGGCGGCCGAGATTTCCCTAAGGGGCTGAAGCCTCTGCTGCCATCTTGGTTGATGGCAAGCATGTGTGCTACATGTGCACATTGCTGCCATTAACCAAGATGGCGGCAGAGGCTTCAGGCCCTTAAGGAAACCTCGGCCGCCATCTTCATTGATGGCAAACCTGCGCGTGCAGCCGCAAAAAACAGCAGAAAGAAAGGTAGGTGAAGCGGGGGAATGGCGGGCGGCTCTGAAACTCCTGCCCTGCTATCCGTGGCAGGATTGCTGCCGCAGATTGCGGAAGAGAAGTGCAGGAACCCCACAGTGGCCAGGGGCCCTCGGCCAGTGCCCCACCTGGCCACCCTTTCAAACTGGCCCTGGGCAGTCTCCCATCCAGGCACTGACCAGACTCAGACTTGCTTAGCTTCAGCAAGGTGGTGGCCTCATGTGCATTCAGATCATAGCAATGAAGCTGTGGTGTGATGGTGGTGACCACACCACTCTGTCATACCTGCTGGTGCTCAGCCAGTATTAGGATTGCTATGCCCCTCTTATGAAGCTTAATGGCACTCATTTGGGAGTAGAAATGTACAGGATTGCACTTTTTAGGGCAGGTTGATACAACCTGTGATCTACTAGAACACACACAGTAAATGTGAGGTGTTGGGTAAACTCTGCTTGGTGGGTCACAGTCTCTGTGGGCCTTGCTAGCAGGAGGCTTAAGCGATACTTTCATCCATTTGTTGTGCATATTATGGACTGCGTTGCTTTTCTGTGCTTCTTACTGTCAAGTGAGTGTAGAACTGAAAATTCTATCTTTGGAAAAAGTCAGCTAGAATGTGGCACAAATGGCTTCATAATTAGACAAAATTACAGACATTGAAAAATAGTTGTTGAGATAGAAGATTAAGCTCTCTTTGCCCTGGACCTGCCCTTTTTGACTTTGTAAAGCACAATGTATACTGATGATTATATATAAACAACAAGGAATACCAATAAAATAACACCAACACCATCAATAGGCGCCTACATCTATTACACGGATTTCTAAAAACTTGAAAGCACAGCTTCTAAAAAGTACTTATAATCTGCCTGTACATTTTGTTCTTTTCCTATGACTTACTTGCCTAGCTTTGCAGGAAAACATCAAGGAAGAGGATGTTGAAGTGATTATGTAATCTATACAACTGGAGATGCTGGAAAGCAGCAGTGCCTAGAAGTATCTGACTTGAGAAGAGGCATCTTCTGAAGCACCATTCTAGGCCTACCCCGTGCAAGTTTAATTGGAAATAAATCACACTGAATTCAGTGAGACTGGCTCCAAAGTCAGTGTGCACAAGACTGCCAGCTCAGTTCTCATTTTGCTATCCCCAACAAGTATTATTCTAGGGTCTGCCAGAAGGAATTAAGCCCAGTGACACATTCTTCCTATGAAATGAATATATTAAACAAAAACACCTATGGGTTCAACAACTCATATTAAGTTGCAATCCAGAAATGTCAAAAAACATAAGAAATATAGCACCAACTGCCGTTGTACACAATCACCAAACATTTTGAGTTTAGCTCTTTCTATTTCTTTGCTGGTTGTAGTTTATTTCTTTATAATAGTGTTATGTTGCCATACCACACACACGGTCTTGGATCCTGAGATCAACAAAAAGAAGGATGCCCACAGAAGGGGACTTGGCCAAATTCTACTTCCTCCTGCAGCCCCCTGCAAAGCCTCTCTGGTGGGTCAGGGGACCCTCACAAATAGTGTGTGGGCTGTTGTTCAAATGGCTGATGGGGGAAGAAGATGATGGTTCAAAATTAGGCAGAGGTCTCTTGGGTGAACAGAGTTCTAGGGCAAACAGAGCTCCAGGGTGAACGGAGTGCAACTCAGTTTTGAGTGTTTCACCGTCTCCCAGTAGCCCACTCTGTTACTGCTCACCTTATTTGGAAGGGTACCCTCAGGAAGAGGTTGCGGGGGAGAGGCAGGATGGGGAAAATGCTCTTCAAGTTGCTGGATGTGTTGCTCTTCATAGCTGCACCTTCCTTAAGTCTTCTAAATGGGACAAAAGCAGAATTTCTCCTCCCCTAGCTCAGGATAATGTAATTTAGGTGTTGGTGAAGGCAACAGAGGGGCTAGCTGTAGTTAGAGTTTGGAGAGTGAGGCAGAGGAGGAGTAAGCTCTTGAAGCATTTTGAGGGACTGGCTGCCCCTCTGAAGATTTGATATAGAACAGTGGATTTTACTGTCAGCAGGAGAGTTTAAGCTGTTTGCTCAACCTGCATATAGGCAAATAATATTGTCCAGTGACCTCCTTCCAAAGGAAACCAAACCTGGGTAAGCCAAACCCTAACCCTAACCCTAGAACACCTTATCACTTAGAGATCACAACACACACCAATAAATTAAAAACCAACAATCAAATAGATTAAAAACAAAAATAAAAAGCTACAGTTAAAAACAAACCATAACATTCAGTGAAATGGACGGTGCTTTGGTTTGATGAGCTGTTGGACTTGTGTTTTGTTTCACATATGCTAGATTATGTTTTAAGAAGAGTGCTTAGATGTGCTTTTTGTGTTGTGATTTAGAGAAGTCAGTTTGTTGTGTGGTATGGATGTGCTTCATTGCATAAGGTGACGTAAATTTTGCATACTGCAGGAGAAATTGCAACTGTTGGTCTGTTCACCACAATACACACATGGCATATTTGCAACTGAAGTTATCATGCAACTGAAGCTGCCATTAAACATTACAAGTACTCAACTGGCAGTCAATATCACACAAAATTATTCTTGCCTAGCATTCAATGTTGCTTCTTCAGTGATGATCTTCTGACAAGCACATTTTACTTAAATAGGCATTTGGCCTGCTAAGTTGACTTGATTATTGCAGCCATGAATATCATCATTCATTCAACCGACTGCTGTTTTTATCGTTAGCAGCTTTGGTTAGCATTTGGTGAAAAAGTAGGATACAAATTTCACAAATGAATGCAATAAATAAATGCCTAATAATTTAATCTTGACTTCTTTTGAAGGCTCAATACTCTACTCAGCCAATGACTTGGTACTATTATCAAAACTCTGGTTTTCTTCTCTGTTAGGCTATCTCCAACACTGTTTTCTTCCAACAATATTAAAGAATTGTAGGTTATTCTTCCTTACAATATTGCTTTGGAACATTTGGGGCTTGGTGCTTTTTGGGATGTTCCAGGCCTCTTCCCTAAATTTTCAGCATGCACTTTAAAAATGCAGGTCTCCAGTGTGACAGAGATATAAAGATAGGTGTGAACTGTGTTCTGTACTGCCCTGCAAGAAGTAAACCAGTTCCTAACATCCAGTGAGCAAGAATGAGCACAAAGATGACAGACTGAATGATAAACATTTGGCACTTTAACCTCAAAAAGATTTAAATGGAAATATGAAATGGAAGTGGACTGCCTTCAAGTCAATCCCAATTTATAGGGTTTTCATGGTGAGTGGCATTCAGAGGTGGTTTACCAGTGCCTTCCTCTGAGGCTGAGAGGCAGTGACTGGCCCAAGGTCACCCAGTGAGCTTCATGGCTATGTGGGGATGTGAACCCTGGTCTCCCAGTCGTAGTCCAACACCTTAACCACTACCTTATTTAAATAATTTAATACACTTAAATAAATGTCAAGCAAATGCACTTCAGTAAGCTTTAGGCAGATTAGTCTACTTGCATTTTCCCTACTCATCGTTGATGAACGCCTGTAGATCTCCAGCCACAATTTTCTGGACTTGGGCGATTAGTTGAAAGCTTTAATATAACAGCACCATTTATGGAACTTCCCTCCCAGCTGGCTAGGATTTCTCCCAATGAAAAATGAAATAATGACCACATGCTTCTGTGTCATGGTGGCAGCTTCTCAAAAGATTTCCCTCAGGCTGAAAAAGCTTTCCAACCCTAAAGGGGCAAAGCCTAAGCTTCTGGGAAAGATGGCTTCAGGGCCACTAGATCCTGCCGGAACTGTAGCTGGAGAAGGGGGCCTGCCACTGGAGGCCTCCTGGTTGTGAAAATCTCTGCTATGAGTGCGCCATCAGCAGTAGGGAATGCAAAGAGACGCGGCACAAATCCAGATGGAATGGGGTAGGCAGGTGATCTTCAGACAATTGACACAAATGGGAGGAAAAATGAAAAAAGGACAAGCAAATGCCAAATAAAGGAAGACAAAAATAAAAACGTTGCCCAACCATTTTCTGCCTTTCTGGCAGGACTTAGCAGGTGGCAGTTTTTCTCTATGGCACCCTAGGCAGAAGAAGTTAGCCATCCCCAGCATAACTAATTCTGAATCTATTAAGCTCCTTATTGACTTCTAATTTGTTAAACAGTGCAGATTTTTTTGCAATTTATTGTTTATCTACTACAATAAACACATGAAAGCAAATTTGCTTCATAAGGATGATCTTCTATACTGCTGTTCTATAAATCTGTGTCCTGTAATTGCTTTTCTGAAAACTTTGCACAGAATTGATCACAACTGTACTTGCATTCCATCCAGGTAGTTGTTAGATCTCTGTAGAATCTGATGTACAACGATATATACTATATAAGTTGAAGTGAATGATTATGGGTGAAAGAAAAAGAAAGCCTTACCAAGTCTAGAACTTTGTCTTATACATTGGGAACTTTCATACACACAAATCGAATGCAGGCTAAGCTGCACTAATCAAACTGTTCCAGGATTTTATTTATTATATATTCAATGTGTGACACTTTTCAGCCTTCAGGCCCTACAAAGTAGCATACTATTACATTAAAAATAGAATAAACACTACATAATTAAAAGAAGCAGCACAATTCAAGTGCCATCAGCAGAAGAGCCAGATAACATTATATAGCCACGAGAGTGTCTGTATAATATAGTCAGCATGTATTTTTCTCATTCTGCAATGTTAAATTGAAAATATCACCCATGCCATTCTGATGCTTCCCATAAGCTCAATTCAAAACAAACCTTACAAAACTTATAGTCCTGAACTCAGAAACGCTTGCTTAACAACCCTCTCAATTTTCATGGTGATACACAAAACAGTCAGAGAGTTCAAAATGTAAAGAGAAAAAAACCAGACCTCTTTTGGACTTCTTTCTGTCAGTGGTCTCATAATTTGTTGAAATTAATTAAAAATCAGCCATGTTCACAGAGTAGCTGTAATCCTATTACTGACCTTGCCCCATACTCTGACCTTCATCTTCTGCTGTTTAAAAGTTAAAAAAAATGCCTGTCTGATTTTTAATTAAAGAAATTTTGCATTCAACTCAGTGATAATGTTGGGCATGCTCAGTAAGAACCAACTATCAGTGTTCCAAAAGCCAGACTCACAGCTGCTGGGTGTGCCTAATCAGGGGGCCACACCCACACCAGACCTTTATTTTGTGAAGGATGCTGACAGAGCTCCAGTGGCCAGAGTGGTTCAACAGTCAGCTGCTCTGATTGTAGCTCTGTGAGGGGAATACAGCGTCTCCTAGCAACTCTCAGCACCATTCACTAACTACACTTCTCGGGATTCTTTGGGAGAAGCCCTGACTGTGTAAAGTGAAATATAGGCCTGGTGCGGATGTGGCCAAGGACCACTTTGGTTTAAATTTGGGTGGGAGGCTACATGTGCCTGCTGTAGAATAAAAAGGTGGGGGAAACCCTGAAAAAGAATGATACTGTTCATAATGCTTTTCGTTTGCAAAGTAAAGGCCCTTCCCTTCTGCCCAGTGACCACCTACCCAAACTTCTCCCCCCCGGTGGGGAATTTTGGGGTTCGCTGGACCAGGGGTCCTTGAGGAATTGAAGACATAAGAATATAAGAACATAAGAAGAGCCTGCTGGATCAGGCCAGTGGCCCATCTAGTCCAACATCCTGTTCTCACAGTGGCCAACCAGGTGCCTGGGGGAAGCCCGCAAGCAGGACCTGAGTGCAAGAACACTCTCCCCTCCTGAGGCTTCCGGCAACTGGTTTTCCGAAACATACTGCCTCTGACTAGGGTGGCAGAGCACAGCCATCATGGCTAGTAGCCATTGATAGCCCTGTCGTCCATGAATTTGTCTAATCTTCTTTTAAAGCCATCCAAGCTGGTGACCATTACTGCATCTTGTGGGAGCAAATTCCATAGTTTAACTATGCGCTGAGTAAAGAAGTACTTCCTTTTGTCTGTCCTGGATCTTCAGCTTCTTTGAATGTCCACGAGTTCTAGTATTATGAGAGAGGGAGAAGAACTTTTCTCTATCCACTTTCTCAATGCCATGCATAATTTTATACACTTCTATCATGTCTCCTCTGACCCGCCTTTTCTCTAAACTAAAAAGCCCCAAATGCTGCAACCTTTCCTCGTAAGGGAGTTGCTCCATCCCCTTGATCATTCTGGTTGCCCTCTTCTGAACCTTTTCCAACTCTATAATATCCTTTTTGAGATGAGGCGACCAGAACTGTACACAGTATTCCAAATGCGGCCGCACCATAGATTTATACAATGGCATTATGATATCGGCTGTTTTATTTTCAATACCTTTCCTAATTATCGCTAGCATGGAATTTGCCTTTTTCACAGCTGCCGCACACTGGGTCGACATTTTCATCGTGCTGTCCACTACAACCCCAAGGTCTCTCTCCTGGTCGGTCACCGCCAGTTCAGACCCCATGAGCGTATATGTGAAATTAAGATTTTTTGCTCCAATATGCATAATTTTACACTTGTTTATATTGAATTGCATTTGCCATTTTTCCGCCCATTCACTCAGTTTGGAGAGGTCTTTTTGGAGCTCTTTGCAATCCCTTTTTGTTTTAACAACCCTGAACAATTTAGTGTCGTCAGCAAAGTTGGCCACTTCACTGCTCACTCCTAATTCTAGGTCATTAATGAACAAGTTGAAAAGTACAGGTCCCAATACCGATCCTTGAGGGACTCCACTTTCTACAGCCCTCCATTGGGAGAACTGTCCGTTTATTCCTACTCTCTGCTTTCTGCTTCTTAACCAATTCCTTATCCACAAGAGGACCTCTCCTCTTATTCCATGACTGCTAAGCTTCCTCAGAAGCCTTTGGTGAGGTACCTTGTCAAACGCTTTTTGAAAGTCTAAGTACACTATGTCCACTGGATCACCTCTATCTATATGCTTGTTGACACTCTCAAAGAATTCTAATAGGTTACTGAGACAGGACTTTCCCTTGCAGAAGCCATGCTCTGCGTCAGCAAGGCTTGTTCTTCTATGTGCTTAGTTAATCTAGTTTTAATAATACTTTCTACCAGTTTTCCAGGGACAGAAGTTAAGCTAACTGGCCTGTAATTTCCAGGATCCCCTCTGGATCCCTTTTTGAAGATTGGTGTTACATTTGCCACTTTCCAGTCCTCAGGCGCGGAGGAGGACCCGAGGGACAAGTTACATATTTTAGTTAGCAGATCAGCAATTTCACATTTCAGTTCTTTGAGGACTCTCGGGTGGATGCCATCCGGGCCTGGTGATTTGTCAGTTTTTATATTGTCTATTAAGCCTAGAACTTCCTCTCTCGTTACCACAATTTGTCTCAGTTCCTCAGAATCCCCTCCTGCAAATGTTAGTTCAGGTTCAGGGATCTGCCCTGTATCTTCCACTGTGAAGACAGATGCAAAGAATTCATTTAGCTTCTCTGCAATCTCCTTATCGTTCTTTAGTACACCTTTGACTCCCTTATCATCCAAGGGTCCAATTGCCTCCCTAGATGGTCTCCTGCTTTGAATGTATTTATAGAATTTTTTGTTGTTGGTTTTTATGTCCTTAGCAATGTGCTCCTCAAATTCTTTTTTAGCATCCCTTATTGTCTTCTTGCATTTCTTTTGCCAGAGTTTGTGTTCTTTTTTATTTTCTTCATTCGGACAAGACTTCCATTTTCTGAAGGAAGACTTTTTGCCTCTAAGAGCTTCCTTGACTTTGCTCATTAACCGTGCTCGTTAACCATGCAGCAAAGACAGACCTTTATTTGCAACGGACATATGCATGGTCAGTCTCCCTTGATGGAGCTCTGGAACATGGCACTGCTTGCCTGGGTTTTTTATACATTCCAGGACAAAGACATTAACATATCCGAATCAGGGATGCTACACATAAGCATCACATAGAGGCTACACTGTATACATTATTTTCTAGCCAATCAGGTAATATTCAGCAGTTCTCATACCAGCATATTCTACTATGAGCTGATACATTCTGGTGTTAATCCTTCTCAGGCCTTGGAGTGCAGAGAGATGTCCTCTACCAGTGTTCTGCTCCCCTTATCTTCTTGAGCCAAGCTGTTCCATGCATACCTAGTTACCATGGCTAAATGTGCGTAACAGGCAGGGAAGATACTATCAAGGAGAGGATTTTTAGCTGGCCTACTTCACTATTGAAATATTATAAATCCTATAGTTTTCTAAAAGAATATATTTTGCTTACTGTTTGTATCCAAAAATTCCTCATTACCCCTTCTGCCCTCCCCCTCCCATTCCTGCCCTCCTTCTCACCTTCCTGCTCCTACCCAGGTCAGTTTCACCTATCCTAAGCATGATTGCACAGGAGTAAATCCCACTGAACTCAAAAAGCATGCAAATGATCAAACCTGCCCTCCTCTCGTCCTCCCTCCTATCCCCTCCCTCTTGCCTCTTCCCTCCCCCTTTCTTCACCCCCTTTCCCTCCCCCTCCCTCCTTCCCCCTTCCCTCCCCTCCCTTCCACCCTCCTCCCTCCCTGTCCCCTTCCCCCATGGTCAGTTTTACCTATCCTAAGCATGATAGCATGGGAGTAAATCACATTGAACTCAATAAGCTTGCAGATGATCAAACCTGTTCTCCCCTCCTCCTCCCTCCCATCACCTCCCTTTTGCTCCTTCCCTACCCATTTCCCCTCCCAATCCCCCTCTCCCTCCTTCTGCTCCCCTCTCCCCCTTCCTCCTTCCCTCTACTCTCCCCTCCCCTTTCTCTTCCCCTATGGTCAGTTTTACCTATCCTAGCCATGATTGCACAGGAGTAAATCCCACTGAACTCAATAAGCATGCAAACGATCAATCCATTCTCAGCAAACTTGCACAGGATCCCATTTCTTACCTCCCAGATTAAAAAGCAGAGAAATTCACTAATAGGAAAAAAACGTTGCAATTTAAGAATGTACCTATAGCCAATAAACATTTCTTCTTTTTTGGGCAGATTGCAGGTGTTGCCACCACTCACCATATGCTCAAAGACACATGTTGCCAAATTCTTCCAAGCTACACAGGAAGTGGATTAGACTGTGAAAGACCAACCCAAATTCTTTGCATTTTGACAAATTTGTAGGGCAGTACAATATCTGAGAGAGGAGATCAGGTCTCCTGCTCCCCTGGTGCATTCACTATAGCTGCCCAATTTCCCTGCTTTTTAAAATTTGATAGAAATAGCTGTTGGCTGTAGGTACGTTCTTAAACAGCAAGGTTTTTTGCCTGTTAGTCAATTAATCATATGGGGGAAAGATATTACTTAGACAGAAGGCTCAGATGAAGAAGACAGTTTTCACCAGCCTTGATAAGGTTAGTAAGGAAGAGGTTAGACATGTCTCTCAATGAAGGAATTTCCAGAAACTAAGGATCACAACACAGAAGGTCCTGCCCTACCTACCCACCACTCACAATCAGGGGTCCCAATAGGATTTACTGGGCCTGGCACACTGTATGTGGATTCAGGTCCCTGCACACATGCACACACAGAGACAGTGTATTGGTAAGAACTGCTGCTTATGCACATGTATTGATTTAGCCCAGCCTACAGCATAAGACTGTTGCAAAGACAAAAGGGGGGAGGGGATGGTAATGTACACAGCCTTGAGCTCCTGGGAGGAAACACAAGATATAAATATAATGTCATTCACATAAAGAAAAAGAAAAAATACACAAAGCCAGAAACCCAGACCCCTTGCTTTGACTGCAACATTTCATAGTCGATATTTGAAGCAAAATACCCTCCCTGTAAAAAAGTTTGCCAATCCTGATAAATAACCAAAAGTACTCTAAGTATATGCTCTAAGAAAACTTTGGCGTCTGAACAATTAACTGGTGCAGAATGCGGCGGCCCGCCTGATTAAAGGCAGCCACCGCCAAGATCATATAACTCTAGTGCTCAAGGAGCTGCACTGGTAACCGGTGGTCACCCGGGCCAAAATCAAGGTACTGACTTTAACTTTTAAGACCCTATATGATGCCGGCCCAGTCTACCTAAAGGAACGCCTTCAGTATCACCAGGGGTGCCGTTTAACTAGATTGACCAAGAAAGGCCTACTCTATGTCCCACCAGTTAAAGCAGCTAGACTGGTGAGGACTAGGGCGAGAGCCTTCTCAGTTGTGGCCCCCATCTTATGGAATTCTTTACCAACTGACCTCTGCCAGGCCCCCTCCTGGATGCGGTTTCGCCGGGCCTTGAAGACCTGGCTCTTCAATCAGGCTGTTGAGGTGGGTTAGGTTTCACAGGTTTTGCAGTTATTAGTTGTGATTTTAATTTCTGTGTATATGTTTTTATATTGAATGTATTATATATTTTTACTGTACGTAGCCCAGAGTGGTGGGACAACCTGCCAGATGGGCGTCTAATAAATCCAATAAATAAATAACTAAACTCGCAGACTAGTCTACCTCACAGGGCTGTTGAGGGGAGGGGAAGACAGGCTATACACAGCCTTGGACTCCTGCAAGGAAAGCAAAGGTACGCATACTACACAACAAGAAGCAACAAGCCTGTGCAGTTTCTCATGCATTAGATATTTTGCCAACCATGATAAGCAAAAAAAGATCCTTATTAAAGTACAGTCTACAAGGATTTTAACTTGCTGCACCTGAAAGAAGTTTGATTATTTTATGGTTGCTATTTGCTGGCTCATTTTGTATTTTATATTTTTGTTTTATGGCTACTCTATACAGGAATACTCCGCATTAACGTACGCAATGGGTCCAGAGCGAGTACGTAAACCAAAAATGTACTTAAAGTGAAGCACTATCTTTTTGCACTTATCGATGCATGTACTGCACTGCAATACTGTACTGTATTAAACTGCAAAGCCAAACGTGTTTGAAGACAAACTGACGGCAGCGAAAACAGTATACAGGCATACCCCGCTTTAACGTTCGCAATGGGACCGGAGAGTGTACTTTAAGTGAAAATGTACTTAAAGTGAAGCAATTATCTTCACTTGTACTGCATGCAATCACCACTAGATGGCAGCGGCGTCACGCCAATAAAGTGTCCGTTATTGCAAAACGTGCGTACTTTAAGCGGGGTACGGTGGAGTATGGAGCATGTACTTTATAGCGAAGCGACGTTAAGTGAAGCTACTTTAAGCGGGGTATGCCTGTATACTGTACGCAAGTTTGTAGTTGGAAACTGATTGGGCGGTAGCATCATGCCGTTAAGTGTCCGTTCTTGCGAAGCGAGCGTACGTAAACAGGGGAATGGTGCTACTGTAAATACGTCCGTACTCTCGAGTGTCCGTAAAGTGAAGGTCCGTATATCGGGGTATTCCTGTGTAAATAAATAGCACCGCAGATGACAAGCAGACCAACTGTGGCTGTGTGTGGGACATGGAAAATGGGGCACAGGGCATTGCAATATTACCATTTTTTTCTCAACAGGAAGGAAACCTCATTAATTTCAAAGGAGTTACTTCTGAGTAAAGTATATGAAGCCACCCAATTGTGAATTTATTAGTGGCGAATCAACAGACCATAATGAACTTGGCGCTCTTTTCTTTATTCCCCACACTTTTAAGTATCAAATCAATCTTTGGGTCGATAAACAAACGAGAGATTGGAATAGTTTTGTTATTTTAGCATAGTTGACACAGGCCTTATAAAGGAAAAAGGAACAACCGAGACAAGGAGCTAGTGATGCCAGCTTTCTTTGTGGCAGAGCTCCTACAACAAGCAGGTTTTCAGCAGATGGAATTTCCACATGGTTGCATCTGCAAGATGGCGAAAGCTGCACCTGCGGAATTCAGCTTTCAAGGTACAGAAGATCTGCTAGATAAAAGTCTTGGCAACTTTAACAAGATCATTTGTGATTAATGACAAATCTGGCCTCCCCTTCCCAAAACATTTATTTCACAGTGTCTTCTGTATGCACACTTATTATCTCTACTACGTAGTTAGTTTGCTCGCTCTTTGTAGGATTGACAGTTAGATGGATGTGGGAGTAACACAATGACATCTGGAAAGCAACTTGATGGCCAGTTAAACTGTTCCATTTCAGTAACTGAGAAAGAAAGTGTTCTAAGATTGTTGCATTCCCCACCCCCCAAAGCAATATGTCCCATTTGGCTCTTTATTGCAGTTTTTTCCCCTCTGTCAAGAAATACAGGTCAGCATTCCAACCAGCTGACTCCTAAGCAGTATTTAGGATAATTTGCTTACTCTAGACAGAAATACTGCAGAGAAGATGGGGGGGGGAAATTAATGATCTTATCTGAGGAAAACAGGTGCTGTGGTCACCATATTAAGGTTGCTAGCATTTTAAAAAAACAGCCCTAAAAGGTTAACAGAGACTTGCTCATATCAACAAATTTTTGCTTACAAAATGCATTCAAACCACAATCCTGTGTACACTTATTTAGGAAGTAAACCCATGTCAGTCTCCCAGGGGCAGAACTGAGGCATGTTTTATACTCCTGAACAGCTTTTTAATAGTTACCGAGAGTTGAGACTGAGGTGTTCCTAAGTGCAAGGGCTACATTGAAATAACAAAGATTTGTATCTGGTATGTCAAATGACACTTGCCACCAGAATTGCATCTGAGAAAACCTAAACTGCAATATCCCCCCCCCGAGCTACAATTCCCAGAATCACCTGGAAAGAGGGATTAGTTGTTAAGCCATTCTGGAAACTGTAGCTCTGTGAGGTGAATAGGGATCTCCTAACAACTCTCAGCACCTTTATCAAACTATCATTTCCAGGATTCTTTGAGGGGAAGCCATGACTGTTTAAAGTGGTATAGTACTGCTTTAAATGTATAGTGCATAGAATCATGGAATAGTAGAGTTGGAAGGGGCCTATAAGGCCATCAAGTCCAACCCCCTGCTCAATGCAGGAATCCAAATCAAGATGCAGATGGGGCCAAAGTGGAGAAGGCTTCTTCTTTTATATTTCCTCCCTTCTTACCCCTTACATGGCTCTCAAAGTATTTTTACCCATTTCCTGTAATTTCCCCCATTCTCCTTTCACACTCAAATTGTACCTTATCTCGCCCTCTCCCCAGACTTCTCCCCCCTTTTCATCTCTCCTCCTTGGCTGTTTTACATTCGCTTCTTCTACCTCAGTTAACCCTTTCATTTCTATTTGTCTTATTGACAAAAGGTTAATATTTATTATTAATAAGAAATGTTATCCTTTTGTCTCACTTTCCAATTTCCTTCAGTGCGTTTTCTGACCCTTTCCCTTTGGTGGAGGGAGGCTTTTCTTCCCTCCACCCCAAACGTCTCCATCTCCCTGCCCCCTTTACTCAACGTTCAAGGAGTTGCCGGTGGTGTCACTGGTCTAATCAAAGGCTGTGGCACAGCTAGGGAGGCGGGGCTGGGCAAGCTGTGGGACTGTGGTCCACCTGGAAGTAGTCCCAGCCCAGTCAGAGAAATACTGGAGCAGATAATGCTCAGCTAGATGGACCAGCTGTCTGACTCAGGATAAAGTAGCTTCCTGAGTTCCACCATGTGCCCCTTCAAATAATGTCATAAAACCATTGGTGTGATCCATCCGGTCACAGGTACCTTCACATAGTTTTTCTTCAGCTAGAACAATCTCCCCCATCCAACACCAGCCTTGGATGCCCAGATGTTGTTCAACTCTAGCCATAATGGGAGTTGAGTTGTGCCAATACTGGCTGGGGCTGATAGGAATTAGAGGAGCCCAACAACATCTGGAGGACCAAGAACGGGGGAAGACAGATTGCCCAAGCATGGTGGAGGCTCTTTAGGTTGTGCTACAATCCTGGTTAATGGTAACCAGGGGATGAGCATTTGGGGGGGCGGCCCCCTTTTTATGAGATCTCCTCCCTTTATTGCTCAGACAAGCACCAATGCTGATGGTATTTTGGTGCTTGTTAATAAACATACCTGTGCACACAAGCCTTTACTGGGGTTGAATGTAGGGAATTAACTGTGATGTAGGGGTTAGCAATTGTGTTTTATTTATATTACTGTGATTTTATTATTTTATCATTTTAACTTGAAAATTATGAGATGGACTGTAATAGGCGGTATATAAATAAATAATCTAATTACACCATTTGGAATTATTTTTGTTTTACAATTAGTTTTCCTGAAAAGTAGGATAGAAATTTAAGAAATATACACAACACAACCAACAATAAATGCTGATACAAGACAGAGCATTTGGTAAGCTTCTAAGCTCCAGCCCTTCTTGCAAAATCTGATGATTACACAGTATAGATCTCTTGGCTTGCATATGTTACGCGCAGTGCCAACCTTTTACATTTGCAGCTTTTTGCTTTCCTTCACACAAAGCAGCTTGCTGCAGTTGGTAGATTTTTATTTCCTCTAAATATTCCGTGTTGCAGTAGCTTCCAAAAACCAGTAAGATACTGTGTCTTGCATTGTATTATACACCTTTAAGGAAGTGGTTCCTAAACTCTCCCCCCCCCCCGACCATTTGAAAATTGCTAAGGGCCTTGGCCTGTTCTAGCAATTATAATGCAATGTGCTAGATGCTGTATGATTTTTAACTGCATTTTATTGCTTGTTATTTTTATATACTGTATTTTGTTATATTACAATTTGAATCAATAAATACAGTATTTTACAATAAGTCAACATAAGGAATAAATGAAGTAACAAACAATTAAAATTAATATGAATATTTAATGCAAAGGATGTGCTGTCTCCCGTCTTCAACCACAAATCCACAGACAAAATGCAGACTACCTGAATGAAGCTTGCGCACCACTGGTGGTCCATGGACCACTGTTTGGGACCCCTGCTTTAAGGGATTATCTTGCATTTTTGGGTTTGCTATTCGGTTTCAGCTCAGGGTAAAAGTGTATGTAACATTAAACATGTCTCTATGAAACATGTCAGAATTAAAAAATAATAGAAGGCAAGGGGGGGCACAATCTAATTAGGACTGCAGCAGTTAATCCTTCCCCCCCCACTCTGTGATCCCAACTCAACTATACACACACACAGAGAGCTACTATTAACTTCAGAAGGGATAGTCCCTGAATTAAAAGAACAATTATATAAGTTTAGAAATTGATACCTGAGAGTTTGCTTGTTTTTTTAATTCTTTCCTCATCCTTTTTTCTTTTGTACTATGTGCTAAATAATTATCTTATTTGGCTTTGTAACAGTGCTTAACAAATTTTAGGCACTTTATAAACTAAGGAATTATAAAATTTTCACAGCAATAAGGACTAGAAACATGTTTTATACAAGTAAAAACTGATATTTTCAGTCCCACTCCATCCACATCCTAGGAATTGCATCACATACACCACCCTAACTATAATGATCTACACCAGCCAACACCTTCATGTTCAATAATCTTCCACAGGTGAGACTGTTGATGTGCTGAACCGTTGCCTGACCGCGATAATGGACTGGATGAGAGCTAATAAACTGAAACTCAATCCAGACAAGACTGAGACACTGTTGGTGAGATCTTTCCCTGCTCAGATGGTGGATGCTTATCCTGTTCTAGATGGGGTTACACTCCCCTTGAAGGAACAGGTTCGTAGTTTGGGGGTCCTTTTTGACCCTTCCTTGTCGCTCGAGGCTCAAGTGGCCTCGGTGGCACGGAACGCGTTTTACCACCTGCGCTTAGTAGCCCAACTACGCCCCTATCTGGACAGTGATGATCTCGCCTCGGTTGTTCACGCTCTGGTAACTTCTAGACTGGATTACTGTAATGCGCTCTACGTAGGGCTGCCCTTGAAGACTGTTCGGAAACTTCAGCTAGTGCAAAATGCGGCAGCCAGGCTGTTGACGAGGACCAATCGGTCTGCGCATATAACACCTGTCCTGGCTCGCTTGCACTGGCTACCTATTTGTTTCCGAGCTAGATTCAAGGTGCTGGTGTTGACCTATAAAGCCTTACACGGTGTGGGACCGCAATACCTTGTGGAACGCCTCTCCCGCTATGAACCTACCCGTTCACTTCGTTCAGTATCTAAGGCCCTCCTCCGGGTACCAACTCACCAGGATGCCTGGAGGACTGTTACTAGATCTAGGGCCTTTTCTGTGGTGGCCCCCGAATTATGGAACAGCTTACCGGAGGAAATACGCCTGGCGCCTACGGTTCTTTCTTTTAGGCGCCAGGTTAAGACCTGGCTATACTCCCAGGCATTTTAACGTTTAATGCTTTATGTTTAATGTTTTTAGTTTAATGTGTTCCTTTGTTACTGATTTTATTCTATATTGTATTTTAATCTCGTTTTGTACACCGCCCAGAGAGCTATTAGCTATGGGCGGTCTAGAAATGAAAATAAATAAATAAATAAATAAAATATCTAGAAGTGCGTGATAGGTAACTGAAATTGTTTGTCCAAAACATACTGATCTGAATACAGGAATTAGGTGTGAGGAACCTACAGGCCGATCAAGAGGCAAGGGGAAAGGCCAGAGGCTGCATAGAGTCCGTTTTAAATCAATCCATGCAGTATCCATCTCCACTTCACAGCTCATTCATGTGCACCATACCCCACGATCAGAAATCCTAAGGCACTTGCCCAAAGCCCAGTGTTCCAGCAGAGCTCACCAGCATTTACACCTGCCTTGGGCCCTCCCTACAGCAGCTAGCCCTATGAGCCTCATTATAATTTCCCACAATCCCCTTGAGTTACACTGTGACAGATACTCCAGGGCACTGTAATAAAAGAGGCTCCCAACCTTCCGAGTGCTGCTACTGCCACCACTGTCAAAGCCAGCCAGAAGGGACCCATCAATATAAACAGAGGCCCACCAGAGAGCACTATGCCCAGGGCACCCTCAAATCTGGAGCCCAATAGCATACAATGGGGCAGCATGCTCACCTGACCTCCAGTCACCCACATCACTGCTGCATACTGACAGGGGAAAGGGGGAGGTCAGTGTGGTGTAAACACACTGGTGGAGCCAATCCTGCACCCCTGCCAGTGCTTTTGCACTGTGCCAACCTCTCCCCTCCTGTATACAGCAGCAACATGAGCAAGCAACAAAATGGGCAACCAGCGATCAGGTGGGTGCCACTGCCCATCCTCACCAATTTGATTTATGACACAGTTAAGTGCCTGGGGGTGGGAAGGGTACAGTTAATAAGAATTGTCTTGCTTGGTCAAACTGAGATGCATCTAACTCAATCATTTCCACCACCAACTAGTCATCAGATGTCTCTGGAAAGCTCCCAAGCACAGCATAAAGACGTTTGTGGCAATTCATCTATTACAGCTATTGACAGAACCATTCTCCATGAATTTTCCCAATCATTGACCAGCTTCAGTGGCTGACCCAAAGTTCTACAGAAATTGTTCCCACTCTCCACGCTCTTCATCATTTTGTAACACATCAATTCCTATCAGCTATAGTTGGCATAGCCAATAGTCAGGGATCATGGGAGCTGTAGTCCAAAACATCTGGAGCTCACCAGGCTGGGGCAGATTGCTCTATCTAGCTTAAAACAAGTGTGGTGTAGTGGTTAGAGTATAATAATTTAATGTATTATTAAGTTATTATTGTAACACCCTGTACATTGGCCCTGCAAGACCAATGGCACAATCCAGCAGGAAGTGTTCCTGCACAAGCCCACTGAAATGAAAGGAGACTGTACAAGGCTACTAGTACACTAGGTTTTGTGCAGCTCACACTCGTTTTCACAGAGGTCATGATAGAGAACTTAATGCAGGCTCATGGCTTGTGGGCACTGAATAAAGCCAAGTGAGAGAAGCAGAAATGTTTTGGAGGTGAACAGAAAAGGCGGGGGAACCCCAAGAAAAATTGCTTATGAAAGTAGTCCAAAGTGTTTTATTAAAAGAAAATGAGCCCAACGCGTTTCGGCCACTTCAGGTTTCGCCTTCGTCAGGGGCGGAGATAAGATGTAACTTCAAATTTATCTTATAGCTGGTTGTTTCAAATGTTCTTAATGGAGATTCTTTGTAATAAGAAATTGTCCATGTCCATGGAGATGAACAGAACACTTAAGCCCCAGTTCATGTGTTATTTCAGCAGTGTGGTAGCCCCTGAAAACTGGGACTTTGTGAGCGCTGTTTCATATGGGGGGCTGGTTTGTGTGACCTGTTACCCATATGAGCGCAGCATGATCATAAAATTAATGCAGCCCTGAAGTTGGAGATTAAATCACACACATTTGGACTTTATAGGGAATACTTAAGATACTATAATTTTTAAGTTACAACTTTGGTAGCGTTGACAGACACAAAACTGCATGAACTGTTTAGAATGAACTAATAATTAAAAAACCATAGCACAGCAAAGCTGCAACACTTCCCATGGAAGAGCACCCAAGTGACATTTTGGTTATTTTTTTTCATTAACTGCACTGCAGATTGCACAATATGACCTGATATAAACTTTGCACTTTATAAACTGGAAGTGATCTTCCATAGTTTAATTTTTGTCATCTCCGTCAGCTATATTGCATTTTTCTATACCAGAAACCACTTCTTCATTCACTATCGGGGAATCTTTTTCATCATTCTTTCCTCTTCTTAGAGTCTTCAAACAATTGTCAAGTCTTTTCAAGAACATATCCACATCTTCTTTTGCCATTCCAATGGCTGAAGCAGCATTGAGGTACACACAGTGGTAGCTGTTTGTATGGGCCATGAAGCCTTTGAAAGTATAGCCACTCACTGTTTGCAGAGACCCAAGGGGAACGACCCTGAAAGCAAACAAAAAGTAGTTACATACAGAAAAAAAAAACCACAAAGCAACTTGAATTGTGAACATTTTAGGGGCAGTTCTGGAGGTTAAAAAGAAGTAAAACCAACAAAAATGGTGCAATCCAAACTTCTTCCACCACAGCTCTGCAGAGCAGCAGAATCACTGCCGCACCTGCAGCCCTGCTGTTCTTGGTGGCTGTGGTGGAAGGTGGGGAGCTGGACAATCAGGTAGAATCCTTCTTCCAGCTCCGGGCTGGCACAAAGGCTGAGCCTGAATTGAGCCCAATGCTGGCCGCCAATTACTGTGAGACCAGCTCGGGATCCAGCAGATCGAAAGCCAGATCCAAAGCCCCATTTGGGGGCTTTCTACTGGCAGGGATACCTCCAACTGGCCTCTTGCTTGCCCATCTGTTCAGCAGGCAAAAGGGGGAGGCTGGCAGCGGCTGGTATGATGTCAACTCAGTTGGCAGAGTTGAGCAGAGGGATGCCTCCATTCAAGCCAAACCTCCCACAGCCTGACATAAGGGAGGTCTACATTGATCTGCCTGGCTGCAATTTTATGTAAACTCATCTGACAGTGAATTCCACTGAAATCAGTGGGCCTAACTTCAGAGTAAACATGCATAGAGCCGGGGTGTATGTGACCTCTGTCCTTTCAGCCTCTGCATAGTTTTTGAAGCTAACTCCTATTGCTCATAGAAATACTGATTCAATGTATTTCAGAATCTGATACATTAATGGAAGTACTCACCTTGCTCCAGAAACTTGTCTGGTAAAAAGCATAGATCCAAGCTGTGTGACAGCTGTACCACTTTGTTCATCTAGCTGTTTGAGTGACATAGCTGAAAATACAAGTCACCAGGTTATCGTAATTTATAACTTTTTCCCAACAGTAAAAACAAGCAGAAGGTTTTGCAAAGGTTTCTAAAAGAAAAAAAGGCAAAGGCAAAAGATACTTTATAGTTTTGGTGGCTCATATCTCAATTCAGTACATCAGCGCAGATGTAATACTGCCATTCTCTTATCCCACAGTTAAGGTATCAGGAGTTGGAAGTAGTCTTTCAACACTTCCTCCATTTCTACCTCCCAACTCTGATGCAGATTCCACCCTCCCTTCCACCAAAGTTCAACATTATATCTACTCCTATGGTTGCTAGCCAAGGTTAGCTTCAGTCATGAAACCAGAATTTGAAATTCACCAGCAAATTAAGAGGGAACCTATTTAGTGAACCATTACTCAGAACAGTGCAAATGTAACTATTAAGGGTTAAGATCAATGGGGAGAGAGAGATTCATGGTGGATGGGGGTAGAGACTGGCAGCACTATCTCTTTTACAAAGGTAAACGAAACGCTGGCATTATACTGACATTTTTCACAACCGCTGGAGCAGGCTGTTCACTGAAAAGACAGTGTACCAACAAATTCTGACGGTCTTTCTCTTTTGACAGGCCTCTGGATAATAGTAGGACCAGACTGAAAGATTTTAATATTCTTGGAATGACAAAATGCAGAATGAAGTACATTCTTATAACCAGTAGTGTAGTGACAAGTTCAGAAGTGCAGGGTCCCTTCATGATAGTCACGCCATGCCCCCTCATAGCCACATCCCGTCATTCACTTGTTTACTCTCATTGTCATCTCCACATTCCTCAGTCCTTCCCACGTGCACCTTCTCCCAGAACAACAGATGTCCCTAGGAGACAATCAGCATGCAAGAGGAGTGTGTTAGCTACTAAAAAGAGTCTTCTCAGTGGCTGGCTTGTCTCCTTTTACTCTGGCTCCAATCGGCAGGAAAGGACAAGAAATCATGTAAGAAGATTCTTCTCGGTGGCTAACACACTCCCTTTCACACTGATTGGCTCATAGGACGCTGGAGACATAGGGATCCTGCTGGGACCCTGCTCCCAAAAAAGTAAGGGGTCTAAGACCCCCCCAAGACCCTGGAGCATTACACCCCTGCTTATAAGTTATTTGGGGAAATATAAACTGAACAATTTTTGGAAAAGTCTTTTTTCTGTAATGCACTGTTTATCATTTTTATATTATATTAAATCATCCGCTTTATTTCTGATAGTGAAGGATTGCAGAGCGGGGCCTCATCCGAAGTGAATGGATATGTTTGAAAGAGAGGAGTCTGTTCTTAAGATACTGTGATCCAAGCTATTTTGGGCTTTAAAGATCAAAATGAGCGCCTTGAATTGGACTCAGGACAAACTGGGATCCAATAGATACAAAGCTGGAGTTATCTGTTCCCTGTAATGGATTTCCACTCAAGTTTCATGGCTCCATTTTGTACCACTTGGGAGCTTCCTAACACTCTTCCAAGTCACAAAGTGCCTTACAGATGTTAACAGCACATGCATGACTGTGGCCAAGTCAGTAATCACAGTTATATGAAAGAAAAAAATACTGGTCATGTGAATCAATGTACATTTTGACTGTTGCTTTTCTTCTACATGATGGTATTCGGCCTGCTTGTGCCCACTATCACATTGCTGAAGTAGTGTATAAACTACAAGCTTATGTGCATACCAGTGTGCATAACTGCAGTGACTCCCATTACAAGAGCTGCAAAAGGAGCTGTAACAATCACGGGTACTGATTCAAATCACCAGTATAGACAAATACTACCGTCATGTGATTGAAGGCTAGGGATGTGCTAGAATTCCGCCCAATTTGTATTTGGTACCATATTTTCCATTAATTCACTTATTTGCTATCACTGCAGATCAGATTTTTATGTAGTGATTTTCTGTGGCTATTTTCAAAAACTGATTTGTATAAAATAGATATTAATATCAATATATTTATCAATATTTCCTTCAATTTATCATTATTTCCTTCAATTTATCAACATTTCCTTTTAAAATATAGATATTAATATCAATATTGCTTCCGAGGGGAAAAAACGGATTGGTAAAAGCAGTGGCTTCCAGACCAAGAACAAACTCGAATCGGTATCAGCCAGTCAGTTCGATGGAATGCTTTTGAACTGGCACCGGCCAATGGGTCCCATCCCTACTGCAGGCATGCAGTGGCTCAAGGGCAGATGCACAAGAGCCCCATTCATATTGGGGGAAATTAGCTTATTTATTTATTTTCAATGTTACTATACTGCCTATTAACAAAACGTTCTCTAGCCAGTTCAGAAGGAAAAGCCACAGAGCACATATGAATCTGGCTCTATATAGTTGCCACATGCTTTATTCCACCACAGATATCTTCTGTGCAGATGCTACCATCCCACAATACCCAATTACCTAAGGAGATAGGATTGTGAGGTGTATCCAGCAGTCTCTCATTGTACGCTTCTGCTAATTTTTTCACTTCACTCGAAAGATAGGAAAACATTTCCTAGGGCGAGAGAAGAGGTTGTACTGTTTTTAGACTGATTTGCTATTCTTTACAAGAAATTTCAACCTTCTGAGTTTGCCATCAAATATTTCCAACTTAATTTTTAGATTAATCCATTAAAATATTGTGTAGCCAAACACTTCTAAACAGCAGCAGTTGACCAACCTAACAGCACTGACAATCCTAACAGCAGCTTCTTCTGGCTTCCTTTTACAGGCACTGGCTGGGAGGAGGCTGTAGCCAAAGAACCTCAAGTGGTCTCAGGTAATCTTGCATCCTAAGGCAGGTGGAGTTCAGGAAGAGTCATTTTTCTGACAATTAGAAAGTTCAAATCGAATGAATGTCCCAAACAATTTGGTAGCACAAAAAGATAAGGAGACAGAACAGGAGACAGAACAGGGATCAGACTAATCCCCTCCTCGAGATCAACATTATGAAGCTTGAAGGCAACCCATATCCCACAAAACCAAGGAACAATACACACATCATATACAATGGACAGTAGATTTAGCAGAGATCCTTCCCTCCTCTACGTGCTCTGCCTAATCCCCAGGGTAAGGCCACCACAGGGAAGCCCAAATGAAGCAGCTTCCAGAGCTGAGCAGTTAGTCACTTACTACAGCAGTAAAATCAGCTAATTTAAAACCAGGATATTAAAACTGCTAATTATATGTACGTGGCTAGCTGAAGCGACACGGCGAAACAAGGGGGAATGAAACAGTAAACAGCAGTGATTTATTAGATGATCCGCCTTTCAGATTTTTTTTCATTTTAATAAGCTTCTAGATCTCACAAGCAGCAAGCTAAGCATTTTACTGTACAATAAATTAGTAGTACCATATATCTGACAATACTTTTTGTGAGGTCAAATCCATATCTAACCCCTATTAGAAAATCTGGCTATTTTGTGAGGAATTTATGAGGAGTCCAAACACAAGTCTTACTTAAAAGAAATGTAAAAGAATATCATTGATTTTTCTGCGTAGCCATACTATATTTAACTCAGACGTAAAAGAATCTTATCTTACTAGAAGAGTATCGAACAACTTAAGCACTAAAATGCCAGCTAAATTTCCAGGGGGGGAAGTGAAGAGATTAAAAAAAAAAATCCCGAGTGAATACTTTAGGCTAGGTCAGCAGCAAGTCTGAGGGAAGAAAAAAAATGTTACCACCAAACTGTGTAGCATATCCTCAAGTCTTCCACAGATTTTTGACTATTACGGGTTCCAACAACAAGCCAACCAGAGATACAGACTTCAAGTTGCAGATTTCACACAGAAGGGAACAAATGATCTCAAACTCACATGAATTTGTGGCCCCATGTTACACTGCTCACATGAGTAGACCTGTGGAGCGCGTCATTTGCAGTAGCATTTGGCTGGTTGTTTGTCAAAACGGATCCTGAACTTATCAGTTGTAATGACAAACCATGCTTTGGCATTATGAGACTTTGGACACGTGTACTTCCTCCTGTCCGTCCCATTTCTTTTTGTGACAAGGTAGAAAGCTCTGATCCCTATTTGTGGCAAACCATAGTTTGCTAGATTTGGATGAGGTGGCAAATGTTATGTGACTTCAAGTTGATTTCAACTTATGGCAACCCTATGAATCAGCGACCTCCAACAGCATCTGTTATAAACCACCCTGTTCAGATCTTGTAAGTTCAGGTCTATGGCTTCTTTTATGAAATCAATCCATCTCGTTTGGTCTTCCTCTTTTTCTACTCCCTTCTGTTTTTCCCAGCATTATTGTCTTTTCTAGTGAATCATGTCTTCTCATTATATGACCAAAGTATGATAACCTCAGTTTCATCATTTTAGCTTCTAGTGATAGTTCTGGTTTAATTTGTAACACCCAATTATGTCTTTTTCGCAGTCCATGGTATCTGCAAAGCTCTCCTCCAACACTGTATTTCAGATTTGTTGATTCTTCTGTTATCCACTTTTTCACTGTCCAACTTTCACATCCATACATAGAGATCGGGAATACCATGGTCTGAATGATCCTGACTTCAGTGTTCAGTGATACATCTTTGCATTTGAGTACCTTTTCTAGTTCTCTCATAGCTGCCCTCCCCAGTCCTAGCCTTCTTCTGATTTCTTGACAGGATCTGAAGTTTCTGCTCTTGGCATATGAAGAAAGGAGGAAGGGAAGGACAGATTACAAGAGGCAGATGCTTGTTCCTGGTTTATGCTCATACCAATCTGACTAGGTTCTCCAAAATCGAAGCGGAACTTGTAAAACTCAGCAAATAACTACAAAGAATGGTTGGAGTCCACAGTGGAATGCACAGGTGTCTGCTCATACATGGTCTTTTCTGCTTCGTCTTCAAGTGGCGCTCATCCATCCCCGCATCATAAGACCACCAAGGCTGCGAGTCCTCCAGAGTGGTGACTCATGAGATGTGAGGGATGCTGCTGGAAGGAAATGTTGCTCCTCCACTTGTACGTGCTTTCTACACACGAGGGAGGGGAGCTTGGATTCTGTTTCATATATATCAGGTAAGCCAAATTACTAACAAAAATGCCCCACAAAAAGCAAACACAGCCACCTGACTGCAGCAATGCTGCACAAAACTAGCGATATAGCCAGTGCAGTATCATGGATAGGTTTGGACCAGCGAAACCTGCATTCAAAATTATACTCATCCATGAAGCTCACTGGGTGGCTAATTGATTTCTGGCTGACAAAAAAGCAGCTGGGGGGGAGAAGGCTGCGTTGCAGTTTTGGAGGACAGGTGCTGCTCTAGGACAAGCACTCCCATGCCATATCATGCACCTGCTTGCTTCCCACCGGTAAGCCTGTATATTTTCGAACCAGAGGGGTATTACAAAAGCTCTGAACCCTTCTAGTTCTTTCTCTGGCCTTGTAAAAGGTTGCCAAGGAGCTATTAATTGTTTAGGGAGGTAGAGAACATGAAACATGTTCCTTTGAATCATGCAGAGGGCAATGGAATCTGGGCTGGGCTATCTGGTTCTGTTGCAGAAGTGAATTCCCCCCCCCTGCAAGACATTGCCTAGGTTCCTTATTGATGTGAGTTCAAATAACCTGCAATGAGATTTGACATGGAGATAAGGCAAGAAAAGGGAGAAAATTATTCTGATTTTTTTTTTTTTTACTAGCCTGGCTTCTTTTTTTTAATAGGTGTAGTGGAACCAATATAGAAAAGAGCACTCAATGTCAAGCTATAAATAGCTCCTGCTGAGAACGTAATAGCTCTGCCTCAGCTTTCACAGAGCAAAAGGCAATAAACCATTACTATTAAATTTTATCATACAGGAACACACACATTTAAAGTACACTAAACAAAAAGAAAAAAGAGATGCACAAGTTCTTATTTCTTCAACAAATCCAACAACAGAAACTTATTTACAACACTTGGAAAATAATGCTTATGGAGCCAAACAAAATTTTCAGTGACAAGATTTGGTTCTTCAGATTTGCTTCTTGAATGAAATCATTAACATCTATTTTTTTAGTCACTAAAGAAGTAACAACTGAGTAACAGAATATATTACTTTTAAAGATACATGGCCATTCATTGAGCTTTATCATCTGGCAAAGTCAAGTTATTTGTGGTTCCCAGCAATTCAAAAATGTCCTCAGTACTTATGTACTGTGAATCTAATCCTCCAATCAAGACCAAATTTTGAGAAATGTACACCTAATTTTGATGTGTGTCACAGTGTGTGTGACAGACAGAGAAAGAATTGGATTAGGACAATTACTTTCATTTTAAAATGGCAATGAGGTCGTTGTGGAGAATCATTAGAAATTTTACATCATTTCATGCCAAGGTGCCATTGAAACTTTTCTGGAGCAATTATAAATTAGTTGCTCTTGCTGCGACCTAGTCTAATCTTCCCCAAATTTCTGATAGACTAGTCACAACTTTTCTGTGTTAAGAATTGGAATCACATTTCACTCTTTTCCCTTGAAAGTATTACTTTTAAGGTATAACAGTAAGAATGTCCTTCCCTTGCAGGAGTCCTCTTCCGTAATTTTCTGCATGAGTCATTGATCTGCCTGTGCCTCCTGGCTAGGAGGAAAAAACCCACTGCAATGACTCATGCAGAGATTAAATAGGCAACCTCCTCTGAGTATGGTGGGTAATTCTGCCATGCTTCTGTAGTAGGAGTGACTGACTGATCCAATCATATCTGATGCAGAGTCACAGCAAAATTACATCAACTCTCCCTATCCCACCCCAAGACACACACTTTGAGAAAAAATGGAAGGAGATAAGATCAAAGCACTGAATCATGTAGTGATGTAGTGAAGATGGCCTTCATGCATGTGGGGTACTCTAGATTCATAGGAGCCTTTTATTATTTATTTCTTGTGACATGCTATTGTGCCATGGTAGATTGCTTAGAAACTACTGACCTAGACACTAGATCTTGAGATTCCTATAAAAGCTGCAAATGAGGAGGCACCACAAGTCACTTCCAACAATTTGTCTGCAGGCCACAGGCTGGATTTTTTGTTTTGCTTACACAAAGCAACTGAACAATGAATGGCACAGATGCATCAGCCATAAATTAGAGAGGCTTCTGTTTTAGGTAACATCGTCACTTTGTTTCTACCTAATACAAGAATAGTTCTAAGCTTGCAAAACAATAAAATATTAAATATTCAAGAGTTTGGAGATGCAAGAACTGAAGTAACATGCATTTGACTAAAGCCCTTACATCAGCAAATCAGAAGATCACACTAAGGGGAAAAAAGCAATGAGCAAAAAAGTATGTAGTGCCAAAGCAAGTCAATTATTAGAGCCTAGTCAATCTTTACTTATAATAGGGAAAATTGTGTGTGCGTGCGCGCGAGCGTGCGCATGTGGCTACTGTTATCATTTTCTTCTTGTTGTTGCATGTTCCAGTCGCATTAGCCTATGAATAATCTCTTTTCTGGCTCCCAAAAGAGACCCTTAAAAAAATAGAGGACTACTTAATCCAGTGCACACAACCTGAAGTGGTTCAGTCCAGGAAAAGTTTTATCACTTGACTGAACAGTAAAAAAGGCACCAACAGGTATATAGATGGGTCTCATAGTAATAGTTATAAAAAGTTAGGAACAAATTTAAAAGGTTGCATCACAAAACAAAAAAGGGTTGCTGAATTAAAATGCTACTTCCATCTGTAGTTCTTGTGTTTCCTTTAAAGACACTGTAGTGTGATTAATGAGTTCTTGACCAAGGTGCCTTCTGTAGCTTGAAGTGGGTAACAACACTCACAGTTGTTTTTCCTCCATGCAGGACTGGATGTTGTACTGAAATGGCACTTGTGGTCATATTTGATCATTTTCAGCTAGGAATCAATAAGGGAAATTGTACCCTATTGAACTTATTAGATCCTGTTACAGCCTCATTCGTCATGAGGTGATGGCATCTCAGCTGCAGGACTTGGTGGTGGTTTGCAGGCACTTTCCTGAACATCCCCATGATTCTAGTAATTTCTGGTGTTGAAAGGTTGCTTGAAGTCTCTCAGAACCTTTGCTGTAGGGTGTCCTGGCCAACCCCGTTGGGATTTAGATACAGATTCACTGTTGTGTTTTTCTCCATTATGTTCAATGTGGAATTTCAGCTTAATGCGTGTCATAGATCATCTTACAAGCTATACAGGATTCTGCATCTCTGCACAGCGCAACGACATGACTACTCAAGCTAAGACGATATCACAGAAATTACATAGCTCTTGAGATCCTTTAAGTAGCCTTGGGGTGGGCCCTCTCCGTTTGTGTGGGGCAGGCTTCTCTGCATGGGCTGCATGCACGAGCAAGCACTCCTCCTAAGTTGAAAAAACTGGTGCTATCTGTGCACATCTGCCTGCATGTCTTTGGCAACAGAAGCACTTCATTGAGATCTTCCCGACACCGGCTTGGTCTGAGTTTCTGGCTCCTCTTCCTCTAGAGGAGGCATGCATGTCAGTGGCTTGGGCAAAGAGGGAGGGTGGAGTGGAGGACAAGGGGCTGACTCATCGTCAGAAATAGTTTCTTCAGTTGTAACTGGAGCTAAGGGGTGGAGCTGTCACTGTCAAAAGTGCCGAAGCCTCCTGTATCAGTCACCCACAAAATGCACCCCACTGGGGCCCTTCCCTGGATCCCATTCTATTTCTTTCTCTTTGATCACTCTAGGAATGCTCCACGGGACTCATGACACAAGGTCTCTTTTGCCTGTTTTGATCAATACATGTATACAACATACTGCAGAAGAGCATGTGGATTCATCAGCTAACATCCAGCTCTCTCTGTTTTCAACATTCTAACCCAGACTCAATGTGGTTTTTGGCTGTAGTCAGGCACTTTATACAGATAAACCAACATGACAGCAAATCAAGACAAGGCTGAAAAAGATACATGAAAATTTGAGGGCTAGATAAACCTTTTACCAGGACATTCTTATTGGATTATCTTGGGTAACTTTCTCAGTGTAACCTATTAAAGTCTAAGGCTGCAATGCAAACCTCAGGCAGAGAGTAGAAAGGCTTAACGGAGTGAAGGGCCACGAGCACATCCACAGCCTTGCAGCTCACAATGGCCGGGACAGCGAAATCGCTACGCCAGCCTGGAGCTTCCAAAGAGGAAGAACACTGGGATGGTCTGTGTGTAATGCTAAATTATGGTTTAGAACTACATGGACAAGCCTGAGCAAAGCATAAGGTTTGCATGTGTGTCCCATCCTCCCACATAGCTGGGGAGAGGGTGGGATAGGCTTCAGCCAATTTCACTTTTAGTTTCAAATAATCTCAGCTTGTTTGAAAGCTTTGTGGACCAGGAATCCTGGTTCATGACAAACAATGGTTTGTTAAGTAAGCTAGCCAGCTTCATCATAACCCATGATTTGAAGATGGTTTGTTTAGCAATCTACCATTGTTTGTTATATGCCAGGATTCCTGATTTGCATATTGAGATTCTCTGAAACTCAAAGTCAGAAGTCCAGATGTCCTCCCAGCTGCACAGGAGGAAGGAAGAAAGAAGTGGGAGTGCACAAGTCCAACACTTCACCCAGCTTCACTGAGTTTCATCCATGTAGTGCTGAACCATGGTTTAACTCTGCATGCAAACCAGCCCACTATACAAATGTGACATATATTGCGAAAACAGAGCCTTGACTGCCAGCACCCCAAAACAGGAGATAACTACAGACTGGACTATGTGCCTACTGCGGTTGAAGCTCAAAAATGACTGTTACATATTTATTACAACTTAAGATGTAATTTACCATCAGTTAATTTTGAAATATTACCTTTCTTTCTTTTAGCAGCTGTTGATACCCCTTTGTGCCCAAGGTCAGCAGCGTAATGAGAACATCTAATGAAGGAGAGGCTGATGCTCTTCCTGGGGGATGGAATAAGATATCAATCATTATTTTTTTCATTGAGGAGAATAAGCTATTTGAGATGTTTCCTGAAGAAAAATCAATTTAAAAACTATGTACCTGGGTACGTTTTGCTGATCTCTTGTATGAAGGAGTCACTGAAGCCAGCAATGATAGCACCACCTACTGGAACCATAAAATTTTTGTCCAAACTCTGCACAAAAGCATCAATTCTACCTCTTTGTGCTCCCTAAAAATACAGACACAAAACCAAGATGAGAACCAAGGTAATCTAGTCTTCATCTATATGATAAACAAAAAGTTGGTCCTTTAAAAATCCAACAGGCTCATGAACAGAACAACACTAGTCAATGTCAGCAATGACTGGTACAATCCACCAGAAAAGTGATCCTATGCAAGTCCCACTGACATTTATTTAAAGCATTTTACACCACTCTTCAGCTAAAATTGATTTATTTTGTAATGTACACCACTGTACGGTTTTGTTACAATCAAGCGGTATATAATTTTTGTTAAATAAATAGGCTCCCAGAGCAACTTAAGACATCCTATCTCTCAAGATTACAATCTGACACAACACTGAAAGAAAAAGGGAAAGACAAAAAAAGGAAACTCAGGCACCAGGTCTTACATGTGACAAAGTTCTTAAAGGTTCAGGTGGGATGGAAATAGTTCTGGGAGAGGAGGAGTCAAAAGGAGGTGCACTCTCAGCTGAACTGATGGGAGTGACCCTGCTTCTCCTCTCTCTCTCTCTGCAGCAACCTGATGAAATGCCTCCTGCTAGGTGACATCTGAGGGAGGAAAAGAACCAAAGGCAGCTAGTCTTTTATTAAGCTCTTGCATAGTTCCCATTCATTTCAAGGGAGCTTGTTAAAGGAGAAATGTCCAGTGGATTGTGCCCTGGTTTCTTTAGAGGGGCTCCGTTGTATATTGTTGCATCTGTTTTGGAAAGCAAGGTGAAATGATAAAGACTAGAATTATAGAACTCGTCTCTTGCAGCATCACAATTTTCCAAAACATGCCATGTGGTTTTAACTATATAATTCCTATTCACTAAGAGACCTATGCAAGACCACAAATGCTTACCTCATAAAAAGGGGATACATCTGTAAATCCATTGGGATATTTTAATCTGTCAAGAATGGAGGTTCTCTTTTACATCCTATTGCTTTACTGCACATATAGATTAGAACAAAAACTGGACATGTTCCTGTTCCAGTTCCTGTTGTTGTTTTATTAGATTTCTATCCCGCCCTTCCTCCCAGTAGGAGCCCAGGGCGGCAAACAGAAGCACTAAAAACACTCTAAAATATCATAAAAACAAACTTTAAAATATATTAAAACAAAACATTCTTAAAACATATTAAAACAAAACATTTTTAAAAAGATCTTTTTTTAATAAAAGCTTTAAAAACATATTAAAAAGCAATTCCAACACAGATGCAGACTGGGATAAGGTCTCTACTTAAAAGGCTTGTTGAAAGAAGATGGTCTTCAGTACATGCTGGAAAGATAACAGAGATGGCGCCTGTCTAACATTTAAGGGGAGGGAATTCCAAACAGTAGGTGCCACTACACTAAAGGTCCATTTCCGATGTTGTGAGGAACAGACCTCCTGATTAGATGGTATCTGTAGGAGGCACTCACCTGCAGAGCGCAGTGATCGACTGGGTATACAAGGGATAAAACGGTCTTTCAGGTATCCTGGTCCCAAGCTGTATAGGGCTTTGCACACCAAAACCAGCACCTTGAACTTACCCCGGTAGCTAATGGGCAGCCAGTGCAATTCATTCAGTAGTGGGGTGACATCCTGGTGATACCTTGACCCAGTGAGTAGTCTCACTACTGCATTTTGCACCAGCTGCAGCTTCCGCACCAATCTCAAGGGTACCCCCACATTACAGTAATCCAGACTGGAGGTTACCAGTGCATGGGCAACAGTGGTCAGGCTATTCCAGTCCAGAAACAGCCCCAACTGTCTTACCAGCCAAAGCTGGTAAAAGCAACTCCTAGCCACTGAGGTCACCTGGGCCTCTAGTGACAAAGATGGATCCAGGAGCATCTCCAGACTACAAACCTGCTCTTTCAGAGGGAGTATGACCCCATCCAAAGCAGGCAACTGACAAATTATCCAAACTCAGGAACCACCAACCCACAGAGCCTCCATTTTCCTAGGATTCAGAGTCAGTTTATTGGCCCTCATCCAGCCCACCACCGAGTCCAGGGCTTGCATGGCCTCTCCTGATTCAGATGTTACAAAGAAATAGAGCTGGGCATTGTCAGAGTACTGCTGACACCTCGCCCCAAATCTCCCAAGGGCTTTATATAGATGTTAAACAGCATTGGGGACAAGATGGTACCCTGCAGCACCCCACAGCACAACTGCCAGGGGACTGAAAGACAATCACCCAATGCTATTCTCTGAAAACAACCCCAGAGATAGAATCGGAACCACTGTAAAACAATACTTCCAATACCCATCTCACCAAGTCAGCCCAGAAAGATACCATGGTCAATGGTATCAAAAGCCGCCGAGAGATCAAGTAAGAATAACAGGGTTGCATTCCTCCTGTCCTTCTCTTAATAGAGGTCATCCATCAGGGTGACCAATGCCGATTCAGTCTCATAACCAGGCCTGAACTCAAGACTGGAATGGGTCAAGATAATCTGTTTCATCCAAGAGTACTTGCAATTGCTGCACCACAACCCTCTCTATCACCTTCCCTAAAAAGGGGGTATTTGCAACTGGGCAGTAGTTGTCACAAACCAATGGGTCCAGGATGGGCTTTTTCAGGAGAGGTTGGATCACCGCCTCTTTCAGGGCAGCTGGAACCACTCCCTCCTGCAACAACATGTTGACCACAACCTGGATCCTGAAACCCCCTCGGCAAGCTTTAATAAGGCAAGAAAGGCAAGGGCCAAGAGGACACGTTGCTGGCCTCATCGGCGCAAGCACCTTGTCCATGTCATCAGGCCGCATTCGCTGAAACCAATCCGCATCCACTGAAACTGAATTGAAACAGATTAACATAGGCTAATACTTTTTCTTGTTAACTGAAATTAGCTGTCATTGTACAGTGAAACTGAATTGAGCATTAACCACAATCTATTGTTATTCCAGATTCTAACCCTATGCATGTTTACTTGGAAGTAAGTCACACCAAATTCAACAGTGCTTACTTCCTAGTGAGCATGTTTAGGAAACAGGATCCCCATGAACTCTTTAGGACGTGCAAATCCTTTAATAGAGAAGTGTTTTATTTATTTACATTAATATATTTCTAACCTGCCTCATCAAGGTGATTTATGAGGAAGCTTACATTATTAGGATAATAAAAAAGCAAAGCTAGAACAGCAGCTGAAAAAAATAACCCAGCTAAGATTCTAAAATCAGCAAGGAATAAGACGGCAGAAGAATATACCCTGAATGAAAAGAACTGTGCAGATAAACATGTTTTTTTCTTAGTGCCTAAAACTTACTATAGGCACCAGGGACAGTATCCAACTAACATGCTCTGTCAGTGCATGGATTAACACTTGCACAATGGAACTTTCCTCCCCTCATGCATCCCCTAAATCTGTGCTGGGCGTTTCCCAACCCTCTGAAGCAGATTTGGGGAGGGTGCAGGGCAGGGAGAGGAGGAAGAGAAGTTCTGTTGTACAAAAGTAGGTCCTTGCACTGATGGAACGGTTACATAGCGCTATACTAGATACAATCCTTGGAGCAGAGCCATAGGGAGCATGCTCTGCAGGCAAGGTGCCACCAAAGTAAACACCGACTCTCTTGTTCACAGGCCACCTCACCTCAGCTGGTAGGGGAACTCAAGACAATGATAATCTTAGATAGCAGCATGGCACGGTTCATATGGGTTTGTTCTCAAGTTGATCCCAAGCTATGTAGGACTTATAGGTTATGGTAAACCCAGTCCTTTGAATGGTATCCAGGACTGCACACAAAACCTGTCAGTGCTGGATTTAGCTGCACTACCAATTTGTGAACTTGATCCTCAAAGGGGAGTGCAAATCCATCCAAACAAGTCTGAACACTCACCTCTCAGATCTGGTCAACCATCTACCAACAACACCTATAGTCTGCTTGGATTGAGCTTCAGAATCTACTTTTTTCCCTAGTGGCAAACTGTGCTATAAGCAACGATTTCTCTGTCAGCTAAACAGATCTATTCCCCTTAACCCAAAGTGGGGGGGAAAATCAAACTAAAATTGACCTCTTTGAATGTTTTAACATACATCATGAAAAACAGGAGCAAGGCAGAAAGCGGCATGCATCCCAGTGGACTAATGTACCAATTGTGCTACTCAGTATTTTCCTGACAAGGCTATCATTAGAAATGATTATTTCCATTATAGGTGATGTGGGAAGTTAAATTGTTGTTCCCATTTTGATCTTAGAATGTTTAGCTGTAATAGTTCAGCTTTCCACGATATAAATGTTAATTTGGCTACTGCCAACTTTGCAAATATGTCTGTGGGGATGAGGAGAGTGGTGTCCACCCTATTTCTTGTTGACTGTCCACCACTCCACGGTCTTTACACACCACTTACTTCTGGTGTTAAAGGCCTAAGGGGCAGTATGAGGAAAAGGGAGATGTGAAGGACACATTCCTCACCTGGTATCCAGGGCCAATGCTTACCTTCCTCAAGCATCCACCTAATAAGTCTGTATTACAAAGTTCTCTTATCTTCACATTTTTTCATGAGCTGTTCCATATCTCTGGAATTTCCTATCCCTGACACACCAAGAATCCCCCCTCAATCAACCCCATCTAACACAACCATAAGGCAGTCTTCCTCCAAACCATGGTTTACAAATCAGGACCTAGCCTTGACACTCATTATGGTTTAGTTATATGTGCCTGTTTTCTCATCAGCCAGAATCTGAAGCCCCCAGATGAAATGGGTTTGGAAACCATGGTTAATATCTGCATACAATTAACTCTAAAATACAGTTAGGGAATAAAAGGGGGAAGTGCTAAAGAGAGGGGAAGACCAAGTCTATAATCCTGTGGTTGGTTCCTAATTTGCAAGCCATGGTTGGCAGCAAAACACTGTTATATCTGCATCTGATATCTGAATAAAGCAGCAGTTAAAAAGCAGGTCTTTTCTTTCAGACCTTCCTCACACAATTCCCTTCTGTGTCATCTTTATTTTCCATTAGCATCTTCTCTTATTAGACTGTAAGCCTTCAGGCGGGGCGATGTCTTTTCAACTTTTGTGGTGTACTAGTGATTGTATGCATATTATAAAACATAACATAATGTATATTATGAATTATTTTTCACGAAAATTAAACTACTCCACAAGCAAATGTATTTTATAATACCTGAAATAAGCATGAGCTCATAAGGTGAGGAAACAGACACCACACCAGTGTGAATTTTTCCATCCAAATATTTTTATGCGTCATGTATTTATTTTGCCAAATGCATTTACTAGACACAGCACAAGTACCATATAAGTCATTTCAAATGTATTTTAAAGTTTTGAATCCATAAATACAAACGTAAATAAAATTGTTTTAAAAAACAGATTTCAGGAACAATCTAACCCACATTCCTAAAATCCAAAAAACTCTGGTCCACCTTAACATAGTGGGCTAAAAATGAGAGTGGAGAAGGTGAGGGAGATAAAGAAAGCAGGGAGTGTATGAAAACTGACTAGCCAGTCTGCTAAATAAGCGCTACTGATGCAGGAAAGTCCAACAGTATACATACACATACTCAGGACAGGCAGGAGGAATCCCCATCACATGCTAGTAAAAGGCAAATGACTATTCAATCTGCTGATTTGGGCTGCATGTGCATAACCTATACATCAGCATAACTGTACAGAAACAACTGCAGAAAATCCACAACAAATTTAAGCATCTCAACCATTTAAAGGCACAGAAGAGCTAATTCTCACATTTTGCAACCAGGGCTGTGGAGTCGGTACGCCAGACCTTCGACTCCGACTCCTCTATTTTTCTATTGTCCGACTCCGACTTCTTCATAAATGGCAAATGTATATTAACTAGTAATAACAAATTTACTGTAGTAAAATGGTAGCACAAGGCATTTCATCACCACCACGTGAATCCAGAGCTTGGAAAAGTTACTTTTTTGAACTACAACTCCCACGAGCCCAATCCCTGGGGCTGATGGGAGTTGTAGTTTAAAAAAGTAACTTTCCCAAGCCCTGGATTCACATGGTGGTAATGAAATGCCTTGTGCTACCATTTTACTACAGTAAATTTGTCAGAGCTTGGAAAAGTTACTTTTTAAAACTACAACTCCCATCAGCCCCAGCCAGCATGGCCACTGGATTGGGCTGATGGGAGTTGTAGTTCAAAAAAGTAACTTTTCCAAGCTCTGTTATACATTTGCCATTTATGAAGAAGTCAGAGTGGGAATCGGAGTAGGAGTCGGTACATTTCTACCGACTCCGACTCCTACTCCACCCAAAATTGCTCCCGACTCCGACTCCACGACTCCGACTCCACAGCCCTGTTTGCAACAAGGGAAGGTCTACAAAAAGTGACTTTGCACATCATTTTGTTGAGGAACTGTTTGCATCAACAGCCCCCAAATGGGCAAAACCACATAAAGAAGAGTTCTGAGTTCTCAACAGTCAAAGCTTGGCTTACCTGTGGCTACTTTTTACTGGACACATAGCCAGACTAGAGATGTAAAATTTCCAGAAATTTTGAAGCCATGGAAAAAAACATTTTTTCCAGAAAAAATGGAACTTTTTGGAAAAATTGAAATGCAATATTAGCACTTTTTACAGATTGAAAGTCACTTCAGGAGCATCTAATTATGTGCAAGTTGGTTTGGCATAAAATTATCACATTTGGTATATTAAAAGTACATTTTATTCAAACAATTATTACAAATTGAATTTACTTTTTAAAATTTTTACTTTTTTTGTAACAAATGGATCTAAAGGTCCTGAACTGTAACCTGAACTGTAAGGAACCTCTTTCATTAATGAGCAGGCAAAAAATAATTTAAAAACCCAGAAGAAACCATCAGCATTAATAACAAAGAAAATTATTTATGTCTCTGCTAGTCCTCCACAGTGTCAAGCAAACATAAAGATCCATTCTCATAAAAAGAACTGAAAAAAAAAACAAAAAAGGCTTTGGGGAAAAAACACCACCACCCCATTTCCCCTCCCCGAATTTTCCCGGGCCTTCACATCTCTAAGCCAGACATAAAAAAAGAAAGTGCAATTCTCATGTCAACATCCATGGAAACATAACATTACCAACAAGAAAGCTCAAAGATTCAAAGTTTGCTGTGAGACTCTAGTTAATCTAAAAGAGACAAGGCCCACACTGAAGGTAAAAGCCCCTTACCTGCTGGATGAGGTGCATACATTTGGAAGACTGAATGCCATATGCATTGTTGACAATGTGGGGGATGCCATATCTCGCACAAATCTCAGCCAATTCTTCCAATCTGCAAATATAAAATTGAAATTTGGGCAAACATAATCAAGGACAGAAAAGTCATAGGAAGAACTAGGTAGGAAAGGCTGAAATAAAGGAAAAGGAAAAATAAGGAAAAGCAAAGTAGCTATTCAGTTGCTTAAGCTACAAGGGGATTATGAAAACCCAGTGGCATATTCGGTTGTGGCTGGCAGTGGATGACCATCTTAGCATTCCACATTACCAACTACTCTTACAACTTTCCTTAGCTTCAAAACCTGTTTGTTGTATGTTACAGGAAACTACTGTTTGAGATTAAAGCCCCTGGACAATAGAACTCATTCCACAGTTCTTTAGATGTGAGCTACTAATGAATAATTACACTCTAAGCAATTTTTTCTAACAAGTATTTGGATGAAAAATTCCATTTAAAAAGATAAGCTGTTACTATTTAGAGGCATTCAATATCTCACCCCCCCTTTTTAAAATCACAACCTTCCCATTCATCTAAATGACTAAACATACAAAACCTGTTGTGAAAATTAAATAGCTCAGGACAGAGTGATTTTAATCAAGGACCCAACTTTTTAATTAGGCTCTTTAAAAAACAACAAGTACACTAATTGGATACTGTAACCCGGGCGGGCGCCAGGCATGACTGGGCCCTTGGGCACCTGCCCGCACCTACCTCTCCCACTGCGGTAAATGCTGGCTGTGCTGTGTGTGCATGCCTACCATCAACCAAAATAGCATCCGAGGCTTCCCGAACGGACTGATGCCTCGGTTGCCATCTTGGTTGATGGCATGCATGTGCGCTGTGCTCCCCTGCCTGCCATCAACCAAGTTGGTGGCAGGGGCATTAGCCCCTTAGAGAAGCCTTGGCCGGCATCTTGGTTGATGGCAGGCATGCGTGCAGGTGGACTTGCACGGTTGTAGGGGGGTGCCTGGGAGCTCCCTAACTGCAATCTGTGGCAGGGTTGGGAGCTGACACTGCCGCGGCATGGGAGCACTACCAACCCACCCTAAGGAGAGCCCCTTCAGGGGCCCCTCTGGAACCTCACTAGGGCCCGACCTGGCTGCCCTCTGGCACTGGCCTTGGCTGTAACAACTGAAATATCTGTTTGGGACAGAACAGTACCCAGTAATCTTGTGATGTAACTCCCATGCCTTTTGTACCACAGAATCTAAGACTAATTATGGGCACAGTTGTGAAATTAAGGGCTGTATCCTATGCAGCAGCTCTGCTAGCACAACGGACTTCCATGTGTGCAATGGAGCTTCCTGTTTCTCTCCCCTCCAGCCCCACATGCACCCTCAAAATTAGTGCTGGAGAGTTTGGGAGACCTGCAGGTGGAGGAGAGGGAATGGAAGTCCCAGCTTTTCTTTCTGGTCCACTATACACATGCAACAACATGAAGAATAGTGATCCTCCATAACATGCCATTTAGTTTACGTATGTACACTTTGCACAATAATAAATATGATTGGTATTGGTATTGTGTCATATGCACAATGCTTGGCTTCAAGACATGTTTTGCCTCTCATTCATTCCCTTACATCAAAAAGGCTTAGGCTCCATGTATTTACTAGGGGATAACAGATTCAGTTTTAAGAGAATATAAATGTAGACTCTAATAGCTTCGTATTACACTCAGATACAACTCAAAACCAAGTTATTACAAGGTACACTTGATATAATATCATTTATTTAAACATCCATTTTTATAAAATCATCAAATTTTAATCCACCTCGGCCCAAGATATGAAAAATTGCAGCACCGAGCTATAAATTCAATCCAACCTAATTTGGCAGCAATTAAAATCATAATTCTCTCCCCATGGGCTTAGTTAAAATGAGTTGGTAATGTGTGCTCAAGTAACTAATCCTGAAACTTTATGTTAAGTTCTCTCCATTTTGTAGCAGGTCTTTAGTTCTGTAGTGAAGAAACCAGAGGGAAGGAATATTATTTAAATAACTATTCTTAATCTGAAAGGTGGGTCTCCCTAAGAAACATAACACAGAACATAGTGCAGATGAAGCAGTAGGCTACAGAAGAACCAGTATGATGTAGTAGATATGATGTAGTAGGTAACACGTTGAACTTGTACCAGGGAGACTCAGGGTCAAATCCTCATTCAGCTGTGAAGCTCTCTGTAGGCCAGTTATGGAGCCTCGTTCAGATGTAACAAACTGTAGTGTGATGCCAGTTTGAGAATGAGCAGACAGTCACAGGTTCACATGCATGCTGCTTCCTCCTCCCAGAGCAGAGGGTGATTAGCGCTTGCCTGCAAACCAATATCAATCCCAAGTATACGTGTTCTAAATATTATAGTTTTTTAAAGCTGTTACAGTCAGTTTACTATACACGCCCTGCTTCAAAAGCCAGTACAAGGCAGGCGACTGCAAACTAACTGAATCTAGCCTTGCTATGTTTAATGGACTGGAGGCTAAGGTAGCGGTCACAGGTTTGATGCTGAAAATGAAATGGACGGCCTTCAAGTCGATTCTGACTTATGGTGACCCTGTGAATAGGGTATGATGTCCTCCTGACAGGAACATCAATTACTTCTGTTCAGGAGCTCTTTACAGAAAGGCTGCAAAGATATCATGGGATGGGGAGACTTCAGTAAGATTCCATGGGCCACTCATGGATAAATTCACAGTGAAATACTGGGAAAAAAATCATTTAAAAGCATCTGCTTTATTTTTATATCAATCAATCAATCAATCAATCTTTATTACCTAGCCATAGGCCATTGCAACACGTACAATAATTGGTCATGTATGCACAAATTCAAACATATGGCAAAAGATTTAATAAAATAAACAGATAAATAATTAAAAATTTAAAACCCGCTATACTACACTCGGGAGTTGAGCTACGTGTGCCGCCCTTATCTTTTGCGCTGCGCAGGCAAAGAGCGCTACCCTATATGAAATTGTTGGATCTTTATCCTCCAAAAGAGAAATGACCAGCTCCTGCTGAGACCTTCCGGACCTCCCCGAGCCCATCAGTTCGCTCAGAAATTTGGCGCGTGGATGAGCATATAGAGGACAGTCTAGTAGATAGTGGGTGAGATCCTCCACTGCCTCTGTCCCGCAAATACATAAACGCTGTAACTGGGGCCCACTCAGGTAGGGAGAGCTCCAGAGAGTGGGTGAGGGCCTTGGTAGGTGCATTTGAGGACGCATAAAGTTTACTAAAATGGGTAAGCCAAAGATCTGTGTCAATCTGGTTGTTGCTGAGGGGTCTTATCGTGCGCAGCCCCTTAGCCACTGTTTCCCAAAATAAGCGCTCATTTTTCTCTGCGGCCGCGTGTGCCAATTGCTGCCATTGGTGTCTGACATATTGGGCCTTTTTCCCTTTTAACAAAAGCTTATAAGAGGAACGTAAGGCCACCAAGTGGGTGCGCTCAAAGTTTTCGCGGTCTCTAATTGCGCGCCGTGCATAGCCTGACAGCTGCTTTTTGGTGCTTTTGCATTCCCGATCAAACCAGGTGTTTTTCAAGCGCCACGAGGCCACAAATTGTCCACTTTGAGTCACCATAGGTTTAAAGAGGGATGCTATTAATTGGTAATCTTTCAATGCGTCTGACTCTGAGTCTGCCGCCACATGACTCATAAAGTGGGGCAATTCAATAGTAAGGAAACGGGAGACAACAGACTGAATGGAGGTAGACCAACGAATTCTCCGTTCTGTTACCAAAATTCCCTCTAAACTGGAGTGGGCTACTTTGGGGATGGAATGTTGAGACTTTAACACCATTAACAGTGGAAAGTGGCTGCTGTCAACTCTATTTATCAGATCGAAGTTGGTAATTTCTGGATATAATGCATTAGATACAGAGATGTAATCAATAACACTGGCGCCCCTAGAGGTTAGATATGTGAACGCCCCTTTGGATGCATCTAAAGGGGAACCATGCAGACATTCTAAGTGAAACAATTGGAGAAGTTCTAGTAGTCTAGCGCCTTGCTTGTTTGTTGTTAGGTCAGCAGTCACTCTATCACTCCAATCGCCAAGAGGGCTGGGGCCATGGTTTGTAGAGGCCCCGATATCCAACCCAACACTCCCCAGTCTGGCGTTGAAATCGCCACACAAAATAAACCTGGCATGAGGGGATCGACATTCTAACTGCGACAAGATGTCAGTGAGAAGGTCCCATACACTGCCAGGGCACACCGATTTGGCAAGGTTAGGAGGTAAATAAACGTTGACAATAATGAGTGTCCCTGTATAGGGCCCCTCTAACCTCAGCGCCTGGAAGTGTTGGGCATTGGTTAAGTCAATGGGGTGGATCTCAACGGAAGTCTACAGAGATGAAAGTAGTAAGGCCCCCACTGCCACGACCTTTGGTGTTTATCTTGATAGCTGGGGAGGAGAAGAATCTAAACCCATTAATATGCTGAGTGTTTGCTTGGGTTTGCCACGTCTCTTGTAAACAGACAATCTTGAATTTGCGGAGAAAAGAATCAAAGTCTGTATTCAAGGACTTATTGGACCAGCCCATGATGTTCCAGGACAAAAGTGGTAGTTGTCAATCAGCAGTAATTTCATCCAGTTCCTCAGCGTAACATATGCAACCATTTGGAGGGGGATGCTTTAAGGAAGGGGCCAAAGTGCGGCTATCAGCTCTCGATGGATTATGTGTGCGGGTGGGGAGATTTAACTGCTCCTCCACCTCTTCAGGGAACGAATTCCGTGACCTGGAGATCTTTACCTTCGCCTGTACCGGTAGGGAAACAGAGGAAGCTTCTAAATTGCATGTAAAGCCAACTGGGGCGTCCCGGTGCAGCGCTGCCGGGGAGTTCGTGGTAGACCGCAAGGTAGATGAAATAGTTAGTGGCACTCTCCCTTGTTGTTCATATTGTCGGGTGGGCTCGCATTTCGCATCCCACTCCTCCGCAGTATCTGTCTCGCCACCCTGGAAGTCCGGGCAGCGGCTGTGGATCTTTGTCAGCTGTGCTGATAGTTGCTCATGTCTGCGTAATATTTCAACGCGATCTTCTAGGGCAAGAGCTCCAAACGATTGTAAGAGCGCCTGCTCTTCCTTCACATATGGAATACTGGATCCACCATCCGATTGGGGAGTAGTTTGCGATGTAGAGATCATGTTCTCTTTTTGGGGTGCTGACTTTTCCTTCTTAGGACTTTCCTCCGGGGCCTCCAGGTCAATGAGCCATCCATATTTATTATCTTGATGGAAGTTTGGGCAAGGCCGGGGTTTAGGAAGTAAAGACTCTGGCGCTGCCTTATTTTCAAAGAACCTCCCAGGAACAATGTCCAATTTAGCCAGTTTTTCCTTTTGTGACAATATTTGGGTCACTACTTGGGGTGAATAAAATGTAACCACCGCTCTTGCTCTAATGCCATTATAGTATAGGTACTCTACTGAGCCTATATCCTGGATCTTTAGTCGCGGCGAGAGGATGTCCTTTAATGTCTCCACTAGATGTTGTTTTCTAGCTAATTGCTCTACCATCCCCTTGGGTTTGGGGTAATTGACAAAAGCTAGTTTACAATGATTCAGGACTAGATTCCAGCTTAGATTTATATTGCTGGCCTCTGGCTTCTGTATAGCATTTTCCTTCCATAAGACCTTCTGCCACAGATCTTGCTTAAGAGGTTGTGGGTCCGTCACCCTTAATGAGGGAGCAGGCGTTGGTATTAGAATGGGATCCACAGGGCAATGATCTAAATGTGGTTCCCACTGCATGTGTGCATCGTTCTTTCTCAAAGCACAGGGGGGCAATGGCTCGCTTTTCTCCCTGTCCCCTGGCGGATCCTTACCCAGCAAATCAAATAATTTCTGGAAATTCATTTTGTTCCCCCGTGTTGGCTTCTGGTTTTTGAGATTTTTGCTCTTCTTTTTGATGACGATTGGCCTCTTCCTTACTCGGCCAGGCTTAGGTTGCAAAGTGGCCGGCTTAGTTTCTGTAGCTAAGGATGGAGTAAGTTGTTTCAATGCCTGAGGTGTGGCCGCTGGGGGGGCTAGGTCGGCAGGCTTCTGCTGAAGTTTCACAAGAATTGTTAGTAGATGATTGCTTTCAGTCAGAAAGTGTTTTATGTGCTCCAACTCCATTGCCATCATAGGCAGCCAGCCTGTCAGTAGTGGCACCTCTTCATCGGGGCCTGGTTGAAGTGGTAGGCTGGGGGATCCCATAGGGGTACTGGGCAGTCCAGTTGTGGCCTCGGTCTTATCGGCCAAGGAGTCCAGTGGTAATAGCATCACTGGGGGAGGTTGCGGGTCCAGGAGCATATCCTGACTTGGAGCCCTGGTTGGGGCGGCCTCCAACCATGCCTTAATAACAGACTGCTGGACTCCTGGTGAAGCTGATTTATAAAAGTCAGCAGGCACTTGCGTTGTCTCATTTACTTCTTGCTCAATGGCCCACGCTATCTCAGCAGCCAGGCTTAAAGCCGGGGTTTCCTCCACAAGCCATTGTATATTGTCCTTGGCAGAAAAGGACCAGTCAGTGGGAGTGGGGCAGGTCTGTATGGGGGCCACTTTTGTCTGCTTTGGTGAGCTGTTAGGGAAAAAGTGTGTAATTTTTAATGGGCCCCCGTCAAGCTTTGAATGCTCCTCCGGCTTTCAATTAAGGGGGGAGATTTGAGCTGGTCTTCCTTTCCTTTTAGCTGTTCTTCCCGAGCTAGGGAGGCTCTCAAGGGGTAAGGACTCTCCCTGTTCTTTTCTAGCCTTTCTTGTTAGGACCATTATAAACTTTGTGCTTAGTTTGGTCTCTGTTGTAAAGATAAGCAGGCTCTGCAGCTACTCTATTTTTTTTTATTATACATTTACATGTATTTATTTAAAACTATTTATAGACCATCCCCTCACAAAATATCAAAATGGAAATAGAAATGGATTGCCTTCAAGTTGATCCCGACTTATGGCTACCCTATGAATAGGGTGTTCATGGTAAGTGGTATTCAGAGGGAGTTTACCATTGCCTTCCCGAGGCTAGTCCTCCCCAGCTGGCTAAGCCTACTCTGCTTGCCACAGCTGCACAAGCCAGCCCCTTCCTTGTCCGCAACTGCCAGCTGGGGGACAACTGGGCTCCTTGGGACTATGCAGCTTGCCCACGGCTGCACGGGTGGCAGGGCACGTAACCCCCCAAGCCACTCACTGTGGGGGTGATCTTTAGCTGGCCCTTGACACCCAGGAGACACAAGTGGAGATTTGAACTCACAGACTCTGGATGCTCAGGCAGGCTTTCCTCCCCACTGTGCTATAAAATATGGATGTACAATAAACATAAAATACTATAAAAACAATACTAAATAATCATAAAAATGACTGGCTCATCTTGAAAACATGAAAACAACAGCCTATAAAATGGTCTTCAAGAGATATCTGAAAATTGGCAGTGAGGATGCCTGCTGAAATATTCCACAGCATGGGACCAGCAACACTATATGTCCAGCTTCTAATTGAAGCCAGTTGGGCTTCTGAAACATGGGGGACAACTAAGTGCACTCTTCTGGATGACCTCAATGATCCAGCTGGGATATAAGGGATATATAAGGAACAGCAATGTTTTTAACACAGGACAGAGTCGCTTTTTCTCTTCTTTTCCCTCTTCCTTTCTTAAGCATGTTGCATACCTGATGCATAGGCCTGTTTTTTGCTATTTACAAACAGGGCGGGTTAATTAGCAGCCATAGGCCAGATCCAGCCCACAAAACAATTTTATCCACATGCAAAGGTTACATTAAGTCATGATAAAAGTATCTGCGCAGTTTCGGCGATGAGTTTAAAAAACAATTATGGTTATTTAGTATGTATGCTATTGCATTGCTATATCACACATTCACGGAAAGGCAAAGGATCAATGCCAAACCCACTGAGATTTTTCCAGAAGCATATTACCTCATATCACCAGAGCACCTGTGCTCTGTAGGTGTGAAACCCTCACTGGTAGGTAACACTAATTTTATTACAGAGCCAGGATATCTATTATGGAGTCAGGTCATCATCACTGGCGATCACTCGTGACCGAGTAAGATTGTCTTCCAAGATAACGTCTTTAACAGTGGGTCCGCAAGTGACTGTGGAGGCAAATCCTAGATCCACACAACCTCCCACAGTGAGGACATAGGTTTCCAGATGGAAGACAGTCGTGATGAGGATTTGCTTGATGTGCCTTCCACTTAGTTTGTTTGTCCCTTTCGCTCTGTACTCATGCTTCTTCAAAGTCCATAGCACCTTTGATAATAGCTGACCTCCAATTGGGATGCTCATGGGCTAGAACTTTCCAGTTTTCGATGCTCATGTTACATTTTTTTAGATTATCTTTAAGAATGTCTTTAAACCTCTTTTGCTGTCCACCAATATTCCATTTTCCATCCTTAAGTGGGGAGCAAAGTAGCTGCTTTGGAAGACAGTAATTAGGCATTCGAACAACATGGCCGTTTCAGCGAAGTTGATGTTGAAGGATCATTGTTTCAACACTGGTGGTCTTTGCTTCTTCGAAAACGGTAACATTAGTCCGTCTAAGTAATTTGCAGAATTTTCCGGAGGCAGCGTTGGTGGAATCTTTCAAGAAGCTGGGAGTGGCGTTTATAGATGGTCCATGTTTCACAGGTGCACAGTAAGATCGGTAGTACAATGGCTTTATAAATAAGCATTTTGATCTCCGTGCGAATATCCCGATCCTCAAACACTCTACGCTTCGTTCGGAAGAATGCAGCACTTGCAGAGCTCAGACGATATTGAATTTCAGTGTCAATGTCAGCTTATACAGAGAAATGGCTGCCAAGATAGGAAAAGTGATCAACATCCTCCAGGGTCACACTGTTAAGATGGATTGATGGTGCTATAGAGGGATTAGTTCGCACCTGCTGATGAAGCACTTTGGGTTTTTTTATATTAAGCAAAAGCCCAAGCCTTCCATAAGCTTCTGCGAAGACATTTAGGTTAGTCTGAAGATTATACAGCCACAAGAGTGGCTGTATACTATAGCCAGCGTGGATTTTTCACATTCCACAATGTTAAATGCCATTCTGATGCTTCCCATAAGCTCATTTCAAAACAAAACCTTACAAAACTTATAGCCCTGAACTCAGAAATGCTTGCTTAACAACCCTGTAAATATTCATGGTGATACACAAAACAGTCAGAGAGAATAGACAGTTCAAAGTGTAAAAAGAGAGAGAAAAACCCCAGAGCCCTTTCGACTTTTTTCTGTCAGAGATCTCATAATCTGTTGAAATTCATTAAAAATCAGCCATGTTCACAGAGTACCTGTAATCCTATTACTCACCTTGTTCCTTACTCTGACCTTCATCTTCTGCAGTTTAAAAGTTTAAAAAATGCCTGGCTGATTTTTAATTAATTTAAGAAATTTTGGCTTGAACCCAATGATAGTGTTGGACATGCTCAGTAACAATCAACTGTCAGTGTTCTAAAAGCCAGACCCACAGCTGCTGAGTTTGCCTAATTAGGGGGCCACACCCGCACCAGACTTGGATGTCACCTGAGACAGTTATGGCTTCCCCCAAAGAATCCTGGGAAGTGTAGTTTGTGAAGGGTGCTGAGAGGAGACTCCTATTCCACTGACAGACCGTCAGTGGCCAGAGTGGTTTAACACTCAGCCACTCTGACTAAAGATCTGTGAGGGGAACAGGGTATCTCCTAGCAACTCTCAGAACCTTTCACTAACTACACTTCCCAGGATTCTTTGAGAGAAGCCATAATTGTCCAAAGTGAAAAAGGTCTTGTGTGGATGTGGCCAGTGACGGCTTTGGTTTTAATTTGGGTGGGGGCTATATGTGCCTGCTGTAGAATAAAAAGGTGGGAGAAACACTGAAAAGCAATGATACTGTTCACATTGTTTTCCTTTTGGAAAGGTAAGGGGCTTCCCCTCTTCCCAGTACCCAACCATCCAATTTCTTCCCCTCCCCCGGGTCAGAGCTGGACTAGGACCTGGGAGACCAAGGTTCAAATCCCCACACAGCCACAAAGCTCACTGGGTAACATGTGCCTCTGAGCATATGGGGAGTGGTGGCAACACTTGCAATCAGCCCAAAGAATAGAAAGAAGACATGTGCTGTGCTGATCTTGTTTTAGCAGGGAGGAAGCAACATTATTAAGACAGTTCATATAGTTCAGATGGTCACTTTAAATATGTCTGATCTACTTTGCAATTTTAGTGAAGTTTCCTATAGGAAATCATTTTCTTTTGTTTCTATTTCTGTGAATATGTGTACAGCAACACTTTGCAAAATTTACACTAAAAAAACTCCAAAAATAATTGTGGAATAATGGCACTGACTATTCTGCAGAATAGTCTCCAGTGGACATCCGAAATGTCTCAATTTGCACAAGATAAAACAGCGGGAGGTGAAATATATTCTAGCAAAATTCTAGATGTGCTCTATGTTTTTAATTGACTGTGCCCACCTTACCTTAAATGAAATGGTTTAAACATAGCAGGCTGAAAACATGCATCCTCTTTTTCCCAACAGCTAGAGTCATTGCTGAAGTAGCAACATATTGGAATCAGTCTGATTTTACATCAAACTGCAGTTTCAGATTCAACTGTTAATGCACCCAAAATAGAAATAGAACATAACCTCCAATTTGAAACACAAGAGGCTGTCTTCACCATCATATGACATTGACCAATAAAAAGGCTTTGAAATTAATAAAAATAAATTTGACACAGATTTCTAGGATGAAAAATGAGAGAAATAAAATTTTCTATATTAGATTCTCTGTAGAAACATTAGTAACACAGGAAAGACGCAAAGTAAGAAGAACACTAACAAACATACAAAAATATAATTCTCCATCTTTGGAGATGGCAGGTGTTACTACCACTCACCATATGCTCAGAGGCATGTTACCAAATTCTTCCAAGCTACACAGCAAGTGGATTGGACTGTGAAAGACCAACCCAAATTGTCTTTGCATTTTGACAAATTTGTAAGGCAGTACAATATCTCAGAGAGGAGGTCAGGTCTCCTGCTCCCCTGGTGCATTCACTATAGCTGCCCAATTTCCCTGCTTTTTCAAGTTTGATAGAAATATCTGTGGGCTATAGGTACGTTCTTAAACCGCAAGGTTTTTTGCCTATTAGTGAATCTTTCTCTGAATATGTGGAGACTACATTATCATCAGTATATTGAAGTTCTACGACAGCGGTTGCAACTGCCTTACTTTTTGCTTTCAGCCTACTAAGATTAAAAAGCTTTCCATCTGTTTGATATATGATTTCCACACCAGTAGGAAGTTTCCCCTCAATAAGGTATAGAATCGTAGCAATGAAAACGGCAAATAAGGTCAGAGCAATGACGCATCCCAGTGCCTGCAAAATAGAGTGGTTCAAGAATATAGGGATTTGTTATCTCCAGTATATAACAGTAGGTACAAATATAGGCCATAATCCAACACAAAAGGTAGGTGCACTTAGGACCACTATGATCAATGGGCTTAAGCACACTTACCTCTGGTTTGGTTTGTAGAGTAAAAGAGTGATCTTATACATGTCTGCTGAAAAGTAAGTTCAATGGGCCTTATTCACAGATAAGTGGTATAGGATTGCAGTCTGTGTAGAACTGGGCTGGCTGAAGAAATGGATGCTCCTGAGAAATTATTATATGAAGTCGGAAGCTCTGGGAGAAAGAGCACAACTATCTTCTCACTTTCCCTAAACAGCCCCTTCTAACTTGGTGATTAGATATTCTTTATATTCAAAGGAACATTGCTAGAAGAAACCACTACACAAAAGTGTTAAGGAAAATGCCACTTCATCTAATATCTAGACAAAAAGTTTATCACAAAGTTGAAACATATAGAAATATATTTTCTCAGGTTGCAGCAATGGGGCGATCTTGTTGGAAAGATAAATGTGTGACCTTCAGGAGCTGACAGCAGCCCTTTAATAAAAAAAAAAAGCCCCTCAAATGCCACTGAATATTTTAAATCCATAGTTCCAGGAATGAGACAGGCTGCAACAATATACTGGATGACAAAGGCAGCAGCAGAGGAATGAAAAGCAAATTGCAAAGGCCTGAGATCAGGTCACTGTTATTTTCACAGCTGTGATTCAAGTTAGTAAATTTTCCAACTCTGTTTAGGCAACATTGCACAATAACAGAATTACTACTGTTCCTTTATCTTTTCTACAGAGACTTGTAGAAATGTATTATCAAATCAATATATTAACAATACATTTAAAAATTCAATACAGTCTAGCCCAATTTCTCTAATCTTTTGGAATAGGGCTCTTGTTCTACCTTTTTTGTTGTCATCTTCTCTTTCTATACAATAAATACAGTAGGGCCCTACTCATACAGCAGGTTAGGTTCCAGACCCCCGCTGAACAGCGAAAACCGCAGAAAAGCGGATCAGCTGTATCGCGGGAATCTGGAACCTAACCCGCTGATCGCACCGGAGAAGATCAGGTGTAGCGCAGGGGTCTGGAACCTAACCCACTGATCGCGCCGGAGAAGATCAGCTGCAGCGCACTCCAGCTGATTTTCCCCTCCTCCAGAGAGATCAGCTGGAGCGCGGAGTCTGATTGCACCGGAAGAGGAGATCAGTTGCAGCGCGCTCCAGCTGATCTTCCCCTTCTCCGTTGAGATCAGCTGCAGCGTGGGGAGCTCCAGCCCCTGCTCCAGCTGATTGCCCTGCTGGCGCTGTATTAGCGGAAAGCCAAGAAACAGGGCACTGAGAAGCAGGGCCCTACTGTATTGTAATAATTATCTTTCTCACTACATTTGTTTCTTCCAAGTATTTTAAGAGTAGCTTTCACTTCACATTCTAAAATTCCTGGTTCTTCATCATTCATTCCTCCATGAATGAATCTGTCATCCTTGCATCTCTTTTATATGGTGTACTGCTTGCATCATCCTTTTATTTCATCTCGGTCTGTTGATGTGTCCCCTGTTGATTATTCAACATCCCTACTCTTGGTTTAAATTTCCCTTTCATTTCTCTGATCTTTTGGAATAGGGCTCTTGTTCTACCCTTCTTGTTGTCTTCTTTCTATACAATAACTATTGTAATAGTTCTCTTTGTCCCTACATACTAGTCGCTGTATTGTTGCATTTAGAGTTCTAATCATGTTTGTCTCCTTTTGCTTTTGTTTTTCTTCTCTCTTTAACCGTTTTAAGAGTTTCATCAGTCATCCATTGAGGTCTTTCTCTCTTTTTAACTAGAGGTATTGTCTTTTTGCATTCTTCCCTGATAATGGCCCTGGCTTCAGTCCATAGTTCTTCTGGTTCTCTGTCAACTAAGTTTAAAGCCTCAAATCTGTTCCTCATTTGATCTTTATATTCTTCTGGGATGTTATTTAATTTGTATTTTGGCATTATGATTGCTTTGTTCTTCTTCTTTAGCTTTACTCTGGTTTTTGATATTACCAGTTCATGATCTGTACTGCAGTCTGCTCCTGGTCTTGTTTTTGCAGAAAGTATGGAACTTCTCCATCTTCTGCTACCAATTATATAATCAGTTTGACTCCTATATAGACCATATGGTGATGTCCACGTGTACAGTTGTCTTTTTGGTTGCTCAAAAAATGTGTTTGTAAGAAACAAATTATTGGCATCACAGAATTCAGCAAGTCTTTCTCCTGCTTCATTTCTACCTCCCAAGTCCTATTTCCCCACAATTTCTAGTTCTTCTCTGTTCCCTACTTTTGCATTCCAGTCCCCCATGATTATTAGAACATCTTGTTTTGGTGTGTGATCAATTTCTTCCTGTACTTCTGCATAAAATCTCTCCAATTCCTCTTCTTCTGTGTTTCCCGTTGGATGATGGTTGTGCTAATAGGTTTCTGGTTAAATCTGATTGATATCACTCGCTCAGACTTTACATTATAGTTCCTAAATGCTTTTGCTACATCACTTCTCCTATTAAAATAACCCCGTTTCTTCTTAATTTCTCATTTCCTGCATAATATATTTTGTAGTTGCCTGACTGAAAGTGTCCCATTCCCATTCATTTTAATTCACTCACACAAAGTATTGTAATATTGATGCGTTCCATTTCTTGCTTGGCACACATCCCTGCCATCAGCCAAGATGGCGAAAGAGGCTTCAGCCCCTTAGGGAATCCTCAGCCACCATCTTGGTTAAGGGTAGCCCTGCGCGCGCTGCTTGCACAGCTGCACAACACAGCAGAGAAAGGTAGGTTGAGTGAGGGAATGGCAGGGGCTCCGAAGCTCCCGCCCTGCGACCCGCAGATTGCAGAAGGGGAGTGGAGGGGCCCAGCGCAGGCTTGTGCCCAAGGGCCCTGGCATGCCTGGGGCCAGCCCTGCCAGTGACATGAGGAGTGTCTCAGTTTGCACAAGATAAAACAGTGGAAGGTGAAATATATTCTAGCAAATTTCTAGATGTGCTCTATGTTTTTAATTGACCGTGCCCACCTTTCCTTAAGTGAAGGCTGAAAACATGTATCTTGGACAGGCCAAGTTTATTTTTTCCAACAGCTAGATTTATTGCTTAAGTAGCAACATATTGTAATCAGTCTGATTTTACATCAAACTGCAGTTTCAGATACAACTGTTAATGCACCCAAAATAGTAATAGAACATAACCTCCAGTTTGAAACACAAAAGGCTGTCTTCATCATCATATAACACCTACCAATAAAAATGCTTTGAAATAAAAATAAATTTGAAACAGATTTCTAGGATGAATCATGAAAGAAATATAATTTTGTAGATTAGATTCTCTGTAGAAACAGGAAAGAAGCAAAGTAAGAAGAACACCAACAAGCATACAAGAATGTAATTCTCCATCTTTGGAGATGGCAGGTGCTGCCAACACTCACCATATGCTCAGAGGCACATGTTACCAAATTCTTCCAAGCTACACAGTGTCAGGATGCAGGATTGGGGCCCTAGCACTTCAGAGGAGGAGGAGGAGGAGCAGATCACTTTCCCAGAGCTGTGTGCATTAGAGGAAGAGGAGGGGGGAGAAATCCCAGAGACAGGACTGTTTAGCAGTAAAGACCTTGAAGCTCCAGGCACAGACGATTCCCAGGAACTTCCCACGCTCACCCCCCTTACCAGACCAGAACAGTTAGAGGCAAAAGGAGGGGGAATGCAATTCCCTCCTCAGCCAGAGAAAAGCCCGCTCGACAGTTTAAGCCAAGCCCCCCCCCGCTCTCACCCATCGAGTCTGAATTCTCAGAAGAGGAGGGGGCAGAGCTTCCCCCTTCACCCCGGACTAGGAGACAGCAGAAACGCGCAAGGGGGAGAGAGAGAAGGGGCGTGGATGAAAGTATGTTGAGGCGGAGTGAGAGAATTCATGCCAAAAAGCCCCCTCCTTAAGGGACCGGATGAATGTGAATTCCTTGTTCTGTCAACTCTCTTGCATGTCGCAGGACACGTGTATTGTGTTGCTTCATGAGGAGACGTAGTCTCTGTCTGGATATCACTTTAATAAAAACTGAATGGCTTTCATCAACTGGTCTGATTCCTGAGTCCAGCCCTGGACACGACACACAGGAAGTGGATTGGACACTGAAAGACTAACCTAAATTGTGTTTGCATTTTGACAAATTTGTAGGGCAGTACAATATCTCAGAGAGGAGGTCAGGTCTCCTGCTCCCCTGGTGCATTCACTATAGCTGCCCAATTTCCCTGCTTTTTCAAGTTTGATAGAAATATCTATTGGCTATGGGTATGTTCTTAACCTGCAAGGTTTTTTTGCCTAAGTGAATATACAGCTACGACCTGGCTATATGCAGAATGCTCTGGATTAAGATCACAGTATACCAAATGCTTTGGATCTCTCATTTTTGAAATACCAATTGCAATTTCATATAAAAAATACAGAAATATGGAAACAAGAAAAAAGAATGAAGGCAGGTTAAACGTCTAAACATAGAAAGGGAGGCTCTGTTAAGGTAGTAAGGGATTTTGACTAGTGATAATGGTAAACTGTATCAATAGGTTAATAGGAACCTATGTGCCTATGGTTCTTATTAAATAACTTCAGAGATACATATGTGTATGTATAAAATGAGTTAGTTGCAGTTTATACCACCAATCATTTTTTACCACCACTACTTCAAAGACAATCCAATTTAGAGGATGTAAGTTTGTACCCCTCTGCAACTGCAATCAAAATTTATTAGTTTCTCAGTCAACTATTTGTCTTCCGTTCATAATCCCAGATAATTTACCCACAAAACTGTAATATGCTTCAGCCTTGAGTAAATATGCATAGTTAAGTACCCTTAACTGCAGTATCCTATTTTGTAGAATTCACTAGCATTCCAAAACCATCTTGCTGGCAGTCACAGCAGTATAGTTCATAGAATGAACATAGATGTAATTTATCAGATTCCAAATATTGTTAATTACTTTTGTTTTAACTGCTCGGGACAGAATGGTGTAGGCTGCTATACTAACCTTACTTATCTAAGCCCCAATGACTCAGTAGGACTTACTTCTGGGCAGCCATGGTTAGGATTACACTGCTAGCTGTACTTCCTATAAGCTTATCAAACAAATAAGGCAACAATATGGTAGCAGAAACAATAGGTGTTAAAGAAGTTAATTTTCAACAAACAGTTCCAGTAAAAGATTTTATCTGGCCTAATTAGAGGCCCTCAATAATAGCAATTTGCAAGAATAACTTTCCTTCAAAGTACATTTGTGATAGGATCATTAATCTAAACCAGGCATGATAAAATTCATTTCTCTAGTCAGACACTCCTGAATTTCCATAAAGACTTGATAGAAACATGTTAATATTACATTATTCAAATGGCCTGACAGTTAAAAACTCCCTGCACAAATAAACCTGCGCAACAGGGAGAAGGCGAGGCTAGAACCCTTATCTATGAAATGCTAGGTTTTTTATGTGCAGGAAGTTACGCTTTGACAAGGGAGCATTCAAACATACAATTGTACACCTGCAGTCTGGAGTGGTATAGTAAGAGTTGTATAAAGGGATTCTTCTAGTCATGCCGCTCAGTACTTACTCTAGAAAGGATACAATCAGCTTTGAAATTTGACCATAAATGTGCCAATCATTTGATTCCCAATTATAGATCTTCACCACCAAATATATGGCAGATGATTTCAAATATATTTAACATGAACCTTTCTCCTCCTCCCTGAGCTCCTGGTAATGTGACCGTCTTGTTCTTGCCAACTCCCTCCCCATTTTCTTTCCTGGATAAAGCATGTTCCTTAGTCCTTCGCTTCTTCTTATTGCAAGTCCGGACCATTCCCAATCTTTCTTCCCTAGCACCATTAACAATCCTTCTTCCCTGTTCCCTTCCCCACTTCCATTAGCTTGACGCTTTTGCATGATTCTGTTTCCTTCTCTCTCTTCTACCCCCTCCTTCTGTAAGTCTTTCTGCCTGTGGTGTTTCATTCTAGGATATTAGCAATTCCACCAACGACAACTAAAGACCCTTCAAAGTTGGCTCACCCCACGCTGATGTTACGGAGGCATAGTCAATCTCAGGCAGTATCTTCATTACCATCTTCAAAATCAAAATGTACATTATAGCTATCAAAAGTTTACATGTTGATTTGTTTACCTGTCAGGTACCCTTGGAGCAAAACATGATGTAGTAGAATGAACACAGAGAATATTATCAGCCCCAAGATCCTGGATTTTAGCTTCCACTGCATTCAAGTCTGTACGCAGCTCATCACCTTCTAACACATTTTCTATCACCACAGGCTCAAAACCTAATCCAGCCAACAAAAACAATATATGAGTGGGCATCAAGGGTTCTTCTGCAATTAAACCTTCACTGTATCCCAGGCTGTCTCTTTTGTTTGATGTTATTCTCAGTGTTTACTACAGTTATGACTACTCTGTTAAACATAACATTAATCATTATGGACCTCAGTAAATAAATAAATTGATATTCTTATCAAGCCAGGAGATCATTCTGGCATTTTGGTTTACAAGAATAATAGCCAGGTAACATGCCTAAGAAAGGACTTGTTTCCAAGATTATGGAAAGCTGCTATCAGCTGCAGTAGATAATACTGTACTGGGTGGGATGGACCAGTGGTTTTTTTATTTATTTTATAAACATTTAAAATGTTTACGCTCAAATCTAAAGTGAATTGAAATGTGCCCTGTTAAAACAATTATTAGGTTTGCACATAAAACTGTTGCTGTATTAGCATCAGGGGAAAAATATTGAGTAAAGCAATATGCCACCTTAGAATTACATTCTATGTAAGTCTTCGACTTTGTTCAACTTGAAAGCTTGTATATTACTAGCATAAAATGGCAAAACAAACACAAAACCAAGATAATAATCTTATCTATGTTATAGCTAGCCCAATCTTAGCATTATGATGTTTGTCGTTTTCTTTTAATTACATTTTTGTTGTGTCATTGTTTGAGTTAGTTTCCCCCAAAAAAATATAACCTAAATTAGAATATGCAGACTATCCCAAAGCAGCTAAATCTTGCACTACTAAACATTAAGATTATTTTTAACCTAATGATTAAAAATAATCTTTGAGAATTTCAGCACTGACTGTGACAGAATTAGGATTTCACACTAAGAAAGCACTTTTAGCACACTCCAGTTCTACTAAAGAACCCTGCTCCAATTACCTAAGGAAGTGGTGGGCTCTCCAACACTGGAGGCATTCAAGAGGCAGCTAGACAGCTGTCTGTCCGGTATGCTTTAACTTGGATTCTTGCATTGAGCAGGGGGTTGGACTTGCTGGCCTTGTAGGCCCCTTCCAACTCTACTGTTCTATGATTCTGTCAGGTTAGAGACCTATTTAGTCCAGCATCCTGTTCTCACAGTGGCAAACCAGATGCCCTTGGGAAGCCCACAAGCAGGACCTGAGTGCAACTTGTGATTTCCAGCAACTAGAATTTGCTCGTATAGTGGAAGTAAAATATAATCTTATCCTCCATTAATATATGATTCTCTTCTAAAGCCATCCAAGGTGGTAGGCAATTTCAACGCAGAAGGTTTATATATTAAATATGCTTCACAGTTTTTGGCTTGCTACTTGAAATACAACATATCTATCCATTTTCTACAGTTGGTACAGAAAGCAATAATGGTCAAGATAAGCTTACTGTATTAAGAGTTTTCCGTCCTACTTACCCATCCTAACCTGATAACATGCTTATTTAAGGCTGTTTGAAGAATTTCCATTGTATTGAGAAGTATTAGCCATGAGAACATAAAAATAGGTAATGTCTATCCAACCTGACTAGATTCCAATTGTCTCTACTGAAATTCCCAATGGGGACAGGGGATCGATTATCTACACCTTTTAAAAATTGATTAAAGTTTGGAACATACCTCTACTCTTCCAAGGTAAAATGTGACTGTGTTATGCTAACATTTAAAATATTTTAATATAATCATATCCAATTAAGACAAATATTTCTTGCTGCCTGTGAGCAATTCCCACCCTGGCTGTAGTTTCAGCTACTGATATGGTATGGAATGTTTACTGTCATTCCAAATGCTGGGAGGAGAGGATGTCAACAGACAAATGTGACAAACAGGGAAGATTCTGAGAAATAAAATATTCTGATGCATCACACCAATCTATGGTGGGTGTGCATAGAGATGCGAAGGCCCGGAAAAAAACCCCAGACAACCGGGATGGGGGTGGGAGACCAGGAAAAAAATATTTTCCCCCCAATTTTTCCCAGGCCCTCACATCTCTGGCTATGTGTATTGGGGAGTTATTCTAGAAACAGCAAATGAATCACCTAAAAGGGGTAATGTTGAGGAATCCTGCTGGAACCCTTTTGTGTAAGAAAATGAGTGGGTGCAAATGGTGGCATTAAGGGTTATCATGTGTCTTTCTAAAACGAACAGAAAAGTCAAACCACCTCCTAGAAGTCCAAGGAAATGCTAACATCAGAAGCAACACCCAGTCTGTTCCTGTGTTATCCTGAAATGCACATAAATCAGACTTAAGTGCCAAGAAAGATCCTGGACATGATACCACCACGCATTCAGATCAATCCCTGCTTTCTGTTGTCATTGCTCTTGCTGGTCACAATGCAGAAGGGTTTATCTCAGGACAAAATTAGGGTTGCTCTAAAAACCCACACAGAAGACTGGAATTACCCTCCTTGGTCACTGTTTTTAAAAGTACACTTGGATAACTCTGTATGGTGTTGGGAGAAAGGGAGGTGGAGAGGCAATAGGCAGCATACTGGGGTGGGGGTGGAGAGAGGAAGGAGACAGAGAAGGTCAATAATGTTGGTGACTTGCAGAGTGGATCTAAGGGACAGCATGCCTCTTGGTTATGGAAAGTGAGGAATGTAAATCAGAGGACAGAAAGTTGGGAAAGAGACAGAGAAAATGGATGGAAGCAAAAGTCTGATAGCAGAAGGGGGACTGGCTAAAAAATGAGTTGAGAAAGAAGACACACACATGGCCAGGAGTTGGACCAGCATGTACAAAGAGCACTATACCAAGTCCATGTGTAGACAAAAGCACAGGGTGAAGACAGACATAACATTCTAAGTGTGCCAACAATGGTTTGAACACAACATTTGTTGTTCTGAACAGAAATGCCTCAGAATGTAGCAAAGGTGCTGAGGCCACTTACATCATACTTAGAGTTATGTCTGTCTTCAGTCATTAATGACATAAATCTCTAGAATTTCACAAACTTTTTTCAGGACCTTATTAACTATTTATTTCTCTTAGCAATTATTGCAGATGTTGTGGGTTTCTGCCATAGTTATCACTCTGCAAGTTACCTATCAGCCTCAGGACAAGATGCTAGGATACTACAGAATGTTCATAAACATTCTTACTCCTAAAGTAGAATGTCAGCAATAGAATATTGGAAATTAACACGACTGCTTTCAAGAAGTGTAAGGGCTCTGTGGCTTTAGAAAAATCCTCACACAAGACAAGAGAGATTGTGTTTTTCAGACAGCTGGAAAGCCAGAAATCTTAGACTAAGAAGAAAAAAGAGAAAACTGAATTTTGCATATCATCTGGTTACTTATGATCAAATCTTGTTTCAGGTCTCCTGTCCTTAGTATATTTATTGCAGGCCTAAACAGCTTCAGACCTACCAAATGAAAACACTCCACTAGACTAGGTCTTCACAAGCCTGCTGTTACTGCAGTCCCAGATAGGCATAATCAACTAGAGGTTTACCAAGCATCAAACAACTTATGATACAATTTGGTGCTAAGCAAGCCACCAGAATGTCTAGCACTACACAGATATTTTTACCTGCAGTGATCATTGACTTGAAACAGGATTTCTGGTCTATACGGGGCCAGATAATGTATTTTGCCTTTGGTCTCTTGTGCCGCAGCGTTAGGAAACATAATGTAAGACTCATGCCAGTTGCCATGGGAACCACAAAGCAGCTACTTGCTGTCCTGACACCTGCAAGTGAAAGACAAATTAGACATGAACACCAAGTGTTTTAAAATTATTATGAGCACCTGTAAAGGAACACATGCACTTGAGCTCCACACTTACCGGCAAGCTTTATAATATCTAATACAACTGAATTAGTAAGTTTGTTCAAGAGACTAGAGCCTGCAGCTTTTGGCTGGACAGCAGAAATATCGCCAGACCTTCCAATTCCATGGATCAACCTGGAAATAAAACAGAAGACTGGGAATAACATAAAACTTTTAACATAAAAATAGATACCCTGATTGACACACAGTTCTGCACTATGCCTTTGCTAATGAAAACCGATTTCATGAACTGTACTGTCATTAATCGCAAAATATGTGACTTACTGTAAAATCACCATATTTACCACTCCACTATGTAGACCAACATAACTTGCAACCCACAAAGTTGATTGCAGCCATCTATTGCAGCTTGATGATTTTCCTGGTTTTGCTGCCTGCCCCAGAATGCAAACACAGAGGGGCTGTTGAACACCTAGCATGTCACAGGGATCTAGTTCGCACATCAGCGTGAACTAAATAATGGCTTACCAAGACTGTGTGACTGTGCTAGCTCTTGCAGAGAAGTTTGGGTCTACTTTGCTCCTCTCTATTCCTTTCAGCATAGAGCAATGTGGCAACTAAGCCAAGGTGTGGCTTAGCATGTCACCTGAACCTGGGATCTTAGTTTAGGTCTGCAGCAAGGTCTGCCCTATGGTCACATGATACAGCACGAAACAATCTGTCTAGGTTCCCTATCTCCCTCTCCTATAGGACGCTTTCACATCTGCCTCAGTGTTCTAACACTGAGACTCCCAGGCAGCTCCTCAACATTTTGCAAAAAGTATAAGACCCACAAACCACTTCTTGCCTTCTCCAAACAGCTGTGCAAGCCTGCCCTCTGCCCAAGCCTTGTGTGCATGCCAAAGGACCTGAAGGCATAGGTCATTCCATTTCATATGGCGCTTCTGTAGAAAACAGAAGCAGATTCTGCCTTCTGCAAAGCCATGCAGAAAGGGAGCCAGATCACTCCCCTATCCAAGTTCTCTAGCACTCACCGAAGACTTGGATGAGGAGGAGGTGACAAACACATCTAAGGGCTGACAACTAAACCAAACCAAAATTTGTGGATCTCTGTGTCATTCTATTGCATATAATTGTTTCAGCATTGTAAGAATTATAACTCTTACTTTGGTGACATGACAGCTAGAACAACAAATGCATACTGTTTGGAACAGCAAAATAAGCATATATATAAAAATGAGTTGTCTGAGGCATCCCTAAATTATAAAATAACCCAATCAAGTGCCAGATGACCTAGGACTTCAGGCTATTAGAAGCTGAGTTTGCCCATAAGCTCTGCTTCATTTGAATAAAATCAAATTTAATGGCCTTTTGTTCATGTTAGCAGCAATTAATCTGTCATAAGGGTCATTTAAAAATGCAACTACCATAATTCAGTATCTGCACGTAACTGATGTTTATTATGTTTTTGTTTTAATATATGGGAGAGAAGAAATTCTGATTAGTGTACTGGTGAAGGGTAAATGTTACACTGTAAAACTAATTAAGCTGAATTGGAAGAGAAGAATAAATCACTTATTTCTTCACCCAAAAATTCAATTTCACTATGCTAATATTTGCTAACACAGCAAGAAAAAAATCACATTTTTAGCATACCAAGCAGTGGGTCATATGTTCAAAGAAGTGTAAAGATCAGTTCACACAAGCAACCTACTTGAAAAGGACGCTTTTTTATAGGAATCATGAATTTACTCTCATCATCTAATCTAGGAAACAAAGTTCAACAGAAGTAACTAATAGTTATCTGTAGTTATACCTCTGTCTGTTCTGACATCACCTGCGAAGCTGGAAAAAAGAGGTAGTTGAGCTGAATGCTGCACCTACCCCTCCTCACACAGCACTGACCATCATTTAAGCAATGCCCACATGCAGCAAGAAACACCATACATACATCCCCAAATGCTATCTACATTTCCTATCCTATCCTGTTGCCCTGGACAAAGGGCACATCGGAATAAAGAAGCTTGTTTTTGCTTGTAATGCTCCCTCAAACTATAAAGGCATATGCTTTTCAGAAGTTTGCAGAAGGACAATAGAAAAACTGAAAATCGTATAGGGTGGTGACATTCAGTGCTAGTCCTATTTAGACCCACTGAAGTGAATGGACATGACTAAATTAGGTTCATTAATGTCAGTGGGTCTACTATGAGTAGAACTTACTTGAATATATTCCATAATGTTAACATAATGAAATTCTATCTGCCATCCACAAACTACACCAATGCTACACAACTGCAATACTGTTCTCTGCAACAGGGGTATGGTTGGTGGAAAAGGGTGAGATCTGCATATCAGAGAGTGCTAAGGATGTGTTTGGAAGATGTTACTCTCAAGGGAAGTGCAGGCACAGCTTCTACCGCAGTGATTTTGTTTAGCTACAAATTATGTTTTAACATGTGGGATTTTTATAGTATTTTAGGATTTGATTTTCATTTGTAATGTTGCATTTCTAATATTTTAAAGATATGCTGTAAATTGCCTAGAGCAGAGGTTCTCAAACTAGACTACCATGGTCCATGAGCTTCATTCAGGTGGTTCGTGGCATGTCAGTATTAAACATTCATATTGATTTTAAGTTGTATTTTATCGCTTCTTTCATTTCTTATATGGTGTTTTTGCATTACAGTTAGAATTCTATGCAATGCAAATTGCAATACAATAAAATACAGAAGAAATAAAAGAAGCAATACAAATAAATCTCAAAAATCATACAGCATCTAGTACATTACATTACAATGGCTACAACACAGAGAAAAATTAAGTGGTCCACCAAAACCATCAGCAATTTTCAAGCTGTCAATGTGGGGAAAAGGTTGGGAACCACGGGCTTAGAGGAGGGTGTTTTTTTTTAGAAAATCTAAACTGATATAGAAGCAATCTAAATAAAATAATAGTTAGCGTTAGGATTCGCCAGTCTTCTGGTTTAAGTGATATGCACCGAGTTTGTTCTGCTGTTTGTTTTAAAAATAAAAAGTAGATTTATACACCCATTTCATGCTATCTATTTTTTAAAAACCAAGCAACTTGAAAAGACAGCATAAAAAGTAAAAGGAACCATGGTTGTATATAAGAACAATTCTAGAATCTCTATTTATTGTTATTAGGCCATCCAATTGTCACAAAATAGTGTGCAAGATTTTGGGTTCTCCAGAATTCTTAGTTGCTAAACAAAGGAACTAAGATGGAAGATGTCAAGAGGAAATGTGGGACAAGGCGGCCGACATTCAAATAAGGCTCTGTTAGGTGCTCTGTACATTTCAGATTGCACCCAAGAATACTGGAAAGAAGGAATATAAAATGGCTGAGCCATCATATTTGGGAATATAAGACAGTTCAGCCTCGATTCTTGAGAAAACACACACATTCCTTGGGAGAAAGAAAACAGGTTTAAGGGAAACCACGCTATATATATAAACAGTATTTACCTGTAATGCCGGCGGGCTACTAGTCCTGATGCCACTCTTCCTTCCCTCTCACCCACACCACAGTTGCCCAGAAAATTATTGCTATCCATAATTGCAAGTTCATGAAGAAAAAGTTCAATAGTGCTTTCATCCCATCCATATTCAGGACATTTGCCCTTTGGAAAACAGTACAATTAAATACAGACCAGATAAAGTATATACACATATATACATGTTATTGTTTCATTTGTTTAGATAAGCCAGGCTAAAATAAGAAAACATAAAACTGTCTTGAAAACAGGTTTTTAATTGAAAAGCACCCTGTAATTACAAAACAATGCTAAATGTCCCAAATATGAAATTATCTGTATATTCATCCCTCTACACAATTGTTGAACTTGAAAAAACAAACTACAACACACACAATGCTTTTATCAGGATAGTCAAATTTACAGAGTTGTATCACCATCTTCATTTTGGGTCCCAACCCACCTAAAGTCAGTCATTACTTTCAATGGGATTTAGTCATGGCCAATGATATTAGCTGGATTCGAGACTTTGTGTTTATAATTCTGTAGATATACCATATGAGAATCAGTACAGCTCGTCTCCTAACCAAAGAAATGAATGCAAAAGAATACCACATGTTCATTGCTGGGCTAACAGGGGGCTCTGACTTTCCCCATCTACGCTATAAACAGTGGAAATGTGCTCAGCAACTACCTTCCTCTTTCAAGAGGTGTTTGGTGCTGTCTCAGTGAACAGCTCACATCTCATGTGGTACACACACAACACAGGAGCACTGCACAGACAATCCCTGGTGATGGCTAGGAAATGTTCCCAATTATACCCTTTCTCCTCTCTCTTCTCTGGCACTATAGAACGTCTCTGTGTGGAAACTCATTTCAACTCACACACTGGATTCTCTATATAAGGATCTCCATCAGTTTACATGTACCACATCTACACAGGTACTTCTAAGGGTTTCCTTCTTCACTCTCCCGCCCCCAAGATTTCTAAATTGTTTTTTAAACTCATAAACACTGTGTTGTTTCATGTAGAGAAATATCAAAGTGTCCAAGCCCACACTATTTGCTGTGCCAGACTGCAACACTGGGTCACTTCAGAGGTCATATCCAGTTTGGAGACAAAGAACATCCAGCAGGTTTGCACACTCCTTTCTCCCTTCTCAAATGCAGATTTTCTGCTCCCATCTATGGCTCCTTACAACCACAGTTCAGGTTCCATCTTCATTGGGACTACCTATAGCAGTCAACTAGAACTGCCCTAAGCAATAACTTGAAAAAACCTGTTTTGAAATGGATTTGCATACCAGTTTCTTCCAAAATCCTGGTAAGCTGTAAACCAAAATGCAGACATAATGCTGCACTGTGGTTAAAACAAACCATTATGGAATGATATTTCTGACGAGGTGTGCCTGGCGCCAACACTGTTATCTTTTCGGCGCCAGGTCAAGCCTTTCCTCTACTCCCAGGCATTTTAGCATGTGTTTTAAATTGTTTTTATATTGTTTTAAATTTTAAAATTGTGTTTTAAATTGTATATTTGTTTTAATGTTTTTGATTGCTGTAAACCGCCCAGAGAGCTTCGGCTATGGGGCAGTATACAAGTGCAATAAATAAATAGAAGGAAGAATTCACATGCAAGAGAGGGAGGGAGGCACAAGATGACCGCACATTTCCAGTCTCTAAATTATAATTTAGTTTACAGATCAGGGACAGGATGTCTGAACTGAGGCACCATTTTCAGTAGAACTACATCACTGTAACCTTTGCACAGATGTCGAAGCCAACAGAAAAACCTATTCCAGAAACTTAAGGATGAAGTTAAAAAGATCTCATTTAATTTACAATTAGTGTGTGTATGCAGGTCACATATTCTTTTGAGGAAGAAAATAGACTTGGGTATATTGGGAATAAGCAAATAAATTCAGTAGGGCTTTCTATGAATGCTTGCGCAGAAGTATAGAGTTACACTTTAAACTGGTCACACATAACAGATGTAACAAAGAAGTCACAATAGCTAACAGAGGTTTCTGACAGTTCTGCCAAAAAGAAGGAATTATTAATTTTCTGTCTTTCCTCCTAGATTTTGGTAGATCTGGCAGAGCCCCAAATATATAGAAGCCCGCAGTGTTCAGAGTATGGTGCTTTTAAAATGTAAATGTACTGCTTTCAAGTCGATTCCAACTTATGTCAAACCTAAGAACAGGGTTTTCATAGTAAGTGGTATTCAGAGTTGGTTTTACCACTGCCTTCCTTTGACTAGCCCAATGCGCTTCATGGCTGTGTGGGGATTCGAACCCTGTAGTCCAACACTCTAACCACTACACCACACGGGCTTCTACGGGTAGACAATTATCTATATCAGAACAATCAAACAGTGTAATCACTCCGGATTCAGAGACATGACAGAATTACCCGCCTTGACTACAAGGAGACAAGACCACAACAGCTAATCATGCCAAGACACAATGTTAGGACGCTGGCCTCAACAAAGCTTTATATCGGTTTAGATGATTTGAGTGTGTTTTCCCTGCTATACACGAAAACATAATACGCAGGTCCTCCGCACCCCTTCTCGGCAGGACAGAAAACCAACTACCGTGAAAAGCTTCCAACTTCGAGAGAAGGCGTGGCCTGAAATACAGGCGAAGGCGGGGTTCCAGCGATAGGACACGCCCTCTCCCACCGTACCTCAGAAAAAAAAATCCTCGAGCCAATTTTACCTGTTCCAGCAAGGCCCGGAAACGGAGCTCGTGGGCGCGGCGTCCCTGTGACCCCTGCCGCACATAGGCCGCGTTCACGAGCCTCTCGCTGATTTGGAAGTTCTCCGCGTTCATGGCGAAGAACAAGGAAGAAGAGGCCCACCGACTCACAACGCCAGTGCGCGGCTCCTCCCTCGGATGTGTTGTGAGAGCTGTCGGAGGAGAAAGGTGACATTGCAAGAACAAGACGGATTAGCGCCCTCTGTCGGATAGGAGGAAGAAGAAGAGGCATACGCCATCCCCTTTCGAACGATGTTGCTTGGTAGAATTATTTTTATTCTGTGTGTGCTCTGTATAGGGCTGGGGTGGGGAATCTTTGGTCCTCTGGATGGCGGATTACAATCCGCATCATCCCTGACCATTGACCATGCTGCTTGGAGTCTCTAACAACATCTGGAGTGCCACAGGTTCCGCATCCTTAAGTCTTGGGGAGAAAGTCTCTTTGAACTCCGTAGCCCTAGCCGTAATACCTTTATTTGGACAAAATTACCAATAGCGAGAAAACTTTCGAATTTCACAGAACTCTTCCTCAGGCTGGACATTACATAAGACGGCTGGACAGAGAACAAGATATTACTGATAAAGGGCACCATAGACACTGTTTGCAATACATTACAGTCAGTCTTGCAGCCTTGTGATTCTGCGTGCCTTTAAACGAAAACTTGTTAGGCACTCCGCCTAGTAATCCAGTCTGAGCATGATAACAAAATGACACTATAGTTTAGAACTGAAGTGCTCAGGATATAGTAGTCATGTGGGCGGAAGCTTTAACAATGCATCATCATAGATCCTCTGAGTTTTTCCATTTTTTTTCTTATTGGTGCAGTCCTACTCCCTGTTTTGCTACATTTTAAATGACTGGGAATTAATACCGAGTTTCCCATAGAAATTTAACAGAACTATTAAAGTGGTACTGGTTTTAATGTTTTTCTAATCTTTTTCAAATGAAGACAGTCCATTTCCATTTTGTATGGGATCAAATATTTGTTTTTAGAATTTGAATATTTGTGGACTTGATAAATTACAATTTATAAAATGACAAATAATTCATAGAATTAACGTGCTCAGAGTTTAGTGATGATGCAGAAATATTTTTCCATAAACATGAAAATACTGTGCTTCACGATGTCCATGTGTGATGCTGTCTGAAAATGAGTGTTGAATACTTTTACACTTAAAATATCACAAGAGGGCGCCATCATACAACTCAATAACACACATACATTTATTTTCATTGTATTTCCCCTGAAACTTCTCCCACTCCCACTCTTGGGCATGAGGCAAATAAATAAATAAATATGCACAGTTACAATATCTCCTCGGCACAGAAGGTGAAACTTCTTAGCATGAACTCTTATTTGAAGTCAAATAAATGAATTATATAAGAAAACATATGATTAATAGTGTACCAATAACTACTAAATTATAACTTCTAGGTAGGAGTTCCCCATTCATGGAATGCCCTCCTTGGTGAGATGTGCCTGTTTCCCTCATTATTAACATTCAGGAGTAATTTTTTTTAAAAAAATCCTGTTTATCCAGGTGTTCGGTGGCTGAAATATACTGTCCCTAGCAACCTTGAAATTTAGTTGTAGGGATATTGGATTTTTAATTTTTTTTAAATTTTGTTTTGCTATTTGCCACCTTGGGCCCCTTTGGGAGGAAGGACAGGACAAAAATCTAATAAATAATTATTATACATCATTGCTTACAAAAATCTGCATTATTCATTTTCATATAATGCTTTCCTCAAAACCTCTAACTAATCTTCCACAACTAAACAGAATAGAAAATGCTGTTAAAATACAACTCATAAAAGTTTCTAATGTATATGGTTCTGTTTCTTAGCCGTACAGCTGGTATAGCACAGTGGAGAGAAGAGCCTGGCTGGGAGTCCAGAGTCTGTGAGTTCAAATCCCCGCTCGTGTCTCCTGGGTGTTAAGGGCCAGCTAAAGATCACCCCCACAGTGAGTGGCTTAGGGGGTTACGTGCCCTGCCCACCCATGCAGCCATGGGCAAGCTGCAGAGTCCCAAGCAGCCCAGTTGCCCCCCAGCTGGGAGTTGCAGACAAGGAAGGGGCTGGCTTGTGCAGCTGTGGCAAGCTGAGCAGGCCCTAGCCATTTGGGGAGGACTAGCCTCAGAGGGAGGCAATGGTAAACCCCCTCTGAAAAAAATGTGAGCACCTTTAATTGGGCTTGGAAATAAACTGGCAACCAATGCAGCTGTTTTAAAATAGGAATTATATGACATCTAGTAATCTGGCCACTGCATTTTGGACCACTTGAAGTTTCCAAGTTGTCTTCCAGGGCAACCTTATGTGAAGCACATTGCAATAATCCAGTCTGGAAGTTACCTGAACATGGAGTATTATTTATTTATTACATTTATACCCTGTCTTTCTTTTCTTGAAACCCAAGGCAGCTTACATATGGTTTCCAGGCGGTCTCCCATCCAGGCACTGACCAGACCTGACCCTGCTTAAGCTTGAGCAGGGAGCTGGCCTTATGTGCCTTCAGACCACAGCCAGTGGCCAAGTAATTTATGTCCAAAAGTAGCACAGCTGGTGAACAAAGACAGAGCTGGAAAAAGGCATTCCTAACCACTGAGGCCACCTGAGCCTCCAGTGACAATGTTGAATCTAGGAGTACCTCCAGCTACAGACTTGCTCCTTCCAGGGGACTGCAACTCCATCCAGAACAGGCCATCTCTGCACCTCTCAGTTTTAATAACTCAGCCCACATAATACCTCTGTCTTTCCAGGATCCAGTTTCATTTTATTTGCCCACATCTAGCCCATCACCACCTCCAAGCACCGGTCTAACACCTCAATCGTCTCCCAGTTCAGATGGAACAGAGAGTCAAAGCTGGGTGTCATCTGCATACTGATGACACTTCACTCCAAATCTCCTGATGACAGCTCCCAGCAGCTTTAGATGTTACATAGTATGGAGGCCAAGATGGAATCCTGTGGAACACCACAGGATAGCTCCTGTGGTGCTGAACAGTGGCCTCCCTTAACTACTTTCTGGAAACGACTCTGGAGGTAGGAGTGGAACCACTGAAGTACAGTGCCCCCAATGCCCACTTCTCTGAGACACCCCAGAAGGATACTGTGGTTAACGCTAGCAAAAGCCACAGAGAAATCAAACAGAATGAACAGGGCTGCACTTCCCCCATGTCTCTCTTAACAAGTCATCAGTCAGGGCAACCAAAGTGGTTTCAGTGCCATGGCCTAGCCTAAAGCCAGACTAGAATAGATCTAAGTAATCTGTTTCCTCCAAGCACAACTGAAGCTGGACTACCATGCTGTCAGGCATCTCGGCCCAAAAGGAGTTATTCAACACTGGGCAAGAGTTGTTTAACATTTCTTGGTCCTGGAAGGTTGTCTTTAGGAGGGGGCACACCATTGCCTCCTTCAAGGCAGATGGTGCTTCCCCCTCCTCCAGTGAAGCATTAATCACTCTCTGGACCCACCCAGTCAACCCTCTACAGCTAGCTTTAAGATGGTCAGGGGTCAAGATCATCATTTATGTACAATAAATAAATGCATTCAAGAATCATCATGAATGTGAAGTGGAAAATTCCACCTCTGAGGGTCGTTGGTATTAGTATGTAGATAAAGTGGAAGGGAATGGATGTTACGACAGGACAGGGCAGACAAAAGATGAGTATGTGCGTTCTTACTTCCCAATAATGGAAAACTACCTGATGAATCACGGAGCCAGGTGGAAGTGGGAAACAGGTAAAGCCCCTTTTTGGGTACCTTGGGACACATGACTGCACCTTGTATAAACCTTTAAAAGACCCTTGATGTGGAGAAGAAGGCAGCCTCCCACCATAGCACACGCTAGCAGGGACTCCTTACAATTGTAGGTATAATAAACAGCTTCAGACTGTCTCTGTGTCATTTCCTGGACAAGCACTGTAGGAGAAAAATCCACTACAAATGCACATTAAATATGACATCTGGAAGGGTCCACTATGAAAGCGTAGCGCAGAGTGGTAAGCAGCGGTAATGCAGCCGAAGCTCTGCTCACGGCCGAAGTTCGTATTCCAACGGAAGGAGGAAGTCGAATCTCCGATAAAAGGGGGCAAGGTCCACTCAGCCTTCCATTCATCCGTGGTGGGTAAAACGAGTACCCGGAATATGCTGGGGGGTAAAGAACGGCTGGGGAAGGAACTGGCAATCCCACCCCATATATATGGTCTGCCTAGTAAACGTCCAAGACGTCACCCTAAGAGTCGGAAACGACTCGCACTACAAGTGCAGGACCACCTTTACCTTTTAGCAAGGATTCACCATAAGAGGAAGCAGGGCCAACACTGATATTTTCCCAAGTATAGTTAAGACATTTGCTCTGGTCCTGGATACTTTCCTATTGCTATATTTGAAAAGAAATTTGGCTGGTATAAGATGTATATATAGAATATTTTTTACACGCACACGCCTTGTCTTTCAGTCTTTAATGACAAAGCTAAAACTGAAAGATACGGCATATACAATCGTTCTCCTTTGCGCGGAACACAAAAAAGTTCGCGCCGCTCCAATCCTGAAGCAGGTTACGTGGAAGCAGCAGGGGCTTCCTCAACCTGCAGCAATAGCTGGCCCTTTAACTCAGGTAAGCGCTTCCGCCTGCTCCACCCCTTTCTCGGCTGCGCGCAAGCGCGGTAAACAATTTGCGCTCCATCCTTAATGTTGCCCGGTAGTTGAGCTTTCTCAACTGGGCGCTTATGGGGGTCGGCGCCGGCGCGTGAGGAGCGCGCGCGCGCAGAAGACTCGCAGGAACTTCCCCCCCCCTCGGTTCCCCCATGGCTGAGTCGGGGGCTGAGCCCGCTCTTGGCCCTGAAGAGGAGGCTGACGAGGAGCTACTACAGCTGGAGGCTGAGCCGCCGCCCGTGGCGGTGTCAGGGAGGGCCGCGAAGGGGACTCCAGGCGGCGCCGTCAGGGTCAATCTCGGCTGGTGCTCGGTGGCGGCAACGGGACCGGACTTGGACATTCATGAAGGCGACGACGATGACGACGAGGAGGAGTCCGAGCCACTCCTGGGCCTGGCGATCTCGAGCCGGAGCGGTAGGAAGCTGGAGGGCCGCAGCGCCGCAGGTGAGAGCCTGACGCTCGCGCTCGGGTTCGCTTCGGTTAGTTGTTTCCACGGTGAGGGGAGTTTACCCATGAAGTGACAAGCCCGTGCAGTCGTCGAATGTACGGGACTACTTCAGGCAGCGGGGTGGGCGGGCCATCGGAGCATCTCTCCGTGCGTCTCTTTTTCCTTTTTCAAATCCTCTCTCCAAATACAAAACTGGCGCAGGCTGGGCTGGACGCTTCCTCCTCGATGCGTTAGATTTTCTACATGGACCGACCCTCCCACAAAAACAAAAACACAAGACTATCCCCCCGCTTTCCTTGCAGTTGAAATAGTACAGCCCGCTGTACTGCCTCGTTCAGCTGCAAATGTAAACTTCCTCCGTGGAGAAAGCAGGACATAGTTTCAGGTTAATCTGGGGAAGGGGATACTTCTGCTTGTTTCTACTTCTGTTGGTCACATTTGTGTGTAATCCACATTTTAATAAAGACTTTAGGGAGGTATAATGAGGATTGTTGTCCTGTTTAATCCCACCACCTCATAGTTTTTAGCATCCATACAGTACTTTTTAGTGTTCTAATTCGTGCTGTCACAAACGCAATCTACACATGCAACAGAATGAGATGCAGTTGCTGGTCACTTCTGAGTGAAGGTGGGAGAATCATGTTTTTGAATGATTATCTATGTAAACGCTTGCGAGTAGAAAGCCAGTAGAGTGGGCTGGGTGGGCACCTTTCTCCCTGTTTGGTTTTTTATGTGAGGTATCATTTACTACCAATGTGGTGTAGCGCTAGTGTTGGACTAGAACTGGGGAGACCCAGCTTCCAATCCTTCCTCAACCAGGAAGCTCACTGGATCACTTTGGACCAGTCATTCTCTCTGTCTAACCCACCTCACAGGATTGTTATGAGGATAAAGCCATGTTCACAATCTTAAACTCTATCATAAATAAATCCAAAGCCCATTCCTTTACCTGAATCCTAAAGTGATATAGTCCATTCCACCATATCAGTCTTTTGCATGTGTAGACTAGGCTTGGGCAATCCTTAAAACAGCTCTGTAAATTAGGTTAGTGATATTTATATATTGGAGATGAAGGGGAGAGACAAATGAATAATTGTGAAATATGGTTGCTCAATGAGCTTATTGTAGAGGTGAGATGTGAATTTGGGGACCAGGAAATCCTCAATTCAAAACTGCATTTCCGGCTTAAACCACAAGTCCATGTAATGATACAGCTGGCCAGATGTCTCTTGTCTCTGACAAAACAGTGCACAAAACCAATAGTCATTTTCTGTTGTTTGTCCCTTGTGTTTGGCAAACAGGGACATAATTGTTTCTATACATTGGAATCTATCTGCTATCACAGCTAACCGTTGTTAATAGAGATGAACTTTTGATTCCTGACTTGATATCTTAATTTGTTTGATTTTCTCTTTCCTTTCTCCTCTTGTATCATAGATTGTGAGCCTGCAGGCAGGGATTGCTTTACCTTTTAATCTCTGTATAGTTCTTAGCAAATGTAGGGGCTTAAAGGCTGCAATCCTATATACATTTACCTGAAGGTATGCCCTACTGAATTCAATAGGAATTACTTTTATGTAGACATGGATTGTGCTGTAAGTGATAGACAACAATAATTTAAAGTGTTTAATCAATTAAAATTATTTTGCCAGCTGACAGACCTAATTTAAAGTGCCTTATTTAGCACATACAGGAAATGTTGGAAGTATTGCAGAAATGAACTACTTTTTGGATGATCCTGAATTTGCTGAAGTCATGCAGCAAGCAGAACAAGCCATAGAATGTGGAGTCTTTCCAGAAAGAATCTCACAGGGATCCAGTGGGAGCTACTTTGTCAAAGATTCTAAGAAAGTGAGTGCACTGTTTTCCAGAAATGTGTATGCCTGATTGTTAAAAATAGTGTAATAACCTTGCTGAAGGTCTTGTCATTGTCAAAGCTCAGCGTGCATTGCTATGTTGAGGCTTGTTTTGTTAATTTCACATTACAGTTTCTGCAGAGGAAATGCACAACTGTAAGAAAAAAAATTATTTTTTTTGCATAATCATGCTACAGCAATAGTAAAGGATCAAACACCACTTGGAGACTGTGGAGCAGCATGGCCACTGGATTGGGCTGATGGGAGTTGTAGTTCAAAAAAGTAACTTTTCCAAGCTCTGGTGGAGCTACAGCATAAGATCTTAAGTAGACAAAAGGGAACAAGGTACATATGGACTAGACTTCAGGAAGATCTTATCCAGGATGGCATCCTCATGAAAGAGCCTGAAAAATGTGGACTTAGTGACATAAAGTATTACTTGTCATGGTCTTTTCAACTTCTCCATAGAAGTTGAGCTTGAAGAATTCAAGTAAGATGGCTTCAAAATAATACGTTTTATTATAGCATACCATTTTAAACCACTTCCGTGACCTTCTCATTATTACGTGTGGTAATAAGTACTCCTTTGGCTTTTTCTCAACTTTTGTATTCATATGCAATATCTAAAAAATAGATCTGCAGTGGTTATATTTCCACAGCGTGTTCCAGAATACATCGGGAAGGCCAGGGTGTAGTCATTACCTCATTTGATAGGTATCCTTGATTAGGACTCCATAAATGCAAACTGAAGCATGTACGTACATATCTACTTATGAGTAGGCTCATTAGCTTGCTGTTTGAAATGTCAGGTTATCTTACAAGTAGATTTATTTATTTAAAAAATTAGTATGCCACCGTTCATAAAATAAATCCAAGTGGTTTACAATACAATTTAAAAACCAAAATAAAAATAATACTATAATTAAAACATTTAAAAAATGAAAACAGAGTTGAAAAACAACTAAAACTAGTGCTTAATAGTATACCGCAGTTAACATTGTGGGTAGGCACTCTGGTATTCAACTTCAAGCAGCAAGCTGCTGAACAGATGTAACAAGGTAAAGGTGTCCCCGCACTTGTAGTGAGAGTCGTTTCCAACTCTTAGGGTGACGTCTTGCAACGTTTACTAGACAGACCGTATATATGGGGTGGGATTGCCAGTTTCTTCCCTAAGGGAGGTCATTGCTTGCAGGATATGAAACTGGTGAATGTGTTGATGAACAAGCCTTTGATAATAAAGCCAAAGATAATAAGTCCAATTGTACACTTGTCAGACAACACAAAAGGGTCAAGATTTGGTGCAAACTTGATTAATATCATCTGTCTTTCTAGGTGGTTTTTTAAGCAGTCACATGCACCCTCCTAAACTTACACCAAAGCATGTATTTTATATTTTAGCAGAAGTCTTCCTTCTAAAAGGCTTTTAGCCGAATAATATATTTTGATGCAAGCTGTAAATACATTACTTTTGAGACTTACTTTTGCATATTATAGTCATTATCCATGCTTTTTACTGTATGCTTGATCATTACTTTGGTCTTTCAGTATTTAAAACAGCAAAGCTCATATTTATGTCAAAATAAGTATTGATAAAATTGCCCTTATTCTCGGTTCAGTGACTATTCAGTCTTGCAGTTAGAAAAATTGGCTGGGGTGGTGGTGGAATCCTGCAGCTAAAATGGAGTACCTTATATCAACCCTGTGATGTTTCTGCTTCTATTATTCCCAGATTGGAAGATGAGTAACTGAAAAGAGAGAATGAATTAGAATCACCCGATATGATCCTGTTATCCTCATGTTGCAGATTGGAGTGAGAGTAGCCTTATGTAGTGTGTCAAATTCAGATGGGGCTCAGATTAATAGAAAGTGGCTTAAACCAACTCTAATAAACCTTTAAGAACTGTGACTGTCTTTTTTTTGTGAATCACTTCACAGATGCTATATTTCTGCAGTAATCAAGTAGCACAAAAAATGCATAGAAAATACAAATGTTCCAAGTGAATTCATTTTGTTCAGTGCCCATGTGTGTAAATAACTTGAAATAATATCACACTCATGTTGAAATTAGATTGTAAAGCAAAAGATATGCAAAACGTACTTCAAGTTGCTGGAAAGGTAAATCTGATAGAATTGCCACTTGCAATGTTTCCTACTACCCAAAGATAGTGTTCAGTTGAATACAGATGCATTTTGTTCTTTTCATCCCAACATAGATCAATGGAGATCCCAAATAAAACAGGAAACAATTACTTGTATTACTTTAGTCTTTCGGGTTTTTTATTTTGTATTTATATGGATACACTAGGCTGCATTTCTGGAGCATTATATTTTCTAAGCCATTGTCTTCAGCCAGCCACTTGAGAATAGTTATAGTCAAGTTACTGCAACAACTCCAGAGTTAAAGGTACTGAACCTAATTTTTTTTCCCATCTTAAATGTTCCCTAAGTGAAACATGTATTACTGTGCTCACTGTTTGGATAATATATATTATTATATATTATTATTTTTTTTGAAGGGCTTTACATTTGTGAATCATTTCTGTATATATTTCAGCTTGTCATGAATGTTGAATTTACCTAAAACCTTTTTACACTGTAGCGAAGCAAAATGCCCATGCTTTGTTTTCTACTTTGCTTTATATAAAGTGTATTTTATTCCTCTACTGTATTTGATCAGCTTTAAAGAGAGATCTTGTAGGAGCTGCTAGGCACTTTAACAAAACCCAGTAAAATAGCCTGGTTCCTGCTTTGTCTAATCTAGTCACATCAAACAATGCTCAGTCACACAGTTTCTGTTCCACAAGGTGAGTTGTAATAGGTTTTGCCCTAGCAGCATTATGTAGTGGCTGGGAACTTCAGCCAAGGCTGTGAAACATCCTGTCACAGGTTTTTTGGTGTTAAAAGTTCAGGAGCAGGTGCCCATATGTTTTTTTGACAACTTTCGGAATGAAAACATTTTAATAAGTAATAACAATGTATTCTTTTGTATGTTTTATTCCTCTTAGAAAACCATTGGAGTGTTTAAACCAAAATCTGAAGAGCCTTATGGTCATCTAAATCCAAAATGGACCAAGTATTTTCATAAAATCTGTTGCCCGTGCTGTTTTGGCAGAGGCTGTCTTGTTCCTAATCAGGGATACCTCTCTGAAACTGGTGCCTATCTTGTGGACAGTAAATTGGGATTAGGAGTGGTACCTAAAACAAAGGTAAGAGTGCTTTGCAGTAGCAGGTGGCCCAGCAGAAATAAGATGTTACACCATGCATTAAACTATCTGTAACGTCACAAAAACATAATACAAACCATGGGCTCCTATTTCAAGTTTATTGTGTTTATTATTGTTCATAACACTTCTGTGATAGCTTTCAGGTTAATTTAACTTTTTCTGTTGGATTCTTCTGACTCTGCTGCCTACGTGGCTTGTAACTTTTCACAGGGTAGGCTGGGGCAAAATTTTCACCCACTATATTCATATATGCTGTTATTAGAATCTCTTGCCTAATAGCTCAGTGTGTCCTCAGAGTGTAGTAGTAACAAAACAGTAATAAAATTAAATAGCTGCACAATCAAATAAGACATTTGGTCTTACCGTGAAACGCTTTTCTCTGTGCATGTCAAAAGATGATCTTAGATGGGTAGCTAGGTGCACCTATTATCAGCTTCCCAATGGCATAACCACAGGGTCCTTCGAGTAAAAACAACCACTGCTAATGACCTTGCTGACAACTGCAAGGCATCCATGGATTCATCTGCCATAAAGGTCACTGCTCTTGAAATTTTTAGACCATCCAACAGGATGCCCAGATGGAAAGCGCACTAGCCTCATGGATCCTCCTGAGACCTAGATCCAGTTTGTGTTCAGACACATCCTTGAGGTGGGCATCCGAGTCCTTCGGGTTCAAGGACAGATTCAGTAAATTGACGATGGGAGCATCTATCAGTGGGACCTGAAGTTGGTCCATGATGTGCTGTTCCAACCTATTAGTATTTGTTAGCGGTAGGAACGGACTTCTTGAATGCATTGGGACATCAGATTTGGACTTAATCACTTTAGGTACTAGAGATGGAAGTTTCAGTACCCTCGACTTGGTTTCAGTGGACACACAGCTGAAATTCTAGATGTTGAGGGGGCTGGAGGATCTTCTGGGCGACTTAGGCTGAGAGCTTCCATTGCCTTGCACAGGAGTGGAAGGAAATGAGCCTCCTGGAAAAACCTGTTGGTTGCAATCTACTCCGAGTCCCCAATCCATTCTTCCTCATCGAGGACAATTAGCTCGTTGTCTGGGTCAACAGCTGCATTATCCAGAAGTTGAGGATGTCTACCCTGTGAGGTGGCATATGGGCCAGGTGATGTATGGCCTGGTGGAGGACACATATTTGAAGAAGAGTGGGCTGTAGAAAAACCTTGTGCCACTTGCGCTCTCGAAGTTGGCTGACTGGGTGCTGAGGCTGATGTGGCCTGTGGGAGCTGTCGTGAAGTAGGTGCCGATGTAGACAGGTCTCTGGCTAGGTCCGTTAACAGAGAATCCCTCAGCTGTTCCTTTAATTGTTGCAGCATGTGCACTGACAGCTGCAACTGAAGAGGCTGAGTATGAGAACAATGTGGGTGGTGCACCCCCCCGTAGCTGGTATTCTTGGAGAGAAGGGGGGATTGGGGTGCTCCCCCTCAGCTCTTGCAGGGCTTGGTGAGACGCAGATGTTTTGAGGAAGCCTGTAAAATCCTCAGGAGGAGATCTTGCAGAGAAAATTGAATCCAAGGCAGGATGAAGTTGGATGCCTTCCTCAGATAAGGATTCTTGGTCCCTCTGCGTCCTGCAGGTGGCACTGTGAGAGTCCTTCCCTGCAGCTCCCTTGAGTTATCCGGCCCTTGCCAGTTGTGGCTTGTGCCCGCCAAAACACACGCCTTAGCCACCTCCTGCCTGTTGGTAGAGGGGCGGGCCATGGCTGCCTCCACCTGAGTCTCCATAGTACATGAAGGCCCTAAGGCCTGCCTAGGTAATGGCAGCGGTGCAACGTCCAGTCTGAGTGGAGGCGGGAGTGGTTTAGGCTTCTTTGCTGGATTTTCTAATTTGCGTGTTGCTTTCCCCATGGGAGCAACCACGCTGCGAGTCTTACAGGGGCTGAGGGCCACAATAGCGGTTATGCCCCCCCACTGTTGTTCTGGGGGGTAAGGCAGACAGCTCTTCCCACACAGCTGGTGCATCCCACTGTGGCCTTCCACGGGTGAGGGAATGCTGGTGGGGGCGGTAGGGGAGTACTATCCTCCTAGGCAGGACACTCTAGGAGATGCTGCTGCTCACGCGGGGAAAATGAAGAGGCAGCTCAGGCGTTTTCCGTTGAGGTCTGATCAGGAGCAACTGAGATAGCAAGGCCAGCGGGGGGGGGGTGCTAGTAGCAAGCAGCGAGGAAAGAGCTTGTCCCAAGGTAGGGTGGGGGGCGCCCCTTTTGCAGGCAACTTAGTGCTGCAGTGAGGTCTCCGAGAGAGGAGGAAAAAACTTAAACCCCCCTTTCTTTTAAGAAAACCAAAAGGGGAACTGTAAGGGAAAACAGTAGAGAACAAACACACAGTAGAAAGACCCAGAAAAAATGAACTATACAAGCCTGAACCACAGAGCAGAGAAAGAGATCAACCATTCTTGGTGAAGGCAGAAGATAACTGGAGTATGGAGCTATACAGAGCAGTAAGTCCATGCAAAACTCAACACTCTTCTGCCTTCAACCACTAGGTGGCGCTAGCTACCCACCTGAGGTCAAGTATTATTTTATTTTATTAATTTGTTAGTCATCTCAAACCTAGTGGTCTCCAGGCAACCTACAATACATTTTAAAAACATACAATATATGAAATTTAACACACACCCCAAAAAGGACTAAGACAGCCTACCAAAGGCCTGAGTGAAAAGGAAGGTCTTTGCCTGGCACCTAAAGATGGATAGAGAACATGCCAGGCATGTCTCCCTGGGGAGAGCATTCCACAGCCGGGGGGGCACAACTGAAAAGGGCCATTCTTGTGTTGCCACCCTCCAAGTCTCCTGTGGAGGGGGCACATGAAGAAGGGTCTCAGATGACAAATGCAGGGTCCAGGTCAGTTCATTTGGGGAGAGGGGTCCTTGAGATATTGAGGTCCTGAGCCGCATAAGACTTTATAGATCAAAACCAGCACTTTGAATCTAATCGGTAGCCAGTGCAGTTGTGCCACGATTGATGTTATATGTGTGTACTGACCTATGGAATGCTTGAAAAGAGATGGGGGTATCACAGCATCTGATTGTCCTGATGCGCAACCTATGCTCTAGACAAGAGGCCATTGTAAGAACAGAATATCAAGAAACCAATTGGTTCTCAATCGGAAAGGGTGTGAGACCGGTGCATTTTATCACCCTATTTGTTTATATGCAGAACATATCATACGGAAAGCGGTATTAGACCAAGATAAGGAGGTGTGAAAATTGGAGGGAGAAATATCAATAATTTAAGATATGCAGACGATACCATACTACTAGTAGAAACCAGTAATGATTTGAAATGAATGTTGATGAAAGTTAAAGAGGAGAGCACAAAAGCAGGACTACAGCTGAACATCAAGAAGACTAAAGTAATGACAACAGAAGATTTATGTAACTTTAAAGTTGACAACAAGGACATTGAATTTATCAAGGATTATCAATACCTTGGCACAGTCATTAACCAAAATGGAGACAACAGTCAAGAAATCAGAAGAAGGCTAGGTGTGGGGAGGGCAGCTATGAGAGAACTAGAAAAGGTACTCAAATGCAAAGATGTATCACTGCACGCTAAAGTCAGGATCATTCAGACCATGGTATTCCCGATTTCTATCCAAGGATGTGAAAGTTGGACAGTGAAAAAAGCAGATAGGAGAAAAATCAACTCATTTGAAATGTGGTGTTGGAGGAGAGCTTTGCAGATACCATGGACTGCGAAAAAGACAAATAATTGGGTGTTAGAACAGATTAAACTAGAACTATCACTAGAAGCTAAAATGATGAAAGTGAGGTTATCATACTTTGGACACATAATGAGAAGACATGATTCATTAGAAAAGACAATAATGCTGGGAAAAACAGAAGGGAGTAGAAAAAGGGGAAGGCCAAACAAGAGATAGATTGATTCTATAAAGGAAGCCAAAGACCTGAAGTTACAAGATCTGAACAGGGTGGTTCGTGACAGATGCTCTTGGAGGTCACTGATTCATAGGGTCTCCATAAGTCATAATCAATTTGAAGGTACATAACAGCAAGAAAGCAACTCTTAAAAGGATAAAGTGATCAATATTTTAATTTCACAAACTTCTGACAGCAAGGGAGTTCAGAGAGTAGGTCTGAAATATTGATAGCCATTTAACTGTTCTGCATGTGGTGGGCAACCACTTACAATTGTGGTTAGAGCTGTTTAAAAAGTATTTTCAAAATAGCCCCAATAGGCTGTGCAACTAGCCCTGGATGCCGCAGAGAAAGATGGAATTTTCTATTCCTGATCTGTGACTTTATGTTCTATCACATTTTTTAAAAAATAGGAATATGCTCTATACTGTATAAAGATATAGGTATAAATGTTCTTTTAAGATGTAGCTACAGTTAAAAAGTTAAAAACTAAATCCTATTTTGGGTTATGTTTTTTAAGGTTGTCTGGATTGTTAGTGAGACCTTCAACTACAGTGCAATAGATCATGCAAAATCAAGAGGCAAAAAATATGCTTTAGAAAAAGTGCCAAAAGTTGGCAAAAAATTTCATCGAATAGGACTACCTCCTAAGGTAAGCCATTTGAAAAGATATTAAAACATTTCATTCTGCTAGTGTGTCTAGGGATCCTTTCCCCCCGCCCCCAGGTACATAGGAGCCCTAGAACTAGAACAGTTTGTGTTCTTCAAAATTGGACAGAATAGTAATCTGTTCCCTTCCTGTTGGCCAGGGTTCAAAGAACCATGAAATTAGTTTCAAGGGGACTTTGGGCTTTGGTTTCTGGAAAGTAACTCCTCATGCCACATGATAAATTCTTTTGGAATTGACATGGTCTCACAAAATCTCCTTGTGATAAGACATTTGAAAAGGAATCTGCTTTCCAAAGGAAAGTGGGATATCTCATTGAGTATACTCAAGCCCATGGTTGCACTTTTCTTCAGAAAGGATATTTTAAGGGGTTTGTATGTCTTTTCTCTGACCTCCTTTGTCCTCCTTTTTTGTCTGCCATCGCTATCTCTTTATTGTTATTTACATCTTACTGACTCTATAATCTTCAGATTTTTCATGACTTTCTTATAATCTTTGTTGCTCAAGAGTCCTCTGAATGACATTGGGAAGATATCCACACTATAGGAAAATACGGGCAGCCCTGTATGCCTGTCACAATTCAGAAGTGCAGAAACTCTACTTCTTCAAATTCTGTCACATTTAATTTTTTAAAAGATTCTAGCCCCCATGGCTGGGAAGCTGTGCTAGAAAGTGTTGATTGTATTCAAAGTGGTGCACACAGAGTTGTGCATGCAGAGTTCAACACAAGTGATGGGACTTCCCCTCCTTTTCTCCGGTCACCCTCCAACCCCTTGGAGCAGATTTTGAGGGTGTGTGGGAGAAGGCTGCAGGAGAGAGGAGGGGAAAGTTCAGTTACACAAGTGAAAGTCTGCTGCACTAGCATAACAGTAGGCTTGGCTATGATCTTGTGTCTGCATTGCCGGCTGAAATTTCAGAATCCAGCAAAGTTACTGAAAAATGTTTTCAGTGGCTATGATAATTCAGTGTACTGCATAGCTCATTACCCCCTCCATGATTAGCATAATCAAAATAAATAATGCACATTAAGAAAAATTATTAAAACCTGTATAATTCTTACAGATCTTTACAATCAGGCAATGCAAATTCAGAGTCTTAATGGCTCCACAACAAGGAATACACTAACTTAAGTAGTTCCACAACTGCTATATTTATCCTGGAAAGATTTCAGTTTTCTTTTCCCAAGTTAAGTTTTTAGCTATTTTAACTTAAATTTAACTTAATTTAAAGCTGTTTCATTTCAGCTTTAATCAATTTCAGCTCCAAGTCAGCTCCAAGTCAACTCCAAATCCAGGCCATTGGAGGATCAGGCTATCAGTACCTTCTGGTCATGATGGCTGTTTTGCCTCCGATATCAGAGGCAGTATGCCATGGAACATCAGTGGCTAGGGGTCACAAGTGGGAGTATGCTGTTGCACTCGTATTCTGCTTAGGAGCTTCCCATAGCCAGAACAGAATGCTGGATTAGTAGACAGGCTTTTGGTTAGATCCAGCAAGGCTGCTGTTGTGTGCTACTTTTGTTCTTGAAGCCCAAGGCTTTTTTTTTTTTAAGTTGATTACATGTAAATTCAGTGCAAAACACCAAGTGGTATATTAGGTGCTTTTTAAAACAATGTTTCTTTCCTTATTTTAAATTGCAGGTTGGCTCCTTTCAGCTGTTTGTTGAAGGCTACAAAGAAGCTGACAATTGGCTCAGGAAATTTGAAACGGACCCTTTGCCTGAGAATACAAGGAAACAATTTCAATCGCAGTTTGAAAGATTGGTAGTGCTTGATTATGTCATCAGAAATACTGGTATTTAATAGTTTCTCTTACTTGTGCATACCTGTTACAAATACTGGGTGGGCTTGAGAAATCTATACTAAATATTTTTTGAGAGCAAGGGTGGGGAAATGAATACAATCAGCAGGTTGAATCTTTTATTCCACTGCATCCCATGGGCCAGTACTGATGTCCAGTGATTGATATCTGTCAAGTTTCAAAGGAGGTTGCTGGAACTGCCTGTCAGCTAATTGGTAGTTAGAGCAGCCTCCTTTGAAGACGTGCTTTCATAACCAATCAGCTGATTGGCATTAGAGTACTCCTGCAAAGGGGCTTGCTATCACCACTGAGTAGTACTGGGAATCCCTTTGAAGCCCTTTTGGAGGAAGCTGTTTGGATTCAAAATTTTTCCTCCATGAAGCACTTTGAATCCAAACTGTTTCCTCTGCAGATGGAAACATGCTCTGTTTGGAGAAATCAGTTTGACTTCAAAACAATAAGGAGTTTGACTTCAAAACAATAAGGAGTTCCCTAATGCAGCTAATTCAGATGGGGCTCCCCGTCAGCACTGATCTTTAAACTCCTGCTTGTTTCTTTGTAGCCATGTCCATATGTGCCCCACACATGATGTCACATAAGATGCCAGGTGTGGGGCAGGTGTCTGTAGTTTGTGGAGAATGGCCTCACAGACTAACTGGGACCCAGGCCAGACCTAATTAGTCCCATGGGCCAGAGGGTCCCCACCCCTGTTTGAGAGCTTTGACTATGTATGAAGTAATACATATTGTGCTTGAACAGGGGTGGGAACCTGTTTCACCTCGAGGGCCACATTACCTTCTGGGCAACCTTCCAGGGCCCACATTTTTATTTATTTCAACAATTTGTATAGTGCTTAACTATAGTAGTCTCTAAGCAGTATACTCAAGAAACTCAATACTGTGAAAATAAGAATGAGTTAAAGCTAGCTGTTTGCTAGTCGGGCGGGATATAAGCTGAATAAAATAAATAAATAATAAATAAAAGAATTCAGTTAAAAAGCTGGCTGGAATAAAAACGTCTTTACTATACACCAGAAATTCAGGGAGCAGCCTTCTCTGACCTCAACTGGGAGTTCCATAAAATTGGGCCCACAATACTGAGTGTACGGCTTTTGTGGATATAAGGAATGCATCTGAGCCATGGGGGACTACTAACAACGCATCTCCCAAAGACCTTAGTGACCAGGCAGGGATACAAGGGATCAGGCAGTCCCTGAGGCATCCTCAACCAAAGTTAAGGGCCTTGTAAATTAGTACAAGAACCTTGAACTAGTCCCAGCGACATGGGCTAATGCAAGCTTTTGAGGATCAGAGTTAAGGTCTGGCAGTAGTCTTTCCCCATCAACAGTCTAGCCACAATGTTTTGCATCATTTTTCAGTTGCCAAAAATGTTTTCAGTGGCTACAGGGGTTTTATATCAGCCTCCAGGGACAAAGACGGATTCGGGAGCACCCCCAAACTCCTAAGCAGTTGTTTCAGAGTGAGTGTGACCCCATCCAGAACAAGCAGCTGACCCCCCCCCCCCAGACATGGGAACCACCAATCCATAGTGCCTCTGTCTTCCCAGGATTCAAACTCAGCGTATTGGCCATCACCCAGTTCCCCACTGCACCCAGATGATGGTCCAGATCATGCACAGCCTCTCCTGACTCACATCATGGAGAAGAGCTGCATGTCAGCAGCTTGCTCATGACACTTGGTCCCCAAACTCCTAATGACCGCACCCAATGGCTTCATATAGATACTGAACAGCACCTATCCCACACAGCCAGTTCAGGAGGATACCAAGGTCTACTGTATCAAAAGCTGCCACATGCCAGTGGTAGGCATGGGCAGAGCAGCAAATACGAATTTTGCCTTTATTCAATAGCCTAGTTTCCTCACACTCGCGTATCCATCTCTGTTCTTCAACCAGGCAAGCAAGAAGCATTGGGTTGTATTCAGCTAAGTCCTACTTGGAGTGTACCCACTGAAATTAATAAACCTAAGTTAATAGACCTGACTAATGTTAGTATGTCTAGTGAGTAGGCTAAGCACTGAATACTACCCACTATCAGAATTCAAGAACCTATTTCAGGCAGGCAAAAACTCTCATGGGTGGTGCGAAGCGGGGCTGGTAAGGGGTGTGGCTGCATTTGGCCCTGGAGCCTGAGGTTCCTGGGCTAGAGAAAGTTGGCAGTTGCTGTGAAGGTCCATTCTTGGGAGGAAGGTTCTCCCATATTGGTACTTTGAAAAGGATTTCTCAGAGCCACTATTAGTCAAATGACAGTACTGGGTGAGACTGATACTTGCATCTGCCTCCTTTCCTGAGACTATAAACAGCAGCTCCTTTACACATAAACCATTTATACATGAACTGAATGGAATGGAATATTATTTACAGCATTATTCCTGTGGAGGACTTGGAGCTAAGTTCTCAGCTTAAGACTCCAACTCCCTGCAGTTGTGGACAGTTTTGTTAAGGTCCTCTTTTGATCTCTAATTTACATAGTCAGGGAGAAGTGGTTCCTGTTGGAACAAAGGGGAATGACACTTTTAAAAGATTACTGCAGCTGTTGAGGAGGACTGATCTGGTGTGGGATCCCAGTTCCTGTTACTTCCCGTTTGCTGCACCGTGCACTCTTAATGTCCCCAAACAGCCCCACCAGTTGTTCTGATCATGGGTGGAAGCCCTTCCTCAAATGTTTGTTTATATATATTATTTCCAAAATAAAATAAACAAAGACCATCATTCTAAGAATCTGTTTGTTCATTGCTTGCTGTTCTATAGAACATTTATTTAGTCATTAGTACAGTATCTCAGATTTTCCTGAATCATTCTGAAATTAATTGTGCTGATTTTTTTGAAGCTTTTGCAATACATGCTTTCAAAGCAGAGGGTGAATCTAAAGTTACTTCCAGATCCTTCAGTACTTTTCCCACAAATAACCTAATAGTAGCCTTTTAGTGTCATATAGTACCGTTTTTTCCGTAATGAAATTACAAATTTCAAAATGGATTTTTCGACAGTGCCAAAATGTATGTATTAGAAATGCACAAGAAGTGTTGCAGCTGCAGCAAGTACTTTGCACTGTTGGACATATGTGTCTTAATGTGTGTGGAGTTAGATACCATTGGCACAGTATTTTGTAAAACAAATTCTTTAACTCTACCAGTATTAATATTGATAGAATCTTGGTCCACATCCAGCTCTATTCTGCTGTAGCATCCTTAAATGCTTTATTGAAAAGAGGTGAAATCTTATGTATTAGAAAAGTAATATGGAAACACAAATATTTCTGTGAACTTCTGCTTCAGCACGGAGAAGTTAAGTGGGGCTGAGTGGGTAACGAGACAAATAACACATAATGCAACTCAGAATATGAATAATATCATGAGGCATGGATGTTCAAACTAATGCTGCTTCATGAAAAATCTTGGGCTTGTAATTCAGGTGCAGTTTCTCTTTATATAACTTGCCCAGTTCTGTGTAAAAGATACTTATGATAAAATACTTTGGAATTCTTCATTTCAAAGATAGCACTTATTCTAACAGACATCTGATTTCATTACTTGTGCTTTCCCCCCTGCCATCACTTTGAAGACAGAGGCAATGACAATTGGCTAGTCAGATATGAAAAGCAGAGTGATGGGACTGATATTTCTGATAAGGTAAGACAAAGGGTGTTATGCTTACATAATGTGAATTCTCTAGGATAAATTAAATAGTTGGTGGAGGCTGGTGCTCACATATCTAGAAATCTGATACTGGCCTTTGGCATGGGATTTTCTCATACCATTTCCTTATGGAATATAACAATTAGGTGGATGGGTATAATATTTGAACTTGAAAAATAACCAATTTGATATTCTTATGCTATTATAGTAAAGCTATATATTAACATGCATACGGCCATGTTTTGCCCACTTGGTATTATGTTGAAGATTTGCTTTATGTTGCCGTTTTGAAACAGGCTTGTATCCAACTCGGCAGCAGCAGCAGACGCAGCAGACTTCTGCTTGTGCAACAGAACCTTCCTCCTCTGCAGCTCCCCATGCACCCTCAAAATTTGCTCCAGATTTTTAATCCGGAGCAGATTAAGAGGGCACATGGGGAGAGGAGAAGATGGGGAAGTCTCAGTGCATGAGCAGAACTCTGTATGTGCAGTGTTGGATACAACCCACAGTGTTTTCAGAGCACATATCCATACAATAAAGTAGACCTTAGTGTTGCGAGTAAAGCATCAACACTTGTAACATGTAACCTGAACCAGTGGAGGGGAGGTAATAGGAAGGCAACCTATTCCACTGATACAAACCATTTGCAAAAGAATAAAGTCAAACAATCTTATGTGACTTTACAACATTGAAAAGCAGACACTGTTTTTAATATCACATCAATGTATTCTAAAATACCTAGCTGTGGTGACTGGATATATCTTTCAACAGCAATGAAATACAAATACATGGTTGCCCAAAACCTTGATACAGGCCATTCTCACCTGATGTTTAAATTGTTTTTCTGCCTGTGAGACTAATATATTTAAAATATCAAGACTTGTCTGTAGAAATGCAAAGTGTAGATCCAGAAGAGAAATACATACTACTAATTGTAACTAGACCCTCAGGAAAAGATGGGAACAATTCATGCCCCAAAATAAATGTTGTGAGGATTTGTAAAAAAACCTTAATCAAATTGCTGAATATGAATAGAGTAATGAATCCATTCATGTATAAATTATATATTTTTATATATTTAAAGCATTTGAACTTTTAACTTCGAACTTCATCTGAAAAAGGCTGCCTGAGTGCCTTATAAATATCAGTAATTAGACAGTCGCTGCCTTCAGGCTTGCAGTCCAAATGCCATGACAGAAAAGGAAAAGTGAATGGGAGGGAGGAGGAAAAGTAAACAAACTTAGGGACTAGTTCTTGTAACAACCAGATGGAATGGAAAGAATTGTAAAAGAGGAGGAGCTAACATTTGGTGATCTCTCAGCTGAGCCCTGAAACCCTGTTTCTCTCTATGTAGCCTGATAGAATCGCTACTGCTAGATCAGAGCCTGGAAGATTACTCTTAAAAAGTAATAAAATACAGTTACAATTACATGGCCCCAAAAAGTAGTAATTACCATTACAATTACTCTGAAAGTAACTGATTACTTTGCTTTTTCTCAAAAGTAATCACTACAATTACATTTCAGTTACTTTAAAAAAAGTGCCTACAAGGTGCTGGCCTTGGCTGCTGCACACCTAAGAAGCTTAAAACATTAAAAATCAACACACACATGCAGAGGTAGTAGAATAATTCTTTTTATCCATAAGATAGCAATGGTAGTCTCTCTGCTGGTAAGGGAGGTGGGGAGGGAGGCAGAGGCCACTACTCAGATCTTTGCACATCAAACCAAGTGCAAACCCTCCCTCTGCAGCCAGCCAGCATAATCTCTCTCACTTAACCACCTCCCAGATCCTGCCCTGCCACCAACTAAGGGACACTCACCCAAACAAACATTTTCCCCTGAGATGCAAAAAAGTTAAAATACTGCAAATGCAGCACAGGAGCCAGAGAGGGTGGTGGAGGCCACTTTGTGTGCCAAGTGCAAACACAGTATTCACACACATGCACACGTTGCTATCTGTCACCTCCACAGTTACTTTATCTCCATTCTGCTGCTGCCTCCTTCTCCTTTATCCATGTTCTTGCCCTCCGGCTCCTTTTTCCCTCCACTCCATTCTTTACCACCACCATCCATTTGTTAAAACAGTTGTTTTCTCCACTCCACCCCATTTTCTCCACCTCCTCCCTCGTTGCCCCCTACCCACCCACAGAGCATGAGGGAAGAGCGATGCTGCACAGAAGCCCACTTTGAGGCATGTGATTTTCATCCACAAATCAGAGGAGCAGAAGAATTCCCCTGCTCCCCCCCCCCCAGTAATGCCCCAAAGTAATGCTGGAGACATTACAGTTACTCCTCAAAAGTAATATTACTCTTCGTTTTATTACAATCAAAATGTAAAGGAATTACCCACTTGTTCCTCAAAAAAGTAATGAATTACAAGTAATTTGTTACTTGTAACTAATTACTTCCAAGCTCTGTGCTATATGACAGTTGAGGGAGAAATTAAAGGCATGTTGGTATGTTATACTGATATGTTTCCTAAACCATAAACTAAAATAAGAAAACATTATTGTTATAGACTCTTGGATATATTTTAATACCACAGACAGATTATACTTTCTGTGCTATCCACATGGCATGGTCAAAAGGATCAGTATTGTGTGGATTACTCCAGGTTTGATTCATAGGGTAGAACAAATAGTTGATACAGCTGTATTATCCCATTAGGTTAGGTCAAGAGGACAGAAGTCAACAGCCCCTCTCTAATTAATAAAAACTCTGAATTGGTCTTGCAATAAGGCAAGAGTTAAGCTCTATCTAGTGGGAAAAATATTTACAGATTGGCTCCATTTATTGATTGCAGCAGAGTTCTTCATTGCATAATATTGGAAATGGAAAGAAAAGCTATCAGTCAAAATAAGGGAGAATAAATGCTAGTGCATTGTCAGAGATTTGAAGCTGACATTTTATTTGCAGAGGAATAGAGGAGGATATTAGGATCTTCGAAGCCCTCAGCCATTTTGATAAGTATTGGGGGGAATTCCCCCTTGGAGGGAATTTTGGATACAGCTGGATTGAGATTATGTTGTGATAATAAATACATTATAGCCAGTAATTAATATATTTGATGTTATTGGAGTTGTGTTGGTCACCTGTATAACATAGAGATGTAAAGACCCAGAAAAAGTTTTTTTCTTTTCCTTTCCAGAGGAAAAACAGATTTCTTTCCTTTTTTTCTTCGGCCTTCACATCTCTAATTGTAAATATCCTTGTGTATTGTGTGATCCTGTTTCTATAAATATTTAGAATACAAATAATTTAAAAACTAAAATAAATAAGTAGTTTTTCTTGCAGGATACCCAGTGGATTAATGAAAAAGAACCTATTATTAAAATTGCAGCAATTGATAATGGTCTAGCTTTTCCTTTCAAACATCCTGATGAGTGGAGAGCATGTGAGTTTTTTTAAAAAAAAATTAATCAAAAGTTGAATAAATGTAACTACTATTCATATGTGCGACCACTCTTCATATGTGTGATTTTTCTCTTGATAAAGAATGAAATTTTGTCTGGTTTTACTTCATAGTAATTTTATGTTTGCTCAGGGATGGTGCAAAATATAAGAGGTAGTTGAACTTCCCTGAGTGCTAAAATCTGTTAGGGACACCAGACTCTGCATCCTGTATCTTGTAGTGAAATTGGCACGGGTAAAGCATTTAATGCACCCACCCTTTTGGAAATCCCAATCAGAAGAGATGTGCCATGCCCCCTCTCTTCTGAGCTGTCATCATCACAGGAAAATTTTATTAATTATTTAAGTTTTTGAAAAAGAGAATGCTGTTATCTGTTAACTAATTGCTGGCTGCATGGTATTTATTGTACTTTCTATGTAAGTTTATATGTGCATTTTAAGCACTGAACTGGCAGATTTGCTCTTCTGTCACATAACTATATATAAAAAATACTTCAGTTACAAAATATGCTATCTTTCAGCCTGTCAATTGGCATGCTAGAAAGTGTTAACTGCAGAGTTAATTTTTAGCGAAAGTTTATCAGCAAAATTTTGTATATCAGGTTGCATTTCCTGCAATCAGTGAATAGAGCAATGCATCTATTATCTATGCTAATTTGGGAAATCCTCCCCTTGATTGCCCTTTTTCCTTCCTGTCTCCTACTAGATCCATTCCATTGGGCTTGGCTTCCGCAAGCAAAGGTCCCCTTTTCTCAAGAAACAATAGATTTGATTCTTCCTCGTATTTCTGACATGAACTTTGTACAGGACCTTTGTGAAGATCTTTACGAATTGTTTAAGGTAACTCAAAAAAATCAATTAGGCAGAAATAGTTAAAGTAGCGTCCCATACATGGCAAGAAATTAAAATATTCTAAGTTGGCTATATCTGTTAAAACAAAATGTAAATTGATTAAAACAAATTTGGATCTCCGACAAAACTTTTTTATTATTATTTTAGTTGCTTTGCTATATACAATTATAGATCTGTGATTACATGTAGATTTCATTTGAGTTAAGAAACATTCTGAAATTAACTTGTTCTCTCAATTAAGACTGACAAAGGTTTTGACAAGGCTACATTTGAAAATCAGATGTCTGTGATGAGGGGACAGGTAAGGATGCTTTCTAGTATAGCAGCACCTTTTAAAATATATTTCTGCAATATATGTGGGCAGAAAGCAATTATTTAATCTTATACAAACATCCCTGCACTTGATGGTACTTTCTTCTGAGTAGATGTACATGGGATTGTGCTGTAAGTTACATTGAGTCTAGTTAATACTTTGCAGATACTATTAACTGATGGGCCACATAACCAATAACTTCACATTCTTAAACAGCCTGGAAACGAATAGGTGAGACTTTTACAACAACCTTCATGGGTCCCCAAATAGTTTTGTGACTGTGCTGTCTTGCAGTTGATCTAGCAAGGATTGCCACATACTCAGACCAGATGACTGTATGAAGGGCTGCTTGACCCCCTGTGGGTTAATGGGGAAGGGGATCTGTATGTGGAAGCCTGCTTCCATATTGCCCGTTTAGTATTTATATACTGTGTTTTCCACAAATTTGTGTTCAGAGTGAGTCATAGAAAATAAGTCTAAATAAAATAACGATTACACATTGTAAAAATTTTATCAGCAATTTTCACTTCAGATATATTGGAAAATTAAGTGAGCATAAAGTTTAGCAGTGGATCAATTAACAATATCCAGTACCTTCACATTCCAAAGAAGCCCCATTGCTGATAACTTTAGTGCCTAGGAAACCCCCATCCTGACTGTATACCTCAACTCAAAAGACCAGAAAGCTACTTCACAGTTACAGCTCTCTTATAAAGGCTGGAGGGTGGGACAAGGCAGGTGGGAGCAGCCATCCCCTAATTGCCAACAGTCTGTCTCCCCTAAACTTGTTCTAGCAGGCCCTCCCAAACATGCTAATTTCTTTATTTTGACCATCTATATCCTGCCATTCAGCTGGTGACCTCAGGCCAGGGCATCAAATTTTACTTGAATTTTCTGAAATTTTACTTTAGTGGAATGAGGAGCTTGTCCTCAGCTGTATTTTTATTGGCAGTTTAATACCTATATATTTATCTCTACAGATACTTAATCTAACTCAGGCATTGAAGGATGAAAGAAGTCCTCTTCAGCTTGTTCAGATGCCGCGTGTGATTGTGGAGAGAAGTCATGGTGGAAGTCAAGGACGAATTGTTCACCTGAGCAATGCATTTACACAGACTTTCCATAGCCGGAAGCCTTTTTTTTCCTCCTGGTAGAGACAAGTAAATGTCTTCAACTTAGCAAGACTGTCTATTATGTGAACTTTTCAAAATAATGAATTCTTCTGTACACAAAATGCTGGACTGCCAAAACCTCAGAACATTTGCTTTGTATTTTGAATGTAAAAAGTTTACAGTTTAAAATTATGAAATTTTACTTCAGGGAAATGAGCTTATCTTATACTGTATTTTTATAGGCAGTTTAATGTTTCCTGTATTTAATATGAAAAGAGAAAAGAAGTTTACAGATGCCAAAGACTACTTTTGACTAAGTTGTAAGAAAGAATTGTTATGTTGTATACAAATGCAAGAAATCATAGTCTAATTTTCTTTTTTAGAAATGAAGCAGCCTTTTCGTTCTTCTACTGTAAGAAAGCTGTTTGAACTTTCCCTTTAACAACAATTGCCACATTTCTACATGGGTTTCTTAATGATGTATATTTTCAAACATTACAAAATTAACTCTTGATCAGCGTACTACTGGGATCAATATCATTACATCTTTATCTGGAAAATAAAAGGCATGAATACAAACTAAGTTAATGCAACAAATCCAGAGGAAACTCAATTATTAAATAGTTTCCATGCCCTATTTTGTCCTGAATGCACAAATTTCTACTGGTGGTTCTCACATCTCTCTCTCCCTCCCTCCATGTCTAGTTTTGTTTGAGGGCAGAGATAGGAGTGAGCCTCAACTAGTACCCGCCACATGCTCAAATTATACTGTGTGATGAGTATCTCTAACATGGAATATGTGTAGATTTCATCCGTTTTAAAAAAAAATTGATTGAATGGATCTGGTGGTTAATATATATGTGTACAGGCTCCCAGGTTACATGTTGGGAGTAGATGAAAAATGGAGGAATGCTGCGGTATCCTCCCACCTGTAAACAGTACAGGTGGGGCTGTCTGAGAATAATCTCTAAATCATTCCAGGTAGTGCCCTCCTCCCCTGCCCATGAGACAGCCATCAACCACTTAGTTGACGTTTAAACAGACGGTTAGGGGGAAGAGAAGATAAAGGCATATTTAATGCCCCACTAGTTATTACTGATAATTAAGGTCTCCAAAGGTGTATTTGTGGACTGAGTTCGGGATTAGAATAACGCTACATGCTTAGGAATACACATATAGCCTGATTCATGTGGGGGGTTGTATGTATTTGTGTAGCTTTGCTTTGATCTTGATTCTTTGTGATTCGTATGTATGGATGAAGAATTGAAACGTTAATATATATTTTTCTTTAGATAGATCAGTATTTCTGCTGCAGCTCCACCATAACGTTATACAGGGTTTCTTGAAACAGCTGTCAATGCCAATTAAATTCAGCAGCCGACACCAAAGTGGATACCTTTCATTACTAATATGTTAAGAGCTTCCCCTTCTGAATTGCTGGATTCTAGTACCCTAGGAGCTCCAACTTGGCTGGGAATCAGAAGTTTGTTCTGTGGGTTTTTGTTCTTTGTTACTGTGAGACTTCTCAGCAACTTGGAGCTATTTTTGTTGAGTTTGACTTACGTAAAACAGCTATAGAGGTACCATCTATTCTACATTCACTGTTCCATTTGAATGTGAGAGTCTCAAGTAATGTCTGTAGTAAAGAATGCTTTTATGAAAATTGTATGTTTGGTACTTCTAGTTACGCTGTATTTTAAACTGCTGAGCAATACTCCTGAACTCCTGGATTGGTCTCTCTTTATTTTATGTTTTGAGGGGGTTGGTAAAACAATGCAGCATGTTGGAACGATTCACTTAATATACTAAAATGTAAGCCTTAAAATGCAAAACTTGCTGTACTGTGGATTTAGAAGACATAAACAGTCATGTTTCTAAATTCACTGTGGCTTCAGTTTTTAACAACTCTCATATTTTTAAAGACTGCTTAAGATTACCAGACTTTGCTCTATTAAAACAATAAAGATCATGGTCTGAAATGTGCATCTTTTTTGTCTAATTCATTTTTTGTACTTAAACCTATATTCCAGCCCTCCTCCATGAAGCTCAGGTGTGGTATGCATGGGCTGTTCCTTGTTTTATCCTTGCAGCTGTCATGTGAAATAAGTCAGGCTGCAAGATGAGTGACCTGAGGCTACTCAGCTTTATGGCTGAATGGAGATTTGAACCTGGGTCAACTCAACACTTTCTTCTGAATGCACTGCACTGGCTACATTTCTTGTATAATCATGCATGTAAGACAAAAACCACTTGCTAGTCTTCATGCTTAGCATCTAAAAGGTGTAGTATGTGCATGTTCTGCATAGGCATTTTTTTCCTGAGCTACCTTTATAGGATGGGTCATCAGTTCAAAAAGTATAAGAAACAACAATGGTGTAAAGCTTTTAATATCTTGGTATCAATATACTGAAGTTTATACTATATTTGAAAATGGAAATGGACTGCCTTCAAGTCGATCCCGACTTATGGCGACCCTACGAATAGGGTTTTCGTGGTAAGCGGTATTCAGAGGGGGTTTCCCATTGCCTCCCTCTCAGGCTAGGCCTCCCTGGCTGGCTAGGGCCTGCTCAGCTTGCCACAGCTACACAAGCCAGCCCCTTCCTTGTCCACAACTGTCAGCTGGGGGGCAACTGGGCTCCTTGGGATTATGCAGCTTGCGCACAGGTGGCAGGGCATGTAACCCCTGAGGCACTCCCTGTGCGGGTGATCTTTAGCTGGCCCTTGATGCCCAGGAGACACGAGTGGGGATTTGAACTCAGACTGGACTTCCAGTCAGGCTCTCCTCCCCACTGTGCTATACCAGCTTTATACTATATATAGGAAGTGTAATGTTTGTATTTGAAGTACTAAACCACAGGAAGTGTAATGTTTGTATTTGAAGTACTAAACCATAAGCATAGCTCAAATTAAGATCTGCTCCAATGAAATTGGCAAGCTATAAGCATGGAAGTCATCGGTTCAAATCTCATCTTGGTCACAAAGTTTGCAACTCCATTTGCTCTTAGAGCAATTCCCCTTGAACTCAGATGTTACTTGCAGGTAAACCAAGCATCTGGTTGGGCTTTATGTGACCTTAGGAAAACTACAAGATTTGTTAGATCTACACTGGCTAGAGTTGTCAGCTGGCTTTGACCCAACATTTCAGAGTTTTACCCACTGCTTCTTCAGGATCTCCAGGAAAAGGAATAAAATCTCAGGGAAAGGAGCCAGAGAAGTGAAGGAGCAGGTTAGATTCTCTACCTCCCCTACATGCCTATAATCAGGACCTGACCTTCTCTATTCTTCATCGGAGTGTTACTTGACAGTGGGTTGGACCATACTTGCTGCTTTGCAAGTGGAGGCCATTCATGGGTGGTGTTTTCTGCCATCTGCAACATTCATTGCCCTCTACCTCCCATTCTGTTCTGGAGGACCTCCCATCTTTCTGGAGACATTGAAATCTACACATATTCCATGTTAGAGATACTCATCACACAGTATAATTTGGGGCATAGGGGTCTGCAGGAGAAGGAATTGGCAAAATCTTGCCCCTTTGCTCTAGCACCAGTGTAACTCCACTGACCGCAGGTCTGCATCTAACCCGGTTGCAACAATACAAGGAAGCAGCGTAGTAATAAGAGGGCATTGATTACCACTAACAGAAGTAGTGTACTCTTCAGCATTCAAAAAATAGTGAGTTGGACATACCTGAAGGCAAGCACTAGCCACACATCCACACTTGTCTTGTCCAAGGGAATGGGACTAGCACAAAGCCGACATTGATAGCTAGCATCCTTTGATGGACAACTCTGCCCAAACAAATGGTCCTGGGTTAATCTATGTTTTGATTGCAGGATGACCTCTTGATGTGATCAGTTAATGAAATGTGAATGCACCAAAATGGTCTATTTGTCTGGTAACTGCTATAACTCCACATACTTTTAAGTCATAAAATTGTCTCGGATACAGTAGGAAGCGTAATGTTTAAGAGTTAAGCTCAGTTTGGCTGGTGATCATTTTGACACAAAGCAGTTGTAGAAAGGACTGTAAACATAAAGCAAAGTTTGGCCTTGCAGTGAAATTCTTGCCCATCTTGTACGCATTTTATGCTGAATGAGCCATTCCCTTTTATTGGACATTCTTAATGTATGTGCAGTTCTTTCAGTTTCGGTGTATATGCTTTCATAAGACACACTTACGATGGGATGATGCATCATATTAGTCATTTGAGAAACATACTGAAAAATTACCATTCAAAGTTGGTGTTGGTTCCTTGTCTGAGATCAGTGGTGGTTCATGCCTATTGAGACTGGTGGTGTGAAAAGCAGGGAGCCCAAAGAGTAGGAGGAGCTTATGGCAGGCAGAGCCAACCGATTCTGAATTTGCCCCCTTCCTCCTCCGTGTGGTATAGTGGTTAAGGTGTTGGACTACGACCTGGGAGACCAGGGTTTGAATCCCCAGCCATGAAGCTCACTGGGGGTGACCTTGGGCCAGTCACTGCCTCTTAGCCTCAGAGGAAGGCAATGGTAAACCCCCTCTGAATACTGCTTACCATGAAAACCCTAGTCATAGGGTCACCGATAAATGGGAATCGACTTGAAGGCAGTCCATTTTTCATTTCCTCTGTTGCATTCTACACTGAGACTAAGGAGAAGGAAGCTGACCACCAATTCTGGATTGGTAAGTAAGAAGGCAGGCAGGATGGGGGCTGGCTGACAGGTTGGTGGGGCAGTGCCCTATTTGCCCTAACATTGTCTGAGATGTGATGTCGGATAAAATTCCACCAACTACGACGCTGAAGTTGGTTCCTGGTTCCCAGTTCCTTATTTGCTTGAAAGTTCAAAGACTAAAAAAGAAAAGTTGACAGCTACAGCAACTTCAAGCCAAAGTTAATGTCTCTGAACCCCAAAATATGTTGGGGTACCCTGTATGATATATCGCTTGGATTGGGGGACTCCCCCTGTCAAAGATAACAGTAAATTTATGCAACTAAAATAATCTGGCTTCTGATATTATCATAAATGCATAATGTCATAACATCATAAAAAATAAGTAACTGGGGGTGTCCACCCCAAACTCTGCTCTGGGCCAGTACAAATCATACACCCCAGGAAAGGGGAGGGTGTCCTCTATAACATACCAGTGCGTCCCACCTGGCCCAGACTTTCTACTGGTTGCAGGGCACGGAGGAGGGCATCTATGCCAAACCAAAATAGACAAAAACACAAAGGGAAAAATAAGTAATTGGAGATGCCCACCCCAAACTCTGCTCTAGGCCAGTGCAAATCATACACCCCAAGAAAGGGATGTTCTCTGCGAGATGCCACTGCATCCCACCTGGCCCAGAGCTTCTGCTGGGCACAGGGCACGGATGAGTGCATCAATGCAAAACCAAAATGAACAAAAGCATAAAGGAAAAAATAACTGGGGCTGCCCACCCTGCAATCAGCTCTGGCCCAGGACAAATCATACACCCCCAGAAAGGGGAGGGTGTCCTCTATAACATACCAGTGCGTCCCACCTGGCCCAGAGCTTCTGCTGGGCACATGGCATAAATAATGGCATCTATGCAAACCCAAAATGGACAAAAAGAGGCAGGAAAAAGTAAGTAACTGGGGGTGACCTCCCAATATCTGCTCTGGGCCAGGACAAATCATACACCCCAGGAAAGGGGAGGGTGTCCTCTATGAGATTCCAGTGCTTCCCGCCTGGCCCAGAGGTTATTTTTTTTCTGCCTCTTTTTGTCCATTTTGGTTTTGCATAGATGCCCTCATTTCCTTTGATTGTATGAACATGAAAATATAATAGAAATAAGCCAATCAACTTTCTTTTTAACAGTCAATTACAGCCAGAATCTGGAGAGCAGCTGCTTACAAAGACTGGAGAAGCACATCACAGAGACAACCCATTCACACAACTCGTATTTACATGTACACATGGGAAGGTATTCCTCTCTTTTAGTAGATGCTCTTTGCTGCTTTACTTTCTCTGTTGCCCTGCATTGGGCTTTACCTCCAAGGGCCATGTTTTTAGATATGGTTTCGGGTGGCTCCCTATAGATTTACTGTTTACTACTGCACCCTTCTCTTTGCAGTTTTTCTGTCCAATCTACTGCTGTATCAACTGATTGGTACAGCAGCTGATTGGTATCACCTTTTAGTAAGATATGCAGTTGTTGGAAGTCTCCCAACAGCTAAGGGAACACCATGAAGACGATGCCAGTGGGTTTTGTCAGGTTTTTAATACAAAAATATATTAACATTTATAAGTTGTCACATGGTTCAGTTACAAGTTTTTTGCATTCTTGAAAGCACATCTATAGTATACTGAATAGATTACACTACTGATTGACTTTTCACATACATTCAGCACATTAGCAAGAGTTTGGGAGACCTGTTTTGGTGACATTTACAGAATTCCAAAATATGGTCTCCAATTCAGTCAGATTTTCAATACCCAAAGTAGAATTTGGACAAACTGAACAAAGATATGGTGTAATCATGATGGTGTCAGATAAATTATACAGATCTTTATTTCTTGTTCTTTCTCTGTTTCTGCCTTGCCATTCCTGCTTTCTTTCCACATATTTTTATAGTGTTCACATTTACCTTCTTCTTTTGCCTTGGCTTTTTATCACCTCTGCAAAACAAAACAACTTTTAAAACTTTTCAACGCCTGCTGAAAATATCTCTGTTCCGCCAGGCTTATGCAGGCAATTAAGAAGATGTCCTTTCGCAATAGTTGACCTTCATTTATATGGGACTTTTAATGTTTTTATTGTATGGGGTTTTTTTCATCTTGTTGTAAACCGTTTTGATGATAAATATATAAATAAAAATAAATGTAACCTTGAGTGCTGCATTCTCTCATCTATACAAATGAAAATCTGAATTATACTAAACAGCTGCTAGAGGGAAGAGTTTCCATCTTCCCATACCTATTTAAGAAGCAGTATTTGGAACCTGACTCTTTTTTTGGTAGCATTTAACACCTTCATGCATGTTGACATTGCATGTTCATGACACATATCCATAGAGAACAGATACATGCATTTTTGCAAAATAGATCTCAATAATTGTAATGAATTGCATACACATTACTAGTTGCAATTCTGCAGCAAATTCTGAATTCAAAAGCAGACAAGCCATATAATGCAGACCTGACTCTTTGTTGCATAATTCATAAGAAAAATGCTACTTAAACAAAAAAAGCAGCTTGTTTTTGCAGTAAACACGTTTGCAAACTACTATGCGAGTCTTATCCACAAACAAAGAATAAAGAAGTAATTTTCACTTTAGAAAGGGAAAAGCACCTCAAACGTTGTGGTGTCCCAACTCTTTCGCTGCTGCCACCACTCCATTTGGGAAATCTGCCCTCTATTTTTCATGAAAAAGGTGCCAATCTGCTCGTTTTTGAGACATAAGTAAAGAAATGCATTCTTTAGATAAACTTACTGGTAAGCTCTCCTGGCCACATGTCGATTAGGGCAGGTGGTGCGTTTGTGGTCAGTTGCTCCACAAATAAAACATCCAGCCTCAACATTCTCACAAGAGTGACTTGGAAAAGCACAGCGATCACAAATGCTGCAGTGAACCCAAGCTATACAAATAAAAATGAGAGTTCTGAAAATGGTAACAATGAAAATGTATAAATCGTTAAATCCTGAGAGAATACTAGAACCATTTGAAAAGGCAAGTGAGACCTGACACAAAATGTTGCATTTTATCCCCCAGCACGGAAGGGAAATGCTTCTGTCCAGGTCTCTAGCCAGTCTGGGAAACAACGGGCAAGCAAAATCAAAAGTAGCCGTGTTCTTCCACAGCACAGAAGAAAACATGGCTGTAGCAGAGTCAAGCTCTCTCATTCACAAAGGTTGTTTGCTTCAAGACTGGTATATAACCTGACTTGTCTTCCTAAGTGTGGAAACTTAACATATTAATAGTGTTTGATCGTTATTTTGTTAATTGTAAATTGTACAGTAAAACTGATTTGTAATACTTACAAGGTTTTACACATTTTTCGCAAAGGGAACAATGTGTCCATCGTCTCCCATCCTATTTGAAAAAATAAATGTTGTATATACATTTTAAACAAAATTCTTTGAAGAGTCATTAGCACTCTAGTTTTTACTGCATTTTTCCTCTTGCTTTAATCGCAAGGTCCCTTTTTTCCTTGCAAACATGACAGGAACTTCTGTTTGAATACCTTGCTTGACTAGAAGAGCAAAATATATCTCTCATACAGCCCCCACTGCAAGAAATAAATATGCAAGTTCAAAATTGACAAGTTTGTATTCTCTTGCAGTCATACAAAAAAGCTTTGCTACACCTATGGCAATGGTTCCCGACCTGGGGGCCGTGACCCTCAAGGGCCCCCCAAAGTAATACAGAGGGGCTGCGAACAGTAAAGAAATTAATTATTCATTTTTTAAAAAAAATCTTCCCTCCCTGGATGCTGTCTGCTCCCCACTGCAGCTGCAGAGGAGACCTCTCCCTTGCTCCAAACATGAGGGGACGCCTTCTGCTGAAGCAGCAGAGCACCTTTCAGGCATGCTGATGGCAGGCATCTGCCTATAAAACACGTGGCAGATGCCGAAGGAGGGTGAGGGTGGCACCACCAGGAAGAAGACGGGATTAGTATCGCTGATTCCCATCTCATCGCACTGCTGCTGACATCCTTGCTCGGAACGAGAGGAGAGGGCTTTTTGTGAAGCAAAAAGAAGCAAGGCTGCAAGGAAAGGCTGCTTTCCCCCTTCCTTCCTGGCAGCCAGCCTGCCTGCTTTTCTTGGGTCCTGCTTCGCTGCCACCTCCTTTAAAAAAATTATTCTTACTTGCGAGGCCACCCAGATGGAGCCAAGGAGCAGTGAGGAAGCTCAGAACTAAGTGTGTGTGCCAGTGTCCCCCCTTTGTTCCACCTACATTCTGCCCCCTCAATCCCTCTCTCCAAGATCCTATGGCAGGTGAGGGCTTTCACCCTCCCTTGTGCCTGAATGCATGCACGCCTGCAGGTGCTTGCAGGATGGGCAGGTGTGTTTGGATGTGTGCGTGTGCTGACCTGTCTTCTGCTCCACGCTCATTCCCCAAGTGCATGCTAACCAAGTCATCAGTTCTGATGATCATTCCAAGGCCTAAGAGCACTAACCCCCCCTCCTTAATCTATCCACCCTGTAGTCTGCAGAGCACAATCTAGCACCCCCATCGCCAACGCAATGCTGCTTCTTGATTACTCTTTTAAAACAAAACAAAAAAAGCTCAGCAGGTTGGCTGAGGCTGGGGTCTTGGCACTGCAGCATAAACGTATTTATTTAATTATTTTTGCAGAGATAGGTCAGGCTGAGAGGCTGTGTCTGGTCCAAGGTCACCCAGTGGGTTTCATGGCTGGTGGGGATTTGAACCTGGTTCTTAGTCCAAAACTGTAACCCACTGGTGTTGGGAGACAGGACTGTACATCTTCAAACTATGTGTGAAGGGGAGGGGAATACCAACTTGATTGAACCCCTACATTAAGACGAGAAATCAACACCCCCCTGTCTACAGGAAGCTTGTAATAGAAAGGGATATTTGGAGATGTGATTTGGCCACGCACCATTTTTTTCAATTAACAGAGACTAAAATTACAAGAAGCGTGGGGGGAGGGGTCACAAAAATTTTTGAGCTTGCAAAGGGGATCCCATACTGATAAAGGTTGGGAACCACTGACCTATGGTATATAATGACAAACACTAGATCATTTCTGTGAGCTTTGTCTCCAGTGTGGCTAGCTCTGTATATTGTTTTGGGGGTGGGGGTTCACATGGGCAAGCCATTGGCATTAGGATTTCTACCAATATATAACCTCTAGACCCTGTACTAGATTTCCCAACCTTGTACCCTCCATATGATTTGAACTTCAACTCCCATAATCCCTGACCAGTGGCTATGATGGCTGAAGATGATGGGAGTTGTAGTTCAAAATATCTAGATGGCACCAGGTTGGGGAAAGTTGCTCTAAACTAAAAAGACTTGAGAGGGCAAAAACAGCCCCTTCTGCCTGCCCCCGCAAAAAGTTTCACAGCAAGTAAATGCATGCTAACTACTTGGCCATATGTTTGCCAAGACCTGCAGAGCCTTGCATTTAAGCACTTGCCTGGATGCCACAGGCAACAAGGAATTGCATGCAGGCAAGTAAGCAGGCTGGCAGAGGGGAGACAGGGCGCTCTGTCCCTCTGCTTGGGGGTGCCACCCTGGGCTCCTCTGGAGGAAGGTGCAGGATACAACAACAACAATAATAAAAGTCCCCTACTTTGCATTCAGCATAGAAATGAAGAAAGCTGCCGCAGGAAGGATGCATCTCTCTGTCCCTTCTCTGCCAGACCACATCAGGCTACTAAAATATTTACAAGCTAGTAGCTTTTGTAGGATTATTTACAAGGGTGGGAGAAACAGGACTGTTGTTGGAAGGTGGGATAGGAGAGGACAAGAAGAGTGTTGCAGCTCCACCTGTCCCTCATTACCTACGAGCTCTCTCTTCCATTGTGACGCTTCACAGACTCTTCCTTATTTCCTTCTAGTTTCTTCTGCAGTCAGCTAAAGCCAATATTATATATACAGCCTTGACTATCTAATAATGAGAGATTAACAATCGAAGACAACCCTATCCAGGTTTAATCTGAAGCAAGTTCCACTGATTTCAGATGGGACATATTCCCAAAGTGGGCACAGGATTGCAGCTTTTGCAGATAAGGGGTTTCCTTGCCTCTCCTCCGCCCCTATCATTTCTACAGCATTCATCAATATTTGAAGCTACATTTACTAAAGTTAAAGGCCCAATCTTGCTAAAACTTTTTAAATAAACACTTACTTTTGATGTGCATGAATTGCAGATCTCACAGTGTTGATTGTTTAAACTAACATACCGCTGACAGATGGAGCAAAACCTGGCAGACGGGAAAAAACATTTAAAATTTTTAGTCTGCTCCAAGGATGATTTCACTACGTAGTATTAAAACTGAGGAAATGGATGTCTCAATAAGATGCACCAATTCTTTAAAAGTACTGTTTTTAAAAAGTAAAATTTAAAAATCTTTTAGCTCCACTCAGATAAATAAAATCTGTACCTGTACCCTTCTTCTACAGGAAGCACTATCAAATGTGGTGAAACGTTGGTCAAAATACGAACTGGAGACTGCTTACGACCTGTCTTTCCATGCTTATAAAGGGCATGATTGTCATAGTCCACCTAGAAAATAAAGGCACAGGACAATGAAAAGCTTTTATCAGCTAAATTTCAAACCAGTATTTGAAATAGACTTTTCCCATGTATTTTCTATCTACACTTACAATATTTAGAAGTTCCATCTTTCGTACACTGGCCAATATTCCCAGGGATCAGAAAAAAAGCTAGATTAGTGTGCATATTTCTTCTGCCTATACACACAATGGAACAGGGCCACTATGTTCATATTTAGTCAATGAGTAGGTTCCCTGAAAGGCTCTGTAGAATGACAGCGTGTGTGACTCTGGAGAGACTGGGATACTCTCTACAGCAGTAGTCTTCAGCCTTTTCAGAACCAAGACCTACCTTTAACCCATACATGCATATGGATACCCATTTCTTAATTTACCACCATGTATTTATATAGTAGTAGTGGTACTGTTCTATCACACCATAGATCAAGCTGTGCCTTGATAGTGGGTTCTGATCTACCCACAGTGTCTCCCACTGCAGCATGAGAAGCTTCAGAGCAGGAAATTCTGAGCACTCCATGACTTTCTTTTGATCCCAGCCAACAAAAACTAAGTTACTTGGGTCTATACCCTTCATGAAATTACTACATTTATGACAAAACATGCCTTTTTTCCTACTTCACAATACCACCAATTCTCTTTGCCTGTACCTGATAATCCAGCATACTGAAATTTGGAAAAAATTCAAGAATGCGTGACTCAAAGAAGTATGGAAATATCCAAAGTATGGGTAACTCATTGGCAGGATCTAGTAAAGAAAAGGAAATATAAATGTACATTTCATAACATAAAGGAACAGATAATAAAAATTTGCAAGTAGCCCAACAGCATATAAACTTTTCTCCTTTGCAAACAGTTTGCAGTGGCTGTTGCTTTTTGATCTTCAGCTAAAGCTTTAATTGATGACTCTGCCAATTAAAGCTTGCAGCCCACTGCAAATAGCAAATATTGCCTGCACTGTTGCATCCTACTTGACCATTGAAAATATATTCTACAGCTTGGAATTAAAATATAGTCAGGGCTGGCACCAAAGGGCAGCCAGGTCAGGCCCTGGCTGGGGATCCCTCTTTAGGGTGCGGGGGTAGCACTCCCTTTCCGCGATCCTCGGCAGGGTCAACTCCCAACCCTGCTGCAGATTGCAGAGATGGAGCTCCCAGCTCCCCCTTACAGACCATGCAGGCTCGTGGCGCCTGCCCACTCCACCTACCTCTCCTCCCTTTCTGTGACTGCCCTGCATGCACAGGTGCCATCAATCAAGATGGCAGCAGAGGCTTCTCTAAGGGGCTGATGCCCCTACCGCCATCTTGATTGATGGCAGGCACATGCATGCATGCAGCATAGCACGCATGCGTGCCATCAATGAAGATGGCAGCGGGGGTATCAGCCCCTTAGCGAAGCCTCCCCTGCCATCTTGATGGATGGTAGCAATCTGTGCGCCAAACGCGCAGGGTATTCACAGAAAGAGAGAAGAGGTTGATGGAGTGGTCCCGCCTGGTCTGGGGGGGGGGGGGGCTGGGAGCAGGGCGCCCAGGGTAGGCTGACACCAGCCCTGAATATAGTCACAAAAGTTGCAATAATTTCTTGAAATCAAATAATCATTTCAAAAATATACCCCTTCATCTCTCTCATCAGAAATAGTTACCTGTACCTCCCGTTTGTCTCCACATTGTAATCAGCTTTTTGAAACTGAAAGCCAAAGCTTCAACTAAGCCTCCAAATGGAGGATCAGCAACCATTATGACATCTTTCCCTTTATCTTGCTGCAAGAATTTCTGACATACTTCATAAGCAGCCTGCAAGATATCAAAGACACCTTCCATTTCAGACTAAATGATGATTTGTCAATGAACCTCATTCTGCTCCTTCTAGTTCCCCATGGGATGCTGTAGAATTGTAATCTCAGAAGTAAAAAATGTTTGTAAGACAATTAAAATGTATGGTATCCTTATATATTTTATTCACATGTAATTTTTTATAAATATACATTATGTACATTGCAGCTCTCTAGTGTGTAGAATAACTTTAATACATCTGTTTTACATTTGCATTTGATTTCGATATATTGTTTCATTTTTCTTAAAACATTTAGGCTGCAATTCTATATACACAAATCTGGGAAAAAGTCCCACTGAACTCAGTTGAGCTTACTTCTGAGTAGGCATGTATAGGATTGCACCTTGAGGTAAAGCAAGGGAGAAATTGAAATAACAAACAAACATTCACTGTACTGACTATGTAAACCTTTTAAAGAGTCTTCTTGAACAGGTCCTCACACAAAACAGCATAATTATATACTTTTCTATTCATTAGCTCCTGACATTAATTTCAAAAACGTGTTCAAGAAATGCTATGCCCCACAGGATGTAGCTTTCATAAAATTCCCCCAGAATATGGCTGTCTCTTACCTCTCCAGCAAAGAAATGATGGTTAAACATGTTATAGTGGCAGAAGTCCTCTTCTGTATAAAACTGAGAATACCTGCAAATGAATTATTTCCATTATATTAACAAATGAAAAGTCTTCAAAAATTGACTCATTCTTCTCTGCTCTTATATTTAAGTTGCCACCTAAGCTTTCCTCAGATTCTTCTTTCTTAGTCCACTTTTCTCTCACTTTCCGTTAACCACTTTCCTTACCACCAGAGACCTCTTCCACAGCTCAGTCAAGTACTTCAAAGGTTGCCACAGAGGTCTTCCCGATCATCCCAGAGTTCAGGACACAGAATAATGGGCTCAATTTAGAGGAAGCCAGATTTCAGTTGAAAGCCAGGAAACACTTCCTAACTGTTAGAGATGTTCTCCAACAGTGGAGGCATTCAAGAAACAGCTGGCTGCACCTGTCGGATATACTTTAATTTGGACTCAATTTGGACTCAATGGCCTTATAGGTCCCTTCCAACTCTATGATTATATGAAATCTGTCCCACAAACTATGCCATTCCTGTTCCTAGGGCCCATGTGACATTTTAGTCCCAGGAAAATAGACAATTTCTCCTCTTCTCATAGATGTTCTGACCGCCTTTCTCCCAAAGAAAGGAATTTTCAAGAGTGTTCCATGCCATCACACCAGCATGGCCAACCAGTGTCAGAAGCGCAGCAAATCCTCAGCTGGCTACAAAATGAGTTAAAGTAACAAGAAATGAGTGTCTAGTCTTGATTGTTTAAGAATATATCAAGTGTTCACCTACACAGCACGGGAAATAATCATATACATTGACTAGATACAATGAGAAAGCTTTGAAATGAAGTTGTTTCTGTTAAGATCTCTTAATTAAACCCTACCTGAAATCAATATCTAGCAAAAGACTCCTAATGCAGATCTTCCGTTCATATGATGTTTGGAATTTGATTAATTCATGAAGCCTGGAAAAATTAACATGAAGCCATTTAAATGTCCAATACATAAATGTCAGATAACCAGTGAAGATACAGAATACTCTCTTTAAACAAAACAAAAAAAAAGAAAGTCAACTTCTTCAAACTAAAGTCAGAAGTCCCATGACAAGTTTCCTACGCAGTATCATCTCCATGAGATGACTGCGTGTACACAGAGTACATGCAGTTGTCTACACTAAGGTGATATCTGTGGGGAAAAGTATGGGTGAGGCAGCCTTTGAAGCTCCCAAGGACAAAGTTCAAGTTATGAAGCTTTCAATTTCTGGAAGCAACAGCAAACTGTCTTCTCCCAAGGTCTGCAGCAAAAGCCTGGACATTGATATGGAGACTCATTCCTTGTCCAGCATCCATTTCCCCCTTATGACCTCACAAACAGAATATAAAGGCACTCAGCACATACTGAGAGGATTGTTCTTTTATTATTACATAGTAAATGAATAGCTCTTGCTTACTAGCTGTGATAACCCCAAAATCTTAAATTTTACATTTGATAGGGGAAAAGGGGTCCCTACAGGTAGACATAATCTAGAAAGTTTGAGAACTGCTGGGTAATGCTATTGTGAGGTTAAGCCAACTCTTTCACAGAGACAGCAATGCTATCTAATTAGCTCTACCATACACAGGAAGATATTGGCCTGTTTGTACTCAGACCTTTGCTCCTCTAGTCCACTATTGTCTACTGTGACTAGCAATGGCTCTCCTAGGTCTCAGTCCAAGCTCCCTCTCTGATGTGGCCGCAGAAATGCTTTTAACTGGAGATGTCAGGGACGGAACCCACGATCCTTCTGCATGTAGAGCATACTATGGCCACTCGCACATACTCCTGCTACTGCTGGTCCATGACTACTTATTGTTGGTTACTTGCTGCTAACCTCCTCTGGAGGTTGAGCTGCTTGGTAGTATACAGAATATAAGCATTGTTATAGATAATTCCCATTACCTGAAACACTACCAGTTATACTAGGAGACTCAAGTCAATTGCACTTTTGCTAACATCTGATACCAAATTTTAAAATATCCTGTTGAATTTTTCATAAATTAGAAAATCCTTTTTGATATGCATTTAATTTTTATATCCGTAGTACCCTGATGTTAAGGCTTTGTTTCACTAACACCCAATCATAAATGTAGAAACATCCAGTGGGCTCTGCTAACACTTCTGGCAAGCATCAAAAGCTGTTTTTTCATTACTTAACATAAGGCAGGTGTTATTTATCTAGGTGAAGGTCCCCCTCATTTTAGAAATAAGCCACTCCTTTAACTGTTTAAGCAATGCCCAGTGCCTTAAAGTAGAGCCTTTTGGAGCCCAAAGACGTACCAATTACCTTTTGTTAATATATATAGGGAGCAAATGCACTGAGTGACTTACCTTGGGGTGCCAACACAAAGCACCCTTTTGAATCCTAGTGCAACAATAAGGTCCAGTAGGAATTGGCAACTTCTGTCAGTGAACAGATATTGTGCATTCATCTTCTTATTCTCCAGAGGACTGAGGAGCTGGCTAGGCCTTTTTAGCTGGGCAACAGAGACATTGCTAAGTATCTGATGGCCCAAATGTGTTCCCCACTCCAGTGGCAACAGCAGCAGCTGACATTCTCTACAAAACTTCCTTTCCGATAGTGGCAACATGATATACTCCTTGTACCTCATATTAGAACACAAATTAGAAAATTGTCAGAGCTATATCTGCTTTTGCTTGCTTTCATCCTCTCTTTTCCCTGACAATGTATCCCCCACCCTCCACCTAGATTGTAACCTCTTTGGGAACGGACCATACTTTTGCTTATGTTACACAGAAGCTGCTACATAGACAATTGCTGCTCCCACATTTCACCTCCTCAAAACAATATACAGGCATACCCCGCTTAACGTCGCTTCATTTAACGTCGCCTCGCTATAACATACATGCTTCATTCGTCCCCATACCCCGCTTAACATTCGCGCGCTTCGCAATAACATACACTTTATTGGCATGACGCCGCTGCCATCTAGTGGTGATTGCGTGCAGTACAAGTGAAGACAATTGCTTCACTTAAAGTTTATTTTCGCTTAAAGTATACTCTCTGGTCCCATTGCGAACGTTAAAGCGGGGTATGCCTGTATGCACTTTTAGATCCTATTTAGCTCTTATTATTTTCAATGGGCATGTAACGAATATGGTTATCACTCACACAGTTGAATAAATGGGACTTAAAAGGCTGCACTTTAGCTGGATTATGTCCCTATATAAAACACACACATCTCATATTATACTTAAGGATGGGGAGCTTATTTGAGGGGAGAGGTGCATCAGAAACTCCACAGGATCCAGAAGCATGATGCCAATTGGCATATGTCAACCAACTATAATTAATATAACATTACAAGTACAGGTAGAGAAATATCTTTGCAAATATTCTTATGCATGAAGTAGAACAACTCAAATAAATTGCTCTTAAAAGCTTCACTTGATTGGCTGCACTTGGACTCAAATAGGATTGGGGATAATGAGGTTGGTCCAAAAGTTGCAGCTGGTGCAAAATGTGGCAGCATGAATGCTCACTGGGGCAGGATATCCCCAATATGTTACCCTCCTGCAGGTAACCATCTTATCAAGAGGTCCATTCCACACAACATTAGTGTTGTGGCACCGACACTTTGGAATTTTTCCTCTTAAATATTAGACAGGTGCCATCTCTGTTATCTTTTTGGTGCCTACTAAAGACCTGCCTCTTTCAACAAGTCTTTTAAGTAGAGACCTTATCTCAGTCTGTGCTGGAAAGAATTTTCAATATGTTTTTAAAGCTGTTTTTTTAAAGCTGTTTTAATATATTTTTACAGATGTTTTGTTTTAATATTTTTAATTTTGTTTTGTTTTACTATGCTTTAAAGTATTTTGTTTTTAAGATGTTTTAGAGTGCTTTTTTTGTTTACTGCCCTGGGCTCCTTCTGGGTGGAAAAGAAGGATATACATTTAATAAATGAATAAATAATAAACATCCTTTTTGAGGATTAATCTTACAGTTCACCAGACTGAATGCCAGTTTATTTGGTGTGTTCTTTAGATGAGTGGGCACATTTCAAGCTTTTTGGGTCTACTTTGTTTTGTACTAGAACCCCAAGATCTACCAAACAGAACAAGATGCAAAAGACAGTAAGAATTAAAGAACAGGCTGCCTCTGAACACATTCTGAGCTGAGGACTTTTTTTTTTCCAGTACCAGAACTGAACTGGCAGTCCTTTCACATATGAACTAACTCCTTGTTAGCTTTCTTCATTTCAGCAGCCTAATTTAGCAGCGAAAAATAATTTTGTTGTTGCTATTGATGCACAACTGAGAGTCAGAAACCTTGCCAGTCTACTGCAAATCACCCCTGTGTTAGATACAGATTGGGTAAACACTTTTGACTGAAACCTGAATTCAGCTTTGCATTGTATAGGATGGGAACACACATGCAGCCCAACTGTATGCATAGTTATACAGAAGACACATGGAGTCCAATATTAAAAAACAAACACAAGTATAAACCTAAAAAAAAGCCCTGATTGTATAATTTTTCTCAGTGCCACCCCTCCAAACTGAATGCATGTATTTATGTTAAGTATAAATATAATGAAGCTGGGGAACACTAACATTTATCAGTAATTTTTATGATTCTTGGAGTCCATCAGAAAGGTTAGAATTGGTTGCATCATGGACTTTTATTTATACTGGCATGGAAAAAGCTTGGAGGTTTGCCAAGAGAAAAAGCAGCACCAAAATTTAGCAGCAAAAGGCCATTTTTTCCCTGTACAAATACTGCTGTTTTGAAAAATTAATTCCATAAATTTTGGCTCAGTCCTTAGCATCTAGTCAACTGTACACATGCAGATTCAAAAATCACACACAATTAAAACATACTTTGGGTTATATCCAATGGTCCGCTAGGGGAACTTTGCTTGTGCAAGGTGATGTTCCCCTCTTTTCCTCCCCACATGCCCCCTAAATCTGCTCCAGAGGGACCCCAACATGGGGGGGCTGCAGGGGACAGGAGGGGAAAGTTCCGTTCCACCAGCAGAAGTCACTTACACTACCAGACAAGGAATGTTGGATACCATCCATGATTTTTTAACATAAAGTGATACTGATTAATTCAAATTTTAAAAGTGTATAAGAATAGTACCTTTCTATATTGTCTGTGTGAGAGAATAATGGTTGATGACTTTGATTGTATTTTTCCCGTGCTGAAAGTCTAGCATGTGATACCTGAGGAACACATATATGAAACAGACAGAACTCAAAACATTATTTATCATAATTCAGTTTTCAAGAATTCAGTCAAGGCCACGTTTCAAATTTTCTTCTCAGAATTCATTTCTCAGTAAGAAAAAAAAAAAATTCCATAGTTTGCTTCTTCATAGTCCTCAGTTCTGCACACCTAGGCTTTGCTTTATTTGGGAATAAGGACTATTAAAGAGCAAAATTTGGATTCTTTAAAATTATTGAGACATGAATTCAGATATGTCCACATTCATCCCTTGTTACCCTTGCCTCTCTCCTTCCCCTTATTCCAGTCTTATTTGTTTTTATCCATTCTGCCAAAAAATAGTTTGCAAATTCCTTGGGCAGTGACTTGTCTTTTTTGTGTATTTTACTCTGCAAAGCCTTGTGCACTGATGGCATTATAAATACTCCTTCTCTGGTTCTCTCTTCTAAATTCTTTAGGTGATCCCCCCTTTTCCCTTCTTTTATATTTGTCTCTGCTAATAACACATCATTTAAAAAAACAAATACCATTTTTAGAGTACCTAGTTTTTTTTGTAGGCACAGTACCATTAGAAGTATTAATTCCTCTGATTCTGTAAGTGTCATGAGCCCTGCTGGGAGGGGGTAGACAGATGAGAGTGAAATGGAGGACTTAAGAGTGGGATGTTCGAGCCAGTGAAAGGCCGAGTGGGGAGTGGGACCCAGAAGGCACCCCAGCTCTGGATTTGGACAATTCAACCCCAGCAGCTCCAGATACCCCTGTGGAGAGTCAACTTGGCCAGCCACTTGTTTCCCAGCCTGACGCTTCCCCTCTCTCTGCACCCGTGTTGCCAGCAGGCAGCCCCCCTTCCTTGGAGGGGGAAGATAGGACGGTGATGGAGGTTCTGCCTTTGCCTCGTGCCAGGAGGCGAATGCGGTGGGAGATTCAACAGACACAGTTGAGGTGGAGCCTTCGCCTGCGAGCACGCTCCCAACAGTGACAGTTGACACACACAAGCAGGGTGCCCGCCCAGCCTTACTTAAACCGAGGGGGGGGGAGTAGTTGCTGAGTCAATGTCTTAATGCCACGAAGTAGTGCCTAGTTAGTCCTAGAGAGATGCTGAGTTCTGAGTAAGCCGTAGGTAGATTCATGAAGCACACTGAATTGAAACTGTCTCTTACTACAATAAAAGAAAAAACCACAGCCGCGTCCGAGTCTGAGTTCTTCGAGTTCGGGCAGGACAGTAAGATACCAACTGTCTATCTTCATTGGGGAGTTCCTTCCCTTCATCTATTCTTAAAGGATGAGGGCAGGAATGCTTCTTGGCTTTCCTTTCTTATAGCCACTAATAGATACTACCAAAATATCATCTTAAAATTTTTGAGGAAATCTCAGGTGCTTATGACTTGGACCCAGATTTAGGCTGTAATCCTAACCAAATTTACCTGGGAGTAAGGTGCACTGAATTCAACAGGACTTACTTATGAGTAAACATGATCAGGACTGTAGTTATTCATGCTTTGAGTAGACCCGCTGAAATCAATGAGACTTATTAGTCATGACTAACTTAAGCCCCATTGAATTCAATGGGTCTAAGTATGATTAAATTTGGATCAAACCCTATGATTTCACTCATTGACAAGTCCTTTGATCACTAGAGCTCTCAGTCCAGCCATCGTTAAACACTTTTGTGTGCTTAATCCTCCCACAGAAACCAATATAATTTAAGAGTGCTCATATTTGGTGCTCTGCCTTCCAGGATTAAATGGAATTAACTGTACTGTTAAAATCTCTATTCTTTTGGTTTACCTTTTCATCTTCCCACTGAAAAAAGTTACAATCTTTTCTTTCTCTACAAGCAGAACAAGCATAAAATCTCCTTCCCTCTTCTTTTCCTTGAAAAATCTTTACAAATAGAAGAGTAGGACCTAAGAGAGAAAAATGTTAATATAAATATATTCAAAGGCTGCAGAAATTGCAGTTGCAGGGGGGACCATACAATCTCGCAACAATATTAATAGTCAACATCAATGTCTGAAGCTCATAACAAAAAGTACATTAAAGGTGATGGTTCAACAAATGCCTCTTGCTGGTCTTGCTGGAGGATAGAGATGCGTGTAGTGAGCGTGCACTGAAACTAGCCTACTGTGCAAAGGTAACATTTACATTAATTGCTCCATTCACTTTTGCCTCTGGCCCTGCCCATCACTGCCGTGTGGCCCTCAGAAGGCTGCTGATAAGGAAATGTGGCCCTCAGGCTGAAAAAGGTTCCTTCTCCATGACACAGGGAGCCAGAGATCAAAAACAGTACATTGTGATTATTGGTTGGTCATAATAAAAGTATTGGCTGACTCTGGATGCAACACTAAGCCTGCATTTAGCAAGTTAAATACGAGCCTTGGGGTTATGAGTTCCCCTCCTTTCCCTCCTCCATGGGAAGGAGACTGAAAGCTTTTGCTTGCATTTTCCATTTTGTTATTACATGTGAACCCGAACAAACTGTGGTTAGTCTTAACTATGTTTTAGGGAACCAAGATAACTTCAAACTGTGGTTTCTGATCCTAACCACAGCACCAAGTTCATGTATAACAACAACAAAAACAGTCAATGTAATCCTATAATGTCTACTCAGAAGGAATGATGTGGGTTTTCTGGAAAATTTTGAATTAGGGTAATTTGCACAGAAAAAAATCAGTTTGCATTGGAAAACTTTCTGATGACTTAGAGACTAATCTAATTTAGCATGTTTATATTATTTGTATTTTGTAAACAAAGCTAAAAACTTTAAACTCCCAGAGTTGCCAAATATTTATTTGCAATTGACATCCATTCATTGTTACTATTATCATCATCATTATTACTGCCTGCCCTTCACCAAGTGGTCCCAGGATGAGTTACAGAAATTTAAAACACAGTATTAAAAACAATTTAAACACATTACATTCACAGGAATAGGGTGGGTCCTAAAAACATAATGTCATTGGCTGAAGGCCAGGGTAAAGAGGTGTGTCTTCAGCATTTGCCAACACTGTACGACAAAGGTGTCAGACTCACCTCTGTTGGGAGGAAATTCCACAACTTAGGAGCTGCCACAAGAAAGCCCTCTACCAGGCCGCCACCACCCGAACTACCAAGAAAGCCCCCGATGCTCATCTTAACACCAGTGAGGCTCTGCAGGGAAGGAGATGGTCTCTCAGATATTTGGGACCTAAGTTGTTTAGGGCATTCAATACTATAGTGCGCACCTTAAATTGGGCCCAGAAACAAACTGGCAATCAATGCTTGCTTTAGAAGAAGAGTTCTAAAAGCAACTCCAGCTGTTGCATTGTGGACCAGTTGACATTTCTGAGTCATCTTCAAGGGCAACCCCATGTAGAGCGTGTCATGAAATTGTAACATGGTTTAAAATGGTTTTTTGCAACATGGCTCAGAGAATTGTGGGGATTTTATCTTGGGAGGAGATGGGCCTATGTGTGAGCGGAAAACTTTTAAGTTTCGTTTCTCAGCTGCTGTTAATTAAGAGCTGGAGAAGCAGCACCTGGTTATCCCTGGTTATCTGTTGAGAGCCTGGTACTCAAGGCCAAGCAGGCCTGAGAAGAGTTGAGATCAGGAAGGGAGGGGGGCTTGCTAAGGCGCAAAAAGTGAAGAAACTTTGAGAAAATTACTTCATTAGAAAGCCCCCTGATTGGCTGAATCACTGTGAACTGTTGCTAGGGTTTTTTCCTTAAGTATAGGGAGTGACACCTATAGCCTTTGTTCCCCTGGGTCCATCTAGACGGGTGGTTACCTATGTGGGGTTCCACTGCCTTCACGACCCTACTTATGCCTCTCTGAGGAGGGGTGAGATTTACAACAACTACCTCTTCAAGTAAGTAGAATAGGTCAGTTAGTTTTGTTATTTTGGTTGTGTCTGAACTCTCTTATATGTCTTACCTAAAGCCCTGGTTGGATGTGGGTTTTGAGGAACTGTTTTGATGCGGGTTTTAAGGAATTGTTTTGATGCTATTAATTGTGCACTTATGTTTTTTATTAATAAAGCTACTTATTCACCCTTGTGTGTTCATTGAGCGAGAATAACTTTGGTCCTGGATGTGGCACCTTGACCACTGACCACAAACTACCAAGAGTGTGTTTGGCTTTACCTGAGGGCTTCTGAACGAGGAGTGCCTGTTTGGCTCTTGTCTTTAGAAATCCTTGGTGTACTTATTTCTGGGCTCTGGGTTCCCCTGGCTCAGAGTGTGAACCAGTGGAAGGGGTGGTGGCCGTCTATCTTCTACCTTGCAGGGTTGGTGTTGGTTGGCACAGCCTTGGCAAGGGGAAATTGGGTTCCAGATCAATTACCCAGGGTGGGGAATTGGGTCTGACGAATGCGTCTGGCACCCGTGGGGTGGTCGAGACCATGACAGAGTGCATTGCAAGAATCCAATCTGGACGTTACCAGAGCATGGAGTACTCTAACCAAAAGGAGCCAAAGCTGGTGAACCAGCCGGAGCTGGAAAAAGGCACTCCTGAGGCCATCTGACCCTCCAGTGACAATGTTGGATCTAGGAGTATCCCCAAGCGGTGGATCTGCTCATTCTAGGGGAGTGCAATCCCATCCAGAACTGGCCACCTCCCTACCTCCCAGACATGAGAACTCTGGACACATAACACCTCTGGCTTTTCAGGATTTAGCCTCAATTTATTGGCCCACATCCAGCCCATCACTGCTTCCAAGCACTGGTCCAGCACCTCAACTGCCTCTCCCAATTCAGATGGAACAGAGAGGTAGAACTGAGCATCATCCGCATATTGGTGACACTTCATTCCAAAACTCCTGAAGATGCTCCCAGTGGCTTCATATAGATGTTAAATAGCATGGGGGACAACATGGAACCCTGTGGGACACAACAGGAAAACTCCCATGGTGTCGAACAGAAGCCTCCCATAACTACTCTCTGGAAATGTCCCTGGAATTAGGAGTAGAACCAGTGAAGTACAGTGCCCCCAACCCTACCTCCCTGAGCCGCTCCAGAAGGATACTGTGGTTAAGGGTATCAAAAACCAACAAGAGATCAAGAAGAACGAGCAAGGTTGCACTCCTCCTATCTCTCTCTGGCAGTTTCAGTGCCATGACCTGGTCTAAAGCCAGACTGAAATGAATCCAGATATTCAGTTTCCTCTAAGTTTGCTTGAAGTTGGACCACCAGTACCTTGTCGAACACTTTGCCCGAAAAAGGCCACTGGGCGACATTGTTTTAACACTTCTGGGTCTAAGGATGTCTTCTTAAGGGGGAGCGCACCACCGCCTCCTTCAAAGCACATGGTACTCTACACTCCCCAGTGTTGTATAGTGGTTAAGGTGTTGAACTACGACCTGGGAGACCAGGGTTCGAATCCCCACATAGCCATGAAGCTCACTGGGTGACCTTGGGCCAGTCACTGCCTCTCAGCCTCATGAAAACCCTATTCATAGGGTTGCCATAAGTCGGAATCGACTTGAAGGTAGTACATTTATATTTTAGACCCAACCAGCCAACCTCCACCCCCCCAGCTAGATCCAAGAAGCAAAGATGGGCAAGTGGTCAAGGGGGCAAGTGGTCAAGGGGGCAAGTGGTCAAGGGGGCAAGTGGTCAAGGGGGCAAGTGGTCAAGGGGGCAAGTGGTCAAGGGGGCAAGTGGTCAAGGGGGCAAGTGGTCAGCTGCCCTTCTTCAAGCAGCTTGCCCGCATTCTCAGGCAGCAATAATCATAACTGATCCAGTACAGATAGACCAGACAATCCACCATATGCCTCCCCTGGACTACTTACGAATTTATGGGATAGAAAAATTGATGTGGCAAAATAACACTGAAAAAAATTCCACCTCACATTACTGCTCAGTAATGTGACCCACTGAGTCCAATAAGAATTACTCCCAGGCAAATATGTGTAGGAATACAACTTTAATTGAAAATAGAAACAAAAGCTTCTGATCTCCTAGTCCTGGTGACACTGGAGGAATTTGGAGAGGGGACATGCAAACCTGAAACTTGTGCATGTCTTGTATAATGCTAAACCAGCCATGATTTTACTACTGTCCGCATGGAATTTTTTTAATAGACCAACATTGCCTGACTTGTGTTTCTTAGAAAAATAAAGCTGTACTTAACTCAAAGGAGTGAGGTCAGGAGAACATAACCAAATAATAATTTATAAATTAACCTTGTTTTTATATAGATTAAGGTGCCAGACTTTACTCCAAGGTATCTTCTCTGGAAATGTGGTGATCCTTTGTTCTTTTACCAAATGGAGTGCAGAACAGAAGAGACCAGATTTTAGTTTGGTTTGGAGTATGCGTCTCCTATTACAAATCTGATTTGGCAGTGTCTTGTGTTTTTTGCGTCTTTGATGCTCTGTGTTTTAGTAAATATTTTTCACATTTTATTTTCCAACTCTCCTAGGAAGACTATTACATTATGAAGAAATGTTGCATGTAAGGAATCAATATCCTTTCCCTCCAACATATAAACAGCAAGACAACTGCATCAGCCAACTGCCCACTGAAGTTAACAAAAACAATTAAAAACAACAACTCCAAATCCCAAATAAACTCGTAGGACATGATCCAGCATTGAACTCAATGGAATTTACTTCTGCCTAGACATGTAAACTAGAATGTGCTGTTAATCTCTCTCATAAATATGAACAGGATTTCCAGTAAGGATTTCTAGAGGAGTAGCATAGTTAGGCGGCAATCCAATACACACTTAGCTGGGACTAAGTCCGATTGCACCCAATGAAGCTTACTTCTGAGTAGACATATGTATTGGATTGCAGCCTTAGTCTTTTGCAGTAAAAAAAAACAACACCGTAAAGACTAACAAATCACAAGACTCTTCGTAGGATTCACAGAACAATCCTCTGTATGCTTCCTCAGAAGTAAATCATGCTGCGTTCAATGGGGCTCACTCCCAAGTACGTGTGCTTAAAGACTGCAACCTTTGAAACGTTTGCCTACGGCCTAATAAGGTTTTTTTAAAAAAGTTATTAGTACTACATCTTCTATAGTAAAAAGCCAGCCATACATCTAAATTCTATTTATGAAAGATAGGGCAGAAGAAATAGGACTGAAATAGTGAGATGTACCTGCTCAAACTGACTCACCATGAGGGCAACGGGGAGCTGGGATTGTGGAGTCTCGGTCTCGCACCACCGCCACGCCGGAACGGGAACCCCTTTCCATCTTTCCAAACTGATGCGCCAATGCTGCCCTTGTTAGTGAAAGAGTTTCTCTCCTCGCTCCTAAGAATTTACACAAACCCAATGGAACTATCACTTCCTGTTCCCAATCGAATGCGTAGCGCAACCAATGCAAAGAAACAGGCCAAAGGCGCCATAGGGAAAGGTCCTAATGAGGATTCCCAGCCAAATTGGAGCTCCTAGGGTACTAGAATCCAGCAATTCAGAAGGGGAAGCTCTTAACATATTAGTAATGAAAGGTATCCACTTTGGTGTCGGCTGCTGAATTTAATTGGCATTGACAGCTGTTTCAAGAAACCCTGTATAACGTTATGGTGGAGCTGCAGCAGAAATACTGATCTATCTAAAGAAAAATATATATTAACGTTTCAATTCTTCATCCATACATACGAATCACAAAGAATCAAGATCAAAGCAAAGCTACACAAATACACACAACCCCCCACATGAATCAGGCTATATGTGTATTCCTAAGCATGTAGCGTTATTCTAATCCCGAACTCAGTCCACAAATACACCTTTGGAGACCTTAATTATCAGTAATAACTAGTGGGGCATTAAATATGCCTTTATCTTCTCTTCCCCCTAACCGTCTGTTTAAACGTCAACTAAGTGGTTGATGGCTGTCTCATGGGCAGGGGAGGAGGGCACTACCTGGAATGATTTAGAGATTATTCTCAGACAGCCCCACCTGTACTGTTTACAGGTGGGAGGATACCGCAGCATTCCTCCATTTTTCATCTACTCCCAACCAGGGCCAGCTGTAAAAGGCGGCCACGTGGGGCCCTACCAGAGGGCCCCTGCGCTCCCCTTCCGCAATCCGCTGATCACAGGGCAGAACCTTCCGAACCGCCCGCCATTCCCCCGCTCCACCTACCTTTCTCGGTGCTGTGTTTTGCGGCTGCGCACACTGTGCGCGCAGGTTGCCATCGATTAAGATGGCGGCCGAGGTTTTCCTAAGGGGTTGAAGCCTCTGCCGCCATCCTGATTGAGGGCAGAAATGCGCTCGTGTAGCACGCATGCATGCCATCAACCAAGATGGTGGCAGAGGCTTCAGTCCCATAGGGAAACCTCGGCCGCCATCTTGATTGATGGCAACCCTGCGCGCACGGTACGCGTAACCGAAAAAAACAGCACTGAGAAAGGTAGGTGGAGCGGGGAAATGGCGGGTGGCTCGGAAGCTCCCGCCCTGCGATCCGCGGTACCAATGCTGCCGCGAATCGCAGAAGGGGAGTGCTGGCCCTGTTCTTATGGGTTAATTAATGTGCAAAACGTCTGGTATGATTTTGTGTGTGTTTATCAGATGTTTGAGAACTCAGAAATCTGAGCTAGCCTTCTCCTGGTCTATTTTCTTTATCCCATTTCAGGGAGTCGCCACTGCAACCATGCCTGCTTTCCGGCAGGTTGGGGAAAAACAGCTTCCCCAAGAAATCATTTTTATGGCCTGGTCTCCAAAGAGAGATTTGATTGCCCTTGCAAACAAAGTTGGAGAGGTAAGGTGGTCACATGGTACTACAGAGAATGGTACGGACTTCTGAAAGGTCTTGGGTCTGGTCTGAAACTAGTCAGTTTAAAATATGATTCTGTGGATCCCTTGAAACGTGATACACTCAAGTGAAGGATAGAACCGGAGCTGTCAGTTACGTGATACGGAGTTGCAGAGTAATTGCCTTTATTAGTACTTCTTATTCCCTACTCATTTTGTGGGAGCAGGAATCATTATTCATACAAAAATTGATACTCCCATTTCTGTCAAGAAGGTCTCCAGAACGATGAACTAGTCTCAATAACTTTTTTTTTGCCTTTTTGGATTTTACTGGCATTTAATTAGCTATAAACTAGCAGAAGGAAACATTCCAGCCTGGAATTAATGAAATGCACATGCATGGAACAGAAGCACACTCACCTCTCTGAATACACATAGGCACACACATTCATACAAATGAACAAACATTTTCAAAATTCAAGTCAGCTTTTAAATGCCAAGGGGACACATTCATAGAAAAGCCACTAGAACATCTCTCGGTTGGTTGAAAAATAGTTTGTGATTAAAGTTGTGTTATGAAAGTAAGGTTTTGCTGAAAGCGAAAACAAAACAAAGCTTCTGAATTCTTGTGTTTTGTGAATTATTTTGTGTTTTTGATAAAGGGGCGGGCTACAAAGTATCTGCTTGGTTTTATCCACTCCTGATGAAAAACCTAGTTTAAATACATTTTAAAATATACCAAAATAGCTTTTAATGGATATCAGACTGAACCATATAAAATCAACTGGGAATATATCAGGTCACTACCGGCCATCCAACAAATGTCCTATGAAAGATCCGTGTCTTAGTTGTGTGGCAGAAAGCCAGTAGTGATGAGGCCATAGAGGCCTCTCTTTTGAAGACATTCCACAATTGTGACATAGTGACCAAAAACACTGTGTTCACCTCCACACCATATTTAGCGAAACAGTTCTCTGATCGTGTTCCAAGTAGGTACATATAGATGGAGATGCTCCTTAAATATCCCAGTTCCAGACTGTTTGGGACCTTAACAGATATAACTACTTTGAATTGGGATCTGTTGGCTTGAAGGTGACAAACCTGCTGAGTGGCTTATATATAACTGAATAAAAAGCACATGTGCTCCCCCCCCACGTATCTAAGGCCATATGGCATACAGATCTAAGCGCATGTCTCTTTAAAATAATTCAGATGCAGCAGATAGGAAAGTGTGTTTAATTTTATGCACACAGGTATTGTTCACACATGACAGGGCCCCTATGCATCTTGTGCTTGGGGGTGTGTGTGTGTGACTGGAAAGAATATCTTGAAAATCAACTCATAGATAGCCCCGTCTCTGAAGTCCTTCATTTGCTGTAACTGTTGTGCTAGCAACATGGATTCTTACATGTGTGTGTCATTACAAAATATTTCATACATTTCAGAGATTATGCAATGTTCTAATGGGTTAAGTAATCACACATTTAACACATTTTTTTGTTTTGTTTTGGCTATTGTTTGAGGGAGAGGCTGTCTTGCTGTGCATATGCTACATACTGATTTTATACACAAGGTTGATTCTGCAACACTTCACTGTAGTGTAATGATGTTCCACAGATAGATGTAAAGTATCATGTGAAACAAATGTTTAATAAAATAAAGGGCATCAAAGAAGAGGGAAAACATTACAGGAGGGTAAAAATTGTGTAAATGGGGCCTCTATAACTCAGCTTTCCCCAAGATGGTTCCCTCTGGATATTTTGCTGGCTGGGGCTAATGGGAGTCCAAAATATCTGGAGGACACCAACTTGGAGAAGGCTGTCACAGCTCATATGTAACATTACTTGTTAAAAAGTTATGTTGGAATGAAAAATGTATGGATTTTATGGGTCAGAATCTCTGTTAAGACAATTCGATTTTTACTGTCTTGTACTTCTGTATCTTTGTATTTCATCTTGACATAATCTTTTCTATGTGTATTTCGGGGGGGAAGGTGGTTGCAAAAAGTTTGCCTGAGTTGGTTTCATTTTTTTCAACTACATTTTCTTTTAAAGTCTTTCAAAAATGGCAGTCTTTCATACTCCTGCACTTGCTTTTCTTTGTAGATAGGAAGTTTGAACGTTTCTACTATTCTTCCCATCATCTTTTTAGGTTTTGCTCCATCGGCTTGCAAACTTTCAGCGAGTGTGGAGTTTGCCACCAAGTGAAAGCACAGGAAAAGAAGTGACAGCCCTCGCATGGAGGCCAGATGGCAAAAGTAACGTGTTACAAATAATAACACTTTATGTAGTGGTTTCAGTTTTAAATACCACTCTGAAGGAGCATATCCATTAGCTCTGAAAAGACTCGAGCTGTTGGTCTGTTTTGCCAGTATAATTCAGCTTGGTGTGATACAGACAGCGAGTGACTGTTTTGGTTTTGCGGTTCAGGGTTGTATTGAATATCTGAAATGTAATGCTTTAACTAACAATGATTTATGATGTCCACACATGTTCATTGTTGACATGTACTGAAGTGGTAGTCTTTTCTGCACTGCATATATTATCATTCCTTTCATAGTTTTGGCGTTTGGACTTGCTGATACAAAGCGAGTGATCCTGTGCGATGTAGAGAAACCCGAGAGCTTGCATTCATTCTCAGTGGACGCTCCTGTCACTCGTATGCACTGGATGGAAGTTACAGAAGAAAGCAGGTAAGCGTGAGGCACACCCGGTAGCCTGTTGTAAGAATTGCTGCCAGGCGGCAAGTAGGAAAGCTTTTGTAAATTGACAAAAATTGAAAGGTTTTTTTACAACTTTCTGGAAAGTTGGAAGTCTTTCTTTAAATGGCTTTTAATAGTGGACGGTATCCAATGAACTGTTAGAGTTTTATATCTTATGGTTTTATTTGCAATGTAAATTGCTGTGATCCTTTCATGAAGAGTAGTTTATAGATGTAATAAAATAAATATTCATTGTCTGTCTGTGACTTTCCCCAAATTCTGTAATACTTCCTGTGCTTAAAAGAAAACAAACCCAACAACCAGAAATTAAGGAACCAACACCAGAGGACTTTGACTGTTGTTACATAACTACTGCAGTTTCCACTTTTGTATATTTAACATAACTAAATAATACCTTCTGTGGAAGAACTGTATTTAAAACATAGCCATTTTTAAGAAGAACAGTCAAATGTTTTGGAATGTGGTAATATTTTCAGTCTGAATTTCTACCTATCATTCTTTGTCATTTTAGCTTTAGCATAACCTGTTTTGTAGTGAAGCCAAAGAGTCTTTCTTCCTTTCTTTCAGTGTTCTCACTTCATTTTATAATGCTGAGGATGAATCCAATCTTCTGCTTCCGAAATTGCCAGCCTTGCCAAAGAAGTGAGTGTTTAGATCTCTAGCCATATTATCTGGGGCAGCAGGTCCTTCTCAGGAGTGACCTTGATACTCAAGAATGCGTACAAGATGGAGGGATATCAAAGGCTACTAGCCATTATGGCTATTTTCTGCCTCCACAGTTGGAGGCAGTATGCTTCTGAATACCAGCTGCTGGAAACTGCAGGAGGGGAGAGTGCTCTTGTGCTCAGGCCTTACTTGTGGGTTGGCCACTGTGAGAACAGGATGCTGGACTAGATGGACCATTGGCCTGATCTAGCAGGCTCTTCTTATGTTCTTAAGGCAAGGCCTGTTGGGTTTTTTTCCCAGCGGTCTGAAGTTAAATTAACTTCTGAAGTTGTTTCTTTAAAGTTGATTTTGTGAAGTTGATTCTGAAATTTTTATTACCGTTTCTGACGATATCATAATGGGAACATGTGGTTTTATTGTCTTCTACTCATTTATTACTCTTTAACAACATAATCCTATGCATGTCAACTCAGCAGTAAACACCCTTGAGATATATGAGGTTACTTCCAGGTAAGGCTGTAATTCCATGAACGCTTCTGAGAAGTCGTGCATAAGATCACGCTGTTATCCTAATCATGTTTTTTTAGCTATTAACAAGAAATGGAAGAGGCAGGCATGTAAACATTTTAATCTGGCTCTTGGTGATGCCATTGAACTAGGGCGTGGCTGCCATACACTGGTCCATTACTGGAGTACTTTTGTGCATGGCCTTCAATATCATTTGTTTGCTAGTTACTGTAAAATACATATAAATAAATGTGTAATTTGTTTTTACTCTGAGGACATCATTGAATGTGTTCACATTTTTCCTCTTTTAACATAGCTACAGTACCACTTCAAAAATTTTCAGGTAAATCTTATTTTGCTTCTACCTTTTTGCTGTTGGTTTTGAGAATATCAGTATATTGTTTTGCAAATGATTTTTTAATATTATGTTTTAGTGAAGAAAAATCAGACGAGATTATGAAACTCATGGGAGATGTCAGGTAATTTTTTTTTAATCACTTGGTTTATTTACAACTAGCAGCCTCATACCTGGCTCTGCTTGGGAATTCTAAGAAGCTAAAAGGTCGATGCAGTTTTCAAAGCTTCAGTCCGCCATCTTGATTCAAAATGGTGACCAATTGTATCCAAACACAGGGTAGTATTCAACCTTAGTCTTATTCAGAGTAAGTAGACCTAGTCAGAGCTTGGAAATGTTACTTTTTTAAACTACAACTCCCATCAGCCCCAGCCATCATGGCCACTGGATTGGCCTGATTGGAGTTGTAGTTCAAAAAAGTAACTTTTCCAAGCTGTGGACCTGTTGAATGACTAACTTGGTTCATTAGTTTCAATGGGTCTGCTGTGAGTAGGACTTAGTTGAATACAACACATAAATGAAAACCACCTTGGTCCAAAGAACTATTGTGCAAAATTTGGTTTCAAGTATCTTAAGAGGTATCCAAATGTATAGCGAACAGACAACTTTCCAAAATATATAGTAGATATATATGAGAATAAGAAGGAAATAAATTCTGATTCATGGTGTTTAAGAAGAAGAGCTACAATTGTTGTTTGGTAGACCAAATAAAGCTTTACTGCAGCATTCCCCATCCTGGTGCCCTCCAGATGATGTTGGGCTCCCACTGTCATCAGCCCCAGGCAGCATCGACAATGGCCATGGACAATGGGAATTACAGTCCAACGGCATCTGGAGCTTGGGGAAGACTGCTTTAAAGGATCGGTCAGTGGAGGGCAGCATTTAGTTGATGAAGCTGCAACTTTAGGAGAACACTTGTTTGGTTCCAATGTTTCTGTAATAGGGAATGAAAATATTAAAAGTGGCCTTTAGGTCTGAATTTCTATCTATTACTCTTTAGTTTGCTTCTGCTGTGTTGAATCTTGGCGGGGATCTTACCATGCAGCATGTTCTTGAATTGCCGCCACAAGCTGTGGTCATGTCCACTCTCTTAAATGACTTTAAAAGGAGGTTAGACAAATTAGTGGAGCAGAGATCCATCAAGGGCTCTTGGCCACGATAGCCAAATGCTCTGAATCCTGCTGTATACATTTGGATTTCAGTTTCTGGGGAACAAGCAGTGATTGGGGGCTGTCAGTAGCTTTTTTTCTTAAAAAGTAAGTTACCTTGCACTTCTCTTGGTCTCTAAGGCTGCAATCCAATACATGCCTACCCAGAAGTAAGCTCCATTGGGTTCAATAAGACTCCATTCCAGGTAAGTGTTTATCGGATTGCAGCCTAAGACAGCAAACTGAGGTGCAACACACACTTATTTAAATTTACTCAGTTGGTTAAAAGACAGGTGGCTAATCCTGTAATCGTTTTTAATGTTGTTTACTGCCATACAAGACAATTAAAAACTATAGCATCTTGTTTAAATAGTGTGAAGAGAGGTTGTGTAACAGCAAGGTTTGAGGGATCCACTAAAAACTACTGTGCTTCCCTGGTGCAGTGCGTCTTCCTAGTTCTGTCCCCTGCCCCCAGTGACAGGGCATGCAGGGAGGAAGACGCTAAAGACAGGGAGCAGGTTTAGAGTCCACCCTAATGATGTCTGAGTGCACTTACCCCTTTAATCCTGACACTGAATGGCCCAACCTTCACTGGCAGGAATTCTACTATTAGGGTGTGTGTGGAGAGAGAGAGAGATGCACGCTGCAAGCCTCCCCTCCAAGCATATCCACCTGTTTTATGGATGGGCATTTTTCTACTAAGAAATAATATACATTGGTATTATGAAACTGTTTTTAGTTAACTCATGGACCCAAACCATAGAAGATGTGATCTACAAATCCCCCCCACATATAATGGCTGCTCCACATCCTCATCTGTACAGCACCATGACTCTCTACAGCAGCTTTCCAGGAGATACAAATAGGAGGCCAATACTGTGCTTGACTTGCAGAACTGTTTCTGCTCGTACAAGTCATCATGCTGTTGACTTTCTGATTTCTCGGAATTGTTTTTTCAGGCTGTGTCTAGAAAACTACTATTAAAAATGCATTAATGTATTGACAGCTAGAGAAGAGGACTTTTTCAGTTTTGACACCCTGCTTATGGAACAGCCTTCTCAGGGAGGCATAGTTGACACCAATATTTTTTTTAGGTGCCAGGCAAAAACTGCCCTGAAAACAAATTTAGTGAAAGTTTGGTGTATAAATACTTTAAAGTAAGAAATGCGCAGGAGAAATGGCTAATGCATAATTATATTTCCTAACTTCAGTGCACTGATGATTCTCTCTCTGCCTTTTTTTTAAACTTTATATATTTAGGCTTAATGCTCTGGTTCTTGGAGGCAACGCTGGGTTTATTGAGATCTATGCTTATGGAATGTATAAGATTGCCACAGTGACGGGGGTATGTAGGTCTTTTAGTTGAGCCACATTTCTGCTATGGGTGGGAATTGTCTAAGAGATTCACAACTTTCCAGTAGATCTTCATGTATAAATTCCACCCCATTGACTGAATATTAAAAGTTGACACCTTCAGTCTTGTAAGTATGTAGACAGAGTTGGCTGTTGTAAATAACACATTAATGGCTGAAAGCTCACAATGAAGTGCAGATTAAATTGGTTCTAACCCCCCCAAACAGGAGGTTGTTTTAGCTGTTGTTTAAAAGCTGTGTATTAGGCACGTAAGAATGCTTCAGACCATTGGTTCATCTAGTTTAGTACTGTCTTCCCTGATATAACAGCAGCTATTTATGGTTTCAGACAGAGGTTTTCCCAGCCATATCTGGAGATGCCAGGGGTTGAACCTGGCCTCTTCTGTATGCAAATAAGAGAATCTACCAGTGAACCACAGCCCTTCACAAGACTGACAAGAGCGTAACATCTTTTCCCCCACGTCCTTATACTGGTGGGAAAACATTAAATTTGTTTTGTTGTCATGCAGCTTTTAAATGTACATGTGCTAACACACACACGCGCGCACAGCCACGCAAGAGATGTGAAAGCTCAGAAAAAGTATTTTTTCCTTCCAGGCCTTCACATCCCTGCAAATACACATGAAGAGAATAGGCGACAATAGAAATAAACTGGGTTGTACCTTTAAGACAGGGTTCTTTAATGGTGAATGAAAAAGGACACACTTTATTTGCTCTCAGTGAGATGCAACGATGTTTTAGACAAATTTTAGCAAACACACACAAGCTGCAATCCTATGCACTCGTTCCTGGGAGAAAGCCCCACTGAACACAGTGGAACTTCCAAGTAAATGTGCATAGGATAGTGCTGAAAACAGACCTGCTTTTGAAACTGAGTGGGGCAGTGGACTGAATGATTTGTTTCTCAGTACTAAGAAAATTAGGCTGATAACTTTTGCACTGGGCTCTTCTAGGTGACTGGTTCATGTCTTGCATTATGCTTATCGAGTGACTTGAAATCACTATCGGTTATTACAAAAGTAGAAGTTTCTCCAGAGAGTGAGCCAGAAATAACATACTTCCAAGTGAGTAGAACGTCAGAAACACTCAGCCGCGATAGGGGTTATTTTGTAAATCATAATTGTCAGTCCAGTCCTACAGTGGGTATATTAGAATATTTCTGAGCAACTGTCTTAAGAATTGTTTTGCTGGATTGGACAACAGCAGTCTCCCTGTGATAGGTTGCATCTGTTGTTTCTGGGAAGGACACCCTGGTTGGGCTTCTAAATTGATTGTCATTTTTCTTTTCATGATCCTAAGTTTGAGTATTATGAGAAGGAAAAACTCGCTGTTCAATCTCTGCATCGCTACCATTTTATGAGTCTCAGTGACATTCCCTATTAAAACTAAAAAGCCCTAACCTTGCATATTTCCCCCTTTTTTTTAGACAAAATGGGAACATTTTAATTCTCCAGCTAATTACCGGTTAGATTTTGAAACCCATCAATTGATAAAACTATTGACACAATCTAATAATGATGAGCTAAGGCTTGAATTAGAATTGATGTCTTAATGCCACTTTGCCAAGGAAAAGAAAAATATGGTTTTTAAATTTCTCCAAAAGTGATGGAAGAATTATTGGGAGAGTCTTGAGAGGGAGCTGTTTACTGAAACTGGAGTGAAGCTCTTCTAGTTCAAAGGAAAAAGGAGACTTTTTGAGCGCTCCTGTTCAGGCATTTGGCACCATTAAGAACGTGCAGGCTAGCCCCACCTCCAGATGCCAGTGTTTGTGCTGGCCAAGCATCCCAGCTGAAATGCAATTGGCATCAGTCCAAAGGTGGTCATATGTACATGCCTGAGGCTCCTTCTACAAGTTCCTGTCCCTATAGAGTGAGCCCTATGCATGCATATCTGTATTTGCATAGACCCTTTTCAGACTGATGTCAATCACGTATCAGCTGGGTGTATGTGGCCAGCATGCACGTCAGCATCTATGGTCGGGTAGCCCACATGTTCTTGATAGTGTCTTCATGTGTATAGATACCCACATGTACTGAACACCTGCATGTGGCTATAGTTAGCTGTGCTTGTTACTCCAGGTAATATGTGTTACTGTTAATGCTGACTGGTTTATCTACGTAGAGCCATATTAAAATCCATTCAAAAGAATTGCATTGGCTGCCTAGTTATTTCCGAGCTCAAGGCAAGGTGCTATTGCTTACCCTTTAAAGCTCATATACCTGATGGAATGCCTTCTGCCATAGCAACGTGCTCATGCACCAAGAACTTTAAATGAGGCCCTTTTCTGAGTTCCAACTGTAAAAGGTGCATTATCCATCAAAGAAGGAGAGGGACTTTTCAGTGGTGGCACCCTGACTTTGGAATACCCTCCTGAAGGTGTTTTTCAGCATCATGTTAAAGACAATTTTAATTTACTGTATTTTAGCTGGCTGTATAATGGTTTATTATATCTCATTATGTTTTGATTTTTTAAAAGTTGCTTTACAATTGTACTGATACTTGATTTTCATGTACACCACCCTGGAATGGTTTAGAAATTTTCAAAATAAATAGTGCAAAAAATGTAATGCCTTCTGACTGTAATTTTATTCTCTCTCTGCTATAGTTGGACACCAGTCTGCTCTCAACCTATTTACCAGAAGTGACTCGAATGGCTAGAAAATTTACACACATTTCAACTCTCCTGCAGGTACTGTATTAAAATATACTCTACTTCACACTGGCCCATTGCCAGTGATGTGTTTCAGTTAGGCTGCCAGTTTGTGCAGTCTCGCTGGATTAAAGCCACTTGTCTGAATTTATCTAAAATAAATTACTCTACAGTCCAGAGAATCATGCTCAGTCCTAAGGATACATTCACTGAAATAAATAAGATTCGCTTCCAAGTAAATGTGGTGATTAGGCTATCAATGTAATTCCTTTTTAATGTAATTCAAAATCAAGAGGGAAAAGAGTGGTTTTTATTATCATAGTTTTTGGTTTTTAGTATGATCATTTTGGTGTTATACAGTTTTTTATGTTCAATTTATAATGGTTGTAAACTGGTTTTGATGGTATATGTGGTATTATACTATACATAGAATTTAATGTCATTATTAAGGCAACATTTTCTGCAAAATTGCCTTTGTTTCCAATATTTTGGAAAAAGATGAATTCTTATTTATTCTCTATTTGTAAATAGTATATAAAGCTGTCGCTGACGTGTATGTGTGAAGCTTGGGAAGAAATACTGATGCAGATGGATTCACGGCTAACCAAATTTGTACAGGTACTGTGAAAACTCTTCCAATTCAAATGTTCATTATTTTAATACTACTACTCCTAGTAATATTCCTCTTTCTTTCAACAAGCCTTTTCAGTTGAGACCTATCCCAGCCTGCGTCCGTGTTGGAATTGCTTTTTAATATGTTCTTAAACCTTTTTAAAAAATGTTTTTAATCTTAGACAATGTTTTGAAAGCTTTTTTAAAGAAACCTTGTTAAAGATGTTTTGTTTTAATGTGTTTTAAAGTTTGTTTTTATGATGTTTTAAAGTTTTTAATGCTTTTGTTTGCCTCCCTGGGCTCCTGCCGGGAGTAAAGGGGGGATATAAATCAAATAATAAATAAATAATATTTCTTTCCCATGTACAGAAAAGCAGCAGTTTACTGGCACAGTCGTAGAGTCTTTGTTCAAGAATAGGCAGTCCACTTATAAAAATGACTCTCTCTGGCATTTGGCCATCCTGATGTTGCTGGAGTATAACTCCCAGCATCTCTTCACAATTGATCGTGCTGGCTGGGGCTGATGGAAGTAGGAATCTAACATCTGAATGGCCACAGGATCCCCACTCCTGGGCTAGACTATGAAGAAATGTTGGAAACTAAATATTTGTATACGGATAATTAAATATGTTTATATTGCAATCTTCAATCTGCAGGAAAAGAATACAACCACTTCTGTGCAAGATGAATTCATGCAGTTACTGTTGTGGGGCAAAGCAAGGTAAGTATTACACAGGATCTTTTTTTCACCAGGGGTGTGCATTATTCAAACTAACAAAGTGAAAAATATGTGTGTTGTTTTTTTGCCACACAGCCTTGAACTTCAGGCATTGCTAATGAATCAGCTAACAGTGAAGGTATGTATATATGTTAAGCTTTTTTAAAGGCTTTTGATTAACCTGCACCGATTAAAAACAAAATCTGTTCCCACAGGGTTTAAAAAAACTTGGCCAGTCCATGGAGTCCTCTTATTCTAGCATTCAAAAGCTTGTCATAAGTCACTTGCAAAGGTAAATCTCATATTGTGTTAAGGTGAACATGAACAAAGAGAATATTTTGTAATATTGGTTAAATATTTACTTCTGGAACTTGGAACATTCTTATACTTTTGTTGCTTATAATTATAGAACCTGAAGAAAAAATGTCAGTTGAAATACCCCTCTCTCTCCATTACATAGGAGGGAAAAAACAGACTTCCCACTTGTACAAGGAATCCTAGGTTGGGCTGAGTATGAGTGATATCCAACATTAGTCATATTCAGAGTAGACCAATTGAAATCAATGAAGTCCATTGATTTCACTGAGTCTCCTTGAAATGCCATTAATGTTGGATATCACTCTATATGAAAAATAGCCTAGTTACACAGAAGTTAAACTTAATTATTTTAAACATATATCTCATCAAGGCAGCTAACAGCATAATAAAGCAATATTACAATTAAAAGCAGTATAAAATCAAACGTATTTTGTTCAGTGTTCTCCAGTCTGTCAAGTATTCCAAAGCGTTCTTTTTATAATGTAGAGTATTTTGGCAGATCTTCATTTCAACATTTTTTTTGCTGCCTTGCTTTGCTAGTGGCTCTGAGGCCTTACTTTACCATTTAAGTGAACTTAAAGGAATGGCATCGTGGAAACAAAAATACGAGTCTCTTGGACTGGATGCATCAGGAATAGAAGGTATATGATTAGCTCACTGACTAACATGTTGATAGTCAATTCAGCGGATGTTAAATAACTGTTAACTTTCTTTACAGAAGCTATTACTGCGGTGGGCTCCTTCATCCTAAAAGCAAATGAATTGCTTCAGTACGTATTAATCTTCTTGGTCAGATGTAAAGGACTTCCTTTCTAGACTTTCATTTTTAAATGTTGGAACCAATAGTAGCTGTTGTCCAAAATGCAATTTGGCATTCCAGTGCTTTAGTCTCCAGTGTTCTACTCCTCATTTTATCCTGCAACAACCCTGTGAGATAGGGAGATACAGTGACTGTCCCAAGGTCACCCAGTGAGCCTCATGGCTCAGGGGTGATTTGAACTTAGTCTCCCAGGTCAACACTCTACCCACTACACTGCACGAGACAGGTAGCCCTGTAAAGAGCACACTGGGAGGTGGTGTAGCATAGTGTCTGAAGAGCATGAATTGTGTAACAAGAAATCCCCAGTCCCAATTTCACTACTGGCATGAACTCGCATGGAGGTTCTAGGGAAGGCATGGAATTCTATACTGGCACTTCATCCCTCCTCTGTAGAGTGCAAAAGGGAACAGGAATCCTGGCCCTCTTACCAGTTGTGTAAGAGAAGCGGTTTCGGGAGGTGTATCATGACAAGCCCAGCATAAAAAGCAAGCAGTCTACTAGAGCAGGGAAGCTCCCTCCTCCATTCCCAGCATGAAAATGCTGTTCTCTGTTCTTTGCTGGGCCCCCAACAGATTAGTAAAAATGTTGCAGGCTAGTGAGAGTTCGTGGGCATATTATACAGCCGTGAGAGTGGCCGTGTACTATAGCCAGCATGGATTTTTTGCATTCTTCAGTGTTGTTGTTGTTATTTATTGCATTTGTATACCGCTCCATAGCCGAAGCTCTCGGGGCGGTTGACAACAATTAAAAACATTAACAACAAATATACAAATTTAAAAACACTTAAAAAAAAAACAATTTAAAAACACATGCTAAAATGCCTGGGGGAAGAGGAGTCTTGAGCTGGCGCCGGAAAGATAACAGTGTTGGCACCAGGCGCACCTCGTAAGCTGTTAAATTGAAAATACCCCTCCCCAATGCCATTCTTGTTCCCATAAGCTTATTTCAAAACAAAACCTTACAAAACTTACAGTCCAGAACTCAAAAACGCTTGCTCAACAAACCTCTGAGTTTTCACGGTGATACACAAAACACTCAGAGAATTGAGAGTTCAAAGAGTAAAGCAAGAGAAAAAAAATTCAGACCTCTGGACTTTTTTCTGTCAGTGGTCTCATAATTTGTTGAAATTAATTAAAAATCAGCCATGTTCACAGAGTACCTATAATCCTGTTACTTACCTGGCCCCATATTCTGACCTTTATCTTCTGCAGTTAATTTTTTTTTAAAAAACGCAAGGCTGATTTTTAATTACGTTAAGAAATTTAACATTCAAATCTTATTATAGCGTTGTAAGAACAGTCAGTGTTCTAAAACCAGACTCACAGTATTTTGGCTTGGCTAATCAGGAGGCCACACCCACACCAGACATTTATTTCACTTTAGACAGCCATGGCTTCCCCCAAAGAATCCTGGGAAGTGTAGTTTGTGAAGGGTGCTGAAAGGAGACTCCTTTTCCACTGACAGAGCTCCAGTAGCCAGAGTGGTTTAACAGTCAGCCCCTCTTCTGAGGATTGTAGCTCTGTGATTGCACCTGCAATCAGCCCAAAAAACAGAAACAAGACATGGGATGTGCTGATATTGTTTTAGCAAGTAGGAAGCAACAATATCAAGACAGTCGATATAGTTCAGATAGTCACTTTGAATATGTTTGATTTACTTTGCAATTTTAGTGAAGTTTCCTGTAGTAAATAATTTTCTTTTGCTTCTGTTTCTGTGAACATGTGAAGTACAGCAAAACTTTGCAATATTAAAAAAAAAACTCCAGAAACAATTGTGGAATAATGGCACTGATTATCCAGTGGACATGAAAAGTGTCTCAGTTTGCGCAAGATAAAACAGTGGGAGGTGAAATATATTCTAGCAAAATTCTAGGTGTGCTCTATGTTTTTTATTGACCATGCCCACCTTTCCTTAGGTGGAGTGGTTTAAGCATAGTAGGCTGAAAATACGCATCTTGGGCAGGCCAAGTTTGTTTTTTCCAGCAGCTAGAGTCATTGCTTAAGTAGCAACATATTGTAATCAGTCTGATTTTACATCAAACTGCAGTTTCAGATTCAACTTTTAATGCTCCCAAAGTAGAAATAGAACATAACTTCCAGTTTGAAACAAAAAAGGCTGTCATCACCATCATATGACATTGACAGATACAAAGGCTTTGAAATTAATCAAAATAAATTTGACACAGATTTCAAGGATGGATAATGAGAGAAATATAATTTTCTAGGTTAGATTCTCTGTAGAAACATTAGTAATACAGGAAAAAAGCAAAGTAAGAAGAACACCAACAAACATACAAAAATGTAATTCTGCATCGTTGGAGATGACAGATGTTGCCACCACTCACCATATGATCAGAGGCACATGTTACCAAATTCTTCCAAACTACACAGCAGGTGGATTGGACTGCGAAAGACCAACCCAAATTGTGTTTGCGTTTTTACAAATTTGTAGGGCAATATAACCCTGCTCCCCTGGTGCATTTCACTATAGCTGCCCAATTTCTATCCTTTTTAAGGTTTGGTAGAAGTATCTGTTGGCTATAGGTACGTTCTTAAACCACAAGGCTTTTTTCTATTAATGAATTAATAAGACTACACTATATAAATGCTAATTACAGTGATGATGTACTAGCACCTGTTGCTGTGTGTGGAAGCTGCTCCATGGGTTAAAACATATGCCAGCAGTGTGGAATTCCAGTACAAGCAAAGGCTTTGGGGCTGTTCCTGTTATGCTACCATTAGGTTTAAACTGGTCCTGAGTCAAATGTGTGCAGACTGTTTGGAAGCCTCTTGGGACACCCACTTGTGGATTGCAAGCCAATGTACATATAAATCTTCCCCTTGGTGGAGTTTCGGTCCGTGAAGCTACTCCCACGAACAGAAGTTGTAATGAGGGAAGTGGCCTTCAGAAATGCTGCTGAAGAAAGCCATTCCAGTTGCAGCTGTATTTGTAATATGTTCTAATGCCTTTCTGTTCTTTCTGTCTACAGAGTTATCGATAGCAGCATGAAAAACTTCAAAGCTTTTTTCCGGTGGCTATATGTCGGTGAGATAATAGCTCTAATCATATATGCCATTTCCCAGGGTTTTGTTTCCTCTGCCATAACTAAGAAACTGAAGCCAAGGCGGGGCTATGGAGATGAAGGGGCATATAATCCTTAATAGCTGTGGCCATCAGGGAGCATTTTTCGTCCTGTGCAACCATAAGTTGGATGGTTTGCATTTGTTTCTGAGGAGAAAAGTGAAGGTCTGTGTGACGTCCTTCCCCAGCACCACCAGTGAAGCTCTCACTTGTGGCTACCAGCAGACAGGAATGTCAGGTTTTCTTCTTATCCTTACAGCTCTAGCACAGATCTCACTAGATCCCACGGCTAGGCAGCACTACCAGTCACTTTCTGTAACCCAAACTCCCAGAGACTTTGTCTAAGTCTTTCTATAGCTTGTTACTTTGTGACTGTGTGCCTATGCTGTTCCCAACCCCCTTGTATCTTTATATTTAAAGCATACAACTCTGGGTTGCTCTGGATACTTGAATTGTTATTATTCCTCCCTTCACCGCTGCCACCATTGGATACAGTTTCTGTTCAGCCTTGGTAATTACCTTGCCCTCCCTTCTAGTCTGTATATTCCCCCAGCCAAGGATCAGGCCTTTGGTAAACCAAATAAGTATTTATTTAATATTAGAAATAACAAGATTACTGAAGGAATGTTTCACAAGCGTATGGTTTCATCTATATTCTGTTAGGTACTTGACTTCCTACTAATTGCCTCAGAACTCCGACTCACTCTCAACAACACCACTTCCAAACACCACCTCAACCTCTCTCTCCACCCCTCAATTCACCACCTCCTCACCCCTTCTAAACACCACCACCCAGATTCAGCTGTCATTCTTCCATTTATACTCCCAGCCATTCAAACGCTCAGCCAATCATCCAGCATTCTACTGCTCATGTACTCCCCCTCCTCTTTCACTCCACTTACCATATGTCTTCTATATAAACAGCACTTACCATATTTACAATATAAGCAGGAACATCACAGTCTGCCCTTGGAGGCACCGTTGTAGGGACTTGCCCACATGGAGCAGCCCGGTCCCTATCAAGAAGGACATCACAACGGGAGAAATGTAGTTCATTCTCTTCCTAAAGGCAGCTCAGGGCTGTGGAGGAGAGGCACTAGGTTGCCAGCATTTGCTTCCAGCCTGCACAAGAGCTGGACTTTCACGGGCAAGTGGAAAGGAGGCAGTGTGGGGTGTGGGGAAAGTAGGGTTAGTTTTTCCCACTTGGGGAGTGAGTGTGGTTAGGGAGAGAAAAGGGACTCTCCACCTGTCTTCCCACACCCATCAAAGGTGATAGGCCTTTGATGAATTTAGAATATTCTCTCTGAGCAGACAGTCCCTTGTCTCTTACACACATAGACACAGACAAAATACTTGAATACACCATGGCAAGGAACAACCAAGGTCTACGTTGCGGCTGACGTTTTAACTACTATTCCGTTTTTTACTATACTAGTCAGGGGTGATGATTATGTTTTTTCATTATTGTATTTTTTAATATTTTTTTCTATTTTGTGTTGGAAGTGAAGAGAGTGGAATGAAGAAGGCAGATCTGAAATTATCAGATTGTTTTGGCCATTTTTATTTTCCAGCTATGCTGAGAATGTCCGAGGATCACGTGCCTCCAGAGTTGAACAAGGTAGTATTCTTGTGGTCTGTCGTGTATGTTCTACAAAATGCCAATACAACTTCTGATCCTCCAAGCCAAACTCGGCTGTAATAGTAGAGTAGTATGGCCTGCCAGGTGCTTAACACGCATCTCCCTTGTTTTAATAAAAGTTGGCAACACTTTTTTAAAGCTGTCATACATGCTTGGAATGCAGTCACCTTCTCATGTCACAGGTTGTGCAGCCCTGTTCTATAACTTCTGTAGGCATGGTTTGTGCTGGCTGTTTTGAGGATGGGACATTTAAATAAAGAGCACCAATAAAATAAATAAAGTCCCTTCTGTGCTTGACAAATTATCCTCCACTTGATAATAAGTGTTCTGTCTTTGACATTTTTAGTGACGTCTCTTTAGTTCTGGATGTGAGTGCTGAATCTGAGCGGAAGGCTGCAGTGGGCAGTGGAAGGAATAGTGCATCTTAATTCCATGGGTGGGGGTTTTACCTCTGTGTAGTCGTGGGTTGAGGTGGGGAGCTTCTAGCCCTCCAGATGTTGTTGGACTCGACTCCCATCATCTCTGACCATTGGCCATGCTCAACAACTTAACAACTTTTGGAGGGCCACACATTCCTCATCCCACATGTAGTCCTTTGCTATCTCTTGAAGATTGCCCTAGCCCTGGCCTGCACAACTGGTGACTCACTAAGCCACATGCAGCCTGTTAGCCCATTAAGCACCCAGGCAGACCACAATTTATGGCCGGTAGAATGAGTACAGTTTGGTGGGTCACAAATTTCAGAGTCCTACTGTAGCCCCATACTTTTTCCATCATCAAGATTTTTCTGCGGTGGTTCATGAGGCACTACTAGAAACAGATCCTGCCCATGTCTTGCTGGCTTACAGCAAGGACTTGAACTCTGAGAGATTTACTACTGTGTGTTCTGTGATGGTTGCTTTAAAACATAGGAACTGTTAGGGAATCAGACCAGGGTATTTATCTCCACATTCCATTTCCAATAGCAGTCCATCAAGGTGCTCTGGAAGAAACATCAGGACTGGATTACTGCATTACACTCTATATGGGGCTGTCCTTGGGTCTGGTCTGGATGCTCCAAGTGATGCAGAATATAGCAGCAAGACTGCGGAGAGGAGCAGATGGCCAACACCATATGACAGCTCTGCTAAAACATTGCACAAGCTGCCCATATGCTACAAGACCAAGTTCAAGGTTATTGTGCTGATATACAGAGCCTTGAAAAACTTGGGTCCAGGATAACTTCAGGAGCGACTGAGCCCTAATATCCCAGCTCAGTCACTGAGATCACCTGGAGGAGTGCTGTCAGTTGTCCCTCATGTTACAGAAATTGGGCATTTAATGAAATGGAAATGAACTGCCTTCAAGTCGATCCCGACTTAATGGTGACCCTGTGAATAGGGATTTCATTGTAAGCGGTATTCAGAGGGGGTTTACCATTGCCTCCCTCTGAGGCTAGTCCCCCCCAGCTGGCTAAGGCCTGATCTGCTTGCCACAGCTGCACAAGCCAGCCCCTTCCTTGTCCGCAATTGCCAGCTGAGGGCAACTGGGCTCCTTGGGATTATGCAGCTTGCCCACAGCTGCACAGGTGGCAGGGCATGTAACCCCTGAGCCACTCACTGTGGTGGTGATCTTTAGCTGGCCCTTGACACCCAGGAGACACAAGCAGGGATTTGAACTCACAGACTCTGGACTCCCCCTGGTCATATGCTGTGGAACACTCCTCCAGCAAAGATTCAGCAGGCTTCCTCACTTGATATTCAGGTGTCTCTTGAAGACTTTTTTATGCCAACAGGCTTTTGCAGTTGTTTAATTAGCAAGTCACTTTCATGATTATTTGAATTGTTTTTAACACTGTTTTTAGTTGTTGTACACCATTTCGGTGTATTATGATAGGGCGGCATACTTTCATAAGTACGTTCCCAAGCTGGGTATGAATGTGATGGCCATTCTCAGTCCCTAACATCTGCTATCCAGAATTATATTGCCTTAATATTATTATGATCATTTATTAGTTTTTCTGCTACTCCACAAACAGCTTACAAAGCACCTTGAAGTGTCACTCCATGGACTCACAGAGTATTGCTAACTCCAGTGCAACAAACTCAGTGTTCAAGGTGTTGAACCAAACATTTGAGGGCATAAAGGGTATGCCCCAAACATCACCACATGCTCCAGCCCCAACCTTCCTACTTTGAGTGGGGTCTGAAAAGGGCTTGCAAGTGCATACAGCGACACTTGGAAACCTCCCTGCAATTGGAAACCTTGATAATGTAGAAACAATGACGAGACTCAACTATTTTTTGGGGGGGTGTTGGCTGGGCCCAGGCAAGATACTGGCATGAGCCCCGTAGAGTATTCTTAGAGTGATGAAGAAGAAGATACAGAATGGGACCCAGGAGAGGGTCCTAATGGCTTGCAACAAGGAGGTGCTGAAACAGAAGGCTTCAGCACTTTTGACAGTGACAGCTCCTTCCCCTTAGCTCCAGTTACAACAGAAGAAACACCAGCTGACCAGGAGCTAGCCCGTTCTCCTCCCTTCCATCCCCCTTCTTCGCCCCAGCTGCTGCCATTGTGCACACCACCTCTAGAGAAGGAGGATCTTGATGAGGTGCTGCTGTTGCCCCAGACACGCAGACAGTTGTGCTGGCAGTCTTAGCTGGCCCCCTCTTTTCCATCTAGGAGCAGCGCTCACTTGCTCACCCATTCCAGTTCTGTGACACCTTCCTCACGCAAGTAGAAAGAGCCCACCCAGAATCTACTTAAGGGTGTTAGGGATGTCTGTCTAATTGCTGCGACATCTTAGCTTTGAATAGCTATGCTGTGTAGAGATGCAGAATCCTGTGTAACCTGTAAGCTGATCCATGAAATGCTCTAGACTGAAGTTCTACATTAAACTGAAAGGAGAAAAATATACCAGTGGATCCTAGTCTGATTCCTTCAAGCTTGGCCAGGACTGATATCCTTTGTAATCTTACTTACAAACATCTTTAAAGCTGCCAGTGTTCAAGATAGGCAATTTATTTATTTTTATTTTATTTATTTCTATCCCGCCCTTCTACCCTATAAGAGGGCACTCAGGGCGGCTTACAAAAATAAAATCAAACACGTACATAATAAAATTGTAAACAATAAAATCACAAAAACATTAAAATACATAAAATACTATATAGCAATTGTATACTATATATACAATTACATTCATATATTTTTATGTGATTAATGGAATCCTTATAGGGATCCACAGCAAGCTTGAGTGAAGTTCTGTTTGTCGCTTTCAAAACTGTCTGTATATAGAGAGAGACAGTCCCTCTACCTTCAGTCCCTCCCAAAGGCTGTCCGGAACAAGATCGTTTTCAGAAGTCTCCAGGAAACCATCAGGGAGGGAGCAGAGTGGACTTCTTTGGGTAAGGTGTTCCAAAGCTTGGGGGCTACAGCTGAAAAAGCTCTCTCCCGTGTGCCTGTCAGTCTAACGTCTTTCACTCCTGGCATGCAGAGGAGACCAGAGGCAAATGTCCTGAAACATCTGATCTTATTTATAATTCATTCATTCAATTTATATCCCACCCTTCCTCCCAGTAGGAGCCCAGGGGGGCAAACAAAAACACTCTAAAACATCTTAAAACAGATTTTTAAACATATTAAAACATCTTTAAAAACATATTAAAACAAAATATTTAAAAATATCTTTTCAAAAAAGCTTTAAAAGGGTGCACATAAGATATACTGAGTGAGATCTTAGAGAACAGTGCTTCTTTTCCTTAAATATGGGCCTGTTAAAGCAGTGTACATTTTTTCTAGTATTAAAAGTTATTAAAAAGATTTTAGCATTGCTATTCGATTTCAGTTTAAGATGTTTGTATTTTGCAATACTAGGTAAATATTACTATGAACTTTGTTCAATTTTTCAAAAACATTGTTCTTATTTAAAAATGATACTGTAATGCCACATCAAATGACATATAAGAAACATATACAAATAAATTAACCAAATATGATCTAATAATTAGCCATGTTAACTGAAACTAAACAGCATTTGAAATGGGTATTAATGCAAGTGTTATTCATTTATTAATATGGAGTAGGGGTGTGTTTCTTTGTCATTTCATATGTTACAGTATTAATGTTTTGTGTTTTGTATTCAGTAATTTTCCAGTTCTTTTAAAGAAATTTTTTTTGATGAACCTGTTTGCAGAATTGTGACAGCTTTTAAAAATGTAAATTCAGAGTTTTCTCTTTGTTTCTCAAAGATGACTCAGAAAGATATCACTTTTGTTGCCGATTTTCTTACTGAACATTTCAATGAGGTAAGTTTTTTTTATACTGACTTGGTACAGTGACTTGTTAGTTAAATTTGCAGATGCTCTTGCTGCTGACTTGGAGGGCTTGTTCTTTCAAAGGAAAGCAAACAGACGCTTCTACTCCAGTCAGCAAGGGAGATGTGGATGTTGGAAAACAGACTTCTGCTTTTACAGTCGGATTGAGAAACAAATGTGCACTTGTGCTTTTATGAGTTTATTTCTAGACCGCCATTCATTCAAAAATGTTGGGGTGGTCTACAGCATTAAATAAAACCATACCCCCCCAAAATTACCAAAAATATCTTAGAACCCTAAAAAAATTGATATTAAAATAAAGGAATCTGACAACAGAGAGCGATCTCAGAAACTGAAAACATGTACAGCAGTAGTGGGTCAGCGTCCTCCATAGGCCTGAGGAAATAAATGTGGCTTTAAAAGGCATCTAAAAGACAAAGATTATTACCAAGATTGATATCTGTGGAACTGAAAGAAAAATTTTATAACATATTTTACCAGCTGTACTTAACGCCCTATACATTAACTTGAATATACCTAACAGTGCAGAATACCTATTGGAGATACAATATACCCCATGCAGACTTTATATACATATTCTAGCTTAGTTCAAAAATTCTATTTTTTGTGAGGGCAGCTTGCAATTTCATGTTAGAAATAATTGGATACACAATACTATTTGACCCAAGACATTATTGTTAGATTATTTTGAAGACATGATACTGGAGGAGGACTTGGGAAGTAACATTACATTGACTTTCTACTGTGAAAATGCATCTTGTGAAAGCTTGGAAACAAAAGATGCCTCCTTTATTTTCAGAATGGTTTAAAAAAATCAGGGATACCATAATAATGGTCAAATTGGTGTACTGTGGAGGTGCAAGTAACTAACAAACAAATAGACTTTACAATGGTGGTCTTTAATTTTGGAATGATAAATTCCAGGACAACATTTATCCGTATACATTTTTTGCTTTATTTTTTAAAAATTGCTTTATATATTTGAGTGTGTTTCTGTCCTTTTAAGCAGAATAATACATACATTTTAAAAAGGCACCTAAAAGACAGTACTGAGGGGGTCAATTGTATCTCCAACAGATGGATGTCACAGAATTGGGGTGCCACTATGGAGATGGCTGTGCCTTGTGTCACCACCAACTGGGCATTGCCCATTGACAGCACTATTAGCAGAACTTCCCCAATGACTTCAAGGCCAGGGGCCTTTTGGTTTCATTTTCCCATCTGGTGGTTCAGGTGTTCTGGAGCTAATTAGCATCTTTTTGATGCAGATCGTAGTGAAGCCATGAAATGTTACATCTGACTAATTGCATATGTCTAGAGTGGGATTGGGACCCTGCAGTTTATTTATCTTAATCCTTTTGCCATTGCACTGTAAAACTAATGAATGTATGATACGTTCCATGTTTGTTTAGGCACCTGAACTCTACAATCGTAAAGGGAAATACTTTAATGTAGAAAGAGTTGGTCAGGTAATGTAACATTCTCTTTGTTACGATGGGAAGATGGTTAAACAGCCTGCTGAGAAAAGGACCCACCTGATTTTTTGTGATGTGACTTGTTTTTTTTTTTTTTACAATAATTTTTATTCAAATTTTCATAAAACAAACAAAACAAAATCATAAAACATTCAAAGACAAAAAACAAAACAAAACAAAAATGATTAAACAAAAAAATAAAATGTTGACTTCCCATTTGTCGCAGATCAGTTATAGGTCTACAATATATAACAATCCTGTCTCTTAAATTATATTATAAAATCACTTTCCTCCAGTAGTTATCTTAATTAATCATCAAATCTCATAAACATTACTTTATTCTTTCCACAAAAAGTCAGAGAGGTTTCAATTCTTTAAGAAATATATCTATCAATTTTTCTCCAAATAAACATGTCGATTAACCCATCTCGTTAATAATAATAATCTTATTGTCATAACCATAGTCCAAATAAACATATCGATTAATCCATCTCATCAAAATCTGTTAGGTCCAATAATTTCAATAGCCATTATTCCATTATCCATATTAATTCCATCTTCCATCTTCAATAGTCCTGTTAAGTCCAGTAATTTCAGTGTCCAATCTTCCATTATCAGTATTCCATAATAATCTTGCTGTCATAGCCATAGTCATATAATAAGAGTCTGATGGGAATTTCCTCTATCCCAAATATTTTCTTGCCATCGATTCTGAATAAGTTGCTGAAATATTGTTGTAAAGTCATATCTCTGTTCTTCTTTTTTACAAAATGCACTGGCTCATCTCTTGAGAGTTTTTCCATTGTCACATGGCTGCAGTTAATTCCATAGATTTTCTCTATATCAAGCTCCATCACGTCATTCCAGTCCAGAAAATTATCCAAGCCATTGATAACTTTATCTCTAATATCTTCATTAATTTCTTCAGAGATAACGTTAAATTCCAAACAGTAGATTTTATTTCTAATATCCATAAACTCCAGATCTTTTTCCAATTCCACATTTGTTCCAATCTCCAGGGCTTGTATCTTCCCTTTATTTTTTCTTTTCTCATCTCTGATCTCATTCTCCTCTCTCACAGGATCCCCTATTTCTTTAAGCTCCTGCGTCATTTTGCTCAGTTCCATTTTCAGCTCCTTACTGCCCTGTCGCAGGGTTTGTTTCGTTATCTCAATCTCATCCATTATTTTCTGAAACATAATTACTTCCAGATTCTCAGCCACTTTCTTGATTGCCATTTTTAAAACCACGAAAACAAAACAAAACAAAAATAAAGAAGAACCACTTCTTATTTCAGCAACAATTGGGTTAATATTCCAGGCTTGATGACATCACAGTATAAACAGAGCAGCCTGCCTTATCTCTCTATGTTCAAGAATACAAAACAAATTTAGTTCCCAGCATCAAAACAGTTAGTGGCGTCGTGAAGAAGCAGATTCGTCAAAATAAAATAGACCAAAAAGAGAATAGTCCCAGACAATATAATGTTCCTCGGAATAGAAATCCCTCTTCTGTTTATATCTTTAGAATGCACTTCCAGGACAGTTTTTTGCAATAGAAGCAGAGATAAGCTGTTAATTTCGTGAATAACAGAGAAGAGTTATAGCTCACCCAGAAGTTCTTTAAAGCTGATTCATTTGACAAATCTCTTTTTGCTGCAACAATTTAAACCAAGTAAAAAAAAAAGATAGAAAGAAGGGTGCTTGCCTGTTAGTCCGTTTTCTCTTTGAAGAAAAGATAAACGTGTCGCATTAATCAGATAGAGCTTGTTCGGAAGTCCGTCCGGCATTGCTGGCTGGACCTTTTCTCATAAATTAATGAAATCCAGTCCTCCCAACAAAAACAGGCTTTTGAGGTTGATCTCTACGTTTCTCCCTGCCCGGGAGAAATTTCATCAGTCAAAAAAAAAATGTTCTGACTGATTTATATCAGAAAAAGCTTCTTCTGAGGCGGGAGCCCGTCTCAAAAGCAGGCACAAGCGAAGTCACCCTTCCCGGAAGCCTTTTTTGTGATGTGACTTGTTTTTAATGATGTATTTTAAAACTGTTGTGGCCCGCCCTGGGACCTTTGGGTTCTTATTGGGTTCTATTAGTGTCTGGAGGTAGATCATCAGATCCGGTCCCCCCATCCCAGCAGGGTGGATCTGTTGCCAAGCTTTTCTAGGAAGTGATCTAGCCATGACAATGGGGTTGAGACCACTCCCCAGAGCCAGACCACCCTTCTCCCCACTAGGAGCAAAGGCTAAGTCAAGAGTATGCCCTGCTCTGTGCATTGGGCTGCTGACTATCTGAGAGTCCCATTGTTGCCATGTAGGCCATGAAATTCTAAGCAGCTTTCCATGTTGCAGCTGAAAAGTATGCAAGCTTTTAATCTGGTAAAAACAACTTGTTGAATACACCATCATACATGTATTCAACTCCATGACAAACCTGGGTCATTCAGCACCAGAATGTCTCAAGTGTTCTGCCTCTGAGCTATCCTCCTAGTCTGGATCCTTCGTAATGTAGCCTAAATGGCACCATCCATGCACATCAGCAAGCTTGCAGGAAGGGCAAGCAATAAATTTTAATAATAATAATGTGGAGGAGAACAGTAGGAGAGCCACAAGATATACTTATGGGCTTCCCAGAGGGATCTTACTGGCTACTTGGAAAGCATGGTATTTGGCTTAAGTTGAACTTTGCTCTGATATGGAAAAATAGGCTCTAATTTTCTAAAAATAAAATGGTGGCCCAAAGGATGTAGTTGACTGCCCTGTTGATAGCTGGGGTGCTAGTTCCTCCAGTTTGACTGAAATGTGGTGGAATATTCCTAGATTGATAGACCTCTGAATGCTCCTTCATCCAATGCTGTTTTTGCTCATTTACAGACACTGCAGAAAACACGCATAATTCACATGCAAGGAGGTGCAGGGCATCTACAGGGCAGAGCATAGTATGCATCAGATATACAAATATGTGGGGAGTTGGCAGTGGAGACAGTGCTCTTTGAGTCCCTGTTTGGCAACTATTTGTCCTATAGGGCCATTTACAATGGACCTGGTAACAACTCCTTTGAAACTGGACAAAACTGCCCCTAATTCCTCTCTTTTCTCTAGATTGGCCACAACTCTCTGGGGGTTTCCACTCCTGACCCCCTACCTTACATCACAGAAGCGCTGTCACCAGCCACCCTCATGTAGAAGACAGGGGGTTAATATTCATGCTTATTAACAAGAGAGATGCGGGTATGCCAAGAACTTGAGAGTAGATCTGAATCTACCCAATTAGTATTCTCAGCTGATACATCACATTGCAACAGATCACTTTTTGTGTCCTAGTTAGACTTCTCAAAAATAAATCTCATTGACTTAGAGGAATTTGCGGATTCCTTGCAAGTGTGCTTAGAATTGCTGTCTTAAAATTGAAGAGAACCCCAAGATTCTCAAGAGGCTACAACGGGAGTGCACTTTATATCTCAAAGAAATTCCTAGGGGTCAGCTAATTGTTCTTCAGCAGATACAGATTTGGGAACTCCAGTTGCCCCTGAACAGCTGCAAAAAAGCATTGGGAGGAAAGTGAAATTTGCAGGGAGAAATAGCAAGTAGGAGAGGAGGGGGAGTAGTTAATCCTTTCCCCACATATCACTTCCCCTTGCACCTCTTACTTTTTCCATCAACATGGCAAATGCATATCTGGGCACCACAATTCAGGGAGGAGATTGCTGAGGAAAATGGTATGTGACAGAACAACTAAGCCCCTGCTTGCTACTTCTCTAGAAATTAATATTTTCTTCCTACTGCTTTGCAGTTGTTTGACTAGGGTTCTCGGATCCAGGTCTTCCACTCAATGTCTAGTTTGGGCACTAGATTTCTTTGGGTGCAGTGCTATAATTGCATAGCTAATAAAAGGATTGCATACTTAGGCCTGGCTTGCATGTCACATTAAACCATAGTTAATGTTCAGTGGCTTAATGTGAATGAGCAGCATGTTGATGCGCACTGCAGAAAAGTTCCTTCTTTGCTTCTTCTCATTCCTGGCCATGCTGGAAGCAACAAACCAGAAGCCTTGGCTTGATGTGTCATCTGAACCCAGGCTCTTGGTTTGTTTTTCTTGAGACAAGCCATAAGCAGTAGCCAGGGTTTGTTCTTAGCTTGCCACTCATGGTTTGTTTGGGGCAAATGAACTGATACCACAAACCAAGGCTTCTGGTTTGTTGTTCCTGGTGTGGAGTGGGGACTTCTGTCCAGTATGCACCAGCACACTGCTCGTTCATATTAAACCACAGTTAAACATGTGTGAACATAGCTTTGGTTTCTAAGGCTGTAGTCCTATATTCACTTAACTGTTGCATTGCACTCAATGAGACATACTTCTGAGTAGGCATGTATAGAAATACACGGTAAATCTCTTGGCAAACTTAAAAGTTATTTTGAGAATACAGTACCCTTACAGTGTGTTGTTTAGCTTTTACCATGGCAAAGTTAATGTCGTATGAATACAAAATTAAATATTTGCACTTCAGTTTACACTAGATTCTTCATGAAGAAGAGAAAAAAACCTCAATTTAATTAAGTTCCCAATCACAAGACGCTAGCCGTAGCTAATGGTTTCATAGAGCAAAGGTTTATAACCATCTCTGATAAACTGTTCCAGTCTACTTAGATAACATGGCATTTTGAGTAAACTGATGACCTGATTGGAGACTGGATAATAAAACACTTTCCAAAGACTTAGGGAAAAGGTCACTGAACTTTTTTAGTTACCCATTCAAAATTGGAGGCCAGGGTTGGTGGGAGTGGAATAGCAAAAGACTACTGACATATTTTCCCAACGTTGTATTGGATAAAAACTTGTTTGTCTTGTTCAATATTTGTTTAAATCATTTTCTTCCAGTATTTGAAAGATGAAGATGATGATCTTGTGTCCCCACCTAACACAGAGGGAAACCAGTGGTTTAACTTTCTACAAAATAGCAGCCATCTTAAAGGTACCGCATATTCTTAATACCAGATGTTCTAAAGATAATAGGGCTGCCAGTGTTACAGCATACTTGTATATGGCTTACAATCAGAGGAGACTGGCAGATGATCCTGTTCCAGAGAGTAAGCTTTTCTTTTCTTTTTTAAAGGGGGGATAGGTGATGGGGGCTACCAAACTAAGGCTGCAATCCGGTGCACACTTCCTGGGAGTAGGTCCCATTGAACCCAAAGGAACTTACTTCTGAGGAGACATTTATTGGATTCCAGTCTAAATATCTGTTTGCCCAGTCATACAATTTAAACATTTTATTCAGTCTTGGAAAACTGGGTCACTTTTGCATCAATAACTGTAATGTTATTTGCATGGGATTGTGATAGTTGAATGTGAATTCCATTTCTACTTATTGGATGCATCTAACATGGACCAACAGTCAGTGCTTAGTACAGACACAGTCTTAAAAAATATCCCCTACCAAAACAAGTTTCTTTGAGAATTCAATTTTTGACAGCCTTTTTTCACAGCATTTAATTTCTTATTGCATGAGTATTGAAGTGCTTAATGAAGGAAAGAAATGCAGCCAATGTGAGGATTTTAAAGGTTTTTACTGTATTTTTATTTATTTCCACTATTTTATTTATTTATTAAACTCCCAGAAGGAGCCCAGGGCGGTATTTATATACTGCTTAATCACTGAAGTTTCTAAGTGTGTACATAAAATTACCAAAAAAAGCATATAGTGGATAAAATCAAGTAAAGTTAAACAAAACAGAAAATTTCCTTAGAATGCTAGCTGGGATAGCAAAGTCTTTGTCAAGTACAACCAACAGGAGTTCTTTCTGAACTCAGCCAGGAGGGAGTTACAATGAATTTGGCCCACAATACTGAATGCATGGCTCCTGGTGGATATGAGCAATGCATCAGAGCCATGGGAGACTGCTAATAGAGATAGGAGTTAGGTGCTGTCTGTCCCCACCAACAGCTGTAGTTGGTGTGCCAGATGTAGCTGGAAAAAGGTGCTCATCGCCATTGAGCTACCTGAGCCTCAGATGACAGAGATGGATCCAAAAGCACCCCCAAACTACAAACCTGTTCTTTCAGAGAGAATGCAACCCTGTCTAGAACAAGCAACTGGCCAATCTCCCAGATGCGGGAAAATGTACCCATAGTGCCTCTGTGTCCCCAAGGTTCAAACTCAGTTTATTGGCCCTCCTCCAGTACACTACTGAGCGCAGACAAGGGTCCAGATCAAACTCTGCCTCTCCTGACTCAGATTTTAAGGAGAAATAGAGTTGCGTCATCAGTGTATGGATGACACTTTCCCCAAAACACCTAATGACTGCTCCCATGGGCTTGACATATATACTGAACAGCATTGGAGTTGCAGAGCACCATAGGACAGCCTTTCCCAACTAGTGGGCCACCAGATGTTGTTGGACCACAACTCCCATCAGCCTCAGCCAGCATTGCCAATGGTCAGGAAAGATGGGAATTGTGGTCCAACAACATCTGGTGGCCCACTAGTTGGGAAAGGCTGCCATAGGACAAGGGCTGTGGGGCTGAGGCACAATTTCTTATTTTATGTATGCGGCTGTGCAGGTAGGAATGAAAACACTGTAAAACAGTGCCCTTTCCACAGAGGTGGTCCAGGAGGATGCCGTGGTCAGTAGTATCAAAAGCCATCAAGAAGCAGGAACAAAGGCACACTCTTCTTGTCTAGCTCTCAATAGGGTCCTGGATCTGGGAGACCAAGACTGACTCAGTACCAAAACTGCACCTCAACCCAAACTGAAATGGATTTAAATTATTCTTACTCTCAGGAACTCTCAGGAACTCCTTCCACTGCTCCACCACCACTCTTTCTACCACCTTTGCGACCAGCTGCTAGTTGTTATAAACCACAGGGTCCAAGGTGGGCTTCTTCAGGAATAGATGCACTGATGCACTACTGCCCATCGCATAGGCACCACTCCACCTTTGACCCATCCAGTCAATAACTTACCACCACCCGACTGGCTTTCACATGCCAGGATGGACAAGGGTCAAGAGAGCAAGAAGCTGGTTGCATCATTTAAAAGGTCCTGCCCTTTTAATCCCATAAAATGGGAAGGCATGCCTTTGAACACCTCGGCTGGATTTACCTGAACTGTGTCATCAGCTGGATTTGCCTGAACATCCAAGGTGTTGTGGAGTTAATTAACTTTATCCTTGAAGTGCCATGCAAACTGCTCACAGAAGCTGCTGAGTGCTCCAGAGGGGCCACCCACCACTTCTGGTATGGCCAGCCTCTAGACCACTCGAAACAACTCTGTTGGATGGCGCATTGAGGACATAGCACAGGTGGTAAAGTAGTTTTTCACTGCCACCTGGTAGGCAGAACTTAACAAGTGTTCAATCAGCTTTGGAAGTGAGTTTTGCACCACCTGCACTTTCGTAGTCTTGCAGCCTGCTTCATTGTTCGCAACTCCTCAATGAACCAAGTCAAAGAGTGGACCCTGTAGCATTGGAGAAGATCCTCAGAAGTGACTGTGTCAATAGCCCTCTTCATCTCACCATCCCACAGTGAGACCAGGGCCTTCAACAGGATCACTGGTTCAATCTGCTGGAAAATCCCCCACAGCATTAATTAATCTTATTGGGTTCTATTAGTGTCTGGAGGTAGATCATCTGATCCGGTCCCCCCATCCCAGCAGGGTGGATCTGTTGCCAAGCTTTTCTAGGAAGTGATCTAGCCATGACAATGGGGTTGAGACCACTCCCCATAGCCAGACCACCCTTCTCCCCACTAGGAGCAAAGGCTAAGTCAAGAGTATGCCCTGCTCTGTGCATTGGGCTGCTGACTATCTGAGAGTCCCATTGTTGCCATGTAGGCCATGAAATTCTAAGCAGCTTTCCATGTTGCAGCTGAAAAGTATGCAAGCTTTTAATCTGGTAAAAACAACTTGTTGAATACACCATCATACATGTATTCAACTCCATGACAAACTTGGGTCATTCAGCACCAGAATGTCTCAAGTGTTCGGCCTCTGAGCTATCCTCCTAGTGTGGATCCTTCCTAATGTAGCCTAAATGGCACCATCAGCAAGCTTGCAGGTAGTACAAAATATATTTAGAAGGAAAATGCCCTAAAAACCATGTGGGTATAATCCCAATAGAGTTCTGTCCTGATCCCTCGCCATCCTCCTCTGGGCATACTTCAGTTGGTCATCAACCTTCATAGAATTTGGCACCCTGAACTACTGGTTTCTTAGCTGGAGCCAGATTTGCCCAGCACTGACTGGCCAAACCTTGTGTCAGTCAAAGTTTCCACCCTTTCAGATCCAATACTGATTGAGCATCTGCTGTGTGCGTCTCGCCTCTCCAAGCAGTTGCTAAAGATTTTTTTTCTTTTTGCCAAATGTACTTTTGATCAGTATAATAGTTGTACTACATTGCAGGATAGTTGTAAAAGCCTTGGCCCCACCTCCAGTTCACAATATTTAACAGTTTCCTAAATCACAGAGGTGTTGTAAGCCACTTTGTCATAGCCACACACATACAACCTACAATAAGCAGCAGGTAGTAATGATGGTCTTACTTGAATCAGCAAAGCAATTTTTAAAAAATGAATGATTTTTGAAAGCATGTTTTTCACATGAAACAAGGCCTGAGTTGGAGCATGAATTCTTATCGTTTGTCTCTCCATTTTGTTTGGAGGTGGGCATGACACACTGCTTGTCAGATATGGCAATATGATAGCTATCCTGAATTTCTCTCTTGTTTCATATGAGTAGCTGTCACTTTAGCCCTGTGGGAGTTGAATAAAAATGGCATCAGAAATATGTTTTTTCGTGTTTTTTCCCTCCTTCTCTAAGCTTATAACCTAAAACGAGAGAGAGAGGGCCATACAGAAAGATATTTATTTATTTATTTAATTTATTTCATTTCATTTATAAACCGCCCATAGCCAATGGCTCCCTGGGCGGTGTACAACATACAAGATACAGTCAGGCTTTGATCTACAGGCTGAATGTTTGCTTTTACAGGAATGAATCGGGAGCAGAATTCATGTTCACTGTTATATCTGTCTTTACTTACAATGTATCTATTGATCTGAAAAGGGGACAATTTAAGAATGCACGCTTTTCTTCAGAAGCATAATTAATTTGGTTTCTTATTTTTAGAAAGCCCTTTGCTGTTTCCATACTACCCTCAGAAGTCATTGCATTTTGTAAAAAGGCGAATGGAGGGAATTATCGATCAGTGTCTGCAAAAGCCAGCTGTAAGTATTCAGTCATTGGTCAGATTTAAGTTTTAGGAAACAATATAGTTCTCATCTGTTTACTTTGAAAGCAAGTTACAAAGAATCCAGCCATTGGCCAAAAAACCCCCAAAGTTGCAGATGGCGGTCTTTCCAAGCCCTGGTTCAAATTTAGGACTCTCAGATTTACTCCCTTTCTTTGATAAAGACAAGCTGTAGCATTCGTGGAATGTTCTGTATTTTACATGACAGAATTCTGGCACAGAATTATAGACCAATAATAAGTTCCTCTGCTTGAGTGGGAGGCTAATTACACGAGCGCTATGCCTTTGCATGCACTCTACATTTGCTATGTCTAGTTCCAGTTTTTGCTTGTCTTCTGTTCTAGCAGAATTATGGAGACAATGATGAACACACTCTCACCAATTCCCACTGAGCACCTGGAGCTTCACGCAAGCAGGGGCTTCTCTATTTTACTGCATGTCAGGCACATCTCCGTAAATGGGTTTTGAGATGCACACACAGAACTGTTGACAACTTTCAGGTGAATGCAGCTTTGTCTTTATATCCCCAGGAATGCCTAGATCTGGGCTTAAGGTTTTCATCCTTTCATCTGGACCCAGATGTTTTGAACAACTACAGACCGGTGGCGAATGTCCCTTTTTTGGGCAAGGTTCTGGAGCGGGTGGTTGCCGGCCAGCTCCAGGCGCTCTTGGATGAAACCGATTATCTGGATCCGTTTCAATCCAGTTTTAGGTCCGGTTTTGGCACTGAAACAGCCTTGGTCGCCCTGTATGATGACCTTTGTCGGGAGAGGGACAGGGGGAGTGTGACTCTGTTGATTCTCCTTGATCTCTCAGCGGCGTTTGATACCATCGACCATGGTATCCTTCTGGGGAGGCTCGCGGAGTTGGGAGTTGGGGGCACTGCTTGGCAGTGGCTCTGCTCCTACTTAGCGGATCGTCGCCAGAAGGTAGTGCTTGGGGAACATTGCTCGACACCCTGGACTCTCCATTGTGGAGTCCCTCAGGGGTCAGTTTTGTCCCCCATGCTTTTCAACATCTACATGCAGCCTCTGGGTGCGGTCATCAGGCGTTTTGGAGTGCGTTGCCATCAGTACGCTGATGACACGCAGCTCTACTTCTCCTTTTCACCTTCCACAGGTGAGACTGTTGATGTGCTGAACCGTTGCCTGACCGCGATAATGGACTGGATGAGAGCTAATAAACTGAAACTCAATCCAGACAAGACTGAGACACTGTTGGTGAGCTCTTTCCCTGCTCAGATGGTGGATGCTTATCCTGTTCTAGATGGGGTTACACTCCCCTTGAAGGAACAGGTTCGTAGTTTGGGGGTCCTTTTTGACCCTTCCTTGTCGCTCGAGGCTCAAGTGGCCTCGGTGGCACGGAATGCATTTTACCACCTGCGCTTAGTAGCCCAACTACGCCCCTATCTGGACAGTGATGATCTCGCCTCGGTTGTTCACGCTCTGGTAACTTCTAGACTGGATTACTGTAACACGCTGTACGTAGGGCTGCCCTTGAAGACTGTTCGGAAACTTCAGCTAGTGCAAAATGTGGCAGCCAGGCTGTTGACGAGGACCAATCGGTCTGCGCATATAACACCTGTCCTGGCTCGCTTGCACTGGCTACCTATTTGTTTCCGAGCTAGATTCAAGGTGCTGGTGTTGACCTATAAAGCCTTACACGGTGTGGGACCGCAATACCTTGTGGAACGCCTCTCCCGCTATGAACCTACCCGTCCACTTCGTTCTGTATCTAAGGCCCTCCTCCGGGTACCAACTCACCAGGATGCCCGGAGGACTGTTACTAGATCTAGGGCCTTTTCTGTGGTGGTCCCCGAATTATGGAACAGCTTACCGGAGGAAATACGCCTGGCGCCTACGGTTCTTTCTTTTAGGCGCCAGGTTAAGACCTGGCTATACTCCCAGGCATTTTAATGTTTAATGCTTTATGTTTATGTTTTTTAGTTTAATGTGTTCCTTTGTTACTGATTTTATTCTATATTGTATTTTAATCTCGTTTTGTACACCGCCCAGAAAGCTATTAGCTATGGGCGGTCTAGAAATGAAAATAAATAAATAAATAAATAAATAATAAATTCATGCATGGGAAGGAAAAGAGTTTTTTTCAAGACTATAGAAAAACTCATTAGAATCTATAGCACCACATAAACTTAAAAAAATTCCTTCTTAAAAATTTCTTCTAGATTGTCAGCCTGTGGGCAGTTATTAATCTTTTCATTCTCTATGTTCTTAGTTTTGAATGCTAGAATACAAATCTATGGTGCAGCTGCATTTGGAATACTGTGCACGTTCCTGGTTGCCTTGCCTCAAAAAGGCTATTGTAGAGCTGGAAAAGGTTCAGAAAAGGGTAAACAAAATGATCAAGGGGACGGAGAGATTACTTTATGAGGAAAGGTTGCAGCATTTGGGGCTTTTTAGTTTAGAAAAAAAGCAAGTACCAGGCAAGAAGATGGAAGCTTACAAATTATCTATGGCGTGGCAAAAGGGGATAGAGAACTTTTTTCCCCTCGGTCATAACACTAGAACTCGTGGACATCCAATGAAGCTGAATATTGGAGGATTCAGGACAGACACACAGCGCATAATGGAACTATGGAATTTGCTCTCACAGAAGGAGAGATGGCCACAAACTTGGATGGCTTTAAAAGAGGATTAGATACATTCATGGAGGATAAGGCTGTCAATGGCTACTAGCCACAAAGACTATGCTCTTCCTTCCTGGTCAGAGGTAGCATGATTCTGAATACCGGTTGTTGGAACCTGCAGCAGGGGGAGAGTGCTGTTGTGCTTAGGTCCTACTTGTGGGAATCCCATAGGCGTTGAACACTCTGAGAACAGGATACAGGACTAGATGGGCTACTGGCCTGAACCAGCAGGCTGTTTTATGTTCTTCATAAAAACCCTGCAAGAGTGAAAACATACACCAGCCCCGTTGATTGCATTTGCTCTTGCATTCACATTCCTCCCAGATGTGCTGTTGGTGTGTGCGCTGCTGTGAATAATTCCCTCTGCCACTTGAACATTTTTCATCCTTCTCTCTAGGATGTGGTTGGAAAGTCTGTGCATGAAGCATTTTGTATGCCTTTATACAAAGCATCGAACAGGTAGGACTTTTAGAATAAGGAATAGATATTTCCAAGTGGGACCTGTAACAAAATGCTGTAGTGATGGACTGCTCCTGTTCAGTTTTCCAGCCAGTCGGCCAAGTCTTTTTCCAGGGTACTCCATTCTCTGTCCCTGTTCTTTCTTCCCCTCTTCCTATCAGTCATTCAGCATTCTGTGCCCATTGAGCATATGCAATCTGCATTGGGCTGTTTGGGGTTTGTTTATTGCTCTGTTCAATCTTTTTCTGAAGATTTTTTTGTATTACTACAAAACTCAACGTTCTCTTAAGCTGACCAGTACCTCCCTCTTCTTCACAGGTATTGCCATATTGGCTGTATAGGGGCATACATTGAAAATGAGTCTGGTATTACAACATACGATTTGTGTATTCTTCCTGTTTTCTTTCTTGTTTTCTTTTCCCCTTTAGTGAGGATTCAGCATCTCAACTATTCAAGTTGCCCTTTTTGTGAGTATGTAACTATGTTTTGATACATTGCATTCACCAAGTGTTGTGCTTTTTACTTATGAATATTCACGTTATCATTACAGGTGGAACGATAAATCATCCAGTTTGCATTATGTTTTGTTCACAATGTTAGAAAACTCAGTTTCTAAAATATATATACTGAGGAGGCATACGGACACTTCAAGGTATGGGGGCATTAAAATGTGTATTTTGGGCTTTTTATTTCCTTATATGTATATATTTTTATACCCAGATGCACTGTCATTGCATAGCACAATCCTTGATGATAGTTCCATGGAATAATTTTTATAGGCCAAAGCTGTAAATGTTTGTCTAAATTTGTGTGATGTTGGAAAGAAGGAAACGTAAAAAAAGGGAGCTGCAAACCAGGGAAGCAAAAGGGAGGGAGTGCCGAAAACGGTGGGAAAAGCATATTGAAGTTTCACATTTGCTACCTACCACATCCTTAGTTGCCTGTATCTGATTTCCTGTTTCAGAGCTGAGAGTGCATACAGAGATGATCCACATTATTTCCACGTAGCACTTGGAACATGCATATTTTGGAAATAAGTGTTCAATATTAATTTTTTGCAGTCTCATTCCTCATTTACTTCTCTTGCAACATTATTAGTCTGTAATTATGCTTCCAGCTTATACTCCCAACTATTTTGATTTGTAGTTTGAACTGAAAAAATATGTATCCTGATGGTTTCTGTATTTTACTTTTAAAAAATTGGTCTGCTTTTGAGATCAGTGATACTACAGTTCATATTTGTTCTGTTTTAGCAAAATCACCCTTTTTGTTAACCAATTGGATCTTACGTTTTTCATTAAAAGCTTTCTGAAGCATAGTAACTGTGAGGAAAGTAAACTCTGCACTAAATAAAAATGCTAATTCTTCATGAAGAAAAGCTCATTTTTATGAAATAATGCAAATTGTGCATATTTATTTGCCAAATCCCATTGCTTACCACTTGGAGAGACAAGGAGCTCTGACCACTGGAACTCCTGCTTAGCCCTTCACTCCCATGAGTATTCCTAAGCATTCCCTGTGCTTTATCAACCCTATCGTCAGAGCTTTGAGGGCTAGAAACTTGAAGCAGAATCCATCCAAAGTTCCATGCTGCTACATCCTTATCCTGTGCATGTTTACTCGGGAGGAGGTCCCACAGTGCTCAACAGGGCTTAACTACCAAATAATCTGTTTGTTGCTTTCAGTGGGAGAGTTAACCATGTGCTTCACTCAAGCCTACTGAAATAAACAACAGTAATTAACTTTGGCTAGATCTTGCCTTTGGGGATATGTGCTGAATCCTTCCCCTGCTTGTATGTGTATCCTGAAAACTGCTTCTTCCCAATTGTTTTTCTCCTTGTAGGATTACTTGGGAGAAAAATAGCTGGGGAGAGATTGGTGGAGATTGGAGAAAGGGTCTCTTTTATGGTGCATTTTAAATCACTCCCCAACCCTACACCTTTTTATACAAACGGTGTATTCTAAAATACACACCTGCCATTTTTACACCTAGGTAGCTCTTCAGAACTGAGTTGTTCAACCCATGCCATAAGCTTTGGTCCTTGTGGTTATAGAAATGAGTAATCACACTTAGTCAAGCTAAAAATAAATAAATCTGTTCTCCACATGTAACTGAGTAAAAAGCCAGGAGTGAAAACAAAGCTAAGCTGTACAGTCTTTTCTAATGCTTACCATGAATTTTCACATATCCTATAATGTCTGTGTAAAATACCAAAGATCAATTTACATGGTCACTGTTTTCCACCCTTAGGTCTGCAAATAATGGACTACTTGCTGTTGATTTTGGGAATTTTTTGAATAACTGCATGAATGAAAGTTCAGTTACAAGGTTAGTGTATCTAAAAATGACTGACTTCCAAAAGCTGGCCATGTAGTACTAACCTGCTTCACCAAATTTTAACTTTTTTGATTAGGTGTATCTAGCCCCTCGATTTTAGAAATGAGTGTGTCTGGCTGATTTTTGGGAATTGTAAATGTTCTGGCTGCTTGGAAATTTTGTTTGCATGTCTGTTAAGCTATAAATCATGGCTTACTCTAAACAAGCCAACTGCATCCACTTTGCTCCCTCTTGCCGGAGATCCAGTGTGGTGTAATGGTTAGAGCAGCCTTTCCCAACCAGTGTGCCTCCAGATGTTGTTGGACCACAATTCCCATCTTTCCTGACCATTGGCAATGCTGGCTGAGGCTGATGGGAGTTGTGGTCCAACAACATCTGGAGGCACACTGGTTGGGATAGGCTGGGTTAGAGTGTTGGACTATGACCTTGGAGACTAGGGTTCAAATCCGTAGCCATGAAGCTTGCTGGGTGATCTGGGGCCAGTCACTGCCTCTCAGCCTAACGTACCTCACAGAGTTGCTGTGAGGATCAAATGGGAAGGAGAGAACCATGTATGCCAGCTTGAGCTCCTTGGAGGAAAGGTGGGATATAAATGTAAAAAGAAATAATAGTATTGGGAGGAATTAGCATTACATCTGAACCAGGGATTGTTGTCTGTTTCACTCAGACCAAAATAAGCAAGCCAAGACGATGACTTGGCTACAGAATCTGAGAACAAAACAAAATACACTCTCTGGTTCAGATGCGTTATTAAAGCCAGGATCATGATACTGTAGCAAAAGATCTAATAAAATAGTAAGAGAATTTTGCAGTAAAAGATCTTTCCATACAGTATACTTCTATTTTTTGTGAAACTTGCTTAACCACTATTAAAAAGGTTTTTCTTTGTCTTCCTATAGTGTCTACAGTTATCTTGATGCCCATTTCTATGATGATGAAACAATAACAGTAATTCTTGCAGAGAATTTAGAACAAGAGGGGAAGGGGAGAATTTTGGCGCAGCTACCTTTATCATCCATATATACTGAGGAGAACCAGGAACAAGAGTTCAGATGGAATTCTGATCAAAGGTATTAACTGACTGAAATTGTAGATTTTCCAGCTTTTACTGTGACTTTTTTTTTGTAGTCAAACATTAAGGCTATTGGAAACTGGTGAACTAAAATGACTATATTTCTATTGGTAAAGTAATGGCAAAATGTTGTTCCTGTTACGCCAAACACGGTTCTTACTTTCCTAAACACCCTTGCAAGTAGCTTTTTTCACCAACTTTCTACATCGTTCTTGTAGCTGTACATAACTTACTGTGGCCACATTCAGAGCATACGTTTAAAGCATTATCATACCACTTAAAACAGTCATGACTTCCCCCCAAAAAATCCTGGGAACTGTAGTTTGATAAGGGTGCTGAGAGTTTTTAGGAGACCCCTATTCCCCTCACAGCGCTACAAATCCCAGAGTTCCCCGGGAAGAGGGATTGATTGTTTAAACCACTCTGGTGTGAATGTGGCCTTACTATTTTGTGAAACCTGAGACTTAGTGCTGAGGATGTACTGAAGAAAAAGCTGGTAATGGTTAGCCTGTATGTATGAATGTGCCCACCATGCTCACCACTAGCAATATCGAGAGACTTGGCAGTATTATGTGTGATAATTAGCCGAGTATTCATGAGAATGTAAAATATTTATTGGTCTAGCTTACTGGGTCATTGTAAAGGATAACTGATGTTCATTTAATTTTTTTTAGATTTCATTTTGAACATTCTAAGTGCTATATAAATCTTAACTGCTGTTCTGTGAGGGTGTGCCATTTGAAAAGCGGAACTATTTCTTATCCACTTATTTTATCATTGTATTTGCATATTATTTTCAATTCTTTTGAATGTAAACAGTGAAATCAGGGTCTTAGCAAAAATGACAAAGGAGGAAAAGCAATGACAAGAGAGCAGTGATTAAATCTATCTTATACACAAAATGGTAACCTGATACCTTAAATATGCTTGTTACTTGGATGGGGTGCAGTTTCAAATTTCATTAGGAGTTAAAAATGAATTTTAGACTTAGTATTTTTCCTTCTGGGTCTTAACTAGGTTAGATATGCAATGTGATAACATTCCTGCACGTGCTGTCACCATAGAGGGTCAGTGGAGAGTGCTGGAGAATATGAAAGCTCAGTATGTTGCTGTAAATGGCATCCGAAAAGTTTCTTGTGTGGTGAGTATCACATTGACAGATTTTGCACATGACCCATTTACAAGCTGATTCTCTGTGTGTTCACCCAGCTGTAAGCCCCGCTGATTTCAGTGAGACTTGTTCCCAACTACATATGTATTGGACTGTGGGCATTGCTCTTCTGTGCTCATGAATGACGTATTAGACTCATTCATCTGTAATTAGGAGGGATTAACTTAATTGGTAAAATAATTCAGAGATCCCCTCTATTGGTACAGGAACAGCATTCTGCTGCAGTGGAACTGGTGCTGTGGGAAATAAAAATGATGTATTATTGGTTTCTTGTACTGCTTGATGAAAAAAAAAGTTTTTATTAACCACCTTTCACCCTAAGGTGCCAGGATGGATCGCAACAGCTTGAAATCCAACATTAAAAATAGTTTAAAACAAATCACAAAAATATGGTGGGTCCTAAAAATACACATCTCAAGTGTCAAAAGCCAGGGTAAGAGATGTGTCTTCAGCATTTGATGAAAACTGTATAATGAAAGTGCCAGATGCAGCTCTGGCGAGGGAGTTCTACAACTTAGGGGCTGCCATAAAGAATGACCTCTCCTGGGCCACCACCACCTTGAGCTTCTGAGGATGGCAGAACTACCAAGAGAGCCCCCTTTGCTTATCTTAACACTCGAGAGGTCTGTAGGGATTTTGAAGTTTTATTAAACTGTACTGCTTTTTAAATGCTTGTATTTTAGTCACTGCCTTTGGTGGGATTAGTCCAGGAAGGCAGCTAATATATTAATAAAGGAGTATTTCTTTAAAATATTTCCCTAGCTAAGTTCAAACCTCCGGCACATCCGAGTGTTTGAAATGGATGTGGAAGATGATGGAGAAGCTGAGGAGGAAGAAGAGGAAGAAACAGCACAGCATGCTGCCACTAGGGAGGAGAAGCTCCAACAGTCAACAGGCAACCCTGAAGAAAGTATCTGTGTTGCTTCTGGTGAATTAGCACATGAAACAGAAGAACATGAACGAAGTATCAGCACCTGAGACAAAGTCTTGTTTTGCTGACCACATTCAGACATAGCACTGGCCATAAACCATATTTAGAGAAATTAGCTTGCCCAGGAGCTGTGTGCTGGGTTTGCTCTTACCTTCCTGGAGCAGGGAAACAAACCATAGAGTGGTTAGTTTAGCATTCCCTATTATGGTCTGTTTAGGAGAAACAAACCACAAGCACTGCTACTGACATCACTAAATCAGCTGGTGAGTGGTTTGTTTCCCCGCTGTAGGAAGGGAAGATCAATGCTGGGAGTGCTCAAGATGCATGCACAAGCCAATTTCCCTGTCTTAATTTATTTCCAGCGTTAATGTCCAAACACAACTAGTGTCTTACACATCAGAGAGAAGAAACAGAAGTATGGCCCTGACTGCTGATTGTCTGGCTGTAGTGTACCAGCCTAGTTTATGGAAGACTGCAGTGGTTATGGAGGTTTTCCTGCCTATTTCTTTCTTTTTCACGTCTTTCCCAGTCCTGTTTCTTGTGCTCCAGCTGAGTTGCCTGAATACATGCAGCACTGGAACAAAACAAACGGATTGCCACTAAATAATCCTGCAAACGTGTGTGCTTTTCAAACTTCAGTCAGTGTTGAGGTTTTACTGCCTCGTACCCCACCCCCTCCTGCCACTTTTTCCCTGCCACTTTCACGGTATGGCTTTCAGATGACACCTGTGGGTGGTATTTACAGATATATCTTAAGTGGTATATAAATGATAATGAATATCTGGGCTCATCTGCCTAAGTGGGCTCTTTCCACTGTCATGCTCTTCCCAACATGAGAAATGGACTTTGAACTCTTGTTTCCCCATGCATTTTGTGATGGAAAATACATTTTTTAAAAAAAAATCTGTAGTGATTGTGGTAATTTGTAATCAAGTGGTTTTTCAAATGCCTTAACATGAATAAAGGTTTTCCTTCAAAACTGAAATGTTTGCTTGTAAGGAACTCCTTGCCCCTCCAAATATCTTACTGTCGTTCATCACATAGTTGTGCACATTAAGTAGTTCCAGCCTTCATAAAAGCAGAGGATTTTCCTTAGTAGTAGTTTTTTTACGTAGAGTTTTCAAAGATTTGACACTGTCCCTAGAAATTACAGGTTTCAGTACTATTTGAAAGCACGATATGCTATTAAATATACACACAGAGCTAGATAGATGAGTTTTATAGAGAGCCAACTGCTGTGATATCTCGCACTAGTGATATGGAAGCATTGAACTGCGAGCTAAGGGGCAGAAGAAGCATAAGTGGCTGGCATTCCTCATGTTGCTGTTTCTTGCCCAAAGACAAGATATGCACACTCTGTCCCTCGTATCTCCCTCCCAAAGAAAATATGGCTTTCCCTGTTTCACATGAAACCCAGAAGCATGGAGGAAGTGTTTTGTCACTACTCTCTGCCTCCAAATGTCTGGAAGAGCTTTTGACTGCTGTAGTGTAGCTTTGCTCCTAATTTGTGGCATTTTTTCCTTTCAAAGATGGGCCTCCATGCATCCGTCTCTTTCTTTTCAGTCTGTTCCTAAGCTTCAATCACATAATTTTACAAGTTGCAATCCAATATGCACTTACCTGGGAGTAAGTCCCATTAAACCCAATGCAGCTTTCTTCTGAGTAGACATGTATTAGATTGCAGCCAAAGTCGCCCTCTACTTCCCCATCAGTGCTCTGCTCTCACCTGTTTTCACACATCACCAAACGTTTGCAAAAATAAATTGTTTGATGTGTTTGGGAGAGACAACAGCAATGGATAAAGATTCTCAGATGATGGCTGCTTGTTACTCCTTAAATATACCACGTGATGGGTATTTATGTATTAATGCTTTGTTTCTAGTTTTTGCATGTCAATACTCAGTTAATGTTTGGGAGGCTTCCTTAGGAAGTTAAAATTTGTTATACAAAAACCAGGCAGACTAGTGGAGTTGGCATAAGTGATGTTAATCTCTAAACTTGTTAAGACATTCCTAGAAACATAGAGTCCACAAAATGACATTACCCCAGGAATTGTGTTTTAGAGTATCGCTGTAGCTTGAGTTGCTAATAAAGCCCTCTGCACCCTAATCCTGTGCATCTTTACTGGGATGTAAGTCCCCCTCTGTGTTCAGTGGAGTTCTCAAGTAAATGTGCATAGGATTGCATCTTTAGTGTGGGAAAGATGGCTACATTTTACAAAAATTTCCACTGGTGTACAAATCACTCGGTGCAAAGTACAAGTTATAGAATCAAAATAGTAAAGTTGGAAGGGGCCTATAAGCCCATTGAGTCAATGCAGGAAAATCCTGTACAACAAATATGAAAGGGGTGCATTTTTTACCCTGTTCTGCCTGAAGATTTATTAGAGCAGTGATTGAATTTAAACTGGTACCTTCCATATATTTTAAGGCAAATCGGGGCTAAAAGTATGCTTATTGCACCAGTAGCAGCTCTAAGGTTTGGGGGCCTGGTCAAGAGAGTCATTTGGGCCATCTTGAAGGTACAAAAACAAGTTGGGCATAAAACTTCACATAATTCTATATATGAAGCTGCAATGAAATGCAGTGAGTAAATGCATCATATGTTCATTGTAGTCAATTTAACAACTGGAATGGAGAATATTAACACATATCAACCATTCTCTTACAGAAACACAAACAGCAAAATGCATATGATGGGAGGGCTGTATGGTAAATTGGTCATAGGCAGTTCACAGACAAATAACAGTATAGTGACTAATCATTCAAGAGTCAATTCTCTAGTACCCTATTTAATGAAAAGTTTTTTTGAGCCTTCTGGGAAGTAAAGTCCTCAATCAAATCACTGTAATCCAGATCTCCCAATTCTATTTACAGCTGAAGTCAGGGATAATCCTATGTTCTTGTGACATAAAAAACAGATTTTTTAAAATCAATTTCAGCTTTGAAAATAACTTCTCACCAAACACAACAGCTACAGGTACAGTGAGAATAAAGTGAAGTAGCTACACGTACATTGGGGTACATATTTTTAACGTTACACTTAATAAATTGAAGGGCTGCCAAAAGTGCATATTTCTTGAGGTCGAATATATAACCTAAAATAATTATTGATCTTAGTCAGCAACCTTGTTGAATCAAGATGTCTCCCTCAAGATGCAAAGATTGTCTTTCCAGCCCTTTTCAAGGTTGTCATCTCCCATTTTAGCCAAAGACTTAACAACTTGAATCCGTATTTGTCTTTAAACAGCAAAATTTGCTTAAATCTGTCATCTACATGAACAAAATGGTGGCTACTTCCTAGTTTCCTGAGTAAACTGGGATACTGGGCATGTGCAGGGGGGAAAAGGCTTTAGATCACCTCTGGGCCAAGCAACTAGTGTATTACTGATGTGGATGGCCATGGTTTAAGGGAGAAAAGGCCGTTTGCCTGTTTTTGTAGGAAGAGACTCGCCTGTAATGTTGCTGAGTTAAAGACAAGGCAGACTGAGACTGACTGACTGTAAAAGAGGAAGCTGGATTTTGGATAGGATTTTGGGGATGCCTAAAGTGTGGGGGCACTGGGAAGCTGCCCAGTTTGCCCTCCCCTAAAGCCACTACTGCATTGCATTGCATCTTGCATATTACTGATGTAATGCATGTATTTTGTTCTTGGATAGTGATTGCTAAGTGTGCCGTCAGTGAAACATCAGAAGGCCCCAAATTGCCAGTCTTTCTGTTGGAAAAACAAAAGGGGAAGAGGGAGAAACAGGAAAAATTGGTTCTTTTCCTTAATTTTTCTTTTGTTTTTTTGAGCCTTCACATTTCTATCCCCTATTTCCAGAAACTGTGCCTCATTATTTCCAGTGGTCTAATGCATTCCTCCATCAATTAAAAAAAAAATCAAACCCTAAAAATGGCTGTGTTACCCCTGCACCAAGGTCATGCACTGCCAATATAGCTGTCATACCCCTTCCCCCGCGCATTAGTTCAGGAGGATATTACTGGAGCTGTCTTGCGCTATTACAGACATAACAAAAGGTTTGGGGGAAGTTCTGACAAAGTGCCTTCTGGTTGGGAACAGTTTATTGGCCTGAATCTATCCAATCTCTCCCCTTAGTTTCTCCTTTGTAAAATAGGGCTGATCAATTACCTGTGTCACAGGACCAGTATCGGGCTGAATGAGATAACAGCTGTCAAGATCACAAGAAGACCCCTGCTGGAGTAGACCAAGGATCCATTTCCAGTATCCTGTTTCCAACAGTAACCATCCAGATTCCTCTGGGAAGTCTATAAAAAATACTGTATAGACTATCCTGACTAGCACTCTACAATGTGCAGAAAATTCCCCAGAAATATGACTTCCTAGACCTTCTACCATCTGTGAATTCACCACAGGGTCTGCAGAGAGAGTGGACATGCTAAACTATAATATAACAAATTGAAGGCATATTCTGCACTAGAGACCAGTGGGTTTTTTTTAAAAAAAAATTGTTTTAAATTATTCAGATGAACTCAAGAGATTTTATGCAACTTACTTGCATGGAATTGCAGCAATCCTTTTAGGTATTTCTGTGTGTGTCCTAGGATGCACTCAGATTATTGTCTTCTTGAATTGCTACAGATAAGCATCAAGGGCAAAGGTACTGCTGCACGCTTACTTGGTGGCTTGTTTGTTTTAGACTGAACTGATAGATAGGCCTACAGTTTCCCTAGGCTATCTCAAAAAGATGGCTGTTAAAGTGTTACCATGAACTGAAGAATAATTAAAAAATATTGCTTCAATGTAGATATGACTGGGATTCTTATAAGTCATTGTAAAAGGGAAAAGGCGTAGCTGGTCTTGAAAAAACATGGATTGCCAGGCATCTTCCACAGGAGCCCTTAATTCATTTGTATTCTATAGTTAAATAAGAATGTGCAAAAAGTTTAAATGTACACCTAGATCAAAGGAATGCATCAACTTCGGGCTGTTTAAGATCAAATGGTGGAGACAGGGCCTGTTCTAAAGGGCGGCCAGGTTGGGCACTGGCCCAATGGCCCCTGGAGCTACAGAGGGCCCCTCAGCCACCCTTCCGTTCCCTTTCTGTGATCCGCGCACCCCCATCTCCCCACTTACGTCTGCTGTCTTTTACCGTTGCCCTTAACAAAGATGGCAGCCATGTTTTCCCTAAGGTACTGAAGCCCCTGCCGCCATCTTAGTTGATGGCAGAGATGCACACGCGTAGCACACATACATAAACAAAGATGGCGGCGGAGGCTTCATCCCCTTAGGGAAACCATGGCCGCCATCTTGGTTAATGGAAATAGTAAAAGACAGACAGGTAGGTGGGGGTGGGCTGGGCTGCGTGCGCGCATGCATGTGAACGCAAATACGAACGCACATGCGCACACACTCCGGGGCCCAGAGCAAGTGATGCCCAAGGGCCCCGGCATTCCTGGAGCCGGCCCTGGGTGGAGACTGCTCTGAAATGTCTCACACATTTTCTTTGTCTTTTTTGCATATCAGACACTTTCCCTGTTAAAAAAAATACCTAAGTGGGCACTAAAAATTACCTTTCAAATATGAGTCTTCCTCTATTTCTATTGGCAAAACCTTGTGAACTGTAGATCAAAATCCTTGAGAGAATTACATATTTATTTATTTATTTATTTATTGCACTTGTATACCGCCCCATAGCCGAAGCTCTCTGGGCAGTTTACAGCAATCAAAAACATTAAAACAAATATACAATTTAAAACACATTTTAAAAACAATTTAAAACACAATTTAAAAATTTAAAACAATATAAAACAATTTAAAACACATGCTAAAATGCCTGGGAGAAGAGGAAAGTCTTGACCTGGCGCCGAAAAGATAACAGTGTTGGTGCCAGTCGCACCTCATCACAAAATCATTCCATAATTTGGGGGCCACCACTGAGAAGGCCCTCTCCCTTGCTGCCACCCTCCGAGCTTCCCTTGGAGTAGGCACCCGGAGGAGGGCCTTTGATCTTGAACGTAGTGTATGGGTGGGTTTGTATCGGGAGAGGCGTTCCATCAGGTATTGTGGTCCCAAGCTGTGTAAGGCTTTATAGGTCAAAACCAGCACCTTGAATCGAGCTCGGAAACATACAGGCAGCCAATGCAAGCAAGCCAGAATCGGTTTTATATGTTCGGACTGTCTGGTCCCTGTTACCAATGGGATACCAATAGGATAAACTAGAAAAGGTTTTCTATAAAAAGCCTGCGAAGACAGAGAGATGGTGATAAAGTTCCAGTCAGTTGTTCTTTCCTCCCAGATAAATAAAAGCAATGGTAGTAACAGAACTTAAAATAGGGAAGCCTTCACATATATCAGCAGAAAAGTTCCAGTATGATGATTTCAGCTGTCATCTGTTATTGAGTCAGGTTCCCTTGTGACAGAGGCTCTGTAGTCCAAGCAAAGAATAAACTGTCTGATCTGTGGTACTATGGCCTACGGGCTGCAAGGCAAGAGCCCTTTGGCTTGTCCCGCTTCCCTAGTGATAGCTTTGAAGTAGTTCACCACCAGATAGAGAAAAGTAACGCTTGCTCAGACAGGGCCCATAGGTGAGGGAAATTTCCTGGAAATGTTTCAAAAGATAGAGTTTGACAAAGGCCACAATGACAAATTGTGGAGAACATACTAGAATGCTGTGGGAGAACTGCTAGTATAATGTGATAAATCTATTTTAGAAATGAAAATCTTCTGTATAAGAGACCTATAAGAGACTGCATCTCTGTGCAGTTCACTACTCTGACTTTGTCTCCTTCCTTAGCCTCTGCAGTGGGGATGGGTAAATTCCTCAGGAGTCTACACTGGGCATGAATGGATTTATTCAGTCACTCTCAATTAGGGATGAAAAGATCTGTCAGTTTGGGTTCTCAGTTTGGGTTCTCTCAGTTTCTTATTTTTCCAATCTTACATTAGTTCTCCATATTTCTGCAGAAATTGGCATTTAAAAAAAACTCCTCATGAAAATTCTCCAGTATTTTAGTGCGAATTTATCCTAATAAACACCTTTTTGTAGGGAGTTTTGACTCATGTACATATTTTTGCAAACCATTTCTTGTCATATAATGCATTTATGCATGTTATTTTCACTCATATTCATTTTTATGCACATTTTTCTAATATTTGCATTTTTGTAAACATTTTTCGGTTGGCAAACTGCATTGTAAAATTGGAATAAGTACAAATTTTAAAGGATGGCTATGTTTCAGTTCTTATATTGTTTTGGAAAGTGCAGATTTGGTAGATTTGGCTTGAAATGCAAATGAATTGGAATTCTCGCCCATCCCTACTCTTGATACAGCAATAGCACAGTTATCAGTATCCACAGAGGTGATTTCCTGCTGTGTCCTTGCATAAAGCATTGGTCCTTGATTTGTCACCTTTCAAGCAGGAGAGACACCCAGAACAGCAATTTGTAAGATGGACTCCTCATAAGGTGACTGTCACACACTCAAAATTTAAATATTTTAGGAAGCAAGAACAAAGCATGAATCCCATTTTAATGCATGAATGAAATGTGCCACCGCTATCAGAAGTTAGGAAATGCTGAGGTATGGTTTTGGAACAACAGCCTTGAGAGCAATATGTTATATTTGGATAGTGGAAAAAGGGTCAAGTGGAGGTTGCCACAATACGTTACATGTCCCATAGGCCTACTAAAGGTAAAGGTGTCCCCGCACTTGTAGTGCGAGTTGTTTCCGACTCTTAGGGCGACGCCTTGCGACATTTACTAGGCAGACCGTATATATGGGGTGGGATTGCCAGTTCCTTCCCCGGCCTTTCTTTACCCCCCAGCATATGCCGGGTACTCATTTTACCGACCACGGATGGATGGAAGGCTGAGTTGACCTCGACCCCTTTTACCGGAGATTCGACTTCCTCCTTCTGTTGGAACTGATCTCCAGCTGTGAGCAGAGCTCTCTGCGCCACGGAGGGTCTTATAGGCCTACTACTTACAACCTTCTCAGCTGGTGTCAGGGTGTTCAACCTATGCACTGGAAGCGGCATGAGACTAAACCCAAGCCAAGGATATGATTGTTTACCTCAAAAGAAAAGGGGGGGGGACACCTTCCCGATTGTAATTCTAACTACATAAGACACTATGTCATTGGCTAGACAGCAATAAACCCTGCATTGGTTAAAAAAAGAGATACGTTTAAGTTCATGCTTTTTTCTCATTGCAGCACAGCTGTAATTTTGCCCAGCATACACTCCTAAATCCCAGTTCTACCTGAAGAGCTAAAATTGTGTGCCTTAAAAGTCGCTGACAGAAACTTGTCAGTAAACAGACATTTTGAGTAGACACGTGATAGAATACCTTTTTTTTAAAAAAAAGTGTTGTTTCAGCTAAGTTTTTGTTTCAGTTTTATTCATACTTTCTAATTAACTTTTTAAAAGATAATTTCAGTGCTAAATGAAAGGAGCAGCTTCTAATCAATATCCTTCCTGAAATATTCATAGTACTTTGGATTTTCTTACTTACCAAGAAGAAAATATAAGAAGACTGTTGGACAATTCCCCCCCCTCTCTGAAATAACAGATGTACTGTGTTTATTTGAAGCTGGAAGCTGCCCCTGCCCCACATTGTCTGATCAAGCCCTGGAAAGAATGGTTGTTTCTGGTAGTTAAGTAATCTCTGAACATGTCCTTTGTCTGCACCTTGGGCTTGGTCACAAAGTTTAGCAATGCTTTGTCCTCTCTTGGGATCCAATCACTGAATGATTTGGTTCACTGATAATTATTCTTCCTTGTTATGTGGTCTGTCTCCTGCAAGTTAAATTCCTCTGCTGTTAAGGTAATATTGCTTATGGCGGTCTGGAGTTTAAATAATTCATTCCTTTTCTTTTCCCTATTTAACTTATGAACAACTCACTGTGTGTGTGTGTTGAGGGTTGTGTGTCATTGGCATTCCGCTCTGAATCATAATTTACCACACAACAATTTTGAAAGCTTAGAAAATCCTCCATGCCCCCCTGCAACTGACTTCTGCAACTCCTTGCAGTGAAATGCCAACAGATGATGTACATAAACTTACAAGATAAATTTATCCACAACAGGATGTGACCAAGGACTGGTCATCCTTGGTATGAGTGTTCTCCATAGGCTATAAACTCTGAAAATTATTATTACTAATTTTGAAAATTATTTTCACTTATTTGCCACTTGATACAAAAAAACCCTCCAAGCAGCTTACAAATAGCAATACAATTCAGTACAATATATAATAAGAACAATAAAATAAATGGTTAAAACACTAGTTGAACATGATAATACCAAGTACAAAATTCAAACCATCTTGCCACAACACCCAAAGCATGGTCACCGTTAAAATTAACCATCTAAAGTCTTTGTCTAACATCAAAATGTTATTAATTGCGTGCCATGCAAGACTCTGGGGAGAGCATTCCATAAATGGGGGACTGCTAGTCATGCCCTCTCTCTTGTTACCATCATCTGAAATTCTTTGGCAGAGGGCCTCCAAAGATTATCTCAAGGGCTGGGTAGATTTGAATGGGAAAATATGTTTTGAGGGATATTGAGGTCCTGTGCTGTGTAAGGCTTTATAGACTGAACCAGCAGTTAAAGTTGGGCTGGAAGTGTATTGGCAGCCAGTGCAGGCTGACATGAACTGGTGTAATGTGTTCAGATTCAGAATATCTAGCCTCTGTTAAAAATCTGGCTGCAAAATTCTGCATCAGCACAGTTTTCTGGACTGTCTTCAAAGGTGTCCCTATTTATAATGCATTTCAGTAATCTAGTTCATCTAAGAGGGATTGCTATGTAACAAAGAATAATATACACTGGAAAACTAAACATTAAAATGCATTGTTGAATTCTACCTGGAATTTAAGATTGGATTATCCATCAAGCCAAATATCCTACAGAATATTTCAGAAGTTGTTGAGTCCCATCTGCTACTACAAGCAAAGCCAATGGTCAGGGATGATGGAAGGTGTAGTTCAAGAACATCTAGAAGGCCAGAGGTTTCCCATTCCCGCTGTAGAGTATGGGGCAGAGCCAAAGAACCAAAACCATAGTTTACAAATGTGCTGCCATGTTCCTATCATTAACTAGGAACAGTGAATGTTCTTGGATGTGGAGAAATGGAAAATAACTGTTGGCTATCATAGGGAGACACAATTGCATGTAGCGTGCATGCAGGTTTTGGGTATGGCAAGTGTGATGACAGTGTAATACTCTCTTTGGCACAACAAGAAAAGGTTTCTTTAACCAGAGAAGTTGAAACCAGGAAGGCTCCAGTCTGTGAACTTAGTCCTATTAATGTCCTGAAAGAGGAGCATACCAAAATGTCTTCTGAAAGTGCAGCCCCTCGTTTAAATGCTTCAGATTTGCTTTAAAACACACAAGATGTGCCCACTTCCATGGAAAGAAATACTGAATTAAATGTTTCACTTGGGTCTACTATACCACAGTATCTTGCTAATAAACATTCTTTTCCTAATGAACAACCTCTTGCTTGCAAACAGCCTTTGGATCAAAACAAAACTAGAAGTATAGAGCTTCTAGCTTCAGGAAGAATCTATCCGGAATTTGAATTTACTTTGAAAATTAATACAATTTGGCTTCCAGAACAACAGCTGGCTTCTGATGCCATCTGCATGAGAATGGACCGGTTGGAAAGCCCTGATTCCAACAGGGAGCAGCTTTCTTTATTGTCACCCTTTGTGTGTGCAAATTCCAGCACGGATGCAAATGTGTTATTGCATACAGTCCCTGACAGGTTGAGTAACAGGGAACCCAAAGCAATTGCTCTGCAAACAGGGTGTTCACCAGTGAAACTCCCTGACATGGTAGAAATGGAAGCACAATTGTATTTGGAATGTTATATGCTGGTGCTACTAACTGTGCTTTGTTTTGCATTTGTAGCAAGAGAAATCCAAAAGAGGAAGATCCCACACGTATCAGAATTAAGCACAAAATTAGGGAAAGGAATCTCAGATTCAAATGCATTACACAAAAAAGATTTGGACACAAAAGCAGCAAAGGATCCTTTTTTTTTTTTTTCAATAATTTTTATTCAGATTTTCATAAAACATACAAGACGAAATCATAAAACATTCAAAGACAAAAAACAAAATCAAAAATAGTTAAACAAAAAAAAAAAGAAAAAAAAAACAAAAATAAAAAATAAAGAGTAAAATATTGACTTCCCATTTGTCAAAGATCAAATCAGTTATAAGTCTATAATATATAACAATCCTGTCTCTTAAGTCATATTATAAAATCACTTTCCTCCAGTAGTTATCTTACTTAATCATCAAATCTCATAAACATTACTTTATTCTTTCCACAAAAAGTCAAAGAGAGGTTTCAATTCTTTAAGAAATATATCTATCAATTTTTTTTTCCAGATAAGCATATCGATTAATCCATCTCATTACTAATTATGATAATCTTATTGTCATAACCATAGTCAAAATAAACATTTCAATTAATCCATCACATCAGAATCTGTTAGGTTCAGTAATTTCAGTAGCCATTGTTCTATTATCCCTATTAGTTCCATTTTCCATCTTCCATCTTCAGTAGTCTTGTTAAGTCCAGTAATTTCAATATCCAATCTTCCATTATCAGTATTCCATAATAATCTTGCTGTCAAAGCCATAGTCATATAGTAAGAGTCTGATGGGAATTACCTCTATCCCAAATATTTTCTTGCCATCCATTCTGAATAGGTTGCTGAAATACTGCTGTAAAATCATATCTCTGTTCTTTTTTTCAAAATACACTGGGTCATCTCTTAAAAGTTTTTCCATTGTCACATGGCTGCAGTTAATTCCATAGATTTTCTCTATATTGGGCTCCATCACATCATTCCAGTCCAGAAGATTATCCATGCCATTGATAACTTTATCTCTAGAATCTTCATTAATTTCTTCAGAGATAACATTGAGTTCCAAACAATAGATTTTATTTCTAAAGTCCATAGACTCCAAATCTTGTTCCTGTTCCACGTTTGTTCCAATCTCCGGGATCTCCTCTCTCACAGGGACCCCTGTTCCAGTCTCCAGGGTCTCCTCTCTCACAGGGACCCCTGTTCCAGTCTCCAGGGTCTCCTCTCTCACAAGGACCCCTATGTCTTTAATCTCCTGTGTCTCCAAACAATAGATTTTGTTTCTAAAGTCCATAGACTCCAAATCTTTTTCCTGTTCCACGTTTGTTCCAATCTCCGGGGTCTCCTCTCTCACAGGGACCCCTTCCAGGGTCACCTCTCTCACAGGGACCCCTATATCTTTAATCTCCTGCTTCATTTTACTCAATTCAATTTTCAGCTCCTTACAACCCTGTCGCAGGTTTTGTTTCGTTATCTCAATCTCATCCATTATTTTCTGAAACATAGTTATTTCCAGATTCTCAGCCACTTTCTTAATTGCCATTTTAAAAGAAAAATATAGGAAAACCACTTCTTATTTCAGCAACAATTGGGTTAATACTCCAAACTTGGTGACATCACAGTATAAACAGAGCAGACAGCCTTATCTCTCCATGCTTAAGTAAACAAAATGCAGTTCCCAGGATCGAAACAATTAATGGCGGTCGTCAGGAAACAGATTCGTCAAAATAAAATAGACCAAAAAGAGAGTAGTCTCAGACAATATAATATTCTTCAAAATAAAAATCTGGAATAGAAATCCCTCTTCTGTGTATATCTTTAGAATGCAAATCCAGGACAGCTTTTTGCAACAAAAACAGAGATAAGCTATTAATTAGTGAGTAGCAGAGAGAAGTTATGGCTCCCCAGTGAGATGTCAAAAACCGATCAATCTGGCAAATCTCTTTTAAACAGCAACAATTTAAGTCAAGTAAAAGAAAAATATAGAAAGAAGGGTGCTTGCCTGTTAGTGCGTTCTCTCTTAGAAGATAAGATGAACGTTCGCTTTATCAGATAGAGCTTGTTGTTGAAAATCCGTCCCACCTTCGTCGGCTGGACCTCGTCCCATAAATTAATGAGATCTGGTCGTCCCAACAAAAATAGGCTTTGAGGTTAATCTCTTCGTTTCTCCCTACCCGGGAGAAGTTTAATCAGTCAAAAAAAAAAAAAAACCTGACTGATATATCTGAATAAGCTTCTTTTGAGGCAGGAGCCCGTCTCAAAAGCAGGCACAGGCTAAGTCACCCTTCCCGGAAGTCCAAAAGCAGCAAAGGATCCTGTAAGCAAATCCAAGTCTAAAAAATGGGAAGATGCGAGTATGACTCATAGTAAGAAACAGGGAAAGTGCATTCAGATAGTGGACAGACAAAGACATGAGGGTAAGACTTTCAGAGACACTGACAAGGATGCCTGCAATACGAAATATTTTCTTTGTGCCTCACTGAAGGTACATGTTTTTGTAGCAAAGGAGTGGAAGGACAAACCACCTGATGTGTTTTCTCCCTCCAGTTCTAGTTGTGTGCATGCATTCCAAATTTGGGACTTCATTGCCCAAGATGTAATATGGTATCCTTCAAGGATGGCCACTGCTGTCTGTTATTAATAATGTCTATGGCTATGGTATTCTTGGAAGTGCTAGAAGCTGAACCCCCTGACACTCGCTTAGCTATTTTCACTGATTCAGACTGGGAAGCGCAGGCTGTAGCTGTGTGGCTCCCGATCTGGAAAACCAGAGGTATGGTCACTGCTGATGGGAAACCAGTAGCACATGCAGCGAAGTGGGAATGTATATTACAGTTAATACAATCCAGGCAGGCAGACACTTGGATTGCTCATGTCCCAGGCCACTCTAAAAAAAATGGGATGAACCCGCAAAATGGAACAAGCTAGCTGATTCCATAGCCAAGCAAGCTGCTGTTCCCAGCCCTCCACAAAACGAAGGGGGAGGAAAGGAGCCTATCTCAGCTGTAACCACCCATGGGCAGCAACTGGGAATAGACATCACTATGTTAGATCTGGCTGTACCACAGGAAGGAGACAAGGAGATAGAAGAGTTAGCTGAACATGGGAAGGATCCTACAGGAAAATTGAACATAGAACAGCATGATGGCATTTGGTGGACTGTGGGTGAAGATCAAGGGAAACATTGGATTGTACCCCAGACTATCCAGGGAGATCTTATACAGTTCATCCATGAACAGGGACAGAAAGAAAAGGCTGATACTCTAGTTAGAGGTAAGGATACAGGATGGTGGCCTCAGATGAAGAAGGATATAGATCAGTGGTGTGACAACTGTCTCTCTTGTGCTATGGTAAATGCAGATCAGGGAGGAGCCAAGGCTCCTATCCAGCATCAGAGAATAACTGGGGTTTGGGAGAGATTGCAGATCGATTTCATTGGCCCACTCCCAGCGTCAACCCAGGGGAATCACTTTTATCTGGTCATTGTGGATGCCTTCAGTAAATATGTGGAAGCCATCCCCTGCAGAAATGCAACTGCAGCCACTACTGCAAAAATTGTATTTAATAATGTTTTTAGCAGGTGGGGCTTGCCCAGGGTCATAGACTCAGATTTAGGCTCTCATTTTGTAGGGGAGGTTATGCAAGAATTATGTAAGGCATTAGGGATCAAACAACGATATCATATTGCACGACACCCTGCCTCTGCTGGGGGTGTCGAACGCATTAACAAGGTGCTGAAAGATTCATTACGCAAACAGATTAGGGCATCAGGAAAGGATTGGGATGAAAAATTGCCCCTCATTCTAATGACTATCCACAGTTCTACAGCAGTGCATGGGTATTCTCCCTTTCAGATCATGACAGAGAGTCAGATGAGAATGCCAGAAGTCTGGTGGCTGGGGGTAGAATTGCCCAATTCCTGGGAAGCTAAGGTTGTCTCTGATGCATGGGTGCAGTCTTTGGTCAAGGAATTGGCCAAATGCCATAAACAAGCAGCCATAAATCTGGGACTGGCCCAACAAGCAGTGGACAAGCGACTGGGATGGGTCCGTAACCCTCACCTGTGGGAGGTAGGACAAGCTGTAATGTACTGAAAATTCTCAGTCAAAGAACATGCTTTGGCTCACAAATGGGAAGGCCCGGTGAGAATAATAGAGTTAGTCACGCAGTATATCAGGTGGAAATTCCTCAAGGAAAAAATGGAAAACCCTGGAGGAAATATTTCCACTGCTCTCAGTTGAAGCAATGGAAAGGAAGTCTTCCAAGTGCTTCTCAGTAATATGATCTATCCCTTCTCCCATTCTTGTGTATTGCAGAATGGAAGAAACAGCATCTAGCAATAAGAAGAGAGAGGACAGTCCACAGAAATCATTAAAAGATACTATACTAGACTCAGGTGACATGATAAAAGTCATTTCCATTTTCACTCAGCACTTGGATCCCAAGCAATTTCAATATAAACCTTATAAGGATGATGAATGGTCATTGCCCCACGCCCGGCATCCTACAATCATTGGCATGGCAGGATGGCATGGTAGAGAACCCAGTGAATTATATTCTATAATTGTAAAGTTTTATTGGAAACAAACTTCTGTGTGGAGAGTAGTCCTCACCAGAGTTGGCTGTGAATACCATGGCCAAGTGCCTGGAGTCCGTAAGTGGATGGATGGGAGAGAACAGGCTGAAGCTAAACCCTGACAAGACCGAGGTGTTGCTCATGGGAGACAAAAGAAGGTTGGGAATTACAGACCTGGTACTTAATGGGGTGGGTTCACCCCTGAAGCACCAGGCCCGCAGCCTCGGGGTCATTCTTGACTCCCAGCTGTCCATGGAGGCTCAGGTTTTGGCAGTGAGCCGGGCAGCGTGGTATCAATTACATCAGATACAGAGACTGCGACCATACCTTCCTGTTCATCTGCTCCCACAAGTGATACATGCCCTGGTCTCCTCCCGCTTAGACTACTGTAATGCGCTCTATGTGGGGTTACCCTTGAAAACGGTCCGGAAGTTACAGCTGGTACAGAATGCAGCGGCGCGCTTGATCAAGCATAGCCGTCGCTGTGATCATATCACTCCAGTGTTAATGGATCTTCACTGGCTACCAGTTGTCTACCGGGCCCAGTTCAAGGTGTTGGTGTTGACCTTTAAAACCCTATACGGTTTCGGCCCAGTTTATCTGAAGGAGCGCCTCCAGAATCACCAATTATGCCGCCTGACGAGATCAGCCTCACAAGACCTTCTCTCGGTTCCACTGGTTAAAACAGTCAGGCTGGTGCGGACCAGAGAGAGGGCATTTTCGATTGTGGCCCCCACCCTCTGGAATTCCCTTCCTTTTGATCTGCGACATGCTCCCTCCTTGATAGGTTTTCGCCGAGCCTTAAAGACCTGGCTGTTCAGGCAGGCCTATAAGATTGGGGTGGATTAGTTTTATGCTGTATTTAAATTGAAGGTTGGTTTTTAGATTAATTATGTTGTTGTTTGATATGTATATTGTGTTTTATATTATTGTACGTCATCTAGAGTGTCCGTTTACTCGGACAGATAGGCGACTCAAAAATAAAATTTTATTATTATTATTATAACACCATTTGGGAGTTTTGGGCAGGATGGTCTACTTTGCATTACATATACAGTAGGACCTGCGCTCCGGCTGATCTTGCCCGAGGAGGGGAAGATCAGCTGTAGAGCGCTACAGCTGATCTCCTCCTCTTCTGGTACGATCAGACTCCCGCTGTTCAGGCAGGCCTATAAGATTGGGGTGGATTAGTTTTATGCTGTATTTAAATTGAAGGTTGGTTTTTAGATTAATTATGTTGTTGTTTGATATGTATATTGTGTTTTATATTATTGTACGTCATCTAGAGTGTCCGTTTACTCGGACAGATAGGCGACTCAAAAATAAAATTTTATTATTATTATTATAACACCATTTGGGAGTTTTGGGCAGGATGGTCTACTTTGCATTACATATACAGTAGGACCTGCGCTCCGGCTGATCTTGCCCGAGGAGGGGAAGATCAGCTGTAGAGCGCTACAGCTGATCTCCTCCTCTTCTGGTACGATCAGACTCCCGCACTCAAGCTGATTGCGCCGGAGGAGGGGAAGTTCAGCTGTAACGTGCTACAGCTGATCTCCTCTTCTGGCACAATCAGACTCCTGCACTCGAGCTGATCGTGCCGGAGGAGGGGAAGTTCAGCTGTAACGTGCTACAGCTGATCTCCTCCTGGGGGGGGATCAGACTCCTGCACTACAGCTGATCTCGTTGGAGGAGGGGAAGATCAGCTCCTCCTCCAGCGCGATCAGCGGGTTAGGTTCCAGACCCCCGCGCTACAGCTGATCCGCTTTTCAGCAGTTTTCGCTTTTCGGCGAGGGTCTGGAACCTAACCTGCCATAGCAGTGGGGCCCTACTGTATCCAGTTCTTCTGCGACAACGTCCCTATAGTCTTCATTGGCTCTGTTGGGACCCAGAAGATTTTGATGTACTTTTGGGGCTTGTCTTGGATGACGACTAGCTCATATTAGTGCAGACTATGCAGTGTGGGGAGCATGGGGGTGTTCAATTGTTCATTTAGTTTTGTTCTAAGTTTGTATGAAGAAATTTGCTCTGTTTGTCTAAGCAAGTGATTCAAGGAGAGAGAACGTGAGGATGGGAGAAGGGAGTGCAGAGGTGTTCATGGAAGTGTTTTAAGCTTCCCTTTAGCAGGTGAAAGCATAGTGACATCACCTTTAATAAAGGGTGGTATGTGAAAGGAACCCCAGTTCCCATTGGACAGGGGTAGTTTTAAGATTGAGGCATACAGGATGTAGACAGAAGGTTTGAGATATGTAGAAAAACAGTGAAAAGGTTAAAGAGTCAGTGACTGTGGTGGTTAAGGAATGTCTTGGGCAAATTAATGGATTGACTCATGGGAGGGGGACGGAAAAGAATAATTTCTGCGTTATTTTCTTAAAGCACCAGAACATGCCCACTATCCTGTTGATGATATGGGGAATCTTAGGAGCACATGGAGAATGGAAGGCAGGTATTCTGGGGAATACTGGCATCAAGCCCATCCCCACAAATGCTTGGATCTGTTATCAGGACCCAGAGGTGGAGATGGCCTGTCGATTTCCAGGGTTACTAAGTAATGCTTCCAGGAGACAACAACTGGAAAAATATGTCCTCCATCAGCTACCTGTCTTACAAAGCGCAGCTTGTGAGGATACATGATTAATTAGATGCACCCAGGGTCCCCAGATGCAGCAAGTTAATTTTTGCCATGATTCTTCTGTGGACACCAAGATTTCCTGCACCCCACTATTTGGTGAGATGTCCCAAGGCAGCAACATGATACATGAAGAGGTCTGCAACATTTTATTGATTTCTATGGTCACTTGGGGGGAGGGATCACCTTTGCACTTCCACATTTTTATGGCAAGTGCCAAGAAAAGAAGACCCACCAATAAACTGGCTCTTGTCCTGATTTCATCAACAGGGCAAGAATATCCAAGAACAATAACAGACTGGAAGCGGTTCAATGGACTTATGGACATGACAAAAATACACACTGTTGGTCCTCCAGACTGGATAATTCCTGTCCAGGAAAAGTACTGCCATTATGGACAACATCATATTCCTTTTAGGTCAATAGGATATGTTTCTGTTATTGAGAAATATAGCACCTCAGGGTTTTATAGGCTGGAAATAGGTTTATCATTTTAAAAAATCGTAACACTTAATCCCCTTATTGAAATAGTAAATGAATTGGGCCATTTGGAAAACCCTCTTGTGGGTTCTGACGTATTAAAATTGAACCACCATCAGCAATTATTGATAAAGCCAAGGACAGCACTTAAGGAAGTTGTGGTCTCATTTGAGAAATTAAATATTGCAAAGGAATTCCTGGTCTGTACCTCCTATTTAGAGATGAGTAATAGGGGATGGGACAATTGGGTAAGATTATGGGGGGGGGAGAATGGGAGAAGAAATAAGCGGGAATTATCAGAGTGGTTGGGTACTGGAGCTGCCTTCTTGGATACCACCAATATTGAAATACTAGCCAACAAATTACATTATACCACTGAAGAAATAAGTAAAATGACAGAACCTATCAACAGGGCTCTGGAAAAGACTACTGAAACTCCCAAAATCACAGCAAGTTTACTTCCAATGTGGGAACAGGGAATTGAAAGAGATAATTATGCCATTGTAAACAACATACAGTCCTTACAACAGAATATTTCCTTGGCCATTACATGCACCCAAATGCAGAATTGGGCCCATACAGTGGCTTTGGAACTTATCCACATGACAGATAGTGGGCTTATAACCAGGGAAATTAGGTCCCTAATTTGAAATCAGGTTTCCAAGGAGAAAGAAAATTGGAAAACTGGTGGAGCCTTTTCAATGCCACATATGATAAGCAAAACCATGCACTAAGATTGTTTATTGTAATGGCAGAAGCGGCGGAAATCATTATTGTTTATCCTGTAATTCCATTGGGAATCAATGTAGATCAAGATTTAGTGCTTTATGCCCAGGAATCTCACCAGTGGGCTATAATTAAGCATATAAGATGAGTAACAATTAATGTTAAAGGTTGTCAACATCATAAGAATTTAGGATTTGTTTGTGAAGGTGATAGTTTGGAGTCCCATCAAGATTGCTTTTCTCTTCGAATGATTAATGTTTCTTATTGCTCTTTCATATTAAGAAATGAATAAAGTTCCACTATTGTATATTCTGGACATGGGTGCGTGTGCCTTAGAACATTTTGTGATTATGTTGTTATTGATAAGTATTACATACAACCTATGCTAAGATATATTAATAGATGCTTTTGTGGTATTGGGGAAATAGTAGGATGTGATTTTTCATTTAAGGTCCCTCTATGGACCATTCAGAGAATATTAGTTAATCCAAATTTGTTTCAAAACCTCCAACCCATTGCATTAGGTTATGGCCTTGCTGATCTCCAACAGTTACATTCCCACCATATGTTGCAGAGACAATTAGAAGCAGTGAAACAAATGGGAGAGCAAGCTACACTCCAGATAACACATGAACATCATGCCATCACTAACATAGCAGCCAAGATTAAACAGATAGGGATACACAAATGGTGGGATTCACTGCTGGGCTTCGGTGAAGGACTCAAAGGAGGTTTAAACATTTTTAATACACCCCATTGTGGTGATTCTAATGTTTCAAGTAATTCTGGTCTTTGTCTTAATGGCTCTTGTGAGATAGATCCTGTCCCAAATGGCACAGTTACGCCATATGGATGAAAGCATGAGAGTTCAGGACAGAACAGAAGGGCATAAGGTGTGAAAAGACATCTATATAAGCAGGGCTGTGGAGTCGGTATGTCAAACCTTCGACTCCGACTCCTCTATTTTTCTACTGTCCAACTCCGACTCCTTCATAAATGGAAAATGTATATTAATTTTTCTACTGTCTGACTCCGATTCTGACTCCTTCATAAATGGCAAATGTATATTAATGTATTAATATTAATAAATTAATATTAATATTAAAATATTAATTTTATTTTGAAGTCGGAGTCAGTACATTTCTACCGACTCCGACTCCACCCAAAATTGCTTCTGTATACCCGGTGCCAGCACATTGTATTAGCAATAATAGCCTTAAGCTGATCAATATAGTCAGAATATAGTTATGATGTGCCTGGAGGCTTGTATTTCCCTTTCAGGCCCCAGTATTCTTGGGTATGCCAGATCACCTCATAGCCACCTGCAGTCTAATCTAGGTGTTTTAATGAGGATATGATGGCTTGCCCAGTATGATGCTGGGAATGTACCTTGTTAGTTTAAAGACATCAAAGGAGCTCTGATAGGCATAGGTTCAAGGGTAAGCTTGTTGTTTGGCATAGGCAGATGGATGGGTCGAAGGACGGTCAATGCACAGATAATGTAGCAGTTGCTCATTAGTGCACTGTGATGTTCCTATATTAATGTATATATGGTAAGTGTTGGTTGTTTAGAAGATACATGGTAAGTGGAGTGAAAGAGGGGGAGTGAATGGGCAGTAGAATGCGAGATGATTGGCTGAGTGTTTAAAATGGCTGAATGTATAAAAGGAAGAGTGAGAGTGGAATCGGGGGGGAGAAGAGAACTGAGTGGGTTGCTTGGTGGGGTTTAGAGAGTTGTTTGCCAGGAGGGAGGTGGAGTTCGGATTAGTATTGAGTAAAACCATATGCTTATGTGCCTTAAGAAGAAATCTTGTTAATCTTGTTAGCTTTGTTATCTGTAATAAATACTTAATTTGGTTTACCAAAGGCCTGATCCTTGGCTGGGGTTTCACAGACCAGAAGGGAGGGTAAGGTAATGACCAAGGCTGAAGGGGAACTGTAACAAATGGTGGCAGCGGTGAAGAGAATAACAATACCAGTATTCAGAGTCTCTGGGAATACTAGTATTGGGACGTTACTGGTGGTTGCCTAGCAGGGGGATCTGTTGAGATCTGTGCTAGAGCGGATAGGTAACCCATAAGAGAGAGCGGTCCGGACTGGTGGAGTCCCTGGTGGTGCCTAGAGACAGGCAGTAACCACGAGCAGGTAGGAACCTGACAGGGAGAGCCAGGGAAGGACGCATCACATGTGGTGGCAGTAGCGGTGGGATACGAACAACAGAGAATCCAGATACGAACCAAAGAGAGTCCCAAAGACACGTGGTGACAAAGGAGACTACGTCACAGGTGTTGGCTGTCGCAGTGAGATACGAATACTAGACAATCCCTAATAGTTGTGTGGCAAACAGAAATAACAAAACAAGATTTCTTGTGAGAGTGACTGGCAAAGAGTGTGTGGCAAAGAGTGAGTGAACTCAAACACCATGGCTGAATACATAAAAATTAAAAGAGAGGAGCTGGTGGAGAAGTGCATAACATTCAATTTACCTCACGAGGGTAAAGGGGTAGATGAACTGAGGGTAGCACTTATAGGATTTGCTACTGTCCAGCAAAAACAACCTGTCAGAGAAGAGACCCCAGAAGGATATTTAAGCAATCCCGCTTATATAGAGTACTTGAGAGAGAAGTTAAGATGGGAGGCTGAGGAAAAAGACAAGCAGAGGGAGTTGGAAGCTGAGAGATTGAGGATGGAAGCTGATGGGAAAGACAAGCAGATGGAGTTGGAAGCTGAGAGATTGAGGAGGGAGGCTGATGAGAAAGAAAAGCAGCGGGTCTTTGAGGCTGAGGAAAAAGATAAACAGCGAGAATTGGAAACTGAGAGATTGCGGATGGAAACTGAGAGAATGAGAGTAGATGCAGAATTACAGGCAGAAAAGTTAAAATTTGAAAGAGAGAAGTTTCATTCTGATGAAACAAGAAAGGACAGAGATGGAGCAAAAATAAAAATTACTCCAAAGGACTTTGCTGTCTATGAGCCTGGTCAAGATCCTCAAATTTACCTCAGCACCTTTGAAAAAGCAGCTCAGTTGTGGGAACTACCTGAAGATAAATACATGCAGTATTTATCAAACCTGATTAAAGGGGAATTGGCTGAGGTATACCAATATTTCCCCTCAGACAGGCCCGTCACCTATGCTGAATTCAAAGAAGCAGTGTTTAAAAGATTCAGACTGGGGCCTGATTATTTTAGAAAGCTTTTCAGAAACTGCCAGATACAGACAGGGAGGTCTTCCATGGAGCTGGGGGCAAAACTGATGGACATATTTGGGAAATGGCTGACAAGTGCAAAAGCTCAGTCTGTGGAGGAGGTGAAAAACCTCATGATATTGGATCAATTATACCATCAGTTACCACCAGAAATAAGGTCAAAGACCGTTCCCCTACATCAGTGCAGGAGGCCGCAGAGATGGCGGATCACTTCGCCTCCAACAGAACTGGCTGGGTGGGGAAAACATCAAGAGATTTTAAACCCAGACCATATAATGCTAGCAGAAGGGATGTGGTACCACAGAGAGTGAGTACTCCAGTAAAATCTGAAGGGCACAGGACACCCCAGAGTGGATCTGTGTACCCTAAAAGTGAGGAGAAATTATGCTACAAATGTGGTAGACCGGGGCACCTACGTTTTCAATGTGAGGTTGCCAACCCCATTAGTAATCCTGCTCAGACAAGGGCAGTGAAAACAGAGCCCAAGGCTTTAGAAACAGCGAAAAAGGTTCAGTTCTGCCAGATAAACTGGACAGAAGTAACAGACCTTGATTCAAGTCTGAGAGAGGAAGTGAGTGTACAAGGGGCAAATTATTGGGCATTGCTTGATACTGGTGCCGCTCAGACATTACTGAGGCCAGATTTAATAAAAGCTGAAGAAATATTACCTCAGGAAACTGTGACTATCCAAGGAGTGAGGGGTCAACCAGAAAGTTTGCCTGTGGCCCTGGTGGAAATGACTTGGAGAGGCCGAGAGGGCCGATATAAAGTAGGCATTAATGCCCAGCAACAAGAACCAGTAATACTGGGAAGGGATGTAATGGGCGCCCAAGGAAAGATCTATGTAGTGACCAGACAGCAACTTGGCAGAGAAAAAGAAGCCATATTAAGGGGGGCTGAAACAAACAGGGTGGAATTTGTTAACCAGCCTCAGGTCACCATAGCAACCACTAGCAGGCCTGCTGAAGGAGACAAACTGTATCAAGTGGTCTCTGATAATGATGAGGCAGATCAATTCAGGGAAGAGCTGCAAAAAGATATAAGTTTGAAGCAGATAAAGGAACAAGCTCTGACCCAACAGATTCCTTTCACTGACAAGCTGAGGAATCAAGTTGTGTGTGAGAATGGGATTTTATATAGACTGTGGATGCCTGCTGAGAGAAAGGATGAATGTGAACCGGTGAAGCAATTAATAGTACCTAGCAAATACAGAACCAGATTGCTAGAGGTAGCCCACGATGTCCCATGTGCAGGACATCTGGGAATAAAAAAGACCAAGAGGAGATTGGCTGCACACTATTATTGGTCAAACATCTCCAAAGATGTAAAACAACATTGTCTATCTTGTGGAATATGCCAAAAGGTGGGAAAAAGTGGAGTAAAGACTAAGGCACCCTTAAAGCCCCTTCCTATAATTGGACAACCCTTTTATAGAGTGGGAATAGATTTGGTGGGCCCTTTTTCCAAACCCACAAGGCATGGCAAGAAATATCTAGTGGTGGTGGTGGATTTTGCCACCAGGTACCCAGACGCAGAAGCACTAAGATCCGTGGAAGCCCCTGTAGTGGCAGAGGCTTTATTAAAAATCTTTATGAGGCTGGGTTTCCCTCATGAAGTGCTGACGGATCAAGGCAGTGTATTCATGGGAGAAGTGATGCAATGTATGTGGAAATGTTGTGGTCTAAAACATCTAAAGACCACTACTTACCATCCCGCCACTAATGGGTTAACTGAGAGATTCAATGGCGTTTTGAAGGGCATGATCAGAAGCTATGTTCAAGATCACCCACAAGGCTGGGATGAACGGTTGGGATGCTTCTTATTTGCATACAGAGAAGTCCCTCAGGAGTCAACAGGCTACTCACCCTTTGAACTCATGTTCACTAGAAAAGTGAGGGGACCTTTGGAACTATTAAAAAATTCATGGGAAGGAACCCTGGGAGAGTACAAAACATCTGTAGTAGATTTTGTATTGGAATTCTGCAATAAATTAACATCAATGATGGAGGTGGTGGAAAAGAATTTGAGTCAAGCACAGGAGAAGCAACGTTACTGGTATGACAGAACAGCCAGGGAACATGTGTATGATGTGGGAGATATGGTTATGGCGTTCATACCCAGGAAACATGACAAATTACAGGCTAACTGGGAAGGACCATATACCATCAGAGAAAGGCTTGACACAGTGACGTATGTAATTACCACAGACCAATTAAACAAAAGCAAAGTGGTTCATGTAAATATGCTGAAGCCTTATCATACCAGGGATGCACAGGTGTTGCAAGTTACCTTATTCCCTGAGGGAAGTGGGCCTGAACTTCCAGATTTGGTACAGGAAAGCAAAGACAAAGCAGGGGTAGATCAAGTGGAATGGTCAGAGGAGGTGAAGGAGGAAGTAAAAGAGGAGATTCTGAGAGTTTTGAAAACCTATAGGAATCTAGCAACAAACCTGGCCGAACCAGTATAGTTATACATTCCATTGATACTGGAGATCATGCCCCAATCAGATCTGTTCCGTACCGTGTGAATGGGAAAGTTTTGAATGAGATCAAAAAGGAGGTGGAAGAGATGCTGGAATTAGGAGTGATCAGGGAATCCATCAGTTCCTGGGCCTCAAGTATTGTCCTGGTTCCGAAAAAAGATGGAACGACCAGGTTTTGCATTGATTATCGGCTAATCAATAAAATTACTGTCCCAGATGTGTATCCTATGCCTAGGGTAGACGCAATGTTAGAGTTATTGGGGGCAGCAACCATTATCTCTACACTAGATCTCTGTAAAGGATTTTGGCAAATGGAACTAGACGAGCAATCCAGAGCCAAAACTGCCTTCAGTACACCAGATGGGTTATATGAGTTTGTGACCTTACCCATGGGACTAAGGAACTCACCAAGTTCATTTCAGAGGCTAATCAATACTGTGTTGCGAGGCATGTCAGATTTTGCAGTGGCCTATATCGATGACATGCCCATTTTTAGCAAGTCGGTGCCCGAGCATGTCCAGCACCTGACAACAGTATTGGAGGCCTTAAGAAAAGCAGGCCTCACAATAAAAGCTAAGAAATGCCAGTTTGGACTAAAGGAAGTAATCTATTTAGGACATAAGGTGGGGAGTGGGAAAATCACCCCCTTATGGAGCAAGGTGGAGGCAATACAAGCGTGGCCGATCCCCTTAACCAAAAAACAAGTAAGGGCATTTCTGGGTGTGGCTGGATTTTATAGGAAGTTTGTGAGAAATTTTGGGGAAATAGCAACCCCCTTGCATGAATTAACAAAGAAGAAGTGTTCTGAGCGTGTGGTATGGACAGATGAATGTCAGAAGGCTTTTGATCTACTGAAGCAAGCCTTGTGCCAAGGACCCATATTAATAGCACCAGACTATGAGAAACCATTCATCGTGGCTACAGATGCGTCGGACCTGGCGCTGGGAGTCGTCTTGCTGCAGGAGAGAGAAGGCACCAGACATCCAGTGGCGTACCTGAGTCGCAAGCTGACGCTGAGGGAGAAAAACTATTTGTCGGTCCAGAAGGAGTGCCTAGCGGTCGTGTGGGGACTGAACAAGTTGCGCGCATACGTGTGGGGACGAAGATTCACAGTGACTACGGATCATCGGGCCTTGTTATGGTTGCAGACTATGAAAAACCATAACACTATGCTGCAGAGGTGGTCCTGGGCCCTACAGGACTATCAAGTGGACTTCCAGTTCATAAAAGGCAAGGACAATGTACTGGCCGATGGACTTTCCAGTCAAGTGGCTGGGACTGCAGTGACGTGACCAGACAAAGAAAGACATTTTCCCCATAGAGACTTTTATTTGTTAACGCGACGTATAAATCCTGGAACAGGAATAATACTCTGCTGTTGTTTAAGGGGGGGGAAATGTGATGTTCCTATATTAATGTATATATGGTAAGTGTTGGTTGTTTAGAAGATACATGGTAAGTGGAGTGAAAGAGGGGGAGTGAATGGGCAGTAGAATGCGAGATGATTGGCTGAGTGTTTAAAATGGCTGAATGTATAAAAGGAAGAGTGAGAGTGGAATCGGGGGGGAGAAGAGAACTGAGTGGGTTGCTTGGTGGGGTTTAGAGAGTTGTTTGCCAGGAGGGAGGTGGAGTTCGGATTAGTATTGAGTAAAACCATATGCTTATGTGCCTTAAGAAGAAATCTTGTTAATCTTGTTAGCTTTGTTATCTGTAATAAATACTTAATTTGGTTTACCAAAGGCCTGATCCTTGGCTGGGGTTTCACAGACCAGAAGGGAGGGTAAGGTAATGACCAAGGCTGAAGGGGAACTGTAACAAATGGTGGCAGCGGTGAAGAGAATAACAATACCAGTATTCAGAGTCTCTGGGAATACTAGTATTGGGACGTTACTGGTGGTTGCCTAGCAGGGGGATCTGTTGAGATCTGTACTAGAGCGGGGAGAGAAACCATAAGAGAGAGCGGTCCGGACTGGTGGAGTCCCTGGTGGTGCCTAGAGACAGGCAGTAACCACGAGCAGGTAGGAACCTGACAGGGAGAGCCAGGGAAGGACGCATCACATGCACCAGTTAAATAACGGTCAATGATGAACTTGCTTGTTAGCAAAGATGGAGATAAAGATGGTAGCTATGCAGTTTGCCAAGGGAAGATGTCAAGGTGCTCCTGGAAAGATACTATAGTTTTCTAGCAATTAGTCTGCTTTGAAGATGTTCTGTGAAAAGGTCAGAACTGCCAATTATATGTAAACAGATGTCATTATGTATTACTTCAAAGTGTATACTCTCATTAATCATATATGTAACTGCATGTGTATGCCAATGATATGTGCCAAGATTTATGCTATATAAACATGACCTGTGCCTGGTATGGGTGTTCAGTCTCTGACGTCCGCTACTGCAGAGCGGTGGGACTGATCCACTTTTATTGGGAATACTTGGCTGAATGCTGTAAGTTACTCAATAAATTTTAACTCTTCGTAAGCAAACCTCTTGTCTGCATCTCATCTCTGGTAATCCAAAACAACCCTGAAGGTATACAGCTTCCGACTCCGACTCCACCCGAAATTGCTTCAGACTCTGACTCCGACTCCACGACTCTGACTCCAACTCCACAGCCCTGTGTATAAGTATGTACAGATGTTTTTCAACTGGGAGGAGATTGTTACGTAGTGCAAGGCCTGAAGCCTGCCAACTAAAATTCCCACCCACCCCCCTTTTATGTGACTCGTTGTGCAATCCTGAGGTATTCTGCAAAGGACAACAAGGCCATTTTGGAAGCAATAAAAATAACTAAGAGAAACTAGAATAAATGTTATCTTCTCCTTGGCAGATTTCCCTCACACCTAGTAGAATAATTCCATTGTTTAAGCAAGCATTAAAAATAGCCTAAGTTTCTCAGTGTCAGCTAAAAAACACAGACACACACACAAAATCACCTCATACCTAGACCCCTCGTTTGCAGGGGGGTGAGAGAGAAAAAGTCTTTTTAAAAAGAGGCTTGAATCTAGGAGGGGGAGCGATTGGCGATCTGAGCTCCAACACATGTAACAACGCTCTCCAAGCAGGACTGCTGGGACAGAACCAGGAGGGGATTCTGAGCCTCGGCCCAAGCTTTGAGGAAAACAGAATCCTTCCTGGTTTGGGACCAGAGCTCTTCCATATCACTTCAGCTGTATCCAACTGCCTACTCCTGGGCCTAGGATAGGTAATCTCTCCTACCTGTCACTCCTTATAGTAATAGGGTCCTTTGATCTCTTTAGTTTAAAGTTATGAATGGGTTAGGATATTAATAATTAGTGCTGCCACATACCCAGTAATTTTGTAATACTATTCTGCTCTTTTTTCTCAATAAAAGAAAGCTTTGCTTTCGTCTGGTTTGGACCTACATTTCTTGGGTTATACACACACCATTTAGTCACATTTCAGGGCAAAGCGCTTGTTTTATCCCTAGCCAAAGATCCCCCTCCTCTCAAGGAGGTGTGTTTCATGGGACATGTTCCCATGGGCACCTGTCATAACATGAGCCTTAGAACATGGCTCAGCATTAGTCCCACCCTACAGTTTATTAATTTAGTTTAGCGATTCTGTGTACTCCAGGTCTATACAACACATGGGCTGTGAGCCAAGTGCAGGCAACACCCTGACAATTTGCACAATACACACAGCATTATAAACCCCCATTTCTTGCTGATATTTCTTACATCTTTGTGGGAACATATAAGACCTTCCCAAACCGATCAAAGGTTGAGAATGTGGAAATGTCTTTATGCCTACATCTATGTTGGGCCTCTCTTCCAACCCACCCCAACCTTATGCAGAAGTATACACTGGAGTGGGCACCAGTTTTCTAACTTGTTGCAGCCAGTTAGCCATGTCCTGTCCTCCTAGTGTGTGAATTGCTTAGAGAGTGCAGACCTTGTGTGCTGTTGTTACTGCACTCAGCAAGGAGGAATGAAGGGAAGGGGAAAGAAATAAAGAGGTAAGATGGCTCACAGAGAGCTATGGGATGGGGAAAGAGGAAAAACTGGCTTGGTAACAGATGAATACATAGTGAGTAGAGTGAGTCCTATGTGGTGCCGATAGAAAAGGGAGAAATGGGGGGGGGTCAAGGGGACCTTTGAAGTAAGTGAAGCAATAAAAAGTGAGGAAAGATGCATACTGAGAAACCTTTAGTGGTGCAGAAGAAGAGAGTGCTATTGTCTGCAAATAAAAAAGGGAGGTAGCTGAGAAATGAGGCTGTGGAGGAACCTGTTGGAGAGGAAATGGCAAAAGACAAGGTGCAGAGAGAAAACAGACCATGATGAAGTCAAGAAAGAAGAGGGAGGATTAACAGAGAGGCTCAGGAACAGCACACTACAGAGCTCAGTAAGAAAAATGGGTTAACAGAGAATTGATTAAAAAAAGAAAGCAATGGATGTATGGTCCACAGACTGGTTTGGTTTGGGCACCCTGGCATACCAAACAGCTAACAGCACTAAGCTTATGATGATGCTCCGCTGAGACAACAGAGGGCACTGCAGCAGTAGAGGAGAAACATTTCTCTGCTGTTTTTGCATCCAAAACCTCCTGTCATGATGGATCCTGAAGGATAGGCAAAACAAAAATAAAAAGCTGGATACAACAAAACTTGGTATGTGAATGCTATTGTTATTACTGTTTATTTATTACATTTATTTCTTGTTTACTACACTGAATGTCTCAAAGTGACTCGTAAATAACATACAAATACAGACGTTTAAAGTAATAGCGAACGAATGAAATAACATGATTTGCTGCAAGTGCTCATCCTGCAATATGATTAAAAAGGACAAATCCTACCCCAGCCCACTAAAAGATGAACACCACAACAGGGTAGGGTATCATCGTATCATGTAGTCCCAATTTAAAACCAAATGACTGGGCATATAGGAACATATAATGATAGCACCAAGCACATCACCCTTGGGGAAAGCATTCCACTGCCAAGGAGCCACCACTGAAAAGGCCCATTCTCATGTTGCCACCCTCCCCACCTCCCATGGAAGGACCACATGAAGAACCTCAGGATTATGAACATGGGGTCTGGATAGAGCATGTGGGGAGAGGTGGTCTCTAAGGTAATGGAGTCCTGAGCCACATACAGGTTTACAGGTCAAAACCAGCACTTTGAATTGAGCCTGGAAACTAATTGGCAGCCAATGCCATCGGCACAGGATTGGAGTTACAGTAGGACCCCACTTCTCGGCACCCCGCTTTTTGGTGTTCCACTAATACGGTGCCAACGGGGCAATCAGCTGGAGGGGGACTGGAGCTCCCTGCACTCCAGCTGATCATGCTGGAGGAGGAGCAGATCAGCTGTAGCATGCTACAACTTATCTTCCCCTCCTTGGGGGCGATCAGACTTCTGCACTCCAGCTGATCACACCGGAGGAGGGGAAGATCAGCTGTAGCATACTACAGCGTGATCTTCTCCTCCTCGGGCGCGATCAGACTCCTCCTCAAGTCTGATCTGATCTGATCTTCTCCTCCTCTGGTGCGATCAGTAGGTTAGGTTCCAGACCCCCGCGCTACAGCTGATCCGCTTTATGGTGGTTTTTGCTTTCCGGCGGGGGTCTGGAACCTAACCTGCCATATGAGTGGGGCCCTACTATATATGTTCAGACCTCCTGACCCCAGTCAATAAGCTGGCCGCTGAATTCTGCACTAGCTGCAATTTCCAAACTGTCTTCAAAGGCAGCCCCAAGTATAATACATTGCAACAATCTAATCTAGAGCTTACCAGAGCACAGACAACAGACACTAAGGTATCTCTGTCCAGACAGGATTGCAGCTGGGCCATCAGCTGAAACTGATGGAAAGCAACTTGTGCCACCAAGGTCACTTGGGCCTCCAGTGACAATAGTGGATTCAGAACTATCCCAAACTGTGCACCTGCTCCTTTAGGGGGAGTTTTACTTTTACATTTTACATTTACTTTTCTAGCAGAAATGTCCAACATCCCTAACAGGAGCCAACTATTTTTTCTTCATGCATCTGCTCTGTTTATGTATAAAGCAGGGTGTAGTAGGGTCTAATTTTTACATCAAGTGTGATGTCTGGGCTCCTGCTGGGAGGAAAGGTGGGATATAAATGAAATAATTAAAATAAATAAATAAAAATAAATGTCTTGGTGAGAGGACTCCTCCTTACTTCCCTGAAGTTCATTGTCCTAAGTATTTTTCTCCCAATCAGGTTTCAGTCCTGGAAGCAACCACTTCTGTTCTCAGAAAACACGTGCTCACTTTCTCCCATCATTGGCATCTCTTTGATTTCCACCTCATGCTCACATCCAGTCTTTTATCACCCACTTGTCCTAATGGAGCATCCTAGTAGTGAGGATGGCTGTCTGATTGGCTGGCATTGTGAATAGGGTTGTCAGGCCTCCGGTTTTGCCTGGAGACTCTGGTTTTGGGGGGTCCTCTCCGGGTCTCTGGGTGAGTCACCCCAGTCTCTGGACTCTTAGCTTTCTTTCTTTTTTCTTTTTAAATTAAGTTTCTAGGTGGTCTGGTTTTCTGTCTTACTCATAGGAGTCTTGTGTTTGGTGTGGTATTGCATTTAGGAAATCATCACTGCCTTTTGTTTGTCTTTTTCTGTCGGCATTTCATTTACCTCTAACGTTACTCCCTTACAACCATAGAAGCAACAGTGGTTCCATGTGATCAGCTTAACCCCCTTAAACCCACTGATGATGCACCTTGTTATTTGCATGATTTGTTTCTTGCCCAATAGTGGTAAAAGGGAATTCACATACTAGGAAGTGTGGCTTCAATTGCTGTTGTTCCCAAGCTACTGCCTGTGAAGCTAGACCAAACCATGTGTGTTTTCTCTCTGTCAGTTATTACTCACTGGAATTGGGGTGGCTGTCAAAGTGAGTTTATTGCAACCCACAGAGTAGGCACCAAAGAGTAGAGAATATTCTTACTCATTTCTCACACCTCTCTCTGCAGCGAAGGGTCAAGTCTGTTAAGAAGTATGGAGCCGCCACGTTAAAAGGCAGGCAGGGCATACCAGGCAGGGGGTTGCCAACCCTGCTTCGATATGCATATCATTTCACAGAATCCCTAGTCAAGTCTTACCAACAGCACAATCTTGACCATATCTACTCAGAAGTAAGTCCTGTAGAGTTCTATGGGGCTTAGTCCCTTAGCAAGGGTGTTTAGAATTGCAGCCTTCAGGGACATCCATCATTACTCATGAGTGTTCCCATCTAACATCTCCACACTAGGCTTTCTTCCTACAATGGTCTTCTGGTGACTGGCCTGGCCTGAGGGCACTTAAACCCTTCTTGCCAGGAGCAAATAGGCTAGATTAAATGTTCCTTACCCAGGCTGTCTAAGCAGGTAAGAAGGAATGATCCCATCACTTCAGCTGGACTTGGAAGCACCCTCATTTAGCTTAGATTTCTATCTTAATTTCCAATCAGATATTTTTTAAGTGGTATGTGTCAGATCCCTTCCTGTCAGGATCCCACCTCAGGCCACCACCTGCTAGGATCCTGCCTGTGGCTACCGCCTTCACAATCCCACCTCAGGGTCCTGGTCTTTAAATGGTTCTCTCACAAGCTCTAGCAAAGATCTCTCAAGATCCCACTGCTAGGCAGCAGCACCAGTCACTCCCTGTATCTCAATATTGCCTTGAGACTGTGCCTTAGTCTCCTCCTGGCTTATTGCTACTTTGTGTCTGGGTGCACTTACAGGCCACAACCCCCCTGTATCTTTGTGCCTATAAAACATACAGCCCTGGGTTGCTCTGGATACCTGATGATGTTACACTATCTCTTCACCGCTGCCACCATTGATACTGTTTCCGAACCTTGGCATATGCCCTGCCTATCCATCTGGTCTGTGTAAACCCAGCCAAGGATCAGGCGTTAGGTAAACCAAGAAATATTTATTTATATACACGGGAATAACAAGATTACTTAAAGGTATAGTTTAACAAGCGTATGGTTTCATCAGATACTTTACTCTTTATGTTACTAGTCGTCAATAACCTGCCTCACTACCAGTCTAATCCAATCCAACCCACAAAACCAACTCCAACCTCCCTCAGAACTCCCACTAACCGAACTCTCTCTCAACTGTCATCCTCTCATTTATACTTTCACTCAAATGCTCAGCCAATCAACATTCTCCAGCATTCCAGCCCATGTACTCCCCCCTCTCACTCAGTCTACTTACCATATATACTCAAATAAACCCGCACTTACCATATTTACAGTATTATAAATACAGGGGCACCACAGTATGCTCCAAGCAAGTTTGGTTGATGCTTAATGTATCATGCTCAATGACATCACTAGGGCATGCCATGGCATCACTAGGGCCTGCCCCTGAAATCTCAGGGTTTTGGATGCTTCTGACCTGGTAAACCTAATACTGACCCTCAGTGGTGGTGTCATCTCAACCAGAGCTTGAAAAAGTTACTTTTTTGAACTACAACTCCCATCAGCCCAATCCAGTGGCCATGCTGGCTGAGGCTGATGGGAGTTGTAGTTTTAAAAAGTAACTTTTTCAAGCTCTGCTCATGCCTAAAGTCTTCCATACGTGCTACCAGGAGGGTTTAAATAAATTTGCTGTGTGAATTGGTGGCAGAGAAAGAATTACAGAAGCCTGTTTTTCATAAAGTGAGGCTGAGGAACCAGGGGAATCCCTGACACCCTCCTAGAGAGAAAGTTGTGGAGCAAAATGTTCAGGCAACCTTCTGAGGGATTCATGTGAAATGAGCTACCTGGCTGCTCCTACATGCCATTATTATTAGCCACAAGTGATGTCAGAGCTATGGTTGATAAGTGAATTGTTTGGACACCGGGCAACCCCTGAGGTCTTAAAGAGCTGCTAATTGCCCGCACTTTCAGTGTTTTTTCCTGCTTCTGTCTTTTTTTCTAGTCTTTGGAATCTCCATAGTTTGCTCTTCCCTTTTCCCTAGCAACCAGGATTCATTTTTCCTGTGCTGGGTTCACCTGAGATCAGGTAGTGCTTAGAAATTATTTTCTGCAAATACTACTACACAATGTGTCGGTGAATGTTAAAGAATCGCCCTCCCCACAAAAGACAAATGTGACAACTTTGCAAAGAGGCTTAGGCATGTCTCCTGATTTGCAGGAGCTAAAGACTACGGGCTCGTTAAGAATTCACTGTATAGTTAACTTAGAGTACAATGGTATATATGTCTACTCAGAAGTAAGTCTCTTTGTGTTTAATGGGGCTTACATCCAGGTAAGTGGATACAGGATGGCAGCCTAGGCTTTGGTTTAGGGTTGGCATTGGGGAAAAACAGGGTTCTTGTGCCTTTAACCGCTGGTTGGCAGGCAGAAATTCAACAGGCCAAGCCATTCTGGTATGGAAATATGATTATGGGGAAAGCTCCACCATGACAACTCTCTAATTTTGTGTTATGCCAAACCTCCGTGGCAGCCATTTTGTGACTGGTACCCCAGCACTCTCAAAATCTGAGTGTTCTCTCTGGTCCAAAAAGGTTGGTGACCCCCAAACTAGTATTAAAATTAGTTTGCTCTTATTGTACAATATCCAGGATATTGAATATTGCTCAATATTCTTCGTTTCCTTTAGAATTAACTAGTGCAACTGAATCTTTGTGTAATAATGAACTTGTTGACCCAAAGTTTTAAAGTAGGTTAGCTAAGGAATACTGTAACTGTGACTCAGTTCACTCTATAAACAGCTTGGATTGAACAGGTTGCATCTAAGGGTATTTTCCCACTGAAAATAACCCTCCAGCTGCTTTTGCCCCTGAAGGTGCTACCCCACTGAACTATAGTGTTATTCATTTATAAAATTATTGATGAGTTCTCAGAAAGTTTCCCAAGGTGACTTGCAATTTAAAACCTTAACTTAAAAACATTAAAACAATATCATAAACAGATTAAGAATAAGAAAAAATATTCAGAAAACAGAATTAGTTAAAATGCTCAGGAGTCACGTAATGGGACTGGGGGTTGAGCTGGCTGACCTCAGGATCCCTTTCAGCCCTTTCATTCTTGATTGTCACAGTGGGCTCTACCACACTTTTAGAACCAGTAGAACATGCAGAGATTATCTTTGGGTAGAGACACACCTACTGTTCTGCCAGTTCCAGGATGTCTCCAACGGTCTTTTCTGAAAATGGGGGCACCCAATGCTAGTCAAACCTCACCCATTTCCCCCCGAAAACCTGGTGTGGAATCACACTGAGTGCTTATTTAAAAAAATGCTTCAAAGAGATTTCTCAACTGATGAGCAGATCAACCTGTTCCCCCTCCAGGTATGGCCAATGGAAATGCTTGGGTGTAGGCAGCTAGTGTGCTAGTGTCTCTAACAGAGCGGTCAAGCACCTCTCCTTGTTATGGAGAAAGCTTTCTAACTTTCTAGAGGAGAGCTTTTGGGAAGAGGGAGGAACTTCTCACTCCTCCCGACTGTGGTATGTGCTAATTTGATCTGTGCAGGATGACAACAAAGAAAGCTGCCTGAGGTGCTGCAGTTAGAGTCAGACAAGACAAGACTGCAGGCAGCAGGGCAGAGAGCTAACTGGAGGCCTGGAAGATTTTGGGGTGTCTTTTGGAGTCTCTATGGATGTGAATCTCCACGTATGCCCAATCTGTATATGTGTAAACCATCTATCACAAAATGTCAACATATCTCCAATGAATTCATTCTAAAGAAAGTAGAACCTGGGTACACCGCTGTGCCCCTGGGGTTCTCACATCTCAGAGAATTGAGGCACATGCAGAGCTTGGAAGATTACTTTTAAAAAGTAATAAATTAAAGTTACAATTACTTGGCCCAAAAAAGTAGTAATTACCGTTACAATTGCAATTGCTCTGAAAGTAACTGATTACTTTACTTTTTCTCAAAAGTAATCACTACAATTACATTTCAGTTACTTTTAAAAAAAAACTCCTACAAGGTGCTGGCCTTGGCTGCTGCACATCTAAGAAGCCTAAAACAATATTAAAAATAAACACACACACAGGGGGTAGTAAAATAAAAAAAATTATCCATAAGATTAACATAATGGCATAACAGAATCTCACATCCCCCCAAGCAATGAAGATACCCCAACTCTTGAAATCAAATTTTACACTTGAAATGCTTTTATATGTTGACAGGAGCTCATGTAGTTGCTTCAACGCATCAAAGGTGGAATTCCACCTGGTCTTATTCAGTACCTTCAGATACACACCACATTGCGCACGGATATACTCAGCAATCTGGGCTGACTGGTTCTGCTTGGACCACAACTTGCTGCACTTTCCCATCAAGGAACGAAACTGTTTCTTGAAAGGACCAAGAAGACTACTTTTGGAGGAGTCAGAAAGCATGGCCTCTATGTCTTGTGTTGCCACAAGGTTGAGGGTGTGGCTAGCACATCTCTGGTGTGGTGGTAAAACCAAATCCTCTCCTGAGTCTGCAGCTTCTTCCTCTGCCTCAGGTCCTGTGTCCAGGATCTCACAGTGCTTTTGAAAGGACATCGTATGTATGGCGCCCCTTCAGACGCTTACAAGCCAAGGCCCCGACCTCATGTTTCAGGGTAGTTGGGTTGATCCAGTGGGCTGTTACCCCAAAGTAACTCTTCTTGCCATTGGTCCAACAATCTGCAGTGGTTGCTATATATGCCACAGCACCCATTCGGTTTGCAAGAGTTTCTCTCATGTGGCATGCTCTCTTCTCAATTCTGTCTCTCAGAGTCTTGGCACATATGATGGTGAGATCTTTGGGGAGTCCAATGCGAACCAGATTAATGAATGATGGTTTGTCCACAGTCTGAAGTGGTAATGTCTCCTCTACAATGAAATCAATGATTCTCCTGTCGAGATTGCTCTGGGTGACAGGCTCCCTGCCAGATCCCCACCTCTCAAGGGTTGTCTGCTGCTGCTTCAGCATTTTGGGAGGAGGGGTGTCATGCATTGGTTCAGGAAGGCCACGTCTCCTTGCCTTTATTGCTTCTTCAATTGCTCTCAGCTTCTCAAGGTGTGCCCTCTGAGGAAGAAGAACAAAGCATGAATCCAAGAAAAAATGGAAGAGGAACTTCACAATTTAAACATAAATAGACAATGGACACTCTTTGAGGACCAGCATGACAAAGGCTTACCTCAAAATGTTTCTTCACATTGGATGAGGAGGAAACAGCTGATCTCAGATTTTTGATCCTTGGAAGGCAGTAATTGCATCGTACAACAACATTTTTCCCACTCTGGCTCACAAATGTACAAGCTTTCTTAAAGCCAAACCATGGTACTTGCTGTTCTGCAGATGTGGCTGTGGGCAACTGGCACTGCTTCATGCCCTCCTCCTCCTCATGCACAGGGCCTCCTTTCTGAACCTCACTTTCTAGTTTTGCCTCCTCAGGATCAACAAGCTGTGACTCAAGTGGCCGCACTAACTGACTGCTGCTCTCAGCAGCAAAACCTGCAACAGGCGTCTCTGTAATAAACAAGAGATAATGCTCCTATATGGGTGAACTTCAGCTGTGATGTACCCCCATCTCTTCCCCATGCTGCAAGATTCCCCAGTCAGAGTGGAAGTAAGCAGGTCGATAGCACAATTAAAAGAGATCCTATTTGCATCATTTTTGCTCACTGAATAACCCTGCCTGGGCCAGTCTAACCTACTATCTCACAGGGTTGTTGTGAGAACAAAATGAGACTAGGGTTCAAATCTCCACATAGCCATGAAGCTCACTGGGTGACCTTGGGCCAGTCACTGCCTCTCAGCCTCATGAAAACCCTATTCATAGGGTCACCATAAGTTGGAATCAACTTGAAGGCGGTACATATATTTTTTATTTTGAATATGATGATTATGATAATAAATATGCAGCATTTCAAATTAATTCTGTATGAGAAGCATTCCATGCCAAGCTTGGAAAACCAAGGAGGAGGTATAAAATGTAGACAAAAATACTTTTGACAAAATGCCATTTATCTTTTATATCTATATCTATAATTAGCAATATAGCTGAATGATGTATGTAAAGTATTTTTTCTTTCCCTTTTCTTTTTTATTAATATTTTAGTACTACTGCTAAAGTTCTGATGAAAGAATAAAGCATTCATTAGCCAAATTCAAATGATTAGAACACATCACATAAATTCCACTGAAGTTGCAGTTTTTGCCATAGAAAATGAAAAAAAATATAACCTATGATAGCCCAATAGACAATCAGAACTAATATAAAACCCTATTGCTTCTCATTTGCAAATCTTGCAAGATCTAAGGTAACTCTAGATCATGTGAGTTCAGGTGATGCATGTTATGTACATTTGTATAGATATTAGCAGAGATTGTCAACAGTCTATCTCTCTCTGGGACTGGGAATCTCTTTCTCACAGAACATGAGTTTGAGAGCTGGGGGACTGAGAGGAGGAGCTGCAAGGACCCTACTTCTCACCTCATCTCTGCCAAGAACAAAAAAATCAGCCTTAAGCCATTTATTATACGCCTAATGATTTTTTATTTTTATTATTATTATTACTGAGACAGTTTTTGTCCCACATACAATTCAGTCTTGTGATTAAAGAGGACAAAAATACAAATAAAAAGAAAGATGGAGTTCAAATAAATATACAATAAAAAGCTAGCCAGCATTTTAAAAGGCAGGAGTGCTCTGTCTGGATAAATACAGCACAGTATGCATGGGAACAAGGGGGAGAGTTCAAAAAGGGGGGGAAGGAAGAGAAGTAGGGCCAGAGCTTGGAAAAGTTACTTTTTTGAACTACAGCTCCCATCAGACTAATCCAGTGGCCATGTTGCCTAGGGCTGATGGGAGTTGTAGTTCAAAAAAGTAACTTTTCCAACCTCTGAGTAGGCCGAAGTTTCAGAAGTGCCTTGTGATTGATGGAGGGGGCGGCAACGAGGCAAGGAGAGGCAGTGGGGGGCAGAAGGGGTCACGGGGGCAGGGGGGGAAATGCCACAGGGGGGCGGAAGGGGCCATGGGGGGGCACACACACACACACACACACAAATCATCGTCATTCACCTCCACAGCTCTTTGCCATTCTGCTGCTGCCTTCTCCTCTGTTGTCCTTGCCCTGGCTTTTTCCTCCGGCGTCCATTTTTTCCTCTCAGACACTAGCAGGCCCTGCCTATTCACCTCTTCCCTCGTGCCTCCTAACACAAATCACGAGGGAAGAGACAGTCTGCGCAGAGGTCCAATCAGTGTGAGGCACATGTCTTGTGTTAACCAATCACAGCCAGGAGCTGACTTCCCCTTGTTCCCGCCCCCAAGTAACGTCCAACCTAACGTGGAAACATTAAAGTTGCAGCTGAAAAGTAGGGAAATTACTAGTCGTTCCGTTACTTGCCAAATGTAATGGAATTACCCACTCGTTATTTAAAATTGTAACGAATTACAAGTAACTCGTTAAAAACAACGAGTTACTTCCAAGCTCTGGGCACATGTATCAATAGGAATAAAGTGGTAAACATTAGCTAGCCTACACTCCCCACAGCAATATCTCACCATTTCACGGCTCTCGATAGCTATTGGAATTTTTGTGTCCCTCCCATCTGCAGAGTTGAAGACATCTCTGATTTTTAAAACTGGATATATAACTATGGCTATGCCACTTAGCAGGGGTACTCTCTTCCCTTTCCCCCCAATTATTAACATAAGAACATCAGGATCTGCAACCCAGAGGCACATGTTATCAAATTCTTCCAAGCTACACAGCAAGTGGATTGGACTGTGAAAGACCAACCCAAATTGTGTTTGCATTTTGACAAATTTGTAGGGTAGTACAATATCTCAGAGAGGAGGTCAGGTCTCCTGCTCCCCTGGAGCATTCACTATAGCTGCCCTATTTCCCTGCTTTTTAAAGTTTGATAGAAATATCTGTTGGCTATAGGTACGTTTTTAAACCACAAGGTTTTTTTTGTGAATTAGTGAATTTCTCTGCTTTTTAATCCGAGACGATCCTGTGCAAATTTGCTGAGATTGGGATTGATCATTTGCATGCTTGTTGAGTTCAATGGGATTTACTCCCCTGCAGTGTTTAGGGTAGGTGAAACTTACCATAGGGGATGGGAAGGGGAGGAGGAGGCAGGGGAAGAGGAAGGGCAGAGGGGAGGAGGGGGAGGAGAGTAGGCAGGAGGGGAGGGGAGGAGGAGGGCAGATTTGATCATTTGCATGCTTAGTGAGTTCATTGGGATTTATTTCTGTACAATCATGCTTAGGATAGGTAAAACTGACCATGGGGGGGAGAAGAGGGAGGGGAAGGGATGAGGATGGCTGGAGTGGTCAGGGGAGGAGGAAGAAGGAAAAGGGGAGGGGAGGAAGAAGGAAGGAGGAAGGGAGAGGAGAGGAAAAGGAGGGGAAAGGCAGGTCTTATATGCATGCTTATTGTATTCAATGGGCTTTACTCCACTGCAATCATGGTTAGGACAGGTAAAACTGACCATGAGGGCAGAGGAAGGAGAGAGGAGAGGGAAGGAGGGAGGGAGGGGAACGGAAGTAGGAGGAGGGAGAAGGAGGGGATTGGGAAGGGTGAAGGAAGGGAGAGGGAAGGGATAAAAGGGAGGTGATGGAAGGGAGGAGGAGGGGAGGTCAGGTCTGATCATTTGCATCCTTATTGAGCAATGGGATTTACTCCTGTGTGGTGTAGTGGTTAAGGTGTTGGACTACGACCTACGAGACCAGGGTTTGATTCCCCACATAACCACAAATCTCACTGAGTGACCTTGGCCCAGTCACTGCCTCTCAGCCTCATGAAAACCCTATTCATAGGGTCACCATAAGTTGGAATCGACTTGAAGGCAGTACATTTATGTTTTTAATCATGCTTAAGATAGGTAATACTGACCATGGGGGGGAGGAGGGAGAGGGGGAGGAAGGGAGTGAAGAGGGGAGGGGAAGGAGGAGGAGGAGGAGATTGGAAGGGGGAGGGAAGGGGCAAGAGGGAGGGGATAGGAGGGAGGAGGAGGGGAGGGCAGGTTTGATCATTTGTATGCTTTTTGAGGTCAGTGGGATTTACTCCTGTGCAATCATGCTTAGGATAGCTGAACCTGAACATGTGGGAGGGGCAGGGAGGGGGGAAGAGGGAGGGGAAAGGGAGGAGATTGGGTGGGTGGGCACTGGGCAGAGGGAAAGCCCCTTTCCTTTCCAAAAGGAAAACATTGTGAACAATATCATTGCTTTTCAGCGTTTCCCCCACCTTTTTATTCTACAGCAGGCACATGTAGTCTCCCACCTAAATTTAAACCAAAGCTGTCCCTGGCCACATCTACACCAGACCTTTATTTCACTTTAGACAGTGATGGCTTCCCCCAAAGAATCCTGGGAAGTGTAGTTAGTGAAGGGCGCTGAAAGTTGCTAGGAGATGCCCTATTCCCCTCACAGAGCTAAAATCCCCAGAAGAGCAGCTGTCTGTTAAACCACTCTGGCCACTGCAGCTCTGTCAGGGGAATAGGAGTCTCCTCTCAGCACCCTTCACAAACTACACTTCCCAGGATTCTTTGGGGGAAGCCATGACTGTCTAAAGTGGAATAAAGGTCTGCCCTGGATGTGGCCTCCTGATTAGGCAAGCCAAGCAGCTGTGAGCCTGGCTTTTAGAACACTGACAGTTGGTTCTTACTGAGCATGCCCAGGCTTATCATTGAGTTCAATGCTAAATGTCTTAAATTAATTTTAAAAAATTCAACTTTTAAACTTCAGAAGATGAAGGTCAGAGTATGGGGCAAGATCAGTAATAGGATTACAGGTACTTTGTCAACATGGCTGATTTTTAACTAATTTAAACGAATTATGAGACCACTGACAGAAAGAAAGTCCAAAACGGGGTCTGGAATTTCTCTCTTTTTACACTCTGAACTCTCGATTCTCTTTGAGTGTTTTGTGTATTACCATGAATATTTAGAGGGTTGTTAAGCAAGCGTTTCTGAGTTCAGGACTGTAAGTTTTGTTTTGAAATGAGTTTATGGGAAGTATCAGAATGGCATGGGGAGTATTTTCAATTTAACATTGCGGAATGAGAAAAATCCGTGCTGGCTATAGTATACAGCCACTCTTGTGGCTGTATAATTTTGGCCCTTAGCTGGCAGGCTTGAGCTCCAGCAATTTCTGTTTTAGAAACTGAGCACTGAGATTTATATTTCCATGTGCTGAGCAGGCCTGCCAAGGGAACATCACTTTCTCCTTAGAGCTCTGAGACACTCAGGGAGGATCCAGATGATTAATGATTACAGTGGAGTTCCTCAATTAATTCATATAGAGGCAAGGAACTGTCTAAACCGGTTTTGTTTGGCTAGCAATGAGAAATTTATAGCCTTTCCAGGAAATGGAATATAATGGATGTAGATCTGATAACTATCTGCATTTTTAAAGAAGCTAGATTAGAAGCTTGGAAGTAAACTTTAATGCTTCAGTGACACTTCTGGGCACTTTGTGCCACAGTGAATTTGAACATGTTTTGAAATTATTTTAATGGGGTCCATGTTTCTGGAACTCTCTTTCAAAGGAGGCACCTGTATTAAGCTTTTAAATGAACCTTAAAAACATTTTTCCTCTCTCAATCTGCTGCTGGTTTTAGTTTCATCACTGGATTGTTTTGTATGTATTTGAAAAATGGTTTTATATTTTGATTATGTTTGTAAGCTGTCTTAAGATGGCTTTGTTGTGAAATTTAGCATGTTGGTATTATACGTTGCTTAAAAAAATGTCCATACCATGAACATGCATGCAGGGACCATCTGCTTCTGCTCTGATGTAGCCATATTAATTGTACTGTACAAAAACACCCCATCACATATAGTGGTATGTGAAGAGAATTCTCCTCCCAGTCTTCTCTCCAGAAAAACATGGTGGAAAGCCATCCACACCTAAAATAGGGCATGCAGGGGTTTCAGACGGAATACTAAAGTGATATAAATCAGAGTTGGAGACTGCTACTGTGATGCTGCCTCTCTCCCTCCAGCCCTGCATGTGTTCATTGGTACATACATTAAGAACATCTGAAAAGGGCTAGAATCTCTGCTAGAAAAAATAAAGTACCAGGAAAATATTAATTTATGCGTACGAATTTGTGCTTATAAATATTACTACTGATCTGCCTGTTAAATTAAGTAAATATTTCTACTGCTACTTATCAATTATATAGTGCTTTCTTCCCTTGTAAGCAGAAGAGTATTTAATTTAGAATGAGGGACATATCTCCAGAGACAGGCAGAACTAAAAATCGCTTTCTGGAAGACAGGGCCTTCCACCATGCTCAAATCTCCAAGAGCTGTGGTAGAGGAAGGGGCAAAGGAAAGCAAAGTGCCAGAACCAGAGCTCTTTGGTCCCCAAGACAACAGACACCAGCCTCTTCTGCTCTAACCGCTCCTCACCTCACTTCTTCCATATCAGGTCTGTCAAGAAGTCCTGGGCCAGGCAACACACTACTCTCTTTATGGAAAATGACTGGGCTTCTTCCCCTCCCCCATCTTAAGGAATAGGCTAGAGGAGTATATGTGTGTTTTAAAGCCAGTTCCGTAAAATAGTTGTGCTTTTTGATGGGAAGTTGGGTCTTCACCCTTCCAACCTATGAGGGGACCAGGTCTGCTTGATCCCAGCCAGTCTGAAAAGCCCCAGCAGTGTGGCAAGTGTTACCAACTCTGAATGGCAGCAGCAAAGGCTATGGCACACTCCTAATAGGTAGGATATATTCCATGTTCAATGTTTTTTGTTTATTAGTCGTGTAGCCACAAAACAACATGATTGGTCACCACCTTTGGCCAATGATTCTCTATGGAAGGATATGTGTGGGTAGTTTAAGTTATGTTTAATTAATGTTTGTATCTGTGGGTTACTCTAGGATTATTACAATTACTTTTATTTATATGACTACTTATAACTGCTATTAGTGATAGTAGTAACTGTGGAATTTAATTTTCACATCCTTATAGGTACAGAATTATTTGTAGTGGTTACTTTATGGTCTTCTATGTGTTTTCATTTTTCATAAGCTTGAAGATGACATTATATGTACAGTAGGGCCCCACTCATACAGCGGATTACGTTCCGGACCCCCACTGAAAAGCGAAAACCGCTGAAAAGTGGAACTCATTGAATAGAATGGTGTGCAACGCCCGAAACCGCCGTAAAAGCAGAACAAGTGCCGTATGAGTGGGGCTTTAGTCTAATTGCATCTAATTGAGACCGCCGCATTAGCGAAGCACTGTAAAGAGAAGTGCCATAAAGCGGGGCCCTACTATATTGGGTGACAATACAATAGTAATGGGTGCAGAACTTAGGTAACTATTCAAGCTTCTTGGATTTAATTGGATAATCAATTTTTCCCTTTTATTTTCTTTTCCCCAATTACTTCATTCTATTTTCTTTTCCCAATGTTGATTTAATGTGATTGGGTTTTTTTGTGTGGATTTTTAATTCTAACTATATTAGAATTATTGAAAATTAGAGTTTACACTGAGAGATTTGTATATTGTAAAATTACAATAAAATATATATTTTTTAAAAAAACCTCTGAATGATCCTCTCCCTTTCTCCAATCGCACCCCATGTTGAAGGGCAAACCTATTTACCTGCTCTTTGTGCAACGGGTTAACATCACCTCTAACCACTGCCTTTCCCAGGCATATGCCAGAACAAGTCCTGTTCTTGCTTGGGCAGCAGCTCCAATTCTTTGAGGTGCCAGCAGTCACAATGACTACTCTTTCCCTTGCTTTTGCAATCATGGCAAGAGTGAGAGACCCAACTGGGACAGTCAATCACCTGGCCCTAGGAGTATCAAGGGGGGAAAAGAGACAGCAAGTTCCTCTTCCACAGTAGAGGCAGAGACACTCATGGGACAAATTAGGAGCATATCCAGAGCTTGAGGTAGCATCCAGCTGTTATACTCAACCTTCACCATCTTCCCCATGCAAGCTTTCCGAAATTCCTACTTTACCACCCAAATGGGTGAAACTTATTTCTTGGGTAATCTCTCCATTAAAGAGATGCAGACCTGACTGACTATTCTCTGCTTTAGGTGGGTTCATCAAGTCTTTAAAAAAAAAAAGACTCAGACAGCTTCTCCAGTCTTGTGTGATGACGCCCTACAGTCATTAGCCAGGTCCTATTCTACATCCTCAACAAGTTCCCAGCATCTTTTGAAGCTATTATCAAGGAGGAGCAAAGTTAACTCCCTAGATCGAAACCCATCCCATAATCTGATGAGAAATGTTTGGAGAACATCATATCAGGTGTGAGTAAATCTAAGATGGATGTTCCAATGGCAGCTCTTACTTCAAAGATTTTTCTTCCTGTTTACTCAGGATGGATCATTCCAATGTAACAGAACAATCAGTGGCTAGAGACAGCCCTCTATAGGGAGTTTGACTCTTCTGCAACAGCATTTTGTTCATTCCTTGATCAGGTAACCCCACCACCACGAGCAACCTTTGTATGCGTTAGTGAATAAATGAATATTTCTGATATTCCCACATTGGCTAAATAGATTTCTTTAACTGCAGCCTTCTGTGCATATGTCTCAGACACTATTCCAAATGAAAGCACTCTCCCTAGCTGCTAATTTATTCAAAATGCAATTTTGATTTTAAAATGAAAAATAAATGTAATCTGATGGAAATTTTGCCAAAGTGGTTGTCTTGACTAACCAGAAGGCAAAGCACCAGTTTACTGCCCACTCAAATGATTAGATGCTCGAACCTTGCATCAGTTGTCAGTAATGGTGATTGGTGGAGTAATCATTACTCTTTCATAAATCTTACACTCTCTTTGCTCCTTGATTGTTCATTCCATTTTTAGGAGTCTACATGGCCTTTCTCATCTGTTTGTCTCCAGTCTGAAGAGAGATGCTATTAATACTAGGCACTTTGTCTATTGCCTGGTATGAAGAGACATGCCAAACTACTGGAGGAGTCAAATGTGAAGTTATTTGACACCTCTGCATCCAAACATCAAGTAAAAAATGAGGCATTTCCGCACTGTCACTATTTTGTGGCTGGGATTCAAATGCATACTGGCAAAGTCAGGTTGTGTGATTAAAGGGGATTTGGTACTCTTGCACAGCAAACATGCTTCCCCTCCCCCAGTAGGACTTTTTGTGGCAAGGATATTGAGGGGGGGGAAGGCACTGGAAAATGTGGAATAACAATTGCTTGATGTGACATAATTTAACCTCACTGCAAAGAAATCAGAATAAATGCTCAATGTTTTATGACCTCTCCATTAACTTTGTGCAAAAAAAAATCAGGATGAATGCTCAGTAAACAGGTTGTCTAGAAGGAAACATAATCTTGTTGAACATTTTGCAATTGCTTTACAGTTGGCAGTTTCAGAAAAACAGAAAGCAGAGGTGTAACAGCCTAGTACACCCAGTGAATCAGATTTTTTATACCATAGTTTATTTGTGTTAGTGGTGAACTAGGATGTTTGTAACATGTAGACAAAAAGAATCTCACTGCTGAGATTGCAACCCTACATGGGTTGCCCATTGCACAACATGAGAGTCTTATTCAATTAAAAACCCTGTTTTGTGTCTTTTGTCTGTTTCAATGGGAGCTGATCTGACAATTAGTTAATAATTTAGGTTCATGTAATGGGAATGACTCTTTCCTCTTAGGGCCCCTCCAGACTGTTGTTTTTTTGCAAGTGTATTCTGCAACATGTTATTAACACAATAATAGTGCAGTAGTGGTGGATTTATACTGGTCCATCCACACATATTCTGCTTTCTTAGTCGTTTTGTTATGATTCCCTATTGTTACTGCACTATTGCCTTCTGGAGGGGTACTTCAAACTGTGCAGTTTCCAATACGCACAGCAGCCGACGGTTGGTAGGCGGGGAGGGGGATTGGCAGTCATCTATCGGGAGTCTTTGGTTTTCGCCAGACCCCTTCTCCATGAGACCAAGTTTGTCGATTGCATGTACTGGAGGTTGGGCCCAAAGGGCAGTTTAGGGATTCTGCTTGTGTACCGCCCTCCCCGCTGCACAGCAGACTCCCTGACCGAGGTGCTTGAGGTGGTCGCGGGTGTACAGATGCTCTCCCCCAATCTCTTGGTTTTGGGAGACTTCAACGTGCACACCGAGACCATCCTCACTGGAGCCCCTCGAGATTTCATGGAAACCATGACTTCATGGGAACTGCACCTTAGTACTATAGGGCCCACCCATGTAGCCGGTCATGCTCTTGACCTTGTGTTTGCCTCAGGAGGGGAGGAAAGTGCTCTGAAAATAGGGGCTGTTTTCTCTTACCCTGTGTCATGGTCAGATCACTACCTGGTGAATATAGACCTCTCAATGCCACACACCCTCCGCAGGGGACAAGGACCTATTAGGATGGTCCGCCCCAGACGCCTGATGGATCCTATAGGATTCCTGAATGTGCTGGGAGACCTGGAGCCTGCTGAAGGACGCCCGGTTGAAGCCCTGGTGATGGAATGGAATGGAGAGATCACTAGGGCTATAAACCGAGTGGCTCCGAAACGTCCTCTCCCCCTGAATAGAACTCAGACAGCACCCTGGTATTCACCACGGCTGCAGGGTCTGAGACAGGAGGCGAGACGACTAGAGCACCGGTGGCGGAAATCTTGCTCTGAAGACGATCGGACACTGGTTAGAGCAGCAATAGCTGCCTACCAGGTGGCAACAAAGGCAATGAAGAGAGAATTCTTTGCTGCCTCTATTGCGTCCGCAGAGTGTTGTCCCAGGAGGTTGTTCCAAGTGGTCTGAAGCCTGGTCGGTCCAGTTGCTCAGGAACCCATGGAATACTCAAAAGCCTCCTGTGACATATTTGCTAAACACTTTGCCGATAAAATCGAGCGCCTGAAAAGCATGATTCCGTGCGCCGTGGATACAGGAAGTGAGCTAGAGTCAGCCAGTTGCATTCTGGTCCGTTGGGATTGATTTCAGCCTCTTCCCTCTGAGGAAGTGGACAAGGTGCTCTCTACAGTGAAGCCAACCACTTGTCTTCTAGATCCTTGCCCATCATGGTTCATTATGAACTGTAAAGAGAGGCTGAGCGAAAGGATCAAGGCAGTGGTAAATGCATCCTTGGAAGAGGGTGCAATGCCATCAGCCCTCAAGGAGGCAATAATAAATCCCATCTTGAAAAAGTCCTCCTTGGATCCTCAAGACCCAAACAACTTCCGCCCAGTCTCTAACTTACCATTCCTGTGCAAGGTGATTGAACGAGTGGTGGCCAAACAGTTGCAGACACACTTGGATGAAGCAAATTATTTGGATCCATTCCAGTCGGGCTTCAGGACTGGACATGGAACTGAAACAGCCTTGGTCGCCTTGGTGGATGATATGAGGAGGGCGTTGGATAGGGGAGAACATACCCTCCTCGTCCTCCTGGATCTCTCAGCGGCTTTTGATACTGTCGACCACGGTATCCTTTTAGATCACCTGGAGGGATTAGGAATAGGGGGCACCGTTTTGCGGTGGCTTCACTCCTATCTCTCTGACAGGCACCAACGTGTGGCATTGGGGGATGAGGTTTCAGGCCCTTGGCCTCTCAATTGTGGAGTGCCACAGGGTTCTATCCTCTCCCCCATGCTATTCAACATCTATGTAAAGCCGCTGGGGGCCATCATCAGGAGATTTTGGCTGCAGTGTCACCAATATGCGGATGACACTCAGCTCTATCTCTCATTTAAGTCCTCACCAAGGTTGGCTATGGATACCATGTCCAAGTGCCTGGAATCCATTAGTGAATGGATGGGAAGGAATAGGCTGAAGCTCAACCCTGAAAAGACCGAGGTGTTGCTCATGGGAGATAAGAGTAAGTTGGGAGATAAAGACCTGGTGATTAATGGAGTAAAATTGCCCCTGAAAGACCAGGTCCGTAGCCTCGGGGTCATTCTCGACTCCCAACTGTCCATGGAGGCTCAGGTTTTGGCAGTGGGTCAGGCAGCTTGGTATCAACTTCATCTGATACAGAAGCTGCGACCCTACCTTTCTGTTCATCTGCTCCCACGAGTAGTACATGCCCTTGTCTCCTCTCGCTTAGACTACTGTAATGCGCTCTACGTGGGGCTGCCCTTGAAAACGATCCGGAAACTACAGCTGATACAAAATGCGGCGGCATGTTTAATTAGTAACTGCCGTCGCCGTGATCACATCACGCCAGTATTAGTAGATCTACACTGGTTACCAGTTGTTTACCAGGCCCAATTCAAGGTGCTGGTACTGACCTTTAAAGCCCTATACGGTGTTGGCCCAGTTTATCTGAAGGAGCGCCTCCAGCATCACCAATTAGGCCGCCTAACAAGATCAGCCACACAAGACCTTCTCTCGATTCCGCCAGTTGAAACAGCTAGGCTGGTGCGAACCAGAGAGAGGGCATTTTCGATTGTGGCCCCCACCCTCTGGAACTCCCTTCCTTTCGATCTTCGCCATGCCCCCTCCTTGAAAGGCTTTCGCCGAGCCTTAAAGACCTGGCTATTCAGGCAGGCCTATGGGAAATCTGGGGTATGTTAGTTTTTAATTACCTGAAAGAGATGTTTAGTTTTTTAAATATTAGTATGTTTGTATTGGTTTTATACTGGATTTTATTGTACATGTAAGTCGCCTAGAGTGGCGGTTAATTCAGCCAGATAGGCGACTCACAAATAAAATTTTATTATTATTATTATTACTTTTGTGCTATAGTACAACAGAAGCAGGACATAAAAACCCAACAACAGAATATTTGTGCTAAGTTTACAGGATTTCAGACATGCAGTGATTGGTAACGAAGTAATATGCCTGCTCCAAAACTTTTGCAGGTGCAAGTAGGATTGACAGCAAGGTTGCATATAACTGCCCCAATACCATCATGACCACAAATCATCACGAATGCACAATAAAAAGGACACTTAGAGAGACCCTTGAAATGAGAGAGTTGCACAGGCTTCAACTGCACAGCATAAATGCAGGAATCGGAAGGGGAAACAAAATCCACCATCTTGAGAATCACAGTTATCTTCTCCTTCAAGAACATTTCTACATATTACTAATTCACAGTAGAAATGTGTGGACAATTCCTGGTAAAAATTCCCAAAGCCAGAAACATGCAGGAGGGAGGGAGGCTGAGAAGGTTTTCTAATGGTGAGGAGTTTGGTGTTCAGAGCTTTCACTATAGTTTTCTGTTATTTTTATGTAAATTGTCAGTATGGATGGAATCAGAAACACATGCCAAGGTAACTAGGAAAAAGAGTTACAACAAAATATTACAGATGCAGCATGGAAATGGGGTTGGAAACATATACCACAACAGACTTTTATAAGCTAGCATTCTGTTAATATTTAACACCTGCACAACAGGAAGTCTTATGTACAGCACAGCAGCAAACACTAGTTGGAGATGTGGAAACAGCAAATCCTGATCTGCTTCCTGTTTTCTGGTCTTCAAAAATAAAATGTTGTGAAAAGACATAATAAAAGAGATAAAATGTATAAGAAGGTATGATCTGCCAAAAGACCTATTGGTTATATTGTTTGGCTATTAAAGGATTTAGTCTAGTACATACAGAACTGGTAACGCATTTACTAACAGCTTCCTATAATGCAATATGCTACAGTTGGACAGCTATCACTATTCCTTAGAAGACTGGACAATAGCAACTTGGGAAATAGTTCATATGATGAAACTCACTAATATTACAAGAGAAGGCAGGCAAATAGAAATTTATTGAAAAGTAGAGTAGCTTTGTGATGTACTGGTGTAACCAAAAAGTCTAAGAAAATGTTGAACCTTATGTGATGTTTTAATGGATAATAACTGGCATATTTAAATTTAAATGTATTTTATCCAATTTTCTTTCTCTTTATGTTCACTATTGGTTTATTATGAATATTTATTTATTTCCTTTTTCTTTTATATGAATAAATCCATAAACAATAATAAAAATGTAGTTTGCAAAAAATGCTCAGAGAACTAAGTGGTCTGGCAGCAGTGGAGAAACTATCTAATTAGGATTTCTCAAACTAATAGGCAAACCAAAGCACAACTATCCTTTAAAATTTGCATTTTCTCAAATTTTGTGATGCAGTTGTCCAACCAAACAAGATGTACAAATGTATGTATTGTTGACACAATGCAAAGGACAATTGGGGGGGAGATGAAGGGTCCAAGGAGCTCGAATCGCCCTCAGGGATGAACATAAGTAAACTTTTGAGTCTTGTTAGCTCAAGATGGGAGCAGATTACCCTATTACAATGAGTGTAGGTATCAAACTGTTTGTAGTTGAAATCAAAATTCTTTGAAAGCTTTTGTTAACTGCAGGTAGGAAATATTAGATATGTACCTTGAAATTTGGTTATCCTTTTTATTTATTTATTTATTTATTGTATTTGTATACTGCCCCATAGCCAAAGCTCTCTTTTTAATAGCAGCATATCACTAAGAGGACTGATAGTTATTCATCATTTCTATAACACAGGATATGTGTAATTTTCCTATTTGCTCATTAAAGACAGGTTGAAAGCCAGACATGGGCACTTGCTCTTTAGAAAATGAAAGGAGATTCATTCTGTCCTGCCAGCCTCAGTTTTGATACCAACACTTCTTTGGGAGTCTTGGATCAAGCATGTAATTCAGTCTGCAGCAATACCAAATCATACTTTTATTAACTCTCAATTTGCAAACCTGTCTGCTCTCACCAGAGCTGTTAACAAACCCAGGGATAAAGCAAGCAATTTTCTTAAGAATACATTCTGAATTATTTTGAATGAAGTATTGCTCTCACCACATATCTCAGACCCGTAGCACATCTGAGCAACTGCTTTGCTCACAAATATTTGTAAAACAGGCTCCACAACTCTTATTCTTCATCATATCAATAAAGCTGCTGCAAGAAGCTCTGAGGAAATGGATGATGATGATGATGATAATAATAATAGGATTAAGGGAGTGGAGATTAAAGGCAATGAACATAAAACAACCTCTTTGCAGATGATGTGGCTGTATTGCAATCAGACCCAGTGGAGACAGCACCAGAAGTAAAAGCAGAGCTTTGTGCGTATGGAACAGTGGCATGTTTGCAAATAAATTACAGCAAACCTAATGTCCTGTGCTTCACTGTGACTCCAAAAATCAGGATGCCATTAAACTACATACTGTGGGTTAATTATAAAACTAAATATTGGGTTAGATATGAATATCCACTCAATCGAGAATTTAGGTGTCATAATCCCTCAAAAGCTAGCAAACTTGTATAAATTAAACTATACTTCAGTGTTAGCCCAAATTAAAGGGGATTTCAGGCACTGGGGGGGGAAAACTAAACTTATCCTGGCTTGGTTGCAGTGATTTTTTTTTCAGTGCTGAAGTTATTTCTTTTCCTAGTATTGCCAGTGGAAGTCCCACCAAAATGTCATTATGGGAAGATTTACTCTGCACATTTTTTCATAAAAAGAAAAGGGTTATTAGAGTAGGAAGAAACACAGGAGGTGAGCAGACATTTATTGTCGCTGCTGAACCATGATAACAGGAAAAAATGGTCTCAGTGGAACATTCAGATGAGGTGTTAAAGGGCATGGCATTTACTCTAAGCCTGCTAGAGGAGACCAGCACATTGAGTAACCCATTTTTCTGGACCAGAGCTTGGAAAAGTTACTTTTTAAAACTACAACTCCCATCAGCCCCAGCCAGCATGGCCACTGGATTGGGCTGATGGGAGTTGTAGTTCAAAAAAGTAACTTTTCCAAGCTCTGCTCTGGACTACTGTAATATCTATGGCAGAGCCATTCATTGATCCAGACCAGGATTCCAGGATGCTGTGGGCAGGAATAGGCTGGTCCACCCCAGGCCTTACAAAGAATTCTGGAAGGAAGAACACCAGTTTGTGTGTCAGGGCTTATCCACATGGGAGCAAAACATTGTAGTAAAAATGCTGCTTTTACCTTTGTTTTCTGTTTGCACAGTTCACATAGGGGCAGGGCCGGCTCCAGGAATGCCGGGGCCCTTGGGCATCAGCCTGCCCCGGGCTCCTCCGCTCCCCTTCTGCCATCCGTGGCAGGAGCCATGCTACAGATCACAAGACAGTCCAGAGCTTTTGAACCACCCGCTGAACCGCCCGCCATGCCCGCCATCCCCCCTTCACCTACCTTGCTCTGCTGTTCTTTGTGGCTGTGCGCGCTGTGCGCACAGGGTTGCCATCAAACAAGATGGCAGCCAAGGTTTTTGTAAGGGATTGAAGCCTCTACCGCCATCTTGGTTGATGGCACACAGTGCGCGCATTGCTGCCATCAACCAAGATGGCGGCAGAGGCTTCAGTCCTTTACTGAAACCTCGGCCACCATCTCAATTGATGGCAACCCGCACAGAACAGCAGAGCAAGTGAGGTGAAGTGGGGGGATGGCGGGTGGCTTGGCAGGCAGCTCCTATCCTGCGATCTGCGGCTCCTGCCGCGGATCGTGAAAAAGGGAACAGAGGGCCCCTTGGGAGCTTCTGTAGTTCCAGGGCCCTTGGGCCAGTGCCCAACCTGGCCGCCCTTTAGAACCGGCCCTGCATAGGGGGCTCAAAGCCAGCTGCAAACATGGTGCTTTTCATTCACACTGAAGGGAAAGGATCAAACACGCAGTTTCCTAATGATTATGCAGGCTTGCAGAACGGGAGCCAGCAGCCAATCAGAAAATGACATGAACAAAGGGAGGAGGAGGGAGTGGGTGTGGAGAGGGGAAGCATCAGATTAAAGCATCTATAAGCCCCAGAGATACAGAACTGGAGACGTTTTTACATTCCCTTCAGCAGAGCTTGGAAGAGTTACTTTTTTGAACTATGACTCCCATCAGCCCAATCCAATGGCCATGCTGGCTGGGGCTGATGGGAGTTGTAGTTTTAAAAAGTAACTTTTTCAAGCTCTGCTATTTGGATTAAAACAGCATGTTTTTACTTTGGATTTAAAGGGGGAAACTGAGTTTTAGCTGCTGATTGCCAGTCGCGTCTTGTGAACCATGCAAATTAAAAGGGGCTGTGAGTAGCACCAGACCCACACGAAATCTCTGTTCGAACCAGCCCTCAGTGTGAGCAAGGAACATACTCTGAAATAAACCTCTACATTAAACAACCATAGCCTTAGTCCAAGTTCTTATTTCTAAAAGTCCTAGGACTCAAAAACTACCTTCTGCATTTGGAAGATATGGCATACAAACCTAGTGCCACCTATCTTCCCCATTATATCCTTCTTACAGCAGCCAATGTTTTTTTTTTTCAGGAAGACAAATTTAAGTAATTTGAAAAATGGAAGGAAAAAGGTATTTTCCAGCTGCAAGATCTATATGTGGTAGATATTTGGATGGGGAGCAACTACAGAGGCAACTGCTAGAGGCGGAGATTAATTGGGTGCAAATGCAGCAGATTTTACACTTTGTGTCCAACCTGACGGTTAAAGCTCAAGGAATTTGATAGTCAACTCAATTTGGGAATTTGGTGTTAAATGCTGAACACGCATGCTGGTCCTGCTATTCAGAGAATCTAATTGCCAACGTTATTAGCTGAATGCTTATGATACTGCCTATCCATTCAGACTTACATGAGGATCATAGCACTAGGATATGGGGGGGCTTTGAATAAGGAACTATTAGTGAACATCATTCACTTGGAAGAGATGGGACGTGCAAAAAAAAAGATCAAATACTACCTTTCACCTTGTGGGTTTTCTGTGCAAAGTGGGAATGACAGCACTGTTGGGACTCTAAGCTTTTTGTAGTCTTGGAGACCCAATAATTGCCTGATCTTACTGCCCTTGGAGTTGGCCCTGAGAGACTTTGAATTCTTGAAAGTCTCCATTAAACTTAAGTATTTGGTGGCCCACATGGAATGGATGTAAGTAATTGCACAAAGGTCATATCTTAATTGTTGTAAACCGCCCAGAGAGCTTTGGCTATGGGGCGATATACAAATGCAATAAATAAATAAATAAATAATCTCTAGATATATTTGAGATGACACATCCATAGTATCTGCTCTGGAGACTGAATTATGCACGAGCATTTGACTGAACCTGGACATTCCAGCTTAAATGCATGTTGGACCTGGAATGTATGAAGTAATAAAGAAAAGTATCTCCAAGAATGTGCAGAGTGCTGTTACCTAGCTGCTGAGCCTATACTCACACAGAATTCAAGAGGAGAGATTCAGACTAAGTGGATAAAATGACCACTGCAGCAGCAGCAACAACAAAAAAGGTAACAAGATTAAAAATGTTTTGCAAGTATTTGTGCAGATGATGTTATTTCCACATCACAAGGAAATGCTGGTGCTCCTCACTCCTTTGAATCACTGGAGCTTGATATCATTATCTCTGGGTGGAACTACATACTATGAGGCAATCTTGGGGTTCCCAACCCCAGGCTTGACTCATAATTCTAAAGAGACACTGAGGGAGTATTTGCAGAGGGTAACTGACAGACAGGAGAGTCTTGACAATTATTTCACCATTAGAACTGCAAGGCTGGTTTAGTAAGTATGCCAAAATGACAACGCTGAAGTTGGTTCCTAGTTCCCAGTTCCTTATTTGCTTGAAAGTTCAAAACACTAAAAAAGAAGAAAAGTTGACAGCTACAGCAACTTCAAGCCAAATTTAACATGTCTCTGAACCCCAAAATATATGTTGGGGTACCCTGTATGATATATCACTGTGATCGGGGGACTCTCCCCATCAAGAATAACAATACATTTCTTCTTTTTTAGTGTTTTGAACTTTCAAGCAAATAAGGAACTGGAGTCACTTCCTTTGAAATTATTTACATAGGGATTTTGATAACATTAGTGTTGGTTGGCATTGGCAATGAGTGCCAGGATGATATTCTCAGAGGAATAATCTTTATCTTACTGGTCCTGCTGCATTCTAGCCAGGATAATTAATATTTAGTTAGCACCATTAGGCAATTATGTTCTAGGCTGTTCGATTCCAACACAAGTTGTCTTGCCATGAAGAGCAATTTATTTGCAGTGCTTAGTTTCATCTTGTAAAGTTAAAAGGGGGAAAGGGCTGCTTCCCTGATATGAGGTAAATCTGACACATACTAGCTTTGTAAGACTTAAAAAGTTTTCAAGAGTTGGAAAAATACTTTATATTGGCAAAAGTACAAGCCAAATCTGATGAAGATGTTCCCACAGTGGAAAAATGGAAGAACATCCAAAACAAACTTTCAGAAAGGTAGCCATGTCTGTTGCAGCAAAAACAACGAACAGTATTTTGCAACTTAAAAGAATAACAAATTTATAATGGCATAAGTTTTCATGTGGCATCTGTTTCATCAGATGTACCTAATGAAAATGGCTGCCTCAATCCTTTTATTAAGGGTAAGCGAAACTGATAATCTGAGTATTTGTGCACTTCTGGATTGTTGCTATTTTGGGGTGTGATTCAATCATATACTGGCAAATTCAGATTGCACAATTATAGTTGATTGAGGGGTCCTGCACCACAAATCCGCTTCCGCAAATGATCAGACTTTTTGTGTTAAGGAAAGCGATGGGAAAATGCACTGTAGTATACCACTTGTTTTGATGCAGGTTATCTAACCTCACAAATGAATCTTAATGAATGCCCAATACACAGGTCTGGAAGTACCCTTTATTTGTGGGCATTACTAATATTCAGAAACTGTCTTCTTGGAAAGATTGGAGTTCTTTAGAAGCTTAGCAGAATTTCCTCAGTCAAAAGAAAGAACAGACTTCCTTTAGAGACAGCTAACCCTCAGTTATCAATCTTCTCTATATGACACAACTGCAGTATAGAGTTAGGTTAATTCTAGATCACCCTCTCACAGTGAAAACAGATATTTATAGATCATTGGGATGGTTTGGATTAGAAGCACTTTTTCTTCTATTGAGGTGAACTCTGAAGCAAACCATTTTTTCAGCTTTTAAGTGTTTCAGTGTGAATGAGCTGTGAAAGATAGCTGTGAATAGTACAATCTATTAGCACTTCTGTGATTACCAACAGAGAGACAGAGAAACATTCAGTTTCAAGTTCTGCACCTGGTTTTTGTTTTAAAGGAAAAGGATGAAGAAGTATAAGCATACATGTGTCATGTTAAATATTAATTACCGTTTTTGATTAGTTCTATATGTTGGGTATAATATTCTATTGTGACCCACCCTAAGATCGTATTTTGCAATGATATAAATCTGGTAAATTGATAGTAAAATGGACAGGCTGTCTGAAGAATTTGTTGGTGGAGGGGAAGTTGATAGATGAACTAACATTTCTGATTACTGGTTTGTATGTATGCAAGGAAGATTGCAAAGCTGCAATCATACAACAGGTGAAGAGTTCATAGCGATGGTTATAGTGATTACAACTATTATTGCATCTGCTTCATCCTCAGTTCAAGCAAGGCAACAAAAAGGCTTAAGAGATGTGGCCAGTGCCTCAGGTGAATTGAACATGTTCCTTAAACTATTCCCTGTAAGGTGGCCACGTACACATAATCAAAAAAGGAAAAAATGCATCAATAAAAAGGACAGATGTGGACACTGATTTGCATAAAATTGCAACCGCTATTTTATATGTATATATGCAAATTTAAAAATAATTACTATAATTTAAATAGAAATGCAATACATCTCACCATAGTGGAGAAGACTGTGACCTAGTGGCTCGTATGCCTGTTCAACTGATGGACAACTTCAGGAGCCCTGCTCCCTCTTCTTGTGGTTCTTTTATCTTTAAATGAACTGGACATCCCTTCAAATATAGGACTGTCTTCTGTAAAGGAAAACAGATGGCCACTCTAGTTCCCTGAAGGTAGAAGCTTGAAAACCCCACTGCTCTACATTATGTTTTTTTAAAAAAAAAATCTTCCTACTATACAATGTTCCTTGTTCTGAACAATAGGGAAATGGTTTCCTCAGACCCACTTTTTATAAATATAAGTCTAGATGTTTGTGCTTTTTTAATTTTTATATGTCAAGGTCCATGGAACTCCCTGCCACTATAGTTGAGTTCCTTAAGTTACTCTTTTCTACTGCCACTCATTCCCCTATAATACTTTTAAAATCTCCTAATAGCTTAGTATAATAGACCTAGATGTGAGATTGACACTAACACTGGAAAATGAACTATTAACTAAGATTGTTTATTAAAAGGACATTTTGTGCATGAGGGAATAATATTGATATTTACATTGGGATCTTGCATGTACTTTATGACAGTTTCTACCACAAGCAGAGATACTCTTGTTGACACCTGCCTCTAGAAGGCTTTTACCCCAGGCCAAATTCCCTAAACCTCCACCCCAGTCATATTCACTCATGACCCCGTCCAGCTACTCAATACAATCTGCCTTTGACCCCAAAGCTTCTCTGGTTGTACTTCTGGCTTCTTGGATAGCATAACTCATTAAAAAAAAAAACTGCTTGTGTGACCTTTGTTTAGTAACACCTTTATACCGCACAGCCTCCCTTCTGATCTTCCCCTGCAAAATATAACTATTGCACACTGTAGAAAAATAGCTTCAGGCCTCAGCTATTCACTTTCACCTCAGTTTTCTCTGTTCTTTGCCTCATACCCCCCTTATCAACTAAGTATTCCAAAAGACAGTTAACTCCCAATGGACAGTCAATTGCCCATTATTCCTTTAGAACTTGCCCCCAATCAGAGTCTGTGGTTTCCCAAACCAATCAAAATTAATTTACCTGATTGAGACCACCCCCGTCTATAAATAGTAAAAACAATGGTCTCTTTCTTCCCTTACAGAATGTGGCAGCAAGGAGCTACCGCTAAACATGCCTGCAACACATGAACAGCACAAGGTCTTGAATTCCACAGATACACTCTGTGATTAACAGTGGCCACAAATATATTTTCCAAAGAACAAAACATAATCAGATTTTTAGCTTATCTCTGCATAACTGTTCCACTGCATGAACACCTTCTGTAAAATTGTTACATTCAGTGTCATAACTTTCATTGTCCATTAGTCATAACTTTCATTGTCCATTAGCGTGACAATGTTTGGTCAAGTGCTACTGACTAAACCATCAGCAATGTAAACAACATAAAAACATGTTCAACGCTGCTGCAGGGCATTGTCAGATAAAAGGGGGAAAACCCAACCTTAATCCCCTTTATAAGCACAGTAAGGAAGCTGGAGATGTGTTGTTAATGATAGTATTAATGATAGTATTCACCATTTTGATGTAAGAGCCCCATTCACTTGATTGCTCTGGCCCTGCCCATTTTGACTCTGGCCCCACCCATTGCTGGTATGTGGCCCCTAAAAGATTATCCCTTTCTTACAGTATGTGGTACACAGAAAATGTCATATATTTTACATGCTATTCATTTTATTTAAAACCTTTCTGTCTTGCCTTTCAATAAAACATCTTCCAAAACTGTTAACAAAAACCAAATACATCAAACATAAAGGTCACATCAGCACACAAGGTTCTAGCTTTATTTATTTTGTTAAAATGATTTCTGTCCTGCCTCTGTACATAAACTGTAATCAAGGTGTGTTACAATAAAACAACAACTATAGATCATAAAAACAAACTCATAAATCCAGAAACATCAATAAAACAATAAAAAGTAGCAGTTAAAACATTAAAGAGGTAAAATTAAGAGAACACTTGCTGGAATAAAACTCTTCACTGCCGACTGAGGGCTCATCTACACTATGGTTTACTGTGCATTTGGTGCTACTCACATTTCCTTTTAATTCACATGATTCACATGATGTTACTGGTAAACAGAAGCTGTCCTGCAGTTTCCCCCCTATAAATCTGTACTAATGCAATCCTCTAACAATACAAAAAGGAGTGGGGCAAGTCTTCAATCCGTATTTCTAGTGCTTGCAGATGCTTTGCTCCGATGCTTTTAGGTGGCTGTGTCAATCATTCCCCCCTCCATGCCCACTACCTCCTCCTCCCTTCTTGAATTTCATTTCCTGTAGGCTGACAAGCACCTTCCAGCAGCTCTCAGTTCTGCTGGCCTTTTTTATGTTGCTTTAAATGGTGCCTTATTTTTCTTTCCCCCCTAACTTGTGCACAAAAGTATAACACAGCTCAAAGATTTGTATTTCAGCTGTATTATACTAGTGAAAATACAAATAATTGTACTTCTGGGTTGTTGTTTTAAATGAAACCTACTGCAGCTGGTAGAACAAACTGAGCATGCTCAGTTGCCAAGTAACCCAAGGAAGTGTACATGTTAAATTAGAGGGCATGGTCATTAGGAAACTGCCTGATTGATCCTTCTTCTCAGTGTGAATAGAAAACACAGTGTTTGCAGCTGGCATTGAGCCCTTACTGTGGATGGTGCAAATAAAAAACAGAAGTAAAACCAGAATCTTTAGTACAAAGTAATACTCCGGTGCAGATAAGCCCTGAAAGGCAAGATGTGAGAGAGCCAAGTGCACTTCTCTAGCAAGATGTTCTACAACCTGGGTACGATACATTTGATTTTTTTTACCTCTTTAACTGCCATTGTTTTTCCTACAGAATTCTAGGAATTGGATGATGTTGAAAATTCTGGTAGATAAAAGAGGGAGTGACGAGAACATTTTGTAGTGTGAAGTGCCTTCTTCACAATTAGGGTTGCCTGGTCAGAAGCATCCCAAACCCTGAGATTTCAGGGGCAGACCCTAGTGATGTCATGGAGTGAGTCCTAGTGATGTTAAAGGGGCCAATCCTAGTGATGTCACAAGGGTGGGCCCTAGTGATGTCACAAGGGTGGGCCCTAGTGATGTCACAAGGGTGGGCCCTAGTGATGTCACAAGGGTGGGCCCTAGTGATGTCACAAGGGTGGGCCCTAGTGATGTCACAAGGGTGGGCCCTAGTGATGTCACAAGGGTGGGCCCTAGTGATGTCATTAAGCATGATGCATTAAGCATCAACAACAGTTGCTTGGAGCATACTACTCAAAAAAAATTCTGATTGGAAATTAAGATAGAAATCATAGCTAAATGAGAGTGTTCCCAGGTCCAGCTGAAGTGATGGGATCATTCCTTATCACCTGCTTAGACAGCCTGGGTAAGGAACATTCAATCTAGCCTACTTGTGTCTGGCAAGAAGGGTTTAAGTGTCCTCAGGCCAGATCAGTCACCACAAGACCATTGTAGGAAGAAAGCCTAGTGTTGTGGAGATGTTAGATGGGAGCATTCAGGAGTAATGATGGATGTCCTTGAAGGCTGTAATTCTAAACACACTTACTGAGGGACTAGCCAGTGTAGTGTAGTGGTTAAGGTGGTGGACTACGACCTGGGAGACCAGGGTTCAAATCCCCACATAACCATGAAGCTCCCTGGGTGACCTTGGGCCAGTCACTGCCTCTCAGCCTCAGAGGGAGGCAACGGTAAATTCCCTCTGAATACTGCTTACCATGAAAACCCTATTCATAGGGTCACCATAAGTCGGGATCAACTTGAAGGCAGCCGAGCTTGGAAGATTACTTTTTAAAAGTAGTAAATTACAGTTACATGGCCAAAAAAAGTAGTAATTACCGTTACAATTGCAATTGCTCTGAAAGTAACTGATTACTTTACTTTTTCTCAAAAGTAATCACTACAGTTACATTTGTTACTTTTTAAAAATGCTGCACATCTAAGTGGCCTAAAACAATATTAAAAATAAACACACACATACAGAGGTAGTGGAATAATTCTTTTTATCCATGATAGCAATGGTGGTCTCTCTGCTGGTAAGGGAGATGGGGAAGGAGGCAGAGGCCACTACTCAGATCTTTGCACGGCAAACCAAGTGCAACCCCCACCCCCACTCAACCAGCAAGCACAATCTCTCTCACTTAACCACCTCCCAGACCCTGCCCTGCCACCAACTAAGGGACACTCAACCAAGCAAATATATTCCCCTGAGACACAAAAGTTAAGATACTGCAAATGCAGCACAGTAGCCAAAGAGGGCGGTGGAGGCCACTTTGTGTGCCAAGTGCAAACACAGTATTCACACACACCCACATTGCCATCTTTCAACTCCACAGTTCTTTATCTCCATTCTGCTGCTGCCTCCTTCTCCTTTAATCATGTTCTTCTCCTTCGGCTCCTTTTATCCTCCACTCCATTTTTTTAAACAATTGTTTTTGCCACTCCACCCCATCTCACTCTCCACCACCTCCCTTGTTGCCTCCTACCCACCCACAGACCATGATGACAATGAAAGTTAAAGAGGAAAGCACAAAAGGAGGACTACAGCTGAACATCAAGAAGACTAAAATAATGACAACAAAAGATTTATGTAACTTTAAAGTTGACAATGAGGACATTGAACTTGTCAAGGATTATCAATACCTCGGCACAGTCATTAACCAAACTGGAGACAATAGTCAAAATCGGAAGAAGGCTAGGACTGGGGAGGGCAGCTGTGAGAGAGCTAGAAAAGGTCCTCAATTGCAAAGATGTATCACTGAACACTAAAGTCAGGATCATTCAGACCATGGTATTCCCATTTTAAGTTAAGACCTATCCAAGTCTGCATCTGTGCTGGAATTGCTTTTAACATGTTTTTTTAAAAAAACAACTCCCCCCCCCCCAAACAATGTTTTTTAAACCTTTTTTGTTTAAGAAGTTTTTAAAGCTTTTTTAAAGAATGTTTTTAAAGTTGTTTTGTTTTAATGTTTTTTAAGTTCTGGTTTTTTTTATGTTTTAAAGTGTTTTTACTGCTTTTGTTTGCCGCCCTGGGCTCCTGCTGGGGGGAAGGGCGGGATATAAATTAAATAATAAATAAATAAATGACTCAATACCTATTAAAATTAATTTGCCAACAGTTATAACAGAACATCATGAAATTTTAAATGCCAACATAACATTTAAGAGCAACGTTTAAATTTATGAAAACTAGCAAGGCATCTGGCCCAGATGGTTTTGTTAGTGAATATTATAAATTCTTTAAAGACATTTTGATCCCTCCATTAACAGTACTTTTTAATGAAATCCTACATGGAGCCCCAATTCCTCCTACTTGGGAGCAATCAAGAATAATAGTAAGGTCCAAGACCCCACCAAATTAGATTCTTATCATCCAATATCTTTATTGAATCATGATTATAAATTATTTATAACTTTATTAGCAAAAAGATTAAATCTATTACTCCCTAGGTTGATACATCTAGATCAAAGTGGTTTTATTCCCAACCGTCAAATTGCAAATCTTATCAGAAGAGTTTTAAATGTGATTCGTTTTAGTAAAAAATCAGCATCCCCTCTTGCTTTGATTTTCCTTGATATATATAAAGCATTTGATTGTGTCTCCTGGGATTTTTTAAAATTGATTATTAAAACAATGAATTTGGGTGGACTTTTTAACCAAGTCATTAATGCAATGTATACTCCTTCTCAGGCTGTGATTAATGTAAGTGGAATGGACTCTCAACCAATCACTGTGAGTCGGGGAATGAAACAAGGTTGCCCCCTATCCCCACTCCTCTTTTTAATAATGGAACCATTAGGAGACTGTCTTAGAGAAAACCGAAACATAGGAGGGGCAGAGATGGAAGGAAAAATACATAAATTAAGTCTCTGTGCCGATGATTTGGCACTAATGGTGCAAAATCCTGAACAAGTGGCCTCAGTTTTACGCCAGGAACTAGACATATTTCATTTAATATTGGGGTTACAAACTATAAAAAATCTGAAATGCTTTGCTGCCATGTTTCCCCTGATGTCCAGAGAAAGGTCCACCTCTCTGGGTATCTCCTTACACAGAAAACAGATTAGGTATCTAGGAGTACAAATAACAAGGGATTTTAAAAAGGTCTTTTTAGTCAATTACAGACCAGTTTGGTCTGCTATCACCCTCTTAATGAAAGAGTGGGAAAAAATAAATTTATCTTTATTGGCTAGAATAGCTGCAATTAAAATGACAGTGCTTTCTAAATTAACCTTTTTATTTCACTCCTTACCAATATGGATCCCAGAAAAGCAATTGAATATTTGGCAATGAGAATAGAATCTTTTATTTTTTCAAAGAAAAAAACCCAAATCAGACAACAATATTGTTACAGGCAAACGGGACGGAGGGGGAGAGCTGGAAGATACCTCATATCTGCTCTAATTATGAAGCTAATCGATTATACCACTTGATTTCTTTTTTGAGAGAAGACGAGAAACAGAGATGGACATCAGTGGAAAACAGACTTTTAAAAGGGTACACTATAAGCTCGTTATTTTATACACAACAAAATAAACAAACCATAGCTCAAATACAGGACAATCCCTTCACAGCAGCCTTATATCGATGTTGGTCTTGCAGAGTAAAATCAATTTCCTCATGGGTCTCTCCATTGACGCCTTTGTTCTTTCATCCACAATTTTTTAATAAATACGGAATATTTCCATGGCAAGACTGGAAGTCTAAAGGCCTTTATAGGCTAAGGGATTTTTACAAAGATGACAGGATGTTATCTGAGGAAGAAATTAGGGTAGTCGTAAATGATGTTCCTTTAGGATGGTTTCAGTGGAGACAACTGACAGCTTTTCTAAGAAAGGAAGAAACAAAGATGCAAGCATTGAAAAAGCTATCAGCTTTTGAAATGATAGTGGTTAACACAACATCTGTAGCTAAAGGTCAAATCTCTACTCTTTCCTTCCAACTCTGTGGGCTGCTAGAAACTCACTTTGAAAGCCAACCCAGTTCCAGTGAGTAATAATTGACAGAGAGAAAACACACAGGTTTGGTCTACCTTCACAGGCAGTAGATTGGGAACAACAACAATTGTAGCCACACTTCCCAGTATGTGACCACTATTGGGCAAGAAACAAACGGTCATATAAATGACAAGATGCATGATTAGTGGGTTTAAGGGGTTTAGCTGAGCATAAGGAGCCACTGTTATCGCTTCTATGGATGTACAGGGTGAGGTCAGAGGTAAATGAAATGCTAATAGAAAAAGAAAAACAAGACAATGATGATTTCCTCAATGCAATACCATACCAATCACAACAAGTTTCCTATGAGGAAGGCAAAAAAGCATCCTACAGCCAGTCAAGGTTCCTAGCCAAAACTAAAATATCCTGGCAGCCAGTCAGCCAGGGTCACAGAAATCCCCATGCAGCACAACCTGACCTGTGGGCTGCAGTTACGCCACTTTAAGCTGTTTTGCAACTGTTTTATTCTTGTTTTTGTATTTTAAATGGCTTTATTTCTTGTGAGCTGCCTTGGTTTCCAACCCTTCCTCACAAGTACATAGTACTTGTTCTGCTCTTGTAAGAAATCAATCATTTAGTGTAGCAGTACCGACTTTGGAACTCCCTGCCTATTTATATTAAGCAGGTGCTTCGTTGTACTCATTTTGGCACATGCTAAGAACATTTTTGTTTAGGCAAGCCTACCCAGGCATGTAGAAGCTATTATGTTTTTATCTGTTTTTAACTTATTGTTGGTTTTATTATTCTGAATGTTTTTAAATACCTGTATTTAACTATTGTTGTCAATAATTTTATTCTTTTAATTGCTTCTATAAACTGCTTTGAGGGTTTTTTTTTTTACAATAAAGCGGTATATAAAAATTGTAAATAAAATACATAATAAAACACAAAAATTTGGATAAAATAAAATATTTATTTTATTTTATCCAAAAAACTTTTGGAGTCACTGTGGCCCTTGGGTCTCTTTCCTCTTTTATACTCAGGCCATTTGATACCATCTAGCTCAGTACTAATGACATGGACTAGCACTGGCTTTCCAGGATTCCAGGCAATAGTCTCTTTCAGAGATTGAATTTTGGACCTTTGCATGCAAAGCATGTGCCCTACCACTGATTTACAGCATTGTTTAAAAAAGTATATTTCAAAATTGTTCTTTTCAATTAACTAATGAATGCACAGCATACTAGGGCAGATCCGTACCATGCATTTAAAGCACATTCAACATACATTTGAAGCACATGAATCCCACCACAGAATCCTGGGAACTGTAGTTTGTTAAAGGTGGTGGGAACTATAACTGTGAGGGGGAAACTACACTTCCCAGGATTCTTCGGGGGAAGTCATGCACTTTAAATGCGAGTTGGATGTGCTTTAAATGTATTATGTGGATCTTCATTACTTCATAAACTTTGCCTGCATATAAATCATTTTAATTAAATTTTAAAATGGAAATAAGCTACAAAGTTTATTGGGTCACCATGACCATGCCAGGGAAGAAGGGGACACTTAAAATCTAGAGGAATTAATCATTGGTAAATAATATTTTGCAACCATAGTGTGACATCAGATACATATCAAGACATAGTATGAAGAAATATTTATATAAGCATGAATGCCAAAGATGTTTATTATTTACACAACTGGAAAGATATTTATAGTGCAATCCTATGCATGTTTGCTCAGAAGCAAGTCCCAATGTATTCAATGGCTTACTCAGATAGGAAAGCATGCACAGGACTGCAATTCAGTGATGAGGAACTTCAATCACCCAATCCAAAATTCAGAGTCATGCCACTTTAAGTTGTTTTACTTGTTTTGTACTGTTTTATACTTGTTTTATGGTTACTGGATTTTAAATGGCTTTATTTCTTGGTGTGAACTGCTTTGTTTTCCAGCCCAACTCACAGCGTTGTTAGAAATTATACAGCCACTCTTGTATAATGCCACTCAACATATGCTCAGAGGCACATGTCACCAAATTCTTCCAAGCTACACAGGAAGTGGATTGGACTGTGAAGACCAACCCAAATTTGTAGGGCAGTACAATATCTCAGAGAGGAGGTCAGGTCTCCTGCTCTCCTGGTGCATTCACTATAGCTGCCCAATTTCCCTGCTTTTTAAAGTTTGATAGAAATATCTGTGGGCTATAGGTACGTTCTTAAACCACAAGGTTTTTTGCCTATTTGTGAATATTCCATATTGGAATATTCTGGAGATGTAAAAATACATACACCCCATACAATAGTTTATTGTCAAAACCAGTTGGCCATCACTGAACATTTTTTTAAGTATTAGTTTCTTGCCAAATAAAAGCAGTGACGCCTAAGTAAGCCCTGTCTCACTGCTTAAAAAAGAAAAAAGAATCAAAGAGGGAGAGAAAGATTTACAACACAATCCTTTTCTATGTTCACTCAAAAGTCCCATTGATTTTCAGCACAATCTACTCAGAAATGTAACATTACACTAGAAATGGAAGTCCTACCCAATTCAATGGGATTAACTCCTAGGTATGTGGAATTAGCATTGTGCCTTTATTCCCAGGAAAGCTTCATATTGTGAAGGTTTTCAAAATAGGCTATGAATAAGACAAACTGCCCCCTTCAACAATTCAGTAAAATTTAAACTTCTTTGAAAGATAAAATGTATAATATGCTATTTTTGCAAGTAATTAAAAAGCCCTGCATGTACACTTTTATTATAACTAAAATTGCTTACTGTGTATGCCTACCAATATCCTGCTGTGATCTTCTGTTGTAGTTTAGTCCTATGCATGTTTACTCAGAAGAAATTCCCAATCCTGTACAGTGAAAGTACTCTTTATGCTGCTGAAAGCTATATATTTGCTAAATTCTTGATGTGAGACAAGCAGGAAATAGAAACTGTTCTCAGAACTTGAAATGGGGTTTAGATATTGCCTAGGGGTCAACAAATTTTGTCAATCACAACCCTGACTTCACTTATTGGCTAAAAGCTTGAAAGGGCAGGGATTAGAGCAGCCAGTACTAACAGAAGTTGCGGGGGGGAGCAGCAGCTGACTTTTTATGTATGTCTTTTGAACCAGAACACCTAGAAACTTAATTTTTAAGAAAATGAAAGCTAAGAGTCTGGAGATTGGGGTGACTCACCCAAAAAAACTGGAGTCTCTGGGAGAAAACCAGAGGCCTGACAACCCTATTCATAATGTCAGCCAGCCAGCCCTACTGGCTTCTAGGATGCTCCATTAGGGCAAGTGGGTGATTACCTTTCGACCCCTGGCAGTTATGCTGAGGAGTGCCATGGAGTACCAATCTTGTTCCTAATACTGTTTAACATCTATATGAAGCCCTTAGGAGCAGTCATCAGGAGATTTGGGGTGAGGTGTCAGCAGTATACAGGTGTCACCCATCTCTATTTCTCTTTAACATCTGAATTGTGAGAGACCATGCAAGCCCTGGACCAGTGCCTGGACTCTGTGGTGGTCTGGATGAGTGCAAATAAATTGATTCTGAATCCTAGCAAGATGGAGGCACTGTGGGTTTGCGGTAGGGTTGGGTGAGAATTTTGATTCAGTTCGCATTTCAAGCATAATTTATCAAATTCACAATTTCTGAAACAATATGAGAATCAAAACACAGCCATCCTTTGAAATTCACATTTATTAGAATTTTGGGATGCAGTTTGCCAACCAAACATTTACAAAAATGTATATATTAGGGGAAAGTGTGCATAAAAATGAATATATGTGTGAAAATAACATGCAAAAAGGCATGAAATGATGAGAAATGGTTTGCAAAAATGTGTACCTTTGTCAAAACTGTCTACAAAAATGTGTTTATTTGGAGAAATTTGCACTAAAATGGTGGAGAATTTTCATTGTTTTTTTAAAAAAAATTCACAGATTGCTGAAGAAATGTAGAGAACTGAATTTAACATCGGAAAAATGAGAAACTGGGAGAACCGAAACAGACATATCTTTCCACTCCCAGCTGAGTTCAGATGATTCATCAATTGCCTGCTTTGAATGGGGTTGTAATCTCTCTGAAAGAGCAGGTTCGTTGCCTGGGTGTGCTCCTGGATGTTTTTAAAGCTTTTTTTAAAAAATGTTTTTAATGATGCTTTGTTTTAATATGTTTTAAAGATGTTTTGTTTTAATGTGTTTTAAAGTTTTTTGTTTTTAAGATGTTTTAAATGTTTTTGTTTGCTGCCCTGGGCTCCTTCGAGGAGGAAGGGCAGGATATAAATTTAATTATAAATAAATAAGTGGGCAACCTCAGTCTCCCTCAGCTAGCCCCACTTCCATGCCTTTTTTCTTCCACTGGCTGTCATCTTCTTCCTCCTTAGTCATAGTTAGGGAGGGAAGGATTTGTCCATTTTGCTTCTCTCAGTTTCTAATTTCTCCAATCTTAAATTCAGTTCTCCACATTTCTGCAACAACTTGCAATTTTTTTAAAAAAAAAATCCTCTTGATAATTCTTCATCATTTTAGTGTGAATTTATCCTGATAAACACATCTTTGTATGCAATTTTGACTAAAGTACAAAGCAATTTTGTCTAATACAATGCATTTTGTATGTTATTTTCACTAATATATTCATTTTTATGTACACTTTCCCCTAGTAGTAAACATTGTTTGGCTGGTGAACTGCATTGCAGAATTGGGATATCTGCAAATTTTGAAGGATGGCTGTGTTTTTGTTCTCATATTTTTTTTTGAAAGTGCGAATTTGATTAATTCAGCTTTAAATATGAAATCGAATTTCTCCCCCTAGCAATGTTGCCATTGTAGAACTTAGCAGGGAGTCGAATGAGGGCAAAACTAGAATTAATTGGCTCTGACTCCACTTACTTTTGGGTTTCCTGCCATCCACCCCACCAGTCCCAGTGGGCACTGGGCACCACTGCAGAGAGGACCACCCTCCCTGTCTTGCTCTAGGAAGGGAGCAGGTGAAGAGTCTCACCAGGTGGGTAGAAAGCAGCAGAGCTTGGAAAAGTTACTTTTTTGAACTACAACTCCCATCAGCCTCAGCCAGCATGGCCACTGGATTGGGCTGATGGGAGTTGTAGTTCAAAAAAGTAACTTTTCCAAGCTCTGCAGCACAGTCACACAGGCAGCAGGGCTGCTGCTGCTGGCCATTTGTGCTAGGCACAGAGCCCCCCCCCCACAACACAAGGCCCAGGGTGGTCACACCTATTCTCTCCTCCCCCCCAAGAAAATGGGAATATTGCTTTTTGTTGCAGTAATTAATAAATACACAAAATAATACACACCTTACAAATGGACTGATTGTACAAAAAGTTTCACTACATGACTGGTCTGCCTGGGGTTCACCAAACAGATCAAGAGGATAAGCCTGCACAACAGAGAACAAAGATGATAGGGTGTGATCTGTCTTGGGCAATTTAGAAAGGAAGGGGTGGCAGAAAGTTCTTGATGAACTTTAATTGGAAGTCTTGTTCTAATGTCATGGGTGTAACAAAGGGCAGTCCCAAGATGGGAGGGGACAAAGGTATACAGAATAGCTGACTGACACACAGAATAAAGACTGGGTGTGAGGCATGAGATGGAAACCAAAGAGATGCCAATGATAGGAGAAAGTGAGCACGTGTTTTCTGAGAATAGAAGCGATTGCTTCCAGGGTTGGAGCCTGATTGAGAGAAAAGTGCTTATAGGGCAATGAACTATGGGGAAGTAAGGAGGAGTCCTCTCACCCACACATCACACTTGATGTAAAAATTAGACCCTACTACACCCTGCTTTATACATAAACAGAGCAGACACATGAAGAAAAAATAGTTGGCTCCTATTAGGGATGTTGGACATTTCCGCTAGAAAAGGCAATGGGAGCAGAAATTGCAGCAATTCACATTTTCATCCAATAGTATTGAATATCACTGTTTGTTTAGTCCAGAAATGCTACTAAATAATTACAGTATATTATTTTTACATTGTTTTTGTTGTTTCCCTGCCATTTAAAGGTATTGAAATTAATTCTGTAATTAATTACATAATGTATTATATTACATTCAGCAATAGTGGATAGCAACACAAATAATGTAGGTTTCAACAAAAGCTGGACTGTAGTAGAAAGGAAACAGCACTGATTGCAACAAACACAGGATTGGATGGAAATCACTGCCTCCTTAAATCCTGATACTGAATGCTAGTCCACGTCAGATGTCAAATAATGATGATTATTACAAAATCTTTGGATGTCAAATGCTAAAAATGAAAGATTTACACATCCTGATCATATTCAAAGATCATTCAGTATCAACATTCACAGAGGAAATTTCTGAGGAGAGGTTTTTGTGGAAAGATATTTTTCCTCTCTAGATTATGATTAAAAATGGCTGAAATGAAAAACATTATGAAGGCAAAAATGGATGTCCAGGCCCATGAGTCCTAAAATTTTTAGTATTGCAGGCCACTCTTCTTTGCTTGCTGTTTGCATACATTTGATCTGGGCTAGGTATGGGGGAGAAATTTGATTCAGTTCACATTTAAAGCCAAATTTATCAAATTTGCACTACCTGAAACAATATGAGAACCGAAACATAGCTGTCATTTGAAATTTGCACTTATCCGAATTTTGCAATGCAGTTCACCAACTAAGCAAGGTTTGCACATATGCATATTTGAGAGGAAAGTGTGCACAAAAATAAATATATTAGCGAAAATAACATACCAAAATACATATGACAAGCAATTGCTTGCAAAAATGTGTTGTGTTAGTTGAAACTGCATACAAAAATGTGGTTATTAGGAGAAAGTCACACTAAAATGCTGGAGAACTTTTATGATTAAAAAAACCATGCAAATTGCTGCAAAAATATGGAAAACCAAATTTAAGATTGGAAAAATGAGAAACTGAGAGAACTGAAATTAACCAGCAGATCACTACGTTGTGCCAGTGAGGGCCTCCTGCAGATACCATCTTATCAGGAGGTCGTTCCACACAACTTAGTATCAAACATCTATCAAAGTTTTAAGGGCTTCATGCCAACAGTATTTTATGGATTGTAACTTGATTAGAACCAGAAAAATAAAAATTAGGATTATCTTGAATCAGTGCCAATTACTATGTCATAAATAAGGAAATTGGGAATATATATATATTTAAGTCTATTGTGTGCAGTTTTTTCTCTGTTCAGTCAAATCTGCTTAAGCTGAAAAGCAAACAATTTAGATATTGGGTGGATGCAAATTTCCCCAAACGTATTTTCACACAATAGAAATGAATTTTAATATCAAGTATTGACAGAGGTTTTTTTTTAAAAGCAAGTATCTTCTTTCAAGATACAACTAATCCAATTTAGAATGTATTTCATGGAGCATTGTACTCTTCATCCTCAGCAGTAAGATGTTCCCGAACAGTTTTACATTATTATTTTACTTGTAAAGAAGACCCCCCCTTTTTTAAAATAAATAACACTTGGTTATTTCCTGTTATAAAAGCTGAATAGGTAGGAGGAGCAACATTTGTCGCCATTCTACAACTTGACTGAAATTTGTTTGAGCCAACATGGATTACATAAAATTGCTCTAGATTGCTCTTGGCTTCCTGTTGTCCATCCTTTGTCCAAAACTGTTTCGGCTGCCTTGTAACCACAACATGATATGAGAATGCACTTTAAATAACTTTCAATAATTTATAATATTGAAACTGGTTGCCATATATATTATTATATTCACTAATAGGCAAAAAACCTTGTGGTTTAAGAATGTACCTATAGCCCACAGATATTTCTACCAAACTTTAAAAAGCAGGGAAATTGGGCAGCTATAGTGAATGCACCAGGGGAGCAGGAGACCTGAACTCCTCTCTGAGATATTGGACTGCCCTACAAAGTTGTCAAAATGCAAACACAATTTGGGTTGGTCTTTCACAGTCCAATCCACTTGCTGTGTAGCTTGGAAGAATTTGGTAACATATGCCTCTGAGCATCTGTATCTTTAAAAGTTGGGCAGGGGGAAGGGACAATTCTACCTTGTGGTTTTTCCCATTACAATGTTGCAAGAACACCTGCACTTGGCTGACTTTCTCTTCTCCTAAAGATACAGGATCTGTCTCAGGCCCTGAACCTGGCAACCCTACCTCCCACCCAAATTTAAAACAAAGCTATCCCTGGCCACATCCACACCAGGCCTCTACTACATTTTGGACAATCATTATTTATTTATCTATTTATTTAGTGTATTTATATACCGCCCCATAGCCGAAGCTTTCTGGGCGGTTTACAATAACTAAAAACATTAAAAACAAATATACAAATTTAAAAACACATCTTTTAAAAACAATTTAAAACCATTTATCATGGCTTCTCTCAAAGCCACTCATGGCTTCTCTCAAAGAGTCCTGGGAAGTGTAGTTAGTGAAGGGTGCTGAGAGTTGCTAGGAGACGCCCTGTTCCCCTCACAGACCTTCAATCAGAGTGGCTGACTGTTAAACCATTCTCTCAGGGGGAGTCTCCTCTCAGCACCCTTCACAAACTACACTTCCCAGGATTCTTTGAGGGAAGCCATGACTGTCTCAAGTGAAATCAAGTCTGGTGTGGGTGTAGCCCTCTGATTAGCCAAGCCCAGCGGCTGTGAGGCTTTTAGAACACTGACAGTTGGTCCTTACTGAGCATGCTCCGCGTTATAATAGGCATCCAGCCAAAATTTCTTAAATTAATTAAAAATCAACCAGGCATTTTTTAAACTTTTAAACTGCAGTAGATGAAGGTCAGAGTATGGGGCAAGGTCAGTATTAGGATTACAGGTGCTCTGTGAACATGGCTGATTTTTAATGAATTTCAACACATTATGAGAACTCAGAGAAAAAAGTCCAAAAGGGCTCTGAGGTTTTTTTCTCTCTTTTTAGACTTTGAACTCTCGATTCTCTCTGACTGTTTTGTGTATCGCCATGAAAATTGACAGGGTTGTTAAGCAAGCGTTTCTGAGTTCAGAACTATAAGTTTTGTAAGGTTTTCTTTTGAAATGAGCTTATGGGAAGCATCAGAATGGCATGCAGGGAGTATTTTCTATTTAACATTGCGGAATGTGAAAAATCCCCGCTGACTATAGTATACAGCCACTCTTGTGGCTGTATAATATATTCCTGAGCCTTTGGTATATGATATGGCACAAATCCAATACAGAAAGAAAGAAACAAACAAGGAGGACGTTATTCCTCTGATTCCCTTGGTGAACCACTGCAGTCATCAAATACCCAAATAACAAACAGCAGTGACCTGATTACAGAGCAGAGGAATTAAAACTGAATTTGTTGTGGTGTGAAAAAATTGTAATAGTTACAAGGGGAACTTAGAAAACCAAACAGGTCATACACAAAAAGGATGTAGAGCATATCTAAGTGATTTTCTGCCTCTCAAATTTATAAGTAATTTCTTGTTGAATTATTTAAATTTTCCTTTCTCTTCTGTATGGATTGTTGTTTTGCTCATCAGGCAATTGTTTGTGTGTATATAGATTAAAAACCGGAATGAATATTAATTTTGGTTTTCTGAACCTTCTAGAACAAGAAAGAAAGGTTTTCGTTCATTGAGGCATGGCTTTTCCAGCATATAAACAATGTCTGCAGGTTTTCCTTTCAGTGCTTAAATAGTTCTCACTCTTAGCATATTAGATCAACAGGAGGCCCACCTTTCTTACTCAGTCCTATTGAGTTCAGCGGGGCTTACCAGGTAAGTAAGTAAAAGATTACAACCTCTAAGAGACACAAAAACTAAAGATAATTGGCCCATAAGAAAAAATCCAAAATCCATACTAGGGAAATACCTTTATTAAGACAATTGAGCTACCACAAAATAGTGTGCAAGCTTCCGGGTTCTCCAGAACTCTTAATCAGGCTAGGGGATAATTGATGTGAAGGCACAGGTTCTGGCCTTTAGCTATTGTTCACTGACAGTCACCCATCTTGGTAGGCTAATTTATGCATGTAGTTTGTAAATGAAAGTTTACAGATTAGTAAATGCCATTTTAAGACTGAAAAAATTTACGGATAGGAATTAAGAGTACACTTCTGCCCAGAAACATCTCTCCCCCTGCCCCCCGTTTAATAGTTTTTAACATACATTATTCATTAGCACCACTGGTGAGCCTAGATTTCAAACCTAGGCCTAGGTCCCAAAAGTTGTGCCATTTGTACAGCAGGTTCTGTGAGGCTCCTCCTTCTGATAACAGCCTCTCATGCTGCCATGTTGAAGAGAGCTACTTCAAAAGATAAGGAATCTTCAGCATCAGGGGTGGTTCTGAAAGACGATGAAGAGCTTTAGTCACTGAAAAAACAAAACAGCAATGAGGAAGCATATGCACAGAAGGGTTTTTATGGTACTATTTAGAACATCCTGATCTTTTTTGCATTGTTAATAGACCACAGTTAATAGTTCCCACTCTCTGACACAGTTTCCCAATTGAAAAACAATGACTAAGACAAAACTCCAGATGGTGGCAAGATCACGCATCTGCTGCAGTCCCAAGGCCAGCACAAGGTCCACTGCACTTGCTCATTTTGGATGGGCTATCCAGAAAGGTCACAGGCAGTGTGAGATAATTCTTCAGGTCCACCCCAACATCTTTCAGTATATTGATGCTTTAGGGACCCCCAATTCCTGGAACCAGTACTAATAATTTTATTCTTTCTGAATTGTTTACATTCTGTAAAAGGCCTCCTTTTGTAACTTTCCAGCTGGTCATCTGTGTCTCATTGAAACTGTCATCAGTGGCATCATTTAATAAATATAATGCTGGAGTTTGAGCAGGAATGTCATGGTCTGAAGGGGGGACCTAGTCTCTGAGCTGCGGCCCAAGGGCTGCAGTAGACAAGGATTTGGAAACCCCAAATGCTAAAAAATAGCAAGTGGGAGGGCTTGCTTTAATCCTTCCCTCACCTGCATCTGCCCTCGACCCTAGGGCTTTCCCTCCAGCTGGGTTTAGGAGAGAGGCTTGCAGGGAAAAATGAAGTAGAGGAAAATCAACTCAACAAGTCAAAACAACCTGAATGAAGCTCACAGACCACTGTATTTTCATTGCTTCTTTTCTTATATTGTATTTTATTGTATTACAATTTACATTCCGTAGAAGAAATAAAAGAAACAATATAAAATACAACTAAAAATTAATATGAATATTTAATCTGTGTACATGGTCCTGAGACCATAGTTTGGAAACCTCTGGTTTAGGACAAATGACACAGCTTGCCTGCATACCAGTGGGAATAGTTTCCATTTGAAGAGACAACTTTCCTTCTTTCCCTGCACTATTAAAAGAGTACTCAAACAACTTCATTGAACACCAATAAGAAAAGAAGTGAGATGTTGTGTTGTACTTTACCACTTGTTCATTTTCTACCTTTGCCTTTTAAGGTAAAACTATCTCTCAGAAAATAGCCATTGTTATGAGGAAAATACTAAGTGCTAACAGTGGCTTATTACACTTTATTACTGACAACTATTCATCTTTCTGCAATCACTGTTTCATGAGCCTTCTCTTGCCACTCTAGTTTAACATCAAAGTAAACTGGACTGGTTTTCCCAGCCTGGCACCTTGAGGAAACCTTTCACTGTGTTTTTTAACTCTGTCAGAACATGCTGAGTTACTGGGTGTGTTACTTATACTCCTTACCATTGCTGCCACTTGGACTTGTATTGCCAGTTTCTGACTCTATGTTCAAACATTGTTGGAGTTGCCAATGGTATTCAGAGAGGTATTGAAAACAAATGGTAGATTCCAGCTCCAAAACTCCATTCCCTTTGCAGCAGATAGCAGATCTTGGGGATGCTTTTGACAAGTTTTCTGGTTGAATCTTAGCATTTGTTTTTGATTTGTTTGACTCTTAAGGGGTTTTTTTTGGGGGGGGGAGGATTAGTAAGCCCACTTCTGTGCACATTGCACCACCTGTCAAACCAAACCCAGCCCATCAGCCATTAATGGAAGCCCACCAGGAGTTGATAAACCATGTTTTTACTAGATATGTGCCAGAATGTTCAACCCAGCCCTTTTCCAGATATTCACTATGGGTGGGGGTGAAATAAATACCCCCTCCTGAAGATCAGAGGGGAGATATATTTTCCCCAAATTGTAGGCCTTTTGGAGGAGGTTGCCATTTACTGGATTGAACTTTATGAAGTGATTGAGGGGTTGTGGGTTTGTTATTATTATTATTTATTGGTCTTTCTTGAACTAAAAATAAGAAAAAAGCCTTGCAAATGTGACACAAAGTGTTCTTTAAACAATAGTTGTGTGTTCAAATGGATACCCAGTTCTAGCTTTTGGATACCCAGTGGACACAAACGGCCACATCAAATTTAATCAATGAACCAGCCACACAAATTCAGATTGAGAAACCCTGATGAGAGGTATGCAGTTTTAGTGATAGTGAATAGAAAGAGTAGAACATTACAAAATAATGCGTAGAGTTCTTATAAACCACCAGTCTGTCTGAAAAAATCTTAACAAAATCTCTCTCCCTGTACTCTGTGATGTCTTGTACTCTATAACTTTGTTCTTTTCTTTTTTTTTGTAAGAATTCTGCTACATCAGGGCATGGATCATAAGAAGCAGTTCCCATTCCATTCAGTGAAACAAACTCATTTCCTCATTTTCTCTATGGATGACAGTGTTAGCATGTGCAGCAACAGCTGACTGAGACTTACGATTGATTTCAGTAGGTTCAGAAAAAGATCAACTCCTTACACCGAACTGCTACAGATGATGCTGCAGTCTGTGGCTGTAGATCATAAGAAACTGCAGCAATTATGGTTTGTTTTGGAATGGATTCTGAAGACATATGAGGTGGTACTGCTGATTTTGGCTTTGATGGTGCAGAGGCAGCAGCAGTACAGGTTAATAAGGTTATTTTCTGCTGAATTGTTTGTTGAGCATCTTTCTGTGGTTTTTTGTTTTCTTCCTTCTTCTTGTCCAATCACTCAAATTTGAATTCTTAATTTTGTAATATTGAAGCAAAATCCTCCTTTATGCAGCACAATAGAGCTACTAGTGCCATCTTCCAGCCTCTACAGCAGCCTTTCCCAACCAGTGTGCCTCCAGATGTTGTTGGACCACAATTCCCATCTTTCCTGACCATTGGCAATGCTGGCTGAGGCTGATGGGAGTTGTGGTTCAACAACATCTGGAGGCACACTGGTTGGGAAAGGCTGCTGTAGAGGGCCGCTGCAGGGACAGGAGACTTAACTTGCTGTAACTCTCTTATGGCAGTGGTTCCCTTGGTCAGATGTCTCTTTGAGGGTCACCCTTCCAAGTTGTAAGGGTTTGTTTGTGTGAATAATGAGTGATTATTTGATCTGTGAAAAGTCGGCCAGAAAAAACCTACTCCATCCCACCTCCTGTGTTGTTGCTTTTTTCTTTTCTGGTCAGGGTTACTTTCTATGATATGGGAATGGAATTCTGAATATGTTCAGAGGCCTAATTCCTAAGAAAAGTTTTAGGGCTCAAAAGTTTAGAACTGTCTGAAGACCATGCCATGTGCCCTGGAAATCCTGCTGCTTAACGTGATCTAATGTATAGGTCAATGGCTATTTACTTGCTGGTTGGGAGAGGGCCTGCCCTCCGCATAGAGGGTCCAGAGGGATTTTATTGCTTGTAACTCAATTTGGTATTGAAATCACATTGCTGCAGGACTGAAATCCAGCACAAATTAAGCCTGAACACGTTCTGAGAAAAATGATATACTGTATGTGTATGTCCAGCTTCAACTGCAAAGCCTGCTCTTCTTAATAGAGGTTGGTGGTCGGGGGTGGGTGGGAGGAGAGAATACCTTGTTTGCTGTAAGGTAAAGCATTACTGTTTTACTACAAAATATAAAAATGAAATAACAAATACTTTCTTTTTAGTCCCATCTAATCCCAGAACAATTCTTCTGTGATCTTAAAGTTCTGACATTAGGGGATTCAGTGTTTTGAAAAATAAAAATAATCCCCATATATATATATATTTCTAAATTCTGAAATTATAGTTTTAGAGGTTATTATTATTATTTTACTTTTTTAATTCATCTATTTACTGGTAGGTAGGCAGACTGGTAAGAATTTTGTTAGGCTACTAACTTGTGTAAATGCATTTGCAAGGCTGTATTCACTCCCTGCTTTTGTTTGAACTTCGAGTTCAACCCCCACCATCTCCAGGTAGGGCTGGGAGACAACTCTGTCTGAAACTTTGGAGAGCCACTGCCAGTCTGTGTAGACAATACTGAGCTAGATGGACCATTGGTCCAAAGCCAGAGACCAGACAGAGTCCACAACAAGAAAGGGGTCAGGCAAGAAGCAAGGTCACAGTATTCCAAGGTCAGGAGCCAAGCAGTCCATGGACAACTCAGGGCAAGGGCAAGGCAAGAGGCCAGACCTTTACCCCCGGAGAGTTTGGGCTTGTAGTTGGGCGCTCCTATGGAGGGGCCAGGTCTCCAGCTGGTGTTTGAGGTGATGCCTGTTCCTTGGGCTTGGAATCTGTTCAGCCTTAATGTCAGAGACCAAACGTGCCCTGGGGCAGATGGGCCATCCTGGGCTTCGTCATAGGGTCCTGGTTCCTCACCCTCAGATGGAACCTGAGCCAGGGCTGGGTCCAAGACAGAACCTCCTGGTCATCCTCTGATGAGGACTCCTCTAATGAAGACTCCCCTAGCTGGGATCTAACAATGTCAGGGTTCGTACATGGTAGAGAGGCTTCTACATGCAAGCCGTTTGAATGAAAAAATGGACACCCAATAACAATTCATTAAAATGTGCCCTGCTCACTGAGGTTATGTAGGTGGCTTCTGGGGAAGGAGCCTTTTCAGTGGTGTTGCTGCAGTTATGCAATGCCCTTCCCAGAAAGGCTCTCATGGCACCTACATTATGGTATTTTATTCACTAGGCCTTTTTATTCTCCCAGGCTATTTAACTTAAGATGTTTCAGTGCTATTTAGATCTGGGCACAAACTGGTTTCTCCTTGCTGGTTTTCAAAAGTTGTTTTTATATTAATTTTGCTGCCCTGGGCTCCTAGTGGCAGAAAGGGCGGGATATAAATTTAATAAATAAATAAATAAATTTTATATTGGGTTTTTTTAATTGTGCTTTTTTGTAATATTTGATGGTGGATTTTGATTTTGTTGCTATTATTTGCACTGAGATTGAGTTATGTATTATATGATATTATCATCACATCCACACCACACATTTAAAGCACATGGCATCCCCCAAAGAACCCTGGGAACTGTAGATTGGTAAGGGTGCAAGGAATTGTAACTCTCTGAGGAGAGGTAAACTACAGTTTCTGGGATTCTTTGGGAAAAGCCATGACTGTTAAAGTGCTATAAATGTACTTTAAATGCAGAACTTGGAAAAGTTACTTTTTTGAACTACAACTCCCATCAGCCCAATCCAGTGGCCACGTTGGTTGTGGCTGATGGGAGTTGTAGTTCAAAAAAAGTAACTTTTCCAAGCTCTGTTTAAATGTATGGTGTGGATGTGAATTTTTACTTATTTTTGTAAACTGCCAGAGGACCTTGATCAATGGGCAGTATAGAAATGAAATGAATTAATGGAGAATTCTTTTGAATTCCATTAAACTGGAATGTTTCAGGTTAAATTTATTTAAACACCCTGTTACAAACGAAAGGGAAGACTGATGAGTGATGGAAGCAGTTTGGTAGTACCTTTGCAGCTCTGTAAACAAATTTATATTTTTCTCTGTGGAATGAGCTTTGAAAAAACTGTTTTGGCAGGTTTTCAGAGTAGTTTAGCTTGAATGGGGAGACATCAGCTGTGGATGTTAGTGCTTTATAGTGCCTGTGAGTTGAGCAATTCACTTTTCCTTATTTAATTATCTGGTAATTTTTGCAACTCCCTTGAAAATATTTGTGATTTTTGGGTGTAAAATGAAAGATGAACACATAGCAGATGAATTAATGTAGTTTTTGTAGCACATGAATTAATGTACATCTACTACAGAAACAAAACAGTGGACAACCTGTTTGATCCAGTATTTGACTTATTGCTATTCTTATTTGTAATGCAAGTTGCAAAGCTGAGTACAGTGTGCGTGAAGAACTTTCTGTATAGCTACTCTTAAAAATCTTTGTTTTCATCCTGAGATGCTGATTCAGAAAGGCAATTGCCATGTTGTTGTTATGTGTGTGTTTATTGTCCCCCCCCCCCGTTAAATCTTTGCCCATCCATGGAGTAGTTCCCTCCTTATTATATTATTTATCTTGGGAAATGTCTGTTGCTTTATACTATGCACTACATTCCACCTCTTTAGGAATGTAAACTTATTCATGATTGTGAATAAAGGACTGTGAGGCTCCAATCCTATATGCTTACCTGGGGAGTAACAGAGTAATCTAACTTCTGGAAGCTGGTGGAGGGAGAGGTGGTGTTGGAGGAGCCAATGGAGAGCTCTGCGGGATCTTCGTCCTGCTTGGGAGTTGCCAGCCTGGCTGAATACGGGTTCCGTCAGGAGGCACACGCACGAGCTGGTTGGGAAGTGCCAGGTCTGGCAAACAGGCCCCCTGGGGAGCAAGCACTCCCCGTTAGATCTGTCAGTTTTGGTTCTCTCAATTTTTCATTTTTCCAATGTTAAATTCAATTCTTTACATTTCTACAGCGATCTGTGATTTTTTTTAAAAAAAAATCCTCATGAAAATTCTCCACCATTTTAGTGTGAATTTCTCCAAATAAACACATTTTTATAGGCAGTTTTGACAAAGGTACACATTTTTGCAAGCCATTTCTCATCATTTCATGCCTTTTTGCATGTTATTTTCACTCATGTATTCATTTTTATGCACACTTTCTCCTAATATATGCATTTTTGTAAATGTTGTTTAGTTGGCGAACTGCATCCCAAAATTCTAATAAATGCAAATTTCGAAGGATAGCTGTGTTTCAGTTCCCATATTGTTTCAGAAATTGTGAATTTGATAAATTGTGCTTGAAATGTGAACTGAATCGAAATTCTTACCCATCCCTACTGCGCTGTTCTTTTGGCCAAAGGAGTTTGCAGGGGATTGGGACTCGGGGGAGGGGTCTGGATGTGAGGAGGATCTCATGTAATTCTCCCTCCATGGCTCCTCCCACACACACCTCTACAATGCCACATTTTGGGGGCTTCCATCAGCTTCTGCCAGCTGTCCGTCTACTGGGTTGGCCATCCCTGGCAGAGCCCCATCTCTGCCACAGTGGAGGGCTAGCACAGACGGGAGCTTCCCACTGCAGCCAGTACTCCACAGCATCCAACTCACCCCAGCCCGGCAAAAAGGTGAGTCGGATTATGCCCTAATTCTTATTGACCTCAGTGGGGCTGGTATACTTCTAAGTTGACTAGTTTAGGATTGCACTGTGAGATTGCAGTTCTCTGCACATTTACCTGGGAGTAAGTCCTATTGGCCTGGTGGGAATTTTTCTAAGTAATTTTGGATAGGCTGCACATAGTCATTTCAGTTAATATCAAGATACCTACATTAAAAGTATGAAACAAAGCAAATCTCACAGGTTAAAGAGACATGCAATGAAGCAATATAATGCAAATATGCATATTATACATGGATAATCTGGAAGACTGTAATAGAGGAAAAACCTGATAACAAGTCCAATAAATGTTTACATTTTTAAAAAAATCCATGTCACATTCAGAGTACTTATAAGCAGCAACATCATTGTATCAAAGTTTCAGGATCAAGGACAGTTCAACCCCACCTCTTTATATTTTTCCATCAAGTTTATTGGTAATAAGAAACTAACCATTTTCCATATTATATAGGCCTTTATTTTACGTATCAGCAGAAAAAGATATATAATTACAGATTTATAATCACAGTCACACATGTTGGCTTGAGGTTAAAAAAAATCAATTTCAATGGAAGTTAGTGATTAAATTTTTGTTGCCCAAGTGGAAACATTTTCTGGACCAGAAGTTGCAATGAATAGTAATAATAATAACTCCAGTACTAGAATTTATCTTGTATTATTGAAACACTTATCACACATTATGTACTGTGCAATATTATTTATAATTTATTATACCAGCAAATAATTGTTACTCTAAAGCAGAACACAGCTTTAACTGATGTAGCATTCTGCTCCTGGTTAGACAGTGATATATTCTGACCAAATCAGGACGTGTATGTGCATAACTATGTACATAAATAAACCCTGAGACTCACTTTTGAGCAGGTGGTTGAGTTGTTAAAAATAATGTACTCCAGTATTTAAAAATAGCTTTTAAAATGTGGTAGTTCACAAGAATTTATTGCAGTGCTTTATAGCAATTTAGTAACCACCGCAAACCAGATTTAAACTCAATGCAGGTAACCAGGGGAATTCCCTATTGATTTAAAACAATCAAATCTGGATTTTTAATCCATTGGCATTGGGTGGACATTTTACCATTACACAGAGTTCCATGTAACGTTCCCCCAACTTGTGTGTAATAGGAGAAAATCACACTAAAATGCTGATTTTAAAAAAATGTGGAAATGTGGAGGACCGAACTTAAGATTGAAAAAATGAGAAACTGCAAGAACCCTAAACTGAAATGTTCACCTACCCCTACACTCATGTCCTGCTTGTGGACTTCCCATAGGTGTCTGGTTGGCCGCTGTGAGAACAAGATGCTGGACTAGATGGAGCTTTGGTCTGCTCCAGCAGGGCTTTTCTTAAGTTCTTAAACAGTAACTCAGGATGTGAAGATGACTGGGATTGTGACTTTGTTCAGCACACCACAGAAAAGATATGTTACTTCTTGCACCAGCCTGTCCTACATACTGGTTTTAAGTTTATGCTTCTAGGGTGCTGCACATGGTGAAGCTAGACATGTTTGAACCTACCCAGTTCCTTTGATGGGAAGTCACTGGGAATCTTGTGTAACAGCTAAAGCAAATATGATGTGAGAGATCTGTGTTGGATCCCCCCCATTATTACCTCATGCAGTCATGTGAAGGGGTGCCAGATATTCATCAGAGTTGCAGCATTGGGTGAGGGAGTGTCTAGCCTTCATCTGCCCCATTTGTTCAATCTAAAATGTTCCAAGTTGCTGTTAGCTGCACCAAAGGAAAAAAATGCTGGTACCTGTCAATTGCTGCATTTCACCTTTATAGGAATAACAGCAGTTTTGGGGTGGGAGTTTAGATCACAAAAATGACATAGATGGAAAACGTTAAGTATCTCTCCCCCACTGTTATCACCTCTTCCCTCCTCAAAGATTGTGAGGAAAAATATATTATTTATATCTTGAGGTTATAAAAATTGCAAACTATCGTGTTGGGTTGTGATTGTTTTTTTAATTACCAGTGGCACAGGAATCACATCCTGTTTTTCTTTACTAAATATGCAGATTTTTAAAGTTTTTAAATGTTACACACTGTACATGATTTACAAATAATCTAAGCAGCCAATCTTTTTGTAGCGCAAGAACTTTCAGAATGAAGTTACAGACTACTTCAAAGTAAGTAGCCCTCTCAAAGAAACACTGAGTTAAGATTTCCCTTATCGAAAATACAAAAAAAAGAGGGACTTTGTGCTTCTTACAGGCTGGTGTCACTTATCTATGTACATATAAAAGTCTGGGCCAAGGTCCTGTCTGTTCACCTCAAGCAGATCTTTCACACTTTAATTTTAGAGTGAGCAGGTTTCAAGGATATAATGTTTTCTGGCAATCATGTCTTCCTAATCATAAGAATTGTAGAATTATCAGAATTATCAGAAAATACTTCCGTTCTTTCTTTCAGTGCATACAGATAAAACATTTAATGGGTTGTTAAACATTGCCTAATTTTTTTTATATTTAGATGTATCTCAACTTAGCTGGAAGCTTCACTTTTTAAAAACGTGTAATATATAGAAAAATATCTTTCCAGCAACTTTGGCACTTAGTTATCACCTGGCAGTTGCTCCTACTGTCATAATTGCCTATTTGGCATTCTTCAGATTTTTTTTATCATTTGGGAATATGCAAAAAAAATTTTTGTATAAATGCTTACATCCAACTCTTTATTTATTTATTTATTTATTAAATTTATTAGTCACCCATCTGGCTGGTTGTCCAGCCACTCTGGGCGATGTACAAGATAAAAACAATACATTTACAAGATAAAAACAATCCTGCAGGCACTGGTTCTCCCAGGCCACCTCAGCCAGCCGGCTTATGTATCCCTCCAAAGAGGGACAGGTGGTGGAAATCAGTCACAGCTGGCTGGGTACCTGGGGCCTGGTCCTGCAAGATGCACGTCTGCCAGGCAGAAGTCCCACAGGGAAGGGTGGTGGAGGTGGTGATCCAACAGCAGCAGCAGTAGCAGGCTCTCTTTCCCTGGGTGGCGATGTGGCACTGGGTCTCCAACTCTTAAAGTCAAACTAGACAAAATTACAGATTTTTTATTTTCCATTTTAGAAAATTTCTACACTTCCTTTCCCAGGAGAGCTTCCAAAATAAAAACGGAATAAAAATAATGTAACCCCCCCCCCCAAACAACTGGGTCAGTTCAAAAATATATTGACATGGCAGCTAAAATAAAAATAGGTGGAATAAAAACAGATTAAAGGCATAGTAGGGTAAGAAAGGCACTGCCATTTTCCAGAAACTCAAGAGATAGGAGCCTGGATGCCACTACCAATAAGGCCTGCTCTCTTGTCCCTAGCAAGAATACCATCCAAGATAAAAAGAATACTTTAAAATACAACAATAGAACTACTCATAACAAATAACTAAATAGCAATTACTAACAACAACAGTAGCAACTAATCAATTTGTCTAATCAGTTCTCTCCTCCAAATACCCACCAAAATAGTTGTATCATACCCAACTGCCTAAGACTGCATAGGGACCACTAGGAGTAGGATTGCCATATTGCTCAGTTAGCCAGGTTTTATCCGGAGTCTATCCATGCCACCTGGTGGCCGCTTAGACCACTAGGTGGCCTGGATTCTCAGCTTTCACTTTTTTAAAAAAGCTAGTCTCTAGCCCTTGTGGATCCAGAGACAGTAAGCAAAACGTGGAGGCAGTTTTCTACCCATTTTGCCCAGACGTCCAATGCAAAGTTTTTAGAATTTTCACCAGGACTGGCTCCAGGCATGCCGGGGCCCTTGGGGACCAGCTTGCCCCGGGCCCCAGCACTCCCCTTCTGTGATTCGCGGCAGAATTGGTACCGCGGATCGCAGGGAGGGAGATCCCAAGCCGCCCCCCATTCCCCCGCTCTACTTACCTTTCTCTGTGCTGTTTTTTTGGCAGTGCACCTGTACGTGCAGGTTTGCCATCAATCAAGATGGCGACTGAGGTTTCCCTAAGGGGCTGAAGCCTCTGCCACCATCTTGGTTGATGGCACGCACGCATGCTACATGCGCACATTGCTGCCATCAACCAAGATGGTGGCAGAGGCTTCAGCCCTTTAGGGAAACCTTAGCCGCCATCTTGATTGATGGCAAACCTGTGTGCGCGGTGTGCGCAGCCACAAAAAACAGCAGAGGGAAAGGTAGGTAAAGCGGGGAAATGGCAGGTGGGTCTGAAGATTCTGCCCTGCTATCCGCAGCAGCAATCCTGCTGCGGATTGCAGAAGGGGTCCCCTGTAGTCCCAGGGGCCCTCGGCCAGTACCTCACCTGGACGCCCTTTAGAACCAGCCCTGGTTTTCACCATAGAGATGACCAGGGCTTTAGAGCGATGCCAGTCTCCACCCATAAAGCCCATAAGCCTACGTCACTCCCTTGCTTTTTCTTTTAGAGCTTTGGCGGGCGCATGTGCTGCCCACGAGTAATTTTTTGTTCTACCGCAGCTGCCCTTTGCTTGGTCAGGTTGCTATGGTGAGTCCAGGGTATGGTGTTTCTCACGCGTGAGCTGAGTCATGCCGCAGGCCCTTGAGGGGGGGAAGACTGGCTGCTCCTGAGTCCCAGGCAATGTTCAACTGAAAAGAATCAGTGTAAGAGCATACTTTAGTCATAGTCATAATCTCTTGTCTAGTCTACAAAATCAAGTCTAAAATCCTTTCATAATTTTTGTAAAAGATTTTAAACCTTTTATCTGGGGTAACTATATCACACCAATGTTCTACATAGACTTTGATTTATAGTTTATAATAACATTCTCCAGTACACTGCTACAAACTGCATTGATCGCATACTATAGCCATTCTGCATCACACATTATAGCCATTCTGCCCCTGTATTATCCTATAGGTTTTTTTTTTTTAATGGAGCTAAAAAGATGAGGAGTAAATGTAGAGGGACAAAATATATCTTTTTAGTGAAACAGAATAAATGTGTTGATTGAAATGGAAGTGAACTGCCTTCAAGTCAATTCCGACTTATGGCCACCCTATGAATAGGGTATTCATGGTAAGCAGTATTCAGAGGGGGGTTTACCATTGCATTCCTCTGAGGCTGAGAGGCAGTGACTGGCCCAAAGTCACCCAGTGAGCTTCATGGCTGTGTGGGGATTCGAACCCTGGTCTCCCAGGTCGTAGTCCAACACCTTAACCACTACACCACACTGGTTCTCAAATGTGTTGATTACTGTAGTAGAATATATGATCAGATTGTTTCTTTAGATGTACTTTTAAATGTACTTTAGATGTGCTTTTTGAGACTAGTAAACTTGTATCATTTACAGTGCAATCCAGTACATGTCTACTCAAGTAAGCTCCATTGGGTTCAATGAGATTTACTCCCAGGTAAGTGTATATTGGATTGCAGCCTTAATTATTTTTTATGTTTGTTAGATATTCTATGTGTATATATAGAATCTCCTAACTATCACCGAGCAATCAGGGAGAGCTACCCATTGCTGGCAAACTCTGAACATCTTACTAGAGCCATCAGCAGGCCTCCTGTTATAGCATTTCACCAACCTCTTAATTTGCGCAGACTGTTGGTGAGAGCTGTGCTTAAGCCACCTATCACTAATTCAGGTGTTGCAAAAATGCCATTTGTTTCCCTGGTTGGCTTTTGCTAATACTCTGTTCCACCCGGTCTCCCGGCCGGCTAGCAATGGCTGCTGCCAATAAACCGCTCCTTGTTTAGCTTTCTGCTCTTGGTTTCTCCAATTTAACAAATCAGAAGTTGTGAAAGGCATGTACACAAAGATCCTGCCCCCTTGAGGTCCAACCGCCTCACGTAAGGGAAAGTGTCCTTGGGGCAGTCCGTTTGGGCATTCAAAGGAGCCTTTATTCATCTTTAACCGGGTATGGGGGGTGGCGAATATACATCTTCCCATCCTTCCAAAGCCTTGTTTATAACTGGATCCACCCTCCATGCAGCATTTTCCGCTTCTTCATCTCTCCCAGGGTCCCCACACCCCCACTGGCCTTTGGGCGGTCTTGAATCAGGTAAGACGGGAGGGCGCTTTCCCTTTTCAGTTTTTCACTATCATAGCTTTACAAGTTTTTCTTTTTACACTTCTTTACCCACGGTGGGGTTATATTTTCCCAGTACTGCCATGCATCAGTGTATGGGAACTGATCTCAGTGGCTGTCTTGAACCACCTTCTGATGCACAGCGGAAATTACTTCCCGGTCCCAAGTACTCCCAGCCGGCCAGCTGATGTTACATATTTACCCATTCCCTGTTACAAAATGTGATAAGCTTATCTTTGGTCATTTTCTACCCCATGATCTCTTTTGAACATTTTAAAATTCTGAAGCATGCATGCCAAGGGATCTGTTCCCTTCTCCAAATGAGACCCAGCCGCCCCCATGAATCACTCAATGCACAGTGCCTTTACTCTTACATCAATCAGCCCGTGATGCAAATGAATCCAATCCCACTGACTGGACTCCCAAATGAGTGTACAGTAAAGGAAAAGAGGGTGCGCTTACCCTTCTAGCGGTGGTCCCAAGCCGACGGCGTCCCGTCCCCAAATGAACCCTCGCTGCTTCCTCTCGATTTTACAGGAGCCCCATTGGAAGTCAGGCTATCGAAGGCACAGACCCTTACTCGAGTGGCGAGTCACAACAGGACTTGGGACATCCTCCACCCTAGCGTCGTCTTTGCCACCGGTTCCTGAGTCACGCAGGGGACTCCTGGCTGGCTCGCCAGTTTTGTTGCAAAAATGCCGTTCGTTTCCCTGGTAGGCTTTTGCTGATACTCCACCAAGAATGAGACGTTAGCCAGACGAGGGTTAACCCAAGTTTTATTCTATAGAATAGAGACACCCACCATGCTCATGCATCAGTGTGAGTTGTCTGAATATTACTATGCAGGCCTGTCTTATATAATGAATATTACAAAGCTCAAACAGTTTGTAGCAAAGCAAATGAAACTTCAAGACAGGCCATCGCTTTGTGGCTGTTTGCCAGTTACATTTGCATAGACAAGATAAACTAGAACTCACAGCAAGTTGTCTTGTTATTATCTTAGTACATTACATTCAGTCCTAGTACATTGCTATGGCTATACTTTTTAGTTCTGTTATATTTTCTCAACACAGGGTCTCATCCTTGTCACTCCAAACGCTGTATCACCTGTGTGTACCTCAGGGAGACAACCACTTTTACAAGCACTAGGACAGGCAGGACATATTACATCAAACAGAACATCACCTGCAGGTCCTGCAATATAGTTTACATCATCGAGTGCAAAAGACCAGGATGTCAATATGTAGGAAAGACCACGAGTGACCTACGCATGCGCTTCAGGAACCACAAGTCGGCAATCTTGACCAAAAAAGTGGAGCAACCAGTTGCAAAGCATTTTAACATTGAGGGTCACAGCCTGTTGGACTTTTCCATTACAGCGATAGAGATGCCAGCAGATCCAGCAGCACTGACTAAAAGGGAGAATTTTTGGATTTACTCTCTGGAAACATTGGCACCACATGGCCTGAACCTGGAGGACAGTACCAGCATCACTTAGCTTCTGCAAATGAAGCCCCTCTGAGCATTCCATCCTCAAAGCTCTATAACTGCCACCTTGGTAACAGCATTTGTATGTTAGCAGCTGATGAAGGTGGAAACTGAAACGTGTTGTTAATAAAATAAAAACCTCTGTATGGTTAATTACAATTATGTTTATATATATCTGGCCTTGGGACTCTCGCCAGCCACACACCCTCCCAGGCCACATCCCTTGCCAGCCCTGTTTCATGCTGCCTTTGAGTGCTTTTGCCTGGCTGGAATGTGTCTCTGATAATGCTGTTTGCTTACCTGGATGTGTGTAGAAACTATCCTACTGTACAAAGGAAAAATTTATATTAATTGCTTCATCAACTTTTGCCTCTGGCCCCACACACCACTGGCATGTGGCCCCGGAAGGTTGCCAAGAAGGAAATGTGGCCCTCCAAGCTGAAAAAAAATTGCTACCCATGACAAAGTTTTTCTCCAGATTTTCACATACTTGGCAATTGATTAATACAACATTGTTTTGAGATTGGCTTCCCAAACAGAGGAAATATTTTGTACACCTTTTTTTTTTGTCTGCTTGAAATCTATTGAATTCAATGTCTGCATTGCTTAACTTTTGTACATCAGAAACCGTTGAGGGAGGTTATCTTAACTTTAAAAGACAAACTGAAAAGCTTATTTTTCATGGTCATGCCCCAGAATAAATTGTTGCCCCTAAACTCTTTCCTGGTCTTTTACCTTGTCCCTTCTTCACATCTGACAGAAATCCTGGCATAAAATCCATCTTGCCTTAGCAACTGATACTGTCATATCTGCCTCCTAGTCCTGTGGGGAAAATGAAGGAATGGGGACTGGATAAGGCAACCAAATGTGGTAAAGCCCAAAATTTCCATGCAGAAACAAGTGTTTTGGAAGGTGCAGCTTTTTTTTACCCCTATGGTGCTTTGATAAAAGGGCTGCACCTCTATCTGGCCTGTTCAGGTGTCCTATTTTCCTACACTGTGTGTAGGCATCTGGTATTTTGTGAATTGTACTTAATTTTGAGCTTCCTATTAATTTATTTACTAAAATGGATAAATAATCTTTTCATTCTTCCAAACCTTCCAAAATATCCAGAAAGTATTTTGGGTTGCACAAAACTGTTTTGCCTGACTAGACAACAGGATCTGACCTTTTCTTTTTTTTGCTACACTGAATCCTGTGGTTGAAAATTACTTTTTGGGCTGGTGGGAAAGGGTATTTGAATAATTATTTTGTGGGTCCATGCTATCAGGTCTTTTCTTTTTAGAAATTTACAAGCGGTTTCCCATCAGATGGCCAAAGCAGTGAACAAGTTTTAAAAGTGGGTGCAAAATAAAGCAAAACCACCAGACATAAATGGTGCCCTGGGCTCCTTTGGGAAGAAGGGGGCATGATAATGATAGGCCAAGTTTACCACATTTGGAAGGGTTGTGAGAATAAATATTAAATTAAAAAAAATACGCCCTTGGCAGTTGCACATGGTTTGTTCACTACCACACTATCAATTCAGTTTATTTAACATTGCCAGCTGTTATTGCCCAGTGGCTAAGAACACAATGTACAAACAAAGAAGTCCCTGATTCAAATATTTTTTCAGCCAACAGCTCATTCATTTAGGCAACTCACTGTCTCTCCACCTCTGCCTCCCCACATCTACAAAACAGGGGTGTTAATATGATAGACCTTTCAAGGTTATAGTATTACTAAGTAACGGTGCAGTAGGTACTTTTACATGCCATTTTGCAAAAAAGGCACTTTTGCGTGAGTGCTGCCTGGCAGCCCTGTACACTTCGCACTTAGTGGTATGATGATATCACCATCAAGTATGAACCAGCCCTAAGTAAGTTTTTTCCCCCATATAGTACATCCAGTCCACATACATGATACATGGAGCATGGAACTATACTGATGTCCCACCCTTTGTTTTCAGGGCTATATTATGTGTGTTCCTGCACACAGAAAAAGTATGGATGTGTTTAACTTGCAAAAATAAATTGTAGTAGATTCTGCTAAAAGTTGCACTTGTGTGATTGGGATGGCCAAATGACCATCTCTCAGCCTTATAGGCTGTTGTGAAAATAAAATAAGGCAAAGGTATATTATAATTTGCCTGGAACCCTTAAGCTAGGGTGGGGAATAATCTAAATAAATAGTTAATGACATTGTTGACTGTGCAAATTTAACACCATTAATCCAGATATCCCTGACACTCATTGGTTAACTGAGGCGTAACGAGCAAAAAACTGTTTATGATGCATGCAAAGGAAGAGACTTGTGTTTCTACCTACTCTAGGTGTGTACTAACTCAGCAAGCTAATAGATGTAAAGGTGGGAAGTGTATTTGCTTATTCAGACTGGAAGCATCTGAGTGAAGATGGTTTTTGATGTAATAATTTTACTAAATAGCTGTATTTTAGTTGTAACTGGCTGACTGTGTATGTACTAATTGAAATTCAGAACCATAAAGTAGAGCAGCTTCATGTATTTTTTCGGTACCTGACAAATAACATGCTTGTGAGAGACGAATTCTTTTTCAAATATGAATCGGCATTGTGACCTTTCTAATTTGCTTGCTTAGCTTGTGATTCTTTGATGTCATTTGATTTCTTGCTTTGCCAGGGTACTATTACCAGGAGTGCATATAAATTTTTAAAATCTTTTCTAAAAAAGGCACTGGGGCACTAGCAGTAACTGAATTGAATGCTGAAGTTGTCTACCTCAGGAGGACAATGGCATCATTTTGTTTCAAAAGGGGTTCTTAAGTTTTGACAATTTGGCTTGTTTTTTAATCTGATCTTTAATTTTAAATTTTTTTTTTTTTACAGATCACCAAGGAAATAAACTAAACCAGAAACAATACTTTTACCTGTCAGGATAGCTTTATCTTAGAAGAAAAAGAATAACAAAGTGGTTGGCAATTAGAAGGATGGATATAACCACCTTCACAACTTTGACACAGAACTATTAAAGTTTCTCCTTTATAACTGATGGGGTACTTTCTAAGCTAAAAGTGTGGAACAAGTTGAATTGTTTTCTCCTTCAATCTGGCTGCTCCAGAACCCCGATCATTCTTCCTGAAAAACTACAGCAGGTAGGCAGTGCTCTGGAATGTGAACCTCTGATGATGAAAGCAGACTTTGCCCAATACCTGCTCTCTCTATATATTGTAGCTTCCAACAGATACCTTTGCAAATCCTTCATTGTCTGGGAAGGAAGGAGCAGGTGAGTGAAAGGAAATCTGAGCTCAAACTTTCCATTACTCTTATGTTTTCATGGATGTTTGCCTACCAGATTCTCCACTAACTATCTATCTGATATTGCAGTCTGTGGATTTTATGTAAGGAACCTGAAAATAATATTATAGAATTCTATTTTGAAGTTTTTTCACAAACTGGGATATCATAATCCACAGTGGCAGCTGCATTCATAAATAACTGTGTTAAGAATGTTTGATTTCTAAAGATCAAACATACGCAAAGTAATGAAAGTGTTGCCTAAGGTGGGTTTTATTTTTTAAAGACCTTATATACATGAGAGCTTATAGACAGAATATACCTCTCATTGCATTTTCAGAGTATTGGTAAAGGATCCATTTTCTGAGACTAATTTGCTTTGATGTACTGAGATATAAAGAGGTTACATTACACTAACACTGTTAGTGTAATATAACATTAGACAGACATCCATTGAGATCAGTGTAATGCTTTTTCTATTAGATCTGGATGCTTTCTTGACGTGGTTATGTTTTCTTCCTTGGGATTCTTTACTTGGGTTTGAATGTACTGTATGTTTTATTCAGAGTGCTCTCATGGCCCCAAAGGATAAAAGAGGAAAGCAGCTAACATGATACTTTTAACTGGATCTTTATCTGCTGGTGAGAGTAGGTAGGCTTTTGAACTTCACAGACATCTTCCTCAGTGATGCTGTCAGACACCTCAAGAGCAGTGTTTAACTTTTGAGCATTGTACTTCTCCTCCCCTGCATTAAGAGGACTAAATTTAAATGCTGATCAGTCCCAGAATCCCAGGGATGTAACTGGAGCAAGAAAAACTTGTCCTAGCAAATTTAAACTGGCATGAACACCAACTTAATTATTACTTCTATCATGCAGAGTGTTCTAGCACCTGTGACATCACTAGGAGTGCTGAGTCAGTAGGAAAAGACAGTGGACACCTGCTAAATAATGAAGAAAAATACTTTGAAAGATCCAGCTTTTAAAATCTGTTATTACAAAATTGAGATAGCTGAGCTAGATTCTCATCGGGCATAAAGTTGCCTAATGTGGGAGCTGTTTGCTGAAACATTCTGACTTCCACAACGTTTTTTAAATGTGAATTTGGGAACACCAAGTCATCCGTAGTAACATTAATTCAGATTTATTTTTTGTCTGCTGAATCTTAGGAGCTTGAATTGTCTTATTGCCATTCATATTAAATCTCTCTGTGTGTGTGTACATACACAAGCTTTTTATTTGCCAAGCTGTACTGTTTTTATTTTAAGCTACTGTGATGGAGTAGATAGCAAGTTGTCTTTAGATTATGGAGACCCAAGTTGAAATCTGTGTCCAGTCATGAAATTTGCTAAATGGCTATGACCCAGTCCTTATTTCTCAGTTTTAACCTATTTCACGAGGTTGTTGTAAGGATTAAAGGGACAGAGGGGTGCACAGTATATGATATTATAAACTCCTTGGAAGAAAGGCGGGGAGAATAAATTGTTAATCCTCCGAATTACTATTGTTCCCATTTTATAGATGAGGAGCTGTGGTGGAAACACAGTAATTGTCCAACCCCATGCAATGAACCCAAATAGGATGAGTTCACTGCTGGATGTCACTAATTCTCATAGCTATTCCTAATGGGAAAATCATTCCTGTATGCCAGAGGCACTTTGAGGAGCTGTCTCATAGCCACAAATTCTAATGAGGCAGTATGGTATAGTGGATAGAGTGTTGGACTTTTTCTGAGGAGAATTATATGTTAAAATGCCACGAAGCTTGCTCACTGGATTGTTGTGAGTTAAAATGGGAAAACCCCATGTACTCCTTCCTGAATTCCTTGAAGGAAACTACTAAGGCAGGATAATTGATATGAGTAATAAAAAATGGAGGTGCAAATAGAATTCTGCATCTGAGTGTTTTCACAAGTATCCACATGGTGAATATTTACCATAGAATATCATTTTTAAATTGTAGAAACAATAACAACAATTTAAATATTGCTTGAGAAACCAGTCTAACAGCAGATGACAACAGCCACAATGACTACCTGTTCTGGAATCTCCTTGGAACAGAGACATGTCTAAGTTTGCTTGAATCCAGAAAGGAATAGGTAACCAATGGATGTCAATATACACCATGTGGCCAACTCCAGAAAACAATCGGGCAATGGCATTTTGGAACAATTAGTTGCTTTTCAAACACAGCCCCATGTGGAACACATTACAATAATAGTCCAGTCTGGATATTCCTTAAAACATCAACTTTTTTCATCACGTGCAAGGCCTTTGTTTGTATAAAGGTAGATAATTGGTTTGAAGGGAGTACACATATAAAATGTCCAACCTTTCTGTTTTCTCAGTCTTGACCATGGAAAGTTAGCATATATTAAAAGGTCACACCACAGGATGCTGACAGCCAAACAGAAAAGGTTTCTTGTCCTCTACTGTTTAGTCTCCTTGAATATTTGAAGAGAATGTGAACTTATGAAAGTCTAACTACTTGCTGAGTTAATAAGTAGTTATATTTCAAAGGTTGGGCATTGCCTTTCCACAGAAATCTCAGGGTTTCACTTGAACTTTACTTTGTCCATTCCCTGTAATTTTAAGTTTTCTAAATCAGGTTTCTTTACTGTATTCACTGCAAGTACAACTTGTTCTTTCATTGGGCTGTCATGGATGGCAAGCTACAAACAATGCTTTGTAGTCACACACAAGTCAGTGGCTTATATCTCTTTGTGTTATACCCAGCAGAGTATAAACCACCTCTCTTATGGAAGAATAAAAACCTTGAGAAAACTAACTCAAGAACCCCGGCACTGTCACTGAGCCAATAAGTCATCTTAGAGCTTTTAAAGGCATTCAGCTTGGGCATGGTCCTCTCAGGTACGTTTAAGGCCCATTGAAGTCAACAGTAATGAGTTTTGGCACCAACTTCATTCTTCTCCTAGAAGCGTAAGGACTTTAATATGCATAACACTAACTCAATAAGTAATCATTGTTATACATAAGCTGAGTATGTTTCCATGAAAAACGAGGAACAAGGTGGCTGAAGGAGGATGTGCAAAGGATGTTGCATAGTTGCAGGCTCAGCATTAGATGGGAAGAAAATGAAAATAAGATAAAAAAATGAAAGAGCTCAGGTCAAAGCCATAGCCAGACCCCCTCCCTCTTTTCGTATTTCTGGGTGGGAATTCAAATAAATGTATGGAGAATCAATTACTTTTTTTCAAAACCATCATAAGTTTCTATAGCCATGCTCCCAAGCCCAAAACTGTACAAAAGGTAATGGCTCTGCTTCAGCAAGGCTTGTTCTTCTGTGTACTTAGTTAATCTAGCTTTAATAATACTTTCTACCAGTTTTCCAGAGACAGAAGTTAAGCTAACTGGCCTGTAATTTCCAGGATCCCCCTTGGATCCCTTTTTGAAGATTGGCATTACATTTGCCACTTTCCAGTCCTCAGGCATGGAGGAGGACCCAAGGGAAAAGTTACATATTTTAGTTAGTAGATCAGCAATTTCACATTTGAGTTCTTTGAGAACTCTCGGGTGGATGCCATCCGGACCTGGTGATTTGTCAGTTTTTATATTGTCCATTAAGCCTAGAACTTCCTCTCTCGTTACCACTATTTGTCTCAGTTCCTCAGAATCCCTTCCTGCAAATGTTAGTTCAGGTTCAGGGATCTGCCCTATATCTTCCACTGTGAAGACAGATGCAAAGAATTCATTTAGCTTCTCTGCAATCTCCTTATCGTTCTTTAGTACACCTTTGACTCCCTTATCATCCAAGGGTCCAATCACCTCCCTAGATGGCTCCTGCTTTGAATGTATTTATAGAATTTTTTGTTGTTGGTTTTTATGTTCTTAGCAATGTGATCCTCAAATTCTTTTTTAGCATCCCTTATTGTCTTCTTGCATTTCTTTTGCCAGAGTTTGTGTTCTTTTTTATTTTCTTCATTCGGACAAGACTTCCATTTTCTGAAGGAAGACTTTTTGCCTCTAAGAGCTTCCTTGACTTTGCTCATTAACCTTGCTGGCATCTTCTTGGCCCTGGCGGTACCTTTTCTGATCTGCGGTATGCATTCCAGTTGAGCCTCTAATATAGTGTTTTTAAACAACTTCCAAGCATTTTTGAGTGATGTGACCCTCTGGACTTTGTTTTTCAGCTTTCTTTTTACCAATCCTCTCATTTTTGTGAAGTTTCCTCTTTTGAAGTCAAATGTGACCGTGTTGGATTTTCTTGGCAATTGGCCATTTACATGTATGTTTAATTTAATAGCACTATGGTCACTGCTCCCAATCGGTTCAACAACACTTACATCTCGCACCAGGTCCCGGTCCCCACTGAGGATTAAGTCCAGGGTTGCCGTCCCTCTGGTCGGTTCCATGACCAACTGGTCTAGGGCATAGTCATTTAGAATATCTAGAAATTTTGCTTCTTAAAAGGCTTGTTGAGGTAGGCTTCACAAAGAGAACAGAGATGGCACCTGTCTAATATTTAACTACAGTTAGTTAAAAATGGAAACATATGCTTCCAATCTCCTCCTTGTAGACATACCAGAGGAGAAGAGATATGTGTGTATTCCTGAAGCTCATTCAGACCACCCTTGTAAAGCGAAACTATAATTTAGCATAGCACCCAAATGAGACTATTTATTTATTTATTTATTGTATTTATATACCGCCCCATAGCTGAAGCTCTCTGGGCGGTTTACAATAACTAAAAACATTAAAAACAAATATACAAATTTAAAAACACATATTTTAAACACAATTTCAAACAATTTCAAACACATGCTAAAATGTCTGGGAGAAGAGGAAAGTCTTGACCTGGCGCCGAAAAGATAACAGTGTGGGCACCAGGTGCACCGCGTCAGGAAGATCTTTCCATAATTTGTCCTGTATTTAGCATAATAGTTGCATGACCCCAGAAAAAAGTGATGGTGGTAAAATGTGATTAGGATCAAGGAAAGCACAAGGATACAACTGGTTCCATTTGTAGGATCCATAGCGTGCAAAGACACAAAAGCACAACTAAGAATAAACTTCTGGCTATACTTATAAAGCCTAATGTAGCAGTTTTCTGAAGTCTCAGTTTGGTATCTGTGTGCTAAGTGAAGGGGACACTAGCTAATGAACTGGGTACCTCAAAAATATATGTACACTTTTCATTCCATAATTACACTATTACTACCATGTTGACTAGCTGGCTTGTATTGGTTTCTGCTCACTGTGACCAGCAGTGTAGACAGATAGGGAATTGATGTGGTTCTAGTACATGTAGACTGTTGTTTGGACAGACCCTACACTGAAGAAGAGGTCTTTGTACCTCTCCAAATTAGTATCTTTAGGATTATAACACAAAAGGAGAAGTGATTGGGAGGGAGGGAGAAAAAACAAACTCAGGCACTATTTCTTAGTTACAGGGTTCTTATAACGACCAGCTGGAATGGAAAAATGTCAAGGACAGGAGGAGCCAAAAAGCCAGGTCTCTTACGTGAGCCAATGAGGAGAATCTGTAGTCCCAACAACACTTTAATATTCATATAATGTGCTAGAATCATTCCAGGAATTCAGTGGAATAATTAAGAACCAAGGAAAAGTTTAAAAAGCTATTAGATCTGTCATTTTCAATTTGATTGTATTAAAGATTTGGTGCCAGCAGATGAGAGAGAAATGATCTAATACTTATTGACAGCATGTCGAATAATTATCTGTTATAACTGGGAAAAAGTACTGACTCTGGATGATTGGTTAACTAGAGTGTGGGATATAGTGTGCATAGTTAAATTGACCAATATGATTAGAGTTAGAGATGGAAGGCGATCTTATGATTACTTTGTTGAAAGACGGAGATTTTTATCATATACTAGTGCAGTAAGGTGCAAGAAAACACAAACCCACTGCTGGAAACATGAAATTTCTGTTTATGATTCAATGAAGTAACTGGTACACATGCTTGTCATATATTTTGCCAACAGGTACATTTTTTATTTATTGCTCTTCTTTTCATTACTGTTGCATATTTATTTAAAATAAAAAGTAAAACATTAAAAGAGCTGTCGTTTTCTACCAAAGATTAAATAAATGAATGCATATTAACAGCATAAAATTCACTGTGTTCAGGAGAACTTTCTTCCAGTAAGGATGCATAGGATTTATGCCTAAAGCTATCCACATTTTGGTGACATTTACAATGTTACAACTCTTGTGAATTTTGCTTCAGAAGTAATAAAGGATGAAAAAGATGAAAGTGAGGGCAAATTATTCATCCACAATTGAGTATTTGCTAGATTGAAAAACAGTAGCTATGTTGGTTCATTCAGGTATTTATCAAAGCCAGACATCATTCATAATGTAGCATGTGTTCCTAGCTACATTAGTTAAAATAAAGGGAATGGGAAAGATGCTTCTGATGACAGCATGGTATTTTACTAATAACTTACTTGTGCAGTTTCTTATAGAGACTGCATTGATCCATAAAGAAAAGTGTTGATTCCCCCAATATTATATAATTAACCTATTTGCTACAGTGCATGGAAATGCTTTGGTGTTGACCTTTCATTGATGCATCTTCTCTTGAAGGAGATGGCTCCAAGGCCTGAAGTAGAAGACACAGACACCAGTAAACGTATTGAAGAGACTTGCTCCAAAGAAAATCAGGTCATGTCTGAGAAAGAGGTGAAAAATCCAAACGGTACAAAAAATAATTATGATCCCTTCTCTTATATTCTGTATCCTATATAAAAATCTTTTTAGAACCTTGCAAGTTTTGTACTTGAGGGCAGATAGTAAGCAATTATATTGACTTGCTTGTTCTTTCAGAAGAAGCAGCTTCCTTAGGAAATCAGCTGGAACTTTTGCCTGCATATTCTACCATTGCGTTAGCAACAGAACCAGAGGAAGAAGCTGACCCATGGAGTTTGCCAGAGCTCCAGAGCACTGGAGTAAAATGGTCAGGTAAGAACCTATTGTTATTTATACTTTCACATCTTTGGTTTGAGCTTCTTGGTGTTAACTTTCTAGAGAAAGGTTGGAAGTTGTTTTAACATTTTGTTCTGAATCTTTAATATCACAATTCTGTGCTCTCTGTTTTAGTAACTTTGGTTTTAAGAGTGGACAACTGCCAATGTATGGAAAATGACACATCAGTGTAAATGCTATTGAATGGTCTCCCATTGAATTTATTTCATTAATTTATTTCATTAAACTTATAGACCGCCCCATAGCCGAAGCTCTCTGGGCAGTTCACAAGAACAAAAACAACATTAAAAATACATAAGCATATACAATATAAAAACACAATTTAAAAGTACAAAATGTGTGTTTCTCATGTTAGGAAGCAGGGGTGTTCTCTAAAATTTCAGCATTCTTTTCCATTTACATACCGCTGAAGAGTATTCAAATGTTGCTAAGCAGCTTCTAGAACTTTCACATGTGCATGTTATCCTCCTCAAAAGTAGATGAACCTTTAAATTTATCACTATTGTTATTACCTAATGGCCACATGTAATGCCTTGGTGTTCTCCAAAGAGCTCAGACTGAGTGGCTTTCATATGGTTTCCAGAGCTTGGAAAAGTTACTTTTTTGAACTACAACTCCCATAAGCCTCAACCAGCATGGCCACTGGATTGGGCTGATGGGAGTTGTAGTTCAAAAAAGTAACTTTTCCAAGCTTTGGGTTTTCCAGGCATTCAGGTACCTTACAGGCTCAGAAAACCTTCACTTTCACAGTAGAACAGTGGCTTGTGTCTTCAGACCATTTTCTGGGCCAAAGGTCTGTTTTATCTTCAAGGGACCTTTAGAACACAATGCAAGGGGATTCTCTTCTTGCATGGACATGAGGTAGGAATAGCCTCATGGGGGCTACTTATGCAGTGGCAAATGGAATGTTAGGGTTGTGGACTTCTTTTGTATAAGTGAGGAAAGCTCCTTCCTTCTCCGCCTGCCACACCACCAATGAAAGCACAGAATAATAAGCTGCTTTGCACTTTATCCAGGAGTTGGGGACAGTGATGTTCGCCACAGTACTACATAAAATTTGAAAGGGAGACATACATCTCCTAAATGCTCATGGATATGATCCATGGAGTCACTATTGGCCACAGCTCACTGATCCATATCAATTACGTGTTTGGAGACATGCATCTCCCATTCAAACTATGTAACTGGTGACCAAACTGGGCCAAATGTATCACAGGTAGAACAGAGTCATTAGGAGTTTTGTGCAGAAGGAGGGCTCCTGATGCCTGCCTCTTTAGTGCTATGCTGTTGTCTGCTTCTGGCTTAGTAGACTAGAGGGAAACTACTCCAAGGCATGGAGAGTTTCAGAGCTTATCCAGACATGTGACAGACTTGCCATAAAGATTGCCCACTGCTGCTTTGTGTTTACTGCAACAAATACTAATGGAACATTCATGTACTCAGGCTGTCACAAAAAGTGTGAAGTGATTCAAAGGTACAGCCTTGGCTGGAAGGACTTGTTCGAAGCAACCTTTTAGTTTAACCAGTTATCCCACATAACCATTTAAATCATGTCAGCTGAACAGATGAGACAATTTAAGCAGCTCAGTTCTGCTGAATTATTTCTCTGTTGGTAAGAGCATTAACGAGAAAAATTATTAACAATTACTTCTTAACAGCATGGAAATTTTGTTATAAATGAATTTTTCCCTCTTTGTTTTCTTTAAAAATAATGCTATCTTCCTAATAAGAGTATGAGATTTGAGGATAAAAAATAAAATACCATTAACTATTTTGCATTTCTGTTAACCACCCTGCATTAAATAGGGTGAGAAATGGTAATTAAAAAAAAAATCATAATCTTTTAGCTATAGTTAAATTTTAATAATGAGAACATTCCTTCTGGTTTATCATCCACAGAACTCACAGCATCAGCCTTGACTCCATGGATTTGCTGAAAACTGACCCACTATTGAAAATCAAGTTTTAGATTCTTTGCTGTTTTATATATGAAAACTTGCTTTGTGTTTTGCAGAACTGGATCAGAAAGGCAAAATAGTCCGTGTGCTAACAGGCATAGGAAAGTTTATTATCTTGCTTGGATTGCTCTACTTTTTTGTCTGCTCTTTGGATGTGCTCAGCTCAGCCTTCCAGTTAGTAGGAGGTAGGAAAAGACTTTCAAAGTATCACTCTTAGGTAATGTGGAAGTCTCTTGTCAAAAGGTTCTTGTTCAGTTAATAAGCATCATACCTCAAGAAGAATCCACTTCAAACAGAAAATATGCAAAGGAAGTCTCAGTAAATGAATGTTGATGTCCCTTTATTTGCAAAGGTGTCTTTTGTTTCAAATGTGTCTTTTATTTCTGGCATTCCAAGGTGGCATTGACATTTGAGATTAGCAACCAGTAACAATTTATTGCTGATGTTCTCTTTTGCTTCAGCTATTAATCTCAGATGATAAACACACCTTCATTGGGATAAATTCCCAGTCGTGTTAGTCTTTTGTAACAAACACAGACTGTCCTCTGGAACCGTAGACATTTAAAAAATGTATTAGGTAGCATGAGATTTGTGAGGAAAAGGCCACTTCACAGATTCACAAAGTAGGCAGGGAAGACGGTAGATATGTGTATATATATATATATATAGTGTATGTGTATTAGCGATGGGCGAGAATTTTGATTAAGTTCGCATTTCAAGCTGAATCTAACAAACTTATTCATTTATTTAAAATATTTCTATCCCGCCCTTCTACCCTGTAATAGGGCACTCAGAGCAGCTTACAAAAATAAAATCAAACATGTACATAATAAAATGGTAAACAAGAAAATCACAAAAACATTAAAATACATAAAATACAATTAAAATACATAAAATACAATATATATATATATATATATATATATATATATATATATATATATATATATATATATATATATATATTGCACTTTCTGAAACAATATGAGAACCAAAACACATCCATTCTTCAAAATTCGCACTTGTTTGAATTTTGCAATGCAGTTTGCCAACTAAACAATGCTTACAAAAATGCATGTATTAGGGGAAAGTATGTGTAGAAATGAATATATGAGTCAAAATAACATGCAAAAATACATTATATGATGAGAAATGGCTTGCAAAAACGTGTACATGAGTCAAAACTGCCTACAAAAATGTATCTATTAGGACAAATTCACACTAAAATGCTGGAGAATTTTCGTGAGCATTTTTTTTTAAAAAAAAGTTGCAAATTGCTGCAGAAATGTGGAGAACTGAATTTAAGACCGGGAGAATGAGAAACTGAGAGAAATGAAACTGACAAATCTTTTTATCCCTAATGTGTACATCCATTCCAGCCATCAAGAAAAAGGCCACCATGTTCATTCCACTTTCCCCACAACCCTGGAGCTGCCTTGAGCAGGGGAAAGAAGAAGAATACCTACCACTGTGTCCCTGTCTGTGATAGCTGGACCACTCAGTACTGGGGTAGTGGGCAAGCTTTGCCTTCACTTCAGGGTTGTGCCCAACAGCAAGCAGTTCTTTACTGTTCTCCATAAGAATAAATGGCAACCAAACTTTTTTTTATAGGAGGAAGTAAGGGTGTGTGTTTTTGTAACTCAATTAATTAGAGATTAAAGTGTTCTCTGCCCTTGGTGATTCAAGAATCAATCCTGCCACAATATGTATAGCTACATCCTGGCTGCTTCCTCTTCACCCTAAAGCATGACAGAATGGTGGGAGTTGACATTATTGACTGTACAAATAATGTTATTAATAGAAGCAATCTCTCTTTTCATAGGTAAAGCAGCAGGGGACATTTTCAAAGAAGGTTCCGTATTATCAAATCCTCTTGCAGGCTTAGTGATTGGCGTTCTGGTGACAGTAATGGTGCAGAGCTCTAGCACTTCTTCATCTATCATAGTCAGCATGGTGTCCTCTTCATGTGAGTTAACAGTACAAGGGATTATAGATTTGTACAAGTCATCCTGAAAGTGGCATACACATAAATTTGGGCATACTGGAAAGACATCTTTGCACCTTTGTACTATGTAAGAAATAGGATGGGCACATAATATTGGCAATAGGAATGGGCATTCTGTCTGGTGTGCCCCTCCCCATTGCAGTGCTGCAGAGGTAGGAAAAGGCACACTTGATGGAATGTTGTCCTTCTGTGCAACTCTTTAAGTTACATGAGACTTCTCAAGGGCTGGCCTTTGCAACCCTAAGTGAGAATGGACTCCTAGGAGCAATGTTGTGGTAACAGCCAAGGTCATTCTGCACTCGCACAGCACAAAAAGTGAAAGGGAAAAAGTCTAAAATATAAGGCCTGGTCAGTAACCTTTTGGAAACTATATTGAAATAGTTCAGGCAAATGTTTACTCAGAAGCAAATCCCACCATGATCTCCTTTCCATTTATCCTACTTTCCTGGTTGCTTCTTTCTCCTTACTGGTTTGTGTCAAGCGAACTTGTTAGGCTTTCTGTTCCTTAAGTTACTTTTGTGTTGTAAGCACGTAGGGGGACCCTACTTTGGTTCAGTGTACTGTAAATGCCGACACTGCCCATTCTTTCCATTTTTCATCTTCTATTCCTTCCAATCTTTTGCAGTATTGAGTGTTCGGCACGGGATTCCAATTATAATGGGAGCAAATATTGGTACTTCTGTCACAAACACCATTGTGGCGCTCATGCAGGCTGGAGACAGGAACCAATTTAGAAGGTACTAGTGCTTTTATCTTGCAGTGTTATATGAGAATATTATATAAACAGACGTATTTGCATCATTGGTGCCCCTTTGTGTTCTAGATACTCTTAAGCCATGACGTTTGGCTCATTTATCAGTCATCCTCCAATGTTATCTCTCATAATACTTATCTATTTTGTGGATTGTGACAGTGGCACCCAGCCACCCTAGGCCCCAGGCTGCCTGGGGAAGGGAAATCTGGCCACAAGAGAGTGTCCCTCCCTTGCTCCCTCTCTTCATTTTAAGAGCTTGCTGTCACCAAATAAGGGGGTTATTTGATTAAAAGGCTGCCCCTTATTAATCAGCGTTATTTTTTTTTACTGCCTTCAAGTCGATCCTGACTTAGGCTACCCTTTGAATAGGGTTTTTAAGTAGGGATCAACTTGAAGGCAATAATAATAAAAATAATAGAAAAACTTCCTAGGGTGTCTCTGAAGCTTCTTGGAGACTCCCTTCCCAGCACAGGATGTGTAGATCAGGTGTGGGGAATCAGATGTTGCTGAACTACAACTCTCATCAGCCCCAGCAAGCATGGCCAACAATGACCTTGGATATGGGAGCTGTATATGGAAGTCATGGCCCATGTCACTTGAGCTTAAACTGAGATCTTGAAGGAAGGCTTCCTATGCAGGGCAAGCAGGAGTGGCCCTCTTCCCTCCTCATGAGACCCTAGGATATGACCATACACAACACACTGCCCATGGGAGAGAATGAGCCTTTAAGACCCCTGGTATCCTAAGGTAGTGGCTTTCCAACAATGTATCTTATGTATCTCCAAGGTTCTGTGAGTGTTAATGGCTGCATGAATTGTGCCAGTGTGTTCTTGATCCCAGTTCACCAGCTGGGCTTTTTAAGTCCTCACTACAACCTTGTGTGAACAATGAGTGACCCCATAAAACACACTCCAAATGCCTCTACAACAGATTGGTAGCAGCAGGGAAGTTGTTGTTCAGGGAAGCTTGGTTCTTTTTCGTTCAGGGCCGGCCCTACCATTAGGCTGGGAGAAAGGAGTGGTGGCAGTATTGTGGTTTTAGGTGTGGGTGGTGAAAATAAGGAGAGACCTCATGAGAGTGTTAAAACAAAGAAAGAGTTTACTAAAACAGAAAGAAAAATGTAAGACTTGAGGGAAAGATATGCAATACAGAAAAATTACAGGAAAATAGTATATTCAGCTTTAGAGCAACAACAAATTAAAATTGGTTACATGCAATTCACTTGCCCTCCTAGTATAAATAGTCCCTAAACTCACCAGGGTCTCAGTAAGATTCTTTGTACACAAGTTGCCCTTTGTTCCTTGAAGCCTTCCTTCCAGGCTCAGCAAACCTCCGAATTACCACCTGAGATCCCCTTGATCTAAAAAACTCCAGAATGGCTATTCCTTGATAAAGACTGTCCTTGTCAATCAAAGGTCATGGGAAGTCATGAATGGTCCAGACTGAGATGTGACTTTCCACACATACGCAATTATGGTCACACTGCCTTTATAGTTGTGCTCACGTGATCAGCTGTCGGAAGGCAGAGCTGGGGTCCCAATACCGGGGAGCTGAATCCCGGAGAGTTGGGAGAAGAGTATTCGGATGGATGGCAGAGGGAAGGGGGAGGAACTTCCCCCCTTTGGAGCGAAGACGAAACAGAGGAACTGCCAGTGATAAGGTCGCTTAGCAACGGGGAGCCTGAGCCCTCCCTGGACATTCTCACGCCTCCCCCTCTTTCAGGCTCAGAGCAAGAGGGGAAAGAGGGAGGGCTGCTCACAGCCGAAAAGCGGGGAGGCAGTTTACCATCAGCCCCTCCCCTATCCCCCATCCTGGAATCGGAAACTTCAGGAGAGGAGGGGGTGATGCTTCCCCACTCACCGCGCACACGCAGACAGCTGAAAAGACAGGAGAGAAGGGGGGGAAGGTGGGCAGTACCTGAGGGGCAGTTAAGGAGGAGCGAAAGATTGCGCGCCCGTTTGGCCCCTTCTTAAAGAACAGGCGGGAAGAAGTCCCTTGCTCTGTCAACTTTCTCCCAATGCCGCAGGACCTGTATCCCTGTATTGCTTCATGAGAAAACGCAGTCTTTGTTTGGACATTACCCTAATAAAACACGAATTAACTACAGCCGTTGCTCTGGTTCCTGAGTCACATCCTGGGCCTGACAGCTTGACAGAGCCACCTAAATCACCCTCAACGCTCTCTTCACTTGACTGGGACAAGATGTCAAAGGGAGCAGTGGGGGGGACGAACCCCACTTCTGAGACGGAAGAAGTGGAACTCTTGAGGACTAAGGTAGCTGATTTGCAGACGGATGTTCAAGCCCTGCTAGCAGCAGTCAAGGCGCTGAAGACGGATAATCAAACCTTGAAGGCCACGATAGACCAGATGCGAACAGCCCCTCCAGCTGCCGTAGTAAAGGTTCCCATTGGATTGCCCCCAAAATACGCGGGACAAAGTGATCAGTTGGCAACCTTCGTGGCTCAATGTGAGTTATATCTGGATGTCAGGCACACCGAATTTCCAGACGATGGGGCTAAAGTAGCTTTCGTGATTAGCCTCCTGGAGGGAGAAGCTGCAAAATGGGTGACTCCGTATCTCGTGAGAAAGGATACTGTCTTAGGAAGGTACAGAGGATTTATACAGGAGATGACCGAGATGTTTCAAGACCCGCAAAGGGCTGAAACAGTAGCACGGCAACTAGACGCTCTGAAGCAAGCTAAAGGGACTGTTTCCGAATACACTAACGCTTTTAAAATTCTGTCCCAGGAAACTGGTTACAATGACGCCGCCCTGATGTTTATGTACCGGAGTGGATTAAATGCTGAAATCCTGGATGAGTTGGCCAGGACCTCCCCCACCGCTGACCTACCAGGGCTCATCCGGCTATGCCTACAGATAGATCACCGGATGGAAGGAAGGCGCCTGGAAAGGAAGCAGGAGGTCCCGAGATACTCAGCCTCGGCATCCCGCAACAAGACCCTTCCCACTACAGGGATGGCAGGTAATGCAACTGAGGGACAGGGAGGGGCTAGGCCAAGACTGTCGGAAGAAGAAAAGGAAAGACGACGCCGGGAACGTTTATGCTTTTATTGTTCAAAGCCGGGCCATGTGGCCAGAGACTGTGGACTGAAAGGGGGGAAAGCCGAGCCGTCGGGAAACTAGAACACCCAGTCCACGTGCAGGCCGGTGGACTGGGGGCAGCGTTGTATAAAGGCCCCCCAATGATCCAACCTCCCTCAAAGGGGGTGTTGGTCTTGCCTATTCGGATTACAACTTCCAGAGGAGTGGTGTTTAATTCCACTGCCTTAATTGACAGTGGAGCCTCCACAAATTTTACTGATGCAAAGTTAGTCAAGCGTCATGGAATTTCCCGGTGGAAACTGGACGCTCCCCTAGCTGTGGAGACTATCGATGGGAGACCCCTGAAGTCAGGAGGGGTGACACAAGCCATGGAGGAAGTGAAACTTCAAATCCCTGGGCACGAAGAGTTCATTTCGCTATACGTGTCAGATCTCTCGAACTTTGAGGTGATTCTGGGAATGCCCTGGCTAGCAGAGCATGAACCCAAAATAAGTTGGAAGGAGGCGGTGGTGTGGTTCACCTCACAGTATTGCCAGGAGAACTGTCAACCTGAAGGAATCAAGAACACCTTAGCGGGGGCAGTGCAAGAGATCGAGCAAGTGACCCTGCCGCCAAAGTATGAAGAATTCAAAGATGTGTTTGATGAAAAAGAGGCAGAGACTTTACCCCCCCACCGCCCTTACGACTGTGCGATTGACCTAGTGCCAGGAGCCAGCATCCCATCAGGGAGAATCTACTCTCTCACAGAGAATGAGAGGGAGGCCCTGAAGGAATTCCTGGATAAAAACCTGATGCGAGGATTCATACGCCCCTCACAATCCCCTGCTGGAGCGCCACTATTGTTTGTGAAAAAGAAGAGGGGGGAACTCAGACCCTGTAACGACTATCGCGCATTGAACCAGATCACCATCCCCAACAGCTACCCGCTGCCCCTGATCTCAGAGTTGCTGGACCGACTGCGCTCTGCAAAAATCTTCACGAAGTTGGATTTGAGAGGAGAGTACAATCTGATCAGAATGAAGGAGGGAGATGAATGGAAAACAGGATTCTTGACCGCTTACGGACAGTATGAATACCTGGTCATGCCGTTTGGGCTTTGTGGAAGTTCAGGAATTTTTCAAAAATTCATGAACGACGTATTTAGAGACTTGTTGGACACGTATGTAATCTGTTACTTAGATGATATCCTGGTGTTCTCAAAGAACCAGGAAGACCACGACCAGCATGTGAAGACGGTGTTGAAGAGACTGAGAGAAAATCACCTGTATGCTAAATTAGAGAAATGTGGATTTGACCTCAAGTCTCTAGACTTCCTTGGATATCGAATCTCAGCGGAAGGCGTGGAGATGGACCCAGGGAAAGTAAGCTGCATATTGGACTGGGGCCAACCTGTCACCAAAAAGGATGTACAACGGTTTTTGGGGTTTGCCAATTATTACAGAAAGTTCATTCCAGGGTTTTCCAAATTAACAGCTCCTCTGACTGACTGTTTAAGGGGGAAGAAGAAGTTTCAATGGACAGAGAACGCCACCGAGGCCTTTGAGGAGCTGAAGAGAAGGTTTGCTACTGAGCCCATTCTGCGCTTTGCTGATCCGAACCGCCCTTTCGTAGTGGAAGCAGATGCTTCAGATTTTGCCATCGGGGGGGTCCTGCTACAATTAGACCAAGAAGGGAAGGAGCTGCACCCCTGTGCGTACTTCTCTCGGAAGTTAAAGCCTGCAGAGAAGAACTACACAGTTTGGGAGAAGGAGCTGCTGGCCATCAAGGACTCTTTTGAAAACTGGAGACAATACCTAGAGGGGGCCTCTCATTGAATTGAAGTGCGCTCCGACCACAAGAATCTTGAAAGCCTCCAAACAGCCAGAAAGCTGAACCAGAGACAGATAAGATGGTCCCAGTTCTTCACTAGGTTTAACTTCCAGATTACTTACCATGCCCAAGCCAAAAACCAGAGAGTGGATGCCTTATCCAGACAGCCACAATACAAAGAAAGTGAATCCGAGGACCAGCCTCAGTACGTAATCCCGCCAGAGAAATTAACGTTGGGAGTATGCCAGCCTTCATGGGAAGAGGAACTCAAAAAGGCACAACAAGAAGATGCAGACATGCTAAAATATCAGCAGGAGACGGGACAAGGTCAAGACTCAGAAGTAACCTTTCACTGGAGAAATGGACTGTTATGGTTCAAAACCGCCAGATATGTGCCAGAAGGGGAATTAAGGCTCAGAATCCTACGCCAGTGTCATGATTCCATCACAGCGGGACACTTTGGGATTTACAAGACCATTCAGAACGTGGCCAAGGACTTCTGGTGGCCTAAAATGCGTCGGGATATTGAGAGTTATGTAAAGTCCTGCTCTGTCTGTCTGCGGACAAAAACACAAACAGGGACACCAGCAGGACTGTTACAACCATTGCCTGTCCCACACGAACCCTGGAAGGACCTCTCCATGGATTTTATAACTGATCTACCCAAGTCCCAAGGAATGACAGCCATCTTAGTAGTGGTGGATCTACTTACCAAAATGGCACACTTTCTTCCTTGTGCAGGGGCCTTAGAGGCTAAAGAAACGGCCAAGTTATTCATAAAAGAAGTCTACCGGCTGCATGGATTGCCAAACAGCGTAGTCTCAGACCGAGGAACTCAGTTCACAGCCAAATTTTGGAGAGCAATGTGGAAACAGTTGCAGACGGAATTAAAACTCTTCTCCGCCCATCACCCCCAGACAGATGGGCAGACGGAACGCTTGAATGCCGTTTTGGAAAGATATTTACGAAGTTATGTGTCCTATCAACAGACTGACTGGGTATCATATTTGCATTTTGCAGAGTTCGCCTACAACAATTCTCTGCACTCCAGCACTCAACAAACCCCGTTCTTCGCTAATTATGGATTCCATCCTAAAGTCTTTCCAAGCAGCTCAGAAGGAATGCTGGTACCGGCAGCTGAGAACTTCCTTAAGGAATTGCAAGTGGCGCAACAGACACTGAAACAGCAGTTAAACGAAGCCAAAACGGAGTACAAGCGAGTTGCTGACCTGCACAGGAAGGAGGGCCCCCCCCCTTCAACCGGGAGACCAGGTATGGCTGTCCACCCGCTTCCTCCAGATGCCGGGCAAATGTAGAAAATTACAAGACAAGAGGGTGGGTCCTTTCGAAATAGAAACTCAAATCAATCCCGTGGCGTACCGACTGAAGCTGCCTGACACGTTTAAAATACATCCTGTGTTCCATCGATCCCTCTTAACGAAAGCCGCCCCTCCCAGTGAGTTACGGCCAGAGGAACCTCCCGGAGCTCCACTCCTGGTAAATGAGCAGCTTGAGTTTGAAGTTGAGGAGATCTTAGATTCCAGGATCAGACGCCACAAGCTGCAGTACTTGATTCACTGGAAAGGCTATGGGGTGGCTGACAGATCATGGGAAGATGCAGCTGATGTGCATGCTCCAGAATTGGTAAAACTTTTCCATCAACGTTTTCCCCACCGTCCCAAGCCAGACAAGGGGAGGGGGGCACAGCCTGGGAGGGGGGATGGTGTCGGAAGGCAGAGCTGGGGTCCCAATCCCGGGGAGCTGGATCCCGGAGAGTTGGGAGAAGAGTATTCGGATGGGTGGCAGAGGGAAGGGGGAGGAACTTCCCCCCTTTGGAGCGAAGACGAAACAGAGGAACTGCCAGTGATAAGGTCGCTTAGCAACGGGGAGCCTCAGCCCTCCCTGGACATTCTCACGCCTCCCCCTCTTTCAGGCTCAGAGCAAGAGGGGAAAGAGGGAGGGCTGCTCACAGCCGAAAAGCGGGGAGGCAGTTTACCATCAGCCCCTCCCCTATCCCCCATCCTGGAATCGGAAACTTCAGAAGAGGAGGGGGTGATGCTTCCCCCCTCACCGCGCACACACAGACAGCTGAAAAGACAGGAGAGAAGGGGGGGAAGGCAGGCAGTACCTGAGGGGCAGTTAAGGAGGAGCGAAAGATTGCGCGCCCGTTTGGCCCCTTCTTAAAGAACAGGCGGGAAGAAGTCCCTTGCTCTGTCAACTTTCTCCCAATGCCGCAGGACCTGTATCCCTGTATTGCTTCATGAGAAAACGCAGTCTTTGTTTGGACATTACCCTAATAAAACACGAATTAACTACAGCCGTTGGTCTGGTTCCTGAGTCACATCCTGGGCCTGACATCAGCCAAACAAGGACAGCAAAGTCCAGTTCCCTCATACAGATACACGAATTACTGGGAAATGATATAGCAAACAACTGTAGCTTTTCCTGTTGCATCTGGAACAACGTTTGGCTTAGTGGTCCTAAATATTGATTTGGCATGGCCATCAATGTACTTCGTTTTTCAGTTATCTTTGTCACCTTTGTCCTTTAGCCATGTACCATTGTGAGAAGACTTTTGAAAAGACTAAAAGTTGTTGTCTTAAATTGAGGGCAGCCAACATGGCACCCATGAGTGCCAGTATACCCACAAGTATGTTGTATGACACCAGTGAAAGGGTGTAATACAATATCCCTATCAATTCCACAATGCACGAAATACTGTTTTATCCTCCTGCTCAATTCCTGTTTACACTAGCTTGGTCTCTCCTACATTGAACACAGCCCCTTAAACATGCCCACATTGGATGCCATGATTGGACACCCACCCTACCTTCCATTCTGGACAGAGAGAGGTGTAAGCAGCTTTTCTCTGTGAATGACCATGATAGTAGCTGGTGGAGGTGCCTTGTGCTCCCCCCATTTTGTGGTCCTTTTTTTCTATTCCATTTTGTCCACAGACATTTTCTGACTGGAGCCCATGGCACTTACTCTGAATTCCAAAATGTCCCCACCAGCCCCAAAAGGCAACCTCTGTCTTAAATCCTTCAAACATATTATAATATTGGTCATTTCTGAAATCCACTAACATGACTAATGAAATCACCCTTATTGTATGAGGTATATCTGACCTGAACATAGTGCTGTTTAGTACAGCAACCTTGGGGAGAAAGTGTGTAAATGTGAAGCTGTCCTGTGGTCTTATTCAGATGTATGAATTCTGTTGACTTGCATTGTTTCTAGGCAGAGCTTGGAAAAGTTACTTTTTTGAACTACAACTCCCATCAGCCCAATCTAGTGGCCATGCTGGCTGGGGCTGATGGGAGTTGTAGTTCAAAAAAGTAACTTTTCCAAGCTCTGTTTCTAGGTCAGTTGTGACCATTACATCTTGTGTACAGGAGCAAATGCTCCTTTCATGATCTTCACATCAGTGCTGCTTGTGCTATATTGTGTCTTCCTGGGTCTGTGAGACTGACATATAAATAAATCTCCTCAACCCAGTAACATTTATTGTTTATACTAACTTGCCTGATTATATTATCAGTTGTTGCCTGATTAGGAATCAGTCTACCCACTGAACTGGACTGACCTGTATCTATAATTCATCTGTATTATACGCAAGTTACTTGCTGGAAATTGTAACTAGCTTTTTTCCCCCCAACAAAGGCAAAAGAAAAAGTTGAGAAAATGGGTATCAAACTTATTTCAACAAATAAGAGTCCTGACTTTTTTGGGTTAGAGTGCTCCAAGTATTGTGTCCTGGGTCCAGGAGATTCATTATAAATAAATTACCCTAATTTGTTAATAACTACCATAACTTTGTATAGTAAACTTCTTTACAGTCCTTGTCATAAAACAACTTTGTAAGATTGGTCATTCATCTTTTATTGATGAAGCTCAGAACTACTAACTTGCCTGCTGACTATATTATCAATTGGTGGTTGATTAGGAGTCCTCACAATCTACCCACTGGACCTGACTGGTTTTTGTTTATAATACAACAGTTTTGTACACAAGTTACTTATTGGAAAATATAACCAGTTGATCTTTTCCTATAGAGACAAAAAAAAAAAAGGAAATGGGGATCAAAACAACTCAAATTATGTATATTTAAATTATTTCAATAAATACAAAGTGCTGACTTTTTTGAGCTTAGGTGCTTGTCATCAAGCAACCTTTAGAAAAGAGAACGTTTGCATCAGTGTTCCATTTCCTATATCCCTGACTAAGCTGCATAATGTTTTTTAATGTGATTAACATTTAATTAATATAAGCTACTTTGCTATGTTTGATAAATCACCTTGAAAATAATATCACATGGTTTTGTTGATCCTTTAAGCAATTAAAAATGGAAATGGACTGCCTTCAATTGATTCTGACCTATGGCCACCCTATGAATAGGGTTTTCATGGTAAGCGGTATTCAGAGGGGGTTTACCATTGCCTTCCTCTGAGGCTGAGAGGCAGTGACTGGCCCAAGGTCACCCAGTGAGCTTCATGGCTGTGTGGGGATTCGAACCCTGGTCTCCCAGGTCGTAGTCCAACACCTTAACCACTACACCACACTGGCTCTTTCAGAGCTTGGAAAAGTTACTTTTTTGAACTACAACTCCCATCAGCCCAATCCGGTGGCCATGCTGGCTGGGGCTGATGGGAGTTGTAGTTTTAAAAAGTAACTTTTGCAAGCTCTGCTCTCTTTAAGCAATTAAGCCATTTTTAATTTACCTTTGCTGTCTTTGATTATGTGAATTTACCATTTTGTTTCCATTTTTTTATCTTGTTTTTTCTGTAGGGCCTTTGCTGGAGCTACAGTCCACGATTTCTTTAATTGGCTTTCAGTATTCGTGTTGTTGCCTATTGAAGTTGTCACGGGCTATCTGTATCACCTTACCAATGTTATTATGGATTCATTTCAGCTTGAAAGTGGGGAAAATGCCCCTGAACTACTGAAAGTCATCACTGATCCTTTTACAAAACTTATAATCCAGGTAGGCCCTTTCCTCGGTTTGTTAATATTTGCCAAAGCATCAGATATGACTTGACCCTAGTTCTTTCAGTGGAAAAGACTCTGAGTAGATGTTATTAACATCTGTTGGAATCTTGTTTTTGAGAAACATGCTACTGAGAATGTGCAACAGTTTGCCTTTTCTAATGGCGATAGACGTTTGATTAGACTCAAATGTGTGTGTGTGTGTGTGTGTGTGTATGAGAAACAGATTCAGCAGGAGAACAAAATGTAAACAATCTGAGACATGAAATCTTCACAGCATGGCAGGTAAAAATGATTAGCATCATAGCGTTGGAGAGGATCCTGTAGGCCATTTAGTCCAAGCCCTGCAAAGTGCAGACAATCCAGTGCTAGAGCATCCCAAGCAGATGACTGGTCAGACTCTGCTTGAAGACTTTCAGCAAAGGAGGGGTCCATCTACCTGCATGTAACGTAAGCCCACTAGATTTCATTTTGCTTTCTGTAGCAGGAGACAGCCCTCAGCCTTTCTGAGTTCAAAGAGTGCTATCATGTCCCCCCCTTAGTCTTCTCTTTTCCAGGCTAAACATACTCTGTCTTTTCAAGCTTTCCTCATAGGATTTGTGTTCTAGACTCCTAACCATCTTTATCACCCTCCTCTGAAGACTGTCATGGGTATAGAGATCCAGTCCTATGAGGAAAGGAATGCTGCTTCAGTATTGAGCCAGTTGTTTTTAATCCCAAACATCCAAATAATTATTCCAAGCTGCCACTCATCTGTTGTGGTAGATGTATTTTCTGCTGTTGTTACAGGGGGGGAAATCCTAATTAATAGAGTGGTAGAAGCCCCATATGTTAGGGTGCTACAGAACATATTCTATGTGGGCCAGAGACATAGTGTGCTCCTTGTGGGATCCCTCTCAGTGGATTTGGGTCACCCAGCATCACGTGGGTCTACCAGTGGCTTCTCTTATTTTTTACCATAGGAATGAATGGCAGTAAAGGGGTGTATTTGGGTACATAGTAAGGGTGAGCAACAAAATTTTATCTCTGCCTGGTAATCCCAGTTTCAAGACTGGGACTGTTCCCCCCCACACACACACTCCTAACAGGCTTGTTGGTCTTCAGGTCACTGATTTACTTTATTCTACACAACTAAATTTGAAATGAGTCCATTCCATTCTGGAACCTGACTATTACTCATACTAGAGTGTGACAAAGAGATGGAACCTTGCGATCTATATATTATTGTATAGTATAATAAATCAAACATTTTCTGTTTGCTTTAACAGCTAGATAAATCGGTGATAAATGCAATTGCTACAGGCGATGAATCAGCAAAAAATGAAAGCCTAGTGAAAATTTGGTGTAAAACTAAAACTGAACTGGTAAGTATTATGTTGACAGCCAGTGTGGTGTAGTGGTTAAGGTGTTGGACTATGATCTGGGAGACCAGGGTTCGAATCCCCACATAGCCATGAAGCTCCCTGGGTGACCTTGGGCCAGTCACTGCCTCTCAGCCTCAGAGGAAGGCAATGGTAAACCGCCTCTGAATACCGCTTACCATGAAAACCCTATTCATAGGGTGGCCATAAGTCGGAATTGACTTAAAGGCAGTCCATTTCATTTCAAGTATTATGTTAAGAAGTCCATTAATGTAGATAAGATATTGCATTATCATTATCATTTTGTTTATATACGACTAGAATATCCAAAAAGGAAGGGGAATACTTTATCCAGCCTCATAAAAATGCTAAAATTGGCTTTATTAATTTTCTTTTGAAGATTATAAATATTATATTGGAGTATATTATCACTGCTTTAAAACTATTGAAATCTATATAGATAAAATATAAATTTCTTCAAATTTGATTAATAAGGAACACTTTATATTTGTTTGTTATGACTGAAAAAAATCATAAATGCTGGCCTACCATTAAGATTCATTGTTTGGATTGGCATAATCATACTCCTTAGGATTTATATAATACTTTAGAGTGTTCAGAGTACTTCATATTATTTATTTTTTATTTTTTATTTGATATCCCGCCCTTCCTCCCAGCAGGAGCCCAGGGCGGGAAACAGAAACGCTAAAAGCACTTTAAAACATCATAAAAAGACCTTAAAATACATTAAAACAAAACAACGCTAAAAACATTTTTAAAAAGCTTGAAAAACATCTTTTTTTAAAAAAGGGTTAAAAACATATTATTAAAGAAAACATATTAAAAGCAATTCTAACACAGACGCACACTGGGATAGGTCTCAACTTAAAAGGCTTGTTGAAAGAGGAAAGTCTTCAATAGGCGCCGAAAAGATAACAGGGATGGCACCTGCCTAATATTCAAGGGGAGGGAATTCCACAGGGTAGGTGCCACCACACTAAAGGTCCGTTTCCTATATTGTGCAGAACGAAGCTCCTGATAAGATGATATCTGCAGGAAGTCCTCACCTGCAGAGCGCAGTGATCGACTGGGTATATAAGGAGTAAGACAGACTTTCAGGTATCCTGGTCCCGAGCTGTGTAGGGCTTTGTACACCAGAACTAGAACCTTGAACTTGGCCCGGTAGCAAATGGGCAGCCAGTGCAATTCTTTCAGCAGCAGGGTGACATAAGAAGCAGAAAGCAGAGAGTAGGAATAAACGGACAGTTCTCCCAATGGAGGGCTGTAGAAAGTGGAGTCCCTCAACGATCGGTATTGGGACCTGTACTTTTCAACTTGTTCATTAATGACCTAGAATTAGGAGTGAGCAGTGAAGTGGCCAAGTTTGCTGATGACACTAAATTGTTCAGGGTTGTTAAAACAAAAAGGGATTGTGAAGAGCTCCAAAAAGACCTCTCCAAACTGAGTGAATGGGCAGAAAAATGGCAAATGCAATTCAATATAAACAAGTGTAAAATTATGCATATTGGAGCAAAAAATCTTAATTTCACATATACACTCATGGGGTCTGAACTGGCGGTGACCGACCAGGAGAGAGACCTCGGGGTTGTAGTGGACAGCACGATGAAAATGTCGACCCAGTGTGGGGCAGCTGTGAAAAAGGCAAATTCCATGCTAGCGATAATTAGGAAAGGTATTGAAAATAAAACAGCCGATATCATAATGCCGTTGTATAAATCTATGGTGCGGCCACATTTGGAATACTGTGTACAGTTCTGGTCGCCTCATCTCAAAAAGGATATTATAGAGTTAGAAAAGGTTCAGAAGAGGGCAACCAGAATGATCAAGGGGATGGAGCGACTCCCTTACAAGGAAAGGTTGCAGCATTTGGGGCTTTTTAGTTTAGAGAAAAGGCGGGTCAGAGGAGACATGATAGAAGTGTATAAAATTATGCATGGCATTGAGAAAGTGGATAGAGAAAAGTTCTTCTCCCTCTCTCATAATACTAGAACTCGTGGACATTCAAAGAAGCTGAATGTTGGAAGATTCAGGACAGACAAAAGGAAGTACTTCTTTACTCAGCGCATAGTTAAACTATGGAATTTGCTCCCACAAGATGCAGTTATGGCCACCAGCTTGGATGGCTTTAAAAGATTAGACAAATTCATGGAGGACAGGGCTATCAATGGCTACTAGCTGTGATGGCTGTGCTCTGCCACCGTAGTCAGAGGCAGCATGCTTCTGAAAACCAGTTGCTGGAAGCCTCAGGAGGGGAGAGTGTTCTTGCACTCGGGTCCTGCTTGCGGGCTTCCCCCAGGCACCTGGTTGGCCACTGTGAGAACAGGATGCTGGACTAGATGGGCCACTGACCTGATCCAGCAGGCTCTTCTTATGTTCTTATGTTGGCAATACCCTGCCCCAGTGAGCAGTCTCACCACTGCATTTTGCACCAGCTGCAACTTCCAGACCAACCTCAAGGGCAGCCCCACATAGAGCGCATTACAGTAATCCAGCCTGGAGGTTACCAGTGTGTGGACAACAGTGCTCAGGCTATCCCGGTCCAGAAACAGCCGCAGCTGTCTTATCAGCTGAAGCTAGTAAAAGGCTCTCCTAGCCATGGAGGTCACCTGGGCCTCTAGCGACAAAGATGGATCCAGGAGTACCCCCCAGACTACGGACCTGCTCTTATACATATACATTATTAACCTGGCAAGATCGATTAGCCTCATTAATAGCATACTTTTAATTATGATGAGTGGGGGAAGAAGGCTGAGAGATGACTCATTTATTGGATGTCTTATAATTTTCACCACTGTGATGAATTCTTTGCTGTAGTGCTTTTGAGAGGTTCAATAGATCATAAGTTGATAGTGTTAATTTCATTGGTCTGTTTTATATGTTGATGACTAGACTGCACTGAATGTCACCATCCCACCATCAGAAAACTGTACATCACCAGACCTTTGTTGGACAGATGGAAACTTGACCTGGACCATCAAAAATGTATCCACCACAGAAAATATTAAAAAATGTAAGGAAAATGCCACTTTCCACATTTTATAATATAGAGATTTTTCAAATTTCAGAGCCCTGCCACTTTCTGTTCTTTGGAAGTTTATAAAACAGAGCTGTTTCAGAGCAAGACGATTATCTATCATGAAAAAAAACCATGAGGAAATAAAGAAGTGCTTCTGTCCTTGTCCAGACTTTCCTATAGCCAAATAAATTAGCTAAAATCAATAGACTTTAGAGCCCACACAATCCATCTCTGCCCTTACGGATACCCTCCACACATACTCTGTAAAGTATGAGATGGCAGTATACAAACACTATGGCAATGCCCTCTTTCTATGCATATAATTCAAATGCTGCAGTGGTGCCATCCTGTTATAGATATGGGGCATGCGTATACAATAATGGGGTGGACATTTTGTGTCTTGTTATGTGTGAAAGAGATCATTATCTTTACTGAGGGATTTTCCAGCAGTGGGGGACCAGGACAAGATGTAGCAGTAGTTCACCAAAAATTAGTTGTGGAGCACTGGTGAACTGCGACTGATATCATGCCTATCCTTGATTTAAGACAGTCAAAAACAGTTAACTTCACACTGTTTTGTCAGAGTGAACTTCACAGCACATCAAGTTAGCAGGCAGAGTGCAGCAATACTGTGAGCAAGTTCAAGTATTACCACCCACCATGTAAGTGCTGCCAAAAAGCTCCTGGTAGTATCATCTAAAAGGTTTGTTTGCTTGCTTGCTTGTTTGTTTATAGCTTGCACTTCTGTGCCACTCCATAATAACCAAACTTTTTAAAAATAGTTTACATCAAAGATTAAACACCATTAGAACCACACAAGTACAGCACAAAACTTTGTATCTTATCTGTCGGCTCAAATGCCAAGGAAATGTAGCATCACCATGGAAGAAAGTTATTTGGTGGCACTTAGAGGTGTGTGTGTGTAGGGGGATTAACATTCAAAAAGGAGTTGGTGGGGAAAGGAAGTAAGGTTAACCGTCCTACAAACACTCTGTTCAAACAGCTCTCAAAGGGGGCTAACCATTATTTTCCTTTTTTTATGGAACTAACAATTCTGTATCATTTTTTCTCCTTCTATAGGTCAACACATTTTTGTAGGATCAAATCTCCCAGATCTTGCCATTGGTCTCATCCTTCTTGCCCTTTCCCTACTTTTTCTGTGCATGTGCTTGATACTAATAGTTAAGTTACTGAATTCAGTACTTCAAGGACAAGTAGCAAATGTTATCAAGAAGACACTCAACACTGGTAACTATCTTTTTCTTTTTAATAGCATTACAAATAGGACATTTACTCTATTAAGCACAATGTACAATAACCTTTCTAGTTCATACTATAATAGAATGAGTGGAAGCTGATGCGAGACACATCCTGTGGATTGTACCTTTTTATCTAGGGACGGACAGAATGGTCTTCATCCAGTTCTTGTTCCTTGCTCATGAGTGGCCCAGCAAGTCCATTTTGTCAAATGTCTGTGGGGATTGTTTTAGGCAAAAATCCTATTTAGGCAAAAATGCCGCTACTTAGCCCAACATGATCTGAGAAGGGCTAGATTCAGAAAGATCTGCTTCTTTGTTCTTATGTGTCCCCCTGCCTGGCTTTAGAATGGTTCAGATATGGTCCTCTAGATTGCAACAATCTAAAGCTTGCTTCACTGAATTCAATAGGACTTACTACTGACTCTTGAGTCACAGACATGGTTAGGGCTGCTCTGCTAGGCTTCTAATGCCAGTGTGAGATACACTACCTCACCCCACAAATCCTAGGATGCAGCAGCAGCAACAGACTATATGAACACACAACTGGAGCAAGAATCATTGCACGCTGTAGAAGAGATGACTGTAGAAGAGATAAGCAGAGGAGCCTCAGAAAGCATCAAAAGTTGGAAAGCAGGAAAATCAAAAGCATGGAGAAACTCCAGATTATAGGAGCCGTTCCATTAAGAACAGTGGGAACTCTGGAGAAAGTGAAACAGCAATTGCCTCAGGGGAACACAGAGTAAAAACCCAATCTTATGTATGAGATTTACAGGATAATCCTATGCACATTTACTCAGAAGTAAATTTCAGTGAGTTCAACAGAGCTTGCATCCAAGTAAAATAATCAAGCTTCAGTAACGTGCCACCTTGATGTTTAGTTAAACAGAAATGCCAGTGCCCCTCTACCTACTTCTGCAACTCATTAGCTCATTTTTTGACTTTCATAAATTGAAGACATATATTGCTTGCTGCTGCTCACCGTAAAACACTCTTACAAAACTAGTTCTACACCTGATTTAGAAAAGAATACTCTAATGCCTCTTGTGCTTCTGTTTTCCAGATTTTCCATTTCCATTTTCCTGGCTGACAGGATACCTGGCTATGGTGGTGGGAGCTGTCATGACTTTCATCGTTCAGAGCAGTTCAGTGTTCACATCTGCTATTACTCCACTTGTGGGTAAGTGTTTCATGGAAGTATTTTAGGTAAGTTTTTTTTAAGGGGGGTTGAACTGGTGTAGCTTTCCACTGTTGGGTGTAAGTGAAAATGGGATAATTCCAGGTTTTTATATGTCAGGGATCCCAGGATCCCTCAGCCTCACTTTGTGTAAATATAGGTCTCCTTAATTTTCCTTTGCCACCAATTCACCCAGAATACTTTAAAAACCTCCTAGTAGCATGTACAGTAGGCTGTAGGTGTGAAATGGACACCAACACTAGAGATTTGTTAAACCTTAAACTAAGATTGTAGGTTTATCACAGGGATACTCTTTACATAAGGGAATGCTGACACCTTCATTGGAGCCTTAAAGATGCTTGCTGACGGTTTCTGAAGCTCCAACAGACACGATTGCTGACACCAGCCTGTAAGTGGCTTTTATCTTAGGCCAAATTCCCTAAACCTCCACCGCAGCCAAATACTCCCACAATACAGTCCAGCTACTGGAGACAATATACCTCTGTACCCCTAAGGTCTTCTGATTGTTCTCCTGGCTGCTTGGACAGTTTAGCCAATCATAAAACCCACTTTTGTCTCCTTCCTCTGATAAGAACTTTTCACAGGACAGCTTCTCAGACCATGTCAGTCACCATCTCCCTTATCCTGAACTGTTAACAACACACTGGGTATTACATTATAGATCTCCATTTTTCCTTCAGCTATTCTCTGCTCTTATTGCTCAAATTGCCCTCAAGAATCACTTTCCTGTCTCAATTCCCAACTCTGACTCCTCCCAACCGACTCTTGTAACTGATGATTCTCACCAGCTGCAGTTAACTTCCAACTGACTGGAACCTTCAGCCAATCAGAGTCTGCTGTCACCCAGACAATTCGGAATGAATGTCTCCAGCTAATAAAATTAAAAGTAATCCCATCTCTCTCCTCTCAGAACCTGTCACCAAGCAACCACTGCTAAGCAGACTTGTAACAATGAAACAACACAAGGTCTTATGACAGTCACAGAGATCACATAACATATTTTTGTTCTAAGCATAAATGTAAGCAAACTTATATACAGCATTTCTCCACAAATAAACATATTTTATCTCTTAAAAAAAATCAAAATCAAAATGATAGATCCACTTTGAGCCCTAGTAATGGACTAGAACAAAAATGTAGAGTTCTGTCTACCTTGCTGTCCATCCATTCTGAGTTTTGGCTTTAGAGTCACTAGAGTCCATCACTATGCCTCCAAAGCTGGGGTTTGCAAGGAATTGAGTTTACAGGTTGTACTGTATATACAATGATACAATACAAATGTTCTGTTGCAGTGTAGATATGATGTGATATAGCTGTGAGTGGTAGCTAAACTACTATCTCTTAACTTTATAGTTTTAGGGCTGTTGTGATGTATGCTGTAAATGTGAAACACTTTAGAGTGTTCAAAGTGCCATATCAGTTCTGATGAAAATCATGCTTTTTCCCCCTTCCAACCAGGAATTGGTGTCATAAGCATTGAACGGGCATATCCCCTAACTCTGGGATCCAACATTGGTACCACCACAACAGCAATTCTTGCTGCTTTAGCCAGTCCAGGAAGTAAACTAAAGCATTCCTTACAGGTTAGCTTTAATTCCTGTTTTATATTATTTCCAGACATAGAGTAAATGAGAAAATTTGGACTTAATATGACTTGCCTGAGTTAGGACGGGACATTTTTATCTTTTATATAGAGAATTGTCAGTGCAATGCTAGCACTTTGGGGTTTGATCCAGAGAAATCCTTTGAGCACATACTTAATAATAAACATATAGTTGTTTTCCTGGGACTCAAGTAGAGTTGTTAAAATGCTAAACAAATGCTTAGGAGAAAATCTTAATTTCATATATATGCTCACGGGGGTCTGAACTTGTGGTGATTGACCTGGAATGAGACTTTGGGGTCCTAGTGGATAGCATGATGAAGATGTCAACCCAATGGGAAGCAGCTGTGAAAAAGGCAGAGTTCATGCTAGGGATCATTAGAAACAGAACTGAAAATAAAAATGCTTATATCATAATGCGTTTATACAAATCTACAATGCGACCACATTTAGAACACTGTGTACAGTTCTGGTTGCCTCACCTCAAAAAGGATACTGTAGAGTTGGAAAAGGTACAGAAAAGGGCAACCAAAATTATAAAGGGGATGGAGCAACTTTATTATTATTATTATTATATCCCACCCTTCTTCCTAGAAGGAGCCAAAGCAAGAAACAAAACACTCTAAAACATCTTAAAAACAGACTTTAAAATATATTAAAACAAAACATCTTTACAAACATATTAAAACATCTTTTAAAACATCCTTTTAAAAAAAGCTTTAAAAACATCTTAAAAAGCAATTCCAGCACAGATGCATACAGGGATAAGGTCTCTACTTAAAAGGCTTGTTGAAAGAGGAAGGTCTTCAGTAGGTGCTGAAAAAATAACAGATTTAAGGGGAGGGAATTCCAAAGGGTAGGTGCCACTACACTAAAGCTCCGCTTTCTATGTTGTGCGGAACAGACTTCCTGATAAGGCCTTCACCTGTGGAGTGCAGTGATTGACTGGGTTAAGACTGTATTTAAGATATCCTGGTCCCAAGCTGTATAGGGCTTTGCACACCAAACCCAAAACCTTGAACTTGGCCCAGTAGGTAATAGGCAGCCAACTTCCCTTCGGGATGGGGGAGAATTTCAATTCAGTTCATATTTCAAGCTGAATCTACCGAATTCACACATTCTGAAACAATATGAGAATCAAAACGCGGCCATCCTTCAAAATTCACACTTATTCAAATTTTGCAATACAGTTCGCCAACCAATGTTTACAAAAATGCATATATCAGGGGAAAGTGTGCATATAAATGAATATATGAGTGAAAACAACATGCACAAATGCATCATATAATGAGAAATGGCTTGCAAAAATGTGAACATTAGTCAGAATTACCAGCAAAACTGTGTTGGAGAAAGACACTTGCTGGAGAATTTTCATGAGGATTTTTTTTAAAAAAAATCTGCAAATTGCTGCAGAAATGTGGAGAACTGAATTTAGGACTGGAAAAATGCGAAACTGGGAGAACTGACATTGAAAAATATTTTCATCCCTAACTACTCAGGAATGCATAAAATCATGGGCATCCAGTGAAACTGAATGTTGGAAGATTCAGGACAGACACAGTGCATAGTTAAACTCTGGAATTTGCTTCCACAAGAGGCAGTGATGGACACCAACTTGGATGGCTTTAAAAGACGTTTAGACAAAGTCATGGAAGATAAGGCTATCAATGGCTACAAGCAATGATAGCCTCCATAGTCAGAGGCAGTATGCTTCTGAATACCAGTTGTTGGAAACTGCAGAAGGGAAGAGTGCTATTGTACTCACGTCCTGCATGTGGGCTTCAGCCATTTAGCTGGCCACCATGAGAATACTGCGAGGACTAGATGGGCCATTGTCCTGATCCACCAGGCTCTTCGTATGTTCTTAAGTGACATGTTATGTGTGGCTGTGTGTATATTTTCGGGCTGTGTGTAGTTTAAGCCTCTAAGGCTGGAAGTTTCAGCAGACAAATGCTAAAAGGGGTGGGGCTGTTTACTATTTTCCCTCCTAGCTGTTTTCCTGTTGGAAAATATTTTTCTGAGTTAATAGTGTTTCTGAGTTACAGAGAAAATAAATGTCCATACTATTTGAACACACTGCAGAGCTCAGGTCATTGGAGGACATAAAACAGGAATAGAAGATCATACATATGGGCTTTGAATTATCCTAATGATATTCATCTTCTGAATTCTTGGAGCCTGTGATGATTTGGCATTGATATGCGAGCCTCGGCTTTACATGTTTCAAGTTTCCCTTTCCTTCTTTTCCTTGCACATTCTGATTCACTTTGCTTTCTGAAATGGCAAACTAAGCTTTGTGTTTGCTGTCCAAACCAGAATTGGAACCCATGGTTTGAATGTGGTTCCTAGTTCTGCTTTGAAGGACAAACTATGGCTTGTGCTTAACAGGAAGTATGTAAGTGAAATCAGAGTGTGTAATAGATGAAGGCTGGGGATTATGTAAGCTCAAGGTTCATTCATGAAAAGTATGGTTCAATGTTGTGTGAACATTGTGCTAAGCCTAACCTCAAGAGTTGGATACTTTATCCCATTGTTCTGTTTTACATAGAAAAAACGCCAGAACTCAATCTGTATGACAGATGACCATGATTCAGTTTTACAAAGTTATGAATGCAGGCTTTAATATGTTGGCTTGTTTTTTAAATGCAATTTCATTTCAAACCAAGTTATTTTTTTAAAAAGAGTTTATTGGGGCCAAAATAGATTTGATGTGGAAGATCCTATAAGGCTGCATGTATGTTTTGCTCATGAGATAAATAACAGCCTCTGGAGGTCTTCAATCAGGAAAATTGATTGAAGGGTTAAATTCCCTCACCTCACCCTCCTGGTACCAATCCAACTCCAAATGCCTGACAGCTTTTAGATTCTGTTCTTTGATCTCCCATGTCATGCCTAGTTTTGCCCTTACTATAATTAATAAATCAATTTTTAAAAGTTTTTCAAACTAAAAAGTCATTTATTTGTATCTACCCTGAATCTGTTTGTTCAGTTTGTAATGACATTCCATGTGATCTAATGAGCTTTTATGCATTTGGTATATGTTTTGTTATGACTTCTGCTTTTAAACAAATAAATGAACTGAACCAAATATGTGTTCAGCTCAGCTCTTATTTCTTCCTACTCAAATGAAGAGAAGAGTTTGCCAGAGATTTATGTGCTATCTGTATTTTCGAGGTGGAATATTAGGATGGGTCCAATGAAGGAAGGACAAACAAAAGGCATTAGCAAACTTTAAAATTACAGGTGCTTGTACACAAACCACACATGATTTTAACATTCTTCTGATTTGATCTCTTTTTGCTTGATTGTATCTGCTTTCAGATTGCTCTGTGCCACTTCTTTTTTAATATTTCTGGGATTCTCCTGTGGTACCCAATCCCGTTCACGCGCGTCCCAATCCGCTTGGCCAAGATTTTGGGGAACATTACAGCCAAGTATAGATGGTTTGCCATTTTTTACCTTCTCCTCTGCTTCCTGCTGATACCTTTGGCTGTTTTTGGCCTGTCAGTAGCCGGCTGGCAGTACCTCGTAGGCATTGCCGTTCCCATCATAGCTGCCTTGATTGCTGTGGTCATCATCAACATTCTTCAAAAAAAGCGGCCACACTGGCTGCCTCAGAAGCTGAGAAACTGGGACTTCCTTCCTAGGTGGATGCACTCCTTGCAGCCCTGGGATGCTGCTATAACATCGTTAACCTTTGCCTGCGGAAAATACTGTTGCTTCTGTTGCAAATGTTGCAAAAGCCAGGGAGTTGAACAAATGGCAAAAGTGAAGCCAGCAAAAGCTTTGGAAGTTCACGAAAACCCAGTTTCGCTGGCTGATGAAGAAAATGACATTTCAAAGGCACAACAGGCAACTAAAATGAAGCAAGCAGACTTGATTACCACACCCTTGTAGCAGACGAGCTTCAGGAGTTGAGGTCTCGAGGACAAAAAGTTGAGGGCAAAATGTAAGGGGAGAGGAAAGAAACAGAGGGGAAAATGTATGCCAACTTCTTGCATCCAGCTAAAAGAGTGCATACTTCTGGTGGTGGCTAACCATTTTGGCAACGAGGCAAGAAGACAAGTCCAAACTATTAGATGCACATTAACGGCACATGCCTTGTGGTGTGTGATCTTGCCTCTAATTTGCTGAGCCAAGGAGCAGGCAGCAGTACAGTGCTGGAGTGAAGGTCTGACTTTGTGTCATAACCAGGGCTATGGACCTTTCTGCTCCTGTCCAGTACTGCTACAAACCTGAACTGTGTCTATCACATGTGGTTGGCCATCCGTGTACTACTCAGTTTTTCATCAGTGGACCCAAAAATCGGGTACCCAGGAACTTAAGGCGACATTTGTATAGAAGGGATTTACTATAGGGTTGTAAAAAGAACTTTGAAATAGTAGCACCTCTATTCTGATTGTTTCAAAAGTTAAGACACATAGCATTGTACCAGAATCTAAAAGGGTAACACATCAGAAGTTAACAAAAAATTTTTTTTATAATATTGAAAGACAATGGATAGGCAGGGAAAGGGATTTATATTTTTTAGCATTGTACTTCTTGTAATGTATGTCTTTTAGCTAGAAGACATCATGCAAATATTAACTTTGTAGAGCACTTGTCTTTCCTGGTCCTAAATTGCTTGAGGGCTAAGATTAGAAAGAGAGAATAATTGCAGGACCTAACTATTACAGATCTGGCTTTCTTCAGGTAGGATCACCTTTTCAGAAAGTAGAGCAAATAAAGTTTAGTGGGGGGAGATTCACATTAAAGCTCAAGGTTCTGCTCTTGGCAAGATTAAACTGTCAAAAAGGAGTTGGATTTAAAACCATTTGTTGTGATACTTTTTTTATAACTCATCATAACCTTGCCTACAAAACTGATCTAATACATTCCTACAGGGTTTTTGAAAGAAGCTTATAATAACCAAACCCTTGAAGTTATTTTTGGGCAGGGAGTAAAGTGTTACAACTTTATTGTTGCATTATCAGCTCAAAATTGAAAACCAAATCATCAATTGATGTATCTTAAGCACATCATATACTTATCTGTTAAAAAATATGATCGGAATGTTAATTGTCAATGAAGACAGATTGGGAAATTATACATATTTTTATTATACGTCTGGCATTGTATAAGCTTTAACCTCAGGGGATGTACCAGTATAAATGTAACATTTATAACTGCATGATCTAGTCAAAGTGAATGACTCGTCTTGTCCTTTGTTTTTCCCATGGGAAATACTTGAATTTTGTTCAGCTATGGCTGGATCATGTTCCATGTTTTAAAAATATCAGTACAAAAGAAAGTTACTCAGACTTGCTAACTCATGTTTCTATATAATTATTTTAAAATCAGGTAAGTCAGGACCAGCCAGAATTAAGCACCTTTAAGTCCCATTGTTTATGCTTGAATAGCTGCCACTGAAATAAGTGAGATTTAAAAGTGCTTAAATTTGTCTAAATCATACATGTGCTCTTTTTTTCTTCACTAAATTTTACAATGAAAGGGACAAATCAGTCATGCAGCTCAATCCTGTGCATGTTTACTCAGAAGTAACTCCCAGCATGTTCAGTGGAGTTTAATCCTAAGTAAATTTTAGCTGAAAAACAGTATTAATTGTTCATTTTATTTTTTTGAAAAAAGAGGGAATTGTAGGTTTTGTCCAGTGTGAAGACCTTTTGACAACCTTACTAGCAATTTTGCTTGCACAGTCATTCTGAAAGAAACTGGGCCTCTGTATTATAGTTCCGTTAATATTTGGGTTTGGATAGTACTGTGTGACTTATATAGCCAAAGCATTCATGCATTTTATACATGACCAAAAAAAGGTTTTATAGAGCAGTTTACACTGGACACAAAGGGCACAAAGCACTTTTAATCTCACTGATTTCAATGGAAGTTTTAGGCTGCATTCCGATACACACTTACCTGGAACTAAGCCTCATTGAACTCAGTGGTGCTTAATTCTAAATAGGCATAATGTAGAATTGCACTGTGAAGCATTTGCTTCTCTCCCACTGAATTTGGTAGGACTTGACCCATCATACCCATATCCTTTTTATGTAATATTGTGAACTGCTTGTTTTTGGGTGAAAAATGTCCTTACGCTTAACCTTTACTAGTAATTTATTTAACATATTGGTCAAATAGAAACTTGACAAATTTATTTTAAGTGAAATTTTGTTGCTTTGGAATAACTCAGAAAAACAGGTAAACACTTTTGTAGCCTCTCTCATTTCTGGTTTACTTAGGACTTGTCTACACTGGGCTTTAAAGTCCAAACTTTCTGGGCATCCTTAACATGACATGTCCCTCAACTAGAACCCATCGCCCAGAATTTGTGTTTGCTGATTTGTAGAGTGGTAGGAAAAGGAGGAACTTCTTCCTGCTTGAGCTACTTACTGAAGACTGGAAAAGCGACCTACATAAGAATATTATTTGGCGGGGGAGCATGGCTTTGGTTTTGATGAAGGATGGAGATTTGTTTGTTGGTGCACCTTAAACCTTGCCAGCCTGCTGCAGGTCAGAATGCTCACATGAAGCAGGGGTTTGAGACTTAAGGGCTTAAAGGAGCAATGCTGAATGCACTGTTTGGAGCCAACTTGTTTTGGGAAATTTTGGATTTCACACAGATTGAACTTGGGATCATGCCCTTTTGTGGACCTGCCTGTTATCAGACTACATTATTTTAACCTTATCTACCTCCTTCTCTTCAGCTTTATGCACCTTTAGAGGATAGGACATATCCATAAAAGCTTGTGAAATTCATGTTTTCTGTCCCCGTATTGACTTTTTAGAAAAGCATCCGATGCTCTGAAGTTAGGATACAGAGAACTGGGCAAGGGTCCCATCTTAAAACAGGGATAGCTGGGCAAAGTTATGATTACAAAAGAAGAGTATTACTAATGTTTTATTTTTCTTTATGAGCACTATATTGTTCCAACTCAGAGCTCCTTCATTTGAGAGTTGAATGGGAGCCATGATCCGTATATTTCACTCTTGTGTATTTTGTTGGACTTATAAGTGCAGTTTGTACAATCAGCTGAACAAAGTGGTAACGCTTTTCCTGAACTGGAACATTTCAGGTTGGGTGGATGATTGTACATTCTTTCTTATGAAAAAAATACCTCTCTGCACATAGAAACATTGTATGCTAGAGAGAAAGCTAGTTTACGGGCCAAATTAGATGTGATAGCAGCATGTTTATGTTCACCGCCCAGAGAGCTATCGCTAGTCGGGCGGTATATAAATTTAATAAATAATAATAATAAATAAATGTTTGCTATCCAGATCTGTTGCACCCCAGTTCTTTTGCAATGAAAGACAGTGGGCTAGATGGGTCCAATGTTAGGAGCAAAAAGAGCATGCAAATGAGTTACCTGTGGCATACCTCACACGGTATGTCCCTGGTATCAGTTTTGCATCCACTTGGTCCACTTCCTGTATTAGAGCCCATTTGGGAGGAAAGCATGGGGATGGGGGGAGGCTGCCAGAAAAATAAAAATATGGGTGGAGAGATTTCAGTACACCTAAACAGTACATTCTCTTTTCTTCCTAAATCTACATGATTGCTATAGATCCAGGTTTAAGCAAACAGATCCTGCATCTATTTTGGCCCTAAAGGTTTCCCCCTGAACTACTAGTTTTATATATTGATCTGTGTGGGAGACCTTACAAACATTCAATCCTCCAGCTACACTCTGAGGTGATGCAGTTCAGGAAAGGCTTTCCCACTTGGTTCTACTATTTTTGAAAAGAATTACACAATTTACATTTACACAATGAGATTCAATTTTGGCTGAACAGTAAGGGTTCATCTACATAGTGATTTAGTGCGTGTCTGATGCTACTCATATCCCCTTTTAATTCTCATGGTTCACATGATGTTACTGGCAAACAGAAGCTATCACACAGTTCCCCCCCTGTAAATCCATACTAACCCAACCCTCTGATAATCCAAAAAGGAAAGGAAAAAAGTATTTACTGTCTCTCTAGGGCTTGCAGACGCTGTGGTCCGATGCTTTTAGGTGGGCATGTCAATCATTTCCCTCTCCACGCCTCCTCCTCCCTTCTTTCATTTCATTTTCTGTGGGCTAAAGAGAAAATACCACTGCTCTCTCCTGTTCTGCAAGGATTTTTTATGTTGCTGCAAACAGTGCCTTATTTTTCTTTCCCCCTAACTTGTGCACAAAAGGATATCACTACTCAAATAAAGATTTGTATTTCAACTGTATTGTACCAGTGAAAATACAAATAATTGCACTTCTGGGTTGTTTGTTTTTAAAATGAAACTTACTGGTAGAACAAACTGAGCATGCTCTGTTGCCAGGTAACAGAGGGAGTGGAAATGTTAAATTAGAGGGTGTGGTCTTGAGGAAACTGCGTGATTGATCCTTCCTGTCCAGTGTGAATAGAAAACACTGTGTTTGCAGTTGGCATTGAGCCCTTACTGTGGACAGTGCAAACAGAAAACAGAGATAAAAACAGCATCTTTAGCATGAAGTTGTGCTCCCATGTGGATATGCCCCTAGTCATGGCCTGATTTAGAACTGATTTGTGAACAGAGGTGGCTCATTCCTCTTATTGAATAAGAGGAAAGCCCTTTGTATATGTGTGTGCTGACTATCACCCTGGTCCAGCAAAGGGCACTGCTTGTGAAGTAGGTTTCCACACGTATGTCCTCTGCTGGATTGGGGCCTTGTGTGTGCAAATAGTTCCTGCATTTATGGCCCCCTTCTGGGACTGTACGCATGGAGTCCATTTGAAAAGTTAAAATTATGTGGACCAGCTGTTCAGGAAAGGGAGAGTAGGGAGGTTTGAACCAATCTCTTTCTTGCCAAACAGCTGACTGGAAAGATTTTAGCTCTGTGGATGCTCAGACTAACTCCTCTAGATCAGGGTGCATTTTTAGCCCTATTCAGCCATTTACCCCTCACACAATTGGGAAGGATGGCTATATTCACTGTCCGTATCCGCTCTTTCGCATCCCATCATCCCAACACTGCCATCATCCACCCATTAGAGGAGAACATGAGCTGAGGAGGCCCTGATCATGATCACGCAGGAGATCTTCCATTTTCTTCCCTCTTGAGTGCTGTGTACATTAAACCTATTCCTGTCTTGCAGTGTGAGTGAAGTAGTCTCTACATCAGGTGTGGGGACCTTTGGCCATCCAGATGCTGCTGAACTACAACAAACCTGTCCAGGGATGATGGGAGCTATAGCTCAGCACCATCTGGAGGGCCAAAGATTCGCCACACCTGCTCTACTTTGTGTGGAAATCTAAATGCACTTCACAGTCTTCTGTGGAAACTTTGAATTGTTATATATTTTCTTTTAACTTTTTAGACTGACTGTATTTATAATTGTTTTTCATAAGTTATGTAAGAAATTTCCTGTGAGATATGGTTTTTATATTGCACATTCCAATATGTTGCACTGTTCATTAGAAATGTTTAAAGAAAGAATATTTTGTAAGATAGCTTTTAAAATTGTATTTTTGTGTCTGTATATTTTCAGTCACATACATATGCCATGATAAACCAGGGTTTCTGGTTTAATGTACAGAAGCAGTTGCTAGTGCACACTGCCCGATATTCCCTTCCTGACATCCTCCTCCTCCTGAAGTGGGAGAAACAAAGCAGAAAGCCATATGCCATTAAGCTTGGCTTTGCATTACATCGCAACCCAGGATCAGGATTTGCTGCTCCCTTACAAATTAGGATCTGTAAACCAACAATGAACCAAGTTTAAGACTGGCTAGCAATCTTGGCTTCTTAGGGAGAAACAAAACACAATCCTGATTCTATTTAAAACAGGAAATCAAGCTTAATTGCAACTTCCTGGTTTGTTTCCCCACTCATGCCAGCGGAGGAATGAAACATGAATGATTGGGTAGTGTGCACTATCATGCTGCTCATGTGCTATGTAAACCACAATGTCAGAAACTCTGGTGTATGATGTGTATGAATGTGGCCCAAAGTGTGGGTTGTTTTTAAGTTTTGATGAGATTTACTGATAAAGCAATATTAAAATCTTTACAAGTTGAATCTATGTGTAAAGCATTAAAATATTTTAACTCTTTTTCCCACTCTTCGCTTTTTCTGTGTGAATATTTTTTTTGTAAGCAGATTTCTTCACAAATTAGAAGGAAACTATGTATGACCAGCAGTGGGAAAAGATAAGATTTTGTAACTTGATTTTGTTCTTTATCTGACTTTAAAAAGGGCAAAAAAGTGAATGCAAAATTAAAGACTTCTAAAACAGTTTCACAATCTACATTTTTACACTAACTACATTTTTATAAAAAGCATTGGCTCATACTGATTCTCTTTGGTTCACATCTGTGCATAGGTACAGTATGTGTACATGCACTTTTTCTTTCTACTGTTAGGTATTCCCTGCTTTCCTACTCCAGAAGCAGCACTATTTTCTTTTAAAATATGCAAACAGAGCATAGTGGAGTTAGCTAGGCTCTTGTAGCAGGCACCCAAACGAGGGACATAAGAAAGCATAGATTTCCATTCTGACCTGTGTTCGTTGCATGCAGTGCTGTTTCTTTTCCACAGCAGTTTGGCTTCTGACAAAAACATTATTTGTCTCTCAGTCCACTATGGCAGAATTTTATTTAATTACATAATTAATCATGTAAATAGTTACATTATCATTACATTATTTTCCACCGTTCATTTCAATGCAATGCAAATGGTGAAAAAATTATCAGTTACATACAGGGCCGGCTTCAGGTTTCTGAGGGCTGTTGGGCACAGTGGCCCCTTGTCCCCAGGGCACCCAAGTGTTGCCTCGTGGCAGCCACCACTGCCTTAACACTTTATGCAACCCTTTCCCTACCATAGTTCTTTTCCCATTCATCTTGTGCCTCTTTTCCCTTTCTCACCCCCATACCCATACACTTCATTTTTCTGCTTACCCCATGACCTCTCCCTTTCTCTTTACACCCTCACACTCCAAACATCTGTTCTTTCCCTCACACACACTCCCCAGCCACTCCGGCTTACTTCTCCTCAGGTGTTACGTTATGGTTTATTTCTATGTCACCTTTTGGCTAAAAAGGCCCCAAGGTGGCTCACAAAGAATACATAGAAATACAAAATACAAGTAAGAAAAGAACAATACAATTTGCAAACATTTAAGACAACAATATCATAACATTTTAAGACAATACTATACAATTTGGAAAAAGTAACAACAACTAAAAGCCAAATGCCTTCATCTTCATGGTAAAGGGCAGACAACAGATCATTGACATGTGGGTGGCCTTGTCCACTTCTGTATCTGGCCTGCCCATCAGATCCAGTTTCCCACCCCAGTGTAGAAGATGGGTTTACTAAGCTAAATGGAATTCTGTACTCATACCAGCTATGTTAAAGATTTAAATTTTTAAAAATGCACTGAAATAAGAAACCATTGTTTTTAAAGATATTTAATACACTGAAAAGAATTTAATAAACATATTCAAAAACATCCACCCGAAAGCCTCCCTGCTTCTCACCCATCCTTTCCCACCTCACCCACCAGCAACTCCTGCAGGAGAAGAAAGAGGTGCTGCCGCTGCTGCTGCTTCTGGCATGAGTGAGCAAGTCCCCATCCCTTTTGTCTTATGTCACTCACTCGCTTGAGTCGTGCCAGGCAGCACTGGCAGGCCACAGCAGCAACTAAGATGGATGGCCGGAAGAGGTGACCAGGTCCAACGCTGCTAGTGGTCAGGGCCCCCTGTGACCTCCTGGGCCCTTGGCCAGTGCCCAACCTGGCCACCCGCTGGTGCCAGGCCTGGCTACATATTGTCTGCAGACTGAAAACAACAACAGTAGCAAATACTGATCATATTGGCTGGATTAATTTCCTTTTTGAACATGGGATGAATAAGCAAACATTGGCAATTTTTGCTTCCATTTTTGTCAGAATTCTCCAGCATCCTTAGCCAAAACCATGAGTCCTGCAGTGAATTTCTAGCAAGCAACTGCCTGCCCTTAACCTTCTGCTTCTGAATGCCCCAATTTAAACTGCAATTACACCATCTCTGCCTTTCACATTAGTGGGAAGATACCAAAAGAGGGGAACAAATTTTCAAGTCGTTAACTCCTATTGAATAAATTCATTGATAATCTCTGTGCAACAATTCAGGAAAGCTTGGTTCCCACTTCATGTAACTGTTCTTACCAGACTTGCTCCAGTAAACATATTTTCGGACCTGTTTGTAAAGATCTACATAACTGGCCACCCAGCAGTTGCAATCCACAAGCCTGTTTTCATGTCCTGCCAAGTGATTTGTGGCCCTGTTTTTGCAGTCTCAAGCAGGCAGCCAAAAAAGGTGGTTTGTTGAATCACTGGTGGATTACCATTCTTATTGGTGGGTCACTCACAAACTATTGTAAATTACTAGTGTTATTCTTCAAGTTCCTAAGCTTCAAAGAGACCAGGGTGGGACACCTGTATATACCTTTTATTGTTTACGGACCAGTGATGGATGTTATAAGGATGTACTTCAAACCCTGTGTGCACTCCCCCCTCACATGGAAAACCTACTTGTGCACCCAAACCAAGCAAAACGCAGGACTCATCAGCTGATGGGTGAGCTGAATCCTGCTTAGTCTCCCCTGACATCAGGTAACATCAGATGACTGACTGGTGGGTGGTTCCATCCGCCTGTCAGAGATGTCCCAGAGGGGTTGAGAGGGGGATAAAGATCTGGCTGACTAGCCCAAAAGATTTCCTCACCCCTGCCTTTAGCAATCTGCTATCTTAGCTATAGCTCCCCATTGGCAATAGGCTGGTGTGACGTTCCTGCTTATAGTGTAAATATGGTAAGTGCTGTTAACATTAAAAAGGTAGCAGAGCAGCTTTTAAACTGACTGAGGGGGGAAACCCGACAGGAGCTGAGGAAGGTCCGGTTCGGAATAAACCTCCCCCCTGGGATAAAAACCAAAGAAATGATGAAATTTTAAAAGGGGTAGGCCTAGAAGTAGGCATTGTGAGAGCAGGGGCACAGGATATAAATTCAGAAGAGCAAAATTACCACAGGCCAAACCACAAGTGCCAAAGACACTTGAAGAGAGACACTACTTACAAGTGCCTGTACGCTAATGCTAGGAGCCTCCAAACCAAGATGGGAGAACTGGAGTGCTTGGTCTTAGAGGAGAGCATTGATATAGTGAGCATAACGGAGACCTGGTGGAATGGAGAAAACCAGTGGGATACGGTTATCCCTGGATATAAACTATATCGGAAGGACAGGGAAGGACGTATTGGTGGCAGAGTCGCTCTATACGTGAAAGAAGGCATTGAATCCAGCAAGCTGGAAACCCCAAAAGACGCGGACTCCTCCACAGAATCGTTGTGGGTGGTGATACCGTGCCCCACTAGGGACTTAATACTGGGAACGATCTATCGTCCCCCTGATCAAAATGCTCAGGGAGACCTGGAGATGAGATATGAAATTGAGGAAGCATCCAAACTAGGAAAGGTGGTAGTAATGGGTGACTTCAACTACCCGGACATAGACTGGCCGCATATGTGTTTCAGTCATGACAAAGAAGCAAAGTTTCTAGATATTCTAAATGACTATTCCCTAGACCAGTTGGTCATGGAACCGACCAGAGGGACGGCAACCCTGGACTTAATCCTCAGTGGGGACCGGGACCTGGTGCGAGATGTAAGTGTTGTTGAACTGATTGGGAGCAGTGACCACAGTGCTATTAAATTAAACATAAATGTAAATGGCCAATTGCCAAGAAAATCCAACACGGTCACATTTGACTTCAAAATAGGAAACTTCACAAAAATGAGGGCATTGGTAAAAAGAAAGCTGAAAAACAAAGTCCAGAGGGCCACATCACTCGAAAATGCTTGGAAGTTGTTTAAAAACACTCTATTAGAAGCTCAACTGGAGTGCATACCGCAGATCAGAAAAGGTACCGCCAGGGCCAAGAAGATGCCAGCATGGTTAACGAGCAAAGTCAAGGAAGCTCTTAGAGGCAAAAAGTCTTCCTTCAGAAAATGGAAGTCTTGTCCGAATGAAGAAAATAAAAAAGAACACAAACTCTGGCAAAAGAAATGCAAGAAGACAATAAGGAATGCTAAAAAAGAATTTGAGGAGCACATTGCTAAGAACATAAAAACCAACAACAAAAAATTCTATAAATACATTCAAAGCAGGAGCCATCTAGGGAGACAATTGGACCCTTGGATGATAAGGGAGTCAAAGGTGTCCTAAAGAACGATAAGGAGATTGCAGAGAAGCTAAATGAATTCTTTGCATCTGTCTTCACAGTGGAAGATATAGGGCAGATCCCTGAACCTGAACTAACATTTGCAGGAAGGGATTCTGAGGAACTGAGACAAATAGTGGTAACGAGAGAGGAAGTTCTAGGCTTAATGGACAATATAAAAACTGACAAATCACCGGGCCCGGATGGCATCCACCCGAGAGTTCTCAAAGAACTCAAAGGTGAAATTGCTGATCTACTAACTAAAATATGTAACTTGTCCCTCGGGTCCTCCTCCGCACCTGAGGACTGGAAAGTGGCAAATGTAACTCCAACTCGGGGTTGTAGTGGACAGCACGATGAAAATGTCGACCCAGTGTGCGGCAGCTGTGAAAAAGGCAAATTCCATGCTAGGGATAATTAGGAAAGGTATTGAAAATAAAACAGCCAATATCATAATGCCGTTGTATAAATCTATGGTGCGGCCACATTTGGAATACTGTGTACAGTTCTGGTCGCCTCATCTCAAAAAGGATATTATAGAGTTGAAAAGGTTCAGAAGAGGGCAACCAGAATGATCAAGGGGATGGAGCGACTCCCTTACAAGGAAAGGTTGCAGCATTTGGGGCTTTTTAGTTTAGAGAAAAGGCGGGTCAGAGGAGACATGATAGAAGTGTATAAAATTATGCATGGCATTGAGAAAGTGGATAGAGAAAAGTTCTTCTCCCTCTCTCATAATACCAGAACTCATGGACATTCAGAGAAGCTGAATGTTGGAAGATCCAGGACAGACAAAAGGAAGTACTTCTTTACTCAGCGCATAGTTAAACTATGGAATTTGCTCCCACAAGATGCAGTAATGGCCACCAGCTTGGATGGCTTTAAAAGAAGATTATACTAGTTCATAGAGGACAGGGCTATCAATGGCTACTAGCCGTGATGGCTGTGCTCTGCCACCCTAGTCAGAGGCAGCATGCTTCTGAAAACCAGTTGCCGGAAGCCTCAGGAGGGGAGAGTGTTCTTGCACTCGGGTCCTGCTTGTGGGCTTCCCCCAGGCACCTGGTTGGCCACTGTGAGAACAGGATGCTGGACTAGATGGGCCACTGGCCTGATCCAGCAGGCTCTTCTTATGTTCTTATATAGAAGACATATGGTAAGTGCAGTGAAAGAGGAGGGGGGAGTACATGAGCAGTAGAATGCTGGATGATTGGCTGAGCGTTTGAATGGCTGGGAGTATAAATGGAAGAATGACAGTTGAATCTGGGTGGATGTTGGGAGTGTGGAGAAAGAGGTGTTTGAGGGTGGAGGTCAGGAGTGTGGAGAAAGAGGGAGTTGGAGTTCTGATTAATAATAAGTCAAGTACAAAACAGGAATAGATGAAACCATACGCTTGTGAAACATTCTAAAACTAATCTTGTTATTTTTGATATTTAATAAATACTTATTTGGTTTACCACAGGCCTGATCCTTGGCTGGGGGATATACATACCAGAAGGGAGGGCAAGGTAATTACCAAGGCTGAACAGAAACAGTATCTAATGGTGGCAGCGGTGAAGGGAGGAATAATAACAATTCAAGTATCCAGAGCAACCCAGAGTTGTATGCGTTATCTATAAAGATACAATGGGGTTGGGAACAGCATAAGCATGCAGTCACAAAAGTAACCAGCTAGAGAGAGACTCAGGCAAAGTCTCTGGGAGTATTGGTTATAGGACGTGACTGGTGGTGCTGCCTAGCAGGGGGATCTAGTGAGATCTGTGCTAGAGCGGAGTGAGAAACCATATAAAGGATGGTCCGGACTGGTGGTATCCCTGGTGGTATCCCTGGTGGTGCCTAGTGAAAGGCAGTAGCCACAAGCAGGTGGAAACCTGACAGGGAGAACCAGGGAAGGGCGTCACAGCTGGTAAAACTACTGGCTGAATTTAGAAGACTGTTGAATGAATATTACTGAGATAATATACATCCATTCCATAGGACATCAGACAAGCCCCATGGCTTGCAGGTTTTAAGTTGGTCTTAAAAACCTACCTCTTTACCATTGCCTTTAGTCTTGAGTTACAGAACTCCTCAGTTTATGCCGGATTTTTTTGAAAAAATGACAAATTTAACAAAGAAAAAAAAAAGAAAGGATGAAAAAGGGGAAGGGAAAAATATACAATGCCAGTAAATACCGTCAGGTCACATTAAGAATACAATAGCCATCAGTACTTCCATCTAAAATTAAACATATAAATAGATGTAAGCCCTCCAAATGTCCAAACAGGTGTCCACACAAGACTAGCATTTATCAAAAACATGTTCAAATGTTGCAAGGGCAGAGAGATCCTCAGTTCACGGCATAATTGACAGCAGGTGCTTATCCTGCCAGGCTCAAAGTATAAGTCTCTTAACAATCACAGGAGCTTGCAAAATCTATCTCTGTTGTCCTGCTATTAATCCCTATACTACAGGAATATAATATCAAAGATTTTGCCTGTACAAAATTAATACAGAGAACTTCAGATGAAAAAGAATATATCCCATTCCCTACACACATCATTTGCCCTAATGAGGCCTTTTTAGTATTTACCTCCAATGAGTTGGATTATGGCCTTAGACAGAGCCTTCCTATACAGACGTACCCAAAACAGCATTTTATTTTGCTGAATGAGTCTCAATTTCAAATCTAGAGGAACTTTTCATATAGATTCTAATGCTTGTTTAGGTTGTATAGCCCATTCTAATTCCCTATTCCACATCTCTCTAAATTCCTGAACATCTACTCTGCAAAAATCCAATCAGCATTTGTAAACAGTAGTCGTGGATTTAGCTTTCTGAGAAAATCCAATAATTCCCTCCCACAATTTGGGAAATGCCAAAGTGCTCAAAGCAGATGGTCCATAAATAGACACCAAATTTAAGATATTGCTATTCAGCAGTCACCAGTAAATCACATTTCAACCGCAACGTAGAAAACAACAAAAAATAGTCCATCTCTACCTATCAGCTGACCTAATGTATAAATCCCACAATCAACTTCTTACATAAAAAAAGTCTGCCTCTCTATCTTCACATCTGGATTACCACATAACGTTAATTTGCTATGAGCATATGGGTTAAAATGTAAAAATATATGCCATGTCTCTAGTTGCTAAAATTGTAGGTGGTATAGCTCCTTTTCTTTTTACATATTAGACCCCAAAGCTACCCATCCTAGAAGGGGTGCTATATAAATCATCTCTAAAATTACTCATGCTGGGGTATTCATAGAAGAAGAAACTTGCCAATTGTGCGGCCTAAAAGATACTCCTGGTGGCATCAAATAATGACAAGAAAACTAAATCCTCCTGATATTGGCAGCTACATACCCTCAAGTGAGAGCTGAGGTGGAGAATTATCCCAAATAAACTTCTGAAATATACTGCTAATCATTTGAAAGAAGAATACATAAAGAAATACCACACAACACATACACACATTATCTGTGGATTTATGCTTGATTTTGATAATTTTATATAATGCTGGATTTGTACTAGCCCTCTTGGCCTTTAATAATGCTTCTGAGATTTTTGTGGTGTTTTATGATTTTTTACTGTATATTTAATATGTGGCTTCTAAACCGCTCTGGGGAAAAATTCTTCTTGAAAGGTTGTATACAAGTGTATTAAATAAATCAAATTATTAGAAAAAAATACTATATAAATCCAAGTATTAGTATTACTGTGCAATGTAATATTATAGGCACCCAAAGATAATTTGGTAGGAAAACAGTGCAGCCAAGGTAAATCTTGAAGAAAACCATGTAAAGAGCCTCTAGGTGACTTACAATAAAACATAAAGCATTAAAACATACAAAATACAAACAATTGAAAATAACACAATCAACAAGAAAAACAACTATCAACAGTCCAGAATGCAGCGGCCAGATTGTTGATGCGGACCAGAAGGTCCGCTCATATAACACCTGTTTTGGCCCGTCTGCACTGGCTTCCTATTTGTTTCCGGGCTAAATTCAAAGTGCTGGTTTTGACCTATAAAGCCTTACACGGCATGGGACCGCAATACCTGGTGGAACGCCTCTCCCAATATGAAACTACCCGGACAGTGCGCTCAACATCTAAGGCCCTCCTCCGAGTACCATCCCATCAAGAAGCTCAGAGGATGGTGACTAGAAATAGGGCCTTTTCGGTTGTGGCTCCCGAACTGTGGAATGGTCTTTCTGATGAGGTGCGCCTGGCGCCGACGCTATCTTTTCGGCGCCAGGTGAAAACCTTTTTATACTCCCAGGCATTTTAAAGTGTATTTTTACAGTATTTTATTACTATGTTCTATTCTGGATGTTGTTTGGTTCTCGTATTGTTTGTGTGTTTTTGTTTTTTTGAGTTATTATATTTATTGTATTTATATATTGTGCCTGCTTTTACCTTTTATGTACACCGCCCAGACAGCCTTTGGGCTTAGGGCGGTATATAAATTAAATTAAATAAATAAACACTAGCACAATCACATAAAAAGACCCCCCCAAAGGCAAGCTAGAGGTATTCGCCAGATTAAACAGAGACCAAAATTAGAGATTCAAATAATATTAAAATGTTTGCACAAATGCAACAGTTATATGTAAAATTCTAAGCCATCAGATTTCTCAAAACAAATGACTATAATTTCTATTTAAATAAGTAGGCATGCATATCTGGGAACAGTGTTTGTTCACAAAGCTGAAACTCCTTTGGCAGAGACTATTATTGTAATTAAATGGTTGTAAAAGATCCAGTTTGGCTTTTGTTCCATTAGAGGGAAATGTTAAGTATGCAAACAATTATCTTTCTTGCCAACAGCAAATTAACTGAAAGAACTACTATGAATAGAACGATTATGAGTACTTTCCTTTTGAAGATAAGGCTTCCCTCGCTTAGTATCAAAAATAGGAAGAAGCATCCTCACAAGGTTAGCTTTGCTCTGGGGGATAGCTAGCTAGGTACCTCAGAGGCAGGTTTGAGTTCAAATAGTAGAGAGGACCCATGCAGCAGACTCCAGTGTACTTAAGTAACACACTTTATACTGCGCCTTTAGCTTAAAAAGCCATTGAGATAAAATAGAATCAATTAAAACAGTTAAAAGCCGTAAACAAGCAGCAGATAAAGGGAGCAAATAAATTGCAAGAGATGAAAGAAGGAAAGCAAGCAAGAAGAAAAGCAGCTGTATATTGATACAGCAATAGCACTCAGCATGGTGCAGATGGCGAGAGGAGGGTCTTGTGGTGTGCCTGGCTGCATTGTTCCAGCCACCACAGTTTTAGCATGGGTATGTTTAGTCTGGAGAATAGAAGATTAAGGGAGTACATGAAAGAGGTCACAAAATATCTGACGGGCTGACATGCCGAGGAAGGAGCAGACTTGTTCTTTCTTACAAGAATCAATGGGTGGAAAATGTAGGGAAGCAGAGTAGCAATTTTCCAATAATAGGAGTTTGAATGCTGAAAAGCAAAATTTCTTAGAAATTGAACTTTTTCTGCATTTATAATACCTGGGAGGTATGGCTGTGAGCTGTGATCCTAAACATATTTACTCAGACATTGAGTCAGTGATGAAGTTAGGTAGTTTTAGGCTCTGAACTTAATGATCTTACCCACCTCTTCCCCCTTTAAGATGGTAATACATATTACTTCACATACTTCAGTGTTTTGGAGACCCTCCTGCTCATTCATTCTGCTGAGTGGGGCCCTGGGCTTCTGTGTCAAAGTCCTGCCCTGATTGGCACCACTGCATTCTGGTCAAAAGGAATTTCCCCCACTATTGTACACAGGATTACAGTGTGACCCACTGTATTCAGTGGGGATTGCTTTTTACATGCTGCATTCCCATGCACCCATTGAACTTCCCCAGCAGTTCGCTGTGGGGATTATTCTTGAACTTCTCTTCAGCACAGACCTCTGTTTACCCAACAACCTTGGCACTTATGGCTTCGCAAATAGAGCTAGGAGCAATAATGTGGTCAGAGCACACACCTTATCATATAATCTTCCTTCCCAGAATGTTTCAGTCAACTGAAAACTAAGCTTATTCTTTCCTACAAAAGAGATTGATTTTCTCTTATCTTTTTTTCTTGATTCTTTTCTTGACTCCATACTACATTGGAGGAACAACCTACTCATATTGCAGTTTCCATGCTGTGAACATATGCCTTGACTTGTATCTTCCCAAGCCCAGAACAAAAGCAAGAGACAGTGTTACTAGATAAATGCATGTTGAGAAAAGCATTTCAATTTCATGGCTATATAGAAAAAAAGAGTCCCTGCTTTTTGTCCATTATCTAATGGGCTTCGCCTCAGAAGCACAATATAGCTGACTCTGCACCTTTCTCTTTTGAAATTAGCATTTGGAGCGGGGGGTCACAACTAGTAATGGCACCTTTAGCTTTAATGTTTATTGTCCTGGTTTAAAACATCTTAAATTGAGTTTTCTGTTGATATATTTTTACTTAACCTGATTCTGTTGAGTTCTGGAAAAGCAGCAACAATACAGATGAAGAAAAAGTCCATACAGTAACTAGAAATCATATTGGTGCACGCCTCCCCAATCTCCGAGCGGTGAGATTCCAGAGGTCCCGATGCTTCTCCAGGGTTTGGTTTCCTTGGGAAGAAGGTCAGCGGAGACTGTGGTGTCTTTATGAAATATGGTTAATTTATTTACATGCATTCCAATCTGAGCTTAGGATGGAGGGGTTCAAGGCATCAGCAGTCCAATATCCAGCTTTCCCATCAGTGTTACAGGAGGCATCCTAAAGCCATGATGCAGAGAGATAGCCTCTCTAGCTGCCTCCATTCCCCAGCCATACTCTAGACACACTCTACACACACTAAAAACACAGACCTCTTCTAGCTGCCAGGAGGGGGAGGAAGGCTCTCCTGAGGAGTTTCAATGACAAAAGGATCTTCCTGGCCCTTTCACCAGTTTCTGGGCACCTGATAGACCCATTAACAATCTGGCCACTCTATTAGCTTAACAAAAGAAACTCATCTGGCCAGCAAAGCCAGCCCTTCACCCCAAGGCACAGGGTTCCAAATCACAGGCTGGAAGGGGACCTACAGGAATCATCCATTCCAACACCCAAACTCACAACAATATTCTGATTACTGCTTTTTGTAAAATAAATTCATTAGTCTTTCTGTTCCTTAAGTTAGTTACTGTTGTGTCCCAAGGACAAAGGGCGATCCTAATGTTCTGTAAATGCCAGCACTTAATAGTTCAATGAACTGTAAGGCACTTTCCATTTTGCATCTCCTATTTTTTCTAAATATCTTGCAGTATTGACTGTTCATCACAGCATTCTAAATAATAATAGGAGCCAGTACTGGTGCTTCGGTCACAAACATCAGTGTGAACAAGCCACCGGAAATCTCTCTCAGTTTGAAAAACTTCTTAAGAATGCTAGCAATTCGAAGGAAGTAATTTCAACATTATATTAAATGTTAATAGAAGCAGACTTTGGCCTCAATACCAGTTTAAGCATCTGGTGGTGGTGGTGGGGATTTCAGCTTCAGATATCAGAGAAAGAGTGGAATTCTTTATGGAATAAAGCACTACATAAATCCATTTCAGCTCATACAAGGGAATTATTGTTTAAGCTCTTGTATGGTTGGAACTTGGCACCTCGTTTGCTGTCACTGGTGCAACTAGGGAGCTCCCATATGGGCTATAGAGGGTGTGAGGTCACTGGCACCTACCAGCATATGTGGTGGGATTGTGGGGGGTGGGTGGGAATTCTGGACAAAGGTATTTGAAAAAATCTCCTGCATCATGAAGCAAAATGTTCAGCCTACTTCTGGTTTAGCCTTGCTTAACTTATTTCAGAGCTACAAATTGACTTTCTAGGTAAGAAACTAATTTTACATCTACTTTTTGCAGCTTAGGCCACTACTGTTAAAAAATTGAAAGATTTTCAGATAACTTACATAAATTGTTGGTATCAGAAGGGTTGGCAGCTATTTTAGAAAAAATGAGTCATAAAGTGAAAGTAATGAGAGGTTTGGTAAAACAGAATCATTTTTTTCTTAGCATGGTTTAATTTCATTGATTATACTAATGTTGGGTTAAGAAAATGAAGGTTGATATAAACATGATATCGGTTTATTTCCCCCTGACCTGACCCCACACTCCAGGTGGCTGGGTAAATAAAAGCCTGAATAAACTGGAGATGACTCCCTTCCTTCCTTATGCATTCAATATCAATACCCTATAGATTGTATCATATTGCTGACCCTGAGCACAAAGAAAGCTAATGTTTCTTTTAACATGTCTATAGATTTCTACACATATCTGTTTGTAAATGCAGAAATGTAACCTGAATGTATCCCCCACTGAAGGGCCTCTCTTGTTTCAATACTCCCCTTTTCCCATCTGTACTTTGTTCATTTGGCTCCTAGCGCTTATCTCAAGGTTGCACAAACTATGCAAGTGAATGTCTGCAAAAGAAGCAAGATGTTCCTAGCTTTGTTACTTTAAGCACCCCTCTTTACATATCTAAAAGTTACTTTGTCTACAGTTATTTTTCTTGTAGTTTGTGACGTCTGCTCCCCATTTTTGTAACCACTGGGGAATCTATATAATCTACTGTATTTCAATAAACGGGGTTCCCACTTCTGAAAGGCAACTTGCTGGCAGGTTTTGGGACCCCTTTGCAAAGGTAATTTTGGCAACTTATTTCCTGATCTCTGGCAGTGGGCTATTGCTCTAAACTCCGCACCTTCCCGGGTGGATGTGAGCTGAGTAGACAGTGATGGCTTGCATGTTGGGTTTGGACCTAACACTAATGAACAGAATAATGGGAAGTTAGTTCCAAAGGTTTACACATCTGTGATAATGGTTTGAAGCTAGGAATACATTTCTCTGCATTTAATTTTTACTGTATAAACAGGTCTCATATCTGTAGGGAAGAACAAAACAGTTTTACAATTAACACTTCCTCCACATGTATTAGTTTTGTTATGTCATGTCTGGCTTAGAGTTCTGTATGGTATGATTTTCTGACCTGTGCATTGTGTCCACATGTCCCCTGGTGACTCAATGGGAGTATGTTTGATTTTTATGGTTTGAGAATCAATTTAATTTTAAAAAACCACCATTGTAGCACTCATGCAGGCTGGAGACAGGAACTAATTTCAAAAGTACCAGTGCTTTAATCTTAAACTGAACTCAGGAACAGGTCATGATTGGGGATGGTATTCAACTAAATTCTACTCAGAATAGTAGGATGAACCTAAGTTAGTCATGTCCATTAATTTCAATGGATCCTTTCTGACTAGGACAAGCATTGAAAACCACCCATTGGTCTGTAAAAGGTCCAACAATGCATGCAATAATATTTTTGAATATTTAGTGAACATTATTATAAACACAGAAATATTTGCATCATTGGTGCCCCTTTGTATAATACTTTATAAACCTTAAGCCATGACGTCTGACTGATTTATCAGCCATCCTCCACTATTATCTATCACAATACTTATCCTTTTTGCAGATACTATGAATTACCTTTGTTCTTTTGTCATATACCATCATGAGAAACAGAAAACAGCCATAAGCATACAGTAATATGACTGAAAAGATCTTTGATTAGATTAAAAGTGATTGTCTTAAATTGGGGGTCACCAACATAGCACCAACATGGGCAACAGTATACTGCCAGTACCTCCTATGACACCCATCTTAGTAAAATATCACATCAAAAATCCACAATGCACAAGAGCCTATTAGCTGTTCCTGATCAGTTTCTGTTTGCACTAGTTTGGCATTTCTCACACTGAACATATCCCCTTAGACATGCCCACATTTTGTTGGATGCCAGAACTAGACACCCATCCTCTCCTCTGAACAGAGGAGAGGTACAAAGAGCTTCTTTCTATGAACAAGTGTGGGAGTGGTGATGTACATGTCTTTTTTTCCATTGATGGGGTGCATGGTCCTCTCTTTTAGATATTATAGCCATTTTGGGTTGTGCCATACACACCGCAGCAGTGGTTTTGTGACTGGAGCCTATGGCACTTACTCAAAATTCCAGATGTCCACACCGGCCCAAAAAGTTTGGTGACCCCTGCTTCCTTCAAACAGATGATAGTATTTCTTAACAAGCTCTTCTATGTTAAAGAATTACATGGTCTCAGAAATCTACTAACATGAGTAGTGAAAGCACCCTTTTTGTATCTGACCTGAATCAGTTACTTTTAGGGGAAAGTGTATAAGTGTGAAGTTTTCAAATAAATGAACTAGTTGTGTTGTTTCTGGGTCAGTGTTACTGCTACATGTTGTGTACAGGAGCAAATGCTCCTTTCATGATCTTCTCATCATTGCTGCTTGTTGTTATATTGTGTCTTCCTGAGTCTGGGAAACTGACATATAAATAAATCTCCTTAACCCATTAATACCTATCATTTATAGCACTTTGTACAGTAATAGTGCTTTACAATCCATATCATAAAACAATTCTAAGATTGGTCATTATTATTATTACTACTGAAGCTCAAACGTACTAACTAGTCTGATGACTATGTTATCAATTGTTGGTTGATTAGAATCAGTCTACACAATGAACCAGGCTGGCCTTTGTTTATAATTCATCTATACTGTGCATGAGTTACTTGCTGGAAAAGATAACCAGTTGTTTTTTCTCTAGGGACAACAAAAAAGTTCTATCCCAGGAGTTGGCTAAGGCACTTCAGTCCTTAAGGGATGATGTTGCTAAATTATCCTACCCTTACAAATATTACAGCCATTGTAAATGTAGTGATGAACCCAAGGCTTAAAAATAAAACTGCAGTAAGGTATCTTAAGCACTCTGAAGCAGATTTCTGTTTATTACTTGAAGTCTGAGAGGATCAGGAGCACAGATGTCATATAAGGGCAAATGGTCTCCCATAATATTTGGGGGAAGTGGACCTCTCTTCCTCTTTTATACCTTGGATTAAAACTGTGTTCCCTGATCTTAACATTCAAGTGGAAAATATTGATTACATAAGGCATTATGCCCCAAGCCAAAAGAAAAAGAAAATCCAAGTGATATTGCTTTGATCAGTATACACTTAAAAATGACCTTATGCAAACTTTCAGAGGCCTTAATCACATAAGTGCCATCCCCAAGTCAGAGCCTCCAAGATCTAGGTTCATAACATTCCATTACATTGTTGAATCAGAATTTAAAAAATTACTTCATAATAGCTGTTCAACTAAGCCATATTATTCCCTCATTTATTAATACAAACCAAATGGGATTCATCCCAGGCTTCCAAATTTCCAACCCAATGAGTCAAATTATCATAGCAAGCACATCAAGCATCGTGATTACATTGTTGGATGCCTACAAGGTCTTCATCAGCCTGGAATGGAGGTTCCTATTCAATGCGATGGAAACATAAAATGGGTGAGTATTTCAACCAGATCCTTGATCAGCTCTACCACTGCAACGCTACCACCATTAGGACCAATGGACAGGACTCATCTCCAATCTGATTCGGATGTCCTCTTTCCCTGCTGTTCTTTGTGCTCTCCCTAGAACTATTAGCTATATCCCTTAAAAGAAACCAAAACATCCAGGGTTACCGAGTAAAGGTGAAGAGCATCTACTGAGTCTTCATGCAGCCAACAATGCGCTAATGATGGTTGATCTGGTTGCTGCCCTCCTGGAACCAAGCAGGCAATTCAAAGCAGTTGCAGGCATACACATCAGTTACCTAAAAGCATAGGCCAAGCAGAGCAGTATCAATTTTCCCAACTCCCCTTCCACAGCCTGTAAGTCCTTTTGATGTTTAGAGGTACAGATTTCTAAGAAATCTGTTAGCAACTGTCTAGGTCTGATGTCTGTTATCATGCCTCAATTGGCTGCTTCTGGAAAGAGTCTTTAGTTCTGTGTTTGGAGTGGTCTCTTTCTAGAAGGAAGACAACATCCCTCAGGCCTAGTTCTCCACAGCTTGGAGAGCTTGGCTGTGCATTACCTTTTCGTTATGCATCCATTCCATGTTCTTTATTCAACTGTTGTTTCTCCACTCACAATCTTGTTGCAATTAAGTGTTTTCTTGCAAAAAAAGTTTAGTTGCAGTTCAAGATTGCTTATGAATAAAATAGAAGATTCAAGATACATAAAGCGTGGATTGGACATGAGTTTGTATCTGCCTGGATAGACACACAGCTCAAAACATGTTGAGGCCAGAACAGGAACACAGCAGCCAAGTATAGATGGTTTGCCATTTTTATCTTCTCTGCTTCCTCCTGATTCCTTTGGCTGTCTTTGCCCTGTCCATGGCTGGCTGGCAGTGTCTCACGGACACTGCTGTTCCCATCGTGGCTGCCTTGATAATTGTTGTCATCATCAACATTTTACAAAACAAACAGCCATCCTTGCTGTCTCAGAAGCTGGCTACTAGCCATGATAGCTATGCTCTGCTTCCATGGTCAGAGGCGCTATGCTTCTGAATACCAGCTAATGGAAACCGCAGGAAGAGAGAGTGCTCTGGCGCTCAGGCCCTGCTTGCGGGCTTCCCACAGGCATCTGGTTGGCCACTATGAGAATAGGATGCTGGACTAGATGGGCCACTGGCTTGATCCAGCAGGCTCTTATGTTATTATAATTCTATGCAACCAAGGCATTAGATAACTTTAGAAAGCATCTTCTCTCTAATGCATTTCTCCTCATTCTTTAAGATGTATAGATTAGGCTTTTTTAGTGGTAGTGTCGACAGAGTTGGAAGATGCTTCTTTTTATGTTTATGTGATATCTGCAATTATTAAAAATATTATTGCTTTTGAATGCATGTTTTGTATGTCACTTTCTGTATAAATTTGCAGAAATTCATATTTAAATAATCAAGCACCATCTTCAAAGCAGAACAGGCATGACATTTGATGGAACAAGAATAGCAGTTTTCCAATAATAGGAGTTTAAATGCTGAAAAACAAAGATTTCCTGGAGATTGCCCTTTTTCTACATTTATTACACCTGGGAAATATGGCTGTGAGCTGTGATCCTAAATATATTTACTCAGACATTGTGTCAGTGATGCAGTTAGGTAATTTTAGACTCTGGACTTAATGGTCTTACCCACCTCCTCCCTTTTTAAGATGATAATGTGTATTACTTCACATACTTCAAAATGTGGTAAGCCAGCCCTGCTGTACTTGGAGATCCTCCTGCTCATTCTGCTGAGTGGGGCCATGGGCTTCTGCACCACAGACCAGCCTTGATCGGCACCACTCCATTGTGTTCAACAGAAATGTTTCCCACTATTGTACATAGGATTGCAGTCTTACAGTGGGATCCACTGTATTCAGTGGGGCTTGCTTTTTACACACTGCAATCCCATGCACCCATTGAACTTCCCCAGCAGTTCACTGTGGGGATTATTCTTGAACTTCTGGCTCAGACTTCAGCACAGACCTCTGTTTACCCAACAACCGTGGCACTTCTAGTTTAGCAAATAGAGCTAGGAGCAATAGTGTGGCCAGAGCACAACCCTTGTCATATAATCTTCCTTCCCAGAATGTCTCAGTCACCTGAAAACTAAGCTTGTTTTTTCAAACAAGAATGATTTTCTCTTATCTTCTCCCTCTACACACAGACACCTGAAGGTACATACTGATTCCTACCCTGACCCCAAACTAAGTTCAGAGGAACATCCTACTTTTCTTGCAGTATCCGTGCTGTGATCACATGCATTGACTCATATCTTTCCAAGCCCAGGCCAAATACAAAATACAGAGAAAAGGCCAACTGTATGTCAGTTTAATGGCTATATAGAAAGGAACTCCACTTCTTTTTGTCCGTTATTCAATAGGGATTGACCTCCAAAACATAATACGGCTTACTGGGCTTTAAAGAATTTTATTTTTCTTCCAAAATTAGCATTTTGGGGATTCACATATATACTTCAATAAGTACAGTTGTAGAGCTTTTTTTTTTTTTAAACAGCTGACAATACTTGCATTGGTGGAACAAAGTAGGTATGATAAGGTAGCCCTACGCATGGGGAGGGGGGAAACCAAAGGAGGATCCAATGGTCAAAATATTATAGAATTCCACTCATTGTAACCAGCAATTAATATTATTCCAGGTTGGGAATTAGCAGCCACCAAAGGCCAGGGTAAACAGGTAGATCTTAAACAGGTGAAAGTTTTTCAGAGGCAGTGCCTACCTTATTTTAAAAGGGAGTTCCATAATGCCACTACAGAAAAGATCTGTCCTAGGATTGCTGCCTACTATGCCTCAGCTCATGGCAGCGCCATCAAGAAAGTCTCCTCATCCAATCTTAACAGATAGGTCTATATGGGCACAGGGCCATATTTTATTTTGTGTGGTCTTGCCCTCTGAGTAGCACCAAGTGACTGGATCTAGTACCCTTTTAATATCCCACAATGCCTCTTGACCTAGTATTGCTTTGGAACATTGTGGGAAATTTAAAGGGTGGCTAGATCCAGCTACCCAGTCGAATGTGGAGCACTGCCACTTTACCTTTTTTAAAGATAGATTTTATCTTTGTTTTTAATTATGGGTTTTACGTTTGTTTTTTATTGGTTTTACGTTTGTTTTTTATTGGTTTCTGGATTTTATTAATGTTTTTATATAATTTTATTTGTACACCACTTTGGATTTTTTTAACCAGTGGTTTATAAATGTTCTAAATGATCAATAAGCCCCCCTGGGGTTGCTGACAAAACAGGGAATTCACCAGAAGACAATGTCCAGGACCACCTCAAAGCAGGAGCCACTTTCTTTTCTATTCTTCTGATTTAGCACTAAATCATGCAAACAGTAGTGAGCAAAACTGAGCTGACTGTTGCAGGTGAAGGGGAAGGCTCTCCAGTGATCTGTAAGACGCTGGGAAAAGGCAAAAGACAATAGTAAAGGAAAGGTGGTGACGGGCATGCCAATGTATGTTTGAACCAGACTATGACAAGAGATAAATAATATTCTGAATTTGTGCACATTCAGAGCACACTTTTGTATGCCATCTGGTAACTGTAGCCAACCTGCGCATATCTTAAATAAGAAGGGCCTGCAGATCAGCAGGGATGGGCTGGAACCTTAGCATCCTCCTGTTTAGTAATAATCCACTAGAAACAGGGGCACTTAAGTTATAGGTTTATAAGTTTATCTGACTATCCTCTTTTTATTACTTCAGTCCAATCAATAAACTGCTTGCACAGTGTTTTCCTCCTCTAATATCTACAATTTGACATCACCATTGTCGTCACAGTGGCCTTCCAATCATCTGCAGGTGTTTATTATGGCAATTTCTATAGTCTACATTCCATTTCACCTGAGTGTAAACATGCCCTTAAAAGACCCAGCATCTTGAATATTTCAGTGGAAACAATATTTGATAATAATATGGAGATGCCACGTGAGTGCATAATAGGCACAATAAAATAGAAGATTACCTGGCTGTTTTGATCTCTGGGACCTCATCTCTGCTCTTATGAAGGGTAACCATGGTTCATTTATATTCATTCCCAATTGTATGACACTAGTTCATATGTTATAGGCCAGAAGCCCAGGAATACCTGAAGTTTATAGAGAGCTGTTTGTTCATTCACTGTCTGCAGTTACCCATTATACATTTGTTACCTGTAGTACCCATTCACACATTACAGTGACCACAATGTGATCTCTATTTTTTTCCTATTCTGCTAGTACAGTTCTTACATGATAACACTCAGGGCCAGTTCTAAAGGGCGGCCAGGTGAGGCACTGGCCCGAGGGCCCCTGGAGGTACAGGGGCTCTCTGCTCCCTTTCCACAATCCGCAGCCACAGCCGCAGATCGCAGGGCAGGAGCTTCCGCCAGCCCACCATTCCCTCACCCCACCTACCTGTCTCCTGCCTTTTAGCGTTGCCCTTAATGAAGATGGTGGCCGAGGTTTCCCTAAGGTGCTGAAGCCCCTGCCGCCATCTTGGTTGATGGCAGAGATGCGCATGTGAAGCCAATAATTTGTTTCTTGCAAACACATTTTTTGAGCAACCAAAAAGATGACTGTACATGTCGACATCACCAGATGGTCAATACAGGAATCAAATTGATTATATAATTGGTAGCAGAAGATGGAGAAGTTCCATACTTTCTCTGAAAATAAGACCAGGAGCAGACTGTGGTACAGATCATGAACTGGTCATATCGAAAATCAGAGTAAGCTAAAGTAGAACAACAAAGCAATCACAATGCCAAAATACAATTTAAATAACATCCCAGAAGAATATAAAGATCAAATAAGGAACAGAAGTGAGGCTTTAAACTTAGCTGATAGAGAACCAGAAGAACTATGGATTGAATTCAGAGACATTATCAGGAAAGAATGCAAAAAGACAATACCTCTAGTTAAAAAGAGAGAAAGACCTCAATGGATGACTGAAGAAACTCTTAAAATGGTTAAAGAGAGAAGGAAAGCAAAAGCAAGAGGAGGTAGAAACACGGTCAGAACCCTAAATGCAACAATACAGTGACTAGTATGTAGGGACAAAGAGAACTATTACAATAGTTATTGCATAGAAATAGAAGAGAACAACAAAAAGGGTAGAACAAGAGCCCTATTCCAAAAGATCAGCAAAATGAAAGGGAAATTTAAACTAAGAGTAGAGATGTTGAATAATCAACAGGGGAACACACTGATTGATTGTGATGAAATAAAAGGAAGATGGAAGCAATACACTGAAGAGCTCTATAAAAGAGAAGCCAGGATGACAGATTCATTCACGGAGGAACTGTATGATGAAGAACCAGAAATTTTAGAATGTGAGGTGAAAGCTGCTCTTAAAATACTTGGAATAAACAAATCACCAGGAACAAATGACATACCAATAGAGTTGCTACAAGCTACTGAGACTGCATTTGTCAAGAAATATGGAAAACTAAACAATGGCCCACAGACTGGAAGCATTCAATATATATCCCAATTCCAAAGAAAGGGGATCCCAGGGAATGCAGTAATTATCGAACTATTGCCTTAATATCCCAGGCAAGTAAAGCAATGCTCAAGATTCTACAACAAAGGCTCTTACCATATATGGAGCAAGAAATGCCAGATGTCCAAGCTGGATTTAGAAAGGGAAGAGGCACCAGAGATCATATCGCAAACATACGTTGGATAATGGAACGGAGCAAGGAATTTCAGAAGAAAATCACCCTGTGCTTTATAGATTACTGCAAAGCTTTTGACTGTGTAATCATGAAAAACTATGGAATGCTTTAAAAGAAATGGGGGTACCATAGCATCTGATTGTCCTGATGCGCAACCTATCCAAGAGGCTACGCTAAGGACAGAATATGGAGAAACCGACTGGTTCCCAATTGGAAAGGGTGTGAGACAGGGGTGTATTTTATCACCCTATTTCTTTAATCTATATGCAGAACATATCATACGAAAAGTGGGATTGGACCAATATGAAGGAGGTGTGAAAATTGGAGGGAGAAATATCAATAATTTAAGATATGCAGACAATACCATACTACTAGCAGAAACCAGTAATGATTTAAAACGAATGCTGATGAAAGTTAAAGAGGAAAGCACAAAAGCAGGAATACAGCTGAAAATGACAACAGAAGATTTATGTAACTTTACAGTTGACAATGAGGATATTGAACTTGTCAAGGATTATCAATACCTCGGCACAGTCATTAACCAAAAGGGACACAATAGTCAAGAAATCAGAAGACGGCTAGGACTGGGGAGGGCAGCTATGAGAGAACTAGAAAAGGTCCTCAAATGCAAAGATGTCACTGAACATTAAAGTCAGGATCATTCAGACCATGGTATTCCCGGTCTCTATGTACGGAGGTGAAATTTGGACAGTGAAAAAAGGGGATAAGAGAAAAATCAACTTCTTTGAAATGTGGTGTTGGAGGAGAGCTTTGCGCATACCATGGACTGAGAAAAAGACAAATAATTGGGTGTTAGAACAAATTAAACCAGAACTGTCACTAGAAGCTAAAATGATGAAACTGAGGTTATACTTTGGACACATAATGAGAAGACAGGATTCACTAGAAAAGACCATAATGCTGGGAAAAACAGAAGGGAGTAGAAAAAGAGGAAGGGCAAACAAGAGATGGATTGATTCCACAAAGGAAGCCACAGACCTGAACTTACAAGATCTGAACAGGGTGGTCCATGACAGATGCTATTGGAGGTTGCTGATTCGTAGGGTAGCCATAAGTCGTAATCGACTTGAAGGCACATAATGACAACAACTAGATATGCACAAAACGTCTTTTACTTCCTGGCAGAAGCAGCATTTGCCATCCCGTCTTACCATCCTACCTTTCCAAATGGGTCCAATGCCACTGCATTGCCATTATGATATAATTGTTTAGTTTATTGCTACTGAAAAAGTTGAGCCCTTCTTGAAGAGAAAATCTCAAACATTTCTCAGTATATCTTCCTGTAAATATCTATTCCATTGTACCATACGCCATATCCCTCAAATTGGTCAGAGAACCTTTCTTCCCTTGCAGTCTATGAAAGAGCTACTTTTACTTGGAGGCACAAATAACTCTGAGCTCTGGGACTCCTACTTGGAGCTCTATCGGAGCCTATTCCCTCCCATCCCTTCCTCTTCCCTATCCAACTCCTCATCTTATTTTTCCTTTTTTCTTGATTTTCTCTCTTGCTTTTTAAAAATATACATTTGATTTTCTTAATGGTATTATGAATTGACCTGTTTTGCTGCTCTTCCCCCTGCCCCTTTTATGGGTCATGCTTTTACATGTATCGTTACAGAATATTTTGAAAAAGAATAAACTATGCATTAAAAAATTCTAATTTCAGTACCTGGTATATTTTAGAAAACTATCCAAGATTAAAATTGGTTGTCTCTTTTCTTAAACCATGTTCCATTTCCGGTTGATTCAGGTGTGATCTTATTTGTAAATATTGAGAGTGTTTTCTTCATTTTCTTCTTGTTTGTTCATATCTCAATTTTAACCCTGTCATGATGTGGGCCCAGGTGATTTTCTTTTCACATTTGAAAATTACCTAACTGATCTTGTATATTAAATCTACCATCCTCTATTATCAAGGCTATAAGAGAGGTTTTGGGGGCAGTTTTTATTTGTCCCATACTTTTAAACAGTTATAACTCTCCCCTTTATAAGCCTTTTCCCTGCTATTTCTAGACACCCACAGAAGGCTGTGTATGTTTGTTTTGATTGAAACTTGTTCCATGGGTCTATAATATTTTATTTCCAATTTAAATCACTGAACTAGCCATGTATTGTGTATCTACATCCACTTGTATTTTAACCTGTTTTATTATGCTGTACACCACCCTGGGAGCTTATTGCTATAGGGCGGTCTAAAAATGTAATAAAATAAATAAATAATAAATAAATAAATAATAAATGTTAAGACGTGAACTTTGTAAGAGGCATATTAAGGGCGGAATCCAATTGTATTTACATCAGGCTGTGGTGGACCCTTGGCAGAGCTGACAGGGTCACAACTCCACCAGCAGAAGCCCCTTGCCCTGGTTCAGCTGGGGGTCCACCGGGGAAGTCCAGCCCAGTGGAAGCTGGTGTAAGGCCCAAGAAAGGGCGTTTGGGGGGCATGTTGGAGGAGAGACCGAGGGGGACTTATGCAACATCCAATTCCCATTGTTCCTATGGGTCCCGATCTGGGCCAAAGTTACGCTGAGAAAAAGGTTGGGCTAAGAAAATAATTATAATGGAAGTCAATAGGGAGCACTTACTCACCAGTAGGGGTATTGTAAGAGCTGTTTTTTTCTTTTCTGTATATGCGCACGACTCCTGGTTGAGCCAATGTTATGCCAGCGCAGCAGCTCCCGAACTATGAAATCCATGTTCATTCAATATTATTGAACCATTCCGGTTTGCTGTATATAGTTCCATCATATGGCATGAAATCTACCAGATTTGTAAGGGCTCTTTGAGGTAATAATTAGTAAGTAATATATCTTTCTTTTTTGAGAATGCATTTGTTCGGCTATACTCTTTCTCACTTATATGCTATTGCCAGGAAAGGAAGGGGTTTGGGGGGCAATTATTCTTTTTTGTTTTGAATTTGGAAACCAATATGTCATTTCTAATAAGGGAATAATTCCATGTTTTCTTTTTCTTGATATATTGAAATGTGGATTTTCCACTCTGTGAATGATATTTTGGAAGATGTGAATTGTATTAATGGATCTCTAAGTTTAAAATGCTAATAAAATCAATTAAAAAATTAGTAAGTAATAAACAAAAGATAACTGTTAACCGGTAGCTATAGGAAATAGCTGTTTTCTTGAGTAAGAAAAAGCAAAACATATCTCTGTTGTACACCGCCCAGAGAGCTATGCTAGTGGGGCGGTATCAAAATTTAACAAATAAATAATAAATTACAGATAGTAAATTGAATGTTTTCAAGTTGAGAAGGCAAGCAATAATTCAAATGAATAAAATGTAAATTCTTTAAAATATCCAATTTATATACATGGCAACGTGGCTCAAAGTCAAACATCCATTCTAGATTGCAGGATAGATGTTCTAAGACCAAAAATAAAATTCTATCTAGGAGTATAAAGTTTTGCCTCAAAGGAAATAAAGCATATTACATCTGCTCCAACTGTCTTCCTTTCCTACTCCTTATGTTTTGGCCTAGTAGGTATTGGGCCCTCCTTGGTCCCTGTTTTGTCATCTGAAAATGGCTTTTAAAAAATAGTAGGACTTGCTAAATTTCCCATTCTTTAGGTTTTAGCCTCTCCCTAGACCTCTGGAAATTAAAGCAAGGGAATGGAATGGAATGAAATCTTGATTTAGTGCACATTCATGTAAATACACACATGCAGACACAATATGCCAATACACTATTTCCTACCCACCCACAAGATGTAATCTTTACACAAAAGGATGGCAACCAAACCAATTTATTGGTAACGAACTCCAACATACATTAGACAAGAAAAAAAGCCCAACTGAAATATACCTCTTCAATTGCCTCAAGGCCCAGCTTCTAAAGCTTTTGTGTAAAACCTGCACTGGAACAGCTTGAGATTCTGGTGAACTGGGTCACATAAAACTTGGACTGGATTACACTATCCACTGCCTGTCCAGATAATAAATGTTGCTGAATATAGTGAGTAAATGAAAAGCATGTGGAGATGAGCCTTTGGCAATATTTAATAGGGTTGGAGGGCAGAGGTTCAGACTGGTGAGAACTGCTGTATTACCAGTACACAACAGAATGTCTCTATTTCCCTCTGTGAAATGTTGAACAGCATAGTCCAGCCTTTCGCAACCAGTGTGCCTCCAGATGTTGTTGGACCACAACTCCCATCAGCCTCAGCCAGCATTGCCAATAGCTGAGGCTGATGGGAGTTGTGGTCCAACAACATCTGGAGGCACACCAGTTGGGAAAGGCTGGTATAGTCTAAATGACAGTTGTAACTTTCAAAAATGTATCAGCGTTGCTCCAAAATTCTTCCAACCTGGTAAATTTAATCTGTTGAACTTTTAATTAATTAATTATGCCTGAAAGCCCAGGCTTTTTGTAATAATGAATGCTGTTATTGAGGCAGCTCTGCGAAAAGGAGAAATGCAATTTCCAATAGTACTTCTGAAGTCTAGCTACTGCATGCCACAGTATGCCATTCAAGTGCAGGCTCACATAGACCTGCAAAACTTTGGCCAGTTTCACCAGTAAGGAAAAAAATGCCTACAGTTGTGAGAGAGATACTTTTGTTACATGCCTTTGTTGTTTTTGTATGTAACACTCCTGCCCGGGCTTTCTACATATGCACAATAACTGTAAAATCTTGGCGGAAACAAAAACAGGACAGAATGTATGACTAAATGCACTTCTGGTCCTAACCCTCAGAATATAGATGTTAACTAGCTCTTGGTTATATACAGGCTATAGCAATAGGAAACCTACTTAGTTTTCTCTTGTCACGGTGACAATCTCAAAGGAAGAAGGGCTCCTTCTCTGTAACCTTTCTTCTGTAAGGTGCATAGCTACTTAACAGTTTGGCTAGAGTAACAGCTGTACTGATGCACATGCAAGAAAAATGGCTCTGGGTACTCCGTAAAACAGGACTAGGTCCACCATACAGACAAACCCCATGAGCGTATACCTCCACTATGTAAATGCCCTACAAGAGAGAGTTGTTGCCTGCCCTTTTGGAGGAGGTAAACAGATAAGTTAGCAACTTTACAACAGGTTTATATCCCTTGCATTTAAGCCTTCTGACCTCTTATCATTTACCCAGGGCATTGTTGTAAAGGGGAGGAAATAAAGTAACAGCCGTTAAAAAAGAAAACAAACTTTATCCCAGTAAATTCTTGGTAATCACGGCTGCAATCCAGTACACATTCACCTGGGAGTAAGTCCCATTAAACCGAATGGAGCTTATTTCTGAGTAGACATGTATTGGATTGCAGCCTTAATGACTATTTTCTTCCATGATGGTCCAGCAACAAGTCAAGGTGTTCCTTGTCAGAAAATCCTGCTCTGTTTTTCAGTAAGTCCTTTTAAATCCCTTTTTGTGGGACAGAGTCGTAGGGCTCATCTACCCAGGGTTTACTGTGTGTTTGGTGCTACTCACATCTCCTTTAAATTTGCATGGTTCACATGACATTACCAGCAAACAGGACCTATCACAGTTTTCCTCTTGAAAATCCAAATTAACTCAATCCACTGATAATATGAAAAGGGAAGAAAAGAAGTCTTTCCTTCCTTTCTCTAGTGCTGGCATTTTAATCAAATGTTGAGTAGTTTATAATCATCAGCATAAAAATACCACACTTTCCTGGACAACAGGATGATTAGCTCCAACAGAAAAACTTGGGATGAAAGTCCAATTATAGTAAGCAAAAGAAAACAAAAATACAAGTGAGGCAGTTAATTTATATCAATAGAAAAATAATTTTATTTATTACTGTGTTGAAAGCAGAGCAAGGGGAGCCTATCTCATAATCAGGTGATGGGTAAAAATAATGAACTCGTCACATATAAGCAGAGGAGTGAACATTTTGCTTGGTGGAGGGTCGAAGCAGCACAGTAATGGTCCAATTTTAAGAGAAAATGCATGAATTTGTAGGAGCAGCTTCTTCTCAGTAATATTTTTATTTAAATTAGTTTATAGATTTGTAAACCACTTCACAGTCAGAAACTACTGAAGCAATATACAATATGTAGATCTACATGTTAATGATAATGTGTAGACCTCAATAGTGCTTTAGAAAATCTTCAAAGTGCTTCATATAAATTATCTTCATAATCATTAAAACAACCTTATAAAGTACAGCATTCATATTATCACCATCACCCCTACATTGCAAATGAGATGGATGATGATGGCTTTCCTAAACTCAACTACATCTCCAGTGCTGAAATGCCTTGAACACCAGTGGTCTGGATATTTTTTTGCAGGTCAATAGAATCTTCCTGTAGTAATGGATGCTATAATGGATATCTTTGAAACTACATTTGGGAGGCTTAGCCCACAAAGTCTAAAATTATTCTGGAATCTGGACTACACTTTGACAGATTGTCTGGTTAAGTCCTTATTCCCAAAACTAGGTCAATCAGTGCTCTTAACCGGGGGGAAAAGCCGTGATTAATTACAGAAATTAAGAACAGAAATCCTTTCCCCAATAATACAATAAGTCTGATTATATTCTAGTTCACATTTCTGAATTTAAAAATACTTCCATTTGTGCAAGAGACTTCCCTATATTTGAAGGTCCTTTCTCCTAGAATCAAGATGAAACCTTCGAGGATGCTCCAAGCTCAAGCAAGACTTGAGCTTCATGCTTCAACAGTAGCAGATCCTACCCTAGGGTGAAAGGGAATAGCCCCCCCCCCAAAGGTGACATTTTGCAACTGGTGCAGAAGGGGCAGGTGTCGGTCTTCCAATGGCATCAGAATATCGCACTGAGGAAATGCACATCTCAACTGCTGGAACAGGGATGCTGAGGATTTAAACCATTCTCTTCTGAATTATTTGTAAGAGTAGGGTCTGTTGATGTGGTCTCATTAGTATTTTCTTCTGTGGGAGAAAGTTCAGCTAGAGCCTGTTCTGGCACTAATGGTATATGTGGATGAAAAACTGTTGGAAGACACAATAAAATATAGTAGATAAAAGTAAAGTACCAAATATATAAAGGGCTGCATGTGGAAGTGGAACCTGGACTCTTACTTTAAAGAGTTTACAGTTCAAAGATTATAATCTATAAAGATTATTTGAATTGGGGCCCTGTCAGGGATATCTAGTTCCCTCGGCTCACTTGGTATAAACACAGATTTAGGTATCTGTGCTTCCTTACATTTTTGCTGCCACCAATTCACTCAGAATACTTTCAAAACCTCCTAGTAGATGGTATTAGATGTAAGATGAACATCAATACTAGAGACAGGATGATCTTTAAACTAAGTGTGTTGGTTTATTAAGGGGACATATGTACATAAGGGAATACCAATATTTACACTGAGGTCATCAAGGTGCGTGCTGACACTTTCTGAAGAATCAAGAGACACTGTTGCTGACACCAGCCTCTGTGGTGTTTAAAAAAGGTAAAGGTGTCCCCGCACTTATAGTGCGAGTTGTTTCCGACTCTTAGGGTGACGTCTTGCGATGTTTACTAGGCAGACCGTATATATGGGGTGGGATTGCCAGTTCCTTCCCCAGCCTTTCTTTACCCCCCAGCATATGCCGGGTACTCATTTTACCGACCACGGATGGATGGAAGGCTGAGTGGACCTCGACCCCTTTTACCGGAGATTCTACTTCCTCCTTCCATTGGAATCGAACTCCGGCCGTGAGCAGAGCTTCGGCTGCGTTACCGCCGCTTACCACTCTGCGCTACGGAGGATCTGTGGTGTTTACCTCAGGCCAAATTCCCTAAACCTCCACCCCAGCCAAATACTCCCACAATCCAGTCCAGCTACTGCGGACAATCTGCCTCTGTACTCCAAAGCTTCTCTATTATACTTTCGGTTGCTTGGATAATTTAGCCAACTTTAAAAACCCACTTGTGTAACCTTCCTCTGGTAAAACCTTTACAAAGGCAGCCTCTTAGATCAACTGAATCACAGGCTCCCTTCTTCTGATCTGCCCCAGACAAGAATTCATAGCACACAGGGGTGTTAATATTCAGGCCTTCTTATTCACAGTTCTTCTCTCTGGTCTTTTTTCTAACAACTCCCTCATCAACTCCCTTCTCAACTAACTAAACTCAACTCTGAGCTGAAAAAAACGGAAACTGTCTCCCCCTCACTGACAGTTAACTCTCAACTAACTGGAACCTTACCTCCAGCCAATCAGAGTCTGCTGTCACACAGGCCAATCAAAATGAATTTACGTGAACCAGGCCCTGCCTACTAAATTCTCAAAACAATCGTCATGCTCAACTTTGTCAGAACTTGTCAATAACAATCACTTCTGCACAAGCTTCCAGCTTTGTAGCAGCACAAGGCTTTGAACTTGCACAGTCACAGAATATTTTTTTCGCTTCAAAAAACAAGACATACAGCATTTATGCCAATGCACACAGGTGGGCTGCATATATGGTACTGTATATAAGGATTTCATATGTGCGAGAGCTAGTGTGGTATAGTGGTTAAGGTGTTGGACTACGACCTGGGAGACCAGGGTTCGAATCCCTACACAGCCATGAAGCTCACTGGCTGACCTTGGGCCAGTCACTGCCTCTCAGCCTCAGAGGAAGGCAATGGTAAACCCCCTCTGAATCCTGTCACCATGAAAACCCTATTCATAGGGTCAACATAAGTCAGAATCAACTTGAAGACAGTCCATTTCCATGTACATATATACTGAACAGACATGCCTGTTGCAACACAAGCTTTCACACCAGAGGAAATGCAGGTCTTGAATTTAGTTCTCCTTGCCAGAAATGGTTGATTAGTACAGATGCATATGCAGGTCATATCCAACATGGAAGACTGCATGAACAGCCACAGATCCAGAATGCACCTTCTTATTAATATGAAACCTGATCCAGCAACGAGATTCCCACATAAAACCATGGCCAGATTACAATGGTGAACAACTGCACCAGGGCCCACTCCACTAGAGGACCCAGATTCTGAGCTTTTTTTGAATACCAGACCATATGAATTCCTGGGGTCCTAAAGAGCTGATGTTTTTCTCTTCACTTTAAGTGCAGATTTCCCCCCTACTTGTGACTCATTTTCTAACCCTTGGAATGCATCTTCCATGTGGTGGGTTTGTTAAAAGCAGGCCCTCCTTAGAAGTTATTCACTCATAGGCAAAAAACCCTTGCGTTTTAAGAATGTAGCTATAGCCCACAGATATTTCTATCAAACTTTTAAAAGCAGGGAAACTGGGCAGCTATACTGAATGCACCAGGGGAGCAGGAGACCTGACCTCCTCTCTGAGATATTGGACTGCCCTACAAATTTGTCAAAATGCAAACACAATTTGGGTTGGTCTTTCACAGTCCAATCCACTTGCTGTGTAGCTTGGAAGAATTTGGTAACATGTGCCTCTTAAACCACTCCACTTAAGAAAAGGTGGGCATGGTCAACTAAAAATATAGAGCACACCTAGAATTTTGCTAGAATATATTTCACTTGCCACTGTTTTATCTTGTGCAAACTGAGACGTTCCTCATGTCAGTGCCATTAATCCACAATTGTTTTTGGAGTTTTTTTAGTGTTGCCAAGTGTTGTTGTACATCACATATTCACAGAAACAGAAGCAAAAGAAAGTGATTTACTATAGGAAACTTGACTAAAATTACACTGTAAATCAAACATATTTAAAGTGCGTATCTGAACTATATCAACTGTTTTAATATTGTTGCTTCCTCCCTGCTAAAACAAAATCAGTACAGCATGTCTTGTTTCTGTTATTTGGGCTGATTGCAGGTGTTGCCACCACTCACCATATGCTCAGAGGCACATATTGCCAAATTCTTCCAAGCTACACAGGAAGTGGATTGGACTGTGAAAGACCAACCCAAATTGTGTTTGCATTTTGACAAATTTGTAGGGCAGTACAATATCTCAGAGAGGAGGTGAGGTCTCCTGCTCCCCTGGTGCATTCATTATAGCTGCCCAATTTCCCTGCTTTTTAAAGTTGGATAGAAATATCTGTGGGCTATAGGTACATTCTGAAACCGCAAGGTTTTTTGCCTATTAGTGAATTTCTCTGCCTATTAGTGAATTTCTCTGCTTTTTAATCTGGGAGGTAAGAAATGGGATCCTGTGCAAGTTAGGTGAGAATAGTTTGATCATTTGCATGCTTATTGAGTTCAGTGGAATTTACTCCTCTGCAATCATGCTTAGGATAGACAAAACTGACCACAAGGGGATGGGGAGGGGGGGAGGAGAACAGGCAGGGGTAGAGGAGGAAGGGCAGAGGGGAGGAGGGGAATGGGAGCAGGCGGAAGGGGGAGGGGGCAGGTTTCATTATTTGCATGTTTATTCAGTTCAGTGGGATTTGCTCCTGTGCAATCATGCTTAAGATAGGTGTAACTGACCATGGGCAGGGAGGAGGAGAATAGAGAGGGAGGGCTGAAATGGGCAGGAGAGGAGGAAGGAAGAGGGGAGGGGAGGAAGAAGGGAGGAGGAAGGGAGAGGAGAGGGGAAGGAAGGGAAAGGCAGGTTTGATCATGTACATGCTTATTTTCAATAGGATTTACTCCTGTGCAATCATGGTTAGGAGAGATAAAGATGACCATGGGGAAGGAGGAAAGGGAGGGGAGGGGAAGGAGGAGGAGGGAGGGGATTGGAAGGGGAGAGGGGAGTGGGACGGAAGAGGCATGATGGAGGGGATAGGAGGAAGGTGGAGGGGAGAGCAGGTTTGATCATTTGCATGCTTTTTGTGTTCAATGGGATTTACTCCTGTGCAATCATGCTTAGGATAAGTGAAACTGACCTGGGGGAGGGGCAGGGAGGAAGGGAGGAAGGGAGTGAGGGAAGGGGGAGGGAGGAAGGGGGAGAGGAGGGAAGTGATTGGGTGGTTTAAAACTGGGAGTGAAAGCCCCTTTCCTTCCCAAAAGGAAAACATTGTGAACAGTATCATTTTTCAGCATTTCCTCCACCTTTTTATTCTACAGCAGGCACATGTAGTCTCCCACCCAAATTTAAACCAAAGCTGTCACTGGCCACAATCAAACCAGACCTTTATTTCACTTATTTATTTATTTCACTTTAGACAGTCATGGCTTCCCCCAAAGAATCCTGGGAAGTGTAGTTAGTGAAGAGTGCTGAAAGTTGCTAGGAGACATCCTGTTCCCCTTACAGAGCTTTAATCAGAGCGGCTGACTGTTAAACCACTCTGGCCACTGGAGCTCTATCAGGGGAACAGGGGTCTCCTCTAAGAATCCTTCACAAACTACACTTCCCAAGATACTTTTGGGGAAGCCATGACTGTCTAAAGTGAAATAAAGCTTTGGCGTGGGTGTGGCCCCCTGATTAGGCAAGCCAAGCAGCTGTGAGTCTGGCTTTTGGAACACACTGACAGTTGGTTTTTACTGAGCATGCCTGGACTTCAATGCTAAATTTCTTTAATTAAAAATCAGCTAGGTTTTTTTTTTAACTTTTAAACTGCAGAAGATTAAGGTCAGAGTATAGGGCAAGATCAGTAATAGGATTACAGGTACTCTGTGAACATGGCTGATTTTTAATTAATTTCAACAAATTATGAGAACTCTGACAGAAAGAAGTCCAAAAAGGGTCTGTTTTTTCCTCTCTTTTTACATTTTGAACTCTCGATTCTCTGACTATTTTGTATATCGACTTAAAAATTTAGATGGTTAAGCAAGTGTTTGAGTTCAGGACTATAAATTTTGTAAGGTTTTGTTTTGAAATGAGCTTATGGGAACCAGAATGGCATGGGGTGGGGGTATTTTAAATTTAACATTGCGGAATGCAAAAAATCCATGCTGGCTATAGTATACAACCACTCTCGTGGCTGTGTAAGTTTCTGCAAATCCTACTACACAAGTGTGGGTGGATGTTAAAGACCTCCCCCTCCTCCCATCCAAATTTAACATGTGAAAACCTTGCGAAGACACTCATTAAGAACTCACTAGATAATTAACTTACAATACAATGGTATACATGTGTCCTGCCCTAAGCCCGAGATACGAAACGGAGGCAAGGCTTGGTTTAATCCCTGTGTTATTAGGGTGATGGTTACATCCAAAGCAGTGCGCTTTATAAACCTGTCTACTCTAGCTCACTACTTTCCCTAGCTAAGCTACTTAAACAGTCTCTGCAGCATGTGGGGGAGCTGACTCAGCACTAGAGTCTGGGTGGGCACCTGCTTAAGTAGGGAAGGTCTTTGCTCATAAACAATGGCTCCTCCGAAGTTCCACCCTCTGTAAGTCCCTCATCTCACGTGGGATGAGCAAGCCTTCCGCAGCCCATCTGACAGTGGGGCTTCACGTGGTGATGGCTTGGCTTCAGGGAGCAGGGAGCTGGTTGGCAGGGAAGCATTTGAAGTGCCAGGTGGGGATTCCTGTGGGGGCGGGGTTGGTGCGCGCAAGTAGTCGCTTCCCAACGGCTCAGGTGGGGAGCTTGCAGGCAGAGCAGAATCTGCCTCAATGGGGGGGCTGGCCAAGGAATTTTAACCAAGTTTCAAACGCATCGCGAATGGTCAGCAACTCTTTTCCCCATATGGTGTAATTTTGCTCTGAACTTGTCAACTTCCACAAAAAGTTAGTGCATGGTCTCAGACCCTCCCCCCCCATGCTGGTTGTAAAAGCACCGCTCCAATGGCCATGTCCGACACATCCATTTCCACCACAAAGGGGCGTGCTGGGTTCGCATGTTGCAGTATGAGTTCCGAGGCGAACCGAACCTTCAACTCCTCAAAGGCTCTTTGCACAGCGTCAGTCCAGTGAAATGGACCCGGGCCTTTGAGGCAGTCCATGAGGGGCGCAGTCTTGTCAGAGTAATTAGCAATGAACCGGTGGTGGTAGTTGCAGAACCCCAGGAACCGCTGAAGATCCTTCTTTGTTTCGGGAGGCTACTACGTGAGGATGCAGTGAAACTTGCCTGGGTCCATCTCCACCCCGGTGGGAGAAATGAGATACCCCAAAAAGTCCAGCATGGTCAGGTCAAAGCCGCACTTCTCCAGCTTGGCATAGAGACGATGCTCCCTGACACAAGAGACACATGCGGGCAATGCTACAACGTGTTCAGCTGGGGAGTCCGAATAGATTAGGATATCATCGAGATACCCAATCATGAACCAGTCCAAATAGTCCCTAAATATGTCATTCATGAAGTTTTAGAAGACCCCTTAGTTATTGGATAGTCCGAAAGGCATGACCAAGTACTCAAACTGTCCATATCGTGTCTTGAACGCTGTCTTCCACTCATCCCCCTCCTTCATTCGTACCAGATTGTAAACTCCCCTCAAATCCAGCTTGGTATAAATCTTGGCCGACTGCAGTCACTCCAGCATCTCCGTGATGAGCGGCAGGGAGTAGCTATTGGGAATGGTGATCTTGTTCAGCTCTCGGTAGTCATTACTCAGGCAAAACTCTCTGTTGTTCTTCTCAACAGGCCAGCTCCAGACACTCTTGGATGAGACCGATTATCTGGATCCATTTCAAGTCAGGTTTCAGGCCTGGTTTTGGCACGGAGACAGCCTTGGTCGCCCTGAATGATGACCTCTGTCAGGAGAGACGGGGAGTGTGACTCTGTTGATTTTCCTTGATCTCTCAGTGGCTTTCGATATGGCCATGGTATCCTTCTGGGAAGACTGACTGAGTTGGAAATGGGAGGGACTGCATGGTGGTGGTTCCACTCCTACTTGGCGGGTTGGCACCAGAAGGTGGTGCTTGGGGAACATTGCTCGGCACCCTGGACTCTCCAGTATGGGGTTCTGCAGGGGTCAGTTCTGTCCCCCATGCTGTTCAACGTCTACATGAAACTGCTGGGTGCGGTCATCCAGAGATTTGGAGTGTGTTGCCATCAGTATGCTATTGACACACAGCTCTATTTCTCTTTTTCATCTTCTTCAGGCCAGGCTGTCAATGTGCTGAACTAGTGCCTGGCTGCGACAATGGACTGGATGAGGGCTAATAAACTGAGGCTCAATTCAGATAAGACTGAGATGCTGCTAGTGGGTGGTTCTTCTGACCGGATGGTGGATGTCCAACCTGTCCTGGATGGGGTCGCACTCCCCTTGAAGGAGCAGGTTTGTAGCCTGGTGGCTCTCCTAGAACCATCTCTGTCACTTGAGGCTCAAGTAGCCTCGGTGGCATGGAGTGCCTTCTACCAACTTTGGTTGGTGGCCCAGCTATGCCCCTATCTGGACAGGGAGAACCGGGCTTCAGTTGTCCATGCTCTGGTAACCTCCAAGTTAGATTACTGCAATGTGCTCTACGTGGGGTGCCTTTGAAGATGGTTCGGAAACTGCAGCTTGTGCAAAATGCAGCTGCCAGATTGGTAACAGGGACCAGACGGTTTGAACACATAAAACCGATTCTGGCCCACTTGCATTGGCTGCCTGTATGTTTCCGAGCTTGATTCAAGGTGCTGGTTTTAACCTATAAAGTCTTACATGGCTTAGGACCACAATATCTGATGGAACGCCTCTACCGACACGAACCCACCTGTACACTATGCTCAACATCAAAGGCCCTCCTCCGGGTGCTTCCTCCGAGGGCAGCTGGGAGTCTGGCAACAAGGGAGAGGGCCTTCTCAGTAAATTATGGAATGATCTCCCGGACGAGGTGTGCCTGGTGCCAACACTGTTATCTTTTCAGCGCCAGGTCAAGACTTTCCCCTTCTCCCAGGCATTTTAGTATGTGTTTTAAAATTGTTTTTAAATTTTTTAAATTGTGTTTTTAAATTGTTTTTTGTGTTTTAAAATATTTCTTTTTAATGCTTTTAATTGCTGTAAACCGCCCAGAGAGCTTCGGCTATGGGGCGGTATATAAATGTAATAAATAAATAAATAAATAAATAAACAAACAGCAAAGGGGCCCCGGCTGGAGACTGGGAGGGTTCAATGAAGCCCCTCTTCAGGTTAGTGTCATGTTAGCGCCGCCAGCTCCAGTTCCGACAGGGAGTAAATCCACCCTGCAGGGATGCACGCCCCGGGCATCAGATTTATGGTGTGGTCGTAGGGTTGATGGGGGGGAGGGAACTGATTGGCTTCCTTTTTGTCAAACACATCCTGGTACTCTTCGTACTTGTCAGGCAGGACGACTCAATCCTGCAGTACGATTCCAGCTGTAACGTTGGGGGGAGGCTTCTTCCACGGTTGGCATGCTAGGCGGGAAACGGATGTGGGGGAGAGGTGTGGGGACCTGAGAACGTAGAAATTCCACCCTGCACTCCAAGCGGCAACCTTCAATCTATTTGCAGATATAACTGGATTAGCTCCACCAGGCTGCCGGGCAGGGAGATGCATGCCAATTTGTCCAGCACTTCCGGACTAAGCCCATTCCGGTAGAAGTACATCAGAGCCAGGTCACTGTATTCCACCTCCTGGGCTAAGACGCGAAACATGTTAGTATAGGCCCCCACGGAGCCCTTCCCCTATTTCAAGGTTCCTAGCTGGCGGGCGACAGTCTTTTTATGCTGAGGGTCACAAAACATCTCGGTCATGGCTGTGACGAAGGCAGTATATTGACCCAAGACAGGGTCATTTCTCACGAGATACGGGGTAGCCCACTTGGCTGCTTCCCCTTCCAAGAGGCTGATGATAAACGCCACCTTCGCATCATCATTCGGAAACTCAGCTTGACGCACACATATGTATAGTTCACACAGGACAAGGAATGTGGCAAACTAGTCACTCTGGCCACCATAGCAAGGAGATAGTCCCACTGTGGTTTAACTCTGATGGGTGGCACGGCCACCGGTGCTGTGCCTTCTTGGGCAATCAGGGCTCGAAGGTTTTGATTCTCGAGTTGGAGATTCTGGGTTACTGCCTGGAGATTCTGGACTTCGGCATACAAGGTTTCAACAGTTCCTTGAAGTCCCCCTTTGGCGGCAGCACTAGCCTCCATGGTGTCGGTCATGGGAGCATCAGTGAAGGGAGGTGCTGGCTGAGTCAAGCTGTCCTGCGCAGAGCCCAAGACACGAGACGGAGGTGAGGCTTGGTTTAATTCCCGTGTTATTAGGGTGATGGTTACATCCAAAGCAGTGCACTTCATAAACCTGTGTACTCTAGCTCACTACTTTCCCTAGGTAAGCTACCTAAACAGTCTCTGCAGCATGTGGGGAGAGCTGACTCAGCACTAAAGTCTGGGTGGGCACCTGCTTAAGTAGAGAAGGTCTTCGCTCGTAAACAATGGCTCTTCCAAAGTTCCACCCTGTGAAAGTCCCTCATCTCGCGCAGGGTGAGCAGAGGTGAGCCTCTGGCAGCCCATCTGACAGTGGGGCTTCGCTAGGTGATGGCTTGGCTTCAGGGAGTGGGAAGCTGGTTGGCAGGGAAGCGTTTGAAGTGCCAGGTGGGGATTCTTGTGGGGGTGGGGTTGGCCCACGCAAGTGGTCGCTTCCCAACAGCTCAGGCGGGGAGCTTGCAGGCAGAGCAGAATCTGCCTCGATGGGGGGGGGCTGGCCAAGAAAGTCTGCAGACTGGCAGCGCTCCCCCTTCCCTCAACGCTCTCAGGGACCTCGTCCTCATCTGACTCCTCTCCCTAAGGAGCTAACATCTCTTGTGCATGGGGCACAACAACATGTCTACTTAGAAGAAAGTCTCTTTATGTTTAATGGGGTTTACTCCCAGGACTAAGTCCCTGTTGAGCCATTTTATAATACCTTCTGTGTCTTTACAACAGCCACATGAGATAGATGTAAGCTGAGAGTTGGTAAATGAGCAAAAACAATGATGAATTAAGTGAGTTTAAAATGTGAAACTGTGGACGCTCAGAGTATTTTCCTTTTGTTTATTAAGGATGGCAAAATACTTTTTGTTCATGCTTTGCTAAGAGTTGTGGAAGTACACTTGTTCAGAGTATTTTTTGTTGCCTATGAAAGCTTTTGTCATAATAATTTTTTTAGTATTTAAGATACTACAAGGCTTATTTGTGGTACCTTATTTCATGTGTTTCTTTTAGGGAGAAAGGGGGCTTATTTGGAGAAGTACATCAGGGTTCCTAACCACATTAATCTGACTTTGTATAGCACTCTCCTTCATTCCGTATACAGACTGCCCTTGCTGTGTTATGTTGTGCAGCACCAAGACTGATGTAACTCTTGGTCATAGACTACTCCAGAAGAGTACTTGCATAGCATCCATTTGTTTAACAATGCCTTGTACAGCGGAACTGCCCTTCTGGATTCCTTTTCAAATATTTATTATGGTGACTCTTAGTTTGATTTAAAATCGATATTAATATAGTTTGATTTAAAATTGGTATTAATATAGTTCCCTATATTTACAAAACACAGCTTGTTCTACCAGGGATGAGACTTCCAAGAGCTTCTCTAGAGATGCCATTATATCCACAGAATCTAACTAACAACATTGACAGTATTATCACATTTGTTTGAATGGCTTGTAATAAAGGATTGAGCCTTGGGCTTCCTGCACAAAAGGCTTTTGCTCTAACACTGAGCTTAGATGCACACACACAGACCCTCCCCCCCCAGGTTCAGCATTTGTGTGATATTCAAGTCATTCCTTTGGTGGTGTACTTTTTCTACTTTGCCCACTGGAGTAACAAAAGCTAAACAAATGGCAAAATATAGCAAATCCTAGGCACAACTCATGTTTCACTGAAATCTATGGAATGAGAGTGAAGTTGTGACTCCTACTGAAATCAATCAGTAAAGTGCAGATAACATGCAGAGTGATCCTATGCATGTTTTCTCAAAACATAAGTTCCATTGTAATTCATTGTAAAGTCTGGCATCCACTGGATTTTAGTCTTAGTGTTGGATTGTCGCCTATCTGGTCTCCAAAAACGAGCTGCATACTTTTATTGCCTTCCAGACTTGCCACTGTGGTTAAAACATCTACTGTAATATGGTCACATATTTACTTTGTTCAGTTGCCTGCCCAAACACCTTGACTAATTCCAGTCTTTTTATCAATGTTTGTTTTTAGCTTTGCGTACTTTGATTTTCCATCCCTTCCCACCTCTTTTGGGGATTGATGCTTCTTCTCTTAGTATGAAATAATTTCCCTCTCTGAACTAGTTAGGGATTCCCCGCTGCACTGTAGAATTAAACTCTACATGGCAAAGTAACCATTAAATTACTGATTGGGTTCTGACTTCTAATGTTGGGTGGGAGTGTGGAGATGAAGATGCTGTGTCTTCTCTTGCATTTCAGAGCAATTCTGGAGTGAGCTCCATTGGCCTGAATGGTAGTTAACCTTAATATAACACTGTAAAATCATCAACTCAATCAAATTGCTATTCAAACAGTTCCAGCTGGTGAGAAACATGAGCGCTGTACAGGAAATTATCTCTTCCTGCTATCCATTATCTTGCCTTGTTAATATTCTACTCAGAATCCCCTTTTTTAACCTTGTGGAATGCTTTAGTTAGGTACTGCCTAAAGACAGGTTGAAACCGGTTGATAATGGTATTTGGATTTCTCATACTCACAGAGAACCTTAGCCACAAGTTAGGTTGAAAATAAATGTTAAATAAGAACATAAGAGCATAAGAAGAGCCTGCTGGATCAGGCCAGTGGCCCATCTAGTCCAGCATCCTGTTCTCACAGTGGCCAACCAGGTGCCTGGGGGAAGCCCGCAAGCAGGACCCGAGTGCAAGAACACTCTCCCCTCCTGAGGCTTCCGGCAACTGGTTTTCAGAAGCATGCTGTCTCTGACTAGGGTGGCACAGCACAGCCATCATGGCTAGTAGCCATTGATAGCCCTGTCCTCCATGAATTTGTCTAATCTTCTTTTAAAGCCATCCAAGCTGGTGGCCATAACTGCATCTTGTGGGAGCAAATTCCATAGTTTAACTACGCGCTGAGTAAAGAAGTACTTCCTTTTGTCTGTCCTGAATCTTCCAACATTCAGCTTCTTTGAATGTCCACGAGTTCTAGTATTATGAGAGAGGGAGAAGAACTTTTCTCTATCCACTTTCTCAATGCCATGCATAATTTTATACCAGTTGCAAATATAACTGCACAGAATTTTTACACACACCAATATTGGCAATCTTGTGTCATGCTTGTATCAGTGAAAAGGGAAGATGCTGTTTTCAAGCCAGGAAAAAACAATTACGGAAGTTAAAAGTGATTTGAATAAGGATAGCAGCTGTGGTACATAAGCAAGTCCTGCTTTCTCCATTGAGGCAATGTGTGCAACACTACAATAGTGTAGCTTCTCAAACCACTTTCAGTTATATTAAAAACTCTTGCCTGTCTCTAGGCACAGAGTTATGCTGCTGCTGGTTTATTATGGTACGAGTTTCAGGCATTAGGTAGACTGCATCTGTTACAAAAAGGTGCATCTACGAATTCTTTTTAAGGTGGAAGGATCTGTCCATTTCCATTCTCAGTTTTGCATTATTCCTATCTAAAATTTGGTTCTCTGCATTTTGGCAGCAATTTGAGAATTTATGTTTTAAAAAATCCTCATGAATATTCTTCAGCATTTTAATGCAATTTTTCCTAACACATTTTGTATGCAGCTTTGACTAATGCATACATTTTTGCAAGCAATTTCTCCTAACATAATGCATTTTTGTATGTTACTTTCACTAAGATATTCATTTTTATGTACACTTTCCCCTAATATATGCGTTTTTATAAACACTGTTTGGTTGGAGATGTGCATACCAAATTTGAATAAGTGTAGATTTCCAAGAGTGGCTGTGTTTCGATTCTCATATTGTTTTGGAAAGTGCAAATTTGATATATTCAGCTTTACATGGGAACTGAATCAAATTTCTCCCCCATTTATTTATTGATTAAATTTGTATCCCGCCCTTCCTCCCAGAAGGAGTCAAGGGTGGCAAACAAAAACACTAAAACATATTCGGACAAAACTTCTTTATAAAGATCCCATCTCTTCACACATCACTCATAAAAGGGCTGAGGCTCCATCCACTAGCCCCACCTCTGATGGCACACAGCTCCCCCACTATGTGGACAGACGGGTCAGATGTATACATGTAGACTGCTATACACGTAGACTCCCCCAGGTTCTAAAAGCCTATGTGATTAGGATTCCAGGATCCTAGGATGCTTACAAACATAGAAGCCTACTTGTGTCCCCACCTCAGACTTCCATCCTGATAAGTAGATGGCAAGAGGAACTGTGTGTTGCTAGGGCCAGAGTCATAGCCTCGCAGCCCTTTTATTAAGATGATGCCTCTTCACGGAAGTAACACATGAAGGGAGCTAGTGTGTTTCCACAAAAGGAGAAATTGGGTTCAGTCACTTACAGTGCTGAAATGCTGCAGAACTACCCACTCTCAGAGGAGGCTGCTCACTGGCATCTCTGCATGAATCATCTACCTGAGCATGCCTCCTTCCAATCAGCAGACACGCTCAGGTCCGTGACTCACGAAAAGATACCAACGGACAGCCTCTTTTGAAGGGGTGGGGAGTAGATTCCTGAAGAAAATTAAGGGGATGGATGCCCTTGAGGCTAAATCATTCTTAACACTATGTAAACTGTTACATAGTTTAATTATGGAAACAAAATGAAATGACAAATAAACCCTGTGCCTCCACTTAGGAAACACAGATGTAGAGCCTCATATATTATACAGCCACAAGAGTGGCTGTATACTATAGTCATACCATCCAATATCCTCTCGTCAACCTCCCCTCCACCTTCCTGCCCCTCCCCCAGGTCAGTTTCGCCTATCCTAAGCATGATTGCACAGGAGTAAATCCCACTGAACTCAACAAGCAAGCAAATGATCATACCTGTCCTCCCCTCCTCCTCCCTCCCATCATCTCACTTTTGCCCCTTCCCTCCCCTTTCCTTCACCCCTCCCCCTTCCCTTCTAACCCCCTCCTTCCCCCTCCCCCTCTTTCTGCTCCCCCCTCCTTCCTCCTTCCCTCTACTCTCCCCTCCCCTTTCTCCTCGTCCATAGTCAGTTTTACATATCCTAGCCATGACTGCAGGGAGTAAATTCCACTGAACTCATTAAGCATGCAAATGTATCAGACCTGCCTTTCCTCCCCTCCCCTCTTCCTTCCTCCTCCTCTCCTGCACACTCCAGGCCTCCCTCCCCATGGTCAGTTTTACCTATCCTAAGCATGACTGCACAGGAATAAATTCCACTGAACTCAATAAACATGCAAATAATCAAACCTGCCCTCCTCCTCCCTCTCCTGCCTGCTCCCAACCTCCTCCCCTCCTCCCCATCCCCTTGTGGTCAGTTTCACCTATCCTAAGCATGATTGCAAGGGAGCAAATCCCACTGAACTCAATAAGCATGCAAATGATCAATCCATTCTCAGCAAACTTGCACAGGATCCCATTTCTTACCTCCCAGATTAAAAAGCAGAGAAATTGACTAACAGGCAAAAAACCCTTGCGGTTTAAGAACGTACCTATTGCCAACAGACATCTCTATCAAACTTTAAAAAGCAGGGAAATTGGGCAGCTATAGTGAATGCACCAGGGGAACACAAGACCTGAACTTCTCTCTGAAATATTATACTGCCCTACAAATTTGTCAAAATGCAAACACAATTTGGATTGGTCTTTCACAGGCCAATCCACTTCCTGTATAGCTTGGAAGAATTGGTGAGTGGTGGCAACACCGGAAATCAGCCCAAATAACAGAAACAAGACATATGCTATGCTGATCTTGTTTTAGCAGGGAGGAAGCAACAATATTAAAACAGTTGATATAGTTCAGATAATCACTTTAAATATGTTTGATTTACTGTGCAATTTTAGTGAAGTTTCCTAGGTATGTACTTAAACTGCAAGATTTTTTGCCTATTAGTGAATATATATGTTAGTAACTTGAAACTGGAGGCTTTTGGGTTGGATATATGTGGTCCATTTTTAGAGAACTACTGTTTCAACAGTCAGGTCCTTGGCTCATAGCAAAGTGTGGATCAAACTGAAAAAAACATTTGATCAGAGGTGTGCAAGGCTAAATTTTCAGGATATTCCATGTTTTTGTGCTCTTGTCTCCATTTTTCCCCTCTATAGTGCAAAAACCCAACTAGACTTTGTCAACTGTTTATTGCCTACAGTATTGAGAAAATCTAATTTGATTCTTTTTCTGTAAAGAAAAAAATTGAGATAGAGCACCAGGTCAAGTAATAATAAGCAAGGAATGCCGTGAAAATTTAGCCTTGTGATTTTATCTCCCCCATTTTTCAGTTTTGTACTTGCTGCTAGATACTTACCCAACAGAGCCCGAAAGCACTGTATGACAAATACAACCATTGCAGAGACAAACAGGGCACCCAGGAAGTAAATCTGCAGTGAATTCAGAAGATGGTATTAGTCTGAGTAACTGCCTGGCATTTTGTGCTCTAAGAACAAAAGAGATGTACGCACCAAACCAGAATGCAAAACAGTCTTCAAGAAAATCCTCAGGTGAAGATTTAGCAAAGCTAATGTGCATGGACCAATTGATTCTTGGTTGCTATGGTTCCAGCACCTATGCACAATAATAAAAAGGCATTCATGAACACATATAAAAGGTGGTTCTCAACATTCTGTCACATTCTAGGGTCACCAAGGAACAGAATCCAAGACAAGCATCATGCAGATGAAGAGGCAGACCTTTGCAGATAAGAGGAGGCTTGAGTCTTCATGGGGGCCATTAGTAATCGGGAACAGGCTTCGTCCTCACATCAACAGTGTCTCCCTTACCATGCTGCCATTTATTCCTACTCTGAGGGCCAAACTTGGGGGAAGGAACAGCAAGGCATTATCTGTCCTGGGATATTTGTAATATGCAGGCCCTTCTTGTACGGTCTCACACCACCAACTTATGGAAATGTTCTAATTTATCAATAGAGCTATTGTGATTAAAATTATAACAAGCTGGAATGGAAGCAGTTCAGGACGTTTCAGGAAATGGATGCTGCTCACACGACAATTGAGGAAGATCTCACCAATCTAGCACTTAATGCTGCAATCCTAAACCTACTTACTTTGATGCGAAACCTACTTACTTAACTTTGGTGAACTTCTCAACACTTAACTTTGAACAACCATGCTTATTAATAAGGCTCGTGTTTTAGGTTCTGCCCTTTTGAAAAGTTAGATCTTGGGATGCTTGGAGTAAGATCTTCACAGTGGCAGCACCACAGCTAAAGCCTCCTTCAGGCGTTCTCCTCTATAGGATTACAGTAATGTGAAGAAAAGACTGTCCACAGGCCCCATCCCTGTCATCCATGTGTTGGAGGGGAAGATCTGGAGAGGAAAGCCTGCTCTGCGCATGTGGACTCCTCTCATGATTAGTACCCTAAGTCATGGGGTTGGGGGGGGAATCCGCAGGGCTCTCCTCTTCAGATCGTCCCCTCAACAAGTAGGTGGCAAGGGGGCAGGGCCAGCAGGCACATGGCAATATGGGTGGTATCAAAAGGTGTGATTCTACTCTGTTCCTTCAAGGCAACTGCAACTGTGTGGAGAACACTTGAAGTCTAGAATTTGTTTGGAAGAAAGAGGCCCAACAACCCACCATGTTTTGCTGTTTTCGATGGCTTGTGGAAATTTTCAATCTCCAAGACCAGAGCTTTTCAAACTATTGACCTTCAGGAAACTATTTTCCCCAAGTGACTTGCTTGCCAAAGAAAGCCCATGCATCACAAAGGATTCTGTGGAACAACACACTGAGTGCAGGATGGTTCCGAGAGCACTCAAAGCTCCTCCTGCAACTGCACATTGCATGGAGAAAATAGTGGCAGGCAAGCTGTCTTTTATGGAAGCTTGTTTGCCATTACTGATCTTCTCATTGAGGAATTCCTGGGAAGCTTCCAAGGGACCCCAGGATCCATAGAACACATTCTGAAAACTACTCTCTTAGGCATTTAAATGTTAGATGTAAGGAATATCTCAGCTGTTGCTGATTTTATATCATTTTCAATCTGTACATTGTACATCATTTTGATGAAAAGCAATAAGCAATTTATAAAATAAAACAGATGGGTATAATAAAATAGACATTGAAGTCTTTTTACCCCAATGGGAAAATCCCAACATACTTTGAATGTTGTAAACATGGCACTAATAAACAAGAACAGCCTCACCTTTCATAAAGCTCTTGAAGAAGGCTTGTACTACTGGAATCGATGGTCTTGTCAATTCCTAAATTATCTAAAATGTGACGAGGGATCAAATAACCTTCTTCCAGAAGAAGAGCCAAATTAAAGAATCCCTACAACATGTAAAATGAATGATTAGTTTTATAGCACTTCTGGCTTAGACTTGAAACATGAACAATTTGCCTTCACAACATTTCTATTCAAACAAATAACAATCTACTGCTCTGTGATGTAAGGGCAGCATTGCTTGTGTTTGGTATCTTTCTTTTATCAGCACGTAGGTGGTACACTTATCAAAAAGCACAACGTCCTGACCCCAATTTCAAGCAGTAGCCTGGATACCAAGAAAGAGGGAGGGGAGCCAGGAAGGCTAGAGGTACAGACAGCAGAGGCACTGGGCCTCAACACCAACCTTGACAGCTAGAACTCACCAAAACAGAGAATGCAGCCCTTCAGCAAGATAACACTGTGGGGCCAGCATCCGCATTCACAAGGGTTTCGTGCTCTACAGAGCACACTTGCCAATGCAGGCCATGTAACCAGCAAGAAATAGCAGAGAAGTGATGGAGTGCTAGGCTTTGACTCATACTTAGCAAAGGGACAATACCTGAGAAGGGTAGTTAGTACAGAAGGGCTCAGGTTAAGTGCTTACTGGTACAAACTGTCTGCACAGTATGGCTGGTCCAGAGCTCTGAAAGTTCAGTCTCTGGCCACCCTCATTTTCTGGGCTCTTGGTTTGGGATTGAACACTGCCCCTTGCTTGTTTGCTTCCTGTTATCTCTATCCACCTTAGACTACTTGCTAGATCTGTGTTTTCTCCAGTCCGTCTGTGGGCTCAGATGTAATAGGCAGAATCAAAGCAGGGGAAACTAGAATCAGAACCAGCTGACTTTTCTTTACCACCTTAGATAGGGCAAGCGTGTCTGTGTGTGAACTGAGTGTGTCACCATGTCCTTTATTTTTTTAACATTTACATCTCACCTTTCCCCCAAGGAGCTCAAAGTGGCATATGTAGTCCTCCCCCTCCCCATTTTATCCTCACAACAACTCTGTGTTGATTAGGTTGAGAGCTTCATGGTTGAGAGGGGATTTGAATTCTGGTTTCCCAGGTCACTCTAACCACTATATCACAGTAGCTATGGCATACAACACTTCAAGGGCATCAGCTTTCAAGCACTGTAGATAGTACAGTCATATGGAACGTGATAGGGATTTGTGGGACACACTGCAGATCTCTGGAGTCCTCCAAAGAGACCTCAGATTTTCTGCAGATATAAACACTGCTTTTATGTCCTAACTAACAACCTACCTGTGGATCTCCATATAATGCTGCTTGTGCATACATCTGTACTGACATATCCAAGTTTCTGGATTGATTCTGATATCCATAGTAGTAGAAATCTCCCACCTTTAAATAAGCTATGGAAAAAAGCAGGTACATTAAAACCTCTTAAAATGATTCCTTTCATACGGAACTCAGGTTATGACAGGTTCCAGTGGCTTGGATAAATTAGCAAAAGACAGTACAGTAGGGCCCCACTCATAGGGAGGGTTACATTCCAGACCCCCGCTGAAAAGCGAAAACTGCCCCAAAGCGGAACTCATTGAATAGAATGGTGCATGACGCCCGAAAACTGCTGTAAAAGCGGAACAAGTGCCGTATGAGTGGGGCTTTAGTCTAATTGCATCTAATTGAGACCACTGCATTAGTGAAGCACTGCAAAGCGGGGCCCTACTGTAATTGATTAATGACAAGCAAGCCAAAAGGAAGTCATATTGCATCACTAAAAAGCATGCACACAACATTATCTATAACAAGTTTTTCTACATACCAAATGAGGGAGCATTGCTTTGAGAAACTGAGAAATTATAGTATCTCCAAATGCAGTCAGCAGCGAAGTATCTTTTTGCCAAATCCTGGGGTGCAAGGAGAAAGAATGGCTCAGCAGGTTTCCAGGCAAAATATTTAAAAATGTAAAATTACAATAGGTGGTGAAAGCATTTACTTACTGGTCTCTCTTCACAGAGATGTGCCAGATTTGTCTGTGACACCTCAATTCCGGTCTCTGCAGAAAGAATGCAATATAGCAGGGCTTCATGCCTAAAATCCAAGGGGAGTGAGAGAAAGTGCAACTGAACACAGGAAAACTTCAGAAGTAGCTCAGTATAGTGGTTTTCAAGCTGTGTTTCCAGACAACCTTGGAGTTCCATCAGGGGTACTTCAATGAGATGAGAACTTTGGTCCTTACCTGAAAAGAAATTTCTCCTGGATGATAGTCCATCAAGTGGGTCTTGTGTGCCACTAGGCATCCACAAGCAGGAATTGCAGTTAATTTCTGAGTAAGTTGCCTTGGTCACATGACCCCTCAGTTCATTTCATGACAAGTCAAGAAGAAGGTAATACCTGGAACTATGACAAACACTCACAGAAAAAAAAATCAAAGAAAAATGTCCAACCCACAAGAGAACAGAGACCTACTCCCCTAAAAAGACACATCTGCAAATCATAGAAGCACAAAAAGTAAGTTATAACATGTATTTTAATAATTCCTTACATGACACAAGTGTTATCTGTTGAACTACAGAACTATTCTGTTTCCAATGAATGTTGAGGGCCCATAGAAAATGTGACACCCAAATGCCATATTAGCATGGCAAACTCAGCTGAGTCAATCCCAAAGATACAAGGATGAGCCTTGATGGACTATCATCCAGGAGAAATTTCTTTCAGATTAGGACCAAAGTCCTCTTCTCCCTGGATGATAGTCCATCAAGTGGGATGTATCCAAGCAGTCCCAATCAACAAACATATAGGGAGAGCTACATGGATCAACTATACACAAGGCATGACCATATGTTGTAGCGTTTGTCTGCCAAAGGCCAGCTCAACCGAGGTGTAAACATCAATTTTACAATGGAAAATGAAATAACTGAATGACGCCCAAATCGTGGATCTGTAGATCTCCAGAAAAGCAGCATTAACAACAACAAAAACAGCAGCGGTCACAGAAGACCTTTCGGAATGTGCAGTAACATCAGGAACAGTTAAGTGTAAACTTTCATAAGCTAACTTAATACAGGCTCTTAACAAACCAGTGTTGAATGAACAACTTCTTCCCTAGCAAACTTGGATGAAAAGAAACAAAGAATCAGTCTGCCTGATGTCTCTAATACAATTGATATAAACCTTTAAGGCCCTCCTCATGTCAAGAGAATGCCACACCTTTTCTCGAGGATGAACCAGATTCTTGCAAAATGTAGGTAGAACAATCTCTTGCTCCCTAAGGAAAGCTGAGTTCACCATTTGTATAAAAGAGGAGTGTGTATGCAAGATGACTTTGTCTGAAGGCAGGATGCAAAGATGTTTTGCCACAGATAATGTGTCCAACTTTGAGATGTATTGGGCCAACATAATTGCTACCAAGAAAGGAACTTCAAAGGACAGAACCCGGATAGGCACAGAACACAGCAGTTCAAATGAAGGACACTGAAGAGTGGACAACACTTTATGAAGATTACATGATGGAAACCTGTGCACAACAAGGGTGACAAGTTGCCACTGCTCCCTTTAGAAATTGCTTAGCCAAGGGATGAGACCTGATTGACTGGGATGGCTGAAGAGAGAGCACCAATGAGAGAGCAGCTAGTTGTCTGCGCAATGTGTTAAGCTTGAGGCCCAACTGAAGCCCATTCTGTAAAAACCCAAGGAATTGAGGAATGGTCCAAGCAGGTAAACTTTATTTCAAGAACACCATACAACAAAACTGCACCAAGTAGACTTGCAGATGTGTTTCATGGAAGGCTGACAAGATGCTAAGATGGTGCCAATCACGCTAAGATGGTGTCAATCATGTCCTGCAAGAGACCAGCCTTCTTCAGATAGCACCACTCAATAGCCAGGCTGTTAACCTCAACCAGACCAGGTTTAGATGGTTCACTGACCCCTGGGATGTTCAGCCAATCCAGACTAGGATAGAGAAGAGGGCCTTGAGACAGCATGGTTAGACACACTAGATGATGCCATGGTGGAGTAATTGCCAAGTTACTTATTTCAAACTATCATAGCCAACCTGGTCAGAATAGGGGGGAAATACCACTATAGTGTGTTTTTACCATATCTTTTCCATCACCCATGACTGTGGAAACATTGGTGGAAAGGTGAACAGGAGACCTGACAGCTATGATGAGTGCAGAGCAGAAGTCTATAATGGTGCCTGCCTAGACAGTGTTAGGCTACAGTAACTGTATAAGATCAAACCCTTTGCAATCAACAGTTAAGACCTCACATCCCTAACAAGGGACATGGAGCCTGACAAATACTAAACTGCTTTGCTAAGAACCCACGAGCACTGCATCATATCGTTGCCTAGAAACATTCAAATTCCTATTGAAAGAATAAACCAGTTGCACTGATTAGACACTGCCTACAGATGGAGGTTTGAATTAAAAAGAAAGGACTTGGCAGAAAACTCTGAAAGTTAAACTTGATGAATCCTTGAATGTCTTCAGAAGCCAATCAGAATTCCCCGTGGAGCTTCTGGCAAAAGGAGAAAGACAATACACTTCCATGGAATCCGCAAAGACTAGGGAGTTCCCTTGCTTAATAGCTTTTACTATTGTCTTGAAGCTTCCATGTAGTTACTTGGATGGCTTTAAAGGATTAGACAAATTCATGGAGGATAAGCCCTGATGGTTATGCTCTGACTCCATAGAGTCAGTATGTTTCTGAATACAAGTTACTGGAAACCACAGGCGAGGAGAGTGCTGTTGCACTTAGGTCCTGCTTGCAGGCTTCCCATGAACATATGGTTGGACACTGTGAGAAGTGGATGCTGGAATAGATGGGCTACTGGCCTGATCCAGCAGACTCTTATTATGTTCCTATGTTCTTATGTACATATTTAAACAACAAGGAAATAAATATCCAAGAACATTTTCTGGCTAAGCACCTGCGCACCAACCAGAATGCTGGGATAAAGATATCTGCTCAGCATTCCATGATCAGAGGAGAAAGAACATCACTAAAGGACACTAGAAAATTTAGGCAACCAAACACCCTGAATGCTTCAAAAGCAGGCAGAGAAGGAAGCTGCTCCAGCTAGGTGAAACTTCACGAATCTCCAAGCAATTACAGAATATTGCCATGCTATGAGAACCTGCAGAGTGCCAGTAATCTTAAACTGCTCTTTACACGAACAGAAAGGTGCAACAAAGGGCCTGGAAGCCTTCTTTCCATTTAATTAGGGAATACAGAAAAAAGAATCTGTGAATCTTTCAATTCTATTGACACCTCAAAACTATCAAGAAGGACTACCTGTCAAAGAAAGGAACAAAGTCAAATTAACTTACGTTTAAAGCATAAGTTTCTTTTGCTACTGAACTGCATAGATGTAGATAGAGAAGAATATCATCTCAGCACGTATCTACCAACATATGCAAACCTTAGCCAAGTTACACAAATTGTACAGAGAAGTAAGTCCTGCCAGAGGTTAATTTGTTTTAACTATTTTAATACTGAATTTTTAACTGTTGTAAGACTACCAGGGACCTGCTGGTGAAGGGTGGTATTAAATAAACAACCACATTCCAGGAGTTCCTTTAGCTAATAAACTAAAACCCTGGTAAAAAAACCCAGCAACTATGCCGTTGAAATAGGTAACAGCTGAAGCCTCATGAAACTTGAAAAGACAACTCATCTTAATGGAGCTAAGGAAAAAAGCAACCACTGGGCAGCGGCGTCACTAGCAGGAGTGCAGGGGGGTGCAGACCTCCATCGCGCGCCCTCCCAGGGGCATGGACGAGGTGGCTGGGCCTGTGTTCATGCGCGCGCACACACTCGAGGCCAGCCACCCCCGTCCATGCTCCTGGGAGGGCGCGCGACGGAGGGGCACCCAGCCGGAGGCCTGGGAACGCCGGCGTGCCTCCCTCGCCCCGCTGACGCTGCTCCTGATCTCGCCCGCTCGCCTCCGAGGAGGGCGCAGCCTTGCCGGGCAACGGTGGGGGGCGGGGCGGCTCTGGGTGTCACCCCCCTCAGGGTGTCACCTGGGTGCGGTCCGCACCCTCCACACCCCGGTTGTGACGCCCCTGCCTGCGGGACAAGGCGGCAGGAAATGAACTGAGGGGTCATGTAACCGAGGTGACCTACTCCCCTCAGAAATCAACTGCAATTCCTGCCTGTGGACACCTGGACACCCATTTGATGGACCATCATCCAGGGAAAACAATTGTGGTAGATGAGGTCTTCTGACAGACAGTTTGTTCAGCACTACTGATATTCCCTTAGAATGTGCCACTGCAGCAGAGTCTTGGGTATATTTTAGTGCACATTCTCCATTCACGCAGGGTAACAATGAAGTCCAGCCAGCACTCTTATTACCTTTATATTGAGCCTTTCTTCCAAGGAGCTCAAGGAAGTGCACATTCTTTTCCCTTCCTTTTATCCTCACAACAACCCTGTGAAGTAGGTTAGCCTGAGAGACAGGAACTAGACCAAGGTCACCCAGTACCTGAAAGTTGTTAGGGGATCCGTATTTTCTTCACAGAGCTACAATTCCCTGAGTGGTTCAACAGTCAGTCCTGCTTCCCAGAGAACTCTTGGAATTGCAGGTCTGTAAGGGGAATATAGCTTTCCTAACAATTCTCAGCATCCTTCACAAATTACACTTCCCAGGATTCTTTGGGGGAAGCCATGGCTGTTTAAAGTGGAATACTAGTGGAATAAATGTACAATGTGATATGGCCCTAAATATTCATATTTGAGTGTGTGGCAGTGTGTCAGTTAGATAGGGATATGGATCTGAGTAGAGATAGATAGGGAATTGATACAGAGTTAGATAGGGCAGAGTTTGTGAGAGAACAGGGTTTGTTTAGTGGTGGGATTTGATGGTGATTTAGAGAATAGGGCTTAGTATTAATGATAGTGAGAGACTGGGTATTTTAGTTATTTAGACAGGATAAAGCGGGATTAATAGATTCTTATTATTTTCATTTACTGTTTTAATATGTAACTGTTTTTTCTTCATCATCCTACGCCTGAGACTCGGTTACTTTGCTAAGAGAGAAAAGTAACATAACAGTGGTATTCGCACATACTTCCTCACATACCTAAGGTGTTCTGGATCTAAGATAAAGGTCTCAGTGACAACAAACCAAGTGGTGGTTGGTAAGCGCAGCCTGTTGGGAAGGCAAAGGCCTGGCAAATCAGAGGATTGGCTTTAGAACAGGGGGACCACAGGGCTCTATGAAGGCAGAAAATTTAAATTAAAGGTTTAAATTAAAGGACAAATCAGACATGACAATGTATAATTGCATTCAGGTCATGCAAAATTAATATAAAGTGGGATGGGGACCTTTTAAAATGCAACAGGGCTGTGCAGAAGGTGGCAGCTGAAGCCCTTCAATACCCATGCAAAAGAAAAAAAACTCTCCTTAGAAAACCTTTTCTCCTATTTTTTCCTATTTGCCTGGTGGGGGTTACTTCTTGTCTCAGAGCTCTATTGACAGAAAAAAACTTTCCTACGTAGGCGCAGTTTCAGGAACTCTCTCCTCCCACAAGCCCTTACTGTGCTTTTATAACCCTATCCTGCCTTGCTTCATACAAATTTGGAAATGACCTGATTCTGATACACAAGTCTACTACCATCATGTCTTGTTAGGCCCTAAGAGTTTCACACAAACTGGATGAGGGCCTATAAAATGACTCTGAATCCTGAGGGCTGCATGAGGGCCAATAAACTGACACTGAATCCTAGCACAATGGAGCTGCTGTGGGTAGGTGGTTCCTGAGTTGGGATAATTTCCTGCTTTGAATGGGGTTGTACTCCCTCTGAAAGAGCAGGTTTGTACTCCTGGATCCATCTTTGTCCCAGGTGACCTCAGTGGGTAGGAGTGCCTTCTACCAGCTTTGGCTGGTAAGACAGCTGTGGTCATTTCTGTTGCCCATGCACTAGTAACCTCCAGGTGGGGTTACTGTAATGTGCTCTATGTGGGGTTGACCTCAAGATTGGTCTAGAAGTTAGAGTTGGTGCAAAATGTGGCACATAACTGCTCACTGGGGCAGGATATCGCCAATATGTTACCTCACTCTGAAAGAATTACACTGGCTGCCCATTAGCTACTGGACTAAGTCCAAGGTGCTGGTTTTGGTGTACAGAACCCTACACAGCTTGGGACCAGGACACATGAAAGATTGTCTTACCCCTTATATCAGCCTTTCCAAACCAGTGTGCCTCCAAATGTTGTTGGACCACAACTCCCATCAGCCTCAGCCAGCATTGCCAATGGCTGAGGCTGATGGGAGTTGTGGTCCAACAACATCTGGAGGCACACTGGTTGGGAAAGGCTGCCTTATATACTCAGTCGATCTCTATGCTCTGCAGGTGAGGGCCTCCTGCAGATATCTTTTTATCAGGAAGTCCGTTCCACCCAACACAGGAAGTGGTCGTTTAGTGTTGTGGCACCTTCCCTTGGGAATTCACTCCCCTTAAATATTAGACTGGCACCATCTCTTCTGTTATCTTTTCAGTGCCTACTGAAGACCTTCCTCTTTCAACATGCCTTTTAAATAGAGACTTTATCCCAGTCTGCATCTGTGTTGGAATTGCTTTTTAATATGTTTTTATAGTTTTTTTAAAAAAAGATGTTTTTAAGATGTTTTGCTTTAAGAGGTTTGAAGAGGCTTTTAGTGTTTTGCCCCTTGTTTGCTGCCCTGGGCTCCTTCTGGGAGGGAGGGCGGGGTCAAAATTTAATTAATTAATAATGATGATGATTGCATCACCTTTAGGTGCATTAATCTTTTTTAAAAAAATACTTGTAACTAGCTGCTGCTTCCTGCCACCGGTCAAGGTAAAGACTGTGCCATGCACAGTGGAAGATTTTACCCTTTCCTCTAGCACCAGGGTTCTTATGAAAACTTCCCCTGCCCCCAAAGCTATTACCCGGGGAGGGAATCTTCCATTGGTGTTCCCCTCCAATTTCAAATAGTTTGTGGTTTTTATGCAGAACTGGGAAAGAAAGGTTGGCACTCCAAAGCAACAGCTACATCTACTGGTTAAATTTTAAAACAAGTATGAATGTTTAACTTTTGGCAATCTCCCTCCAGCTTCCATGTGGACCCCTTGCATATAGAATTTCATACAACCTCCTTACAGACTGTACCCAACTCTTCTACATGTAGCCATGTGGATTACAACACAACACACTACATTAAGGTTATCATAAAAGGGCAGAAAGTTGTTAATGGCGGTGTTTATTATTATATTTGTATTATCGTGGAAGGGGCCTTTACGATTTTCTGCTTTGAACACCAAATTGCCTTAGGCCATGTGAGGGCCAAGCTAGAGGTGATTATGGTGATTCATGATCAGATCTCACATCTCTTTAAGGTTTAGCAAATAGCAGATCCCAAGGGTTTTTCCTCCCCTAAATTCTAATTGGGATTGCAGTACAGGGGAAGGGAAGAGGGTTTCCTTCCCACCCTGCACTGTTTTCCAAATGGAGATTCCTCACCCACAGTGGCTACTTGCCACATTTAGAGGAAACTTAGCACATATCCTCCCCATCCACGGGTGCTATTTGTAAATATCTACAAGAGGCTGGAGATCTAATAACAGATATCAAATGTCTCATCTAATTTGTCCCTGAGTAGGTCATATTGAGCTAATTAGCTATGATAGCTCTCTTGGGAGTAGAGTTAGAAGAAGGATAAATCAGTTACTTATTTTAATTTGGTTACTATTAGGTGGTCAGTTCATAGCATAAAAGTACTGAATTCCCAGTACTGAAGTACTGAATTACATGACAAGAATGAGGTACAGGGAAGTCACTGTGTTAATTCACATTACCAGTTAAAATACACCACACATATACAAAATTCACATTCATAAAACAGAAAAGGAGCACCAAACCTACCAAGAAAATTCCAGATAAGCATTGAGTGCTTTTTGGATGACATGGCCTAAATAGCCATTCTTTTCTGCAACATATTTTGCCCAGCTGAAAATAAAAACAGTAACTTTAATATTAAACTAGATGACTACAGCCAACTTTATGACTGACAAATACCTCCACACACCCCACTCCAAATCAACAAACTATGAGAAAATTGCCTCCTTCCTAGCATGCTGTTTCTCTCATTTGCCTCACTCCCTACCTTCTTGCCTATGGGAAGGTCCACACCTGTTTAATCTGAATTACATCCACAGTTTCTCAGTTTGAGTTGGCTTCAAACAGTGAACTCAACATTGCTCCTTTAAGTCCCTAACCCCTGCTTCATGAAGGCATTCTGACATCCAACAGGCTGGCAAGGCTTAAAGTGCACCCAGAAACGAATCTCCATCTTCCCTCAAAAACAAAACCATGCCTCCCCCCGCCCCCTAGCCCGTAATATTCTTATGTAGGTCCCTTTTCCAATCTTCAGTGAGTAGCTGGAATTTTCCACTGTACAAACAAGCGAGTATACACAAACTCTGGTTCCCCCACCCCCACTTTCCTCAGATCACATAGATTTTTCTGGGGCTACCTTTACTGAAGAGAATGCAAACGGTAGTAGCCACCCTGGCAGCTAGGCAACAGCAGATTGGGTTTGGATTTTTCTGTTCTTTTCAGATTTTCCCACGATTGGGGAAATCCGAATTCACTCAACAAAAAGGGGTTGGGTGGCTTTTATATGAGGGCAACATCAAGTGAACAATGCCCAGAAATTTTGGACTCAAAATCCCAGTGTGGGCTTTTTCTATTTCTGCAAAGGTTGACACTTGACAGTAGCCCTCAGATAGTGAAGAAGTGTGTGGATGGTCCTCACCCCCATTATGTATCTCCAAAATGGCTTGAGATGGGCTTCTGCATGAGCAGGTGACACGGTGGAGGAGATGCCAACTCACACATTCTTGGACAGGAAGAGAAAGGAAGGAGGGTAGTTGCCTTCACTGCCAATGTAAGAATTAGGGCTTGACCTTCTACTGACCTTCAGGAAACTATTTTCCCCAAGTGACTTGCTTGCCAAAGAAAGCCCATGCATCACAAAGGATTCTGTGGAACAACACACTGAGTGCAGGATGGTTCCGAGAGCACTCAAAGCTCCTCCTGCAACTGCACATCGCATGGAGAAAATAGTGGCAGGCAAGCTGTCTTTTATGGAAGCTTGTTTGCCATTACTGATCTTCTCATTGAGGAATTCCTGGGAAGCTTCCAAGAGACCCAAGGATCCGTAGAACACATTCTGAAAACTACTCTCTTAGGCATTTAAATGTTAAATGTAAGGAATATCTCAGCTGATGCTGATTTTATGAAGCATACAATTAAAGCTTTGCAAGTGTAAATCCGCTCAGCCCACGAAGTGATACAACAAGCAGGGTAACAAAAGGAAAAATCCAGTATAGATAATATACATCAAGGTCACTGGAAAAAAATATATATTTTGCAATCACAGTAATTCCTGGTTTAAGAAATTAGATTTTTATTCTCAATAAGTGTCTTAGAATCACTTACATTACAGCTTTGTTAGGATCCCTGGGAAAGCTTGCTAAGTTTCCTGTAATATAATATTGAGAACAGCGTAACGTCCCTTCCATGTGACCACTTTCTGCTGCCTTATAAAAATAGTCAGCAGCAACAGTCTGCAAAGAAAAGAGGTAGAAATATAGAAATTTTGTTTGTTTACTCTTTCTATAATTTTAATATAGTTTTTTTTCCTACAGTTCTTTCAGTCTCCCCTCACAGGGCTATGTTTCCAATCCCCTGATCATCCTTGCTGCCCTCCTCTGAACCTGTTCACCATAAGGTTGAAAGTGGTTTGAGAGAGGCGTTGCTTCCCATAGTGTCTACATACATATTTATTTTGCCCTTGTGACTTCTGGCTACATAGATTTTGCAGGGTTTTAAAAATAATCCAAAAACCTGTTTGGCCAGAGGTGAAAGTGATGTTATCATTTACACAAGAGTTGGGGAACCTTTGGCTCTTCAGATGTTATTGGACTCCAATTCCTATCAGACCCAGCTAACATGGCTAGTGATCAAGGATGATGCAAGTTGCAGTCCAGCAACATCTGGAAGGCCAAAGGTCCCCTAGCCCTGATTTGCATCGGCAGCAGTGTAAATCATACTCTTTCATACAGCCTTCATCTCTGAAAAAACTATCTGTAGCCAAAAAGTGTCATTTTCTTATTTGATAACTGCGTAGGAAAGAGCCTCAGATTTAGTGCCCCATTACCACACTGGCCACTCTGTTATAGCCTGACTAACACATTGAGCACATCAGCTAAGGATGGAGATCCTCCCTAGCCCAAGACAATTTTGACAGAGGAATCTACCAAATCAGAACACCCAATATTTAATTACTGGGCCTTTCAGTTGTAGTGTCCACACTGGAGAACTCCCTAATCTGGGGAACCCCAATTGGCCTTCTCTCTAGTGGAGTTTCACCACGCTGCAAAATTTTTTTTTGTTCAGGCATGACTTTGGTTTGGTTTTGTCCCCCAGCCCCTTTTCTGTGATGCTAATACCTGGTTTTTAGTTTATTGTTTTATAGATTGTATTTTTAACTGATGCTGTCATTTGCTTTGGATACATATACCGTTTTAATTAAATAAATAAATAAGTTAGTTGTACTCACATGATTTCTACCAGTTACTCCTGGATAAACTCCATCTAAATGCAAGACACCAAGATTGAAGGATGCATCGGAATTGCCCATAGCTTCAGCTTTTAACCAGTATTTGGCTGCTTTTGCATAGTCTCTTTTAAAGTTATGGTAATACCAGCCCAGGCCATTCACTGCTTGAGGCAATCCCTGTAGATAGAAAGGGAGCAAAAAGGGTAATCTTAAGATCATTCAGGTTGTACAGCGTGTTTCAGTCCCTGATCTCCTTTGCTGGAAGACGCAACAGGTTATGGAGAGACACAGTGCTAAGCAAAAGCTACACAGGCCACAAGGCTGACTTCCTATGCCAAGCATGGTGGTGCCGCCTGGACATTTCACACACTTCCAGCCAAGACTTGAAGAATCAATTCAAACATGCAGAAAGAGAACTTCCCTGCAGACTATACAACAGATGGGTCATGTGAATGCTCCCTCACTTCCCCCTGATATGATATCCCTGGCCAGCAGTGATGCTGGAGCAGAGCCAGCGGGTGCACCCCACTGTTTTACCCAAGTAGCTGTTATTTACATGAAGTGAGAGGCCTGAATAGAGCTTGAGATGACTTCATATATATTTTAGGATGGAAAACAAGACAGACCACAATCAAATCTTTATCATCTATAAAGACAGTAAGTTAAACAGCTCTTTTAAAAAGCATTCCTTTGAAGGACATACATTTATTTATTTATTATTTGATTTATATCCCACCCTTCCTCCCAGCAGGAGCCCAGGGCAGCAAACAAAAGTGCTAAAAACACTTTAAAACATCATAAAAACAGAAATACATTAAAACAAAACAACTTTAAAAACATTTTTAAAAGCTTTGAAGACATCTTTTAAAAAGGTTAAAAAACATATTAAAAAGCAATTCCAACACAGAAGCAGACTTGTAAATGAAATACATGGAACTTTCAGGAACTGAACTTTCAGAGAGCTGTAGAGCTGAAAAACTTCCAGAGCGGTAGCTGTCTTAGTCTGCTGCAGGAAAAACAGTCTTGCAGAAACTTAAAAACTAACAGATTTATTGTGGCATTAGCTTTGGTGGACCAGAGCCCAAACAGCGAAAGAAAAGTTGCAGTTGGCCAGTACAAAATCCCCTAAATAAACTGTTTTGGTAGAAGTTACCTTTGATGCAGCTTTTCTCATCAGATGTAAAGCAAACGTTCTGTTCTTTTTCACACCTTGACCCTAAGCAATGACAAATGTCAGGGTTATACAAAGCCTTTCTTATTATTTGCTTTTTACTGAAAAGCAACATTACTTTCTGGGGACACATCCACAAAAATGGGAATGTAACTTCTAAGGCATCCTTGTTCCTTCCAGTTTGGACAGGCTTGATTCTACTTAGAAGAGCAATCTGTTTCTTAAATGCATGATGCAAACTGTGAAACAAATCTTTTTTCTTCTTGCTTTTGTACCATTATACGTAAAGATCCTGAACAGAGCAGATGTGCGATCCTGCTCTGTTGAGGATACTTACATATAATGGAACAAAGGACACTTGAAGTAACAAACAGTAATTAAAATATAACAAGTTCCTTAGAACACAAGTTATTATAATCTAACACAACCAGCCAAACAATGAATAAAGCCAATCCCTCACAGAATAATATTTATTTAAAAAAAAAAACAACTAATCTCAAATCAATAACACCAATTTGGACAGTGCTAAGAAAGGCTTTTAAAATAAAGTTTTAACTTGCTAACATGATTACTATAAACATAATACATTAAATTAAACTTGTTTTTAGCAGCAACAGAACTCAAATCCATAACAACTCCTGAGCTTAGCCAGGGAGATCTGGCCATTTAAACACTCAGGTGCAACTTAAGTTTAACAGCACCACCTGTGTATTTTGTCCTTTAAGTCCAGGTATTTTTCATATCTGTTTCAAATCTGGTGTGACTCATTTCTCACTGAAAAGCTTTTAAGTCGAATGAATAACCTGAAAATATGCATAGTCACATGAAATGTCAGCATACCATGCCACCATGCAAGTAAACTTGTGGAGACAGAGAGAACTCCTAAAGAACTCCTTAAGAACTTTGTAAGGATATCTCCTCTTTTTAATCTGCAAATGTAAGGACCATAACTTACAAAGTGTATATGGGAAGCAAAATCTCCCACAGATAGTTTCTAGTGCCAAATCAATTCAGTCAATGATAATTCACTATAACTAGCTTAGATGATGTTGTTTACCAGGAGGCAAATGGCCCTCAAAGACTCGAATCTTTTACACTCATGAAAACATCAAAGACATCTTTTTCAATTGACAAATGCAGCCTCAGCCCACACTGATGGCTCCTTCTTTGCAGGTGTGCTGTAGGCATGGTGGCAAGGAATCCTTCACCTGGATTCTGAAATATTAACATCTAATTTAGGCAAATACATTGTTCCACACAATCAGTTCAATTAAATGGGAGTCTTGCCCAAATAGGGAACACAAAAAGGAACACAAACTTGTACATAAGAAATGCAAGCAGACAATCAGGGATGCAAAAGAAGGATTTTGAGGAGCATATTGCTCATAATAGTAAATTTCAATTACATCAGAACGAGGAACCCAGCTAAAGAAGCAGTTGGACTGTTGGACGACAAAAGGGGTGAAAGACATGCAAGGAAGCATTACAGGAATTGTGGGGAGATACTTCTGCCTGAACTGACATTTTCACCACTGCTCTCCAGCTTCCTCCTTCAGTTCTATGTACTTTTCAATGGAGGGAAACACCATCATCATCTCATGATGAAGGAGATAGTGAGAGGAGGAACTTTGTGGACCCCAAGGGAAGTCCTCAATCAAGGGTGCCACTGTGTTCACAGGTGCCGCGTTGGTGACCCAGTTGTAAACAATTGAGAAAGGGACACAAACCAGTCTTAAATTGATCTGCCTGTCCAAATACAACTTTTTTTTTAAAAAAAAGTTTTCCATATGATGTGAAAAGGAAGTCTCTGATATCCAGTCTGAATACAGTATTTATGGACAAGATAGACAAAAGAAATTAATAGAGGGGTTAGGCTGAACTAGGGGAGGGGAGGATGGGGATCATTCATTTTATATCGGAATATTTATTTTGCTTATGTAAGGTTTGAAAGGAGTATTTTTCTCTGATGCTATAACATTCTAAAAAAGGAACATTCTTCTGTTTATCTGAATTCTTAAGAGCTCATTTTACCTTGAATAACACAATGGAATAATCATATATGGATACTAGGTCTCCAGTTTCCAAGGCACCCTTTGCATACCACTCTACAGCTGCTTTGGTATTTTTCCCCACTCCTTGCTGGCCCCAGAAAAGCATCTGCCCAAGACGTTGCTAAAACAAAACAAAAATGTTAATAAATCTCAAATGTGAACTGTAAAGATCAATTTCGGATTTTCATGCAAGTTTTAATAAGTCCAAGAGAGATGCTTTAAGTAATTCAGAAAATACAACCACATAGCCAAATGTAAAGAGGACTGTTTGACTGGCTAGTTCCTATGTTACTATGCTCTTGAAGGGACTCGGTATTTTTGAATCCCTTCTGTGTGGTTTGGGTGGGAATATATATTCCCAACAACTGTCATGGGCTGAACAGGTGGTTTTGTGCGCTACAACATTGCTCCTGTTTGGGCCCAGTCCTGGATTGATTTTGGCTAAGTGAAACTAAGGCTGCAATCCAAAATACACTTACCTGGCAGTAAGTCCCACTGAACCCAATGGAGCTTACTCCTGAGTAGAGATTTACTGGCTTGCAGCCTAAGTTCCCCTTCTATTCAGTTTATAGGGAAAGAATGCGATTGTTGAAATGTACTAATGCAAGTTCCACCTGTGCAGCTGCATTTCCTCTTGTTGCTTCATGTTTCAACCACATGAAGATGTCGCCATTTTCTTTGGTTTGAGCTTTCAACAGTTCATCATCCTTCAGCCTTATTGCTTCTACAAATGCCTAAAAGAAAGAAAACATTAAACAAATTGGAGGCTAAAATATTAGGTGTTGTTTAGTGTCCTTCTGCTCTGTTCTTGCACTCAGAGTTCTTAAGTTTGCCTAGGAGTCAGTCAACTTTTGCTACCTTGTACAACAATGTGTGGTATGCAAAAAGCCCCAAGTTTGTTTCCTGACATTTCAAGTAGCAGTGGCTAACCTGTGGCCTGCAGGTCACATCTGGCCTCCCTAAGAGGGATTTTTTTGTGCACTCACTGCCCCCCCCCGACAGGATCACAGGAAGCAAGGATGAGAAGGACTTTTCTCTGAGACTGCTCACTGTCAGAACAGAAAATACTGGCTAAACGGACAGAAGTTTTGACATGGGCTAAAGCAGCTTATATGTTCCAAGTTGAATTTAATACTGTATCAACAGTGCCACTGAAGATTTTGGTCAGGAGGGGGGGGATTCAGAGCAGTGATGCAGCAGAAACTTTTCCAGTGCTATATTTTTCCATGGAAATTTTTCCATACATTTTTTCATAAATTTAATTAGTAACAAAACATAATTGGGAAACTAGAATAGATATAATGTTAGTCAGCCCAATCAAAGTTGTAAACTTTTTTCAGATAGGTGTCACTGGGAAAGACATATTTATTATGTGGATAGCTCTTCAGGCATGCTGAAATAAGTATATTAAGTTTTCAGCGCCTTCTTTTTTTTTTTCTCTTAAAACCTTAAAAATTTGTAATCATTTAAGAAAAATGTATACTACTGAGTTGTCATATCTTAAAACATTCTAATAAAAACAATTCCTGGTAAAACAATTCCGGTAAAACTATTTGGATATAACATTTAAAACACACTAAGTGCACTTTATTGATCTTCAGCTCAACTGCTTTAGGCTATTCAAAAATTTTTTTCCAGATATTTACACGTCATGTAAGATTAGCATTATTTTTAAAGGGTTAAAAAAGACTACAAGTCAAATAAACACACTAAACCACATCCCCATCAGTTTTCTGCAGTGTCAGGTTTCCAGACAATTTTCCAATTCAGAATTTTCTGGAAAACCCTTATCACTAGTTCAAAAGCATGCTATAGATATCTCAAAATTAAACTGCAAAAGCAGATGTTTTAAGAGTGTTTGCTGTGGTTATCTTCGTTATTATACTATCAATACAACAGTCAGGCATCCTTTTTTTAAAAAAGTAATGGGACGTGCCTTTGGCATTCACATTTACTACATAGGCCCCATTTAATTGCTTAGCAATAGTCACTTGGTGTAAAAAAACAGTAAGCTGGCCAAAGACAGAAATAGTCACATGCAGTCTGAAACATGGGGAGCAGGGAACTCCTCCTCTTCCCTAAATGGCATCTCTGGCTGATCTAGCTAGGCATCTTCTGCAAATAGTATAAGACTTTTTAAAAATTCAGCTGGCTTTGGGTGTTTTGTATATGAATATTTTATAAGGTTTTATTTATATTATTGGGTATTTATGTATATGCAACACTCTAAATACAAAAGAGTTCCAAATGTAGTATGTTTTATTAATGCATTAAAATGCTCAGATGGGGAAAAATCACAATTATACATTTCTTTTACCTGGTCTCCTTCTACAGTATGTTGATCATGTTGTGTTTTTCTAGCAACATCACTATAGTAAGCATATGACACCTCCAGATCTCGAGGGTAACTATTAATGCCTTGGTAATGCTTATATCCAAGGTTCATCAATGCCAGCCTATCACCTCCTTGAGCTGCAAGCAAACTGTACAGCAGCCCCTGGTAACAATGAACAAACAGGAGTGTCAGATTAATAACGGCCAATAAAGTCTTGCATTAAAAAAGAGAGATGAGACAATGAATGCACTTTAAATGATAGATCAAGTTCAATAAATAAGAATAACCTTAGAAATACAATTGTGAGCTCTGAGGGTTTTTTGTGTAGCCTTAGTTCAGAGCTGGCCCTATCATGAGGCATGTGCCTGAGGTGCTGAAGGATGAGGGAGGAGAGATGTTCAGTCTGCTGCCTCCAGAGCTACGCACCACCACCATAGCTATGGCTGGCTGTTGCCACTGTTACAGCTTGTTATTTCAAGTTAGTGTAAAACTTTACACTTTTAAACTAACTTCAAAAAGTAATTTGCCACTGTTTGAGCAACGACGCAGCACAGGTGCTCTCTTGGTGACCTTGCCTGCAAGGCTTCATTCTAAAGAAGACCCCTTTTCTCATAACGAGGCATAGAGTGCCCGTGCCATCACTCTGTTGGGAACAGGAAGGTGCAATGCTGAAGCAGGAGAGGAGGAGGATGGCCTCAGTTGGCGCATTGTCTTATTTAGTGAAAGGAATGAGGCGAGAGAGAGACAGAAGTGAAGCAGCAATATTTTTTTAAGACAGCCAAGAGTGATAGGAGGCTTTGCTTCCCAATGTATATACAAACATTTCTTTGCTCCCCTGTCCGCTCTGGACAAACACACTGTGATGAGGCTGGAGGAGACGCCAAGACAGGTTGCCACTCTCCAGCCACATCAGTTATTTTGAATCAAGCCAAGGTGTACTGAAGGAGTGTGTGGGTGGAGGAATAGAGGCATGGAAGGGGCTGTTTCTGCTTTATAAGTAGTGCAAAAGCAGAGGAAAACACACAGATGGAAGACAGACTGATGAGAGGAGTAGAAAGAAATATCAAAGCGAGATCGTGAGAATAGTTAGTGTGCTTGTAGGAAGGCTGTCTGCAAACCTACTCAATGGTGAGTGGGAACACTTAGGACTGACACCAGAGACCAAGATGGCTCTAAAGGAGCAAAAGGACTCTGGGGATACTTTGAGGGGCTGCAGCCTCATGGAGAACATCACAAACAGAAAAGCGTGGCAAACGTGTTGATTAGAGGCAAAAGTTGGAAGAGTGGAAACACCACAGACAGTGATCCCTCTTCCAAACCACCTTTCACTCTGAAAAACTGTCTGCCTCCAGTCTAAGAGATATCGGTGATGAGATGGCAAATATTGTCAATATACTTTTTCAAGTAATTCTCAGGCAAAAGTGAGATATCTGTATTCTTACCTGTGCTGGGTCTGCAGGCATACCCAGTCCTATTTCAAAGATAACGCCAAGAGCATAGGAAGCTCTGTGATATCCACAACAACTGGAATCCATCAGGGACAACACAACAGAGTTTATATATTGTAGGCCATCAGACCTGGTTAGAGTCTGAGCAGCCTTCTCAAATAACCTGCGTCCAATTTCTAAAATGGTGTCCTTTTGGCCTTCAGGTGCTAAAATAGTAAGATACAACGTACAATTAAACTGCTTGCTGTGACAACATATAGGTTCTAATTAGGGAGCATTAATTTCCCCCCAGACTTGCTACTGAATAGATGTTACTACAATAGAGCAATTGTTGCTTCCACGTGATTGGGTTGCAGGCCATGCCAATAGCATTGTAACATAGGTTGCTTCCTGACAAAGTGTATATTGTGCAATTGTCCTGATTTGTTTTCACACAAAAAATGCACAGAAGTTCTATGTACAACATCACCATAAAGTGACTTTGTTATCCTGCACTTTTCAATGAAGTTTTCAGTCTCTTTTCTTAGTACAAAAAGTTGGTAAATGGGGGGTGGGGTGGATTTGTTGAGCAAGAGCACTATTCTTTGGGCAGAGTTATTATTATTACCACCACTATAATTATTAATTAAATTTATACCCTGCCCTTCCTCCCGAAGGAGGCCGGGATGGTAAACATATCAACAAAACAGTTTAACCAGAAAAAGAAAAGCATTTTAAAAACAGTAAAAACCTTTCTAAAATACAGTTATAATTAAAAATATTATTTCATTTTATTAAATCCTGTATCATATATAACTACTACACAACACCCAACTGCACTGGCTACTAATATGTTTCCGGGCCAGATTCAAAGTGTTGGTTCTTACCTATAAAGCCCTTAACGGCATCGGACCGCAATACCTGGTGGAACGCCTCTCCCGCTATGTATCTACCCGCTCGCTGCGCTTGACGTCGAAGGCCCTTCTCCGGGTTCCAACACATAGCGAGGCCCGGAGAGCAATAACTAGAACTAGGGCCTTCTCAGTAGTGGCCCCCGAATTATGGAACGCCCTCCCTGACGAGATACGCCTGGCGCCTTCTTTGTTATCTTTTCGGCGCCAGGTAAAGACCTACCTCTTTGCCCAGGCTTTTTAAATTTAAATTTTAAATTTCAAATGTTAATTTTAATTTTTTTTTTTGTTGCAATCTTGTTTTCACATATGTTTTATAGTGCATTTTATTTATACTCACTTGTATTTTAACCTGTTTTTATTGTTGTACACCGTCCTGAGAGCTTATTGCTAAAGGGCGGTATAAAAGCACAATTAATTAATTAATAAATAAATAAATAAATAAATAAATAAAACAATGTTGTAAACTGCCCAGAGAGCTTCAGCTATGGGGCGGTATACAAATGCAATAAATAAATAAATAAAACAGAGGGAGAGACACACTGGAACCAGCACAACAGTATGTTCCTACCCTAAGACTGGATGTTTGTTTTTTCTCTCCTACTTCTCCAGGTACTACAGTAGGGCCCCGCTTTTCGGCGTCCTGCTTTTCAGTATTCCGATAATACAGCAGCGGCAGCGGGGCAATTAGCTGTAGCGTGGGGAGCTGATGAGTTGTAGTGCGCGATCAGTTGGAGCGTGGCAGCTCACACGCTACAGCTGATCGCTGTCAGCTGGAGCACAGTGGCTGGAATATACTAGGGGCCCACTTTCAGGCGTTTTTTGCTTTTCGATGGGGGCCTTGAACATAACCTGCCGTATGAGTGGGGCCCTACTGTATTTAAACACTTGTGCCAGACAAGTGTGCAAGCCTTTGGCAAGAGCACAGCTGCTCTCATCCTGCAGCTTTCAGCTCAGGTTAAGCGGCTGGAACATCAGATGTTGATGGAGGAGATGCTTATGGAGCATGAGATAGAGAAGACAACAAGTGACTGTCAAACCAGGCAGTATGAGAATGGGGATGGGGGAAAGGCAACTGATTCCATCAGCCCAACCAATTCCCTGGCAGCTCCACTAGCCTGGGCGTTGTGGAGCTGTAGAAGAACTAACTATTGGGAAGAGAACTGCTGGAAAAGGCCTGCTGCCAACTGGTGGACACCTAGCCGACATACCTATACAAGGGTTTGCCCAAATTGATTGTTTTTGGATTGCTATTGCCTATGCTGATCAAATAAGGATACTATTCAAGTGAGAGGAAAGAGTTCCCAAAGAGGGATGTGGAGTTTATCCCAATCTCTTGGTGAGGCTTCAGTTTGGGGGGTTGCAGTCTAGATGGTAGTATGGCAACTGCCCACAAACACACATCTATGCGATTGGCATGTGGAAGACTGGATGCTGATTATAGCATGGTTCTGCTTGTAGGCAGCTCTATTAATTGGGATCCTTTCGGATGCTGGACTGTGTATTTTAATGAATGGAGAAGAGTATATAATTATTGAGGTACTGTGTGGTGGGTGTGAATGAACGTAATAATGTTTAGCCTTTTTAGCTGCTGTTTTATTATACAGCCACAAGAGTGGCTGTATACTACAGCCAGCATGGATTTTTTTGCATTCTGCAATGTTAAATTGAAAATACCCCCCCCAGCCATTCTGATGCTTCCCATACGCCCATTTCAAAAGAAAACCTTACAAAACTTACAGTCCTGAACTCAGAAATGCTTGCTTAACAACCCTCTAAATTTTCATGGCAATACACAAAAGAGTCAGAGAGAATCGAGAGTTCAAAATGTAAAAAGGGGGGAGGAAACCAGACCCTTGTTGGACTTTTTTCTGTCAGCGTTCTCATAAATTGTTGAAATTAATTAAAAATCAGCCATGTTCACAGAGTACCTGTAATCCTATTACTGATCTTGCCCCATACTCCAACCTTCATCTTCTGCAGTTTAAAAGTTTTAAAAAATGCCTAGCTGATTTTTAATTAATTTAAGAAATTTAGCATTGAAGTCTATGATAAGCTGGGGCATGCTTAGTAAGAAGCAACCGTCAGTGTTCTAAAAGTCAGACTCGCAGCTCTTTGGCTTGGTTAATCAGGGGGCCACACTCATGGCAGACTTTTATTTCACTTTAGATAGTCATGGCTTCCCCCAGGATTCTTTGTGAGAAGCCGTGACTGTCTAAAATGAAATAAAGGTCTGGTGTGGATGTGGCCAGGGACAGCTTTAGTTTAAATTTGGGTGCCTGCTGTAAAATAAAAAGGTGTGGGAAACGCTGAAAAAGAATGATACTGTTCCCAATGTTTTCTTTTTCCTGGGCTTCTCTGCTCAGTGCCCATCCACCCAATCTCTTTCCCTCCCCCCCCTCCTCTTCCCCCATCCCTGCCTCTCCCCACATTCTTCCACGCTACATAGAAAGTGGATTGGACTATGAAAGACCAACCCAAATTGTGTTTGCAGTTTTACAAATTTGTAGGGCAGTACAATATCTCAGAGAGGAGGTCAGGTCTCCTGCTCCCCTGGTGCATTCACTATAGCTGCCCAATTCTCCTGCTTTTTAAAGTTTGATAGGAAGATTGGTTGGCTATAGGTACATTCTTAAATAGCAAGGGTTTTTTGCCTGTTAGTGAATTAGTATTAAGAATATAAGTGCATAAAATGAGCCCTACTAGATCAGGCCAAAGGTCCATCTAGTCCAGCATCCTCTTCTCACAATGGCCAACCAGATGTCTATAGGAAGCCTACTTTATAGATTGTAATTGCTTATAATTTATTATTGATCTCTCTGTGATATTATATGATTTGGTAGAGTCAGTTTTTAATGGTCCAGGCATTGTGATTGTGATGTTTTGTGCTGTAGCTGTCCTATTGTTGTGTTTACTGCTGTTGCATATTTACTGGAATTCACATGTAATACAATCAATCAAATGACATGTTCTCTTCATTTAGCGGTCATCATCCAAGTAGAGTGGGTTTGAGTTTGGTAATACATTATCAGACATTCTAAAGAATAACTGTCCTGCTTCCTGGGGCACCAATGCTATGGGTTTGTTAGTTACTCACAGGGAAATCTACACATCAAGGTCTGATCACAGTCTGGGGTCAGTTACAAGGGCAACAAGAGAGAAGCAAAGTTCAACAGCAGTCCTGAGTCAGACACAGAACAGAGCTCTATGTAGCTAGGTAGCATGTCAAGGAACTGGAGGACAGATGTTGATCCAACATCCTTCATCAGGGATGGAATGCTTTTAGCCAAGATCCTTTTGAGCCCCACCCTCAGCAATCTGCCAATTGTATGGGCTTGACTGAATAAGTGGTTTACTCACAAGGAGCAGCATTCCTCCCAGTTACTCCTGGGGAGAGTTTAGTCCTCAGATGAGCACTCTGACATCCGGTAGCGGCCTATGCCTTTATGAGCTGAAGCTCTCTTGCACTTGCAGGCAGTTCAGCCTCCATTTCTCTGTGACTTTGGGCCCTCTTATTGAAAGCTGCACTCTTGCTGCACAAAGGGCATATGCCAGTATCTGCCAGAATGCATGAGAAAGCCCTGCAAAGAGTGTAGAAGCAGCCAAAAGAGATCCCTTTGGGTCTGGCATTTGATGCAATTTAGGGCTTGTAAACATGGGGACTTACTCCAAGATCGGTGCTACTCGCATGCCTGTTAAATTAGCTGAGTTTACATGACGTTTCAGCCCATGGGAAGGCAATGCTTTCTCCCTTAAATCTGATGCAAATCAATCCAATTTTAATCCGAAAAGGGAAGGAAAAAACGTCTGTGCTTCTCATCTCTAGGGGCTTGTAGACACTTAGCTCCGATGCTTTGGTGAGTCCATGCCCACTCCCTCCTCCTCCCTTTGTATTTTTTTTTACTCTGGAACAAACTGAGCATGCTTGGTTGCCAAGGTAACCAGAGGAAGAGATAGTTTGACCTTAAGAGGGTGTGGTCATTAGGAAGCTGCAAGAAGAAGTGTGAACCTTTAAACTCCATTGCGATGAGAAAAGCTTCACCTTTAAAACGGAGTTCAGCTCCCGTGTGAATCAGCCCTTACTCCCTGTGCCACTGCTATACATCTCAAGGGGGGGGGGTTGGTTGGTTGGTGAGGAAAGTAGCTACATCTACCCACAGTGGTAAGCATACGAGTAACACCTTATTCCCAAAATAATTCTTGGGGCATTCAAGGGGACTCTGAGACCACAATGAAAGCAAAAAAAAGAAAAAGCTGAAGAACCAGGGATTTCTTGCAAAAGTGCAATGATTGCAAATGGAAAGAAAACAAAATTAAAATCTCAAATTACCTTCTGACAACTGTAGATCTGACTCTTGCAACTGTTTAACCATGTCGTGGTATAGAGCTTTTTCCCAGCTGAAGGCTGCACACTTAGGGTTCCCTCTATATTTGTTCATCATTTCCAAATAATAATTTTCATAAAGGCCTGAAGAAAATGAAAGTGAATAATCCCAGCTGTATCTGTGAAAGCTCTCATAAACAGGAGTGATTTTTCCCCTTCAGAATTACTTAATGATGTCAGAAAATCACCTGAAGATAGCTCCCTTCTGATTTTAGATGGTGCTGTTTTGGGTTGTTTTTCAGGATGTGTGTGAGGATAAGATCATAGGCATAAGTACACTACACACATACACCATGATCTATTCCACACACAAGCATCTTCAAATATAAAGTTCTACTGAATTAAACAAAGCTTACTCTCCTTACACTTAGTGTGCTTAGAATGGCAGCCCTAAATTGGTTTACAAATCATTCCCTCTTTCTGTGAAGGGAATCTAAGACCTCTAACAGAGAATTCTATTATCAAAATATGATTCCCAGTGTTCTTCAGGGCAATGACGACAGCTAAAGTTGCATAAAATAAACATTTGCAGTGTAGAGATACCTAATCAGTAAATGAATATCCTTTCTCAGATATTGCGTCAAGCCCCATATGAAAGAAAATGATATACAGTTTATATATAATACAAGTGAGGGAGAAAGATGATTAAAACAAAATGTAGCTTAGGACCAAGCCATAGGGATGCTCTATGTTGTTCTCTGTGGAGCAACTAGCAGCATTTTGGGGAGGTACCTTCAATCAGAAAAACAGCATGGGGCAGGGAAGGATTACCCCTGCCCTTATTTTCACATCCTCCACCTGAATTGCACCTCTCTACAGCTGCTTTTAAATTTAAAAAACCACAAATGATAGGCAATCTTGTTCATGGATCTCCTACATTCTGTTTAGTTCGACCTTCACTACTTACACTTTTGCTCTTCTTCAATTTGTTTCAGCATGAATCCATACTTAAGTGGTATGCTCTGGATATCTACACATTTTTTATAGTACAGGTCAATTCTTTCCAAAATGTCTTTGTTGTAGAAAGAGTTAGAAATCTGGGGGGGAAATACAATGTCGTCTTCTTTAGCAACACTTGTAACTAAGACAGTAGTAACTGTATGCATTTTCTAGAAAACCTTTGCAGATATTTTAAGAAATTGTTGAAATACAGGTGCATCTTTTTTTAATTCCCACCGCAGATCAATAGTTACATGCCATAGCTAAGCGATCACCACCATTTGGAGATCGGTATAATATAGAAAAACTCCATTTTATATTTTGTCAACTTAAGCATTAGCATTTTTTTCTTTTTAACTGCATATTTGTATGTGATGAGACCGTCTCCCTCTGCCTGAAAGCAGCATAAAGTACATTTAAAAGAATCAGATCCCAATGCGTTTCAGACTATGACATTCTTTGCCAGGGATGTTAAGAAAAGTGGAAAGAGGTAAGTTAGCCTCATCAACACTCAGTCTTGGAATAAGTCTGATCAGATTTATAACGTTTAGATTTATATGAAGTCATGATATATGTCAATAACAACCTTAAGCCTTGTAGCCAAAACAGAGCTACTGACAAACAAGAGGGGAGTATCAGAGGAACCCCAAGGTTTGTAGAAAAAACCTTTAGAGAAAAAAATACCCTAAGGGAGCAAAACAACGCCAAAAACAACACAATAAGAACCAAGTATGCTTACCGGTACAACCACAAAATTCTGAGTTCTGTTTGGGCAGGGAGGGAAAGAAGAAAACCTAAGGACAGGGAGAATGGAATGGGGCATCCTGGGAAAGAACATGGCTGGCTGGGATACCGAACAGGAGCTTTTTACACTGGAGGATTTCATTGCAAGTCCCACTTGTTTATAACAGAGTTTTCAAGTAAAGAGCTTTTCCATAGCCATTAGCCAGGAGTGATAGAAGTTGGAGTACAACATCTGGAGGGCCACAGATTCTCCATCCCTGTTTTAGATGGTTATTACAGGAACATTATACTTTAAGATATTCTACTTTTTCAGAAAGGAGGGGGGAAGATGTATACTGGAGGTCCTATCACACCAGTTGCCGAGTTGCCTTATCAATAAGGAAGAAAGATGTCGATATCTGGAACAGCTTTTTGTTGCCACTTATTTTTGGTCAAACCAACTGAATTTGTATTAACCAACAGTAATCGATAAATAACAGAAAAGATTGTTTTATATGCCTTTGAAGTGGAGTGTGTATGTCAAAGATTTTTTCCCTCCCTGTAAATGTGATTGTTTTATTCAATGAGGATATAGATTTTGATACCTGTATATACTGTATATTGTTTATCAAAATACTGTTATGATGCATGGTATAAGCAAAAAAGTCACTAGGTGGCACTGGATTTAGTTGTGTCTAGGTAGAGACATGATTTTCCTGTTGTTCTAAGCCTTCTAAACCTTCCATTACTTGGTCAGGCCTGGCTCCAGAGGGTAGCCAGGACAGGCACTGGCCAAGGGCCCCTGAGGTCCCTTCTTAGGATGGGAGGGTGGAGTTTCCACTCTGTGATCCACATTGTCACGGGGCCCAGCAACGCAATGTGCCATGGATCAAGGAGCTCCCAGGAAACACCCCCCAGTCAGTCGGTGTAAGCTTAAATAAGCCCACCCTACCTAACTCCTGTGTTGCTGTCTGCACACATGCCTACCATCACCCAAAATAGCGGCATGGGCATCCCTAAGGGGTGATGGCAGGCACACATGCACAGCATACTAGTGTGCTTAGGGGGAAAGTAAATGGGGCAGGGGAGCCTATTTAAGCCCACACTGCCTACATCAGGAGGGGCTGTTGGGGAGCATGATGATGCAGGGCTGGGGTAGTTTGGTATCCAAGGGCTCAGTCATGCCTGGTCCCAGCCCAGTACTTAGTGTCAGAAGTTAAGTTTTAAACCCACCAGTTTCTAACAAGACAAGGAATACGGCACAGTTCTCTGCAGCAAAAACCTTCAGCTTTAATAATCCTGTATGATGGCCTGAATGAAAAGAAACAGTTGCTTACTTTTGTCCAGCCACAAAACTACACAAGAAGGAAGAATAGTGAGAACAAGTTTTCTCCTTCATGCATCGTAACTGACAGCCCATAAAAGTTACAGGGGAACTTAGTGATAGTTCTGCATTTAAAAGGAATGTTAGAGTCAGACACAGATAGCTCTAGATCCATATCAACATATTTATTACCTTCTGTACACTCACCTTACTGGTCTCTAGGCCATGAAGACGATAGTATTTCACTGACCCAAAGTATCCTTCAATACTTGATGAATATCCACTACCTCCAAGAACCAAGTAACCAGAAGTGTCATCATAATAGAAATCCTCCCTAAAACTAGAAAAGTTAACACTGTGAAGCAAATAAAACCTCTGGCAGGCAGAGGGCTCTGCCATGGAATAGTCTGGAACACAAGCCGCATGTTCTCTCTTAGGCACTTTCACTGTTTTTAGAAGCATCTGGTAAGGGTTCTACAGACACAGGGTTGTGTTTAGAAATTTAGTTTGACATCAGGATATTACAGGGTGAAGCACGGCCTGCAAGCACTTTAAGGCAAACAGTGGTGTGCACCCAAGGATTTGTGTTCAGCCTTTCCAGATATATAGCCATGTCTCTGGGATCACTGGGATCCACAAGAGACCTGCTCATTCTCCTCTCCTTGGAACAGTTAACTATCAGTGTTTTAGTCCTTCTGTTTCTCTCTCTCTCTGTCTCTTCCATTTTCCCAGATATCAGTCTTTTCTAACTTGCGTAGTCTAAACCCCTGACATTTGTATTCAAACTTTCCTTGGTCCATCTAAGACTCATTCCAGTCTGACAGATCTGTAGCACAACTCCCCACTCCTTATATGGCAACAGTTAGATTCCTCACCTCTGTCTATCTCTATCATAGAACACGTTGTATTGGTCCCAGCAGTGTGAGGTTTGTGAAGCTTGTGTATGATTTTTGTCAAATTAACTAGATTACTCTCTGTAAGTATTGCATGTTGTCAATTCAGGCTGCACAATTATTTTACTCCTCTAGGCTATTTTGGTGCTTACAATAATAAACACATTTCTTCTGGACTGAAATTGGAACTCAGTGGTTCTTGCTATTTCCCCCCAGTAATAGGAGTTCAGTGCAACTTCCCTATGATATGCCACAATTCTGGGCCCATGATTTTTAAATATCATACCTCCATGGTAACAAGTTACAGACATGTCAAAATGTAAAATGTTATCAGGTTGTTGCTTTTTCAACAACACCCACGTGCTGTAAGGCATGAACAAGTTAGGATTGTAGGATGAAATGTATCAGAAAGGGGAAATCTTAGTTATATACTGATACATAGTACTAGTTAGAATGGAGGGCAGGTTGGTCTTACCTAAAAGTTTGATGCTGATGAATTACCAGATTTTTCCCAACACTGGTAACATCTATCTAGAAGGAAAATCATGAAGTGTTAGTTATGAAAACACACACGTTACAAATCGATGAAATATATGTGTATTTACTCTTGGCTTGCAAAATGTAACAAATCCTTGCCAGGACGTTCAGCTGACCCCTAAGAAGGATCCCCAAAATTTAGTATCTTTATATATGGATATTCACCACTCAGTTTTCACAAAATTATATTAAATTGACTTTTTCTCTCTGAAAATTCTAAGGGCCTGTTCAGATGGATTCTACCTGGACCAGAAAAGGAGATCAGGAGCAGGCCTTGGGCTCATGTGTTCCCTGCCTTGCCCTTCTTACGGATATTAGTAAACAAATGAGCCTGTCTTTATTTGAATGTGCAGTCTTTCTGACATGTTTCCTAGTGGTTTCTGTGTTCCATATTCAGCTTCATTAGCCTCACCACTCACCCCCAGCAGCTTAAGCTTCCCATTGGGATTGGTAGGACGGAAGGCAGGGAGGCTGACAGTAGGCAGAACCAGACTCAATGGCAGAGGCAGAACCAGTAACAGGCAGAACTAAGGCTGCAATCCAATACACACTTGCCTGGAAGTAAGTCTCATTGAACCCAATGGAGCTTACTTCTGAGGAAATAAGTATTGGATTGCAGTCTAATTCTGGTCTCAGCCCCATCCTCCTCCCTGCTGAATTCTACAAAGGCAACACTGAAAATAAGAAGGAGGTGGCTGACAACAGTGCCACCTCCTAGACTGGTTGTATGTAAGGAAGCAAGCAAATGGGGTCTGGCTGAGGGCAGACTGTGTTTGGTGTGGTAGGGTCCCATTTGCCCTAATGGTCCAGCCTGCACTGTCATGGAGAGAGGGGGCAGCCAAGTCAGTGCTTTGCGCTGCTTCAAATGTCCAGTATTGTTACTTCCAGAGATATATTTGGATTGCATGCAGTGGGAGGGCACTTCCAGATTGTTCTAATAACAGTTCTGATAACACTGCTTGCACATCTTCATTCACACATCCATCAACACATTCTCCTCACACTGAGCTATGAGAGGGCAGCTAGGATGACATATATACCTGTCCTCCGTTAACAGAGAGGTCAAGGCGAAGCCAATGCTTCAGGGGAAGGCTGAAGGTTGTTTTTACTGCAATGTCTTCTCCTGTGACGAGGTGCATCTGGATATGAACATAACCTGAAATACAACCCCATACAAGAACTTAGTCAGTTAAGTGAAGACAACAAATATATTGACTGATTAGGGTCCACATCTGCTTAGCTTGAGCAACGTCACAGACATCAGCTGTCTCCAGAATATTCACAGGATCCCAAATTGACCCATTATTTACAACCATGTAGGGTCAGTTCACACAAGATGACCCCCCCCACACACATAATTGCCTCAGGAAAGCCTGGAGCTCATACAAAGCACAATTTCAGTGAAGTGGTACTTCTGCATTGATGGTTTCTATGCAATTGGCCCAATTTCTCATGATGATGGTAGCCCCTTTGTGGGCAGCTACCATTATGAGAACTGGGATGGCTGCACAAAGACTGCTCACAAAGGATCTGCTTCTTCACACAAATGATGGCCTTGGTGTGAGCTTATTGGCAACAACAGATACTTCAGTGAGGATTGTGTGGACAGCACCTCATATACAAAATAGCCTAATGTCTCTGATTACGCACTAATAAAATTGTCTAGACGAGTGTTTCTCCAAGGGCATGTCTACATTAGTGTACTGTATAAGTTCTATACCTCTTTAACATCATAGCTTACCCCCCCTGAGAATTTTAATGTGGTAAAAAATCTGTTAAGAGATCTGTAGTCATCCTTCACAGAACCAGTTCCCAGAGGAAAGGCATCAATTTAAGTCTAGATGGTAGATACCGCAAGAGCAGGAGGTGAGCTCTCCTATAATGCTGTACGCTGTCTCCTTTCTCCCTTGTGTGTTTAGATTAAGACATTACTTGAGTTCTCACCCACCCACTGCCCATTCAGTCTCCCTATTTTGTATAAAACAAGAGCCTCATGCTCTCCACTCTTTGTATCTGTTTGAATGCTCAGAAGCCACAGAAGCCACTACTTCTTTTGCACATATTGTACTGTACTTCCTAACCCCCATGTAATCATATGGCCCTGTTCCCTCCCTTTTCCATTCATCTGACTGCCCTTATTTGAAGATTAGATAGGATTCCAAAAAATGACATGAATGAAATTTACTTTGGTGAATGGATAACACATAAAATTAATTCTGCCTAGAGTTTTCCCCCAACTTACCTTCATTAGTTAAAAACACAGCAGGGGTACTGTACATTTCTTCGGAATCAATGAAATACAGTATTCCACACAAGGGGTGTTTGCAGTAATGAAGTAAATAAAGCCAGGCTGAAACAGTAAAGCTGTGCAAGCACAAAACTCTGATGAGAAATAGTTTATTGACCATAGGTACAACTTTAACATTATTCAGTTCACTGGCCTTCAAAGCAGTAGAAGAGTTACTGTAAGCTGGTAAGGAAATAAAAGAAGCCAATTCAGGCCATGCTTAGTAAGACATGATGGAGTAAGAGAGACAGGGAAGTTACTTGCACCCAGTGATAGAGCAGAAAAGAGTTCAGCAGAGAAAGCCAGGGCTACACACAAGGGGACACAGGCAACCCTACTGAAGAAGCAGAGCTTAGATGGGCTGGTATCACGTGGCCAGGGATTGCATCTTTCAGAGAAAGCTCTCAATACAAATAGTGCCCTGGCTTGTTGGCCACCATGGAATAAAATGGGGGGGAGGGAGGAGTCAGTCTCTGAAATGCTGGATTGTGTCCCAGAGCCCCAGGCCTGCAGAGGAACTGAGGCTGGAACATAGGTGCCAAAGAAGCAGAGACAACATTTCTATCAACAGCCTACGGGAAGACGGATGGCAGCAGGTGACTCTTTGGCAGCTTTAAGGGCTGGTCTAAGTAACCAGAAAAAGTGCGTGGCATAGTCATCCTTGGGCTTATATCACTTGAGATTGCTGGTGTTGGGTTCCAGGTTTAAATGCTCTCCTATGGTCTGCTCAGACAAAAAAACCCTACTAGTCAGGAAGAATGCTAGGCTAGGACCTTACCCTGACATGCTAGCTTTTCACTGTAAGGAATTTGGGAAATGGGAGAACATCAAAATAGGAGAGCCCCCAACTGCATTGTCTAGTGCACCCTCACCAAGTTGGTGCTGTGATGGCTAGGGCTCATGGGAGCTGTAGTCCAAAACATCTGGAGGGCACCAGGTTGGCAAAGGCTAATGTAATGATACAATCTTCCATTTGATTTTTTTTAAAGTGTGTAGACCAGTAAGGACTGGAAGATGAGTGTCACTGCTAATGGACTGTAAAGTGCAGAGTGGTGGTGCACTTGAATCCCATGTGAGGTTTTGCCAGACAAAATGGCCAACAGACTACCATGGAATCTACACTCTGCAACCCACATCACTGACTTCCCAACTTGAGCACCAGGATGTTACAAGGGACTTTCTTTGGCAGATTTCCCATAATCCCAGTTGGGTACCACAGTCATCAGGATCAGCCCAAAGCAATACTGTGCACAGTCTGAACTCTGGCAAAGAAGACCAGAAAATGTATGCATTTCTGTTTTCATGACTTGCCACTAAATGTTTAGTGTTCAGTATATATATGTGACGTACATTGCCCAAGGCTCTTTCCAAGGAAGGGTGATTAGTTCCAAATGTGTTTAGATCATATTCCATTTTTCCCCATTGATCAACAGAATAAGGATAACCAATCAACTGGAAAACTATGGGACAGAAATGGCCCCAATACATTTAAGCAAAGTGTGGTCAACGTTTTTGCCAACAACTTTGCTAGCTGCAAGGAAAAGAAAATTGTGTTCCAAAACTATGTGAAAATATTCTGTGCTTCAATGTTATTGCCTCCTATGTTTTGTACATAATAGCCTATGAAGGGACCAGGCTGTGTGGCAAAATAAACTTCCAATCCCCAACAGCAGCTTCTTCTCTCCTGCTACCCCCCACCTCAATCTGTATGCTAACAGGAAAGCTACAAAAAAGATAGGAACCAAAAAGAAAACAGGTTCACAGCTTCTGCCTTCCTTCCACCCGCAAAGCTGGTATCTTTCTAAAGTATAAAAGTATGCATCCTGAGAACAGATACCCTTCTATTTAAAAGTAGATCTCAACTACAACTTTTTCCCACGCATCCATATACACATGTACACACTCACATACATATACATACAAATACTTTAGTTTGGGTAATTTTTATTTTTATATTATGACAGCATTAAAGACAAAAACCACAGATCAACAAACGCTATGGATTGTGCCAAAGCAGAAAGTCCTGGTTCATGTGCCATTCAATGCAGCATGAAGATTAGAACACTGTTATCGGGCACTGCCTTGGTTATGTCTGGAGGAGGCAGATTGCCAAAATGTATTTCAGTGAAAGTTTAGGGGCCTCCATATTCCTGCCACTTAATTCCAAACTGACAGCTCTGCTCTCCTTTTCAAATAGATTGTCAGGTGGTAGTGGGGATCCCACGGTGCATAGATTTATCATTATGGTCCACCAGGGAAGAAATGAGCTTCTGCATCCTGCACCACACAGTTATGCCTCCTTGAGAAGCAATTTATTTGCAAAATCAAGCTCCATCATTGGTCAATCAGGCTGCGCAGCCCTTGCAAAATTGTCACAGGACAAATAAGGGTGCAGCTTGGAGAGACTGCAGAAAGGAAAGGATGTAAGCAAAAGTTATCTACTACCTGGCACCGTAATGTATATCTCTGGTGGTTTTCAGAATATAGAATTTGACAGCTAGGGTAGATTTTTTTTAAAAAAAGAAGTGTTTGTTTGATGTGTTGGAATAGTTTCAATCCCATATTTGTATCAATAGCAATTCACAGGGATGCATTTAACACTGGCTATTGGCTCTGGAATTAACTACAAAGAAACTGGCTGCCTTTATATCCTGTTTGTGAGCTTCCCCAAGGCATCTATCTGGACACTGTTTCAAGCAGATTTGATGGACGAGATGGATATTCTGTCTGGTCCAGCAAGGCAATTCATTCTTATGAATTATACTTTCAGGCCAACATCTAGCCTCCCACCAAAACTTTCGCCCTTTGAGGAACTGTATACTTTCTGTCAATTGAATAGCTGCAACTACACACACAAGCACACACATACACAGAACAATCTGGCATTAAAGTTTGTGAATCACAAACTCCACCAGGAACTAGATTCAGGAACATAATGTGCAAACCCCACAGGAAAAAGACTGAGGATTCTCGTGGGGGGAACCGCATAAGCAGCAAGCCCACAGTCTCCTTATCATTTAAGACATTCTCCAAGACAGAATGTCTAAACATCTCCCTAACAAACAGAAAGACAGTCAGAAAAGGAAGACAACTGGGAGAAAAAAGAATGCATGCTTGAAAAAGCAAACACAATTATCTTTAGTGTTTTTATGTGCTTACGTTGGGTAATCAGTCTGGTGTTTTCTGATTGTTTCAAGCTCTCTGTTCTTAAATTTCTGAAACTTCTTCACAATTCCTGCCATCTCTCCACTGGATGCGTATGGAAAGCTGAGGATCTCAACAACATCTGCAAAATGCAATTATTCTTAATTTGCCAGGAGCAGCTGAGGATGGTGGGAGGTGTAGTCCAAAATATCTGAGGGTACCACATTGGGGAAGGCTGGAGCCATATGTTCTATTACCATGTACAACTCCTATTTCCTTACCAATGCACAGTTGAATAATTACTTTGCAACATGCGAAGTTATAAACTAATTGTTTTGTAAATAATAGAGGTTAGGGTGAGAATGTCTAAACATCTCCCTAATTTATAACATGGTACAATATTGGGGAAAAATATTTGAAAGATGGTGTTTGAAATCTCATAATATTGTGAGTTATTTTTTCCCTGTACATCTCCTCCTCTTTAAGCATTTCTTGTGGGCAGGACAGATACCTTCATAAAACGGAGAAGATGATAATCCTGTTGGGGCTATCTGTGGTCTTTCACCTCAGAGAGAGGCTTCCAGATGTCCCACTCCCTAAGAAAAGCAGTAAGGAAAAGGCTCTCTGAATATGCAGTTAAGGAGCTTTGTGATACCACTGGCCAGCAGACCAATCCACTCTCTATTCCCCCTCCTCTCCTTGCATGCTTGAAAATTCCACCCTCAACATGTCAAGCTGGTCCAGCCTGCAGATTTCAAGTATCACCCACTGGGTCAGCTTCTCATACAATGTGCTGTTTTGGTGTAACAATGGCTCTCCTCAGTAAGAAGAATACGTACCATCCTCATGGGGACACCAACGTATTCTGTTTGCCTGGATTCTCCATGTGTATTCCATGCTCCATTTCAAACACACCTGGTGTTCTTTGTACGAACGTTCAAAAGGTGGAACAGATTCCAACAAAGTATAATCCCTTGCAATCGCTTGCAGGTACTCTTCCCTTTGTTTATCATAGTGGCTCCTTGTTTGTTTATGAATAATCCATGCATGTAGCATCACTGTTTGTACTATTATAGAATGTCTGATAAAATAATCATCTCTGTAAACCATGCTGTCTGGAAATTTCAAGTTCACAATTCTATTCCTATTGGTGTGGAGGTAGTTATCATTCTCCCACCTCTTCTTATACACAGACACACCAGCTCTGAATTCCAATGCAGCTATGGCTTCTATAGTAACAATGCAAGGTTTTGAGCATAAATAGTCAACTGAAATTTCAGTATCATTGAGAACTCTTTTGTTTAAAACATTCAGATGAATGAAATCTTCATAAAATACGTTCTGTTCAGGCTGTGGAATGACAGGTGTCGTCAGTAATGTTTCCTTTCCAAAAGATGGTATACTTTCCTAGGCGGAAAAGATACAAAATATTAGTTTTTTTAATATTTCAGGACAACTGATACAAAAATTAGCTTTAATTATGTTCATTAAGATTTTTCTCATTTAGTCTTTTTCAGAATTGTAAACCAAATGGTTATTTGTGATAAGATGCATGCTATTCAAGGTGTTGGTGGTAATTTCAATAGAATGTGTGAGCGCTTGAATTCATCTAAATTAACATAGTTTTCAGATGGTTCTGTCCCCAAATGCTTTACCATCTTCATAGGTACCAAGAGGAACATGAGGCATCATTTTGGTGGCCCACAGGCTTTCACAGAATCTTACCAATCTTAGGTTTTAAAAAAGTTTCTAATCCTCATGGTAACAGAATTAGAAAGTCTGATGGCAATTACCACGAATGAGGAAACAATTAAAAATAAACCTAAATTTATCGTCTTTCTGGAATTGTGTCATTTCTAGATCCGTAAATGCCCAGCTGTTTCAGGAATGTAAGCGCATACATTTCCAACTAAGTATAATGTAGAATAAGCACATGTCCATCAAATGTAGCTTGGAGTGCTCCACAAATATGAGTTGCTAACATCAGGTATTTGCAAAATAGATATAATGAGAAAATTGTATAGGTTAGCTGCAACCCTCCAGCTCACAAGAGATTCCAATATGGCCCAAAGTTTCAGTAACCACAACACAGGATTGGGGCCATGATCTGTTTAGCTGATAAAGCCTAGCAAGCGACTGTATTATTATTATTATTATTTATTTCTTACATTTATACCCCGCCCTTTTTTCATGATTGAAACCCAAGGCGGCTTACATATGCCACATTAAAACATTCCTCTTCTCCCAGGCATTTTAAGCATTTTAACATTTTAACATCCTATTACATTCTACTATTTAGTATGCTAGTATATTGGTATTTTTAATGTGTTTAAATTGTTTAATATTGGTTTTAATTGTATTTTGATGTTTTGCTTGTTTGTTGTGAACCGCCCAGAGAGCTTCGGCTATGGGGCGGTATAGAAATTTAATAAATAAATAAATATGGTTCCCACGCGGTCTCCCATCCAGGCACTGACCAGACCTGACCCTGCTTAGCTTCATTAGGGAGCCGGCCTTACGTGCCTTCAGACCATAGCCTGGGACTGTAGAGAAGTACAGAAGCTGGGTGTAATGATGATATCCTCCTTCTGGTTGTCACTCTCCAGCACATGGCAGTCCGATATGCTCTCTATGAACACAGAACATGACAATGCTTTGCATCTGTTATATAGCTCTATTTTCCATGAGTGGAATCTGACTACCTGTCCTGACCATGATTACTCAGCACTAAGTTCCATGATTTCAGTCAGGATTTCTGTGTAACCAAGTTAAGAAAACACTGTAAAGTCCCACTGAAATCAGTACAATTTAAGGGACGCTAATAGCACAATCCTCAGAAGAAAATCCCATTGGATTCAATGGAACTAACTCTCAGGTAAGCGTATATGGGTAATATTCAATGCTTAGTCAGAGGAGACCTATTGGAGTTAATACCAGGGCTGTGGAGTCGGTACGTCAAACCTTCAACTCCGACTCCTCTATTTTTCTACTGTCCGACTCCACCCAAAATTGCTTCACAGCCTTGGAAAGGGCTGTAAATGTCTTTTTAAATTGGAAGCTCTCATAGGAGCATTTTTATCGCTGCCTGAATATGCGCTGATCTTGGCATCACAGCATTTGTCTTCATCTGGGTCCTGTGTCATACACTGACACACAAAATGTTTTCCATCTTGAGTTATGGTGAAACTACAGCTGACTTCATGGGAAACTTCTTTGACATTTTGAATTTATATTTTAAAAAAATTGTCAATCAAAATTTATTTTGAAGCCGGAGTTGGTACATTTCTACCGACTCCGACTCCACCCAAAATTGCTCCCGACTCCGACTCCAACTCCACAGCCCTGGTTAATACAGATGACTAACTTCGGTTCATTAATTTCAGTGGGTCTACTCTGAGTAGGACACAGCTGGATACAACCCTAAGGGATTCTAGCCTGAATTTCCTGAATGAATAAGATGGTCAAGTAGAGGGCTGAATGAGAAACTGAGAATGGAACAAATGTTGAACTGTGAACTGAACAACATGCATATATTTTCTTGGATCACATACATAAGGATGCTTTGTAAAGTTATGACAATTTTCAGCACATACTGTGCAGAACAATTGTGCTGTTACTTTACACTCTATACAACTTTTGTAATATTTCATGTTATATGGCAAAGTTGGTAAAAACTGGATTCATGCAAACCTGAGTGTACTCTTTTATCACAGATTCCTGAGTATCCACTCCATTTATGTAGTCACAATGGATACTGTAAATTAGAAAGATTAGTTCATACAAACACAAAATGAAACAGGATTGGTGGGGAAATCAACTCCATTAAACATCTTCCGCTATGGGTAAAAGAAAAGTTATTAACTGAGAACATGAGAAAAGTCCTGCTGGATCAGGCTAAAAGTATTCTGTTCTGACAGTGTCCAACCAGGTGCCTATGGGAAGCCCACAAGCACTGGATTGGTTTGGAATAGGGAAAGAGGGATGTATAAAACGTGATGCCAAGTGAAAACACTACGATGGGCAAACAAAGATATATGGGATGGTAAGGAGGTGTGATTTGGAAGGAAATATCTAAGGCTGTTCCTTACTGGTGTCCTGGGTGAACAGCAGCCTGGCAGACAGAAATCAACAGAACTTTCCACTGTCATCTCCATGGTCAGAAAATTTTAGTTTTTATTTGTAATTTTCTTATTAAAGGCACAGGATCAAGTTGATGGGAGGCGGCAGAAACAACTCTTAAGAGTACAGAGAATGAACTCCCCAGTAGTCCAAGCAAGGTCAGTAGATAACTGATGCCAAATTGGTAGGAATGATGAGCTGCAAAAAGAGAACTATTTTTTGGTAGGAGAAGAAATTTTGGAAAAAGCATGCAGTGGAGAGATGTACTTCTTGAAACTCTTCTGCATCCCTACTTAAGGTACACAGAATGCCTGTTCTGCAGAAAGGATCTTTTTCACTCCAGTCCAGATTATTTCAGAGGGGTAGCTGTGACCATTTGTGCAGTAAAAACAGCAAAAGAGCCCTGCGGCACTTTAAAGACTACCAGGTTTTTGGTGAGCTATGGGTCCAGAGTTTACACACACACACACAGGCCCATTATATTTAGTATTTATCTCTCAACGGAAGGGAAATCACTTCATGCCTCTGATGCAGTGAGCTCTAGGCTACCAAAGTTTATGCCAAAATAAATCAGAGATCCTTGGAAGCGCCACAAGACCCGATGCTAGGGCTGACCGTTTTGCAGAGCGGACACAGCACCCCTCCCGTGGCAGGAGACCAGGAGCAGTCCAACAAGCGGAGGAAGGGCAGAGCGTGGGCAACTCACCAGCACTAGCCAAAGCAGGGGAACGCAGAGGAAGCCGCTGCTCCCCCGACGGCGCCCAGGGAGTTCCACGCTGCTCTCCATAGCTGTGCCCGCTTCCTCCTCCTCCGTGCCTTGGCCCAAGCAGGGAAATCCTGCCACGGGGGTGAAACGGATCCGGCTTCCTCCCTGGCGATGCCTTAGGCTGCGCTACGAGAGCGAGGAGGAAGCCGGAAGAGCCGCCCGGGCGCAGCAGGTGCGCCGCTGGCCAGGCTCAGACACGTGGAGTGGGCGCTGTTTCCTCGCGCCCCCGCCGCCACGTGGGGCCCGCGAAGCCATAAGAGGAAGGGAAAGTCGGCTCCCCCGCCCATCATGGCAGAAGGCCTTTGCGGTATCTTTCCCTCCTCCCCGATGGCGGAACTTTCAGGGCCAAAGTTGCGATTTCCAGGCAGGTCCCTGAGGTGCGCCGCGAGAGGCAGCCCGGGGCGTGCAAGAGCTGCAAAGCCCCATACTCCTCCGCCTTCGTGAAATGAACATACGAAGACTCGTGCCCACGTAGCAATAGGTTGGGGCTGGCTTGAAAAAGAACTGCCTAAGACACGGTGCCACCCCTGTAACAAATGGATAAGGGTGTTTATCGGCCTCCTGTATTACTGCCGTGAATATGAAATAACGGAGGAAGGGCCGTAGCTCAACGGTAGATAGATCAGCCACCTTGGCTGCCGAAGGTCCCAGGTTCAATTCCCTCCATCTCCAGGTAGGGCTGGGAAAAGCCCCTGTTTAAAATCCTGGAGAGCAACTGCCAGTCAGTGCAGACAATACTGAGCTAGATGTTCTGGCTTGGTATGAGGCAGCTTCCCTATGAATTCTGGAACAGTTTGTCCAGGCCTGGCTTCTGAAGCAAACGGTGTTGGTAAATTGACAGCTCCTTTCTTATTGTTTAAAGCACAACAAACACACACACACGAATGCTTACAGATTGGTCTTAAATACTGATCTTACAATAAGATAGCTGCTACTGCCTTAAAATCAGTATGCATGCCACCATATGAATTCTAGTGGACAGGCACTGATGGTGTAGTTATCAAAGGAAAGCAATGTATTGCCTGGGTTTGTACTTAACACACATGTGTACTAGAGTAAGATGCATCTGTCCACTACTTGGGGATTTAATGTTTTTAGAGATCCAGAGGAAGGGGATGAATCCCAAAGAACTATAACGGAGGGTTACAACTTTTCAGTGCTACAGCACATGCTTTACATACAGAAAGTCCTATCAGTATCTGGCACCTTTAGTTAAAGGATCTCACAATTAGGGTTGCCAGGTTCATGGCCTGAGACTGATCCTGTATCTTTAGGAGAAGAGAAAGTCAGCCAAGTGCAGGTGTTCTTGCAACATTGTAATGGGAAAAACCACAATGTGGAATTCTCCCTTCCCCCTGCACAACTTTTAAAGATACAGAAGACCTCTTGGTTGCCAGGCCCGGCCTCCAAGAGGTCTTCTGTATCTTTAAAAGTTGTGCAGGGGGGAGGGAGAATTCCACCTTGTGGTTTTTCCCATTACAGGGTTGCAAGAACACCTGCACTTGGCTGACTTTCTTTTCTTCTAAAAATACAGGATCAGTCTCAGGGATTGAACCTGGCAACCCTACTCACAATACATTTGCTAGTGAAAGACTCACAAATGATGGGAATATATATTCCCTTGAATATTCCCCAGCTGAAGGAGGGATTAACTTGCTACTGATCAGAAAGAGAGATGCTGTGCTTTTGTCCAATCAGAGATCTGCAACTCTTTAATTAGGGACAAACTCCGGTTTACATAAGTCTTAAGCAAAACAAACTGATCCAGATTCTATGACTATTGTGCTTTGGTGGACCATATTTGTCCTCCAAGAAAGCAAGAGTTAAAGCCCCCCCTCCCAACAATGGGTTTCTGAATTATCTCTCTGCTGCTTTTAGAAAAAAATTAAAAGCAGGAGATCTTGTTCATGCCAAATCTAATTTAGCCCTAAGTGTAAAGAATAATGTGCCATATCTGGTACATTTATTAGGTTTTTCTATGTTTAGTTTGTTTATCAAATTGAAGACAAGTCTGTAACTAAAGAGGAAAAGTTTTTTAAAATCACTATCATGTGAAGGGAAGCAGTAAAGGGAAATGGTTTTTCCCTTGCAAATATTTAATCAATCCTGAGCTGACTTCATAATAGGCTTGATCCAGTTGAGCAGGATAAGCAGGTTCATATTCCACTGCAGGTGCAATCTTCTCATACTCTTGGCCTCATGACCTTCAAGCAGCCCTGCCAACACACACAAAAAATCATGTTTATAACTGTTCAAGTGCATGTAGCATACTAAATGTAGCATAGTAAAATACTAAATTATCCTCCAAACATTTAACACAGTGAAATGTACATTTTTAAAAATAGCATAGGACAGTGGTTTTTCTAAGTATTCTGGCATATCCTGGGAGTCCTCAAAATACTATCAGTTGTGGTCCCTCAGTGAGAAAATGGATAATGGCAGACCAGCTTCACTGAAAGACAGTTTGCTCTTCAGTTTCCCCTTGCAATGTGTGTTGGATACAGTGGCGGCTGGTGATTCCATGTCAATGGGACAGTGGAATCCACTCTGGGTTTTAGTCCAAACTTTCAAGGAGCTATCCAAGGTGCTTAACCTAATGTGGGAATAGGTTTCACCACCTTGGACAGCTTCTTGAAAGTTCAGACTAAAACCCAGAGTGGATTCTACTACCCCACTGACATGGCGCCCCCAGCTGCCACTGGTTGGGTATGTTCAGTTGGTGAAGAAAGGAAGAAGGTAAATCAGGATATACTGTTTTAATTGTTAGACTTCTTAACTGGCTTGCTTTATCATATATTTTAATTATGGTTGTTTTTAATGTGTTGACAGAATGATTTTATTGTATGTTTTAATTATGTAAGGATTTTATTTTATACTTGTAAACTGCTTAAGAGACCATTTTAGCATGCAAGCAGTAGATTAATTAATTAATTAATAGCTCTCTTGGTGTTCCAGATTGTTTAGCAATAGCGTTGATTGTGTATCTTTGAGCCTCAGTGTTCCTCAAATGTAAAATATGAGTATTAATTGGCTGCCTTTGATCAGGTCTTTGTGCAGCTCTCCTAGACAGTTTTAAAGTAAGAATCCCTGATCTGCACTTATTCAGATGTACATTATCCCAATGCATAGCTCATGAGATGTAGTAGGCTTTGACCCCTATGCAATGATCTTGCATCTGGTTCCAGCTGGTGGACATTGGGGTTTTAGTGAAATACAAAGTAGGTCCCTAGAAGTCTGACATCTGCCCACCCCTATTCTACGACACACGTACAGTTGTTCATGTGTGATGATGCTGACATTTATTAGGACTGGCTGATGCCTCACATGAATTAAGTGTGTGCTAGCAGGGCTGGCTCCAAAGGGCAGCCAGATCAGGCCCTGGCCAAGGGCCCCTGAAGGGCCTTAGGGTGTGAGGGTAGTGCTCCCCTTCCGCAATCCTTGGCAGGCTCAACTCCCAATCCTGCCGCAGATTGCAGAGATGGAGCTCCCAGCCCACCCTGCAGACCATGCAGGCCCACAGCGCCTGCCTGCTCCACCTACCCCTCCTCCCTTTCTGCGAATGCCCTGCGCACTGCACAAGCACCTGCCATCAACCAAGATGGCAGCAGAGGCTTCTTTAAGGTGCTGATGCCCCTACTGCCATCTTGATTGATGGCAGGCATGTGCATGCACAGCATAACACACATGCGTGCCATCATCAAAGATGGTGGAGGGGGTATGAGCCCTTAGAGAAGCCTCCTCCACCATCTTGGTTGATGGCAGCAGGTAGGGCACTCATAGAAAGAGAGAAGATGTAGGTGGAGTGGTCCCACATGGTCTGGGGGGGCTGGGAGCAGGACCCCGGGGCAGGCTGGCACCAAAGGGCCCAGTCACGCCTGGCGCCAGCCCTGTGTGCTAGAGGACATGACCCAGTATCTGCTGCAGTCTGCAGATATGCAGGAGTTCCTCATCAGTTGTTGGTATGGCAAGTGTTCTGAGGGTCAAAAGTTTGAACTAGAACAAAATAGAAGAGATTTAAAGTTTATGTTTTTTTTTTAACCATTTACCTCAGGGACATTACCATCAGTTCCTACTTTGTGCTGAAGACAGACTTTATCCTGATAATGCTTGTGCCCCACATGCGGGACTATAGTGGAGCCGAGGTGAAGAAACACACCGGACACCAAGTGGGAAATATAATGGCCATAACTTGATAGAAGCAAATGGTATGGCACAGGGTCCTATTTCTTTGGGGAGGAAAACCCATTTAGCCTGGGGGCTTGGTTCAGCCCAGAGTGCTGTGTCACACTGATAAGTAGCAACAGCGCTTGACAGCTCACATCATTCTAGAAGTAGGCACAAACAGGGCAGGGCATAGCACTGTTGCCCCCCTTGCAATGGGATAGTCTATGCTTACACCCCAGTGCCTCCTTACAGAGCTGTGTGAAGGAATGGGGAGCCCACCCTCAACTCCCTTACATATAAGGATCCTGCCTGATAACTGAAGTGCCCTTTGATAGATATGTCACAGCTGGGACTAAATAAATGAATAAACCACCCCAGCTGGGGCATCAGCATTATAGGATTGCTAAGAGGATGGCAGAAATCCAGAGAGCAAATTTCAGACCGCGTGGTATTCCTTTCTAGTCCCATCAGCTGGTAACTAACACTGCCCTAACATCCTGTCCTAGATCGCGTCTCCTTATGTTACACCATGTTGTAGTAAAAGATGTTATTGGTCATCGTAAGCCATTCTGGGAGGCTTCTTTTCTGGCGGAAGTAAATAAATAAATTAGTCTCTGATCTGCAGAATATAGGCGTAAGTGTGGAGAGCATCTCATCCATATTCTAAACATAGTAATGTCTCATGGCCTGCACTTATTTAAACAGAACGTTTATTTAAGGCTGCAATCCTAAACACAGTTTTGTGGAACTAAATCACCCTTGGCTTAGGACTGGTCTGTAATTTAAAATTTAAACCTGTAGTAAAATTTGATTCACAAGAAGTCAAAAGTAATTGCACATTTTATTTAGGTAGCAAAAAGACCAATGCAACCTTAAATGGAAGTTCCATTGAATGGAAACTGCCTCCCTCTCCTTGAGCAAGGCACTCATCAGCTGATGGGCTGGTGGGAGTGCCAATTTAAGCTCCCCATTGTTCCTTTTAGGTGTGGGGCAGGTAAGGTGGGGCTTCCCAAAAATACCCTTGTGGGCCAAATGGGGAGTTTGGCTCATGGGCACAAGATTCCCCACCCCTGGTTTAAATACACTAAAATCCTGAGAGTTCAGTCTTGTGAACTCCAGAGGGACTATTATATCTGTAACAGTGTTGCCAACATTTGAAATCAAGAATTTTGCTACTCTGGACTGTGTACCGTTGAGCATGTACAAAGTACCCTTCCTGTATGCTGGGAATCACATTCTGCCTTTTTAAAACAGAATCTTGCAAGAGTGAATGTAGTAGGGAAATGTTGTGTATAATTTCTGCAATGCCACCCTTAAAAGGTGCAGGTTTCTGTCACACAAGAACAAGAGTTAAAGATTATCACGTTTATTATGCTACAGATTTTCATAGACGACAGTCCACTTAACCAGGCATATGGTGATGAAATATACCATATATACATTGGTATTAAGGTGCCACAAAATTCTTATTCTTGTTCCATAGACTAACATGGCTGCTCCTCTGGTCATTATCAAAATTAACCTCTGGAAATGCATCAAAAGGAGAACTTCCAAACGATGCAGGTTCTCCTACAATTAAAATTGTCACGGAGTTGTTGGACAAATGCAGAAGATGTGTAGGGAGCGGAACGATCCCGTGGGCTGCGCTGCAGTCTGCATTTCGTTTTACTTTTTTTCTCCGGCCGTAATGCTTGGATTGTTTCCAGCCGCAGCCACAAGGTGGCAGGCACAGGCGGCTATCCAGGAAAAAACGACGTTGTGGCGCCTGATGCTGTTGCTTTCTTTCGAGTAGGAGGGGCTCTACGTGACCCACAGTCCATCGGCTCCAACCCCTTGCCCCGGAAGCGGAAAGAGAGCTCCCTTAACGATTGTTGCAGCGCCTAAAACGGAGGGGGAGAGTTTGGCTTATAGCATCTCTTCATGGCTAGCGTGTCCCGCGCCTTCCTAATCTTTGGTGGGTTTGCCGCCCTAGTGGGGGCGACGTTGTATCCCATCTACTTCTGGCCCCTGGAGCACGTCGAGGAGTACAGTAAGTTCGTGAGGGGCGTATTTGCGCTTGCATGCACAAGCATTGGATTTTAGGGCGGAAAAACGAACACAAACTTATTTGGGGCCGTTTTACTTTCCCCAAGCCAAGTTCCACACGAGGTAGTAAGAACTCCCCAAACAAATCCATGTGTGGTGGTATGTCGGATACATCAATCTCCTAGGGACATTTTTTTAAAATTGCCATGCTTTCCATTGGTTGAGACAAAAAAGCACCCTACTGGCAAAAGTCATTGGGTTGTATCTGAGTAAATCATACTCAGAGTCTATCCTCTGAAATAAGTAGACCTAAGTCAGTCATGTCCATTTCAATAAGTCTTTGAACATGACTTATTTGGATGGAATAATTTACATTTCAAGTGTCTTTTTGGTCTTTGCAAAGAAAACTGAACTTAAATAGCTTCTCTATTTTTGTTGGAGTGTTTTTATTGCAACACATTGGCTAGCAATCAGTTGGATGGGACGGGGATATTTTATGACCCAGGTGCTCTTTAGTTATAGGTAGGGGGGAACCTGTAAATAGTAACTTGGGTAACATAAACAAGAACCTAGAACTATGCTATAGATCTACTTCTGTGTAAATTCTGTAATGAAAAGTCAATTCCCTAGGTAGTATTTTGAACCACGCTTCTTAGGGTTAAACTATTATTTGTGTGCCTTCATCTCGGATGTAATACCACAGAGAGCAGTGTCTTGTCAACTCAGATGCAATGTTTTTCTTTTGAGCCTGCCTTTAGTCATCAAGTGCAGAGATTAAAAAGAAGTGATCCACTGTGCCAGTGTAAACCAGGCCTTGATAATTATGTGGATCATTTGCATACCTCCTCTTGACTGTGGAGGCAGAGCATAGCCATCACAGCTAGTAGCCATTGATAACCATCTCCTCCAGGAATTTGTTTAATCCTCTTTTAAAGCCATCCAAGTTGGTGGCCATCACTGCCTTTTGTGGGAGTGAATTCCATAGTTTTACTATGCCCTATGTGAAGAAGTTCATTCCCATATGAAATTCATCACTTTAACGTTGTAGTCATTAAAGAATGAATGTGTACGTGTGTGTCAGCCCAGAACAGGCACAATCTCTATGTATGAAAAGTCATGTCTATTGTCATACAAGGAAAATCATGCAGGTGTTTGTTTTGCTATGATTATTTCCTTTCTAATGTGTAAATAACAAGTGCAATGCTTGTGCATTCTTCATGTACGATGGTGGGAGTGAGCCTTGAATTAATGATTGGAGGTGCGAGTACAATTTCAATCCATGTTGTTATTCTTTCTGAAGGGGTGGGACACCCCTCCTGCTAGCTGGCATGCAGACACACGTCACACAGTATTTCTTTTGGATGATGTTCTACTAGGTTTCTGTAACTGTGGACCATTTTTGTTTTAAGGAACTGATTCCCATGGATGAAATACACATCAGTAGCAACTTTTATGACAGATACCCATATTAATCATTCCATTTTCTATAAAAATGTATGTGAGTGGAGGGAAGGATTGAAATTCACTGATAGCACTACACACTTGGTTTGTGCATAGTCTCCTATACAGCCAATTGTATATCTATGATGATTGAAAAATGTAGTTTATTTTATTTATTTATTCCATTTGTATACCGCCCCAGAGCTGAAGCTCTCTGGGCAGTTTACAACAATTAAAAACATTAAAAACAAATATACAGATTTAAAAATACATTTTTAAAAAGCAATTTAAAAACACATGCTAAAATGCCTGGGAGAAGAGGAAAGTCTTGACCTGGCACCGAAAAGATAACAGCACCTCATCAGGGAGATCATTCCATATTTTGGGGGCCACCACTGAGAAGGCCCTCTCCCTTGTTGCCAGCCTCACAGCTTCCCTCGCAGTAGGCACCCGGAGGAGGACCTTGGATGTTGAGCGTAGTGTACAGGTGGGTTCGTGTTGGGAGAGGCGTTCCATTAGGTATTGTGGTCCTAAGCCGTGTAAGGCTTTATAGGTTAAAACCAGCACCTTGAATCAAGCTCGGAAACAGAGGTAATCGTACAGGGCGACCAAGGCTGTTTCCGTGCCAAAACCAGGCCTGAAACCCAACTGAAATGGATCCAGATAATCGGTCTCATCCAAGAGCATCTGGCGCTGGCCTGCCACCACTCGTTCAAGGACCTTGCCCAGGAATGGAACATTTGCTACCGGCCTATAGTGATTTAGATGTCCTGGGTCCAGGGAGGGTCTCTTCAGGAGTGGTCCCACTACCGCCTCTTTCAGGCAGCCAGGGACCACCCCCTCTCGCAGAGAGGCATTAATCACTTCCCTGGCCCAGTTGGCTGTTCCATCCCTGCTAGCTTTTATTAGCCAAGAAGGGCAAGGATCCAGCACAGAAGTGGTTGCATGAAGCTGTCCAAGCACTGTGTCAACATCCTCAAGCTGTACCAACTGAAACGCATCCAAGAAATCGGGACAAGGCTGTGTTCTGGATACTCCGCTTGATTCACCTGCTACAACACTGGAGTCTAAGTCCTGACGGATGCTAAAGATTTTATCCTGGAAGTGCCTAGCAAATTCATTACAGCGGGCCTCAGATAGTTCTATCATGTCCTTGGGGCCAGAGTGTAATAGGCCCCGGACAATTCTGAAGAGCTCCTCTGGGTGGCAGATTGATGATTTGATAGTGGGAGTAAAATACTGTTTTTTTGCTGCCCTCACTGCCCCTAATTACAGCTTACCATAGGCATGAGAGGGCGCCCAGGAGCAATCATGTCAACTGCCCGGGTCATTTCTGTATTCCACGGTTCATCCAGGGTTTCGACAGGAGCACCAGCCCTATCAGCCAGAAGACTCTTCAGAGCCCTTTGGAAAGCATCCAGATCCATTAGTCTCTGGGGGTGGACCAACTTAATAGGTCCCCCACCCTTGCAGAGGGGAAAAGCCGCTGTAAGTCTAAACTTCAGCAAGCAATGATCTGTCCATGAGAGAGGAACTGATGTAAGGCCCCCCCTCATTCAGATCAGCATCTCCATGTCCAGTTGCAGAAACCAAGTCTAGAGTATGCCCTGCTACATGTGTTGGGCCAATGGTATATTGGGACAGTTCTAGAAGTGATGATTATATATATATATATATATATATATATATATATATATATATATATATATATATATATATATATATATATATTATTTAATTACATTTCTAGACCGCCCTATAGCAGAAAGCTCTCAGGGCGGTGTACAACTATATACACAGTGCTTTCTATTATAACACCAGTAGAGGGAGCAATGACTCTTAGTCTGTTTCCAGAGGCTTCGGTATACTAACTTCGTAAAATGTGTGATACGCAATACAGTCTTCACTCTCCCCCACTCCCTAATTTGAGGAAAAATCCCAAAGAAAAAAAAAATGAATTAGAAAGAGGGTGAGAGAGAATGGCAAGTAATACAAAGGCATGAGCTTTTTTCTCAGACCCAATCACTGAAAGAGTTGAAAATGGATTCAGATAAAAAGCTTGGGTTTTTATTATGGTGGTGCCTACTGTTTGGAACTCCCTCCAATTACATTGAGAGCCAGTGTGGTGTAGTGGTTAAGGTGTTGGACTGTGACCTGGGAGACCAGGGTTCGAATCCCCACACAGCCATGAAGCTCATTGGGTGACCTTGGGCCAGTCACTGCCTCTCAGCCTCAGAGGGAGGCAATGGTAAACCCCCTCTGAATACTGCTTACCATGAAAACTATTCATAGGGTCGCCATAAGTTGGGATCGACTTGAAGGCAGTCCATTTCCATTTACCATCACATATCAGACAGGTGCTGTCTCTATTATCTTTTCCTTATCTTTTCCAATAAGCCCTTTAAATGGAGATTTTTATCCTGTCGCTGTCTGTATGGACCTGAAATTGGTTTTGTATATGTTTTTAGTCTTCATTTGCTTTGGGATGTTTTATGGGAAGCAATTAATAAATAATGCATTTTTATTTAAAAAATTCTGCCCCTGTCTGCCTGAAGCCAATTCTTGGCCACTAAGGAAATAATTGTTTAGTTTTACTTTAAGGTTTGTTCCACGCCTTTCCTTCTTGCTGTGTGCTCAAGGTGGTTTTTCAAACTAAAAGGCAAACTATCACAATTTAAAAAGAATATAACAACTTCTCTTAAAAAAACAAATTAAGCTGCAGAAAAATCATACACTGAACAATTTCTGGAGAGAGCAAAACTGAAAGCATCACAAAAAGAAATATTCAGAATACAGTGCAAAATTAACAAATTGTTGTTGAACGTGGCCAGAGCAACACTAGTACACAGTTCAGGCTCTTTGGAAGGCCCATTTTTCCATCTTACTTGTTACTTGATTTAAAAATTTTTTCCAGCGTTTTCATTCACTATGCTGGGAATGTTTCCTGCCCACCTTAGTAAAAATCCAGTATTTGTTAGTACTTACAGTGATTCTCACACTGTGTGCGGCAAGAAATAAACTTTAAATAATAAAAGATTAATGTGCATCCAAAATACCTATCTATAAAGGAGGCTGCAGTCCTGAATGACTTACTGCTCTGCCCTTATCTATTTCCAATCAGCTTCCACTTGTTTCAAGGGAGAAGGCTGTGCAAGCCCTGGACCAATGTCTGGACTCGGTGGTGGGCTGGATGAGGGCCAATAAACTGAATCTGAATCCTAGCAAGACGGAGGTGCTGTGGGTTGGTGGTTCCTGAGTTTGGATAATTGGTCAGTTCCCTGCTTTGGATGGGGTCATACTCCCTCTGAAAGAGCAGGTCCGTAGTCTGGGGGTGCTCGTGGATCCATCTTTGTTGCTAGAGGCCCAGGTGACCTCAGTGACTGGGGGTGCCTTTTTCCAGCTTCAGCTGGTAAGACAGCTGTGGCCATTTCTGGACTGGGATAGCCTGATCACTGTTGTCCATGCACTGGTAACCTCCAGCCTGGATTACTGTAATGTGCTCTGTGTGGGGCTGCCCTTGAGGTTGGTCCAGAAGCTGCAGCTGGTGCAAAATGCGGTGGCAAGACTGCTCACCAGGGCAGGGTATCGCCAACATGTCACCCTGCTGCTGAAAGAATTGCACTGGCTGCCTATTTGGTACCAGGCAAAGTTCAAGGTTCTGGTTTTGGTGTACAAAGCCCTATACAGCTTGGGACCAGAATACCTGAAAGATCATCTTATCCCTTATATACCCAGTCTATCACTGCGCTCTGCAGGTGAGGGCCTCTTGCAGATACCATCTTATCAGGAGGTCCGTTCTGTACAACCTAGGAAACGGACCTTTACTGTGGCGGCACCTACCCTGTGCAACTTCCTACCCTTAAATATTAGACTCTTATTTTTTCAGCGCCTATTGAAGACCTTCCTCTTTCAACAAGCCTTTTAAGTTGAGATCTTATCCCAGTCTGTTTCTGTGTTGGAATTGCTTTTTAATATGTTTTTAACCCTTTTTAAAAAAGAACACACATTTTTAACCTTTTTTTAAGATGTCTTCAAAGCTTTTTAAAAAATGTTTTTAAAGCTTTTTTAAAAAAAATGTTTAAAGATTTTTTGTTTTAATGTATTTTAAGTCTGTTTTTATGATGTTTTAAAGTGTTTTTAGTGCTTTTGTTTGCTGCCCTGGGCTCCTGCTGGGAGGATGGGCGGGATATAAATCAAATAGTAAATAAATAAATAATTTTTTTATTTATTTATTGCACTTTTTGACCGCCCTATAGCGACAAGCTCTCAGGGCGGTGTACAACAAAATAAAAACATATTAAAATACAGGTGGGTGTGGGTACAATACACTATAGAAAACATATTTAAAAACCAAATTAAGACAAAAAAATAACATTAAAATAAATTAACTTTAAAATTTAGGATTTAAAATTTAAAATGCCTGGGCAAAGAGGTAGGTCTTTACCCGGCACTGAAAAGATAGCAGAGAAGGCGCCAGGCGTATCTCGTCAGGTAGGGCGTTCCATAATTCGGGGGCCACCACTGAGAAGGACCTAGCTCTAGTTGTTGCTCTCCGGGCCTCCCTATGCGTTGGAACCCGGAGAGGGCCTTCGACGTTGAGCGCAGCGACCGGGTAGGTACATAGCGGGAGAGGCGTTCTGCCAGGTATTGCGGTCCGATGCCGTTAAGGGCTTTATAGGTAAGAACCAACACTTTGAATCTGGCCCGGAAACATATTAGTAGCCAGTGCAGCTGGGCCAGGACAGGTGTTATATGGTCAGATTTTTTAGTCCAAGTAAGAACTCTGGCCGCAGCATTCTGCACCAGCTGAAGTTTCCGAACCGTCTTCAAAGGTAACCCTACGTAGAGTGCATTACAGTAGTCCAATCTTGAGGTTACCAGAGCATGGATAACTGTGGCGAGGTTCTCCCTGTCCAGATAGGGTCGTAGTTGGGCTACCAGCCGAAGCTGGTAGAACGCATTCCGTGCCACCGAGGCTACTTGAGCCTCCAGTGACAGGAGCGGATCTAATAAGACCCCCAAACTACGGACCTGCTCCTTTAGGGGGAGTGTAACCCCATCTAGGGCAGGTCGGACATCAACCATCTGGGCAGAGAGCCCCCCCACCAACAGCATCTCAGTCTTGTCAGGATTGAGTCTCAGTTGTTATTCTGGTTATTCTGCTGTTTCTGCATCATGTGTGATTGGATCATTCAGTCATTCTAAACACAGCACTATTACATGCCTTCAGAGGAAGCACATCCAGAACAGGGTCCTCAAATTTGAGAGGGTCCTACACAAGTAGAAGACCCTCCGTGGCGCAGAGTGGTAAGTGGCGGTAATGCAGCCGAAGCTCTGCTCATGGCCGGAGTTCGATTCCAACGGAAGGAGGAAGTCGAATCTCCAGTAAAAGGGGTTGAGGTCCACTCAGCCTTCCATTCATCTGTGGTCGGTAAAATGAGTACCTGGCATACGCTGGGGGGTAAAGAAAGACCGGGGAAGGAACTGGCAATCCCACCCCATATATATGGTCTGCCTAGTAAACGTCGCAAGAAGTCACCCTAAGAGTCGGAAACGACTCACACTATAAGTGCGGGGACACCTTTACCTTTTTACACAAGTAGAGCAGGCTCCACACTGCAGATAGTCACCCTTCAATTTGTGCAGGATGATGGGACAGGGGACAGTGTGTGAGTATGTGTGTCTCCCCTTCCTCCTGTATACAACAGTAATTGCAAGGGGAGATGCATGTCTGAAGAAGGTTACAGAAACATGGGAATCAGCTCCTTTGAGGGTAAAATAATTCTCACCCTTTCACATTCTGAAATTAGAGTAAAATGATCTATTGTAACATTTGTGTTTACCAGAAAAGCAGCAAGCAATAAATCGAGCTGGTGTTATACAAGAAGACATTCAGCCCACAGGTATGTCTCTAAATGCTAAGCTGAGATATGTTTGTGTGAATTACGTATGGGTTAATATTCCAGTACCAAATAACCTGGGGTTTGTATGAGTTCATTTGGACTTAATCCAAATGGCCTGTAGTACCTTTCTAAAATGATTACTTAGCCAAATACAAATTGAATTTGTTTTGTACAAAAAGAAATGTACATAAATATGAACGTCTCAAGGCAAAGTGTGCAAGATGTGGGTCAAGGAGCTGTATGTATTTTTTGCTGTTCCACCTTTCAAAAACAAGCAAACAGCAATTGTACAGAGATTGCACTGTTGTAAGTATTTTAATGGGAAGCACAAAAATACCCTTCATAGAAAGCACAGAACATGTATATTCTCTACTAAGGTATTTATATTCAAGTACAAGAGATTTTGTGAGACCTGGCCCTTGCTTTGGTCCCTGAAGAACTGTGATGAAACTGTTTCTTTCTTTCTTTCTTTCTTTCTTTCTTTCTTTCTTTCTTTCTTTCTTTCTTTCTTTCTTTGATTGATTGATTGATTGATTGATTGATTGATTGATTGATTGATTGATTGATTGATTGATATCCAGCCCTTACTCCTCCTCTTGCCTTCATATAGTTCTGGTAAAATAGTCAGGTGCATGCAAAATGTTAATATCACTTTGAATTAATAACATTTATTTATTTATTACATTTATATCCTGCCCTGCCTCCCAGGGTGGCAAACAAAAACAGTAAAAACACTCTAAAACATCATAAAAACAGACTTTTTAATATATTAAAACATCTTTTTTAAAAAAAACTTAAAAACATCTTAAAAAGCAGTTCCAACACAGACACATCTACACTTAAAGGCTTGTTGAAAGAGGAAGGTCTTCAGTAGGTGTCAAAAAGATAACAGAGAGCACCTGTCTAATATTTAAAGGGAGGGAATTCAAGCTGCTGCTGTGGCAGCTCCTTAAGAAGGTCCCTCTAGAGCTGGATGATTGCAACAACTGTCACCTAGTCACAAATATCCCTTTCTTGAGCAAGGTGATCAAACTAGTGGTGGCTGTTGAGATTATTCAGATGAGACAATTTGAGACCCATTTCAGTCTGGCTTCAGCCCCGGTTTTGGTGCAGAAACAGCTTTGATTGCCCTGATGGATGACTTCTGTTACGAGAGACACAAGGGGAGTGTAACACTGTTGGTTTTTCTCTCAGTGGCTTCTGATAACGTCCATATACTGTCCTATGCATGTGGGACCAGCAGGATTGCAGCCCAGGTTTCATAATCTCTGCAGACAAAGTGCTGGTCCAGTTTTTCAAAAGATTTGATATCTTCATGTACTCAATTGTATAACTTCATTGAGAGAAGCTAGGTTGTAGAAAATACACACACTTACTGATAAATGAAAGGACTTATGTGTCATTTGGAGCATTCTGACAACCTTCTAAAATGTTTTTCCCATCTGTTTTATCCAAAGGATTAAAAGTGTGGTCTGATCCATTTGGAAGAAAGTGAAGACTTCTCTGCTTGTGATTTCAAGAAAGAATGTATTTTCCTTTGTTCCATCAGTGATTCTCCAGGTTAACTAAGATAATGCAGAAAAAGGACTCTGCATGTTAGTTTGTTTATCAGTATCAGTTTACAGAACAGTAGAGGCTGCTGGCTGTCAAGGGTTAAAGCCTGCTTTCCCCCCAGTGACCTAGTAGTAAAAACAAAACTGCACTGTATGTTTTCTAATTAAGCAAATAGAATAATTGTGTTTTTCTTCATTGAAAGAATGGAAGAGAATTGATTTGGTGAATATCGATTGGACATGACCAGTGTAGATGATGCAACTGTTTTTCTATAAATGTGTATTGAATAATAAAGTCTTAAAAACAGTTAACCAGGACTAAGAATTTGGAAAATGGTACCATTGTATATCTATACATTGTATCTTAATTCAAATAGAATGTAGAGCCCTGCTATTTATCTCTTTTATTAATGAGGGCAGAATGGATCATACAAATATGAATCTGCTTCTGATGCAAAGATGGCTTACTTGAATGTAAGTCCTATTGAAATTATTGAGAGTGTTCTTCCACCAATAACTTTCAAGTAAATATATTGTAGTGCCTAACTTTAACAGAGAGGAGAGTTTTTTCCCAGTGAAAAGGCAAACCATTATTTGCTTTGTTTCCATGTATGTGGGTGTTTTGAATTATGTACATCAATTATATTTTATGTAGAAATAAACTGCAGTATCTGAAGTTTTGTTTTTGTGGATTTAATTTTTGTTAAGAGAGCAACTCTTATTTGAGAAAACTTCTTAATGGGCAAAACTGTTCAAAAATAATTATTTGAATGCATTTGAATTTCTAGTATAATAAGCTTTCTAGTACTCTAAGTGTACTAAGCTTTTGAATGACATTACAGAGCTTTTTGTCTTTTCTTGGAACTTCTTGCAGTATTTTTTTATAGATAAATCATAAATAAAACTTGGCAGTGCTTTTGTTGTTGTTGTTCCACAGCCTGGATTCAATTTAAAGCAGACGAAATGGCCAACTGTTGTATTCTCAAAGGTCACTCTAATGTCCAGACAGTGGTCCATATGCTGTAAGGATATTTTGCTCCACTAGCTGACATCCGTGAGAGCCAGTGTGGTGTAGTGGTTAAGGTGTTGGACTACGACCTGGGAGACCAGGGTTCAAATCCCCACATAGCCATGAAGCTCACTGGGTGACCTTGGACCAGTTGCTGCCTCTCAGCCTCATGAAAACCCTATTCATAGGGTCGCCATAAGTCGGAATCTACTTGAAGGCAGTACATTTACATTTAGCTGACATCTAAATGTCAGCTGGCAGCTTGTAATAATACAGGTTTTGCTTCCATAGACTATATGTGCTTTAAAATATGGAAACAATTACATACAGCATTCAAATGAAATGCAATATTAAAATGTGAAAACCAGTTATTTGTTGTTGTTTGAAAGCATTTATTTCCCCAAACCTTGACTTAATATTTAGTATGGTTACCCGTAGCTAGCCAGAATTGCTTAGGAGGCTAAGTATGACCTGTATATTGCTAGTTGACCATTCGTGGTCTAAGTACTAATTTCATGAATTAATTAATCAGCAACATAGGAAGCTGCCGTATACAAAGCCAGACCATTGGTCTATAGTCTGTCTCAGCCCTGCCTGGACATTAAGACCTTTTACATGCAAAGCAGGTGCTATACTACTGAGTTATGTCACTTCCCCAAATTCCTGCATTTAAGAATATATTTCATTTCAAGCAAAATCAAAACCCAGTAATAAAAACACAAAGACAGTATTGAACCATAATAACTTGTCAGAATACTTCTCAGAGTTCAGTTGGTGTCAGGTAGCCAGGGGATGAGAGATACTACAAGTGGAGCAGGCCCCAATGTCATCTTTCTTGCTTTCCAATTTACATTATCCCGTTAGTGCTCTTCAAACGTTGCGCTGCCTGTGCATGGACTGAGTTGAAAATACTCAGCTCTTCAATTGTATGTCTGTATTCCTGGATGTGAAGCTTTCTTCAGCTAATTACCAGTGTCTTTCAGTGACTTTGATAAGTTCTCACTTGAAAAAAACAAACTAATAAAGGATACAAATTGCCAACAAGTACTACCTGTACCTAAAGATTTCCTTAAAACTTTCCTTAAACGTCGTATCATTTGTGTGAAAAAATTTTTATTTGTTTGTTTGTTTTATTATTAGATTTATATCCCGCCCTTCCTCCCAATAGGATATAGGGTGAGGGAAGGATGAAACAACTTATAAAAAGTTAAGCAGACACACATTGAATGGAACATAAAAGCAAATATCATTGTAACTACCTTTGTCATCCCCTTTGAGCTTAACAGAAGAAAATGCAGAGGTGTCAAAGTTAAAAGCTGGTGAAAAATGTTCTCTTTTGATCATAATAGTTCTAACTGGATACTATATATACACATATATAGCTTTACCATTTTGTAGCCACTCTTATTTGTAGGTGATTTAGAAGGAAGATCTCTTCAACTGTAGAATCACTACTTGCCAGATTTCTCAGGCATGTTCATTACTGTAGCAGAGAATTTTTTTATGTGAGTGAGTCATCCACAATATGGTATTTCTCCTACACTGCTATGTGACAAGGACACAGTGGTGTGCTTTTGTAACCTTCCACAAATAAATTTCCGGAAAAAAGTGCTTTCATGGAGAGCCATGAGCCCAGACCTTTGCATGAGAATGTATGTAGCGATTGTGGGTGTTCAGTTGCTGAGTCTGATACACAGTAGTACATCTGAGGAATAAGATAAACAGGTTTGGCCTAGATGTGTTCAGTTTGACAGACTTAAAACTGAAAATAAACCACTTACGTAGCTTGTATTTGTTTTTTATCCCAGAACCACTTGTGAGGTTTATTGCATTGCACTCCAGCAATGATTAACTGCCATTTTTCCAAGAACTGTGTACAGTCAGTCTGACATCAATTATGCTGCTGCCCAGGCAGACATAAACCAAAAGCAGCTGTATTTGGCCTCTGCTGTGCGACAGCAGAGTGCAATAACATGTTTTGCTAAAGCAAGGTCACACATTATTGAGAAATTTGTATTTCTAAGCTTTTTAGGAATACAGCAGACTGTGGTGCCGAATACACATTGGGCTGAGTTAGGAAGAAATGGTGTTGTACCATGACAGTAATTGATAGAAGATTTAATCTCCAAACTCAGACATTTAGTTAGCTGGCTTGGTCTGGTAAGCCCTCCTTTGTCTTGCTGTAACTGAAAAGAGTGTTAAAAGTTTCCCTGCTTTTGACATGGGTGAATAATATTTATGACCCAGTATAGCCCAGCATACTTTCCTGTGTTCAAGAAGATGCTTGCATATACATTAAAGTTCAAATATCTCTGAAATAAAATGAATTCAAGCTCAGGGGCCACTTCCTACGTTGCATCCAAGACATCACCAAATGATCAATATAGGAATCAAATTGATTATATAACTGGTAGCAACAGATGGAGAAGTTCCATACTTTCTGTGAAAACAAGACCAGGAGCAGACTGCGGTACAGATCATGAACTGGTCGTATTGAAAATCAGAGTAAAGCTAAAGAAGAAGAACAAAGCAATCATAATGCCAAATTACAATTTAAATAACATCCCAGAAGCATATAAAGATCAAATAAGGAACAGGTTTGAGGCTTTAAACTTAGTTCAGAGACAACCAGAAGAACTATGAATTGAAGTCAGAGACATTATCAGGAAAGAATGCAAAAATACCTCTAGTTAAAAAGAGAGAAAGACTTCAATGGATGACTGATGAAACTTAAAATGGTTAAAGAGAAGGAAAGCAAAAACAAAAGGAGATAAAAACACGGTTAGAACTCTAAATGCAATAATACAGTATGTTGGGACAAAGAGAAGTATTACAATAGTTATTGTATAGAAATAAAAGAAGACAACAAAAAAGGTAGAACAAAAGCCCTATTCCAAAAGATTAGGGAAATTAAAGGGAAATTTAAGCCAAGAGCAGGGATATTGAATAATCAACGGGAACAGACACTGACTGAGATAAAATAAAAGGAAGATGGAAGCAATACTCTGAAAAAATCTATAAAAGAGATGCAAGGATGACATTCATTCATGGAGGAACCATATGATGAAGAACCAGAAATTTTAGAAGGTGGAAGCTGCTCTTAAAATACTTTGGAAAAACAAATCACTAGGAACAGATGGCATACCAGTAAAGTTGCTACAAGTTACTGAGACTGAATCTGTCCAAATTTTAACAAAACATTTGTCAATAAATATGGAAAATAAAACAATGGCCTACAGACTAGAAGCGGTCAATGTACATCCCAATTCCAAAGAAAGGGGAACCCAGGGAATGCAGTAATTATTGAACTATTGCCTTAATATTCCATGCAAGTAAACTGATGCTCAAGATTCTACAACAAAGGCTCTTACCATATATGAAACAATAAATGCCAGACGTCCAAGCTGGATTTAGAAAGGGAAGAGGTATCAGAGATCATACTGAAAGCGTCCGTTGGATAATGGAATGGAGCAAGGAATTTCAGAAGAAAATCTCCCTGTGCTTTATAGGTTACAGCAAAGCCTTTGACTGTGTAGATCATGGAAAAACTATGGAATGCTTTAAACAAAAGGGGTGCCACAGCATCTGATTGTTCTCATGTGCAACCTATACTCTGGTCAAGAGGCTACTGTAAAGACAGAATATGGAGAAACCGATTGGTTCCCCATGAGAAAGGGTGTGAGTCAATGGTGTATTTTATCACCCTGTTTGTTTAATCTATATGCAGAACATATACAGAAAGCAGGATTGGATCAGGATGAAGAAGATGTGAAAATTGGAGCGAGAAATATCAATTTAAGATACGCAGACAATACCAAACTACTAGCAGAAACCAGTGATAATTTGTAACGAATTCTGATGAAAGTTAAAGAGGAAAGCACAAAAGCAGGACTACAGCTAAATGTCAAGAAGACTAAAGTAATGACAACAGAAGATTTATGTAACTTTACAGTTGATAACGAGGACATTGAACTTGTCAAAGATTATCAATACCTTGGCACAGTCATTAACCAAAATGGAGACAAGAAATCAGAAGATGACTGGGGAGGGTAGCTATGAGAGAACTAGAAAAGGTCCTCAAATGCAAAGATGTATCACTCAACACTAAAGTCAGGATCATTCAGACCATGGTATTCCCGATCTCTATGTATGGATGTGAAAGTTGGACAGTGAAAAAAGCAGATAGGAGAAAAATCCACTCATTTGAAATGTGGTGTTGGAGGAGAGCTTTGCGGATATTATGGACCGCAAAAAAGACAAATAATTGGGTGTTAGAACAAATTAAACCATAACTATCACTAGAAGCTAAAATGATGAAACTGAGGTTATTGTACTTTGGACACAATGATACCCTAGAAAAGACCATAATGCTGGGAAAAACAGAAGGGAGTAGAAAAAGAGGAAGGCCAAACAAGAGATGGATTGATTCCATAAAGGAAGCCAAGACTTGAACTTACAAGATCTGAACAGGGTGGATTATAACAGATGCTCTTGGAGGTCGCTTATTCATAGGGTCGCCATAAGTTGTAATCGACTTGAAGGCACATAACAAGAACTACATCCTGAAAGCATGAAGCAAACATGACCCGTGTGCTATGATTGGCCAAGACCTCCGCATGTTCCGAATATTTTCAGAAAGCTAAATGTCTTTCAAATGTTGAGAAAAGCCACAGCCATCTGAAGTAGACATGTAGGAGCCTATCTTTGCTGTAAAGTTGCCCTGAAATATTTTAATTAAGAATCTCATTTTAAACGTTATTCTTCCTTTGTCCACTAGATAGAGCCCTCAAACCCCTTCTCATTACAGTATTTAATTCCAGGAATAGTAGCAAAATGAGTTTCTTATTTCATTTTCTTTTAGGTACAAATGCATCATGGATTTGGGACAGGCAGTTTGTTTTTTTTGATGATTTTATTGTGTATTTTATGTATGGTTTGTTTTGATGGACACTACTTAGAAATGCAAATGATTAAGCGGTATAGAAACTTTTAAATAAAATAAATAAATGGCACACGGCAATAATGGCTTATGGATCTGCTCTGAAGAGCCTCACAAAGAGGGAGGGGGATATGTGCACAAGTCCACACTACACAAAGCAAAGGAAAAATGTCATCAAAATAGAGTCGCATGCATGCAGTTCATACAAAGATAACTGTAAAGGTATTCCAACATAATCTTCAAGTACAAAAAACACAAATTACAAGAAAATAATAAAAATAGATTACATCATAATTGCACTATAAGATCTTACTTTTGTAATGTGTAGCATGAATAACTAGATAACAAAGTGGGTTCCTAAAGTTCAGAAGGGGATCTCAGATGGCCTCAATTCCTTAGAAATAGAGACCATTAAAAATCAATTTATATCAGCTTCCTATGACACTCTTCACTACCACCATTTTTACCAACTGATTTCTAAGATCCAAGATTTGATTAAAAGGAACTCAACTGAAATACCAGCCAGCTCTAGTTACAGACAGAGGTCTTGGTTTGACCGGGAATGCTTTGAACTTAGGAAACAAGTTAAATCCACGCATCAAATATATAAATTATATGGATCTCAAGAATGCTTAGATAAATTTAGGGAGTCTAGGAAAAGTTTTAAGCAACTAATAAAAATAAAAAAGAATCTCACACTGAGACAAACGTGGCATAGTCTTATCCAGGCCTCCAGATTAAAAAACTCAACCTTGTTTTGGCATATAATAGACCAACAGTGGCCTAAAACCAACTCTAAATTGGATTGTGCTATTGTTCCAGCAGTCTGGGAAAAGTACTATGCTACCTTATACCATAATAGTACCACGATGGTGAAAGCCTCTATAGGCTCGCAAATGGAATTCCCTTTATGGCCATCTGTCACCATTGATGAAGTTCTAGATCTTATAGCCACTCTTAAATTAAACAAGGCACCAGGACCAGATAATATACCTTCAGAGGTCTTCAAAGTAAATGCAAATTGGTGGGCTCCTATTTTGGGGGCCTATTTACCAACATTAACACCTCCATGGTCATCCCAGAAGGATGGACTGCTGCAATTATAATACCTATCCATAAAAAAGGATCATATTCAGATCCAGCAAACTATAGACAAATAAGTTTGCTCAATATAATAAGCAAGCTCTATGCCTCTTACCTTCATAAGAAACTTTTAGACTGGGTTAACCAAATTGACCTCTTAGCACCAGAGCAAGCAGGCTTTCGAGCAGGACGATCACCAGGTGATCATGCTCTGGTTCTCCAGCATTTAATCACTAAGTATAGTAACATCAATGGCCGTTCCTTATACACCGCTTTTATTGACTTAAAAGCGGCTTTTGATTCAATATCTAGATTAAGACTTTGGCTAAAACTAGAAAATTTGGGACTAGATAAGCGATTATTAACCCTGATCCAAGGGCTCTATCATAACACTTCTGTACAAGTCCGTTGTAACAACAAAGGCCATTTAACAAAACAAATTTTTACCTCAAAGGGAGTAAAACAAGGATGCGTTCTTGCACCCTTATTATTTAATATTTATATAAATGCGTTAGTTACTAAACTTGCACCTATTTCATCGCACCCACCAATGTTGTTCCACGCTCCAAGATCCTGCTTATTATATGTAGATGACATAGTCTTGCTCTCGCAGACACCTATTGGCCTTAAAAGACTGTTGGCGACATTAACATCATTTTGCCTAGAGGAGGAACTAACAATCAATCATCAGAAAACCAAAGCCCTAGTCTTTACTAAAAAAAAAATAAAACATGTTTGGAGGATAGGTACTCATTCCATTGAACAGGTAAAAACCATCAGATACCTTGGAATTATCTTCCAATCATCAGGCTCACAACAGATGCATATCACCTCTAGCTTGTTGAATGCTAGACGCACAACAAAGGCCTTAATATCTTTTTTTTACACGAAAGGGGGCCAATTCATTCTCCCGGCCAAGAAAATATTTGTTGCAAAAATTATACCGCAACTTCTATATGGTGTTCAAACTACCATATTTACTAATTTCTCAAAACTAGAAGCTATTCAAAACTCCTTGCTAAGAACTATATTAGGTGTACCCACTTGTGTCCCTAATCATATTTTGAGGTTAGAATGTGGACTTCCATCTATAGAGTCCTGTGCATGGAAGCTGAGAATTTTTCTATGGCTGAAACTGATTTTCAACCCTATTGGGTTGGCTCCCCATGTCCTTTCCAATAACTTTCGCTCCCCTTGGGGAAAACTGATACATGATAAGTTACTAACTTTAGGTTTCTCGTCATCCTATATTCTCCAATTGGGTTATGAATCTGCTCGTGGGACAGTTAAACAACGGCTTAATGACATTGACTTCCAGAACCATCTATTGCTCATTAAAAAACAAAGACACAACCCGAAGTTTTGTACTCTAATGTCATACCTTTTGACCTTAGAGTTACCTAATTATCGCAGGGCTTTTATGTTAGCCAGATTAAACATCTTGCCGTCTGCTGTGCTTATGGGCAGATATAATAAAATCCCATATCCTGAGAGACTTTGTCCATGTGCTGGTGAAGAAATTGAGTCCAATGAACATGTCTTTTTTAGATGTACTTATTATTGTGACTTAAGACAGCAATTGATTTTACCTATTTTATTGCCTTATCCAGGCAGACCTGAATCATTTTATCTTGATTATTTACTAGGAGACTATTCACCTGAGGTGACATTTGCAGTCGCCAAATTTAGTGCTGCTGCTATCCAACGTAGGAAAGCAATGGTGAAACATATAGCTGCATACTAGTTCCTAATGTGAATCAATTATTAACTATTTTATTGTCAAACTAAATACTGAAATTATTTGTACCCATTTTATTCTATTGACATATTTTTTTTTTGTATCTTGTCTGTCTGAAATGGTCAAATGACTGTAACAATAAATTTCGTTTCGTTTTCATTTCGTTTCGTTAGATAACAGAGCTCCATGGGAAACCAGTAATCATACTGTTACAAAAATGAACACAATCATGAATTTATGACTTGTACTTCATGTGTTAATTGCTACATGCAAGGTGAAGGTTTCCAGGAAGTTTGCTAGGACGTTTGAGTACTAGTTACAAATGGGACCACCAAACAAGTGCTCCTGAGCCATTAGGCTTGGAGTAGATTGGCTGTGTGTGTGTGTGTGTGTGTGTGTGTGTGTGTGAGAGAGAGAGAGAGAGAGAGAGAGAGAGAGAGAGAGAGAGAGAGAGAGAGAAGGGAGCCAAGGCTAGCTTCCCAAGTGGTGGGTATATCCCTCAGTATACTCTTAGGCCCCAGGTTTCCAAACTGGTCTGTGGACCACCAGTGGTATGCAACCTTCATTTAGGTGGTCTGTGGCGTGTCCACATTAAATATTCATATTGTTTTAAATTGTATTTTCGATGAAATGCAAATTGTAATACAATAAAATGCAATCTAAGAAACAAAAGCAAAAAATACAATTAAAAGTTATACAGTGTCTAGTACATTTCATTAAAATTGCTACAACAGGCAGAAAATTCAAGTCGTCAGCAATAAGTGGTCCACGGGGGGAAAAACTGGGAACCACCACTGTAGACCACTATTGCCACAGAAAGTCTACCCATGAGCCAGCTAATCGGACTCCTCTATATTTGTAATAGTATTTGCTAGTACTGATGCTACTAACAGCCCAAATTTAAACATGTTTCCTTGGAATGAAGTGCTCTCTGGTTCAGCATAATTACATTGTCAAAGATACTGGTTTCCTTCCTCCTTCAGGACTGTCTGGAATTCCCCTTTCTGTCTAGCAGAAGTGACACTCTTACTTCATTTACAACTGCATAGGTGTGTGTTTTTAACTTCTTACTCACATTTCTCGCCATCTGTTACAAACAACACATCAATACTAGGAGGACAATTGCTTTCACACTGCTTACTCCATCTATGTGACATTTTTCCTGTCAGCCTGCCCACCCAAACAAGTGGTTTCCCTTGATCTTTCCTTACCAAATCAAAAAGATTTTACTTTGTCGTACCTGTGTGGAAAACATCTGCCCACGAGATGCATGTGAGGGTTGCCTTTTTTTTTTTTTTACTTTTTCCATTAAAAAAAAGCCAACCTTGTTCTTGCTCAGAGCAAGATGTCTTAAAAACATTTTCCTCAACATTATTTTCTGTTTTTCCACTGTTGTGAGATGGATTTCTTCTTGTAGGAAATAGTTCCTTCCGTCTGAAATTTTTCATGCGAGGACTTCGACCTCTCTATTTGCCCAGTAGGATTTTGAAGGAGGAAGGATCCCAAAGAGGGTCTGAGAACAAAAACAATTGTGTGGTGTAGAGTCTACAATATACAAAGGTCTTCATTACAACAGCTCAAAATATGAAAACAAGTAATCAATTTTATATTTTCTATATTTTCAAATGGTGTTATTATCTTTAGGTATGTCACTGGAAAGTTCATCCCACAGAGAAAGGGTTTTTTCCTAACCCAGTCAGATAACACTTCTCAGAGAGACTCATAGTTGGATCTCTCCCAGTGATCTTACAGAACACATATCTGGTGAAAGGAGTTTCCTAGGCAAGCTGGACCCTGGCCATTTGAAGGCTAAAAGCCAGCGCCTTGACTTGTGCCCAGAAGCCAATTCATAGTCAGTGTTACAGTGGTATTGCTCTGTGATGAAGGGCGGGTTAAAAATATTTAAATAATTAGTAAATATATTATGTCTATAATTTATCCCACTTAACAAACTTGTTTGGTTAGGCTGCAGACCAGAGCTTGGAAAAGTTATTTTTTAAAACTACAACTCCCATCAGCCCCAGCCAGCATGGCCACTGGATTGGGCTGATGGGAGTTGTAGTTCAAAAAAGCAACTTTTCCAAGCTCTGCTGCAGACCTACGCACACTTACTTAGTGAGGCTTACTTAAGAGTAGACATGTATAAAAAAGTTGGCTTTTATCATTTGGCAAGACAAAAGTTAAAGCATACTGATTTTCAGGACTGCAAATGATCAAGACTTTAAAATGTTAATGTTCCCTGAATTATTTAGATTTTAAATGTGGGAGTTGACACTGTTTTGGATGGGGGGGAAAAGCCTATAACTTTCTCAATGCTAACACATGTAACAAATTTGTCTACATCAACCAACAACCTAATTTTGAAATAATCTGATTGACCTAGAAAATTCTGAAATGAATAGAAGGATACATTCCTAAATGAATTATATAAAGGGCAATACAGGATATTCTGTGCAATGTCTTTGATCTGGCCTAATCTATCAAATCATTTGTTGGCCTATTAAAGAATTTACTAGCTAGATATTTTGTATTTTGTAGGCATTTAAGCTGAGTAAATTCATGTTTAATAGGAAAAAAAGTTAATTCCTGCAGCTGAACAGTTCTTTTATGGTCAGATTTAATTTTAATATACCCAACTGAGTACTTTGAGGTCTTCACATATTCAAAGTCCATAAGGGCATCTTCAGCAAAAATACATCAGGAATCTTATGGTCAAATATATTCTGAGATTACATTACAAGAGAAATTGAATAAATTGACATGAAACATTCTGCCCAGTAATGCTGTGCTCCAAGTCTGGATAAATCCTGAATCCTGAAATGAATCAGGCCAATTGATCTGAACTGAATCAGGCCAATTGATCTAGACTGGGATTTATCTGGAGGAGGTTAAGAGCCCAGATCACCCTGGGTCAGGTCGAGTCCACCTGGAGGGATCTGGGTTTGTAAAAAGTAGGGTTGCCATACTGCCCAGTTAGCCAGGTTTTACCCAGATTCTAGCTGTGCTTACCCAGTGCACTGCCCGCTTAGTCCATTAGGTGGCCTGGATTCCCAGCTTTCATTTTTTGATAAATGGCAAGTCTCTGGACTTTGTGGATTCAGAGATACAAAGCAAAATGTGGAAGCAGTTTTCTGCCCATTTTGTGAGAAATAGGCTTACTCCTGCCTTCCATTGTTTTTAGTCAATAAGAGACACCGCAGCTGTCATAGGAAAATCAAGAATTTTAATCTCCTGTCTGCTGCATATGCAGAATCTAGGCAGTTTAGAAAATTGCACATGCTCACTTGATCAACATATTCAGCTCTGCCCTTTATCCATGGACTTTCTGGTTGAGTCAGCAAGGAGAAGCAGCCTTCATCTTAATTGCCTCTGTGTCTCAAGGTGTGTGTGTGTTAAGTGGTGAATGGAATGAGAGTCTGCCTGCCATCATGGAGGATGGAATAAAGGGGTTTGAATCCACCAAACAAACACAAGATATAAAAGCAAACCTCTGTCTAGAAAAGGCTGAGGTATTAACATTTGCATTTTTGGCCCTGCCCGCACCATGTTAATTGGCGCTTATTCCCAAGTAAAGTTGCATTGGAATGCAGCCTCACTCACCCTGTTGGCTGACAGAACTTCTGTTCAGCAATTTAGAAAAGGATAATTCAAAAAATACATATCCTTCAAAAAGACGGGCAGGCATCTCCCCACCAAAGATCACCTTACTTAATTTCCTCCCCAGGGAATGGATGTGTGTGTGTGTGTGTTCATGTGTGTGCATATATATACACACACGTACATATTTACATACACACAGACACAGACTACATATATATATTCAGTGCAGTGGGGGCTGTAACCTTCCCTCCCTTAAGACCAACAGTCATGGCTTTCCCCCCTTGAGACTAACAGGAATTGAATAGCTGCCATGCCTAATGCTAGCACAGCTTGCTAGGTTTCTAGAATTTGTTGCTTTTTTTTTTTAAGAGGCGACAGCACTCAAGTCTCCATCAAGTTCCAGCCTTTATGATAGAAGGCTGTGTTTCCCCTCTCCCTGATCTGGTATATGAGATCCAGTGTACTAAAGACACTTCCCAGATGCTCAGACACTCTCTTTAGATAAAACGATTGACTTGAACTGATAATATTGAGACCTTGATTTCTATCTGCATTGCAAGTTGTAGTTTTGTGTTCATTTCACATTTCCTAATTGTTGGTACAGGCAACCTCTCAGTCACAATATTGCTTTGAACTGATGCTTTGCTGGATTTTTATACTACTGCATTGACTTGTTTTATGTTTGTTTCCATTTTGTGTTTTGTTATGTTTTACACTGATTGTGTATTTTTATTGTTTGTAAGCTGCCCTGAGCTGTTTTTAACAGGATATGCATTTACTTAATAAATACTCCAGTGTTGAAAACTAGAATTTAGGCACTTAAGGATAAAAATTTAAGGATTTTTTTTAAAAAAAACCCTCACACCCTCCCCCAGTTTTTGGTGGTAATTACCAGTGTTAGGATTGGATTTGAATCCTGGTTGCCTGTATATCTATACTTCACTTGTCTTACCTGAACCAGCTTGGGCATCATGGGAAATAAGACCAAAGTGGCCTTTAGATGACTCTTGATATAAAATGTCGGTTTATTTCCTGGTGACCTGACCCTTACCTACATTCCAGTGGCTCGCATAATAAAAGCCGGTTTAAGCTGGAAACTTCCCTATTATGTATCTCTTGTATCACATCTATGCTTATAACCTTGCTTATTGTTGCAAATGTGCCTCTACATAGAAATGTTAAAAGTTGTTCCACTGCCCCACAAACCTTGACTTGTGAAAACTCTTTGATATGTATGCAAAGCAATTTCATGTCTGTCTCCAACTTATGGGGCGCCCGGTTGCAGCTGGACCTCCCCTCAATAGTTGCCTTTGTCTATTGCTGCATAATGCTTATCTCAAGGACATGCGAAGTATGCAGACATAGAGTCTGAGAGATAGTCTCAATGTTTCTACTTATCCTTTCCCCGGTACCCCTTTACCTCCTTACACATGCCTTGAGGCTATAATATCTAGCAATTGCTTCCTTTGTATTTTATGACGTGAACCCGATATTGTAAACTTCGGGGTGAACCTATAAAAACCTTAAGACACCAATAAACGAGGTTCCCATGCTGACCTGCTTCGGCTTGTAAGTATTGGGTCCCCTTTGCAAAGGAATTGTCTGGTCTTTATTTGATCTCTGATAGTGGGTTCATTTGCACTCAACTCCGCACTTTTCTCGGGTGTAAGCGAGTTGGGGTTGACAGAGACGACTCGCGTGTTGGGTTTGGACCTAACACCAGGCACAAAAAACAACTGGACAATGTAACCTTTTAATATGCTTGATTTGCATAATCAGCAAATAATTTGCACAATATGCAAATTAACCTGCCCAGATTTGTGGGATTGGAATATGGCAACCCTAGTAAAAAGGGAAGTGGTTGGACAACCACACATTTAATCGGGTTTGAATCCTATGTAAACATGCTGTGTGTTTAATTAGGGGTTAGTCATGTGCCTGAAGTTCAACAAGGAGGGTGTCTGTCTAATCTCATTTGGGAGGGGGTTCCACAGGCTTGGGTCCTCTACACTGAATGGACAGCTTCTAGTAGTTGCAAGCCATGCATCTGCCCCATGGGGGAACCACCAACAGAGACTCCCCAAAGATCTAAGTGATTAGGCTGGGATATAAGGGAACAGGCAGTCCTTAAGATACTTTGGACCAAGGTTGTTGAGGGCCTTGTAAATTAATAGAGGAACCTTGAACCTGGCTCAGTTGCATATGGGCAGCCAGTGCAAGCTTTTAAGTTCCAGCATTATGTGCTGGCAGTAGTCTGTCCCCATCAACAGTCTAACCACAGCATTTTGCACGAGCTGGAGCTTCCAGTTCAGTCTCATGGGTAGCCCCACATAGAGTGCATTGTAGTACAGTAGGGCCCCACTTATACGGCAGGTTCCATTCCGGACCCCCACCGTAAAGCGGAAAATGCCGTAAAACGGAACCCCATTGACTTTAATGGGCCGCGTTGTGCAAAAATGACGCGAAAACGGCGCAAAACGGCACAAAAGAAAAAAATAGCTTTTAAATTAAAAACGAAAGCCGCCGCATCAGCGGAACGCCTCAAAGCAGAACGCCGTAAAGCGGGGCCCTACTGTAATCAAGTCTTGAGGTTACCAATGCATTAATCACTGGAGCCAGGCTACCCCTGTCCAAGAATGGCCATAGTCAGCATACCAGTCGTAGTTGGTAAAAGGCACTCCTAGCCACTAATGCTACATGAGCCTCAAATGACAAAGATGGATCCAAGAATACCCCAAAACTATGCACCTGTTCTTTCAGAGGGAGAGTAACCCTATCCAGAACCAGGCAAATGGCCAGTCTCCCAGACACTGCAACCACCTACCCACTGTGCCTCCATCTTCCTAGAGATCATGCTCAGTTTATTAGCCCTCATCCATTCAACAACTGAATCCATACAACATTTCAGACTGTGCTCAGCCTCTCCTGACTCAGATGTTATGGAGAAATAGAGCAGCATATCATCAGCGCACTGATGACACTTTGTCCTAAAACTCCTAATGACAACTCCCAGTGGCTTCATATAGATGTAACACACCAATGGCTTATATAGTTTTAAAAAGCAGTATTTAAAACAGTATCAGACAACTTTCAATGGTCATGGCTTCCCCCAAAGAATCCTGGAACTATAGTTTGTTAAGGGTGGTGAGAGTTGTGAAGAGACTCCTATTCCCCTCACAGAGCTACAATTCCCAGATTAGTTTTAACAACCAATCTCTCTTCCTGAGAAACTCTGACAATTGTAGCTCTGCAAGGGGAATAGGAGACTCTCAACTCTTGGCACCATTTACAAACTACAGTTCCCAGGATTCTTTGGGGGAAGCCATGGCTGTTTTAAATGTATAGTGCAGATGGGACCTTTAGGTGACTCAGCACCCTTCCTTTTGACTTGACTTATCCAACCCATACCTCCCTTGGCCTACCTCTCGTGACTACTGAAATAGGTGTGTCCCACCGTTCCCTCTCAATAGCCTCCCTACCCAGGCACATATTTACAATACCACTGGATGACTGCAGTTAAAGAGTCAATGTAAAATACAGGAGACCAGACAAATGCATAAGTAATTATTGTATTGCTTTGTGTATGAACCCTTCGTTTTCTTTTGGATCTTTTGTGGATCTTTTTCTGCGGATTTCTGTAGTGGGGGAAATAATTGAAAACATCTTAAAAATAAAAATACAGCAGATTAACAGATCTTAATGCACTGTTAACTGTGAAGTGTAGAGTTGGGAAATGACAAGAAACTAAACTGATGAAGAAGAGCTAAGCAGTGAAATGCCAAAACAAGAAGGTGGTAAAGCCATATAGTGATCAAAAACAGCATGCTAATCCAATAAAGTACAAAGGCAGTAAGATATTACAGTAGCACAGCCCAACACAGACTGCACTCAAACAATGACAGATCATCATATAGCAGCACCTTATCACAACAAACGCAAGAACCTTTCCTCCACTTCTCACTTCTCACATGAAAAGAAAAACCACACCCTGTCTCACCCAGGAAAACAAACCAAAATAATTTCCAGTTCATGTTGTAAAATGACATGCGGCACTGCCTTAAGATTGCCCTCACTGGCATTAACTTGCCAGTGGCAATCTGCTACCCATATCAGGCCCTTTAGATAACTTCCCAGCCCTGAAAGGAACAATGCCAAGCCAGATGGATTTGTATATTTTAAGTTAAATTGCATACAAGAATTCATATTTCAGGCTCCAAATACATATTTCAGGCTGCAGGGTGGAGGGAGATTTGGAACACTCCCCATACCTGTTATAGGGTAAAAAGCATATTTGGGTGAGGGGGATACACTAAAAAAATGCTTTGTTGTTGTTGTTGCTTTAATTCAGATTGATGTGGAAACGGGACAGAACATATTTACGAATGACATGGACTGAGCCATCCCTCCCTACTGAAAACCTAGAATAAGAGTATTCTGTATACATGGCAATAAGGGTGAGCTATCACGGGGATCTTTGGCAATGGCAATTAGGTTCCAGTCAGGGTTTTTTTTTACTTGTGATGCCCCTAAACTAACAAAAAGACAGCAGTGGCCAAACTGGAGTACTGGATTTGTTTCCATGCGCAATCAAGTTTATTTGCTTAAGTCTTATTTTATTTGCTTTCCGATGATTCAGATAAGAGTACCGGGGCCCTTTCCAAGTGAACTTGCACATTCTGTATATTTTGGGCATCTGGCTCAGCCAAATTCAGAAAGACTTGGCTGCTGAATAGTATTTTCCTATCCAGAGGTTTTTACAAACTTTCAGAAGGAACTGAAGGAATGTCTCTTCTAAGCCAATTAATTTTTCTAAGCAGCCTCTCCCCATTGTTGTAAAACAGTATGGGAATTTTAAAAACTCTTCATTGTGAGAAACTGTTTTCATTAATTGTTTTGCCATACTCAAGTTTGTCCTAGTGTCTTTTTGTAAAACGCAACCATGCCTCCCCCCAACCTATTCTATTAAGAATGTAGGGCACTTTCTGTACGTGTTGTGGAAACTCTAGGATCTAGTTTTGGTTTATTAAGGACTGCTTCCTGTTTATACACTTGAGCAATTGATCCAACTAAAATTAGTTCTCATTAAGCCCCATTGAAATCAATGGAACATATTAGTCATCACTAATTTAAATCCTTGGGCTTTTAACCCAATTTAGGTTGCAATCCTGTGCATGCTTATTTGAGAGTAAGCCCCACTGAATTCAGCGCCACTTCTGAATACATATGCATAGGATATGGCTGCATTTGATGAACTAAGGCTGCAATCCAATACATGTCTACTCAGAAGTAAGCTCCATTGGGTTCAGTGGGACTTACTCCCAGGTAAGTATGTATTGGATTGCAGCCTAACTTTAGTTGGATCAGAACTAATAGATTAGGTCAAATAGCCAACATTTCTGTTGTTATTCATGAACATGGATTGTATCCAAAGAATGTGCAATATTTTAACCACAATTCTGATGATTCCTAATGGATCAGTCATTTTAACATTAATTTTACCATTGGGGAAAATAATAATAAAGAGTGTTTCCTTCCTTTTCAAGATCAGTGAGAGGTGAAGGTTTCATAGGAAATGATGAATCTTCTAAGCATAGATCACTTGAGTAATTCTGGCCCTATTAAGGCATGCACAGCTTCAGAACATTTCTAGACTGAAATGAATAAAACTGGAATGTTTATTAGATGAACAAAATGTAAAGGTTAACACTGCAGAAGATTTCCAGCAGTCACACAAAACAGACCTTCCTTTTGGTCTTTCCTTGACTGCTCTTCCCATTCATCCTCCTGCGGAAAATATGATTTCACAGTCCCCACTCTCCCCCACCCCTTGCACTGGGTAGGAAGTATCAGGGGCAGCAATTTACAGGGTCAGTTCCTTTGTGTGGAGGGAGTATTGAAAAAGTATTATGCTTTTGAAATAACTGTTTATTTACACATGTACTAACTTTACACGGGGGAAGCAGGCAGCAGGTTTGGTGAAAGAGACTGTGGTGCCTGATGCAGATGGGAGCTTTGCATCTAACCCACTCTTCTTCCTATTGCCTCCTATACTCCACTCTGACAGCCCTGTTCTTCCCTTCTCCCCTGCTACCCCCTCATTCCTTCCCCTCCATTTTTCTTCCTTTCTTTCCTCCTCCTCCTCCTGCTGCATTAGTACTGGCAGTTTCTCTGCTACCTCCTCCTCGCTGCCTCAGTGTCTTTTCTGAGAAAGGATCAAGGGAGTCCTTCCTCAAAATGAAGCATTCCATGCGGCAGTACAGGCGCTATGCTGGGTATCATGCCTAGAATGCCTCATGCCTCATTCTGAGAAAATGCCCCCTTAGCTCTTCATCCAAGTGAGATGGGGGGGGGGGAGGTGGTTTATTTATTTTTATTTAATGAACTAAAATAAAGCAGGAGCATATTCAGTAGCTATGAAGTATGTGCTTGTGTCTGACTTGAATCTCCAACTGTTCAGCTTCATTGGATGACAGTGGGTTTTTTGTTATGATTTTGTGTTAAAATTCTCCCTATCAACTTACTCCACACAATGCATAATTTTATACATTTATATCATGTCCCCCTCACAACCTCTTTATCTAAATTGAAAAGTCCCTGAAATTGTTATCTTTTCTCATGGCAGAGGTTGCTTGAGTCCCTTGATTATTTTGGTTCAACTTTTGCAAGACTATTGGGTTCAGACATAACACCAAACCATTGAAACTAGCTATGGTTTGTAAGCCAACAACAAACCATGCCTCCACCTCATGGATTGTTCGCAGAAAACAAACCATGGTTAATGTGCTGTGCTTGATTTGCATGTTCATACAAACCATAGTTAGGCTAAACAAACCATGGCTTAGCAGTGGAATCACTGCAACAGTGCCTGTGGGTGTAATAGAGCCCTTGAGAACTTCCCCTAGGCCCACAAAGCCTCTTGCTCCCTCACACCACTACTATCACCTTCATTGTGCGGTGGTTGGGATGTTTTCCCCCTCTTGAAAAGTACATAGAGCTGAAAGAGTGTGACAATGCTGAAAATGTCACTGCCATCTTCTGCAGTGAAGACAGTTTTTCTGCAGTTGCTTTATCCTCCTTTAGCATGCCCTTCACTACTTTGTCGCCCTGCTATTTCCTTAGTAGGATTGCCAAGTTCATGGCCTGAGATTGATCCTATATCTTTAGGAAGAGAGAAAGTCAGCCAAGTGCAGGTGTTCTTGCAATGCTGTAATGGAAAAAACCACAAGGTGGAATTCTCCCTTCCCCCTGCACAACTTTTAAAGAAGCAGAAGACCTCTTGGTTGCCAGGCCTGGCCTCCAAGAGGTCTTTTGTATCTTTAAAAGTTGTGCAGGGGTAAGGCAGAATTCCACCTTATGGTTTTTCTCATTACAGTGTTGCAAGAACACCTGCACTTGGCTGACTTTCTTTTCTCCTAAAGATACAGGATCAGTCTTACGTCATGAACCTGGCAACCTATTCCACAGCCAGTTTCTTGTTTTGGATTTTTTTAAAAAACTGTTGGTCTTAACACTTTGAGCAATTCCTCAAAATATTTTTGTTGCATCCCTTATTGGCTGCTTGCATTTCTTCAGGTTTGTGTTCCTTTTTGTTTTCCCTATTTGGGCAATATTTCCCTTTAATTGAACCTGTTGTGTGGAATGATTCATTTGCCGAAACTAGATGTTAATGTTTCAGAATCCAGGTGAAGGATTCCATGCTGCTGTGCCTATAGCGCACACCTACAAAGAGGTAGCTATCAGTCTGGGCTGAGGTTGCATTTGTCAATTGAAAAAGATGTCTTTGCAGGTGTTTTTTTTTATGAGTGTAAAAGTTTTAAGGGTCTTTGAGGGCCATTTGCCTTTCGCTAAAACAACAAATCATCTAAGCGAATTATAGTCAGTTATCATTTGACTGAATTGCTTTGGCACTGGAAAACATCTATGGGAGATTTTGCTTCCCATATACTCTTTGTAGGTTATGGTCTTTACATTTGGGGATTAAAAGAGGGGCCATCCTCACAAAACACATTCTTTGCTCTCTTTTTTCTCTCTCTTTTGAGACAAATGAATTCACAAGTTTTGCAAGGTGACATAGTACTTTGACATTTCCTATGACCTGCTAACTTCACTGAGAAATGAGTCACACTTTGAATTTAAAACACAGATATAAAAATACCTGAATATTAAATTCAAAATACAAAACACACATGTGGTGCTGTTAAACTTAAATTATACCTGTATGTTTAAATGGCCAAATCTCCCTGGAATTAGAGTTAATGTAGAATAGTGGCTAACAGTGCAATTTTATTCAGATCTACTCAGAAGTAAGTCTTAAATGAGTTCAGTGGGACTTACTCCCAGGGAAGTGTACATAGGCTCGCAGACTAACATCTTGATCCTGTGCATGTTTTCTCAGAGGTAATGTCAAACATAACATCCCAGAAGAATATAAAGATCAAATAAGGAACAGGTTTGAGGCTTTAAACTTAGTTGACCGAGAACCAGAAGAACTATGGAGTGAAGTCAGAGACATTATCAGGGAAGAATGCAAAAAGACGAAACCTCTAGTTAAAAAGAAAGACCTCAATGGATGACTGACGAAACTCTTAAAATGGTTAAAGAGAGAAGGAAACCAAAGCAAAAAAGATAGAAATATAGTCAGAACCCTAAGTGCAACAATACAGCGACTAGTACATAGGGACAAAGAGAACTATTACAATAGTTATTGTATAGGAATAGAAGAGGACAACAAAAAGGGAAGAACAAGAGCCCTATTCCCCAAAATTAGAGAAATCAAAGGGAAATTTAAACCAAGGGTAGGGAAGTTGAATAATCAACAGGGGAATACACTGTCTGACCAAGATGAAATAAAAGATAGAAGCAATACACTGAAGAACTCTATAAAAGAGATGCAAGGATGACAGACTCATTCATGGAGGAACCGTATGATGAAGAACCAGAAATTCTAGAATGTGAGGTGAAAGGTGTTCTTAAAATACTTGGAAGAAACAAATCAACAGGAACAGATGGCATACCAATAGAGTTGCTACAAGCTACTGAGACTGAATCTGTCCAAAATTTGACAAAACTTTGTCAAGAAATATGGAAAACTAAACAATGACCCACAGATTGGAAGTGTTCCATATACATCCCAATTCCAAAGAAAGGAGAACCCAGGGAATACAGTAATTATCAAACTATTGCCATAATATCCCATGCAAGTAAACTAATGCTCAAGATTCTACAAAAAAGGCTGTTACCATATATGGAGTGAGAAATGCCAGACATCCAAGCTGGATTTAGAAAGGGAAGAGGCACCAGAGATCATATTGCAAACATACGTTGGATAATGGAACGGAGCAAGGAATTTCAGAAGAAAATCACCCTGTGCTTTATAGATTATAGCAAAGCCTTTGACTGTGTAATCATGAAAAACTATGGAATGCTTTAAAAGAAATGGGGGTGCCACAGCATCTCATTGTGCTGATGTGCAACCTATACTCTGGACAAGGGGCTACTGTAAGGATAGAATATCAAGAAACCGATTGGTTTCCAATCGGAAAGGGTGTGAGTCAGGGGTGTATTTTGTCACCCTATTTATTTAATCTATAAGCAGAACATACCATACAGAAAGCAGGATTGGACCAAGATGAAGGAGGTGTGAAAATTGGAGGAAGAAATATCAATAATTTAAGATATGCAGACAATACCATACTACTAACAGAAACCAGTAATCATTTGAAACGAATGCTGATGAAAGTTAAAGAGGAAAGCTCAAAAGCAGGACTACAGCTGAACGTCAAAAAGACTAAAGTAATGACAACAGAAGATTTATGTAACTTTACAGTTGACAATGAGGACATTGAACTTGTCAGGGATTATCATACCTCGGCACAGTCTTTAACCAAAATGGAGACAATAGTTAAGAAATCAGAAGAAGGCTAAGACTGGGGAGGGCAGCTGTGAGAGAACTTGAAAAGGTCCTCAAATGCAAAGATGTATCACCGAACACTGTTTGTAACGTTTGATAGAAATAGCTGTGGGCTACAGGTACGTTCTTAAATTGCAAGGTTTTTTACCTATTAGTGAATTTCTCTGCTTTTTAATATGGGAGGTAAGAAATGGGATCCTGTGCAAGTTTGCTGAGAATGGATTGGTCATTTGCATGCTCATTGAGTTCAGTGGGATTTACTTTCCTGCAATCATGCTTAGGATAGGTGAAACTGACCACAGGGGATGGGGAGGGGAGGAGGAGGAGGGAGGGGAGGAGGAGGAGGGAGGGGAGGAAGGGCAGAAGGGGGGAAGGGGAGGGAAACAGGCAGGAGGGGGAGGGGAGGAGGACAAGTTTGATCATTTGCATGTTTGTTGAGTTCAGTGGGATTTACTCCTGTGTAATCATGCTTAGGATAGGTAAAACTGTCCAAAAGAAAAACTGTGTGCAGTATCATTGCTTTTCCAGGTTTCCCCCACCTGTTTATTCTACAGGAGGCACATGTAGCCTCCCACTCAAATTTAAACCAAAGCTGTCCCTGGCCACATCCACACCAGGCTTTTATTTCACTTTGGACAGTCATGGCTTTTCTTAAAGAATCCTGGGAAGTGTAGTTAGTGAAGGGTGCTGAGAGTTGCTAGGAGATGCCCTGTTCCCCTCACAGATCTTCAATCGGAGTGGCTAACTGTTAAACCACTCTGGCCAATGGAGCTCTGTCAGTAGGAGTCTCCTCTCAGCATCCTTCACAAACTGCACTTCCCAGGATTCTTTGGGGGAAGCCATAACTGTCTTAGGTGAAATCAAAGTCTGGTGTGGGTGTGGCGCCCAGATTAGGCAAGCCCAACAGCTGTGAGTCTGGCTTTTAGAACACTGACAGTTGGTTCTTACAGAGTATGCCTGACACTATCGTTCAGTTCAAAATTTCTTAAATTAAATCAGCCAGGCATTTTTTTAACTTTTAAAGTGCAGAAGATGAAGGTCAGAGTATGGGGCATGGTCAGTAATAGGATTACAGGCACTCTGTGAACAGGATGATTTTTAATGAATTTCAACAGATTAGGAGAACTCTGACAGAAAAAAGTCCAATATAGCTCTGGAGTTTTTTTCTCTCTTTTTAGACTTTGAACTCTCTATTCTCTTTGACTGTTTTGTGTATTGCCATGAAAATTGAGAGGGTTGTAAAGCAAGCGTTTCTGAGGTCAGGACTATAAGGTTTGTAAGGTTTTGTTTTGAAATGAGCTTATGGGAAGCATCAGAATGGCATGGGGGCATTTTCAATTTAACACTGTGGAATGTGAAAAATCCACGCTGGCTATAGTATACAGCCACTCTTGTGGCTGTATATTTAGAGACAATGGCTTTACAAACAAAGAACTGGGAACAACTGTACAGATGGTATATCTAATCAAAAATCATATTGCCGTTTTCATTCTGTTTGCCAAGGTGGCTCTCAGTCTCCGTTAAAATATTCTGTTTGTTCAGGACTTACCTGATAGTTCTAACTGTTGGTGTGTGTGGAAATTGCGTGTCTGGCTCTTTACAGGTGAACAGCAAGATGTTCAAGAAATCCAACACAAGCAGAGAACTTGATTAAGAGTCCTTTACTTTGGACATTAAAGTCAGCAAAACAGTACAGCTTTTCTCTTTCCCTCACGGCACCAATAACTCACTTTCAAGAACTCCTTCCCCACTGGAACAGCTTCCCCCACTGGAACAGCTTCCCCCACACTTGGCTGGACAGCTCTGCCAGCCAAGTGTGGGGGAAGCTGTTCCAGTGGATTTCTTGAACGTCTTGCTGTTCACCTGTAAAGAACCGGACACGCAATTTCCACACACACCAACACTAACCTCTTCATGTAAATGTGATGTCACCTTACTAAGTAGGTACTACATATTTTCTGAAGTTAGATCAGGGCAAAAACCGATTCCACATGTTAATATTACCTTTCTCTTGGATTTTGTTTGAAAAGATACACACTTATATGTCATGCCATATGTCTTACTGTTTACGATGATGCCAAATGATTCATTATCAAGCTGATTGCTCCCAACTCACTGTTTGAAGAATGAAGCCCTCCCCACACAAGACTATAGAAGCTCACTAAACCTCAGTTAAGTTTTCTACATACACTACAGCTACTAGCAATCTGGTCCATGGACCACTGGCAAATGCTGACAGTTGTTTTAGAATCACTATGCTGCTGCTTACAGTGTTTGCCTCTTTTGAACAAACAAGAGGAGCATACTGAGTAAGTTAACATGTGTACTCTTGGCTTCTGTGCTATTTAAAGTGCTATTACTGTATTTAAACTTAAAAGCGTTCCAAAGAGTTCATGCTGTTTTGGGGCTTAAGGGGAAGGATTTCTTCTTCTTCTTCATTGGGTTTGAGTATTCTGTTTATATATTCATATTTATCTTTATTGGGATAGCACACACATACATCTCAAAATTGAGTATGCCATATCACATTCCTTCTACTGCCATGGCATCACCATTATATGCTGTTAAAATACATAAGAATTGCCTTGCTGCTCAAGCCAATGCTCTATCAGTCTGTGGATACTGCCACCATGGTGTGGCAAGATTATGCTTGCCTGCAAAGTGAGCTTTTTCAATGGCAGCATCTGCATCATAGAATTCCCTCTCCACTGAAATTCAGAAGACCTGCAATCTCTAAGAGGACTATCCAGGAAGGCTTTGTGAGAACTGTTTGTGTTTTACTATGAGATGACCTACTGTTTGCGTTTTATTTTCTTTGCACAGGAGGGGAGAGGGCTGTTGCACTTAGGTCCTGCTTGCAGACTTCCCATAGGCATGTGGTTAGCTACTGTGAGAACCCAGATGCTGGACTCGATGGACCACTGACCTGATCCAGCAGGCTCATCTTATGTTCTTGCCTTAATATTCATGTTTTCATTATTTTATTATAAGGTGCTTTGAGGGCTCTTGAGGCGAGAAATGGCTTTAAATACTAATTATAAAAGAAAATAAATACATATAAGGCTCTGTAGTGACCTACTTATTAATTGATGTATAGCCATCATGGCTAGTAGCCAATTGACAAGAAAATCCAACCTGGTCACATTTGTCTTCAAAAGAGGAAACTTCACAGAAATGAAGGGACTGGTAAAAAGAAAGTTGAAAAGCAAAGTCCAGAGGGTCAAATCACTCCAAAATGCTTTGGAGATGTTTAAAAACACAACATTAGAAGCTGGAGTGTATACTCTAGATCAGGAAAGGTACCACCTGTGCCTGAACTAACTTTTGCGGGATGGGAGTCTGAGAAACTGAAGCAATCAGTGGTTATGAGAGATGAAGTTCTAGGCTTATTAGACAAAATAAAAATCAACAAATCACTGGGTCCGAATGGCAACCACCTGAGATCTCTCAAAGAACACAAATGCAAAATTGCTGATCTTCTAACAAAAATACCTGAGGACTGGAAAGTGGCCAGTGTAACACAGTCTTTAAAAAGGGATCCAGGGGGAACCCAGAAATTACAGGCCAGTTAGCTTAATGTCTGTCCTGGGAGAACTGGTAGAGAGTATTGTTAAAGATAAAATAACAAAACATATAGAAGAACAAGCCTTGCTGAAGCAGAGCCAGCATGGCTTCTGCAAGGGTAAGTCTCATCTCACCAACCCATTGGAGTTCTTTGAGAGTGTCAGCAAGCATATAGATAGAGGTGATCCAGTGGACACAGTGTACTTGGACATTCAAAAACCTTTCGACAAGGAACCTCACCAAAGATTCCTAAGTAAGCTTAGTAGTCATAGAATAAGAAGAGAGGTCCTCATGTGGATCAGGACCTGGTTAAAGAGCAGAAAGCAGAGAGTAGGAATAAATGGACAGTTCTCCCAGTGGAAGGCTGTGGAATGTGGTTTCCCCCAAGGATTGGTATTGGGACCGGTGCTTCTTAACTTGTTCATAAATAGTATAGAATTAGGGGTGAGAAGTGAGGTGGCCAGGTTTGCTGATGACACTAAATTGTTCAGGGTTGTTAAAACAAAAAAGGATTGTGAAGAGCTCCAAAAGGACCTCTATAAACTGAATGGGAGGTAAAATGGCAAATGCAATTCAATGTAAACAAGTGTAAAGTTATGCATCCTGGAGCAAAAAAAAAATTAAGTTCACATATACGCTCATGGGGTCTGAACTGGTGGTGACTGACCAGGAATGACACCTTGGGGTCGTAGTGGATAACTTGATGAAGATGTCAACCCAGTGTGCAGCAGCTGTGAAAAAGGCAAATTCCATGCTAGGGATCATTTGGAAAGGTATTGAAAATAAAACTGCTGATAATGCCATTGTATAAATCTATGGTGCACCTACATTTGGAATATTGGGTATAGTTCTGGTTGCCTCACCTCAAAAGGGATATTGTAGAGTTGGAAGAGGTTCGGAAAAGGGAAACCAGAATGATCAAGGGGATGGAGCAACTCCCCTATGAAGAAAGGCTGAAGCATTTGGGGCTTTTTAATTTAGTGAAAAGGTGAGTCAGAGGCGACATGATAGAAATTATAAAATTATGCATGGTATGGAGAAAGTGGATAGAGAAAAGTTTTTCTTCCTCTCGCATAGCACTAGAACTCGTGGATATACAATGAAACTGACAAACATAACAAAGTACCTCTTCTTGCAGCACATAGTTAGACTGTGGAATTCGCTCCCACAAGAGGCAGTGATGGCCACCAACCTGGATGGCTTTAAAAGAGGAATAGACAAATTCATGGGGGATAAGGCTATTAATAACTACTAGCCATGATGGCTGTGCTCTTCCACCATAGTCAGAGGCAGTATGTTTCTGAAAACCAGTTGCCAGAGGTTGCAGGAGGGCAGAGTGCTCTTGCACTCAGGTCCTGCTTGCAGGCTTCCCATGAGCATCTGGTTGGCCACTGTGAGAACAGGATGCTGGACCAGATGGGCCACTGGCCTGATCCAGCAGGCTCATCTCATATTCTTATGACTTCCTGGTATGCAATTTGTTAAGCAATCCTATGCATGTTTACTCAGAAATATGACACACTGGTTTTTGTGTGAGACATATTCCCAAGTATTAGATTGCATTCCAGTGCACATTTGCCTGGGAGTAAGCTCAACTGACCATGTTTGAAGGTGTTGTTGTTGTTATGTGCCTTCAAGTCAGCTACGACTTCTGGCGACCCTATGAATTGTCAACATCCAAGAGCATATGTCGTGAACCACCCTGTTCAGATCTTGTAAGTTCAGGTCTGTGGCTTCCTTTATGGAATCAATCCATCTCTTGTATGTGCAAAGCTCTCCTCCAACATCGCATTTCAAATGAGTTCATATCAACTATATCAACCGTCTTAATAATATCCCTGCTTCCTCCTTGCTAAAACGAGATCAGCACAGCACATGTCTTCTTTCTATTATTTGGGCTGATTGCAGGTGATGCCACCACTCACCATATGCTCAGAGGCATATGTTACCAAATTCTTCCAAGCTGCACAGGAAGTGGATTGGACTGTGAAAGACCAACCCAAATTGTGTTTGCATTTTGACAAATTTATAGGGCAGTACAATGTCTCAGAGAGGAGGTCAGGTCTCCTGCTCCCCTGGTGCATTCACTATAGCTGCCCAATTTCCCTGCTTTTTAAAGTTTGATAGAAATATCTGTGGGCTATAGGTACGTTCTTGAACTGCAAGGTTTTTGCCTATTAGTGAATAAATTTATTACAGTTTACACTATAACCCTTATTAGGGGCAGCTGCTTTATTAGAAGGAAACTGAGAACAAGTTTACAGATGATATAGTATCATAACTCATAGTGATTTGTGTCCTTTTTGCTAAAGTGGGTGTTAGAAATGTTTGTCTTTGTTCAGGACTCACCTGCTGGTTCTAACATCATGTTCAATCTGCTACCTATTCTGTACTGATTGGCATTGTACAGGATGCTATGAACAAACAGTACCAGGAACAGGACAGACTAAAGGCAACATATGGCATTTTTTATTTCAAAGTTATGTTTCAAATGGAAATACCAGAACTGGAGCACATGATCCAAATGTTCTTTCCAGGTGCGGAAAATCTGAATCCATCCTTTTATCCAATGGCAGCTCACATTTTTCTGTCTTTATTGGAATTCCACAGTACTGCATTTTGGAGAAGCTTTAATTTCGATTTAAATCTAAACAGTGTTTCAAGGATCAAAGGCCATATTCTCTCATTAGTATCAACAGTCTAAAATATTTGCCATTTTCCAAAAACTTTTTACAAAGCCCAGTAAATAAGACTTTGGAAAGACTGAATGGATTCCAAGCCATGCACAATAGAATAAATTGGTGGAATAAAATTATTAAGAGTGCAGCATTTTTTTAGAACTACTAATACATTAACACCCTTTATATCCAATTGCACATTTAAATGGCCCTATGCAGTCCTCATGGGGGAATGTACCCATTTGGAAATCATTTGCATTTCTATTTTTTCCTCTGATGACTAAAAGTATTATAAATTACAGGAAGGAATTGCCTGTTTTTATGAGTTGAGTTTAGTCTTCCTTCCAGCTTGGCTCGTGTTCGTACATCGTGACTAATAGGGAGGCTGCTTTCTTGGAAAACCAGAGGGAAAATCCCATATAAACAGGTACAGAGCTTGCAAATCTGTTTGTCATTTTAACAGAAGAGTTCATGACAGTAGTATGCAGATTTATTGCATTGACAGCCCACCCTTTCTTTAAGGAGCTCAGAGTAGCATGGTGTGGGAGTGTCTCTAATTTTATCCTCACCACAACCTATTGCGGTAGATTAGGCTGAGAGATAATGAACTTTATAACCAAGTGGGGCTTTACATCTACATCTTCCTGGATCCAGTCTGACTTTGCATCGACTACACCACACCAACTTAATTAGATACTTTAAAAGAGTTTTCGGCTACAGTCCCACTTATCTTGAATGCAGTAGGGAAGCACACTCCTCATGCATTGATAGAATGGGGTTGCATCCAGCAGACATCCCCCCCCCAGCTGCATGTTTAGCAGCCCTATGTGTGTACTGGCATATACATAAAGAGCACCTCTGCACATAGAGGGTGTTCTGATTGGTACACATTCTCCCATCAGGTGGATGTGCTCTTTGTGCATAGGCCGATACATGCATATGGCCACTTCACATTCTGACTAAACATGCAGCTGTGTGGGGGGCACGTGTTTGTGGCAGAGGCACATGACTGCTGGGCATAACACTGCTGCCCCCATTAATGCAAGAGGAAGGTTAGTATGAACACCCATAACAGGATTCATTCCCGACTGAGTTGAGTATGCATTGCTAACTGAAGATGAAAGCAATTTTAACAAATGTTCAAATATGCCAAAATTTGAATTTTCCCTATCCAAATTTTGAATGGCAGATCTCAAATGTAAAATTCAGTTCAAATCCTGAATGTAAAATGTAACCTTAGAATTAAGCTTTGATTGCTTTAAACTTGCTGACGTATCTTGATTATCTTGATTTCTGGCAGGTATAAAATATGAAATCTCATAAGTGCTTAGCAGTGTTTAAGAGTGTAGGAGAAATGTAAGTTCTTTAACATTGCATGTCAGCTGTCGTATACTAAAACATATCAACTATCAAGAGCAGTCAGCAATTAAGCATTTCATTCAAGTATCACCAGATGTCAAAAGAACATATTAAATATGAATGAACATCTGGCAAATATTCCAGGGTCCCAGGGTGTGGTCTAGGTCTGCTCATTGCCTGGATGGGTGAGCACAGAGAAACCACATTTATTCCATCTTGGGTTCCCATGAAGACAGACAGGATTTAAATGTAATAAAATAAATAAATATCTGAATTATATATTTTGGGGGGCAGCAGCTTCGGTTGAGCAGTTGAGGAAGAGGGCTGTAGCCTTCAAACTCTCCCTGAAGTGTAATATAGTTGATATCCTACCCTTACCTCTCCACCCAGCCCTCAGCTAGTGCCACTATGCCACCACAGCTGATCCTTGGCACAGGCATTCTGTTAGCTTATAGCCTCCAGTATTTCCCAGCTGAAAGCAGAAACATGCTTGTGTACCTGCTGCAACAGCTCTACTCTCACACCCCGATTCCGTCACCTCATTGCACATTGCAGAAGGGTTTCCTCTGCTTCCTATATGCTTTTTCCATTTACATAGCAGTAGACTATCTTGCACTGGCTTTTAAGCAGAGTGTGTGAAGTAAACTGGCCATAACAAGAGTTTTTTGTAATACAGAACAGGTAGAATTGCTATTCCCAGAATGTGTCTGGTTGTATTTATTATGAAATAATTTCAAATCAAACAAACCAAGCAACATTTGCTATCTTAATAGGAAGTTTGGGACGAGGAGGGGACAATGGAAAAGAAGTAGGGCAGCGGAACTGTGTGTCCACGTGCAGAGATGCAAACATGTGGACTAGTCCCTCTGACCTATTCGCAAAAAAAGGACATAGATTTGCATAAAATTAGCATGTGATTTGTGTCCTATGCAAATGTGTGTACTCTTTTGCAGGTGACGTGGAAGGCCCAAAAATAAATCAGTTGCCACACATGCAATAAAATGTCTGACAGGATGTGAACAGATGAAGCTTTTTCCACAATTGCATTACCATACTTAGTACTAGAAAAGGCGTAACTTGTTGAATTTCTGCCTCCTGCACAGCTGTTAAAGGAACAAGAACATTGCTTTCCTCTAATGCCAACTGTAATCTTAAACCTATGCTGCAATCCTTACCCACCTATCTGGGAATAAGCCCAAATAAACATACAAGACTTCTGAATAGACATGTATGCCATTGTACTGTAAGTTAACTACACAGTGAATTCTTAATCAGTGCATGGTGTTTAACTCCTGCACAGCAGGAGATATGTCTAAGCCTCTTTGAAATGTTTTCAAATTGTGCATTTGCCTTTGTGTCTTTAACATCCACCTGCACTTTAAAATTATTTTTTCATTTGCAAAACAGCCCTGCACTTATTGTGTAGTAGTATTTGCAAAAAAAACACAACTTCTAGGGAGTACCTGATCTTAAACAAAACAACCACAGGAAAGATGCATGCTGGTTGCTGGGGGGGAAATGAGGCAGAAGCAGGAGAATTGTGCTAGAGGGAAGTGGAAAACTGCAGCTTGTTAAGACCTCAAGGATTCCTACCACCTGGTGTCCAAAAACTCACTTGTCAATCATAGTTCTGACTTCATTCATTGACTAAAAGCACTGAAGGGCAGGAACAGTTAGGATGGCTCATCTTACAGAAATCACTTAGGATACTTTCATATTTTGTTTCATAACTTTATTTCAAGAGGGCTAGAGACTTACTTTTTTTTTTTAAAAAAAAGCTCAGATTCTGGGGCCCTGCTGGCTGTGGCCTGGTACATCAGTACCCCTTGCACCCACCTCTCACCAGCCCTGTCTATTTATAATCTTATATCCCCATCCCCCAATTCAAATTAGAAGAACTAGAATGAAAGCAATCAATTAAACCAAACACACACATTTGTATTATTAGTAAATATAATATTTTTATACCAGGACCTAATATCTAACAGAGATAATATAATAAAAATAACACAATATTGTTTTACTTAAAATTCCCCAGAGGGGTCTTAGTGCTGGGCTGAAGTATTTAGTCCAGAATTTTTCAGCACTTTCAGGTCAGGGAAGGAAACTCTACCATAGGATTTTATTAATATTAGGAGTAGGGAGTTGTAGCACTCTCGGACAGTATGCCTGCGAGCTGATCTCTCTCTCCCACCCAGCCATCCCCCATTAGTAAAAGGAAAGCTAACCTGATACTCCAAGTGGTATCTTGGCTGCGCTCAGCAGCCTGGCAGCCATTCCTTTTGAAAATGTGGTCAGAATTCTCCTGGAAATGGCACTACATCAGGGGTTGCCAATATGGCACCCTCCATCCACAGAGTCCTATCCTACAATCCACAGGAACCTCTCCACCTCCCAGCTGAAATTAAGCTTGAAATAAGGATTATATTGCAGCCAATCAAATAGGTTGCCATGTGTGTGTCATGCCCATGATTGTTTCTACACTTCGTAAATGTCCCCATGGACCCAAAACAGGTTAGTATCCTCTGTGCTACATAATGACATAGTTCTGTTCCTTGGTGTCATGAGCCCCTTTTGTCAGGACTGGTCTGAGGAGGAGGTGGTCTAGGATCCAGGGGTCAGAGTGATGGATGAGGATGCCGGGGTGAGGCCAAACGATCTGCCATCAACAGTTCCTCCTCCAAGGTGTTGGCCGACACAGATGAAGGCCCTCCAGCAGTCATTCCACCTCCTGGCCAGCCACATGTTGTTGACACACCTCCAGTTCAGGAGAGGATTCTGAAGATGGAGCAGGAGGAAGATCTGGCTGAGTGATCTCCGTCACCACAGATGTGCTGGAGGTTGCGCAGGTGTGAACATATTGATCCCTACTCATAGGAGTGCCTGCTTGCTTGCCCAGTCCTAAACTGGGAGACAAGTCCTGTGCAAGTAGTTATCCCCGCTCTGTTTTTTATTAGGCAGACTCAGGGAGCTTCTCAAGCATTGCGACATCTTCACTTGTGTGGCCATGCCAAGTAGTGGCTTGCAGTGGTCTTAACCCTATATGAACTGTAATTTGATCTATGCTCCAATCATGTACTAACCTGTGGATTAAAGCGATTGGCAAGAACCAAGCCGAGAGTTCTGAATCTGAATCTGTTGGTGGGAGCAAGGACACCAGGAGCATTCTTTGGGGGAAAGACAGCTGCCCCCATTTGGGTGGGCACTGAGGTGGGTGACATCAACTTTCCTGAGTGGGCAGGAAGAGGTGAATGGCAGTTCATATTAGGGATGGAGTGTGCTGCATGGTTCCGATCCGCTTGTATTCCAATAGTCCGTCATTGATCCTGATCCATCCTTTTTTTGTTCCCGCTTGCTCTGGCACTTGCCGATTTGATCTGCTGTGTGTGTGTTTTGGGTGATGCGATCCGCAGGATTTTTTTCAGTGGCAAAAAAAAATCATAATTATTAATGTAAATAATGAAAATGATGACTGTATTTGGCATAGTTTTTTGGCAGCTGGAAAAATAGTGTAATTTTTAGGTAACTTAAGTGAATGGTCACAGTGTTCCATGTGGTGTTTTGGTGGCGGGGGGGAAATTGTGTAATTTTTAGGTACCTTATGTGAATGATCAGAGTGTTCCACGTGTTTGTTTTTGTATTTACATATAAGTGAGGCAGATAATTGCCTTTGAGTCTGTCTCTTTCCTTGGGCTAACTTATGTGCTGCTTAATGATTCCCCTCCCTTTTGCTATTCACTATTCTTGAATTAGTTTGTCAGCAGTACTGCAGCGGCATCACCACCACCACCACTAGTACCACCTTGTATTTTTATTCGCACACACATACACATTTAGCACAGAAAGAGAGAGGGAGGGCCCTTGGTTAGCTCAGGAGAGCAGCCATGAAAGCAGAGAGTGTGGGTCAGTCTCACAATCTTAATGCTTCCCATGCAAGAGGATGGAGATTCAAAATGTCTGAGATGTCTTGTTTGAAAAACATGAAATTGCAGGATGATTTGGCAATTTATTTATTTATTACATTTATATACCGCCCCATAGCTGAAGCTCTTAACATTCATGGACATATATAACCTAGGGCAGACCAGACAGCCAATCTTTTTTACATTATATTGCAATAACACACTTTTTTTCATAATATATAATGGACAAATGGCAATCATTACCATACCTGCAGTTACGAATGCAGCAGCTTTGATTTAGAAGATAATTACATAAAATAGGAGAGGAAATTTTTAAAAATCTTGCTGATAGCAGCTGTAAAATCCATGCTGCTTACAGCCGCAGCCCACGGCAAGAAATTGGTGCCTGTCTGAAAGGATAGCAAACTGTCAAATTCAGTCGGAATCCAGTACCAAGTCCAATTTAGTTGATGTTCTCCTCCCATCCCTAGTTCATATCTTATAAACTACAATCATAACTATCCCATGTTCTCAAGCCTAGTATCTGGAGCAAAGCAATGCTATTCCTCTTTCTTTGGTGCAGACACCTATTTAAGAGCCAGTGCAAGGATTTATATTCAGACAATATACATTCAAATGTGCTCTTGGCTTGATATCTCTCTTTGCATTTCTAAAAACAATTATTTATTTCTATCTTTCTTTTCAAGGCAAAATCCTTCCCAAAGTGGCTTGTAAGATGGCATAAACAAAAATCAGCATATGCATCCTATGATGTTCAGCAGTGCGACTTTTCTTGTTCCCTCAGTTCCGTTTTCTTGCAGGCATAAACAAGCTGCAGCATTCTGAAAGTCATTCAATTTTATGGTCATTTTTCTTGGAATTCCCTTTCAGCTTTGATGTGAGTCATATATCTGACATATCATGCCTGCATTCATCATATTGAACATCCTGTCTTCTTTAAAAAGAAAAAGGGGGAAAAAAAACCCCAATTGAAGAAAATCACTTTTTCACTTCAACCTGCCCTCAAAGGTGGGAAGTTCCAGGACAGGATTTTTCAGGAACTGCTTCCGTGGTAGGACAGACTACTGGAGACATATTGTTCTTTTTAAAATAATAATACAAATAATTTTTAAAGTAATTTACAAGTAGACAATTTGAGCAAATGGGAAACAAGCACTCATGCCATCAGTGCCTGCCCACAGCCAGCATTAACTCAGCTCCCCATTATCCTACAAGCAGAGCTTGGAAAAGTTACTTTTTTTGAACTACAACTCCCATCAGCCCAATCCAGTGGCCATGCTGGCTGGGGCTGATAGGAGTTGTAGTTTTAAAAAAGTAACTTTTCCAAGCTCTGCCTACAAGTTGCTTTTGATAACCAGAAAGCTCTTAGTAATTGCATTATTTTCCCGATAAACACCAAAACCAGTCCATTTCTTTCTTCAAACTGCAAACATGGTTTCTTTCAGCCCCACCTAGGCAGGTAGGCTGTGATTCAAATTCCAGAGGCTTGAAGTAACCACCAGACATTAAACCTATTAGCAGAGCTTGGAAAAGTTACTTTTTTGAACTACAACTCCCATCAGCCCCAGCCATCATGGCCACTGGATTGGGCTGATGGGAGTTGTAATTGAAAAAAGTAACTTTTCCAAGCTCTGCATATCATCCACTATCAAGTGCCAGGCTATACAAAAGCCTTTAGCATGAGACAGCACCATCTTACATAATCAGGGAGTGTATTTACAATAGTGTTTTAACTATATTGAGCATATTTAATACAGTAATGAACTACGGAAACATCTAAGAAAAATATGCAAATAAAAGGGGTAAAAACAGATATTTTAATGATATTTATTTGTCTTAGTAAATATCTGGTCAAAACATGGAGGAAAATATGTAAACCAATAAAATTAGAGATATTTTAATCAGATACCACCTTACAATATTATAGTCTTATCATAATATTTTTATGATAAGCAGACATTGCTGCAATTATCAGGCTATTTACTGCTAGTAGAGGTCTTATGAGTCTCCATCTTGGCTGTGAGTCGTTGAACATCCGGCTGATATGTTGTCAAGGATGTACGAATTAGCTTCATCAGGTGTTGATTTGTAAGGATAGCACAATTCTTCGAATGTGGCTCGCGAGCCGCGGTTTGGCCACCCCTGGCTTACATGATACTTCTACATTCCCTTGAGATGAAACTAAAGGCTTGTCATAGAAGCAGCCCCACAAATGGCAGAATTATCATGCAAGTATCTCCATGCACATTTAGGCAAACAGAGACATATGTTATTAACTCCCTTGGCCAAGATGCCTGGGGATTCTCGAAAGAACTGCAAAAAAGAACACAGGCGTTCTAGTTCTTCCCCTTAGTCCGCTGCCCTCCTTACTTGCCATATAATGGATAATAACAGAGGGCTCATCTACTTGGTGGTTTATTGTGTGATGGTATTCACATCTTTTAATTTGCATGGTTCACATGATGTTACTGACAGGCAGAACATGTCACACAGTTTCCCTCTGTAAATCCATGCTAACCCAATCTGCTGATAATACGAAAAATTTAGAACAATACGGCTCCACTCTGCTCCACACGTCTTTGCAGATGGTTTGCTTCAATGATTTTTAGTGGCCAGGTGAATCAGGGCTGGATTAAGGCCAACTGATGCTCTAAGCACAGCCCAACAATGGTGCCCCCCTCGGCCCTTCCATTGCTTAACTGACAAGACATTAAGATTCAATAAGTGCTGAAGCTGAAATAAGAGATTGAAAATTCAGTTTTCTTCCAGGCCAGACCCCACAACTATATTAAATAAAAACTGTTTTTTATTTTATTTTATTTAACACTAAATAGCAGTAAGCAATCTAAGCAAATTATTTACTTATAACTAGGGCAACAGAAAAAAATGCAATTTTTCATCACTGTTTTATGCATTTCTTAATACAATTGTTATAAGGGAAAAATGCAAATACAAACATTTATTGAAAATGATTTTTAATCATCCTCCCAAACATTATAAGGCAAAATAAGATCTGATATTATCTCTACTGAAATTATGTGATCTCAAGAGCATACTTTTCAATTTTGAAAATCCTCTTTGTACAGAAATCAATGTTGGTGGACAATTTTTAAAAAAGATATTCTAATGGAGAAATATCATTATTTGTACAAAACAAAACATTTTATTCCATTGCTTTCTGACCTTGAAGATACATAGCATTTCAGCATACATGGATCAAAAGATGCAAAATAATGCTTATTGACATTGTTGCCTACTTATAACTTTATTTATACTTTTAAAACTTTTCTCCTATATTTTTTAATTGCAAAGTCTTTGATCAAGTCCTCAAAACTAGTCTGGCATAACAAATCTGCTTCTATACTTGGCAGAGACAAGGCATCCAGCCTGTCTTGTCACATAGTTGTTCTGTTGAGATTTTTAATATGCTTGAGCTGAGAAAATGAACGCTCGGCTGTGCAATTTGTGACCATTAATGTTAAAAATATATGCAAGGCAATGTCTACATTTGGAAACACACACTTCATTTTGTCTTCTAAAATTATTTTATAAAGTTCAGCATGACTGAATCTGTTTTTTACAGTTATTGTTGCACTGAACTTATGGCGCACATATGAGTGAAACTGCTCAAGCTCAGCAGAGAGATTAGTGTCCAAGTCCTCTGGGTAAGCATCAATTAGCTTTTGAGAACACTGAGAGTACCTTTCAGTTTCAGTAGATGAAGTGACATTATTTGGCACATCACTTTGAAAAGAAAATCTGTCCGCTATTTCTTTGTATACCTCTCCTCTTCTTCTCATCTGGGTTTCTAGTTTGTCAACAATTGTGTAAAAGGTGGTGAGAGTTAAGGGCATGATAGCTAGGGGAAAATCTCTGTGGTGCCCCCCTTCCCTTGGTGCCCTAAGCACATGCTTATTTTGCTTAATGGTTAATCCAGTGCTGCAGAGCACAGTAGAACATATTGCATGGGTCAGTCCTGAAAATGTGAACAATCTCTGCTCATGTGACGAGTACATAACACAGACTAATCATAATCAGCCTCTTATTTTCGAGAGTAGTGAGAATATCTTCCAGGTTTGGGGAAGGATGTAGAGTTAGTCAGTGCAATACCAAGACAGGCCTAGAGCCATACTTTTGTGTTAGAAATTCACTGACAAACTCACAAAAAACAAGTTAGAAATAATAGCAACAATATTTTCTTCCATTCTTCTGCATTCAAGATATTCTGAACTTAAACTAGGGGAGGGACTTGTTGGAAACAGATCCACACACCTTTTCTGTAAATACTCTGGAAAATACTCTGGAATTGCACATAGCTCAGATCAACCTGCTGAGCCAGCAGCTGCTGCAGCTTTTAATGAGTATATGCAGGGAAATAGTACAGAGTTTGTTACAACACATACACAAGCCATCCACCATAGCTGTCCCAAATCCAGTTCACAAAAACAATGCAAAATGATTGAGGAAAAAACAGATATTTATTATAGAAAAACACTCACACTGTGTCCAGTGTTGCTTGCTTGCTCTCTCGCTCTCTCTGTCTAGCAAGGTCACAAAACAAATATTAAGCAAAGCAAAACAAAAGCTCCCCAAAGTAGGACGCACTACCAGAACATGCTAAAAGGAAATCTGGCCTTTAGGGAAACATCTCTGAGCATGCTCAGACTAGATTATGATTCTGGCAGGGCTGTTGAGGGCCTCAGTCTTTCTGAATCAATGTAGATTGCCCTCATAATAACAGGAAGGAGGAGGAAGCTCCTCAGCTGGGGCTAAAGAACTGCCAGTCCTCCTAGAGATACACAGGGACATCTTTACCATAACAATACTTTTGGATTAGGATTGGCTGAGTGATACAGAGAGGTGATTGGCCAGAGAACAGGAGATTGACAGAAATGCCTCCACTACTGTAAATTCATGGAAGTATAAAATGTGGGTGGGGAGCAGAAAAGAGTGTGTGGCTTTGAGATGGGGGGATTGCTTTACATTCTTATTGTGAGGGCTGTGGCCCAGTACCCCTAGTGGAATAAAATAGGTGATCTACTATCAAAAATATGTAACTTGTCCCTCAGATCCATACCTGAGGGCTGGAAAGTTGCCAATGTAACACCAATCTTTAAAAAGAGATGCGGGGGGAACCCAGAAATTACAGGCCAGTTAGCTTAATGTCTGTTCCAGAAAAACTGGTAGACAGCATTGTTAAAGATAAAATAACTAGGCATATAGAAGAACAACACTTGCTGAAGCAAAGCCAGCATGGTTTCTGCAAGGGTGAGTCCTGTTTCAGCAAACTATTGGAATTCTTTGAGAGTGTCAACAAGCATATATAGACAGAGGTGATGTGGTTGACAGGATGTACTTGGATGGTGTCCTTGGTTGTGGTTGACGGTGTACTTGGACAAAAGTTTTGACACAGTACTATACCAAAGATTCCTGAGTAAGCCTAGCAGTCATGGAATAAGAGGAGAGGTCCTCCTGTGGATCAGGACCTGGTTAAGCAGCAGGAAGCAAAGAGGAGGAATAAATGGACAGTTCTGCCAATGGAGGGATGTAGAAGGTGAAGTACTCCAAGGATCAATATTGTGGCCTGTGCTGTTTATCTTCTATATAAACGGTTAAGAGTTAGGGGTGAGCAGTGAGGTGGCCAGGTTTGCTGATGATACTAAAATGTTCAAGGTCATTAAAACAAAAAGAGTTTGTGAAGAGCTCCTAAATGACCTCTCCAAACTGAATGAATGGGTGGCAAAATAGCAAATGCTATTCAATGTAAACAAGTGTAAAGTTATGCATCTTGGAGCAAAAAAAATTAAGTTCACATGTACGCTCATGGGGTCTGAACTGGTGGTGACTGACCAGGAATGAGACCTTGGGGTTGTTGTACTGGATAACTTGATGAAGATGTCAACCCAGTGTGCCGCAGCTGTGAAAAAGGCAAATTCCATGCTAGGGATCATTCGGAAAGGTATTGAAAATAAAACTGCTGATATCATAATGCCAGTGTATAAATCTATGGTGCACCTGCATTTGGGCTTTTTACAAGATCATTTTAAAAATACACGCTCCTCATTAAACTTTTGGTATTTTCCTATCTACGTTTTTCTTTTTGTCATTCTGGGGCACACACACCCCTCCATTCCATTTCACAGGAAATGTCAACATACCATGTCACCTTGCAAGAAAACTTGTGAATTCATTTGTCTCAAAAGAGAGAGAGAAAAGAGAGCAAAGAATGTGTTTTGTGAGGATGGCCCCTCTTTTTAATCCCCAAATGTAAACCTACAAAGAGTATATAGGAAGCAAAATCTCCCATAGATGTTTTCCAGTGCCAAAGCAATTCAGTCAAATGATAATTGACTATGATCTGTTGTTTTAGCAGGAGGCAAATAGCCCACAAAGACACTTACAACCTTTACACTCATGAAAAAACCCCCCTGCAAGGACATATTTTTCAACTGACAAATGCAACCTCAGTCCATACTGATGGCTACCTCTTTGCAGGTGTGCTATAGGCACAGTGGCATGGAATCCTTCACCTGGATTCTGAAACATTAACATCTAGTTTGGGCAAACGAATCGTTCCATTCAACAGGTTCAACTAAAGGCAAATCTTGCCCAAATAGGGAAAACAAAAAAGAAATGCAAACTTGAAGAAATGCAAGCAGCCAATAATGGATGCAACAAAAATATTTTAAGGAACAGCTCAAACCATTAAGACCAACAGGAAATAGCTGGGTGACAAAGCAGTGAAAGGCATGCTAACGGAAGACAAGGAACTGCAGGGAAACTGTCTTCACTGCAGAAGATGGCTCTGACATTTTCAGAATTGCTGCCCTCCTTCAGTGTACTTTTCAAGGGGGGGAACACCCCCATCACCTCACAGTGAAGGTGACAGTAGTGGTGTGAGGGAGCGAGAGGCTTTGTGGGCACCAGGGGGAGTTCTCAAGGGTTCTATTGCACCTACAGGCACCTTTTTAGTGATCCCATTGCTAAGCCATGGTTTGTTTAGCCTAACTATGGTTTGTATGAACATGCAAATCAAGTATAGCACACTAACCATGGTTTGTTTTCTGCTAACAGGTAATTAAGGTAAATCTTAATTTCACATATATGCTTATCGGGTCAGAGCTGGCAGTGACTGACCAGGAACGGGATCTTGGCTTCGTAGTAGATAGCTCGCTGAAGATGTCAACCAAGTGTACGGCAGCTGTAAAAAAGGCAAATTCCATGCTAGAGATTATTAGGAAAGGTGTTGAAAATAAAACTACTGATATCATAATGCCATTATACAAATCTATGGTACGACCGCATTGGGAATATTGTGTACTGTTCTGGTTGTCTCACCTCAAAAAGGATATTGTAGAGTTAGAAAAGGTTCAAAAAAGGGCAACCAAGATGATCAAGGGGATGGAGCTACTCCCTTATGATGAAAGGTTACAGCATTTTAGGCTTTTTAGTTTAGAGAAAAGGTAAGTAAGAGCTTACATGATAGAAGTTTATAAAATTATGCATGTCATGGAGAGAGTTTTTCTCCCTCTCTCATAATAGAACTTGTAGAAATCCAGTGAAGCTGAATGCTGGAAGATTCAGGACAGATAAAAGAAAATATTTCCTCGTACAGTGCATAGTTAGCTGTGCAACTCCCTCCCGGAGGAGACAGGGATGGCCACCAATTTAGATGGCTTTGAAAGAGGATTAGACAAATTTGTGGAGGACAAGGGTATCAAAGGCTAATGGCCCTGATGGCTATGCTCTGCCTTTACACTCAGAGGCAGGATGTTCAGAAACCATTTGCTGAAAATCATTTGCTGAAAATCGCAGGGGGTGGGGAGTGCTATTGTCCTCAGGTTCTGCTTGCAGGCTTCCCATGGGCATCTGCTTGGCCACTGTGGGAACCAGATGCTGGACTAGATGGGCCACTGGCCTGATCCAGTAGACTCTTCTTATGTTCTTAAGCTGTATTTAGAATATTTTTAAATGTGTTTTACTATATTTTAACTGTGTCTTAGAATGTTAATTACAATTGTAATTGTGTTTTTGGAATGTTTTTACCTTTTTTTAGTATATGTCTTCTTTGTGTTAAATGATGTTATGTCAGTCCCCCTGGGCTCCTTCGTGAGGAATATAAATCCAATAAACAAATACATAAGTGTCAGGCGATTCAATGGAGCCATTTGCCCTTTTAAATCTCCAAAGGTCTGCTTGGTGGGCAGGGCTGTGGCAGTCATCTAGTCCTGCATGGAATATAAGGACGTAGCGGAGGAGTTCTGCAGATCTTTGCCAACCTTTTTGGGCCAGTGGACACATTTGGAATTTTGAGAAAGTGCGGTGGATGCCAGTCACAAAATGGCTGTCGTGGGGAAGTAGCATAACACAAAATGGATGCTACATCAAAAATAACAAAAGAAAAAATTGTGCAGCCATGCCCCCCACCACATCATGGGGAACCAGGCACCTACATCACTGACTGCCACACTTGCTCACAGGGAGAAGCTCATTGCACCTCTCCTCTGTTCAGAATGGAAGGGAGGGTGAGTCCCAGGGAGGGTGGGTCCCAGTTCTGGTATCCAATGAAATCTGGGCATGGTGAAGTACATGTGTTTAGTGTAGACAACGCTGAACCAATGCAAACTGGAACTGAGCAGAAAGAGCAAACAGTTGTTTATCCACTGTGGATTTTTATGGGGATATTTACTGAGATCTTTTGTGGTTGCCAAAAGAGGTACTGGCAGGCACACTGGTGCCCTCAAGTGCCACATTGGTGACTCCTGTGCTATAGGATGGCTCCTGCTGAAGTTCAGTTTCCCCCAGACTTTGCTTAGTGTGCTGTGGACTTGCAGCCTGGCTCATACAGTGCATGTAGAAAGAATCAGGAGCCACTCTAAACCTTGTGGCTTAATCCCATGGCTAGCAATTCATGCTGAGATGCAAAGTGTTACCAGTGCAAAACACATCTGGTGAGCAGTGAGTGGAACCCTGATCCTTTTCTAATGGTTGCAGATTCACTACCACAGGGAAGCCCCCAGACCCAAATAACCTCAAGGTATCTTGCTGTCGGGAAGATGCTTCGGGAGGAGAGACCTAGGCAACCTAGCCTAGCGTTGACAACCATTTGTCTCCCTACCTCCCCAAAAAGTCCAAGCAGGAACTAGGCTGCCATAGCTACATATAATCATTTACACCAAAGTGCTGGGGTAAAAAGCCACTGGCAAATAATCACTTGCTTGTTTTCAGATCTTTAGAGAGAAAGTTTGGTTCTGATTTCCATTTTTATAGTACTGCTCCTTCACAGAACAGCCATGTAACAGCTATGACTGGATTTTCTTTTCTCCACTGTGGTTTCTTTGGACTTCCAAGTCCTTAAAGATTAAAATGTTCTTTCTTACTGGATGTTGTGGGTATTGCGGTTGTCAGTTTCCAAAACCACACTCAATCTATTTATTACCTCATCCCAGGACTTACTAACCCTGGGGCACAACCAGAAACATGTGTAACTAATTACTTGGAGAACATCCACAGCTCCAATAAACAAATGCAATTCTTTATTGATTTTTTTAAAAGAAATACCTTTAAAAACTTTCATTCTAGTGCCTAGTGTTCTCTACAGAATTAGAATTCTCTGCTAAATAAAAATAGATTATTCAGCTCAGGCATGCAAATTCACAATTCCTTTCATTTTATTTATTTATTATTTGATTTATATCCCATCCTTCCTCCCAGTAAGGAGCCTTACTTATTATTAGTAAGGTATTCTATTTCCACAAATCCCATAAGCTTTTTTAAAAAAGCACTTTGGAGGTATTTCAAATATATTTGTAACTGAAATATCCAGTCCAGCAAAACATGCCTCAAATCTCAGAAAATTGTTCAGACTCCAAGTCAATTGGCAGATCCTAACGATATGTTAATTCCTATTACATTTTGTTAAAGAACAACACTGGCAGGATAAACAGAGTATGGGGAAAATATTTAAGGAAGGAAGAAAAGGAATAGCATTATTTCTTAGGACAAGACAGTGAAGTGAGATGGAAACAAAATGGGTATTTTGTTTTGTTTCTAAATTGACTTTCCCTGCACCCTGCAATGCAACAATGCCTGTGACTTTTTAAACCTGGGAGAGATTTAAAAATCCTATATATAATGTACGCAATGGATGCAACTGTAGGTTGGGCAAATTAGTAAAAACACCTTGAGAGTCTCTCATGAGGCACATCTCTGGCTCAGAATTCGTAACTGCTTGGCATTCTGTTAATATGAGTGATAGCGAGTAGGCACTAGAGAGATTGTCTCAGCTGTGGAAGTCTCTTTTCCCTAAAGACTGTGGCTTGGAGTAATTCTAGTCCAGTGGCTCCTAGTGCTACCAAATTGTTGCTACATGCAGAATTGACACTGAGTTTTCAAACTTCAGGGGCATAGCACTTTCTGTTTGTTTTGAGTACAGTCATACCTCAGTTAAGGAATCCTCCAGGAACAAAGCTCCTTTTAAGGAAGGCTTTTTTAAAGGTGAAACTGACCAGCTTTGCTTTGCTATGGATAAACTTTCAAGCCCCTGCCTTTGCTTTAAGGTGAAACTGACCATCCTGTGACTTTCCTTTGCTATCAGTAAACTGATAAGCCTGTGCCTTTGTTTTTCTAGGGTGAAACTAAGAAGCCTGTGTGTTTGCTTTGCTTTAAAGAGATCTCTTGCTTTCTCCCAGGGCTGGAGAGGAAAGGATCCAATAATATTCAGAGGAGAGGAGGGGAAGGGTGCCGAGTGGGCATCCTTTAAAGTTCCTGTTGAAGCTGCTCCCACCATCTCTGAGCAAGTATAAGAACCTATCCCTATTCTTTTCATATTATTCCTATACCAAAGTTTCTGTTAAAGAAATAATGACCAGGAATGCATCCACTTTATTAACTGAGGTATTATTGTACATCCTGTGATGTACTGTCCATGCAAGTGAGAATGACACAGCTCTGCGGGCAGGGAAGGAACAAATTCATCTGAATACACTTTTTCTTTAATCTGATCTTTTTTAAAAAAAAAAAAACACTATTTATTTTGCACTAAAGCCCTTTTTAAATTTTAGCATGTTTGTGCAATTATTTCAGTAACCCTGGAGAATCAGGGTCCGAAAATGCATGGGGAGCCTCCACAGATACAAAAGGCTAGCTGCTGAAGACAGTTACCTTCTGTGAACTGAAGTATGAGGAAAACAGTGGCAGAGGGTGTGCAGACCTGGGACAGAGACACACTTACTGTTCTGCCAGTTCCAGTGCATCTCCATCTCTCTCTTTTGAAAATGGTGGCACACAATGCTGGTCAAACCTTGTCCCTTTTTACTGTAAAACCTGGTGGGATCAGCTTGACTACATTTTTTAAAAATTCACTTCAAAGAAATTTTGCAACTGATCAGCAAATCAATCCATTGGCCTGCCAGGTGTGGTCCATGGAAACACTTTGCTGTAGGTGACTAGTCTGCTCACCGTCCTAGTGTGCTTAATCCCACTTTCTCACTTGTTTACTCTCCACTAACTGTGGGTACACACTCACTGTTCTGGCAGTTCCAGTGTGTCTCCACCTCTTTTTTCTAAAAACGGGGGCACATGACACTAGTCAAACGTTGCCTCTTTTTATTGTAAAACCTGGTGGGATCAGCTTGAGTGCATTTTTTTATAATTCATTTCAAAGAGATTTCACAACTGATTGGCAGATCAACCTGTTGCCAATGGAAACGCTTTGCTGTAGGCAACTAGTGTGCTCAGTCAGTGGCGTCACTAGCAGGGTACGGGGGGTACGGACCACACCCAGGTGACACCATGAGGGGGGTGACACCCAGAGCCGCCCCGTCACTGGGCAGGGCGCCCGTGCCGTTGCCCGGCAAAGGAGCCGAGAAGCACTCCAGGTCGGCGTCAGAGCAGCCAACTCCTCCTCAGAGGCAGGCAGGCAGGCAGGCAGGTGAGACTGGGAGCAGCGTCGGCGGGGCGAGGGAGGCGCACCGGTGTTCCCAGGCCTGCTTCTCCGGCTGGGTGACCCTCCGGCACGCACCCTCCCAAGGGCATGGCTGGCTGGCCTTGTGAGTGCGCACACGCAGCAGGAGATTTGGGGGCTCACCAAGGAGTTACTGCACCGGGTGACACCAGCCCTAGTGACGCCACTGTGCTCAGTATATGTTTTCCTCATTAGGCAAATGAGAAAGAGAGCATTAGTAGGAAGGAAGAGGTTGTATAACCCTTTCCTTATCCACCAGTTCTTCCTTGCATGTTCCACCCCCAAGCCATTTTAATGCTCCCCCCCTCCAGCTGAGCTTCAAAACTGAAAGTAAGTCCAACTTGGGCCTAGGGGATTTGTGGGGGAGAATTGGCCAGCACAGGACAGGCAAAGAGCTTTTGCTCCCACCCACTGATTTTCCCTAAAAACATTCCCACCACAGCATTTGACTCAAAGATAATATAGGTTCAGGAATTCTGTTTTTCTGTCAACATGCAGTTTTGCCCTTACTTTGCTAGGGAATGGACACAATATTTGGGTTTCTAGTCTACTTAAATAGATACCTTTTGTTATTGTAAGTCGCCTAGTGTCCACTAACCTGGACAGATAGGCGACCAATAAATAAATTATTATTATTATTATTATTATACCTTAGACAGTACTGTGCCTGGCCCTTCATAGGACATGCATGTAACGTGTACACTATGTAAACAGTTGAAGCAAAGTCTGGCGTTCTACATGCAAAACCAATTGCTTTAAAAATATCCTTTCTTTCAAACTGTGCCAGGCCTCACAGCACTCTGAAGGTTAACAACACAGATCAAGGAAAATAAACACTCTGTGACCAGCACAACTATTATTTCTCTAAAATATCCTGTTTTGGATTCTTCTTTGTAACAAGATGCTTTTCAGTTCTGTTCTCCTGAATGCCTCATTTCTTGCTGATTTTCAGGATCCTTCCAGATGTCCTTTTTATTGAGCATTCATAATGGTTTGTGCTCATGCTGCTATTGAGGTGGTTACACATGATCCCACTTTCAATACTGCTTGTGCCTGCAAACATTTTGGGGTGGTTGCACTGCTTCATTTCCAGTCAGTGCATATACTGTAACTGTTGAAATCCTGTAACTTTTTTTTTACCACAAATGTTCTGGTTTATTTTTGTCCTGCTTTTGTTGCAGTATAGCCCCTCCACACAGCAGTAACATTGAGGAATGATCGCAGAACAAAGTAAAGCAGAATAAATCTCCCACTAGTGGACTATTATTGTGTCAATCAGTGGAGTTGGTCCACTAGAGCTACTGGGGCACAGCTCTCTCAAGGAGAATGTCAAGCAATTTTTAATCTCTCCCTCCAAAATCTCAAGGCCACACACTTTTTTCTGTCCCACAGACATTTTATACTTTTATGAACTTGCATAGTTCACTTGGAGAGGCATTTCTGTCAATTTCCTGTTCTCTGGCCAATCAGGTCTCTTCACCACTCAGCCAATTTAAATCTGAAAATACAGCTATGGCAAAGAGGTCTCTCCCATGTGTCTCTAAGCAGAAAAGCCATGTCACTTGGGAGGGACTGCCTGTGTTCCAGCCCCTTTGGGGAAGGCTTCCATTCCATCTGTTGTCATGAGGGCAACCTCATGAGGGCAGCCTCAGTAAAGAACTTAGGGCATAATCCAACTGGCATTTACGTCAAGCTGAAGGTAGTTGGATGTGGCAGCTTTCCAGCTGAGCTGGCTGGGTCTCAGCTCAGCTGGTGTAAATCCCTCAGCCCAGCTCAGCTGGAGATTAGGAGAACAGATAGTTGAACCACTTGAGTTCACTGTGTTGAGCTATCTACCATTTTAGAGACTGCAGTGACAGACTTCCTGTCAAAAAAGTTGAGGAAAAGGTGTAAAACAGAAGTTACTCAACCCTACCACAATAAAAGTGGGAAATTGCACAAAACACCTTCCACACAATGATTGTAAAACCATTTCAAATCTTTCACAAATGTTGCCATTTTTTATTTCTGCAATATTCCAGAATATCGGTGGAATGTCATATGGAAGCATGCAGAAAAATATTTTTTAAAAAACACAGCAGCTATAGCACTGCAAAAGGTATGTCCAGAAAGGCCCCATGATATTTCACAAAATAAAGCTACATTTTTTCAGGGTCACAACTAGCCAGTGGCAGATCATCTCAGATAAGCAACCTCCTAGGAACATTTTTTCATAACTTTCTCTGTGAAAACTACAAACCTCATGGACTGAAGTACTTCCATGAGTTTTCTGCTTTGTTCTACCCCTTGTCTACATAATTGGTCACTGCCCTCTAAAAATGGAAATGGACTGCCTTCAAGTCGATTCTGACTTATGGCGACCCTATGAATAGGGTGTTCATGGTAAGCAGTATTCAGAGGGGGTTTACCATTGCCTTCCTCTGAGGCTGAGAGGCAGTGACTGGCCCAAGGTCACCCAGTGAGCTTCATGGCTGTGTGGGGATTCGAACCCTGGTCTCCGAGGTCATAGTCCAACACCTTAACCACTACACCACACTGGCTCCCACTGCCCTCTAAATGCATACATAAACTTTCTCTTCCTGCCAGGTGAATATAGAGATGACAATTTACTATAGTAACTTACCATGATGTTATGACATGTGACAAGGAGAATTTTGATCACTCTACCACTTCTCCAGTTTTAAGATTACAGAAGTGCAGTATGATTTTACATACAAGACAATATAGCAAAGACAATATCTTAACAAGACAATACAGACAACCAGTTTATTAAGTGTTTGCATGCACACCATGGTAAATTACCACTTGGTAAATCGTATTCACCCTGCCACAAAGCATCTCCTGTGTAAAGTTCACAGATATGGTATGTGTCACCCAATACCTGCCTTGCTTCCTGGCTCTGATAAATCACTCCTTGCTCCTTGTGATGTCCCTATATATATAATACTGTAAATATGGTAAGTTTGGGTTTATTAGAGTATATGTGGTAAGTAGACTGAGTGAGGGGGGGAGTACATGGGTTGGAATGCTGATGAGTGTTGTATTATGATTGGCTGAGCGTTTGAGTGTCTGAAGGTATAAATGAGAGGATGACAGTTGAGAGGGTGTCGGTTGGTTCTGTGGGTTGGTTTTGGATAGGGTGGATTGGATTAGGCGGGTAGTGAGGCAGGTTATTGACGACTAGAAACATAAAGAGTAATGCATCTTATGAAACCACACACTCCTTGACTATACCTTTAAGTAATCTTGTTATTCCCTGTGTATATAAATAAATATTTATTGGTTTACCAAAACGCCTGATCCTTGGCTGGGTTTACACAGACCAGGAGGGTGGGCAGGGCATATACCAAGGTTGGGAAACAGTATCAATGGTGGCAGCGGTGAAGAGATAGTGTAACATCATCAGGTATCCAGAGCAACCCAGGGCTGTAATCTTTATAGGCACAAAGGTACAGGGGGGTTGAGGCCTGTAAGTGCACCCAGACACAACGTAGCAATAAGCCAGGCACAGTCTCAAGGCAATATTGTTTACAGGGAGTGTCTGGTGGTGCTGCCTAGCAGGGGGATCTTGAGAGATCCTTGCTAGAGCCGGTGAGAGAACCGTTTTGAGAGCAGGACCCTGAGGTGGGACCGTGACAAGGCGGTGACCACAGGAAGGGGCCTGAGAGGTGGTGAGAGCGGTGGGATATGACACTCCTCATTCCCATCATTTCTGCTACCTATAATTTCTATGAGTTGGCAACTCTAAGCTGCAAGTAGGGGGCTGACATGATGATGAGATGCTTCTAAATACAATAAACTGTTCTCCAAGTTTAAAAAAAGACTTGGCAAGAAAGGGTTTCATCTTGCCTTCTTCCTGATGTGCAAATTTTCTACATTTAGGAATCATTCTATGGTCCACCATCAACATTCTGAAGTTGTACAGCCCACATACATTTTTTCACTGCAGTGACAACAAGCCCTCTCTCTGGGCTCATCTACATGGTGGTTTACTGTGCGTTTGATGATACTCACATCTTCTTTAAATTTGCATGGTTCACAAGATGTTACCAGCAAACAGAAGCTATCACACAGTTTCCCCCCTGTAAATACGTACTAACTCAATCCGCTGATAATACAAAAAGGGAAGAAAAAAAATCTTTACTCCCTTTCTCTAGTGCTTTTAGATGCTTTGCTCTGATGCTTTTAGATGGGTGTGTCAATCGTTCCCCTCTCCATGCCCACTATCTCCTCCTCCCTTCATTCATTTTATTTCCTGTAGGCTGACAGGCAACTTCTGGTTGCTCTCCTCTATTCTGCTGACCTTTTTTATGTTGCTGCAAACAGTGCCTTTATTTTCTTTTCCCCCTAACTTGTGCGTAGAAGGATAATACTGCTCACAGATATTCGCACATCTGGGTTTTTTATAACTACTGCAGCTGTAGAATAGACTGAGCAAGTTTGGTCATCTGAGCAACCAAAGGGAGTGGAAATGTATAATTAAAGGGCAGGGCCACAAGGAAAAAGTGAGACTAATCCTCCCCAGAGGAATGCCTGCTTGTGTGAATGGGAAAAAGCAATTGGCAGCAAACTTTTGAGCAGAAACTGCAGATGATACAAGAGAAAAGCAACAGTAAAAGCAGTGTATGTGCTATGAAGAAATGTTCCCATGTAGATGAACCCTCTCATTCCTGAATTTGAAAGTATGCCATACTTTTAAAAAACCTTTCTCCAATTTAACTCATGGTCATTTCCTCCTCCTTTGTCATAACCAGGCCCAGCACTAGCACGGGGCCAGGTTGGACACTAGCCTGAGGCCCAGGATCTCACACATGGCCCCAGGGGGCTCTTCTGGGATAAGCACAGGCCAACGGTGGAGGAGGGAGTCAGTGGGCGGTGGCGCAGGCAAGCCCCGGCCATCTCCACAACAACAGAGTCTGTCCTGCTCTGCTGCCCCGGTGCTGGTGAAGAAAAGCAGCAAGCCGGTTGCTAAGGAGCTGCCCTGTCCTGTCCTGAGTTTCAGGCATGGGAGGAGGGGTGGAGCTTACTGGCCTGTAGCAGCAGAAGTGAGGCAATGCTGAGGGGAGGAAGGGGCTCAAAAAGAGCCTACCTGTGTCGATTCTAATGTCTGCTCAGAAGTAAGCCCTGCTGAATTCAAGAGGGCTTCCTCCCAGGTAAATGTAGTTAAAATTGCAGTGTAAGAGTGGAATGTGGAGCTTGGAAGTAAGATGGCTGGTTTTCTTAGGCTGCAATCAAATAATGTCTGCTCAGAAGTAAGCTCCATTGGGTTCAATGGGACTTATTCCCAGGTAGGTTCATTGGATTGTAGCCTTACTTACATAATAATTATTGCCTCCCCACTCCCTCATTCCCTTTGCCCCACTGATCTGATAGTGGCTCCATGTGTGCACATCTGTGCGCATTCATTAAGACCCTCCCTCGCCTTTTACAGGCAAGCTTCCATTGTTCAGGTCTGTACTGGGGCTTTTGTGTATGAATTCCTTCTCTTTCCCCCTCACCTTCCCACCACCCCAGTTGTTGCTGGGAATCTCCTATTAATGTTTTCATTTCTATCCTTTTTTTCTATAAGGAACTCAAAGATGGTTCTTCCCCTCCCCATTTTATCCCCTCAACACGCCTGAGACATAGGTTAGATTGAGAGACAGTTACTGGCCCAAGGTAACCAAGCAAACTTCATGGCTGAGCAGGGATTTGAAACCAGGTCTGGCAGGAGGTCCTAGTCATCATATGTCTCCTTGACTTGGAAACTTGTACATTTATAATGCCTGCTGGTAAAATGGCATGTTCAGAGACTAATAGTTTATCCCTAGAAAGGCCCCTTTTTCAGTCCTTCATATAAAGTGCCATATTAGTAGTAGTAATAGCGATGACTCTCCACCAGTGCTGTGTGTTTATTCTGCACAAGTCATCAAAGGTGATTCCTCTTATTAGACATTTTCTGTGAGGGTTTCTGATGGACTGAGGTACGCTGGAGTATCTGCATTGATATGGGTCTATAGTATCTGAATGTTTCTCTGCATGTAAGCCCTATGGTGTGGAAGTATCCTTTAGTGTCATTTTTGTACACTGTACACACTTCTTAACGTACAGATGAATTGTAGCTGAATTATTGTGAATGACTTCTTTTTTTTGAGAAATGAAATTTTAACTTTTAAAAAATAGTATTTGGTTAAAAGGGAAGCCTTTCATCTACTGTTCTTTCCTCAGCTTGCCCCGGTGCTCTGTTATAACAGTGCCATGTGGCAATAAGGGGTTCTAAGATTAATTTTAGAATGCCTCCTACTATCCCAGCACAGTTGAGTAAGCTGTGAGTTCAGGGCAGAGCTTGGAAGTAACTCGTTACAAATAACAAGTTACTTGTAGTTTATTACTTTTTTGAGTAATGAGTGAGTAATTTCATTACATTTTGCTGGTAATAGAATTAGTAACTTTTTTTCATTACTTTTGAGCTTACCAGCAGAGAGAGACGCAGCCAAAAGCCACGGCTTCAGGGTGAGCGAGGGGAAGGCAGAAGTTGCAGCAGCAAGCAGCCAGGGTCCTAAAGAGCTGCTGCTTTCAGTTCTTCCTAACAAGTAGGATGCATCTTTGTCTTGTGAGGGAGATATTCCCTGGAAGCTCTTTTGTGCAAATCCTCCTCCCCATGGCAAATAGAAAGAGTTTCAAACAGGCACTTGTCCAGGCACTTGTTAAAAATGATTGTATAGCTGACTTACAGTACAATATCTATAAGTCTACTCAGAAGTAGAAGTGTGTTCTATGAGATGCCATCCATGCCGATCAGCTTATATGATGCTGGAGACAGAGGGACCCTGCTCCCAAAAAAGTTAGTGGTCTAGGACTCCCTGAGCCCCTGGATAACTACACCCCTGCTGCCAGGACAAATCAGGAAGGGGGAGGGTGGCCTCTACAAGATGCCAGTACTTCCCACCTGGCCTATAGTTTCTGCTGGGCACAGGGCACTCATAAGGTCATCTGTGCAGAACTAAAATAATGAAGAATAAGTAGAGAAAAATATGTAATTTGGGGTGACCACTCCAAAATCTGCTGTGGGCCATGAAACATCATTCACCTGAGCAAAGGGGGGAGTGTCTTCAACGAGATGCCACTGCATCCTGCCTGGAATGGATTTTCTTGTGGACACACGAAATGGATATGTGCATCTATGCACAACAAGCAATGTAAAAGGTATATAAGGAACTATGGGTTCCCACCCCAAAACATGCTTTGGGCATTACAAGTCATACATCCATGCATGCAGGAGAGGATTCCCACCCAGTTCAGAGCTTCTTTTGTATGTATGGTACAGACAAGGGCCTATATGTATTAGAAAAATAGCGAATATGTAGAGGGAAAAAAATAAGAAACTGGAGTGCCCATCCTAAAAGATGACTTAGGGCACCACATATCCATGCATCTGGGAGAGTGTGTTCTATGAGATGCCATCCATGCATACTTTACAGTGTCATCTATGAAATTACATCTTCTTCAAGAAATCATTGTTGACCCTGCCACAAGTGCTCTGTCACCAACATCAATGGCTTTTAAAAATAATAACTGAGCTATAACAAAGTAAGTAACAGGGAAGACCAGTACAAATTTTTTTAAAATCCACATAAATCATAAGCACTGGCCGTAAGCACTGGCATAGCATAGAGGACACGCTAGCATTTTCTGGAGCGTCTGATTTGTGTTGCCCAGAGAAAATTTTGTGGTGAACACCCCTGGATATTTATTCTTTGCTTTGCTTTGCTTTTTGTCTCTTTGGTTGTGCATAGAGGCCCTTATACATGCCCTGAATCCAACAGAAACTTTGGGTCAGGTGGGAAGCATTGGCATCTTGTAGAAGATATCTTCCCCTTTCCTTGGGTGTATGATTTGTCCTGGGCCAGAGTAGAATGTGGGGTGGGCACCTTCAGTTTCTTTTTCCCCCCTGCATCTTTTTGTCCATTTTGGTTGTGCATAGATGCCCTTAACCCTGCCCTGCACCCAGCAAAAGTTGTGGGCCAGGCGTGACATACTGGCATCTCATAGAGGACACCCTCCTCTTTCCTGTGGTGTATGATTTGCCCCGGCCCAGAGCGGATTTTGGGGTGGGCACCCTCAGTTACTTATTCTTTATGATTTTATGATGTCATTATGCATTTATGATCATTTCAGAAGCCTGATAATTTTGATTGAATAAATTTGTTGTTATTCTTGTTGGGGAGAGTCCCCATATCACAGCGATATATGATATAGGGTACCCCAACATATATTGTGGGGTTCAGAGACATGTTAACTTTCCTATGGAGTTGCTGTAGCTGTGAACTTTTCTTTTTTTTAGTGTTTTTAACTTTCAAGCAAATAAGGAACTGGGAACTAGGAACCAACTTCAGCATCATGACAACATAACCAATTATCAGGGATGATGGAAATTTTAGTCCTACAACATCTGGAGGGCACCACGTTGGCTATCCCTGATCATACAAGAACATAAGAAGGACCTGCTGGATCCAACCAGTGGCCCATCTAGCCTAGCATCCTGTTCTCACAGTGGCCAGTCAGATGCCCTAAAGGGAAACCCACAAGCAGGACCTGAGTGCACGAGCAGCACTCTCCTCACTTATATTCCCAGCAACTGATATTCAGAAGCATCCTGTCTCTGACAGTGGAAGTAGAACATAGCCATCATTGCTAGATGCCGCTGATAGCTTTATCCTCCAGGAATCTGTCTAATCCTCTTTTAAAGCCATCCAAGTTGGTGCCCATCACTGCTTCTTGTGGTAGTAAATTCCATAGTTTCATTACATGCTGGGCAAGACCACGTTTAATTGCAGGAGAAGAGATAACGTTTATGCTGGTGGATTACTTTTGATATGTGCATTTTCTGTTCACCTGCGTTATGTCTCTTAAGGTCTGCTTCTGACAGTTCAATTGTGCATACATGTCTTCCCAAATGAGTTCAATGGTAATTTCCTGGTAAGTATGTACAAGATTAAGTTACCTCTAACTTATACTGTCGACAAAAAAAAAATTACAAAGGCAACTAGTAAAGTACTAGCGTTTGCATTTTTCTTTGATGATGGGGATTGCCATATTGATCAAAATGTGTTTTAGTTGTAAGTGTTTAGTGCTGCATTGTTTTTTGCAGCACAACACAGGCATGCTTTCAAGCGCAGCATTAGAACGCCTGTTCAGTACTGGCGGCAACCTAATGACTGTAAAAAGACATTCCCTGTCTGACGTGCTCTTTGAGCATCCTGTTCTTTTGAGACATAACAGAAATGTATTGTACAAGCAGCATTTCAAGTGTAAAATTTGATTTCAAGTGAATTATATGTGTGTTGGAGTATCATCATTGCTGGGGGTGGGGTGGGGGGATGTGAAGTTCTGTTATGCCATTCTGTTAATCTTACAGATAAAAAAAAAATTCTACTACCCTCTGTGTGTGTGTTCTTATTTTTAGTGCTGTTTTAGGCTAGTTAGATGTGCAGCAGCCAAGGCCAGCACCTTGTAGGCATTTTTTTTAAGTAACTAAAATGCAATTGCAGTGATTACTTTTAAATAAAATTAAAGTAATCAGTTACTTTCAGAGCAATTGTAATTGTAACGGTAATTACTACTTTTTTGGGCCATGTAACTGTAATTTATTACTTTTTAAAAATAATCTTCCAAGCTCTGGTGCAGGGAAAGGGCCATTGCAGCATCTGCCTTGCATGCAGAAGGTCCCTCAGGTTTAGTCCCCAATGACATCTCCAGGTAGGAGAGATGCCACCAGGGACTGAATCTGAGAGACCTTCTGGGAGACACTCCCACCTAAAGCTCTGGAGAGCTGCTGCCAATCAGTATAGACAGTACTGGGCTCAGTGGACCAATGATCTTACTCAGTTTAAGGCAGCTTCCTATGTGAGTAGAAAATCCTGGTGGAGAATTGGAAAGTGTATTTGAAGTGCTTTTCCAAAGATCTTTGCAAATAACGGGAAAGGATGGATTCAACCCCCTACACACACTTCTTTTGTCTGTGAAAATATTAAAGTAGAGAAGCCAACAGAAACAGTGAAAAATTAGAATATTTTTCAGTACATTTTGTGTAAGATCCCAGGCTCTGATACTATTCTTATAATCGGCCTATCATTAACATGGTAAACCAGAATAAATTCCTAGGAGCTGAGGCCTACAAAATAGGTAAATTTACCCCAACAAATTAAAATAAATCAAAATCCTGTATTTTTATTTTACTAGGGGAGGTTGCAATATTACCGAAGATTTGTTTTCTTTGAAAGGGGTGGGGGCTACAAGGGAGGAGGAATGTGAACTGAGGAGTGAAGGGAAGAGACAAAGGCCCACTGATACCCTGTGCCCAAGGACTTCCAGAAATCTAAAGCCAGCACTGGTCATAACTGCTACTCCTTCTTCCCTGTCATGAATCGTGTGACATACTTTTTTTTTTTTACCCATGGTCTTGAACTCCTTAGCCTGGCAACCCCAAAATCCCTCCAAAAGTCAAAATAGGGAGAGTGAGGGTGGGTAAATATGGTGGTGCTGCTGAAAAATTACTGTCCTGCATTGAATTCTCCTCCCCCACCCAGTAATATATAGTAAAACTTGTTTATTCATGGCAGGATATATATATATATTACTGCGAGTGCCCAAACATTAGGTTAAATTCTGGAAGTAACTTTGGAAACTATTCCACCCCTTTTTGGCATAGCTCCAAGAAAAAGAGCACATACTGATATGACTTTTTAGCACTGTGACCAACATATTTCTCCAAGCAAATGCAGCCAAAACCACTTGCCAAAACCAATATTGACCAAACCCGTCATCCAATCAACAAACACCATTATTTATCAGATAGGATTTTTCTTGGTTGAAGTTCAAAGCAAAGTTCCAAGGATTTTCAAAACTATAATAATGAGAAGGTTTAGCTTTCCAGAAAAATTATGCCTTGCTTTTAGATGCAATGAGTACACTAGGTCATTGCAAGTAAACATCCAGATAACCTTTTCAGTTCTATACATTCATCCAAATTTATAGCAGTCTTGAAATTCTATGGGTCTGAATTAAGGCCCTGTGGTGAAGCAAAGAGAAATAGCCTTGAAACCCGCCTGTTTCCACACATACTGTTTACATTGCTTTTCACATTTCCTGCATCTGTAATTTGAAGTAGGAATGAGGGAGAAAATCAGTTTGATTCTTGTGCTTCCCGAAATCATAAATGAACCAACACTATGCTTTGAAATCCATACTTCTCTGACTTTTGCAAAGCAGTTCTCCAACCAAAATATATGTAGTAAGTGTGTTTAAAACTGCATACATTAGTAAAAATAACGTACAAAATGTATTGTGTTAGGAAGAATGTCTTGCAAAAATGTATATTTTACACAAAACTGCATATGAAAATATGTATATTAGAAGAAACATTAAAATGTTGACCCAATTTTGTGAGGATTTTTTTAAAAAAATGCAAACTGACGAGGAAATGTGAACTGAATTTAAGATTAGAAAAAATGAGAAACTGAGAGAAAAAAAAATTGACAGCTTTCTCCATCCCTAAATGGAAAGTAATCCTTTCACTGGCCACAGCGTTCAGTTGATTTTTCAAAGATTTTCTTCATGATAAATTAGGAGTGCATTGCTCCCCACACATTTGATAGCTGAGCAGTTCTCTCTGAATGAAAATTAGAGGTGCATGACGCTCATACACACAAAGTTTTAACTTTCAAATGTGAAAGAATTATATGACTTTGAAGTAGGTCACCGCCTCTTTTTCTGTGCAAGTCTCTGTTCTGAGCATGTCTCCTGACTGGAAGGCAACAGGCTCACTGCACTGACTCACGCAGTGATGCCACAGGCATCCTCTGGAAGCAGGTAATTCCGCATAATCCAATTATTCTGTGACATTCAGTGCATAACTACAGCAGAACTGCCCATCCCCAGTGGATAATTGGAAAGAGACAAAGCAGCAACAGATGCAGGGATGCAATGGACATATCCTGTAATGTTACTGAATTATGGTTACTGAATTACCTGTAATGTATAAGTGGCACTTGCAACAAAATGTTGCAGTATGGATTGTTCAGGGTTCTAGCCAGCCAGACATCCCCTTTTCTAAAATACACCATTCCATTCCTCCATCCCAGGCATTTGTAGGGGAAAATTGGTAGTTCAATCTTCTCCGCATCACATTTACATTTCAAGTAACCTCTGTGTTTGCCTTGTATGTTTAATTCTATCTTTTTTAAACATGAAGGCCTCTTGACTTTCTTTCCTTTTGCTTGCTGTTTCAGCTGCCCAAAGGACTGAGTTAATGGGTGGTATATAAATGTAATAATAAAAAAAGTCCAAACACTAACCCCCTCTGGGGCGTACCTGACAAATTTCTACATTGTCTGTAGTCTCCTTGTATAACTAGCTTATAAGGTTCAGATTCCTTTTCTGTATTGGACACTGTATGAACATGTACATGTGGATGCATATGTGTAGTGCAATGCATCTGAAAATGGTGGTGCATCTGAAAATGGAAATGGACTGCCTTCAAGTCGATCCCGACTTATGACGACCCTGTGAATAGGGCTTTCATGGTAAGCAGTATTCAGCGGGGGTTTACCATTGCCTTCCTCTGAGGCTGAGAGACAGTGACTAGACCGGGGTCACCCAGTGAGCTTCATGGCTGTGTGGGGATTTGAACCCTGGTCTCCCAGGTCTTAGTCCAACACCTTAACCACTATGTCACACAGGCTGAAGTGGTTTCCTATCTACATCGCATAGCGCCAAACTGCACACGATGTTAGCAGCTGTGGACGGATGGTGGTAATTACACTCAGGACTATGGAGGGTGGAAAGAAGTTTAACCCTTCCTCACTATCATGGTCTCAACAAATAACCTGTCCCCCTGACACTGCTATTTGCTTTGGAACGGTGTTCTAGAAAATAAGCGTTGATTACCTCCTTGAGAAGGACATCTAAGGTGTCAATATCTTCAGCATATCATAAGCAACATTATATAAGCATGCAGTTCAATACATGCAGCGCAAGTGTGCAGTGTGGCCCAAGCTTCTGCTAGCTGAGGCCCAGGGTTTAGTGTAAGCTTTTTTTTCCACAAGCAGCCAGCACACTGCTCATCCCTGAACTAGTAAAGTAATTAGTCCCATAATATACTATTAATATAAGATTATGAAGATTTGAAAGGGACTAGTAGTTAGCTTCATTTTCTATTTCTTTTTATCTTCTCTCATTTATTATTATTATTATTATTATTATTATATCCTGCCCTTCCTCCCAGTAGGAGCCCAGTTTTACAAACTGCCTAGCTTCTTATTAAATCCTATACACAACCTGCACAAAACCTTGTTTGACACTGCACAATTTTGTTGACACTGCACAAAATGCACATAATGTGTCTAGAATAAACCCTGTTTATTCAACAGGCCCAATTATTTTTCTGCTACCTGGAGACATACTTAATTCTTACAAGTGATTTTTTTTTACTTTTACTGTATAAGAGTGAGAGACACCTGACCTCAGGGATGTCTACCACCTGTCTCGCTGCATGGCATAATGCACTGGTCTCGGTGTGCCTAGTTCTGAGTGAAAGGACACGGTCCCAGAGCAATGAATTGCATCACTAGAGGTTTTCTTCTCATGGGTGGGACCTCTGGCTCAGAAAATTGTTTCAGTTATTTATTTATTTTCTCATGGCATAGTAGCATTTCTTTTGTGGCACCCTGATGTGCTCCAGTACATAGTTTGGGAATTACTGATCTAACCCAGTACTGTCTATTGTGACTAGCAGTGGCTCTCCAAAGTCTCAGGCAGAGGATCTTTCCCAGCCCCTCTTTCTGCAGTCTTTTTAATGAGAGATACTAGGGGATGAACTTGGGGTCTTCAGCTGGTGTTCTACCACTGAGCTATAGCCTCTCTCTGACTATCAGTATTTCTCCTTTGGGAAACTCCTTCAAAATATGCTCAGTACCCATCTGTTGCTGATATATTAATTTCTGTTCCCTGCAGACATCTTTCTCAGAACTAGCTGAAGATGACATGGAAACTAACAAACTTAGTCCCCATTCTTGCCCAAGATGAATTTTGTTTAACTATTGCAGATGACATTTAAACAATATGTGCTGCTGACATTTGGCTGATTTTTCCTCTCTGCTCAGACATTCTTGGCAAAAATATTACTTTTGTGCTTGTTCTTGCATTCTTCAATTCCCAAACATTCTAGGCAAAATTCTTTTCCGGTAAATCAATCTAATGGTTGCTGGCTTTAATTTTCTCTTTCCTTATTTATTTTTTAGATGTGTCAGCATTCATGGCACAATATAACTCTTCAAAGTTCGTTTTTTGTCAAACCCCTATGGACCAGTGCAAAGATGTAATTTCAATTCATGGTTGTAATCTTATTAGTAATTTCTCTCTCTTTTATATGAAACACATGCCCACTGCAGACGGCATTGGAATGCCTTCTAGGATGTATGCTCTCTTTCTGTGGGCTAGGACTCTAGGGTCTAGTTATCTCCATGTGCAAACTGAATGAGACGCAGCATCTGTGCATCAGGAGGATCAGCAGTGATGGACAATGGGTTGGATCTAGACTAAGTGAGTTGCACTTTGTATTCATGGAAGTCACTGGGATACTCCAGGCTGGAAGTTGCCAAGCTTGGGTAGGATATCATTCTCTGGGAACAGCCATAGGTGAGAAATCTGGTAAAAAGTACTTTTGGTCATGGGCTGTACTTATGAAGCCAGAGGAAAGCTGGGTTCTGCAACACTGATAAACTACCTTCAGCATCATTCCGAAATTATCCCTCAGGAGGAGTATGACCCCATCTTGAACAAGGGAACTGAAAAGTGCAAATTCTCCTAGCAAACTCAGTGACAAATATATAGGACTTTTATTATGCAATTAAAAACAACACCAGCTTACTGGAAATTGTAACTGGCTCCTGGTATTACAAAAGGCTATCAGCTTTCTTCTTCAAACTGTGCGATAACAATATATATAAAATTATCAGTATATATTTCAGAAACTCTGTCATTTTTCCTTTTTCTCTTTTTAATTTTTTTCTGATCTAAGCTATCAGAAAAAAACTTGTATTATGTGATAAAGAATATTTCTGAAAATGAATCCTCCTGGTTTTCCTGTGCAGTTAGGAAACAGCTTTATATAGCTGCAATAACAGCATATGGAAGTGACGGTGGTGACTACATGCCTGTTGTACAACCCTTAGAAAACACTTTCAAATCCATCTATACAGTATATGCAATAGCCCATGGTAACAGCAGGAGCCTTTCCAAAGATTCAGGCCTGGTTGGAGAGCATCAGATTTGCACCATACTTTTCATAGAAGAGTGTTGAGATTGCTGTTATGGGTTGTTTTGTTTATGTTGCGCTGTTCCCACATATCCTCTCCCCCGCCTGCCCCAAAATCAGGAATAACTAAACTCAAACCTGGAAGTATGCCATTTCTGGAGCTGAGTAGATATGGCCACATCTTTAAGGGAGCATGCCGTAGCACTAGAACTGTGATCCTTCTATTTCAGAATCCTTATATTATATATCTGTTTCATGATTAGATGGAATTCCCTGTTCCTGTATTGGTGGGAAGAACATTCCATGGTGAGTGACTGCTCAGGGCCAGTTCTTAGCTTACTTTTCCTACTTGGGTACACATCCCTAACCTATCTTGGTTGGCCCAAGTTTCCTGTCCTCACACTACTATCCCATGAGCAAAGTTGCTGTTGTGTTTTTAAAATGCAGCTTTCACTCTGCTGTTTAAAGTGGAATCCTGACTATAAAAGCCATAGCATTGCCTCGTCACCACCACTTTTTCAAAAAGGGATTATTCTGCCTTCAGCCCAGTAGTATATACATTTATTCAGTGTCAGTGATTTATTATGACTTTTTCATTACTTATAATAATAGCAATAAATAATAATAGAATCTGAGAACGAGAATTTTCAGGTAGAAATTCTTTAGTAGTGTCTATGGTTTCTGGTATAAAGATTCAATTCACTGCCTTATTTTCCACAGCAGGGAAAAATAAGTTTTGCTGTTTTCAGTTCAGTTTTTGTTATGTTTTTTAGACTGACTCATATTCTCCAGCCTTTTACCCTTATAGAAGACAACAAAGAAATTATATAATGGTTCAGTTTTGGTCTCACTATGCCTATATTTTTAGTTACCCTGCATAAATTATGTTATAATGGAAGGCAAGTTTGCCTTTGAGAATCGGGTGGGTGGCGTGAGACTGACCACTATTCAGATGGAACTAAGCTCCATCTAGTCACACTCTGTGAAGGAATTAAGACTTTGCTGAAATGGACAGTTTGTATATTATATGGCGCATATCTTTCCTGTCTCTTGCATATATTTCTTGTTTGTTCATTTGGGGGTTGTAGGGTTACCTTGCTCAAATGATCTGGTTTAGCTGCTTAAATAATCTGCCTTGGGGCTCAAACAAGTAGGCAGCAAAACTCCATTGCGTACTTGAAAGATGGCAAGCCTCTTGTGTGAGGGCAGGAAAATTAAAAGACTCTACTACTTCCTGCTGTCTGAAACTTGGGCTCCAATACTTTCTGCTGGCTGAATTATGCTGGGCTGAGCCTGCGATTCACAGGGGGCAGGTAAACAGAGATGACATGGCCAGTCTGGAATTGGGTTGTTCAAAAGTGGAACTCAGCATGGTAAGAAGGAAAAAGAAAGGGCTGCAACTGTAGAGAAGATTCACTAATAGGCAAAAAAAACCCTTGAGGTTTAAGAACTTACCTATAGCCAACATATATTTCTATCAAACTTTAAAAAGCAGGGAAATTGGGCAGCTATTGTGAATGCACCAGGAGAGCAGGAGACCTGACCTCTCTAAGATATTGCACTGCCCTACAAATTTGTCAAAATGCAAACACAATTTGGGTTGGTTTTTCACAGTCCAATCCACTTGCTGTGTAGCTTAGAATAATTTGGTAACATGTGAAACTGACCATGGGGGGATGTGGGGGAGGAGGAGAGCAGGTTTGATCATTTACAAGCTTATTGAGTTCAGTGGGATTTACTCCAATGCAATCATGCTTAGGATAAGTGAAACTGACCATGAGGGAAGGAGAAGGAGGAGGAGGGAGGGATGGGAGGAGGAAGGGACAGGAGGGGAAGGAGAGATGGAAAGGAGAGGAGAGGGGGGGAGGGGGAGAGGAAAGCCAGGTCTGATCATTTGCATGCTTATTGAGTTCAATGGAATTTACTCCTATGCAATCATGCTTTTTAGATAGTTAAAACTGACCATGGGGAAGGAGGAGGAAGGGGGGGCTGGAGTGGGCAGGGGAGGAGGAAGAAGGAAGAGGGGGGAAGAGGAAGGGAGGGAAAGGGGAAGGAGCGGGGAGAGGAGAGAGGGGGAGGGGAAAGGCTGGTCTAATCATTTGCATGCTTATTGAGTTCAGTGGGAATTACTCCCCTGCAATTATGCTTAGAATAGGTCCAACTGACCATGGAGGAAGGGAAGGAGGGGGAAGGGGATTGGAATGGGATGGGGATGGGGAGGGAAGGAGCAGAAGGAAGGGGATAGGGGGAGGAGGAGGGAAGGACAGGTTTGATCATTTGCATGCTTTTTTAGTTCAGTGGGATTTATTCCCATGCAATCATGCTTAGGAAAGGTGAAACTGACCTGGGGGAGAGGTGGGGAGGGGAGAGGAAGGGGAGGAGATTGAATGGGCAGGCACTGAGCAGAGGGAAAGCCCCTTTCCTTTCCAAAAGAAAACACTGTGAACAGTATCATTCTTTTTTGGGGTTTCCCCCACCTTTTTATTCTACAGTAGTCTCCCACCCAAATTTAAACCAGAGCTGTCCCTGGCCACATCCACACCAGACCTTTATTTCACTTTAGACATTCATGGCTTCCCCCAAAGAATCCTGGGAAGTGTAGTTTGTGAAGGGTGCTAGGAGAGACCCTATTCCTCTCACAGAGCTACAATCCCCAGAAGAGGAGCTGACTGTTCAACCACTCTGGCCACTGGAGCTCTGAATAGGAGTTTCCTAACAACTCTCAGCACCCTTCACAAACTATACTTCCCAGTATTCTTTGGGGGAAGCCATGACTGTCTAAAGTGAAATAAAGGTCTGGTGTGGATGTGGCCCCCTGATTAGCCAAGCCAAACAGTTGTGAATCCGGCTTTAGAACACTGATGGTTCTTACTTAGCATGCCTGACACTATAATAGACTTCAATGTTAAAATTCTTAAATTAATTAAAAATGTCGCTGATTCATAGGGTCTCCATAAGTCGTAATCGACTTGAAGGCACATAACAACAACAACAAACTGCAGAAGATGAAGGTCATAGTATGGGGCAAGATCAGTAATAGGATTACAGGCACTCTGTGAACACGGCTGAATTTTAATAAATTTCAACAAATTAGGAGACCACTGATAGAAAAAAATCCACTGAGCTCTCGATTCTTCCTGACTGTTTTATGTATCGCCATGAAAACTTAGAGGGTTGTTAAGCAAGTGTTTCTGAGTTCAGGAGTATAAGTTTTGTAAGGTTTTGTTTTGAAATGAGCTTATGGGAAGCAGCAGAATGGCATGGGGGTATTTTCAATTTAACATTGCAGAATGTGAAAAATCCATGCTGGCTATAGTATGCAGCCACTCTCGTGGCTATATAACTCTGCAGGGTATGCAGTTAGATCCAGGAATAGGGAATTGTGTTTGTTTGTCTTTTTGCTCCAAGGGAAATATACTAGTTTTCTGCAACTTTTGCATTGCACATCTTTCTTTTAAACTATGTATTTTTCTGTTCTAAGTAAATTTTAGATCTTCTCTTATAAACCTGGTATGGTCTCTCCTTGTGTTAACAACCCCAAATCTAGAAGCCACAAAACTGTGATATCTTGAGAGTCTTCAGAGAGACACAAGGAAGGTTGTTGTTGTTATAATAATAATAATAATAATAATAATAATAATAATAATAAATTTAATTTCTTTGTCACCTATCTGGCCAATGGCCACTCTAGGCGACTTACAAAATCGTTAAGATACAATTGATAAAATACAGTGATACAATATAAAAACAATACATCTGCAACAACAATATTAAAACTGGGCAGGAGGATACAGTTATAACAATTAACCCTCCCTGGATACCCCGAAGGCCTGTTGAAAGAGCCAGGTCTTTAAGGCTTTCCGAAATACATTTAGGAATGAGGCGTGCCGGAGATCTTGTGGGAGGGAGTTCCAAAGAGTGGGGGCCGCCACTGAGAATGCCCTCTCTCTTGTACCCGCCAATCTGGCTGTTTTTGTTGGCGGGATTGAGAGAAGGCCCTGTGCGGCCGATCTTGTCGGGCGGCATAATTGGTGGCGTTGAAGGCGCTCCGTGAGATAAACTGGGCCGAAACCGTGTAGGGATTTAAAGGTCAATACCAACACCTTGAATTAGGCTCGGAAAACAACTGGAAGCCGGTGTAGATCGAACAACACTGGTGTGATATGATCTCGGCAGCGACTATTAGTAAGTAGTCGAGCCGCCGCATTTTGTATAAGTTGTAATTTCTGGACCGTTTTCAAGGGTAACCCCACGTAGAGCGCATTACAGTAGTCCAAACGAGAGGTGACCAGGGCATGTACCACTAGTGGGAGCTGATGAACAGGAAGGTAGGGTTTCAGCCTTCGTATGAGGTGTAGTTGGTACCAGGCTGCCTGGCTCACTGCTGAAATCTGAGCCTCCATGGACAGCCTGGAATCAAGCACAACCCCAAGGCTGCGGACCTGGTCCTTTAGGGGTAGACTCACCCCATTGAACTTCAGGTCAATATCACCCAACCTTCTCTTGTCCCCCACAAGTAGTACATCGGTCTTATCAGGGTTCAACTTCAGCTTGTTCCTTCCCATCCATCCACTCACGGATTCCAGGCACTTGGACAAGGTCTCCACAGCCAACTCTGGTGAAGATTTAAACAAGAGATAGAGCTGAGTGTCATCCGGATATTGGTGACACTGCAGCCCAAATCTCCTAATGATTGTCCCTAGCGGCTTCATATAAATATTAAATAGCATGGGAGAGAGGATAGAACCCTGTGGCACACCACAATTGATAGGCCAAGGGTCTGAAACCTCCTCCCCCAATGCTACCTGTTGGTACCTATCGGAGAGAAAGGAACGGAACCACCGTAATACAGTGCCTCCAATTCCCAATCCCTCCAGGCGATGTAAAAGGATACTGTGGTCGACAGTATCAAAAGCCGCTGAGAGATCAAGGAGGACAAGAAAGGTGAATTCTCCCCTATCTAATGCCCTCCTCATATCATCTACCAGAGCGACCAAGGCTGTTTCAGTTCCGTGACCAGTCCTGAAACCCGATTGGTATGGATCCAAGTAATCCATTTCATCCAAGTGTGTTGTCAACTGGTTGGCCACCACTCGCTCAATGACCTTGCCCAAGAATGGTAGGTTCTAAATTGGGTGAAAGTTATTAAAAACTTGGAGATCCAAGGAGGGCTTCTTTAAGATGGGCTTTACAATTGCCTCCTTGAAAGCTAATGGCATCACACCCTCTTGCAAGGATGCGTTAACCACCGCTGTAATCCCCAGGCCCAGTTTCTCTCTGCAGCTCACAAGGAGCCACGATGGGCAAGGGTCAGTTAGGCAAGTGGTAGGCTTCACAGTCGAAAGCACCTTGTCCACATCCTCAGAAGGGAGAAGCCGAAACCGATCCCAACTTACCGGCATGCAACTGGCCAACTCTGGTTCACTTACTGTATCCACGGCGCATGGGATCGAGCTCCGTGTTCGATTTTATCGGCGAAGTGCTTTGCCAATATGTCACAAGAGGCCTTTGACTGTTCCAAGGGTTCCTGAGCAACTGGACTGACCAGGCTTCGGACCACCTGGAACAGCCTCCTGGGACAGCACTCCGCAGACGCAATAGAGGCAGCAAAGAAAGCCTTCTTTCCTGCCTTTATTGCCACTTGGTAGGCAGCTACTGCTGCTCTAACCTGTGTCCGGACATCTTCGGAGCGGGATTTCCGCCACCGACGTTCTAGTCGTCTCACCTCCTGTCTCAGAGTACGCAACCGTGGTGTATACCACGGTGCTAACTGAGTTCTATTCAGGGGGAGAGGACATTTCCGAGCCACCCAGTCTAATGCCCTGGTGATCTCATCATTCCACTCCTTCACTAGGGTTTCGACCGGGCGACCTTCATCAGGTTCCAATTCCCCTAGCGCAGTTAGGAATCCACCCGGATCCATCAGGCGCCGACCATTCTAATGGGTCCGTCACCCCTGCGGAGGGGGCGCGGCATTGAGAAGTCCATGTTCACCAGGTAGTGGTCTGACCATGACACAGGAGTGGAATAAGCCACTCCCAACTTCAGAGCACTTCTCTCCTCTCCCAGGACAAATACTAGGTCGAGAGCATGACCGGCTACATGGGTGGGCCCAGTATTACTTAGGTACAGTTCCCAGGAAGCCATGGTTTCCAGGAAATCCCAAGGGGCTCCTATGAGAGCGGCCTCGGCATGTACGTTAAAGTCACCCAGCACTAACAGCTCTGGGGACAATGCCCGTACAGCCGAGACCACCTCCAGCACCTCAGCCAGGGAATCTGCCGTGCAGCGGAGTGGGCGGTACACCAGCAAGATCCCTAAACTGCCCTTCGGGCCCAACCTCCAGTACATACAATCAACAGATTGAGTCCTATGGAGGGGATGTCTGGCAAAAACCAAGGACTCTCGATAGATGACTGCCACACCCCCTCCCCGCCTTCCCACCCTCGGCTGCTGTGCATAACGGAAACCTGGTGGACACATGGCCTCAAAAATGGGAGCAGGGGCTTCGTCCAGCCAAGTCTCCGTAATACATGCCAGGTCTGCGCGCCCATCCAAGATCATATCATGGATGAGCGAGGTTTTCTGAGCCACGGACCTGGCATTACATAACAGCAGTCGAAGGTCGGTAGGAACCTTGCGTCCCCCAATTTTCGTCTGGTTCTGAGCAGACCCGGAACATGGGATGGATATAATGCATCTGTCCCGTGTTCCCCTATTCCGGCGTGGTCTGCTAGCAGCACCCTTCCAGCGCCTGCCGCCCAAACTTCCTATAACTTGGCCCCCCACCTCCCTCTCCGGCTTGCACATGCCTCTATCCCTAACTGCTTATCAACAGGCCACCCACCCTAATAAAATTAGTCCGGAGACCCGCCTCCGTACCCTATAGCAGCAGTATTTACTAATTTAAATTAAATTAATTAAACCAATTAATTAATTAATTAAACTAATTAAATTACATTAAATTAAATCAATTAACTAAATCAATACAATTCAATCCAATTCACATTCATACACATTCACACATTCATACAGCTATAGATTAGGGTATGCCCCTCTGAAGCATTCAATGTTTGCTACAGTTAGTCTTATGATCAGAACATGTCCTTGCCCCTACTAACCTTCTTTGTAAATCTGAAGCTTAAGTACTGTGACTCATGAGATCTGGAGGCTGCATAGGTGATTCCATACTTAGAGGTTGTTGGAAGTGGGGCAAGAGCAACTCCTGTTTGGGTTCTTTTGTTTGTATTCTAGAAGGAAGTTAGAGTTTGGGTCCTCCAGCTGGCTAGGCTTGCTTACCTTTACCCAGGGCTGGTTCTAAAGGGCGGGCAGGTGGGGTACTGGCCCGAGGACCCTTGGAGCTACAGAGGGCCCTCCACTCTCCTTCTGTGATCAGTGGAAGCATCCGCGGACCGCCATCCCCCCGCTATCCCCCCGCTTTACCTACCTTTCCGTTGTTTTTTGTGGCGCACAGATTTGCCATCAATTAAGATGGCGGCCGAGGCTTCAGCCCCTTAGGGAAACCTTGGCCGCCATCTTGATTGATGGCAAACCTGCGTGCACCGCAAAAAACAACAGAAAGGTAGGTGAAGCGTGGGGATAGCGGGGGGATGGCAGGCGGCATGGAAGCTCCTGTCTTGCGGTCCGCGGATGCTTAAGTTCCGCAGATCGCGGAGGGGGAGTGGAGGGGCCCAGGGCAGGCTGGTACCCAAGGGCCCTGGCATGCCTGGGGCCGGCTCTGCCTTCACCTATGCTCTTCTCTACCCAACTTCCTTCCATTGTAAACTGATATGCTCAGGGAAGCTGATCTGCCCCTCCTTCCTTTGTCATCTTCTTCGACTGACTGGAGAGAGAGGAGACATCTCTGTCTTTGTTCTCTCTGCTGAACCACGAGGGCAATTCCCAAGTTTGGGCAGTGCATTTCCAACTTCAGAATTAGGTATGCCTTACCTTTCTACTAGTTACTCTGAGTTACTCTGTATATGCATAACCGAAGTGAAAGTGGGTTTTTAAAATCTTTGTAAAGATAAGATGTCAACTAAAGGAAGTTGACAAGAGAAAGTTTCCCATCCCCCCTCTCCACCTGCAGTCACCTATACTTCTAAGAAGCCTTTCTGAAGGGTATGGGGCCCTGCTGAGCAATGTGGGATGGTGTGAGAGGGCTGCTGCATTGCCCAAAGTGAGGTGGAGATTGCCCAACTTGAAGCAATTATCCACTCCCCCTGAACCCTATTCCAGATTGTTCAGGATCTTCCAACGTTTTGGAGAAGCTATTCAGAAGGTGCAGGTATCTACAAGGGAGGGGAAATTTTCATGTCATTAACTTTTTCTTTGGACATATTTCTTCTGCATTCGACCCATCCAGAACATCCATAGCTCATTATGAACAGAGAGGTTTGAGGTGATATCAAAGTACTCATAGATTTTTACCCTCTGTATGGAAATTAAGGAATTACAGCAGGGCCCCGCTTATATGGTGGGTTAGGGACCAGGCCCCTGCCGTAAAGCGGAAATCGCCATAAAGCGGAACCCATTGACTATAATGGGTCACATCGCACGAAAATGATGCGAAAATGCCGCAAAATTGCAAAATTGGCTTTAAAATGGGGAATTTCCCCTCATTGAAAGCCGCCGCATCAGCAGAACGCCGGAAAACGGAACGCCGTAAAGCGGGGCCCTACTGTACACAGTTCCCTTTGAACTGGAAAAAAATCCTTGCAGATGGACTCTCTCTGGGAAGCGGTAATTGGATAAAGGGCCTTTCACCTCTAGGTCACTGATCTAAATATGGCGGGAATGAATAGTAACTAAAAGTCATTACCATCTTGTATCTGTTCACTAGCCTATGAGGTATGAGTCATTGTTCTCTCAGACTCCTTTCCAGCGGCCAGGTGGCCATGACAGAGAAATCATTACAGTTCAACATTAATATAATTTATACAGTTCACAGGAGCCTCAGCAGAACAACAAATGAACTTAAAAACTGGGCAGATGCTTTTTATCAAGCTGATACATACTTTGGTAGATACAAGCAAACACAGTATCATGTGCATGATAATTACAAGGATCCAAGAGAATTTAAGCACCAGTGTATACAGAACACAGTACGGTAGGGCCCCGCTTATACTGCAGGTTAGGGACCAGACCCCCTCTGTAAAGCAAAAATCCCCGAAAAGTGGAACATCAATCAGCTGAAGTGCGGGGAGCTCGCCCCCCAACAGCTGATCGACGGTCCACTTTTCTCCGCCACCTCCCTCGCTCGTCCCCCCTTGCCCGCTCGCCCTCCCCCTGCCTGTTTGCTCAAGTGCTTGATTGCCCTCCACCACCTCCCTCGCTTGTCCCCCCTGCCCACTCACCCTCCCCCCTGCCTGTTCGCTCGCTCGCCGCCTCCCTCGCTTGCCCTCCCCCCCACTCACTCACCCTCCCACCAGCCCCCCACTCACTTGCCCTCCCACCCCACCCCCACTTGCTCACTCGCTCACTCGGTAAACACAGATTGCTTACCTTGGCTGCAGCGCTTCTATCTTTTCTGGGTCTTCTGGCACGGCGCTGAGGAGTGCGTTGGAACTGATGCAGGTGTTATTCCTGCTCACGCAAAGGTGATCAGCCTCTGGGCAGAGAAGTGCTTGGCATAGTCTGCCCTTTCATCCTTTAGGGTGTTGAGATTGGGCCGTTAACACAATGGTAAGAAAGTCAGAAAAATGGGCAGCACAGGCAGGAGAGAGATGGCGAGACTGATGATACCACACATAAACAGGTGATTTCTAAGGGTCAGAACCAGAGCTTGGAAAAGTTACTTTTTTGAACTACAACTCCCATCAGCCCAATCCAATGGCCATGCTGGCTGGGGCTGATGGGAGTTGTAGTTCAAAAAAGTAACTTTTCCAAGCTCTGGTCAGAACTGGCTGGGAGGAGCAGCAGTTCCTCCTTCAGTCTGCCTTAAGCCCAAGTGCAAAGTTCTCCCAGAACAATTACTGAAAGGCTGGGTAAAAAGAAGCACTTCCTACATCCTTTAGGGCTGTGAGGCCGACTGGCTCTCTGTTGCTTGGCAAGCCTTTGCTGTTGCCCCTGGGGCTGGCACATTTTTCATTGTCTGAGTCCAAGTCATCCAGTTCTCCATCATCTTATTGGATTTGATGGTGGAGACTTGGATGAAGCTCTTGCTGTTGATGTTGACATTGAAGTTGAAGGTTGTTCAAGGCTAGTTGTAGTTGTTGAGGTCGAAGGTTGCGATGGTACTTTTTTAAGTAGGAAAGCAATGAACTTTGCCTGATGAACTCCTGTCTCCTTTCCCTTAGAATTTCTTTATAGCTTGCAATATCGTTTAGAAGGCCTGCATTCACTTTAGAACTTCTTTCGAAATTTGGATCAATCCTCTCAAAAGCTGCCATCCCCATTTCTATACAGTTGATAGCTTCTTCCAATTCCTTGGTTGTCATTTCTCTAGGCACAGCAGGACTATTATCAGGATGGGACTCCTCTTCGAGAAACAGCCTTCTTTGCTCTTCAATCAGAAGAAGTTCTTAATCTGTTAGGGTCTCGTCATGAGAGATAAGCAATTATGCCACATCCTCAGGCTCGACTTCCAATTCTAATTCCCTTGCCATTTCCAAAACGTTTGTAGTGACTTCCTCCACTGGATTCTCAAAGCTTTCACAATCATCCACTAGCGTGGGAATTAGCTTCTTCCAAACACCTTTCAATGTTGTTTCTTTAACTTCCTGCCATGCATTTCTAATAGTTTTTATACCACCCAAAATCGTGAAGCCTTTCCAAAGTGCTTTTAATTTATTTTCACTTTGCCCAGGTAGTACTGTATTGCTGTCTAAGGCATTTATAGCCTTAGCAAAAGATATTCTTAGGTAATAGGGTTTAAATGCTGCAATTACACCTTGGTCCATAGGCTGCAGCAATGAAGTTGTATTTGCAGGTAGAAAAATAACATTTATCTCCTCGTACATATCTCCTAGAGCTCTAGGATGGCCAGGGGCATTGTCTGTAAGAAGTAAAATCTTAAAAGGAATTTTCTTTTCTTTGCAGTAAGCCTCAACTGTAGGCTTAAAATAGTTCGCGAACCAATTTGAGAAAAGACTGACAGTCATCCAAGCTTTTGAATTAGATTTATAATAAACAGGGAGGCTAGCTTTTGCATAGTTCTTTAGGGCCCTAGGATTTTCAGAGTGATAAATCATCATAGGTTTTACCTTGCAATCACCAGCTGCGTTAGCCCTTAACAAGAGAGTTAGTCTGTCTTTTGCAGCTTTGAAGCCAGGCATTGACTTCTCCTCTTTAGCAATAAAAGTCCTAGACGGCATCTTCTTCCAATACAGCCCAGTTTCATCCACGTTGAAAATCTGCTTCTTAGTATATCCACCATCTTCGATGATCTTTGCAAGTTCATGTGGATAACTTTCTGCAGCTTCTGCATCAGCACTAGCTGCTTCACCCTGCACTTAGATATTGTGGAGATGGCTTCTTTCCTTAAACCTGTTAAACCAGCCTCTGCTAGCTTCGAATTTATCCTCAGCAGCTTCCTCGCCTCTCTCAGCCTTCATAGCATTGAAGAGACTTAGGGCCTTGCCCTGGATGATGGCTCGGCTTAAAGGCACGTTGTGACTGGTTTGATCTTCAATCCACACCACTAAAAGTTTTTCCATGTCAGCAGTAAGGCTATCACGTTTTCTTATAACTGTAGTGTGTTCACTGGTGTGGCACTTTTAATTTCTTTCAACACTTTCTTCTTAGTGTTCACAACTGTGGTAATTGTTTGGCGAGCCAAACCTAGCTGACAACCTATCTCAGCCATAGACATGCCTTGTTCACTTAGTTTAATCATTTAAACTTGGCAGCTAAAGTAAGAGGCTTACGACTCCTTTTTTTTATCACTAGTACTACACTGAGATGCAATTGTAATTAACACAAAAATATTACTGTACAGTACTTTATATATTTTATACAGTACAGTACTGTATACAGTATATTTTTATATTTTTACTGTATACAGTACAGTATATATTATATACTGTATATTGCAGTATATATATACAGTATATTATATATATATTATATATCATATACAGTATTATTGTATATAATATATAATATAATATATATTATTATATTGATATATTATAAATAAATTATAAGTATTATAAATTATTATATTTTATATATATTTATATACAGTGTACAGTATAATATAATATAATACAGTACAGTACTGTAATCTTAACCTTTGAACGTTTGGAAAATTGCCAGAACACAGTGAGACGCTGAATGCACAAATGCTGAATCAGACTGCACTGACAATACAGTACACTGTAAAATGGCGCCCGATGCTCTTCTCGGACTCAGAGCTTGGAAACGTTCCTTGTTTCAACTACAACTCCCATCAGCCCAACTGTAGGAGGAACGTCTCCAAGCTCTGACGACATGCTCAGGGTGTCGGGCGCCATCAAGTGTGTCATACCGCAAAATCGGAAAATCGCCACAAAAACGGAACAAGCGCCGCACATATGGGAATTCAAAACTGCCGCATTAACGAAGCGCCGAGAAGCGAAGCGCTGTAAAGTGGGGCCCTACTGTAGGGCCTCATAAAACAACACCCATTAGAATATATGCAGTTTAAAGTGTGTTTGTCAGCAATATCTTCATATACTGATATTCTGCAGACTGGAGGTACTGTTGAATTGCCTGCCAACTGGGATCAAACCTGGGTGCCCACCGAACCAGCCTTTCTTTCTTTCTTTCTTTCTTTCTTTCTTTCTTTCTTTCTTTCTTTCTTTCTTTCTTTCTTTCTTTCTTTCTTTCTTTCTTTCTTTCTTTCTTTCTTTCTTTCTTTCTTTCTTTGCAGAGCTGGCCCAATATCATTAAACAGAGGCCCCATCTGCACTATACATTTAAAGTAATATCATACCACTTTAAACAGTAATGGCTTCCCCCCAAGAATCCTGGGAACTGTAGTTTTGTAAGAGCGCTGAGTGTTGTTAGGAGATCCTTATTACCTTCACAGAGCTACAATTTCAGAGTTCCTTTGGAAGAGGAATTGACTGTTAAACCAGTCTAGGAACTGTAGCTCTGTGAGGGGAAAAGGGGTCTCCTAACAACTCTCAGCACCTTTAACAAACTACAGTTCCCAGGATTCTTTGGGGGAAGCCAAAAGTGGTATAATGCGGATAGGTCCAGTGTGAGGCAACTGCCTCAGGCAGCAAATGCTTGGGGGGCAAGGAGCAGCTGCAAGGTACTGGAGGACAGAGCTATGTATGTCATATAGCCTGCAGCCTTCAGTGCAATAGAGGATGCTGTCCCTACCAGTGATAAAATAATCTCTACTGCCAGTCCAATCAGCTTGTGTATATGGCATAGGAGTGGGGAGGCACTGCCTTGGCCTCAAGCAGTAAAATGTCTTAGGTCAGTCATGCATTCTCCAAAATGAATGCAAAACGTTCTAGCAGATTCTTGGCCCTTATAAAATAACCAGAGAACTCTAGTATGGCAAAGAGTCTGTGACCCCTCACCCCTCCGAGCTGTAGCAGAGCCTCAGATCATATGAAGTAGTTTCTAGCAAAGCATGATGGTGTATCCCAGAGCAGTCAACTATGCCACCTCACATGGCCAAAGGCCACCAGCATGGCTAAGCCTGGTGAAAATACCAATTCCTAGCCATGCCCAGAGGCCTTTGGGCATTTGTGTAAGTTTCAGCATAGACTGTGGAAGCAGACTGGACTAAGGGCAACTCTCAGTCTGAATTAACTTAATTTGCCAAAATATGTGTATAAAGGGAGCGGGGAGGCACTGCAGCAGTCAGGGCTGTGAAGGTACCCTAAACCAGTACAAAACAGGTAGGCATTGGGGCAGGGGATATTGGGCCCTTAAACCCCACTTTTCCTTGGGAAATGTTCAACTGTTGACATTTGGTACCAGGACTGGTGCCAGAGGGCAGCCAGGTTAGACCCTGGTCAAGGGACTCTCCTTAGGATGGGAGGGTGGCACTCCCATTCCATGATCTGCAGCACTGCAGTGGGAGCTCAAGGGGTTGATGCCCCCACTGCCATCTTGGTTGATGGCAGGCACACACGCTACGCGTATATGTCATTCATACGACACAAGAGATAGATGGGGTGTGCTTGCACTGCAGTGGGAGCTCAAGGGGTTGATGCCCCCACTGCCATCTTGGTTGATGGCAGGCACACACGCTACGCGTATATGTCATTCACATGACACAAGAGATAGATGGGGTGTGCTTGTGGGCTTATTACCCCGGCGCCACCTGTAGGGGGGTTGTTGAGCTATGGTGCCGCAGGCATGGGGCAGGCTGGTGCCCAAGGGCCCAGTCATGCTTGGCGCTTGGCTCTGTTTGGTACAGCAGCATTATGACTACGAGTAGATGGAGATATTAGTAATCACACAGAGACTGAGGTTGTCATTAGGATGCTGAAAAGCAACACATTTAAAACTTCATAATATATATTATTATTATTTATTAAATTTATATTCCCTCCTTCCTCCCAATAGGCTTGCCATGGCCACAAACAAAAGCATTAAAAACACTCTAAAACATCACAAAAACAAACTTTAAAATATATTAAAACAAAACATTTTTTAAAAAAAGCTTTAAAAACCATATTAAAAAGCAGTTCCAGCACAGATGCAGACTGGGATAAGGTCTCTACTTAAAAGGCTTGTTGAAAGAGGAAGGTCTTCAGTAGGCCTTGAAAATATAACAGAGATGGTGCCAGTCAGGGCCGGCTCCAGGAATGTGGGGGCCCTTGGGCATTAGCCTGCCCCGGGCCCCTCTGCTTCCCTTCTGCGATCCTGCGGATTGGAAGACAAGCTTCTGAACCGCCCGCCATCCCCAGCGCTTCACCTACTTTTCTCTGCTGTTCACGCAGGGTTGCCATCAATAAAGATGAAACAGATTATTAGAGCCATTACATTCAAAAAGCGTTTGACAAGGTACCTCACCAAAGACTTCTGAGGAAGCTTAGCAGTCATGGAATAAGAGGAGAGGTCATCTTGTGGATAAGGAATTGGTTAAGAAGCAGAAAGCAGAGAGTAGGAATAAACGGACAGCTCTCCCAATGGAGGGCTGTAGAAAGTGGAGTCCCTCAGGGATCGGTATTGGGACCTGTACTTTTCAACTTGTTCATTAATGACCTAGAATTAGGAGTGAGCAGTGAAGTGGCCAAGTTTGCTGATGACACTAAATTGTTCAGGGTTGTTAAAACAAAAAGGGATTGCGAAGAGCTCCAAAAAGACCTCTCCAAACTGAGTGAATGGGTGGAAAAATGGCAAATGCAATTCAGTATAAACAAGTGTAAAATTATGCATATTAGAGCAAAAAATCTGAATTTCACATATACGCTCATGGGGTCTGAACTGGCGGTGACCGACCAGGAGAGAGACCTTGGGGTTGTAGTGGACAGCACGATGAAAATGTCGACCCAGTGTGCGGCAGCTGTGAAAAAGGCAAATTCCATGCTAGCAATAATTAGGAAAGGTATTGAAAATAAAACAGCCAATATCATAATGCCGTTGTATAAATCTATGGTGCGGCTGCATTTGGAATACTGTGTACAGTTCTGGTCGCCTCATCTCAAAAAGGATATTATAGAGTTGGGAAAGGTTCAGAAGAGGGCAAACAGAATGATCAAGGGGATGGAGCGACTCCCTTACAAGGAAAGGTTGCAGCATTTGGGGCTTTTTAGTTTAGAGAAAAGGCGGGTCAGAGGAGACATGATAGAAGTGTATAAAATTATGCATGGCATTGAGAAACTGGATAGAGAAAAGTTTTTCTCCCTCTCTCATAATACTAGAACTCGTGGACATTCAAAGAAGCTGAATGTTGGAAGATTCAGGACAGACAAAAGGAAGTACTTCTTTACTCAGCGCATAGTTAAACTATGGAATTTGCTCCCACAAGATGCAGTAATGACCACCAGCTTGGATGGCTTTAAAAGAAGATTAGACAAATTCATGGAGGACTGGGCTATCAATGGCTACTAGCCATGATGGCTGTTCTCTGCCACCCTAGTCAGAGGCAGTATGCTTCTGAAAACCAGTTGCTGGAAGCCTCAGGAGGGTTCTTGCACTCGGTTCCTGCTTGCAGGCTTCCCCCAGGCACCTGGTTGGCCACTGTGAGAACAGGATGCTGGACTAGATGGGCCACTGGCCTGATCCAGCAGGCTCTTCTTATGTTCTTATGTGCTTATATAAATTCTAATCAGGCTTTGGGACTAAAATTGCCAGTCTTCTTCCTGGTGGATGATCTGCATGGGGAGATAGCCAAGAGAGTGCAACCCTGTTCATTCTTCTGGACATCTCAGCAGCTTCTGATGCCATACATCATGGTGTCCTCCTGCTCTCATGGTCAGAGGTAGTATATTTCTGAATGCCAGTTCCTGGAAGTCACAGGAGGGGGAGAGTGCTCTTGCACTCAGGTCTTGTTTATGGGCTTCCCTTAGGAATCTGGTTGGCCACTGTGAATACAAGGTGCTGGACTAGATGGGCCATTGTCCTGATGTAGCAGGCTCTTCTTATGTTGTTATGAGTTGCCTGGCCAGTATGGGACTGGGAGGGCCAGTTTTATGGTAGTTCTAAGACTTCCTGGAAGGGTGTTCCCAAAACAAACCTATTCTACCCTTTGGACTTTGACTTACAGGTTACCACAGGGATCCATCTTGTCTCCCATGCTTTTCAACAGATTCATGAAACCATTGGGTGAGGTCATCCTGAAACATGGATTATAGTGCCACCAGTATTTTAATGACACACAGCTCTACCTCTGGTTCCCATAATCTGATTGTATGTGTGCTGTTTTTGTTTAGTGTTTATTTTAGTGTGCATTTCATTAGAACCCTCAGCAGTTGATTGTGATGATTTTTTTTTCAGAGAAATTGCTCACATCTACTCTAACTTTGAAAGCACTGTTGTTTCAAAATCATCCTCCTCTCATCAGATGTCATTGGATCAGTTAGGATGCAATAGTGATGCTGCTTGGCACGTTTTGCTGCTTCACCAAAGAGCACTGTTCATCACTGTGCTTACCTGCTTATAACTAAAGAGATACCTGTACCACAAAAATGCTATAAGTTTCCAGGAGAAGCGCTATCTATGTGATCCCCATTTTATAGCTAACGACAACTCTCCCTTCTCTGTCCCCACCTTATTGCTTTGCTCCTCTCTCCATCCTATTAGATTCTGAAATGAACAAGCCACAATTGCCTCCCCTACCTCAAGCACATCTTTTGCGATGCATATTCACTTGGGGTTATGTTTCCTTTGTTCAAAATGGGATGGCATTGTGCTGCTACTGTCTTGGGAGCAGGTTTGCTGTATTGTTCTTGCAAATATGTACTGCTGGGTGCAGCTCAGCGGAAGGCATTGAGTTTGTGCCTGACGAATGCTGACCTGGACACTGCTCAGACCCCCAGCAGATGGTGGTACAGGGTCTCCACTGATCTGGAACTAATAGCCTGTGCTGTTTCTTTTTTTGTTTCTGAAAGACAGCCAGGCTGTTCGTTTCCCTCCTTTCTGTGGCAACAGCTGCATACATGGTACAAGTTGGCAAAATGCTAACTGTCACCTTAAGGGTGCCTTTGTTGTCATTAATAAGAACTTCTGAGCGGTGAAAATCTCATCTTAACAAATTTGATGTGGATGCTGCACAAATCTTTCTACGGGGGGGGGAGGGGAATCACCTCCCAACTTGGGTACAAATTGAAGAATGATAAAAGAAGTAAGAAATGAAAACCACACACATTCCCCTTTCCTGTATAATATTTCTTCACAGCCTTAGAAGACCACAAGAAACCGTTTCAGCGTAAGTCTTGGGAAACTTAACTGAAAAGCATGGAGCACTAAATCCATTGTTGTCCTGACAATAAACTGAAGGACTTTCTTAGGGTTGCCATATTGCCCGGATAGCCGGGTTTTACCCAGATTCTATGCATGCCACCCGGCGCCCGGCTAGCCCCTTACGTGGCCCGGATTCTCAGCTTTAATTTAAATAAAAAATTAAGTTTCTAGGTGGTCCGGTTCTCGAGATATACATAAAAACGTCAGCCACCCTCCTCGACTGTTAAATCTTTCTTTAAACAATACTGTACTATAGCACTTTGTAGCTTTAACCCCGCCCGTTCAGCATTGCAGCCAATCAGGGATTGTGTTTCAGTTTCATTGACCTCAGGCAGTGTCTAGAAAACAAAATGGTGGTTTCACCCACCCACCCCCGTTTATCTGAAAATCTCATAAATTGGGTAAGTATATACATTTCAGTTTTTTTTCCTCTTGTGTGCAGGAGTCAGAGCTTGGGCAGTGTTTTGAAAACCTTCCCAATACTTGCTTTTTGTAAAAGCAATGCTAATCCCATATGCCCAAAGTAAATCCCATTTAATTCAACAGGATTTACTTTGAGTAGACATGGTTATGAATGTGCTGAAAATCAATGGGACTTTGGAGTGAATGTAAAAAAGAATTATGTTTGTGTTCAAACTCTTTCTGTCTCCAGTCCAATTTTAAAGCAAGTAGGGAGGGCTTACTTAGGTACTACAGTTTTTATTCTGTAGGAAATTTTTAAAACTAATACTGATTTTTCTGCAATGACCAACTGGTTTGACAATAAACTATTATATGGGCTGTATGTATTTATACATCTGCTGTGTGTGCGTGTGCGTGTATGGAGTGTTTCCAACAACCCTGTGAGGTGGAGTTGGAAACCAATGCAGCTCACAACAAGAAATAAAGCCATTTAAAATCCAATGACCATAAAACAAGTATAAACAGTTGCAAAACAGCATAAAGTGGCATGATTCAGAATTTTGGGTTGTGTGAATGAAGTTGCTTATCACTTGAGGTTGCAGTTTTGTCCCTGTTTGAGTAAGCCCCACTGAATACGCTGGGATTTGCTTCTGAATAAATAAACCTAGGATTGCACTATAAATATCTTTACAGTTTGTGTAAATAATAAATATATTTGATAGTCATGCTTTTATATAAATATTTCTTCATTTATCCTATTTTTGGTTTTTGGTTAGGAATCCTGATTGGTTGTGAGATGCTTAGTTTTTTGCCTTACTCATAAGAATCTTGTTGTGGTTGGTATGGTATTACATTTAGGAAGTGTTACTGCCTTCTGTGTTTTTTTTTCCTATTTGCATTTCACTTATCTTTAACACTAGGTTACAGCCATAGAAGCAACAGCAGCATATGCAAGATAATTAACTCCCATTAGTGATAAGAACAAGAATTTATAATTATTATTTCAATTAAAACAAGAGGCTTATCAATACTTTGAAGAGGACCAGATATTTATTTTCTTTCTGAACCCAGGACTGGGTCTTTCATGATGCCCGGTGTGTGTGGGGGAGCAGGAGAGTAGTCGATAAAACAGACATCCTGGCATTGGTAATCTAATTAGCAAGGTATGTGTGGGGTTGTTGCACACTTCCAGGCCCAGTTTCATTTTGAGTATGGAGGTGGAACCTGTGTAGATGTGGTTGAGAAATTTTGAGTTAAGCAAAGCTCTGCTTTTATAAAACCTAAGAAACATACAGATACTTTGAATGTCTGAGTGCCTGCACCAGTGGAATACTGGAGAAACTTGTAAAACTTGCTGCAACAGTATTTAGAACCGAGCATGTGGTGTGAAAGACTCCTTTTCCTAACATTTTGGCTTGTTTTTCTCCACCCACCACATCTCTGAAATATATTGTATATGTTATGGTTAACCGTGCTGCTGCCCTGACTTACTTTATGTTTGTTGCTATTTTATGTTTTTATTATGTTTTTATATTGATTGTGTATTTTTATTGTTTTTATTATATTTGTAAGCTGTGCTGAGCTCTGTTTTTAACAGCAAAAGGGCAGGATATAAATTCTCTTAATCAATCAATCAATACTCCATAGTGTTGGAAACGAGAGTCTAGGCATTTAAGGCTGAAAATGTTGCTTTAAAAAAAAAGATTTCTCACATCTTTCCCCAGTTTTTGGTGGTAATTCCTAGGCACAAAAACAAAACAACTGGACAATCCAAACATTAATATGCAAATAATATGCAAATAATTTGCATAATATGCAAATTAACCTGCCCGGATTTGTGGAACTGGAATATGGCAACCCTAGACTTTCTTGACAAGCAGTACATATCTCACTTCATTAGTTAATCCTCAGTAGGCTTCTTCTAACCAGTAATGTGGGCAGCATCACATGTTATCTACTCTCTCTGTCCTAGGCCTTGGGCTTAGCCTTGCATCAGCCTTCCATAGCATGCTGATTAGGATCCTCCTAGTGCCATGTATGTTGTCCTAGCTGCCTGATGAGCACTATGTTGGATGATTGAAATTATCTCCCTCCCTTTCTTTAGGTATTCACCTCGGTCCTGCTGCTCTCTCTGGCCAATGACTCCTCTGTAGGTTTGGATCTTGGGAAAATAAGCTTCCTGGGATGGAGACCTGCCTTTTTTGTATATATGTCTGAAAAGGGAGCCTTAGTCATGATCTTATCCCAGCTTCTCCATGTCATGTGATTCGACAGTGATAGGGAACCTCTAGCCCATGGGCCAAATTAGGCCTGCCAGGCCTCCCCATTTGGCCAGTGAGGCCACTTTACTTGTGTGTCACACAGACACACAATCTCGTAGGATAAGAAGCAGAGTCAGAGGTCAGCATTGTCAGCCATCAGCTGAGGCCCATGCCTCAATAAGAGCCTCACTGCTGATCACCACAGTCTCCTGGACCTGTTGTCCCTCCTCCTTGCCATTGCCATCCATTTACCTTCTCTATTCCTGTGGAGTACATGAGCAAACACGGGATAGAAGAGACAACACAGCCTGCTCATTTTCTTGCCTTTCTCTCTGAGTGGTGGTGGGAATTGAGGTGAGAGGGAAAGGAAGAGAAAGTAGATTATTGCAATGAGGATGAGGGCCCACTGAGGGAGTATTGCATATGGACCCCCTCAAAATCTGGAGCTAGCACCAAGACACTTATGTAAGATTGTACTTTCCAGGTAATTGCTTGATATGATCTCTTCAGTGAGCAGTGTGGGATCTAGTTTTCTATGGTATGGCCCCAAACCACTGAGGAGTGACTATCACAACCATTTGGGTGAGGCCAGTTATGCAGGCCTTTCCTACCTGATCATCACTCTGCTCTATGGAGAACAAGGGCTAGATGCCCAGCAGTGTGGGAACATATCGCAGGGAAGTCACTTCCATACCTGAGTGCGTGTTTGGGAGAGAGCAAAGGTGCCTTCCTTTACCAGCACCTGCATTTGCATCTGTGTTCAACATACTTGTCTGCCTATTCCTTTTTTTTTTCAGGCTCACAAACTACAATAATACCATCGAGCAATATATGTATATTTTCCAGAAGACGTATTTCCTTAGCTAGGCATCATATCTACCCTCTAAATTGTCTTCATGTGGATTAAGAATGAAGAAGTTTTTATTTCCCCTTCATTTTTTGTTTGTTTGTTCTGTTCCTCAGTGTAAATAGCGATCAGGCCGGGGAGGTAGCAACTGTGATCATGCATATTGTAAGAAGCAGGGTACCACCTTCTGAAAAAGAGCAGATCATACTGGAATCCAATCCTGACTCCACTAACTTTGATCCATTGTTAGAAGCCTCCGAGTGTTCCTTATCACATGTTACACTAACACATGTGTAAAACAAATGTGACCACGGAGGTGTGATATTTTAAGATCTTTTAGCCAGAATCATTGCACGTCATGGGGGAGATTGATTGTATCTTTGTTACCTTAATTACTTGTGGGAATAAGAAGGTTCCTTTGGTCTCAAAGAGCAAAAAAAAAGAAAAAAAATTATTCACAGAGCCAAAATGTTGTTTGAACGTAAAATGGCTTTGGGGCTTGATTCTCCAAATGCAACATTTACACGAGACTAAAATTGTGCACAGGCTATCTAAACCCAGATTGCCTGGACTGAAAGCTGACACTTGACTTGTTTCTAATGACAGAGACAGATGGAGGAAGAGAGCTTGACTGTTGCCATTATAAGGAGCAGAGAGTGGTGCTAGAGAACTGGGGGGCTGAAATGGCGGCCTAGACACACCTGGCAAATGCTCAAATGCAAATGATACAGGTTTGGGTCAGACAAGGGCTGAAGGATAGTGGGATTTAGAAAATGGAGAAGCCAAGAGAGAAACAGAAAGTATGAAAACACCAAGGAAGGAAAGGAGCGAGTGACCTGAGTTGCACCAAGACCTCACATTTGTATGCCATATTTCTTGAAGCAGCTGAGCTCAAGTATTTTGGATATATACCACAATCTATCTCTCAATATGTACAGGCTGCGCTGACCAGTGTTTCATCCAGTATTTCACCAACACTAATATCCTGGTGGAAAATAAGGACATTTTTGTGGTTCAAAAGTAGATTTGTTTCCTTAAGGGAGAACACGGGCTAGTATTCCTTCAAGCTTCCTAACTAACCTGAAAAACAAACAGACAAGGAAAGGAGGCAAGAGAACAGGGTAAGAAGTTAATGGGAGGTGGGGTAATGGAGGAAAGCTAGCTAGTGCTGGAGCAACTTGTCTTGCATCATCACATGGCAGTCCAAGCAAAGTGAATTCCTGGAATTGAACCAGCTTGGAGCAATCTTAAGAGAGGACAGAGATCTGTTGGTCTGAAATGGAGGCCTAAACATATCCGGAGAATGTTCAAATGCAAGTGGTACAGGTTTGCGCAGTCGAGTGAGATTTAGGAAATGGAGAAAACAGAGCAAAAAGACTGAACATTGTGATCTCTTAGGTGCAAACAACAAAGGACTTCTCTTCCTGAGAGGTGGGGTTAGTTGAGACTAAATGACAAATTACATTGAGGTTAAGGATAGGAGAGGGACAGGGTACTTCCAAGACAAAAGGTGAAGTGCTAGCGGTACAATATTCCAAGTTTCCCGATGCAATCTTGATTGGGCAATCTTAGGAGGCAATGGTGAAGGTCATTAGCCAGTGTCCCAAGTCCATACCATATCTGGACTTGAGTGACAGAGGTGACCCAAGTGCAGAATGGAGGTAGAGGAACTTAACCTTAAGACATGCAAACAATTCGTGATTAGTTTCTAGAAAGATAGCAGTCTGTTGAAGCAGAAACAACCAAGATTCTTGTATAGCATCTTGAAAATGGAAATGGACTGCCTTCAAGTCGATTCCGACTTATGGTGACCCTATGAATAGGGTTTTCATGGTAAGCAGTATTCAGAGGGGGTTTGCCATTGCCTCCCTCTGAGGCTGAGAGGCAGTGACTGGCCCAAGGTCACAAAGTGAGCTTCATGGCTGTGGGGGGACTTGAACCCTGGTATCCAAGGTCGTAGTCCAACACTAACCACTACACCACACTGGCATCTTAAAGAGTTCAAAATGTGCCACCCTGGGCTCCTGCTGGGAGGAAGGGCGGGATATAAATCAAATAATAAATAAATAAAATGTATTATGGCATAGGCTTTTACAGACTATAGTCCACTTCATTAGGTGCACAAGTGTTATAAGCTACAGGCATGCATAGTTTGTGTGTAACAGTGAGGTCAGAGGGAAATGAAATGCAAAAAGTACAGAAAGTAATACTGTTGTTGACTACAGTTTTGTGAATTATATCACTCTTCACTGACTGGACTTCCTTTTCCTTTGACCTCTGTTTACGATTCCTGCCTACTACAGACCATATATACCTATATCTCTGTAACTCAGGATAGCACTTAAGTCATCTGATGAACTGGTCTGTAGTCCACAAAAATGTCTGCCCTAATAAAATGGTTTGTGTCATCAGACTCTTTGTTCTAATTATCATTAACAGTAGGGCAGTGCAAATTGGAAGGAGGATTTTGTTCTCGCCAGGTCTAGTGAATGACCCAAAAGAAGCATGTGCTTGTGTTAACAGTTGTCAGATCGATCAGGTGGACAGTTAGGTATTGGCATACATCCAAAGTTCTTGCTCCTGCCAATCCAATTGAAGGTGTTTGTTGTTAATAAGGGCAGCCAGCCTATACCAAAGATAGCTTTCTTTGCCATGCTTACGAAGAGTTCATGGCCATTCCATAGCCATCTGTTGAGCAAAATTAAAGGAGGCAAGGAGTTTCAGCGCATGCATAGAATGCTAAGTAAACTGAGTACCTTGGTAAAACAACTAAGTTAGCAGCTTGAACCCCTAGGGCAGGTGAGGGGAAACTTTGGCCCTCCAGATGTTGCTGAACTACAACTCTCATAATCCCTGGTCATTGGCCATGCTTGCTAGGGTTGATGAGAATTGAAGTCCAGCAACATCTGGAGGGCCAAAGGTTCCCCACCCTCACCCTAGGGGAATTCAGGTTTCAGCTTTCTAAAACACAGGGCTAATGCTATGTAAATAGGACTTATTCATAATCAAATTTGTTTTCAGGAAACCATTTTTTAATTGTTGCTTTGTGTTTCTTTTAATTGTAAACCAGGGTTTATTTGTATGAAATATTTCCCATTCTATGGAACCAACCACTACTGAAGCACACCTCTTCAAAGTCCCAGCAGCTATGGGCCATGGCATTTACAACACAAGGAGTTCCAGAGCTGTTAGGTGCTACTTGAGTGTAGAAAGTAAATGGCATGAAGACTAGTCTTTTATAATTTGCCAACCAGCTTTCTCTACTCTTGCATCTGAAGATCACTACCTGTACCCCTCCTAATCGATAGGAAAGAACCCACCTCTTCCATAAATCCTTTGACTTAATCCCATATAGTCCTCAGAAGTAAGCCTTACTGAGTTCAGTGGGACTGACTTTCAAGTAAGTCTGTTAAGAATTGCAGGCTTAGTTTTCTTCCTCAACTAAAATGAAGCCTTAAATACATGTAAATGAATTTGCTTGCATTCATCCTTTCTTCTCATTTCTTATTCTGTTTTTTGCCCTGTCAAAATGTAGACTAAAAATTCCTTATGGCAAGGACCTACCTTTTTGCCTACATTACCCCTAAAGTGCCTTGTATGCTGACGGTGCTATAAAAACAATGATAAAATAAATGAAAAAGAATGAGAAAACAGAATTGTATCTGAACTAATTTCAGTCTTCAGTTTCAAAAATATGCATTTTAAGAAAATAGGCTACTAGAAGCAATAAGGAACGGCAGAAAATATGCATGCAACAGCAACTAGATTGAGAGCACAGCTATACCACAGAATTAAAGTGTTTTAATAGTCATTCCCAAAGGAAATTGTAGCTCTCTGGAAACTGTAATTTTCTAAGAGATTTTTTCAGTACCTTAATCAAACTCCAATTCTCAGGATCCTTAGAATGAAGTCATGACAATTAAAAGTAGCATCAAATCCAATATAAATGTGCAGCATAGATATGCCCCCAACTGAATAAAGATATGCTATTTTTGTAGGACTATAATATGTTATAATAATTAATAATAATAGATTCCATAATTTAATAAAGTGCATAATTTGACATGTTAAAAACCAGACTACTGTGAATTCCAGATTCTTTCTAGACAGATGCTCTCTCGGTGTGTGCATGTGTGCAAAATGAATACATAGGAGCTAGAGGCTGCAGAAAAGAACATTTGAATGGCAACATCATTAGCAGCAGCAAAGGCCAGGGGCGTCACTACCGAGGTGCGGAGGGTGCGGACTGCACCCGGGTGACACCCTGAGGGGGGTGACACCCAGAGCTACCCCGCCCCGTGCCGTTGGCTGGCAAAGGAGCCGAGAAGCGCTCTGGGTCGGGGCAGCCAACTCCTCCTTGGAGATGGGTGGGCGAGACCAACAGCAGGCGCCCGCTCGCTGGCGGTGAAGCCGGGACGGGCCTTCCACCACCAGCCTGGAGTGCATGGTGAGTGGGTGCGTGTGCACGTGCACACACACAAGGCCAGCCACCCCCGTCCATGCACCTGGGAGGGCGCGCGCCGGAGGTCCGCACCTCCCCGCACTCCCGCTAGTGACGCCGCTGGCAAAGGCTAAATCATTGTTGTAAATGGGTGCTCAGAGCATGCCAGATTTGACAACAGGAAAATTTATTTCACACCATAATGATGTGCTCCAGGTTTGTAGCATCAGCGGTTCTGTTACAGAGTCTAGACCAGGGGTTCCCAAACTGTGGTCCATGGACCACCAGAGGCCCACAAGCTTCATTAAGGTGCACCATGACGTCACATCCATATTTATTTTTAATTGTATTTTATTGCTTCTTTTAGTTCTTCTATTGTATTTTATTGTATTACAATTTTAATTGTATGAAATGCAAATTTTAGTACTATAAAAATACACTTTAAGAAATAAAAGCAGTAAGAATACAATTAAAAATCATACTGGATCTAGCACAGCGCATTACAATTGCTACAAATGCCACAATGGGGGGAATGGATTTTACATGCCCTAATGATCGCTAAGAGACTTATACTTTGAGCTTGGAAGGATAAATACCCACCAACTTCTATGTGATGGTTTGATGACTTAAACACCATTGCCACATTTGAACATACTTTCTACAAACACCAACTTCATTTAGACTTGTATCATTTGGATGGCCTATATTGATCTATATATGTAAACTAAAATGGATGTATGGATGTTTAAATGTTCTGCTAATGTGAGCTGACAGGGTTTTTTCTTTTCACATTCTTTCCCTCCCTCCTTTTCTTTTTTCCTTAATGAAACTTCAGTTAAAAATCCGTTTAAGAATACAGCAAAAGAGGTGCAAGAGGGGATTTAATGCAGAAACTTTGTAAAATTGCTGCAAAAGAATTGGATTGCCTTCTGGCAGCAATTCAAGATGAATGGCAGTACTCAGTGTAAGGGCAGCTACATCTACCCCCCCTTCGCTGTTACCTTTAAATGCACAGGTCCCCTATTTACCCTTTCAGGATCCTTGGCAGGACGCAGTCTTGAAGCAGCCCCTAACCCAGGGGATGGGGGACCAGCTAAAAGACCCAAAATGGAATTTAGTTTTGAACCCCTCTAAGCTGGTTATTGAGAACTTTCCCAAACCCAGCGGATTTTTATCCCAAGACGACCGCGTTCAACATCTCCTTGGAATCCTGGTGGGTACTTCTTCAATCCGCCTTCTGGCAACTGATATCCAACAGGTGGAGTACCTGTTCTATAACGGCATAAAGGCACGTGCCGTTGTTCTGTTTTCCCCCCGGTCTGTGACAAATTCCGTCTTCTCCAACAAGGGCGACCTGGCTAAAGTTGGCATAAGCATCTCAAGACTCTTCAATTCAAGATGAATGGCAGTACTCTCAGGAGTTCAGCTGCTTCATACAGGAGAGGGAGCATGCCAACTATTTTTGTGTGCACTGAATCAGGAAATAAAAATTCTGGCGTACCTGGCAGAGAATTCACCCAACTTGGGATGAACATTCCTTGCCAAGCAGCATGAGCACACTACCTTGGCACCTATTTATGACACACACCCGAAGCATTTCCTATGACACAGGCTGGTGAAGAGACCACAGCACATTTAAACCCCCAGTCAAGCAACACATGTGCACAGCATGGCTTGAAGCTCAAGAAGAGGCCACTGGCATACACAGCTAGTGAAAGACATCACAACAGCAGCACACCTTCACTAACCTTGATGCACCTTAAGGGGAATCTCAGGGTTCCAAACACCTTCAACTTTCATTGAGAAACCTTCTTAGTTCAAATGGGAAGCATACTCTACCCTTACAATCTAGAGCAGCCTTTCCCAGCCTCTGGGTCCCCAGATGTTGTTGGACTACAATTTCTATGAGCCCAAGCCAGCACGACCAATAGTCAGGAATGATGGGAATTGTAGTCCAGCAACATCTAGACTCAAAGGTTGGGAAAGGCTGATCTAGAGCATCACGACGCAGTCACTTTGCTGAAGGGAACAGGTTTGGGTCTGGTCAGTGCTTTGATGAGGAACCCTGTGTATATTGCATCTTGAATTCCATGAGGGAAGAATGTATTAAAACAAGTAACAGCACAATCCTATACATGTCTACTAAAAAGTAAGAGGTTCGGTGGGCCTTACTTTCAAGTAAGTCGGTATTTAAGATTGCAGCCTAATTTTTAGAATGTGTAAGAATAAAAATTCCCCACTTGCAGAGGAGCCCAACCCATGTGTTTGCATAAAGCACTGTTTTGTTTCTAAACCTGCTTAGAAAGCAGCGTGTCCAAAGCAGGAAATCATGTAGCGCAGTCTCCTCTGAGGGCAAGTAGTTTGGCTGTATGCCTGCTCTGAGTGACTGAACAACGCATTCATGCCCAGTATAGAGAAATGGCAGAATTAGTACCCCTTTCACCTGTTGAGGCTGATTCAAAGAGGCAAGAGCAATGAATTATGCTGGGATACAGCAGGAAGTTTTTTTTAGTGGATAGGGGACTTGAGCTCACAGGAGCTTTGTTTCTTGTACCCCACAATTTGAGAATCACTTCAAGGGCAAATGCTTTTTGGACTAACAAGAAAACATTCAAATGAGAAATTGCAGTGCAAGCTCTCTCTGGTCTGTTTGCCTCTAATACTCCTAGGATCTCATCCAGAAATGGTCAATGAACTGAAAATAAAATATCGTAATGCCATTATATAAATCTATGGTGCAGCTGCATTTGGAATATTGCATACAGTTCTGGTCGCCTTATCGCAGAAAGGATATTGTAGAGTTGGAAAAGGTTTAGAAAAGGGTGACCAAAATGATCAAGGGGATGGAGCGACTCCCTTATGAGCAACGGTTGCAGCATTTGGGGCTTTTTAGTTTAGAGAAAAGATGCTATCAATGGATACTAGCCACAATGGCTATACTCTGCCTCCATAGGCAGAGGCAGTATGCTTCCAAATACCAGTTGCTGGAAACTGCAGGAGGGGAGAGTGCACTTTGCACTCTGGTTCTGCTTGTGGGTTTCCCATGGGCAACTGGTTTGCCACTGTGCGAACAAGATGCTGGACTAGATAGGCCATTGGCCTGATCCAGCAGGCTATTTGTGTGTTCTTAAATACAATAAAACAATGTTCAAAATAGTGAATTAGATCCAGACTAAACAAGTTAATAATGTTTCATCTGGATCTGATTGATTTTGATGGGCCAAAAATTGGAGTAATTTAGTCTGGATCCAATTCAGTAGTTTAGGATTCACAGTATTTACAGATTCTTAAAATTTGGCATACTTAGGCCTGTGATCATGATAATAAAAAATAATAAAAATGACGTTCCCTGACAATAACAAAGCTTCGGGTGGGGGGGGGTTTCTGCAAGATATCATTTGATTGTGAGTACCGAACATGTAGCAAGAACACACCTTAGGCCTCCTAGACTGACACCAAACACTGGACAGCAGGGGCTATGTGAGCAACATGCAAGCAGTATTCAAGGAGCAGGGCTAGGCAAGATGTTCTTACTACCCCTTCATCATGTGTTCTGTAATCTCAGATACCGAATGCCTGAATAGGGCTTAATGCCATGGAGCATACTTAATTTCCATGGGAATAAATCATACTTTCAATGAATGGGATTTACCATCAAGCACAGGATTGAGCTAGCAAAGTGCTTATGGGTCTTTTCCACTCTTTGTATGACTGAATGTTCTTCATGATAAAAAGCAGCAAATTTCCCCAGACGGATACCCACAGCAATGGTTTTGTGGCACTTTAATTGTGGCCATATGCAGCACCCTACATGAAACCTCTTTTAACCTACAAATAGGCCCTCGCGTTACTTGTATTTACTACATGCATGATCAAGCCAAATTTAAGTCTATCTAACGAATGCAGTTGTTCTCTAAGGTGCTCTGAAGTAAATTCCACCGAGTTTAAATGGAGCCTGCTTTCTAGTAACTATGTTTAGGATTGCAGCCAAAGTCCTATTGATTCTATTCTTTCATTGCAATGAATAGGACTTGCTTAGAAGTGCTTACCTTTTTACTACAATGTGCTCGGTATTAATCGCGTCTTCACCAGAGATCCGTGATGTGCAACATATGTAAGCTAGAAATAAAATCAAACCACTTAATCTAAACTCCTAAAAATGCAGTAGAGTACAATGAACAGAAGAAAAAATCCAAAATGCACATTAATAGATATATTACACACACACACAATTTTTTTTGTTTATTTTAAGGAATTATTTTAAACATCCCCATGATCATTTTTGTTACTTTTTTCTTTCCTAATATACCCCGCGTTTCTTCTTCCACTCCCGTAATTTGGCATCTACTCCTCCCTTATCTCAAATGGTCTCCTTCACAACTCTCTGTGAATGGTTTTTTTCGAGTCACTCCCACGCCGACATCTCCGCGTAAGTCGGACAGGCAGAAAGGGACTCCTGCTCCTCAATCCCATTACCACTCTCTCGCGATGTCAATTTTTTGCTTCCCTCGTTTAACTCGAGATATCGCGAGTCTTTGAGCTTAGTTCCCACGCCTGTTGTGTCTGAGTCTTGAGACGGCGAGAGAGCGCTGGCGTGTGTACGCGAGCGAGTAGGCGGGGTACAGCGTGTCTTGTTCCTTACTCTCTAGCCACGCCCATTTTGCTCGAGTGTGGTGACAAGCGGTTACCCTTGCGCGTGCGCATTGTTGGTTCGAGGGGGAGCGGTTGGGGCGCGCGCGTGTGGTAGATACATTGGCTCCTTCTCGCGAGAGTAGGAGTTTTGGCGAGAGTTTGAGGAAGATGGCGCCTGTTGTGACAGGGTAAGTGCGGGGGGGTTCGCGACATAGTTCTTTCGGGGTTGCTTTCTGTCGCTCTTAACCCGTCTGTCTGGCTCTCTTCTCACCGCTGCTGTTTCTCAGCTCCGGATTTGGATGAGAATTTCTTTCTTCTTCGGCCCGTTAGCGCTCCTTCGCTTGGGGTACGGGTACGGGGAGAGGCCGCGTCGCCAGGTCATTGAGGGTTGTTAGATTCGGTGGCTGGGTTGGTGGTGGGAGAGTCTCAGCTTAAAGCCTGCGTTCCATTGAAGATTGCCATTGAGAGGGTCGTTATTGTGCGAGGTGCTTGACGTACTGAGGTTAATATAGCTGAATAAAGTGGAGGGTAGCTTTCCTAGCAATCTATGAAGGAAAGAACACATGAGACTGCCTGATCCTGTGTCAGGCCCCTTGTTTATCTAGTCCAGCAGTGCCCTACAAAAAACCCACTGTGGAATACACGTCATGATGTTCCTTTCCTTGCTTCAGGGATAAGAGGAACTTGGCAAATCTGTGTATTCTTACTGTTTTTTGGCTGAGTGCTTATTACTTTTCCTATTTTCCTAAGAAAAAGGGGTTGAAAGAAAACACAACAAAGAATTGAAGTGAAATATCTGACACTTTCATGATGTACATGTTGATGGTTATAATGAGGCATGGTCCCTTTCAAATGAGAGCTGTCATTTTAGCCCCATGTTCTACATGGTTAAACTGGCCACTCAGCATTGCCTTACATAACTAATTTTCCCAGCTGTCTTGCAGTAGCTGAGGTGTTTCTTGAAATTGGTTGGATCAAAAGCGTGTACTTGTATGTTTTGACTTTGTTGTGTGCTTCAATGGGAGTGGCCTTCTCCCTGAGTCATGCTTTGGGGCATAGTAACATATTGAACATGTTCCAGTTTTCCTTGAAGGGGCCTTCTTATGTCTCAGCAGTTAATGATTTCTTCTTTGTCTTGCTTCATGATGCCCTCTAATCTTCATTGAAGGCTATTGCTGCAAATTCCAGTTGCGCTTGGTTTAAGTTTTGGGTCATCTTCTGGCAACAAAACTGTTTGATTGGGGTATGGGGTAGGAGGTGTAATTTAAACATCTTCAAGGTAGGTGTCATTTAAATTAAATAATTTTGTTGAAAGTAAACTCTTGTTAGTGAATGAGTAGCAACTTGTCATAGAGGTCTATGATACTCAGATGCTACAGAAACAATTTCCTTGTAACTGCCTTGCTTGCAGTCTTACACTCTAGCTTGGGAAATGGAGGTATGCCTCCTTTATTAATTATGGAATTTACTTCTACAAAGTCTCTTTGGGATTAGTGTGCTGATCGCTCGGCTGAAACAGTCAGCTAGGTGTTGGCTCTATTGCGCTAAAGTAACACAATATGCTTACAATATAAAATAATATGTTGCTCCTCCCTTCCCCAAAGAAAGCAGAATTTGTTTCTTATGAGTTCCAAATTCCCCAAGGTTTTAAAAGTGGCAAGATAAAATAGGCTTTGAAATATTTGATTCAGTTGTTCTGTTGTCTGTATATTCACTTTATTCTGATAACATGTTCACCATGTGTCTTTTTTGCTGTTGAATATAAATTGCTGCTAGCATTCTCAACTAAAAAGCAGTTTCTTATAGTTTTAGATTTTAGTTACAAAATGATCTTGTATGAGTGAAGGCAAGATAAATGTGTGCTTCAGGATTCAGTTTTCTGTTGAAGTAATTCTGTAAGTATTTTGTCACGCATTAATTTGGGTAATAAAATCACTCAATCCATTTCTGACACAAAGTTTACATCAGAAATCTTGTGGATTCTGTTAACTTAGTTGTTTGAGCTTAGTACATTGAGAAGAGTGCATTAAGGAGGAGTTATGATTTTGTAGAACTTTGCTAATTGAAAGCTACTATTTTGGGCAAACAACATGTAATTCCCCCCTCATCCTTGCTTTCAGGATATGGGTCTCTTCTGCCTGGATCTCAGTTGCTGCTTTTATCACTGTAAAAATACATTAAATATTGTTGGGCATTTTATCGTACATAATATTTAAAAATATGTAACATTTTAATTGCACAGATGTTATGCTGAGACCCTTAGCGATTTTTAGGTGTCATTTTCTCAAGTAGAAATCTTGCATATTTGGAAATAAATAGGTTTGATAGAAGGGTTTGAAAGTAACTTTGAAGCCTAAGGAGAAATTCTGGCTAATGGAAAATAATACATGTTTTTATATGGCATATGGACACTTAGAGAGAGGATGAACACTAGCAGGAACAACAGGAAAAATTCATTGCCAATATATGACAAGCAGGATACAGTCAAGTGAAAGGATTAAAATGGGGTGATGTCACATTTTTCTGTTCAGTGTTTGTGTGAATACTGTAGCCCGTGTAAACTTGTGGGAACCATGGAGAAGATCCTATACGGGTTACAGAGGGAAGAGAGAGATTTGAAGGGCCTACAAAACTGCTTTACAATGTGAGGTAAAGTAGCTCAAAATGTTCCTAGGGCAATTGCCCAACTTGACCCTCTAAATAAAGTAAGGGGTATGCAGACGGTAGATCAAATCTACTGGTAGATCTCTAGCTGTTTTTCAGTCAGCCAGGAAGGGTTTTGTACTCTCAGTTGTTTAACGGTACCAATAAAAATGAGTTTCTTCACCTAAATTAAGACTACTAGAAAAGTAACCATAAGTGTATTTTTGTGTGGAAGGATTATAAGCTTAGTTCTGTTTTGATACTGAAAACAAATTGTTAGGCTTTGGATGTGCTCAGAGGCACCCTGTTCTTGAATTTTAACTATATGTCTTTTTCACATAGTTCTTGTGAGCAGATCTTAGGGTGCTAGTACAAAACAAAGTAGATTCAACAAGCCTGAAGTTTAACCACCCTGCTATAAAGTATTTTAAGACATTTGAACATGCTTTACAATTTTCATGGGCTCACACAACCTGTAATTATTTCACATGAACTCTGTAGTTTCTCAATTCTGAAGAGTCCAGATAGTTGGTGAATAGCGTATTTGAAGATATCTTTTCCAGGTGACCCACCAGTCGTGGAGTAGCAAAGAAATAACTTCCCCAGTTGAAGGGGCCTTGGAGGCAAAGAAACAAAATGACACTGCCAGAATAACTTCTGTTTGTCAGTATCTGTCCTTGTGCAGGTTGACTACCTTCCCTGCATAAAAGTGCATCATGTGGAGATACATGGGGTGAAAGGGTGACAGCGCACAGAGATGAAGGATACTGGATTCTGTCAATTGTGCTTGGAGTGTAACTCCAAAAAAAGCAACCAGACAGATTTCTACATCACCCAAGTGAGAGAGGTTTTGATACTGATAAGCTTGTGAGAAACTGTTTAAAATAAAAAGTCATGGCTGCAGACTAGTGAACTGTTCCATGTAAAATGTAAAATTGCCACACCCATCAGAATACTAAACTAGTTGGGTTTTTTAAAAAGTCTTGACCTAGTATATTATTTTGAAAAAGGACTTTGTTCTTACTTGCTTAAGTAATTTATAGACTGCTTGATATTAAAAAAAACCTCTAGGCCAAAAGGTTTATTCAGTTTTAGTTTATGGCATATTGGAGAAGTATAGTTCAATTCCTGATTTACCTGCATTCATGCATGTAATACAGGCATGAGAAACCTGCAGCCCTTCAGATTTTGCTATATTCCAGTTCTCATCAGCTAGCCAGCATGGCCAGTGGACATGGAAGCTGTATTCCAGCAATGTCTGGAAGTTCCTCATGTGTGATGTAATACTTAGGGTTGCAGCTTCACAGTTGTATCCGAAGTGTTTGTGATATGGTGTGCCAACAGTTCTGTCAATGCAATATTGCTAACTTAATGTTATTTGATATTAAAGTGATTAACTAGTGTTGGAGAAGGCATATATATGGATTTTTAGGAACAAGGAGCTAGTTGGTTAATATTTTTCATGTGTTACACTAGTAACTGGGAAGTTTCATTCTAGTTTTTATCCAGTTTCCATAACACAGTGTAGAAAAATACTAATGTCAAATAAGTTGTAAGTTATTGATTTGTTATATATATATCTGGCCCATTTCTTCAAGAAAGAACAACCCCATGAACTATGTTAGGCTTGCCCAGGGCTGCCCATATCTATTTGGCTGAGTGGAGATTTGATCCTGGATTTCCCATATCCACACAAACAAATTGCGTCCCGCTATATCTGTATTAAATATGTTTACAAACTCAAAACCATAAATTATTGGCAGAAAATAAGTAGTTCAAAATCTGCTCTGAGTTTAAATAAAAAACAAATTACAGAAAATCAATATATAGTCTTGAAAGAAGGCTCCTGGTTCTTAACGTTTTTAGCAGCAATCACAAAACATAATAGTCTGGCAAAGTGGCTAGAGTGTCAGGTGTGGATGTGCTACAAATGACTTATACTGGTATGTGTGGGCAAGTCAGTGGGCTTGTAATTTTGTGGGGTTATTCGCAAGACTTAACATATCAAGACCACAATGATTTGTGCCCAGCATATCTAAGAAATGCCCTCTTTCCTCATGTTCTGTCTCACACTCCAAGATTGATCAAGAACATTTTCCTAACTGAATCACTTCTGTGCCATGGAACGAGGGTGTGTATGGAGAATTTAATTGCTTGCCTCATAACTAGGAATCTCCCCTTCCTAGAAACCTATTGGAGCCTAAGCTGAGGATTTTTCAGAAGGTTTAATTTGTTTTGATTAGTTTTGGTATTTGATGGCTGAAAATAAGTAGTACAGAGGTTATTTGCATGCATTTTCTTTCTGTTAGAAAGCCCAATTACAAATTTGAGTTACTGATTAAGTTATGGTAACCCACTGAGATTTGTGGTGGGTCACACTGAAAAATTTGAATGAACAAATAAGCATCTCTGTCCTTATGTGGGGGAATGGTTAGGAAATTGGCTCAAATACAGTACTTGGGATCTCATTGTTTTAGGACTGTACAGGTATAAGATATACTCCTGAATACAATAATAAAAATGAAATGAATGAAATAAGACAATATTCCTAAGAGTGAAGGATTAGATATGGGTCCAAAGTATAAACTTACTACCAAGCAGACTTTTCTGTCTTCAGATAATTTTTAATGTTGAAAAATGTTATCATGTTCTGCATTTGGAACAAAACAATGTGAACAAAAGATTTTTCACGATATCCTTTGAAATATTGGCCTTAGATCTTCTTGTCAGTAGCATAAGCCAGTAGCCCTTGTTTCTCCAGTTATTTTGGTATTAGGGGCTCCGCCCCATGGGTTACCAGTGCTCCTTTGCCCCCCACAGGTCTCCAGTGCTCCCTCCCCCCACGGACCAACCTCCTTCGCTCAGTCTCACCCACCCAACGAGGGCCAGGCCCAGCCAGCACAGCCACCTCCGCTCCTCTTGCTTGTTTGCTTGCCCACCGCCTCCATCTCACATGCCTCACCTGCTGCTGCTGCTGCCACCAGGCACCTCGTGCACCTCACCCACTGCCACCACTGGGCACCCCACCTGCCCCGCTGCAGCCACTGGGTACCTCAGGTGCTGCCATTGGGCGCCTTGGAAGCCACCACCATCAGGCACCTACCTCCCACTGCCAGGCGCCTCATGCTGCTGCCGTTTTCGCTGCACCACCTGGCCTTGCAGTTCCACGCTACTCTTGAATGCTTTTGCACAGATATGCACCTGCACACAAGCATTCACAGATAGCATGACACTAAGACAAATATAATATAATAAGATAGGCCTCCCTCCCCATTTCCCATTAAACAGTACAGAATAGGCAGGAATTATCAAAAAGGAGGATAGGGTTATGGTGTGGCTTCAGTTAAAAGAACTATGGACTATTGTCAGATGAGTAAGCTTTAGTTTCCACTGATGCTCAGTAACCGTTATATGCATCTTGTAGGTATCATGGTATTCTTTTCATAACTTCTTTATAAACTAATTTTACTGAACCCTGTAAAGGCTCGGAAGCATTATTATTTTGAGGAAAGTTAGTTCCTGAGGGAAGAAAGGACAGAACAGTCTGATAGATAACCTGATTGAAGAGTGGAGTATGGAAAGAGCAGGCAGGATGATATATTTATGCCTTGCTTTAGCTTCTGCGAAGCAAGGGAATAGAAGTTGGAAGAAAGTTTTTGAACCTGAGTGGTATTTTGTGTGTGTTGTACATCACCTGGGGCACTTTAAAATAATTACGTTTATGAATTGCCATTCTAACATCACCTTGCCTAATCTGCTACTTCTAGGTTTTGCTGTCATTGATGGTGTACACTGGCAGGTACTGTCACTACAAAGCTATTTTTTCTTGTTATTTAGAATGGAAAAACTGCTAATCTTATTTGATGACTAGAGACAAAGTTTTGCAGGCTGCTAGGAAAAGCATCACAGCTTTTGACTTAAATAGCTTCTTGAACATTCAAAGCAGGTTGCAATGCGCATAAAACCAGCAAGAAACCTATTCTCTCTCAGATTTTGCTGTTTAAAATTTATACTAAAAACTTTGCAGTATCTATTTGCAATGACTGTGAAAAAATCATCAAAATATAGCACTTGCTGAAGATGCTTGGCTTTGGCGATTACCAAGGAGTAGAGATTCCATAGCCTTGTGGATGTTATAGTCAGTGCTCTCTTGTAATAGTGATTACTCTGAGGCACTGGGCCAAGAAGTCTGCTTATAAATATGCAGCGCACAAGCTGTTTAAAGCTTTAAATTGTGCCTGTTCCATGTCTTTGAAGAAGTGTGTTAGCTGACTGGGATCCTGAAAAATTATAAACAATAGTATTACTTTAATTTATAGAAGTTGAAGTATAAGCTTAATGATCATTCCTAAAATGTAAGAGCTAGGAAACCTTAAGACTTGGGTCATGGTAGGGTATAACCACAACCCAAGCTTTAGATTTCCTTTAACTATATTCAACTCTGGTTTGCTGACTACAATACTTTTTTTTAATACAAGCTGTAGAAACTTGGGGGGTTCCTGCCTTGTTTTGAGGTTCAGCTTTTCCTATTTATAAATTTCATGCTTTCTTTAGTGTGTGAAGAAGCTATGCATTTAAGAAAATAAGGAGCCCCTTTTTGCTGAATTAGACCAATGGTTAATTTAGTTCCTTTTTGTTAAACTAGACTTTTGGATGGTTTCCTATGTAATTATCTGGGATATTATATAGGAGTTTTTCAAATTACAGGAGTTAATTCACACAGTTCTCTTTTACCTGTTGTGTCCATGTAGGAAACATACCATGTGCAAAATATTCAGGTGATTTCTTAAGTACACATGCTGGGAATTGAACCAGATGACTGCCAAGTTCTACTGTACTATTGACCTACACTTCATGTAGGAGAACTAACTTTGCATTGAAGTGTGGAAACTGAAAACATTCAGTTCTTCGATGGTTTTCAGTAGGGGTATTAGTCTCAGTATTACTGAGTACTGTTACTCGGTATTATTAAAACAAAAATTCTCTTGTTTTCAAATATAAAATGTATATAGTATGTCAAATATCTTGTCTATGACATTCTCTTTTTAGTCTAATATATATCTAATGTCATTCTGAAAGCACTAGGAAAATATTTTAAATTATTTCTGTATGGGAACTTGAATGAGTTATATTGGCTTAGGTTAAAATAATTTTCTGTAGTTGAAGCCATCTCTCTTTCATAAAGAGTTTTCTTTTGCTTGTATTCTTCCTTTGGTGTCCAAGCTCCCTCATCTGGCAACACACTGCACTTTTCTTGGCTTTCTTCTTGTGTCAATGGTTAGCAGCAGATTCCTTTCTAAAGCATTGTGTCCTTGCAAGGAATTTGCACATTGACTGCAGAATAACCCATTCCTTGTAGGTTTTAAGTACTTTGAATAGCTTAGTGAAGCTTTGGATTTAGATCTAAAGAAGGGTGCTGCCAGGATGGCTTAGCAGTCTGGCAATGTGAAATGACCTGCTATGGTACTGGGGAGGCCAAATGTAGGAAGGCAGGAATTAGTGTCTATCTGGTCCAGAACTTATTTTTCCAAGTATTGGCCCCATAAGGAGGCAAATTCACTTCAGGCAGCAAACTTTCTTAAGCCAGCACTGGGCTGCTGGCTCTTTGTTTTTAGGCAGAAATCCCCTTCCTGTCTGCGTTGACATTAAGCCCTCATTCAGACAGAGAGGCATGTGCTATCCTGTTTCAGCTGTTCTGAGAGCCTGAATGTTGCTGTGTAATTCCTAGGGAAAACCAATTAGGTAGAAGGCAATTGTTGCCTGCCAGGGTGGGTACAGCAGCAAGGAGTAGGAGGCAGGTAATTAACAGCTGGTTGGACTGGTGTGCTGCAGGACCTAAGATAGCAGGCAAAGACGGTAGTTTTGGGTTGAGCAAAAGTGCTACCCCAGTTCTCTGCTCCATAAGTAAATGGGGGAGGATTTCAGCTATTGCAGGTCATTTTTTCCCTTAAACTTAGAAAAGCCTAGCTACTACGGGTTGCTGCAAGTGGTAGCTAGTGGAGTTCTTCTCAACAGCTGGCAGGTGGTGTCTCTCAGTTTCCCCCCCAGAATGCCCTGGATGCTGCTGTTTTCCCCCTCCAAAATTTACTAGAATGATACATTTGAGGAAGGAGCGGGGGAAGGAGCTACAGAGAAGAGCTCTGATACTGCCATTATTTCACAGAATATTTTGAATGAAGTGGAGATTATTATTCATGGCATGTCATTATTGGTTCATTTAGTGCTGAAATCTGTTACCTATAGCAAGAGTTGAATAGAACTGTGAGATATTGTCATATTTAAACATTTCTAGCATTTAAAAATATCCAGTTGGACAGTGTGGATTAGAGATTCATAAAATTATATCCAAAAGTTATTATTGGATATACTGGTGTGCTTGTACAAGTACTACCTCTTGTTCAGGCCATTCTAATTATTATGCTGACATGTTTATTCACTTTGTTTTTGTTATGAGTATGGGTGGATTGTTTCATTAACTCATGTCCTCCTTTGTCTTTGTGAAAAAAATGTAATGACTTCTGTTTGGAGCAGTCTGTGCTGTCTGCCTTGGGCTGAATTGTAATGTGAATTAGTTGGCTAAGCCTTTGGAATTCACTGGAATTCCTGCTGTCTAACAAAAAAAAAATTAAGGTTGCCATTGGAAGGGTTCACTGTTAAAACCAAGAGGAAGCTTGGAATCACTTGGAATTGCTTTAAATAGAGGAAGGGAAGGGCAGTGACAGCCACACACCCTCTAAAATGGTGCTGAACAAAGACTGTCACCTTGCTCTGCCCATTTATTCAACCATATTTGTTGTTCTACAGTGCTTCTTATTTTTATATGTAATTTTGTCCTGCCTTTTATAATGCTGGTATGTTAATTGTATGATGCTGTATTAACAATGTCTGCTTTCTTCTGTTAGCAGGCACATATACAAATAACTCACTCTCACTTCACCACAGGTGGGTGAATGGGTGGACGAAACTGAGAGCACTAGTCTCTTGAAAGTGCGTCATTGCACTACTGAAGTACACGGGTGTTCTGGTCAAATGAAAGGGAGGCCTTCCTCCTCTTGCATCTGCATAGGTGACCAATGTTCAAATGCAGCGACATCTTGCCTTTCCAATTCACCTTGCCACTTCTGATTCTAGAATAGATGTGCAGTGGGATTTATATATTTTTATTTATTTACTACAATAATATACTGCTTTTCCTTCAAAGAGCTCAAGCTGTAGCATACATGGATTTACCTACTGTTATTTTATCCTCACAACAACCCTATGAAGTAGATTGGCTGTGAGAGAGTGACTGGCCCAATGTTTCATGGCTAAGTGGAGATTTTGGATTTCCCTGGTTCTAAAACCTGGATGTAGCACTGTGTGGTATATTTAGGATTGAATTCCTTATTCATCTCCTAGATTTTGCTGCTATTTTACCAAGATATGGATGGCTGAGCTGGATGGGATTAATCTTTCTCAGCTGTGGTCTTCCGAGTACTTGGCTGAGAAATGGGGAGAACTGGTTGCTGCCCTCTGTATGAATTCTGCCTCTCCAGGCTTTCTGCTTGTGTGAATGCCAGTTTTGAGTGTTTCTTTGTATCTTGTGCTGGACACCCAGGGAACTATACGGAACCTATTGAAATACCAACCATACCACAGCTCATCAGTTGTCTTAACCGAGCGGAGAGTTGAAATCTCAAATTTAGTGTTGAGGACTGCCAGGAAGATTTCCCTGGGGACCCCATTGTCCATATTGAGGATATCTTGTCTGGGATGGCTGAGAATTTAATGGCTGCCATGAGAATTGTGGGGTTGTCCCAACATGTCATCGACCCAACAAATCTTGGACAATAATGTGGTGGTCTGAAAGTAGGGGTTTTTGCATTTGTTGCTGGACCACTTCCTGTTGAGATTTAGACTACTACCTATTCCTTTCATAATTGGAGGAACCTATTAGAAAGAGTCCATTAGCCTCTGGGATAGACCAGAAGAATTCCTGCAGGCTCTGGGAAATTCTTCAACTGCTCAGGCTGGTACTTGAATCAAAGTCCTGGTTTTTCTCTGGAATTCAAAGGGAAGACTTGGGCAGTTGACATAATTGCTCTTAAGTGCCCTTTCATGCTGAGCAGAGCCAGTGCAGTTCCATAGTATACACCTGAATTAAGGGCAGTGAAGCAGGTTGAGAGACAGCTAGAATGCAGATGGAGAAAACCTTGAATGAGTTGAGTCAATCAGAAATAAGAGCACATTATCAAGCCTATTGTGTGTCATGATGTAGGCAAAAAAGAAGTTATTGTCCACTGCTATTGTATCTTCACTTTCATCCACTGAAGTGCTTCCAAGTGGTTTGGAGCCTTTTGCAATCTGGTCATTAGAAAATGAGGAGGAATGCTTGGAGGCACCCCACATGTTTGCTAGTCACTTTGAGGACAAAATTACATTCATCACAATCTGGATACCAAGATTATTCCAGATCAACCAGTTGGGGTATCCAGGCCACCAAGGTCAGTTTTATTGGATGACTTTCAGTTTTTAAGGCATGTTAATTTGAATTAGGTGATTGACCAAGTCCAGCCAACCACTTGTATGTTTGTCCCTTTCACCTGTAGCAGGGAGGGAGTGTCTGGCTGGTTCCAGGAAGGGATAAGTGGATCCTTGAGACCTGAGGTAGTCCCAGCAGCCTTAAAGCAGAGAGGAACCTTTTACAGCCTGAGAGCTGCTTTCCTTTGTGGGAAACCTTCTGGGGGCTGCTTGCCAGATATCCTTTTCAATCAGGTTTTAAACCTGGTTTTGGCACAGAAACTGCCTAGTTCCCCCCATGGGGTAACTTCTGCTGGGAGAGAAAGGCAGGGGGAATGAGGCCCTGTTCATTTCCCTTGATCTCTCAGTAGCATTTAATGCTATCAACCATGGTATCTTTCTGAATAGTCGGTATAAGTTGTGGGTACTGCTTTTCCGTGATTCTGCTCATAACTGGATTGTCAATTGCAGAGAGTGGGGCTGGGAGATATTTGCTTAAGTTGTTGGCAGTTATGCTTTAAGGTCGCATGTGGTTCCGTGTTATTCTCCATGCTTTTTAACATGAAACTGCTGAGTAAGGTCATCTGGAGAGCTGGAGTAGGGTTTATTGATATGTGAACAACACCCAACTCCTTTTCATATTCATCAGATTGAGGTGGGATTCCTGAATTTGTACCTGGATGTAGTATAATGGACTAGATGAGGGTCAATAAATTCAGGGTGAGTCCAGCAGGTGGAGGCACCATTAGTGGGTGATTGGATTGCCTAGGTTAATGATGTTCAACTTGTTCTGTAGGGGTTTGTACTTTCCCAAAGGTTCATAATTTTCATCTGCTCATTGATCTGTCTCTGTCACAAGAGACAGGTACAAGTGACCTCTGGTGTGGATCAATTTCTATTGGCTTATAATCAATTTCTGGACCCAATTCAAAATGCTGTGTTTGACATATAAGGACTTACATGGCTTGGGGCCAGGGTCCTTGTAGAATCACCTCGCCACCCACATGTAATCTACCAGGACCTTGACATCTCTGCAGAGACCACCTTTAGAACTTTTTATTATAGGATATAAATGCTGTAAAATAGAGTGTAAGTTGTTCCCTAGTGATTAACAAAAATTGTACTAAATTGAAAAATACAGTGGAGACTCTAGATACAATATCTGCCTTTTAAATGATGAGTTGAGTAGAGCTAAATAAGCTTAATTAAATTTGAGATGGAAAATACAAAAACGATTATTTCTGAGATTTTTTGGGGGGTGAACTTGGGTACTTGGACAAAGGGGTGAGTTCATTGGTTTATCAGCAGGTGTGGTAAAATTCACTGTCAGGAGGGGCAGTACCTGTGGTAGTGGTTTCCCTGTTCTTTCTCTTTTATTTAGTTTTGCCAGTGTCACAAGCAGTAGCAATGGCAACCACAAGCTCTCCTCTCTGTGATTTGCTGACCATTTTCTTACACCCACACCTCCATGCACACACCCCAAAATTATTTGGGCAGAATATTGTTCTGTGGTATTGTGGCCAAAAATGGTGGCTGTCGCAGAATGAGGCTGTGTCCAGGTTATTTGGGAGGAAAGAAAGCAGGGTTGAATTGGTTCAAATCAAATTGATTTAAATCATGATTTTAAAATGCTTCTCTGAAGGACTCAATTTTATTTATTTAAATCACAGTTTAAATCACTAGTGAGGCAGATTCTATTTAATCATTTTTAGTAGAAGTACATTATTGTTTAATATAGCCTTAATACATAGTAGGTTTCATTGGAAGGTAGGTGCATGCTAAGCAATTCTGAATTGTTTTCAGATTAATTTTCATCAAAATTGGGATAATAATTTGGTCATTTTAGTACTGAAGCAGAACGAACATGTGAAGTCATTCAGGATATGAACCAGCTCCAGCTGTTCAGTTAATCATGATATTTTTGTCATGATGTCCTAGAATCACCACCACCAAACAGGTTTTTCTTCTTCAACAAAAACAACCTTAACAAAACATCAACATGGATTTTTGAATGGTTAACTGTCAGTTTTTAGATAAATGCAGAGTTCTTTAAAAAGTAACATTTAGGCAATTTCAACTAAATCAACATGAGATACTTAAAATATTTGGTGGTACAGTTACCTCAGTCGTCTTCTTCACCTTTGTCTTCCTTGTTCATTGTATGGAAAAGTAATACAAGCATTCCTGCCTTTTCAGTTCCCTACTTATTTCTCAGTTTAGAATGAATTAGTCCAAAGGAAGAAAACATTCTCTGTATACTTGCTGAAGAGGCTACTACTGTTAGAGCTGGGTCACCACTTCAGTGGTCTCCTCCTTGTTCATACTTACTCCATCTCCCCAAATCCTCTATTCATTGACCTTTTCTATCTTTGCATTTAAAGAGAGGCAAGGCCTTGAGAGAGTGCCTGCATTTCATGCACACCACTTGCAGAATAGGACTGATCAGGTTATCTGCCTACTCCATAAACCACTGTTAATGTATTCATAGAATATAACTAGAAGTCGTATAATTAGTATTCATGATGTTATTTTTTTTACTAATTGTTTTAAGAAAATTTTGAAATCTGATTTAAATTTTAAAAATCCAATTTAAATCAAAAACTCAACCCTGAAAGGAAGTGGTGATTGAGATACTGGGAGCAAGGCTAGATTCTTTTTGCTACCTCTGCCAGTGGCAAAATAATGTAAGCAACAAAGCCACTGCAGCTCCTAAACATAAGAAACGCCCCCCTTGATGGCAATGAATTTGCTGTATACTTCCTGAAAATTGGAGGAATGCCCCTCGATTCACCACCACTGAATGGGACTGCAAAATTTGGGGGTCATTTGGGCTTAGACATATTTTGCATATTCCTAAAGCCTCAAGAGATGCACCTTTTTAAGATAGGGAATGGCATATAAGAGTTTTTGATTTTGAATTGTAAGTTATCACTTCTTAAGACAAAAAGGCGCAGTAGTTGTAAAACTTTTTACAGTAGTTGTAAAACTTTCTGTTTTATGAGAATCCTTTTCCATGTTGGCATGCTCGCTGCAAAATCTTCTTAAGTTTTGTAGAAGATCCTAGGAGCATGCCCAATTCCTGTGGAGGACACTTTGCACCTCGCCACAACCCACTGTGAACTGTTTGGCAAATTGCTAAATACCAAGCAGAAGAAAAAATGACTTTTCTAAAGGAAGAGCGTATACCTTTGAATAAGTGGCATTGAAAGTAATTGGACTATGGCAGGATGCTTAAAAGCACCCCATCATAAAGTAAGGTGAAAAACTATAGACCCTAACATTGTGTTGATGTTCTAGACTAAAGCAGCAGTCATTTACGTAAATGGAGCCTTGGACTTTTCACCTTGTTTGTAGTAAGAGAAACGTTTGCTGGGGCATGGCGGTTGTTGTCCTTTTGTCTTTACATAGCGCTATGATGTGACATTTTGCCTGTCCATGAACTTCTACTGAAATGACTGAGGTGACATGGTCATAAAAGGTTAGTACAGTTTAATGGTATTGGGTCCAATGATAAACATGGGCATGTAGCCTCAAAACAAACTTTTTTTTAAAAAGTCTGAAAGCTTTTCTCTCTGTCAGTTTGGGTAGCATTTTATTAAGATTACACAACAGTGAACTCTTCATTTTCACTTGAAACCACAGAGAAAATATGAAAGGACATCTTTACAAGTAATTCTAAAAAAATACATTTTCAAATAAAGGCTTTACCATTGAACATTGTTAATATGAGAGAGAAAGCAAGAGAGCATTTTTCAAATATGTTCTATGGTTGTTTGATTTTGTCATGGAAAACAAAATAAAAGGAGGGGAAATTAACATAAGAAGAGCCTGCTGGATCAGCAATGGCCAGTCTAGACCAGCATCCTGTTCTCACAGTTGCCCATGGGAAGCCTGCAAGCAGGAGGCGAGTGCCAGAAGCGCTCTTCCCTCCTGCAGTTTTCAGCAGCTAGTATTTGGAACCATATTGCCTCTGACTATAGACGCAGAGCATAGCCATCATGGCTAGTAGCCACTGATAGCCTTAACCTCCATTAATATCTAATCCTCTTTTAAAGCCATCCAAGTTGGTGTCCATCACTGCCTATTGTGGGATATTAAAATACAAGAATTAATTTTAAGTATCAGTTGACTAGAAAATTAGTTGAACACAATATTATTTTATTAGTATGCATCTCCACCATTTTCCCAAGGAGTTTAAGTAGCACACAGTAAGTTCACAATCCCCTTTCCCATGTTATCCTTCATCATAGATTTAAAAAGTGACCGACTCAAGGCCACCAAGGAGTTTTATGGCTGAGCAGATTTGAACCCCGATCTTCCTAGTCAATGTTAAACACTATTATGCCATGGTGGTCACACACTGAAGAGTCGTTTTATAATAAAGTCAGCTGTATTGGAGCTCTGAAAACATGGGTTCAGCTTGGATAAAGATTTCTGAAAGACTTCGTTTATTTTGTTTCTAATCTTCATGTATTGTTCTGCCTTTCTATTTAAGATTTGTTTCTTTTTAAAAAAATATTTGAAACTGTTTCTAGAAATTAATTTCAGTTTAGTTGAATTGTATTAGTCATTTCCAAAGGTTTTCCGAAGAGTTAGTGTAGAACTTATTTTACCATTCAGAGAATCCTTCTCTTAAGCCTACATCTTGGAGACTGTATAAAGCAGCCCCACTTCTATCAGATTCCTTTTTTTTTTTTCAATAATTTTTATTCAGATTTTCATAAAACATACAAGACAAAATCATAAAACATTCAAAGACAAAAAACAAAATCAAAAATAGTTAAACAAAAAGAAAAAAAAGAAAAAAAAAAACAAAAATAAAAAATAAAGAGTAAAATATTGACTTCCCATTTGTCAAAGATCAAATCAGTTATAAGTCTATAATATATAACAATCCTGTCTCTTAAGTCATATTATAAAATCACTTTCCTCCAGTAGTTATCTTACTTAATCATCAAATCTCATAAACATTACTTTATTCTTTCCACAAAAAGTCAAAGAGAGGTTTCAATTCTTTAAGAAATATATCTATCAATTTTTTTTTCCAGATAAGCATATCGATTAATCCATCTCATTACTAATTATGATAATCTTATTGTCATAACCATAGTCAAAATAAACATTTCAATTAATCCATCACATCAGAATCTGTTAGGTTCAATAATTTCAGTAGCCATTGTTCTATTATCTCTATTAGTTCCATTTTCCATCTTCCATCTTCAGTAGTCTTGTTAAGTCCAGTAATTTCAATATCCAATCTTCCATTATCAGTATTCCATAATAATCTTGCTGTCAAAGCCATAGTCATATAGTAAGAGTCTGATGGGAATTACCTCTATCCCAAATATTTTCTTGCCATCCATTCTGAATAGGTTGCTGAAATACTGCTGTAAAATCATATCTCTGTTCTTTTTTTCAAAATGCACTGGGTCATCTCTTAAAAGTTTTTCCATTGTCACATGGCTGCAGTTAATTCCATAGATTTTCTCTATATTGGGCTCCATCACATCATTCCAGTCCAGAAGATTATCCATGCCATTGATAACTTTATCTCTAGAATCTTCATTCATTTCTTCAGAGATAACATTGAGTTCCAAACAATAGATTTTATTTCTAAAGTCCATAGACTCCAAATCTTGTTCCTGTTCCACGTTGGTTCCAATCTCCGGGATCTCCTCTCTCACAGGGACCCCTATTCCAGTCTCCAGGGTCTCCTCTCTCACAGGAACCCCTGTTCCAATCTCCGGGGTCTCCTCTCTCACAGGGACCCCTTCCAGGGTCACCTCTCTCACAGGGACCCTTATATCTTTAATCTCCTGCTTCATTTTACTCAATTCAATTTTCGTTATCTCAATCTCATCCATTATTTTCTGAAACATAGTTATTTCCAGATTTTCAGCCACTTTCTTAATTGCCATTTTAAAAGAAAAATATAGGAAAACCACTTCTTATTTCAGCAACAATTGGGTTAATACTCCAAACTTGGTGACATCACAGTATAAACAGTGCAGACAGCCTTATCTCTCCAATAGTTAAGTAAACAAAATGCAGTTCCCAGGATCGAAACAATTAATGGCAATCGTCAAGAAACAGATTCGTCAAAATAAAATAGACCAAAAAGAGAGTAGTCTCAAAACAGTATAATATTTTTCAAAATAAAAATCTGGAATAGAAATCCCTCTTCTGTGTATATCTTTAGAATGCAAATCCAGGACAGCTTTTTGCAACAAAAACAGAGATAAGCTATTAATTAATGCGTAGCAGAGAGAAGTTATGGCTCCCCAGTGAGATGTCAAAAACTGATCAATCTGGCAAATCTCTTTTAAACAGCAACAATTTAAGTCAAGTAAAAGAAAAATATAGAAAGAAGGGTGCTTGCCTGTTAGTGCGTTCTCTCTTAGAAGATAAGATGAACGTTCGCTTTAACAGATAGAGCTTGCTGTTGAAAATCCGTCCCACCTTCGTCGGCTGGACCTCGTCCCATAAATTAATGAGATCTGGTCGTCCCAACAAAAATAGGCTTTGAGGTTAATCTCTTCGTTTCTCCCTACCCGGGAGAAGTTTAATCAGTCAAAAAAAAAAGAAAAAACTGACTGATATATCTGAATAAGCTTCTTTTGAGGCAGGAGCCCGTCTCAAAAGCAGGCACAGGCTAAGTCACCCTTCCCGGAAGTCCACTTCTATCAGATTCCAAGTGCCTGATATTATCAAAGTCTGGGTATCTTTATCAGGCAACTTGTACACTACTTTTATCTTAGGCGTTCATGTTTGATCCACAAAGCTGAACAAAACCCTCTAGTATGGCAGCTCAACAGCTATTTAATAAATATCCTGTTTTGCAGTTTTCTGGGACTGCAATAGCAAAGGTGGAAGGCCAGGTTAGGTTGTGGGTTTGTTCAGTTGTTCAGGTCTGATTCATGTGGATAAAATGTGAAATATATGTATGGCTGGGATATGAAACTTCCCACCCATATGATATGAGAGGACAATGAAAGGGGACAACGGATATTGGAATGCCTCAAACTGGGAAAGATGATTGTTCTCACTACCTCTTTTCCGTCTTGAAGCTGGACAGGGGAGCACAAATGTCCCTGCAGTCGCCCTGTGCATCAGAGGACTGCAGGAACAGTCGGCTGGAACATTTATGGGATGTTAGTCTGCTGCTGGAACTGCTCTGCCATAATTCTAATTACAGTGCCTTCCAAAAGTAATCAGACCCCTGACCAGTGTTCTCATCTTACTGAATTACAAATGGTAATTTCATTCTGTATATTCAAAATCAATATTCAAGACTCAAAATCAAGACTCAAAATCAATTATTGTAAGGTGACATTGGTTTTATGTTGGGAAATGTTTGTAAGAAACTTAAAAAACTGAAACATGTTGCTTGCATAAGTATTCAACCCCCACACATTAATATTTTGTAGAACCACCTTTCACTGCAATAACAGCTTTAAGTGTTTTGGGGTAGGTATGTCGGAGGGATTTGGGCCCATTCTTGGCAGATTCTCTCCAGGTCTTTTAGGTTGGTTGGATGTCCCTTGTGGACCGCAATTTTCAAAGAGTGCCACAGATTCTCAGTGGGATTGAGATGAGGACTTTGACTGGGCCACTGTTGGACATTCACCTTTTTGTTCTTGAGCCACTCCAACGTTGCTTTCGCCTTGTGCTTGGGATCATTGTCCTGCTGAATTTCCTCCCAAGCTTCAGTTTTTTAGTGGGCTGAAGCAAGTTCTCTTGCAGTATTTCCCTGTACTTTGCTCCATCTATTTTTCCTTTGATTTTAACAAGATGCCCCGTCCCTGCTGATGAGAAGCATCCCCACAGTATGACTGAGGCATGGGCAGTGTTAGATTTGCGCCACACATAGCGCTTTCAGTTTTGCCCAAAAGCTCTATCTTGGTCTCATCTGACCACAACCCCTTTTTCCCACATCACAGCTGGGGCACTCTCAATACTTTCTCCAGATGTGCTTTCAGATGGCACTTCTTGAGTAATAGCTTCTTTCTTGCCACCCATACAGTGTTATGCAGAGCTGTTGATATGTTTGACTGGTGCAGCATTACTCCACTCCCAGCCACTGAACTCTGTAGCTCCTTCAGAGATTTGTTGGCCTCTCTGTGGCTTCTCTTACAAGTCTCCTTCTTGTTCAAGCACTGAGTTTTGAGGGATGGCCTTTTCTTGGCAGTGTCTGAGTGGTGTGATGCAGCTTCTACTTCCTGATTATTGATCCAGCTGTGCTCACTGGGATATCCAAACACTTGGATATTGGTTTGTATCCTTTTCCTAATCTTTGCATTTGCATTACGTACATTATTTCTCACTTCTGTACAATGCTCTTTGGTCTTCATTTTCCTTCAGATCGACAGTCTGACCAATGATCCTTCAACAGTGGGGTTTTTATCCTGACAATGTGACAGCAACTTTAATGGTTCACAGGTGGAGGCCAATGGTATGGTAACTGTGTCCTTGATAGGGCAATTTGTTTCATCTGTGTACACTGGTAGTTTCCACAGCACAGGGGTTGAATACTTATGCATGCAACATGTTTCAGTTTTTTATGTTTCTTACAAACATTTCCTGACCTAAAATCAGTGTCACTTTACAATAATTGATTTTGAGTTTCAGTGTTTCAAAGTAAAATATACAGAACAAAGTTACAATGTACCATTTATAATTCAATAATATGAGAGCATTGGGCAGGGGTCTGAATACTTTTGCAAGGCACTGTCAATTCACCTGCTCTTACTTAGTTGGGATTGTTTTAATTATTTTAAATTGTGTTAAATGATGTTGTAACCTGTCATAGGATCAATTGATGCAGGGTGGATTTAAAATGTCCTAAATAAATAGAATTTCTGAAATTAAGATAAGTTGATCAGATCATTTGGAAAGTGGTAGTCTTGTTGCTTTAGTCAGTAATTGTTCCTCAACTGTAGGGTACAAATCGCCTGATAAAGATACCCAGACTCTGATAACATCAGACACTTGGAATGTGATAAAAGTGAGGCTGCCTTACACAGCCTCCTGGAAGTAGGCTTTAAACAATGTGGTAAATACTATCCAGCTTGTGTTTGCTGACCCACTGTATGTCAAACATGATGTTGCTTGTGAACATGTCTTTTGTCATGCCCTGGGCTCTTACAGGGAGGAAAGGCAGGATATAAATTTAATTAATGATGATAATAATAATTTGTATGTATATGCAAATATCTATACTACATTACATGTGATGCTCTACACATAAGCGTTTGCGTGAACCCAAGAATCATTCCCTTACCACACTTCATGTAGACTGTACACGAAATAAATATGGAAATAAGCATAAACTTCAGAAGCTTGTGTGAACTGGCCTTAAGTTACCATTTAAATGTGGTTGTGTGAAGTAGGCCTGTGTATTTTGTCAGTACCCTTTTTGAAGTGACTTAAGGTGGAATATACAGTTAGCATCAAATAATAAATTTCTGGTGTCGTTTTTATTCTAAGAGACTTTCCAATGCAATCTTTGATTTTGCTATCCACTATTTTGGAGCTTTCTGTTCAAGCGGTATAATTTCCTGGTATTGGCTTCCTAATGCCCAAAAAACAAAGGCACTGGTGTCTATCTAAATGCAAAATCCAACTCTTCATTCACTTGCTTTTCATAATTTTTCTTATTCATAAAAAATCAGATCTTTTTCAGTTCAATCAATTCAATGTCAATTGTGGGAAGATAACCATGAGTCATAAAGGTATGGACTCTGCTGCAATAGCTCTAGCCATAATACTTTACTTAACTTCAGAAGCTTTGAAAAGTGAGTTTTAAGATGATTCATCATAGGCTGTTCCAGAATTGTAACATTATCAACTTTCAGGTTGCTAAGCTGCACAGCATTCAGGTTTTGCCAAGTTTTAAGGTATAATGTAAATTTTCCTGGTCATTTGGTAAGAGCAACGCCACATCTTTTGGGAGAATTCTCATTCAGGTTTTTTCCTTGTAGCATCACAGAGGAACCCACCCTATTTCTATGGTCCTGCTAAGACCGAATTTTCAAATGGCTGTTTATTGTACATAATGGAAACTCCACTTCCCATTGCTGCCTACTCCTTATATTGTGCCTCTTCTCTTCCCTTCCATGAAGTTGTATTGGTTCAGCTGAGAAATGGGATGGAGTCCATGCTCCATTATCTGCTGAATGAAGATCTGCCATTATGCTTGTCCTGCAGGGTTCCTCTCATTGTTAAACATGTGTTGCTTGATTTGCTTATGTTTTCAGTGCTCACCAAACTGTTCACAGACTCAACAATCTGATCTGCAATGTATATACCTAGCTGTATTTCTTGTCAGAGATGCCAGAGATTTTTTGCTTATGTATACGGTAGTATTCCAGACTATTAAATGCCTGCTTATCATGTTACTTGTGCAGAATAATAATTGCCCCCAAATGACTAGGTAGGGAAACTTTTGTGAACTGGGAAAGGGTTTTTAAGACCATCTGTTTGCAACAGTGACTAAGTGAGCTAGCCAAAATATTTGGACTGATTTACAAGGCTATTGATTTGTGTTTAAGTAACATTAGATAATGCTACTTGTGTCACAAAGATGGGTTTATTAGGTAAAGCTGGAGTGCTAATTCTATGAAAATATTGTTAAGGTTTCCTCAGTCCCTGTTGATCTTTTGTTCTTTGTGCATTTCTTCCATCTTCCTATCTATTAGAAGTCAGCAAAGTTACCCAGCAGTTGCAACAAAAGAGTCTGTTAAAACCACTGGTAAAGGCAAGAGAGAAAGTTAAAGGTTTATTTACTTTTTGCGTACAAAACCATCTCTGAGTGGGAGCTCAGGGTGGCAGATCCTTACACATGGACGGGGAACAAAGAGGAGAGGGGTCTGAGAAGGAGGAAGAGAGGCACAAAACAACAACACATAAGTTTCAAGAGTTAGTGAGAAGAATGCAATGATTACTTTTTCTGTTTCTTACCCTCTACTGGTTCAGTTAACTTACTACAAGTGTTGTAGTCTCTCATTCCAATACCCCTTCTCAACCATGCTTGGTCAAGTCCACAAGGTTCCTCTTCTCTTGCAGTCTGGTCTCTGGGAAGTGGCAGTGAGAATGTCTGCGATCACATAGTTCACTGAGCAATACTGTATCTCAATAAGTCCTTTCTCCTGCATATCTCTCAGTATGTGGTGTTTCACATCAATGTACTTGGTACGTGTGCTGATTTTCTCAGTTTGAGAGATCTTTATGTGACTTTGGTTGTCTTCCAGGATCTGCATTGGCTTTGGTTCATCTGTTCCAAAATGCTTTGGTAACTTAGATACTGAAGGTACATTTTTGTTCTTGGCATGCAGATATGTAGTCCCTGTTAGATATCTGGCTACTCTCTTCACAGCACTCTAGTCTCTCTTTGTTACTGAACTGGTGCTTCTACACAGTATTCCTACTGCTGTGGGTAGGTCTGGTCTGGTTCTGGTGGTCAAGTACAGCAACTTTCCTATAGTAGTCCTGTACTGATAATTCTGTGGAAGGGGTTCACTGCCTTCTTTCCCCTTTCAAGTAGTTTGTGCCCATGGGTGTTGTCATTGGATGGGGTTCTGTAAGCCCTAGGTATTAAGAGTCTCATGAGTCTTTTGTTTTTGGTTGAGGAGATAGCTCCCATCTTCCTCTCTTTCTGTCTGGATCACAAGATAGTGGGCGACTTCTCCCGGTCTCTTGATTTGAGTGTTCAATTTCTTCACAATCAGTCTTGTTTTCACCTGCCAAGAGTAGGTAATTGACATAAATTACTAGGTAAGTTTATTTTCCATTTTTGTATTGTTTGTAGAGACTGGGATTAAGCTTGCTTTGCTTGAAACCTTCTCTGATAAATAACTGGTTCAGCCTTTCATTCCATGCTCTTGCAGCTTGCTTTAGACCATACAGGCTTTTCTGAAGTTTGCATACAAGTTTCTTGTCTCCTGATTCTTTAAATCCAGGAGGCTGTTCCACATAGATCTCCTCAAATTCCTCATGTAGGAAAGCAGTCTTTATATTAGATGTTCAACATGTATTTTGTGTGATGCTGTAATACTTCAGAATGTTCTTATTGTGATGTGTTTTACTACAGGAGCAAATGTGCCATTGTAACCCTCTCTGACTCTGTGAGAAGCCTTTTGCAGGTAGCCTTGCTTTGCATCTCCCCTTCTGCATCTGGTTTGGCTTTGAAGACCCATTTGCATCCTATAGGCTTCTTGCCTGCTGGCAGTTTTATGAGTACAAATTTGGTTCTGGTGTGGCGTGTCTTTCTTGTGCAGCCTTTTTCCATTCACTTGCTTCTGTGGCAGGCATTCTGTCAGTCTTCCCATGCGGAGGGCTCATGTATTATTGCCAGTCTTGTGAAGTAGGACAGTCGTATGGGTGGGACACCTTTGTTGAGTTGGGATGAGCATCTGGGTTCTTGCTCAGGATGTCTGGGTTCTTGAGCCCTGTCTGCTGGCATAGCAACCTCTGGCTCTGTACTGCTCTCTGCTTGCTGTGCATGCCCTTCTGCCCAGTTACAGCGTTCTAGCTGTACATCTCTCACCTTTGTTTTCACTGTATTCTTAATGATTTTTACTGCATAGTTTTTTTATTTGTTGTAAACCTCTTTGGTGTTCTTTAAAAATGAAATAATGGTAACTGATTTTTTTAAAAAAAAATAGCAGTATACAAATATATTTTTAGTTAAAATAAATAAATCTCTGTCTGCTGGTTGGTAGGTGAGTTCTGCCTCTTATATTGGGCGCTCAGCAACAGCTTGGCTTGTGCTGTTTCTCTCACTTTCATCAAAGTAAATGCTGCTGCTCACTATTTCCGTTTAGTTGGGTTCAGTATTCTATAGCCTTTGCTCTTTAGTTCATAGCTGACCATTATGCCTTCTTCAGCTCTGTCATCTAGTTTGTGTTTCGTCTCCTTTGGTATGTGGGTGTAGGCCTTGGAACCAAACACTCATACTCAGCTTTTTCACGTGCCACAGTTCAAAAGGAGTCCTGCCTGTTGCCTTGCTTGGCGCTCTGTTCTACAGGTATATGGTTGTGATCACAGCTTCTCTCCAATATTTGTTAGGAAGATTGGAGTCCAGCAACAAACATCTCACCATCTGTATCAGGCTTCTATTCTTTCTCTCAACAGTACCATTCTGTTCAGGTCTATATGGTATTGCATGTCTGTCTGCTATGCCCTGCTCTCTTAGGTATGCCTGGGTGTGGTACAACATGAACTCACCCTAGTTGTCTGTCTGGAGGCCTCAGGTTTCCTGCTGAAGTTGTTGCTTATGGTTACTTCAGCAGCCGCAGGGTCTGGTTCTTCTTGAGCAAGTAGGTGATGCAGTACTTGGAAAAACAATGTACAAAGATTAAAATGTAAATATTGCCAGTCTTAGTTGGTGTCTGGATTGATCCACACAAATCAGAGTGTACTAGTTCTAATGGTCTTTTGGTGTGCCTTTCCCTTTTCTTTGGAATGGAAGCCCTTGCACCTTTCCCCTTTCTTTAGCTTGCACATTTGTGTATGCTGCTGTTGCACACCTTTATTGCCATGTTTCTGAAAGTAGCCACTATCTCACAGCCTAACTTACCTCACTTTCTAATTCTGAGGATAAAACTGGAAGGGAGGAGCTGGGAAGAGCAACCACGTGTGCCTTCTTGAGCTTCTTGGAGAGAAGGGAGGGTATCATTGCAGTACCTTCCTCCCTTTCCAGATTAGGTATGGCATTTGTATCGTGATGACTGAGGCACTGGTGCCATAAAGCAAGACAAAGTTTGCTTGCACAACATCTTCTCATGTTTGCTTGTTCTTGTATGCATTCTAGTTCAAACACTCCATTTTTCTCAGAAGGTCTGGCATAGACTTACCCATATGCCTTTCTTGTACATAGTCCATCCCTGAAGTGCCCATCAAAACCTTTATTATTTAGTTTTGAGACAATAGGTTCATTTCCATCCAGTTGTGGGATATGCAGCACATTTTTTACACGAACTGCATGATCCTCAAATATTAGTTTGCCTTGTCCACATCCTTTTACTTCGACAAAGGATCCATCAGCTATGAACACTTGCCCACTTTTGTGTTGATTTTTTTAAAAAAAACTTTCATTGCAACTCGTGTGAGGAAGCACTTGAGTCTATGACCCATATGTTCTTACCATGGTTATTCTGTATTATTGCAAAGTCTCTTATGTTTCCTAGGGGATTCTCTGGGTTTATTGTGGTTTTTAAAATCATTTCCTCTCTGTGTTTCTGGTTTGGGCTGGTTAGGCTGCCTTTTCAAAGGGGTGGCGTTTCTGCATTTCCATCTGAAATGTCTTCTCTTTCCACAATGGAAACATTCAGCTTGGACTTTCCGTTCTGATTGGTCGTATACAAATCCCTGAGTCCGCCTTTCTGATTGGCCGCACACAAATTTCCTATCTTTGTCCATCCTGTGAAGGGTAATTTGATCCAGTAGCTTGCTTTTCTCTGTACAAGCACTGTTCTGCTTCCTGTCTGAAATATGCAACTACCTAGGCAAATTCTGGATTCCTTTGTGAATTAATTCCAGATATATTCATCTGGTAGGGAGCCTAATGGAATTGCAATTTTATGCTGGTTATTTAGAACGCTTCCAATTTCAGAAACTTTTAAAATCAGATCTAGTAATGCAAACATACGTTGGATAATGGAATGGACCAAGGAATTTCAGAAGAAAATCAACCTGTGCTTTATAGATTATAGCAAAGCCTTTGACTGTGTAGATCATGAAAAACTATGGAACGCTTTAAAAGAAATCTGATCAGCATCTGATTGTCTTGATGCGCAACCTATAGTCTGGACAAGAGGCTACTGTAAGCACAGAATATGGAGAAACCAATTGGTTCCCAATCGGAAAGGGTGTATTTTATCACCCTACTTGTTTAATCTATATGCAGAACATATCATACAGAAAGCGGGATTGGACCAAGATGAAGGAGGTGTGAAAATTGGAGGGAGAAATATCAGTAATTGTGCAGACAATACTATACAACTAGCAGAAACCAGTAATGATTTGAAATGAATGCTGTTGAAAGTTAAAGAGGAAAGCACAAAAGCAGGACTACAGCTGAACATCAGGAAGATTAAAGTAACCACAACAGAAAATTTGTATAACTTTAAAGTTGACAACGAGGACATTGAACTTGTCAAGGATTATCAATACCTTGACACAGCCATTAACCAAAATGGAGACAATAGTCAAGAAATCGGAACCAGTGGAGCTCTTCAGAATTGTTTGGGGGCTATTACACGCTGGTCCCAAGGACAAGGTAGAACCATCTGAGGCCCGCTGTAATAAATTTGCTAGGCACGTCTAGGATAAAATCTTTAGCATCCGCCAGGACTTAGACTCCAGTGTTATAGCAGGTGAATCAAGCGAGGTATCCAGAGCACAGCCTTGTCCCGATTTCTTGGATGAGTTTCAGTTGGTACAGCCTGAGGACATTGACAAGGTGCTTGGAGAGGTTCGTGCAACCACTTCTGTGCTGGATCCTTGCCCTTCCTGGTTAATAAAAGCTAGCAGGGATGGAAGAGCCGGCTGGGCCAGGGAAGTGATTAATGCCTCTCTGCGAGAGGGGGTGGTCCCTGGCTGGAGGCGGTAGTGGGACCACTCCTGAAGAGCCTCTCCCTGGAGCCAGAACATCTAAATCACTATAGGCCGGTAGCAAATGTTCCATTCCTGGGCAAGGTCCTTGAACGAGTGGTGGCAGGTCAGCTCCAGACACTCTTGGATGAGACTGATTATCTGGATCCATTTCAGTTGGGTTTCAGGCCTGGTTTTGGCACGGAAACAGCCTTGGTCACCCTGTATGATGACCTCTGTCGGGAGAGAGACAGGGGGAGTGTGACTCTGATTCTCCTTGATCTCTCAGCAGCGTTTGATACCATCGACCATGGTATCCTTCTGGGAAGACTGGCTGAGTTGGGAGTGGGAGGGATTGCATGGTGGTGGTTCCGCTCCTACTTGGCGGGTCACCTCCAGAAGATGGTGCTTAGGGAACATTGCTCGGCACCCTGGACTCTCCAGTATGGGGTTCCACAGGGGTCAGTTCTGTCCCCCATGCTGTTCAACATCTGCATGAAAACCGTTGGGTGCGGTCATCCGGAGCTTTGGAGTGTGTTGCCATCAGTATGCTGATGACACAGCTCTATTTCTCCTTTTCATCTTCTTCAGGTGAGGCTGTCAATGTGCTGAATCAGTGCCTGGCTGCGACAAGGGACTGGATGAGGGCTAATAAACTGAGGCTCAATCCAGACAAGCCTGAGATGCTGTTAGTGGGTGGTTCTTCTGACCGGATGGTGGATGTCCAACCTGTCCTGGATGGGGTTGCACTCCCCCTGAAGGAGCAGGTTCGTAGCTTGGGGGTTCTCCTAGAACCATCTCTGTCACCTAAGGCTCAGGTAGCCTCGGGGGCACAGAGTGCCTTCTACCAACTTTGGTTGGTGGCTCATCTGTGCCCCTATCTGGACAGGGATAACCTGGCTTCAGTTGTCCATGCTCTGGTAACCTCCAAGTTAGATTACTGCAATGTACTCTACGTGGGGTGCCTTTGAAGACGTTTTGGAAGCTGCAGCTTGCGCAAAATGCAGCTGCCAGATTGGTAACAGGGCCCAGATGGTTCGAACACATAAAACCGATTCTGGCCCGCTTGCATTGGCTGCCTGTCTGTTTCTCAGCTCGATTCAACATGCTGGTTTTAACCCATAAAGCCTTACACGGCTTAGGATCACAATACCTGATGGAACATCTCTCCCGACGTGAACCCACCTGTACACTATGCTCAACATCTAAGGCCCTCCTCCGGGTGCCTCCTCTGAGGGAAGCTGGGAGTCTGGCAACAAGGGAGAGGGCCTTCTCAGTGGTGGCCCCCAAATTATGGAATGATTTCCCTGATGAGGTGCGCCTGGCACCAACACTGTTATCTTTTCAGCACCAGGTCAAGACTATTCTCTTCTCCCCGGCATTTTAGCATGTGTTTTTAAATTGTTTTTAATTGTTTTTAAATTTTGTTTTTAAATTGTTTTTTGTGATTTAAAATTGGTATATTTGTGTTTATTGTTTTAATTGCTGTAAACCGCCCAGAGAGCTTGGGCTATGGGGCGGTATATAAATATAATAAATAAATAAGAAGGCTGGGACTGGGGAGAGCAGCTATGAGAGAACTAGAAAAGGTGATAGAATCATAGAATAGTAGAGTTGGAAGGGGCCTATAAGGCCATCAAGTCCAACCCCCTGCACAATGCAGGAATCCAAATCGAAGCATACCTGACAGGTGGCTGTCCAGCTGCCTCTTGAATGTCTCCAGTGTCGGAGAGGCCACTACCTCTCTAGGTAATGGTTCCATTGTCGTATGGCTCTAACAGGAAGTTTTTCCTGATGTCCAGTCGAAATCTGGCTTCCTGCAACTTGAGCCCATTATTCCATGTCCTGCACTCTGGAACGATCGAGAAGAGATCCCGGCCCTCCGCTGTGTGACAACCTTTCATGTACTTGAAGAGTGCTATCATATCTCCCCTCAGTCTTCTTTTCTCCAGGCTAAACATACCCAGTTCTTTCAGTCTCTTCTCATAGGACTTTGTTTCCAGTCCCCTGATCATCCTTGTTGCCCTCCTCTGAACCTGTTCCAGTTTGTCTGCATCCTTCTTGAAGTGTGGAGACCAGAACTGGATGCAGTGTTCAAGATGAGGCCTAACCAGTGCTGAATAGAGAGGAACTAATACTTCACGCGATTTAGAAACTATACTTCTGTTAATGCAGCCTTTTTTGTAGCCACATCGCACTGTTGGCTCGTATTCAACTTGTAATCAACAACCAGGGCTGTGGAGTTGGTACGTCAAACCTTTGACTCCGACTCCTCTATTTTTCTACTGTCCAACTCCGACTCCAGCTCCTCTATTTTTCTACTGTCCGACTCCTACTCTGACTCCTACATAAATGGCAAATGTATATTGATTTAAATTAAAATATTAATTTTATTTTGAAGCTGGAGTCGGTACATTTCTACCAACTCCAACTCCACCCAAAATTGCTTCCGACTCCACAACTGCGACTCTGACTCCACAGCCCTGTCAACAACAATTCCAAGATCCTTCTCACATGTCGTATTACTGAGCCAAGTATCCCCCATCTTATAACTGTGCATTTGTTTTCTTTTTCCTAAGTGTAGAACTTTGCATTTATCCCTGTTGAATTTCATTCTGTTGTTTTCAGTCCAATGCTCCAGCCTATCAAGGTCCCTTTGAATGTTGTTTCTGTCTTCCATGGTATTAGCTGTGCCTCCCAATGTTGTACCATCTGCAAATTTGATAAGTATGGTCTGTATCTCCTCATCCAAGTCATTAATAAAAATGTTGACGAGTACTGGGCCCAGGACTGAGCCCTGTGGTACCCCACTCGTTACTTCCACCCAGTTTGAGAAGGAACCATTGATAAGCACTCTTTTGAGTATGATTCTGGAGCCAACTGTGGATCTACCTGATAGTTGTTCCATGCAGCCCACATTTAACTAGCTTGCTAATCAGAATATCATGGGGTACTTTGCCAAAAGCTTTGCTGAACTCGAGATATATTATGTCCACAGCATTCCCACAGTTTACAAGGGAGGTTACCTGATCAAAAAATGAGATAAGATTAGTTTGGCAGGATTTGTTCTTCATAAATCCATGTTGGCTCCTAGTAATCACTGCATTGTTTTCAAGGTGGTTACAGACTGACTGCTTTATAATCTGCTCCAGATTTTTTCCAGGGATTGATGTTAGGCTGACTGGTCTGTAGTTCCCCAGTTCCTCCTTTTTGCCCTTTTTGAAGATAGGCAGGCCCTCCCTTAGCATGTACGGGGCCCGGGGCAAAAGCATAGTTGCCCCCCCACACACATTCTTTCTCTATATATCTGTATCGTTTCCTCCGGGCAGCGGCGGAGGCTTATTTCGGCTGCTAGGAGCTTGCGGCGGAGGCTCCCTTTTTTGCAGCCTTCGTTGGTGGCGGTGGCAGCTTTGTATTTTTTGGCTGCGGCTCCCTTTTTTGCAGCCTTTGTAGACTTGCTCAGCTTTTCTTGCTGCGAGGTTTTCTCCTTCCCGGCTCGCTATTGCGGTCATCAGGAGACCGCCCTGCACCTCTTCCTCACGGCTCGTTTCTATGCTCCCCTCAGCTCACTACTGCGGCTGTGAGGAGGACGCGGCGGCTGCTTTTATATGCAGATCACCAAGCGCTGTGCGGGGCCCCCCCAAAGTGCGGGGCCCGTCCTGGTGCCTAGGGGCGGCTCTGAAGATAGGGACAACATTAGCTCTCCTGCAGTCATCCAGCACTTCACCCATCCTCCATGATTTCGCAAAGTTTATTGACAGCGGTTCCAAGAGTACTTCAACCAGTTCCGTCAATACTCTAGGATGCAGTTTATCGGGCCCTGCTGATCTGAACTCGTTCAAAGTGATTAGGTATTCCTTGACTGTTTGTCTATCAATCTGAAGCTCCAATCCTGCCCCTTCTACTTCATGTTTCCCAGTAGGGTCATAGACCCTTTTTTGGGAGAAGACTGAGCCAAAGTAGGAATTGAGCACTTCTGCCTTCTTTGTCATCTGTTATCATTTTGCCATCCTCATTGAGTAGCTGTGCTACCATTTCTTTTCTCTGTCTTTTACTTTGGACGCACCTGAAGAAAGCTTTTTTGTTGCTTTTAGCATCCCTTGCTAACCTTCCTGACACCATCCCTGCAATTCCGCGATACCTGCCTGTACTCTTCCTTTGTGGCCTGGCCTTTTTTCCACTTCCTGTATGTGTCCTTTTTGTTTTCAGGTCATCTCTAAGCTTTTTGTGAAGCCACATGGGTTTCTTCTTCTAGTGTTTCCCCCCTTTTTTCCTTGTTGGAATTACTTGCCATTTCAGAATTTCCTGTTTTAGAAACTCCCACCCATCTTGGACTCCGTTTCTCATTAGGGTCATTTGTCATGGAACCGTACTTACAATTGTTCTGAGTTTATTAAAATCAGCTTTCCTGAAGTCCAGGGTGTGCATATGGCTACTCTCATGCACTATATCAGAGTCACTTAAACAATGAATTAAAAGGGTCTTAGCTCTCCTCTTGTTCTTGGGTTCCCATCCAGCCACGTCTGTGGTGCTTCTCTTGTTGTTTTACAACTTCCAGCAATCCTTCCAGGTCCAAAACAACTTCAAGTTATTAATAGCCATGTGTGAAAATTATCTGGCTCTTATTTTGACACCAGGTTGTGTATGTTAATGCCACCTGCTTGTGAAGCCATAAGAATAACAACAACAGAAAACTTTCTGCATCTTTTAAAGTTGTCGTTTGCTGTATGGGCCCATAACCTGTTGAAAGTCAGCAAGGGATACAGCAGTTCTAACAAAATAGTTGACCTCTGGTAAAGGTGAGAGAGAAAGTTAAAGGTTTATTTACTTCTAGCGTATAAAGCCATCTCTGAGTGGGAGCTCAGGATGGAACAAAAGACAAAGAGGAGGAAGAAAGGTACGAAAACCCCCGAACAAACAAGTTAGAAGAGAGTCAGTGAGAGGAACACAAGGATTGCTTTTTCCGTGTCTCATCCCTCACTGGTTCAGGTAACTAACTACAAGTGTTGTCTCCCATTCCAACACTATCTGCATACTTTTCTCTGAGTGATTCTAAGGGCTGATTCAAATGTTCAGTCCCTTGCATTACTACAGTTTCAAATTGCATGGGATATAAGTGTGCATCTCACATGTCACAATCATGGTGTATGTCAGAATGTGACAGGACAGAAGGAAACTCTTTTTCTTATATGCAAAGAATGCTTAGGATTGGGCTGTTGGTCGCATGACTATCTATTTGACCATAGCCGTGTATTATAAAATATTTTGTATAATCAAGAACTTCCTTGTATAGTAGTGTAAGAAACGTGGTTTTCCTTAAGGGAAAAACCCCCTATGAGACCCAAAAATGGTCTCCTGTGGAAGACCCACAACAGAGACAAGTGTGAATCAATTTTAAAAGCTTTTATTTCGTACTTGCAAGGACGGGTGTCCTACCAGAAGGCAGACACACCCAACATGACATTGATACAGACTTTTATCCCCTAGCCCGACGCTATGATTCCCTCCCCTGCCTCCTGATTGGCCAGAGGCAGGGTTTACAATCTTATCCGAAGAACGCCTTAATGAAGTCCCATCCCTATTTAGATTTCTTATTACTTAATTCTATATTGCCCCATACCAATATTTATTATGTAAATATTAATTAAGCAGAATATCTTTAAAACACTCCCATTACGTCAAGCAAAATAACATTTCCCTATAATTCTGTCAAGCGAAAATCCCCATTTTATTATTAAAACCGACTTTGACCGCAAACAGTTTTCATCTGTCTGTGTTCCAGATGGCCATCTTATCTTCTTCTATCTTTATGGGTGAAAAACCCCCTTCTACCTAGCAACGTCTTGCCTAAGGTCATCTATGAAACAGTCATTTAAAACAATCTATTATTTAACTACTCCTCTCTACATCAAGCAAAGAAATAAAACCTCCTCTAAATTAGCCAAGCATGAATCCTTCATCTGTTTTAAAATTAAGTTTGTCTACAAAGCAAACAAAGCAGCTACAGCCTCATAGCTTGTGGTTAATGATATCCTGTTCAAAGAAAAAGTCCCTTTTCTTTTACTTGCCTCAGCTTCAGCCTCTATAGAATATCTATTGCAACCTATCAATTGAGTAATTATTTATTTTGAACAATAAAATCACACATTTTATTTATCCTTAACATATCCTGAAAAAGCAACACATTATATGCATTTCTCTCAATCCCTCCTCTTTTTATTTTATAATTTTTCTGTTGTCTTTTTCATTAAGTTCTCATGCTTCTGTTGAATTCTTCTAACATGGTCTCACATCGAGCTTCCTGGGATTGAGAATCTCCTTCTGGTTCTGCTAAAAGTAACACATTTTCATTATAAAGAGAAGGTTCTAAAGGCATCTGTTTGGTTACAGCCGTCTCTATTATTCTCTGTGCTAACTAACCCTCGTATACATGGTATGATGCAACATCCTACAACAATCAATACCCCTGCTACTATTATCAATGAGGTAAATATATAAAATCCATCCCTTCCATTTTCCAAACTTGGACTCCAACTACCCAGTAAGTTGGTCATCTATACCTGATTGAGTCTATATAAATACCTTCATCAATTGAGGAATCTATTGCCTCTCTTTTATTTCTTCTACTAAACATTTTAGTTTGTTCAAATGCCAGGGTAAATGGTTTTTTTTCCAATTGTGCTATAGCACATGTCCCTTTCCAGTTTTCAGGAAGGATAGCTGTAATGTTCCACCTCCACAATACCACAATAAGTCTGCCCTTGTTACCTGAGGGTGAGAAGAACTACTCAACCCATCTCCTGTACAACCATCCAAAGTTCCCACCTCTTGAGTGAGTCCTAGAAATTCTGGACTGGTGGTGTCCTTAGTCTCTAGGTTTTAAGGCTGGGAACTGGTGGGAAAGCTCTTGACAGGGTCTCATTGTTCCAGGCATTCTTATGCTGGTACAGAGTCAACAGGCAACTTATTTTAGTGGTACTGTCTGGTCCTTCTATAGAGGAGGGAGCTTATTTGTGCTATTAGCCTGCCTGTTGCACAAACATAGCAGTCTGAATATATATTTTACCCATCCTACCCAGGCATTTTATTTCTCCATATCCTGTCTCTATTTTGAATATAAGTATACGGGATAGGACTGTCCAAACTACTCTGGGTCCGGACCTTCTGACTGGCATTATTGGCCGTCTGCCGCTTTCTTACTATTCTCATGAATTTTATATTTTAACATATATTTCCTGTTCCTGATTAAACAATATAACACTTATTCCTATTGCTATTCCTATTCAACTTGCTCATCCTGAACTTCTATGACTTTTACCCTATGGAGGTCAATCTGTGGTGGACTGAATGACTTTTCTTGGGCATTTTTGGCTCTTTTTCTGATGGGAGTGTTATTATCTGAAAACAACATTTCGAATGTTATTTTCTCCCAGGTAACACAACTCCCATCCTAACTTTCACATTGCTCAGACTAATCCATCTCTTCATCTCTGGTAATCTCTTCACAAAACCAGAAATATAAGAAAATGTTCAACAGACAAAGTATTATTATTATTACAACTCCAATCCAAACAATTCCTGTACAAATTACTTCAGGGATCATTATACATTTAACCCCTACCTGGGGTATTCTGTTAGGTGTTGTTTCATTCTCGAGGGGTGTTTGTACTAGAACCCTTGGTCTTAAGTGTTCAGGTTTCTTGTATACAAATATTATTGGTTGAGACCCCCCCCACTCCCTTACAGGCAGAAATTTGGTTTCTATTATAACAGGTAACCTTCTTCTCATTTGTCATTCAACCTCATTCCTTAAAGGAGGTCCTAATCCAAGTTCCCTTTCATTCCCACCCTGAACTCCAAGTATCTAATTCTGGAATTAATAAAGTCTCAAATCTCTCCTTATCTGTCCTGTTTTGATCCTCTAACTCAATCCTGTAGGAGTTTTTCCAAAGAAGTAGTCGTGATGTCTGTCCAAGAATGTCTTTGTGTCTTATCAACAGCAGACTCCAACGACGGGGTTTTGGGCCAAAGGCCCTCCACTCTCTTTTCCTTAGGGAGGATATAAAAGAAAATAATGCCAGTATCTAATTTTTCAATAACTGATTCTTGGTCTCAAAGGTTAGTGCTTTTGCCATACCCCTAAATATAGTAGTCCATAATCTCCAACTCATATATACAGTAACAGTTACAAAATGTATAATAGCCATAATATATGAACATGCAAAAGGAGGGTCAGACTGTAATGAGTCCTGAAACCCTGGGCCATGAAGTGAATGTCCACCATCCTTGTCATGACCCAAAACAAAACTAACATAAAAAAATACAAATAATTTTAATACCATGATCATTTCTGATATTATCCTAAAGTACCCCTTTAACTATAAAAGAGTAATCTAAGTACTCCATTTTACCTTATTTCTTAGTAAAGCAAAAGAGAGAATTTCCCTAGAGTGAAATTCTCACATAAATAACCAGACACTGTTTTGCCATGAAATTTACCTGTACCCCCTTTTCCTGGCAAAACAATATGAGCATAATAATCCATTGAATGGGTAACATCAGTCTAGGTCCTCTGGTCCAGGCAGTTGGCCACCTGCCACATCCATCGGCCCAGACACAATGATTTTCCCCCTACAAAGGACTACACTATTTAACACTTATTATCAAACTTAAAACCCATACTGATTTTATGATTATATTGCCCCTTATCTTATCACAATTGTCACAAACAGGCACTTCCTCCTGTTCTATTAATAGGAATCTGTCTGTGTTAGCACAGAAACAGTTCCTTTGTGGGCAGTTTTCAAAAAGGTTGGACTTTTCAGCCTGTGTTGGAACAATTTATCAAACTACTAGTTTACAAAAAGCAAAAAGTCTGTTTCAATTGTTTTAGATTCTTTTTCCCAAGTTGAATGTCAGGCTGTAGCAAAGATAACGCACACTTGTGAACTTTCCCCTGAGCGATCTGTTCAGCTGGGAAAGTCCCTGCCACTCACTTGAGAGAGACAGACTGAAATGAAGTAATCTCTTCAACTGGATGTTATCCCAAAAGCCCGTTCAGATCTGGACTTTTCAGATGACCGTTGGACTGGATTTTAAGGAAACTGGCACAGCTGAAAGTCCACTTCAGTTCAAAGAAAAAGTCCCTTTTCTTTTACTTGCCTCTGCTTCAGCCTCTATAGAATATCTATTGCAACCTATCAATTGAGTAATTATTTATTTTGAACAATAAAATCACACATTTTATTATCCTTAACATATCCTGAAAAAGCAACACATTATATGCATTTCTCTCAGTAGCTACCTTTTTTATTCCATCATGGGATCATATGATAGCAACAGCAGAAGTAAGGCTTCCTTTCTTCCTAGAATTGTAAGATTCAGTGTTTGGGTTTAATCAGTGCTTCTAACTTGCCAAAAAACCCAACCAGGGTGGTGTAGTGGTTAGCTTATTGGACTAGGACTGGAAAGGCCCATGTTTAAATCGCCATTCAGCCATGAAACCCACTGTATGACCTTGGACCAGTTGTTATCTCACAGCCTAACTTGCCTCACTTTCCAGTTCTGAGAATAAAATTGGAAGGGAGGGGCTGGCAAGAGCAACTATGTATGCCTTGAGCTCCGTGGAGGGAAGGGAGGGTATCTGTACAATAATAAATAAATAAAAACAGGAACGGGATCTGTGACTAGAGATGGTGGGAGAAGATGGACGGCTGAGTAGGGTGGGGAATCACATGAATAGGGGCAAGCAGGTGTTTGTTTCTCTGGATTCAGAGGGAAGTCTCATGAACAATAGTTTGCACTTGAGTAAAACACCAACTCAGTTGTGGAAATGTTTAGTCCTCCAGATGTTGCTGAACTACAATTCCCATTAGCTCCAGGAAGCATGGACAACAGCCAGGGATAATGGGAGTTGTAGTTCATAAACATGTAGAGGTTCCCTCCACCTGCCTGAAGTCATGGGGGAAGGGGGGAGGAAATTATGGCAAATAAAGAAGGGGAGGGCAAAGAGTAGGGAGCTGTATGGTACACTTTGGTCAGGAGATAATTAAGAGCTAAAGAAAAGAAGGAACTGTGTGACAGTAGTCCTCTTGGTACTAACTAAGGGAGCCCAAACGTTGTTTAACCCATGTTCTTACAAAGATTCAAACATGCATGCATCCTTCATTTGGAAGCAAGTATCTGCTTGCCCTGAAATTCTGTCTAGAAACCCGGTTCTGCTACTTACGCTCCCAGGTAAACCATGTATATGCAGTCTCCTGTTCACCACATATTCTAACTGTAGGCAACTCTGAATAGGGATGGCTGTCTTAGGAGGAAAGAAGCAAAGATGTACAAGCAGTCAGCTTAGTGATATATTTTTTGCTGTTGTCTCACTTTCATTCTGTGTCTTAAATGTGTGTTTGTCCTGTGTGTTTGAATCACTGACTTTGATTTATATGACTTTTGTATGTTATGCTTGTGTTGTGTATATTTTGTTAGACTGTTATTCTAGAAGAGCAGGATGTAAACAATAAAATATTTAAGGTCACAAATATCCAGGAATTGGGTCACTAGAAGTCATTGCCCCTATGCTCCTTCCAACTTGGTTCAGGACCATTCCCCAACCCACCAAAGAGGCTTTTCAGGGGGTTGCAGAAGGGAGGTGGGGACAGGAAAGTTTCCTGCAGTGAACGTCCTTAAGACTGCAAACCTATACACTCTTCCCAAGGAAGTCTCATTCTACTGTGTGCGCATAATAATGCATCTCCATAAATAATTTTTGGAGGTGTTTGGAGGTTTTGTGATATTTAATTACATAGGAACCCTAGGAGATTAGTAACAGGTCAACTGGTAGGATATATTTGATATAAAGATATCTGAATTGCTATTTAATTTTCTCAGTGATAAACTGATGAATTTCTTGATTCAGTAAATGTGAGGAAATGGATGAATTCCTTGATTATGAAAATGTAAGGGAACAGGAGTCAGCAAATTGCAAATTAACAAAATTTCTGTTTTTAATTTATATAATTGATCAGAATTGCATTATTTAGATTGTCAAAATAACTGAATTATGAACTGATTCATTATAATTATTGACTATATCGATATGAAGAAGCACAGAGAACAATAGTTAGGTGATTTAAGTGTGACCTAAAAGGTGGGAAACCAGAATCTAAGAGGATAATCAAGGTAATAATCTCAGTGAAATATATAAAAGATGTATTGATTAGTAAATTAAAAGTTTCCAAGATCAGAGCTTCAAAGAGGACTGTTGAAAAAGAAAATGTTTGGAACAATGACTGTGCGAGAGAGAGGGGGGCAACAGGAGGTAAAACTGAAAGAGAGGGTATTAGAACATAAAATGTGTCATTTGAGCAAATATTAGGACTAGGAAATAAACTATTTGAAGGATCTTCAACTTCAGAGATAAATTGCTGGGTGTGGGGGCAGAAAGCTGATTGAAAAATGAAAACTACACTACTATAGAAGTATGAATGGAGGGAATTGAAAATACTTTGTGATAGAATATATTATAATTTAGAGGAATCCCAGAAGAATTTGGGAATAATATTTTCAGGTCTTTTAGGTCTTTTACTTAAAACTTGGATCAGGCTGTAGTTGTCGGATGTGCTTAATATTTATATGTTAGATTGCAGCTTAAGCAAAAAAGCCACAAGATATTGAAGGCTTCTTAAGTGTGAAGCTTTTAATAGTAAGAGATCAAAAAGGTGGTGTATATACAGACCTACGCCAAAACTCACTCTGAAAATTCTCTCTGAAAATTTCAATAATTTAATATGAGATTATGTTAGATGTGTTGTCTTCCTTAAGAAAAGCTTGTAAACAGAAAGAATGGATTATAGTTTACTGCACAGAGGAATTACAAACCAGGAAACCATGGTTAATAGTTACCAAACAAGCCAGGGCCTCCATGTCTTTGCTGGTTTGGCAGTCATTAACCCCAATTTCCTGGATTGGACATAATGGGAAGCTATTGGTAACTGTGGCTTCCTGGTTTATTTGCCTGCTGATGTGAAGGAAGAAACAAAGTGTCAATTCTGCATATCGCATTGGCCTTGAGAACAGAATGCTTCCTTACTGAGTAAAACAAATTGTCCCCTTTTTATCTCAACTTTGATTTTTCTGATTTGGTTTTGTTAATGCGAACACATTTCTGTTTATTGTGTATTTGTTCTATGTATTTTAAATAGATTTTATTATATTGAAGATAAATTTTGGTGGGTTTTATGCTATAACGTAGTAATTGTCATAATTTCATTTCCATTTATATCAGTTGCAGTTGTTTTGTGAATTGCTGACTGATGTTAACATGCCAAGCATAGTGATTTTTTTATTCATATAGAAATAATTTTTGGAAATATTTTAATAGCAATGTGAATTTTCATAATTTGCCTGGTTTGCTTTTTATTCTGCATAACACAAGAATGCTGGGGTGTATATTTTTATTGAAAAAATATATGTGTTCCTGTTATACACTTTGGAGAGTTCCAGTAAAGGGTAGATAAGAATTGCATACTTTCAATACTTTTCAGCAGGATTGTGCTGCTCTGTTAGACTTGCCGAAAGAGTGTAACAGTTCATCTACTCTGTTAGTGGCACAAATTTAAACTGCAATCCTGTGCACACGGGCCTTGGAGAAAGTCTTAATGAATGTAATGGGACGTACTTCTGAGTAAGAATTGTTGCAAATGACTGTTTTGTTTCTTGCTTACAGGAAATTTGGTGAGCGACCTCAACCCAAACGGCTCACCAGGTAAGACTTGACTGTTGCATTGTTAACTAGAGCCTAGTTTATGCAAATAGCAGATGAGACTGAAAAACTCTTCTTGGACAGTACCATTTCGGACTATGAGCAGATTATTCCATGGTTGAATGCTAATTCATTTTTTTTAAAAACTCCACTTGAAAAACTAGACATCTTGGAGAAGAGTTGTAGCTTATCCTCCCTGATATGCTAATTTTGTATGTTTAGGTATATTCCCTCCAAGGGAAAATTACATTTGACCATGTAATAATTTCATCCTCACCTGCAGTTTGAAGTGATATAGTTATCACTTCGTCTGTTGTTAGGTTGAACTGGACTAAATGTATCGGGCATTCCTTTTTGTAATCCCACCTTCAGAATAATAAAGTTTGACAACTAAGAATTTTATGACACTACTATAAAAAAAGGAGTTAAGTCAAGATAATTAAACAATGGAATAAGTCAATGTGATGTTCCTATATATTAGTGTATATATGGTAAGTGCTGGTTGTTTAGAGTATACATTGTAAGTAGTGAAAGAGGAGGGGGAGTGAATGGGCAATAGAATGCTTGATGATTGGCTGAATGTTTAAAATGGCTGACAGTATAAATGAAAGGATGACAGGTAAATCTGGGGGAATGTGAGGTGGTGAATTGTGGAATCTGGGGGGGAGAAGAGAAAGAGTGGATTGCTTGGTGGGGTTTAGAGAGTTGTTTACCAGGAGGGAGGTGGAGTTCGGATTAGTATTGAGTAAAACCATATGCTTATGTGCCTTAAGAAGAAATCTTGTTAATCTTGTTAGCTTTGTTATCTTTAATAAATACTTAATTTGGTTTACCAAAGGCCTGATCCTTGGCTGGAGTTTCACAGACCAGAAGGGAGGGTAAGGTAATGACCAAGGCTGAAGGGGAACTGTAACAAATGGTGGCAGCGGTGAAGAGAATAACAATACCAGTATTCAGAGTCTCTGGGAATACTAGTATTAGGACGTGACTGGTGGTTGCCTAGCTGGGGGATCTGTTGAGATCTGTGCTAGAGCGGATAGGTAAACCATAAGAGAGTGCGGTCCGGACTGGTGGAGTCCCTGGTGGTGCCTAGAGACAGGCAGTAACCACGAGCAGGTAGGAACCTGACAGGGAGAGCCAGGGAAGGACGCATCACAGTCTTCTGAATCCTTTATTGGGTCTGTTTTCAACCTAAAAGTACCACATTTATTGATTGAAAATATTTATAGGCTTTTTTCCCAACCTTCATGATATTAAACAACACAATTAGATGCAGTCATAAAAAAGCCCATAAACTACTAAAATTATGAAATATTTGCAAAAATGAAATGGTTGTAACTGCATGAAAATACCAGGAGATTGACCCCTTCTCTTGTCTAAAAGCAGGTTGTTACCAATGCGGTAAAAGCCCTGCTTCTCTCTTGTGAAAGTTCTAACTGATTGCAGCCAGGGCATGTGAAGTCAGCCTTGATCACCCAACTACGACTAGTGTGCAGGGTTGCATGCATGTACACACACCGTGGGTGGCCTTTTCTACCTTTTAAATAACTGAAATTCTAATCATACAACAATCTATGGATTTAACTTATGCTTAGACTAGCCACTCACTGATGAAGGGATCAAGAGCTTGAAACACATGAGAATTTCTCATTGCTAGACAATAAATACTCTTTTCTAGCTGCTTTTTGCGGTTGTTCAATTCCTCAGCTTCCCTGTTTTTTAGTTGTGTTTATGTGTTAAAACTATGATAAACATCTGATTACAAATTCATGTTGAGACACGTTGAGAATTTCACTAGTAAATTTTGTGTCAGGTCTTTCCAGCATTAAATACCATGTTTCTTGGCAATAACTTGATTCTGAATCCCTTTTTCTGTTGCTTTAGCTTGACTCCTTATATTCTCAGAACAGTTCTCCTGTGGCAATTGTTCTGTCTATATGTTACATTCCTTGCAATAGCGTTTCACTTCTAGTAGCCAGTTAGTTACCAAGTTAGTTAAAGCAAACAGTTTGTGACAGTCAGGTGGTATTCAGTGTTGTCACTCTGTGAATGGAAACAGACTTTTGTCTGTTAAGCTCTTTCCGTTCATGGAGCACCAATGTTGGATGCTGCTCATAGTTTTCAGAAGGACTGTAGAATATGCACATTATTCCTTCTTCCTCTCTCTGGATAGGCTACTAGAGAAGCCATTAAAGAGCAATCATTCCCCCAACCTTTGCCATATGATATCTTAAGTATTTGAAATGAAATGGGGAAAGTACTGGTAATCTTAAGAGGGCAAGTCCTGTAACTATAGGCAAATGTCAACTTCCTAACCATTGCCTTTGCCTTTACAGTTCTGTACCTGAACACTTGTTTGGGGGCATAATACACAATGGCCTAGCTGCTTTTGGGTATGTGTGCAGTGCCTTTACAAAAATCTCTAGCAAATACGGAATTAGGGATACATCCAGGAATGTTTTTCGGAAGGAGTTGCCACTTGCTTTGTAATTAGGCCTTACAAAAACATATAATTCTAACCAGAGCATACTTTGAGACAGAACCATTTACAGTTAAACATATTTCTGTATTTTTTACTCTTGAAAGAGTGTGCATATCCTTTTTGAGCAGAGCTACTGGATACTACATAAAACACAAAGATTTTTTAGATAGGCTAAATTGTGCAGGCTTCTGTGTGTGAAGACTAAACAAATGAAAGTGCCTCTACTGAGTTAGACCATTGATCCATGTTTTTTAGTATTTTTCACTTCAAATAGTCAATGCCAAGCAGAGGTCTTTTTCAGCTCTGCTGGAATGTAAGGGACAACTGTTCTTTATGTAAATATATTTCCACTAATTATGACCCTTCCCTTAAGATGGTGGACTACGTAGACCACAAAATATGTACACATATTACCAAACACTAATCACATTCAGCAGATATAATCTGTTGCAATATGAAAAGGCTAGTAAAAATTAATCTGTGTTGTAAAAAGTTGTTGGCCAGTTATATATCAATTTATCTGCCTCAGTTTTGTTCTTATTGATGGGATTGCTTTATTCTACCAAAGATACTCAGTTCTTCTGTAGAATGTCTCCTATCAATACACATTTTGTATAGATACCCAGAAGAAGGAAGCAATGTCAAACAGGAGTGTCAGGGTCTCAGGGGGTCTTAGACCCCTTACATTTTTGGGAGCGGGGTCCCAGTCGGATCCCTATGTCTCCAGCATCCTACAGGCCAATCAGCATGAAAGGCGAGTGTGTTAGCCACTAAGAAGAGTCTTCTAACATGTTTGCTTGTCCTTTCCTGCCGATTGGAGCCCATCAGGGTGAAAGGAGGTGAGTCGCTCACTGAGAAGACTCTTTTCAGTAGCTAACACTCTCCCCTTCCATGCTGATTGGTTCCTAGGGACGTCTGTTGTTGTGGGAGAAGGCATTAACAAGGATTTCATTCTCAACCAAGCAGCAAAAAAGGGTGTGTGGCTGTGACTATCATGAAGGGACTCTGCACTTATGAATTTGCCACTATATGTAGTACTGATGTCAAATTACATAACAGTGTACTTTAATCAGCATAACATCATAAGATCTTTCTTTAGGAGTGTTGCAGAGCCAGGTTTTTTGTTCTGATTTATCCAAGAATCTGGTCATGGCCTATAATTGAGTTATTGTGGCATTTCCGTTTCTTGCCCAGAACCTCTGGTGCACATGGACAGCTAGGCCAGGGGATGTTGCAGCCAGAGTGCCTCTTCTAATGGATGCCCTGGAGTCACTCTGATTTTTGTTGTCAGGGAAGAAGGGAAATGCTGAAACCTTTGCCTCATTGCTACACTATGAAGAAGGGGACTGGCTTTGCCTGTCACTTATATCACTAAAAGTGGTGGCTTGGTCTTGGTTGGGAGGGATAGGAATGGAGATATGATGGAGATCTTCTGGACCTTCACATCACTGCTATTGCCTGGGGACAGGAAGCTACTTTCTGCAGGAGAAGGAGGGAATTAGAAACTAAGCAAAGCCGCTTCCACCCCGTTTGGCAACTCTGTCAAACCCTAGAAGGTCAGCATTAACATTCAGTAAGCCCCTTGAGTCAACCCCTTGAGATTAGAAAGGTCTGTCTTTGGAAATATCTTGTACTCCACGTACTTGGGCCGCTTTTTGTACCAGACTATTTTTAAATATTGAAATATAGACTCTGGCTATTAAGATATGTGAAAACTAGGTTTTTGTCTGCTTACACAGGGATAGCCAATATGGTGCCCTCCATATGTTGTTGGACTCCAACTCCCATCAGTTCTAGCTAGCATGGCCAATGGTCAGGGACAATAAGAGCTGTAGTCTAGCAACATCTGGAGGGTACCACATTGGCTCCCCAGGCCTTGCAGCCTCCAGTGTGTTTTTTAAAAAAGGTATGAAGAGTATTTCTATTAACTTCATTGTGCTTTTTGAATTCTTAGGGAAGCTATGAGGAACTATTTAAAGGAGCGTGGTGATCAAACAGTCCTAATCCTTCATGCAAAAGTTGCACAGAAATCTTATGGAAATGAAAAGAGGTAAGAAATATTTTAGGTATTGTGAAAGGAACTGTTGTGCTATTTTGAAATTGTAGGGAAAAGATAGTGCATAACAACAGTCCTCTGCTGCTCTAGAAGAACTTTAGGCAACTCACTTTCCTCATTTTCTCCAGATTTCTGAAGTGTCATTTGAAAAGCTGCATTAAATCTGTGAAATTACTTCTTCTGGATCCTTGTACTTATACAGCGTAAGCTTGGGTTGAGGTGCCTTTTTGAAAAAGTCTTGATTTAAAAGGAAGTTTGCATCTAACCTGTCAATAAAACTACTCTAGTGCTTTGTGTGGAGCTCCACCTAGTGTGCATTTAAAGGCTTGGTTAGTGTTTTGAGGTTCTTCATCTGACCAACCACAAATGCTATTGAAACCTTTATAGTTTTTAACAAATATGTCTTATTATTATTTTTATTTTTTTAATTAATTTGTATACTGCTTCATACTTTAAAAGAAGCCTCTGAGCAGTTTACACGAAAAAAATCAAACAAAATTACACATTTAAAACAACTTTAAACATTTAAAATAAACCATCTTAAACACTTACATCTTAACATTAACAGTAAACATCATAAAAACCAAATTATACACTGAAGACAATACAAAACATTTTTTAAAAATCTTAAACATTAATGTAACATAAAAAAACTAAAATAATAAATTATAATCACTACTAACAGATTAAAACAGATAGCAGCATCACTCCCACTTCTGCTGCTACCACCCAGACTTCACGCTATCACCAAAGTTGGGGCAACACCACACATTCCCCACCCCTGGAGCTCCCTTCTCTCACCAGGGAGCACACACAATGATTCCACCCCCACACAACACCCATAACAACGGGGCAACACTATCATCCTGAGGATAATGCACAAAGTGATCTGCAGCAGCACAAGTTGAATGTCCTTGGACAGGGATATGAAGATGTATTGTGTTGAAACCATCCAGCGACTATACTTTTCTTTCCCACCAGTAAGCTGGCACACTCCATTAATGCCTTACAGGCCAGAATCTTGTGCTCAGGCTGCTTGCCCACGGGTGAGAACTGCAGGACGAGAGTCCTTTCGCTCTCATCCTTTGGCTCGCGCCAAGGGCTTGTGCCCTTGCCAGGCTGAGTTTAAATAGGCACCCGGAGAGAGGGGAAAAACAGCCTTTAGTCAGGGTCCCAGCTGCACTTCCTGTCATTAACACACATGCTACCAGCCCCTTTTCAATCCAGTCTAGTATGTCCCAGTGAAAAACTGGAGTGGAGATGATTCTGCAGGCAACTGTTGTATCAGTTGTGATATTTTAGATAGAATGTTATCTCCCAGTTAAATCCTCCTTCCTGAAATAATTCCAATTTCCCCCTTGCTCCTGTAGCTTAAAGATCTCTAAATGTTGTAGGCTAAATTGTTATGTTAATAATAATAATAATAATAATACAACTTTTCATAAAGAAATATGAATGCTTAGGGAAAGATATATCTTGAGTATGGTTAGAAAATTGGCCTTAGCTTTATGTCTGAGCAATGTGATGAGCATCTTCTAAGCTGTGGAGGTGGTGGTGGGACATCTGACCAGTGAGCTGGGTGTCAGGACCAGTGACCTCCCTGACCAACAACCTTCCCTTCTTGGCCTCACTCCTTGCACAGCAATTGGATGTTTACAGCTTCCATTGTTGCCAATGGAAGTTGTTTCTAAGCCTAATTGCTATGGAGGGGTGAAGATAATTTCCAGGGAAGGGCACAGCTAGGGAGAGTAGGGCCAACTTCTCTTTGCACACTTCAGTGCACCCCTCAAATATTCCCCCCCCCCAGCAATTCAGCTCAAAAACAGCTTGCATCGTGCCAACAAACCAAAAGCTGTGAAGGTGTTTTTAAAAGCATAGGGAGGCAAAGGAGAGGGACAGTTACAGAGAGAGAGAATGGGAAAAAATTAAAGGGGGGAAGAGAGAGAATGGAATGAAATGCGTGAATCATAAGAACTGGGAAGGATGTTTCCTGCCAGTGCAGGAAAAGTACTGCTATAGCATGCTGATGGGTGGTCATCCATACTCTTCTTAATAACCTCCAGTGAAGGAGAGTCTGAAGTAATGTGGTTGGGTATGTGGGAGAGAGAATGGAAGGAGTGATTATTGTGCCCCATCCCCTTTTGACACTGGCCCTGTCCACTATTGGCCTGTGGCCCTGACAGCTTTCCCCCTAGGGAATGGGTTCTTAGGGATGGGGAAGGCTCTCCACTCCTGTCTTAAGTCCATCTGTCCTCTGTGGGAAAGTTAAGTACATACTTGATTTCTCTGATGCAATTCAGCTGGGCTTAGAATTGCTTATCTTCAGCTAGTAATATGTAGCAGTGCAGATAACTTGGTTGATTGATTTTGATTTTTAGTTGATTGCTACCCAAGGGTCTCCAAGTGACTGACAACATAATTAACACCAAAATAATATACCATACATAAAACAAAAATAAAACAAAAAATAACCACCCCCACACAGCCACAGAAAGCTTCAGCAGCACGCTAATCCTGGCTGCCAAAGCAAAATAGAAATTCCTCACCTACCCTCCAGCAGATACAAAATAAAAATAAAACACAAAAATAAATATAAATGCACACCCAGCCCAAGGTCAGGTGTGTTACTCTGGGGATTTTTAACCCCTCTGCATCCAGGCAGGAGTCTTGGCCTCAAAGCCAGCTGCTGTAACCAGTGAGGGAGTCAGGGCTGACTCTTGTCCCCTTTCAGAGAGGGCACTGGCAAAATGCAGAGCCGCAGCTGGGGGCAAAAAGTTTGCTCTGCTGGTGTTCCAGCTACTGCAGCTCTCCTGTTGCTGCTGGGGGTCGAAGACTCAGCCTGGAAAGTTATCCTTCCCCGCTCAGGAGTCTTGGCCTCGAAGGCAGCTGCTGCAACTCAGTGGGGGAGTGGGTCTTCCTCCGGGGTGGGCTGATGGCTCTCCACTCCTAACAGGGAGGACAACAGCAAATGCAGAGCAGTTGTCGATGGCAAGAAAGTTTGCCTGCTCTGCAGATGTTCTGGCTGTTGCACCTCTCCTGTTGCTGCTTTTACATTGATATGAAGCCAAGGCTGCATATATTCTTTAATTTCACAGGCACACCATGTTGATTTTGAAGATGGAGTTAAGTATCCAAGGAATTTAAGATTTCACTTTTAAAACGATGTATTTCTTCTCCTTAAAGCTGTAGCGATAGCTCTTCAAAAATGTGAGAAATGCCTGGTGAATCCTTGTGGATGGGGGTTCAGTGTCTTCATAGTTGCTTTCTTATGACTAAGCATGAGCAAAACAAACTATACAAAGTTAGTAAATATCTGCAAAGTCCTTTACTTCATATAATTTATACAGGTCACAGAATCTAATTTTTCTTGGTGCAGATTCCGTTTAAAATTATACTTGTATTGTATAGAATGCACACAACCTAATACTCAACTTTAACAAAAAGCATTAAACTGTAACCTAACATTCTGGTCTGTCCTCAGGTTTTTCTGCCCCCCTCCTTGTGTCTATCTTATGGGTAGTGGGTGGAAGAAAAAAAAAGAACAGATGGAACGGGATGGCTGCTCTGAACAAGAGTCTCAACCATGCGCCTTTATTGGGATAGGAAATAGTGACCAAGAAATGCAGCAGTTAAATCTGGAAGGAAAGGTAGGATGAGTACAAATGTATATCTTATAGGCGAGTTCACAGATACACTGAAGACCTTCTGAGTCGTTTTTCAATATGCATTATATGACAATAAACCAGGTCAAGAAGATAAAAGCATTGAATATGGATCTCCTCTTTAAAGAGTAAGCCATTGAATGGCTCACTCTTTTCCTTCTCAGTAAAATGGATAGATACTGAGGCTGTACAAAAAATGATGGGTGGCTATGAGAATTTAATAATATATGTAAACTTGTTGAAAGCATTGCCTAGGGACCCCCATGCATGCCTCTTGCATGTTTTGTTTATGAGCCTGATTTTTCTAAAATGAGAATTCCAAAAATAGATACTTCTAAGACCATTCCAGGTGCTATTAGTGCAAACAAAAATGCAGTCAAACATGATGTACTTCAGCCCATACAAATTCTCTGAATTCAACAGCCATACCTTTGAGAAGCTTGTTAAAAAATAATAGAGTTCCCTGAAGTGTTTGAAAAGCTCAGTACATGTTTTAAAGCAATATGGAGAGACCTCATGAAAATAGTTTGTAATATTGTTGATAGATTTGCAGCAACTTGGAATTGCTTTCTAATTTCATCACCATCTCTAGATGTCATGGAGGATTAATTGTAGTATCATAGAGTTAGCTTTTCTCAATGGAGGAGCATTTCACTACCTAACCAAAAAATATGAAAAAGTAGAACAGAATGGTGCCTAGAGGTAGTTGCCTCTTTCTTAGGACAGTGGTTCTCAAACATTTTCCTTCCACAGACTATTTGAAAACTGTTGCGTATCTTGGTGGACCATTTAATGATTTTTCAGCCTGTTATCACAATTTGAATCCGTTGTGGTAGATGCGGTATGATTTTTAATTGTATTTTTGCAGACACACTGCGGAACATCTGAATAAAACTCCTGGATGACTGGTGGTCTGTGGACCACAGTTTAGGAACCCCTGTCTTAGGGCTTGTTAATTCATTACATTGTAGGGAGATCTCTCAGTCCAGTGTGAGTCTCATCCACCCTTTCTACATACTGGTCTCCCTGACTACATTGTCAAAACCTTGCTATCTTCTTAAAAACAGAGTGATCAGGGAGATACATACACCAGCCAAGTTCACTCACTACTTTTCTCTTCATGGTGAAGGGGAAGGGCACGTGTACTCCCAGAACACATACCACATTGACAATTCCTCCTAGAATATAATGATTTGAAGCTGTAATTGGTCATTTTCATCTCTCCCCCTCCAACATGACTCTTGAGAACGTCTTACGAATTGGTTCCTATTCTTATCCACAGAACTATTGCACAGCTAAAACCTTGTACATATCTGACTCTGACAAGCGAAAGCACTTCATGTTATCAGTAAAAATGTTTTACGGCAACAGCGATGATATTGGCGTGTTCCTCAGTAAACGAATCAAAGTAATCTCCAAACCTTCTAAAAAGAAACAGTCGCTGAAAAATGCAGATTGTAAGTATTGACTTTGTAAACTCCTTTGTACAGTACAATGGCACCTTCATTTGTATGTAACAATTTTAGCAAGAAAAATGCCTCTAATCTTATAGAGGGGGAGATGTGTAGCAAGAGCAATGCTAACATATGATAGCTTGGCCTAGAAATTAACAAGGACATAAACTACTATAACAAATACATCAATGATGCCTTTTAATTTTTGACAAGGTATTTAACTTTAGCTGCCACCACAACATTCTGGAACACTTACAGAACATTGGTTGCTGGGCTGAACACAATTCAGACTATGGGGAAGATGAAATGAGTGAATGTTATGCCACTTAAATACTCCATTGTATACAAAATTACATAGACAAGGTTCTAGGTTAGCTTTGGGTTTGGGGGTTGTTGTTGTTTTTGCTAAAACACTCCAAGTAGTTTTCTGTTGTAAAACAGTGGCTTGTAAATTAAGAGATCTGATAACAGAAGGAAGATTTTTTAAAAACAAATTCAAGGTCTCAAACTTTCATAGGGTGACTTCCAGTGCTATGTGAGTGAATGTCTGTTTGTATGACAGGACTTCTTCCTCTCCTCCCACCCTGGTAGCCTCTCACACCCCCATCTTTTGAGCAGTTCACCTTGCCCTCAAGCAGATTGGCAGGGTGTGGTGGGGGGTCTGCAGATGGGAGGGGGAATCTGTTCCACCACTGGTGTCCATTCTGCTGGCGGGCACTTGGATTTCACCAGCAGTGTTACATAACTAATCACTAGGTGAAATGGTCACTGCAGGAGACCTTCCTGAGAGGTGTGAGAGCCAAAAGGCAGTTGGTTCCAGCCAAGCACATGAACAGGGCCTTGCTGTCTCACAATGAACCATACTGGTGCTTTTCCTGCTTCTCCTATAAAATGCAAACGTGGAGCTTGTAACGTGCATATGGTCAGATCCATAACCCTGCTTCATAATTTGCACCCAAAGAGGGAACTGCAGGAGTGGGTTTTAGTCTTGTATCTGAAGTATTTAAAATAGGTTTGGAATAAATATGTAGCTATAAGTTAATAGAGTTGCTACCTGGAATTCATATTACACCCATGAGTATTTAATGCAGATCTCTCCAGCATACAGTCTAGTCTAAAGGCTAGCACATTTCAGTCTCTTGTTTGTTTGTTTGTTTGTTTGCAGTATGCATTGCATCAGGGACAAAAGTGGCACTATTTAACAGACTTCGGTCACAAACAGTTAGCACGAGATACTTGCACGTAGAGGGAGGAAATTTCCATGCCAGCTCGCAACAGTGGGGAGCATTTTACATTCATCTCTGTAAGTAAAGCTTACAAAATTGGATATAGTAATAATGTGATTGCTTTTGGAATTTATTAATCTTCTTGCATACTAAAACCCCTTTATTTTCTGTGCAGTGGATGATGATGAATCAGAAGGTGAAGAATTCACAGTTCGAGATGGCTACATTCATTATGGCCAGACTGTCAAACTTGTTTGTTCAGTTACTGGCATGGCACTCCCAAGACTGGTAAATTTAATTTATTCAGTGAAACAATTATTCAGTTTTATTTTATTTTATTCATTTATTATATTTATATCCCACCTTTTCCCCAAGGAGCTCAAGGAGAAGTACATCTCTGTGAGATAGGTTAGGCTGAGAGTCTGACTGGCCTCAGGTTGAGTGGGGATTTAACACTGGTCTCCCAGATCCATGTCTAACACTCAAACCTCTATACCACAGTGAATTTCTACTCCTTCAGTTGCTATTTTTTAAAGATACTTCTCTTATTAAAGAATAGAGAACTTGCTATACAGGCTTCAATCCATCTTCAAAAACTACCAGACTGCCTATGCATGTTACTGCTGTGGAATGGTGTGATTTTATTCTATGCTTTCATCTACAGTTAGTTCTGCATAAGGTATACCAGTGTAGAACAGTATAAGACACAGTTTAAAAGTCTAAATCCATATTTTAGGTTCCCTACAGAACCTTTAGTGCTTAGATTAAAATGTTTCCTGTAGTTGGCTAAGGTGTAAGTACAATAGCTTCATTTAAACACAGACAGTGTATCTAGAGTTAGTGTATCTAGATATACAGTGCCTTACAAAAGTACTCACACCCCACACCAATGCTCTCATATTACTGAATTACAAATGGTACATTGTAATTTCATTCTGTATATTTTATTTTGAAACACTGAAACTCAAAATCAATTATTGTAAGGTGACTTTGGTTTTATGTTGGGAAATGTTTGTAAGAAACATAAAAAACTGAAACATGTTGGTTGCATAAGTATTCAACCTGCACACATTAATAGAGCCACCTTTTGCTGCAGTAACAGATGTAAGTGTTTTGGGGTAGGTATGTCGGAAGGATTTTGGCCTTTTCTTCTTGGCAGATTCTCTCCAGGTCTTTCAGGTTGCTTGGACGTCCCTTGTGGACCGCAATTTTCAAAGAGTGCCACAGATTCTCAGTGGGATTGAGATGAGGACTTTGACTGGGCCACTGTAGGACATTCACCTTTTTGTTCTTGACCACTCCAAATTTTGTTTGACCTTGTGCTTGGTATCACTGTCCTGGTGAAAACTGAATTTTCTCCCAAGCTTCAGTTTTTTAGTGGACTGAAGCAAGTTCTCTTGCAGTATTTCCCTGTATTTTGCTCTATCCATTCTTCCTTCGATTTTAACAAGGTGCCTAGTCCCTGCGGATGAGAAGCATCCCCAAAGCATGATGCTGCCACCACCATACTTCACTGTAGGGATGGTGTGCCTTGAGGCATGGGCAGTGTTAGGCTTGTGCCACACATAGCGCTTTCAGTTTTTACCAAAAAGCTCTGTCTTGGTCTCCTCTGACTGCAAAACCTTTTCCCACATCACAGCTGGGGCACTCATGCTTTCTGACAAACTCCAGATATGCTTTCACAGAGTACTTTTTGAGTAACGGCTTCTTTCATGCCACCCTCCCATACAGACCAGTGTTATGCAGAGCTCTTGATATGGTTGACTGGTGCACCATTACTCCACTCCCAGCCACTGAACTCTGTAGCTCCTTCAAAGTGATTGTTGGCCTCTCTGTGGCTTCTCTTGCAAGTCTCCTTGTTCAAGCACTGAGTTTTGAGGGATGGCCTTTTCTTGGCAGTGCCTGGGTGGTATGATGCAGCTTCCACTTCCTGATTATTGATCCAGCTGTGCTCACTGGGATACCAACACTTGGATATTAGTTTGTACCTTTTCCCTAATCTATGCATTTGTATTACATTATCTCTCACTTCTGTAGAATGCTCTTTGGTCTTCCTTTTCCTTCAGATCCACAGCTGTCCCAAGTGGGGTTTTTATCCTGACAATGTGACAGCAACTTTAATGGTTCACAGGTGGAGGCCAGTGGTAAGGTAATTGTGTCCTCGATAGGGCAATTTCTTTCATTTGTGTAAAGTGGGAGCTTCCACAGCACAGGGGTTGAAAACTTATGCAAACAGTACGTTTCCATTTTTTATGTTTCTTACAAATATTTCCCAGCATAAAACCAATGTCACCTTACAATAATTGATTTTGAGTTTCAGTGTTTCAAAATAAAATATCATACAGAACAAAATTACAGTGTACCATTTGTAATTCAGTAACATGAGAGTATTGGTCAGGGTCTTGAGTACTTTTGCAAGGCACGGTATCTAATGAATCCCTCAGACACTTTTTTGATACCAAATATATTCACGTACAAATTCACCACTGGCCGTTTTCAGTGTATTTCAGTACAAAAAAATGACATGCATTTGGATTCTCAGTGTGTTTTCTGTGCACTTTATCTACAGATCATTCGGAAAGTAGACAAACAGACAGCATTACTAGATGCAGATGATCCAGTGTCACAACTCCATAAGTGTGCATTCTACCTTAAGGATACTGAACGAATGTACTTGTGCCTTTCCCAAGAGCGAATTATCCAGTTTCAAGTGAGTTATTTGACAAAGCATAATACTGCACACCAAACTAATCTTGCTGCAGCAGTGCCCAACCAGGGAATAGAGTACAGGAGGTTTCGTTTTCTGAATTACAGCTGTTGAAAGAAGCATGGTGACAGGGCTGAACAATTCTTAGGTCTTGGATCAGGTTTGCACCTGCTAAGGGTGCTGGGAAAGGGTATGTGTTTACACAGGGCCATGGAGTAGCAGTCTTCAGGGCTATGCAGGTGGGTCTGCATTGTTCTCCTGGCTTCCCAACACCACGCACCACTGCCACTTACTGGGAGGGGGAGGGCCAAGGCAGCTCAACATAGTGTGGGTGTGGCATCAGAAGTGTCTGATTGGCTCCATCACTGTGCCAGACTCCTCACTGCCTTGCCCCTTCCTCTCTCAGTAACTGTCAGCGACACATGGTAGCACTACACGGTGACCCGACTGGCCACTGCTGTGCCTTGTACAATTGCACACATTTCTTGCAGATTGGATCTTTGGTTTGGGTTTGTTTGGAGGTTTGTCTCCTCTTGTGAAATGTTTTAGAAGTCGCTGTAAAGATGCAGATTCGTGCACAATATAGCAGACTTCAGGAGCTTGGAGCTGTCAGGGTGATGCAGCGCTGCCTTGAAACAGAAACTCATGTTGCTAGCTGTTAGGAATTGGGGAATGAGACAGAGGGCTAAGGGAAGCTTGTCAGAAGGAAGCAGGGACTGAAGAGAAGATGTTAACCAGTGGGGGAGTCATGGTGGCCCTCCAGGTGTTGCTGAACTACAACTGTCATCATTCTTGACTATTGGCCATATGACTAGAACAAATGGGAGTTGGCGTCCAACATCTGGAGGACCACAGGCCCCCCACCCCCAATATCTGCATATTGGGCCTAATAGTATAACACTGTAGCATTGCATTATACTGAGCTTTGCCTTCAGTACAATGCAGTGCTAAGCAGTCTAATTTTAGTGATTGTGAAAGACAGCTGAGGGAGTAAACCCAAGTATATCTCTGAGGGCCTAGCTTGCTAACCCTGCAGGTGAAGCCAAGTGGTGTTTATAAGGAGTGAGTGATGCGTGCAAGGGGGGAGGAGCCCCTTTCCCCAAGCCAAGGCTTCTTGATGTTTTTCAGTCAATGCATTCCCCAGATTAAAACAAGGTGGTGTGCTTTTTGGACATGAAGTATTCTTAGCAACCTAATTTTTTTTCTTTTTTTAAAAGGCCACTCCATGTCCAAAAGAACCAAATAAAGAGATGATTAATGATGGAGCTTCATGGACAATCATTAGCACAGATAAAGCAGAGTACACATTTTATGAGGGAATGGGACCTGTCCACGCTCCAGTAACACCTGTGCCTGTAGTAGAAAGTCTTCAGGTGAGTTGATGTTTTTTCTTGGAATTTATTTTTATAAGGTGAGATACAATATAACCTTGGCACATGAAGTGTGAGTGTTGACCTTGTGCAAGCAGTAGAACAAGAGGTAGCACACAAAGTTAACTGTCACCAAGTAGATTAATAGCAGTTGTGCAAGAGGTTCTGCAGTGTCTGTTGCAAGTGCAAGACACCCCTTGGATTTGGCTGTTGTGCTATGCTAAATATGGGTCTCCCGGAGTTGTACGATGCATACAATAGGAACATGGAATGTGAGAAGCATGAACCAGAGAAAGTTAGAAATTGTCAAGCAAGAAATGGAACGCATCAACATTACAATACTTGGTGTGAGCGAACTAAAATGTACAGGAATGGGACATTTTCAATCAGGCAACTACAAAATATTGTATGCAGGAAATGAGAAATCAAGAAGAAATGGGGTTGCTTTAATAGTGAGAAGTGATGTAGCAAGAGCGATTAGGAACTACAACGCAAGGTCTGAGCGAGTTATATCAATGAGATTAAATGGGAAACCTATCAACATAACCATCATCCAAGTCTGTGTTCCGACGGCAAATGCAGAAGAAGAGGAATTGGAGAGATTTTATGCAGAAGTACAGGAAGAAATTGATCACACACCAAAACAAGATGTGCTGATAATCATGAGGGATTGGAATGCAAAAGTAGGGAACAGAGAAGAATTAGGAATTGTGGGGAAATGGGGTCTAAGAGACAGAAATGAAGCAGGAGAAAGACTTACTGAATTCTGTGAAGCCAATAATATGTTTCCTGCGAGCACATTTTTTGAGCAACCGACGACTGTACATGTGGACATCACCAAATGGTCAATATAGGAATCAAATTGATTGGTAGCAGAAGATGGAGAAGTTCCATACTTTCTGTGAAAACAAGACCAGGAGCAGACTGCGGTACAGATCATGAACTGGTCGTATCGAAAATAAGAGTAAAGCTAAAGAAGACCAACAAAGCGATCATAATGCCAAAATACAATTTAAATAACATCCCAGAAGAATATAGAGATCAAATAAGGAACAGGTTTGAGGCTTTAAACTTAGTTGACAGAGAACCAGAAGAACTATGGAATGAAGTCAGAGATGTTATCAGGAAAGAATGCAAAAAGACAATACTTCTAGTTAAAAAGAGAGAAAGACCAATGGATGACTGAATAAACTCTTAAAATGGTTAAAGAAAGAAGGAAAGCAAAAGCAAAAGGAGATAGCAACACAGTCAGAACCCTAAATGCAACAATACAGTGACTAATACAGTCTTTCCCAACTAGTGGGCCACCAGATGTTGTTGGACCACAACTCCCATCAGCCTCAGCCAGCATTGCCAATGGTCAGGAAAGATGGGAATTGTGGTCCAACAACATCTGGTGGCCCACTAGTTGGGAAAGGCTGGACTAGTACGTATAGACAAAGAACTATTACAGTAGTTACTGTATAGAAATAGAAGAGGACAACAAAAAGGGTAGAACAAGAGCCCTGTTCCAAAAGATTAGAGAAATGAAAGGGAAATTTAAACCAAGAGTAGGGATGTTGAATAGTCAACAGGGGAACACACTGACGGACCGAGATGAAATAAAAGGAAGATGGAAGCAATACACTGAAGAACTCTACAAAAGAGATGCAATGATGACAGATTCATTCACAGAGGAACCATATGATGAAGAACCAGAAATTTTAGAATGTGAGGTGAAAGCTGCTCTTAAAGTACTCGGAAGAAACAAATCACTAGGAACAGATGGCATACCAATAGAGTTACTACAAGCTACTGAGACTGAATCTGTCCAAATTTTGGCAAAAATTTGTCAAGAAATATGGAAAACTAAACAATGACCCACAGACTGGAAGCGTTCCATATATATCCCAATTTCAAAGAAAGGGGATCCCAGGGAATGCAGTAATTATTGAACTATTGCCTTAATATCCCATGCAAGTAAAGTAATGCCCAAGATTCTACAACAAAGGCTCTTACCATATATGGAACGAGAAACGCCAGACATCCAAGCTGGATTTAGAAAGGGAAGAGGCACCAGAGATCATATCGCAAACATACGTTGGATAATGGAACGGAGCAAGGAATTTCAGAAGAAAATCACCCTGTGCTTTATAGATTACAGCAAAGTCTTTGACTGTGTAATCATGAAAAACTATGGAATGCTTTAAAAGCAATGGGGGTGCCACAGCATCTGATTGTCCTCATGTGCAACCTATACTCTGCGCAAGAGACTACTGTAAGGACAGAATATGGAGAAACCAATTGGTTCCCCATCGGAAAGGGTGTGAGACAGGGATGTATTTTATCACCCTATTTATTTAATCTATACGCAGAACATATTATATGGAAAGCAGGATTGGACCAAGATGAAGGAGGTGTGAAAATTGTAGGGAGAAATATCAATAATTTAAGATATGCAGACGATACCATACTACTAGCAGAAACCAGTAATGATTTAAAACGAATGCTGATGAAAGTTAGAGGAAAGCTCAAAAGCAGGACTATAGCTGAATGTCAAGAAGACTAAAGTAATGACAACAGAAGATTTATGTAACTTTACAGTTGACAATGAGGACATTGAACTTGTCAAGGATTATCAATACCTCGGCACAGATTGAGGTAGATTAATTCTGCGTTATATGAACTGAAGGATGGCTTTTAGTTTATATTTGATTGTTGTTGATATATATACACACTGTTTTAATTGTTGTACGTTGCCTAGAGTGTCCCTAACCCAGACAGATAGGCGACTGAAAAATAAAATTTATTATTATTTATTATTATTAACCAAAATGGAGACAATAGTCAAGAAATCTGAAGAAGGCTAGGACTGGGGAGGGCAGCTATGAGAGAACTAGAAAAGGTCCTCAAATGTAAAGATGTATCACTGAACACTAAAGTCAGGATCATTCAGACCATGGTATTCCCGATCTCTATGTATGGATGTGAAAGTTGGACAGTGAAAAAAGTGGATAAGAGAAAAATCAACTCATTTGAAATGTGGTGTTGGAGGAAAGCTTTGCGGATACCATGGACTGCGAAAAAGACAAATAATTGGGTGTTAGAACTAATTAAACTTGGGGCTACAAAACATGCAGAGACGGAATGAAATCTTACGAAACAGATGCTTGAAAAGTTGACCAATGTTTGATGCAATGTGGTCTTTGTGGTGCTGCACCATAAAATTCTTTCTTTATGTCCTATATACTGGTTTACATCATTTGTCCTAACTGTTCCCAAAGAGTCTCTCGATTATGTCACATAGAGCCCTATCTTGCCAAGAAGTACAAAGCTAGAATGAGAATGAATGTGGATTAGCAACTACTTTGGACTGAGAACCACTTATAACCTGGGTCCTCAAAACAAATTTATGGCTGAAAAATAGTCTGAATATTGTTGTTCAAATGCAATATTCAGCATGGATTAAGGAAAACAACCCAGGTTTCAGTTTTGTGTAAGATCTGTACGTAGTTGTTTGAGAATGGGCTGTCCTCACATTGTATATGTGGTGAGTTACACAAACAGTATGGGAGCTCAGCAAAGATAGGCATGAATCAATTACTGGCTTTTCTCCCTTTCATGTATTTTCCCATATGCACCCGTGGAATCTGGAGATGTTCAAATAAAAAAAGGCTGTTTAAAATATGGCTACTTCTGAGATTTGAGTCATACATTATGTATTTGATGTTTCAACAGGGAGCTGCAGCCAGTTTTAGGTTCAAGAGGCTTCTCTAGATCCAAGCAATTAATTCTCCTTTTTATCATCTCAACCACCTTGTGAAGGCTGTTTTGCATGACTGGTCCAAGTTGCCCAGTAACGCTTCATAGCTGAGCCTGGATTTCCTAGGACTAAGTAGCACTCTGTCCACTACACACTGTCTCCTTGAATTTACTTTATGTTGTACTAGCAGCCTCATGTATAGCATTGCTACAAATTCTAAGAAATCAAAAAAGCACTGCAGTTTTGAAATCAATTGTTAAACTCAGTGCTGTTTTGAAAGGTTCAGTCGACCATATTGATTTAAAATGGCATCTAATTGTATCCAAATATAAACAAAAACCTGCTTCTTGATCTCAGGGATTTTCATGCAAAAATCAGTTATGATACTTTAAGAGGTGTCCAAGCATATTGTGAACAAACAACTTTCCAAAATATCTAGTAGATGTGTAAATTTTAGTTACATTCACAATATAAATTTTAGGCATATAATTAAGATGACTTGGATGTACACCTAAAAAACAAATGTGTGAAGTGGCTGTTATATTTGCTAAGAATTAGGATTATAAAATTTTGTGCTCTAGTGTGCTTCGCAGGGTACGTATTTAGATGTTAATGTACAGTTGTTTTACCACAGCTGTCGGCAGGAAAGAGTAACACACCCCAACAGTTGTCCTTTGAAAAGGTTTCCTGAAGGTTTGTGAAGGGAGCTGAAGCCCTGTACTTAAACATGCAAGGATGAAAGTCTTAACTAGTACTTCAACCAGCTTCCTCAATAGATGTGAAGTAGTTGGCCGTTTTGTTGTATTGTATGTAGCTACGTTTTTGAGTATTTTTCAAGTAATGAAGCACTCATGAGCTTCTGTTAATTTTTACATCTCTTTTGTTTCTTCACTAGTTGAATGGTGGTGGAGATGTAGCAATGCTGGAACTTACTGGGCAGAACTTCACTCCAAATTTACGTGTCTGGTTCGGGGATGTGGAAGCTGAAACGATGTACAGGTGCAGTATCATACTTGCAATATGCCTTTTTATATACCACATGCAGAACTAGTTGTCTTTGTGGACTCTAAAGATAAGTTGGGAACCAGTGTGGCATAGTGGTTAGAGTGTTGGACTATGACCTGGGAGACCAGGGTTTGAATCCCCACACAACCATGAAGCTCACTGGGTGACCTTGGGCCAGTCACTGCCTCTCAGCCTCAGAGGAAGGCAATGGTAACCCCCTCTGAATACCGCTTACCATGAAAACCCTATTCATAGGATCGCCATGAGTTGGGATGAACTTGAAGGCAGTCCATTTCCATTTTTTCCAAAGATAAGTTTGTTGGGTATTTACATAAATTTGGGAGTTAATTCATCACGTGACCTTGAAGACTACATCACTTTTAAATTAACTTGCCAATTACCAAAACCTCCATATAGGTACCTTTTTTTTAGATAAATAACAATTTAGAAGGCCATCTTTACAATTTCTTTTTCATTCCGTATTATAGTAACAAACAAGAACCAAAATAATCTTTTTTAAAAAGTGCCTTATCTTTTACCCTGCTGGTTAAAATTGGCCCTAAGCCGTTATTTAGCTGTTTGAAGTTCTTTTATACCACCTTTCAGTACAAAGTCCATGGCAGCTTATGAAAGATAATTTAGCTTCATATACATAGCAAGAATATTGTTCTTCCCAACGACTTACAGTACAGTCCACTTCTGCAGTGCTTGCAGTCCATGTCCCCAATGTTCTTCCTTTCACCTATGTACATATAATGCATATTGCCCTGTCAATCCACCAAAGTTTTTCCAGCTCTTAAACCTTCCCACACCCAGGATCTGACCTGCCATCTTGTGCCTCATTCTGAGAAACTTCTGTTGTAATGATGGAAAGGTTTTGGAAATTGAACAACACTTCTTTTCAGGCATGGAAGCGACTCTCCTAACTTTCTGTTCTCCAGTGCTCTTTACTTCTACATGAGCGGCAGATCATGGAGCTGGATCTAAGCAGAGTGGAGGGCTTCATGCTCTCAGCAATCACAGTTGGTAGTTAAAAGGAGGAAGGCTCTCACCTCAGTTAGTATCCAGGCACGATGGAGGGGTGTCTGAGTGCTGTTTGCTCTACTTCTGGTGACGTCTGCAGATGATTAAACTTCGGGGAAGGGTTGTTGCTCAGTAGCAGAGCATTTGTGTTGCATGCAGAAAGTTTATTCTCCAGTGGACACCAGGACACCCCCAAGTGGGTGTTGTCTTCCTCTCCTGTTGCTTGAGGCAGGAAAGAGTTAACACTCCAAGGGACTCTCACCTTAGCCCCTCCCACGGAGTGACAGTTCGTTTTCCTGCCTGGCTTGAGCAGTTCACCTTGCTCTTCAGTCTGGCTGGCTAATATCCTTTCTTAGAATCTCAAATCTTTCTCGCATTGGCAGGTAGAGCTAGGAGAGACCCCTGGCAGAATTCATAGACAGCCATTGCCAGTCAGAAGAGACCAGGGGTGGGGAACTGGATCCAGCTGGCAGGCCAGATCCAGAACTCCCACACCAACCACTTTAACAGAGAGGTGGCCTCGCCCGCCTATCAGTCACCTGATGTCACTATGACATCAGGTGATCTAACTAAGGGAAAGAATCAGGATTGCATCTTCTTTGCAGACAAGCTATTTCAAGCTGCGCCTACAATAGAACAATCTTCCTTTGTATTTCCAGCTTAGATTCAAGCCAGAGTACAACGGAAGAATTGGGAGCACACTTTGATTTTGCTCCCAATTTTTCTTCCTTTATCTACAGCTTGAAATTTCAAACCATTGGCTGCACAACTTTTTTGCGCCTGGCATCATATATGATAACAGGTTCAGGAAAGTTGAGCATGGTTAGCCCAGAATGACATGGCAGAGTAACTTCTGAAGCTTGGTTGGCTTAATTAGGCCAAAGGTTCCCCTCTACTGGTGTAGAGAATACTGAGCTGGATGGCCAGTGATCTGACTCAGTATAAGGCAGCTTCTTACATTTAGCTTAAGTTATTGTGTGCATGGTTGCCTGGGACATGAATGCTGTGGAATCTAATTCTGAGTAAACTGCACAGAATTGTACTATAAACTGCTTAATTTCAGATCTGTGATTCTTTGCCACCCAGGTCTTACTGATGTATTTGATGTTTTTTATTACTTCCATTGTCGCACTGTGTTTTTAGTCTATATACTGCCTTGTGATATTTTACATGAAAGTGCAGTTTATAAATATTTAAATTAATTAAATAAATAAATCTCAGCTTCCTAAATTCCCAGATATCACTACTGGATGGCTTTCTGTGCTCATAGGGCCTTGTTAGTGGTGGATCCCCATATCTGGAATGACTTCTTGGAGGTATATCCGGCAACAGTGTGGGAAACACCTTTCGTTCCTCGCTAATGTTTTGGGGGAAGGGGTATTTGACTACAGTGCCTCCCCTCTGCGATACTAGCAAAGCCAGAACAACAACAACAAAATCTTTTTCTGCAATTTCTCCTAGAGAGACTGTAAAAATAAAGAACCACTATGCAAATCTGTTCACTATGTATAACTTGTGCTGATTGCAGAATCCAATTTTTCCTGGTGCAGAATTTGAGTTGCCTGGGTCCAGAATTTTTAATACTTCATATGAATCATCCACAGCTTGCATAATTCTTTCTTGAAAATAAAAGTGTTTGTCAGCTAATGCTTTCTGTTGCCTCTTCCCCAGATGTGCAGAGAGCATGCTGTGCGTTGTTCCTGATATTTCTGCATTCCGGGAAGGCTGGAGGTGGGTCCGTCAGCCAGTCCAGGTTCCGGTCACGTTGGTCCGCAATGATGGCATAATCTACTCTACCAGCCTTACATTTACCTACACACCAGAACCAGGACCCCGACCCCACTGTAGTGCTGCTGGAGCAATCCTCAGAGCCAACTCAAGTCTCCTGGCATCCAGCGAAACAAACACAAACAACGAAGGAAGTTACACAAATGTCAGCACAAACCCAACCAATGTCACATCATCAGCGGCAGCAGTAGTTTCCTAACCACTGCTCTTTATGTGGGACTTGTAAAGACTAAGTGCTTCAAACAGTGAAACTGGACAACTTTTGTGGTTCCATGGGAAAAACACCTTTTCACTACTCTTTGAACTTCTATCACCTACAAGTGCTGATCTCCATAGAAGCCACAATTTAAAATTTTGGGGAGGAAAGACCCCTTTATTTTTTTTCAAAATCTATTTTTAGTTGTCTTTAAAAATGGGCACGAAACTAAAAAATAAATAAAAGTGGCTGGGATACAAATTGAACTAAAAAACATGGACATAACATAGTTTTTATGGACCAAGGAATGCTTTAGTATAAAAGGTACATTTTCACCATACCTTTTTGTATCACAACATATAGTAAGCTTTTGTTACCAAATAGTTTATATATTATTTTTTTTCCTCTGAGCATTTGCTCTGAAGTATATTCAGGTTCCAAGCCTGACCATGCTTGTATAATCTAATTACCATACTCTTCCAGTTTTTAAAAAAATATATATATTTTTGGTCTGTGGCTGGAACTGTTGCATTTTTTTAAACTGAAGTCTTGTGACTTTTTATGAACTGAATTTTTTGTTTTTATTTTCAGCGACTAGAACCTTGTAAAGGCCAGCATATTTTTTTTTAAGATTATATGAAGTTTGTGCAAAAGCTTTAAAAATGCCTCTGCCTTGCCTGCAATACATGCAATGTATGTTAACTTTAGAGTTCCTCTTTCCATCATTGTGGACAGCTCTTTCTATGTGTTCCTTTTTATGTATTTATAGTGTTGAGTCATGAGGTTTTTAACATTACAAATGTGGCCTCGTGCAGTTATCCTAACTGCTCACGCTACTGGCATATGTTGGCGTTATAAAGGGTCTTTCCCTTCTTTTCACAGTCAATACATGCATCAGAAAATATTTTCAGGATTTCTTCAGGTTGGCTTTTTTATTTTTGCTAATCTTGTACATAATTTGCTATTAAGTATAAGTTAAATATGTGTGTGATTTTTTTTAAGTGAACTGTTCCCAATAACTTCATTTGGCAGCATGTTTTCTGTCTCGTTGGCATATGACAACATTTTTCTTGACGCATCGGCCACAAACAGGATTGATAGGTGCATCTCGTCATGAATTGGGAGCCATCACAAACTACCACGGCTATCCTCAGACATTAGGCCAACCTAATGAACTAGTTTTTTGTATGATATTTTTCTTTGAGTGTGAAGTAATTGTACAGTTAAATGATAGTACTTAGAAATGGCTAATTGCAAAAGCACTGATTTGGACTACTCTTCACCCTCTCCTTCTTCATTGCCAATCATCTAGTGCAATGCTCATATCTTTCCCTGATTGCATGTTAATTGAGGGCCAATTTACACTACTGCTTTCATCTTTCCAAAGTACTTTTTCAAACCTCCTTGTGGAAAGCTCCATAGGGGCATTTGTGAATGGGTCCAGTACACACTGGCCAGGATCCTAAATGCCTGTGAATACACAAAATCAACAGTTCTATGGTGCCACAGAATTCCTTGGTTTTGCTGCAACAGGCTGACGTGGCTACCATGATGGAAAGTGTGCTTGCACAGTATTTCAGTACCCTCATGGGGGAGGCAACTGATACCCTTCCAGCCTACATAATCTGTCACATCAGATGCCACTGTGGAGCATGTCCTGACCTCCAGGGGCAACTTTTCTGGGGACCCAAGTTCTAGGAAAGAGGGCATGAAAAGCCCCAGGCCATATGTGGCTTTTTGGATCTTGGCCATTGGGTTCCCCTGCCATTATGTGCCTGGGAATCCTAGTGATTGAGGTTTATTGGGTGATCAGGTGGTGCAGAAGCCCAACACATGCTGGACCTAGTCACAAAACTGCCTGTCCGTTGGTTGATATCCAAGCCCCTGCTAATGGAAGAGCAAAAGTGCTTAATTTGGGCCTTGAATTGCACTAGATGGATATTAGTGGTACTTTTATTCGGAGCTCACTCTAATCTCCCTCCCCCCTTTTGACAGCTGATTTGAAACTATAGGTCTCTGATTTGTTGCACCCATAGAAGTACATGCAGGATATACATGCAGTCCTCCTCCCTCTTATCTAATAGAGATATATTGCATTCTGTGTGAATTTTCATTCTTCCATAAACAAAAGGCATAGCATAGTGGCTAATATGAACCCACAGCTTCTTGCAGGGAAGCTTTTGATTACACAATTAAGCAACATTAATGGCTTCAACCTAGTCTGCAGGTTTAATTATCAGCACTATTACTGGAGTAGACTTTTTTCTATATGAAGACTTGCATAATTAGACTGCAGATACCAAACAATTCAGTTAAATCAGAGACACTGTCTTGAAATGTGCTTTTATTCCACCATGGCCTTCCTGTGTATTGTCTTTTCATAACTTTTCCCCATCATCATTGTTGCATGGCGCTGGTTCTTAATACAAGCCAATTACTGCCTCTCCTCATCTCTTTTTTAGTGACCAAGGGCGGATTCATTGTGGCCTTATCTTGGTTGTTTACTGGCATTTATCTGCAAGCCTGGGTACTTTTCTGTTTTTAATTTTCTCCCTATGGTAATGTGGTGGAAATTGCCTCACAGTGTATGTTAAAGATGTATTGAATACTACACAGTACTGTCCAACTCATGGGGCCTTTCACTGAATACCTTTGGGATCAAAAATTGATAATATTCTGGGTTTTCAGTAACATAAAAACTAAACATCATATACACAATTATAAACCATTACAAGCTTACCGACTTTAACAAAATATTGTTGCAAACTTTTCAGACCCCTCAGATGTATTTCAGTATCCCATGTTGTCATTTTTTGCATATAGCTGCATCTGAGCCTCCTTAGCCTCTTTGCCATATGTTGCCCAAATGACATAGATTCCTTAAGAGATATAAATATTGAACATAACAGATAACATTGGTGTCTACTTTTTGCCTTTCTCTATGCTGCAGTATAGTGACAGAATGTTGGGAGAGGGGAGATTTCAGCAATATCTTGTAACCTTAGAATGCTTGGCTTTTGTATCCTTTTTCTGGACCTAGTGGTTCTATAACCTTCAGGGGGGAAATTGGCAACTTGAAAATAGTTTTCCAGACTAAATTAGAAATAGTTTTCATTGCTCTTTTGGAATTGTGTTCTGAATCTCTTTACCTGATAGATGGATGAAACCTTTTTTATTTTCATTAATGGATTTGGCTGTTCAGCTTCTATAACAGAAGCCCAAATAATCTAAATTTGCCTGCTAATACAGCAGCCCCAGTTATTTTGTGAAGTACTTCTGGAAAAAAAATGAAGCTGTGGTCCACAAATTGCTTGCTTCTGGAATATACAGTAGGGCCCGGTTACCGGCGCTTCGCTTCCCAGCATTCCGCTAATGCAGCGGCCTTCATTCCCCATTTAAAGCTGCTTTTGCCGCTTTTGTGGCATTTTTGCGCGATGCGCCCCATTATACTCAATGGGGTTCCACTTTATGGCAATTTCCGCTTTACGGCGGGGGTCCAGAACGGAACCTGCCATATAAGCGGGGCCCGCCTGTACTTACTGGCCTAAATGGGGCTACCTCAGAATAACCAGTCAGAATTACAGCATAACTTCCCTCATAATTATAGCCAGAAGATATCGTAAGAGTGTTCTGTCACAACCCTTGAACCTTGTTTAGGGCCACGTTACTCAATAAAGAGAATAAAGTTTTTCCTAGACCATACTATTACAGTTTGAAGGGACCATTTGACTTTTAAACACCTTTAGGTTCATGAAACATTTGCATGTCTAGGCAAAGAGTTCATTCTAGCCTCCTCCTCCTGATCATGCTAGAGCTCTACATGCAAGGAGTTTTTCCTCCTTTCAGCAGCACTAATGCATTCAATGCCTCCCTCGTGTAGTGGTCACATTCTAGGAACAACTTTTACTAGTTGATTTTGTAACTTATCCTTGCATCATTGGGGAGGATAGATCAAACTTTGAGTTGGTACAGACCACTTTTTAATTGCTTTCCTAATAATATGAGAGAGCAAATAGTATGTTCTGTTGTGTTTAGAAACGGTGGTTCAAAGCTGAGTACTATTACATTTTAGGTCATTGTTAAATTTTGCACTTCATATTTTCTACAGGTCAGAGTCTCATGGAATTATACAAGTTGTCTGGAAATATCACAATAAGTCTCTTAAGTAGATGTGTTTAATGCACCTCTGACACTAGTGCGACCCGTTTCAGACCAAATGGCTTCATAGTGGCTTCCATTCTGAAACAACATGCTTACTTCAGTTATTAATCATGCCATTTATTTTTCTTTCAGAAGCTGTTATATGAGTATAGAATGTCTGTACTTTCCTGTGCCAGATGTTTTAATTTGTTTTCAAACACTGTAAATGTGGGATTGAGTGGCAGCTTTGTGTTAGAAACAAAATTAGGGTTTCTGTCTAACCATTTTGGGACTGAAGTATTTTTCTCTTGGTTGAAACTGCAATACTGAGTAGCTATTCCAGCATTGTGAATGTGTATTTTTTCTATGTTCAGTTGTTTTGGGGGGCTTTATATTATATTCACCTTGTATTGTTTTGTGCTTCTGGAGGTGAAGCCTCACCACAACCAGCACATGCAGCAGCCTGGAAAGAGTGTGATTTGGTTACTGCTCAGTCCTACGCATGTTTATTTGGAAGTCATTCTCATTGAATTCAATGGAGTTTACTCTCACTGTGCATAGAATTGTGACATTTGGCCTCCTTGTGTACCCCTCCTCGGTCAAAACCACTCAGGCAATGCAGGGGTGTGTGGGTGCAGGCTAGCTCAACTTCCTACTGAAACAGATAGCCGCCCCACACGCTCCATGTACAAAATCCCTTCATCCATTGGCTGAATGCATAGATTCATGCATTACTGGTGGGAAATGGAATTAGCCTATGTAGCCCCACAACACCCCTCATGGTCTTTCTCATATTCTTTCAACGTGTGTGTGATGTCTGAACTTCTCTGGTCCTTGGTTGTGGCTAGATTTGCTAAGAAGCCATTTGTTCTGGCAGCAATCTCTTAAAGCTGGCTGCTGTCAGAATAAATAACAAACAGCTTTTTTGCTTTGTTTGCATGGCTTATGGCCAGTTGGATCAATACTGGAGAAGAGCATAGTGGAAGCTTCTCTTCCCCCCCCCTCGTGGTGAGGAGTTGGGCAACCAGGGTGCAGCAGCAGCAGCAGTCTTAAAAGTAAAACAATTTGAGCTGCACATATATATGGTAGTAAGCCCCATGAAATTACTTCTGAGTAAACGTGCCTATGATTGGGCTAATTGGGGGAGGGATGAATTTACCAGACAAAACGTTGGCTGCCAACCTCTAGTGATTATGTGTATCTTGGATCTGTATATATCTACATGCTTATTCAAAAGAGTTTTATTTTACAAACTGTGCACCTGTAAAGTTTCTTAGCAATAAGATAGAAGACTCAGCAAGTCTTTGTTACACTTTTGTAGGAAAATCAATCTGCTCAGTTTTATAATTCATCAAAAAACAAACATTAAAGCCTGCAATATGAGCAGTTTCCAGGAATAAATAAAAGTGAAATGTAAGCCACATTAAGTGTGTTCCATGTACAGTGTGTAATTAGTGCATTCAATATTTGATTTAAAAACTTCACTGAACTTTGTCAAGATTAAATTAAATGTTCTGTTACTCTTCATGTGACTAATTTGTCAAAAAATGTATGACACTGAGATGATCACAGACTTTTTAGACTTTTGGTGTACTTCTGCATAAAACGAGTCAGTTGACAGTGAAGTCATCTGTGCAACTAGAAGACCAGAACAAACCCATGCAAGAAATCAACAGTAATAGTGAGAAGCTGCACTCTGGACTCCACTGAAACTGGATATGGAATCTTTTTAATACAGCTTGTAAAAATTGCAGAAGTTAGACAAGACTGTTTTTTATTCCAATACTGTAAATATGAACTAGTTCACTTTTTGATATTATTTATTAAATAAGGAAAAATGAACTGTTTAATTTCATTTAAATTAGAAGCCAGCTGAGTCAGCTTTAGATAGGTGAAATATAGAAAACTTGGGTTTAATTCTGGTTTGAATTCATCAGGTTTCTAACAGATTTAGATGCTAACTCTAAATAATATGTTGAGAACTCTGGCTCAGATATATTTCACAAAGGCAATGTAATCAGCTTTTATTTTGGGCATATAATTCATTGAATGCAGCTCGAAGAAACTATTTTTTTTCTAAACACATGGCTGGGATTCAAACAGCCGTGTCTGTGCATGCACTGGAACCTTTTAGAGCCTCCAAAACTTGTTCCCAAAAGATTGGATATGGGGTGTGTGTGTGTCCATATTTGTAACTTATGCAACATGACATTTTACAATTGGAAGAGGGAATCATGGAAGCTCCGGTGTTTATATAGAATTATTTGGGCATATATACAAAAATATCTGGATGCTGACCTTTTTGATGAATTAATGCTGCATTCTACACAACTCTTATCAGTCAGACTTGATTGCTTTGAGATGGAATGAATTCCACCCACACATTTTTTTTTTATACGTACTTGCACAACAGGAGTAGATACACACTTTTATCTCATTGACATAGTTTAGGAATTTTTACAGTAATAAATACTTAAATGTATTAAAACAATCACAGGGGGGAAATCCAGGAATAGACCTATGTATTTGTTAGCCTTTGTGATCAACTCTTGTGTTGAACTACACAGACATTTCTGATTTTTCAAAATAGGGCATATTTGGTCCATCAGTTAGAAGTCAACAAGAGAAATCCAAATTTAGTCCAGGTTTTCAGGGCCGGCGCCAAAGATCGGTCAGGTTCGGCCGTGCGTGGCAGGCCTTGCAACCCTGAAGGGCTCCTTAGGGTGTGGGGGTTGTGCTCCCCTTTTGCAATTCTCAGCAGGGTTGACTCTGACTCTGCTGCAGAACGCAGAGATGGAGCTCCCAGTCCCCCTACAGGCCATGTGGGCCCGCGCTGTGCGCCTGCTCCACTTATCTCCCATCCCATTCTGTGCATGCCCTGCGTGCTATGCGCACAGCTGCCATCAACCAAGATGGCAGCAGAGGTTTCTCTAAGGAGCTGATGCCCCTACTGCTATCCTGAGTGATGGCAGGCATGCTTGCCATTAACAAAGAGGGTGGCAGGGGTATCAGCCCCTTAGAGAAACCTCTGCTGCCATCTTGGTTGATGACGGTGACTTGTGTGCCTAGCACACAGGGCATTAACAGAAAGAGAAGAGGTAGGTGGAGTGGTCCTGCATGGTCTGTAGGGGGGCTGGGAGCAAGGAGCCTGGGGAAGGCTGGCACCCAAGGGCCCAGTCATGTCTGGCGTTGGCCCTGCAGGTTTTAGTTGGCTTTACCTTCCTCAGAAGTAATTTGTACTAGAGCTTAGATAAAAGGCCTGTCTAGGGATGGAGTCACCAAATGGTCAATAATAGGAATCAATTTGATTGTATAATTGGTAGCAGAAGATGGAGAAGTTCCATACTTTCTGCAAAAACACCACCAGGAGCAGACTGTAGTACAGATCATGAACTGGTCATATCGAAAATCAGAGTAAAGCTAATAAAGAAAACCAACAAAGCAATCATAATGCCAAAATACAATGTAAATACCATCCCAGAAGAATACAAAGTTCAAATAAGGAACAGATTTGAGGCTTTCAACTTAGTTGACCGAGAACTAGAACTTAGTTGACTGAGAACCAGAAGAACTATGGAGTGAAGTCAGAGGCATTATTAGGAAAGAATGCAAAAAGACAATACCTCTAGTTAAAAAGAGAGAAAGACCTCAATGGATGACTGAATAAACTCTTTAAATGGTTAAAGAAAGAAGGAAAGCAAAAGCAAAAGAAGATAGAAACAGTCAGAACCCTAAATGCAACAATACTAGTATGTAGGGACAAAGAGAACTATTATGATACTGTATAGAAATAGAAGAGGACAACAAAAAGGGTAGAACAAGAGCCCTGTTCAAAAAGATTAGAGAAATGAAAGGGAAATTTAAACCAAGGGTAGGGATGCTGAATAATCAACAGGGGAACACACTGACTGACCAAGATGAAATAAACGGAAGATGGAAGCAATACACTGAAGAACTCTATAAAAGAGATGCCAGGATGACATTCATTCACGGAGGAACTGTATGATGAAGAACCAGAAATTTTAGAATGCGAGGTGAAAGCTGCTCTTAAAATACTTGGAAGAAACAAATCACCAGGAATAGATGGCATACCAATAGAGTTGCTACAAGCTACTGAGACTGAATCTGTCCACATTTTGACAAACATTTGTCATGAAATATGGAAAACTAAACAATGCCCCACAGACTGGAAGTGTTCAATGTATATCCCAATTCCACAGAAAGGGGATCCCAGGGAATGCAATAATTATCAAACTATTGCCTTAATATCCCATGCAAGTAAAGTAATGCTCAATATTCTACAGCAAAGGCTCTTACCATATATGGAACAAGAAATGCCAGATGTCCATAAGAACATAAGAACATAAGAAGAGCCTGCTGGATCAGGCCAGTGGCCCATCTAGTCCAGCACCCTGTTCTCACAGTGGCCAACCAGGTGCCTGGGGGAAGCCCGCAAGCAGGACCCGAGTGCAAGAACACTCTCCCCTCCTGAGGCTTCCGGCAACTGGTTTTCAGAAGCATGCTGCCTCTGACTAGGGTGGCAGAGCACAGCCATCATGGCTAGTAGCCATTGATAGCCCTGTCCTCCATGAATTTGTCTAATCTTCTTTTAAAGCCATTCTAAATCCAAGCTGGATTTAGAAAGCGAAGAGGCACAAGAGATCATATCGCAGACATACATTGGATAATGGAACGGACCAAAGAATTTCAGAAGGAAATCACCCTGTGCTTGATAGATTACAGCAAAGCCTTTGATTGTGTAGATCATGAAAAACTGGGATATTTTAAAAGAAATGGGGGTGCCACAGCATCTGATCGTCCTTGTCCTATACTCAGGACAAGAGGCTACTGTAAGGACAGAATATGGAGAAACTGATTGGTTCCCAATTGGAAAGGGTGTTAGACGGGTGTATTTTATCACCCTATTTATTTAATCTATATGCAGAACATATCATACGGAAAGCGGAATTGGACCAAGATGAAGGAGGTGTGAAAATTGTAGGGAGAAATATCAATTAAGATATGTAGATGATACCATACTCTTAGCAGAAACCAGTAATGATTTGAAACTAATGCTGATGAAAGTTAGAGGAAAGCACAAAAGCAGGACTACAGCTGAATGTCAAGAAGACTAAAGTAATGACAACAGAAGATTTATGTAACTTTACAGTTGACAATGAGGACATTGAACTTGTCAAGGATTATCAATACCTTGGCACAGTCATTAACCCAAATGGAGACAACAGTCAAGAAATTAGAAGAAGGCTAGGACTGGGGAGGGCAGCTGTGAGAGAACTCAGAAAAGGCCCTCAAATGCAAAGATGTATCTGAACACTAAAGTCAGGATTATTCAGACCATGGTATTTCTGATCTCTATGTATGGATGTGAAAGTTGGACAGTGAAAAAAGTGGATAAGAGAAAAAACTCATTTGAAATGTGGTGTTGGAGGAGAGCTTTGCGCATACTATGTACAGCGAAAAAGACAAATAATTGGGTGTTAGAACAAATTAAACTAGAACTATAGCTAGAAGCTAAAATGATGAAACTGAGGTAATCATACTTTGGACACATCATTAGAAGAGATGATTCACTGGAAAAGACAATAATGCTGGGGGAAACAAGGGAGTAGAAAAAGAGGAAGGCCAAACAAGAGATGGATTGATTCCATAAAGGAAGCCACAGACCTGAACTTACAAGATCTAACAGGGTGGTTCATGACAGATGCTCTTGGAGGTCACTGATTCATAGGGTTGCACATAACAACAACAGGGATGGAGTTGAGAAACAAGCCATTCTATGCCACTTTTTAAAAGGGCCATACAAAAGTCTGATTATTTAGCCACTTCCTTTGTCATGGTTAGTGGTCTACTTATGTGTTCAGTTCTAGTCCCGGGAGTGGTGGTGGAGGTAGGATGTTCCTTCTGGTTTTGGGTTGACTTCTTCATTAACTTCGTTTATTCTTGCTTCAAATCCTTGTTCTTGTTGGTTCCTGTCTTCCAGAAAGTCCTGTAGTTTTAGCCTCCCAATATTCCTTTTGTGTGAAGAGGAATAGGCATTAATGTCTTAGAATATGTTGAATAAATAAGATTTGTAAGATTATACTATACTGAGTCTGTGGCTGGAGCAAACTTTGGTGGAATACTTAGCCCGAAACTCTCACTCTACTATATTAGCTCTAGTATGGGAAGCAATTTTCATGTTGTAAAATAACACAATTGATATTTATATAGAACATGGGGGGGAGGAGACTTCTTTCTCCAGTTCTGGTGGATGAATTATTTGGCTTGACCACTTTAAAATCCTGTAAAGTGTAACTTTTTCTATTAAAATATGTGATATGCTATTTTCCCATTTTGGTTAGCAAAAGTGGAGGTTTCCGGCAAAATGCATGATGTACTGCTTTTATTTTCATTTCATAATTCATTCCCTGCTACACTGGAGGAACTCAGTTTTTGGTTGTGAATTGCAGAGTGATACAAAATAACAGGCTTCCTTTATTGATAATGAATAAAATGTGGATAATGAGGTTATTGAGAGGTAACCATACATAGTACTGGCTTTATTAGTTGAGAAGAGCTAGATGATGACAAGGAATGCAGCCTCCTCTTGGAAGCAATGACTTTATGGTTGCTTTTAACACTTCCTCTTGGGGGGCTGGGGAAGAGAGAATGTGACCTGATATGTGGCCAAATAAAAAACAAGCCTAAGTATTATTACACTTCCTTATTATTATTCCTTCCTTACCATCCAGGAGACCAAGGCTGCGTACATACATGGTTCTCCCTCCTTATTTTATACTCACAACACTGTGAGGTAGGTTAGGCTGAGAGATAGTGGCTTGCCCATGTAGTCTGTGGAATGCATGGACTTGACCATGTCTGTCTAAAAAAGTGAACAAGAAAATAGCTAACAGAGAACACATACTAAGGCACAGAGCTCTGGCGTGCTCATGGTGGAGCATCTAATTTCTCAAGGCATATGAAGGGACCTTATCCTGAGTCTAGTTTAGTATTGCCTCCTCTGGCTGTAGCAGATCTCCCAGATTTCTAGTACTGGTTTTCCTTGCTACTTGAAATCCTTTTCAACTGGAGGATTTAGTTTGGGATTTTTTTTGCCAGTTATAGATGTGCTCTACAACTGAGCTATGTCGTCTTCCTCACCCCTTAGTCTGCATAGTCTTTATCTTGGTTTTGGAGGTGGAAGTGTATGACCTCCCTAGACATACTTCCTCTATCCTCTCTCTTCACAGTTGCAACTTCTACTTTGTTTCTTAAAAGTGGCTGTTTCCATGCAAGATGTTTGTTCTGGAATTGCTACTCTTAGGCTGCAATCCAATGCACACTTTCCTGGGAGTAAGTCCCACTGAACTCAATGGAGCTTACTTCTGAGTTGACATGTATTGCATTGCAGCCTTAGTCAGCAAATCATTGTTCTCCTGTCTCTTCACTATGCTCCTTTTCTTTTGAGAATTCACCAGATCTGATTGCATTTTCTTCCAAAAACAAGCTTCTATAGGTATGCATCACTTTAGCGCTACTCTTGTGTCTTAGAGAGATGTGGATTTGATGTGCAGTGATCTTATAGGTGGTTGAGTCCTATCAACACACCTCTTCACAGCACACCATTTACTATGAACTTTCTGGTCAACACCATTTGAGCAGCATGTTTTTTAAATCTATTTTTCTATTTTAAAATCTATTTAAAATCTGTTAAAATATTTTTTTCCAATTTGTGTTTAACATGCTTTTTCACCATTAATATATGACCATCAGACATTACTTCACACAAGCTTGTTCTGGATCCCTTTTGGGATTTGATTAATCTCTAACATAGTATATATATTACTATGATTAACACCACAGAGAAAAAGCTTTTGTGCAAATTAAAAAGTTGATAAGCTCACTACTAAAAGCAATACTGTTTAGGTACTTGTTGCTCCCTTCTTCACAAATATGTTACACACATCAGTATGAAAGAAAGGCTATCCACACAAATGACCGCACGCTAGGGGTGTGTGTGGGGGGGAATGCAATTTGGTTTGCATTTAAGGCTGAATTTATAAAATTTGAACACTCCAGAACAATCTGAGAAGCAAAATACGACCATCCTTCAAAATCCACATTTACCCGAATGTTGTGATGCAGTTCTCCAACCAATGTTTACAGAAATGAATATAATAGGGAAAGTGTGCATAAAAATAAATATATTAGTGAAAATATAGTACAAAAATGCATTATGACACTTTGCTTGTGTTAGGAGCAATTTGCACTAAAATGCTGAAGAATTTTCATGAGGATTTTTAAAATAAAAATTTGCAAATTGCTGTAGAAATGTGGAGAACCAAATTTCAGATGTGTGCATCAAACCAAGTGCAATCCAACACACACACACACACTCAGCCAGCAAGCATCATTTTTCTCACTCACCCCCCTGGGGTGCAAAAATAATTAAAATACTGCAAATGCAGCAAATTAGCCAGGGAGGATGACGGAAGCCATTTCCTGCTCAAACTGTGCCAAGTGCAAACAGTATTACACACACATTGTCGTCTCTCATCTCCATAGTTCTCCATAGTTCTGCTGCCTCCTTCTTCACCCACATCCTTGCCCTCGTGCCCCTTTCTCCCTCCACTCCATTCTTCACCACCACAGTCCATTTTTTCAACAGTTTTTTCTTTCTGCTCCACCCCGTCTTGCTCTCCACCTCCTCCCTCGTCACCTCCTTTAACACCCACAGAGCATGAGGGAAGAGCGATGCCGCACAGAAACCCAATTTGAGGCACATGATTTTCATCCACAAATCAGAGAAGACGACGTCCCCTGCTGCCTTCCCAGTGATGCCCAAAATAATGCTGGAAACATTACAATTACACCTCAAAAGTAATAAAACTGCTCCTTATTCTATTATAATCAAAATGTAAATAAATTATCCACTCATTCCTCAAAAAAGTAATAAATTACGAGTAATTCGTTTTTGCTAGTGAATTACTTCCAAGCTCTGGTGAAGGGTGCAGAAAGTTATCAGGAGACCCCATTCCCCTCACAGAATTACAATTCCCAGAGTTCTCTGGGAAGAGGGGCTGCCTGTTAAAACTGTTAAACTGTTAAAACTGTTAAACTGTTAAAACTAGAATTCTAGTTCTGTGCGGAGAATAAAAGTCTCTTCACTAGTCTTGGCACCCTTCACACAGTGCCCTTTGCAGCCATGACTAAAGTGGGATAAAAGTATGGTGAGAATATCTCCTGTTGGGGAACCAATACTGGGCCCATTAGAAGCCCTGTCCCCATCCAAACATGAGCCACATTGGATGAGGCTTCTTCGTGAGAATTGCACTGCATCCCCTCATCCAAAGGCTTGCAGAGTGTGGTAAGAAAATTTTAAATGTTCAATATCAATATGAAATTGAAATAAAACCCATGCCCTACCTGCTTTAAAGCAAAATGAGATAGGAAAATCAGCAATGGCACCAAGTATTCAGCAGCTTTGTTGGATGACCAAGATGAACTCGGTGTGTGATAGTTCCAGAGTTTGGTTTCTTCACTTATGAAAGATAGGCCTGTGATCAGTTCTGTGAGAGACCTTGCTTTCATTCGTAATGAACCTATAATTGGGTTGCTTCACTTGAGACAGTAGATGGAACTTAACATTCCTACAGACAAAATAAATCCTTGCATATACCATACTAGTATGGAAGTTAGAACATTAGACTAGGAGCCTTCTCCTGACATTTTTTTTTTATGTGCAATCATTTTTAAAAATGGAGCAACATTCAGATAGGCAAAGGATCCAATGAAGTGGTATATCCCAATTATCTCCTCAGTGAGAGCTAGGCCAGTGCTGACAGAGGACTTAAAATCATCATTCACAACTCTGCATGTGGGAAGGTGCTATTTTTTTGTCCCCTTATCATTTCCATTTCACACCAGCATAGGGGGAGTTGTTCTACTTGTCCAGCTCCAGTGGGCAAGTACAAGTGGACATTTTGTCATGTGGTAATGAGGGGTGGGGAAAAAAAGAAATGGTTTGTTTGTTTATTGCCTTGACCTTTAGGTAAGCTGGTTGGTCATCTGTAATGATGGTTACAGTTGTTGCCTTGAGACTCTAGCATGAGTTCCCCAAGGACATCTGTCAATTCATCTTCTTTTGAGTTTCTGGAACAGACTGCTTTTGTTGTGCGAACTTAAAAGTGTCTGTTTAGCTATCCAAATAAGGCACCATGTAGGGCCTACCATTTTACATACAGAAGTTGGTGAAATTAATTTGAAATATTAATCATATATATAAAAATTATGGCATTCTTTCAAATACAGCTTCTATATTCTTTCAAATATAACCAAAATAGGAAATACCATTTCTTCTTTGAAATTGGTACCAGACAAATGTTCAAAGGTATGAAATTCACTTAAGTTCACCCAAGAACCAAGAGGCTGAAGATGATAATTAGTAGAAAGAATAAAGTGTATAACTTTGAGGCTGTAATGGGACTGAACCAGGGGAAAATGTGGATGAGCCTGGAACCTGGATGAGCTGCTTGTGACATGGGGTGATAATGAGAAAAAAGTGCAAGTGGGTTTTGCCATGTTGCAGGTGTTTTGACTTAGAATGTGAAGAAATGCATAATTTCTTGACTCAACAAACCTGATACCTCCTTCAAAGCACTGGTTAGCCGCTATCAGAGATAAAAAGTGCACACAGGTGGGGAGAATCTCACAGCTAATGAGGAGGCTTTGAAAGAGAACTGAGGCACAAATGTTCTCTTGTGCCAAATGCCAAGGCCAACCAAAAGCAAACAGGAGGCATTCTTGGCCCGGAATCAGAGGATGGAATCAAACTGATAGAAGCCTTTAGCAAAAGGGGGAAATGGAAACAAAGCTTTTTATCCATGATGTGCATTAATATTTAGTTTTTCCTTTTTGGCAAGAATTTAGACAAAACATGTAAAAATGTTGAGTTACTGAGAGTAGTATATGGTTAATCCCAATGCAGCACAAAGCAGAGTTAATTTGCGACTTACTCTTAGGCTAAAACTCTCTTTATTAATAGAAATATAGAGATTACCATGTAGCCGAAGCAGCCACACACATATGAAATAATTATCTGTAGTGTCTGAAGACAGTTCAGTCCAGGTGAAAGGAATTCTGTGACAGAAGCTATTTTGTTCACTCACTGGTAGGATGGAGGGGTGTTGGACATCAATTAAACTGCTGTACACATTGGTCAATTATCCTGTTGCAATTACAGGATATATCAGTGTTATAAATGCTTTACTTATATATCACTTTAGGTATTGCACCTTTCCCCAAAGTATCCTGGAAATGGTAGTTCTGTGAGCCTGCTGAGGGTTCTTTTAGAACCCTCGCTGTCCTCATAGCACTGGCGACAGGATGTCCTTGAAGAAACTGAGGACACAACTTGAAGGACACAATCCATCACACAGTTAAGGATCTGTTTATTTCAGGCAAACCTTTATTTCAGTTTTGGGCAAACTGTAGGGTAGATACACCTACAATGCTGAACCAGTGTAAAAATGTTGACACTTTTTTCTATGTTGTTTTAGTATGGATGCAGCAGCCACGTTTTACTATTTAAATATTTCTAGACCATACTTTCATAAAAACATAGTGAGACAGTGCACAACATAAAAATACATAGTTTTTACAATAAGATCAATAACCTGGTTGGTTAAAAAAAAGTTTCAAAGCTCTGTCTGAATGATACAGTTTTCAAAAGACGTCTAAAAGAAAGGCAGGGATGATTCCTGCTGGACTTCTACTTACAAGGAGCTCCACAGGGCAGGGCCTGCCTCACTAATGGAATGGAATCAGCTTGGCAGGGGTAGCTCTGGCAGAAAGTCAAGTACTCAAGAGAGGGACATGTCTCCGTCCTCCGGTTAGGGCTGCAAGCTTCCCCAAAGCCCACAAGCTGAGGAAGAAGTGGATGTTGGCTGTGAATTGCATTGAACCAGGATCCAGGAAGCTGTGGATCCCAGGCTCAGGCGCCTGCCTCTACTGAGAGCACTTCAGCCAGGATGAATTTGAGATGGACATCCTCCCCGCAGCCTGGGCAGGTGGACCAGTTCACCAACAACAAGGGCTGAGTGGAGGTGGAGAGGGACAACTTGTCCAACGACATTATGCACCTCCGAGAAAAGGAGGAATGCCCCTCCTAAGACCACATCTGCTGTGGCAATTGTGTACATCATTTGAAAACATTGCTTTTGTTGCAAATTTCCCCCCTTTGCTTTTGTTGCATTGTATTTGCATTGTTTTTGTTGCATTGTCTTTTTACTGTATATTTTTACTGGTTATTATGTAATCTTTTTTTTGAAATACGTTTTATAATATTTTGTTCACCACTTTGGGGGCCTTTTGGCCAAAATGTGGTATATAAATAAACTGTACTACTGCTAAAGGCTTGGTCCCTGGGAAAGGCCAACAGAACCTCAGGGATGTAGGGGAGCATCAGAAAGGCTCAGGAAGTGAAACGTAAGGAATCAGGTGATCCAAGTGGTTTTTAAGGCTTCATGAATTAACCCAAGAAGCTTGAACCTGACCCAACAGCAAATTGTCAACCAGTGCTGCTCTCTCAGCAAAGGAGTAAAATGTTGCCACTCCTGTGAGCCCTCTTGACTGCTGCATTCTGTACTCATTGCAACTTCCGGGCCAGACACAAGGGGAGCCTACAAAGCATGTTATAATAAAAATAATGATGGTTATATCCAGGCACCCGTCCAGGGCTTGCATAGATACTCGGGTGTAATGGAGAAATAGAGAGGGCTTCCAGTCTGTCACTATTTTCAGGTGGGATTCAATCACATCACAGCAAATTCAGGCTGTACAATTAAAGCTGATTTGGAGGTCTTGCAAAACACATCTGCTTCCCCAAAGATCAAATGTTTTGCAAAAAGGACAGTGATGGGAAAATGCACTGGAAAATATGAGATAACGCTTGATTATTGGGTAGAGAGCAGAGTTGCCATATTACCCAGTTAGCTACGTTTTACCCAGATTCTAGCCATGCTACCCAGTGACCACTTAGCCCATTAGGTGGCCCGAATTCCCAGCTTTCATTAAAAAAGCAAGTCCCTAGCCCTTGTGTATCCAGATATAAATGGCAAAATGTGCAGTTTTCTGACAATTTTGTGAGAAATCAGCCTATTCCCGCCTTCCACTGTTCTTAGCCAATGAGGGATTCTGCAGATATCTTGGGAAAATCAAGAGTTTTAGTTTGCCTGTCTGCTGCATGTGCAGAATCCAGGCAGTTTAGAAAACTGCACATGCTCACTTGATCACGTGCAGCTCCACCCCTGAGCCATAGACTTTCTGGTTGAGTCAGCAAGGGGAAGCAGCCTTCATCTTAACTGCCTCTGTGTTTCAGGATATGTGTCTTAAGTGGTGAATGCAATGGGAGGGTCTGCCTGCCATCATGGAGGATGGAATTGAGGGGTTTGAATGCACCAAACGCTCCCTCCCCTGAACAAATGCTAGATGTAAAAGCAAACCTCTCTGTAGAAAAGGCTGCGGTATTAGCCTTTGCATTCTTTAGCCTTGCCACCACCCTGTTAAATCATGTTTACTCCCATGTAAAGTTGCCTGCCAGAGTCTCTGCTTAGCAATTCAGAAAAGGCTAAAAAGTATTTTTGATGCATATCTTTCTTCAGAATTAAGATCACCCTGCTTCATTTCCTCCCCAAAGTTGGAGGTATGTGTGTACTCTCTCTCTCTCTCTCTCTCTCTCTCTCTCTCTCTCTCTCTCCCTCTCTCTCCCCGTTAATCACCTAAGAATATATGCACGTAATTGTGATTAACGAAACAGAGGTTTTTATTGTTCTACCAAAACGTTTCGGCTTCCACCTTCATCAGCTGCCAACATACAAATGCTGTTACCAAGGTGGCAGTTATAAAGCTTTGAGGATGGAATGCTCAGAGGGGCTTCATTTGGGGAAGCTAAGTGATGCTGGTACTGTCCTCCAGGTTAAGGCCATGTGGTGCCAATGTGTCCAGAGAGTATATCCAAAAGTTCTCCCTCTCAGTCAGTGCTGCTGAATCTGTTGGCATCTTTATAGCTGTTATAGAAAAGTCCAACAGACTGTGGCCCTCAGTCTTTTTTTAATCAAGATTGCTGATTTGTGGTTCCTGAAGCGTGTGCGTAGGTCAGTTGTGGTTTTTCCTATGTATTGGATATGACATCCTGGTCTTTTGCATTAAGTGACATAAATTATGTTGCAGAACCTGCAGGTGATGTTCTGTTTGATGTAATATGTCCTGCCTGTCTTAGTGCTTGTAAACAGCGTTTGGAGTGACAAGGATGAGACCCAGGATTGCCGATAGGTGGCTTAAGCACAGCTCTCACTAACAGTCTGAGCAAATTAGGAGGTTGGCGAAATGCTACAACAGGAGGCTTGTTGATGGCTGTAGCAAGATGTTTAGAGTTTGCTAGCAATGGGTAGCTCTCCCTGATTGCTCGGTGATAGTTAGGAGTTGCTGGATGGAAATCTACCACAAAAGGAATCCGTTGCTCTCTGCTCTTTGACACCTCAGTATGATGGAGGAGGTTTTCTCTGGACAGAATGGAGGCTCGGTGGATGTTGCAATCGATAATATGTGGAGAATATCCTCTCAGAAGAAGGTGTTCTTTAAGTTCACTGATCCTTCTCTGGTATTTATCCTTATTGTTGCAAATAAGTTGGATTCTCAGAGCTAAGCTATACCTATATATAAGATAGACTATATGTGTATGTATATATGTATTCATATACAGTAGGGCCCCGCTTTACAGCACTTCGCTAATACAGCGGTCTCAGTTAGATGCAATTAGACTAAAGCCCCACTCATACGGCGCTTGCTCTGCTTTTACAGCAGTTTTCGGGCATCACACGCCATTCTATTCAATGAGTTCCGCTTTACAGAGGTTTTCACTTTACAGCAGGGGTCCGGAACGTAACCGCCATATGAGTGGGGCCCTACTGTATATATTCAATGAAGTAGAGGGGTTGTAACCTTTCCCCCTCTTAAGACCAAAAGGAATGGCTTTTCTCCTCTTAAGATCAGTAGGAATGGAACAGCTGCCTGGTTTAATGGTAACACAGCTTGTCAGGTCTCTAGAATTCACTGCATTTTTTAAAGAAGTGCCAGCGCTCAAGTCTCCATCAAGTTCCAGTTTTTATCACCAAAGGCTGCGGTTCCCCTCTCCCTGATCTGCTATGTGAGAATTAGTGTACTAAAGACACTTCTCACAAACTCAGACACTACTGTCTTTGGATAAGATGACAACTGAATTGATAATATTGAAATCTTTATTTCTATCTGTGTTACAAGTTGTACTAGTGTGTTCATTTCACATTTCCTAATTGTTGGTATAGACAACCTCTCATTCACAATATTGCTTTTAATTGGTGCTTTGCTGGCTTTTTGTTTTATATTAGATTTTTATATTGCTGCATTGACCTGTTATGTTTGTTTCTATTTTGTGTTTTATTATGTTTTTATATTTATTGTGTTTTTTATTGTTTTCATTATGTTTGTAAGCTGCCCTGAGCTCTGTTTTTAACCTTGGAAGAGCAGGATATAAATCCTCTTAATAAATAAATATTCCACAGTATTGGAAACTAGAGCCTAGGCATTTAAGGCTGAAAATGTAAGTTTTTTAAAAAAAATCCTCACACTCTCCCCCAGTTTTGGGTGGTAATTACCAGGCATTAAAACAAAACAACTGGACAATGCAACTATTAATATGCTTAATTTGCATAATTAGAAAATAGTTTGCATAATATGCAAATTGGACTGCCCAGATTTGTGGTACTGGAATATGGCAACCCTAGTAGAGATACACTTAGTGCTATGCCACTTCCTGTGCATCTCCATCTCTCTTTTCTGAAAACGGCAGCACATGACATTTGTCAAACATTGCCCTTTTTTTACTGTAAAACTTGGTGGAATCAGCTTGAGTGCATTTTTTTAAAATTCGCTTCAAAGAGGTTTCGCAAGTGATTAGCAGATCAACCAGTTCGTTCTCCAGATGCAGCCAATGAAAAAGCAAGCTGTAGTCAACTAATTTGTTCACAAACAGATCAGGCTGAATACTTGTTAAACAGGTCATCAGGAAGCGACCAGAGTTGGGTATCATCAGTGTATTGATGACTCTTTGCTCCAAAACTCATAATGACTGCACTCAATAGCGTCATATAGATGTTGAATAGCATTGGGGACAGAACACCAGAGGGCTGAAGAGTACTGTCCCAGTGCTACTCTCTGGACATGACCTTACAGATAGGAGCGGAGCCATTGGAACACAGTGCCACCGATACCAATCCTACAGAGCTGGTCCAAAAGCAGAGCTTGGAAAAGTTATTTTTTGAACTACAGCTCCCATCAGCCCCAGCCAGCATGGCCACTGGATTGGGCTGATGGGAGTTGTCGTTCAAAAAAGTAACTTTTCCAAGCTCTGTGAAGGATACCACTGTCAAAGGCTGCTGAGAGATTGAGTAAAGGAGCAGGGCTGCACTTCCCCTGTCTTCTCTATAAAGGTAATCCATTGGAGTGATTAAGTCTGGTTTGGTCCTGAATCCAGACTGGAATGGATCCAGATAATCTGTCACATCCAGGAATGTCTGCAGATGTTCTGCTACACCACCTGTTGTGAGGTTGTCTAGTCTATCTATCAACCAGACACATCGTTCATGGTACAAGGCAGGGATGGCAATTATGGCCCGCAGGCTGGATTGTCCCCAAGGCATTTTAAAAAATCTGGCACTGGTGGCTCCACTAAATTTGAGCTGTATAGTAAAATGCTTTGTCCATGGGAGCATGCCAAGTCAGACCATTTGTTTATCTAATTCAACACTGTCAACACTGACTGGCAGCGGCTCTGCCGGGTTTCTGACAGGAGTCCCAGCCCTACCTGGAGAGGCCAGTGATAGAAGCTGGGACTTCCTGATTGGAAAGATGAGCAGTGCGGCCCTTCCTATGATGCTGTCCTGGGCTCTTTCTAGGAGGAAGGGTGGGATATAAAATAAATAAATAAAATGCTGATCCTTGTCCAGGCTATTACATTCTGTACTTTAAGACCCAAAACAAAAACTAATATATGGAGTAAGAGTATGGCATTTCAAAAGGTGATGGGTGCAAGTAACAAGTGACAACTTGCAAATGCTGCAGTTAGAAGGATTGCTCACCATGGGGAGCTTATTTTCAGAGTCATCCCCATGGCAACCAGAATTTGTGGTCCAGCAATAACACCCTAGGGGGTTGCTGCCTGCACATCTCAGAGGGTAGCCACCTTGCAGGCCTTTCTTCACCAGAACGTTGCTTAAACTTCCCTCCAAGTGTCCCCACTGCAATGCTACAGAGACTCTGTGATATTGTAAAAGCATTTGGAGCATCTTCTTATTTTAAGCAAGATGTCTCTTGGGTCAGAAATAGTGCCTCACACTGCACAAGAAGCCTCTCTCATATAGATGGGGAGGATTCAGTTTGCTGGACTGAAGCAGTTGACCATGTGTCTGGGTGTAGGAGATGGAGAGGGAAATACGAATATTAAGCTGTAGGGTTGCCAAGTCAGAAGCATCCCAAACCCTGAGATTTCAGGGGTGGGCTCTAGTGATGATATGGGAACAGGCCCTAGTGATATAATTAAGCATGATACATTAAGCATCAACCACAGTTGCTTGGAATATACCATTCAAACAAAAACAATTCTCGATTAGAAATAAAGATAGAAAGCTTAGGCAAAAGAGGGTGGTCCCAGGTCCAGCTTAAGTGATGGGATCATTTCTTCTCACCTACTTATGGAGCCTGGATAGAGAACATTTAATCTAGCCTACTTGCTTCTGGCAAGAAGGGTTTAAGGCCTTCAGATGGGAGCACTCAGGAGTAAGGATGGATGCCCTTGAAGGCTGCAGTTCTAAATACACTTACTAAGGGACTAAGCCCCATAGAACTCAATAGGATTTATTTCTAAGTAGTTATGGTTGGGATTGTACTGTTGGTAAGGCTTGACTAGGGATCCTCTGCAAAGATATCTATATCAAAGTAGGGTTGGCAACTCCCTGCCTGGGATGTCCTATCCCTGCCTTTTAGTATGGCTGCTCCAAACTACTTTACAGACTTGGTCCTTCACTGCAGAGAGAGTGGTTTGAAAAATGAGTAAGAAGATTCTGTACCTTTTTCTGCCTACTGTGTGAGCTGCTATAAACTGATATCCAACCCAATTCCAGTGAGTAATAACTGACAGAGATAAAACACACATGGTTTGGTCTATCTTCACAGGCAGTAGCTTGGGAATAACAGCAATTGCAGCCACACTTCCCAGTATGCATTTTCTTTTACCAGTACTGGGCAAGAAACAAACCGTCATGCAACCAACAAGGTGCATTATCAGTGGGTTTAAGGGGGTTCAGCTGAGAGGATGGAACTACTGTTGTTGCTTTTACGGATGTAAGGGAATGAGGTTAAAGATAAATGAAATGCAAACAGAAAAGAAAAACAAAAGACAGTGATAATTTCCTAAATGCAATACCATACCAACCACAACAAGACTCCTATGAATATGGCAGAAAACTCACACAACCAGTCAGGGTTCCTAACTAAAAACCAAAACTAAAAGAATCCTAGCAGCCAGTCAGCTAAGGTCATAGAAATGCCCATGCAGCAAAATCTGACCCAGGGCTGTAGTTAATGCAGAATGCTGTGGCATGATTGTGACATGAGTGAGACCCTGTCAGCACATAATACCTCGGTTCTGAAATCTGCACTCGTTGCCGATTTGCTACCTGGCCAAGTTCAAGTTGTGCTTTCCATGTTACAGGTTGAACATAGTACTTGTTCTGCTTTTGTAAGCAATTGATCCTTTAGTGTGGCACCACCTACACCTTGGAACTCCCTGCCTGTTGACATCAGGCAGGCACCTTCATTGTACTCTTTTTGCCATCTGCTAAAAACATTTTTGTTTAGGCAAACCTATCCAGGCATGTAGAAGCTATTATGTTTTTATCTGTGTTTAATTCATTGTTGGTTTTATTATTTTGAATGTTTTAAAATACTTGTCTTTAACTGTTTTTCCAATCATTTTTTGTTTTAATTCTGTTTGTAAACTGCTTTGAGATATTTTTACAATAAAGTGGTATATAAATGTTGTAATTAAAATACATGGGGTTGGATTCATATTCAGTGTGGGGCATTGGTAAAGATTTTTTATTGCTTTGACAGAGCCAAGGAAATATAGCTCCACAGCTCCTGAGGAAGGAAAGTACTTCCAAAATACGTAGAGCATTTCATTAAATCCACACTCTGCACCAGAGCTTGTCTCTCTTCTTTTTGATCTTTGTTTGATACTTTCCCCCTTTTTGTTTCTGCCTTCTTTAACTGTTTTTGCCAACAGTTTTATTGTTCTGAATTCCTTCTGTAATCTGCTTTGAGTTTTTTTTTACAATAAAGCAGTATATAAATTCACTAAGAGGCAAAAAACCTTGCGGTTTAAGGACATACCTATAGCCCACAGCTATTCTATCAAATAGCAGGGAAATTGGGCAGCTATAGTGAATGCACCAGGGGAGCAGGAGACCTGAACTCCTCTCTGAGATATTGGACTGCCCTACAAATTGGTCAAAATGCAAACACCATTTGGGTTGGTCTTTCACAGTCCAATCCACTTCCTGTGTAGCTTGGAAGAATTTGGTAACGTGCCTCTGAGCATATGGCAAGTGGTGGCAACACTTGCCATCTCCAAAGATAGAGAATTATATTTTTGTATGTTTCTTGGTATTCTTCTTACGTTGCTTCTTTCCTGTGTTATTAATGTTTCTACAGAGAATCTACACTAGAAAATTTTGTTTCCCTCATTATTCATCCCAGAAATCTGTGTCAAATTTATTTTTATTAATTTCAAAACCTTTTTATTGGTCAGTGTCATATGATGGTGAAGACAGCCTTTTGTGTTTCAAATTGGAGGTTATGTTCTAGTTCTATTTTGGGTGCATTAACAGTGTAATTTGGACCTGCAGTTTGATGAAAAATCAGACTGATTCCAATATGTTGCTACTTCAGTAATGACTCTAGCTGTTGGAAAAAAGAGGATGCATATTTTCAGCCTGCTATGTTTAAACCACTTCATTTAAGGCAAGGTGGGCACAGTCAATTAAAAACATAAAGCACACCTAGCATTTTGCTAGAATATATTTCATCTCCCACTGTTTTATCTTGTGCAAATTGAGACACTCCTGAGGTCCACTGGAAACTATTCTGCAGAAGTCAGTGCCATTATTCCACAATTATGTTTGGAGTTTTTTTTAGTATAAATTTTGCAAAGAGTTGCTGTAGTTCACATATTCACAGAAATAGAAACAAAAGAAAATGATTTCCTATAGGAAACGTCACTAAAATTGCAAAGGAAATCAGACATATTCAAAGTGACCATCTGAACTATATCAACTGTCTTAATAATGTTGCTTCCTCCCTGCTAAAACAAGATGAGCACAGCACATGTCTTCTTTCTATTATTTGGGCTGATTGCAGGTGTTGCCACCACTCACCATATGCTCAGAGGCACATGTTACCAAATTCTTCCAAGCTACACAGGAAGTGGATTGGACTGTGAAGACCAACCCAAATTTGTAGGGCAGTACAATATCTCAGAGAGGAGGTCAGGTCTCCTGCTCTCCTGGTGCATTCACTATAGCTGCCCAATTTCCCTGCTATTTGATAGAATAGCTGTGGGCTATAGGTATGTTCTTAAACCGCAAGGTTTTTTGCCTCTTAGTGAATTTCCCTGCTTTTTAATCCGGGAGGTAAGAAATGGGATCCTGTCCAAATTTGCTGAGAATAGATGGATCATTTGCATGCTTATTGAGTTCAGTGGGATTTACTCCCCTGCAATCATGCTTAGGATAGGTGAAACTGACCACAGAGGATGGGGAGGGGGGGAGGAGGAGGGAGGGGAGGAAATGCAGAGGGGAGGACTGGGAGGGGAGGAGGCAGGATGGAGAGGGGAGGAGAAGGACAGGTTTGATCATTTGCATGTTTATTAAATTCAGTGCAATTTACTCCCGTGCAATCATGCTTAGGATAGGTAAAACTGACCGGGGGAGGGAGGGAGGGAGGGCTGGAGTGGGCAGGGGAGGAGGAAGGGAGAGGAGAGGAGAGGGGAAAAGCAGGTCTGATCATTTGCATGCTTATTTTCAATGGGATTTACTCCTATGCAATCTTGGTTAGGATAGGAAACACTGACCATGGGGGAGGAGGAGGGGGAGTGGGAAGGAGCGTATTGGAGGGGGGCAAAGGAAGGTGGAGGGGAGAGCAGGTTTGATCATTTGCATGCTTATAGAGTTCAATGGTATTTACTTCCGTGCAATCATGTTTAAGATAGGTAAAACTGACCATGGGGAGGAGGAAGGGGAGGAGGGAGGAGGGGGAAGGGGAAGGGAAAAGAGGGGATTGGAAGGGGATGGGGAGTGAGGGGCAAAGGAAGGGGGAGGGAAGGGGCAAGAGGAGGGGATAGGAAGAAAGAGAAGGGAGGGTGGGTTTGATCATTTGCATATTTTTTTAGTTCAGTGGGATTTATTTCTATGCAATCATGTTTGAAAATGAAAATGGACTGCCTTCAAGTCAATCCCCACCTATTGCGACCCTTTGAATAGGGTTTTCATGGTAAACGGTATTCAAAGATGATTTCATCATTGCCTTCCTCTGAGGCTACGAGGCAGTGACTGGCCCAAGGTCACCCAGTCAGCTTCATGGCTGTGTGGGGATTCGAACCGTGCACTCCCAGGTCGTAGTCCAACATTCACCCAGGAAAGGGGCAGGGAGTGGGAGGGGAGGAGATTGGGTGGGTGGGCACTGGGCAGAAGGGAAGCCCCTTTCCTTTCCAAAAGGAAAACACTGTAAACAGAATCATTCTTTTTCAGGCTTTCCCCCACCTTTTTATTCTACAGCAGACACATGTAGCCTCCCACCCAAATTTAAACCAAAGCTTTCCCTGGCCACATCCACACCAGGCCTTTATTTCACTTTGGACAGTCATGGCTTCTCTCAAAGAATCCTGGGAAGTGTAGTTAGTGAAGGGTGCTGAGAGTTGCTAGGAGATGCCCTGTTCCCCTCACAGACCTTCAATCAGAGTGGCTGACTGTTAAACTATTCTCTCAGGGGAATAGGAGTCTCTTAGCACCCTTCACAAACTACACTTCCCAGGATTCTTTGGGGGAAGCCATGACTGTCTCACATGAAATCAAAGTCTGCTGTGGGTGTGGCCCCCTGATTAGCCAAGCCCAGCAGCTGTGAGGCTTTTAGAACTCTGACAGTTGGTTCTTACTGAGCATGCTCCGCGCTATCATTGGGTCCCAGCCAAAATTTATTAAATTAATTAAAATTCAGCCAGGCATTTTTTAAACCTTTAAACTGCAGCAGATGAAGGTCAGAGTATGGGGCAACGTCAGTATTAGGATTACAGGTACTCTGTGAACATGGCTGATTTTTAATGAATTTCAACAGATTATGAGAACAGAGAAAAAACTCGTGGCTGTATAATGTTGTAAATAAAATACATAAATAAATGTTGGTGTCATTGTGGCTCTTGGGTCTCTTTCCTCTTTTAGGAACAAAGGAATCTGCCTTATACAGACTCAGGGCATTTGGTATTATCTAGCTCAGTATTGATGACATGAACTAGCATTGGCTGTCTAGGATTCCAGGCAACAATCTTTTACAGAGATTTGTTTTTGGACCTTTGCATGGAAAACATGTGCCCTACCACTGAGCTACAGCCCTTCCCCTGTTTAAAAAAGTATCTTTTAAAATTGTTCTTATTTTAAGATGGCTGCCTAACAAGTCGTTCCTGCGGAGCTTCCTGCTTGACTGTAAGATAAAGTCTACTTTTAAACTTGTTACCTCTCCTCCAGTGAGTTATACCCCCGGATTCTTCGAGACTATTTTCTTATCTGTCTGGCGGTGTGCCTGCGAGTTTAAAGAGTTTCTATTTAACCTTCAGCACCTCAGAGTTGTAACTCAGTCAACAAACAAGCCTGTTAAAGCAGTGGAACACTTAAATTGCTTCGTTCAATTCCTCGTCAACTTTTATTGCTCCCTTGTCTGGTCACTGGCTTTACTTCAAACTATTTTCTAGTGGACAGGAGAGCTTTCCCGCCCCCCATTTTAATTGTTGTATAACTGTATAATGACAAGGACTGAGAGAAGCAGAATGAATCTTGCCACTGTGGAACAGCAGGTTTAAACCAGTAGCCTCGAATTTTATCAAATTAACTCAGTGCTGCAAATAATTTTCCAGGAATCCTTTTATCCCAAGCGTTATGGTCCTTACCAGGGAGGGTTACAGACAACTTGGACTAGCCCCTTTGGTGGAGGACACTCCAACAAGTAGCAAAGGATGTAATCAACGGAAGATTACAGACTTTTATGGTCCAAACTTGAATGAATGGTCTCCTAAGAATCCCTTGGAGTTGAGAGAGCCTGAGGAAAAGGGAGTTTGCTTAGACTGGTCCTTGGGTCCGCATTGCCTAATGAAATCATTACCAGGGGATACCATGAGGGCAGATGAATGTTCCCTGGCAGTAGAACTGGAGCAAGCCAGTCCTACAATTTCAAACTCTGGACTGATCTATAATCCTACCCAGTTACAATTATGTGGTAATCATGTGAATACTGCCATGCTTTCACACGATGAGGACGCAAAGGCTGACCATACGGACAATTGCCCCCCTCTGCATCCTCCCCTGTACTTCAACATTTTCTCTCTCCACCTTGTCAGCCTCCAAAGAACGCAGGGGCGTGCTGCGAAGTCTCCGAGCAGGACACGTTGGTCAAACTACTTAATTCCCAGCTCGAATTAACTAAGAACCTTTTTATAAACTGGACAGAAGACCTGTTGCTAATTAAGAATTGCTTAGCCGAGTGTATGGGGCTTTTGACTCTGCTGACGACATTAGCTCTGCCTAGTTAAAGGGGGTCTTCTCAGTCTCCTGCTATTTCTAAGATAAACTCTGATTCAATGCCAAAGTCTTGGGCTGCCAGGGATTCTAATTCCTTGCAAGAGATTAACCCTTTAACTGAAGTGCCTACACATGAAACACAACGGCGTCTCCCAAGTTCTTCTTCTTCATCAACCTCGAATTATATCTCTAAGAAGCGTGATAATCCCTCTGGAGCCCTTCCCAAAAGGGGTCAAAACAAGGGCACCAAACAGAAGAATTCTAAATATTTGACAACTTTAAAAAAGAAAACGAAAAATATTAAAAACATCCCCACTTCTAGAAAGGGCGCCAAAATGAATTTTAACAAACTTTTCAAGGTACTAGACCCAGAGGAGAAAGGCCATGCAGCTCCTGCTAGGCGAATAATTAAAAATAACAACACAGTCAAAACCAATATGATGGAAAGAAAACAGTTCTCTGAGCAAAGCCCAGTAGCCTTGCGCCCAGATGATATTGCATCAACCCTTGTGGAGCACCAGACAAACTCAAAACTGCTGACTAAGGAAGCAATCTCTTTAAGTGATTCTGAGGAACGTGAATGTCGAGAGTGCTTTTGGCTAACACCTCTGGGAAAAAAGAAATGGCGTCTCTTGTTGGAGGACAGGGCCTTGGTTTTTACCAACTATCCCAAACCATTTGGCAGGCTGTCGCAGTGGGACCGAAAAATCCATCTACTGAAGCTTTTACCAGTGGCTATCAAGACTTCTCTGGAGCTTGGCTCAATCAAGAAGATTGAATACCTCTTTTATAATACAACAACGGCCAGAGCCCTTGTATTTTTCGCTTCAGCCTCATTTACGGACTTGGTTTACTCTCATAAGGAGGGGTTTCAAAATAAAGGCATTGGGGTTAAAAGGTACTTCAGAGTTTATTCGCCTCCCTTGCCGTTGATTTCTTGCAGGAAGGAGACCCGCTTTGCTCCCCCAGTCTTGGAAAAGGAGGAATTTCAAATGGGAGCACCTGCTAATTGCCTTAACCCTACTCTGACTATAACAACTGAAAACCCTGACTCGCCTATTCCAGATGTATTAAACCCAATGGACAAGTTGGAGCAGGTAAATCTCTCCCAGAATGTTATGACCTCGACCATTGGGAACTACTGCCCAGAAGAAGTTTTACACATCAACAGTTTTGGGGTGTTACCTGAAAAGGAACAGCGTGAGATTTTGAACTGTTTGTCATCTTTGAAAGATACCCTCACGAACTTGTCCAATTTTAATAATAAATTCAAGCAGAATGACCCCAGCAGAGCAATGCCCGATACCACGGCTATTTTAAATCCTTTTTCATCTGAGAACTATATTGAGACTGTTCATTCCACTCCTACCCTGTCTAGTGTTTGTTCTCATAGGGTATCTTTGAACACCAGTTTCGACTCATCTTGGTCTGAGAATACAGAACAGTGTCATCAGCTAGTTGTCGAAGACCGGTTCCGTTAACTTTGCTAGCTCCTCTGAAGTGTTCTCTGTGATGATCCTGTATTAGTGTAAATAGGGTAAGTGCTGTTTGTTTAGAAGATACATGGTAAGTGGAGTGAAAGAGGAGGGGGAGTGAATGGGCAGTAGAATGCTGGATGATTGGCTGAATGTTTAAAATGGCTGACAGTATAAAAGGAAGAATGTCAGGTAAATCTGGGTGGATGTGAGGTGGATGTGGTGTGGACGTGTGTGGACGTTGGTGGACTTGAGAGGGTTGTTTTGGTGGGTTTTGAGAGGAGAGGGTGGAGTTCAGATTAATACTAAGACCAGTACCTCAGGAATAGATGTAACCATATGCTTAAGTGCCTTTTAAAGAAATCTTGTTATCTCTGTTATATAATAAAATACTTACTTGGTTTACCAAAGGTCTGATCCTTGGCTGGGGTTTCACAGACCAGAAGGGAGGGTGAGGTAAATACCAAGGCTGAAGAGTGACAAATGGTGGCAGCGGGGAAGGGAAGAATAACACCACAAGTATTCAGAGCAAACCAGAATTATAAGCAGTCTGAGTAAATCAAAGGGATTGGGACAGCTTTAGCACTCAGTCACAGAGGTAACCAGATAGAGAGACTCAGGCAGAGTCTCTGGGACTACTGGTTATAGGACGTGACTGGTGGTGCTGCCTAGCAGGGGGATCTGTTGAGATCTGTGCTAGAGCGGGGAGAGAAACCATAAGAAAGGACAGTCCGGACTGGTGGAGTCCCTGGTGGTGCCTAGAGACAGTCAGTAACCACGAGCAGGTAGGAACCTGACAGGGAGAGCCAGGGAAGGACGTCACATGTGGTGGCAGTAGCGGTGGGATACGAACACAGGAGAATACGTCACAGGTGTTGGCTGTAGCAGTGAGATACGAATACTAGAGAATCCCTACCAGTGGTGTGGCAAACAGAAATAACAAAACAAGATTTCTTGTGAGAGTGACTGGCAAAGAGTGTGTGGCAAAGAGTGAGTGAACTCAAACACCATGGCTGAATATATAAAAATGAAAAGAGAGGAGCTAGTGGAGAAGTGCATAACATTCAATTTACCTCACGAGGGTAAAGGGGTAGATGAATTGAGGGTAGCACTTATAGGATTTGCAACTGCCCAGCAAAAACAACCTGTCAGGGAAGAGACCCCAGATGGATATTTAAGCAATCCCGCTTATATAGAGTACTTGAGAGAGAAGTTAAGATGGGAGGCTGAGGAAAAAGACAAGCAGAGGGAGTTGGAAGCTGAGAGATTGAGGATGGAAGCTGATGGGAAAGATAAACAGCGAGAGTTGGAAGCTGAGAGATTGAGGATGGAAGGTGCAGAGAAGGAAAAACAGAGGGAGTTGGAATTTGAGAGAATGAGAGTGGATGCGGAATTACAGGCAGAAAAGTTAAAATTTGAAAGAGAGAAGTTTCATTCTGAGGAGACAAGGAAAGACAGAGATGGAGCAAAAATAAAAATTACTCCAAAGGACTTTGCTGTCTATGAGCCTGGTCAAGATCCTCAAATTTATCTCACAACCTTTGAAAAGGCAGCTCAGTTGTGGGGGCTACCTGAAGATAGATACATGCAGTATTTATCAAACCTGATCAAAGGGGAATTGGCAGAGGTATACCAATATTTCCCCTCAGACAAGCCCGTCACCTATGCTGAGTTTAAAGAGGCAGTCTACAAAAGATTCAGACTGGGGCCTGATTATTTTAGAAAGCTTTTCAGAAACTGCCAGATACAGACAGGGAGGTCTTTCGTGGAGCTAGGGGCAAAACTGATGGACATATTTGGGAAATGGCTGACAAGTGCAAAAGCTCAATCTGTGGAGGAGGTGAAAAACCTCATGATACTGGATCAATTATACCATCAGTTACCACCAGAAATAAGGCTCCTTGTCAAGGACCGTTCCCCTACATCTGTGCAGGAGGCCGCAGAGATGGCGGATCACTTCACCTCCAATAGAACTGGCTGGGTGGGGAAAACATCAAGAGAGTTTAAACCCAGACCATATAGTGCTGGCAGAAGGGATGTGGTACCACAGCGAGTGAGTCCTCCATTAAAATCTGAAGGGCACAGGACACCCCAGAGTGGATCTGTGTACCCTAAAAGTGAGGAGAAATTATGCTACAAATGTGGTAGACCGGGGCACCTACGTTTTCAATGTGAGGTTGCCAACCCCATTAGTAATCCTGCTCAGACAAGGGCAGTGAAAACAGAGCCCAAGGCTTTAGAAACAGCGAAAAAGGTTCAGTTTTGCCAGATAAACTGGACAAAAGTAACAGACCTTGATTCAAGTCTCAGAGAGGAAGTGAGTGTACAAGGGGCAAATTATTGGGCATTGCTTGACACTGGTGCCACTCAGACGTTACTGAGGCCAGATTTAATAAAATCTGAAGAAATATTACCTCAGGAAACGGTGAATATCCAAGGAGTGAGGGGTCAACCAGAAAGCTTGCCTGTGGCCCTAGTGAAAATGGCGTGGAGAGGCCGAGAGGGCAGATATAAAGTAGGCATTAATGCCCAGCAACAAGAACCAGTAATACTGGGAAGAGATGTTATGGGAGCCCAAGGGAAAATATATGTGGTGACCAGACAGCAACTTGGCAGAGAAAAAGAAGCCATGTTAAGGGGGGTTGAAGGAAACAGGGTGGAATCTGTTTCCGAGCCTCAGGTCCCCATAGCAACCCTTGGTAGGCCTGCTGAAGGAGACAAACTGTATCAACTGGTCTCTGGGGAAGAGACAGAGCATTTCAGAGAAGAACTGAATAAGGATACCAGTTTGAATCAAATAAAGGAGCAAGCCCTGACCCAACAGATTCCTTTCACTGACAAACTGAGGAATCAAGTTGTGTGTGAGAATGGGATTTTATATAGACTGTGGATGCCTGCTGAGAGAAAGGATGAATGTGAACCAGTGAAGCAATTGATAGTACCTAGCAAATACAGAACCAGATTGCTAGAGGTAGCCCACGATGTCCCATGTGCAGGACATCTGGGAATAAAAAAGACCAAGAGGAGATTGGCTGCACACTATTATTGGTCAAACATCTCCAAAGATGTAAAACAACATTGTCTATCTTGTGGTATATGCCAAAAGGTGGGAAAAAGTGGAGTAAAGACTAAGGCACCCTTAAAGCCCCTTCCTATAATTGGACAACCCTTTTATAGAGTGGGAATAGATTTGGTGGGCCCTTTTTCCAAACCCACAAGGCATGGCAAGAAATATCTAGTGGTGGTGGTGGATTTTGCCACCAGGTACCCAGACGCAGAAGCATTAAGATCTGTAGAAGCCCCTGTAGTGGCAGAGGCTTTATTAAAAATCTTTATGAGGCTGGGTTTCCCTCATGAAGTGCTGACGGATCAAGGCAGTGTATTCATGGGAGAAGTGATGCAATGTATGTGGAAATGTTGTGGTCTAAAACATCTAAAGACCACTACTTACCATCCCGCCACTAATGGGTTAACTGAGAGATTCCATGGAGTTTTGAAGGGCATGATAAGAAGCTATGTTCAAGATCACCCACAAGACTGGGATGAACGTTTGGGATGCTTCTTATTTGCATACAGAGAAGTCCCTCAAGAGTCAACAGGCTTCTCACCCTATGAACTCATGTTCACTAGAAAAGTGAGGGGACCTTTGGAACTATTAAAAAATTCATGGGAAGGAACCCTGGGAGAGTACAAAACATCTGTAGTAGATTTTGTATTGGAATTCCGCAATAAATTAACATCAGTGATGGAGGTGGTGAAAAAGAATTTGAGTCAAGCACAGCAGAAGCAAAGTTACTGGTATGACAGAACAGCCAGGGAACGTGTGTATGATGTGGGAGATATGGTTATGGCGTTCATACCCAGGAAACATGACAAATTATAGGCTAACTGGGAAGGACCATATACCATCAGAGAAAGGCTTGACACAGTGACGTATGTAATCACCACAGACCAATTAAACAAAAGCAAAGTGGTTCATGTAAATATGTTGAAGCCTTACCATACCAGGGATGCAAAGGTGTTGCAAGTTACCTTATTCCCTGAGGGAAGTGGGCCTGAACTTCCAGATTCGGTAAAGGAAAGCAAAGACAAAGGAGGGGTAGATCAAGTGGAATGGTCAGAAGAGATTCTGAGAGTTTTGAAAAACTATGGGAATCTCTTTAGCAATAAACCTGGCCGAACCAGTATAGCCAGACATTCCATTGATACTGGAGAGCATGCCCCAGTCAGATCTGTACTGTGCTGTGTGAATGGGAAAGTTGTGAGTGAAGTAATCTGTGTAGGACATGGGGTGGGGAGTGGGAAAGTCACCCCCTTATGGAGCAAGGTAGAGGCAGTGCAATTGTGGCCTATCGCCTTGCATGAATTGACCAAGAAGAAGTGTTCTGAGCGTGTGGTATGGACGGATGAATGTCAGAAGGCTTTTGATCTGCTGAAGCAAGCCTTGTGCCAAGGACCCATATTAATAGCACCAGACTATGAGCAACCATTCATCGTGGCTACAGATACGTCAGACCTCGCGCTGGGAGTCGTCTTGCTGGAGGAGAGAGAAGGCACCAGACATCCAGTGGCGTATCTGAGTCGCAAGCTGACACCGAGGGAGAAAAACTATTCGTCGGTCCAAAAGGAGTGCCTAGCGGTCATGTGGGGAGTGAACAAGTTGTGCCCATACGTGTGGGGACGAAGATTCATGGTAACAACGGATCATCGGGCCTTGTTATGGTTGCAGACTATGAAAAACCATAACACTATGCTGCAGAGGTGGTCCTGGGCCGTACAGGACTATCAAGTGGACTTCCAGTTCATAAAAGGCAAGGACAATGTACTGGCCGATGGACTTTCCAGGCAAGTGGCTGGGACTGCAGTGACGTGACCAGACGGAGGAACAAAGAAAGACATTTTCCCCATAGAGACTTGTTATATTGTTAACGCGACGTATAAATCCTGGAACAGGAATAATACTCTGCCGTTGTTTTAAGGGGGGGGGAAATGTGATGATCCTGTATTAGTGTAAATAGGGTAAGTGCTATTTGTTTAGAAGATACATGGTAAGTGGAGTGAAAGAGGAGGGGGAGTGAATGGGCAGTAGAATGCTGGATGATTGGCTGAATGTTTAAAATGGCTGACAGTATAAAAGGAAGAATGTCAGGTATATCTGGGTGGATGTGGTGTGGACGTGTGTGGACGTTGGTGGACTTGAGAGGGTTGTTTTGGTGGGTTTTGAGAGGAGAGGGTGGAGTTCAGATTAATACTAAGACCAGTACCTCAGGAATAGATGTAACCATATGCTTAAGTGCCTTTTAAAGAAATCTTGTTATCTCTGTTATATAATAAAATACTTACTTGGTTTACCAAAGGCCTGATCCTTGGCTGGGGTTTCACAGACCAGAAGGGAGGGTGAGGTAAATACCAAGGCTGAAGAGTGACAAATGGTGGCAGCGGGGAAGGGAAGAATAACACCACAAGTATTCAGAGCAAACCAGAATTATAAGCAGTCTGAGTAAATCAAAGGGATTGGGACAGCTTTAGCACTCAGTCACAGAGGTAACCAGATAGAGAGACTCAGACAGAGTCTCTGGGACTACTGGTTATAGGACGTGACTGGTGGTGCTGCCTAGCAGGGGGATCTGTTGAGATCTGTGCTAGAGCGGGGAGAGAAACCATAAGAAAGGACAGTCCAGACTGGTGGAGTCCCTGGTGGTGCCTAGAGACAGGCAGTAACCACGAGCAGGTAGGAACCTGACAGGGAGAGCCAGGGAAGGGCGTCACATTCTCCCTCTAATGTTTGTAGGCTGACACATACCTTTCCTTCTCCCTGACTGCCTCTGCCCAACTCCCCTAGTGTAAGATGGCCATTTAAGTTTGTGGATAAGTGGGCAAAGGAGGGGATCCATGGGGTGAAGGAGGGAATCCAAGGGGCTGCCATTAATGTTGTTGAAGGCAGAGGGAGATACGAAGTAGGGAGACAGCCATACTATCAAGGGAGGGTAGAGTGTAACCGATTGTTGATAACCCCCAAGCTGTCCTCCCGCTCAAACAACCTGGATGGCCTCGGTGACAGTGCCCCTGGGTTAAAACTGCTGCTGGTGAATGCCAGGTCGGTGAACGGAAAATCGATGCTCATTCAGGATTTGGTCCTCGATGAGCATGCTGACCTGGCCTGTATTACAGAAACCTGGTTGGATGAAGCTGGGGAGGTTAATCTCTCCCAGCTTTGTCCACCTGGTTCTTCAGTACAGCAGCAGCCGAGACCTGGGGGACAGGGAGGTGGGGTTGCAGTGGTCTATCGAGACACTATCCCCCTGACCAGGTGCCCTCTCCCACAGTTCTCAGGGTTCGAGTGTGTGTACTTGAAGTTAGGTGGCCAAGACGGAATAGGGATTCTGTTGGTGTACCGCCCACCCTGCTGCTCCACAGTCTCCCTACCTGAGCTAGCCGGGGTAGTCTCGGGGTTGGTGTTGGAGTCCCCTCGGCTTGTGGTACTGGGTGAGTTCAACATCCACACTGAGACTGCTCTGTTGGGAGTGGCTCAGGACTTCATGGCCTCCATGACAACCATGGGTCTGTCCCAAGTAGTATCTGGCCCCACTCATGTTGCTGGTCACACCCTCGACCTTATTTTCTGTGTTGGTCGGGATGACGGTGATCTTGGTGTGGAAGAACTTGCGGTGGTTCCGTTGTCATGGACAGATCACTACCTGGTCGGGTTTAGACTCACTGGGACGCAGAACCTCTGCAGGGGTGGGATTAGAATGGTTCGTCCCAGGAGGCTGATGGATCCGGATGGTTTCCTGATGGCCCTTAGAGATTTTCCTGTCACCTTGGCAGGCGATCCTGTCGAAGCCCTGGTTGACCTCTGGAATAGAGAAATGGCCAGGGCGGTGGACACGATCGCTCCCGAGCATCCCCTCTTTCGGAGTGGAGCCAAACAGGCCCCATGGTTTTCCAAGGAGCTGGTGGTGATGAAACGTGCCAAATGGGGACTAGAGCGATGTTGGCGGAAGATTCGGAGCGAAGCTGATCAATCTCGGCCTAGAGCCTATTTGAAGGCCTACTCCGAGGCAGTACGGGCTAAGAAGAAATCTTTCTTCTCGGCCTCCATTGCGTCTGCTGGGAGCCGTCCAGTGGAACTGTTTCGAGTGGTTAGGGGGCTTTTAAATTCTAGCCCCCATGAGGGTAATTCTGATCACTCAGCAGACCACTGTCAAGAATTTGCACGGCACTTTGCAGACAAAGTCACTCAGATTCGCTCTGACTTGGACGCTAAAATTGATACAGTCTCTGAGGGTGTAACTTTGGCGCCTGTTTGTCCAATTAAAATGGATTCTTTTCAACTTGTTCTGCCCGAGGATGTGGACAAGATCCTTGGAGCGGCACGTGCCCCCACTTGTGTACTGGACCCTTGCCCTTCCTGGCTCATTAGAAGTACCAGAGGAGTACTGGTCGATTGGGTCAGGGGAGTAGTTAATGCCTCTCTACAACATGGCAGAATTCCATCATGCTTAAAGGAGGCAGTTATAAGACCACTGCTGAAAAAGCCCTCCCTGGATCCCTGTTTACTAGGTAACCACCGGCCAGTCTCCAATATTCCATTTTTAAGCAAGATAATAGAGCGTGTGGTGGTCGCCCAACTCCAGAGATTCCTGGATGATACGGATTATCTGGATCCATTTCAATCTGGTTTCAGGCCTGGCTATGGGACAGAGACAGCTTTGGTCACCTTGGTGGATGACCTATGCAGAGAACTGGACAGGGGGAGTGTGTCTCTGTTGGTTCTACTGGACCTCTCAGCGGCTTTCGATACCATCGATCATGGTAACCTTCTGGGCCGCCTAGCCGAGATGGGACTTGGGGGCACTGTGTTACAGTGGCTCCAGTCCTTCCTGGAGGACCGAACCCAGAAAGTGGTACTGGGGGACTCCTGCTTGACCCCCTGGCCATTGACCTATGGGGTCCCTCAGGGTTCAGTTTTGTCCCCCATGTTATTTAACATCTACATGAAACCGCTGGGAGAGGTTGTCCGGGGTTTTGGGGTTCGGTGCCATCAGTATGCCGATGACACTCAACTCTATTTCTCTTTTCCACCTGAAGCCGAGGAAGCCATACAGGTCCTAAACTGGTGTCTGGCATCAGTGATGGACTGGATGAGGGCAAACAAGTTGAGATTAAATCCTGATAAAACAGAGGTACTCCTGGTCAGTCGGAGGGCAGATCAGGGAATAGGGATTCAACCGGTGCTGGATGGGGTCGCACTTCCCCTGAAGTCTCAGGTTCGCAGTTTGGGTGTACTCCTGGACTCAGCTTTGAATTTGGAGGCCCAGATTACTGCTGTATCCAGGAGCGCATTTGCCCAATTAAAACTGGTGCACCAGCTGCGCCCGTTCCTGGAGCTGCCTGATCTGACTAGGGTGATGCATGCCTTGGTTACATCCCGCTTAGACTACTGTAACGCGCTCTACGTGGGGCTGCCTTTGAAGACTGTTCGGAAACTTAAATTGGTACAAAGAGCTGCAGCCAGAGTGCTAACCGGGGCTGGTTACAGGGACCATACAACTCCCCTGTTACAACAGCTCCACTGGCTGCCAATTTGTTTCCGGTCACAATTCAAAGTGCTGGTTTTGACCTACAAAGCCCTATACGGCTCAGGTCCAGGTTATTTGACAGATTGTATCTCCCTACATGAATCTGTCTGGGATTTGAGATATTCAGGTGAGGCCCTTCTTGTGCTCCCACACCTTCGCAAGTACATATGACGCGGACATGAGATAGGACCTTTTCGGTGGCCGCCCCTAGGTTATGGAATTCCCTTCTGAGTGAGGTGCGATTAGCTCCCTCCTTGCCATCCTTCCGGCGACAAGTAAAGACTGTTTTATTTCAATGGGCATTTGGGATAGAGAATGACCAGGATTAAGTGTCATAGGATTGGTGACTATATTATATGATTTTATTATTTTAAATTGTCTGCTGCTTTTAACGTATGTTTTATGGTTTTAATTTTTCTCATAGTTTAATTCTTTTTCAATTGTATATTTCTGTACGTTTTAATGGTGTTGTTTTTAGTTGTAAGCTGCTCTGACTCCTATTGGAAAAAGGGCGGGGTAGAAATAAAGTTTATTATTATTAAGTTTATTATTATATTCTTTTCAATTTACTAATGAATGCACAGCACACCAAGGGCTGATCCATACATTTGATTTTAAAGCACATTCAACACCTCTTTGAAGCACATGAATCCCACCACAGAATCATGGGAACTGTTGTTTGTTAAGGGTGGTGGGAACTATAACTGAGAGGGGGAAATTACACTTCTCAGGATTGGTTGGAGGAAGTCATGTGCTTTGAAGTTGAAGTTATGGAGTTGGATGTGCTTTGAATGCATGGTGTGGATCTGCATTACTTCATAAGCTTTGCCTGCATATAAATTATTTTAATTAATTTTTTAAGATGGAGATCAGCTACAAAGTTTACTGGGTGACCATGGGCTAGTCACCATCTCTCAGCTTAATCTTTCCCTCAGGGTGAAAACAACAGAAGAGGATGATGACCACTTCAAGGAGGAAGGGCACACTTAAAATGTAGAGGAAATAATAATGTACAACCATAATGTGAAATCAGATACTACTCATGACATAGTATGAAGAAATATTTATGTAAGCATGACTGTCAAAAATGTTTGATTTACACAGTCAATCCTATGTCTATCTACTCAGAAGTAGGTCCCAATGTATTCAATTGGGTTTACTCAAGCAGGTAAGCATGCACAGAACTGCAACCTTAAGCGATAAGGAACTTTACTCATCCAACCCAAAATTCAGAATCATATCACTTTAAGCTGTTTTGCATCTGTTTTATACTTGTTTTATTGTTATTGAATTTTAAAGGGATTCATTTCTTGTGAGCTGTTTTTGTTTTCAATCAGCAACCCTATCTCACAGGGATGTTGGAAAGACTCCATATGCACATACACTGGAGATGTAAAATACATATACCGCATATAATAGTTTATTGTCAAAACCAGTTGGTCATTGCAGAACTTTTTTTTTTAAAAAAATCAGTATTAGTTTCCTACATAATAAAAGCAATGACACCTGAGTAAGCCCTGCCTAATTGTTTTAAAATAGGATTGGAGGAGGAGAGAAAGATTTACAACACAAACACAATCCTTTGCTATGTTCACTCAAAAGTCCCATTAATTTACAGCAGAATGCTAGCCATGTCTAATCAAAAGTAAGTCCCATTGAATTCAGTGGGGTTTACTCCCAGTATGTGAGATTAGCATTGCAGTGTTAGGGTTTATCCACATGGGAGCACTACTTTGTATTAAAGATGCTGTTTTTACCTCCATTTTCTATTCGCACCGTTCACAATAAGGGCTCAATGCCAGCTGCAAACACTGTGTTTTCTATTCACACTAAGGGGAAGGATCAATCACAGTTTCCAAATGACCATGCCCTCTAATTTAACATTTCCATTCCCTCTGGTTGCTTGGCAACCAAGCATGCTGCTGTGGGTTCCTTTAAAAAAAACCTGGAAGTGCGAATATCTGTGTTTTCCCTGGTAGGATACAGCTAAATACCAGTCTTTGTTTGAGCAGTTTTATGCTTTTGCACACAGGTTACGGGGGAAAAAAAAGAAAATAAAGCACTATTTGCAGCAACATAAACATGCTAGCAGAACAGGGAAGAACAGCCAGAAGTTGTTTTTCAGCCTACAGAAAATAAAATGAAAGAAGGAAGAAGAAGGTCGTGGGTGTGGAGAGGGGAATGATTGACATACCCATCTAAAAGCATCAGAGCAAAGCGTCTGCAGTAACTAGAGATACAGAGTGAAGACTTTTTTCCTTCCCTGTTTGTATTATCAGAGGATTGGTTTAGTATGGATTTAGAGCAGGAAAACTGTGTGATAGCTTCTGTTTGCCAGTAACATCATGTGACCCATGCAAATTAAAAGGACATGTGAGTCGCACTAATTACACAGTAAACCACCATGTAGATTAGCCCTTACTCCCCGAAAAGTGAGGTTTTCAAAACAGCCTGTGAATTAGACAAATGAAATGCCGTCTTCAATTTAAACTTGTTTGACTCCTCATAATTAGAACAGCATAACATGTTCTAATGGCATTTAGTTCTCCTGCACACAAGAGAGAAAGAGACTTTTGCTGTTGCTGAAAGCTATACACTTATTCAGTTTACAAGAGTTTCAGATAAGCATGAAAAAACAACAGTTTTCTGGCCTTTCACTGGCTTCTAGGTATTGCGTGGAGGTCAACAAATCCTTTGTCAATCACAACCCTAACTTCACTTATTGGCTACAAACCTGAAAAGGTGGGGTTACAGCAGCCAGCTACAAACTCATTTAACAGAAACTGTGGGGTGCATCTGATGTTTTGGTGTATATTTCTTGAACCAGACCACCTAGAAACTTAGTTTTTTTTAAAAGGAAAGCTAAGAATCCCAGGATTGGAGTGACAGAGACCTGGAGAGGACCCCAAAAAGCTGGAGTCTCCAGGCAAAAGCCAGAGACATGGCAACCCTAATCAGTCTGCATTTACTGTGGAAGGCCTTATCCAGCTTTTGTGTCACTGGGATTTTCTGTCACTCTGTTTAGGCCCCTAACTGTGACTCTGAGCAACAAAATATGTGTACCCAAACAAAAACAGAAAAAGAAAATGTGCAAGCGTGTTGTAGAATGATGTCTTATAATGGAATGTGCTGTGTACATAGCATATAATAAGCCCCAACAGAATTTCTGAGGTCTCTTAAATAAAAAAAACGCTAGATATAGCCTTGAATGGAGGCAATTGTTCCAGGCCTTGTACATGGAGGGGACCACATCATGTTACGAATGGACTGCATACCGCAGATCAGAAAAGGTACCGCCAGGGCCAAGAAGATGCCAGCATGGTTAACGAGCAAAGTCAAGGAAGCTCTTAGAGGCAAAAAGTCTTCCTTCAAAAAATGGAAGTCTTGTCCGAATGAAGAAAATAAAAAAGAACACAAACTCTGGCAAAAGAAATGCAAGAAGACAATAAGGGATGCTAAAAAAGAATTTGAGGAGCACATTGCTAAGAACATAAAAACCAACAACAAAAAATTCTATAAATACATTCAAAGCAGGAGACCATCTAGGGAGACAATTGGACCCTTGGATGATAAGGGAGTCAAAGGTGTACTAAAGAACGATAAGGAGATTGCAGAGAAGCTCAATGAATTCTTTGCATCTGTCTTCACAGTGGAAGATATAGGGCAGATCCCTGAACCTGTACTAACATTTGCAGGAAGGGATTCTGAGGAACTGAGACAAATAGTGGTAACGAGAGAGGAAGTTCTAAGCTTAATGGACAATATAAAAACTGACAAATCACCGGGCCTGGATGGCATCCACCCGAGAGTTCTCAAAGAACTCAAAGGTGAAATTGCTGATCTGCTAACTAAAATATGTAACTTGTCCCTCGGGTCCTCCTCCGTGCCTGAGGACTGGAAAGTGGCAAATGTAACGCCAATCTTCAAAAAGGGATCCAGAGGGGATCCCGGAAATTACAGGCCAGTTAGCTTAACTTCTGTCCCTGGAAAACTGGTAGAAAGTATTATTAAAGCTAGATTAACTAAGCACATAGAAGAACAAGCCTTGCTGAAGCAGAGCCAGCATGGCTTCTGCAAGGGAAAGTCCTGTCTCAGTAACCTATTAGAATTCTTTGAGAGTGTCAACAAGCATATAGATAGAGGTGATCCAGTGGACATAGTGTACTTAGACTTTCAAAAAGCGTTTGACAAGGTACCTCACCAAAGGCTTCTGAGGAAGCTTAGCAGTCATGGAATAAGAGGAGAGGTCCTCTTGTGGATAAGGAATTGGTTAAGAAGCAGAAAGCAGAGAGTAGGAATAAACGGACAGTTCTCCCAATGGAGGGCTGTAGAAAGTGGAGTCCCTCAAGGATCGGTATTGGGACCTGTACTTTTCAACTTGTTCATTAATGACCTAGAATTAGGAGTGAGCAGTGAAGTGGCCAAGTTTGCTGACGACACTAAATTGTTCAGGGTTGTTAAAACAAAAAGGGATTGCGAAGAGCTCCAAAAAGACCTCTCCAAACTGAGTGAATGGGCGGAAAAATGGCAAATGCAATTCAATATAAACAAGTGTAAAATTATGCATATTGGAGCAAAAAATCTGAATTTCACATATACGCTCATGGGGTCTGAACTGGCGGTGACCGACCAGGAGAGAGACCTCGGGGTTGTAGTGGACAGTACGATGAAAATGTCGACCCAGTGTGCGGCAGCTGTGAAAAAGGCAAATTCCATGCTAGGGATAATTAGGAAAGGTATTGAAAATAAAACAGCCGATATCATAATGCCGTTGTATAAATCTATGGTGCGGCCGCATTTGGAATACTGTGTACAGTTCTGGTCGCCTCATCTCAAAAAGGATATTATAGAGTTAGAAAAGGTTCAGAAGAGGGCAACCAGAATGATCAAGGGGATGGAGCGACTCCCTTACAAGGAAAGGTTGCAGCATTTGGGGCTTTTTAGTTTAGAGAAAAGGCGGGTCAGAGGAGACATGATAGAAGTGTATAAAATTATGCATGGCATTGAGAAAGTGGATAGAGAAAAGTTCTTCTCCCTCTCTCATAATACTAGAACTCGTGGACATTCAAAGAAGCTGAATGTTGGAAGATTCAGGACAGACAAAAGGAAGTACTTCTTTACTCAGCGCATAGTTAAACTATGGAATTTGCTCCCACAAGACTTCCGGGAAGGGTGACTTAGCCTGTGCCTGCTTTTGAGACGGGCTCCTGCCTCAAAAGAAGCTTATTCAGATATATCAGTCAGTTTTTTCTTTTTTTTTTGACTGATTAAACTTCTCCCGGGTAGGGAGAAACGAAGAGATTAACCTCAAAGCCTATTTTTGTTGGGACGACCAGATCTCATTAATTTATGGGACGAGGTCCAGCCGACGAAGGTGGGACGGATTTTCAACAGCAAGCTCTATCTGTTAAAGCGAACGTTCATCTTATCTTCTAAGAGAGAACGCACTAACAGGCAAGCACCCTTCTTTCTATATTTTTCTTTTACTTGACTTAAATTGTTGCTGTTTAAAAGAGATTTGCCAGATTGATCAGTTTTTGACATCTCACTGGGGAGCCATAACTTCTCTCTGCTACGCACTAATTAATAGCTTATCTCTGTTTTTGTTGCAAAAAGCTGTCCTGGATTTGCATTCTAAAGATATACACAGAAGAGGGATTTCTATTCCAGATTTTTATTTTGAAAAATATTATACTGTTTTGAGACTACTCTCTTTTTGGTCTATTTTATTTTGACGAATCTGTTTCTTGACGATTGCCATTAATTGTTTCGATCCTGGGAACTGCATTTTGTTTACTTAACTATTGGAGAGATAAGGCTGTCTGCACTGTTTATACTGTGATGTCACCAAGTTTGGAGTATTAACCCAATTGTTGCTGAAATAAGAAGTGGTTTTCCTATATTTTTCTTTTAAAATGGCAATTAAGAAAGTGGCTGAAAATCTGGAAATAACTATGTTTCAGAAAATAATGGATGAGATTGAGATAACGAAAATTGAATTGAGTAAAATGAAGCAGGAGATTAAAGATATAAGGGTCCCTGTGAGAGAGGTGACCCTGGAAGGGGTCCCTGTGAGAGAGGAGACCCCGGAGATTGGAACAGGGGTTCCTGTGAGAGAGGAGACCCTGGAGACTGGAATAGGGGTCCCTGTGAGAGAGGAGATCCCGGAGATTGGAACCAACGTGGAACAGGAACAAGATTTGGAGTCTATGGACTTTAGAAATAAAACCTATTGTTTGGAACTCAATGTTATCTCTGAAGAAATGAATGAAGATTCTAGAGATAAAGTTATCAATGGCATGGATAATCTTCTGGACTGGAATGATGTGATGGAGCCCAATATAGAGAAAACCTATGGAATTAACTGCAGCCATGTGACAATGGAAAAACTTTTAAGAGATGACCCAGTGCATTTTGAAAAAAAGAACAGAGATATGATTTTACAGCAGTATTTCAGCAACCTATTCAGAATGGATGGCAAGAAAATATTTGGGATAGAGGTAATTCCCATCAGACTCTTACTATATGACTATGGCTTTGACAGCAAGATTATTATGGAATACTGATAATGGAAGATTGGATATTGAAATTACTGGACTTAACAAGACTACTGAAGATGGAAGATGGAAAATGGAACTAATAGAGATAATAGAACAATGGCTACTGAAATTATTGAACCTAACAGATTCTGATGTGATGGATTAATTGAAATGTTTATTTTGACTATGGTTATGACAATAAGATTATCATAATTAGTAATGAGATGGATTAATCGATATGCTTATCTGGAAAAAAAAATTGATAGATATATTTCTTAAAGAATTGAAACCTCTCTTTGACTTTTTGTGGAAAGAATAAAGTAATGTTTATGAGATTTGATGATTAAGTAAGATAACTACTGGAGGAAAGTGATTTTATAATATGACTTAAGAGACAGGATTGTTATATATTATAGACTTATAACTGATTTGATCTTTGACAAATGGGAAGTCAATATTTTACTCTTTATTTTTTATTTTTGTTTTTTTTTTTCTTTTTTTCTTTTTGTTTAACTATTTTTGATTTTGTTTTTTGTCTTTGAATGTTTTATGATTTTGTCTTGTATGTTTTATGAAAATCTGAATAAAAATTATTGAAAAAAAAAAAAAAGGAATTTGCTCCCACAAGATGCAGTAATGGCCACCAGCTTGGACAGCTTTAAAAGAAGATTAGACAAATTCATGGACGACAGGGCTATCAATGGCTACTAGCCATGATGGCTGTGCTCTGCCACCCTAGTCAGAGGCAGCATGCTTCTGAAAACCAGTTGCCGGAAGCCTCAGGAGGGGAGAGTGTTCTTGCACTCGGGTCCTGCTTGCGGGCTTCCCCCAGGCACCTGGTTGGCCACTGTGAGAACAGGATGCTGGACTAGATGGGCCACTGGCCTGATCCAGCAGGCTCTTCTTATGTTCTTATGTTCTTATGACCTTGAACATCCTCATGAGCAGAACTCACTAGAAATGCAAGTTCCCCTAGTGTGACTGCAGCAGGATCTTTGGCTGGAGTTACCCGCACGTCACCCCTAGAGCACGTATAATTTTACCCTTAACCCATGACACATACACAGAAAGTAAAATAAAGAGTGGTTTTATTAAGAGAAAAAACAAGGAAAAATATTGCATTTTACGATTACAGTTAACACTGAGCAGCTCCCTAACTATTATTCATTCATTCAGCAACAATGCTGATTCATTCATTCAGCAACAATGGAGAGACTAAAGCAAAGAGACTAACCCTATGAACACTTTCACATTAAGCTCATCCACACAGAAAGATAAAGGAAAGAAAGGCCCAGAAGTTGCATATACCTTTCCTGGAGAGTTGCTGCAAGACAAAGGCTGAGAAAGACTTTCGTATCTAGCCCAGTGAGCCAAAAGCTCTGTCCTCGTGTAACCAGTGCTAGATTTGAAAGATCTCACTCAAATCCTTAGCTCTGAAATTGTCCCAAAGATGCTAGGGTGCGTTGGTAAGAAAAACAGCTGTTGAGCCCTCCAGAAGGAGGAACTTGTGACCCCTCCCAACCCCTCATGTTTTATACCTTTTTCTAACTAAACTGACCCCAATGTAAATGTGACCAAGAAGATGTGAACCAACCCATTTCCTGATAAGTTCCCAGATAATAGGTGTGATCTCCCTGCTGTAGATTCCTGATGATTCCTAAAGGTTAAGATTATCATAATCTTTATGCAAAACCATTTCTTTGTTTGAAAGGAGTGCCTGATTCTTACTGGGCAACATTCCCCAAATTTCTATTGGAGACAAGAAGTCTATACCCTCAGGCTTTCAAGATATGTACTCAGGGGTCACAGAGAGGCTCTTTCCCAGGAATCTTTGTTGTTGTAGGTTTTCCAAACTCTGGTTCACTGAGGTGAATCAAAGATTAAAAATTCCCAATATTTGATTCCTTAGCACCAACACTGATTAACAGTACACTTGAACTGAGTAGAGATGGAAGGGATATCTCACATGAACACCCAGCCCCTAGGCCTCTTAGATTCTCAAAAGAGCCCTCCCCTGATTTAGATAACAGGGATGGAAACATGTGGATGCCTTGCTTCAGAAACCAATCAGTCACTTTATTGAGTGATGAGTGATGCGTGTTCTGCAACACAACTAAAGTGACCCCTCATTCCCTTAGTGGGTGCAAGAAGTTATTTTAGAAGCACAGGAGTGCTCCTATAATTAAAGTGAATAGAAAAAACAAGGTTCTGTCATTATAAGCCTCAACATTAAAGAGCTTATAAAGATGTTACCTGTTGGGCTAATAACTTGAAACTTGACATATATCATCTACCCGATGAGCTCTTTGAAACTGCCAAACTTCAAACCAATCTGATAAACATTGCTAGAAACACAGCAAATTAACAAGTGATGCAAATGGTAGTTTATCTCCTCCCCCCCTGTTTTTAATAAAACAAATAATATATTTTGGTAAAAACTAATATATTTTATTTAAGCTTGTTGGGGAATCTGCACTTTCATTGGTTTAGTGAAGGTCTGATCAGCTGTACTGAAGTTATTAAGATATCCCTGCCCCATTAAAGTTTATGGAAAACAAATTCTGCCAAAATAGTTTTGTGCATGATTGAAAGCAAAACTGAAGCTATCATTTTGCCAGGATTGCAGGACTGCAATATCCAGTGGTGGATGCTATGTGCAATGCATTATACAGCCACGAGAGTCAACTCACGAAAGGATTCATCTAGCAATACAGTAAAGTTCAGATGCTTCATAAGGCAATATAGAACTATGTGGAGCATCCTTGCTCGTCCCAGGCACTCCATCCTCCCCATCTGGATTTGGGTGTGAAAGACCAGGGAAAAGTGTGCATGCATGGAGGATAAGTGGGAAGCAAGTGCAGTTTTTGACACTGCTGATCCTGGGGCATGTCAGCTTCCAATTTCCTGGGTTTGTAGGACTTAGGTAAACATGGGATAATTTTAACTCTGATGTTAAATCGGCAAGTTATTTTGACTGCTGAATTTTGTTAAGCTCATAATTTTCAGGCTCTTGATTTTCCCCTCATTATCGCCACATAAACCTCCCTCCCTACTATTGCTTTTCCAGAACTTGGGGTAGCATCCATTGAAAGGGTATGGAAACAATTAAGCACTTATCCAGCAGGTGCTAACCTACGCTTGATGTTTTGCTACCTGCTGACCATAATGTGTCTATTTTGTGGGGGGGGGGTTGCCATACAGCTTGATGTCTTGTTCACTTTGAATGTGTGTTTTCTGCTACAAATGTGTTTTGGAAGCAGAAGGAAAGCATTCATGCAGTAACTGCACTCTGAAGCTAAAGTTCAAGAGCAAGAGCTCATCCCACCAGAAATATGCATTTGCACCACCAGCCCCATGTAGTACTTATCTTTACTATACCAGGAAAAATTCCTCTTGTATTCTGCTCTTCTGTAGGAAGCCCAGTGTGCGGCAGCAAACAAATAAATGTGGGACATAACAAATGCATTCCAAGGTGCCTTTTTGTCATATTTCCAAATCACCAATAGCATTTGGGGCATTGTGTAGGTTGTATGCACCAGCTAAGAACAAATCAACAAATCATTGTATTAAACTTTTATTTGCATCACATGGTCCTGCTGAGACACACCTGATGCCCACACAATTTTTCATTCCGCTTTTAAATGATAGTTTTGAGTTGCAATTCTTCTTGAATAGAATCAGCAAGTGAGACTTTGTTTAGGTCCATTCTTTTTGGGATGTAAAATCATCTGTTCTCTGGAGCAGGCAGTTTTCAGTGGTGCTGGCACAGGTACGCTCATCAGGCCATACCTTGCTGGCTAAGCAAAGGAGTCCTTCCATTTTCATGCCATGTGTTATGGGGGGTGTATCCATGGGCACATTTGCAAATCAAGAGAAGCTGTCATGGGTACCATATGTGCATTGCAACCACACAGACCTGCATGCACACACTCATTCTTCTCCTCTGCCAGCAATTGGGCTTGAAAAAAGTGTGTGCACTTTTTTTCAAGCCTTTTTTTTTTTGCAAGGGGGGTGGTGATGGTCTTTCTGGAAAGTCCAACTGGGAAGGCAAGAGTTAACCTTCCCTCCCCACTTGCAATTTGCAGGATTCTTGTACCACCCTCACCCCACAACACTTAGGTTTGATAAAAGCCTTCTAGCGGAGCCAATAGAAGACGTTTTTCAAGTGTTTGAGCATGTTGAGAACAACCACAGCTATCTCCCATGCACCTAAGAACATAAGAACATAAGAAGAGCCTGCTGGATCAGGTCAGTGGCCCATCTAGTCCAGCATCCTGTTCTCACAGTGGCCAACCACTCTCCCCTCCTGAGGCTTCCGGCAACTGGTTTTCAGAAGCATGCTGCCTCTGACTAGGGTGGCAGAGCACAGCCATCATGGCTAGTAGCCATTGATAGCCCTGTCCTCCATGAATTTGTCTAATCTTTTAAAGCCATCCAAGCTGGTGGCCATTACTGCATCTTGTGGGAGCAAATTCCATAGTTTAACTATGCGCTGAGTAAAGAAGTACTTCCTTTTGTCTGTCCTGAATCTTCCAACATTCAGCTTCTTTGAATGTCCACGAGTTCTAGTATTATGAGAGAGGGAGAAGAACTTTTCTCTATCCACTTTCTCAATGCCATGCATAATTTTATACACTTCTATCATGTCTCCTCTGACCCGCCTTTTCTCTAAACTAAAAAGCCCCAAATGCTGCAACCTTTCCTCGTAAGGGAGTCGCTCCATCCCCTTGATCATTCTGGTTGCCCTCTTCTGAACCTTTTCCAACTCTAGAATATCCTTTTTGAGATGAGGCAACCAGAACTGTACATAGTATTCCAAATGCAGCCGCACCATAGATTTATACAACGGCATTATGATATTGGCTGTTTTATTTTCAATACCTTTCCTAATTATTGCTAGCATGGAATTTGCCTTTTTCACAGCTGCCGCACACTGGGTCGACATTTTCATCGTACTGTCCACTACAACCCCGAGGTCTCTCTCCTGGTCAGTCACCGCCAGTTCAGACCCCATGAGCGTATATGTGAAATTCAGATTTTTTGCTCCAATATGCATAATTTTACACTTGTTTATATTGAATTGCATTTGCCATTTTTCCGCCCATTCACTCAGTTTGGAGAGGTCTTTTTGGAGCTCTTCGCAATCCCTTTTTGTTTTAACAACCCTGAACAATTTAGTGTCGTCAGCAAACTTGGCCACTTCACTGCTCACTCCTAATTCTAGGTCATTAATGAACAAGTTGAAAAGTACAGGTCCCAATACCGATCCTTGAGGGACTCCACTTTCTACAGCCCTCCATTGGGAGAACTGTCCGTTTATTCCTACTCTCTGCTTTCTGCTTCTTAACCAATTCCTTATCCACAAGAGGACCTCTCCTCTTATTCCATGACTGCTACGCTTCCTCAGAAGCCTTTGGTGAGGTACCTTGTCAAACGCTTTTTGAAAGTCTAAGTACACTATGTCCACTGGATCACCTCTATCTATATGCTTGTTGACACTCTCAAAGAATTCTAATAGGTTACTGAGACAGGACTTTCCCTTGCAGAAGCCATGCTGGCTCTGCTTCAGCAAGGCTTGTTCTTCTATATGCTTAGTTAATCTAGCTTTAATAATACTTTCTACCAGTTTTCCAGGGACAGAAGTTAAGCTAACTGGCCTGTAATTTCCGGGATCCCCTCTGTATCCCTTTTTGAAGATTGGCATTACATTTGCCACTTTCCAGTCCTCAGGCACGGAGGAGGACCCGAGGGACAAGTTACATATTTTAGTTAGCAGATCAGCAATTTCACCTTTGAGTTCTTTGAGAACTCTTGGGTGGATGCCATCCAGGCCCGGTGATTTGTCAGTTTTTATATTGTCCATTAAGCTTAGAACTTCCTCTCTCGTTACCACTATTTGTCTCAGTTCCTCAGAATCCCTTCCTGCAAATGTTAGTTCAGGTTCAGGGATCTGCCCTATATCTTCCACTGTGAAGACAGATGCAAAGAATTCATTGAGCTTCTCTGCAATCTCCTTATCGTTCTTTAGTACACCTTTGACTCCCTTATCATCCAAGGGTCCAATTGTCTCCCTAGATGGTCTCCTGCTTTGAATGTATTTATAGAATTTTTTGTTGTTGGTTTTTATGTTCTTAGCAATGTGCTCCTCAGATTCTTTTTTAGCATCCCTTATTGTCTTCTTGCATTTCTTTTGCCAGAGTTTGTGTTCTTTTTTATTTTCTTCATTCGGACAAGACTTCCATTTTTTGAAGGAAGACTTTTTGCCTCTAAGAGCTTCCTTGACTTTGCTCGTTAACCATGCTGGCATCTTCTTGGCCCTGGCGGTACCTTTTCTGATCTGCGGTATGCACTCCAGTTGAGCTTCTAATATAGTGTTTTTAAACAACTTCCAAGCATTTTCGAGTGATGTGACCCTCTGGACTTTGTTTTTCAGCTTTCTTTTTACCAATCCCCTCATTTTTGTGAAGTTTCCTCTTTTGAAGTCAAATGTGACCGTGTTGGATTTTCTTGGCAATTGGCCAGTTACATGTATGTTTAATTTAATAGCACTGTGGTCACTGCTCCCAATCGGTTCAACAACACTTACATCTCGCACCAGGTCCCGGTCCCCACTGAGGATTAAGTCCAGGGTTGCCGTTCCTCTGGTCGGTTCCATGACCAACTGATCTAGGGAATAGTCATTTAGAATATCTAGAAACTTTGCTTCTTTGTCATGACTGGAACACATATGCAGCCAGTCTATGTCCGGGTAGTTGAAGTCACCCATTACTACCACATTTCCTAGTTTGGATGCTTCCTCAATTTCATATCTCATCTCAAGGTCTCCCTGAGCATTTTGATCAGGGGGACGATAGATCGTTTCCAGTATTAAGTCCCTCCTGGGGCACGGTATCACCACCCACAACGATTCTGTGGAGGAGTCTGCCTCTTTTGGGGTTTCGAGCTTGCTGGATTCAATGCCTTCTTTCACGTATAGAGCGACTCCGCCACCAATACGTCCTTCCCTGTCCTTCCGATATAGTTTATATCCAAGGATAACCGTATCCCACTGGTTTTCTCCATTCCACCAGGTCTCGGTTATGCTCACTATATCAATGCTCTTCTCTAAGACCAAGCACTCCAGTTCTCCCATCTTGGTTCGGAGGCTCCTAGCATTAGCATACAGGCACTTGTAAGCAGTGTCTCTCTTCAAGTGTCTTTGGCACTTGTGGTTTGGCCTGTGGTAATTTTGCTCTTCTGAATTTATATCCTGTGCCCCTGCTCTCGCAATGCCTACTTCTAGGCCTACCCCTTTTAAAATTTCATCATTTGGTTTGGACAGGATTTCCCTGAGACTGAGAGATGCATGGCTTCCAGGGAAATCTGATCTTTGACACCTCTCTTGTAAATTACTCATTTGTCAACTCTACCCTCAGCTGCTTCCCTTTCTCATCCTTCTATGTTACTTCCTTATTATACAGCCACAAGAGTGGCTGTATACTATAGGCCACAGGATTTTTTTCATTCTGCAAATATCCCCCATGCCATTCTGATGCTTCCCATAAGCTCATTGCAAAACAAAACCTTACAAAACTTACAGTCCTGAACTCAGAAATGCTTCCTTAACAACCCTCTAAATTTTCATGGTGAAACACAAAACAGTTGGAGAGAAACAAGAGTTCTAAGTGTAAAAAGAGAGAGAGCGCGAAACCAGACCCCTTTTGGACTTTTTTCTGTCAAGAGTTATCATAATTTGTTGAAATTAATTAAAATCAGTCACGTTTACAGAGTACCTGTCAACCTATTACTGACCTAGCCCAATACTCTGACCATCTTCTGCAGCTTAAAAGTTAAAAAATGCCTGGCTGATTTTTAATTAATTTAAGAAATTTAGCATTGAACTGAATGATAAGCCTGGGCATGCTCAGTAAGAACCAACTGTCAATGTCCTAAAAGCCAGACTAAGCTGCTGGGCTTGCCTAATTAGGGGGCCATGCTCATGCCAGACCTTTATTTCACTGTAGATGGTCATGGCTTCCCCCAAAGAATCCTGGGACATGTAGTTTCTGAAGGGTGCTGAGAAGAGACTCCTATTCCCCTAACAGAGCTCCAATGGCCAGAGTAGTTTAACAGAAACAAAAGGGAACAGCACCAAACAAAGGGCAGGAAAGAGAGACAAGCGCTGGTGCTAGATGAAATTTATTGTGAGCTCGACGCATTTTGGAACTTGTCCTTCTTCAGGAGCTACAAACATTAAAACAGACTCAAATCAATATAGTGGAGACAACACTGTGATAAACAGAATATAATATTTTAGAGACCACGCTCCATATGACTCATTTTACAAACGTTTAGAAGACATAAAATTTTTAAAATGTCATATTATATCTTTAAACTTTGACATAATACTGACACCTTAAAAACTATACTGTGTGACTCAAAAGGGACAGAATCTTGTGCTAGCCGTGGCAAGACAGCTTCAACATAACACTCTCAATCCCTTCCCAGGAAAACAGAAGGGAATGGCCCTGTACTGACCTGTGAAGATCTGTTTTTCTCTTTACTCTGTCAGACAATGCACATTCTCTGAATAGGCCCACACTAAACACAAACTGAACTCAAATGCTGATAGTATCCATATCTATATATCTATATATCGTAGCCATGAAATTATATTTCTACCATGTGGGTAGTTGGCAAAAATGAATTGTTGTTCAAACTGTTGCATATATAGATTGGCAACCTCTGGAGCTATGAAGCATCCCATAGCTACCCCCTTGGTCTGCCAAAATAACGTTTTGTTGAATACAAAATAATTTTTTTGTAAAGCTATGTCTGCCAGGGAGATCAAAAAATGAGTTGGTGGATTCCATACTTCACATTTCTGTAAAACGTTAAAAATTATGTCCAATGCCTGATCTTGTGGAATACTTGTATATAAAGATTTGACATCCATGGTGACCATGATGTCTTCTGGTTGAATCTTGATAGGGCCTATTTTTTGTAGAAAATGTGTGGAATCCCACACATATGATCTCATGGAAGGAATGAAAGGTTTTAAAAAATAACAAACTGGGACAGTGGTTCCAGTATAGAGTCATTACCTGAAACTATAGGACTACCAGGGGGAGGATTGACATCCTTATGGATCTTTGGCAACACATAAAGTAAGGGTACCCTTGGATTTTTCTTGGCCAAAAATTCAAACTCAGAAGTAATAGTCCACCCCATAACATGACCCTCCTCCAGAATATCTTTGATGTGTGCACTGATTTCTTTGGTAGGGTCAGATGCAATTGGTGCATATGAGATATGGTCCTGTAGTTGACGAAGGACCTCAGCCTCATAATCTTACAATTTTGGATTACAATTGCACCCCCCTTATCTGCTTCCTTGATGACTATATCAGCGTTCTTTGACAGTTTTTGCAACGCATCCATTTCTATTTTGGTCATGTTGTACCATGGTGTATGTTCAGTTGCTTCAAGGGTCTCAAGTTGTTGCAGAATTCATCGTTCATATATCTGGATGGCTGGATCTGTAGGTCCAGGTGGCATGAATGTGGAGCGAGTTCTAAATTTTGATTGTGCACTCTGGTGTGTATAACCTTGTTTTTGAAAATAATATTTCAATTTCATGTTTTTAAAAAATCGGAATAAATCAAAGCGTGTCTGTACTAGATCGTGTTTTGGCATAGGAATGAATGACAAACCTTTTTCTAGAACTCTCATTTCTGTTTCTGATAATTCTTTATCTGATAAATTGACCACTATGGTTTCCTTGTCCTTAGCTGTCTGGGAGAATGTTGTTCCAAGTATCTTTTTTGACTCCTTTGTCGTGTATCTGTGCGTTCTGATCTCCTGGGAGGATCCTGAAAAGAATGAAGTCATACCGAACTGGTGGAGGCATCACTATTTTCTCCCATTGACTACTCCCAGTCTGAAAATGAGTCATGTTGTCGTGCGAAGGTGACTCTCTTTTTGGATCTCTGTAGCCACAAATATACACGATCATTGTCATAATCCTCTTTGTTCAATTTCTTATGTTTGAAATCTTTGAGTTCCTCATGAAACTTTTTGAGGTCTTGATCCATGGATGCCAATTTGTGGTCAAAATCTTTGGAGCTGTATGATGTTTTAAGAGCATGGACTTCTTCATCTATGCTGGCTTGTATAGGCTCATTCATTTGGAGAGAAGCTTCTATCAATAAAATCATTAGATCCTGTGAACATTTATTAAGTACAGCACACCATTTTTGGTGAAATCTTGGTTTTCTCATGACATGCCTGGTTCCTTCTGAATTCTAAGACCTCTTGGAATTCGCTGATGTCTGCAATACTCTATGAGGGTTGAGGCATGGAATTCATTTTTTATTTTATTCTTATGTAACTTGAATAAATTGTTCCATGAAGATTGTTCTGGGCAAACTGTCTGTTCAAAAAGGGAGGGTCTGGAGAGTAAATATTATATTCTGTTTATGTTTAAGACCACAGTGCTGTTCCCTTTTGTTTCTGCCATTTTTCCTTGGGAATGGAGTGGGACAACACACTCAGCGTTTCCAAAGAGCATCTGGACAAATTACTCTCCAGACCCTCCCGTTTTGAACAGACAGTTTGCCCAAAACAATCTTCATGGAATAATTTATTCAAGTTACATAAGAAAGGCGGGAGAAGGGAAACGGAGGCAGTGACAGCGACAGGAGGGAGGAGGGGTGGTGACAGGCACAAGGGGGGCAGCGACAGGTGCAAGGGGTGGTGGGAGGCAGGACAAGCAGGGGGCACACACACACACCATGTCACTCACCTCTGCTCTTCACCTCCATTCTGCTTCCACCTTCTCCTTCATCCTTGCCTTCTGGCACGGTCTGGCTCTCCACTTCCTCCCTCGTGCCTCCTAACGCAGAGCACGAGGGAAGAGCAATGCTGCTCAGAAGCCCAGTGCACATGTCTTTTGTCCACCAATCACAGGAACAGAAGACTTCCCCTGCATCCCCCTCAAGTAACATCCAAAAGTAACCCTAGAAACATTACCGTTGCTGCTAAAAAGTAAGGAAATTACTAGTCGTTCTATTATTAGCAAAATGTAATGAAGTTACCTACTCGTTACTTTAAAAAGAAATAAATTACAAGTAACTAGTTATTTGTAATGAATTACTTCCAAGCTCTGACAAAATATTATATCAACATAGGCACACAGGCAAGTACACTAGTTAGAATGTTCCAGGTAATATACAATACAGATATCTTCATACGTTACCTTCATATTCTGCTGCTAAAATTATGCAGGTTTCAAACTTTTATTTAGAAAAATAACTCCTTGGTCTAAGTCAGTGTTTCTCAAATGTTTTTCACCATGGACCATGTGAAAATTGCAGAGGGTCTTGGCGGACCACTTAATGGTTTTTCTGCCTGATGTGTAGCAATGGTAATACACTGTGCTAGATGCTAAAGTATTTAAAAATATTATATTGAATTCAAATTTTAATAAACAAAATACAATAAGAAATAAAAGAAGCAATAAAAACACAATTAAAATCAGTATGAATATTTTAATATGATGGATGAACAATGTTCATCAATGTTCAGTGTAATATTTGTCAGTTTGAGACTTAGGGCTCATCTACACAGTGGTTTACTGTGTGTTTGGTGCTACTCACATCTCCTTTAAATTTGCATGGTTCACATGACATTACTGGCAAACAGAATCTATCATGCAATTTTCCCCTTGTAAATCCATACTAACCTCTGATAATACAAAAAGTGGAGAAAAAAAGTATCCACTCCATTTCTCTAGTGGTTGTAGATGCTTTGCTCTGATGCTTTTAGGTAAGTGTGTCAATCATTTCCTCTCCACACCCATTATCTCCTCCCTTCTTTCATTTTGTTTCCTGTGGGCTGACAAGTAACTTCTGACTGCTCTCCTCCATTCTGCTAGCCTTTTGTATGTCGCTACAAATGGTGCCTTTATTTTCTTTTTCTCCTATCTTGTGCACAAAAGCATAATACTGCTCTAACACTTGTATTTCAGCTATATCCTACCAGCCATAGGCAAGGAAAACACAGATATTTGTACTTCCATGTTTTTTTTTAAAGGAAACTACTTCAGCTGGTAGAACAGACTGAGCATGCTTGGTCACCTAGCAACCAGAGGGAGTGGCAATGTATAATTAGAGGGAGAGCACAAGGAAACAGCAAGACTAATCCTTCCCAGAGGAATGCTTACTTGTGTGAATGAGAAAAAGCGATTGGCAGCTACCCTTGAGCAGGAACTGCAGACAGTGCAAATGAATAGTGAAGGTAAAAGCAGTGTATTTGCTACCAAGAAATGATCCCATGTAGATAAGCCCCTACGTCAGATTCAGCAATCATCCTGCTTCTGCTCATGCATTACCTCTCCAGTCCTTCCAATGCCTTGTCAATCTTTTCCCTGCTCAGCACCTTCCTTCATCTTGCTTCCATGTGTGGCTTTATTCCTCTAAGGAGGGCAGAGCTTCGTCCCACTCACCCTTGGGTGGACTGCTGGATTCTAAGAATGATCGAGCAGCCACAGTGCCCACCATTCTTCATACACATACGGCTGCTGTGCCAGCCATTCTTAAAACACGTACATGTACATGCACATACACACTGTTCTTCACACACGTTGCTCCAGTGCTCCACAGAGCTGCCACCATGGACCACCTGCGTGCAGCTTGTGGACACACTTTGGAAACCCCTGGCCTAAGTAATAGAGTTTAGGAAAATTTAAAGTTGTTTATAAGAGGCATCCATGGTGGGTGTGTGCACATTTATTCCACTCCATTGTCACCTCTGATCAAACCAGTTTTAAACAATATAGAAACCTGCAAAATGTGTTTACTAAAAGACAAGTGGGATGAACAAACTGCTTCCACTTGACAGCATCGTTTCTAAGGTGATATCAATATTCTGTCTATGGTAGTAGATTTACATTGGTTCAACCACGCATGTAACTTATGGCCTGGTGTTGCAGACATCAAGTGAAGATGTTTACCTGTGCTGAACCAGTAAATAGTTTATCTTGCATTAGTTTTTGTCAGGATGCAAGCATAGTTGTGCTTTCTGTCAGCACAATTCTAGTATATCAGTTCACTTGCAGGCAAATGTATGTAGCAGTTCTCTCTTCTATGCAAGCTTTATTGGGTTTTATTTGTTATAGACTGTAAAGAAAACATCGCAACAGAACTTTACACTGGAAGGTCCTCAGGGCAGGGAAATATCTTTAGCTTATGCTACTCCATGAAGTGCTACACTAATAGTGCTATAGAAATCATCATCACCTAAGTTTCTGCTTGTGTTTGTGTTAAAAACATATTTATCACAATATGCACGGAGGCCTCTGGAGTTATTGTTGGTCCAAAGGTAGAAAGGAATGCCCATTATGCTGAGCTGAATACTCATAGAAACCATCTTGAGATGCAAATCTAGATATTAGAAAGCGTTCTTTGATTTTGTATTGATGTGCTGGCATGCGACAGGAGGAAATTATTTCTCAATGTAACATTGAGGCAAGTATATTAATATCTTTAATTCCTGTTTTTAACTCTGTCTTTGACTGACGATTTTAATGTTGTTTTTTGTAAACCACTTAAAGGTTTTATGAACAATCAAGTATTTGTCATGTATTTGTCATCATATTAATATGAAAGTAAGCATATTAAAATTACATAGCTTTATGTAATTTCAGTAAGTGGTGCTTTTCAGCAAGTAGTGAGCTTTCACAAAACAAAATACATTTAGTACAAATCATGTAATGCCCTTTTTGTCTCTTGTTCTGCAGAGTGAAAAATATGGTCTGAAGCTAGCCACCACATCCAAAACACAGTATAATCAAGACAGATTAAAGTACCACTTAAGAAAACACAGATGAGTACACAATCCATGATCAGCTGTAAACTTGCTTATACAGTCAGATACACACACATCAGTAATCTACATAGTAAAAGAACAGGAAACGTTATAGTTTTTTTGATGTATATACAGGGCTTTCCAAGTCTCTTATTCAATGTCTTCTATTGCATTGAACCTAGCTGAAGTTCTGTGTAATAGTCCAAACTGGGTTTTTTTTCCAAACTAAATTGATTTTTTTTTTACCAAAATGCTGAATTCTGTGGTTTATGTAATTTATGTAAGTTGAGCAAGCTTGTATGAGATCCTCCATGGCGCAGAGTGGTAAGCGGCCGTAACGCAGCCGAAGCTCTGCTCAGGGCCGGAGTTTGATTCCAACGGAAGGAGGAAGTCGAATCTCCGGTAAAAGGGGTCGAGGTCCACTCAGCCTTCCATCCATCCGTGGTCAGTAAAATGAGTACCCGGCATATGCTGGGTGGTAAAGAAAGGCCGGGGAAGGAACTGGCAATCCCACCCCATATATACGGTCTGCCTAGTAAATGTCACAAGACGTCACCCTAAGAGCCGGAAATGACTCGCACTACAAGTGCGGGGACACCTTTACCTTTTGAGCAAGCTTGCATGTTGTATTTTGCATGATCTGTTCTTCAGTTTTAAGTACTCTGCATGAGTTTTCTGCTGTGCTGTAGGACAAGCAGCTGGACAAGGACCCTCTCTCCTCCCATCCAGCACACACCTCTACTGTTGAGATTTCAGCAGGCATTGCCCACCGTAACCCATTCTCAAGCATATCTTTGCATCCAGAAGGACTAGAAACTGGCTATTTCTATAAATGAAATGTGGGATTCTTAGGCTACATGGCGTGCCAAGTATAAATACCCTTCACTTTCTCTGAGCTTCTGCACAATTATGTCATATACGTATCACCCCGAAAGCAATGTATAAATCTATATAACTCATAGTACTCATGAAATTGGTGGAATGTACATACGTGTAGGATTGGCACACTTGGATGAGATTATTCTGTCTTGAATATTTCCTTAACAGAAAGGGTTTGCAGAGTTTCTGCACCCCCCAGGTCTGCACAATTGCCCTTCCTAACCTCATGTGACGAGAACCCAGTTACCCAATCTTACTATGGAATCAGTCCAGACTTTTTTAATTCTATGATTTGAAACTTCAGTCCTTGTACATCACATCTCAGCCAGCCCTACACTTGCATGCAATTGCCTGCGCAGTTGTAGGTCCAGAGGCAGGCGACTCCTTGAATGCATTCAATCACCTTAGAACATAAATCAAATGTTGCAGTGTATCCCTAGAGTATTTCTATTTGCAATAGTGGTCCAATACTTCAGGACATTCCAGCTACAATTTAATAAAATGAAAAATGAAATGAAATGACATCACTTGGTGCCTTCCCAGCAGTTTTCTTTGCAAGCCACATTGCAGAGAGTTCCTCTCTCTCAGCTGCAGCTCCTTTTCTTGTTGCAGTATGGGACAATGGACAGAATTTTGCTTTGGAATTTTCATTAGCAGGGATTATTATTTTTTAAATATTTCACACTAAGAACTGAGTTGGAAAGAACAGGAAATCTTTTTGCTGCTACTTTTTGGATTGATCAGGGATGGGAGGATCCCTGGTGGCCAATGTGATGTTCCACTGTACATATATTCATTATTGCTGTCTATGGTAAGTAGAGAGTGATGGGAGGGGGGAATGAATGAGTTAGAATGTTGGCAAGTGCTGTGTGTGATTGGCTGAGAGAATGAGGAATGACTGTTCATATTTGAGTGTGTGGCAGCTTGTCAGTCAGATAGGAATCCCGATCCGGGTGGAGATAGATAGGGAATTGATCCAGAGTATGTGAGAGAACAGGGTTTGTTTAGTGGTGGGATGTGATGGGAATTTAGAGAATAGGGCTTAGTATAAGTGATACTGAGGGACTAGGTATTTTAGTTATTTAGATAGGATAGAGCAGGATTAATACATTCTTATTATTTTAATTTACTGTTTAATACATAATTGTGTTTTTTCCATCATCCTATGCCTGACACTCTGTCACTCTGCTGAGAGAAAAGTAACGTAACAGTAGTATTCACACATACTTCCTCACACACCTAAGGTGTTCTGGACCTAAGATAAAGGTCCTGGTAGCAACGAAACAAGTGGTGGTTGGTAGATGCAGCCTGTTGGGAGGGCAAAGGCCTGGGAAAATCAGTGGATTGCCCTTTAAGGAGAACAGGGGCACCACAGCCAATTCCAGCTACAATGCCTTGAATTTCTCTACTAATTTTTATGGATGGCAGCACTCAGTTCCATCCTCGGGGTCTTTAAAAAAAGTTTCTAAATGTGACTGTGAAATGACATCACCTATCATGTAGACAATGAGCTGGTTCTTAGTACCCTTTTAATATTTTACTATATAAAAATGTATACCGCTTAATATAATAAAATTCTCTATGTGGTTTACATAAGAACAGTGAAAAACATTCAATAAAGTTTCCTAAAAACTAGATAAAAATGAGATAAAAGTAAAACAGAAATGTATATCACAAATAAAACTGAGCAGTGTACAAAACAAAATATTAAGAGTTGGAGTCCAGGAAAAGTTGGAAAACATATTTTTAAGAGGGGTTTTAAAGGTCTCACAAATTACCCGAGGGAAGGCATTCCAGAGGGTGGGTGCTATGGCTGAGAAGGCCGGCATCCGCATTGTCATTAAGACTCAGCAGGGTCTCCTTGGAAGGTCTTACAGATTAGCTGGACTGTATCAAGGGATAGCTAGTAGATGTCCTTGTCCCAAGTTGTTTAGGGTTTTCAGGTTTGTTTCAGAGTCAACAAAACCTTGAACCTGCCTCCTCTCAAACTATGCACCTGCTCCTTCAGAGGAAATGCAAGCACATCCAGAGCTGGCATACAACCCAATTTCTGCACCTAGGAACTGTCTATCTATAGAGTCTCCACCTTGTCAAGATTCAGTCACAGTGGATTAGCCCTCCTCATCCAGCACATGGCTGCATCCAGACACTGTTTCAGGACATGCACACCTCTCCTGATTCAGGACACACATATTTCTCCTGATTCAGATGTTTAATAGAAACAGAGTTGTGCTTCCTCAGCATAATGGTGACACCTTGCTCCAAATCTCTTAATGACTGCTTAAAGAGGCTTCATATAGATATTAAATAATAGTTGGGACTAAAGTGTGCCCTGTGTCACTATGTGGATCACCTGCCAGAGTGCCAAGGTGCAGTGACCCAATACTACTCTCTAGAACTGACCTTGTAAGTAGGAGTGAAACCACCATAAAATAGTACCCTCCAACCCCACCCCAGTCAAGGAGATGATCAAGGAGCTTACTGTGGCCAGCAGTATCAAAAGCTGCTGATGTTTGTGTCTCTTCCTCCAGCCTCCTTTTCCAGCTTCATTCTATTCCTTCTCACCCCTGGTGTTTCCCCACCCCCATTCCCCATCAGAATTTATGTCTATTGAGCATGTTCAGTACTCATTAGGCTGCTTGGCAGGCTTTCTCCCTTAGGGCTTTTGGCCTTAAGGTTTTTCTGTACTTCTGAAAACTCGAGTTCACACAAGCCTGCTGATACCTCCCTCTTGTGTGTGTGAGTGCTGCCATTTTAACTGTGTGGGCGCTCTCCCTAAAGACTAACAATATAGGATAAATTGCTCTGTGGATTTTTCCAACAGCAGTCACACTGGGAAACTCACAAACAGGTAACAGCCACCCCGTTTCTCTCCAGAATCTGGAGTTCAGGGATAAAACACCTCAGAACATTTAAGTGATGTTGCTAACAATAGTTGTAGACTTAAAGTGCATAAACGGACACCTTCATCAGGAATGGCTCACCTGGTGATGCAGAACTACGGCAAAAGCCTCCCAACACCAGCACCCTTTGCTGTTGCTTACCAGAATGGGGAGGGATCAGGCAGCAGACTAGAGCTAGCTATATGGTCCCCCAACAGGGATGCTGGATTGGCTCTGCTGGTGCACTGGACAGCTCCTCTCTTGCTCTTCCTTGTCCTGGTAAGCTCAATAATAACACGGCTGCCAGAAAACAATTGATATGACTCCACCCTGTCAGGCAAGCCATTCCTACCACAAACGGCTAGCTTTTCATACCTGCTCTAGGCCGAAACAGCCCAACTCCGCAGTTAAATGCAGCTAATTAATGCCAGCTGTAATTCCTTCCTTTTAGACAGCTTGCCTCAGCTGGAGCCTATGCTAAAGCACCGTCACCAGCCTTTTGTGATTGTATTGCTATTTGTACTCATGTGCTCCCTGCAAGTTCCTCGACACTATGAGGAGACCTAAAAAGTGAATGTTTTCTTAAGGTCTCTGCTGATGATATGTCCTAGCCCAGCTGTTTGCCTGCCACTTCCCTACACTGTCAGAAGTTCCTAGGTCACCTGAATTTAACATCCGACATCAACAAGTTGTTATACTTTTCTAAAATACCACCCCAGTCTCATTTGTTTATATAGATGCAAAGCAGAGAGCACTTGTATATACCTCCATTAATAGGTTTCAGTTGCCAGCATCAGTGTATAGACATTGTATTTTGAAAATGGGATACTTTAAAAACAATGCAGACCAACGTTTGCATGATGAACCAAGTTACAAGTTGGAACTGGTTAATTAAGGCAAGTTTTAGCTGGATAATTGATTTACCCAGTATATGGCTAGATAGACCAATATTCTGGTTTAGATTTTATTTACATTTTTGATTGTGCACTCCTCTCCTTTTTTCATACTCCTCTTTAAAAACCTGAATTGGATTTCTGGGCTATTAGTCCCTCCACATTGCTTAAATTGACTGGGTTCCACAACTGGCATAAGTGTGTAGGAGATTGGGAGGAGTAGTTGGCTGAAGCTGCCAAGCGGGAGACATGGCATTCAGCTTGCTGTTCCCTTACTCCTGAGTAGGCCACTGTAAGGCAGTAGGAATCCCACAGTCCCTGAACTAGGTGACAAATAAGTGGGTGGTCGCAAGAAGAAAGTAATGTGACGGTACATCTGTAGCTTGTGGCTATCCTACTGGGTTGGTGCTAGAACAGGGTGTTACCATCTGTGAAAGGCACTTATATGGAAGTTTTGAAAACTTATTTGAAAGTTAATTGATAAATTACCTGACTCAAATTTCCCTTTAAAGCAACTGGCTTGTTAGTTGATGTTGGGTTCCTTCCAGGTAAATTTTACTTGATTTAAATTTGAGTAAAATTTACCTGGAAGGAACCAACATCAACTAAAAAGCCAGTCACTTGAAAAGGGGATTAGACACATCTGTAAAGTATTAATCTGTTGGCCATGATAGCTAAATGAACATCCATGTTCAGAGGCAGTATACTCTGAATAATATTTGCTGGGGGACAAGCAAGAGGGCTTTTGCCTTTATGCACTGTTTGTGGGCATTCTGAAAACATATAGTTGCCACTGTTGGGGTACAGGCTACTTTGGGAAGTTTGGGACCTGCCAAAGCAGAAGCTTCCCAAAGTGCCCTGAATTGGATTGGGGAACTTGGAAGCAATTTGGGATGATTTGGAGATTCAGACAATAAATAACTGTGCAGACAGCATATCTGCAAAAATTGAAACACTTCCCTCCAATCTTACCATGCAAGAAAAATACCAGGATGAAAGGGGGGAGGGAGAGAGGAATGGTTCTTTTGTGACTGACAGGTCTAGCTTTTAATGAATGGGAATGATTTTATCAGGGCTTTCCAATCAGTTTTTTGGGGAAATGATGTTGCAGCAATATATTGCCTTGTTCTTAGCTGTTCTCTGCTCTTTGCTATATCTGCTAGTAGCGCTTGCTTGGATGAGCCAAGCAACCACTACTAGCAGATTCCCTCTCTTTGTTTTCTGAAGAAATGGAGTCTGAACCAAATCTTGCAGTCAGTGCACACCCTTAATAATATCAGTTGGCGACGTAAGGAATTGATTTTTGTTGTGTTTATGGTTATCCCCAATAATCAAGAACACAGTAAGTGCCCTGCTAGATCAGATCAAGGCTTCATTTAGTTGGTTTGGGATTTGGCATTAATCCAAATCTGATGTGCACATCTAGATATTATATGAGATTGTCACAGATAAAATCACATTGACGCATTGGAGAAGGGTTGTGAGATATTTGTTGTCAAAGCTGATTAGCTTGATTGCTCATTCCACAAACAAGAATTCACAATCATTCCTGCTGCCTAAATCAATGTTAACCTTCTGATCTACATTACTACTCTCTCTTGCAACATCCTCCACACTGGATACTTCAAGGTGCACTGAAGCCCAGCAGCAAAACAAGGTAGAAATTACACTATGAATTTTTTACTGCATACAATGGGTATTTCGCTATAGAATATGACAAAACAAATCCAGAGTTTTAATTGCCCCATGACCTTCATTGAAAAAAATACAGCAGTTTTGTACTGGAAAATATGAGCTAACCCACTTATTTAAAGAAGAGCATTTACTGAAGTTAGTTACCAGGGTTTTATTTTGCTTGCATATGTATGTGTGTGGAGGAGCTATATAAAACATTAAGGTTCCGTGGTGCCTGTGGAGGCCCCTGTTCCTTCCAGTTTTTTTTATATAAAATATTTTAATATTTGTTTGTTTTAAAAACTGTGCTTTCCCCCTTTTCCTTGTCCTGGTGCGATGCTGGGATGGTTGAAAAATGGTGGTCAAGCCTCTAGTCACCCCGCCATCTTCCTTGTCCAAGAAGTGCCCATACGGCAAAGGAAAGCAGGAGGGCGAGGAGGCTGGAGACCGGTGCTTAGCCTTCTAGCTGTGTTCATCTTTTTAAATAAAAAAGTTTTAGCAAAGACCCTTTTGCTCCTTGGTAAGCTTGGAGTGGGGGTGGACTAACTGGAAGGGGTTGCAGGAAATGGATTTTGGGGGTATCTTGCCTGTTTGGGGATGTCTCCTTGTTTGGGAGGGGGTAATGCCTGATTGTGTATGCATCTGTGTTGTAGTTTTTGTCCTTGGGGAATGATTTGAATGTTGAGGCTTTCAGGAGTGGTAGATGGATAGGATTGCCTGTTTGTGGCTTTTAGAGGTGGGTGGTTTTTGCCAGGTTTTCTTTTTTGGGGGTGGCTTTTGTGGGGCTGGATGTTTCTCTGAGCATCACCAGTTTTTCTTCTCTGAATGGAATATTTTATCATGCTTCATGGAGGCAAACATGTGGTTTAGTAATGGGGGCTCAAACCCAGCTTCTGTCTTGTTGTACTCCCTTTCTTGGGAAGTTATTTATCCTTTGTGACAAGGCAGGTTCCCTTGGCAGCCATTTTGTGACTAGGCAGGCTCTCCTATGACAGCCATTTTTGGTGGTTCCTACAGCAGTTTCTCATGTTTTCAAATGGGCTGCTAGAACCAGAAAAGTTGGGAACCTCGGCTTTAGGGCTAACTTAACGGACCCTTTCTACCTGAGATATCTTCTATCTAACTTTGAAATTCAATGCTAAAATGTGTTTCTGTCCGATGGGAGACCTGTGATAAATTTTTGTATTGCTCATCTTCCTACTCCTACACACTTTCTCACTTTACTGAAGTATGTTCCCACAAAGCCATGGGAGATGGTTTAGACACAAGTAAAAATGACAGGAGATAAAGTATTTGATTCCCCCCCTTCCCCACCTGGGCATGTTCATGGGGGAGCAGGTGCATTCATGTGCATGTAAGAGTACCTGGAAAGCGTTGCTCCTGTGGTCTTCCCTTCCTCCTCCTCCTCTGCAATCTCTGCTCTGACCACTGGAAGTTTTTGCTTGGTACAGCAGGTGAAAGTCACCAGAAAACCCTTGCGGAAGCGCTTGTACATGAAGCAGTAGATGATGGGATTCACACAGGCAGATGTGTAGGAGAGCAAATGTATGAAAGAGATGGGGGCTCCTGTCAGAAGCAGTTTTGCCAATTCTGCGTCAAATGCACGCCAAGTATTGACACTGAAAACTGGAGTCCAGCAAATGAAAAACAAGATCACAATCACTATCAGCATTCGGATGACCAGCTTCTTGGCTGTTAAGTTAGCAGTTGAGCAATTGCTTCTAGGCCGTTCAATTTTGGTGCTGCTGCTTTTTGCCGAAAGCTGTTGAAGTGGCATCTTTTTCTTCTTTTTGCCTTTTTGCAGATAGCATCCATCACCATCTTCGTATTTGCTGCTGGTGCTAGATTTCCTTTCTGTACAGACAGAGGAAATGTGATCACATAACTGTGTATATGAACATGCCTGAACAAAGCTTTTCCAACTTATAAAAATGTTGTGAGGGCACAAAATCCAGCATAATGTTGCACAAAGATAGGCATTAAAATGTGCAAAAATGCATGTTGGCCAGTGTGTGAGATCAGATGGGTGTGGTGTTTCTCAGCTTGTGATAAACTAGACACACACTTTTCTCAACTGAAATTAGAGGCATGCTTCAGTCTTGCCCCCCGAAAGGTTACCTTTAGAGTGTGTAAGAGTAAAAATTACCCTCAGTTGGTGGGGCAGTTTTCTAGTATACTGTCTGAGCCATTTCTGAGCTGGTAGTTTCCTCTGGGGCTGTAGCCCAGAGATTCAGCAACAGAGTGGCAGCTAGAACATCTGAGGAATGGAGGAGGGGCAGGTGAACTTAATGTATACCTTTTCTCTTTCCTAATAATTCCTGCCTATTAATTACTTTCTAAATATGTTTTAAGGTACCCCAAGAACTTAATGCCTAATTGGTTAGTAATGTAAATATACTGCCTTCAAGTTGATTCCAACTTATGGTGACCCTATGAGTAGGGTTTTCATGAGGCTGAGAGGCAGTGACTGGCCCAAGGTCAGCCAGTGAGCTTCATGGCTATGTGGGGATTCAAACCCTGGTCTCCCAGGTCATAGTCCAACACCTTAACCACTACACCACACTGGCTCACAATTGGTTAGTAGTTGGGGGATAAATATTCTAAATAAACAATAAATAAAATAAAGACAGTGAGCCAAAACTTATGGTTCAAAATATTTTTGCACATACAATATCTTTACTTTGACCTAAGGGTATTACTTGGTAGCATTCTGGTAATTTGGAGCAATTAATCTAGCTGCCTTTCCTCCTCCTTTTCCTGGATCCTTATGAAAATATTACTCGGTTCTGTAAAACTGAAACCAACAGTATAATTTAAGCCCAATACTTAGAGATGTAAATTGTCAATTAAATTAAAAAATGAATTTAGCATAAATGGAGATATCAACACTAGGAAATGACATTACAGTGCTTGATAATGCAATGAAAGTAACTTTTCATACAAAATGTTCCTATATAGAGCCCTCAATTTCTGAAGATTAACTGCATAATAACACAGCCTTTAGCCTGAGAAACAATACACACAAGGATTACATAGCTAGGGCCATTGCTAGCTAGTGCATTTGGACCTAATATCAGTGCAATTTTGAGCCCACCAGACTAATTTAGTATACTAGAAAACATTTCCTTCTTTGGAAGGTCTACTGTTCTGTTGTATACTACTGTAAAAGCAAGGTACTTTTCCAACAGGAAATCGTTTTACAGAGCCTCTGGGACTCCAGTAAGATTACTTAGTAAGGAGATAATTTAATCTGAAGCTAATAGAGATGTGGCTCTTGTGAAGTTTCAGTGCTGCATATTATTGAATTGGCTTGTAATAATCCCTCCCCCCCAACAGGATAATGATTCCAGCCATGGGATGTTCTTTCTCTTTAATTCTTGCTATTGATAAATCCATTCCAATTAGGCATTAACTGAGGGCTCTTCCAGATGTCCTTTTTGTTCTGCATTCATGATAGCTTGTGCTAATAATTTTATCGGAGTGGTAATATGCATTCCTGATTTCAATACTATTTGCACCTACAAAAGTTTTGGGGCTGTCATACTGCTTCATTTCCAATCAGTGCATATCATGTAACGTCCTGCTGATATCCAGTAACTTTGCACACCACAAATCTTCAGGGGAGGGGGTTTGTCCTACTTTTGTCGTGCCATAGCTCCTCTGACCTTCTCTAGGATGCACACCTTAACATGGTGAGGAGGTTTGAGAGTCTCGAAGAAGCTGACAGCAATGCCGTCAGGAGTTTAGACCAAGAGGCTAGACTCCTAGCAGGGGCACCCAAGGTGGAATGGTCAAAGCTGAGACACTAGACTAAGATGCATCCAAACTCAAAGTAAGGCAATGGTAACCCACGTCTGAATACCTCTTACCATGAAAACTCTATGAACAGAGTATCCAAAATGCAACACGAGATAGTGCTGGAAGATGAGACCTCCAGGTCAGAAGGCACTCACTGAGCTACTGGGGAAGAACAAAGGACAAGGACAAGTAGCACTGTGACTAATGACGCCACTGGGTCAAAGCCGAAAGGAAGCCCAGAGGCTGATGCACACAGATGCAAAAGGAGAGTCCAGAGTTGTATGAAATACACAATAGGAAAGTGGAATGTGAGAACCAGGGAAAGTTTGAAATTGTCAAGCAAGAAATGGAAAGCATCAACATTACAATATTTGGCATGAGTGAATAAAAATGGACGGGAATGACACATTTTAAATCAGACACCTACAAAATATTTTATGCAGGAAATGAGAAATTAAGAAGAAACAGGGTTGCTTTAATAATGAGAAGGGATGTAGCAAAAGGGCAAAATAAATAAACAAGAGCAATTAGGAGCTACAACGCAAGGTCTGAGCGAGTTATATCAATGAGATTAAACGGGACGCCTATTAACATAACCATCATCCAAGTCTATGCTCCAACGGCAAACAAAGAAGAAGAGGAATTGGAGAGATTTTACACAGAAGTACAGGAAAAAATTGATCACACACCAAAACAAAATGTTCTAATAATCATGGGGAACTGGAATGCAAAAGTAGGGAACAGAGAAGAACTAGAAATTGTGGGGAAATTGGGCTTAGGAGATAGAAATGAAGGAGGTGAAAGACATACTGAATTCTGCAAACCCAATAATTTATTTCTAGCAAACATATTTTTTGAGCAACCGAAAAGGCAACAGTACACGTGGACATCACCAAATGGTCAATATAGGAATACAATTGATTATATAATCGGTAGCAGAAGATGGAGAAGTTCCATACTGTCTGTGAAAACAAGACCAGGAGCAGACTGCAGTACAGATCATGAACTGGTCATATTGAAAATCAGAGTAAAGCTAAAGAAGAAGAACAAAGCGATCATAATGCCAAAATACAATTTAAATAACATCCCAGAAGAATGTAAAGTTCAAATAAGGAACAGATTTAAGGCTTTAAACTTAGTTGACAGAGAACCAGAAGAACTATGGAGTGAAGTCAGAGACATTATCAGGGAAGAATGCAAAAAGACAATACCTCTAGTTAAAAAGAAAGATCTCAATGGATGACTGACAAAACCCTTAAAATGGTTAAAGAAAGAAGGAAAGCAAAAGCAAAAGGAGATAGAAACAGGGTCAGAACCCTAAATGCAATAATACAGCACCTAGTAAGTAGGGACAAATAGTTACAATAGTTATTCTATTACAATACAATAGAAACAGGACAACAAAAAGGGAAGAACAAGAGCCCTATTCCGAAAGGTTAGAGAAATTAAAGGGAAATTTAAACCAAGAGTAGGGATGTTGAATAAACAACAGGGGAACACACTGAGTGACGAAGATGAAATAAAAGGAAGATGGAAGTAATATAATGGAGAAGTCTATAAAAGATATGCAAGGATGACAGATTAATTCATGGAGGAACCATATGATGAAGAACCAGAAATTTTAGAATGTGAGGTGAAAGCTGCTCTAAAAATACGTAGAAGAAACAAATCACCAGGAACAGATGACATACCAATAGAGTTGCTACAAGTTACTGAGACTGAATCTGTTCAAATATTGACAAATTTGTCAACAAATATGGAAAATAAAACATGCCCCACAGACTGGAAGCGTTCAACATATATCCCAATTCCAAAGAAAGGCGAACCCAGGGAATGCAGGAATTATCGAACTATTGCCTTAATATCCCATGCAAGTAAAGTAATGCTCAAGATTCTACAACAAAGGCTCTTACCATATATGGACCGAGAAATGCCAGATGTCCAAGCTGGATTTAGAAAAGGAAGAGGTACCAAAGATCATATCACAAACGTATGCTGGATAATGGAATGCAGCAAGGAATTTCAGAAGAAAATCACCCTGTGCTTGATAGATTACAGCAAAGCCTTTGATTGTGTAGATCATGAAAAGCTATGGAATGCTTTAAAAGAAATGCGGGTGCCACAGCATCTGATTGTCCTGATGCACAACCTATACTCTGAACAAGAGGCTATTGTAAGGACAGAATATGGAGAAACCGATTGGTTTCCAATCGGAAAGAGTGTGAGACGGGAGTATTTTATCATCCTATTTGTTAAATCTATATGCAGAACATATCATACGGAAAGTGGGATTGGACCAAGATGAAGTGGGAAAATTGGAGGGATAAATATCAATAATTTAAGATATCCGAATGATACCATACTACTAGCAGAAACCCAGGTCTGGTTCTAAAGGGCGGCCAGGTGGGGCCCTGGCTGAGGGCCCCTGGGGCTACAGGGGCTCCTGAGGCGCCCTTCCGCTCCCCTTCCGCGATCCGTGGTAGGATTGCTGCTGCGGATCACAGGGCAGGAGCTTCCGCCTGCCTGCCATTCCCTCACCCCACCTACCTGTCTCCTGCTTTTAGCATTGCCCTTAATGAATATGGTGGCCGAGGTTTCCCTAAGGTGCTGAAGCCCCTGCCGCCATCTTGGTTGATGGCAGAGATGCGCGTGTGTGCCATCAACCAAGATGGTGGTGGAGGCTTCATCCCCTTAGGGAAACTGTGGCCACCATCTTGGTTAATGGCAATGCTAAAAGACAAGAGAGAGGTAGGTGGAGGCATGTGGGGGAGTGGAGGCATGCGCACGCGCACACACCAGGGACCAGGGCAAGCTGTTGCCCAGGGCCCCTGGCATGCCTAGGGCCAGCCCTGCAGAAACCAGTAATGGTTTGAAACCAATGCTGTTGAAAGTTAAAGAGGAAAGCACAAAAGCAAGACTACAGCTGAACGTCAAGAATGACAACAAAAGATTTATGTAACTTTAAAGTTGACAATGAGGACATTGAACTTGTCAAGGATGATCAATACCTTGGCACAGTCATTAACCAAAATGGAGACAATAGTCAAGAAATCAGAAGGCTAGGACTGGGGAGGGCAGCTATGAGAACTAGAAAAGGTCCTCAAATACAAAGATGTATCTGAACACTAAAGTCAGGATCACTGAGACCATGGTATTCCTGATCTCTATGTATGGATGTGAAAGTTGGACAGTGAAAAAAACAGATAAGAGCAAAACCAACTCATTTGAAATGTGTAGGAGGAGAGCTTTGTGCATACCATGGACCGCGAAAAAGACAAATAATTGGATGTTAGAACAAATTAAACCAGAACTATCATTAGAAGCCAAAATGATGAAACTGAGGTTATCATATTTTGGACACATAATAAGAAGACATGATTCACTAGAAGAGACAATAATGCTGGGAAAAACAGAAGGGAGTAGAAAAAGAGGAAGGCCAAACAAGAGATGGATTGATTCCACAACGGAAGCCACAGCCCTGAACTTACAAGATCTGAACAGGGTGGTCCATGACAGATGCTATTGGAGGTCGCTGATTCGTAGGGTTGCTATAAGTCGTAATTGACTTGAAGGCACAGAACGACAACAACAAGCCCTCTGAACAGCAGTAATAGGGTAGCATTGGGGAAGCATCACAGAACAATTAATAAAGCAGAATAATCTACCACCAATGCACTATTATTGTGTCAAGCACATGTTACTGAATACACCTGCATTAAAACACCATTCTGGAGGGCCCCTGATTAGAATCACCTCTCATTATTGCTGGGGTAAGCTAGAGTAACTCTAGTCTTTGTTTTTAGGATGTTTTGAAACATAATGCCTTATAACTGTGCCCCATTAATTGTTGTCCCCTGCTGTCCAGGTAAGAATATTATATGTTTATGAATTATAGATGCATTGTAAAGAGAGGGTTCTAATGGGGAGAGCCACTGCCAGCCTGTGTCAACAATATTAGGCTGGATGAACCAGTGGTCTGACTCAGGATAAGGCAGCTTTCTATGTTTCTATTTTTTTAAAATGTCTAGTTCTATCGCTCGTCTCTGAATGCAGTTGTAATTTCATTTGTAAGTTGTGTCTATTCTTGTTAATAAAAATATCAGAGGGGAAAAAACACAATTGCGCAGACACACATACACACACATTAGGAATAATGGATGCAATCATTTATTTATTTATTTTACAAACTCCTGTGGATTTTAAGCCAGAGACATTTGTGAGATTAAAATTTCTGAAATCTGCTCTCTTGTAGCTTTTTATCAAGAAAAACATCTGCTGATCCCACTTTCACATCTGAAACCATTAAGAGTGAAAGAAAGAGAATGTGTTCAATCATGAAGATTACCTCGTGAAGACTTTCTCTGACTGACATCAAATTTTATTCCTCTGTAGAGCTCCAAGGAGATTAAGCCATATGCAATCGTCATTACAATTCCTGGGATAAGGAAAAGAATGAGCAGCTGGAAGATGTACCTGCAGAAGCCACAAGAGACACTTAGACCAGCCGAGAAAAGGTTAAATATTCTCACCAGCCTCTTTCTCATCTCAGAAATGAACTAAGGCTGATTCTCAGGGAATTGCCTCCTCTTCTTCACCTGATATGAGTTTTTTTGTTAAAAAAACAACAAACTAGTGTAATGATTATTATTATGGTTCACAGTGGAAAAGAAAGTTATGGTGCTAGTATCACCTGTGAGATTTCCCATGGTATTCTGAAACCTGGAGAGGGGTGTATGTGTTGGGGGTATTGTATTTTCAGAAGGTTGTCTGAATCTCACCCCTTTTACTTTATTTCATTAGTTGCTCAAGTCAGTGTGTAGTTCATTAATTCTCAAACTCCCTGACACTGGAGATGGATAGCACTTTTGTTGAGAACTGAAAGTGGAATGGAACCAATTACCTTGGGAGGTGGTGGGCTCTCCTACACTGGAGGCCTTCAAGAGGCAGCTGGACAACCACCGATCAGGTATGCTTTAGTTGGGTTCCTGCATTGAGCAGGGGGTTGGACTCAGTGGCTTTATAGGCCCCTTCCAACTCTATGCTTCTATGAATGGCAGAGTCAAGTCATGCATTCTCTCTCTGTCCCCCACCGTCACCCCAGTTTACACCTAGGATGTGTCATTGAAAATGTAAAGTGCAAATTCCATGAGTACAGATGCATGTTTGTAAATACTAGTGTCATACACATAATTTTCTTCCATGCATTTTGTGTGTCCATGTGGGTAGAAAGGGCTGTGGGGCCTTGCCTCTGCCAATATGTGGCAATGTCTAAGGCAAGAAAGTCTACTCATGTAGACCTTTACAGGTCCTGGATCCTAAACCAGGGTTCCATGATCCAAGGAAGTCTCAGCACATAGAGGTCTACTCTACACAATACATGATAAAAGACATCTGTGCTAGTGCATGAATGGTTGTCGCAGGACTAACGGGCACTGTGTGTTGTCCAGGACAGGGGCAGAAGTGCAGCCCCACAACCCCTTTCTATTCATACTGCCCTTTGCTGTGAATAAAAAATGGGCTTCTTTCCTTGAATGCTTATGCTGCAATAAAATGGTTAGTCTTTAAGGTGTCACCATTCTCTGTTTTCCTAAAACAGATGAACACAGGTGCCTGTGTAGAATTCACTATTTTGTTTGTCTGAATTCTGAAATTGCTGAAGCAAATAATAAAGGTCTCTAATAATGATTAGACATTAGTGACTTGTTTTTCACCGTTGCGTTTAATAACCAGGCCACCCTTTGAAGAGGCTGTGTGATCATGGAACTCATGTGCCTCTTTATTTCTCAGGAGCACGTCTATCTCTGGCCAAGTCACTCGGCCTTTGAACATTGCTGTGGATTTTGAATTGTTCCATGGGAAACTGATGTGGCATTCCTATTAACAGGTACAAAACAAATATGGACATGAGATCCAGATTCTCCTACACATGTAACTCCTTGAAGTGCACATGTGGAAAGGGATCCTTATGGTTTAATGGAGCCTTTTGATCTCTGTTTTCCTTTATCCACAACCCTTGCATGTATTGCTGCATGCTAGCAATTATCTGCAGTAGGAGATCCTTATATACCTCCCATACGTACATCAGAGGGTCTGCTCCATCTCAGAGCTGTGCATGAAGGCAACCTGTGTCCAAACCATTAGTCTGTTCACTTGGCCCTGGCAAAGAGCGAGTCAGTTGGATCTGCATATGGAAGGCATGCAATGGCTGATACATTGCAGTGTTTGCGTACCAGTCCAGTAGGAAGGGGGAGGAAGGGAAAACAGCTCAGTTGATCCCTACAGGGTTTCTTTTCCACATGTGCAACTCTGAGAGGTATGTAAGCAGGAAGGATTGGATTGTGCATATTGTAAACTGCCCTGGAATCCATGGGAGAATATTTTAAAATATTTTAAATAGATAAATTTGTTTTATTTATAAACCCCTGATTATGGAGTTACTTTAACATGACCAATGTCTAATGCAATCTATTTATTCATCAGGTTTATAATTGGCAGCAATAAGCCCTTAGATGTTGTACTTACTTTCCCCACTGACAGGCTAAATGACTGGGCTGTATATATTTTGACAGATTAAAATGTAACTACTTTAATACCATCTATTGCCATTTCCAAGCAATTGCTAGCTATACTTATGTATATATGTCAGCCTGTTCTTACCAAGTTTGCTCTATCACGTTGCTTGGCCAATCAATGCGACACATGTTTGCTGTGCTGTTGTAGAGTGGTTTCAACTTGCTGTAAATTGGATATGGAGTCATGATGGTAAAGGAGAGGCACCATGTTGCGGCAATCACTTTCAAGGCATGCGATTTTGTCTGCCAGACCCGAGACTGCAATGGTTTGCAAATAGCACCATATCTTTCTAAAGATATTGCAACCAGACTGAACGTTGATACGCTGACTGAGACACCTAGGCATATGAGGGAGGGGAGAGAGAAAGCAGAGAGAGTAAATGGTTGTTTCTTGTTTTAGGCAGTTGCTGAATCTTGGTCAATGATGGGAATGAGGCCAGTAATAACTAGGACCATCACAATCCACATATTTGCTGCCAGGCAACAGCAACTTTATGGGGCCATTCCGTCTCCAGAATAAAGGACAATCTAGGCCCCTATGGCTGGACTTAGTGGTTCCCAACAGATTAGACTTTTGAGGCTGAATTCTCATTAAAATCAGTGAGAGGCAGAGGCTATGCCCTGGCATTCCTCCCCCCCCCCCAGTGAGCTCTGCCTGGCACCTTCACTGAAATATTTTCAGTGCCATGTTGGGTTGCCAGGTCAGAAGCATCCCAAACCCTGAGATATTGGGGGTGGGCCCAAGTGATATCATGGGGCGGGTCTGAGTGATGTCATTAAGCATGATACGTTAAGCATCAACCACAGTTGCTTGGAACATACAATTCAAGCAAAAAAAAATTCTCTGATTGGAAATTAAGACAGAAATCTTAGCTAAAAGATGAAGCCTGGGTTGGGAACATTTAGTCTAGCCAACTTGCTTCTGGCAAAAAGGGTTTACGTGCCCTCAGGTCACCAGTCACCAGAAGGCCATTGTAGGAAGAAAGGAGCCTACTGTTATGGAAATGTTAGATGGGAGCACTCAGGAGTAAAGATGGATGTCCCTGAAGGGCTGCAGTACTTGTTCCTCTCAGTCCTTTAGTGTGGCAGCACCTACACTTTGGAACTCCCTGCCTATTGACATTAGCAGGTGCCTTCATTGTACTCTTTTTGGCACCTGATAAAAACATTTTTGTTTAGGCAAGCCTACCCAGGCATGTAGAAGCTCATATTTTTTAAATCTATTTTTAACTTGTTGGTTTTATTATTTTGAATATTTTTAAATACCTGTCTTTAACTGTTTTACCAATAATTTTATTGTTTTCATTCTTTCTGTAAACTGCTTTGAGATTTTTTACAATAAAATGGTATATAAATGTTGTAATTAAAATATATTAATAAATTTCTGAGCCTCTGGGTCTCTTTCCATTTTTAGGAACAAAGGAATCTGCCTTATACCTCTCAGGCCATTTGGTGCCATCTAGCTAAGTACTGATGATATGGACTAGCATTGGCTCTCCAGGATTCCAGGCAATAGTCTTTTCCAGAAATTGAATTTTGGACCTTTGCGTGCAAAGCATATGCCTTACCACTGAGCTATAACCCTTCCTGTTTAAAAAAATATCTTTTAAAATGGTTCTTTTCAATTCACTAATGAATGCACATCATACCTATTGCAGATCCACACCATTCATTTAAAGCACATTCAAAACATATTTGAAGCACATAAATCACACCACAGAATCATGGGAACTGTAGTTTAAGGGTGGTGGGAGCTATAACTGTGAGAAGGAAACTACACTTCCCAGGATTCTTTAGGGGAAGACATGTGCTTTAAATGCAAGTTGGATGTGCTTTAAACATATTGTGTGCATCTACTTAATAAACTTTGCTTGCATGTAAATAGTTTTAATTATTTTTTTTAATGGAAATCATCTATAACGTTTACTGGGTGACCATGGACTTCTCACTGTCTCTTAGCCTAATGTGCCCCTCAGGATGAAAACAGAAGGGAACAATGAACATCCCAAGGAAAAAAGGGCACACTGAAAATGTAGAGGAAGTAATACCATAGTGTGAAATCAGATACTTATCGGGACATAGTATGAAGAAATATTTATATAAGCATGACTATCAAATATGTTTACTATTTACACAACCTGTAAAGATATTTATAGTGCAATCCTATTTTTGTTTACTCAGAAGCAAGTCCCAATGTATTCGATGGGGCTTACAGAACTTCAGCTGCAAGTGATAAGCAACTTCATTCATGCAACTCAAAATTCAGAATCTTGCCACTTTATGCTATTTTGCAACTGTTTATACTTTTTAATGGTTATTAGATTTTAAAGAGATTTACTTCTTATTGTGAGCTGCCTTGGTTTCCAGTCTGCAACCCTATGTCACAGAGTTGTTGGAAAGACTCCATATACACACACACACTGGAGATGTAAAAATACACACATCCCATGTAATAGTTTATGGTCAAAACCAGTTGGGCATTGCACAACATTTTTTTAAAAAAATCAGTATTAGTTTCCTGCATAATAAAAGCAGTGATACCTATGTAAGCCCTGCCTAATTGCTTTAAAAACAGGATTGGTGGGGGAACGATATACAACACAAACACAATTCTTTGCTATATTTACTCAAAAGTCCCATGAATTTACAGCACAAGCCTAACTATATCTACTCAAAAGTAAGTCCTATTGAATTCAATGGAGTTTTCTCTGGGTATGTGGGATTAGCATCGCAGCTTTACTCCCAGAAAAGCAAGTGCATCTGTCTTCACAGTGGAAGATATAGGGCAGATCCCTGAACCTGAACTAACATTTGCAGGAAGGGATTCTGAGGAACTGAGACAAATAGTGGTAACGAGAGAGGAAGTTCTAGGCTTAATAGACAATTTAAAAACTGACAAATCACCGGGCCTGGATGGCATCCACCCGAGAGTTCTCAAAGAACTCAGATGTGAAATTGCTGATCTGCTAACTAAAATGTGTAACTTGTCCCTCAGGTCCTCCTCCATGCCTGAGGACTGGAAAGTGGCAAATGTAACGCCAATCTTCAAAAAGGGATCCAGGGGGGATCCCACAAATTGCAGGCCAGCTAGCTTCTAGATTAACTAAGCACATAGAAGAACAAGCCTTGCTGCAGCAGAGCCATCATGGCTTCTGCAAGGGAAAGTCCTGTCTCAGTAACCTATTAGAATTCTTTGAGAGTGTCAACAAGCATATAGACAGAGATGATCCAGTGGACATTGTGTACTTAGACTTTCAAAACGTTTTTGACAAGGTACCTCACCAAAGACTTCTGAGGAACCTTAGCAGTCATGGAATAAGAGGAGAGGTCCTCTTGTGGATAAGGAATTGGTTAAGAAGCAGAATTCGATCTGCACTGGCTTCCAGTTGTTTTCCGGGCCCAATTCAAGGTGTTGGTATTAACCTTTAAATCCCTACACGGTCTCGGCCCAGTTTATCTGATGGAGCGCCTCCAACGCCACCAATTATGCCGCCCGACAAGATCAGCCACACAGGGCCTTCTCTCAGTCCCGCCAACTAAAACAGCTAGGTTGATGGGGACGAGAGAGAGGGCATTCTCAGTGGCGGCCCCCACTCTCTGGAACTCCCTCCCGTATGATCTTCGGCATGCCCCTTCCCTGAATGTATTCCGCCAGGCCTTGAAGACCTGGCTTTTCAGACAGGCCTTCGGGACTTCCGGGGAGGGTTAATCTCTATGACAAATTGCCTATTACTCTGAACTGTCATTGTTTATAGTTTTATAGTTTTATCATTGTATTGTATTATTATGATGTATTTTATTGTAACAGAGATGTACATCGCCTAGAGTGGCCATTGGCCAGATAGGCGACACATAAATTAAATTATTATTATTATTAAGCAGAGAGTAGGAATAAATGGACAGTTCTCCCAATGGAGGGCTGTAGAAAGTGGATTCCCTCAAGGATCGGTATTGGGACCTGTACTCTTCAACTTGTTCATTAATGACTTAGAATTAGGAGTGAGCAGTGAAGTGGCCAAGTTTGCTGATGATACTAAATTGTTCAGGGTTGTTAAAACAAAGAGGGATTGCGAAGAGCTCCAAAAAGACCTCTCCAAACTGAGTGAATGGGTGGAAAAATGGCAAATGCAATTCAGTATAAACAAGTGTAAAATTATGCGTATTGGAGCAAAAAATCTTAATATACGCCCATGGGGTCTGAACTGGAGGTGACCGACCAAGAGAGAGACCTTGGGGTTGTAGTGGACAGCACGATGAAAATGTCGACCCAGTGAGTGGCAGCTGTGAAAAAGGAAAATTCCATGCTAGAGATAATTAGGAAAGGTATTGAAAATAAAACAGCCGATATCATAATGCCGTTGTATAAATCTATGGTGTGGCTGCATTTGGAATACTGTGTACAATTCTGGTCGCCTCATCTCAAGAAGGATATTATAGAGTTGGAATAGGTTCAGAAGAGGGCAACCAGAATGATCAAGGGTATGGAGCGACTCCCTTATGAGGAAAGGTTGCAGTATTTAGGGCTTTTTAGTTTAGAGAAAAGGCAGGTCAGAGGAGACATGATAGAAGTTTTCTGACTTGCAAAGGGCTCTAGTTACTACCTTGTCAATCACAACCCTGACTTCACTTATTGGCTACAAGCATGAAAGGGCAGGATTAGAGCAGCCAGCTACGAGCTCATTTAACTGAAGTTGCGGGGGGGGGAGTGATGTTTTGGTGTATATCTCAGGAAGCAGACGACCTAGAAACATATTTTTTTAAATTAAAGCTGAGAGTCCTGAGATTAAGGTGACTCACCTGGAGACCTGGAGAGAACCCCAAAAATCCAGAGTCTCCGGATGAAAACCAGAGATCTGACAACCCTAGTGCCAGGTCAAGATTTACTCTTTTTCACAGGCCTTTGATGGATTCAGCTGTTTTTGTTAGAGTGGTGCCAAAGCTTTCTCTGGTTGTTATGGAGTTTTGTTTGCTTTTTTTGTATGTGCTACATGTATATTCACGAATTGTAGGTGTTGTATGAAACTGTTAATGTTTCATATGAATGTTTCCCCCCCCCAAGGTATATTGTATTTATGGTTATGTTTTAGGTAACTAGTAACTAATAAGTCTAAACAGCAACAATAAATCCCATAAGAAGCAACAGAGAAAAATGTATTTCTTCATCTGTTATATGCATGGAAAAGCTATGGGATTTGAGATATTGGGACCAACACAACTGGAACAATTGGAAATACCACTAGATAAAATTTTAAGATATTTACTTGATGCTTCCTGCAGGATATATTAGCATGTAAGTGAGATGTATGTCTGATACTGTAGTCTTATTATTTGTTTTTATTTATTTTAGGCATTTTTATGCCACTTAATTATTAGCATTTCTAAGAGGTGTACATAAAAATAACCCTTATAGAGAATAAAACAATAAAAAGTAATTATAAAATTGAACCCTATCTTAATGTGTCTTTGTCATGTGCCTGAAGCTCAGCAAGGAGGATGTCTGTCTAAAATAAGTTGGGAGGGAGTTCCATAGACTAGGACCCACAACCCTGAATGCACGGCTGCTGATAGTTACATACCACTCATGACATAGCACGTATGTCATATTTCTTGCATTATTATAAACTGTTTACTATAAATAACAGAAAAATTCTAACCCCAGCCAGGGAGCTCAGGGTGAAAAAGAGTGGTGGCTCAATGGCTGCCTCCCAAGCCCTGCTGCTCATGCCAGCCAGGGTGGAAGATGGGAGTGAGGTGGATTTGTTAATAATTTTTGCTGCACTAGCTCCAGGGTGGTGCAGCTGAGAGGCTTTGATGGGCCCCTCTCAAGGGGATAAAGCAACTTTGGATATAGCAGATCCATGGGTACCTAAGTTCTGCTCCATTTTGCAGCCCTACAATTGGTATCTCTGGTGGGAACCCTCTTTAGTGATAGCTTCATAGCCACAGTGCAGGCCTCTGTGGCAGCACAGCCCCGTCACAGGACAAGGCTGACAGAAGGCCACTTCAACCATATCAGGGGGTTAGGATTACTCTGTAAGAACAGGTGGTGGTTATGAACAGGAAAATGCATCATAGAATATTGTAATTTAATGGGAGAAAGAAGAAAAAGGCTACCAGGTATTCTATATCAAGCTGCAGAATTTAAGACACAATCCTAAATGAATTATAATGTATTAAAAAAACATGAGGCAGCATATTTCTAATTTGGACTTGGAGAAATTCAAAATTCATAGGAATAAAGGAATATATACTGAGTCAGACAATTGGCCCATCTAGTTTGGTATTGTCTACACTGACTGGCAGAGGCTCTCAATGATTTCAAGGAAGAGTCATTCCCAGCCCTACCTGGAAATGGTGAGTATCAGACCTGGGACCTTTTGCATGCAAAGTATATGCTCTACCACTAAAACACAGCCCTTGCCCAACAATGGATATTGTTGTCATCTACTCATCATATCAATTTTATCAAAGCTGCCAATGTTGTAGAGCAGGATTGAGGAACCTGTATGAAGCCAGAAAGCCAGATCCAGAAGTGGCCAACCTTCCATTGGCCATTTTGGCAGGTGGGTGGGACCACCTACATTTCAATCACCTGATATCATGTGACATCAGATGACTGAAACTTCAACCCATGGCAGCAAAGGAAGATTTTTCCTTTGCAACTGTGCCTTGAATTCCTCTTTTGAACTTTCCCAGCTTGAACTTTCTCACCCCTGATGTCATATGACATCAGGAATAGGAAAAGTGGGCGTGGTTCACCCAAAACAGCCTGGTGGACAACCTTGAAGGCCTGGGTTCCCACTAGGGTTGGCAGGTTCTTGGCCTGAGACTGATCCTGTATCTTTAGGAGAAGAGAAAGTCAGCCAAGTGCAGGTGTTCTTGCAACTCTGTAATGAGAAAAACCACAAGGTGGAATTCTCCTTTCCCCCTGCACAACTTTTAAAGATACAGAAGACCTCTTGGTTGCCAGGCTCAGCCTCCAAGAGGTCTTCTGTATCTTTCAAATTTGTGGAGCGGGGAGGGAGAATTCCACCTTGTGGTTTTTCCCATTACAGAGTTACAAGAACACCTGCACTTGGCTGACTTTCTCTTCTCCTAAAGATACAGGATCAGTCTCAGGGCATGGACCTGGCAACCCTAGTTCCCACCCCTACTCCAAACACTGTTTGACACTATGTACTATATATTATACTATATATAATACTATATACGTATTATATATGCTGAATTAAGAAAGAAATATATAGAGAAACTGTTTGTGGTATTATTTATTATTTATTTTATTTTATTATTTCAATTTATATACCGCCCTTAGCGAAATAGCTCTCAGGGCGGTGAACAAACAAAATAAAATACAATATATCATAATAAAAATACAAAAACATATACAAACAAACCACGAAAGCACAGCAAAAACAAAATATTAGCCAGTTCAGACATCTGCACTATTGTTTGTCTGCTGTTTAACTGGAAGAAATGTGTTATGTACAGACTGGCAAAAGGGGCTAATCAGAAACTAAGAACGTTTGAAACAAATATAGCGAATAGTAAAGATTCAATCTGTAGTAGCTGAAAAGTATCATGAAGGAAGGGGCTGACTGGGGCTGACTCAACAGTTGCTGGTATGGCAAGTCTGGAGGGCCAATACATTACAGTAGCATTTGCCATTTAGCCCTTTTTAAAATACTACATTCATTAAATTCATTAAACAATTATAAAGTTTTTCCCTGATTTTTGGAACAGATAATCTAGAGGTTTCAACACTCTGGAAATGGCCTTCAAAATTAAATGAACCTTTCCATCTTAATTATAAGAAAGGAGTCAGTGTCGTTTTGACAGCTGTTATGATTTACAACTGTAACTCTCCAGATGCATGCTTGTGTAATTCAGCTATAATCTTTATCTAACAGAGCAGAAAATTATCAGTCAAAGATGCAACGTTGTAGACTCATAACTGTTGCTCCAGGTTTACAGCAGGGAATCAGCCTCACTTAAATGGTACAGGTCACTCACTCTTAGTACATTTTTTTAGAAGGCCCATGTTTATCCCCCTTTTTTGGGTTAAAGCATTTTTGCTATGCATTTTCAGAATTTTTGATGGTTAACGCTGGAGTAATCTGGATCAACAAAACAGCAAACAGAGGCTGCCATTTAATCAAGGATCTAATCAAATTACATAACCATGATCGAATCTAACACCACAGAATCCAGATGTCTAGCATCTAATGACATACTGCCCAGTACAAATCTACTGTGATTTATTTTTCTAAAACACAAAGTTTCTAGTTCTCAAATATATTAATAAAAGCTTGTCAATATGTGGGCAAAAACTGAGAGCTGGGTAGGGTGTTGTTTTTTTAGGATGATCTAAAATGGTAGTTTTCTATGTATACATCACTTCTATGAGCAGAAGGGGGGTACACCACATGTATATCATCCCACATGATAAATGAACACAACTCTGTTTTGCCACACATACTTGTGGTGAAGTAGACACACATGCATTCATCATAAGCAATATGCTCATTTCTTTATAGATATGGTTAAATGGTAATCTGAAAAGCGGCCCTTAGTGCTGTGGTGTAGACCTAAAAATTGTTCCACTAAAAATTGGAGCCGTTATTTGTTAAAACTAGTTAAACCATCCTAAAACTTTTTTGTTGATTTTCATTTTACATCTGTGTCGCTCACTATAGTTTTTTAAATGACTGTTGAAAGCCATCAGATTCCTTATAACAGCAGCTTGCAAAATTTCTAGCTTCAGAGAACCCATTTTGCATTGACATTCTGCTAGTGTCTGTTCCACTACTCTTGTGAAGGGAACCCATGCATTAAAGAGGCACCAGCAAGGGAAGCAATATGATGTCGGGAGCAGGGCCAGTGGTATAATCCCGTGGCCTTTTCAACACACGCCCCTCCTTGTATGATTATCACAAGAAGGGGGTTAGGATCAGCCATGGAATCACAGCATGTTGCTGAGCACACTGGGAAATAACTCAAGGTGCTTCAAAGGCCAGGTGGATCTCAACATATCTCCACATGAACTGAGAGGGCACAGTGGAAAGCGCCCATTAACTGCTTATGGCTGTGTGTTTAAAGTAATGGTGGGCAACCAGTCTTTTAGGAGAGTTTGTCTGCTATTATTGTTTTCACATTGGTAAATCCCAGTAAGCTTCAAATCAAATCAAATCTAATCCTTTATTTGCATTAGCTACGAGCCATTGCAATTAAAATGTATACAATAAAAGCAATAGAAAGCAAATATACAGCTTAATTAGATTTCCTGCTAGGATTCTAACATTTCTATAAGATACCAATCAGTAAAATTGATAAATCCACAATCCAACATAAGAGAGATGGATAAGTAGAACTAACAACTAATAAAAAAGGAGTTGTAACGGATTAAAACTCAAGGTACCATCATAGATCTTATTCTAATGGCACCCGCTAAAATTTTTGCAGACATTTCTGTCACCCTCTGTTCTTGGTCTGCAAGAAGAAAAACCATGTAGAAGTTGGTTGGATGCCCTGGAAAGGGTGACAGCTGTGGGATAATTAGCTCGTTCCTCAAATCTCTATAGAAAGAGCAGAATAGCAGTACATGGGCTATTGTCTCAGCACTGCCGTCTCCGCATGGGCATAGATGGTTTTGCAATGGAATTCTTTTAAAACGCCCTTCTAATACAGCTGATGGTAGTATGTTCAGTCTTGCTTTAGTAGAAGCTCTTCTACATTTAGAGATTGTTAAATTTTGTAAATAAGGGGCAGGGTGGTAAGATTGCTGAGTGACAAGCGGTTATACCACCGGCAAAATTTTCTCATTGGGGCCAGATTGCTTTGTTGTTCGATATCGTAAAGGCGCTGTTTAATAAGAGCTCTTGCATTGCTAACCCCTAAAGTAAGTAATTGGTGTGGGGATAAACCATAGGAGCAGAGTCTTAACTTGATGGACTTCATCCACTTGCTCTCATAAGAGTCAGACAGAACTCGAGAGGTCAGACCGATAGGAAATAGATTTAACTGCAGCCAGTAATTAAATGTCCTCAGCCAAGCCTGCAAAGTAACAGAAGGAAGGCCTGCTTCCATTCGCAGTAAAGCATTAAGAGCACAACGGGGAGCAGATAAAATTTGTCTAAGAAATTTGGACTGCACCACTTCCAATGGTCTTAGCTGAGTGTCAGACCAAATTTGAATTACATACAGTAATTGTGCTAAAGGTTTAGCCTTAAAAACCTCGAGTGCTGGGGGTATAAAGTTGCCACCTTTTGTATAAAACAAACACATTAAGACTTTAGAACTCTGTAGAGCTTTCTCAATTACATATTTTTGTTGGGCTAGCCATGCCCCTGTTGATTGAAAGACTACGCCCAAATATTTAAAACTCTAACTTCTTCAATTGACTGCTTGTCCAGGAACCATCTATGGGGCCTATGACGTTTAGAGAATACCATAACCTTGGTTTTATTATAATTGACCACTAAGTACTTCTTTTGGCAATAACGAGAAAATGCCCCCAACAGTCTTTTCAAGCCCAGTCTTGTTTGGGAAAGAAGCACGGCATAATCTGCATACAATAAGATAGCTTTAGAAGCCAGTTTGGGGGCGTGAAAGGCTGGGAATGTTAAATGCTCAACTATGTTGTTAATATACAAATTGAACAATACAAGGGCCAAAATGCAGCCTTGTTTGACCCCTTTTGTCACTGGGACAGAATCTGTAAGATGTCCGTCTGTGGTAGATCGCACCTTCAGCCAAGTGTTATTATATAAACACTTTATCAGGAAGAGGAGTCTATAGATGAGAAGGCTAATTTTTCCAGAGTCTTGTATGGGAGATTGAGGCGAATGCTGCCTTCAAGTCAATAAATGCTGCATATAATGTGCCACCTGGTTTCATTTTTGTATATTTATCAATTAAATGATTAAGGACAAAACAATGGTCTATGGTAGATCTGCCCTGCCTGAATCCCGCTTGTTCGTCAGCCAGGATAGCTTCCTCAGTTATCCAGTCAATTAATTTATTATAAAGATGTTTTGCGTAAAGTTTCCAATAATACAAGTTAAAAGCCACTGTCTATGCCACTGCTGTGACTTTTAATAAATATATTATATTCTACCACAAAGATTAACGTGCAAACTCCTGACTCTTGATTTTATTGTCACAATAAAATTTTGTCACAAAATTAGGGGTTTTTTTCAAGCTGCAATTTCACTAACGTAAAGGTTTGCGTTGTTGTTGTTATATGTCTTCAAGTCGTTTACGATTTATGGTGACCCTATGAATCAGTGACCTCCAACACCATCTGTCATGAACCACCCTGTTCAGATCTTGTAAGTTCAGGTCTGTAGCTTCCTTTATGGAATCAATCCATCTCTTGTTTCGCCTTCCTCTTTTTCTACTCCCTTCTGTTTTCCCCACCATTATTGGCTTTTCTGATGAATCAGGTCTTCTCATTATGGGTGCAAAGTATGATAACCTCAGTTTCATCATTTTAGCTTCCAGTGATAGTTCTGGTTTAATTTGTTCTAACACCCAATTATTTGTCTTTTTTGCAGTCCATGGTATGCACAAAGCTCTCCTCCAACACCACATTTCAAATGAACTGATTTTTCTCTTATCTGCTTTTTTCACTATCCATAGAGATTGGGAATACCATGGTCTGAATAATCCTGACTTTAGTGTTCAGTGATACATCTTTGCACTTGAGGACCTTTTCTAGTTCTCTCATAGGTAACAAATGTAAAATTTATCTGAGAAAAGTGTTGATTTACCATAACCCTAACACGGCACATTTTAAGACATAAAATTTACCTGACAAGCAAAGTATTGAAGTAAAAAGTGATTATAGCGTTTAGCAACTATAAGGTTTCTCTTACCTAATTAATCTCCAAAGGGATATTGATACTGTTGTAAATGTCACACTGATATATTCCCTTGCAATGACTTTATGACGGTAATTACCAAGAAAAAGGACAAGCTTTCATTCCTCAGATTTTATATCTGCAATTAATTCTAACTTGTTGACTGTCATCTTTTATGTATCACTGTTTTATTGATTGTCTAATGAAAAGTGTTTCCCACTTTCTTAAAAATGAACTTTGTCTCTTATTTTTATTATGACCTTTTTGGATATATGCCGTTCAGGACAAGAGATATTCTTATCTAAGGAACAATTTGTTTTGACTTTACATGTGTTTCTTTTATAAAATATTTTGATGGCACAATCCTACACCTGTTTACTCAGAAATAAGTCCCACTGAGTTCATTAGGCTTAGACCCAGGTAAATAAGCATAAGATTGCACTACTAGAGGAAGACACCCATGCCTCTTTCTTGTTACATGGTTGTTTATGAACAGGCAGAAAAAATTAGGTTCTATGATCCTTACAAAATACATTGTAGATGTGTGTCAAACCCTATGCTGATCAGAAACACATTAATTAGAAGCAGAAGTCCTACTGATTTTAGTCAGTTACTTCCATGTAAATCAATGTTTGGGATTATGTATAACAAGATATTATCAGAAAAGCCAGTTCTACAAACTGAGTTTACAATTTCAAAGTCGAACGAGATTATTCCTTCCTTCCTCACACACATACACGCACACGCACACACACAAAATTATTTGTCTTTTCAGTATAAAGCAACATAATGAAGCTGGCATTCACTATATACACATCTGGAGTTACAGTATATGAAAATAACTATAGTATCTAAAAACTAGATACATTAATATTTTCCTGCATTTCCTCTAAGGAAAAATTTCAGAAAATTGAAAGTTTATGTTTCCCCCAACTCTGATCCTTGGGAACAGTTCAGTTGCCTCTCTTCAGCTAAGTTTTTGTTCAGGTCACAGTAAATCTGGTCTCAGCTTTAGACTAATAGGGTTTTGCATGATGAAATCAGATACTTTTTTCTTTAGGAAAAACAAAAAAATATTCCTGCACACAAATGGGACAGTTATCTATCAAGGAGAGAGATGGCAGCACAATCCTAATCATGTGTACTCAGAAGTAAATCCTATTTAATTAAATTGAGCTTACTTCCTGGTAAATGGGGTTGGGATTGTAGTTTTAGTTATTCTGTTGTAATCCTCAGTGTATTTACTTCGAAGGAAATAGTACTCTAAAAAGAAATGTTTTTTTTCCCAAGGTAAAAGATCAGTGCCTTAAAATTTGATTCATTAGAGCCAAACCAGATGTGATGTTAAAATGCATCACTTGTTATGTTGCTTGGGCCTTACCTTTAGAATTCAGCTGCCTTTGCATTGCCCCTGACTAGAATGCACCAAACCTGGTTAGTAGATGAGTCGGCTTGCAGAATATCTGCTGAGTATGAGACTGTCAGTTTTACTTGTGCAGGACACAGTTTGTTGCTACTTCTAAATTAAGCACTCTTCTGATTCTGTAAATATACTTGCCTTTTCAGGCAGCCTTTATTGTTGGCAGGAAGTTATCCAAGAAAATTGTATTTCTCGAAGCTAATTTGTTTTGCAAGCACTTAACAGCATGTCCACCAAGTATTTATTTGTTACGTTTGGATTGTGCCCTTCTTCTGAGAACTTACAATGCCATTGTAGCCACTGTACTGCACATCCCAAGTAGTGCTTCCCCCCTCATGAGCCACCGAAGAGACAGATGCCACACACTAGCCAGATGCAATAAAGAAATTGCTGTGTGCAGAGAACATACTCAAAAATTAAGAACAGCCTTGATGGATAGAACGAAAACTCTGTCTAGTCCAGTTTTCTGCCCTGGCTAACAGTAGCCTCTGGGAACTGTGCAAAGATGGTCAGGAAGGCAATACCACCACCACCCCACACACAGTTTGCCCTTAGCTTCCCTTATTCAGAGCTGTACTGCCTCTAAATAGAAAAGCCCCATTTAACTATTTTGGCTGTTCGACATTGAAAGACCCTCTCTGAAATTGCCGAACTCTCTTTTAAAGCCATCTAAGCTAGTGCATTGTATCTTCTTGGAGTGGTTTCCATAAGGTAATTAAGCATCATGTAAAGACATCCTTCCTTTTGTCTGTTCTGAACCGAGTGCTAATTAATTTAATTGGGTGATCCAATGTTTTAGCATGATGAGAGTGGAAGAAAAATGCCTCTCTTCCAACACGCTGTATCATCTCTATAGCATGCACATTTTTAAAAAGCCTATTATACCCACCCACCACCACCACCTAATTGTCTACATAATGACCATGATTTTTATCATCTCTTATGGAAGTGTCAGTATAGTGCACAATTATTGAAGACAGGTGATTGGAAGGAGAGATTAAATAACAGGCCATTCAGTTCATTAACAGTGCAATCCTGTGCATGTCCACTCAAAGGTAAGCCCTAATGAGTTCAATGGAATTTACTCCCAGTCCCAGGTAAATGTGTATAGGATTGCAGCCCTGAAACACTTGGATGGGACTTACTGGATCAATCAAAATCATAATCTCTAAAAAATTTGCAGACAGCAAGAAAATGATTTTAATACTGGTTGTCAGAATATTTTAAAACAATGAATATTATATTGTAAGACATATATTTTCAGGTGATTTGATCTTCAATGCATCTTTACTTAGGAGAGAGTCCCTCTTTGGTGTTACTTTCAAGTAAGGGTGGGCACAGAATTGCAGCCAGACAATGCCATCCTGTACATGTTTATTCAGGGGTAAGTCCTTCTGTGCTCTATCAGACTTCCTTCTATGTAAGTGTGTCTAGGACTGCAGCCTAATTAGCTGACTGAAATGGAGATATTCTTTCGATGGCTGAGGCTTCAATCCTGTTCACAACTTGCCTGAGAGTAGGTCCTATGGAACTCAGTAGGGCTTACATCTGAATAGACATATATGGAATTGCACTGTGAATGGCTAAACAATATTCTGGAAATGGCAAAAACAGACAAACTGATGGATATTGTACACAAGGGTAATGGCTATCAGCCATACTTATTTAGTAACCACTATTTTTCTAAATGGTAACAGTGCTGTTCCCAAGGGGTTCACAGTTAAGGGAAAAATGGTTTTGGAAGGATGAAAGAATCCACATGAAATAAAAATGGCATTGTAACATAATACCTATTTTAAAATATACATGTAATACCTGCACTATACCACGGTATAGTATAATATAACCAACCACTTCAAAATCTCATCGAAAGGGCAGTGGTTTATACAAGCAGCTACCTCTGTTAAATACCTGCTTGCTAAAGAGATGGTGCAGAGTGGGCTGCGCCGGGAAGCAGCAGATATGTTTCAGGTGTGGAACTTGAGCTTATTTAAAAAATGGGCTTTATTTTTTTTTTATTAAAGTATTTTCAAGCCATACTTTTCAAAGAAGTACATCAGGATGGCTCACAACATACAAAGGCGTAACACATTTAAAAAACTTATAAAAACGTCATTAAAAGCATCAGTAAAAGCATCAATAAATACTGCATTAGTTAGAGAGGAATTCCTACTACAAAGGCCTGTCTAAAAAATACAGTTTTCAAGAGATGCCTGAAACAAAGGAGGGATGGTACCTGCCAAACCTCTATTGGTAGGGAATTCAAAAGGGCAGGGCCTGCCACACTAAAGGTTCAGTTCCTGGTGGACACCAGCTGAATCTCAAAGGCTACAATACTTATTGCATTTTCTTTGTAACTGTTTGCCTTAAAACATCCCCTCCCCAACTAACCAAATCCCAAAACATTTTGGGCTATGCAGTCCTTCTTCAGGAGAATATTGTTGTGCACCACCCCAATCTCCAAGCAGTGAGAGATCTCCAGGGGTCCCCGCACTTACCTAGGGTTTGGGTTCCTTGGAAAGAAGGTCAGCGGAGACTGTGGTGCCTTTTAGGAAATATGTTTTTTATTTACACACATTCCAACCTGAACTTAAGATGGAGGGGTTCAAAGCATTAGCAGTCCAATAGATCTTGCCTTTCCATCAGGCTTACAGGAGGCATCCTTAAGCCATGGTGCAGGGAGCCAGCCTCTCTGCATATCTCCAGTTCCCAGCCTTTCCTCAGACTCAACTAAAAACGCAAGCCTCTCTTAGGCCCCAGGAGGGGGGGCTCTCCTGAAGAGGATCTCCCTGGCTCATTCACCCATTAATGGGCACTTGACTTGACAGACCCATTAGCCCACCTGGCCACTCTATTAGACTAACAGAAAAAGACTCATCTGAATAGCAGAGCAGGTTTCTCAGCTGCAGAGACCACCTGGAGCAGGGTTCCAAGCCAGAAGCTGGAAAGGAACTCATAGAAATCTATCTCAACCTCCAAACCCATAATATTTTAATACTAGTTTAGCTATACATTAGTATGCACAGTTGTTACAGTTTATGAATTTAATATTCCTCCCTCCCCTCCCCCCCACCAAAAGGACTGCATAGCCCAAAATGTAACATAATGAGGATAATCTGTAGGTTTTTAAAAGAATATGCTGTACCCCATTGCAATAATTTTTCTTGTACTTTCTTTACCCTTTCCTGACACCCTAGCGCTGAAAGCAGGAAGGCAACAGGACAGAAATACCTCACTATATGGACCTTCACTTTACAGACACTCACGAGTATGGACATATTTACAGTAGCACCATTCCCCTGTTTACTTACGCTCGCTTTGCAAGAACGGACACTTAACGGCAGGTACTGTAAACCGCCCAGAGAGCTTCGGCTATGGGGTGGTATAGAAATACAATAAATAAATAAATAAATACAAATAAATGACGCCACCGCCTGATCAGTTTCCAACTACAAACTTGCATACAGTACGGACTGTTAAAATAAGGCCTACTGTGTTTATTTTAGTTATAAATGCATTATTTACATCAGTTATGCCAGTATATGACGATTGCAGTGCAGTACATGCGTCGATAAGTGAAAAAAGGTAGTGCTTCACTTTAAGTACATTTTCGGTTTACGTACTCGCTCTGGACCCATTGCGTACGTTAATGCAGGGTATTCCTGTACAGACTTGAAGGTGTCATGGTGGCCCAGCCTCGCCATCTTCCCTGAGGCATGTTGCCAACTGCTTTGGTGTTCAAAAATACTGCACTCAGGCTGACTGCCTCTATACAGAATCCCGCAGAAACTAATTTGGGATTTCTCCCTACACTCCAAAATCGTCTTAGAGGTAAAATATTTTTCCTCTCTGAGAGGAGGCATTGGAAAAATAGGCACTAGAATATATACAACAATAAAAAAATGCAGCAACTCCCCCTTCCCTAAGACTGATGCCTTCATGCACCTCTACGTGCTATGACAGCATACAAATGTACAGTAAAAATAATGAAATTGTGGTTGATTTTATGTTTTATGGCTGTCTATCCCCTAGTTCTGGCAACCAGCCAAAAAGGTCAGTTGGCCAGTTGACAATCTCATCTATGAGCCATAAGGGTTGACTTCGGAAGGAGCACAATATGGGCTGAAGTGACCAGCAGCCCAATCCTGTGCTTCAGATGTACTTAGATGTAAGCCCCACGGAATTCAATCGAGCTTATTCCCAGATGAGTATAGGTTTGCATCTTGTGTGCTCTCCTTCTAGTTTTCTAAATAGGATACAGGTGGATTTACTCTTTTAAAAAACAAAGCTACATCAGAGGAGTTGGAAGGTCATGATGAACTAAGCCCTACTGGGAGGAAGGGAGGGGTATAGATCTAATAAATAAATAAATAATCAACAAATAATAAGCCTGGGGGGACCAAGACTTTCGTACAAGCATTTCATGAAAACAGGATATTCTGTAGAACTATGGTCGTCAAACTGTGTTCTAGGGAATCCTAGTATGCCATGGAAGCTTATCTAGGGTCCCTCAACGAGAAGATCACTAATGGTGAACATTAAAGTTCTCTTGAAAGGTAGTTTGCCCACATTGCTAGTGATACTCCCTGCCATGTGCAGCTACAACAGAACATAGGACACACTTTAGGGTGCCCTCAGAACTTCATGCAGCGAAAGAGTGATGCTCAGCATGTCTGGGAACATCCCAACTTAACTGATGTACACCAACAGATGGCAGTATGGTTCACTTCCATACAGGTGGCCATTTTAGTCTCTTGCAGCAAAAGCAACAAAGAGTCGTCTTATGGCACCTTACAAATTTATTATGCCGTAAGCTTTTGCAGAGTACCATCCACTTCATCAGATGCATACAATGCACCAGGAGATGTCAATATGGAGTGACAGTTACAATGTCTGACTAGGACTGCAGAGACCTACGATGAAATCCCCATTCAGCCATGAAGCTCACTTTACACCAGGCATTCTCTCTCAGCCCTAACCTACCCCATAGGGTTGTTGTGAATATAAAAACGGGGAGGGTATGTGCTCTGTTTTGTGTTCCTTGGAGAAAAGGCAGTATATATATATATATACAGTCGAGAGAGAGAGAGAGAGAGAGAGAGAGAGAGAGAGAGAGAGAGAGAATAAATGCAGGGAATCCTCTGCAACGTGAAAATGTTCCATGGTGAGATGTGGAGCGATTCCAAATCCATGCGGAGGAAAGGGATCCGTGAAAACTGAACTTCTGGAAATGACTGGCATACAGTAAAATTTTTGTGGTTCATAGACTCACCCATGAAGTAGCTGGTAATTTTACAGACAGTGCTGCCAAAAATGAAATCCTCCAGGAGGTTGGGAATGAGGGTGAAGGGCATGCAGAAGAAGCAAAGCATGAGGTCGCTGATGGCCAGTGACAGCAGGAATATGTTGGTGACTGTCCTCATCCTCTTGTTTCTGATCAGCACTATGATTACCAGGGTGTTGCCCAAGACACTGAGCAGAAATATCAGGGAATAGAGAAGAATCCGAACTGTCTGGTCTAAATCTGAAAGCGAAACATGTAGCCGTCATAATCGGAAGAGACCGATGAGGAAATCGCAAGGTGCGCGTGGCCACACTACACCGTACAGAGCTTGTTTTCTGTATGACTTAATGGGGCCACTGTGCAAAGGTAGACAGGGATCCTGTACCTTTCATAGTTGTATTAAAGAGGTTATTTCAGCAGTTGAGGCACTCTCATCCTTGTTGGCATGAAAGTTGCAGCAGAGGAATACTGGGGGGGGGACATCTCTCCAAGATGACAAGTAGCTTTCCCCTTCCCCACCACTCCCCATTGCTGGACCCCTATTTGAAGGATTTTTCACATACACTCCCTTCTTTTTTCTGATGCCACCACTGTGCACCTCCCAAATTCCCACTTCTAAATTACTGTTACAGGCCCAAGAGCCCTGGCCTCCTCTGCATACACACAGCAGTGGCAAGTGTGTGCAGTGAGCATGTGTGTGCGCGTGTGTAGTAGAGACATTTGCAAGGGTGAAGGGGATGGTGCTCTTAACCCAGCCTCAGGCCAGCCGTCTCCTTGGCAAGCCCTGCTCCCTGTCTGCTTTCCTCCCAGCTAGGATTCTGAGGCATGTCAACCCAGGGAAAGCAGCTGGTGTTAGGGGGGAAGAGATGGGAAAGTTGTAGAGCAGCCTTTCCCAACTAGTGGGCCACCAGATGTTGTTGGACCACAACTCCCATCAGCCTCAGCCAACATTGTCAATGGTCAGGAAAGATGGGAATTGTGGTCCAGCAACATCTGGTGGCCCACTAGTTGGGAAACGCTGTTGTAGAGGAAAAGTGATAAGACGCGTCTGCTACAAATGTTAACCCCACCTCTTATTTGCATTTAATTTTTTTTAATATCTTAGTATTTCAGTATCTTTGTATTTGTATTTAATGTTGTATATGTTAGTTATATGTTTCGTCTGTTTGTCTAACTGTTGTTTTGAGGATTAGGTGGTTTTAAAATTGAAATGTAAATATATATTTTTATTTGTTGTACACCGCCCAGAGAGCTTTGCTATGGGCGGTATAAAAATTGAATTAAATAAATAAATAAATTGCACATCAGGGACAAAGATGGGGTTGGGAAAGCTCTGTATGCTGTTGCTGGACATGTAGTTTTGCCCTAAAAGGGTGAAGCGAACTCATTAAACTAAGTGGTATTATCTCAACTGCTATAAAAAGCAATCAAAAAGGTGGCAATGAGCCTTTTATTAGCTAAGCTGATGTAAACCACACATCTGGCTGTGTTTGGTCCAGTTGCTTCTGTTGCACTCTCAAGCATAGTTCTAAACAGCTCGATTCTAGTTTACCTAGAATACATCCCATGCCCTCTTTCAAAAGCATGGCATATTCAGCATCTTATACTTTATTATGACTTCTTTCGATACAGTACTTCTAAATCATGAAGTTTGTAAACCCATATTTTTACCCCCTAGGAATCTGTTCTATTACTGTGTTTTGTATGACTATATTTTGACCTCTTTGGTACAATAAATACATGTTAATTCCTTCTGTATTCAGTTCATAATAATTGCAATTACATTTGTACTTGAAAAAAAACGAACACCTGTTAGAATTGTACCAGAGTTTCAGTTTACTCTGACATTTTATGCCCTGTGTTGTAACTATTAAATGTTTCAGTAACCCATTTGTTCTGTAGGTGCAGTTAAAACTAGAAAAAAACAATTACTTTCGGGGGGTTATATTAAACCATATCTTACTCAGAGTAGGCACATTGATATGAATACACTTAATTTAGTCACATCCATTAACTTCAATGGGTCTACTCTGAGTAGGACTAGTGTCGAATACCACCCTTACTTTTTCCACTTTCATCAAAAACCTGACTGTTAATATCAGCTTCTGGCATTTCTGGCTAATGTAATAGATATTGCTGTTTTATTCCTGTCTTACCGAAATGTTTTTTAGTTACTGTCTTTTGTTGTCTTATTGCCTTGTGAACCACCTTGTTATTTCCTTGAAAATAAAGGCGGTATATAAATGGTTTTAATAAATAATAATCAACAAATGCCTATTTACACAGAGCTTTCCTTTAAAATCCTTGATAAATTATTTACCATAGATTACCTGCAGGTGAAACTGATTGTGTTAAAAATAATTTGTATATAAAAATTGCACCTACCTTTAAAATGCTCAGAATGATTCCTGCAGAAAATAGTATGATTTTCCAAATCGGGATCACAGAGGATAGCAGAAATGTTGGCGAGTAGATCAGTTATATTCATCCTTCACTCTTCAGAGATTAGTTTCAAAGGCAGAAAGCGCAATTTGGGGACTCTCTGTCCATTCTCTCAATGAATACAAATAAGGCCTAAAGAAAACCTGCAATGGAGGGCTTTGACAGTGTCACTGTCCAAAGTTGTCCTTTTTCATCCACCCATAGGGAATGCTTAGTCCACAGAATTCTATGAAGCATGGGAACGGTTGCTTCTAGTAAGACATGAGACAGCTTAGATGCCGTAGAGAGAAATGCATGCATGCACACCAGCTCTCTGTTTCCTCTCTTCTAGATCCACCCCTTTCTATGATAGACCGAGCCAGCTTTGGGATCATAACCATACTGGAGAATGATTACAAAATTAACCCCTTGCACAATTGTTTCAGCTCACATATGCTCATGACTTCTCCATTCAGTTATTTATAAACTTCAGTCAATAAATCAATCACAATACAAATTGCAACAAAACAGACTTGTGCAGCCTAATCTTAGGCATGTTTGCTCAGAGGTAAATCCACTGAATTCGATGGGAGTTACTCCACACTGTGCATAATGACAACCGAAGGCAACAATGTTTTAAAGGATGTTAAAAAGTATAGTCCTTTATTAAATACATTCAACTTCTATGTTTCTCTTAGATAGGTTAGTAAAAAGGCTATGGACACAGTCTAAGTCCACAGTTTTAAATCACTGGGTTTAGGAACACCTCTTTTGGATTTTGGCTGAGATTGCTAGGTACACTTATTAACTCTAGCATTTTCATCCTAAAGATTCACTCTGATCCCATGGAAATCACTGACACTTCAAGCCAAAGTAAATGTTATGCATAATATGCATTGACAATCTCCTATCATCTTTTTTAAAAAAACAAAAGCAGCTCAGTGAGACTTCAGTTAGGACTGAAGGAGTGGGGTGGGAGAAGAGTTGTGTAACACTTCCCATTGCTGTCATTTTCTGTTCAAAATCACCATCCACAAGCCACACCTGTAGAGGAAAAGATATACGGTCCCTATAACTGTAGTGCTGCAGAAGGAAATGCAGCTTTGGAAATGGGTGGGGACAGGGTTTAGTTGCCCCTCCCCGTGCTGTTAACTCCATCATCCTACCTGCTTTCCAGAGAGAGAGAAAAGATGGGAGACTGTTCCTGCATCACATCTGGTTTGGCCCTTCTAACTGTTCTTCACACTACACACAGAATTGGAATGATACTGATGTACAGTTTCGGACCATGTCATTTCAGACTACAAGTGGCGACAGAGTATATATTTGTATGCTGCCACACATAGAATGTATGTGGTGAACTAAATGAACCACACTGCAGCTCTAATCCTTTCTGCCTGATGTACGTATTCATGACATGTAAGGATTTTCTTCTTCTTCTTCTTCTTCTTCTTCTTCTTCTTCTATGGGAGGAAGCTTTCAAACATATGAGTTTGTATCTAGTATTAGTCAGAGTATGCTCAATTAATTTCAGTTAGTCTTCTTGGTTGAATACAACTAATGATCTTCAACTACAATGTGAAAAGGTAGAATCCAGACTTCTGATGGCTACTTTTATATAATGCACAGGATGATTCCTTCTTTCTAGCAGCCTTTCCCAATGTTTGGGTCCCCAGATATTGCTGGTTGACAATTCCCATCATTCATGACAATTGGCCATGCTGGCTGGGGCTGATGGGAGTTGTAGTCCAAGAACATCTGGGGATCCAAAACATCTGGGAAAGGCTGTTCTAGAGGGTTGTATACAAAAAAGATCCAGTGCCCCAAACAAGCTTACAATCTAAAATAATCAACAGGAAAACAACAGGAAAATAAGACAACAGGAAGGGAGGAAGATGGAGAGAGTAGAGACAAAGGTAGGAAGGCTGAATGTGAGCAATACAATTGCATACATTTGAGCTCTGTTTCAGGTAGAGTGATAAGGGTTAAGGGCTTAAACTAAACACTGTATTGAAAAGGTGGGTTTTGCCTTGCAGAGGATTTTGAATGGAGAGAGCTGGTTGTGGCAACAGGCTTAAAGATCTTGAAGGACAGTGGCCAAAAGGGAGGTCTAGGAAGAGGGGGCAGGTCTTGTTTAGAGACAAGTCCAGAAAATCAAAATAGTGAAAATCAATGATTATTTTCTTTGTAAGTAGCTTATGTTTCCTTTCTGAGAAGTAATTATTGGCTGTTGTCATCAGTACAGAAAGATGAAACATATGGATTTTTCTCCAAAGATAAATTTATTTCCTGGTTTTTCTCTTTTTTATACATTCCTAAACAATCACACCACACAATATAGTCTATGTGGGGGCTATCACTGAAGATCATCCAGACCCTGCAGCTGATGTAGAACATGTAGCTGTTGGGATCATATTTTGCCAATCCTTAAAGAACTGCACTAGATTCCTGTTTGGTACCAGGCCCAAATTAATGTTTTGACTTTGGTTTATAAATTCCTATGTGGCCTGGTTCCCAAATTCTTGAAGAATTATATCTCCCAATATCTGACACAGCAGGCCTTCAGATCTATGGGGGAAACCTATCTACAACTGTGATACATTAGACAGTGACCAAAGACAGAGCCTTCTCCACTGTGGCACCCCAGTTGTGGGATTCCTTTCTGCTAGAAATACAATTGCCCCCCTCATTACCAGATTTTCATTAATAAGTTAATTTTTTTCATCGGACATTTGGGCTGCCATGAGCTGAGATTTGTCATGACTGCATAGTTAATTTTATATTATTTTATAGTTTTTTATTTTAATCATACATGATGAAATCTTGTATTTTATGTCTTTATTGTGCACTGCCATAAGATCGGTTTGGAATGGTCTAGAAAAAAAATAAATGACAATAAATAATTTTCAAAATGTTGAAAACAGAAATGAGGCTTTTAAAAACTTAGTGGCCATGATCCAGGGAGCTGTGAATGCTCTGCTCATGTTTGTTTGCTTTATTTACTTTAAAAAGAATTCTACACCATCTTTCCATTAAAAGATGACTGAGGGCTAAACCACATATGACAATAAATGCACTTTTGACTTTAATGTGTACATTTCTTTCTTTATTTAAATGCAAACAGCAGTTCAGGGGGAGATGATATTTTTTGGAATCACAGTAGGTGGGATGGGGGAATTTAATACTTTCTTTTCCTGATGTAGCCCTGAAACACACACACACATTTCTTCACACTTCTTTGAAACCCCCATTGTCACATTTAAGGACATGTCCATTTGTCCGTAAGTTGGTTCTTAGAGTGCAAATGGAGCTGGAAAGCAAAAGCCACAGTTAGCTCTCAGGTTGGGGCAGAAAAGCAAACAATCTGAGCTGGGTGTTCTCTTTCCCTGCCCTAACAGCTTCCCTACTGGTACAGGCAGATGGATGAACAGGGGAGCCTAGTAAAGGGTTTGTTTGAATGGAGGAATGGGGAGGAAGGGCTTGTGACGCCCTTCCCTGGCTCTCCCTGTCAGGTTCCTGCCTGCTTGTGGCTACTACCTTTCACTAGGCACCACCAGGGACTCCACCAGTCCAGACTGTCCTTTTTATGGTTTCTCTCTCTGCTCTAGCACAGATCTCACTAGATCCCTCTGCTAGGCAGCACCACCAGTCACGTCCTATAACCAATGTTCCCAGAGACTTTGCCTGAGCCTCTCTCTGGTTACTTTTGTGACTGCGTGCTTATGCTGTTCCCAACCCCTTTGTATCTATATAGATAACTCATATAACTCTGGGTTGCATTGCGCTGGATACTTGTAATGTTATTCTTCTTCTCTTCACTGCTGCCACCATTCGTTACTGTTTCCCTTCAGCCTTGGTAATTACCTTGCCCTCCCTTCTGGTCTGTGAAAACCCCAGCCAAGGATCAGGCCTTCGGTAAACCAAAATAGTATTTATTAAATATCAGAAATAACAAGATTACTTTTATAATGGTACATAAGCATATGGTTTCATCTATTCCTGTGATACTTGTCTTATTATTAACTAGAACTCCAATTCCCTCTTTCTCCACACTCTCCTAACATCCACCACCAAACACCTTCTTCCTCTCACATCCACCAACTAACATCCACCGACTAACATCCACCCAGATTCAACTGTCATTCTTCCATTTATACTCCCAGCCATTCAAACGCTCAGCCAATCATCCAGCATTCTACTGCTCATCTACTCCCCCCTCCTCTTTCACTCCACTTACCATATATCTTCTATACAAACAGCACTTACCATATTTACATTAATACAGGAACATCACAGGGCTACATAACACCCTTCCCTCCTTCTGCTTGTCTGTTCAATCGCTGGCGTCTCTCTTTACAAACAAAATAAAAATGGAAAAAGACAGTTTGAGAGCCCTTGCTAGACATAAGAAAATGTACTGGTAGATGGTACAATTGTCTCATGTAGCATAAAACAGCACCATATATTCATATTGCTATAGGATTGGGGGGATAGTCTGGATATCATCACTGGACCTGTCGAAGACTGTGGTTTCATGGCTATAAGATGGAATTCTGTAGAGGAAGTGTCTAAACAGGTCTTTTTTAAAAAGTTAATGGTTCTAGCCAAGTCTGTGAAGCGTTTCTTTGTATGACTAAAGACTAGAGACACTACTAGTTTGAGGTGCTTCAGAAGGCAGGCCTCTTGGCCCTTCACCAGCTGGAGGTGATCTCACTGGTGACTTTAAAACTGAATACATCAGGGAGTAGTCTCATTTGGAGCTAGAGCTGTGAAGACATAGAGAGTGGTATTCAGTTAAATTATTATACTAGTGCAAGAATTAGTGCTAGTGCAATGAAATGTCCCCCTCTCTTCCCACCATGCATGTCCGGCACCATCCCCAAATCTGCTTTAGAGGGTGAACAGATTTAGGGAGTGCACGAGGGAGGTGGGGAAGAACATTTCAATGCACAAGGGGACATCCTTGTGCTGCTAATGAAACATTCATTTCAGCATTCCCTTCAATACGATCCAGAGGCCTGACTTGCTCTCTGTGCTGAACCCAGAGCTATGGCATTGGGAGATTTCCCCTAGAAACCTAATGCTGGACCAGCATCTGTTGGAGTGTTAGTGCTGTGAACTCTCCCATCCTATGTTCAGCTTCTATTTATGTATAAATAAAACCATATACCACAATGTGCACTGACCCTTATTCTAAGGAAACCAGGCACAAGTTATATGCTGGCAGCACTGAAATCTCTCACAGCATGTGGAGACAGGTAATAATAATTATACAGCCATGAGAGTTGGCTGTATACTATAGCCATATAGCCAGCATGGATTTTTCGCAATCCACAATGTTAAATTGAAAATACCCCCATGCCATGCTGCTACTTCCCATAAGCTCATTTCAAAACAAAACCTTACAAAACCTATAGTCCTGAACTCAGAAACACTTGCTTAACAACCCTCTAAGTTTTCATGGCAATACACAAAACAGTCAGAGAGAATCTAGTGTTCAAAGTGTAAAACAAGAGGGGGGGGAAATCCAGACCCCTTCTGGCCTTTTTGCCGTCTGTGGTCTCATAATTTGTTGAAATTCATGAAAAATCAGCCATGTTCACAGAGTACCTGTAATCCTATTATTGACTTTGTCCTATACTCTGACCTTCATCTTCTGCAATTTAAAAGTTAAAAAATGCATGGCTGATTTTTAATTAACTTAAGAAATTTAACATTGGAGTCAATGATAAGCATGGGCATGCTCAGTAAGAAACAACTGTCAGTGTTCTAAATGCCAGATTCACAGCTGTTTGGCTTGGCTAATCAGGGGGCCACATCCAGACATTTATTTCACTTTTGACAGTCATGGCTTCCCCCAAAGAAGCCTGGGAAGTGTAGTTTGTGAAGGGTGCTGGGAATTGTTAGGAGACTCTTATCCCACTGACAGAGCTCCAGTGGCCAGAGTGGTTGAACAGTCTGTTTGGTATTTTAAAATATGTGTGAAAAAGGAATAGTTTTGTGGTCCTATTTCTTAGCAGAGATATGAGAATCAACCAGTCCACCCTTTCCCTCAGACACAAATAATTACAGACACAATCTTCTTAAGTAAAAGATAAAGAATGTTTACTCATGACCTTTCATATGTTCAGGAAACATAGGCTCTAGCCTAGATAGAAAAGTAGAAGTCTCAGTCCATGGTAATGGTCATCTTGGAGAGGAGCATATGCATGCTCCACTCTCCCCAGGCTTAATGGATAATATGCAAAGCCCCAGACAAAGAAGGAGGAAGAGAAAGCCAGGTAACCCCACTAGGGTTGCCAGGTTCATGGCCTGAGACTGATCCTGTATCTTTAGGAGAAGAGAAAGTCAGCCAAGTGCAGGTGTTCTTGCAACACTGTAATGAGAAAAACCACAAGGTGGAATTCTCCCTTCCCCCTGTACAACTTTTAAAGATACAGAAGACCTCTTGCTTGCCAGGCCCAGCCTCTAAGAGGTCTTCTGTATCTTTAAAAGTTGTGCAAGGAGAAGGGAGAATTCCACCTTATGGTTTTTCTCATTACAGTGTTGCAAGAACACCTGACTTGGCTGACTTTCTCTTCTCCTAAAGATACAGGATCAGTCTCAGGCCATGAACCTGGCAACCCTAAACCCCACCCTTTAGGAAGTTACATCACTGGTAAACAGGTACATAGGATATTTCCCAAAATATCCCTTAAAGGGAACATGTAAGTTTGCTTATCCTAACACAGTCAGCCCCTCTTCTGGGGATCATAGGTCTATGAGGGGAATAGGGCATCTCCTAGCACCCTTCACAAACTATACTTCCCAGGATTCTGTGGGGGAAGCCATGACTAAAGTTCTGGTTTAGATGTGGCCAGTGACAGCTTTGGTTTAAATTTGGGTGGGAGGCTACATGTGCCTGCTGTAGACTAAAAAGGTAGGGGAATCCCTGAAAAACAATAATACTGTTCACAATGTTTTCCTTTCAGAAAGGAAAGGGGCTTTCCCTTTTCCCAGTGCCCACCCACCCAATCTCCTCCCTCCCCTTCCTGTCCCCTCTCCCTATCCCTGCCTATCCCTGATGGCATGCAAGCATGCTGTGCGCTAGTATCCCTGCCATGAACCAAGATGGCGGCAGAGGCTTCAGCTCCTTAGGGAAACCTCAGCCGCCATCTTTCTTAAGGGCACCGCTGCGTGATCAACCGCAGAACAAGGTAAGTTAAGCAAGGGAATGGCGGAGTCCTGAAGCTCTCGCCATGCGCAAATCGCCTGGGGCCTGGGGCAGACTTTTGCCCAAGGGCTCCAGGGTGTCTGGGGCTGGCCCTGGGCATGCACACATGTGTATGTGTGTGTGCACACATGCGTGCCAGGGCCCAGGGCAAGTTGCTGCCCAAGGGCCCCGGCATGTCTGGCGCCAGCAATGCTACCTCCCCTTCTCCCCCCTTCCACCTTCTACCCTCTCCCTGTCCCTTCCCCAGGTCAGTTTCTCCCTTCCACCTCCTCCCACCTCTTTCAATCCCTGTTCCATCCTTCCCCTCCCCCTCCCCCTCCCCCTCCTTCCCTCCCATCTTCTCTCTCCTATTCCCCCTTCTTCCACTCCCTCAGGTTAGTTTCACCTACCCTAAGCATAATTGCACAGGAATAAATCCCATTGAACTCAATAACTATGAAAATGATGAAACCTACTCTTCTATCTTCCTCCCTCCTATCCCCTCCCTCCTGCCCCTCCCCATTTCCTTTCTTCCCCCTCCCCTCTTCCTTCCTCCTCCTCCGCTGCCCACTCCAGTCCTCCCTCTCTCCCTCTTCTCCTCCTCCCCCTAGATCAGTTTAACCTATGCTGATTGCAGAGGGGTAAATCCCATTGAACTCAATAAGCATGCAAATGATCAATCCATTCTCATCAAACTTGCACAGGATCCTATTTCTTATCTTCCGGATTAGGCAAAAAACCTTGCAGTTTAAGAACATACCTATAGCCAATAGATATTTCTATCAAACTTTAAAAAGCAGGGAAATTGGGCCACTATAGTGAATGCACCAGGGGAGCAGGAGACCTGAACTCCTCTCTGAGATATTGTACTGCCCTACAAATTTGTCAAAATGCAAACACAACAACATTCTTCAACAGCAAGGTGGGTTTTTTTTTTGCCTATTAGTGAATCAACTACTATTACTTCTGCAGTTTAACGTGAAGGACTGCAGATTGGTGGTGTAACACATATTCTGAAGGTTCCGTTCCAGCCGTCTCTAGTTAAAAAACTCTCAGGCAGTAAGAGATTGAAAAGACCTCTGCCTAAGACTTTGGAAAGTGGCTGCAAGTTACAGTAGACAGTTCTGGGCTGGGTCAACCAGCTGCCTGACTGTATATAAGGTATGTGTGTTTAGGTTGGTGAGTGGTTTCTCCCTCCCCATCTGAACAGAAATCTGTCAGGTCTGTCTCAGGTCAAAGCTGCAATTGCTTTAATGGTAGATTAAGGGCACAATCCAACTCTTATTTATGCCAGGCTCAGGGGAGTTGGGTATGGCAGACCCATGGCTGAGCTGGCCGGATCCCAGCTCAGCCAGGCTCCGCTGGCAGAAGCCCCTCACCCCAGCTCAGCTGCGATGGAGCAGGGACCCTGCCAGTTCAGCTGGGGGTCCGCTGGGGATACTGGCAGAGCGGGTGCTGGCAGAAGCCAGGGCAAGGCCTGAAGAATGGGTGTTCTGGGGGCGTGTCAGAGGAGGGGCCAAGGTGGGACTTATGAAATATCCAACTCCCGTTTGGAGCGCTCCTGTGGCTCCTGATCCTGGCTGAAGTTACGCCGAGAAAAAGGTTGGTCTAAGTCAAAAAATTACAATGGAAACCTATGGGGAGTGCCTACTACCCAGTAGGGGTATTCGTAAGAGTTGGCTTTTACTTTCCGGTCTGGGTGTGCAGCTCCTGGCTGAGCCCACATTCCACTAGCCCGGAGGCTCCTGAATGGCCATTGGATGCCGCAGACCTTCACGACGGCTTGTCATCTGCTGTCCACCGGCTTCCCAGGAGTCGCATTGCTCTGCAAGCCGGTAAAGCTTTAGTTGAGTTTGCAGGGGGTTGGTGGGAATTGCAAAGAGTGTAGCTGAGATTGGAGGGCAAACTTGCTTATTTGTTTTAGGAGCCTTTTCCCTCTAACAGAAAAGACCAGGCAGTCTTTGCTTCTGACAAAGAGAGAGAGCTCTGTTATTACCCATATTCTGCAATATATTTAGAAAGCACCTATATCAAAGCTTTGGCAATATGCAAGTGCATTTAAATTTAATTGATTCTAAACCAGATGATTAATCAACTAAACACTTTTAATCATTTGACAGCCTTCGAAATGTATTAATTGGCACACAGGGATCAGTAGTTCTTTTGCCTTCCATCAGTGTAATGACTCTTTTCTGTGAACAACTGTGCAAACACGTTGGAATGGTACCTTTGTATTTCTCCTGGAGCCCAACTCCAGTACATTGATAGCCTATCTGCAAAAAGTGTGTGTGTGTGTATGTTTTTAAATTGAGTTGGCTACTATGAGCAGATGCAAAAAGTCAGCACATTCTCTTATTCACAGTGGAATACAATGTTTGGATGATAACGGCTAATGGTGGGTCACATAAGTCTATCCTATCGTGGGCATTAACCATCATAGCTTTATGGAACCTCCATGTACAGACGCATTAAACCTCTGAATCCCACATTTTATGGACAAACAACCAAGGAGAGCTGTGCCACCATGCCCTGCTTGTGAATGCCCAAAGGATATTGCTGTTTGGTTACTGCTGGGAAACAGAACACTGTCTGTTTTCACTTGAACATTCTGCTGTAATGACTTTCATCAAATGAAAATATGTGACACATTTCCCAGTTCAAAGGCAAAATCGATGTTTGATGAAAATCAATGCTCCAAGAGGGGGATGCCATCCACTTCTGTTCATGTAAGATATAAGTGAGTCTGGCTTAACCATCTCACTTTCTTTTTTTGCCTCCTTTGAAACGATCCCACTTTCCCACCCACTGATGTAGATTATGGGATTCAAAAGCCTGATATTCTTATAAGATGGAAAACAGCAGCCTTGGGAAGTCACCATTTTGAGCCAAGGAGGGAGGAGAGGAAGGGGTGTTTGGAGTGGTCACTTAATGCATTAACAATTTGCAGGACAATTTGCATAACCATTGCATATGTCAATTTATAGGTATATATGCAAATTTAGAAATAATTATGATAACTGAAATAGAACTACAGTCAGGGCTGGCTCCAGGCATGCCGGGGCCCTTGGGCATCAGCTTGCCCTGGGCCCTGGCATGTGTGTGCGTTCGTGCATGTGTGCACAGTCCCCCCACCTACCTGTCTTTTACTATTGCTATTAACCAAGATGGCGGCCGCAGTTTCCCTAAGGAGATGAAGCCTCTGCCGCCATCTTTGTTGATGGCATGTGTGCGTGCTATGCGCGTGCATCTCTGCCATCAACTAAGATGGCAGCAGGGGTTTCAGTACTTTAGGGAAACTGTGGCCACCCTTCAAAATATAGCTCTGTCCTATGTAAAGTAAGACACAAGGCCATCCAGGGGTGTTTAATTCTCCTTCTGACTCTTTTTCAAAAAAATCAACACTACCCACTAGGGTTGTCAGGTCAGAAGTACCCCAAACCCTGAGATTTCAGGGGCAGGTCCTAGTGATGTCATAGGGGGTGTGCCCTGGTGATATCATGGGGTGTGTGCCCTAGGGGCGGGCTCTAGTGATGTCATTAAGCATGATACATTAAAAATCAACCACAGTTGCTTGGAACATACCACTCAAACAAAACATTTCTCTGATTGAAAATTAAGATAGAAATGATGCTATTTCCAGGTCCAGCTGAAGTGACAGGATCATTCCTTCTTACCTGCTTAGAGATCCTGGGTAAGGAACATTAGTAATACTTTATTGCTCATGGCCAAAGGCCGCCGCAATGACATACAAGTACAAAGAACAAACACCAATGTAAAATACACTTATCAGTCAACAATCAACCAGGTTAAAATTATACACTAAGGGGAGAATTTGAACCATCCTATTCAAAAATGAGAAGTCCATATCTAGGATATACAAAGAAATAAAACCAACCAGATAAAAGCGTGGCTGAGGCCCAGTCATGCGTATGTGTAGCAATTTAGGGGGGAACAGTATCCATTAGACATGGCTCTGCTTCCTTTTGGTACTTAGCTCTAATTTTCCCTGCAGCAAAGGCAAAGTTTGCCACTTGTCGGGTTACAAAAATGTCCGTGCCCGCTAAAAGGATGCATATCTGTTCAAGAATCGGCCTATTCTTAGTCAGCTGACTGATGGGAGAGAAAAACTTAGCCCTAAGGGTATTATAGAGAGGGCAACTCAGCAAATAATGAACAATGTCCTCCACTTCACCTGAGTTACATATACAGCACTGTTGGTGAAATGGGATGTTTCCATATCTCCCATCAAGGAGGGCAGATCGCATTGTTTGGAAACGTAAGGCGGTGAAGGCTTTTCTCAGCCAAGGAGCCTCTAAAAAGAAGAAGTAAGGTTCCCTAATAAAATAGGTTTTAAACATGGGGAACCAATGGGAAAAAGTCATCTGCGTAGTGGCGTGAATATCCCATCTTTTGGAATAGAAAAATATTATATCCTTCATCAACGATTTAACTCGTGTAGAAACATAGGCAGGGAGGGACTCTAAGCTTATCCCATAGCAGGCAAGGGTAGATTTAGTCCTATTTAGCCAGTTGTTTTGTAAGGGGTTTTGTGACTGTTCCAGAAAGCATTTTTTTGGCAACTGGGTGTCATTCATAGAGACTAATCTTAACCAGTAGGAGACAAGAGCCACATGGGCTAGGGCTTCTACCGGATAAAGACCTGTCTCTGACCTCAAAAAGGGAACAGGAGTTCCCTTTGGTGCTGCCAACACCCTGCAGATGAAGGCGTTCTGGATTTTCTCTAGCGACTGGATGTTAGCGTGGCCCCAAATCTCAGTGCCATAAAGGAGCATAGGTATGATTTTCCTTTGGAACACCTCCAGTACAGGCGGAACCAGAGAGCCTCCTTTGAATTTAAAAAAACGCAAAAGGAGTTGCATGGAATGGGAGGCCTTCAATTTAGCTGATTCAACATGTGATTTCCAAGAGAGGGTGGAGGCAAAAGTGAGGCCCAGGTACCCAAAAATACATTGTTGCTGTATAGGTGTTTCATTTAATTTCCAAGAATGACACTTAGTTTTCATGCCAAACACTACAACTTTGGTCTTGGAGTAATTAATTGTTAGATGTTCCTTCAAGCAAAAGGAGCCCAGGCTTCTTAGAAGCCTCCTCATACCGATTTGCGTAAGGGAGATCAAGGCTAGGTCGTCGGCATAAAGTAACACCGATGGGGTAGCATCTAAAATCGAGGGGGGGGAAGTAGGGCCCAAGAGTTCTTCAACGATGTTATTAATGTAAAAATTAAAAAGAAATGGAGCCAAAAGGCAGCCTTGTCGTACTCCTCTCTTTGTTGGAACATCATCTGATAGAAGGCCGTTGGCTCCTAACCTAACCCTAAGGAGCGTGTTAGTATGGAGTATTTGTAGGAGGCAGAGTTGGCGTCGGTCGATGTTTGTGGCAGCTAATTTCTGCCAAAGCCTCTCCCTATCAATAAGGTCAAAGGCAGCTGAAAAATCCACAAAGGTAACAAATAGTTCTCTTCTCTTATGAAGGGAGTATTTCTGGACTAGATGGAGCAGTGTAAAAGAATGGTCCAGAGTTGACTTGCCCTTAACAAATCCTGCCTGTTCTTCTGCGATAATCGTGTTTTCAACGGCCCAAGAGAGCAGTTTCTCCAGCAAGTATTTGGCGTACAACTTCGCGGCAACATCAATAAGGCTGATAGGTCTAAAGTTTTTCGGGTCAGACTTGGAGCCGCTTTTATGAATTGGAATCACTGTGCTGGCCGCCCATCCCTTCGGGACTGAGCCACTGTGGTTGATAAAAGTGAACAGCTTGGCAAGGACCGGAGCACACCAGTCGGGGTTGGCTTTGAATAATTCCGCGGGGATCATGTCCTCTCCCGGTGCTCTTTTAGTGGGAAGGGCATTTGATTAGGAAACATAATTCTTGGGGGTCCACAGGCTCCCACTCTTTACATACCTGTAGGGACAGAAGTAATAGATTAAATTGAGTATCCCTAGTGGGAGAGGCCGTGCCCAAATAAAAAAGGTCCGCAAAATAAGAGCACCATTTGCTTGACAAAATTAGATTTTCTGTACAGAAATGTTCCCCTTTGAACCCTCTCGAAATAAGGTCCCAGAAATTTGCTGAGTTAGTGTCCATTAAGGCTAGGGCCAACTCCTTCCATTGTTGACGAATAACATTTTCTTTTTTTTTACGTGATAGGTTTTAATAGGCCCTACGTAAGAATATGTATAAACTAAATTTTTCTGGTGAGTCTTCCCTTCTTAGGGATCTTATAGAACTAGCAAGTTTTTTTTTGGCTTCAACACATTGACTATTGAACCACCCATATTGCCTTCGGGCAGGGGGGCGGGAAGTTGTCAGCATGGACCTTAGATCTTCAATTAGGGACTTATAGCAGTTGAGAGGGTCTGCCGCATCTAAGAGTTGCTCTCGACGCATGAGAATGGCCGGCAAGTTTAAGTAAGAGTTCAGGTCATCTTGGAGCCTCGCATTCCATCTAATCCTTCTCATACCAGACAAAAACAGATTTTCCTGGGGAATAGCGCCAGAAAGTTGAACACTTGATGTAATGGACAGTAGCAGATAGATTGGCATATGGTCGCTTTCTGGTCTAACCAATATGGTAAAGGCCTCTAAGTAGGGCATTAAGGCAAGGGAGAGAATCATAAAGTTGATCACACTCATTCCTCTGGGTCTGTAATATGTATATGACTCCGAAGCCGGGTTACTAGGGGAGCCATTACAAATAATAAGATGGTATTTGTACAGGAGAGCAAAGAGCACACAACCCGCCGCGGTAATTACTGGATCCCTCGAGGACCTAGGAGGGCAGAAGGACAAGTCATCCATTGATAAGCCCATTTTATCTCCTATAACGGAATTGTTCGCACCTATTCTGGCATGAAGGTCCCCAGCCAGAAGGATTAAGAAATCTGCCACTTCCTGGAATATGTAATATAGGGCCTGGTCTAACTCTGTCCAGACTGGTGAATCCCTTTGCCTACTCTTTGCGTTAGGGACATAGATGTTAATGAGGATAATTTTCACGTTCGTAGGCCAAGTAATTTGGGTGACCAGCATGTTGTTAATGGATGGGACCGGAAGTTGTGTAATAGTTAGGTTTAAGTCAACCAAAATTAGTGTAGCAAGGCCACCCAGAGGTCTGCCACCCTTTACAGAGTTTATCGCTGGGAGGGAGACCGGAACAAACCCTGGGAGCGAGGGGAAAGCCGGGCAAGTGACCCAAGTTTCTTGAAGACATAAGATATGGCATTGTGAGCAAAATTGTCTAAAAGAGGTGTCTTCTAGTTTACTACGCCAACCCGCCACATTCCACGAGATCACCTTGAGAGGCAGCTGCTTTGGAGACATTCGGGGGGTGAGCAGTCACAAATGTGGATTTGTGGTTGGGCTGTCCAAGGGCGGAGTCGACTTTTGGGTGGAATTAAGGAGGCTGATTATCTCACATGAAGCCGCTGGTCTACTGACATTTGAGATGGAAAAAGTCAGGTGGGGCGCCGGAGCCATAGGTGGACATTTCAAAGGAGAACCTAACTCTGAATTCTCCAAGAATCTTAAATCCATCCAGGAGGAAGCAGTAGTAGTATTTAAATACTCCTTGCAAGATGGGGGCAAACAGGCAGAAAGACTAGCGTGTGGAGGAGGATGGTCTGGTATGGATTGGGGCTCCATGGCTGGTACAGGAGACAAATTACTAGGTGATGGAGAAAGCCCCTTGTCAGATGGTTCCAGATGAGTTTCTGGGTTTATTTGCGGTGGAGCTTCCGTATGCCTCATCGTAGACTGTAGGCGGTGAGCAAGGGTTTGTAATCTCGCAATAATATCCCATTGCTCAGGGGCCGGGAGGTAGCTAAAGTTCTTAAAGAGGACCCTCTCTTTCTCTATAAGGAAACTCCAAGATTCGTCCTGTTGTCCAGCCACTGTGTCACCATCTGCATTGAAGTGTGTGAACGAGTTTGGTGGTGGGGACTCCAAGGCATTCTCCCGTGTAGCGGTGTGGGGGACCCGATTTGCAGAGCCCGAAATGAGGAGTCAATGTCAATCCATGAAGGTGGTTGTGAAAATGGTAAAGCTTCCACTTGGGGGAGCTTGACCCGCATGGTCTTAATGTCAGGAGAAGAACCTCGCCCCTCTTGTCGTGTCACGTGACAGGCAGCATCAGGGGTCGCGTCGCGATTGCTATGGCGGTCGAGCCTGCGGCTCTGTCGCTGCGTGTGTTAGCGGAATGCAGGAGAAGCAAGGCTCGTGCTTGCGAGTTATGGCTGCCACACGGCACCGTGAATTGTCCTGTTTTCATGCCGGTTGGTACTCAGGGAACCATGAAAGGTCTCACAGCCACGCAGCTGGATGCTCTAGGATGCCGCCTGTGCCTGGGCAACACCTACCATCTAGGCATGCGACCCATGAGTAACGCCCCCTGAACAGCAGGATATCAACCCCTCGAGGACCAGAGCTTATCCAAAAAGCCAATGGACTCCATGGCTTTCTGAACTGGTCACGAAACCTTCTCACAGAACTTAAGGATGCTGATTCTTCTACGTTGACTTGTAATGTTTCCCGCATCTGGAGAGATGAGGGATCTCTGAAATCCTGCTTCATTTATTATTATTTTAACATGGAGGTTAAGATGGCGACTGAGGAGGATGTGCGTTTAGGAGCTCCGCACTCTAACTTGTAAACCTTGAATTTAACTGCTGCCAACTGCTTATGGTTTACCTATTTTACCATCTTTTACCTTACCTCTTGTCACTGGATGCTCCTGAATGTTCGTGGTTTGTTGTCCTGGTTGTGGTTGGGCTGTGGTTGCCGCGCTTCATCTTTACAGCCTTGGATCACTGTGGCGCCGCGGGCTTGGGTCCCGGGCTGCCCCACCGCGTTTCATCTGGACGGCCTCACAACATCGGGCGTTTTACCTTGGTGGCCCGCAACGCCGGGCCCTTGAGTTGCTCTGCCTTGGCGGTTTTTGGCTGGACGGGCGTGAGCATGGGTGCCGTGTTCCATCTGGCGGCCCGGGTCGTGGCATTGGGCCTTGGGCTGCTTTGTTGCGGCGGTTCCGGCTGGAGAGCGGTCGCGGCCTCCGGGCTGCCTTGGCAGTTCCTGCAGGGCGTGCTGTGCTCTGAGGCCGCTTCTGGGATTGCCATTGTCGCTGTCGCTGCCGCCTGGGTGTCGCTGTTGCTGTCGTCATCGCTGCGGGCCGGGCTGAGCGGGTGCTGCCTGTCGGGTGCGGGCGTCGTCGTTGTCGCTGTCGCTGGCGTGGTGGCTCTTGGTGGCTTTGTCTTCTGCCCGCTGCTGTACCTGGGCCGGGCTTTTGTGGTTGCGGGCACAGCTGCCTGGACCTCTGTTGTGGTCGTTGGCCTGGATGGGGGTGTGGTCGTTCGGGTGAGGACGCTAGTATCATCACTGTGCTGCTGTTATCATCTGCTGCTGCCATCTGCTGCCTGCTTCTATCAGCTGCTGCGGTCGTTTGCTGTGTGCTATTGCCATCTGCTACTGTCATCTGTCGCTTGCCTAGAACCAAACTGCCGTTGGTGATTTGGTTGTGGATGCTGTTGCTGCAGCTGCTATTGCCTTTGACTTGAGTGTGGATGCTGCCATCACTACTGGCACTTTGTCATTTTAATGTTGTTGTGTTGTATGAGTGAGGATTGTGTTGTGTGTATATTAGTGTATGTGTGTATGAACTTTTTTTGAGTTTTAATATGTGCCTGGGAGAGAGGATTTTATGTGTAGCGGGGAGATTTTCGGGGGCTCCAATTAAGGTAGTGACGGGTAATGGGAGGTATGGTGTTGGGAGGAGAACATGCCAGGTAAGGGGAACTCATCCCAGACAAGTTGTGTCTGTGCCTCATTCCAGTTCTCCTCATATCCACAGGATTTCGGGTTGTCCTATCAGCCAGCTCTCAGACATCCAAGTGCTGCTTTTAAATGCCAGATCGGTATATAATAAAACCTCCCTTGTCCATGATATAATTGTGGAGGAGGGTGCCGATCTGGCATGTATTACCGAGACCTGGGTGGGGGAGCAGGGAGGAGTTGCTCTTTCCCAGCTTTGCCCACCCGGGTACATGGTACAGCACTGTGGTAGATCTGAGGGCCGGGGAGGGGGGGTTGCCGTGGTCTATAAGAGTTCTTTTCTTCTCACCAGGCACCCTGTCCAGGCGGTGACTAGTCTGGAGTGTCTCCACCTTGTGTTGGGCCAGCGAGACAGATTGGGAATTATGTTGGTGTACCGCCCACCTTGCTGCCCAACAGCTTCCCTAGCTGAGCTGACAGAGATAGTCTTGGAGGTACTGTTGAGATCCCCTAGACTTTTGGTACTGGGGGATTTCAACATCCATGCTGAGGCTGCCTTATCTGGTGCAGCTCAGGACTTCATTGCCTCCATGACAACAATGGGGCTGTCTCAATTTTCTACTGGCCCAACGCATGTGTCAGGACAGACTCTTGATTTGATCTTCGCCACTGGACATGGAGATGGTGACCTGCAGGTGGGGTGTTTTTCATCTACCCCATTGTCATGGACAGATCACCGCCTGTTGAGATTTAGGCTTACGGCGACCCTTTCCCTCTGCAAAGGTGCGGGACCTATTAAGTTGGTCCGCTCCCGGAGACTAATGGATCCTCTGGGTTTTCAGAAGGCTCTGGGTGATTTTCCGGCTGATAAGACTAGTGCTCCTGTCGAGGCCCTGGTCGAACTGTGGAATACGGAAATGACCCGGGCTGTTGACACGATCGCTCCCACGCCCCCCCTTCAATGTAGAGCTCATACAGCTCCATGGTATACCCCGGAGCTGAGAGTGATGAAGCAAGAGAGGAGGAGGCTTGAGTGCAGATGGAGACGAACTCCAGACGGATGCAGTCATGCCTTGGTAAGTGCCTCCACTAAGTTGTATATAGAGGCAGTAAGGGCAGCAAAAAAGTGCTATTTGCTGCCTCTATTAGATCATCTTTGTGCCGACCTGCGGAGCTCTTTAAAATGGTACGAGGGCTTTTACTTTCTGGCCCTCAGGATACTATAGTATCATCTGAAGCCCGCTGCAACGAGTTTACGGGGCACTTCCAAAATAAAATCGCATGCATCTGTAGGGATCTTGACTCTAATATTAGGACAGTTGATTCCATTGAGGTACCCAGATCACGGTCTTGTCCTCAATTATTGGATGAGTTTCAGTTGGTGCAGCTTGAGGAAGTTGACAAGGTGCTTGGACTGGTGCGCGCAACCATGTCGGTACTGGACCCTTGCCCCTCCTGGCTAGTAAAAGCTAGCCGGGATGGAACTGCCAGTTGGGCCAAGGAAGTGATCAATGCCTCCTTGAGAGAGGGAGTTGTCCCTCATTGTCTCAATGAGGCTGTAGTGAGACCTCTCTTGAAGAGGTCTTCCTTGGACCCAGATAACCTGAACAACTATCGACCGGTAGCGAATGTGCCATTTCTGGGCAAGGTCTTGGAACAGGTGGTTGCCAGCCAGCTCCAGGCGCTCTTGGATGAAACCGATTATCTAGATCCATTTCAATCCGGTTTTAGGCCTGGTTTTGGCACGGAAACAGCCTTGGTCGCCCTGTATGATGACCTTTGTCGGGAGAGGGACAGGGGGAGTGTAACTCTGTTGATTCTCCTTGACCTCTCAGCTGCTTTTGATACCATCGACCATGGTATCCTTCTGGAGAGACTCGCGGAGTTGGGAGTTGGGGGTACTGCCTGACAGTGGTTCCGCTCCTACTTGGCGGATCGTCTCCAGAAGGTAGTGCTTGGGGAACATTGCTCGATACCCTGGACTCTCCATTGTGGAGTTACTCAGGGATCGGTACTGTCCCCCATGCTTTTTAACATCTACATGAAGCCTCTGGGTGCGGTCATCCAGAGTTTTGGAGTGCGTTGTCATCATTATGCTGATGACACGCAGCTCTATTTCTCCTTCTCATCTTCTTCAGGTGAGGCTGTTGATGTGCTGAACCATTCCTGGCCGCGATAATGGACTGGATGGGAGCTAATAAACTGAAACTCAATCCAGACAAGACTGAGACACTGTTAGTGAGTGCCTTTTCTGCACAGATGGTGGATGTTCATCCTGTTCTGGATGGGGTTACACTCCCCCTGAAGGAACAGGTTCGTAGTTTGGGGGTTCTTTTCAATCCTTCCTTGTCACTTGAGGCTCAGGTAGCCTCGGTGGCTCAGAATGCGTTCTACCACCTTCGGCTGGTAGCCCAACTACGCCCCTATCTGGACGGTGACGACCTCGCTTCACTTGTTCATGCTCTGGTGACCTCTAGATTGGACTACTGTAATGCAGTCTACATGGGGCTGCCCTTGAAGACGGTTCGGAAGCTTCAGCTAGTGCAAAACACAGCAGCCAGACTGTTGACGAGGACCACTCGGTCCTCACATATTGTTGGCAAGTAAAAAGTTCCTAAGAGTATTTTTCCATGGCAGAGTTACAAGGCCAAGTAGCTCACAAGGCTGGAGTGGACGTGCACTCCTCAAGGACACGTTGCCAGGACAACCAGCTGTCTTATCAGTATATAGCTGGAAACTCAAACTGGCAGGGTGTGGGGGTCGAGGAGTTTGTACAGAGAGAGCTTGTGATATATTGTCAGTAAAGTGACTCTTAAAACTTATTGCTTGTCCGGCTCATTGCTTCAACTGGCATCTAGCCTGTCACTATACTGTTCTGCATCCTGGGCATCTGCTTGCACCAGATACAACATCCAACACATATTACACCCGTTCTGGCCCATTTGCACTGGTTGCCGATCTGTTTCCGGGCCAGATTCAAGGTGCTGGTATTGACCTATAAAGCCTTACACGGTGTGGGCCCACAATACCTGATGGAACGCCTCTCCCGCTATGAACCTACCCGTGCACTTCGTTCGTCATCTAAGGCCCTCCTCTGAGTACCGACCCATCGAGAAGCTCGGAGGGTAGTGAGAAGATCCAGGGCTTTTTCAGTGGTGGCCCCCGAATTGTGGAATAGTCTCCCCGAGGAGGTCTGCCTGGCGCCTACGTTGATATCCTTTCGGCGCCAGGTTAAAACCTTCCTATTCTCCCAGGCATTTTAATGTATTTTAAATACGTTTTAATGTTTTGGTCATTCTAATTTATTTTATTGTTGTTATGTATTTGTATTTTATATTTTGTGATTGCTGATTTATTGTATTATCTTATGTTGTACACTGCCCAGGGAGCCTTCGGCTAAGGGCGGTTTATAAATTAAATAAATTAAATAAATAAATAAATAAACCCGTTTCCAATTATGAGTGGGGTTCATGGACACCATCGCAGACGGAGCGTGGGCATTGTGTGAGCTTTGTTGCTGAGATTAGTGGTTGCGGGTCCACATCATTTTTAAAATGCCTTTGGATGAATATACCCTGAACACACATTCTGTGTCTGTTTGAGTGTAATAAGCGAACCGTGTCCTGATCTCTAAAGGTAAGGAGAACCCTAGAGGGCAGATGGTTATTGTATAGGTATTCTACTTCACCTACATCCGTCACCATTATCTGCCTCATGGACATCGCGTGTAGAAGTTCGATGATGTGAAGCTTGCGATTAAGTTGGGATTCTCGGGGCTTAAGCCTAGGACAATTGAGCAGAACAATTTTGTTCCGGCTATATTTTAAGTTCCAGGGCTTCACTTTGTTTTCATGATGAAAGAGAGTCGGGACGATCTTAGGTAAGTGGGGCAATGTTGTTGGCGTCTCCGGTGGTATAGGAGCATCATGATGCCTGTTGATTGAAGTTCTTGGGCAGTCTAGGGAGCAAGAAGGGTTCTTTTGGAGATCCTTAAATTTTAATTGTGCGTCGAGTATTTTGAACAATTTAGAAAAGTTCATTTTCTTGTTCCTCGGCCGCCTGAAATTCTTAACATTTTTTTATTTTTTTCCAACTGCAGAGGTTTTCGACTTGAGGCGGCAGAAGTGGCACCCCTGTCTAGCCTGTTTGGCATTAGAACGAGGTGGGTTTACACTCTGGAGGGGAGCTGAGTGTTGAATGTGCAGCTTCTTAAGTTCCTCCATGAGGGTTGTAAGGAGCGTGTTGGACTCGCTTATAAAGTTTTTGATGCCTAAAATGTCTCGTGAAAGAGTTGTCAGGAACGAATTCATCTGGTAGAAATTCCAAAAGTGAGTAGCCAGATGAATATTATCCAATAACTCATAATCTGGTGTCAAGTGCGGCGGCTGGGTGGGGGAGGAGCAGAGTGGACTCGTGGTGCTATTATAAGCCCCATTGTGATTTGGGTCCCCGGGAGGGTTGGCCTTCTGCACCTCTCTCAAACCTTCGGCCTGCTCTATTTCCTGAGCCAGGTTCTGTGTGGAATAGAGTGACATGTCTGTCGAAAGGATCCCTTTCGTATCGAGTGACCAGTCTGGATTCGACCTGACAGCTGAAGGCGGAGATACATTATTAGCAGCGATAACCCCTGAGGGTACCCCACCACTGTCAAATGAATTTTCTTCCAGAAAAGTTGAGGTATCAGGTTTAGATTTTTTCTTGCTCCCCTTAAAGAAGGCGGTAATCTTTAGCTGGTTATTCATCCCCAAGGGTGATGTTATTTCCTGATTTAAAGAGAGACCCAGGTCTTTATGCATTTTCCTTGTGAGCACCATTTCATCTGGGGTCTGATTTTAAGAGAATGATACCAGGCAGTTGTGAGTTCCAGGCAATTAAAAGGGAAGATATCAAATAGCCTGATAAGACCTCAGGTCCATGGATAAAACTTTTCAGGGTAAGTAATAAGACGCTGAGTACCTTGTAAGGAATTCCTTATCAGCGGTGCCAAAAATGATTTATAATAGTTCCAACACAGCGTTCGGAGGTAGCCTTTCCTCTCGGCCCGGGGCATAAATTAGAGATTAGTAGTTAAAACAAAGAAGGAAGCAGGCTGGTCAAAGTCATAAATTAACCTTCGGTGGAAGCTCTTCCCAGTTCTTATAAGTTGAAGGATTTATAATAGGTCAGGAACCAGCAAGTAGATTCCTTGAAGTGGAAATGCTGGGAGAGAAGCAGCAAGCAAACCAAACGGCGCGGCCATCTTTTCCCATCCCCAAGGAACATTTAATCTAGCCTACTTGCTTCTAGCAAGAAGGGTTTAAGTGCCCACAGGCCAGGCCAGTCACCAGAAGGCCATTGTAGGAAGAAAGCTTAGTGTTGTGGAGATATTAGATGGGAGCACTCAGGAGTAAAGATGGATGCCCCTGAAGGCTGCAATTCTAAACACACTTACTAAGAGACAAAGCCCCATAGAACTCATCAGGACTTACTTCTGAGTAGATATGGTTAGGATTGTATTGTTGGTAAGGCTTGACTCTCCAATGATATCCATATCAAAGCAGGGTTGGCAACCCCCTGCCTGGAATGCTCTGCCTGCCTTTAACGTGGTTGATCCAAACGTCTTTACAGATTTGACCCTTCACTGCAGAGAGAGGTTTGAGAAATGAGTAAGAGTTAAGAAGATTCTCTATTCTTTCCTGCCTATTCTGTGAGCTGCTATAAACTCACTTTGACAGCCAACCTAGTTCCAGTGAGTAATAACTGACAGAGAGAAAACACACAGGTTTGGTCTACCTTCACAGGCAGTAGATTGGGAACAGCAGCAATTGAAGCCACACTTCCCAGTATGTGAATTCTCTTGTACCACTATTGGGCAAGAAACAAACCATCATGCAAATAACAAGGTGCATCATCAGTGGGTTTAAGGGGATTGAGCTGACCACATGAAACCACTGTTGTTGCTTCTATGGATGTAAGGGAGTAAGGTCAGAGGTAAATGAAATGCAAATAGAAAAAGAAAAAGAAAAGACAGTGATGATCCTAAATACAATACCATACCAACCACAACAAGATTCCTATGAGTAAGACAGAAAACTCAGCATCCCACAACCAGTCAGGATTCCTAACCAAAACTAAAAAAATCCTGGCAGCCAGTCAGCCAAGGTCACTGAAATCCCCATGCAGCACAACCTGACTCAGGGGCTGCAGTTAGTGCAGAATGCTGCAGCACGATTGCTGACATGAGTGAGACCCTATCAGCACATAATATCTCTGCTCTGAAATCTGCACTGGTTGCTGATTTGCTACTAGGCCAATTTCAAGGTGTGCTTTCCATGTTACTGGTGCTCCATAGTACTTGTTCTGCTCTTGTAAGAAATCAATCCTTTAGTGTGGCACCACCTACGCTTTGGAACTCCCTTTCTATTGACATTAGGCAGGTTCCTTCATTGTACTCTTTTTGGCACCTGGTAAAAATATGTTTTTGTTTAAGCAAGCCTACCCAGGCATGTAGAAGCTATTATGTTTTTTATCTGTTTTTAACTCATTGCTGTTCTTATTATTTTGAATGTTTTTCAATACCTGACTTTAACTATTTTTGCCAATAATTTTTTTGTTTTGATTCCTTCTATGAACCGCTTTTGAGATTTTTTTTACAATATAGCAGTATATAAATACATAAATAAACTTTGGAGTCACTGTGGCCCTTGGGTCTCTTTCCTCTTTTATACTGAGTCAGGGCATTTGGTACTATCTAGCTCAGTTCTGATGGCATGGACTAGCATTGACTCTCCAGGATTCCAGGCAATAGTATCTTCCAGAGATTGAATTTTGGACCTTTGCATGCAAAGCATGTGCCCTACCACTGAGCTACAGCCCTGTTTAAAAAAGTGTATTTTAAAATTGTTATTTTCATTTCACTAATGAATGCACAGCATACTAGGGTAAATCCACATAATACATTTAAAGCACATGAATGCAACCACAGAATCCTGGGAACTGTAGTTTGTTAAGGGTGGTGGGAACTATAACCGTGAGTGGGAAACTACACTTCCCAGGATTCTTTGGGGGAAGTCATGGACTTTATATGCAAGTTGGATGTGCTTTAGATGTATTATGTGGATCTGCATTACTTCATAAACTTTTCTTGCATATAGTTTTAAAATTGAAATAAGCTACAAAGTTTACTGGGTGACCATGGGCTACACATCATCTCTCAGCCTAATCTGCCCCTCAGAGTGAGAACAATAGAGTGGAACTATGACCACCCCAAGGTGCAATCCTATGCATGTTTACTCAGAAGCAAGTCCCAATGTATTCAATGGGGCTTACTCAGACAGGGAAGCATGCACAGACTGCAGTTCAGTGATAATGAACTTCACTCACCCAATCTAAAATTCAGAATCATTCCACGTTAAGCTGTTTGGATTTTAAATGGCTTTATTTCTTGTTGTGAGCTGCCTTGGTTTCCAACCCTACCTCACAGGGTTGTTGGAAAGACTCCATACACACACTGGAGATGTAAAAATACATGCATCCTATATAGTTTATTGTCAAAACCAGTTGGCCATTGCAGAACACTGCAGAACAAAAAATAAGTATTAGTTTCCTGACAGATAAAAACAGTAACACCTAAGTAAGTCCTGCCTAACTGCTTTTTAAAAAAAGGAGGGGGGGGAGAGACAGATTTACAACACAATCCTTTTCTATGTTCACTCAAAAGTCCCACTGATTTTCAGCACAATCCTAACCACGTCTACCCAAAAGTAAGTCCTACTAAATTCAGTGGGGTTAGCTCCCAGGTATGTGGGATTGGTATTGCAGCTTTACTCCCAGAAAGGGAAGGTTTTCAAAACAGGTTATGAATAAGACAAATAAACTGCCTTCTTCAACGGTCTGGCAAAATTTAAACTCGTTTGACTCATTAATTAGAAAAGTATAACACTGTAGCATATAAACTCTTTAAAACTTCTGTTCAAAAATTATTTGAAACATAAAATGTATATGCCATTTTTGCAAGTAGTTAAAAAACCCCTGCATGTACACTTGTATACCTACCACGATCTTGCTGTGATCTTCCGTTGTAGTGCAATCCTATGCATGTTTACTCAGAAGCAAGTCCCAATCCTGTACAGAGAAAGTACTCTTTATGCTGCTGAAAGCTATAGATTTACTGAATTCCTGATGTGAGACAAGCAGGAAAAGGAAACTGTGAGCAGCTATTGCGTGGGGTCAACAAATCTTGTCAATCACAACCCTAACTTTACTTATTGGCTAAAAACCTGAAAGGGCAGGGATTAGAGCAGCCAGTAGTAACAGAAGTTGCAGGGCGGGTCAGTGGCTGACATTTTGGGTTATATCTTTTGAACCAGACCACCTAGAAAGAGGACCCCCAAAAAACAGAGTCTCTGGGTGAAAACTGGACACCTGGCAACCCTACTACCCATACACCCAAGCTGCTTTTCTACCTGTGGGGCTTTAGCTGTATTCTTACAACAGTAATTCCATATCTGGAACCTGATGAGGGAAAAGCAGTTTGGGGACAATTTTCAGAAGAAAACTGGCAAAGGACATGAGGTACACGGGAGGAGAGGTGGAGATGTTGGGAACTGAGGAATGCAGGCATATGAAAGAAACGGAGGGGCATGGGAAGGAGGAAGGGAGAAATAATGGGGGTAATAAAGTCTACTGGGAAAGAAATGTGGGGTAAAGTTAGCTGGGAACCGAGAAGAGGTTAGGGCTAATATCCACCTGCCCCCTCAGCTTCAGCTCATCTTCATGGCTAAATTTCTATGCCCGTTTTCATCACTCCCAGGCCATGTTGGTAGCCCTATAACAATAAATGTTCCCATGGATTAGGAATAAAAAATAAATAACTAAGGAAAATCAGGCTAAATTATTTCCATGTAACATCATAACAGAATCTTATCCACCAGCTGTCAAGCACAAAAGTTTCCAGAGTCCCACTATGGATTAATTTTGTAGATTACACTATCAGCTTCCACGGTAACGCTTTTGTCTATATTATTCTTAAGAAAATGCATTTTGGAGAAGAACAGCTCTAGGTAATCTGGACAGTGTTCTGTGTTTATACAGTATTATATTATGCAGGGAATAAGTGGGACTGGAAGGATGTAAATGTTATATTTGTTCCCATTAGCAAGTCTTCATTTATGTTACAGGATTTTTTTTTAAGCTGCAAAAGTGATATGCACATCAGTCAATGACAAAAGGAAAGCAGGGCTTAAGAACAAAGTACACATTCTACAGGGGACTACCCAAAGGATTGTTATAAACGGATCTTCCATTAATTAGTCTTGCAGGATTTGGTTCTTCAGCTGTTTGTCAGAAGTATCTAGGCTTTTGAAGGGTCGGGTGTAAGCAATGGAAGAGAGGTTCCAGCGACATTAGCAGGAGAAACAGCCTGTTAACAATTTCTGCAGGGCAAGCAAATGGTCAAAAGCCAAGGTGGCAATTCATAACATATGGGAAGAAAAGGAAAATGAACGACAGAGGAGAACAAGATAATGAGCCAGATCATACAACCCGGAAACTCACACAATAGCCTCTGGGAACTCACAGGGCCATTAGATGGCATGCAGTATAGACCCTATATGATCTATTCAGAATAATATGGAGGTACTGGTACCTCCAAGTAGGGTGACATGCTGTTGCCACACTTTGTACAATTATGTTAATTGAAAAATGCGGCTGATATACTGATGATACTCAGATTTATCTGTTATTTCCAGCTGTCAGGTGAGACAGAAGTGCAGATATGGTGTTGGAAAAATTGACCTGATCAATCCTGATGAGGTGAAGGTGGTGTTGGTGAGTAGTGATTCATCTACCCAGGGAAGTGGTGTTCAACCATCTCTGGAGGACATTACACTTCCCTAAAGGATCACATGTGTGGTCTGGGAGTGCTATTAGACTGATCTTTATCACTCAAGACTCAAGTAGTCTTGGTGGCACAGAGGACCTTCTGTCAGCTGAAGCTGATAAACTGACTGTGGCCCTCACCTGGACAGATACAGTAGGGCCCCACTCATATTGGGTTACATTCCAGATCCCCACCCAAAAGCGAAACCCGCCCAAAAGCAGAACTCCATCAATAAATGGCTCCCAACACCCGAAAAACGCTGTAAAAGCGGAACAAGCATATGAGTGGGGTCTTACTTTAATTGAAAACTGCTGTATTAGCGGAACCCCGAAAAGCAGGGCCCTACTGTATAGTCTGACCACAGTTATCTTTGCCTTGGTACTTCCGGCCTGGATTACTGCAATGAACTTTACAGGCTCTGACACTGAAGACAATTCAGAAACTGTAGCTAGTCCAGAACAATGCAGCTAGACTCTGGTAATAGAGACGGGGTAAAGAGATCATATGTTGCCTGTAATTAAAGAGGTCCACTGGCTTCCAGTAAGTTTTTTAGGGCCCATCCATACCTAACTGCAAAATGCACGTTTTCCACATTCGGTTGGTGGCCTCGAGATCCATACACATCCTGTTTGTGGTAGGATTTATATTGTGAAAACCCGACACAAGCATCCATATGTGTGGGCTTTTTCTTTTTTGTCTAAACCACTTTAGCATTGGCCACTCCCCTAAGTCCACCCCTTTTCAGTGATTGGTCTGTAACGGTCATTTGATTTTCACATGCTTTTTCGGAAGAGCAGAGAAACATATATCTTTTTTTTAAAATTCCCATGCATGTGCAGATTTGTAGATGTGCAAAAGAGCAAAGTAATGGACCCCCCCCCCAAGTGCAAGCAAAATAAATGTCTGGGCTGTTACATAGTGCATACTAAGGATGGGAGCCACTGGTTACTCCTGATTCCATTGAATTTAATATTATTATTGTTATTATTAATAGCATTTATTAGTCGCTTTTTTCCAAAAATAGGACTCAAAGCGATGTACAAAAAGGAAAACAAAAACACATTGCATATGAAATAGCTTACAGCAAGTCAAACAATGGCAAAAACAATTTCACGTGAAGTAATACAACAATAATAGAGAAAAAACAAATGGCAAATATAATTCGTCAAACTGGGAGGCAAATCCCTCTCCGTGTTCGATTGTTTTCCACTATCTCCTGCTGTTACTGTTTTGAAAGTGTTTTCCTTCCGCCCAGTGCACTCACCAAATCTCCTTTGCATGCCTCCTCCTTCCAAATTGTATTAGATCCTCCAGTGCCCACCATGGGAGAAATCAAGACATCGTCTCTCATTCAGTTTTAGGTTAGGGAAGGGAGGACCCAGATTAGTCAGTTTCAGGCTTGGAGGAAAAAACACAATTTACAGTGTGTGAGTTCTCTCTCTCTCTCTCTCTCTCTCTCTCTCACACACACACACACACACACACACACACACACAGAGAGAGAGAGAGAGAGAGAGAGAGAGAGAGATCTGGGTGCCTGGCTCTTTGGTATGTTTGGCTCCCCCTCCCATCCCCATTAGCCGTTGGGCAAGAAAAGAGAGGCTTTGCCTGTGGCTGGATCGGCTGCAAGTTCAATGCCACATTAAAGTACTAGAGCTTGCTCCTCTCCTCCCTCTTTCCCCCATGAGCCCAAGGATGCTCAGTTAAAAACTTCCTCCTTTAAACTCTGTGTTTTCAATGAATTCTTTGCATAATATTGCAAAATAGCTTTTAAGTGGAAATGTTATTCATTAAACATTTGATTTTATGTTTTATCGCAAAATAGCAGTTTGTTTGTTTTTTAAAAATGATATAGTTACAGAAGCAGAAGGAGGAAGTACTCAGTTCAGTACCAGAAGCAGGAATAAGCTATAAGGAAGGAAGCAAGGACAGAGGGTGGCTATTAGGGGGGAAGTAGACAGGGGCTTGGCATATGACAGAGGAACGCCCATGGACCGCCTACTGCAGGAAAGTCCATGGCATTTTGTGTGAGCACACGGATGTTAATGTGATTGATTATAGATACAGGAAAGCATATCGTTTTTTGGTGGTATTTCTAATGCAGATTTGTGAATGCGAAAATCTGTACCAGCTTGCAGCGTCATATGGACGGCGTTGAATTAATGAGGATACAATTACATTGCGGATTTTGCAGTTGTATGGACGGGCCCTTGGTTCAAAGTATTTGGCTTAACCATTAAAGCCTTGCACTGCTTAGGACACAAATACCGGTTGGACTACCTTCTCTCAAATCAGTATGCACTGAGGTAACCATCTGAGATCTTTCTCTGGATGTCCTACCATCAGAAATGTGGCAGGCAGAGATGAGAGAGAAAGAACCTTTTCTGTGGTGGTTCTTTCCCAGGAGGCCCCCCTGGCAATCTTGTTGCTATCATTTAGGCACCAGACAAAAACGTTTCTGTTTTCCTAGGCTTTTTCCTAGGAACCTAATGTGAAAGTGTGGGATATAAATTACAAAGAGATAAGAGCCAACATCATAGCAACTTAGGGGCACCAGTTCATACAGTTGTTTCCTCCACACAATCCTGTATTTGTCTGTGGGCTCCCAGAGGATTACTGTGTGGGGCTATCTGCCATATTTTTTCCTCTCTTTTTAAAATTATATCCAAACTTCTCAGTGCACTTGCATAACTGAGGGTGGCTTTTACAACAGTTAAAAACAATAAAATACCACAAGTGCAACTGTTTGAAAATGAAGAAGGCTCAGCAAAGAAAATCATTTTTTTAAATGAGAGTTCATCACCTAAAAGTCATCAGATCAGGAAGGCAAATGACCAGGCAGCAAAAACCAATGAGAGGTGGCCAGTTGAATCTCACAGGGTAAGATGCTCCATGGATTGGGTGTAGCCACAAAGAAGGCCTGGTGGTGGCTGGTGCCTACTGGGGCTGGTAGGATGAAAACAGAGTGACCGATAGTCCATGGAGCCAGGGCCAATGACAGGTAGAGCCAACTAATTCTAGTTTTATCCCTGTCCTGGTTCCCATTCCAGAACATCATGACAAAGCTTCTCTTTCCAGTAACAGAGAGATTTGTTCAGGAAAGCTCAATACAGTTTTAGCGGAGGATTCTGATTACTGGGGCCACAAGTCAAGAGTCTAAGAGCAGGATTCAGAGTTCAAGACTGGATGGTAGCAATGAAGATGTCCCAACAAGTCTCCCCGCCTTTCCCACCTAGCTTTAAAAGAGCAAGGCACAGCGAGCTCACTTGCAGGATTCTCATCCCACATGGAAAGACTGTGCTTGGAGGAGGTTTATTTATTTATTTTATTACATTTATATATTGCCCCATAGCCAAAGCTCTCTGGGTAGTTTACAAAAATTAAAAACATTGAACATTAAAACAAATATACAATTTTAAAACCATACAAAGTTTAAAAACCATGAAACACAGATATTACGAGCAATGTTCACAAAACTTCGTATACATATTGTGTGAACTTTTCGCAGGCTGATGCGGAGATGGGACAAAACGAACTTAAGAAATTCAGAGAAAGCAAAACTGACAGGTCCGTCTATCTTATACACACAATACCGCACAAGTTTTGCAGAAAGAACCTCTCAGGTTCAATCCCTGTCCAGTTAACAAAAGGATCTGGCAGAAGGAGATGTGAAAGACTCCCTGCCTAAGACCCTGCTGCCACTCAAAACAGACAATAGTGTGTTCAATGGACAAACAGTCTGTCCTGATGTAAGGCAGCTTCCTCCATTCCTACAACATAATCCACTGATAGGCTTGGTGACTCATAAGTCTAACTGAGCCCACAGCAGTCTCTACCCGTCTGCTTGATCCATCAATGGTGTAATCACTGAGAGGAATATTTTAGTCTGACTTCCCAGAAGGAAACTGCAAGCTTGTGGTGGTGGAGGCAACCGGTGGAGGTGACACCCAGTCCTTGGTGACAGAACAGTGACCTACCCCCTGGGCACCTCCTCCTCCCGCTCCGCTGCTCCTCCCGTTGATTGGCAGCTCCCTCGGTACCCAGTGCATGGCCTGCTCTGGGTTGCCCTATTCCTATCAACCTGAGGCAAAGGGGCTGGATCCTCATCCTCCCTGACTCCAGCTCACTTGTGCCGCCTCCTCCTCCTCCTGCTCCTTGTCTGTAAAACACTGCCACTCATCTAGACCCTGTTGGAACTGTGGAGCTCATGACAATCCCCACCATTCTTCCCTGCTGAGTTCTTCAACGGTAACTTTCAGACTAAAGAGGAGGAAGTTGACTGGCAGTGCCCCATTCTGGTTGGTTGTGAGTAGGAAGGCAGGCAGGTAAGGGCTGACTGAGGGCAGAAGGATATTGGTGGGGGCAATGCCCCATTCACCCTAACCGACCAGCCTTGACCGAAGGCCATTTTTCTTGTCCTGACAAGGCATTTTTTAAGTAATAGTTTTATGTCCAAATAGACACCCAGTCCTAGCTTTTGAACACCCAGTGGACCCAAATGAACACATACAATTTAATCAATGAACCAAGAACATAAATTCAGATTGGAAACTGGCTAGAGGTATGAAATTTCAGTGAAATTGAATAGAAGTAGAACATAAGGTTCTTACAAACCAATAGTTTTTCTGGAAAGCTTCTTAACAAAATATCTCTCCTGTACACTGTGATGTCTGGTTCTCTGCATCTTTGTTCTTTTTTTGTGTGTGTGTAAGAATTCTGCTACAGCAGGGCATGGATCATAAGCAGCAATTTTTAATTTTAATTTGCTTTTTAATTCATGTTTATTGGAGGGTGGGTGGGCAGGCTAGTAAGAATTTTGCTAAGCTAGTAACTTGTGTAAATGTATTTGCAAGGCTGTATTCACTCTCACACACCCTTTTTAAAAGTTTGAACCACTTTCACAGTCCAAATGTCAAGGCTTGTACATGGTAGAGAGGGTTCCATGTGCAAGCCATTTGAATGATAAAATGGACACCAAGTACCAATTCCTTTAAAAATGCCCTGTGTTCTGACCAGTCATGCTTTGGTCATGGACAGGCAACAAAGGGCTTTCCCAATAGGTCTTATGGAATGGGCTGACTGAAATGGGAGGAGATGGTCTGGTATCCTGAACCCAAGGTATTTAAGCCTTTGGAGGCATGAAGCAGCCCAAGGCGAAGGCACATGGCAAGTACAAGAGGCAAACAGGAGCAGCCTAGCAAAACAAGCAGAACAGCCTATTGGCTTCCCTCCGTGATGAGTTACTGCATTCATCGTGCAGCTTTAAAGCATTTTTCCCAACAAGGAAAGGAAAGCACCTTCGTGGAAGACTACTCTGTTTAGTTATATCTTGCACATCAAGTGTTTCTATTTTTAAGTTTATCTTTCAAGTGCTTCTAATTCCCCTTTGAAAGATCAACATTAGTCCTGGATTTACAGCAGAGAAAGTCTGGAAAATCCTGGTTATGGGAACAAATATTTTTCTTGTCGGTGGTACATGACCTCTCAAACATTTATTGAAGATGGTCATTCTCCCAGCCGCACTGTGGAACTTGAAACTATCTACAGTCTAAAGGTTCCTTTCATGTTCACAAAAGGAGTGTTAGAAATCCGTTATTCAAGCTCAGTGTATGCATTCTGGTAGCTTTTTATTCAGGAAAAAAAAGGAAAAATGGCTGAGAGGTAATAGGAAGAGGCCATATCCAGTAACGCATCAGCACCCCGTTCTGGTGAGTCCTGGCGCTTCTCTGATTGACACTCAGATTAGATATGACGTTAAATGCATCTTTGTATTTAATGTACAGGATTATTTTTTTTCTTCAGCTGAAGGTGGTGGTGGGGATGAGGCTTATCAATTTTGGAATCACAATAAGTGTGAAGGGAGAATTAACTCTTCCCATCCCTGCTGATATTTGTTGTTACTGTAATTTTAATGACCTTTTATTGGTTTTATATTACAGATATTGCAAAAACTACAACTATAGCAACAACATGTGTGAAAGAAGAGTCAGCATTTCATCAATGGGGGATTTCTTCCTGATATAAATAGCAGCTTCAGAGGTGGGATTTTCCTCAGGACTGCAGCTGGGGAGGAAAGAGTTACATTCTCGCTCTGTGCTGATATTTATTTGCTGCAATTATATCCTGACTCTCATCACTTGGGTTACAAAACAGTAAAATAAAACAATAGGAATCAATAATTAAAATATTACAAAATCCAATAAATACAACCGATTCACAGCAGACAGTTCTGTCATTCAGTATCATGCCATACCCAGCCAAAACTGCAGCAATAATCTCCAGCTTATAACAAATCAACCTCCAGAAAAAGCCTGGGGAATAAGAACATTTTTTAACTGGCCTTGAAATATGGCCAACAATGGTGCCAACGGGATCTCAGGAGGGGGGAAGTTCCATAGCCAAGGTGCAGCATGGGAAAAGCCCTCCAAGCTGATGCTGTTTGGGAATTTAAAATCCTGCCACTTTGTCACTCTCTAAGCCCAGTCTAAGACCCTCCGTGGCGCAGAGTGGTAAGTGGCGGTAACGCAGCTGAAGCTCTGCTCATGGCCAGAGTCGAATCTCCGGTAAAAGGGGTTGAGGTCCACTCAGCCTTCCATCCATCCGTGGTCGGTAAAATGAGTACCCGGCACATGCTGGGGGGGTAAAGAAAAGCCGGGGAAGGAACTGGCAAGCCCACCCCATATATACGGTCTGCCTAGTAAACGTTGCAAGACGTCACCCTAAGAGTCGGAAACGACTCACACTATAAGTGCGGGGACACCTTTACCTTTACCTTTAAGCCCAGTCTGCAAGAACACTTGCTAGGTGCAGGCACAAGTCTTGTGGTATGAGTCTAATACAGTTCTATGTGGGAGGCATAATAAGAAACCACCTGATGCAAAAGAGTAGTTGTAACATTTCAAGTCTATGTCACAATGACATTTCTGTACTTTCAATGCTTTTCTACTAAAGTAGCATAAAAATCTCAAAATCCACAGTTCATCTCTAAACATAAAATGGAGGTACTTGGAATATGAAGGACCTGTATAGTCTCCAGATAGGAAGGTCCTAGACAAACTTGAAAAGCTCAAAACTAATAGTAAGGAACTCAGGTCCCTACAGTAGACAGAACAGATAAAAGAAAATATGAGTACGACAATTTAATTGTTAGTGGCACATCTACAAGGTTCAGAATGTGGCTATCCTAGCCTCAAACCTTTAAAAGTGTAGGCTCTCTAAGTTATAACTGACCCAGCTGGAAGATTTTTCATAGTAGAACTACTAATAGAAAGATAACATATTGTGCTTTCCAAGATAAATGGCCCAAATACTGATAACAACCTTGCACTACTGCTGAGAAAACTCTCTTCAGCCTGATTTGTAATTGGCTTGGATTTTACAAGGTTTGCAAGAGTTCTCTCCCAAATTGTAATTCTGGCAGATGTGCACTACATCTTATGCGTCTTATTATATTGCTCCCTGGCATTGATAGTTCCCAGCATCAGCCATGGCAGAGAGTCCCTTGGAAATTCACTCTCCCTGCCACTGAAACAAAAATGTCCAACATCTGAGAAGATTCTACATATGGATGAGGGCTAAAAGCACATAAAACATTTGCAAGAAGCAATTGAGGTAACTGACCCCATCGGAGAGAAGGCTCACACCGAACAAAAGACTGGGTAGTTTGGTCATAGAATTCACAGCAATCAATTAGTAGTTAAAAAAAATAGGGATATCATTACAGAACTGCTGCACAGCTGCATATAGTTTCACAGTGACCAACAACATTTCTAAGTGAAGCTTCAGTAAGAATAAGGAGCTAACATTAAATAATTTTTGCCTGTCTCTGCAACGCACCCTGATCACTCTGACACGTGTTTTACATTCTGAGCTGGAAAGCAATTTCTGTGAGGAATTATACTTGATTTGTAACACAACTGAGCATTATAATCTGGCCAAATTCTGTTTTCTGAAACAGGTCATTGCAAACATTTCCTCCCAAATTACATAACTAACTCCTGAAAAACTGATATTTGGTGGTGGTTGCTAACTGTTAGAGCCATACGATGATGGAACCAATTACCTAGAGAGGCTCTCTGACACTGGAGGCATTCAAGAGGCAGCTGGACAGCCATTTGTCGGGAATGCTTTGATTTGGATTCCTGCATTGAGCAGGGGGTTGGACTTGTTGGCCTTATAGGCCCCTTCCAACTCTACTATTCTATGATTCTATGATTTAAAAATATTCAAAATAATAAAACCAACAATGAGTTAAAACAGATAAAAAGCATAATAGCTTCTACATGCCTGGGTAGGCTTGCTTAAACAAAAACATATTTTTACCAGGTGCCAAAAAGAGTACAATGAAGGCACCTGCCTAATGTCAATAGAAAGGGAGTTCCAAAGCGTAGGTGGTGCCACACTAAAGGATTGATTTCTTACAAGAGCGGAACAAGTACTATGGGCCACCTATAACATGGAAAGTACACCTTGAACTTGGCTTGGTAGCAAATCAGCAATGACTGAAGATTTCAGAGCAGAGATATTATGTGCTGAGAGGGTTTCACTCATGTCAGCAATCATGTCACAGCATTCTGCACTAACTGCAGCCCCCAAGTCAGGTTGTGTTGCATGGGGATTTCTCAGAGTCTGGAAAAGTTACTTTTTTGAACTACAACTTCCATCAGCCCAATACAGTGGCCATGCTGGCTGGGGCTTATGGGAGTTGTAGTTCAAAAAAAGTAACTTTTTTTCCTTTCTGTGACCTTGGTTGACTCGGTGCCAGGTTTTGTTTAGTTTTAGTTTTTGGTTAGGAACCCTGATTGGTTGTGGGATGCTGAGTTTTCAGCCTTATTCCTAGGAGTCTTGTTGTGATTAGTATGGTACAGTATTGCATTTAGGAAATCATCACTGTCTTTTCTTTTCCCATTTGCATTTCATTTACCTCTGACCTCACTCCATTACATCCTTACAATAGTGGTTCCATGCGCTCAGCTCACCCCCTTAAACCCACTGGTGATGCACCTTGTTGGTTGCATGATGGCTTGTTTCTTGTTTCTTGGTAAAAGAGAATACTGGGAAGTATGGCTTCAATTGCTCTTGTTCCCAAGCTACTGCCTGTGAAGGTAGACCAAATCATGCATGTTTTCTGTCTGTCAGGTATTACTCGCTGGAATTGTGTTGGATGTCAAAGTGAGTTTATAGCAGCCCACATGGTAGGCAGGAAAGGGTAGAGAATCTTCTTAACCCTTACTCTTTTCTCAAACCTTTCTCTGCAGTGAAGGGTCAAGTCTGTAAAGAGGTTTGGAACAGCCATGTTAAAAGGCAGGGGCATGGCATTCCAGGCAGAGGGTTGCCAACCCTGCTTTGATATGGATATGTTTGCAGAGGATCCCTAGTCAAGCCTTACCAACAGTATAATTCTAACAATAACTACTCAGAAGTATGTCCTGTTGAGTTCTATGGGGCTTAGTCTTTCAGTAAGTGTGTTTAGAATTGCAGCCTTCAGGGGCATCCATCTTTGCTCCTGAGTGCTCCCATCTCTACAACACTAGGCTTCCTTCTTCCTACAATGATCTTCTGGTGACTGGCCTGGCCTGATGACATTTAAACTTTTCTTGCTAGAAGCAAGTAAGCTAGATTAAATGTTCCCTACCCAGGCTCCCTAAGTAGGTGAAAAGGAATGATTCCGTCACTTCAGCTGGACCTGGGAACATCCTCCTTTTGTTAAGATTTCTATCTTAATTTCCAATCAGATAATTTTTTTATTTGAATGGTATGCTCCCAGCAACTGTGGTTGATGCTTAACATTTCATGGTTAATGACATCACCAGGGCCTGCCCCCGTGACATCACTAGGGCCCACCCTGTGACATTACTAGGACCCACTCCATGACATCACCAGAGCCCATCCCCATGACATTACTGTGGTTAGGGCCCACCCCTCATCTCAGGGTTTGGGATGCTACTGACCTAGCAACACTACTCCAAGGGGTTCAAAGCAGTGTACATGATTCTCCTCTGTCCTGTTTGGTAATCACAACAACCCTACAAAGTAGGTTAGTCTGAGAGAGTGTGACTGGGCCAAGGTCATGCAATGAGATTCATAGGTGACATTTGGCTTAGCCTCATTGGATAATTAGCCACATTGGATAATTTTGACTTCCAAAGTAGGAGAAAGTCCATTCCTCAATCTAGAGGAATATTCTTTAAATATATTTAAGTTTATAAGCTAATGATATATTTGTGAAAGTTTGAAAAACTGAAAGTTTGAAAAACTGAAAGTTTTTCGCATAATGTGTGGCTGTTGTTCCCACAAGCAAGGAAATACAGTAAACACCCCACCCCAGGATCAGACATCACCACTTTGTGCTAACATTAAAGAGGTACTAGTTTTGGCCTATGTGGTTTGAACCAAACTGTTGAATAATAGTCCCTTTTTTGGATAGTTTTCCATCTCTTTCTTTTGGAGAGGCCTTTTCTTTCTTTTAAAAATCATGATAAGCTTTCACTATTCACATAGACAACTTGTTAATTGCTATTTTCTTTTTCTGTTTTTTCGCAGAAGGAAAACCTGACTTCTTCACAGCCCAGGGCCCAACTACTTTCCTTGTTTGGCAAGCTGGGTCAAATTTATGGAGGTGTGTATGTGCAATTGTTCAAATTCAGGCATTTGTTAGCACAGCGATGGGTGAAACTGAATGAAATGTGGCATGAAATGTGGCAACAGTTTATGTTAATTTGGATACTCCACTGGCTGGGTTTACAGATATTACTGTCAGGTAATCTGTTCATAAATATGTGTAGCAGACTAGATGTCCAATTCATTGCTAACTTTGGTCTGCTGCTATTGTTGAGCCATGCATGACCTTTTTACTTATTGAACCTGTTAATAGAACACTGTCACTTTGGTTATTTGTTACAGTGGCCTCAGTGGGAAGGTCAACCTTTGCATCAGGGCGGCTGGCAACTATAGTAAAATGTGTGGTTGGGGGGGCAATTCACATTATCCATTCCTCCAGATCCCAAAATATCACTTCAGGAGCCTGGGAGTGAATTCTGGAGATGCTCCCACATCTCAACAGCTAACGAGGGAAACAGTAATGGATTCTTCAGTTACAAACATAATTTCTAGGCGAGAAAATCCAACAATCTGTTGCTAGGCTACATAAGTAGGGAATTAAGAGTGTTTTCCTGTGTTTCTTCCAGTGCACGTGTTTAATTATAATTTGACACTACATGGTTGGAATTCATTAAAATTTGACCTAGTCATATTCTTAATCTATGAGCTGTATCATAACCAGGAGCTGAGCTGTTATGCAGGGCGGGAACTAGGTATCTTAGTGCTTGGGGCAAACAACATAAAACATGTCCCTAAGCCAACCTGGTATCTTATGTTAAAAATTGTAATAAAGTGCTAAACAACAAGTATGTATCATTTAAATATTTATTTCAATTGTGGTAACATTATAATAGCAATTAAATCAGGAACATGAAAAAGCATAATTATTCTAATGTTTATTACATCAGTAGAAAATTTGTAAGCATATTGTAGACTATTCAATAACATACAATAAACTATAAAATAAAACAGAAAATGGAACAAAAAACCCCAAATATACCTATTAGATCACACAGAACACTAAAAAAATAGTAAAAATCACAAACTCATAAAAATATTTCATATCAGAATATCCTCAAACATAAATTTATAATATAACCCTCTGAGCTTTAATTGCAGCAAAATCATTGATTACTTGGTCAAAATTTATTTGTTTTATAATTTTGTTTTCAATTGAAAGGATCATCATATTTGATCATCTCTCTTAACCTAAGAGAAGATGTCAGATATGTTTTAATTAATTTTAACTTGCTGAAGCTTGAACATAAGAACATAAGAAGAGCCTGCTGGATCAGGCCAGTGGCCCATCTAGTCCAGCACCCTGTTCTCACAGTGGCCAACCAGGTGCCTGGGGGAAGCCCGCAAGCAGGGCCCGAGTGCAAGAACACTCTCCCCTCCTGAGGCTTCCGGCAACTGGTTTTCAGAAGCATGCTGCCTCTGACTAGGGTGGCAGAGCACAGCCATCATGGCTAGTAGCCATTGATAGCCCTGTCCTCCATGAATTTGTCTAATCTTCTTTTAAAGCCATCCAAGCTGGTGGCTATTACTGCGTCTTGTGGGAGCAAATTCCATAGTTTAACTATGCGCTGAGTAAAGAAGTACTTCCTTTTGTCTGTCCTGAATCTTTCAACATTCAGCTTCTTTGAATGTCCACGAGTTCTAGTATTATGAGAGAGGAAGAAAAACTTTTCTCTATCCACTTTCTCAATGCCATGCATAATTTTATACACTTCTATCATGTCTCCTCTGACCCGCCTTTTCACTAAACTAAAAAGCCCCAAATGCTGCAACCTTTCCTCATAAGCGAGTTGCTCCATCCCCTTGATCATTCTGGTTGCCCTCTTCTGAACCTTTTCCAACTCTATAATATCCTTTTTGAGATGAGGCAACCTGAACTGTACACAGTATTCCAAATGCGGCCGCACCATAGATTTATACAACGGCATTATATCGGCTGTTTTATTTTCAATACCTTTCCTAATTATCGCTAGCATGGAATTTGCCTTTTTCACAGCTGCCGCACACTGGGTCGACATTTTCATCGTGCTGTCCACTACAACCCCGAGGTCTCTCTCCTGGTCAGTCACCGCCAGTTCAGACCCCATGAGCGTATATTAAGATTTTTTGCTCCAATATGCATAATTTTACACTTGTTTATACTGAATTGCATTTGCCATTTTCCCGCCCATTCACTCAGTTTGGAGAGGTCTTTTTGGAGCTCTTCGCAATCCCTTTTTGTTTTAACAACCCTGAACAATTTAGTATCGTCAGCACACTTGACCACTTCACTGCTCACTCCTAATTCTAGGTCATTAATGAACAAGTTGAAGAGTACAGGTCCCAATACCGATCCTTGAGGGACTCCACTTTCTACAGCCCCCAATTGGGAGAACTGTCCATTTATTCCTACTCTCTGCTTTCTGCTTCTTAACCAATTCCTTATCCACAAGAGGACCTCTCCTCTTATTCCATGACTGCTAAGGTTCCTCAGAAGTCTTTGGTGAGGTACCTTGTCAAACGCTTTTTGAAAGTCTAAGTACACTATGTTCACTGGATCACCTCTGTCTATATGGTTGTTGACAGTCTCAAAGAATTCTAATAGGTTACTGAGACAGGACTTTCCCTTGCAGAAGCCATGCTGGCTCTGCTTCAGCAAGGCTTGTTCTTCTATGTGCTTAGTTAAGCTTGTTTCGCAGGATGCTGCCATAACAGGTTTATTTAAAAATATCCTCACTGCCATTTCTAGGTTTGGATAAGACTCTGTTAGTTAATATTATTTTGATTATTTTCGGGTGGTCTAAACTTGTTGCTGACTCTAGACCTGGGAGAACAGACAATGCCTGGTGCGTAAAGCTTGCAATTTCTGTTGACATTTCTGCAGGATTTAAATTGCTCACATATTTTAGTGCCAAATTCACTGCCATGTTCTTTAGTTCAGTAACATTCATTGTATTTGTAGTAGACAATTTAATTCCTGAAAGAAAGTCAGTTTAATTCCAAGAGAATGATGACTGCACCTTGGAATCAGCTCCTAAAACATTTCCCCAGTTGCTGCAAACCTGACTTTACCCATTATTGCCCCACTCAACCTACCACTTTATTAAAATATATTTTATTGTTTTATATAATATGTATGTTGTTGTATACACCCACCCACATACTATTAATCATGATTTTGGCATCCCCTTGAATCAGGTGCCTGGGGCAAGGGCTCTGCTCGCTCCATCCTAGTTCCAGCTCTGCTGTTATCCATAATACCATATCTTTTTGTACATTTCAAATTCTTGCTGATAGATGATGGCCACAGATGACCACATGTGAGGCTTCAATTGCCTTTGTGCATATTGTGCACTATTTATAGATAACATTGTGAGGATTAGGGTGCAGACAAATGTCATATTAAAAAGGAACTGACAGCAAGTTTGTCAGCTGTAGTGTGAGCCTGCCTGCTTCTGCCTTCATAAGAACATAAAAAGAGCTTGCTGGATCAGACTGGTAGCCCTTCTACTCCAGCACCCTGTTCACACAGTGGCCAATCAGATCCCCAAGGGAAACCTGCAAGCAGGACCAGCATGCAAGAGCACTCTCCCCTCCTGCAGTTTCCAGCAACTGGTATTCAGAAGCATACTGCCTCTGGCAGGGGAGGCACAGCATAGCCAACATGGCTAACAGCCATTAGTAGCCTTATCGTCCATGAATTTGTCTAATCCTCTTTTAAAGCCATCCAAGTTGGTGGCCATCAGTGCCTCTTGTGGGAGTGAATTTCATAGTTTAACTATGTGCTGTGTGACGAAGTACCTTCTTTTGTCTGTCCTGAATCTTCCAACATTCAGCTTCATTGGATGTCCACAAGTTTTAGTGTTATGAATGGATGAAGTAAGCAGATAAATGTTGTTTCATCCACTAGTCTTGTCTCTACCCCCACCACCCATTGGTTCAGGCAACCTGTCTGCTTATATGTATTTTTTCTCTATTCATAGAGTGCACTCCTTTGTAATCAATGTTGATGTGAAGCTGCTGTAGAGTATTATGGTTGCTAGACTGAATACTTTTGTGATACATTGCCCCAGACCAAATGGGCTTCATTCCCAATTGTAACATATCTGATTCTAAATGTAAAATACGAAGTTCAACACAAGGACTCTTCCGCAGCAATAATTTAATTGGATGCCTTCAAGGCCTTTGACCAAAATGATTGGGGTTTTCTTAAGGCTTTGTAAGAGAAAATGGGAAATTCCTGCATTAAAGTTGCCAATTCTATTCTAAGCCGGTCACTAAAATTATTCATTTATTTATTAAATTTATATCCCACCCATCCTCCCTGTAGCAGCCCAGGGCAGCAAACAAAAACACTATGCTTGATAGTTCAGATTCATCAGAAATACGCCTTGTTAGGGGCACCAAACAAGCGTGGCAACTCTCACCTCTATTGTTTGTAAGAGTGATAAAGGTGTTGGCTAAACAAATCAGGAAGAAGGCAGAAATTCATGGAATCCTAGTTAGGGAGGTTGAGCATAAGCTCAACCTCTTTGCAGATGATATGCTGTTAATGCTGAGAAATCCTAGGGAAGCCATCCCTCCTACCCTGATTGCATGTTAACAAGATGCAACAAGGAACAGTGGCGTCACTAGAGGGGTGCAGGGGGTGCGGACCACACCAGGTGACACCATCAGAGGGGGGTGATTATCAGCTTTAATTTAAAAAAAATTAAGTTTCTAGGTGGTCCGGTTCTCGAGATATACATAAAAACGTCAGCCCACCAGTTAAATCTTTTTTTAAACTACTGTATAGCACTTCGTAGCTTTAACCCCGCCCGTTCAGGATTGCAGCCAATCAGTGAAGTGTTTGTTTGACCTGTGGCAGTGTCTAGTAAACCTCATTGCAAGGCCAGAAAATGGTGGGTCCCCCCCCGTTTATCTGAAAATCTCATAAATTGGGTAAGTATATACATTTCAGTTTTCCCCCCTCTTGTGTGTAGGAGATCCTCGGCATTGTTTTGAAAACCTTCCCAATACTTGCTTTTGTGGGGTAAAAGCATTGCTAATCCCATATCTCCAGAGTAAATCCCATTGAATTCAATAGGATTTACTTTTGAGTAGACATGGTTATGAATGTGCTGAAAATCAGTGGGACTTGGGAGTGAATGTAAAAAATTGTGTTTGTGTTCTCTTTCTGTCCCCTCCCTTCTCCAGTCCTATTTTAAAGCAAGTAGGCAAGGCTTACTTAGGTATTACAGTTTTTATTCTGTAGGAAACTAATACTGATTTTTTAAAAACTAATACTGATTTTTCTGCAGTGACCAACTGGTTTGACAATAAACTATTATATGGGCTGTATGTATTTATACATCTGCAGTGTGTGTGTGTAGTCTTTCCAACAACCCTGTGAGGTAGGGTTGGAAACCAAGGCAGCTCACAACAAGAAATAAAGCCATTTAAAATCCAATAACCATAAAGCAAGAATAAACAGTTGGAAAACAGCCTAAAGAGGCATGATTCTGAATTTTGGGTTGGGTGAATGAAGTTTATTTATTATTTGATTTATATCCTGCCCTTCCTCCCAGTAGGAGCCCAGGGCGGCAAACAAAAGCACTAAAAGCACTTTAAAACATCATATAAACAGACTTTAAAATATATTAAAACATCTTTGAAAATATTTTTTAAAAGCTTTAAAAAAACATATTTTTTTAAAAAAGAAAAGGCTTAAAAACATATTAAAAAGCAATTCCAACACAAACTCAGACTGGGATAAGGTCTCAACTTAAAAGAACAAGTTGAAAGAACAAGTTCCTTATCACTTGAGGCTGTAGTTCTCTGCACACTTCCCAGTTTGAGTAAGCCCCATTGAATACATTGGGACTTGCTTCTGAGTAAACAAACATCGGATTGCTCTATAAATATATTTACAGATTGTGTAATTCATAAACATATTTGATAGTCATGTTTATATAAATATTTCTTCATACTGTGTCCCAATAAGTATTTCATTTCACACTATGGTTGTAGATGATTTTTTCCTCTACATTTTAAGTGTGCCCTTCTTCCTGGGGGTGGTCATGGTTCTCCATTGTTTTCTTCCTGAGGGGAGGATAGGCTGAGAGATGGTGAGTAGCACATTTAAGGTCTCTTCACCTCCCCCCCTTTTTTATTTGTATTTATTTTATATTTCTCCAATATCTTCTCCTGGCTGTTTTTATGTATTTTAAATATTTTTAGATTAAATAAATAGGAAATCATAATTGTGAACCTCCCTAAAAGCAATTTACCTATCCTTATGTTTTGGCAAAGTGATGGTGTGAAGGCATGCTGGTAGAACAAGAGACCATGTTTGAGGCATGTGATAAGGTGTTTGAGGACTTTGTCACACATTACTTTTTGAGACCTGTAGATTCATGTTGGAAAGAACACGTGCACGTATTGAATGGTGGGTTGGGTGCTGTTTTTTCAGTCTACGCTGCATGCGTAGGGAAGGTGATACATCATCTGGCAGCTAGCTTCATAACGTGAGAATGAAAAACATTTGGATCACCATTCACTTGTTTACTTTTCTCACTATTGAGACCACTTCATATATTACTTTTTCATACACAGAAATTTAATCTTTGTATAGGAAAAAGTATTTTGTAAAATATGAAAGACAGTGGCTGCCCAGTCAGTATAACCACTGTACAAGATCTACTCAGCCACTGTAATTACCTTTTTGTTTTGAGTGCCCTTTTGTATGGGTCTTGGTTCAGGTGTGTATCAAACTTTGATGTGCTTATGGAAGGGGTGTGCAAGTAGTACCCCCCAAGTGTGGAGGCTTGGACAAACATTGTGTTATGGAAAACCAAAGTCTGTGTGAAAGTACATATTTGGGAATGCCATCAGTGTAATCCTAAACACACTTAATAAATAATATCAAACTTGCACGTCACAAAATATATTATTTATTTATTTATTTATTTAATTAATTACATTTCTAAACCGCCCTATAGCAACAAGCTCTCAGGGCGATGTACAACAAGATAAAACCACAATTAAAATACAAGCAAGTGTAGATTATAAAACATATTAAAAACAAAATTAAAATACAACTTAAAAATAAAAAATACAATAAAATTAAATTTAAAATTAACATTAAATTAAGGTTAAAATGCCTGGGCAAAGAGGTAGGTTTTTACCTGGCGCCGAAAGGATAACAAAGAAGGCGCCAGGCGTATCTCATCTGGGAGGGCATTCCATAATTTGGGGGCCACCACTGAAAAGGCCCTAGATCTAGTTGCTGATCTCCGGGCCTCCTTATGAGTTGGGACCCGGAGAAGGGCCTTAGCTGTCGAGTGCAGTGAACGGGTAGGTACATAGCGGGAGAGGCGTTCCATCAGATATTGCGGTCCGATGCCGTTAAGGGCTTTATAGGTAAGAACCAACACTTTGAGTCTGGCCCGGAAACATATTGGTAGCCAGTGCAGCTGGGCCAGAATAGGTGTTATATGGTCGAATTTCTTCGTCCCAGTAAGAACTCTGGCCACAGCATTCTGCACTAGCTGAAGTTTCCGAATCGTCTTCAAAGGTAACCCTACGTAGAGTGCATTACAGTAATCCAATCTAGAGGTTACCAGAGCGTGAATAACTGAGGCGAGGTTCTCCCTGTCCAGATAGGGTCGTAGTTGGGCTACCAGCCGAAGCTGGTAGAACGCATTCCGTGCCACCGAGGCTACCTGAGCCTCAAGTGACAGGAGCGGATCTAATAAGACCCCCAAACTACGGACCTGCTCCTTTAGAATTTTCTACTAAACAACTGATAAATACCTATGTAACTTTGTATCTGGAGACTTATTATTAAGAATCACTTTCCATAATTGTAAGGAGGTATGTCCACACGCATGCATCCCAGGTACCTGAATGAGGGGTGACAGCAGCATAAGGACATAAGCAGATGTCTTATACCAGGGGTTCCCAAACTTTTATTCTACATAGACCACTTGAACATTGCTGAGGGTCTGAAAGTATCTGAAAATTTACTATGGGCATATGCAAGATAATTAACTCCCATTAGTGATAAGAGCAAGAATTTGGGCTGTGCGTATGATATTGTAATTTAAAGGTGTAATTTTAATTTTGCTAGTTGTTTATGTCACTACTATTGCCATTACATTCAGTGATATACAGGAATTACGATTTACGAGTAACGTTAGTACAAAAAACATTACTAAGGATTGTTTATTTATTTATTTATTAAATTTATATACAGCCCGACTAGCAATAGCTCTCTGGGCGGTGAACATAAAATAGCATAAAAATACAATGAATAACAAAATAATACTAAAATACAATCATCAATCCAATACAATAAACATTTTAAAAAGTAAATCAGTGTAACTTAAAATGCTCCAGAGAATAGGAAGGTTTTGACCTGCTGCCGGAAGGAGAGCAGAGTCGGCGCCAGGCGTACTTCCTCGGGGAGACTGTTCCATAGTTCGGGGGCCACCACTGAGAAGGCCCTAGATCTTGTCATCACCCTCCGGGCCTCCCTGTGAGTTGGAACCTGGAGGAGGGCCTTCGTAGCAGAACATAGTGCACGGGCCGGTTCATATCGGAAGAGGTGTTCCGCAAGGTATAGTGGTCCCGCACCGTATAAGGCTTTATAGGTTAATACCAACACTTTGAATCTAGCCCGGAAACATATTGGCAACCAGTGCAAGCTGGCCAGAACAGGTGTTATATGCTCGGACCGCTTGGTCCTTGTCAGCAATCTGGCCGCCACATTTTGCACTAGTTGTAGCTTCCGAACTGTCTTCAAAGGTAGCCCTACGTAAAGCGCATTACAGTAATCCAAACGTGAGGTTACCAGAGCATGTACCACTGATGTAAGGTCCTCTTTACTCAAATAGGGACGTAGCTGGGCTACCAACCGAAGTTGGTAAAACGCATTCCTAACCACCGAGGCTACTTGAGCCTCAAGTGAGAGGGAAGAGTCTAAAAAGACTCCCAGACTACGAACCCGGTCCTTTAGGGGGAGTGTAACCCCGTCCAGGACAAGGTATATATCCACCATCCGATCAGAGAACCCGTCCACCAACAGCATCTCAGTCTTGTCTGGATTGAGCTTCAGTTTGTTAACTCTCATCCAGTCCATTGTCGCGGCCAGGCAACGGTTCAGCAGATCGACAGCCTCACCTGAAGAAGATGAAAAGGAGAAGTAGAGCTGCATGTCATCAGCATACTGATGACAACGCACTCCAAAACTCCTGATGACCTCTCCCAACGGCTTCATGTAGATATTAAAAAGCAGGGGGGACAAAACTGACCCCTGTGGGACCCCATATTGGAGAGCCCGCGGTGTCGAGCAATGTTCACCAAGCACTACCTTCTGGAGACGACCCGCCAAGTAGGAGCGGAACCACTGCCAAGCAGTATCTCCAACTCCCAACTCCGCGAGCCTCTCCAGAAGGATACCATGGTCGATGGTATCAAAAGCCGCTGAGAGATCAAGGAGAATCAACAGAGTTACACTCCCTCTGTCTCTTTCCCGACATAGGTCATCGTACAGGGCGACCAAGGCTGTCTCAGTGCCAAAACCAGGCCTAAAACCTGATTGAAATGGATCTAGATAATCAGTTTCATCCAATAGCGCCTGGAGCTAGCCAGCAACCACCCGTTCCAAGACCTTGCCCAGGAATGGAACATTCGCCACTGGCCTGTAGCTGTTAAAATTGTCTGGGTCCAAGGAAGGCTTTTTCAGGAGTGGTCTCACCACTGCCTCTTTCAGACAGCCCGGGACCACTCCCTCTCGTAAAGAGGCATTTATCACTTCCTTGGCCCAGCTACCTGTTCCATTCCTGCTAGTTTTTATCAGCCAGGAGGGGCAAGGATCCAGTACCGAAGTGGTTGCACGTACCTGTCCAAACACCTTGTCCACGTCCTCGAGTTGAACCAACTGTATGGATTCTGTATGGTCTGGTACGGGAGGAGGTCCATGGGGGTGACACCCACCATGAGTTACCGCACTGGGTGACACCAACCCTAGTGATGCCACTGACAAGGAAGCAGGGCTGGAGGTAAATTGTGTGAAGTCAGTGATTTTGCCAATTAACTTTCCCCCTGCTGAGCAAGACTGGTTACTCACTAATTCTGGCTTTACACTGTGCTATGGAGGATTCAAATATTTTGGGGTTATAATTCTGAAGGATCTGAAGCAATTGAGGCACAGGAATTCTGGACGCCTTTTAGATCTGGATGCTTTTTAAATCCATGATGAGAGACCTGAAGAGTTGGATACATTTGCATTGAAGTTGGTTGGGAAGAATCGCAGCGGTTAAAATGTCCATCCACCCCAAGTTTCTGTATCTCTTTCAAACCCTTCTGGTACACATACCTAAGGAAAGTATGTGTAAATGGCAATGGATGTTGCATTATTTTGTTCATGTAGGCAAAAGAAGTAGATTGGCACACAACTCTTTGTAAAGATCTTGTCTAAAGGCCGACTTGTATGCCAAATTTGTGGCTTTATTATGAAGCCTTTCAGCTGATGCAGCTGCTTCAGATAATAAAGGGTTCGGTGACTCTTTCATGAGTGCAACTGGAACTTGTCCCTTCCTCTCTGACTTTACCAGCCTGATCCTTTTTGTGAGCTTCATGGACGGCAATCCATAAGATGACAAACTCATTTTTTCAAGTTTGTCGGTGTGGAGGAGGTCAAGTGAAAGGTTTGCACCAGGGGTTTCACCCATCACCTCGATTTTGGACCACCCTGATTTCCACCATATAGACAAATATAAACAATTTCGTTCCTGGGTCTCTAAGGGCATATGCCCCATTAAAATATTTTTGGAGCAGGAGCAGCCTGTGTGACAGTTTCAATCTATGTTAGGGTTGTTGTTATATGTATTTTTGAAGAAAGGTGCTTAACCCCTTCCATGCCCTCCTGTCCTTCCCAGGCTGTCCCTCAGCCAAGCCACCTTCCAAACTTGGGATCTGGCTAGAGGGTAAAAATAAGTTAGAAATGGTTGGAGAGATCATATGGGGAGGGGATCAGCTGGTGGGGAAGGGTTAGGAAACTCCACCTTACTGATTTTCTCCATTTACAACCCCAGCACCCACACATTAATATAATAAATAAGAGAAGTACAGGGTTAGGAACTCTGTTCCCCGCTCATAACAGTTCCACCCAAAGATATTGAGATCACTAAGACAACTTTGTATAGCTCCAGGAGATTTAAATTTTCCATCTGTAAAATTAAGGTGATTATGAGCTACTACAACCACCACCACCACCACCACGTAGAGGTGATTCTAATCAGGGGCCCTTCAGACTGATGTTTTAATGCAGATGTATTCTGTAACATGTTCTTGACACAATAATAGTGCATTGGTGGTAGATTATGCTGCTTTATTAATGTTCTGTGATGCTTCCCCAATGCTACCCCATTACTACTGTTCAGAGGGCTTGTTGTTGTTATGGGCCTTCAAGTCGATTATGACTTATGGCTGCCCTATGAATCAGCGACCTCCAAGAGCACCTGTCATGAGCCACCCTGTTCAGATCTTGTAAGTTCAGTTCTGTGACTTCCTTTTTGGAATCAATCCATCTCTTGTTTGGTCTTCCTCTTTTTCTACCCCCTTCTGTTATTCCCAGCATTATTGTCTCTTCTAGTGAATCATGCCTTCTCATTTTGTGTCCAAAATGATAATCTCAGTTTCATCATTTTAGCTTCTAATGATAGTTCTGGTTTACTTTATTCTAACACCCAATTATTTGTCTTTTTCACTGTCCATGGTATCTACAAAGCTCTCCTCCAACACCACATTTCAAATGAGTTGATTTTTATCCTATCCATTTTTTTCACTGTCCAACTTTCACATCCATACAAAGAGATCGAGAATACCATGGTCTGAATGATCCTGACTTTAGTGTTCAGATATATCTTTGTATTTGACTATCTTTTCTAGTTCTCTCATAGCTGCCCTCCCCAGTCCCAGCCTTCTGATTTCTTGACTATTGTCTCCATTTTGGTTAATGACTGTGCCAAGGTATTGATCAACCTTGACAAGTTCAATGTCCTCATTGTCAACATTAAAATTACATAAATCATCTGTTGTAATTACTTTAGTCTTCTTGACATTCAGCTGTAGTCCTGCTTTTGTGCTTTCCTCTTGAACTTTCAACAGCATTGGTTATAAATCATTACTGGTTTCTGCTAGTAGTATGGTATCATCCGCATATTTTAAATTATTGATATTTCTCCCTCCAATTTTCACACCTCCTTCATCTTGGTCCAATCCTGCTTTCCGTATGATATGTTCATATAGATTAAACAAATAGGATGATAAAATGCACCCCTGTCTCACACCCTTTCCGATGGGGAACCGATTGGTTTCTCCATATTCTGTCCTTACAGTAGCCTCTTGTCCAGAGTATAGGTTGTGCATCAGGACAATCAGATGCTGTGGCACCCCCATTTCTTTTAAAGCATCCCATAGTTTTTCATGATCTACTCAATCAAAGGCCTTACTGTAATCTATAAAGCACAGGGTGATTTTCTTCTGAAATTCCTTGCTCCATTCCATTATCCAGGATACATTTGCAATATGATCTTTGGTACCTCTTCCTTTTCTAAATCCAGCTTGGACATCTGGCGTTTCTCGCTCCATATATATAAGAGCCTTTGTTGTAGAATCTTGAGCATTACTTTACTTGCATGGGATATTAAGGCAATAGTTCGATAATTACTGCATTCCCTGGGCTTGCCTTTCTTAGGGGATATATGTTGAACGCTTCCAGTCTGTGGGCCATTGTTTTATTTTCCATATCTGTTGACAAACTTATGTCAAAATTTGGACAGATTCAGTCTCAGTAACTTATAGCAACTCTATTGGTATGTCACCTATTTCTGGTGATTTGTTTCTTCCAAGAATTTTAAGAGCAGCTTTCACCTCACATTCTAAAATTTCTGGTTCTTCATCATACGGTTGCTCCGTGAATGAATCCGTCATCCTTGCATCTCTTTTATAGAGTTCTTCAGTGTATTGCTTCCATTTTCCTTTTATTTCATCTCGGTCCGTCAGTGTGTTCCCCTGTTGATTATTCAACATCCCTACTCTTGGTTTAAATTTCCCTTCCATTTCTCTAATCTTTTGGAATAGGGCTCTTGTTCTACCTTTTTTGTTGTCCTATTTCTATATAATAACTATTGTATTGTAACTATTGGCATAGAATAACTATTGTAACTCTTTGTCCCTACTTACTAGGCACTGTATTATTGCATTTAGGGTTCTGACCCTGTTTCTATCTCCTTTTGCTTTTGCTTTTGCTTTCCTTCTTTCTTTCTTTAACCATTTTAAGAGTTTTGTCAGTCATCCATTGAGGTCTTTCTCTCTTTTTTAACTAGAGGTATTGTCATTTTGCATACTTCCCTGATAATGTCTCTGACAACTAAGTTTAAAGCCTTAAATCTGTTCCTTATTTGATCTTTATATGCTTCTGGGATGTTATTTAAATTGTATTTTGGCATTATGATAGCTTTGTTCTTCTTCTTTAGCTTTACTCTGATTTTCAATATGACCAGTTCATGATCTGTACTGCAGTCTGCTCCTGGTCTTGTTTTCGCAGGAAGGATGGAACTTCTCCATCTTCTGCTACCAATCATATAATTTGATTCCTATATTGACCATTTGGTGATGTCCACGTGTACAGCTGTCTTTTCGGTTGCTCAAAAAATGTGTTAGCTAGAAATAAATTATTGGCTTTGCAGAATTGAATTGGCCTTGGTTGCCCTGATGGATGACCTTTATTGGGAGAAGGACAGGGGGAGTGCAACCCTGTTATTCTTACTTGATCTCTCAGTCGCTTTTGATACCATTGACTATGGTATTCTTCTGGACCGACTTGGTGAGATGGGTATTGGAGGAACTGTTTTACGGTGGTTCCAATCCTATCTCCAGGGTCGCTCTCAGAGAATAGCATTGTGTGATTGTCTTTCGCCCCCCTGGCAGTTGTGCTGTGGGGTGCCGCAGGGTACCATCTTGTCCCCCATGCTGTTTAACATCTATATGAAGCCCTTGGGAGCAGTCATCAGGAGAGTTGGGGTGAGGTGTCAGCAGTATGCTGATGATACCCAGCTCTATTTCTCCATAACATCTGAATCAGGAGAGGCTGTGCAAGCCCTGGACCGCTGCCTGGACTCAGTGGTGGGCTGGATGAGGGCCAGTAAACTGAGTCTGAATCCTAGCAAGATGGAGGCACTGTGGGTTGGTGGTTCCCGAGTTCATATAATTGGTCAGTTGCCTGCTTTGGATGGGGTCGTACTCCCTCTAAAAGAGCAGGTCCGTAGTCTGGGGTTGCTCATGGATCCATCTTTGTTGCTAGAGGCCCAGGTGACCTCCGAGGCTGGGAGTGCCTTTTACCAGCTTCGGCTGGTAAGACAGCTGTGGCCGTTTCTGGATCGGGATAGCCTGACCACTGTTGTCCACACACTGGTAACCTCCAGGCTGGATTACTGTAATGCGCTCTATGTGGGGCTGCCCTTGAGGTTGGTCTGGAAGCTGCAGCTGGTGCAAAATGCAGTGGTGAGACTGCTCACTGAGGCAGGGTATCGCTAATATGTCACCCAGCTGCTGAAAGAATTGCACTGGCTACCCATTTGCTACCGGGCCAAGTTCAAGGTTCTAGTTTTGGCGTACAAAGCCCTATACAGCTCGGGACCAGGATACCTGAAAGTCTGTCTTACTCCTTATATACCCAGTTGATCACTGCGCTCTGCAGGTGAGGGCCTCCGGCAGATGCCATCTTATCAGGAGGTTCATTCTGCACAATATAGGAAACGGACCTTTAGTGTGGCGGCACCTACCCTGTGGAATTCCCTCCCCTTAAATATTAGGCAGGCGCCATCTCTGCTATCTTTTTGGCATCTTTTGAAGACTTTCCTTTCAACAAGCCTTTTAAGTTGAGACCTATCCCAGTCTGCTTCTGTGTTAGAATTGCTTGTTAATATGTTTTTTATAATGTTTTTAACCCTTTTTTAAAAGATATTTTTAAAGCTAAAAATGTTTTTAATGTTGTTTTGTTTTAATGTATTTTAAGGTCTTTTTATGATGTTTTAAAGTGCTTTTAGTGTTTCTGTTTGCCGCACTGGGCTCCTGCTGGGAGGAAGGGCGGGATATAAATCAAATAATAAATAATAATAAATAATTAAGTATGTCTTTCTCCTGCTTCATTTCTACCTCCCAAGTCCTATTTCCCCACAATTTCTAGTTCTTCTCTGTTCCTTACTTTTGCATTCCAGCTCATGATTATCAGAACATCTTGTTTTGGTGTGTGATCATTTTTTTCCTGTAGTTCTGCATAAAATCTCTCCAATTCCTCTTCTTCTGTGTTTGCCATTGGAGCGTAGACTTGGATGATGGTTATGTTAATAGGCTTCCCATTTAATCTCATTGATTAAACTCGCTCAGACCTTGCAATATATATCTTAATTGCTTTTGCTACATCACTTCTCACTATTAAAGCAACCCCGGTTCTTCTTAATTTCTCATTTCCTGCATAAAATATTTTGTAGTCGTCTGATTGAAAATGTCTCATTCCCATCCATTTTAATTCACTCATGCCAAGTATTGCAATGTTGATGCGTTGCATTTCTTGCTTGACTATTTCTAACTTTCCCTGGTTCTCACATTCCATGTTCCTATTGTGTGTGTCGTACAACTCCAGACTCTCCTTTTGCATCTGTGTGCATCAGCCTCTGGGCTTCCTTTCGGCTTTGACCCAGTTGCGTCATTAGTCACAGCACTACTCGTACTTGTCTTTTGTTCTTCCCCAGTAGCTCTCTGAGTGCCATCTGACCTGGGGGTCTCATCTTCCAGCACAATCTCATGTTGCATTTTGGATACTCTGTTCATTGGGTTTTCATGGTAAGAAATATTCCGAAGTGGTTTACCATTGCCTTCCTCTGAGTTTGGTTGCATCTTAGTCTGGTGCCTCAGCTTTGTCTACTCAGCCTTGGGTGCCCCTGCTAGGAGTCTAGCCCCTTGGTCTAGACTTCTGATGGCATTGTTCTCCAGCTTCTTCAACACTCTCAAACCCCTTCATCACATTAAGGTGTGCATCCTAGAGGAGCTATGTTTGGCATGAGGGAGAAATTTGATTCAATTTACATTTAAAGCTGAATTTATCAAACTTGCACTTTCTAAAACAACATGAGAACTGAAACAAAGCCATCCTTTGAAACTCCATTTGCTAGTCAAAAGTGGCCCTTGGAGCAGTTTGCTAGCCAGATCCAGAGCTTGGAAAAGTTACTTTTTTGAACTACAACTCCCATCAGCCCCAGCCAGCACACACTGGCTGGGGCTGATGGGAGTTGTAGTTCAAAAAAGTAACTTTTCCAAGCTCTGGCCAGATCCAGTTTCCCATCTCTTATTTATTGCATTTATATTCCACCTTTCCTCTAAGGAGCTTAAAGTGGTGTACATGGTTCTTCCTTCCTCTCCCATTTATCCTCACAATAACCCTGTGAGGTAGGTTAGGCTGAAAGATAGTGACTGGTCCAAGCTCACCCAGTGATCTTCATGGCCAAGTGGGGATTTGAACCTAGGTTAGTCCCAGTCCTACTCCATCACAACACTCTAAACACTGCACCACATCTTCCCCTAGGCAATATCAAGGATGCCAAGCTTTTATTGCAAACATGTACAACTGTTTCTTTCAGAGTTTTATTCTGGAGAGGAATAGGTGTACTTGAATGGAATGCAGTCAGGCCATTTCCATCCTAACTCTATTGCTCTATGCATATTATGATTCTCTTCTCCCTAAAATTTCCTTTCAGGCTCTCACATTCTATTTATGTTAACATCTGATTATTGCATGCAGAACTTTTGGGGTGCATTTGCACTTTTCATTGTGTAATTTAAAGATAGGTAGACCTACAAGGATTGTCACAAATTTTAACCTTCCTAACAACATCCCCAAATTTCAGCCAATTACCAACTACCATTTTCCTTCTGGAAACAAAAAACACCTGGAGTCCAAAAAGGCCCTGGGGCAAATTGTGCTACAGGTGCACTTTTATTGTGTAATTTACACATAAGTAGACCTACAAGATTGCCTTTCTAAGACATTGTCACAAACTGTCACCCGTACAACGTCCCCAAATTTTAGCCAATTGCCGCTTCCTGTTTTCCTTCTGGAAACAAAAAACACTGGGGTCCAAATATATGCCAGAAATTGTGTTGTACTCAGTATGCATGGGGAAGGGGTCAACGTATACTGCTCAGAAAAATTCTGTGTCCTCTGAATAAGTGCTTTTTGGCTCAAGGTGCTTTGGTATTTTCAAGCATGCTTGTGCTGACAACACACACACACAAAATAGTCTCTGGGGCACAAAGTTCATCCTTCCATTGGGAATCTTTTTAGGGTACAAATATACCCCAAAGTCAGCCAGTGTGATTTTTTTGCCCAGTCTATATGAGGGATGGGGAATTGTAAATGTAAATGGACATTCTGGCGGCTGCAGTTTTATATTTGCGGAACGAACTGATGGAAGCAAAAATTGCTCAAAGTTTCTGCAACAACACACTTTGTTGAGGATTCTGGCTGTATAAACTGTAACCTGTTTGTAACACAAAAATGTGTTTTTTCTCAGTCTGGAATTGTTTGTGCTCATCCTCACATTCTGCTTTCAATCAAGATTGATTCTAGATCCTGCAGTCCATAAGGATGGGTGCAGTTACTTAACACACATTTGAAAACCTCCCCTTGATTAAGTTATCCACACCTTTTCCTCCTTGCACATGCCCCAGGTAAATGAAGAAGGAAGTGGTGATTATGATTTTGGTAAACATAATTGGCAGGCTTGGATACATCCCCCATTGGCAGGATCACCTACATCTGTTCTATTTTCAAATGGACACACTATGGGTTAATGTAGAATCAATCTGCAATGAGCTTTTATTTTCAAGATGAAACCAGTTTCTCAAGAAGCACTTTTCAGGATCAAAAAATGTGCAATAGATCTAGACTGTGTGTGGACTACATAGAAAAAAAACAAGTACTCAGTCTCCATTGTTGTGGGTTGTGGGTAAATAGTGTTTCTTCTAGGATGTACTACTTCAGTCTGCACGTGGAATGCAGTCATATTTCACACGCCTTTGAACCTTGTTGTGACCCTTGCTTCCCCCTCAACTGAAATTTCTCTTTCCTGCATGCACATACCCAGCTCCCACTAAAACCTAAAATTGCAGTCTCTCTCAAGGTCACGGAATGGCACAGGATCTAACCTCTTGATGCTCTTTGATCACTGTCCTATGTAATCCAGTTGAAGCCCATATTATGTTTTTTAGATTAAGCAAGCAGACTCATAGCTGCAGCCACAAGATTACTACTGTCAGAAATCTGAAACTGTAATCTCAGATTAAAAAATTAATACAATAATATATCTAAAATCTAGAATTAAAGCAACATAAATCTATAAATACAAGTACCAAGTTCTGAAGTCTTTGACAATGAAGGTTAGCTTTCAGATTCACTCCTTGGTTAATGAAATATGTTGCTCTTCTCAAAGAATAACTGGCAATGGGTCTGGAATATCCTTCTGTGATAAATCCATTTTTATCTATTCTTCACTATACTCTGAAGATTACATCTATAGCGCAAGGATAAAAATCTCATTACACTGATAACTATGATTTGGTTATTTTTTTAAAAAAAGGTTTTAAAATTTAGGAAGATACAACTGCATGTTTTTTGCAATGAGATGTAGGGCTCATCCAGACAACTGCAAAATGTGTGACACACCTGCTATGTGTGTTCATTATTTTTCGGTCGTCCAAATGACGTCTCGCGCTGTTACGCATTTTCGCGGATTAAATCCGCTCCTTGCAATACCGGCAAAAATGCAATTTGCTGTTTAAAATCGGGAAACATCCGCTGTGCCTTCAGGAGTTAGGATGCAATACCGCAGACTTTACAGCTGATGGGCGGTTCTTGGGCGTTTCCCCTTGCCCCTTCTCCTCATTCCAGCCAATCACATAACTGCACTTTTGCGCATGTGCGAGAATAAGCCTGGGAAAATTGAACCAATCATCGCAATGGTGGGGTGCTGGGGGGGGTGTCTGCAACTACTGCGCAGATGCATTTTATTTTTTGCGAGCCTGCAAACTGGGCGGCCGCTCTGGGTGAGATCTGCAATGCACAGCAAGCGAGAAAGCGGGGGTGGTAGGTTTCAGCCTGCCTCCGAAAGATTTGCCAATTTCATTCTACTTGCTGGGGTTTTTGCTTCAAATCATAAAAGCATACATTGGTTTAAGTGTAATATGGCAAATACAGGCTTCTGGTCAGTTTCAAGCCTGCTTGGAAAGCTTTGTCAATTTCATTCTCTGTGGGAAGGAAAAGGAGAAGGAGGGGTGTGTGACACGTTTCTTGCTTTTTTGGAGAAATAAGTGCAATTGCCAGCATGTGTATCTCCTTAAATATCAATAAAGGCAGAAAAGCATACATTTGTTTAAGTGTAATATGCAAATACGGGCCTCTAGTCGGTTTCAAGCCTGCTCCGGAAAGCTTTGTCAATTTCATTCTCCCTTGGAAGGCAGGCTGAAACTGAGCAGCAGCCTTTCCTTCCCAGGCGAGAACTCGTAGAGGAGCATACGTAATGTTTTTTGCTGACCAATTGGTTGATAGGGGGAGATTTTAGAGGCGGAGCTTGGAAAAAGCGAAAAGAATGTAGGGGTCTTACAGCTGCGGGTGCGGGTGCAAAAAAGCATTTTTTTTAATTGGGAAAGAGCGAACTAAAAGGCAAAGTGAGGACTATCAGATGACAAACCGAATATGGAAACCATGGATTATCCCGCTCCGTTTGGATAAGCCCATACTGTAGCTATTTTAGAGTAAGTCTGTGGCTACATACTAAAAAGTCAATAAAGCTTTGCAGTGACAAACAAGATTAGGGTTGCAGTTAGCAGCTTTCCCTGGTACAAAGCTTAAGGCTACAATAGTAGCCTTAGTGCACTGAGTTTGCTGTTATGCACTGAGCTGATATAGCACTAGTATTTTACTGGCTTGGGGATGAGAAGGTAGTGGCACATTGTAGGCCAAACTAAGTTATGGAATGTGGTAGTTCTGTAAGTAGAGGTGGTGGGACCTTTTTCGGTAGGTCTTCTTGGTCTTGGCCTCATAAACCCACCCTTTCTCTTTTAATCACACCCATTTAGCACACCTCTCATTGTTATCATATGCTTCCTTAAAGAAATGGGCAACTTAAGGGCTCTATTATTCCCGAGAAGGTTGGTTCAGGCCATACCTGCATCATACACTGAAAGCACTATTATGCCACTTGATCCCAGGAACTGTAGTTTGTTAAGGGTGCTGAGAGTTGTTAGGAGATCCATATTTCCTTCACAGTTTAACCATCAATCCATCTTCCCAAGGAACTCTGGAAATTGTAGCCCTGTGAGGGGAATAGGAGTCTCTTAACAACCATCAGCAGCACTCTTAACAAACTACAGTTCCCAGGATTCTTTGAGGGAATCCATGACTGTTAAAATGATAGAATAGTGCTTTAAATGTATAGTTTAGATGTGGCCTCAGCTGGAACTCTCTAAGTGTCCCAAAAGTGATGTGTCTGCTCTGAGCAATGAGCATGAGTGCTATTGTATAAGCAGAGAAAGAGAGAGAGAGCGCTGACACTGATATCAGCATACTGACAGCTAGAAATTGATTGATTGCGTATGCTTAATCCTGGGGTCCCCAGCATGGTGCTCATAGGCACCAATACACTGAGAAGAGATCTATCAGAGTTCCTACCAAGCTGTTTAATCCCTTCTAGGCCAGATTATAAATTGTAATGCACACACAGTCTGAGTTTCACCCCCATGTTGTCTGCTGACACCCTCGTACCATTTTGACTGGTCGGCAGACTTAGAAAAGAGAACAGTTTTCTCTGCTTGTGGCACCCAGTTAGAACTGTTCTCTCTCTTCTCTCTGCAGGTAGCATCCAATTAGAAGACAGAGGACATATCTAATTGGACATCACCAGCATGGAGAAGAGAAAGACGTCTGCCTTCTGTGAAATGAGTACACGGCTTGGGACTACAATACCTGATGGAACGCCTCTCCCAACACAAAGCCACCCATACACTACGCTCAACATCAAAGGCTCTCCTCCGGGTGCCTACTTCAAGGGAAGCTTGGAGGATGGCAACAAAGGAAAGGGCCTTTTCAGTAGTGGCCCCCGAATTATGGAATGAGCTCTCCAATGAAGTTTGCCTGGCGCCAACATTGTTATCTTTTCGGCGCCAGATCAAGAATTTCCTTTTCTCCCAGGCATTCTAACAGTATGTGCTGAGCTCTGACCCCATGTCTTTTACCTGGTTTATTTGTGCTTCGTGGCTTTAAACTTTGTATTGTTTTTAAAATTGTATAGTTTTTAATGTTCAGTGTTTTTAAGATGGAGGGATTCAAAGCATCAGCAGTCCAACAGATCTCTCTTTTCCATTTAGGCTTATAGGAGGCATCCTAAAGCCATGGTGCAGGGAGCCAGTCTTTCCTCAGACTCAAGTAAAAACACAAGCCTCTCTTTTGGCCGCAGGAGGGGGTGGGCTCTCCACAAGAGTTTCAATAACAACAGGATCTCCCTGGCCCATTTGCCAGTTAATTGGCACTTGATAGACCCATTAGCCCACCTGGCCACCCTATTAGACTAACAAACAAGGAGACTCATCTGACCAACTGGAGCTGGTTTCTCAACTGCAGAGCCCACATCCAGTTGCAGGGTTCCATATCAGTGGCTGGAAGGGAACTCATAGAAATCATCTAGCTCAACCCCTAAACCAGAGCTTGGAAAAGTTACTTTTTTGGACTACAACTCCCATCAACCCACTCCAGTGGCCATGTTGGCTGGGGCTGATGGGAGTTGTAGTTTAAAAAAGTAACTTTTCCAAGCTCTGCCCTAAACCCATAATAGTATGGTGTGGATGTTACCTGAACTAGTAACATCATTCTTACGTTATTATCCACAACACTCACCTATAGGAAACTAGTTCTAATCTCTGAAGCTTTGGAACCTGTTGTTCACTGCACTGGCAATTTGTGATAGGAATGGGTCAGTCATTTTCTTCATTTGTAGTGTTGCAATTTTCCTATATGTGAACCCCTGATTTTATGCTTGCTTGTTCAGAACAGAGTCCAACTTCGCTCACTGGAAACAGACTTCATGGTTTAGTCAGCAACTGATTTATCTATATACAGGATAAGATGCAGCCACCAGCAACACATTGTAGGTGCTAGGGGATCCCAATTTCTTTATGGTGGAGACAGCTCTGACAAGCTAGTACTGTGGAGACTGGTATGTGTGCATGTCCAGGTAAAGAAACTCCTGTCCACAGAATCATAGAATCATATTCAGCTCGAGCTTACACAGCTTTACTCAAACCTAACCATTTAATAGTTCCTTGTAAATATACTTAGGATTGCAGCCTCGAACCCAGATCTTATACACATTTACATGAAAGCAAATTCAGTGAATTTACTTCCAAGAAAGTGTGAACAGGAGAGTGTCTAAATTCGCGGGCAACAATGACCGTGGAGCAAATGCGGAACGCTTGTGTTTAAGGCGATGGTGTCTACGGAATCCCCAGCAAATGCACCTGTTTCCCCGTCGTTGCCTGGCAACGCCTCGGTGACTCTTCAAGCTTGAGACCGGGTGAGGCGTGAGCGTCGGTAAATTCAGTCCGCCTGCTGCGCAAACCCACCTGCAGGAGCTGAGAGGTCGAGGAGAACTGCCCCTCCCCTCCCGTGCGGGCGGATGATCGAGGGAATCATGCTGGGCCAGGATGGCGGCCTCTCACTGACCATTGCCCAGATCGTGCAGAGGCTGAAGGGCTCCGGGCTTCACTCCCAGCTGGAGCGACAGGCCCAGGTGAGCTTGCTTGGGCTGCGTTTCAGGGCTCCCTTCCGGCTTCACAGATCGTTCTTTCTATGTCAGCATCCTTCGTGCTTTCTCATCGCCCCCTCCCTTCCTTCTCCTTCCCTCCCTGGCGTTTCTTTTCTCCTTCCATACAAAATCCTTTCTCACTGTGTTGTGTCTTTTGTTTCCTCTATTATGCCTCTCTATTCAGTCTTCACTCTCTTTGCACTTCGTATTCGTTAGCATTGATATCACGCATCTGTAAAGTCAGGGTTATCTCCCGTGATAGTCCTGCTCAAAGTAGACCCACTGAAGTTAATGCACGACTAACTTAGGTTCATTAATTTCAGTGAGTATACTTTGAGTAGGACATAGCTGACTATAACCAACTGTGTGCTTCAGATGCATCCTGTACTGGTGAAGACAGACATAAAAAAACAAACGTGGTCTTGGCCAGCACAGTTGTTGAGCACTGTTAGGCAGCTGTGAAGGCCCCAGACCCTTGGAAAGCTGCCTTTGAGGACGCCTGCAGAAAAGCTGGATGGATGGGTGGGTGGATTCCTGTTTCTTGCAGTAACACTTCCCTGCCCAGAGTTGGAAAGAGGTGTCTCAGGTGCTGCTTGTTCACCTGCCAAAGTGGGAAGGCAAAATGGGGGTTTGCAAGGAATAGAAACCTTTGTTTGGTTATATATCCTCCCTTTTCCTTGCCACCTAGAGAAAAAGAGTACTCAGGCAATAATAGAAAGGAATGGGAACAGTTGCGGCAAGGATTGGTAGCCTCTTTTCACTTGTGAGTTCACTCTCTGAGCAGCACAGAAGTGGCTGCTCCCTACTGCCATCACTGTTTGCCTCGCCTCAGTCAATCATCTGCTCTCAGTCTCTGAGCAAGGGTTGGTATTGGGCCCAGCTGCCCAGACCAGACAGGGCCTAAGCAGATGAATGAGCAAGTGACAGTGGCAAGGACCAGGTACTGTTCCTTCTTTGATTGCTCACCTACGTGCCTCTTCTCCTTCTAGGCTAGGGATGGGAAACATATGGCTCTCCAGATTCTATTGGACTCCAGCTCTCATCAGTCCCAGCCAGTATGACCATTGGTCAGGAATTATGGGAGTTGTAGTCCAACAACATCTAAAGGGCCACAGGCGAGTAACAATTGGGAAGGGGCCTTTTGAGAGGGACCATAAGGACCTCGGGAGGTACTTCCTTGGAGCCAAGTCCCAACTTTTAAGATGCCCAAAGAGAGACAGTGCAGGAAGCAGCTATCTTCACTGCTGCTCTTGCTGTACCACTCAGATGGAGACACTGAGTGGAGACAGAGAAAGCTTCTCTGCTACTTTCTCACCTGTTCATTTACTAGCCCCTCTAGGAAGTGTGATGGTTGGCATCAAGCTCAATCCTCAGTTCCTCCAGGTAGCACAGTGGTTATGATTAGGCTCAGCCATAACTTGTGCACCTCCCAGAAGGAGAGAGAGAAGCAAGCAGAAGTGCTGTGCTACCCAGAGAGACAGCTGCAGATGAGCACACAGGAACAACTGCTTCTTGCTCCTTTTTAAAAATGAAAAACATTTCCAGCTGCCTGGTGATCTAAACACCGACCCCCTGCTGCAATGTGACACCCAACAACAACAAAAAATGAAGACAGGATAGGTTCCTGCTTTTTTTCTCCAGGGGTGCTCATAGCAGCTTTCTGGGAGGTATCTAGATCTGGAAGGTAGGGAGTGGGGAGAGTTAACCATCCTACCCTAGAGCTAGTCTACCCTAGAGCTTGACTTCAAAAGAGGAAACTTCACAAAAATGAGGGGATTGGTAAAAAGAAAGCTGAAAAACTAAGTCCAGAGGGTCACATCACTCGAAAATGCTTGGAAGTTGTTTAAAAACACTCTATTAGAAGCTCAACTGGAGTGCATACCACAGATCAGAAAAGGTACCGCCAGGGCCAAGAAGATGCCAGCATGGTTAACGAGCAAAGTCAAGGAAGCTCTTAGAGGCAAAAAGTCTTCCTTCAGAAAATGGAAGTCTTGTCTGAATGAAGAAAATAAAAAAGAACACAAACTCTGGCAAAAGAAATGCAAGAAGACAATAAGGGATGCTAAAAAAGAATCTGAGGAGCACATTGCTAAGAACATAAAAACCAACAACAAAAAATTCTATAAATACATTCAAAGCAGGAGACCATCTAGGGAGGCGATTGGACCCTTGGATGATAAGGGAGTCAAAGGTGTACTAAAGAACGATAAGGAGATTGCAGAGAAGCTCAATGAATTCTTTGCATCTGTCTTCACAGTGGAAGATATAGGGCAGATCCCTGAACCTGAACTAACATTTGCAGGAAGGGATTCTGAGGAACTGAGACAAATAGTGGTAACGAGAGAGGAAGTTCTAAGCTTAATGGACAATATAAAAACTGACAAATCACCAGGCCCGGATGGCATCCACCCGAGAGTTCTCAAAGAACTCAAATGTGAAATTGCTGATCTGCTAACTAAAATATGTAACTTGTCCCTCGGGTCCTCCTCCGTGCCTGAGGACTGGAAAGTGGCAAATGTAATGCCAATCTTCAAAAAGGGATCCAGAGGGGATCCCGGAAATTACAGGCCAGTTAGCTTAACTTCTGTCCCTGGAAAACTGGTAGAAAGTATTATTAAAGCTAGATTAACTAAGCACATAGAAGAACAAGCCTTGCTGAAGCAGAGCCAGCATGGCTTCTGCAAGGGAAAGTCCTGTCTCAGTAACCTATTAGAATTCTTTGAGAGTGTCAACAAGCATATAGATAGAGGTGATCCAGTGGACATAGTGTACTTAGACTTTCAAAAAGCATTTTACAAGGTACCTCACCAAAGACTTCTGAGGAAGCTTAGCAGTCATGAAATAAGAGGAGAGGTCCTCTTGTGGATAAGGAATTGTTTAAGAAGCAGAAAGCAGAGAGTAGGAACAAACGGACAGTTCTCCCAATGGAGGGCTGTAGAAAGTGGAGTCCCTCAAGGATCGGTATTGGGACCTGTACTTTTCAACTTGTTCATTAATGACCTAGAATTAGGAGTGAGCAGTGAAGTGGCCAGGTTTGCTGACGACACTAAATTGTTCAGGGTTGTTAAAACAAAAAGGGATTGCGAAGAACTCCAAAAAGACCTCTCCAAACTGAGTGAATGGGCGGAAAAATGGCAAATGCAATTCAATATAAACAAGTGTAAAATTATGCATATTGGAGCAAAAAATCTTAATTTCACATATACGCTCATGGGGTCTGAACTGGCGGTGACGGACCAGGAGAGAGACCTCGGGGTTGTAGTGGACAGCACGATGAAAATGTCGACCCAGTGTGCGGCAGCTGTGAAAAAGGCAAATTCCATGCTAGCGATAATTAGGAAAGGTATTGAAAATAAAACAGCCGATATCATAATGCCGTTGTATAAACCTATGGTGCGGCTGCATTTGGAATACTGTGTACAGTTCTGGTCGCCTCATCTCAAAAAGGATATTCTAGAGTTGGAAAAGGTTCAGAAGAGGGCAACCAGAATGATCAAGGGGATGGAGCGACTCCCTTACGAGGAAAGGTTGCAGCATTTGGGGCTTTTTAGTTTAGAGAAAAGGCGGGTCAGAGGAGACATGATAGAAGTGTATAAAATTATGCATGGCATTGAGAAAGTGGATAGAGAAAAGTTCTTTTCCCTCTCTCATAATACTAGAACTCGTGGACATTCAAAGAAGCTGAATGTTGAAAGATTCAGGACAGACAAAAGGAAGTACTTCTTTACTCAGCGCATAGTTAAACTATGGAATTTGCTCCCACAAGATGCAGTAATGGCCACCAGCTTGGACGGCTTTAAAAGAAGATTAGACAAATTCATGGAGGACAGGGCTATCAATGGCTACTAGCCGTGATGGCTGTGCTCTGCCACCCTAGTCAGAGGCAGCATGTTTCTGAAAACCAGTTGCCGGAAGCCTCAGGAGGGGAGAGTGTTCTTGCACTCGGGTCCTGCTTGCGGGCTTCCCCCAGGCACCTGGTTGGCCACTGTGAGAACAGGATGCTGGACTAGATGGGCCACTGGCCTGATCCAGCAGGCTCGTCTTATGTTCTTAGTCCTTCAATCAAAGTTGGAGCCCCTTACTGCTGCTTTTAAGTGTGTGTGGGAGGCAAACTGTCAGGGATCTGATGATGAATCTTCCATTTTGCATTTCTTTCATCCTTCAGTATGGCCCTCCATGGCGCAGAGTGGTAAGTGGCGGTAACGCAGCCGAAGCTCTGCTCAGTGCCGGAGTTTGATTCCAACGGAAGGAGGAAGTCGAATCTCCGGTAAAAGGGGTCGAGGTCCACTCAGCCTTCCATCCATCCGTGGTCGGTAAAATGAGTACCCGGCATATGCTGGGGGGTAAGGAAAGCCCGGGGAAGGAACTGGCAATCCCACCCCATATATACGGTCTGCCTAGTAAACGATGCAAGACGTCACCCTAAGAGTCGGAAACGACTCGCACTATAAGTGAGGGGACACCTTTACTTTTTTTTTCATCCTTCAGTCAACCTTGCCTCACATTATGTATCATTATGCCATATTGGAGATAGTGGGCTGAGACTGATAGAGATCTGTCTCACCATTGAGTGAATGACAGAGGTGAGGTTTCAACTAGAAACTTCCTGGTTTACAGTGCAGCTCTGGATTACATTCTTTCCTTTCCTCTTCATCCCTTTGTTATGCCTCTTTCCTCTCTTTTCTAACCTCATGCCTAGTCTCTTTCTATTATCTCATCTCCCTTCATTTCTTTGTCTACAGTGTAGAGCTGTTGACAGCATTTCTCTGACAAACTTAGGGTGCCAGAAGAGGATTTTAGTATGTGTGTATAATCATTGTGCCCCTTTCTTTTTGCAAGGACAGAGCAATTCATTTCCCCTCCCACAATTTATTTGTATCGCCTTTGGGCATTAATTATTTAGGGGCAACATATTTACTATTTCTTTAAGGAGGGAAATGGATTTTGGTTTTCCTGCTAATAAGAATTCTGAAACATCGCACTCTGGTTTGGCACCTTAAATTGTGTTTCTTTTGCTAAAACAATAACAATAATAAAAAGCTCCAGAGCCATCCTCCATCACACAAGAGTAACATTTCTACTTAAGTGAAAGATGAACACAGAAAAATCCTTGGAGGAATTTGCTGTAATTACTGCAACATGGAGGACAAAAATATCAGTGCTGGAATTTGTTTTGGGTAGTTCTATCAACAGCCATGGATGTTCCATTTTCAGAGGAGTCTATGTGTGAACACCAAATTCTGAGTACTAATAAGTGAGGAGGATGGTTGCCTGTAACTTAGAAGCATCTAACTGGTTACTGTTGGAAAAATACAATACTTAACTAGATGGACCTTTGATTGTTCTACCAAAGTTCTTACTGTGCACACTGGTAATAATTCCTGTGGTGCTTTTGATGTGCAAAAAGCCTTGCAAGCAGAGTACTGACCATGTTTACTCAAGGAGAATCACTGGGATTTACTAGAATTACATCTAAGTTCCTATCTTCTTATGTTCATCCCTACAGTAACAGTGCAGTTCTAACACTCCCTTGTCAATAGTTGGAGGGAGTTAGGATATGTGGGTGCTTCTCAACTGGTAGCGAGGAGTGCCATCGGCTTGTGAGGAGGAGGGAGGAGACTCTACTATGTAGGAGCCCCAGCTGCACACAGGTGTGTAGAAAGCTACTAATGGTTGTTCTCCTACCAGTGGTAACAGGCAAAAATCCCCCAGAGTGTTTTGGGGGCAGGGCACTGGAGGCTTGGATCTCCTAGAATTGAAGCCACATGGATCCCCCAAGGGGCTTCATCTTAGAGGCCCTCAGCTGCACCTATCCTGAAGCTAGAGTAGCACCCCCCCCTTCTGTCCTGGCCAACACAAGCTAGCATGCTTGGGATGTGGCAGTAGATTTGCCACTCTTTTCTTCCTCATCCCCATTTAGGATTGCTCTTTAATTCTGAGATGTAAGTGATTATAATCTCCATTGTAAAAAAAACACCGGTGAAATTATACCAAGAAATAGTGACTTGCTCAAAGCCATTGCGGAGTTAATAGCTGCACTTATGTTTATTCATTTATTACATCAGTCTTGCAAATAAACCAGAAAAAGTTACTAGCCTGCAGCATTTTTACTAGGCTGCTGGGAGCTGGCAGAGAAACTACAGTAGTTGCATTCATATGCTGAATATGGAGGAAGGGGCTTCCTCCTCTAGCAGCCCACTTGTTTTCGATGCTGGGTACGTGCTTTCTACCAGCCCTCTCAGTAGCCTAGATAGAATTGTATGAATTCACTGGCATGCAACTTGTGGTTACCTATGGTACCAAGCTACAGTTGTACAAGACTAGGTTACCTTTATATACCACCTTTCTTCTGTGGAACTCAAGGTAGTAACCAAGGTAGGTGGTTTGTCTCCCACTGAGTTACTGACCAGCCCAACCCTGGGTTAGTTTTAAACCCAAGTTTCCAAAGTCCAAGAGCAGTACCGGCACCACCAAGACATGGTTATGGTTCATGTGTGTCTGAGGTGAAGAACAGTTTATTTATTTATTTATAGCCCACCTTTTCTTCAAGGAGCTCAACATGGTGTACAGACATTGTTCTTCTCCTCCCAATTTTATCCTCACAACAACCCTGTGAGGTAGGTTAGACTGAGAGGCAGTGACTGGCCCAAGGTCACCCAGTGAGCTTTGTGGATGAGTGGGCATTTGAACCCTAGTCTCCCAGGTCCTAGTCTGACACTCTAACCACTACACCACACTGGCTCTGAAAGTTTTTGTAGTTGCTTTTTGCAGTTTGGGTAGATAAAAAATAGAATTTGATCAAAAACCTTTGCTAATCTCTCCTGTTCAAAAGAAATGTAAATTGAAATGACTCAGTGTTAAGAACAGTTGTATGATGAAATTCAGGTTGCTGTAGAGCAGTGGTTCTTAAACTTTTCCACTACCAGCACCCCTTGGATTTCCAAAATATGCTCTTGCACCCCCTGAAAAAATAGTGTTCATTTTTATTAATTTAATTTAATTTTAATGTTGTATAGTTAATTTTCTTCTATTTAAATGAATTTTTAAAATCTCTTGAACAACTCGTATCCCTAGAAAAAGTGTCGCGCACCCCAGGTTAAGAACCACTGCTCTAGAGAAAGATATTTAACTCTGGTTCAACATAATGTGATGATTATGATAAGCCACGTTTATTGGACAAGAAACAAGTTCTGTGCCTGTATGCCCACTCCTTGGCCCTCTCTTTCCTTATACCCCTTGTGCCCGGCCTTGGCAAACTTCTGTGGTTTCTTAAACCATGGTTTCCTGTGATGTTCATATTGAGAAACCATGGTTTAAGGGCCCTCCAAGCCCTTAACATTTTTGTTAGCTATATAATGGAATCTAAGAATGGCTATTTTTGTTTGCTTGGTATGTGTTAATAAAATGTTGTCCACAGTGTGGCCATAATGAACTTTGCTGATTTAAAATAAAAATCTTTGTTTAGAAGAAAATATTTGGATTCTCCATATAGATTTTATTGCTTTTATATTGTCTCTAAGCCTTTGGAACTGATTATTTTAGATTAGTGTTATTAGCTAGTTTGGTGCCAAAGGGAGCTTATTTCCACGGCTAATAGCACCTTTGAGGAGGATTTTTGTTTTGTTGGGGCTGCAGCAGGGGAGAAAGTGTTAACTTCTCCTCCACACATTGCGGTCCTGTTCTTCTCTTCCCCCCTATCCATCCTGCAGGTATTTATGTTTAAAGACATATATGCTGCTGTCTTTCATGCAGTAAATGCCATGTCTAGTTTGATTCTCAAGACTTAATAGAAAAGCTATGAAAGTGTGTACCAGTCATTTTGGCCTTAGAGCTCTGGCAGCTGTTTGCTGCTCCTATTGTAAATAGATTTTTACCTAAGCTTATTACAATATTGATGTTTTTTGTATCTGATTGCTTTAGGTTTTAAGTTGTATGCTTTGTTAGCTGCCTAGAGGACTTCAAAGCATAGTGCATGGGATGTACATAAATTAGCATGCACGTGTGATTTAAGGAATACAGAAGGTAGTGAAATATAATCGTGCTACTTGGCAATGCCATGTCACTCTATTCCTGCAATCCCATCATTAGGAATATTTACCATCAGGAATGAGTAAAGGGCATAAAGCAATGCTATAGCACATCCTCACAAAGCTTCAGGCTTCCTAATGTGTATCTTTGGTCCAAGGAGTTGTTGTGAACAAATAATGTTGTAAAACCCTTAAAAGTCAAATTCGTTTAATGTTTGTTCTTGGAAGCTTCAAGCAAAAAAGTAGAATTTATTTTGCTTTGCATTTAGTTTTGTAGTCATACTTGTTTAATCTTTTTGAAGTTGAAAAAATATTGTTATGGGTTTGGGGTTGAGATGGATAATTTCTATGAGTCCCCTTCCAGCCTCTGATTTGGAATCCTGTGCCTGGGGGTGAGAAACTAACTTGGCTGGTCAGATGAGTTTCTTTTGTTAATCTAATAGAGTGGCCAGGTGGGTTAATGGGTCTGTCAGGTGCCCATCAACTGGTGAATGGGCCAGGGAGATCCTTTTGTCATTGAAACTCTTCAGGGGAGCCTCCCCTCCCCCTCCTGGGGCCTAGGAGAGGCTTGTGTAGTTAGTTGTGTCTGAGAAAGGCTGGGAACTGGAGGCAGGCAGAGAGACTAGCTCTCTGCACCATGGCTTTGGGGTCCCTCCTGCAACACTGGTGGAAAAGCTGGATATTGCACTGCTGATGCCTTGAACCCCTCCATCCTAAGCTCAGGTTGGAATGTGTGTAAATAAATAAACCATACAGGCATACCCCGCTTTAACATACGCAATGGGACAGGAGCGTGTATGTAAAGTGAAAATGTACTTAAAGTGAAGCAATTATCTATGCATGTACTGCACTGCAATCGCCACTAGATGGCAGCGGCGTCATGCCATTAAGTGTCCGTAATTGCGAAGCACGCGTACGTTAAGCGGGGTACGGTGGTGTATGGAGCATGTACGTTATAGCGAGGCGACGTTAAGTGAAGCGTCATTAAGCGGGGTATGCCTGTATTTCATAAAGACACCACAGTCTCCGCTGACCTTCTTGCCAGGGAAACCAAACACTGGGCGAGCGCAGGGACCCCTGGAAATCTCACTGCTCGGAGATTGGGGTGGCGCAACAATATATATTGGAAACAGAATCCCTTGTCTCCAGTGTTACCAATGAATCAGAACAACCTAACAAAATTACAAAGGGTGAGATTCAGTGTAGTGTTAGCTGGCATCCTCTCATGCAGTGGGACTTCCCCATCACCCTGCAATCCCCTGCGCACCCTGGAAATGTGCTTAGGGGGGTTAGGAGACCCTTGAGCAAACTTTGAGGGCAGGCAGGAGGTTAGAGCAGGAAGAACAGAAACCAAAGTCCCATTGCACTAGCAGATTTCTTTGTCCAAGAGGGTGGACATCGTTGGATGTCTCCCATAGTAATGGACCTTCATCTGCCAATGGTATCCTTAATGCAGTTTCTGATCCGTTTTATATAAGAGATTTTTCTTTAATTTGAATTAATTTTCCCTTATGTTCAAACTAGGAGATACTGCTCTTATTGAAGAATTAATCTAGTTATGTTACCTGAACCCGATTCTTCCTAAATTTTATGTATTTTCCCTTCGTTTACTTACTAATGTTCCATAAATATTATAAATTATTGATAGTAAACCTTTTGCTGAGATCCCTTCAATTGTGTTTGCTATAGTTCACTACTTTCTTCCTTTTGGTTAGGGCTCTATCTGCTGGTGAATTTAAGTCAGGTTGTCTTTATTTATGTGGGTTTCAACAAATATATATTATTGATTTCCATTTACAGCATTAGCAATTTGCAGTTTCCCCCATTTAATTGGTTTGCTTAAATATTTCTTTGCTATAAAAAGAAAAATAATTTCCTCTGATGAAATCTGATATGTAGAAAATGATGAAATTTACAGTAAAGCTTTATGTGGAAACACATAGCAAATAACATACCTGAAGCATAATAGGTAACTAATACATTGCATTTCTTGAAAGGCTTTCTTTTGACATTCAGTAAACTTGTTGTCTTTATTGGTTGGTTTTACCAGCTGATAGGCAGTAAATGTTTAGAGCACAAAACATGTAATGCTAAATAGAGTACAGCTCTGAATACATTGAACAATTTATGGTGTTTCAAAACAAAAATGTATAGAAGATGGCTATTAGTAACATGTTCCTATGTGGCATACTTTATATATTTGTTTCCTCAAGACATATCATGCAATATTTGAAGTTACTTCAGTTTTGTGATATTCAAAATTCCTACCTATCAACGAGAGAGCTAGTTTTCCCTTAATTTTTAGCTGTTTTCTATTTCACCAACTATTTTGTAAACTTAAAAAGTGCTTCCTTCTGCCACAGCATTGTTTCCACAGCTAGGATACATATTGTAATGGACACATCAAAGCAAATGTCCAGGTCATTTAAAAAGTTTAGAATATCTAGTGTAGCCGTGCAATGGAAATAACAAATTTACTAGTCTACACTCTGTTTTAGTAGCTTGCCTACTTAAAAACCTTTTTTTGGGTAGAAAAGTCTGAATTACAAAGTTAAGAGTAAAACTCCAAGAAGGGAAATGTCCAACATCACATTTTAAAGGAGTTGATTTTTCTCTTATCCACTTTTTTCACTGTCCGACTTTCACATCCATACATAGAAACCGGGAATACCATGGTCTGAATGATCCTGACTTTGGTCAGCTGATATGGGTAAAAAAATATATTAAACATTAATAAACATGATGTATGAAGCAGATCACTGACTCCTGTTGACAACAAAATTATGGTGCGGTTTTTAGGTGAGCATCCATATCTCCCGTTCCCCACCCCCATTTAATGTAGTCATAGTTCAAGCCAAATCTATGGTGATATCACACTTGGAATACTGTGTACAGTTCCGGTCGCCTCACCTCAAAAACCATACTGTAGAGCTGGAAAAAATTCAGAAAAGGGAAACCAAAATGACCAGGGGAATGGAGCAACACCCCTATGAGGAAAGGTTACAACTTTTGAGGCTTTTTACTTTAGAAAAAAGGCAAGTAAGGGGGGCACGTTATCATTATCAATAATAATAATAAAATTTATATCCTGCCCTTCCTCCCACGAGGAGCCCAGGATGGCAAACAAAACACTAAAAACATTCTAAAACATCTTAAAAACACACTTTAAAATATATTAAAACAAAGCATCTTTAAAAACATCTTTTTTTTAAAAAAGCTTAAAAACTTCTTAAAAAGCAGCACTGATGCAGACTGTGATAAGGTCTCTACTTAAAATACTTGTTGAAAGAGGAGGGTCTTCAGTAGGCGCCAAAAAGAACACATGTACTGCACTGAAATCGTCACTAGATGGCAGCGGCGTCATGCCATTAAGTGTCCGTAATTGCGAAGCACGCGTACGTTAAGCAGGGTATGGTGGCGTATGTTTAATATTTAAGGGGAAGGAATTCCAAAGGGTAAGTGCCACAATACTATGTTTTGCAGAGTGCAGTGATTGACTGGGTATGTAAGGGGTAAGACAATCTTTCAGGTATCCTGGTCCCAAGCTGTATAGGGCTTTGTACACCAAAACCAGAACCTTGAACTTGGCCTGGTAGCTAATGCGCAGCCAATGCAATTCTTTCAGCAGTGGGGTGACATGTTGGCAATACCCTGCTCCAGTGAGCAGTCACAAAGCTGCATTTTGCACCAGTTGTAGCTTCTGGATCAACTTCAAGGGCAACCCCATATAGAGCGCATTACAGTAATCTAGCCTGGAAGTTACCAGCACATGGACGACAGTAGTCAGGCTATTCTGGTCCAGAAACGGTGCAGCCGTCTTACCAGCTGAAGCTAGCCACTGCGGCCACCTGAGCCTCTAGTGACAAGGATGGATCCAGGAGCACCCCTAGACTATGAACCTACTCTTTCAAAGGGAGTACGACCTCATCCAAGCAGGCAATTGACCGATTTTTCAAACTTGGGAACCACCAACTCACAGCTCCTCCATCTTGCTAGGATTCAGACTCAGTTTATTGGCCCTCATCCAGCCCACTACTGAGTCCAGGCAGTGGTCCAGGGCTTGCATGGCTCTCCTGATTCAGATGTTACAGAGAAATAGAGCTGGGTATCGTCAGTGTACTGCTGACACCTCACCCCAACTCTCCTGATGATTGCTCCCAAGGGCTTCATATAGATGTTAAACAGCATAGAGGACAAGATAGTACTCTACGGCATCCCACAGCACAACTGTCAGCGGGCCGAGCCACAGACATCAATGCTGTTCTCTGAAAACAACCCGGGAGGTAGGATTGGAACCACTGTAAAATAGCACCCCTGATACCCATCTTAATGAGGTGGTTCAGAAGGATACCATAGTCAATAGTATTAAAAGCTGTTGAGAGATCAAGTAAGAATAACAGGGTCACACTCCCCCTGTCCTCCTGGTAGAGGTCATCCATCAGGGTGACCAAGGCCAATTCAGTCCCATAACCAGGCCTGAACTTAGATTGGAATGGGTCAAGATAATCTGTTTCATCCAAGAGTATAATTGCAAGTACTCAGGAGTAGTCAGATCACCGCATCTTTCAGGGTGGCTAGGACCACTCCTTCCCACAAAGATGTGTTGACCACACCCTGGATCCTCTTGGTCATACATGATAGACGTGTATAAGGACAGAGAAAGAAAGTACTTCACACAGCACATAGTTAAACTATGGAATTCACTCCCAGAAGATGTATGAGGGCCAGCAAATTAATGTTGGCAAGTAAAAAGTTCCTAAGAGTATTTTTCCATGGCAGAGTTACAAGGCCAAGTAGCTCACAAGGCTGGAGTGGACGTGCACTCCTCAAGGACACGTTGCCAGGACAACCAGCTGTCTTATCAGTATATAGCTGGAAACTCAAACTGGCAGGGTGTGGGGGTCGAGGAGTTTGTATAGAGAGAGCTTGTGATATATTGTCAGTAAAGTAACTCTTAAAACTTATTGCTTGTCCGGCTCATTGCTTCAACTGGCATCTAGCCTGTCACTATACTGTTCTGCATCCGGGGCATCTGCTTACGCCAGATACAACATCCAACAAGTGGTAGCAGAGGATGGTTACCTGGTGCTGATGGTTACCTGGTGCTGATGGTTACCTGGTGCTGAGGATTACCTGGTGCTGAGGATTGCAGAAAAGCGGCAGAGAAAAGCCAGAACTGCAGACCAGCGAGTAAAACAGCAGAGAGACGGAGAAACCGAAAGCTGAGCTGAAAGCTGTGAGAGAGCCGTGGGAAAAAAAACAACCTAACTGAAGGACAGAGGTGAGAAGCTCTAATTACAAAGGCGGTGAACTGTGAAAAGTGAAAGTATGTCTATTACGTTATCGGCCGGGATTCCCTTGGAAAGGCTGACAGGGAAAAATTATGGCACTTGGAAACAGAGAATGCAGGCTTCTCTAGTGAAAGAAGACCTGTGGAAAGCTATCGCAGAAGACCCACCCGCTGGGGTGCCTATTCCAGCAGATTGGAGAAGGCTGGATGAGAGGGCAAAGGCGTTAATTGTTCTTGCTATTGATGATTCTCAATTACTGCACGTGCGTGATGCAACAACAGCTAAGGAAACTTGGGAAACTTTAAGAAATATTTATGTGAAAAAGACTGCCAGTTCTAAAATATATCTTGCCAGAAGATTGTATCAGATGCGCTTATCTGGAGATACAACCATGTCAGAGCATTTGTTGGAAATAAACAGACTGTTTACTGAGTTGTCAGAACGTGAAATTGAACATTCTCAAACGCAAAAACTGTATATCACATTAGCTTCACTAGATTCAAGTTATGATAGTCTGGTGAGCTCTTTGGAAGCAATGGACGATGCAAATCTCAATATGGATTATATAGAAGGCAAACTTTTACAAGAATTCCAAAGGAGGCAGGAAATGGCAAAGCAGGAAAAGACTGAGTCTAAACACAACGTGGAAAAACAACAACAAAGCTGCACAAGAGAGACTGTATGGACAAAAGGCATGTTATTTTTGTGGTTCCAAGCAACATCTTCAAAGGAATTGTGAAGCAAGAAGAAGAGAAAGAGGAAGAAAACCATGTGTACAGGTGATCTATGCTAGTAAGAATAAGCAATGTATTAACAATGAGCAGGGAAATAACTGTAAAGATTTATGGGCAATTGACAGTGGGGCAACAAATAGTATAATCAAAGATAAATCTATGTTTCATACATTTTGTGACGTAGAGGATCATGTAATAATGGCTGATGGATCTAAGAAACAGATCAAAAGTAGGGGTACAGTGAAATTAGCAGGTTTTAATACGATTATGACAGATGTGCTGTTTATTCCAGACGTTGAAAGTAACATAATGTCAGTTTCTAAACTTAATGGAATGGGGTTCAATGTGTTGTTTCAAAGGGGCTCATGTCAAGTCATGAAAGGGAACAAAATATTCATGAAAGGGATAGTAAAGAACTCATTGTTCTACCTACACTTGAAACAAACAAATCATGTGCTTATGTGTGCCAATGAGAAACCCCACAATAATTGTGTACATTTATGGCACAGAAAATTGGGACATATAGGATATCAAAATGTGGTGAAAGCAACTGAAAATAGTAAAGATGTGACATTAAGAAATTGTGGTAAATATGTAGCCTGTAACGTGTGTCAGCAAACCAAAGCAATTGTGTCAGCAAGAAACATTGAAGCCAAGTCTAGTACAAATGCACCCACAGTACATGACAGAGAAACAGGGGTAAAAGAATACCTTGGTAAAAGTGACAAGCAAATGTTGAGACGTTCTGGAAGGGCAAATGTGAGTGTGCTGCCTGACAGATTTAGGATTGCCACAGTAAAGGGGATTGAAGCACAAACACACAGGGTAATGGATGCTGACACATTATACTTGGAGTGTGTAAAACCCAAAGAGATAAACTGATGATGTTTGTAAAACCTCTGAAAAATAAAGGAACAAAGAAATGTAGAAGTACACTGAACTGAACATGTAAACTGAAAAAAAAGATGATGTATCATGTGGAAGAAAATGATATAAGTAAATGCAGAAATGAATGTAATAAAAATAATGAAACAGAACTGATGTTAATGTAAACAGGATAATATATCATGCAAGAAATGTAAATGTAATGACAAATGGAAGCAAAAATGTGAACAAATGTAAAAGGTGCTGCTTATGGAAAAATAGGTGGGGGGTGTTGGCAAGTAAAAAGTTCCTAAGAGTATTTTTCCATGGCAGAGTTACAAGGCCAAGTAGCTCACAAGGCTGGAGTGGACGTGCACTCCTCAAGGACACGTTGCCAGGACAACCAGCTGTCTTATCAGTATATAGCTGGAAACTCAAACTGGCAGGGTGTGGGGGTCGAGGAGTTTGTATAGAGAGAGCTTGTGATATATTGTCAGTAAAGTAACTCTTAAAACTTATTGCTTGTCCGGCTCATTGCTTCAACTGGCATCTAGCCTGTCACTATACTGTTCTGCATCCGGGGCATCTGCTTACGCCAGATACAACATCCAACAATTAAATGGTTTTTAAAGAAGATTAGACCAATTCATGCAGGGTAAGGCTATCAGTGCCCACTAATCATGATGGTTATGAAACGAATGCTGATGAAAGTTAAAGAGGAAGGCACGGAAGCAGGACTACAGCTGAACGTCTAGAAGCCTGAAGTAATGACAACAGAAGATTTATGTAACTTAAAGTTGACAATGAGGACGTTGAACTTGTCAAGGATTATCAATACAGTCATTAACCAATATGGAGACAATAGTCAAGAAATCAGAAGAAGGCTAGGACTGGGGAGGGCAGCTATGACAGAACTAGAAGAGGTCATCAAATGCAAAGATATATCACTGAACACTAAAGTCAGGATCATTCAGACCATGGTATTCCCGATCTCTATGTATGGATGTGAAAGTTGGACAGTGAAAAAAGTGGATAAGAGGAAAAATCAACTCATTTGAAATGTTGTGTTGGAGGAGAGCTTTGTGCATACCACAGACTGCGAAAAAGACAAATAATTGGGTGTTAGAACAGATTAAACTAGAACTATCACTAGAAGCTAAAATGATGAAACCGAGATTATCATACTTTGGACACAAAATTAGAAGATATGATTCACTAGAAAAGACCATAATGGTGGGGAAAACAGCAGGGAGTAGAAAAAGAGGAAGGCCAAACAAGAGATGGATTGATTCCATAAAGGACGCCACAGACCTGAAGGTACAAGATCTGAACAGGGTGGTTTATGACAGATGCTGTTGGAGGTCACTGATTCATAGGGTCACCATAAGTCGTAGTTGACTTGGAGGCACATAACAACAAAATGTTCCTTCTCCACTGTTGGAGGCAGTGTGCCTTTGCACACCAGTTGCTGGGAATCAGAGGAGGAGAAAGTTGTGCTCAGGTCCTGCTTGTAGGCTTCCCATAAGGATCTGGGTGGTCATTGGATGTCGGACTAGATGGGTCTTTGGCCTGATCCTGCAGAGCTCTTCTTTTGTCCTTACATTGGCTGGGATCCAAAGAACCATGTTACTAATTCTCCACAGTGGTGGAGGCTTTTTGGCATGCCACTTGTGAAACCAAGATTACTTTAGAAAGCAGTTTGTGATGCAGCACAATAAATTTTGCAGGTTGAACATTTGCTATGCCCTAAGGATATATATAGGATCTTGTTTCCCAAGCTAATAACAGCCTGTTCTATTTAAAATTTGAGTTTCATAATTTGTAAAGAATGTTTATGCTTCTGACATTTTTTTATCTTTTATGTTAGCTCAGTCTACACAATCCAGAGATTAAGTTAGAATCCTTGAAGGAAGATATTAAGGAATTTCTGAAGACATCAGGTTTGTTTTTTTAAAAACAATCCATTACATGTTAAGGTCTTTAGCTTGTTTCACTGCTGAATATTTGGATATCATCCATCTATTTAAAGCTTGCTTTACTCCAGCACTGTAAATAAATTTGCCAATGTTACTAGCATACAGATTTTGATTTACAGCAAGAGAAGTAGTCAGTTGTGACACATTAAATGCCTAAAAGGCAAACCAAACAGCCCGTTCTTTTTCAGTTTTAAAAAGCTGCTCTGCCTGCCTGTTGACTTGTGCAGTCTTCCTGCCACACAGCCGTGTGCTGAGGCACTTGATTTGCATGCTGATAGCATGACCTGATGCCTACAATGGTTGACTTTTGGCATTGCACCGAAATTGCATTGAAACCTGCTGCTGAAGGAGCATAACGAATGACATGTTCGCTTCTGCACATGGAGCCTATAGGTGGAAACTGCATGGGTTGATAAAAACTTGCAGCTACAGTATGTTGAGAGGGCTGTAATAATAGAGCTTGTGCAATTAGGAACACAGTCTTAAGCTACAATCCCAAGTATACTTACTTGGAAGTAAATTCTGTGGGGTGCAAGGGAACTTGTCTTGTGTGCAAATGTGTTGAGAACTGGGGTACAAAACAAATAATATGGACTAGTAGCATTAACCAGTTCTGGAGTAAATGAGCTGTGGATTGTGCTTTTAGTAGAACCTCTGCATGCCTACGCCACTTACTTCAAATATTTTTATTCCCAAGTGCAGATAGAAGTTTGAAATTTGATGGTATTTTTATGATATGAGTTCTTCTAACCTTTATTTTCTGACCTCTTATTTTACCAGGATGGGAAAAGAAGCTGCAAAATGCTGTTTATAGTGAACTCATTGTGTGAGTTTGTTTTTGTCTGCATTTTTGGAGATAGGCGTAGTCCTTCTTGTTTTCATATCTGCATGTATTATTTGTAATATCACTTAATGTGTACATCAAAGAAGCCCTGTCAGATATTTTTTTTCAATTTGCACTGGACTGTAAATTTTGCTCTGTGTAGAAAATAGCACCGAAATGCATTGGAAATATTCATAAACATGGAAGTATTATTTTCTTGTTTTAATCATCTTAATAAAGGTGGAGATAGTTTTGCTAGTGGACAAAAGGTCGGTCTCTAATTTGATGTCCTTTGATGAAGTCTTGCCATAATACTAGTATGCACTCAGACTGTATTTAGCCAATTTCTTCCAGATTCAATAGCTCTAGTTTCTCACCTATAGCTTTTATTTATGTAGACCAATGATAGCAACCCAAGCTTCACTTCAGAGCCTTAGCATACTGTTAGTGCTCAGGATACATCAGAGGCTTCTGAGGTAATTTCTCATTTAATGTTGAGAGAGTTCTTCAGCCTAACCAAGACTGATGGGAAAGGAGGGTATAAGCTGTGTCATAATGGCTGTGGGGTAGGGATGGCATCCTAGCATCTTGGCTATGCAGGATACAGTTTCCCAAGCTTCAACAACTTGGCTGTCTCTAATGTAGTCTAGTGGTCTAGTACTGTAACTTGGTGTGCTAGGAAATATATATTGAGCAGTAACGACATGAACCATTGTATTGTATCTGCTTTGTTTGAACATAATTCTGGCAAAGCACCAGCAGAATCCTTTAATGTTGGAGTAAAACATGAATTCACTGTTTGTTCTATAAAAAGCAAATTATGTTTTAAGTTTATTAAAATGGATAATCCTAATATGACTGGGATCCAGAAAAGGCTGAAATGATTTGGTATTGTGGATGTGCACATGCTTGAGATGGACATCATTGCTTAGTGTTTTATTTATTTATTTATTACATTTATACCCCGCCTTTCTTTTTACGATAGAACCCCAAGGCGGCTTACATATGGCTCCCAAGCAGTCTCCTGTCCAGGCGCTGACCAGACCTGACCCTGCTTAACTTCAGCAGGGAGCTGGCCTTATGTGCCTTCAGACCATAGCCTGGGTTTCAGTAATTAGTTTTCTGTTTAATGCAAAATTAAGTAATGGGATATGACTGGTTTATTGTGATGTTTAACAGGGCTGGTGATTGTAGATTGATGATGACTAGTAGATATCGAAGTCTCTCTGAAAATGATTGTGGTAGTGATGAAGTCAATCTTTAAAAATTTACTGTGAAGAGTGAATCCAATAATGAATGGAGTAAAACATACCTTTTGTTGTTTTCCTCCTCAAGGTTCCCTTTCCCATGCCACCCATCAGCACCTCCTGAACACATAAAAGAATCTTTGGCTTACATGAGGAAAGCCCAGGTTTGCTGTGATTCAATTTTACTATTTGTACTGAAGTATTGACATATATACTATATATGTGTACTTTTTTTTCAATGGAACTGTGTCTATATACCAGTAGTTTCAGCCCCAGAACCAGGTTTTTAAAGCAACCTTGCTAGCTCAGCAGCACTGTTAATCTAGAAAAAAATTCCAGTCTCCTCTACAAATTGCTCAGTGGAGGAGCAGCCTGGTAAACGTATATCAGCAGTAACAGTAACTGGGTTCGGTCACGCTGTGTGCTCCCCAGCACGATGGTTTGGTGGCAGCTCCTCAATGGGTGTATTGCTTGTTTGAGAAAATATGGCATATGTTTAGTTTTTCTTGCTATTTCGTTTTTAACCTTTTTCAACTGTTTTGAATTTTATACTGCTGTAAATTGCTGAGACATTTTTGTATGAAGTTACTAATAAATATTATTATTAATGATAATTTTAAGATTTAAACTCAGAAATACAAATTAGTGAATAGGCTGTTAAATGTCATACATAGAAGGGACAATGACATAGTGATTTATGTCACCTGTTGCAGGGGAGCTGGGAAAAACGCATTCTGAAGAGTCTAAATAGTATGTGCACAGAACTCGGCATTCCATTATCACAGAAGGTAGCTTTATTAATTCTCTTTTCTGTGAATGTAACACCTAAGCAAGGCTAGCCTTAATTTAATGAGGGCGGGATGGATTTTTAAACTATACAACATGTTATTAAATGTTAACTAATAGAGACTTCTGCTTTTTTGTTTTGATTGGCTTATTGCACAAGGCATTGCTTTTTGTGATTTACAGAGATCAGTGAATGAACAAAAGGAACTTCTAAATAAATGGAATGAAATGGGAACAGATGAGCCAGGTATGTCAATCCTGCTTTATACAAATTGGATTGTATCCAGTTGTGCCCCTCTTCTGATACACAGGCTTATTAATGATTTATCAGATCCATTTATGTACTGCTCTTAATTTAGAAAATATCAGAGTAGTTCATAAATCAGAATATAAAATACACAACCAGATAATAAAATAATAAAAACCATTCCAACTTTAAAAAAAACAGCAAGATAAAACATTCTTAGAGACTGTCTAACTAGGCTTAACAGCATCCTCAAAAAGACCTGAAAGCCAGCATAGAGAGGTAAGTCTTTAATATCTAACATAACTAGATTATAGATGATCACTGATGGACCCCCAGAAACAGGGAGTTCCTAAAGAAGGTGCCACAATTGAGAAGCCCCTGATTAAGTCACCATCCCTTGGGCGTCACCCAATGGTGGTGCCCTAAGAAGGGCTCTCTTCAATGATCACAGTGGCCAGACTTGCACATACCAGGAGAGGCCTGAAACCTGATTTAAGTGGGTCTAGATAATCAGTCTCTTCCAAGCACACCTGAAGCTAAATATCCAGCATCTTCTCTACCACTTTACCTAGGAAGAGAATATTGGCTACAGGATCCAGAGCGGATCACTTGGAGGCCATTGGCACCTCCCTCTTCTGCAAAGAGGCATTTAACACCCCCCTTGGACCCATCTAGCCAGTTTCTTTTGTCTTACTTTTATAAGACAAGATGGACTGGGGTTAAGATTATGCATGGAGGGATTAACACGTGTCTTGTCAACATCCTCAACATGCAACAACTGAAAATGATCCTATGCAATTGGGCCAGACAGTGCCATGGACACCTCTGTTTGTATTGCACACTACAAAGCAAATATCAGTAATGTTAATGCTTTGTAAATCTATCATAGCTGGCTTCAGGGTTCAATTGACCCTGAAAGAAGGCTGGAACCAACCAGCCTCTTCGCCATCCTAAAATCTGCAGCTCAATAGCTACTTGAGGATGCAACAGTGGTGGCAAAGTAAACTTTCTTTGCTGCCACCACTGCTGTCTGATAGGTGTGAGTATGTGCTTTATTTGCACTCTGTCATATTCACTGTGAGATTTTCACCATCTGCACTCTCACTGTTACATTGCCTTCTTCATTACCAACAGCTCTCTGGAGAACTAGGCAGCTGCCCTGGCTCCACAGAGACGGAGAGGATGGATGCTTTTTTGAGTAGAAAAGGAGAGGAGGAGATTTTTTGCAAATCCCTCCTTTTTCCTGCAGCCCTCTCCGTTCCCTCTTGTGCTATTCCAAAGCTTCCCCCAACCCTGTGGAGCAGATGGGATTGGTTGTGCAGGGGAATGCAGAAAGGATAATGATGACACTCCCCCCCCCCATGCATGCTCTCCACTCATGGGAGCCTCCTGCGGTTCACAGAGCATATTGCCAGTGGAAGGACGCGATTGGATACAACACATTAATATCATATAGTAGTTTGAATTATAGCAGAGCAATATAGATGTGCATGTGCAAACTTAATAAATTTTATTACAATATGTCTGAAATGGTCCCTTGAGAAAAATTCTCAAGCCACTAAGCATAGTTCCTCCCAGTCTCATTCCCAAGGGACGGCCTAGAAGGATACCATAGCTGATGGTATCTAAATGCTGAGAGGTCCAGCAGAACTAACTGAATAGTGCTTCCCTTCTCCCATCTCCCTGAACAGGATGACCAAGTCACTTCCAATCTCAGACCTAGATTGGAAAGCAGCCTAATTTCAAAAGTCGTCTGCATTCAATTGGTTCAGACCTCAAGCGTGTCCACCCCTTTCACAACAGCCTGCTGGGTGAGAGAGAGAGCGAGAGAGAAGAGGTGGCTGTTCTTATTTTGTCCCTGCCCATCACTGGCTTCAGCCTTGCCCACAGTCAGCATGCAACCCCAATAGATTACCCCTGAGGGAATGTGGCCCTTGGCAGAAAAAAGCTTGTCCATGCCTGGTTGCAGATTAAGATGATTTGATTCATCTTGATGTGTAACTATGAATACTGATGGTTTTTTCTCTTATCTCCCAATTTAATTTAAATATGTTAAATAAAATTACTATTTTTATTGAAACTGTAATAAGAATATTAGATTACTGAGTACTGAATAAAATGCTTACCTATTAAAGAGTGGGAACCCAGATTAGTATTTCTAGGACTTGTCCATAATAGGCTTTTTCATGAGCATTAAATCCTCTGTTGCCCCTTGTGGAACTTCCCCGTCTGAGATGAGCTGCACTGCATTTCTTACTGCAGATTGTCTTATACTTTTTAACAAGTTCTGTTGCTTTGTGGGAACACACAGCAAGGCAGATAAAAACTGCCCTTACAGTTCCAGGTCTGTTATACAGACTGGTTGCAAGTAAAGCATATTCACCTAGATTGTCAGAAGCTTAGCCAGTCTACCTGGGTTTGAGCTTGAGGGAGTCAGCTGGATTGGGTCAGTGGACTCCCTCCTGATATCAGATGTAAAGGTAAGACAATTGCCAGGTTCAAATAATCAGAGCAGAGGTGAGATGGGGAAGAACCTGCCATTAGTAAAAAGAATTGGAATATGAAAAGAGGCAGGGTCAAGAAGGCAAAAAGAAGACGGTTCTGAGTTGCAGGTAGCAGAGCAACGGTAGACGATCTAGTACTGAGAAAGTGTGCAAGCATTCTGAAAGGGTGTGCACGTGTGGTGTTATAGCACTTCTCACTTCTGCTAGAATGTCTTAATGGCAAAGATGTAGACCTCTGGATCAAAGGGTTCAAGTCCCAGTCCTCTGGGTATTAGAATTTACACATGCTTAGTGAGATGTAATTCATTAGGAATTACAAAATTCATAGGTGGACAATACCTTTATTAAGACCAACCAAAATGTCATAAAATGGTGAGCAAGCTTTCAAGTTCTTCATTACTCTTCATCAGGCTAGGTGTTATCCAAATCAGGGGATTGTGGGAGAAAATTAAGTTGATGTCAAATCCATGATGTCTGCATCCCAAGGCTGAGATTGCAGACTGATTAAATTAGTTTCTGCTGGGTGTTTGCAGGATTCTTTGATGAAGAAGCAATGGCTGATCCCCATTATATAAAAGCATCCCATCTGTGTTTGCAGATCTGGGTAATTCCCGGGCTTTATGTTTGTTTTCAACAACTGTTTTCACACTTGAGTTGATACTGGATGATAAGATTACATGCTTCATAATGTGCTTAAAATGTATATTCAAAATATATGTTGATATGAACAAATATGTCTATAATTATTACTAGGAGAATGTGCAGATGGAAGAAATATCAAATGTATGAATTAGTTACAACTTGTTAATTCTTTTTAATTAAATAACTTTATATATTTTATTTGTTTCAGATCTAAGTCTCTTCCGGCCTGTTTATGCACCCAAAGATTTTCTGGAGGTAATTTGAAAACAGATTTTCAGTTATATATCTATAGATTTTTATACAATAAAATATTAAAGGTCTTTTGAGCCATTGGCGTTACGAAGATAATTTTCAGTATATAGTAGACTGCCAGTTCACAATGACTGCTTAAATTTGAACGTGGCACATGGTTAAGGAAGTAAAACTGGGGAACCAGTACTGGAAAGTGCCAAAAAGGTGTGTGCTGTTCATCTATGATGGGGTAAGGAACCTCAGGCCTGAGGGCCAAATGCATCTGCCCAGTTCTTTCTGTCTGGCCTTTGGGACTCTCCTCGGGCCACACCCATCACCACCCCTGCTTTATACCCTCCTGAAGTATGTTTGCCTGGCTGATAGATACAGAGGGGTTTGTGAGTGTGTAGAAACTAGTCTATTGTACTAAGGTAAAATATACATTTGTTACTCCACCCACTTTTGCCTCTGGCTCTGCCCACCATGGTATGTGGTCCTTGGAATGCACCCCCTGGCTGAAAAAGGTTTCTCTCCCCGATCTATGAGAAGAATAGAAAATCTGTAATGAAGTATTGGACTTGTGAATTCCAGAAACAGTAAGTTTAGCTCAAAATTTAGGCACAGCCTCTAGAACTGAAGAGAACATTTAGCAGTTCAGTCAGCTTGTGTGACAGTTAAAATTCTGCTCAACTGTAAGAATAATGATTTGAGAGTCTTACACAGTATTAACTCCACAGCAGAAATGTGCATTTCATCAGATGGTAGAGTTGTCAACAGACCATGGCAAGAGGCAATTTTGGATAATCCTCCTTGCCCCTGTAGTGTGCCCTTTGCCCTTCTCCAAATCTGCTCTGGAGGGTCTGCCAACCTCTTGAAGCGGATTTAGAGGGGATGTGGGTCCTCTGTGTATGTGTGAGAGAGAGAGGGAGGGAGAGAGGAGAGAGAGAGGGAATTACCAAATAATGGTCTCCCTCCTGTTCCACTAATGTATTCCCTTCTGCCAGAAGATGGTCCCCACTGGATTCCACCCACTGTGTTTTGTGTCCCTGCACACACCTGCATTACTTCATAATATCCTAGGCCAGTGTTTTTCACACTTTCTCTGTTCATTAAATCCCTTTCAAATAATTTGTCTGGAGAGGAATTTGTGCATTGCTGAGGATGGTGGGGCATATTCTCAAATTAACACTCAACTCAAGTATAGTAATGGCCAAGCCTTTGGGGCCCCACCATCATGCTGAGTATCTTGAGTGTGAGACTTTGGAATATGTTGTAACAACACACTGCAAGGGAAAATCAGTAATAGTGGGAAATTGCTTTTCAGGAAAGCCTTCCAGTTGCTGCTGATCTTCTTAGTGATGGCCCTTTAAGTTTTCTAGGGATCTTCATGGCTCTCAGAACAGCTTTCAGTCTTGAAAACCCATGTTCTCAAATATTTTGTTCTAGCTAGGAGGCAGCATAGAGTGTCCCTTTTCCTCTGCTTTTTGACCTGCCCCCAATTTAAGGTCATCTGATCTGTACTTGTTTTACTGTGTGGCATCAGAAGTGATAGAGCTCTTCTATGAACATGTAACAGGAAGACCAGTTGTGTCAGTAAGAGAGCTGCATATTCAAATTAGAAGGGTAGGAAAGAAGAACTAAAATCCAAAATGAAAAACATTAGCAGAAGAAACCTGAACCAAGTGGCTGCAAAATTGAGAGCTTTTGAACATGGAAATCGGATGGTATCTTATTTTCTTAGAATTATTTGAATGTGGCAGTATAAATCTTTATTAGTTTTGTCTAATGAAACAACAGGACAGAAAGCAAGCATGCCCTTTGTGAAGCTAAATTAATGTGACATACTTGAAAAATTTCTTTGTGTAGATAGGAATTTCTTTCCAGTTTAGAATTGCAGATAATGATAGTTTGGTTGACTCTGTCATAGCTTAATTTGCATATATTAATGAAAATTATATTGCACACATGCAAATGTAGGTGGATGGCTTACCTTGTGAGACCTAACTCTTGAACTCTAAATGTTCTTGGGGTTTTTAATTTTACTGATGGCTTGAATGATAATATAACTAACATTTATCTGTAATTAAGGCTAATTAAATCTGTCTCAGTTTAACCTTAGAAAAGCACTTGGCATAAGTAAACAGTGTTCTGTTTTGTCTCTTGTGTTTTCTGTTGTTACTTTCTTCACATCACTTGTCATTCCTTGGATATTAACCTTTTAGTGCTTGGCCTGCTTCAACAAATTTGTATTCAGTACATAATCCTGTACAAACGTGGAGAAGTTATTCTTGTACGTGCTGGAGTGCTTCACAGCAAAGGAAGTCAAATGAAAAACTACATTCGACTCTTCACGTCACTTAAACCTTGCCCAACCTTGTCGTTACATGGCACAAGGCCAGAGATATATGAATACTAAGCTTTCTAGGACCATAGCATGTGATCATAATTATCCAGCAGTGGCTTACTATGATAAATGAACCTTCGTGAGAGTTGAATCAGGATACTGTATTGTGGAACAATGTACCACTGATTTAGAGAGCAGAAGTTTGTTAAGAGTCAATCTCTCCAGCACAGGAATTTTATTTTTTTGAATGAGCCAAATAAGATACCTATTTTAAAAGCAAAGGAGGAAATAATGGAAGAATTTGAATATTCTCTAGCAGCTGAATATAGGAGTTGTCATGATTGATCAGAATTATCCCAAGCAGAGCATGAAGGCAACCATTCTCCCATGTCTCACATATCGCAGCTAATGTAGACCTCGTCTGAAATTTTATACTGTGTTTAAAGTTTTGACACATACATATAAAACACTAATTTATACTTTTTTTTGTTAAAGGTATTGATGAACCTTCGCAATCCGAATTATGAAAATAGTGAACAGCCTAGTTTTAGAAACCACTTGGGGTTAATTCAGGTGCCACTAAAGGTGAAGGACATCCCTGAACTGGTAATCATAATTATCTTTAAATATTTTATTTATTTGTTTAAAAGTATTTATGTGGTGCTTAATGTATGGAAAAATATCAGAGGAAATATGTAGAGCTAAATTGCCTTAACTGTAAAATGCTAAAATAATTGTTGTTTAGAGTGTTGTTTAGCATTTTGAGCAATAGTGAACGATTTTGATTCATATTTTTTTTTTAAGTCTTGCTGTGAAGGATTATTCTTCAGTGTTTCAACCTGTATCTTCCATTATTTCATTGTCGTTCTAGCTGAGATGGTGGGGTTATAATATCCTGGGGTATTTATTATGAAACTATGGATCTCATCAATCTTACTCTGGTTTTGTGTTTAGCTTGCAGATGTAAATATTTATGTGTGTGTATGCAGTGTGGGACATGCCATAAGTCAGTGGTAGAGTGTATGCTTTACGTATAGAAGGTCTAAAGTTCAGTCATCCTTATCTCCAGTTAAAAGATTATTGGCACTTGGGATGGGGAAGACCTACCTGAGAGCTTGGAGAACAGCTGCCAGTTGGAGTAGAGATGAATGAGAAGTCTGTACCTCCCATCTCCCCAAATCGATTGACCCCTGCAAGGAGCAACATCATTTCCAGAATCACTTTACTCCTCGGGTTTTAGGCCCGGTTTCAGCACCGAGACAGCCTTGGTCGCCCTGTATGATGACCTATGTCGGGAGAGGGACGGAGGGAGTGTTACTCTGTTGATTCTCCTTGATCTCTCAGCGGCTTTTGATACCATCGACCATGGTATCCTCCTGGAGAAGCTCGCGGAGTTGGGAGTTGGAGGTACAGCTTGGCAGTGGTTCCGCTCCTACTTGGCGGGTTGTCTCCAGAAGGTAGTGCTGTGGGAACATTACTCGACACCGTGGGCTCTCCAGTGTGGAGTCCCGCAGGGGTCGGTTTTGTCTCCCATGCTTTTTAACATCTACATGAAGCCGCTGGGTGCAGTCATCAGGAGTTTTGGAGTGCGTAGCCATCAGTACGCTGATGACACGCAGCTCTACTTCTCCTTTTCATCTTATTCAGGTGAGGCTGTCAATGTGCTGAACCGTTGCCTGGCTGCGATAATGGACTGGATGAGAGCTAACAAACTGAAGCTCAATCCAGACAAGACTGAGATGCTGTTGGTGTGAGGTTTCTCTGATCAGATGGTGGATGTCCACCCTGTTCTGGATGGGGTTACACTCCCCCTGAAGGAGCGGGTTCGTAGTTTGGGAGTATTTTTAGATCCTTCCCTGTCACTCGAGGCTCAAGTAGCCTCGGTGGCACGGAATGCATTCTACCAACTTCGGTTGGTGGCCCAGCTACGTCCCTATCTGGACAGGGAGGACCTCACCTCAGTTGTCCATGCTCTGGTAACCTCTCGATTGGATTACTGCAATGCGCTCTACATAGGGCTGCCTTTAAAGACGGTTCAGAACCTGCAGCTTGTGCAGAATGCGGCGGCCAGACTGATAACGAGGACCAGGTGGTCTGAACATAGAACACCTGTTCTGGCCTGCCTGCACTGGCTACCAATATGTTTCCGGGCCACATTTAAAGTGCTGGTTTTAACCTATAAAGCCTTATACGGCGCAGGACCACAATACCTGCTGGAACGCCTTTCTCGATATGAACCTGCCCGTACACTACGTTCCACATCGAAGGCTCTCCTCCGAGTTCCGACTCACAGGGAAGCTCGGAGGATGATAACAAGAACTAGGGCCTTCTCAGTGGTGGCCCCCGAACTGTGGAATAGTCTTTCTGATGAGGTGCGCTTGGCGCTGACGTTGCTATCTTTTTGGCACCTTTTTGGCACCAAGTTAAAACCTTCTTCTTTTCTCAGGCATTTTAGTCTATTTTAGTTTTTTAAATATGTTTAACTGATTTTAGATTTGTGGATGCCTACATACATGTTCCTTGCACTGAATTATTGGATTTTACTGTGTATATTTATATTCCTCTGTTGTACACCGCCCAGAGAGCTATGCTAGTCGGGCGGTATAGAAATTCAACAAATAAATAAATAAAAATAAATAAATAACCCTGGCAGGAAAAAACCTGCAAGCATCTTTTGCCTGAAGGAAAAAGAGGCCCACTGAGCCTCCTTGTCCGCACTCTGCCTGCTACTTTATCTCCCCTAAATCAGGACAGTAGTGCTTTTTGAAAAGAATTTTCACTGGTGGGGAATGAACTTTAAACTTTAAACCTTTAAACTTTAATGAAAATACAAATGACATAAATCAATAGTATGATAAATGTATTTTAGCATTAAATATGATTAAAAGAAATAGAGCACTTAAAAAATAACAACCTCTTAAATCAGCTGTTAAACCACTAGCAGTTCGAACAGTCCCATTCTTGGAATACTTTTATCCTTTCTCTATATTCTCACCCAATGTACACATGTTCCCGCTCTTTCTTAAAAGCCACAAATAATTTGCTTTTCACTGGTTGTCTGTTTTGTACAGCACCACTGGTCGGTTTGTGGCATATCTTTCTTGAGGTTCTGATTCTTATTTTTGTGTGTGCGTGATTTGTTCAAAGTTTTATTCAGGTGTTCTTTGGTTTGTCTGAGGATTATCGTCCCTCTCATATAATTCCAAACCAGCTTGGCAAAAGGCTTGGCAATTCCAGACATTTTGCAGCAGCCTTTTGCATTTCTACATGATTTCTGTTTGCTCTTCTTTTAACACTTGGCGTCATGCATGCACACCTCACTTCAGTCTCTTGGGTAGCCTGGATACAGACTTGATGTCACAACTCATATTCAAATTTAGGCCTTTCTGTCTCTCATATATAGGACTAGTGTGCAGAGGTGCTTGTTTGCACTCTGGTTCTTGCATTCTAGTAAAATACCCCTGTTGGCCTTTGGACCGAGACCAGTAACACAGGGAATTGCATGCCTGCATGCATATATACGTACATACTGGACCCTTCATAATCTGTAGACTAGGGAAAAGGGAAAGTTGGCAGAAGATTCAAGAAAGGCATGCAGTACATGAGAATCCTCAAAGCTAACTCTTCTCTTCTCCTTGATCTCCAGAGTACTCCGTTATTTTTTACATTTTTAGCAAGACAGTGTTAGATTTTCTTCCTTCTCCCATTTCTCTACCACCAGGAGCAGTACAAAAGCCTGAGTTTGAGGAAATTTCCTTTTTGTCCACTTCCTATTTTAAGGTGGAAAGTGATTCAAGTGGGCTCTTAATAGCTCATGTTTTCATCGTATTTAAGATTCAAGCTTGCATTTATTTCACTGGTGCTCCGTCATGCCAACTAGGCATTCAACAGCTCCCATTTGGGCCTTCAGATAGGTCCCATTGCTTTCAATAGGTATTTTTGTCATTTTTAAAATATGTCCCCTGTTTGTGTAGTGTTTTCAACAACACATTTTGGAGGGGGCAGAGAGAAAAGGGCACTTGAAGGGAGGGGAGAGAATTTGAGTTTGCTGACAAGGGGCACAGGATGGGTCAGAGGAGTAAAGAGACCCATGCCTTTCTATTGAAGAAAGAAACTGAGTGAACTGAAAAATGCACTGTACTGGTGAGGGATGTAGAGTTCACAGGTGGGGAACTTCCTCATTATGTTATACGTCAGACAATGCCCTGCAGGTAGTAGGTGGCAAATTGGTTAGAATGTGGGTAGAATCTAAGTAGGAGGTCTGCTCACAGCAGACTGTGCCCATCTCAGTGCTGCCCTTGATAACTGTTAACACGGTACTCACATACTTGAACACTGAATTCTCTCTTTGCTCCAAAGTCAGAGGACTGGGATAGATGGGCAAATGCAGTATAAATCAGATTTATAGTTGATAGCAGTTTGAAGTTACATTGGCAACAAATTAAAATATAAAGAAATCTCCATAGATAATAAAATACTTGTTTTTTCCCCCATTGGTACATCTTCTGTCTCTCAAGAAAGAATATTTCAATGAGCTAGACTTGAACACAGGTCAGCTGGATATTGATGATTCTGCACATGTGCCTCCAGGTTAGTGTGTTTGTTTAATATAATGTGGTAAAGATTGTTCTTGGTTCTTGCAGGTATTCATGTGAGATATAGTTGGCAACATCAGATCCAAAGAGGGGTCTTGGGTCTTTATTTGTAATATGGTAGGAAGAGATTTGACAAGTTAACTTACTTGGTAATGATAGTGGGGAAAGCCAGAAGTACTGAGTATCTTCATCCCAGAGCCATCTTTCAGTCAGGATTTGGCAAATTTTAAAACATTGCTTGTATTAAAGCAAGTGTGAAAAGCCAGATTTGAAAGATACCAAATCCTAGACTTAATGTAAAACTTTTAGTTGTGACGTTTTAGGTCTAATTCTCACTGAGGTAATAATCTGGGAGAGTACAGGTATGAGCTCACATAAGTAACTGTTTCTTCACACAAGAGTCCTGCATATTGAAAACTAGCTGGCAGGAAGAAGGGTTCTAGTAGCCATCCCTTCTCTCTGACATGCTGTCTTTCTATGTGTAGGGTTTTTTTTGTCTGTGAAACCGTCTTCCATCACATGGGCTCCCACTTGCAGACGTAAGCGATACAGCCCCGGTACTAGTTTTTCTACCTAAGTGAAAATATGGCCTTACACATCACATCACATAAGGCATCCTGCATAGTGCGTGCATGTGAAAGGCATTCAATATTTAATGGAAATAAAGGCTCTCAATATGTTTAATGGAAACAAATATTATATAGCTGTATTTGCTCTTAATATGCGCTCACATATTGTTGAGGATGCTCTCTTTTAATATATATATTATGCAGGGGTGGGGAACCTCCAGCCTCCAGGCCAGTCATGTTCTATCAGAGGGTCCCATTTGGTCCTGAAGCCATTTGCCCATCTTCTTATCTGCTGACATCAGTAGTGATGTCAGTAGGTGACCAGGAGGACAGGGTTTCATCCTGCCTTGGCTGTGCTATGCTGTTCCCAGTAGGGTACAAGATCGTGCAGCCAAGGCAGCAGGGTTTAATCCCTGCTCATCAGTAAAGCAGCAATTAAAGCCCTGTGCAAAAGCATCCTTTGAAGCAGCTCACGCATGCACGCATACTAGGCTTTTGCAAAAGTTTTAAGACAGCTCCAGTGGTCCCATTGGCTCAAGTGGGAGAGCAGGGGTTGTCTTAATGACTTTTCCTGCATTTCCCTTTTCATTCTTTGCAATTGGGGGCTTAAAGGGGAAGGAGGGAGACTTGGGAGAGGCTTTTCCAAGTCTCCCCTTCCCCTTTAAGTTCCTGATTGCAGAGAATAAGGGAAGCGCAAGGTTTTTCCAAGTCTCCCCTCCTCTTTTAAGTGCCAGTCATGGAGACTTAAGGGAAGTGCCAGGGATTTTGACTAGCAGCCAGGCAGGGGCACCCATCTATAACGTGGCTTCATAATAATGCCATGTGATTGACATGTAGGCCTGTGGAGCCAAAAAACTTCTTATCCTTGATATTATGTATTTATAAGGTTTTATATTGAAAGTTGTATAGTTTGGGAAGATGTTTCCCTTCTGCATTTTGTGATATGCTGTATTTTATACTTGGATCTGAAATAATTAAATATTTTACGTAAATTTACTGAAACGTATCCTGTTTTAAACAAAAATCTAAAACTGCAGGTTAATCCATAATAGCAAGAAGAAAAAAAGTGTGACAATACTTTAGAGAGTAATACTGTTTTTGTGGCATAAGCATTTATCTCCAGCATCATTCATACTGTATACTCTGTATACTAACATCTTGGTTCATCTCAGTTCAACTAATGAAGGACGGTGACTATGAGAATGTGCTCTACAGCAAAGTAGTTAAAGATTTAAGGCATCTTTTTGTCTTCTAATTATTATCTAGCTACATTAGCATATTCCCTCTTCATCTACATCCCTAAATTACAAGAAGGGCTCCTTGGTGGCAATACATTAGCCACTTGGAAATAATACCCATCTAATGATACGAATGAGCAGTTAGCCATCAAAATTATAATGGGTGCAAATTAATAACATTGCTGACATTCTATAACTTTAGTTGAGGTATCTTTATGATGAATGTAAAATGGCATCTTTGAAGAACTTGTCTATTTTGGATATTATTGAACCTTTAATTTTTTTCCCTAAGACAGCTCACGAAAGGAGAGAATGAAACAATACTTTAAAATCATAGAGTGATAGACTATACACAGAAGCGAAGATCAGAAGGACATCCACAAATAAAGTCTCTGTGCTTCATTCTCAGATCATGTTCTGAGAACCCTATCCTCAAACTGCTCTTTTAAACTTTTTACAGGAAGGGGAAAGAACTAGTAGTGTTTTCCTTTAAACAGCAAACTTTTGCTTCAGATTACATTTTGAATTAGAGAGTAAGGATTTGAAAAGCAATTTGTAAAGGCATATGGGTGCCATTTTCTTAGAGAAATGTTGAAATACATTTGAATGCACATGTGTATTATGAATGTGTGTTCCTTGGAATCCTGGTGCATGTATAGTGCCATGCTATCAGATAAGAGACTGTGATAGTTAAATCTAATTTTCTTCCGTTAAGTTGAAATAGTTTTGAACTTTTTCACTTTGTTCTTGCTTACTGTTTTAGAACTCTTTGAAAATGAGCATATACGGATTGGTCAAAAAGGTAAGAAGTGGATAATGGTTGTAAATGAATGGCGAGTGTTCCCCACGAGTTGTCTTCATTTTGTCTGGTATGAAGCATAATAAGGCTACAGACCTAAATGCATTTACTAGGGAGTAAGTCCCAGTACGTACTCTGGGATTTACTTGAGAGTAACCATGCATAGAATTGCACTGTAAATGATGCAAAATAAAATGTAACTTGTACCTCTTTTAACATGGTGGAACAGCTAGCACTTTATGGGTTCTAGATAAAGAGCGCCACAGTTGTTTTCTTAAAAAAGCAAAATTATAAGTGTGTTTTTTTGTGATAGCTTTATGCGAAAGAGCTGAATTCCTGTTTTAAATATCATCTTAAAATCACCAGAGTCTCTTTTACCTTCTGTGCACAAAGAAATCTCATTAGTGTTAATGGAGTTTATGTCCATGCATCTGAAAAGAATATAACCTTGATTCTATTGGGTGATTAGTTGCTATTGCAGAACCTAATGAGACCTGCAGCACTGAATCAGTACGCAGGATAATGTATGTGGCTGTACCCTTTCAAATAAGTCATTATTCTACCAGTTGAAACAAACCCATGCCTTAAATTAAAACAAATCAAACTCGCATAGAACAAATTATTTTTCTCTGCCTCTCCTTTCACAGGAGTGGCTAGGAAAGGAATTAGGCCATCCACATTCTCCTATCTTAAATGATATCAAAAGACAGCATGATAGCCATGGAAATTTATTTTGCTTCCAGAATATGGGAGAAAACCCAAAATGACATGGTTTTGATTAGACTACCACTTTAGATAGTGAATAGGTCACATAGAAGTCAGTAGCCACCTTGATTTGGTAGCAGCATTTCAGATTTGTTCCAAACCACTTTTTGAAACAGCTTGTATATTTCAATTCCTTGAAAATTTGAATTTTGACATTATATAAATGTTGACTAATGGTAAGCGGCGGTAACGCAGCTGAAGCTCTGCTCACGGCCGGAGTTCGATTCCAACGGAAGGAGGAAGTCGAATCTCCGATAAAAGGGGTCAAGGTCCACTCAGCCTTCCATCCATCCGTGGTGGGTAAAATGAGTACCCGGCGTATGCTGGGGGTTAAAGAAAGGCCGGGGAAGGAACTGGCAATCCCACCCCATATATATGGTCTGCCTAGTAAGCGTCGCAAGACGTCACCCTAAGAGTCGGAAATGACACGCACTATAAGTGCGGGGACACCTTTACCTTTTTTAATCACTTTTCATGAAATATTAAATGTGCAAAAGGAAAGGGAGTTGAAGAAAATGTGTGGATCCAGAAGGTTTTTGGTAAGTGGCAAATAGATGGGATAGTATAAAACTGGGAATTGGAATTTGTGCTGCACTGTGTACCTCATAAACTGCAAGCTTGGCCGGGTTAGTCATCAAAGGTGTAATTCTTAACTTGTACACTTTTCAAAAAGGCCTTCAGTTTTGTTATTTTCATCAGTGTCCTGATTACTTGAGACTGGAACCAAAGTTCATATTGAACAGAAGCTGTTTAATGATCCCAAATAGCCTTTAAGCAAGGCATCTGTTACTAATATCTTTGACTTGCTGCTAATTGAATAGCCTTAACATTTGTGTTACTCACTTAGCCAGTGAATTATCTTGGCTGACAGCCGCAGTAAATTATTTCTGGTTTGTGTGTACCTTGCTAAGAAGCAGAAAAACATAGACATATCTGTGACAGGATTTTCACTACTACCACTGTCCCTATTTACTGCTTGAGTGTAGCATCGTGTCTCACAAACATTTACTTTGTGGGTCGCTATTCAGTTTTCCTTTTGTGATTCAGATGTTAGGAAGAAACAAGATAAGTGGCTTAAAGATGCCTTCTGGAGTGGAAATTTGCAGAACCAAAATCCTATTAAAATGAAGTTTTCGATGTATAAGTCAGATGAATGTTTTTCTCTCAATTCTTAATGGGCAGAGCAATCCAACTGCTGGGCAGTTGGCGGAGGGAGGGCCAGCAGAGGAGGAACTGGCGGAAAGCAGCGTGTACGAGCCACTTGGAAAGTGCTGGCTCCGCCCAACAGGCCTCCCAGGGAGTAAGAGCTCCCCATAGGCCACAATGGGATTTGATTTTTTTTTGAAGTTTTAAGGTGGTTAGGGACTTGGGGGAGGACTCTGAACACAAGAAAGATCTTGCGTAAGTTCCCCCCATGGTTCTTCCCCTGCCACGCCTCTGGTATGACTGTTTTTGGTTTTTCCTTCGGCTTCCTCCGGGCCTCCGTCTACTGGGCTGTCTGTCCCTGGCAGACCCCTGGTGGTGCTGGGAGGCTCCTGGCAGAGCTACACCTGTGCCGCAGCAGAGGGGTGTGGCCAGTGGAGCCCAGCGGAGTCTGGTGCAGCCAGGAGCTTCCTGACACCGCTGGGGATCTGCGGCATCCAACTCACCCCAGCCCAGCGGAAGGGTGAGTTGGATTGTGCCCACAGTGTATCACTCTCTGAAATAAAAACAGTCCTTCAGTGTTATAATTTAATTGGTATTAGGACACAGACAGTAATTGGAAAGAATCTGGTAAATTTGACATTTTTGGACCACTCTTCTGATAATTTTGGATACTTATTGAAATTGCCAGCCAGGTTGGGACTGTGGTTATCAGTAGGTTCTTTAAATTGGTGGTTGGGATGCAGTAGGAAGCAGCAACAATCATTTGACCAGGCGACATCAGAAGACTGGACTCTTAGTACTTTTATTAGTCCTGGCCAATCCATGGGCTTTAAAATTCCTGCCAATTGCAGATGCTAAGTTGCATGCCACTGTTACATTCTGTTCCTGAGTGTCATGGCCCCGTCAGAGGACTCCTCCGATGAGGACGACTCAGGAGTAACAGCAGCAGACCCAGGTGCAGCAGACTCAGAAGGAGACACGGAGGAAACTCCTGAGAATCCAGCTCCTTCTCCCCCTCAGCTGCAGAGCACCCCAGGGACAGCAGAGGCCCTGCAGCCAGATGCAGACAGTGAACAAGATACTCCCCCCTCACCTGCAGAATGTAGACGGCAGAAGGTCAGGCAGAAGAGAGGCAGACCTGTCCCCTTAAGGCCCAAACGCTGAGGGCTCACACCTGCTGTCAAACCTGCCCTTTATAAGGCACACCTTCACTTCAGCTGGTTGCTGACTGCAACGTCAGGCGTGGCTTTGTGTATACCTAGTTTCCCTGCAGCATCTCTTTGACTGACCCCTTGGCAATTGATCCCGGACCTCCAATGACCTCGCTTCTGGACTTCTGACTCGGCAAGTACGCTTCGGATAGGCCTGGCAGATTTACAACCCGACTGCCGGCTAAAGACTTTCCTTCCCTGCCAAAGACCCAGGAATTTCCAGCCCCCCACCGGCACTGCTGACTCAGTGCAGAGCTGACACTGAGAAGGACTCTGAGGTACACAAAACCCATAGTAGTTCACTAGGCTATCGTGAGATTCCTTGTTCAAGCTCTGGAACAAGTTCATTCAAGTATCCTCTCCCTCCTGCTCTCTCTGTCAGAGGGAGAAATAGGCATACATAGCAACCACAGAGCATATTTGTTGCTATAATTGCCAGTGTCTTCATATCGAATAGGATGGGAACCATTTGCCCCCATATTTCTCTACTGTTTTGGAGAAGATTCTTATGACTCATATCTTGTATATGCAAATCTTCAAAAGGAGAAAGATAAATTACTTTTAGAAATCTTCCCTTAAACATGTAAGTGGCAATCCAGATGCTTCTGAGGAGCCCACAAGTAGGGCATGAAGTCAATAGTCCCCCCCCATTTGTGTTCCGAATATCTGGTATTTAGGGGATACACTGAATATTGAGGTTCCATTTAGCTGTCAGGGCCTTCATGACTTGTCTAATCTCATTTTGAAAGCTGCTTAAACAGGTGTCTATTCCCACAAGCTAATTTACACATTTTGTAAGTACTTTGGTTTGTTTGTCCTGAATCATCTGATAAATAATTTTGTTGAGAAGTTTCTTAGTTTGAAATTAAATGTGATCATTGGACTTCCTTTCCACTTACTATAAATATTAAATTTGATAGCACTCTTGAACTAATTAGAAACTGTAACCACAATACTTCCATGCTTTTAAAGGTGTTTTGTTTTACTATGTTTTTAAAGATGTGTTGTGTTAATATATTTTAAAATCTGTTTTTAAGATGTTTTAGAGTGTGTTCAGTGTTTTTGTTTGCTGCCCTGGGCTCCTCCTGGGAGGAAGGACAGGATATAAATTTAATAAATAAATACACAGCCATTTATTGTGGCTAGAAATTTTGTATTGTTGCAACTTGAACATTTGTCAGTGAGAGGGTAGCTTCAGTTGCTCATTTCTGCGGCACTTTCTTCTTTGGTTACCTCTCTGATTTCTTTCTCCGTCTCAAGGATCATGGTCAGCATTTTGTTCAGGGAGCATTGCTATGTCTCCAGTACTCACTCACTTTTGGAGCCTGTTATTTCTACTCATGAGGATTCTGTAAAGGAGTTTATTCCTCTCAAGCTTTCTATTTTATTGGAGTCTATGATTTGGATCCTAACTAGCCTTCCGCAAATGGAGGGGGCTTCTTCTGTTTCCAGAGGGAACTGAGATCTCCTGTTCCATCTGTAGCCTCCTACACCACTTCTCATGCTGCTCTACAGGGCTGTTGGGAGAAAGGGAAGATCAGGGGAAAATGCTTGCTCCCCTTCCACTGGTGGGAGTGTCCAGTTAATGGTACTCTGCTCAAGGAATGGTGCCACCAGTGAAACCTTTGATAGGATCAAAGCCTATGCCTCTGTCATATAGAACAGTACCACCACCCCAACATCTTTCCTATCTTTCTATATATCTCATATCCACCGTATTTCATTTGTTCTCTTTGTTTATGATATGTCAGCTATATGTTTTATTCTCATTCAACACCAAGCACTTCAGATCTCCAATCTGTATGTTGTATCACTCTCAAAGAAAATTGTCTGATATGGTTAGATCTTTGATCTGTTTAGCTCAGTATTGTCTATCATAATTAGTGGTAGCTATCTAGGGCTTTAGACAGGATGTTCTCTGCCACTGAACTACAACCCTCCCCCCCAAAATACTTTAATGTGTACAATTTCCTCTATGCCCTTTGGTCTCTTTAATTGCTTGTGTCATTCTGTAGGCTTGTTGTCAAGTTCTGCTCCATTCCCATTTAAATGACATGGAGCATTTACACCATCATCCCTTAGGCATTAGGAATCTTAAGTCATCTTGAACTGGATGGTCCCAAGCTCCTTTCTTCTTCCCCCTAGAAATAAATTTAAGAGCTGATCTGCAGCTTTTTTGATTTTGTGACAGCAAGCTGATCAGTGCCAGAACCTGCAATCTGCCCTTGCTGCTCTGGGTATAAATTAGTAGCTTCCCTTGTCAATTGATGGCTGTCAGCTGCTTTTCCTATTGTATAAATATCAGCTCTTTGATACAGGAGTTGTACTGTACACTAACATTAAACTGTGCATTCTTTATCTCTTAATATGAGAATTCAGCATCTCTCTTTGGGAGGTAGTTCTCAACTTCATCCAGACAAAGATAATAAAGGTTACCACCAGTTCTTTTTCTCTTAACTGTGAATTATCTAGTGATGTTTAAATTATTATTAAATTTGTTATTTCTAAATACACTAAAATCTTCTTCTAAAATATAAGGAAGACTTAAGAGCAATAATTGTCACCATAATTGCTAAGGTGCTTCAGTGGAGAACAAATATCCGTTATTCTTGATTCTGGTGATGCTTTCTGTTTTGGGGTGAAAAGAGCACATCAGAAAAGCCTGGTATTATGAATTGTGTTCATGCTAATTTATATATCTTAGAATGATATGTAACTGGATGCGGTGCAATCACATCTGTTAGTTTCTGGTGCAAGGAACTGCAAAGCAGAAGCAGACCTATACACCCGAAACAGATTAGTACCTGGGTTCTTTGATTCCTGGTACTTTGGGAAGAATGGAAGACAGAGCACATCACCAAGGCAACTGCCTTTTCAAACCTACCGATGGGATGCCACTGAGGAAAAGCAGCACCCAGTTGCTCCATGCCTTGGTTCTTGGGACATGAAAAGAGTTATGTAGCCCCAGAGGAAAACAGGCTCAAGGCTAATGGTTGATGCCTAAGGATTCTGACCATTGGGGGACATGCCACTATGTCTAGGAATAGTGTTTTATTAGAGTTGAGAGGATAATGGGCTTTTTAAAATTGTTTATAAAATGATGAGAGACTAATAGGATACGATTATATGATGTTGGGGAGAGTTGGGCTACAACAGAACCATACCTTGTAAGCAAGGCTAAAATAGTAGGAGCTGGAGGGGAACAGGAAAGAAGTTCAAGATATATAGATACAACAAACCTCTCTGAGGACTTGAGTGTATAAATCTAATACATAAATAAAATCAAGCAAGAAATTGTTGATAATGACTCTGCAGCCATCTGCTATAGTGAGAGACAAGAACATAGACCCTGTTCTTTGGAAATGCCATACCTTCAATATGCAACCTGGAGTTTGGGAAGACCATATAAGAAACTTAACAACGTGCAGCCTAAAGTCTTATTCATGGTCTTCAACACATAATGCTAAAGTACAATCCTTGCTTTAGTCTACAAGAGGTCGAGGAAAAAGTACTATTTGATAAAAAGTATATCTTCATTTTGTGTGGTAACATTTTTTTCTAGTAAGCAAGTTGGAACAAAGGGAAGCATTCTTCCACCGCGTAAGGTTAATACTAGTAAGAAACTCGCCTAGCTTTCTGGATGTGGGATCGGAACAATTCTTCAAGGAAAAAAAATATTTCCAAATCTTAGTTGATTTCAAGGCAGTTATGAGCCACCAATAATTTAAATCAATGTAATGCAGTTTCTATTAAGGTAAATAACAGTTTGGCTCAGTAGCGCAGCTGCAATCCTGTATCTACTTATGTGGAAGCAATCCCCCTGAACTCTGTCTTATTTCTGTGTAAAGCTTGAGTTGTTGGTGTGGTATTTCCAGTAGGAAAAGAAAAGTATTAATTTAATGTACAAAGCAAGCTTGAGATTCCATTTGAAATATTGGATCCAGTTATGGTCACTTACATTGCAAGTATGCTAAGCACTTCAGTTTAGGAAATAATATACAAACTGGGCATTGATGGCCACATGTGATGATTCCATACACATCTGTTTCAGTGTATGTGGCCCATGCTGCTGGGTGACATTAATAATGCTTACTGCACGCCTCCCCTTAAATTGCTTTGGTTTAATGTGAAGGACAAAAGGAGCAAAACAGCCAGATTGAAAAAGCTAACTTTATAAGCCCACTGGACCCAAGTAGTATTATGATCAGTGGCTTGGATCCTAAGAGCCTGTTGTATGAACAGAAGACATGACCAGTTCCACAAACCATATGCAGCCTGACATGCCTCAAAACCTGGATGTTGAGGATTTTTTGAAAGTGACTTCTCAGAGAATCCAGGGGCTTGTAAATGGGAGAAAACTGGTGAGCCCACTCAAATGGAAATACCTGCCATTCATGCAATGGAATATTTGTCCAAATGTTTAATGAAAAATAGCATTTATTTAAAATATTTATATACTGCTTTTAAGGGTGAAGGTAAGAAAAACCCCAAAACAATTAAACATAACACTAAAATAAACAGTAACAGAACCATCAAAATACTAAGAAACATCCAGCCCAGTAAAATTCAGTTCAGTAGCCTAGTAAAAAGTGTTTAAGCAAACAAACAAGTCTTTAGGCACCTTCTAAAGCCTAGCAGTGATGAGGCTTGTCATTCCTCAGTTGACACATTCCACAAATATAGGACAACTGTTGAAAAAGCACCTTCACTTTTTAGATTTGAAAATACTGTGAATATCCCTGAAGTGAAGAGAAAGTACAAGATATTTTCTGAGAAATACTAAATAATGTCAGAAACTAGTATTCCTAATCCATACCAGTGAGTTTGGTGATGCTGAACAAATAATTCTTTTAGTTATGTTAACTGAGAGTGCAGTCTTGCACACATTTGCTCGGGAGTAAGCCTCAAAGAATTCAATTTGTCTTACTTCTGAGTAAACATGTTATAAATGTGATAATTAAGCAAGTGTTTCTAGCCTTAAAATCCCTTTAATTTTAAAAACTTTTTGTGTGTGATTCAGCCTCCATTTCTGAGATTCTGTGCAAAGTCTTCATATTCTGCGTAGATCTGCATCAGATAGCTAAAAATTGTGATACCTTTTCCTGCCATCTTAAATGTGCTTGAAGAAACACTCTTAAGTGAAATGTTAATAAAAACTTGAAATGTGCTTGTATGTCTTTTACATACATAACTAACATCTAAATTTCTTGTAGTTTTAATAGAGCAGGATAGTGCAGCAGCTCAACAATACGTTCGGCAGGGATGTCCAAATTCGCTACGAGCTGAGTTGTGGGCACTGATTCTGAACGTTTCTAGTCAACCTGAGGTAAGTAGGAAAAGTGGATTAAAACTATGGACGTGCGGTGGCTACATATCCAATACTGTAGCTAAACTATAATGATGTTTGGCTGCAGTATTAAGCATTAGGCTGATTTTGCTTTATTGTGTAAGATCACACAACGGTGTTTGTATTCATTTAACAACGTATCTCAGACTTTTTGCATTTGAGTCTCCCATTCTTTAGTTTACTCTGTGGGCCTGTGTTACTGTACAGCAAGAATATTTTCAGTGTGGAGATTCCCATGCAGTTGTGTGCAACTTATTATGACCTGTGAGGATCTAGCATTAGAGAAGGAATAGAACACAACAACTCTCTGCTCTTCTAAAGCTACACAGTTTTGGAACAAATCAGATGCTTCCCCCCACAAGTCATACTGAGATTATGGGGGAGTGGAGGAACATGAATTCAACAAATCTAATGTAGATTGGGAGAGTGTCCTTTTTTAAGAGACACTCAGCTCACTCATGTAAAGGAGGGAGACTGCACCTTCTTCAAGATCTTCGCTTTTCTTTGAACTTGGGGCTCTCCAGGGATCCTATTCTTTTGTTTGAGAACTACTATAATAAAGGGTAGCATGTCTTACATTGTTGCAGTATTTTTTACTGCAAAGTACTGTGCTCAAATTTCACCTTGTCATAAACTCTCAGGGTGGCATTGGCAAACCACTGTCGGCCTCATTCCCTCTCCCTTTGCAGCCCGGGAATAATAATAATAAAGTATCTTTCAGGACTACCCTAACCAAAGTATTACTGAGATAATGCTTGTGGAGTAATTTAAACGCTCTAATGTGTGCTATATTGATTACGATGTAGTAACAGCCTTCCAAATCAGTCAGGAAAAATTATGAGCCCATTGACTAGCCTGCCTTTGACACATGTCCACTTAACAACTTTGTGGTACGCTGAAGTCCTGAAGGAACCCAAACCAGACTCTGTCCAGTTTTGCCTAATGGTGATTCTTAGTTTGTCACAGTCAACCAGGTGAGTGGCTAGTTGTGAGCCTGTTGCAAGCTAGCTGCAAGTGGTGGCTCATGGGGAGTTGGGTGAAGGCAGTGGTGTTCTCCCGGTGGCAGCACTACATTTGTTGGGACAGGGATGGAGCAGGGCAGTGTGGCAGAAGTGACATTGGGGCAGTAGCCCCATAGGTGCCCAGGCACTTGTGGAGTTCTGACCCAGAGCTCCCATGGCCTTGTCCTGCCTCCTCCCCATCCTAATGAGTGCAGCACCTCTGAGAAGAGGATGCCTCTGCTTCTGCTGCTTCCATTGCCCATGCCCCCCCTCCTACAGGCCACTGCAGCTGCTCTGTATGCTCTCTCTGTATGTCCTATCTCTGCAAACTTGGTAGAACTGTGTGAGTTAATTGAGCCTTTCAAATAAGAGAGAGAAGCTTATTCCTTGCTGCGAAAAATGTGACTAGTAGCTCACATTTATCACACGCCATGAAATGACTCCATAAATGAGCTCTTGCTCCCTGGTGTAATGCTACTCCTTCCGCCCCATACCCTTTCTTGTCCTGTTGTTGTCTCTGCTACCCAACTTTCCACATCAGTGTTTTTTCTGCACGTGCTTCTGTTTTTCCCTTACTTACTTCCTGTACTGCTCCAGATAATGCCCTGAGCCTTCCTGCTGTGCCAGGCCCTCTCCTTATTGAAAATGGGCTTCTCCATATGCCTTCTCTCCTCCCTACAGTAGTGTGGGGCAGCTACTTCCTTTTGTCTTTGAAGATGGGCAGATCTTCTGTTTGCATAATCGTGCCTGCCAGTACAGGTTGAGCAATAGCACAAGTGTCACATTCACCTACTGTAGAGGTGGAGAAACTTTTGGCTTCCATGGACCAGATCCTTATCAGGATCGGCCTCACGGACCAAATTTGACATGTAGATTGCCCCAGCTGCCAGTCAGAATCCCTTGTGTGGGGTTTCCAAGTGTCTGACAGCCAGCTAGCTGGTGGGCAGGCACTTGGGAACCGCAGCGCAAGAGGTGTTGCTAGCTTCTTTATCCCCTTCATTCTCCTCTACCTTTGGAAAGTGTGAGAAAGAAACTTGCAATTTACAGGCTTTCAAAGAAGCAGTGGTGGGGGGGAACGAAGGACAGAAAGAAACTTCCTTTGGCTGCATGTGCCTGCTCCCTGAGCAGAATTTATCCCCCACTTGTCAGCTGATAAACAGGTGTTAAATCTTGCTGGGAACAGGCACCCATAGCCAAGGCATAATTGAACCCCACCCATCCACCAACCAGCTGACATCATGTAGTGTCAGCTGATTGACAGGTGTGGTTTGGGAAGAATGGTCTCAAGGGACAAATTAGATTCTCTGGCAGGCCAAGATTGGCCCACGGGCTAGAGATTCTCCATTCCTGATCGATTGACATAATTACCAGTGAGCCACACAACTCCCCCTCCTGCCCCTTGTGTGTGTTAATTTAAGTATTTTTTTAAAAAAAATTACAATTGGTTTGAGAGTTACTGCACCTCCCCTCCACATACTCATGTAGCTCATTTTGGGCTCCTGCTGGGAGGAAGGGCGGGATACAAATTAATTAATTAAATAATAATAATAATAATAATAATTTTGCTTTCTACTATAATTTTTTTTTGCTGTGTTGCTCTACCTCTCCAGTGCTTCAGTGCACATTGCCTTAATTTTTCCTTGCATACACAGCTCTGCTATAGAGGTCGTAAATCTTCCTTTTAATGATGGCAGAATATTGTGCTACAGGTACTTGGTAACATGCGTGATCGTTAATATAGATATGAAAATACCATTTTTAAAAATTGAAACTTCAGAGTACTGTAAGGGAAGGATAGATCATGGTTAGGAGTAGCCTCTGTGTGTGTTCGTGTGTGTGTGTATGGTGAGAGACAGAGAGAGAATGAGTGAAAACAATTTATCTTGTTCCTTGCTTCATGTATTTGGTAGTGGATTGGCAATAAGATGATAGCTGTATGTCACGATGAAACATACTTCAGTACTGAATTTTTTAAAATACTGTTGCAAAAGACTTTGCTAAGTCTAGGGGAAATGTTTGGTTTTCTGGTACGTATACTTAAATCAGACCATCAAGAAGAAATAGTCCAGATCTTTTGTTATAGTGAGTAATGGATTATATATTGTTAAAACAGAAAGCACTGCTATAATAATGAATAATTTTTACAGTACATTTGTGATGGCTAATCTAGCCTTTGAATTGTTCAAAATTATTTTTACAGTTAAAGCCTTGCTTTATTCCTCTTTTTTCAATATGAGGCCGGCCATCGCTGCGGGTCTTAGCTCCACCTATCTGCAAAGGCAAGAATGTTTTTGAAGTCAAGACTAGGGGCGTCAGGCCCCTCCCACTCTCCAGTTCATTCTTGCCTTCGTATCGAACAAGTTTGTAATCCTTGACAGCGTAGCTTTAGATAAGTTTCTGTGTTTTTTGTTGCTGTATTTGTCTGACAGGGGGTGGAGGTATTGTTACTTGTGTGTTTACTGAGTGTTTTCCCTTCCCTCTGTCTTGTATCTAACGTTGTCTTGTCTATTCCTGGGGAATTACCTTGGGGGAGTTTCTCCCTTGCCCGGGCTGTTTATTTCCCCAGTCGTTCGTCCAACGGCCTTCAGAGAGACCGCGGCTGCGGTTCTCTCTATTCCCAGCGGGAGCTTGCGGCTGCAGCTCCCGCCGTTACCCGCCGCTTGCCTCGTTTCGTTCCGACCTCAGCCTTCTCCTGGAGCCTCCTCTTGTGGCTTCTTCCCTCCCGTACCTGGCCGTTTAAATAAATTCCTTCCCGGGGTCTGCCGAGGCTTCTCTCCTCACGGTGGTAGCTTTTTCGGAATATCCCCTCGAGAGCCAGTGACTGCGGCTCTCTTTTCAGCAGCTTTTATCCGTTGGACTGCCTTGAGCCTCGCTGCCTTGCATTCCACGCCACGACTGTCTCTGCAGACAGCGGCTGCAGCTGCTTCCTACTGCTGCCTTAGTGGCTGCATTTTCTCCCTAGCCGCTCCCTGACTGAATTTCTGCACCGCGATTTGGCTTATCGGCCCCGCGGCTGCAGCACTAGCTGGTGTACCTCAGTCCGCCATTGCTCCTTCATTGTCCGCCATTTTCGATTGTTTTTTTCCCGTGCCTGCCTCGGGCGCCATTTTATTTGTCCCTTTTCCCTCTCCTGTACTAACCAATACCAGGCTACCAGGGCTCCCTGTATGTGTGGGGCAGTTAGGACCCTGTAGATATACAAGGGCTATTTTCCCACATGACTATTGCTGCTGCTGATTGCTTCTGTGGCTGCATCTCAAGTCTGTGACTGTGATCTACACTGTTTTCAACTATACCCTGCTGTGGCTGTGTGCTGAAACTATTCATACTGCGCACAAGTTGAACTGTACATTCTGCCCCATCTATGGCCGTGTGCTGAGACTGTGATAATCTGCACATGTCTCAGACAGCCAAGCCACAACCATCTAAGGCAACTAAGACTAAGCATACCAAAGCACTGGCTAAAACTAAACACCTTTCCAGCCACAGCAAACCCAAGTGTCCACGCTATGCTTCTGTCCTGACCCCCACCACAGCAGTTCAGGAACAGCTAACGGATATCTTTCATTCCCCCGCTGCTTCTTCCGATGAGGAGGACTTTGCTGGCTTTCCTACTCAGTCAACAGTTAACCAGCCCCCTCCCATATTGCCGCCCAGGGCTTATCCTACGTCACAGCCCACTGAGCCACCTATTCAGGCACAACCATCTGCTTCAACGGGGCTGCAGCTGTCTCATGAGTTTCTTTCTCAACTTCAAGGCATGCTGTCATTTTTTACTCAAATGCAGTCACCACCACAAGTTCCTGCCATACCTCAACACACTATGGGCCAATATGTAGGTCATGAGGCAAATCCTTCCTTCTCCCCAAATCCTTTTGATGTAGCTAGAGGCAGATGTATTGATGACACTTCATATGGGGAGGAGTCACCCTTTGCTGATCAGGCCGAAGGCGACAAATGGAGTGACTCTTCAGAACATGAGGAGGATACATCGTATCGCTTGTTTAATGCCTCAGATTATCAACCTCTAGCTCGCAGGGTAGTTAACACCCTTGGTCTCCAAGCTGCGCCCCCAACAGCTGCCGCTCCAGCTATTAAAGGAGCCAGGGTCCTCAAATCCCCTGCACCTACTGAGCATTACATCCCGGTGCTGGATCCCATCGCTAAACTGGCCACTGAAGAATGGTCTCATCCATTCCAAACTCGCCGCTTCAAGAACCTGGCTGACAAACTTTACTCTCTAGCTCCTGACTTTGCCACCAAGTTGGCCGTTCCCGGCATAGACGAGCCAATCGCTAGCCTAGTTTCGCGATCTCTTTTGCCTAGGGAAGGAGAATCCCAACTCAAGGATGCTACTGAGCGAAGATTAGACTTCGCTGTCCACAAAAATCACGGGGCCACTGCTTTCTCTATGCGAGCCTCCGCATCAGCTTCCGTCTTCTCCAGGGCAGCAATGATGTGGCTGGATGATCTTCTAGAGGACCCTAACTCTGATCCTGCTTCTCTCAGAAGGTCACTGATAAAGTTGTGCAAGACAGCGGCATTTGTAGCTGATGCCACTTTGGATGCCACACAACTGGGGGCACGAGCCATGACGGCTCAGATAGTCGCTCGACGGACCCTCTGGCTTCGCCACTGGCAGGCTGATTCTATGTCCAGAGTGAATCTTTCTAGGGCACCTTACTCCGGATCTCTGCTCTTCGGCGAGGAAGCTCTAAAGGCAGTGCTGGTTGATCCCAAAGACGCTCACAAACTGGTTTTGGCCACTGTCAAGAACATCGAACATAGGCCTTTCAGGCGATTTCCCCCCTTCCGCACTAACCAGCCCTTTCGAGGAACGCGGCCAGGAGGACGAGGCCGCGACTTCCGATCCTATGATTCCAGTTCTTTCAGGGGAACCTGGAACCGACTTTTCCAGGGCAGAGGTCAGTACCAAGGGCGCAGAGGTACCTCATCGTCCTCATATAGGGGAGGGTCTCGCCAGCGCAAACAGTACTAATGCTCTACCTATTGGTGGCAGACTGCTTATGTTTGGAGACCAGTGGCTGCATCTGACTAAGGTCGCCTGGATCAGGGACCTTTTTTGTTCTGGCTATGCAATAGAGTTTTGGGCGACTCCACCAGACAAATTCCATCCATCTCCTTGCCCCAGGGCGCCGGCCAGGCACAGCATCATGCAGACAGCCATACATCACCTCTTGGACATAGCGGCGATAGAGCCAGTCCCTACAACAGAGAGGTCGGAAGGGGTGTACTCCCTCCTATTTGCTGTGCCCAAACGAGATTTGTCATGGAGGGCGGTATTGGACCTCAAATTTGTCAACCGATTTGTAACATACCGCAGATTCAAAATGGAATCCCTCCACTCCATTACTGAAAGCCTGCAAGAAGGAGACTTCCTGGTTTTTATCGACCTAAAGGAAGCGTATCTCCATGTGCCCATTTGCATAGCCCACAGAAAGTTCCTTCGGTTTGCTTTTGGCCCCCAGCACTTCCAATATAGAGCGATGCCGTTCGGCCTCTCCTCTGCCCTGCGAGTTTTTACCAAAGTGCTTCTCACCTTAGTGGCTTACCTCCGGATTCAAGGGGTCCATCTCTACCCATATCTGGATGATATATTAATACGGGCAAGCTCTGAGGAGCTGGCTCATCGCCATTTAACGTTCACCCTCAATGCTTTGCAGGCCTACGGCTGGCTTGTCAACTTCAACAAAAGCCATCTTCAACCGACCCAATGCCTACTACATCTAGGGGCGATGTTGGACACCTTGCAGGCGATGGTGTTTCTGTCTCCAGATCGCATAACTGCCATCACAAACATCGCGAGGTCTTTGATGCAACAAACAACCGCAGACGTCATGCTTCTAGCCAGGGCGCTCGGAATGTTCATCTCTACCATCCAAATTGTGCCATGGGCTCGAGCCCACTCTCGCCACCTTCAGTGGGCTTTGTTGCCTTTTCAACAGGACATTGCCAACTCCAATCATCGCACAGTTCCTCTGAGCCCCACACTGCGCCTGTCATTCCACTGGTGGACGAGGGTCCAACATCTTTCCAGAGGCACTCCATTCAGAGAACCTCGCAGGACTGTTGTCACCACGGACGCCAGTCTCATCGGCTGGGGAGCACACTGCAACTCCCAGTACGTTCAGGGAGTTTGGTCCACAGCAGAGCAGACTCAGAACATCAATTGGCTGGAGATCAAGGCGGTCCACCTAGCTCTACTTCATTTTCAGTCTCTCTTCCCTTTGGACCATGTCCTCATTCGAACGGACAACACGTGTGTAAAATCACATTTGAACAGACGGGGGCACCACGTCCCGTCCTCTGCAGGACCTAGCTTCCCTCATTTTCGTCTGGGCAGAACAACATCTACAATCCCTAAAAGCAGAGCATCTCAGAGGGATTTGGAATGTGACAGCAGACTGGCTCAGCAGACAACAGGTCTTTCCGGGAGAATGGAAACTTCATCCGACCATTTTCCATCGTCTCCAGCGTCGGTTCGGCATCCTTTCCATCGACCTGTTTGCTTCCAGTCGCAATTACCAGCTTCCCAGGTACTTTGCTCGATACCTGGACACAACAGCGGAAGCAGTGGATGCTCTGTCCATACCGTGGCCAGACGGTCTTTTGTACACCTTCCCTCCCATACCGCTATTAGCCAAAACTTTGCGGAAGGCGCAGAGCGAGAGGGCACAGTTGGTTCTGATAGCACCATATTGGCCACGCCGACCGTGGTTCTCGGATCTTCTTGCAATGTCAGTGATGGATCCTTGGACACTACCAGTCTGGCCAGACCTTCTATCCCAGGGTCCAGTATAGCATCAGGACCCCACTTGGCTCAATCTAACAACATGGCATTTGAATGGGGACATTTGAAGTCGGCTGGCCTGTCTGACGCTGTTATTGACATTATCTTGGCCTCGAGACGACCATCTACCACCCGCATTTATCAACATACTTGGGTGGCTTTCTCCAAGTGGTGCCAGTCTCACCACTGCGATCCATCCCAGGCCACTATACGTCAGGTGCTTCAATATCTCCATAGCGGCTTTATGATGGGACTCAGACCCAACACTCTACATCAACATGTGTCCACTCTGTCATCCATTCTCTCAGTGTCCTCTCCTGAAGCCCCTATTTCCTCACATCCGTTCATTAAACGCTTCCTCAGAGGCACTGCTTTACGTTCACCGGCCGTAATTCACCGTTTTCCCTCATGGAGTCTGTCCAAGGTCCTACAAGCTTTACAACGCCCTCCGTTTGAACCCCTTAGGACTGTGCCTTTACGTCTACTGTCCTTCAAGGTCTTGTTCCTGATCGCAATCACTTCTGCCAGACGAGTTTCGGAACTGGGCGCATTGTCTTCGGCCCGCCATCTCTGTGTTTTTCACAAGGACTCTGTTGTGCTGAAAACTGATCCTTCCTTCCGTCCCAAGGTCAATTCAATTTTCCATTGCAATCAGGACATTGTACTACCTTCGTTTTGCCCGAACCCCACTCATCCTCTAGAGAAGGCTTGGCATTTGTTGGATGTTTGGAGGGCTCTCAAGACCTACTTGTCTAGGACCCAGGAGATTCGACGAACGGAGTCTCTGTTTGTATCCTTTCATCCAAGGTCTATGGGGCATAAAGTATCCAATTCTACCTTATCCCGTTGGTTAAGGGCATGTATTACCTTAGCATATGAGTCCCTTAAGCTGCCAGTTCCAGCTAGTATAACAGCTCATTCTACTAGGTCAGCTGCCACTTCGGCTGCTTTTGCCACTAATGCTTCTGTTGCTGATATTTTCAGGGCTGCTGTTTGGTCTACCCTTCACTCATTTATAAGGCATTATAAAATTGATCGTTATGCCTCTGCCGATGCCTCTTTTAGCAGACGAGTGTTGCAACAGGTTCTTAATGACGATTAGCATGTGGGTGGTTCCTCCCTATTATGGGCTGCTTTGGTACATCCCGCAGTGATGGCCGGCGTCATATGGAAAATGGACCATTGGTCTCACCTGAAGGGTGATTTTCATATGAGGACGGACATCACGACCCTCCCAGTTGGAGGATGTATCGATTTTTTACTAAGATGTTATATATATTAATGTTACGCTATTGTATTTAAAGTTACTAGTGAAGTCAAGACTGCTAGTTCTGTTATATCGCTATATTAGAGTCATGTTATTATGCATGTTATTTTCCTGCTGGCAGGCCTGTTGGCACTGTTCTTGTATTTTTAGACTTTTTTCTATAGACTTGCTGCGAATGAACTGGAGAGTGGGAGGAGCTTGACGCCCCTAGTCTTGACTTCAAAAACATTCTTGCCTTTGCACGATAGGTGGCGCTAAGACCCGCAGTGATGTCCGCCCTCATATGAAAATCACCCTTCAGGTGAGACCAATGGTCCATTCTGACAGTACACTGATGAAAGAGAAGAATTGTAATTGGCTGACTTCATTGCACACTATAATATATTTATTTTTTCATACTAATGGTATTTTAATTTTACTTAATTTGTGAAGTAAAATATCTGAAGAAATGATCAGTTAGAGCTGCCATGTGGAGACTACTTGAAGTGGCTCCACCAGTGCCCTGTGTACTAGCTCACCACTCAGATCTGTCCCATCACATGGTTTGTCTTTACCCTTGCCAAACATTACTAGCAGTCGTTTAGAGTGTTGTGGATACGAGCGACATAGTTTAAATCTTATGGAAGTGAGGGGGAGGAGCAGCTAAAGATAAGTGATTATAAGCATTGCAAGCCGATGCAAAACACCACAAACCTAAATCAGCTGTTCTAAAACTTGTTTTCTTGTGGACTAGTTAAAAATTGTTGGTGGTCTCAGACCACGTAATATATTATTTATTTATTATTTATTTATTAATTATATACCGCCCGACTAGCAATAGCTCTCTGGGTGGTGAACATCAAAAAATACAATAAAATTACACAATCTCATAAAACAGAATATATAAAAACTGTACAAACTGAAATCAGATTACAACAATTTAAAATTAAATTAACTTAAATTAAAATGCCTCAGAGAAGAGAAAGGTTTTAACTTGGCTCCGAAAAGATGATAGTGTCGGCGCCAAGTGCACCTCCTTGGGGAGACTGTTCCATAGTTCGGGGGCCACCACTGAGAAGGCCCTAGATCTTGTCACCACCCTCCGGGCCTCCCTATGGGTTGGGACCCGGAGGAGGACCTTCATAGTAGACCGTAGTGAACGGGCGGGTTCATATCGGGAGAGGCGTTCTGACAGATATCGTGGTCCCGCACCGTATAAGGCTTTATAGGTTAATACCAACACTTTGAATTTTGCCCAGAAGCATATGGGAAGCCAGTGCAGGCGAGCCAGAACAGGTGTTATATGCTCAGACCGCTTAGTTCTTGTTAGCAGTCTGGCCGCCGCATTTTGCACTAGCTATAGCTTCCGAAACGTCTTCAAAGGTAGCCCTACGTAAAGCGCGTTGCAGTAGTCCAGACACGAGGTTACCAGAGCATATACCACTGATGTGAGGTCTTCCTTACTCAGATAGGGACATAGTTGGGCTACCAACCGAAGTTGGTAGTATGCATTCCGGGCCACCGAGGCTACATGAGCCTTGAGTGAGAGGGAAGAGTCTAAAACGACTCCCAGACTACTAACCTGCTCCTATAGGGGGAGTGTAACCCTGTCCAGGACAGGGTATATAACTGTCAGCTCTACACTGCATCAGCAGTGCCGGTGGGGCCTGGAAATTCCTGGGTGGTTGGCAGGGAAGCAAAGTCCTTAGCCGGCAGTCTGGTCATAAATCTGCCAGGTCTAGGAGGAGGGGAGCTGATAAGGGCCAGGCTTGTCCGAAGCGTACTTGCCGAGTCATTAGTCCAGAAGTGAGGTCAGTAGAGGTCCGGGATCAAGTGCCAAGGGGTCAGTCCGAAAGAGGGTGCCAGGAAACTAGGAACACACAAGCCACGCCTGACGTTGCAGTCAGCAACAAGCTGCAGCCAAGGTGTGCCTTATAAAGAGCAAGGTTGACAGCAGGTGTGAGTCCTCAGCGTTTGGGCCTTAAGGAGACAGGCCTGCCTCTCTTCTGCCTGACCTTCTGCTGTCTACGTTCTGCAGGTGAGGGGGGAGTATCCTGTTCACTGTCTGTGTCTGGCTGCGGGGCCTCTGCTGTATCTGGGGTGCTCTGCAGCTGAGGGGGAGAAGGAGCTGGATTCTCAGGAGGCTCCTCCATGTCTCCTTCTGAGTCTGCTGCTCCTGGGTCTGCTGCTGTTACTCCTGAGTCGTCCTCATCTGAGGAGTCCTCTGACGGGGGCATGACACCATCCCCCGCCCCACGACCAACCCTCCGCCTCCCACCGGGGCCCGGCTTATCCGGGTAGCGCTGGTGGAAGCGCCGGACCAGACGAGGGGCATACACCTGCGTTGCCTCTTCCCACGAACGTTCCTCAGGGCCGTACCCCTGCCAGTCTATGAGGTACTGGAGGCGGCCACGATGCCTCCGGGAGTCCAGGATCTGTGCCACTTCAAATTCCTCTTCCCCGTTGACTTGTATCGGAGGCGGGGGCGGCGGTTTACTACTCAAGGGGTGAGGTGGGAGAGCGGGAGTCAGCAGTGATCTATGGAAGACAGGGTGAATGCGGAAGGAGGCAGGGAGTTGGAGCCGGAACACCACCAGGTTAATTTGCTGGGTGATCTGGAAGGGACCTACGTTCCGAGCCTCCAACTTGTGAGACGGCCGTTGCGAACGCAGGAATTTGGTCGAGAGCCATACCCGGTCCCCTACCTTCAGCGGCGGGCCTGGTTGGCGGTGGCAATCAGCAAAGCGCTTATACACGTCCTTGGCCTGCTCCAGCTGCTCCTTCAGGACTGCCTGCAGGGCCTGCAACTCCTGCAGCATGACATCCGCAGCGGGGACCGGCGATGGGGGTCGCACTGAGGGGAAGAATCGGGTGTGGTAGCTGTAGGAGGCAAAGAACGGGGTCTGGCGCGTGGAGGCATGCACGGAGTTATTCTACGCGAACTCCGCCAGCGGTAACAGATCCACCCAATTGTCCTGTTGGAAGCAGGTGTAACACCGCAGGTATTGTTCGACGGTGGCATTGGTACGTTCTGTTTGTCCATCTGATTGAGGGTGGTGGGCGGAGGACAAGTGGATCTGGACGTGCAGGGCCCGAAACAGGGCCTGCCAGAACCGGGCGGTGAACTGGGCTCCTCGGTCAGAGATCAGGTGGTCGGGAGTCCGTGCAACCGGAAAAGCTGGGTCAAAAACAGTTGCACAGTTTCTGGGGCAGAGGGTAGTCCGGCACAGGGGAGGAAATGGGCCATCTTAGTGAACAGGTCTACGACTACGAGGATGGTGGTCATTCCCCGGGAGGCTGGTAAGTCCGTGATAAAATCCAGGGAGACCGAGCGCCAGGGCCCTGGGGGGGTAGGCAGTGGGAGCAGGAGCCCCGGGGGCTTGCCGGGGTGGCTCTTGGCTTGCTGGCAGGTATCACAGGCCGCTACATAGTCCTTGACGTCCACTTGGACCCGGGGCCACCAGAAATCCCGTAGGACCAGGTGGAGGGTTTTATACGTTCCAAAATGCCCTGCAGGCTGGCTGTCATGGCAGAGGTGGAGCACCTCTCCCCGCAGAGCTCCCTGGGGAACGTACAACCGGTTTCGGTGGTAAAAGAGGCCCTGATGCAAGGAAAAGGGGCTGTCTCGGGCGGCCGTCCCGGACTGGAGCTGTTGCTGCTGGGCCAGGGCATAGGGGTCCTTTTGCTGCTGCTCCTGCACCCAGTCCAGGAGGGGTTGTGGTTGGTGTGTAGCGGCGAAGTTCTCTGGGCGGAGGATTGGGCGAAGGGGGCGATCGACCTGCTCGGCTCGGTATTCCGGCTTGCGAGAGAGCGCATCTGCTAGGGTGTTTCGGCGGTCAGGGAGGTAGGTGACCGTGAACTGGAACCGGGAGAAAAACAGGGACCACCGGATCTGGCGTTGGTTCAGCCGTCGGGCGCTTTGCAGGTGCTCCAGGTTTCGGTGGTCCGTTCGTACCTGGACCGGATGGCATGCCCCTTCCAGGAGATGACACCAGGTCTCGAAAGCTACCTTGATGGCCAATAACTCCTTCTCCCAAATGGTGTAGTTCTGTTCCGAAGTGTTGAGTTTCCGGGAATGGAACGCACAGGGGAGCAGGGACTGCTTGCTCCCCACCGGCTGAAGTAGGACCGCTGCCACTGCCTTATCAGATGCATCGGCCTCCACTATGTAAGGTCGGGTAGGGTCGGGTTGCTGGAGGATGGGTTCAGATGTAAAGGCGTGTTGGAGGCGCCGGAAGGCCTGTTGAGTGGCCTCCGTCCAAACAAACTTCTCTTTGCCTCGAAGCAGGTCTGAGATGGGCGTGGTGAGTTCGGAGAAGTGGGAGCTGAACCGGCGGTAATAGTTGGCGAAGCCCAAGAAGCGCTGCACATCTTTGGGGCTTCGTGGAGCTGCCCAGTGGAGGATGGTCTCAATTTTGGCGGGGTCCATCTGGATACCCGAGGGCGAGATCCGATGCCCTAGGAAATCCACGGTCGTGAGGTCAAAGGCGCATTTTTCGAGCTTGGTCAAGAGGCGGTGCTCCCGCAGGCGCTGCAGCACCGCTCGAACGTGCTCCTTATGTGCCGAGGGGTTCCGCGAGAAGATCAGGATGTCATCCAAGTAGATCACCAGGAAGCGGTCTAGGAGGTCCCAGAAGATGTCGTTCATGAAGTGCTGGAAGACGGCAGGGGCGTTGCACAAGCCAAACGGCATCACGGTGTACTCAAAGTGCCCATAACGGGTGCGGAAGGCCGTCTTCCACTCATCGCCCGCCCGCATACGCTCCAGGTTGTAGGCCCCTCGCAGGTCTAGTTTGGTGAAAATGCGAGCGCCCCGCAGCCACTCTAACAGTTCTGGGATCAGGGGCAAAGGGTAGCGATTCCGAACTGTAATCTGGTTGAGGGCGCGGTAGTCATTGCACAGCCGGAGTTCCCCACATTTCTTTTTGACAAAGAGGACAGGGGCGGCTGCAGGGGACGTGGAAGGGCGAATGAACCCTCGGCGCAGGTTCTTGTCTAGGAACTCTCTGAGGGCTGCCAGTTCGGGTTCTGACAGGGAGTAAAGCCGGCCCACGGGAATCTTGGCTCCGGGTAGCAGATCAATGGGACATTGTCGTAAGGACAATGGGGCGGCAAGTGGTCTGCCTCTTGCTTCCCAAACACATCCGCGAACTCCCGGTACTGCTCTGGTAAGGCCTCGAGCGCGGAGCTTGCCTCCCGGGTCATCAGGATGCGCTCCTTTGGCCTCCAGCAGGTGGCTTGGCAATAGGGGGATCCGAGGGTCAGCCGGCCCGTGGACCACTGGATGATGGGGTTGTGCCGCTGGAGCCACGCCAGGCCCAGCACGTCCGGGAAGTGGGGTGCGGCAGCCAGGTAGAACTGGAGGCTTTCCTGGTGCTCCCCCAGGGCCACGTCGAGTGGCACTGTCTCCTGTACTACAGGGCCCGAGGCGAGAAGCCGGCCATCAATAGTCTCCACCAGGAGGGGGCGGCGAATGGGTTGACTAGGAACCCGGTGGAGCTTGGCAAAGGACACGTCCATAAAATTGCTGGTGGATCCCGAGTCCAGCATGGCGGGTACTTGTAGGGTCCCCCTTCCGGGGACTGTCAGTGCGATCAACACGGTCAGATGCTTGGGCGGTGAGGAACTGAGGTGGCAGGCCCCTTGAACCACGAGGCTGCCCCGGCTCAGGGGCCTGTGAAGGCCAGGGCATGGACTTTTCCCGAGGCAGGGGCTGTGGGTCGTTTCGCGGAACACTGGGCTGCAAAATGTCCCGGGGCTCCGCAATACAGGCAGAGGCCCTGTTGCCGGCGTCAGCAGCTTTTTGGCCGCAGAGAGATGTGGTCGAGCCCCTCCCAGCTGCATCGGTTCTGCCGGGGGTGTAGGGTCCTTGCCGACGGGCTCCGAGGGCCCAGCCACTGGGGCTGATGCTCTGTAGACTGGCCGGGGTCGGTTGGCAGCACGCCTGCTTTCCAGCCTCCCGTCAATCTGGAGACACAGGCGTATGAGGGCGTGCAGGGTTCCAGGGCGCTCCACCCTAGCTAGCTCATCCAGAAGCTCATCCGACAACCCCTCCTGAAATTGGTCCGTGAGAGCTGCTTCGTTCCAGCCCAGGTTTTGTTGTAATAAACGAAAGTCTGTTACATATTCCCCCAAGGGGCGTCGGCCTTGCCGCAGCCTGCGTATGCGGCGGTTGGCTGTAGCTGATTGGACTGGGTCCTCGAACATAGCCTTCAGTTCTCTGGTGAAGGTGGCTAAGTCGTTGAGCACGGGGCTCCTCTTGAGGAGTAGGGGCGTGGCCCATCTAGCTGCGGCCCCGGTGCACAGGTTAATCAAGAATCCCACCCGGGTCTTATCATCTGGGAAGGCCTCTGGTCGTAACTCCATGAAGAGCTGGGCCTGGGCCAAGAAGGCTGGGAGCTGGTCGGAAGCCCCAGTAAATTTCTCTGGGAGAGTCACAGGGCACTTGGCTCTCCCTGTAGGGAGAGGGGGTGGGGCTGCTGCTAGCTGGGTTTGCAAGCCTTGGACGGCCAACAACAGCTGGTCTACTTGTGAGCGCAGGAGCAAGTTTTCCTGCTGGAGTTGCTCCATGGTCAGCACTTCCCCCACTCCCTCGTTTGCCTGCTTTGTTTTGGCTGACTGCAAACTCAGCTCTACACTGTGTCAGCAGTGCCGGTGGGGGGCTGGAAATTCCTGGGTGGTTGGCAGGGAAGCAAAGTCCTTAGCCGGCAGTCTTGTCATAAATCTGCCAGGTCTGGGAGGAGGGGAGCTGATAAGGGCCAGGCTTGTCCGAAGCGTACTTGCCGAGTCAGGAGTCCAGAAGTGAGGTCAGTAGAGGTCCGGGATCAAGTGCCAAGGGGTCAGTCCGAAAGAGGGTGCCAGGAAACTAGGAACACACAAGCCACGCCTGACGTTGCAGTCAGCAACAAGCTGCAGCCAAGGTGTGTCTTATAAAGAGCAAGGTTGACAGCAGGTGTGAGTCCTCAGCGTTTGGGCCTTAAGGAGACAGGCCTGCCTCTCTTCTGCCTGACCTTCTGCTGTCTACGTTCTGCAGGTGAGGGGGGAGTATCCTGTTCACTGTCTGTGTCTGGCTGCAGGGACTCTGCTGTATCTGGGGTGCTCTGCAGCTGAGGGGGAGAAGGAGCTGGATTCTCAGGAGGCTCCTCCATGTCTCCTTCTGAGTCTGCTGCTCCTGGGTCTGCTGCTGTTACTCCTGAGTCGTCCTCATCTGAGGAGTCCTCTGACGGGGCCATGACAATATCCACCATCTGATCAGAGAAACCATCCACCAACAGCATCTCAGTCTTATCAGGATTGAGTCTCAGTTTGTTAGTTCTCATCCAGTCCATTGTCGCGGCCAGGCAACGGTTCAGCACATCGACCGCCTCACCTGAAGAAGATGAGAAGGAGAAGTAGAGCTGCGTGTCATCAGCGTACTGATGACAACACACTCCAAAACTCCTGATGACCGCACCCAGCGGCTTCATATAGATGTTAAAAAGCATGGGAGACAAAACTGAACCCTGCGGGACCCCACATTGGAGAACCCACGGTGTCGAGCAACGTTCCTCAAGCACTATCTTCTGGAGACGACCCGCTAAGTAGGAGCGGAACCACTGCCAGGCCGTGCCTCCGACTCCCAACTCCACAAGCCTCTCCAGAAGGATACCATGGTTGATGGTATCAAAAGCCGCTGAGAGATCAAGGAGAATCAGCAGAGTTACACTCCCTCTGTCTCTCTCCCGACATAGGTCATCAAACAGGGCGACCAAGGCCGTCTCAGTGCCAAAACCGGGCCTGAAACCCGATTGAAATGGATCTAGATAATCTGTTTCATCCAATAGCGCCTGGAGCTGGTCAGCAACCACTCGTTCCAAGATCTTGCCCAGGAATGGAACATTGGCTACTGGTCTGTAGCTGCTGAAATCCTCTGGGTCCAAGGAAGGTTATACTTTTTTGGTTTGTTCTACACATCAAAGCAAATACCTAAGTTTCTTTTAATAAATTTAGTCTTGCCTTTAACTGGTTATTTTTTTAGGGGAAATTAGTAGACCGTAGTAGAAAATTAACTTATATAATGAAAATCATTGACCCTAGGCTATGCCCTTATTAGCCTGTTTAATAATCTGGCTCTGGTCAATTAAGATCTTGATCTCAACTGCGAGAAAAAAAATAATCAAGTGTAGGGCAAGATACAGATATTCTAGACTATTTTTCTATATTTTAATGGACTACCTGAGTGGAACTTGCAGACCACCAGTATCCACAGAAAACAGTTTGAGACCTTCTATCCTAAATAATATAACGCATGAAGAGCCTTGCTGTATCAAGCCAAAGGCCTTCCTAGTCCAGCAACATGTTTCCTGCTGAAGCCAACTAAATGCCAATGGGAACCTCAAAAGCAAGACATGAGGGCAGTAGCTTTTGTTTGTCAGCAACTGGTATTCAGAGACACTCGCCTGTGATTCTAGCAGTAGCATAGCCATCATGACTAGTAGTCATTGATAGACATATCTTCCATGATTTTAATGCCCTTTAAAGTCTCCTTACCTGTGTCACCACATCTTGAGGGAAACATAGTTTAAGTATGTGGTGTGAAGAAACATTTCCTTTCATCTGTCTTGAATGTTTCACCATTCAGCTTATAGACTGACCCTGGATTCTAGTATTATGAGAGAAGGAAAGTCACACTATGCATTGTTTTATAAAATTCTGTCATTCCCTTACTCATTTTTTTTCTAAACCTAAAAAACCCCTCTGCACTAGCTATTGATACCTGTAAGTATCAAGAACATTTTAGTATGAAAATTGTGACTGCAGTGGGTGATATGTATGTTTATTATACAACAGTAGAAATACTGTATTTACCATGTAACTTTTAGAAGGGTTTAAAACATAAAGTAAAGCTTTTTCTTTTTTCCTTTTAATGGAATTTTATTGGTTTTCACATATAGAATACAGTAAAACAACTAACATAAACATAACAGAAACAACCAAAATAAAAAACCCTGACGGATCTCTTACAAGATCAGCATAGTCTGTAAACACGACACGGTCACCATACGTCAAATGACATAGTCCCAATCTCCCTTCAGGGGCAAATCATCTAACCTACCGCAGAACATAACTACAATGTACATAAAGTTACATGTCATTTCTCTTCTTTACTAGTACAGGAATTGGCCAGTACCCACTCATATAATTAACATAAAGAGCCAGGATCCTCCATCTCTTCCCGTTGCTGGAACCATACTGTGGAATATGACACTGGAACTATCCTCCTATGTTCTTGTGTGTTTGTATACTAGAACTCTTTCTGTTTCAGTCATGCTGTTAAGGTTTATCCCTAAAATTCTGCCTTGTGCCATTTGGAACTGAATTATGGTTGAGCTGCTTTTTCTTTATTAATGCATGTCATTTTCAGTTTTTCCTTCTCTAGATTTATAAACTTACGGCTTTATTGAGCCTCTAAATTTAATTCAGGGAAATAGATTTTCTTGTTAGAAGCTGAAAAGTATGGCAGGAGTTTTTTGGGAGAAGTGTGTGAGCATCCAAATATGCTTATTTCAGAGTAGAACATCTAATTTGAACAAATTTGTGTTCCATGAAGCTCAGGTACAGCTGCCAATTTGCAGTTCAGTACAGCATTACAAATTGGTTGTTTACAGAGGTACAATTCAAAGATAAACAAAAGGGTAACTTATTCATGCTGCAAAGTTTTTCAGCTATTTGAACACTAGTCTATAGAACATGTTGAGGATGTGTTTGAAAGATAGGATATACATTTGTAAAGAACCATGTGGAAAACTATAATCTGTTAGGGTTTTTATGCGTGCATAATAATAGAAAATAGCCATATTGCAAGGGGCTGAGTATTTAATTCAGCCAGTCATCTTAACACTGAAATTAACAGCAGAACACTGATAGCTTAAGATGTATTTTTTATTATTATTATTTATTATTAAATTTCTATACTGCCCCATAGCCGAAGCTCTCTGGGCGGTTCACAACAGAATAAATACATCAATATACAAGATGTATTGTTCACTTCTTGAAGAATTACAGCATTTCAGGACGTTCAAGCATGTATACCTGCTGGCAATATTATTATTATTGTTTATTAAATTTCTATGCTGCCCCTCCTCCCAGAAAGAACCCAGGGGACAAACAAGGGACAAAATGGTAAAATCAACTTAAAACATCTTAAAAGCATCTTTTTTAAAAAAAAATCATCAAAAACATCTTAAAAAGCAATTCCAACACAGATGCAGACTGGGATAAGATCTCTACTTAAAAGGCTTGTTGAAAGAGGAAGGTCTTCAGTAGAAACTAAAAAGATAACAGAGACAGTGCCTGTCTAATATTTAAGGGGACGGAATTCTAAAGGGTAAGTGCCACAGCACTAAAGGCCAGCTTCCTATGTTGTGTGGAATGACCTCTTGATAAGATGGTATCTGCAGGAGGCCCTCATGTGAGAGTGCAGTGATCTACTGGGTATATAAGGGGTAAGACAGTCATGCAGGTATCCTGGTCCCAAGCTGTATAGGGCTTTGTACACCAAAACCACCTCCTTGAACTTGGCCTGGTAGCTAATGGAAACCAATGCAATTCTTTCAGTAGCAAGGCAACATGTTGGCGATATCCTGCCCCAGTGAGCAGTTGTGCTGCCACCGTTTGCACCAGCTGCAGCATCCAGACCAACCTCAAGGGCAGCCCCACATAGAATGCATTACAGTTATCCAGCCTGGAGGTTACCAGTGCATGGACAACAGTGGCCAACCTATCCCAATCCAGAAACAGCCACAGCTGGTAAAAGGCACTCTTAGCCACTGAGGACAGCTGGCCTTCTAGTGACAAAGATGGATCCAGGAGCACCCCCAGACTACGAACCTGCTCTTTCAGAGGGAGTATGACCCCATCCAAAGCAGGCAATTGACCAGTTATCAGAACTCAGGAGCCACCAACTCAGCACCTTCATCTGGCTAGGGTTCAGTCTATTGGCCCTCATCCAGCACACTACCAATTTTGGGCACTGGTCTTGCATGGCTTCTCCCAGTGCAGATGTTACAGAGAAACAGAGCTGGGCATCATGAGTATACTGCTGACACCTTGCCCCAAATCTCCTGATGACTCTTCCCAATGGCTTCATATAGATGTTAAACAGCACCCCAAAGCACAACTGCCATGGGGCCAAAGGACAATCATCCAATGCTATTCTCTGAAACAGATCCTGGAGATAGGATCTGTACCTCTGATACCCATCTCACCAAGTCAGTTCAGAAGGATACCATGGTCAATGGTATCAAAAGCCACTGAGAGATCAAGTAAATATAACAGGGTTGCACCCCCACTGCCCTTCTCCCGATAAACATCCATCAGGCGACCAAGGCTGATTCAGTCCCATAACCAGGCCTGAATCCAGATTGGGATGGGTCAAGATAATCTGTTTCATCCAAGAGTACTTGCCGTTGCTACGCCAGAATCCTCTCCATCGCCTTTCCTAAAAAGTGGGTATTTGCGACCAGGTGGTAGTTGTCACAAACCATTGGGGTCCAGGATGGGCTTTTTCAGGAGTGATCTGATCACTGCCTGTTTCAGGGTGGCTGGGACGACTCCCTCCCACAAAGACTCGTTGACCACATCCTGGATCCACTTGGTCTTACCCCCTCAACAAACTTTAATAAACCAAGAAGGGCAAGGGACCACAGGACGTGTTGCTGGCTACATCGTCACAAGCACCTTGTCCATGCTATCAGGCCGCATCGACTGAAACATTGACTAACCCAAAAAGTTGCAGCAGATGTTGCACTGGACACCTCACTGGGGACTACAGTAGATGTAGATGGGGCATCAAGATTGCTGTGGAGGTGAGCAACTTTGCCCTCAAAGTGTCTTGCAAACAATTCACAATAGGCTTCTGAAGGGTCTAAAACTTCATTTGCAGGAATTGTTATCAGACCCTAGGCAATACAAAAAAGCTTTGCTGGATGGCTACTTGCAGATGTGATAAAAGCAGAGTAGTGGGCCTTCGTAGCTGCCCTCACCACCTCATAGCAGGCATGGTTATGTTGACTTACATGTGCCCGATCAGCCTCACAGCACATCTTTGACCACTTGCGCCCTAGCCATTATCTGGCCTGCTTCATTGCCTTTAGTTCACTGGTGTATCAAGGTGCAAGCCTGGCTCCACTATGCCGGAGACAGCACTCAGGGGCAACCATGTCAAGAGCCCAATGCATCTCGTTGCTCCACAGTGTGACAAGGGCTTTAACAGGGTCGCTTACTCTTATCTAGTGGAAACTTACCCAGGGCATTCAAGAATCCAGTAGATTCCATTAGTCTCCAGGGCAGACCAACTTAAGTTGTCCACCACCCCTGCAGAGGAGGTTTGAAGCTGTAAGTCCAAACTTCACCAGAAAGTGGTCTGACTATGACAGTGGGTGACATCCATCCCTTCCTTCCTCAATTTGATTTTTGCTCCAGATGGTGTTCGCTGTCCTGTGTGTCTGACCAGTGACAACTTGAGACAGCCCCATGGTTGTCATGGAGGCTATGAACGCCTGAGCTAGATTACTAGAGGCAGCCTCTGCACAGACATTAAAATCACCCAGTTCTGGGCTCCTCCAACCCCACAGCCAAGATGGTCTTCATCAGCTTGATCAGAGAAGCTGCTGGGCAGCAGGATGGACAGTATACCAGAGCAACCCTACTTCATCGTCTCCTTGGCCTGACACCAGGTGCAGGCCCTAACAGCCAGCTCCAAGATGGAGAGGTTTCCTGGTGACCAAGATGGAAGTTCTGTGGACCACAGCAACCTCTCCGCCTTTCCCTGCAGCCTGTGCTGGTGTTGCAGCAGGTGTTGTATCCAGGTGGGCAAGCTGGATCAGATCACCTCCTCCCAGCTCACCCACCCAGGTCTTGGTATTAACACACCAGATCGGAGCTGTAAGTCTAAACTTCACCAGGAAGTGGTCTAACCATGGCAATGAAGTGACATCCACCCCCCTCTCCAGGCCATCCCTTCCTCCATCTGGAGCAAAAACAAAGTTGAGGATGTGCCCTGCCCTATGCGTCGGGCCAGTGACAACTTGAGACAGCTCTGCAGTCGTCATGGAAACCATGAAGTCCCGAGCCAGAACACTAGAGGCAGCCTCAGCATGGACATTGAAATCATCCAGCACTATCGTTCTGGGTTCCTCCAATACCACAGCCAAGACGGCCTCTGCCAGCTCAGTCAGAAAAGCTGTCAGGCAGCAGAATGGATGGTACACTAGCAGTAACCCTAATTCACTGTCTTCTTGGCCCAACACCAAGTGCAGGCCCTCATAGCCAGCTCCGAGTGGTTTCCTGGTGACAGAGATGGAAGTTCTGTAGACCACAGCAACTCCCCCCCTCATCCCTGCAGTCTTTGCTGGTGTTGCACCAAGTATCCAGGTGGACAAAGTTGGGTCAGATCAGCTCCTCCCAATTTACCCACCCATGTCTCGGTAATGCACACCAAATCGGCACCGTCATCCATGATCAAGTCATGGGTGGGTGCGGCCTTATTGTGTACCGATCTGGTGTTAAACAACAGCATGCCCAAGCCTGTGGGCTCAGCAGATGAGCAACCAGGTCCCTCCATGGGAGGAGTGGGAGGGAGGAACAAGGCGTAGATAGACCTGCCTTCGTTTTCCATGGTAGTTTATCACCTCCCCATAGCCATATCTTGCTCTACCCATAATCACTGAAATTGTGGTACATCACCCATGTCCCTCCTTCCCAAGACTCCAACTAAATACATGATGTAAACAACAATAGCCTACCAACAAAGCCTACCAGAACTAATTATTCCAGTAGGCCTCTGCTAGAATTGGGAACAGTATTACTAGGACTATACTAGATTCGACCAATACTTTTAACCCAGGGCCTATGTACTCCCCTCCCATCTCACATCCAGGGAGGGCCAGTCTTCTGCCAGTTGCAGGCTCCCACTCTGAATGCATCTGGTGACTCTCTCTTATCATACAGTTCACGGCACAGGATCTCACCCTGCACAGGAGCCATACATGTGCCTTACGCCTGCCTCGCTACAAACCTCTAGATGGTTAAAATAAAAACATAAAAAATAGAAAATGGGGAAGCGCCCTCAAGGGTCGCCCCTTCGGTGGTGTCCCCACTTCGGTGGTGTCCCCACCACTGCCCCAAGGGCTGCTGTGCTTTTATGCCCCCTCAGCCGGGAACCGATGCAAGAGGCTGCAAGATTGCGTGCAGCCTCTCTGGATTCAGGGTCAGGTGGGGACCCCAGTCCTTACAGCAGTTACCAGACACCTCAGTTGTTTGAACAGACAACAATCCAGGGGAGCAAGCAAGCAAGCACTCAGACGTTCTAGTACCCACTCCCAGGGCAGGTCTTCTCTAGTCCCCCATTGCTGCAGCTGTTCGCCAGTGCTGCAGCTGCCATTGCAAGTTGCATCCTGGTAGAAAAACACTGACGTGTATATTATGTTTTTAGGTATGAATGAATGCCTAGAATAACAGCAGCTCTTCCGTTTATTCCTTACAGATTTCAGGTAATATTGTTTCTTATAGAATTGATGCTCACTGGTGCACCATTTAGGAAGGGTGGGAAAAATCAACTTCCCCTTTTGTACTTCAGTTCACATGTGGTTGCTTCGTTATGATGATGAGAAAAACACGACAAATTGTGTATTGTTAAAATATACTCTCTTTTTTGCAATCAGGCTGAGATTTGTAGAAGGTGCTCTATTTCTTCTAGGAATGTCCCGTGTTTTTGTGGTGATGTCGGTCTGTGAGAGAAGACGAAACGTGGGGGTGGATACTGGTGTAACTCTAGTCTGTATCCATCTTTGATAATGCTCAGGACCCATTTGTCTTTTGTTGTTGTCTGCCATTGGTTCAGGAAGTAATTGAGTCGACCGCCTACAGGTATAGAGTCAGAAGCGTTGTTGTGGTTGACGCTGCTGCCTAGTCTGGTAGGATTGTTGTCTATTCTGATGGAATCTCTGGGGAGGCTTCTGGTTTTGCCAAGGAAAATGGGAGCCTCTGAAATCCCTCTGTCTGTTACTAAAGAAGGGCCTTGAGCCACGAAAGGAGCGCATCTGAAAAGTGGGGGTATAGCGTCGAAATGGCCTTTTTTCGTCTTTACCCTGTGAGGGCATCACTTTCTTTTTATCTTTATTGTCCACCAAAACTTCTGCCAGATTGTCTTCCCCAAACAATTTTCCACCTGTATATTTAGCCATGGCTAGATTAAATCTGGATGCATTGTCCGCATCCCAGTGCGAAAGCCATACTAGGTAGAAGGTAAGGAATCCAACAGTGGAGCCAGAGCCAATGACAGGCAGAGCCAACTAATTCAAGTTGGATGCCGTCTTCTTCCCCGTTGAGTTCTACAGGAACAACACTGAGACTCAGGAAAAGGAAGCTGACGGCTAGTGTCGCCACCCGTGGCCTGGTTGTAAGTAAGAAGGCAGGCAATTGTAGCTGGCTGAGAGCAGAGTGAGGTTGGTGGGGCAGTACCCTGTTTGCCCTAATGGATCAGCCTCCTCTGTGCATATGTGTGTATATATACAGTGTATATGTGTCTATCATCTATTTATCTATCATCTATCTATATATAAAATACTTGACCCCTTTAGTATTTTTCTTAATTAAGGAACTATTTCTTAGTGAAGATAACAGTTTATGTGTCACGTGAATCAGCAGTTACAAGTGACTTAAAAAATGGCAGAGTGGATAAATAATAGAACATTTGATCAGGAAGTCCTCGCTTTTGCAAATTGTATTTAGATAATATTGCAAATATCGTTAATCTTAGCACATTTTTAATCATAGAATCATAGAATAGTAGGGTTGGAAGGGGCCTACGAGGCCATTGAGTCCAACCCCCTGCTCAGTGCAGGAATCCAAATCAAAGCATGTGTAATTGTAGTTGGTTAAGGTAAGCACTGAACTTTTGTTGTTGTTGAAGTCTGATCAAAGTTGTCAGGAAGTGGTAGTAAAGCAGTGGTTGTATTTGAACTTATGATTGGGTGCTGTGAACAGTACCGTTCTCTGGTCACTTCTGTCTCCCAGATTAGCCCCCCCCCCAAAGTATACTAGGGGAAGAACTTAGGGATGCCATTGCACCTGTGGGCACCACATTGGCGATCCCTGTTTGAACATAAAGCAGGAAGCCTTGAGTAGGATTCCCTTACCTCCAAGGCTGCGCTTTTTGGTAAAAACATACCTGTTGCATATGGATCTTTACAAAAGGTTGAGATGGTTATCTAGTCTGCATGTAACAGATCTCAGCTTTTTAAGTTGAGTTATGTTTAAACGTTTTGCTCGTGTACATTGCCTGTTTCCTCCTCTGACTGAAGACTTCGTGGGTTAGTTAACCATAGTTCCCCATTATGTCTGAACCAGGAAGTTATGGGCTGCATGGTTCAGAACACACCAGGACCTGAAACTATGATTTGACATTGATGGTTCATTAACCCAGCAAATCTTCAATCAGGGCACACTAAGAAAGGAAGTTTGGGAGTAAGCAGGATTGCCTAGACCAGGAGAAGCTGTGAAAGCCATGCTGGCTCTCCCACAGTTTACAGTGACACTTGCGTGAGTAAATTGAGAAGGGGAAAAATTGCATCACTGTTGCTGGGGAAATAGCTGTACTGTGAGACCTTGATGTCTTTTGGGGTTTTCCCCATGCATGGCCTGGGTTTGCCTACCTAGGTTCAGCCCACATGAAGACCAAGGAAGACAAGCTTGGAGGCCAAGGTAGAGGTGTTCAATCCAGGAACAGCGAGGAGCTGAGTGATGTCTAAACCCTCTCAGCTCCTGAACTGAGGCCCTGGGGAGTGAGTTGGAGTGCACAGGCAGGGGAATGACTTTTGGGAAGGTATTCTAATCCTCTTCCAGTGGGAGGTAGATGGAAGGGAACAATTTCCCCTTTTATATAGTTCAGTCTAATTTTAGCATTCTCCTTTGTAAAGGAATTCTCAGTAGTGGTTTTTAATTTAATTTCTGGAGTGCTGGTATGTCCAGCTTTGGATGGTAATACTATTGCATATGTTTTTATTAAGAACATCTATTTTTTTTTCTTGGAGGATGCCTCTATTTTTACTTTTTGAAATTGCAGGGAAAAACAGAATTTAAGAAAAAGAACTATGGATTTATTTTTGATATAATTGAATTTCCTGGAGCTTTCAATTATTGAAAACAAACCCTGTATATCAAGATATTTGTCATAGTAATGAATAATTCAAAATTAGTTTCTGGAAACCTGATGAGATGAGATTTCTATTTCCATGTACTATACACTGACTAGTCACCATGAAGGACTTCTTTGGGTTGTTATCTATACTGTAATTTATTTATAATTGTAATTGCTGTGCTTCTTCAGCTTGAAATTAATATTAAAAGCTGTCCTTCAAGTGATAAGATGGTGGTGTGTGTATGTACGTGTGTATATATACATAACACAGATTTTCAATCCTATTGCCACATGATGCTGCAAAAAATGTCATTGAAGCCACCACTGTGAAAATCCTGGCATTTTTTTTAAATTTTACTTTGGGAGAACAAATTAAAATGGGTGCTTGGGTTTTTTCTTTTTAGGATAGAGGGGGGATTTAATTTTTCAGCAAGCTTTCATTTAGTTACACCGTTGTATGAGAAAGCACTATGGAAAGACTCCCCAGTGATTTTATTTTAAATGAACAGTGGGACAGCCTATTTTATTTTTTAAATTAATATAACAAGTCACTAAACACGACACTATGAGTTCAGGAAGAAAATTACCTTGTAATTCTTCTTGGAAAGATCTTCAGAGAATTGCTGTCAGTCAGTGCTGAGCAACTTACATTTAAAAGAATAAACATAAATGCATTATACCATAAGAAAAAAATCATATGAACCATATAAACCATTCACAGTTTCATACAACACCTACAATTCATTAATATACAAATCAACACATATAACCCCCTCCCCATAATAGCCACAGGAAGCTTTGGCAGCACACTAGCATTGACTACTTCAAACACACTTGCATTGAACCCAATCTGAGTGGAGATTATGCATATTGTACATGTGTGATCTACTCAACTGTTCTCCCTAGACATCCTCAACTGTTTCATAAAGGAGAGTAGTGCTGAATGCTCCATTCAGTTCATCCATTAACATTTTCTTGTAGTGAAATTCAAAGAGCCATGGAGAAGTAAACGGGTAGGAGTGTTGTCTGCTAGCACATCTGTCCTTTTAGAGTGAACAGTTTTTACCTATTGCATTCAGAATAGGGGACAGTCAGTTTGTATAATGCTGGAGAATCTGATTGGACCAATTATACAATGTGAGAACTAGTGAAATAATCTTTTTTTAAAAAAAGATCCACAGTCTGTTTAGATGCCACTGAATGTTTCTTAATGCTTGTTTGTATTATAAGAAAAGCCTCCTGGTTCAAGCCAATGGTCCATCTAGTCCAGTGGTTCCCAACCTTTATGAGTACGGGACCCACTTTAAAAGCTCAAAATTTTATATGACCCCCTCCCCTCCAGGGAGGCAGGCTGGCTGCCAGGAAATAGGGGGAAAGTAGCCTTTCCTTGCAGCCTTGCTTCTTTTTGCTTCACAACAAGCCCTCTGCTCTCGTTCTGAGTAAGGGCATTGTCACCAGCGGCAGTGCGAGGAGACAGGAGTCGGTGATAGTAATCCCCTCTTCTTCGTGGTATCTCCACCCTCAGCCTCCTTTGGCATCTGCCATGTATTTTATAGGAAGATGCCTGCCCTCAGTGCACCTGAAGATGCTCAGGCACTTCAGTAAAAGTCCTCCCCTCTCTTTTGGAGCAAGGGGGAGGTGTCATCTGCAGTGGCAGTGGGAAGCAGACAGTGTCCAGGGAGTGAAACCTTTTTTTTAAAAAATTAATAAATAATTCATTTCTTTCCTGTTTACGGCCCCTCTGGATCTCGTCACGGCCCCCCTGTGGGTCACGACCCCCAGGTTGGGAATCACTGATCTAGTCTAATATCCTGTTCTGACAGTGGCCAACTAGATGCCTGTGGGAAGCCCAAAATTAGGACATGAGTGCAACAGCACTCTACTCACTTGTGGTCCAATCCAGAAGTAGAGTTTATTTTTTGGTGACACACGTGGTTCCTCCCATGTAGGATAGGATGATACTATTTCAGTCATTCAAGCATCAAAGTGAAATTAAATAGTTTTAGAGCTGGGCTGTCTGTCATGTTTGCTGCAAATATGCCACAGACCATAGCATCTCTGTAATGAATTCTCCCCCTCCCTGCATCTTCAACAGGTGAACAGAAGGTAGTTTGTGATATACTAGTAGATGATTGGATGATTTGCAAGAGATTGGCAAGGGTTTCTGATAACAATAGCATTGACAAAAAGGCTTTTTATTTGCTAATTACACTCTTAAAATCTCTGATCTATAGTAACTAAAATGTAGATTTGTATTTATGTACTAGGGGCTCTGCCCCTGCTTGCTTGCCAAACCCACCAGAACTCCTCTCCCTTTCCCTTGCCCAGGGTTTGCTAGAGCTCTCCTCCCTTTTCCCCCTTTGCCCAGGGATTGCCAAGCCTGGCTTCCCACCTACCTGGTGAGGCAAAGTCCTAGGCTACCGTGCTTCAGGCCTCTGCCCCTGCCACGCTCTGGACCCAGTCTTTTTTTGTAAAGTGCTTTGCCACCATGTCCACATGTTGTGTGACGTCATGACGTCATGAAAGCATAACGTCTTACAAAAATATGATGTAGGAGATTTATGTCATCTCATTGTATGGGGTACAATTGGTAATTGCTTCTGCCCTCTAACTTAGCTTTTTTCATTTGACTGCACTTCTACCCAGCCACTATTCTGCATCTGACTTCAGTTGGTGGATCTTGAAGTTTTAGTAGTCCCTTTAGTACCAATCCCTATATATATGTATGTGTGTGTGTATATATATATATATAGTATTTTATGTATTTTAATTGTATTTTATGTATTTTAATTTATTTTAATGTTGTTGTGATTTTACTGTTTACAATTTTATGATGTACATGTTTGATTTTATTTTTGTAAGCTGCCCTGAGTGCCCTATTATAGGGTAGAAGGGTGGGATAGAAATATTTTAAATAAATGAATAGTACAAAGTAGATATTGCTAGCCTGAAGTCTGCCCATGCCTGGTCTATTGAGCTGTCGCTGTATTGCAGGAGTGGGGAACCTTTTTAGCCTGGTGGTGTCATTAACCCATGGAGAACTCTTGGCAGGACTGGTCTGAGGAGGGAGAGGCTTGGGATCCAGGGGGAGGGCCCAGTGTTCTAGGCATGGTGGACAAGGATGTTGAGCAGGAGCCAAGTAGTCTGCCCATTGACAGCTGAACCTCTGAGATTGATACTAATGTCGGTGAAGGGGTTGAGGCCCCAGCCCCTCTGAGTGCACCACCCGTGGCCCCAGCTCCACAGCTGGATTGGCTTCCTACAACTTAGGGGGGCTCCCAGAGGTACAGCTGGATCTATCACAGTTGTCCCTACCCTCATCACCAAGGATGTGCCATCAGTGGCCCAGGTGTGAACAAACGGAGCCTGTTAGCCAACCTGCCCATACCTGTTTGCTTGCCCAGTTCTGAGGTGAGAGGAAAGCCCCACGAAAGTAGCTGTGCCTGTCCCATCTTTTATTAAGGGAGTTTGTCAAGTGTTGCAACAATGGCTTTGCTTGAATAGCCATGCCTTATAGTGATGCTAGATTTTGTAAGCTGTATCCTGACCTAAATTCAAATCATGTGCTAACCTGTGGATTAAAGCCCTTGGCAATAGTCAAGCCAAGAGCGCTGCATCTGATTCTGTTGGTGGGAGCCAGGACAGGCAGGCTGGATCCTTAGGTCCTCCAACCCAGTGGCTTGTTTCACAGGTGGGCAGGGCTGCTCACCTGTCAACCTCCTGACATCACTATAATATCAGGTAACTCATTTTTCTGTTGCAACATGGCTTGCAGTCAAGCCATGCTACAAAGAAATATCGCAGTTGATCCAAGTGGGAACTGAAGTCACCACCAATCTGCCAAATTTAAAAGGTGTCAAGAGCAAGCCCTGCTTGCCAAGGAACAGTTAGGAGAACATTTTAGGGTCCCCAGTTTGTTTCTTCACAGTCATGTCTTTACTCACCTCACACCTGATGAGCAGGCATGGCTTTGCCTGTGCAAGGCAGAGGTTCCCCACTGCTGCTATATGGATCGGGTGAGCTCAATGTGAGTTCCTCCATCTTTGTTGTGGCATTCAGTGGCCATGCATGGATGATCATATCTTGGCTTGATAAGCTGAGATATGAACAAACCTTGTGCCTTCTTCTTAGTGCACTGCAATGAAATATAGAAATGTTCATTTGACCGTGGTTTTCAATTTTGTCAGAAGCAGGAAACTATGGTGAATTGAAGACTTCTGGGTAATCCATGCATCCTGAGAAGATAGGAGGGAAGGGATGGCATGAGGACAGAACGTGCTGGCAAAAAGCTCTTGCTTATATCACTCTATTAAGCTGAGACATGATTTTCCAAATATGGGCAGTGATATGGAACAGGGCCCAGGAAAATGTCAATGTAATAGTCCCAGTGCACACAGTGAATGCTCCTAGGTCTAGGTTCTATGTTGGGAGGGAGAGAACTCGTTACAGATATGTTTTTGGCAATATTCCTGGAACTCATGTACAATATAGTGTGGTTCTTAATGATAACATTTCCATACCATTAAGTTATGCTATTTTTATCCCTCTGTGGTCAGACAGATATCTTAGGCTTTGATTTTTTTCCTGCTGTTGTAGGGTTATAATAACATCCCATCTCTCCCCCCGCACCAAAAAAAAATCTTGGAACTTTAATTTGTATAACAGGTAAATTAAATGTTGTAGACAGCACTGCCTATGGCCATACTACCCTGAACACGCCTGATCTCATCTGATCTCGGAAGCTAAGCAGGGTCAGGCCTGGTTAGCACTTGGATGGGAGACCGCTTGAGAATACCGGGTGCCGTAGGCTTAGAGGAAGGCAATGGTAAACCACCTCTGAATACTCTTACCATGAAAACCCTATGAATATGTCAAAAAAAGATTCATAGGGTCTCCATAAGTCATAATCGACTTGAAGACATATAAAAATAACAACAGAGAGCACCAACGTAGGGTTGCTTATTTGTGTAATTTACTATATAAATAACAAAATCACTTTCACATTTATATGAAAAGTTTCTTAATTTCGAAAAAGAGGCTTCACTTTGTAGCATTTCAGCATGTATTCTACTAAAAAGTATTCATTAGACAGGATACTGGGAGAAAGGCCTGAATAGATGACAAGTGAATTATTTATATATTCTGAACATACCTAGTTCACATTCTTTTTCATCCCAAGTGGCAGTATGGTTGTATCCTTTGTGATGTTGAATGTATTGCATTTTATACCATTTGTGGAATAATGTAACTGCCTATCGTCAACTTTAAAATCCTAAAATAAATTGTGTTTATGGAAAAAACAAATCATTAAGTATAATAAATACAGCTGTGATGTGTATATTTTACAACTATTATATTTTCATGTACTGTCTTAAAAGGAGAATCAAATTACTCTTATCTTTCTTCCTTTCCCCCTTTATGCCAAATTGTTAGCAGTGACCACCTACAGAACTATGTTAGTCGTCATTACATTTGTATGCTAAGTCATTAATTTTATTCTTCCAACTATGGCTTCTGTCTTCTTGACAGGTTCCATGTGAGCTGTGTTTATGGCTGTACTGTTGCTTCTAGGTTTTGCTTGGCTAGAGATTTCTTTAGCTAGTTTGTTTTGAAATTGTTTGTGAAGAACAGGTTACAGCTTTGCACAAATCATTCAGAAGAAGATTACTGATGTTCCCAGTTTGGGAAAATTGTTAACTGTTGCCCTCCAGAATCCTGTCTAATGAAACTTTTTCAGAAGAATACCTTTCACCTTGCAGATTTCTTTTATGAGCTGTTAAAGAATCTCCCTCTTCTCCCGTCTCCTTAGAATATTTATTTATTATTTCGTTTATACCCCGCCTTTCTTTCCATGATAGAACCCCAAGGCGGCTTACATATGGTTCCCAGGCAGTCTCACATCCAGGCACTGACCAGACCTGACCCTGCTTAGGGAGCTGGCCTCATGTGCCTTCAGACCATGGCCTGGGACCATTTATATCCCAATGTTTGCTTCTTTTCAGAACAAAGCCCTTCCAAACAAAAAACAAATAAAACAATTATTTAGAAATATATTAAACCATTATATAAATGCATAACCACCACCAGCAGCAGATTAAAACAGTATGGAGCTTAGCACATAGTATTCTAATTAACAGCAGATTGAATGCGTTGTGTCCATGCTTGTGTCCTTAAACTGTAAAAATGGAGCCATACTTTTATTTCTAAAACGTTTCTTTACCAATAACAATAAAACATCTAAAGCAACATTATGCCATAATAAATTTTTTAAAACCATTACTAGATAAAATCAAAACACATTTAAAGCCTGTTAAAACAAAAAGTCTTAATGACTCTCCTAAAGGATGATGGAGAGAGTTAGTCTTATCCTCCTTTTAGATGGAGTTCCATAATTGGGTTGCTGTCACTGAAAATCCATTGTCCTGCATCCCTGCCAATCATACCTGCCCTGGTCAGTATGTAATGGTAAATTCAGAAGTGCAGGGTCGCTTCATGAGTCATGCCACACCCCCTCACTTGCATGCTTGCTGTCCATCATCATCTCCACACTCCTTCCTGTGTGTGCCTTCTCCCACAACATCATCTCCACACTCCTTCCTGTGTGTGCCTTCTCCCACAACATCATCTCCACACTCCTTTCTGTGTGTGCCTTCTCCCACAACATCATCTCCACACTCCTTTCTGTGTGTGCCTTCTCCCACAACATCATCTCCACACTCCTTTCTGTGTGTGCCTTCTCCCACAACATCATCTCCACACTCCTTCCTGTGTGTGCCTTCTCCCACAACATCATCTCCACACTCCTTTCTGTGTGTGCCTTCTCCCACAACAACAGATGTTCCTTGAAGCCAATCAGCATGAAAAGGGAGTATGTTAGCTACTGAGAAAAGTCTTCTCAGTGGCTGATTCACCTCCTTTCACTCTGATTGGCTCCGATCAGCAGGAAACAACAAGGAAGTATATTAGACTCTTGTCAGTGGCAAACACACTCCCCTTTCATGCTGATTAGCTCATAGGATGCTGGAGATATAGGGACCCTGCTGGGACCCTGCTTCCAAAAAAGTAAAGGATCTAAGACCCCTTGAGACCCTGGATAACTGCACCCCTGGCCCTGGTGGTGGAATGCCAAGCAAGGCTTCCAAAGGTGACTGCAAGTTTATGTGGCAGGAGGTAGCTCTTCAAAATACCCTGGTTCTGAGACTTTTAGCGCTTTATTGATAATTACCAGTATCTTGAATTGGGCCCAGAAACAAATCAGAAGCTCATGCAATTGTACCCCTGGGGGTGGGGGAGTTCTGCAGATTTAGGGCCATCACTGAAAAGGTTCTGTTATCAGCACCCACCAGTTTATTATTATAATTATTGTTGTTATTGTTATTGTTGTTATACATCTCAATGGGAGCACAGCCCCCGAGGCTGACCTTAAGACCCAGGCAAGTATGTATGGGTGTAGGTGGACCTTCAGATAATCTGGTCCCAAATGTTTATGGTTTTTAAAGGTCATCAACAGCACTTCAAATTATGCTTGGAAACAAACAGGCAGCCAATGCAACCAGGGTAGGTATTAGAGTTACATCCAGCCCCAACAAGCATCTGGGTAGGTACATTCTCTAGAGTCAGTGAACTGACTTTTTAAATGCAATCCCATGTAGAGCATATTGCAATAGTCTACTCTGGATATAATCAGGGAATACATAATTGAGGCAATGTCTACCTTCTCTAGACAAAGTAGCAAGTGGCAAATTATCCTAAGTTGGTAAAATGCACTCTTAGCCAGTGCCACAAACACTAGCTGCACCTCTGTTGATAGCATTGAGTCCAGGAAAACCCTTTAGCTGTAAGTTTAGTCTTTTATGGGGAATGCATATCCATCCAAAACTGGTTGCAAACCTCAATCCAGATCACCAGACTTCCTCACTCACAGTACCTCCATCTTGTCTGGCTTAAATGTTGACATGTTTTCTCTCATTTATCCCAAAATGGCCTCCAGACATCTGTTCAGGATTTCCACAGTCTCTCTGGGATTAGTAGATGAAAGAGAGGTAGAACTGCATGTCATCTGCATCCAGATGACACTTTAGCTCAAATTGCCAGATGTCTTCTTCTAGTGGTTTCATGTAGACGTTAAGCATGGACAAGATTAAACCTTGAGGCACCCCACAATGGCTGTTGAGTTCAACCCCCGAGGAAAGACTAGAGCCACCATAACACCAGGCCTCTAAAGCCCATTCTGGAGAGATGGTCCAGAAGGATGGTCAGTATTAGAAAGCCACAAAGAGATCCAGAAAAGCTAATAGGGTTGTACTTCATCTCCCATCTATTTCATGATGTAAGATCCCCAGGACAATTAGGGCTGTTTGTGTCATGAAGCCAGATTGGAATGGATCCCAATAATATCATCCAAAATTGTCTGGAGTTGCAACACCATAACCTTCTTCAGTATCCCGTTCAAGTACTATAGATACAGGGCAGAAATGATCTAAATATCTCAGGGTCTTAACTCCTGCGTTCATAAGGGCAGCAGGTTCCACATCATCCATCAAGGAGGCATTAACTGCCTCAGAGATCCACATTGCATAAAGACTTAATAGTAACCACTGTCTGGCTTTGAGGAAGGATGCAATTTGAATTTAGGTATGTGGCTTACAAGAGGAAATATATTCCTCTTACAAGAGGAAACATATTCTGATGCTTGAAAAAGGTTTGGGTCCTTAATTGCCTTATGCGTAAAGTATATTCCATTTATATTATATTCAACAACATTTTTCAGATTGTGTCCAAAGATGCTGGGTAAGCCTTTTCTTTGTATTTAAGCTGTTTATTTAATTTTCAATTTTTAGGTCTTATGATACCATAAGCAAAACTGTTACAGTTGCAAATTGTGTCATATATTTTAAGTACCATACAATGATTAATATTTAATATTATTTATTTCATTCTAGGGTATTTTGTACTATGAACAACTGAAGTCTAATGTGATTCAGCATGACCTTTTGGTGGACAGTTTGATTTATAAAGTGAGTAATTTTCATTTACATAATGTTCTCCTCCTGCTCCTCCACCTCTGCCTCCTTCATTTATGAATCTCTTCTCATATAAAACATATATAAAAAATTTCATATATAAGAACAGTTAAAACAATTACATATATAAAAACAATATAAATAAATAGTTTAAAACAACAGTGCATACATAAAACCAATTCAAGTCCAATACACAAATACCAACTGGGATACAGATCTCCATTTAGAAGGCTTGTCTCTCTATATGTTTGCTTATTTACTGACCACAATTTAGACTTTGTATGAAATGGAGTGTTAGAAACCCTGTTTATTCCTCTTAGATAAAAAACACCTTATGCTGTTGTTTGTGAAACATTTTATTTAATATTGCATGTATTTGATGTATATCTACAATGGTTCATTCAGTGCCATATTTAATATTTCTACCGTTTTCCCCCATTAGGTTAAATTGTTTTGGAAAGGAAAAGAAAGACCTGTGAATAGTTGGCAGGGGCGGGCCAAGCTTCCTTCTTATCATGGGTGGGGCTCAAGCAGTGACATTCTCCAGTTTCTTTCTTGTTTTTTCTCTCTACATTTTTTTAAAAAAATTCTGCTACTGCATGTGGCAGCAACAGCAACTGTGTTAGCAGTCTGCCCGATATTTTGCATCCATCACAAAGTAGTGTTCCACAGCATTTGGGATGGTGTGAGGCGTCCTTCCCTGGCTCTCCCTGTCAGGTTCCTACCTGCGCGTGGTTACTGCCTGTCTCTAGGCACCACCAGGGACTCCACCAGTCCGGACTGTCCTCTCTTATGGTTTCTCTCCCCGCTCTAGCACAGATCTCAACAGATCCCCCTGCTAGGCAATCACCAGTCACGTCCTAATACTAGTGTTGTTATTCTCTTCACCGCTGCCACCATTTGTTACAGTTCCCCTTCAGCCTTGGTCATTACCTTACCCTCCGTTCTGGTCTGTGAAACCCCAGCCAAGGATCAGGCCTTTGGTAAACCAAATTAAGTATTTATTACAGATAACAAAGCTAACAAGATTAACAAGATTTCTTCTTAAGGCACATAAGCATATGGTTTTACTCAATACTAATCCGAACTCCACCTCCCTCCTTCTTTACTCTCTCCTGACAAACAACTCTCTCAAACCCCACCAAGCAATCCACTCTTTCTCTTCTCCCCCCCTGATTCCACTCTCACTCTTCCTTTTATACATTCAGCCATTTTAAACACTCAGCCAATCATCTCGCATTCTACTGCCCATTCACTCCCCCTCCTCTTTCACTCCACTTACCATGTATCTTCTAAAACAACAACACTTACCATATATACATTAATATAGGAACATCACATTTCCCCCCCCTTAAACAACAGCAGAGTATTATTCCTGTTCCAGGATTTATGCGTCGCGTTAACAAATAAAAGTCTCTATGGGGAAAATGTCTTTCTTTGTTCCTCTGTCTGGTCACGTCACTGCAGTCCCAGCCACTTGCCTGGAAAGTCCATCGGCCAGTACATTGTCCTTGCCTTTATGAACTGGAAGTCCACTTGATAGTCCTGTAGGGCCCAGGACCACCTCTGCAGCATAGTGTTATGGTTTTTCATAGTCTGCAACCATAACAAGGCCCGATGATCCGTAGTCACTGTGAATCTTCGTCCCCACACATATGGGCACAACTTGTTCAGTCCCCACACGACCGCTAGGCACTCCTTCTGGACCGACGAATAGTTTTTCTCCCTCGGTGTCAGCTTGCGACTCAGGTACGCCACTGGATGTCTGGTGCCTTCTCTCTCCTGTAGCAAGACGACTCCCAGCGCCAGGTCCGACGCATCTGTAGCCACGATGAATGGTTTCTCATAGTCTGGTGCTATTAATATGGGTCCTTGGCACAAGGCTTGCTTCAGTAGATCAAAAGCCTTCTGACATTCATCCGTCCATACCACATGCTCAGAACACTTCTTTGTTAATTCATGCAAGGGGGTTGCTATTTCCCCAAAATTTCTCACAAACTTCCTATAAAATCCAGCCACACCCAGAAATGCCCTTACTTGTTTTTTGGTTAAGGGGATCGGCCACGCTTGTATTGCCTCCACCTTGCTCCATAAGGGGGTGATTTTCCCACTCCCCACCTTATGTCCTAAATAGATTACTTTCTTTAGTCCAAACTGGCATTTCTTAGCTTTTATTGTGAGGCCTGCTTTTCTTAAGGCCTCCAATACTGCTGTCAGGTGTTGGACATGCTCAGGCACCGACTTGCTAAAAATGGCCACGTCATCGATATAGGCCACTGCAAAATCTGACATGCCTCGCAACACAGTATTGATTAGCCTCTGAAATGAACTTGGTGAGTTTCTTAGTCCCATGGGTAAGGTCACAAACTCATATAACCCATCTGGTGTACTGAAGGCAGTTTTGGCTCTGGATTGCTCGTCTAGTTCCATTTGCCAAAATCCTTTACAGAGATCTAGTGTAGAGATAATGGTTGCTCCCCCAATAACTCTAACATTGCGTCTACCCTAGGCATAGGATACGCATCTGGGACAGTAATTTTATTGATTTGCCGATAATCAATGCAAAACCTTGTCGTTCCATCTTTTTTTGGAACCAGGACAATACTTGAGGCCCAGGGACTGATGGATTCCCTGATCACTCCTAATTCCAGCATCTCTTCCACCTCCTTTTTGATCTCATTCAAAACTTTCCCATTCACACGGTACGGAACAGATCTGATTGGGGCATGATCTCCAGTATCAATGGAATGTATAACTATACTGGTTCGGCCAGGTTTGTTGCTAAAGAGATTCCTATAGGTTTTCAAAACTCTCAGAATCTCCTCTTTTACTTCCTCCTTCACCTCCTCTGACCATTCCACTTGATCTACCCCTCCTTTGTCTTTGCTTTCCTGTACCAAATCTGGAAGTTCAGGCCCACTTCCCTCAGGGAATAAGGTAACTTGCAACACCTTTGCATCCCTGGTATGGTAAGGCTTTAACATATTTACATAAACCACTTTGCTTTTGTTTAATTGGTCTGTGGTGATTACATATGTCACTGTGTCAAGCCTTTCTCTGATGGTATATGGTCCTTCCCAGTTAGCCTGTAATTTGTCATGTTTCCTGGGTATGAACGCCATAACCATATCTCCCACATCATACACACGTTCTCTGGCTGTTCTGTCATACCAGTAACTTTGCTTCTCCTGTGCATGACTCAAATTCTCTTTCACTACTTCCATCATTGATGTTAATTTATTGTGGAATTCCAATACAAAATCTACTACAGAAGTTTTGTACTCTCCCAGAGTTCCTTCCCATGAATTTTTTAGCAGTTCCAAAGGTCCCCTCACTTTTCTAGTGAACATTAGTTCAAAGGGTGAGAAGCCTGTTGACTCTTGAGGGACTTCTCTGTATGCAAACAAGAAGCATCCCATCATGCCCTTCAAAACTCCATTAAATCTGGTTCTGTATTTGCTAGGTACTATCAATTGCTTCTCTGGTTCACATTCATCCTTTCTCTCAGCAGGCATCCACAGTCTATATAAAATCCCATTCTCACACACAACTTGATTCCTCAGTTTGTCAGTGAAAGGAATCTGTTGGGTCAGGGCTTGTTCCTTTATCTGCTTCAAACTTATATCTTTATGCAGCTCTTCCCTGAATTGATCTGCTTCTTCCCCAGAGACCACTTGATACAGTTTGTCTTCTTCAGCAGGCCTGCTAGTGGTTGCTATGGTGACCTGAGGCTGGTTAACAGATTCCACCCTGTTTGTTTCAGCCCCCCTTAATATGGCTTCTTTTTCTCTGCCAATTTGCTGTCTGGTCACTACATAGATCTTTCCTTGGGTGCCCATTACATCCCTTCCCAGTATTACTGGTTCTTGTTGCTGGGCATTAATGCCTACTTTATATCGGCCCTCTCGGCCTCTCCAAGTCATATCCACCAGAGCCACAGGCAAACTTTCTGGTTGACCCCTCACTCCTTGGATAGTCACAGTTTCCTGAGGTAATATTACCTCAGCTTTTATTAAATCTGGCCTCAGTAATGTCTGAGCGGCACCAGTATCAAGCAATGCCCAATAATTTGCCCCTTGTACACTCACTTCCTCTCTGAGACTTGAATCAAGGTCTGTTACTTCTGTCCAGTTTATCTGGCAGAACTGAACCTTTTTTGCTGTTTCTAAAGCCTTGGGCTCTGTTTTCACTGCCCTTGTCTGAGCAGGATTACTGCTGGGGTTGGCAACCTCACATTGAAAACGTAGGTGCCCTGGTCTACCACATTTGTAGCATAATTTCTCCTCACTTTTAGGGTACACAGATCCACTCTGGGGTGTCCTGTGCCCTTCAGATTTTACTGGAGGACTCACTCGCTGTGGTACCACATCCCTTCTGCCAGCACTATATGGTCTGGGTTTAAACTCTCTTGATGTTTTCCCCACCCAGCCAGTTCTATTGGAGGCGAAGTGATCCGCCATCTCTGCGGCCTCCTGCACAGATGTAGGGGAACAGTCTTTGACCAGGAGCCTTATTTCTGGTGGTAACTGATGGTATAATTGATTCAGTATCATGAGGCTTTTCACCTCTTCCACTGACTGAGCTTTGGCACTACTCATCCACTTTCCAAATATATCCATCAATTTTGCTCCCAGTTCCACAAAAGACCTCCCTGCTTGGATCTGACAGTTTCTGAAAAGCTTTCTAAAGTAGTCAGGTCCCAGTCTGAACCTTTTGTATACTGCCTCTTTAAACTCAGCATAGGTGACGGGCTTGTCTGAGGGGAAATATTGGTATACCTCAGCCAATTCCCCTTTAATCAGATTTGATAAATACTGCATGTATTTGTCTTCAGGTAGCCCCCACAACTGAGCTGCCTTTTCAAAGGTTGTGAGATAAATTTGAGGATCTTGACCAGGCTCATAGACAGCAAAGTCCTTTGGAGTAATTTTTATTTTTGCTCCATCTCTGTCCTTTCTTGTTTCATCAGAATGAAACTTCTCTCTTTCAAATTTTAACTTTTCTACTTGTAATTTGGCATCCACTGCTCGTTGCTTCTCCCTCTCCTCAAACCCCATTCTCATTCTCTCAGTTTCCATCTTCAACTTCTCAGCTTCCATCCTCAATCTCTCAGCTTCCAACTCCCTCTGCTTGTCTTTTTCCTCAGCCTCCCATCTTAACTTCTCTCTCAAGTACTCTATATAAGCGGGATTGCTTAAATATCCTTCTGGGGTCTCTTCTCTGACAGGTTGTTTTTGCTGGGCAGTTGCAAATCCTATAAGTGCTACCCTCAATTCATCTACCCCTTTACCCTCGTGAGGTAAATTGAATGTTATGCACTTCTCCACCAGCTCCTCTCTTTTCATTTTTATGTATTCAGCCATGGTGTTTGAGTTCACTCACTCTTTGCCACACACTCTTTGCCAGTCACTCTCACAAGAAATCTTGTTTTGTTATTTCTGTTTGCCACACCACTGGTAGGGATTCTCTAGTATTCGTATCTCACTGCTACAGCCAACACCTGTGACGTATTCTCCTGTGTTCGTATCCCACCGCTACTGCCACCACATGTGACGTCCTTCCCTGGCTCTCCCTGTCAGGTTCCTACCTGCTCGTGGTTACTGACTGTCTCTAGGCACCACCAGGGACTCCACCAGTCCGGACTGTCCTTTCTTATGGTTTCTCTCCCCGCTCTAGCACAGATCTCAACAGATCCCCCTGCTAGGCAATCACCAGTCACGTCCTAATACTAGTGTTGTTATTCTCTTCACCGCTGCCACCATTTGTTACAGTTCCCCTTCAGCCTTGGTCATTACCTTACCCTCCGTTCTGGTCTGTGAAACCCCAGCCAAGGATCAGGCCTTTGGTAAACCAAATTAAGTATTTATTACAGATAACAAAGCTAACAAGATTAACAAGATTTCTTCTTAAGGCACATAAGCATATGGTTTTACTCAATACTAATCCGAACTCCACCTCCCTCCTTCTTCACTCTCTCCTTTTTTTTTTTACAATAATTTTTATTCAAATTTTCATAAAACATAGAAAACAAAATCATAAAACATTCAAAGACAAAAAACAAAACAAAACAAAAATGATTAAACAAAAAAAATAAAATGTTGACTTCCCATTTGTCACATATCAAATCAGTTATAGGTCTACAATATATAACAATCCTGTCTCTTAAATCATATTATAAAATCACTTTCCTCCAGTAGTTATCTTAATTAATCATCAAATCTCATAAACATTACTTTATTCTTTCCACAAAAAGTCAAAGAGAGGTTTCAATTCTTTAAGAAATATATCTATCAATTTTTCTCCAAATAAACATGTCAATTAATCCATCTCGTTAATAATTATAATAATCTTATTGTCATAACCATAGTCCAAATAAACATTTCGATTGATCCATCTCATCAGAATCTGTTAGGTCCAATAATTTCAATAGCCATTATTCCATTATCCCTATTAGTTCCATCTTCCATCTTCAATAGTCCTGTTAAGTCCAGTAATTTCAGTGTCCAATCTTCCATTATCAGTATTCCATAATAATCTTGCTGTTGTAACCATAGTCATATAATAAGAGTCTGATGGGAATTTCCTCTATCCCAAATATTTTCTTGCCATCGATTCTGAATAAGTTGCTGAAATACTGTTGTAAAGTCATATCTGTGTTCTTCTTTTTTACAAAATGCACTGGCTCATCTCTTAAGAGTTTTTCCATTGTCACATGGCTGCAGTTAATTCCATAGATTTTCTCTATATCAAGCTCCATCACGTCATTCCAGTCCAGAAGATTATCCAAGCCATTGATAACTTTATCTCTAATATCTTCATTAATTTCTTCAGAGATAACGTTAAATTCCAAACAGATTTTATTTCTAAAATCCATAAACTCCAGATCTTTTTCCAATTCCACATTTGTTCCAATCTCCAGGGCTTGTATCTTCCCTTTATTTTTTCTTTTCTCATCTCTGATCTCATTCTCCTCTCTCACAGGATCCCCTATTTCTTTAAGCTCCTGCGTCATTTTGCTCAGTTCTATTTTCAGCTCCTTACTACCCTGTCGCAGGGTTTGTTTCGTTATCTCAATCTCATCCATTATTTTCTGAAACATAGTTACTTCCAGATTCTCAGCCACTTTCTTGATTGCCATTTTTAAAACCACGAAAACAAAGCAAAACAAAAATAAAGAAGAACCACTTCTTATTTCAGCAACAATTGGGTTAATATTCCAGGCTTGATGACATCACAGTATAAACAGAGCAACCTGCCTTATCTCTCTATGTTCAAGAATGCAAAACAAATTTAGTTCCCAGCATCAAAACAGTTAGTGGCGTCGTGAATACTCAGTACTAATCCGAACTCCACCTCCCTCCTTCTTCACTCTCTCCTGACAAACAACTCTCTCAAACCCCACCAAGCAATCCACTCTTTCTCTTCTCCCCCCCTGATTCCACTCTCACTCTTCCTTTTATACATTCAGCCATTTTAAACACTCAGCCAATCATCTCGCATTCTACTGCCCATTCACTCCCCCTCCTCTTTCACTCCACTTACCATGTATCTTCTAAAACAACAACACTTACCATATATACATTAATATAGGAACATCACAGATGGTCACCTCAAAAAACTTGTGGGGAGAACTCTCCAAAGTGGACTTTTTCTGATGAGTGAGAAAATGGAAAATGTCAGAAATTTTCTCAGAAAAGTTGTCTTCTGAGAAATTTTGGCTTAGTTCTAATTTCAACACTCAGTCATATCCACAGCTCACTCAGGGGGAAACAGGCATTGAGAATACATTACCAAAAACATCTGGGTGCACGTGAGAGGATTTGGATTAGGGTCAAATAGAGAGAGGGTCTATTTCTGTGATTCCCTGACTTAAATGTCATCCTTCAAGTACATGACATCCCTGATTCACAGACCACTTTCTGCAGCTGCTTCCTCCCCTGATACGCTCCTTGTCAGCCCATGTTGTGCCTGTGACGGGGTTATTCCAGTGTAGCATTCTGCACAAGCAGTGATACATCAGCACAGACTCTCCTAAGGCGGTCTGCACAATTCATTGGCTCAGAGGATTTAGGTGGTTTTCTGTGGTTTTCCATAGCGCTGTCATAAATGGATTATAGGATTGTGCAGCTAGAGGGTATATTCACTAATAGGCAAAAAACCCTTGCAGTTTAAGAACGTACCTAGAGCCAACAGATATTTCTGTCAAACTTTAAAAAGCAGAGAAATTAGGCAGCTATAGTGAATGCACCAGGGGAGCAAGAGACCTGACTTCATCTCTGAGATATTGGACTGCCTTACAAATTCTTAAAAATGCAAACACAATTTGGGTTGATCTTTCACAGTCCAATCCACTTCCTGTGTAGCTTGGAAGAATTTGGTAACGTGCCTCTGAGCAGTTGTAGAGCAGTACAATTTCTCTGCTTTTTAATCCGGGAGGTAAGAAATGGGATCCTGTGCAACTTTGCTGAGAATGGATTAATTATTTGCATGCTTATTGATTTCAATGGGATTTCCGCCCCTGCAATCATGCTTAGGCAACTGGCCACTGTCCTGCCTGAACCCACTGAAGTCAGATACAAATGCTGAGGTATGCTTTTCTTTAGTAGATTTAATAGAAAGTTTCAGTTGAGAGCCCTTCATAAATCAGCTTACTGGTTACACAGAATTCAGCATCATTACTAGGAGCAAGTAGACATGACTATACTGCGCTAAGATGTTGTCGCAGCAACTTGTCATGCCCCTCACCATGCTTAAGTAAGGATGGGCAGTAACCCTACTTGTGTGAACTGATTGTCACTGTTGAGAATGTGTGTGAGAATGAGAGGGGCTGTGGGTGTGTGTTGAATTTGCCAGCGCACATGCCTCCATGTACAAGAATCCAGCCCACTGGTAGGCCTGTCACCAAACCGTCATCCCAGTCAAAATTCTCCTCCTCCTTGTTCTCGCCGCTCCACCTCCTCTCTGTGGGGTTCACGGCATCATTCCCCCCTCCATGCCATCCTCCCTTCACCCTTGGGGCTAGGGTTTGCCAGGGTAGCATTCATGGAATTCTCTCACCAAATCTGGCGCATGGATGTCTGGCGCTGCTACCCAAGATCTTTCCTCTGGCCTGAACCCCCTCCAGTGGATGAGGTACTGCACCTTTCCTTGGCACTGACGGGAGTTGTAAAGTTGGTCTACCTCATATTCCTCCTGGGCGTCAACAAGTATGGGTGTGGGTGGTGATTTGGGTGGCCATTATGGATGGCCTTGGGGTTACTTGGGGGTTAACAACAAGTGGTGGAATACTGGATGGATTTTCATGGAGGCAGATAAACATAAGTGGTACACTACCAGGTTGATCTGTGGTCTCTACTTCAAAAGGCCCCACCTGCTGAATTTCTAATTTATTGCAGGGAGCCCTCTATCCCCCACCTGCATTTGAGGACCAGCTTGGAGAAGCTGCTCAGCGACCTGTTTGTAGGTGGCCTTGGCCCTCGCTTGTTGCTCTTGTAGCATCTGCTGCATTGCCTGTAACTCTTGCATGTATTCCACCACCACAGGGACAGCCAGAGTGGTGATAGGATTGTGAAAGGTGCGAGGGTGGTTGCCACAACTGGTGAAAAAAGGAGTCTGTTGGGTAGAGGCATGCACTGAATTGTAGGCCAGCTCTGTGAGAGGTAACAAGGACACCCAGATGTCCTGCTGATAATTGACATAGCAGTGAAGATAGTGTTTCAGGGCGGCATTAACTTTCTCTGTCTGCCCATCTGTGTGGGGATGGTATGCAGAAGACAGCCATAGCTCAGTCTGTAGCTGCTAAAACAGGGCGCCCAAAAAACAGGCGGTGAACTGGGGTCTTCAGTCTGAGACCAGGCTGTTTGTGAGACCATGCTCTGGAAAATGTGTTTGACGAATAGTTGAGCAGTCTCTTTTGCAGATGGTAAGCCAGCACACAGGATGAAATGGGCCATTTTACTGTAGGCATTAGCTACCACAGAATGGTAGTATTTCCCTGAGAAGGCAGTAGATTCATGATAAAGTCCAGTGTCGCCATTCTCCAAGGCCCTTTGGGTGTGGGTAGAGGCTGTAACAGCCCAGCTGGTCACCCAGGGGCATGCTTAGCCCTCATGCAAGTTGGACAAGACTGTACATATTCCTTGATGTCTGTCCTGCTCGTTGGCAAAGGACTTAGTCGCAGACGTGTCTGTGGTTTTTTCTTTTTTTATTAAAGTTATAGATACATTGAAAGCAGTGTGCCTCATTAACCTAAGTTTGCTAGGAACTTTGGCCCTAAGCTTACACTGACTAAGCATGCTAATGTGGCACTAAGGTGTTGACTGAGCAACTTGGTTCCCCCCTGAGTCAGCTTAAGTAGGCTTGGATCGCACGTGCACACAAAGGCTCCTCCTCACCTCCGACTGTTGACCTTCGCTCCTCTGGTGCCTCTTGAGTGCAGGGTGAAGGTGGTTTGATCTCCAGCTCCCCCTCTGATGGAGGGGGGCTTCTAACAGTCAATTTGGGTGTGGGAAACTGGGCAGCGCTAGGCAGAGAAATGTCTGTCGTGCCTGGCTGTGTCTCAGAGGTAGGCAGTGGGGGTGAGTCCCGTTGGAGAGTATCTGATGAGGTAGGTGGTGATTCTGCAGGGAAGTTGGGAGCGGGGGGAACTGTGCCATCTGAGACGGGGATTGGGGAGTCCTGTGAGTTCACCCCACTGTCATCCCCCATCCCGGCCTCCCTGTCCAAGTCCTCATCTTCTGACTCTCCTTCAACCAGCCTCCTCCCATCTGCCTGGCTTATGACAATGTCATGCTTTATTCTGGGTCACCAAAATTCTTGTGACTGCCTTCAGAGTCTTAAACATCCCAAAGTGTCCCATGATTGGGGTATCGTGACACTGCTGTAGGACCTTGGGCCAAAGCTCACCAGGGAGTACATACAAGGCCTCATAGTGATAGAGCAAAACTTCCTTCAGGAGAAGTCTGGAGCACGGTCCTGAGGGAGCCCTTGGAGCTCCCGGACCCATCCTTGAGGTTTGGGGCTTGGGGGGGATGTAGATGATATGAAAGTGGAGCCTGGCAAAGAATCGAGACCAGAGCACTTGACACTGATTCAGTTTGCGGGCATTGCTGTAGTTTTTTTTTAAGTTTTCTGGGGGGAGTGCCAGGAGAGCACGCGGGTCAGCTGGAGTTGCAGGTTCTGGTTCTCCATTCGAAGAGTCTGGGTCTCATTTCGAAGAGTCTGGGTCTCAGCATGGAGTTTCTGGAGCTCAGCTACCATGGTTTCTAAGGTGGTCTGATAGCCTTCCTCCATCCCGCTGCTCTCTTCCATCTCACTCATTTGGTCATTGGGTAGAGGAGGTAGGGGCTGTGACAAACTGTCCTACCTGAACCCATTAAAGTCAAACACAAACGTGGAGGTGTGCTTTTCTTTAGTAGATTTAATAGAAAGTTTTAGTTCAGAGCGCTTCATGAATCAACCTACAGGTTACACAGAATCCAGCAACTTTACTTGGAGTAACTAGACACGTCTGTACTGTGCTAAGAAGTTGTTTCAGTAACTAGTCATACCCCTCACCATGCTTAAGTAAAGATGGTTTGGCATTCTACTTGCGTGAGCTGAGTGTCACTGTTGAGAACACACTTGCACATGAGTGCTCCTCAGAAGGCCTGTGGGATTTACTCCCATGCAATCATGCATAGGATAGGTGAAACTGACCACAGGGTGAGGAGGGGAGGGGGAGGGAGGGATGAAGTGGGCAGGGGAGGAAGAAGGGGGGAGGAGAGGAAGGTAAGAGGAAGGGAGAAGAGGCAGAGAGGAGAGAGGGGAGGAGAAAGGCAGGTCTGATCATTTGCATGCTTATTGAATTCAATGGGATTTACTCCCATGCAGTCATGCTTAGGATAGGTGAAACTGACCAAGGGTGAGAAGGAGAGGGGAGGAGGAAGGGGGGAGAGGAGAGAGGAGGGAGTTAGGGGGCAGGAGGGAGGATGGGGAGGGGATGTTTGATCATTTGCATTCTTACTGAGTTCAGTGGGATTTATTCCTCTGCAAATGCTTAACATAGGTGAAACTGACCTGGGGGGGAGGGGTGCGGAGGGGGTAGGAAGGTTTAGAGTAGGGAGGAAGCGGAAGGGAGGAGATTGGGTGGGTGGGCACTGGGCAGAGGGAAAGCTCCTTTCCTTTCTAAAAGGAAACATTGTTAACAGTATCAGTATTTTTCGGGGGTTCCCCACCTTTATACTCTACAGCAAACACATGTAGTCTTCCATCCAAATTTAAACTAAAACTGTCCTTGGCTACATCCACACTAGACATCTATTCCATTTTAAACAGTTATGGCTTCCCTCTAAGAATTCTGGGAAATTTAGTTTGTAGACAAATGCTGAGAGTTGCTAGGAGATGCCCTATTCCCCTCACAGAGCTCCAATTTCTAGAATTATCTGGGAAGAGGGCGTGCATGTTAAACCACTCTGGCCACTGCAGCTCTGTCAGAGGAATAGTAGTCTGCTAACAACTCTCAACACCCATCAAAACTACATTTTCCAGAATTCTTTGGGAGAAGCCATGACTGTTTAACATGGAGAAAATGTCTGGTGTGGCCGTGGCCCCCTGATTAGCCAAGCCAAACAGTTGTGAGTCTAGCTTTTAGAACACTGATGGTTCTTACAGAGCATGCCTGCACTATCATAGACTCCAATATTAAATTTCTCAAAATAATTACTAGCCATGCATTTTTTAAACTTTTAAACTGCAGAGTATGGGGCAAAGTCAGTAATAGGATTACAGATACTCTGTGAACATGGCTAAATTTCAACAAATTATGAGACCACTGACAGAAAAAAGTCCAACAAGGGTCTGGATTTTTTTTCTCTTGTTTTCCTCTTTGAATTCTAGATTCTGTCTGATCACCATGAAAATGTAGAGGGTTGTTAAGCAAGCATTTCTGAGTTCACTACTATTAAGTTTTGGAAGATTTTGTTTTGAAATGAGCTTATAGGAAGCAGCAGAATGGCATGGGGGTATTTTCAATTTAACATGGCAGAATGTGAAAAATCCATCCTGGCTACAGTATACAGCCACTTTCATAGCTGTATAAATCTTCATTATATACCATAACAATTTACAGATCACTGAGAACAGATTCCTTGGCTTCTCCATGCATCAGATGTGATAGGAAGGGCATATAGAAATGCAAGCTCAGGGGCTTTTCTGCTTTTAAACTCAGTTCCTGTGTTGAGGGGAATTTGAAAGAAGCAGCTTTCATTCCATATAAGATATAGCTATAAATTTAGCTAATTTTTTTTGGCTGAAGTAGAAAGTTGTTTTTGGAATACATTGCTCCATTCCTATTTTGTGGCTGGGATACAAAAAGCCCGTGGTCTTGATTTTTAAGTAGAATTTTTGGCATGACAGACTTCTTCTAAAACATCCCTCAGTTTTCAAGGAGATTGTCCTGTGCCATGAGGAGGCGGCAAAGGAAAGCTCATTGTCAGAAATAGAAACACAGAAGTCCTGCAAGTGTGCATGATTAGTTGTGCAGTTCTTTGATGCCTATATTTTTAAATATTGCAGGCTGTCCATCTGTGATAACTTGGGAATACAATTACTTGTGAAATAATTTGCATTCCCTCTCCTACTGAAAGAGTCTTAAAAACTCCCATTGATGAAAACTAATTAGAAGTGACATGATGAAATAGAGGCTATGGATATTAGTGCATACTGTTATGATGATACTAATAGAATTTTTCTGTGTGTTGGAAATGCGAATTTGACCATAGGTTTTGGCCACTATGTGTAGTGAATGGTCATTAACTCTGTAGCATTACAATACTGCCTTGTTAACTGCTTACTAACTGCAGGAGCTTCCCAGCTGGAAAATATTTCTCATCTTTAAATTGTTATGTTTTTTGATTGCAGGATGTGAAGCTGACAGCCAGCAATGATGACTACTACTTTGTGTTTGAGGATTATTTATATCAGGTAAGTAATTACTGCTGTTGCAGTAATTTGTCGGTGGAAAAGCTGACATGTAAAGTAGAGAACAATTTGTTCCACCTATCTTTAAGCCTAGTAAAACTGGCAATAAACTGCAATTGCTCTAAGTAGAGTAGGAGTGCAATCCTATATATGTCTACACAGAAGTAAATTTTACAGTGTTTAATGTGGCTTAATTCCAAGTAAGTGTGTATTGGATCGCAGCCTAAATGACTTAGCGCTACAATTAAATGGATCTGTCAAACACTATCTAAAGAATGACTCAGCTATGCCTGTGGATTGCTAACTTTTACCATAAACAACTTTCAGCCAGCAAAGTCAAAGATAACCTGCCAGGCTATGGCTACTAGTTCAGTTTGGATGATTGGCTTCACTAGCTAGCTGTAGGTCGGTGGTCCCCAACTTTTTTCCCCACGGACCACTTGAAAAATGCTAATAGTCTTGGCAGACCACATAATGATTTTCCTGCCTGTTGAAGCAATTGTAATGTGCTGTGCACATGTATGTTTTTTAATTGTGTTTTTATTGCTTCTTTTATTTCTTGCATTGTATTTTATTATATTACAAAATTTGCATTCCATAGAATTCAAATTGTAATACATTAAAATACAATATAAGAAAGAAAAGAAGCAATGAAAATACTGTACAATTAAAAATCCATATGAATATTTAATACAGGCATGCCATGCACCACCTGAATGAAACTCACAACCACTGATTGGGATCTCCTGCGATAGGTTACATGGATCTAGGGTTTTCTATAAACCAAATCAAGCGTAGAGACTGTGCTCTCTAGTTGACGTGCATTAGGGAGTACTTGCAACAGTAAGTCATCTAATCTATTTGGAACAACTGCAGAAAGCAGTGATGTTTCCTCGTTGTGCATGTCATGCATTCTCCAGCATGAAAGATATTGGGGCAGATTCTGCATGCACAAGGCATGGGCACATTGGAGTCCTGTGGGCTATGCCCTTAGTTTTTAAAATGCTGCTGATTAGTAGGCAGGGGAAAATAGTATTGTTCATGATTTACATGTAGAGCTATTGATATACACAATGCTTTGCAGAGTGACATAAGCAACCAGGGGGCATGGGTTACCTCAAGCACTTTGCAGACTAGATTTTGACATGAATGGGACACCAGAAAAAGAAGGAAGGGAGATGGAAGGGTAAGAAGGGAGGAAAGTGAGCAAATGCAGTTACATGTACTAAAGTCTTGTTTCAGCTGGAGATGGAGATTAAGAGGAAAACACCAAGGGCTTTGAAGAAAAGGTGGATTTTGAAAAAGGGTTTGAAAGGTGTGAGAAATGTGGAGCCGCTTAAGAGTTCTGGGAGGGACTCCCAGAAGTAAATGCAAGTTTTGAAAGATAAATATTGTTTAAATGTAATAGTATTATGTGGTCTCTGGTCCTAAACCTCCGCACAGGAAATGTTATATTGTTATATTTATATAATACTGTTTCCGACCCTGAACACTTGGGATAAGTTAGTGTAAGTCTTAAGTAAACAAGCATCCATAATTTATTACCTCTGCTTCTAGTAAAGGAAAGCCATCTAATTTGTACAGAATTGTCTGTATTGTTTCTTTTCAATCTCTTTAAATGGAAGCTTATTACATTTGCAAATTTCCTAATGCGCATTTGATTGCAGTGTCAACATAACTGTCATGGGGGAAGCTTCTCATTTTCGTGGTGCTTTCAACTCAATTAGTCACAGCTGTTAGGGTGGATTTGTCATTTTGTTCTTTATAGTAATATAAAACAAGTTTAAATCTTCTGGTGACTGAATATACCACTCCTTAGAGGACAGACTGATCTGTTCAGTTGCATGAGTGTAGTGTAGGCAAGGAATTAATAAAAACTAGCACTGCTTTTTGTGAGATATAGACGTGCTGTTTATTAATTTTTAAAAAATATCTAGCAGAATGCACCTTCACTAGTAATACAGTTATCCAATTTATGAATAGGACGTTCATTCTCTAAGTGTGGGTCCTTATTTAGTGAAAGCAGTATCACCCATACCCAAGGGGAGCATTAGCAGGCTCAGGAAAACCCCAGGGTTTGCAGAAGTACAATCATCTTTAATTAACCCCCCCCCTAAAATGGGGGGACGAACACCTTGAAAACAGCCCAGTGAAAATTTAAGAATATGCTCAGTGACCATGTGATGCTGTTTGATTATTGAGTGAGAGAAAACAGAAAATCATGGGTAAGGGAGAATGGAATAAAGTATCCTGGAAGAATCCTAAAACCAGTTTCTGGGGAACAGGAATTGGAGTGTGCTATTGCACTCATGTCCTGCTTGCAGCTTACTATAGGAGTCTTGTTGACCACTGTGAAACCAGGGTGCTGGACTAGATGGGCCTTTGGTCTGATCGAGCAGGGCTTCTTTCTGCATGGCTGGAATCCTGAACAGGAGCTCTTCACACTGCAACATTTTGTTGCAGGTTCCACTTGTCACTCTATACTAGCAAACTTAGTGCTCCTATGTTGACAGGATTGGAGCCAAAATAGGATCCTTGAGAAAGGGGAGGTGGCATCAGTATGCTCAATGGAACTCTGAGATTTGCAGAACAAACGCATATTTTAAAACCCAAAGGAGCAAGTTTCCTTCCCTCCAAAAAGACCAGCCCAATGAGCTCTGAGCAGTGGTCACCAGGAGCCACAAAATGTAGCATGTCAGTTGGAAAAAATAAAAAGGAAAACTGAGGAGGGAGAGTGAAGCGGACTGCTTGGGCCTCTTATAGTATGGAGGAAGGAATGACTAGCTGGAACATTAAACATGAATATTCCTGGTAGGGGTTAGGACAGACTGCAGCAACATTTTGCTTCAGGTTCCACGTGTAATCCTTTTAAGCATTTTGATAAGCATTTTCATTACGTTACGACATTCTGTGGAATATGTAGATATAATTAATCCAAAAATATTTTCATAATCGAAAGGAGCTTCCTTCCTGACTGGCGTTAGGTATTAATAAATATTTTCCATTCAGTGGTTGCTTGACAATTTTAAGGGATGGAACTCTCAAATATCACTTCCTGAATCAGTTAGCTCTGAAATGCTAACAACAGTATAGACTGTCAAAGTAAATAATCAGATGCCATTCAAAGTCCCAGGGTGGGAGATAAATATGGAAAAGGCAATTACCTATATATAAAACAAAAAATGGTGTGTGGTGTGTTATGTGTGTCTTTGTACCTTTAATTTATCAAGGAAAAAGTTAATCAGTGCAAAGAACAAATGAACTGACAGGAAAATAACAGAATTAAACTTTCTTGAAGGTGTGGCTAGTCTTAGTTCTGTATAACAAGCAGCTGTCTAAACGCAGAACTTCATATTACAAAGCGAACATAAAGTTCCAATGTGGTCTTGCCACATAAATGCGAGGACAAATCAGTTACAGTGGAGATCCAGTGGATGGGAGGGGTGGCCTAACTCTCCCCCCACCAAATACCCATCTGGAAATACTACTCTGTGTGTATATTGCTGTTCTCGACTTAGCCAGGCCTGGCTACAGAGAACATGGCCTGTGGGAATTTTCAGGAAACTATTGGTTGGCACAGGAAGGGTTAAGTACTTCCTGCGTGCTTGATTCTCCCTTGCAAATCTGCTTCCCACATTCATGTTAACCAGCAGAAGACATATCTTTGCATGTGTAATGTGCAAGTTCTGTCCTAAGATCTATTTTGTTGGGAGCAACACTTTTTTGGGGGCAGAATGAAGGGACTTTTCTTTACTAGCTCCTTTTGGCTGAGTAGAGACATTAGTACTACTATGACATTAGGCTTGATTTACCCTCAATACCTTGATAGCTATAAATACAAATGAAGTGTATGTGTGTGTGTGTTTGTACATGCATCCCAGCTGCGCTTACCCCTTTCCTAATTTCTGATTGTCCCATACAAGTCAGTGTAGTGATGAAATTCAGTAGGCTGGATTGCAAGCAACTTCTGGACTGACCAATTCATATCCTGCTCAGCTTTTTTAAAAATAAGTTTTTGAAAGGCTAACATTGCTGAGCAGGAGAGGTAGCCTTCCACTGCTGCCTTTTTCTTTAGACTCAGATTTAGATTCATTTATATATATATCATTCCAAAGCAAGGGAGCTATATGTGACACCCCAATAAAAATTGTCACAGGCCCAAATAAACACAGACTTTAATATTCTGAATTTCCTTGGCAAATCATAACATTCTCCTTTAAAAAACCCTATTTGAACATATGCTAACATAAAAAATATCTTTAAAAATTATATAAAACCTGAATTTTACCCACCTGCAAATCCTGTAATTAAGGAGTTGCAGCATTCTTGCTAAATAGAGCTGTTCTTGTGAAAGAGCAACAGTGAATGCTCAAACGGATGTGGATTTTATTGTAGCCGCCCTGAGTGCCCTATTGTAGGGTAGAAGGGCGGGATAGAAATATTTTAAATAATAAATAAATAAATAAGGGTCTACCTTTTCATACTAAAAAAATAAATAAAAATGAAACTCTCCTTTTATTGGTAGTACTTTGTTGCTTGCCTAGGCTCTTCTATGTAGGGATGGGCCAACTTAGCTTTGCTTACTGCTAGGTTGATAGGGCTCTTGCTCTTCCTGGGGAAGGCTGAGAAGATAAGTTTGGCTGCTAAGTGGCAGGAAACGGAACTTTTGCAGGTGGGTGGAAGCAACGGTATATGGATCCGTAATCTGAACTGCGGCCAGCACTTTACTTTTCTCCTTCTATGATTCTACTCATTTCAGGCATTATAAATTAGCGTTTAATTCTTCCTGTTTAATATTCTTACTTTGCTGAGTGTACTATATTTTGACAGTTTAGATAGGATCACAAGCTGACAATGAGTAATGTCGACTGTAGTGTGTGTTTTAAGACAAAGGCACTTTGAAAAAATGTTAATCTGCAAAAGCGTAAGCTGTTCAAGAAGGTAAAACCATATCTCAGCCAGAAAATTATTATGCCCTCTATCAGAAACAGAGACATTTTTTCAAGACATTTCTGCTTTTATTTGACAAATATAATTATCAAAAGGCTGTGCTTACAAAAATATTAAACAAAAAGGAACTGTCTGAGTGGATGATGCACAGTGAAACATTGCCATGGCATTGGAAACACTCTGGGTAGAATGATGGCTAGATAAACTATGTTTCCTCCTCAAACTTGCATTAGTTGTCTTAAAAGGCCAGTTCTTTTGTTTAGCTTTTCAAGGGATGGAAGTACTCCTGGAAAGCTAATTCTGTATTCACCTGTGTTTTCTCCAGCTGAACAAATAATAGATAGAGGTAAGGGTCTGTGTGTGTGGTATGTGTGTGGTGTGTGTGTATGTATATGAGAGAGAGAGAGATCTAAATTGGGGAAATGGTGTAGAGGGAAAGGATTAACCCTAGGTCTGCAAATGCTGTGGCCCTGATCCAATTCAGGGTTCCATGTGGTTGCTTTTAAGAAAAATAGGAAATCTGTGGGAGATGTGATTATGGATCTCTTGCATTACACCTAGTTTTGCTTTAAAAGTATGTGCAAACCTTTTGTCTGAATTATATATATACATAGCTCCAAATCTGTTTACATGTTATAGGGAAACTCATGTACTTAAATCCTCTTTCTCAAAGTATCCAGTACAGTTTTGGTGGCTGGAGAGGCGAATCTATTCACTTTGTTTGCTTATATTTTTCTGTTGCAGGAAATGCCAGTTTGACGCTAAAACTTCAAAATTATTTTAATCACTGAGCAGTTTCTGATAATTCCTATGTTATTGTTTCTCACAGGTGTTGCTTTGTTTTTCACGAGACACTTCAGTATTGGAGCACTTCGCATACAATAGTGCTACTCCACCCAAATCATACATTCGAGGTAAAGAAACAGATACTTATTTATGGTATTTATAAACATTTACTGTGGGTTAACTGCCTCTGACTTCTGATGATAGTTGTGGCTGAGCAGAATTCAAAACCAGATTTATCTGGTCCAAGTCTTACCATTCGACTACACAAAATGTGTTTGTGGCTCTCTGCAAATACTATAACCTACTGTTTGTGCTCTCTGAAAAAAACAGGTGTATGTTTGGCTTGTTTTTTGAGCACTCTGCTGTCTACAATACAAGTCTCAAGTTATATGGGTCTGACAAAGAGTTTCTTTTTTCAGGCCTTTTTTCCTTCTTCTGTACACTGAGGTGGCAATTTGAAGCTGAAGAGCAGTGAACGGGGAAGGGGGTCATTCTGATCTTTCCCCCTTGCAGTGCTTTTTGCTAACGATCACACCCACTGCTACTGTTATCACTGCTGAAGAAAAAAAAACATGTACCTATACCTTTTTGATGGTGATGGTAAAGACTTGTGATTTTTAATGTTCTAAATATAATTTTAATGTTCTAATATAATTATATGTCAGGGTTCAGCTAGATGTGACACAGGACATGAATGATCAGGATCTCACAATGTTTTTTTTTTCTTTCAAAGCAGCTGCATGGAACTTTAATTTGAACCAGGGATACTGAGGCGGGTGGGTTAGGCCTTTACTTCTGTATTGTTTCCCTGATCTGCATGACATTCTCCTTCAGACGCTTCTCTGGGTGAGGAGGCAAGTTCAGATTGTGTACCTCTCTGCTCTCTTGGGAGAGAGCATGCTGAGGCAGTTGGTTTCTCCCTTCACTTGCTGTTGAGCAATGACAGATCCAAATAGTGAGCTGCAAAGTCAATGTGATGTGAAAGATTCATGATGAGGATTTTCCAGAGATCTTTTTTTATTCCAAAGTAGCTGTGCCGGCTTCTCATTTGACTGGGAAATTGAAGCTGGGGAGGTATATTTAATCCTTTCTTTTCAAGCCATTTCCCTGATGTAATTCTTTTACCCTATGTACATTGGGGAAGTGGAGAATAACAGTTACCCAGTGAAACGTCTAGGCTCACACAGCCGCTTTGAAGTAAATATATATATTTTAATTATTTATTTATAAAAGTATTTATATACAGCCCTCTCGTAAAACATCAGGGCATTGTACAACATAAAAACATTTAAAAGCAATACAAAACAATAATTAAAATGACTGGTTACTCCAAAAACGTTGTAAACAGCTGCATAGGCCTGTCAGCCAAAAAAAGTATTTAAGAGACATCTGAAAATCAAACGCGAGGATGTCTGCTGAATCTCTGCTGGAAGAGTATTCCATAGCATGGGACCTGCTATGCTAAATGCCCAACTTCTGGTTGAGGCCACTTGGGCCTCTGTAACATGGGTAACAACTAACCACGCTATTCCGTACTATCCATCCATCTATCTATAGAAGATCTGCATTAAGGATCACATCTGCTTTGGTTCTCAGTATTTGTTGTTGCTTAAATGGCAAGTGAAGGGAGAAACCAACTCACTCAGCACATGCCCAGCTTGCTTGCCTGCCTGTGAAGTCAAGAATGGAGACCAGGATTACACCTCAAAAATTCATTTTAAGAGATTTGATAGGCTGCTGTTATAATTTGAGTAAGACATGTTTCATATATCTGTACAAGGCCCATTCATTGTTCTTTTTTCTGGAATATTTTGATTATTGATCTGTTTGACAGCTCTGTAGGGCTATACCACCGTTATCTCTAACCTCCCAATAGTTTTTCACTATCTTAAATGTGTCAGATCTTCATTTTCAGTTTGGAAAAGTCTGCATTCTCTTGCTAAGGTAAAGGTATCCCCGCACTTGTAGTGCGAGTTGTTTCCGACTCTTAGGGACGTTTACAAGGCAGACCGTATATATGGGGTGGGTTTGCCAGTTCCTTCCCCGGCCTTTCTTTATCCCCCAGCATATGCCGGGTACTCATTTTACCGACCACGGATGGATGGAAGGCTGAGTAGACCTCGACCCCTTTTACCGGAGATTCGACTTCCTCCTTCTGTTGGAATCGAACTCTGGCTGTGAGCAGAGCTTCAGCTGCGTTACCACCACTTACCACTCTGCGTCACGGAGGATCTGTCATTCTCTTGCTATATGGCTATAATTAATCTTTTTTTAAAATTGGCTGTCCTTTTCACAGGGAAACTTGGAATGGAAGAGTATGCTGTATTTTATCCACCAAATGGTAAGGAAGTTATACTGTTGCCTCCTCTAGTGGGAAAAGGGAAAGCTGCAGTCATTTGTAAGACTATGGATTCTCCTGAACTGTGTCTTGTTCTTAGACTGGAGACATAAAACAGGATTTGGCAGTGTTTTCCCTCTTTTTTCAGAGGGTTGACAGTTTTTTGTCATATCAATCCACTATTTGTGCATGCTTAATCCCACTATTGTCTTTGGCAGAACCTGTTTTGCATGTTCTGTAGTACTTTAAAAACCAAACAAGTACAAAACTTTGTCTAGAAAACCATGGTGGGAGAAAAGAAGTTACAGGTACCCCACAGTTTCTGAAAACTAAAACAGCTCTGTGGTCTATCTCCATCATTGTGTTTCTCTCTCTTTTTTTACCAGGGTTGGAGGCCACTGATTCATAGGGTCACCATAAGTCGTAATTGACTTGGAGGCACACAACAAAAAACAAACAACTATAATTTCTCATTGTTACATTTCATCTGTACTTTCACAGTGTATGCAAGCAACCTGAAAAACAGTTGGCGCAAGGATCCTGTGTTACCCACTAGCTGGATCTAAGATGGTAGAATAGGCTAAACTTTACCTGGCAACAGCAGCTTTTGATGACCTAGGCCCTACGCTATCAGAGTTGTTAAGCAGAGCATTAAAATGCAGTAGATGTTATTGCCACTGCTACTCCACCCTATCTGCTCATTTTCTGCCAATGGCTGGTTTGTTTCCTAGCCGAAAATGCTTTTCTGAGGTCACATTCAGGACTCCCATCCCATTTAAAATGTTTAGTTGCATGCAGAAACCTCATGCTCCATTGACTTGGATGGAGCCATATATACATTGTACCTTTACCCCCGCAAAGCATCACATGACCATACCAAGTCAACCCTTAAACTGAGCAGTGTGTCATTTTTTATGTTTTCATTCTTTATGATGACAATTTGCTTTATTTCTTTCACAGAGATACAACAAGTTAAATTATAGAAAGTGTATATAGCCTGAAAGTCTGTGTCTGAGCTCTTTCATATAGTCTCTCAACCTGCCCTCTTGGGGGCAAAAGTGCCTGGTCCTTATTAACGGGTAACCTTTGTTCCACTCCTGCCCAATATCTTAAAGCAGATCCCTGCCCTCCTTGAAGATCATGCAGCAAGGAAGCCAAGCTTCTTTTAACCAAGTTAAATATGTGGTTGCATATTTATGGGACCGTTCCTGAAAAACTGATGCAGTCAGTCAATTCACTTTTCAGGAAAAGTCCATGAATATACGACAACATATTTTCTTGGTTAAAAGAAGCTTGGCTTCTGTGCTTCATGCAAAAATATCCTTGCTGACCACTTGGAGTAGGAAGTCAGCAAGAAGGGGGTTACTTAACCCTTTCCCAATCCACCTCATAATTTGCATAATTAGCAAGTAATTTGCAAATTAGGTCACCCATACTTGGGGGACTGAAATATGACAGCCCTATGCTGACCTTCACCCATGCATATAAGATGATCTCATATGGGACTTGAGCTCCACCTTGTGGTTGAAGGCAGAATAGCGCTATTCAGTTTGTCAGTCTCTCTGCCTTCACCGAGTGTGGTTGCGTTTTTGTGCTTTCTGCTCACTGTAGTTGTTCAGGCCTCTATTTGTTTACTCTCTTACTTCTTTTTCCTTACCTGTTCGTGTAATTCCTTTTATCCTGGTATCCTTAACCACTCCTTCAAATTAAAAAAAAGGAAAAAAATTTCTGCCTGAGCCCTGCCTGCCCTGAAGTCTCTTTTTCTTCACCAGAGCTCCTTCTTTGCCTTCAATAGGGAGGAAAGCCACAGAGAAGTCTTCTACTTCTTAGAAATCTTATTTTGCTTCCTCAGAGTCCCACAACTCGCCTGCCCTTCAGTGGTCCCTGCAAGTGTAAAGAAAACAGCAATGGTAGTTACTGCCAACTCCCTCTCAGGTGGATGGTGTTTTGGCAGACTCTTCAGTGTTGGGTGGTGTAATTAGAAACAGTCCCAGCGACATCTGTAGCCCCTCAGGCCTTCTTCTTCAATGACAGCTCCTTTCTCCTCCACAGGATTTTCCTGCCTTGAGTTTTAGGAGGAGGAGGGATGTACAGGTCCTTCACATCAAGCCTTTGCTAATTTACAGCATCTAACATGCAGGTCCCTCAGGGCCACTGAAGAGCTTTCTGAAGAGGAGGGAGAACATTGCCTTTCTGGCTTAGGAACCCTGTTTTCCACTCAGTCTTCACCTGAGGAGTTCAGGGGTTATCATGACTCTTCCTTTCCTGGTGAAGCTCAGCCTCCTAGACCTGCTTTATTGCCTAGCCAGGGTCCTCCCTTTTCTACTCTCACTGGGATGCAACACCAACTTCCAGCTCCTCTGTTCACCCCGACTTTCTTGACCAGCTTAAAGAAGCTCTGTTGTCAGAACTGGCAAAGAATCTCCCTCAGCCTTCACAGTCTCTGCCTGCTGTCATCTTTCAATCTTTCCGAACTGCTGCCTCTCAACAGCATGCCAAGCAGCCTTCTCCAGTGCCACAGAGAAAACAACCATGACTCCCCAGACCCTCATGTGGTTCCTAGGAGTTCAGCTCATCGGAAGTGTTCCAAATTCCTGATGCAGCTGCTGATTTTAGATCTGATCATTTTGGATGAAGAAGAATGGAATGGTGAGTCTGATGTGGAGAAGTCTTGACTCCTACCATTTTTTTCAAGATTCTCAGTATCTACCTTGCTATGCAAGTTTGTGGCAGCAAAGGATTTGCATATCTTAAGTGAAGTGCCCACACCTTCAACAGCGTGCCCTGTTTCTTAAACTCGTCAAGGCTGAACTGGATTCCCTATGCATAAATATATATATATGTGAGAAACCAGTTGCCATTGCTAACAAGCATTATGTGCTGGAGCAATCTATAATGGATGGGCTAAAGATTCTGATGCGCAGCTTAAGGATCCCATAGAGTGTAAACTGGATGTGGTGCTTAAATGCTCCCATGAGGTGTCTGCATTCTTGGTGCATGTTGCTTCCTCTGCTTCTATCTTCATCAGGGCTTCTCCCCATGGCTAGAGGATCTTCTAGATGACCCTCAAGAGGTTCTCGCCGACCTTCCTTAGACCTTATTGAAAATCTCACATGCAGCAGCAGCTTTTGTAATTGTTGCCTCAGTAGATGATGTCCAATTCTTGGCTCACACTGGCTGCAGATGTCTTCTCTACAAGAATCTTTTGGCTCTGCCACTGCAATGTGGATGCCTCTTCTAACCTGGCTTCAGAGCCCTACGTAGGGGGAAAGCTATTAAGTGAAGCTGCTCTTCAGGATGTGTTGGTGGAATCCAACAAGGACACTATTCCTTCTCTTCACAAGAAGGAGAATGTTGCCAGTGGGAGGCCATCTCAGCAGTTTCTCTGACATATGGTGAGACATCACATCAGATCATTGGGTCCTGGAGATCCTCAGGCATGTCCTTTGACTAGAATTGACCTCTCAAACCCATCCCTACTTCCTACCTTGGCCCATATCTTTCTTTTTCACTTTTTTTTAATTAATTTTTATTCAAAGTTTCAAAAAAACAAAACAAAAGGAAAACAAATTAATAACTAATATAATAAAAAAATTGACTTCCGATTTGTCGCAGATCAGCTATAAGTATATAGTATGTAACAAACCTGTCCCTTAATATATTACAAAATCACTTTCCTCCAGTAGTTATCTTAATTAATCATCAAATCTCATTAACATCATATCATTTTGTTCTATCCGCAAAAAGTCAGAGAGGTTCCGCTCCTTCAGAAATATATCCATCAGTTTTTCTCCAAATATACATGTCAGTTGATCCATCCCTACCAAGTCAGCTAAGTCCAGTAATTTTAATAGCCATTCTTCTATTATCAGTATTAGTTCCATCATCCATCTGCCATCCTTGCACACATGTTAATCTTGCTGTCATAATCATATAGTAAGAGTCTGATGGGAATTTCCTTCATCACAAATATTTCCTTGCAATCAATTCTGAATGTATTACTGAAATGTTGTTGTAGGGTCATGTCTCTGTTCCTCTTCTTTACGAAATGCACCAGCATATCTCTTGAGAATTTTTCCATTGTCACATATCTAAAATTAATTCTGTAAATTTTCTCTATTTCAAGTTCCATCAAATCATTCCAGTCCAAAAATTTTATCAAGACAGTAATAACTTTATCTCTGATATCTTCACCAGTTTCTTCAAGAACAGCACTAAATTCCAAACAGTAATCTTTGTCTTTAATATCCATCACGGCCATAAAGTCCAAATCTTTTTCCAATTCCACATTTGATATATCTGATCCAATCTCCAGAATTTGCTCCTTCCTTTTAATTTCTTTTTCATCTTCTGTTGCTTGTCCATCTGCTTTTCTCATATAATCCTTTATTTCTTTCAGCTCCTGTTTCACTTTACCAAATTCAGTTGCCATCTCTTGTCTACCCTGTCTCAGTTCTTGTTGTGTTATCTTAATCTCATCCATTATCTTCTGAAACATATCCAGAGGGGAAAACCCTTCCAGGGGTACATCCAGGGTCTCTGCCACTTCTTTGATTGTCATTCTTAAAGCTGAAGAAAAAACCCTTCAAATTTCCAATATAACCACAATTCCCAAGCAAAGAGTAATTTGCTTCTTTTTCCAGCAATAAGGGAGTTAATATTCTAGGCCTGTTGACATCATCTGGCCAGCACAGTTCTTATCTCCCGCACGTCCAAGAATGCAAAACAAATTTGGTTCACAGCACCGAACAATTAGTAACATACACGAACAGCAGATTCGTCTAAAGAAAGTAGTCCAAGAAAAAGTAGTCCCAGACATATATCAATCAAATAATCATCTAAATCAGATTTTCTGTTCGGGTAAGTTGCCCCTCATCCGTTTTAATCTTTATAGTTTCCAAATTCAGGCCAGCTTTTTGCCATAAAAAAATAAGATAAGCTTTTTAAATTTTCTTTCCTCCTCCTTAATTCCTTGTATAAAAGAGAGAAGTGTAACTCACCCAGGTATCTTAATTGCTGATTCTTAAACAAATCTCTTTTGCTGTAGTAATTTAAGCCAAATGATAAGATTAGACAGAAGAAAGCTCGCCCGTTGTGGATCGTTTAAAAGAAAAACGTCTTGCTTTTTTTCAGCCCAGCTTGCTGGAAGTCCTAACTCCGTCCTCGGCTGCTAGGTATGCCTTCTTTTCCCAGGGAATTCCTAATCAATTCCAGCCACCGACAGCCCAACGAAGTTTCTGTGGATAATCTCTTCGGTTCCCCCTTGCCTGGGAGAACATTTATACCAGTTAAATTTCCCTTTTGACTGATTTTAAACTGAAAAAAGGTTCCTCTGAGACAGAGCTCATCTCAGAGGCAGCCACAGGCGGAGCAATCCTCCGGGAAGTCCCTTGGCCCATATCTTTCAACTCCTCCAAAGTGGACAGAAACAGGAGTGCGATGGCATACCTGCTGAAGATTACAGTGGTAGAACCAGTATTAGCAAGAGAGCATCACTCAGGAATCTGTTCACTCTTCTTCACCATTCCCAAATGGATCGGCTCATTCTCCTGTGCATGGAAAGATGATATCAGGTGGGTAACTAGCTCCACCTAGTGGTTGAAGGCAAAAGAGTACTGCTGACGTTTTACTGTAGGTCCGTTCCCAGTCTGCGCCTGCTCTGTCCGCAGTTTTTTTTTTTCTCTTTTGCCTTCACCGAATCTGGTTGATTCCTCTCTGTCTCCGTCGGTTCAGGCTTGTATTGTTTGTCTTTTAAGTCTTACCTGTTGGTTTCTGCTGTTTCTTGCCCTCAGTATATGTTTTGTCTTCCCCTGCTGTTTAAAGTTTAAAGTTTAAAAACAAAAAAGCTCCTTGTGTCTTTCCTCCGGTTTTTTCTCGGTGGCGAGGAGCATTCAGCCCCTCCCCACGGCTCCTGGGGCCGTTGGCCTCTTCAGGCTCCCTCCCCAGCCGAATTTGCTACCATTCCTCCTAGTCAGCAACTCATAGCGTCGGCAGCATTAGCCTTAGAGGCGAATTTCACCGGAGCTCGGAACTCAGGCCCACGCCTCGGATTTTCGCGCTCCCTTTCAAGCGGCTTCATTTTCCCTGCTTCATAGCGGGGAGGGGCTGACGCACAGACGCCATAGCAGGTCGGCGGCAACAGCTTCTAATCTTTCTGCTTTACCTAGCCGCTTATTAGACAGCGTTGTCAATCATTACCAGCGGGAGCCTTCCATTCATATTTTCATTAACCCCGTAAGTCCCGCAGTGTGTGCCCGCTATGGGGAAAGCCACACACAAAACAAAGCACCTCTCAAAGGGGTCGAAAGTGCTTCCCCGCAAGCCAGCGACAGGCGCAGTGCCAGAACTCAGTCCCATCCTGGGATCAGAGCAGGCTCATTCTTCGGGGGATCATTCTGAAACAGTGGTGGCCCGCCCCTCTACCGTCAGGCACGAGGTGGCTGAGGCTCAGGTTTTGGCGGGCAGGGTGGCTGCAGAAGGCAGGATTCCTGTTCCACATAAGGGAACCTGTAGAGAAGGTCAAGATTCCTACCACCACTCAAGGAACCAGAGGGACCTGGAACCCCTGTCTGATGGGGAAGGTGGCCAGTCTCACCCTTCCTTAGACGCTATTTTTTCTAACAACTCCTCGCCCGAGGCCTTCACAGGGTTTTTGGAGGAGCCAATCCCTGTCCAACAAATTCATGATGCTGGTGGGCACAGGCTTTATCCATCTCACACTCAAGCTCGCCCTATTCAGCTGCAGCTTTCAGCACATTCAATTCAGCAATTAAAAGAACAGCTTAAGGATGCCCTTTTAATGGATCTGACTAGAGATTTGTCTTCTCAAACTACATCAGGCTCACGACCCTCAAGGCACCCGAGGGCGAACACACGCCCTTCCCCGGGCTGCACATCCCCAGACCCCTATGCTGCATCGCAGGGCAGACACCTTCAGCTCCCAGAACAGGAGCTTATAGACACAGAAAATGTCTTGATTGTGTTGGATGAAGAGGAATGGAGTGGGGAATCAGAATCTGAGGAGATTTTATCTACTAGAATATTTCAAGAGGCTCATTTCCTTCCTCTGCTATGCAAAGCGATGGAGGCTCTTACCCTCACCTCTACAGAGGATCCTCCTACTCCACCCTCCTCGAGAGTCTCAGCAGTATGTCCAGATCCAAAGCCTAGGTCTAGAGTATTGAAGCTTCCTTCTCTTCTCCCCAAGGTGCTCAAATCAGAATTTGACATTCCCTTGCAATTCAAAAAATCAGTTTCAGTAGCCAACAAATATTATACACTGGAACAACCAATCATGGATCAGTTGAAAGTCCCGCTCATAGACGCGTCTATAGTCAATCTATTGAACCCATCATTGAATCCTAAAGACTCAGACGCTCACCTTAAGGATCCTACTGAGCGCAAGATGGACCAGGGACTTAGAAGAGTGCACGAGGCTAGTGCGCTTTCAATCAGGGCAGCAGCAGCCTCTTCTGTGTTTGCTCGAGCCTCCCTACTGTGGTTGGAAGACCTGCTAGATGGCCCACAGCAGGATGCAGCCCGGATACGCAAATCTCTGCTGAAGGTCTCTCAGGAAGTTGCCTTCATGGCAGATGCGTCAATGGACGCCATGCAGTTTGCAGCTAGGTCTCTCACTGCAGGGATCTTCACGCGAAGGACCCTTTGGCTTCGACATTGGGATGCAGACCCTGCAGCTCGTTCGAATCTTGCCTCGGAACCCTACGTGGGTGGCAAATTATTTGGGGACACTGCCCTTGCCAACATATTAGAAACCAAGGAAAAGAAAAAGTGCATGCCATCCACCAGAAAAAGGGAGGATGGAAGGACCTTTCGCCGCTCATTCCATCCATATCACTTGTCGCAGTCCTTTCGGGGCTCACATCCCTTTGGAAGACAGAAGGACGCCCGCTCCAGCCGTCCCTTCTGGAACAGACAGCGCAACCAACTTAAGTCCCAGCAACACCTCCCAGGTCAATCCGGCCTTGCATCCCAGGCACGTGGAAACAGAAATCAGTTCTGACGCCTCCACCTCGCCGGTGGGAGGCCGTCTCCAACGCTTTGCTCACCGATGGGAGGACCTATCCTCCGATTGCTGGGTCCTCCGCACTCTTCGATACGGCCTTCGCCTGGAGTTTTCCTCCACCCCCCCGGCGAGATTCCTTCCATCCCCTGTGTCAGCAAATCCACACAAAAGGGGCAAAGTTTTGAGATCAGTTTCCCATCTCCTACGCATGGCAGCTATCGAGGCAGTACCTCCAGGGGAGAGGTTCCTGGGAAACTACTCTCTCTTCTTCACCGTTGACAAAAAAGACGGTTCATCCAGGCCAGTATTAGACCTCAAGACTCTAAATCGCTTCATAAAGTACCGCAAATTTCGGATGGAGACCTTACTTTCCATCAAAGAAGCGCTGAGGCTAGGGGACTTCCTCTCATCTATCGACCTGAAGGAAGCCTACCTGCACATTCCAATTTTTCCCCCTCACAGAAGGTATCTGCGCTTCGTGGTGGGACAAGACCATTATCAGTTCAGGGCCATGCCGTTTGGCCTGTCGTCCGCTCCCAGGACATTCACCAAGATTGTGGTTACCCTGGTGGCACACCTCAGGACACAGGGGATTCATATTTTTCCTTATCTGGACGATTTTCTGATCCGCTCACCATCGTTACACAAGGCATGGGAGGACCTCCATGTCACCCTGACCTGTCTAAAGGATCACGGTTTCCTGATCAACGAAGCCAAGAGTCATCTCTTTCCGTCCAGACGCATCACACATTTGGGAGCGACTATAGACTCTCAAAATGGCCTCATTACGCTATCTTCAGACAGGATCAGCAAGATCCACAAAGTGGTGTTGCATGTCCTATCCTCCACCTCTACAGACCTGATGGAGTTGGCAGCACTTCTCGGTTTGATGGTATCCACGTTCCAAACGACGCCATGGGCACGTCATCATTCCCGCACTCTTCAGTGGGCGCTGCTGCCATTCCAGAACGACATAGCGTCCAGGCACCACCGCATGGTCGCTCTGTCACCACAGGTTCGTCAGTCGCTGTTCTGGTGGACCCAAGAGCTCAACCTGACGCGAGGCATCCCTTTCCAGGATCCACTCCACACCCTGATAACGTCCGATGCCAGCTTATCTGGATGGGGAGCCATCTGCGACGGGCAGATGATTCAAGGCACGTGGTCGGCTCAGGAATCCGCACTGCCGATCAACCTACTCGAACTACGCGCAGTTCGTCTGGCCCTCAGGCACTTTGCGAACACCAGACGGTTAGGGGCAGTGCTTGTCAGAACAGACAACGTGTCGGCCAAATCGTATTTAAACCGTCAGGGAGGCACACGCTCCCTCATTCTTCAGAAGGAGGCCTTTCTCCTCTTCCAGTGGGCGGAGCCCAATATCATATCGATAGCGGCAGAATACCTCAAGGGGGAGGACAACAGCCAAGCGGACTGGCTCAGTCGGGAGAAGCTGATTCAAGGAGAATGGAGACTTCACCCACAGTCCTTTCGTCAAATAGTGGAACATTTTGCCCACATTCAAGTAGACCTCTTTGCCACCAGTGCCAATCGGCAGGTGCAGAGGTTCTTCTCCCGATACGCGACACCAGGCGCGGAAGGGATAAATGCCTTGACTTCCCAGTGGCCTCCGGGCAGACTATATGCATTTCCTCCAATTCCAGTGATTTCCAGGGTACTCAAAAAACTTCGTGCCGAAAGGACAGCACTTCTATTGGTGGCTCCATGGTGGCCAAGGAGATCTTGGTTTCCAGACCTTCTCGACCTGTCGGTGGAACCACCATGGAAGATTCCAGCGCGAACGGACCTGCTCTCTCAGGGACAGCTCCAGCACCGACCCAGAGTGGTGGGCACTTCATGTCTGGAACTTGAACAGAAGAGACTCTTGAAAAGAGGCATCTCTCCGCAAGTAGTAGAAACCATGATGGCTTCTAGACGCCCATCCACGCTCAGAATTTATGAAAGCACTTGGAAGGCCTTCTCATCCTGGTCACAGAAACAAGGGGTTCTTCCTCGAAAGGCGGGAGTAAAAGAAATCTTGTCCTTCCTGCAAGATGGCGTATCTTTGTGTCTCAGACCAAACACCCTGAGGCGCCAAGTTTCAGCCTTATCGGCAACCCTCTCCAGATCCCCGGATAAGCCAATCGGATCTCACCCCTTCGTCAAGCGTTTCCTCAGGGGAGCAACGATAACTGCACCTCCTACGGTGCATCGCTACCCAACTTGGGATCTGCATAAGGTTTTGTCAGCCCTTCAAAAACCTCCGTTCGAACCCCTGAGTCAAGTTTCTCTCCGTCTTCTTTCCTTTAAGGTCTTGTTTCTCGTGGCCATTACTTCGGCCCGTCGAGTGTCTGAATTGAATGCCCTGTCTGTCCATAAATTTTTTTGTGTATTCCATAAGGATAGAGTAGTCCTCCGTACTGTCCCTTCCTTTTGTCCCAAAGTGTTGTCTGCCTTCCATTGTCAGCAGGAGCTGGTCTTACCATCCTTCTGTCCAAATCCTGTCCATCCTTTAGAAAAAGCCTGGCACTCTTTTGATGTGAGAAGAGCCCTTAAAGTTTATATTTCCAAGACTAAATCATTTCGGAAAACAGATAATTTGTTTGTCTCCTTTCACCCAAAATCCATGGGGAATAAAGTCACCACATCTACGCTAGCCAGGTGGATCAAGGCATGCATTTCCTTGGCATATGCCTCTCTAAGATTATCCCGGCCCGCCGGGTTGGTAGCTCACTCTACTAGGGCGGCGGCCACATCAGCGGCCTTTTCCTATAATGCCTCTCTGGGGGAGATATGTAGGGCAGCCACATGGGCCACTCCCAATACCTTCATTAAACATTATAAAATAGACTCCTATGCTTCAGCCGAGGCAGCCTTTGGTAGGAGGGTGCTACAGCATGTCCTCTCAGATCACTAGTACCCATAGCCCAGCAGTATTCCCACCCTACATGGGTCAGCTTTGGTATGTCCCACCTGATATCATCTTTCCATGCACAGGAGAAGAGACATTTGGTCTTACCGTGAAATCGGTCTTCTCTGTGCATGTCAAAGATGATATCAGGGCCGCTCCCTATGACGGCTGGGCTGCCTGTCCAAGCGCTGTTAGACCTTGAGCAGAGAGTGTATGAGTACTGTTGTCTTGTCTTTTTGTGGTATTATTTCATTTCTTTCTGTGGGCTTGTTATTAAAAAACTGCGGAGCAGGCGCAGACTGGGAACGGACCTACAGTAAAACGTCAGCAGTACTCTTTTGCCTTCAACCACTAGGTGGAGCTAGTTACCCACCTGATATCATCTTTGACATGCACAGAGAAGACCGATTTCACGGTAAGACCAAATGTCTCTTCCAGGCTCTTCTGGATTTGAAGCTTTTAATCCAGTTCATCATTTACTGCAGGATGGAGACACTTTCCTCCATCCAAGAAGCTCTTCACCTGGGGGATTTTATCTTGTCAATCAACCTGATGGAAACTTATTTATTATATATTATATATATTATTTGATTTATATCCCATCCTTCCTCCCAGTAGGAGCCCAGGGCGGCAAACTTACATCCATGTTCCTATTCATTCCAGTCACGGCTGTGGCCTGAGGTGGTTCTCTCAAGGGCATCACTTTCAATTCAGGACAAAGCTCTTCAGTCTGACGTTGGGCCCCCATCATGAAAATAATGATCACCCTGGTGGCCCACCTCCAGCTGCAATGGATTCACATTTGTCCCTATTTGGATGACTTTCTGATTTGTTCATTGTCCCATTATCAGATTATTTGCCCTACCTGAAGGATCTAGGCTTTCTAATCAGCTTCAGCAAGAGTAATCTGCTTCCTTCCCAACAGTTTTCTTCATCTGGGAGGGTAGGTCGACATAGAATTTGGTACAATTTTCCCCTCCACAGAATGGGTTGGCAAAATCCAAGATGCAGTAAGGTTCATCTTAGTGAAGCCTTGGTAGACTTCATGGAGCTAGTGAGACTCCTAGGTCTCATGATTTCTACTGTTCTAGTCATTCCATGGGTAGGGCATCACACTTGGCACCTTTAATGGGCTTTGCTCCCATTCCATCACTGGGTGCTTTCACACTGCACTTTATTCAGTTATTCTGATGATTTATTTCCTGTTAATTTGCGCATAAAATTTGAGCTTTCACACGACATAACGGGTAGCTCCAGAATTCTGGTGGAATGTAGTGCAAGTTTAGTGCTAATTTCCGCAATAAATGATACCAGAAAAATTCTGATAGCAGTCTGGGAACCCGGAAGATTGTGAACGTTTTGCTCTAGCTGCCGCTGCTCACGTGACAGCCATCCCAGCATGCAGTGCGTTCCCGCCCTTACCAACAGCCCTCCCAGCATGCAGCCTTCGTGCACTGCTGCACTGCCACCGCTGCGCCTCCCAGCTGATCCCAGCTGCTCCTGAGAGAACATCCTGTGTGCTGCTGCTGCTTGTGCTTATCCAGAGCCTCTGCTGCTGCGCTGCCGCGCCTCTCAGCTAATCGCGATCGCACCTCTTTCAACCCCCCCCACGCACCGAAACAACAGGCCTTAAACCGGTGTCACGTGAGGCTGAATGAAGGGGGGGGGAAACTCTGTGTGTGAAAGACTGTTGCGCAAAATGCTGGTATAACAGGTACTGCAGTATGAAAGGGATTTTTGAAATCTGGAACGAAGCACTACCTTTTTAATCTGTTAAACTAGCGCTATTAGCCCCATGTGTGAAAGCACCCATTACATAACATCCAGATGTCAGCTATGTCTCCACGTCTCTAGGGTGGTTCAGCAGTCACTGATGTAGTGGCTTCATCCATCAGGTCTCTTTCAGGAAATCTCTCTTAGGGTCCTGTCAGACGGTTGTCACCTTGGATATCAGCCTGTCTGGTGGTGGTGCTCTCTGTGATGGCTTCATGGCGCAGGGGACTTGGTCTCTGGAAGAATCACATCTTCCACTCAACTTTTTGGAACTTGATTCTGTGTGGCCAGTCTGGCGATTCAACACTCAGTGTCACAGAGGTCTCTGGGGGCAGTCCTTCTGTGGACTGACAACGTAATGGCCAAAGCCCTTATCATTCATCAGGGTGGGACAAATCTATGCTCTTCAAAAAGGAGCCTCCTTGCTCCTTTTTTGGGTGGAGGAACACCTACACTCTCAGCAGGACATCTAGGAGGGGACGATGATGTCTAGACAGATTGGTTAAGCAGACAAAGACTTCAACAAGGGGAGTGCAAAATGCATTTAAAAGCCGTTAGGTCAATCATTTGACACTTTGGGACAGTGCAAGTGGACCTGTGTACATCCCAATTACCAAGTCAGACGACCGTTTGCCAGATTCGCAGTCCCAGCAGTGGAAGTGGTTGATGCCCTCTCCACTCCTTGGCCTTCTGGGACCCTGTATGCATTTCCTCTGTTCCCTCTTCTTCCTCATGCTGAAGAAGATCTGAGAGCTTTTGCAAGCAATGGTTTTGTTGGTGGCTCCATTTAGGCCCCCAAGGCCTTGGTTCTTTGAACTAGTCAACCTGGCAACATCTCCTCCCTGCCCTCTTTCCCCTTGGCAAGATCTTGTGTCTCAGAGACAGCTTCTGCACCAGAATCCAGCTTGGTTGGACCTCCATGTTTGGAGATTGAGAGAAAACGCTTCATCAAGGAAGGTCTTTCTTCTTTAGTGATACACTTGCTGTGAGGAGAGCTTTGAAGGTTTACATTTCTACCTTGGCCAAGGCAGCCTTTGGGAGAAGGGTTTTACAACATGTTCTTCTGAGTTGTAGGCAGACCACATTAGCTGTTATTCTCCCATCCTATATGGGTCAGTGTGAGGCGTCCTTCTCTGGCTCTCCCTGTCAGGTTCCAACCTGCTCATGGCTACTGCCTGTCACTAGGCACCACCAGGGACTCCACCAGTCCGGACTGTCCTCTCTTTTGGTTTCTCTCCCCGCTCTAGCACAGATCTCAACAGATCCCCCTGCTAGGCAGCACCACCAGTCACGTCCTATAACCAGTAGTCCCAGAGACTCTGCCTGAGTCTCCCTCAATTAGGTTACCTCTGTGACTGCATGCTTAAGCTGTCCCAATCCCTTTGATTTACTCAGACTGCTTATAATTCTGGTTTGCTCTGAATACTTGTGGTGTTATTCTTCCCTTCCCCGCTGCCACCATTTGTTATAGTTTCCCTTCAGCCTTGGTTATTTACCTCACCCTCCCTTCTGGTCTGTGAAACCCCAGCCAAGGATCAGTCCTTTGGTAAACCAAATTAAGTATTTATTAAATAACACAGATAACAAAGATAACAAGATTACTTCATAAGGCACATAAGCATATGGTTTTATCTAATACTAATCCGAACTCTACCCCCCTCCTTTTCCACGCTCTCCTGACAAACAACTCTCTCAAACCCACCAAAACAACCTATCAACATCCACTCCAACGTTCACCACCTCCAGATTTACCTGACCTCCTTCCATTTATACCCTCAGCCATTTTAAAACATTCAGCCAATCATCCAGCATTCTACTGCCCATTCACTCCCCCTTCCTCTTTCATTCTACTTACCATGTATCTCCTATACAAACAGCACTTACCCTATTTACACTAATACAGGAACATCAGTCAGCTTGTGTATATCCCATCTGAGATCATCTTACATGCACAAGATAAGAGACCTTTGATCTTACTGTGAAATGGTCATCTACATGCATGTAAAGATGATCTCAAGGCCTCTCCCTATGGGCTGCTTTTGGTTTGAGTGCATGCTAATCTACTTGACACACCTTTTCCTTGCTAGCAGCCGAGAGTGCCTAGCTTTTTGTTGTTACATGTTGGATATGTCACTGTTCCTGCTTGTATTGCCTACATTCTGGTTATGGCTTGTCATGAAAAAAAACTGTTCCCTAAGGCTAAGGGAAAAGTGGAAGACTCTGGAAAATCAAACAGCACTATTCTATCTGCAGCCGTAAGGTGGGGTTCAAGTTCCACCTAAGATCATCTTTACATGCATGTAGTAGATTGTTTCACGGTAAAACCAAAGGTCTCTTCTAGCAATAGTGCTGCAGCAGAGGGAAAAGGGGTGACTTTGCAAGTAAGTCAAGGGTTTTCCTTCCCATCGCATGTCTGGAAGAAGACATTTCTCTTCTTCTAGCCCAGTGATGCAGTAGTGGATGGAAACTGTCACATCACAGTGAGAAGGACAGGAAATGCTGTCTCTGCTTTTTAGAGAGAGAGTAGGGTGTGTGAGTGTAAGCGAGAAACTTAGTGCTGTGTGCCTGCATGTACTGTGAGTGTATGTGCTGTTTGTGGGGTGCATATACATGTGTAGTGAGTGTGTGCATACTGGTGGCATGAGGCTCTCAGAGGGGTGGCTAGTCAACCATGTGGCCCTGGACCCCAAAATCATCCATCTCTGATCCAAAACAAGCCTGCAGAATTGTGGCCTATTGCATTGCAGGTAGTTCACCAATCATGTTTTGGGGACTGCTAGGCCCTTTTTTCTTGGCACACTGAGGTAGTCAGTAAAAGGAAGAGGTTTTGTTGAGCTGTTGGTTAGCAACCATAAATGAGAGGTGGACTGCATTGTGCTTGACAGGTCACAAGTTAAGTGACCCTGCTCTCCAATTCTCAGCAGAGTAATTATTAGTCCACATTTCTAGAGTTTAATATGTGCTTATAAGTAGGAAAAGAATGGAGATTTGAAACATTTGGTGGAATCGAAGTTTGTTTTTTCCCTAAAAAGCAGAAAGTTCTGAAATCATAAAAAATGCTCACAGTAAAATGGAGCATCTTTCTTTTGTAGGTGTAATCCCTTTCCATGGCTTTTCAATGTATGGTAAGTGACTCTTAAAATTAGCATTGGGACTAATTGGAGACATGATTAATTGAATAAGGAAGTTAATTTATATTGTTGCAACTCCATTTTTGTTATTTGATTTCCTTTCCTTATGTAAATGGGATCCAGGTCCAACTATTACCTGAATGACTGACCACCTGAAATCCCATGTCTTGCTTTAAGTGTGGCATACAAATGTAACAATACATTTTAATTTTGGTCAGTAATATAGCAGGAGATGCATCTCTGTGCTGCGGGTTTTGACCTCCCGTCCCAGCCTGAGCCAATGGCAAGCAGAGAAAGTGGCCTCTGTAGGATGGAACAGAAGCTATTTTGCCCTGCCCAGTCAGAACTTGCAACCACAGCCTTCTTTCGGTTGAAGCTGTCCCTTCCTCTCAGCCACAGCTTTTATTGATAGTGCTAGAGCCTGAATGTGGGCTTTTGGTCTGCTAGCCCATCTCCTGCTGCCCTACATTCTACTCTGAAACAAAATTGGTATGATATAATAGTTTCTATTCTAAGCATATTTGCATTCCTTCCAAACAGTTTTAAAAGAACACAATTTATCTCAGGGCTTGGGAACCTGTTACCCTCAAAATGTTGTGGGACTCCTATCAGCCCCCAGCCAGTATGTGCAGCACTGAGGGATAATGGGAATTTTAGTCTAACAGGATTTATAGGGGCTGTCATGCTTAGTAACCAAATGAATGTTCATTGATATAAAAAGTGGCATACATCAAACCGTTCAAAATTTATATTGACATAGATTATAAGACATAAGATAGGTTCACACAAATTATTTTTACTGTTTATGGCCTGAAAGTCTCCAAAGCAGTAAATAGAATATTGAAAGAAAATATACAATCAAGTCCAATAAAATGCCATAAGTTCATCAGTAAGTAACACGACACAATATAAGATAGCAAAATCACAACATAGGGATGCTAAAAGAAAGCCTCCCCAAACTAGGGGATTAAAGGGTACTCCTACTAACCCTACATTCCTCACACTTAGGATCTAGGAACCAGGATAGACAATGAGAATTTTTTTTATATAAACAACAACAACAACACCTTACTCCAACTAGAAGAATTAAGGGTGCTCTCACCACCACCCCATTTTTACCGTTCAGGGTGAAGAAATAGTTCATGAGCTGGAAGATCCCATTGTGATCTCTTTGGAGTGCGTGTCCTTTCTCATAAGGTCTCAGAAAAATAGTTCCCAAAGAGGTATGGTGGACACAGGAACACAATCTGAGGGAGCTGAGGCACCAAATACAATAGAACCCCATCACAGGTTGGTTTAACGCAGGGGTGGGGAACATTTTTGGCCTGGTGGGCCAGATCTTTATCCTCCTACCACCCACCTGTCATCTGATGTCAGGTGACTGATAGGTGACTGGCCGCACCCATCTGTCAGAGTTGGCCCATGAAGGTGTGGGGAGGGGTGTGCTTTGCCAGTGCATTTCCTGCAGAGAATGTGCTTGCAAAGCAGCACCCAGCAGAATTGAACCCTCTGCTCACCAAATGGTAAGTGAAGAGTGCAGTCCTGCTGGCTGCGGGGGTCTGCTGTGACATTGTGCTCACCGTAGAGAACACATTGGCAAAGCAGCACTCAGCAGGATTGAGCCCCGCCCTGCCCATCAGCTGATGTCACCTAGTGATGTCAGGGGATGGACATGTGGGTGAGATTTCGAGCAAATGGCCTCAGGGACCAACTTGGACTCCCTGACAGGCCATGATTGACACTTGGGCCAGAGCTTCCCCACCTAATATCAGGTAAGAAATACAGCAAATTCTCAACTGACTGGGTGCAACTGAAGGCATACGTAGCATGGCTTAGGGAGTAGTCTGCCCCACCTACATGCCAAGGTGTCTTGGTGGCGGCAGTCCTGCTGGAATTTATTTAGTCATGGTTCATCCTGAGGATTCTGGCTGGGGAAGAATTTGGGCTGATGATCATAGACTCCTTCTGTCTCTGGCTGTCTCCTTAAGAGGACCTCCCTGGACCCAGAAGTGCTCAACAGCTATTGCCCAGTGGCAAATACACCCTTTTGGGGTGAGGTGCTTGAGGAGGGTGGTGGTGATACAGCTTCAGCCATATTTGGAGGAACCTGGTTATCTGTATCAGTTTCAGCCTGGCTTCAGGCCTGGTCATGGCACGGAAACCATCTTCTTTGCCTTGGTTGATGAATTTTTTTGGGAGAGATGCAGGGAGTGCAACCCTGCTCATACTCGTCCTCTCAGCAGCTTTTGATACTGTTGACCACAATATCCTTCTGGAGTGGCTCAAGGAGATGGGGTTGGGGGACACTGTACTTCGGTGCTTCTCTCTACCTCCAGATAGTAGTTATGAGGTGCCACTGTTCGGCACCATGGGAGTTGTCCTGTGGATCCTACAGGAATACATCTTATCCCTCATGCTGTTTAACATCTTTCTTAAACTCCTAGGAGCTGTCATTGGGAGATTTTGAATGAGGTGTCACCAGTATACAGATGGCACCCAGTTCTCTCTCTGTTCTATCTGAATCAGGAAAGGTGGCTGAGGTGTTAGACTGGTGCTTGGGGGCAGCGATGGGCTGGATGCAGGTCAAGAAATTGAAGCTGAATCCTGAAAAGACAGAGGTGTTATAAGTTTAGAGTTCTCAAGTCAGGGAGGTAGAAAGATGGCCTGTTTGGAATGGGGTTGCGCTTCCCTGGAAAGGAACAGGTCTGTAGCTTTGAAGTGCTCTTGAATCCACCACTGTTACTAAAGGCTCAGGTAGCCTCAGTGGCTAGGAGTGCCTATTTCCAGCTTCAGTTGGTTCGCCAGCTATACAGCATGAGTGTGACCTGGCCATTGTACTCCATGCTCATGTAATCTTCAGATTGGATTATTGCAACATTCTGTAAATGGCACTGCCCTTGAAGACAAACGGTGCTGCAAAATTAGCAGAAGTGTGAAGTTCAAATAATGGTCATTTCTAGTTCTCAGATTGTTTCAGAAAGTGCAAATTAGGTAAATTTGCCTTTAAATGTGAACTGAATTGAATTGCTCTCCCATCCCTAGCTCCTGTGTTAGGCTTGACTTATGTCCTGCAGAATCCTTGGTGGGTAATGGGGCTTCTTGGTCATCATTAGAGGAAGCTCCCAAGCCCTGGCCCTTCCCAGGAGGCTGCTTCTGAGCTTGCAACCAGGTTGGGTTTGCATGGAAGTATCTTCATATGAACAGTATTTATGTGGCTGTCCCAGTTCCTTCACTGGTTCACAGTTCACAAAAAATCCAGAAATCAATGTGACTGTACATGTGCAACCCATGTGCTGGTCCTGATTAACACAAATGCCTTTGAGCAAACATGGCCCAAGGGTGATACTACTCCCAAAGTAACCACATGTGTAAACTGGCCTGTTGTTATTCCATATGTCAGTAAAAAGCACTATCTGAATGAATGCTAAGAGAAAAAAGATCATTCCATAGCTGTTGCTGCATCAACACTTACTGTCAATTCTGCCTCTAAAAAGATTAGTATTCTTTCTGAACATGCAGCTTTTTAGCATTTTGTCACTGAACAATTATTTTAGCGTTTTATGGTGGTGAGGTAACAAATGTCTTTTATCCTTTCAGTGGCTCCGCTTTGTTTTCTATACAATGAACCTTCCAAGTTGTATCAGATATTTCGTGAAATATATGTGCGTTATTTCTTCAGACTTCATTCCATCTCTTCTCATCCTTCTGTAAGTTTGTTTTGAACAAATTTAAATTAGTGCCTCCCATTTCTAAATAGCTGTCTACAGTAACATTAAAAAAATGAAGACAAATGTCTCTGTCTGTATTTACTGTGCCCTCTTCTGAAAGTTTAGGATTACTGTATATGCAGACCTTTACTTTATGTGACTTGTATAAAAATATTTTTTAATGTACACCTCAGTATTGATACACTCCTTGTCTATGGCAGAGGAACATACAAGACTGCCTTATACTGTCAGATTATTGATCAATCTAGCTCAGTATTGTCTACCTAGAACAGAAGCAACAATTCAAAGCCTCAGTCAGATGTCTTTCCCAATCCTGGTGAGATTCTTTAACTAGAGATTTTGAAGATGGACCCTGCGAGCTTTTGTATGCAATTCTGTACTATTAAGATATGGTCCTGTGGCACTTTAAGACAAACACATTTCCTATTGTATAAACTTTTGTGAGTGAGATCCCTGTTTGTGAGATTTATAAAGCATTATAGAAAGTTATCAGGTGTATACATATAGGGATTGAAAATAATTTTAGAATTTAGGGAGGTGATTTGGAAACAGACTTCCTCAATTCAGAAATCCTTGGGTTGTAGCTTAGCGGTGGAGCCCATACGTTGCATGCAAAAGGTCTCCGGTTCAATCCAGGTAGGGCTGGGAGGGGAAACAGTAGCCAAGGTAAAAACAATGGCTCTTCTAAGCTGTTCCTGCATTGCTGACATGAACTCTGATGAGTGTAGTTTTAATTTGTCTTCAGCTGGAGTCTTTTTCCCTGCAAACTCTCCCAAAAAACTAGGAAATACTTTGCATACTCCAAATCAAGATGGGCAGATTTTGTCCATCTCCATATACATGCACTGACTGGATACTGGGCCTCAAAAGATAAAGAAAGCCCTGGATTCCTACTGGGAAAAAGGGTGGGATATAAATTTAAATAAATAAAAGAGAGAAGTATGTATATTAATAATACACCAAATATTTAGGCAAACCTTATGTGCAGGGTTTTGTATATGTTGTGATTTCAAAGGAGTGCAGAAAAAGCACTGGATACTAAATTTGGCTTCCTAAGAATCCTTTAGCTTTTCCCCTCATCGTTATGACTGCAAATATATATATTGGCAACTGCAATGTCTGCTGAATCCTCTGAAGCTAGAGAGGTGGCTGCATAAGATGTCCAGTGCCTGTGGTAGGGTAGAGCTCTGACTTCATGACAAGCAACACATGGATATGTTATGTAAAACAGTAAAAACTGCAAAGTAACAGAAAAAAATGAAACTTTGTATAATTTAGATATGTCACAGGCTTCAGTTTTTCTTCTTTTAGTGTGGAATGCACATAGTCCTGATTTTGTGGTACAAACCTGTATTAAAGAAACATTTAAACTCATGCTGAGATTAACTGTATGGTATATCTTTATACTTGAAATTTGTGGGCCTTAAATGCTGCTGTGTGGTCCTGTGTTGTGTGTAGCTATGACAGCATAGTTCTGTGCCTGCAACTGACAGTGTTTTAACATGAAGGAGTCCCCGTAAAGTCAACTGAGTTGTATACATTTTAGTAACTGAGCCTTAGTATGTGCTTCTTTGTCCATGACCTAGTTTTATCAAATCACATCCAAATGCTTTGTGTTGTGCGTACATTTTAAATGTGTGCATTAACTACTTGGGATATTTTCTTCCTATCTATTTTAAAAACTCAGTAGTAGTAAGATGTATGGTTGATGTATGTTTGTACTTCCGTTTTTTAAAAGGGCATGTTTGCATATTTGCTTTTTTAAAGGGCATTGTATCATTATGTTTGCTGTTTGAAACCCTTCTTCAGACTCATCTACCACAGCTGTTTTATCATCTTCGAGAAATTGGAGCACAACCGTAAGTATTTTTCTTTACATTTGAGCAATGCCATGACAAATACTGAAATTTAAAACTTCCAGAAAAGCAGATATTTTATTCTCTGAAGCACCATAATTCTGGGCTGTCTTTCAAAAGGAATTGTTAGGAGAGGTGTCTGAAATTAATATTTACGAATTAACTGCCTTCTGTACATTTTGAATAACTCTCCTTTGTACATGGAAACATCTTAAACATTCACAACTAGAGTGGGCTCTTGGCAGTTATCTAGAAACACAAGCTCCTCACACTATTTCCTGCAGTACCCTACAATAAGTTTGAGTTATGTATAGTGAGTGACTCATCAATAATTTTCTCAATTTTTCACACTGCTTCAGGAAGAGTTACCCGTTAGTGGAGTAACCTGCATCTCCAAAGCATGTAGCTGCCACCATAAGGGGAGTGTGTCTTTCCTCCCAGAAAGGGCCATGTTGAGCTTAAGGTGAAGACAGATACAGCATATTAATCCACTTATACTTGGGATCACAATTAGCCTCACAATTAGTTAACTGGGGAAATTCTACTTGTGGCAGTGCACCCTACAGAATATCATAGTGCAGTGACCCAAAAACAGATATTTTCTGCTGTTGCCTCTGCACTGTGGAATGCCCTTCCCTCTGCCATCTGAGAAGCAGCAATCATCAGTTGCTTCAGACATCTTGTAAAGACTTATTTTTTCTCCTATGCTTTCTGTGTCCCAGAAGATTGGACCATGTTTTAAGTGTTTGAATCCCATAATTTGTTTATTTGTTTTTATATACTTTTATCCTCCAGTTTGATTGGTTTTAGTTTTAGTTTTAAAGATATTGCTTGTTTTTTATATTGTATACTGCTTAGAGACTTCAAAGTATTAAGTGGCTTATAAATGCTTATAAATAAATACAGTAAATAAATAATAAAGGACACAAAGAAGTAAAATGTCCCATCCTAACTTGTGCCGTGTTCTGTGTTCTCCACAACAGATGGGTTAATTACTCTGTAGTATTCCAAACATTCTGTGTTTCAATTGTGTGTATGTTTGCTAAATTAATGATTTTACTAAAAAGTCATTGGGTGAGAGGAGAAAATGAAACTATGCATGTCCTAACTACAGGGGGCCAGGGATGCCAACACAATAGTTACTTTATATAAATGTAGCAGTAAAGCTAAGGATATGTTAACTGTTCAGTTTTTTTAAAAAATCATATCTCCAGAATGGTTGGGATCCACTTCTGGGCAGAGCAACAACAGGACTGTCACAATTCAAACACAGGGTAAGAAGCGAGTCCTAAAATATGTGAGATACAGATTGGTATCAGGCCTGAAAAAGCTGAAAACTACTGCTTTAAGGTATCTGCTCAGAATAATACAATAGTCAAGGTTGCTTATCTGCATGTAGACGCATAACATGTCCCCTTATCCTAAGGAGAAGTTCCATATATACAGTTGATGTTAACTAGTACATTCTTCTTCCATTTTGAATAATGAAATAATGTTGAGCTTAAAATGCAGGTAGCAGATAGATTTTAAGTTAGTGAACTTAATGTAGCCTGCAAGATTTAGCGTAAAGAAGAATTGCTTTGTTTAGCTGGCTTAAGAATCTGCAGATATTTTCAATTTAAGTCTCAGAAATCTACATAAGAGCATCTAAGTCAAAAGGCAAATTGTACATTACAGGGAAGTCTAATAGTGTTTCTTTTTCTACTTGTAGTCTAAGAATATCATTTAAATGGATGGTACGAGCATTCTCTGGTTACTTAGCTACAGATCAGCTTCTGCTTTTGTGGGACAGAGTTCTGGGATACAACTCTTTGGAAATTCTTGCTGGTAATGAAAATTTTTGTAGTAGATGGTATTCAGATTTCCTTTTTTTTAAAAAAATAGTATCAGCGCAAGAGGCTTCTGTTTCCTCACATACAGTTACATGGTTGAAGTGACTATTTATGGTGTGACCTCAGATGCAGCATCTTAAACCTTAGAATTTTATTGGGCTGGGTGTGGATGGATGTGCGCTTGTTTGCATGCAATTATACTGTGGTTATGAGCGATGGCAGCTGCTTCTTTATGAAGCTGTAACTTAGCACCATGAAAATTGCATTCTCCCTGAAATTGTTAGAGAAAGGTTTGATGAACTGCCCTCCTCAATTTGTCAACTGTGAATGGGGTGGGGAATTTTGAGAGAGAAGCATTTTGTTCATTCCAAGACAGATTCCTGTGTAAATCAGCTTTTAAGAGATTGAAATCAGTCCAGCGTATGACACATCTCGTCTTCTGGAATTAAAATAACACAATCGTTTGGTTTATAGTAATGCCATAAATTTTATCTAAGTTGGAGTGAGCTGTAAGTTACTTATTATACTTCTATGATTGGATTTTCTTAATTGTTATTATCAAAGATAAATACCTTGAACTGTATCTCTTTCCAGGGTAGCAAAAAAGAAACTATGGCTGAGCCAAGAAAGATATACATCTATTTTTATACATGATGTATTAACATTAATTTCTTATTAGTATACGATAATGGAGAACAATCCATTCAGCTAAAATCTTTTAATTGCCATTGATTTCAGTAGGAGGGTAAGCACATGTTTGTTGCTCCCATTGATAGTAGCAGTAGTGCTTAACTTTGGATGGATTGCACCCAAAATAGAAAAGGGGCTGATTCATACAGAGCTGCAAGTGGAAAAAACCTTACTGAGAAATGGATTTGCATGGGATTATACCTGCCAATGCCCACCCCACCCCCCAATTCCTGGTCTACCTAATGTGCCAGTGCTATATTGAGCGCTTGTAGGCCCAAGCTGTGTGGTTGCTATATTCTAAGTTGGGTTGGTGGTAAAATTCATGCATATTGGACATGCACACACACTGTTACATCCAAAGTATGGACACTGGGCTGGGTCAGAGCCCATCACGGTATCACTTTCTCCTGTTTGTGTAAACAGTTTTCATCAAAGAGAAGTGGACACATCTTGTGAATGAGGTCTGTGTGCTAAATACTGTAATCTGTTTGAAAGAAGTATTGGTTTGTGTGTAACCAGTAACAAATTACACTTAAGAAATGCTTAATATTCTGTTATGCCCTTTTAAATGACATTCTCATACTGCTTTTCTTTAAAATGAAACTGCTACAAATTGACTAGAATGGAGCCCTCAAGCTGGCAATATATTTCCTAAACAAAGTGATTGCTGAATTGAACTTAAAGAATGGCTAGACCAAAGTATCTATAAAAACTAATTAGCAGGCCACCAGTCTAAATATTGTGCATTCTTTTTCAGTCCTGGCAGCTGCGGTGTTTGCTTTCCGAGCAGTGAATCTAATGGAGGTGACATCACTGGCTGCAGCTGAAGTAAGGATAGGTTTCAGTGGGGGAAATGGAAATAGTTTCTGACTTGATGCCAACCACAGTAATTTAAGCTTCATATGCACATAGCATGCAATGTGAGGCTCTCTGCTGAAATTCTTATCTTGGCTAAAAATGTAGAGGAAGCTATGAAAATACATGGTTTAAGCTCATGATGCTTCTATGACAAATGCAAAGACATCTTTAAAAAATGGGTTATGAACTGATTGAATTATTTTTTTCAATTTGGCTATAACTTTATACTTAATATCTAGTCAATTAAAGAGAGAGAAATTCCTAAATCCATATTAGGACAATACTTTTATTAACCCTACTAAAATGTCATAAAATAATTTGCAGGCTTTCAGTTCTCATAGAACTTTCATCAGGATAGATGGTAAACAAAGGAGTGGGGAAGAATGAAATTGGCTGGTGGTGAAGCTGTGAGTCTGGATCAGGTAACAGTTTTAAGACAGAACGTAGGAGGAAGTAGCAGACATTCAAATGAGACTCCCCACCCCTTGCTTTGTTTACCATGTAGCCTAATGAAAAGTTAGGAAAAATTCAAAAGCTTGCAGGTTGGTTGGCTTAATAAAAGTGTTGCCCTAGTAATAGGTTTTGGAACTTTTCTTATGGGGCAACATGGGTACATGTTACCTTTTTTTAAAAGGGGTTTGAACAAATACACTTACTATTAGCTACTTCTGCAATGTTTTGTATTGTGTAGGTTTTCAAAAGACCATTTAACACTCACAGTCCTATACACATCTGCTGAGAAGAAAATCCTCACCTTAATTAGGTTTTCATTTTCACACACATTTTCATCATTTATATACACCATAATGGTATTTGGCAAGTTCGAACTGGTCACTCGATGGGAATAAATCAGAGCAAGTGCTGTCTTTTAAATATCTTGGGGTGGTTTTTCAGGGGACAGGTGCATCGTCCTCTCAAGTTCAATCAAGTACTCTGTTAGCCACTAGAACATTACATGGTTTACTACATTTTTATTGTACAGAGGGGGTAACCTGGTCCAACCCACCCTACAATTGTACAAGGCTAGGATTCTCCCACAATTGTATGGGGCCCTGTTATGAGATTGAGTGAATGTGTGTTTGTGTTTATGTTGTTTAAGTGTTTTGCTGTATTAGATTTATTTTAAGATGTGCCTGGGAGAACATGCCTTGGGCCTCGCAGGGAGATTTTCGGGGGCCCCAATTAACGTTGTGACAGGTAATGGGAGGTATGGCGTTGGGAGGAGAACGTGCCAGGTAAGGGGAACTCGTCCCAGATAAGTTGTGTCTGTGCCTTGTTCCGGTTCTCCTCCTATCCACAGAACTGTTGGTTGTACTGTCAGCCAGCTCTCGGATCTCCAGGTGCTGCTTTTAAATGCTAGGTCGGTCGTTAATAAAAACCCCCTTATCCACGATTTGATTGTGGAGAAGGGTGCCGACCTTGTGTGTATTACCGAAACCTGGGTGGGTGAGCAGGGAGGAGTTGCTCTTTCCCAGCTTTGCCCACCTGGGTATTCGGTGCAGCACTGTGGTAGATCTGAGGGCCGGGGAGGCGGGGTTGCTGTGGTCTATCGGAGTTCTTTCTCTCTCACTAAGCACCCTGTCCAGAAGGCGACTGGTTTGGAGTGTCTTCATCTTGTGCTGGGCCAAGGAGACAGATTGGGAATACTATTGGTGTACCGCCCACCTTGCTGCCCAATGGCTTCCCTAGCTGAGCTGACGGAGATAGTCTCGGAGGTATTGTTGAGATCCCCCAGACTTGTGGTACTGGGGGATGTCAACATTCATGCCGAGGCTGTCTTGTTCGGGGCAGCTCAGGACTTCATGGCCTCCATGACAACCATGGGGCTGTCTCAAGTTGCTACTGGCCCGATGCATGTATCAGGACATACTCTTGATTTGATCTTCGCCACTGGTCATGGAGATGGTGATCTGAGGGTGGGGTATTTTTCATCTACTCCATTGTCATGGACAGATCACCGCTTGCTGAGCTTTAGACTCACGGCAACCCTTTCCCTCTGCAGAGGTGGGGGACCTATTAAGTTGGTCCGCTCCCGGAGGCTTATGGATCCTGTTGCTTTCCAGAGCGCTCTGGGAGTTTTTCCGGCTGATAGCACTGGCGCTCCTGTCGAGGCCATGGTCGATCTGTGGAATGCGGAGATGACCCGGGCCATTGACATGATGGCTCCCACGCGCCCCCTTCGGTGCAGAACTCAAACAGCACCGTGGTATACCCCAGAGCTGAGAGTGATGAAGCAAGAGAGAAGGAGGCTAGAGTGCAGGTGGAGGCGAACTCCTGACGGATGTAGTCATTCTTTGGTGAGTGCTTCCACTAAGTTGTATGTAAAAGCGGTTAGGGCGGCAAAAAAGTCATATTTTGCTGCCACCATTAGATCATCTCTTTGCCGCCCAGCGGAGCTTTTTAGGGTGGTACGAGGGCTTTTACATTCTGGCCCTCCTGATACTAAGGAAACATCGGAAGCTCGCTGCAACGAATTTGCGGAGCACTTCCAGGATAAGATTGCTTGCATCCGTCGGGACTTAGACTCTGATGTTATGACAGATGACTCCATTGAAGTGTCCAGAGCGCGGTCTTGTCCTTCATTGTTGGATGAGTTTCAGTTGGTGCAGCTCGAGGAAGTGGACAAGGTGCTTGGAATGGTGCGGGCGACCACGTCTGCCCTTGATCCTTGCCCATCTTGGCTGGTGAAGGCCAGCAGGGCTGTAACCACCGGCTGGGCCAAAGAGGTGATAAACGCCTCCTTGAGAGAGGGAGTAGTCCCTGGTAGTCTCAAGGAGGCAGTAGTGAGACCTCTTCTGAAGAAACCTTCTTTGGACGCAGATATTTTGAACAACTATAGACCGGTGGCGAATGTCCCTTTTTTGGGCAAGGTCCTGGAGCGGGTGGTCGCTGGCCAGCTCCAGGCGCTCTTGGATGAAACCGATTATCTGGATCCGTTTCAATCCGGTTTTAGGCCTGGTTTTGGCACTGAAACAGCCTTGGTCGCCCTGTATGATGACCTTTGTCGGGAGAGGGACAGGGGGAGTGTGACCCTGTTGATTCTCCTTGATCTCTCAGCGGCGTTTGATACCATCGACCATGGTATCCTTCTGGGGAGGCTCGCGGAGTTGGGAGTTGGAGGCACTGCTTGGCAGTGGCTCTGCTCCTACTTAGCGGATCGTCGCCAGAAGGTAGTGCTTGGGGAACATTGCTCGACACCCTGGACTCTCCATTGTGGAGTCCCTCAGGGGTCGGTCTTGTCCCCCATGCTCTTTAACATCTACATGCAGCCTCTGGGTGCGGTCATCAGGAGTTTTGGAGTGCGTTGCCATCAGTACGCTGATGACACGCAACTCTACTTCTCCTTTTCACCTTCTTCAGGTGAGGCTGTTGATGTGCTGAACCGTTGCCTAACCGTGATAATGGACTGGATGAGAGCTAATAAACTGAAACTTAATCCAGACAAGACTGAGACACTGTTGGTGAGCTCTTTACCTGCCCAGATGGTGGATGTTCATCCTGTTCTAGATGGGGTTACACTCCCCTTGAAGGAACAGGTTTGTAGCTTGGGGGTCCTTTTTGACCCTTCCTTGTCGCTTGAGGCTCAAGTGGCCTCGGTGGCACGGAATGCGTTTTACCATCTTCGCTTAGTAGCCCAACTACGTCCCTATCTGGACAGTGACGATCTCGCCTCAGTTGTTCACGCTCTGGTAACCTCTAGACTGGACTACTGTAATGCGCTCTACGTAGGGCTGCCCTTGAAGACCGTTCGGAAACTTCAGCTAGTGCAAAATGCGGCAGCCAGGTTGTTAACGAGGACCCGCTGGTCTGCGCATATAACACTTGTCCTGGCCCGCCTGCACTGGCTGCCTATTTGTTTCCGAGCCAGATTCAAGGTGCTGGTTTTGACCTATAAAGCCTTACACGGTGTGGGACCACAATACCTTGTGGAACGCCTCTCCCGCTATGAACCTACCCGTTCACTTCGTTCAATATCCAAGGCCCTCCTCCGGGTACCAACTCATCAGGATGCCCGGAGGATTGTTATTAGATCTAGGGCCTTTTCTGTGGTGGCCCCCGAACTGTGGAACAGCCTACCTGTGGAGATACGCCTGGCGCCTTCGGTACTTTCTTTTAGGCGCCAGGTTAAGACCTGGCTATACTCCCAGGCATTTTAATGTTCAATGTGTTTCATTTAATTTTTTTTTCGTTTAACTTGTTGCTGATTTTATTGTAATTTTATTGTAATATTGTATTTTAATCTTGTTGTGTTCACCGCCCAGAGAGCTATTAGCTATGGGCGGTTTAAAAATGAAATAAATAAATAAATAAATAATAAATGGACTACAGCTACAAAAACTAGAATTGGTTTGCAATGAATTGGGTTTAATGACTGTTAAGGCTAAAGCCCTTAGACTAGCCTTTTCTGACTAAGAATTATTTTCATCATTGTATTTACAGCATTGTAGCCCTTTTATAGTCTTATCTAATCCACATTTTCCCTTTTTCTTTTTTACCCCCCTTTTAAAAAACTTTTATATTACTGTTCCAGAGTATAAGAGAGCTCCCTGACTAAGCTAAAGCTTCAGCTAGCCCAGCATTCTGTTTCTACTAGTGGGCCAGCTAGATACTTCTGGGAAGCCCACTAGCAGAGTTTGAAGGCAACAGCTCCCCTTCCCTCTCACCAATTGGCATTCAGAGGTACATGCCTTTTAACATGGGAGGCTTCATTTACCGATCAGGGTTAATAGCATTTGATAGGTATATCAGCCATGAATTGATAAATCTTTTTTAAAACCATCAAATCAAATCAGTTTATTGCTTAGTCCCATGACCATTGCAGAAGATCACTGTATACAAAATATCCAATTGTTATACCGTTTTTAAAAACCTTAATAAAATTAACCGCAATACTCAGATGCAATAGACAACGCCTGTTATATGGCCGGTCAGCATTTCGATGACAAAACAAGAGACTGTTATTTGTACCATTACTGAGATGACTGGGAGTACCTTTTACAGTTGACTGTTGGAATTGGCCAGAATATGCTCCAGAAACTTTCCTCTGCAACTGGCGGCCTTCACTGCAAATGTGGCAACCCTCCGGAGCACATATTGGTTTGATTATTGTAGCAGGGAACTAAGTTTCTCTTTCACGCCTTAGTATTTCATTTTCTGTAAATAGGGCGCAAGATATCTTTCTCTGATGTCACTATATATCTGACACTCCAGAATATAATGCGCCAAATCCTCTAAGAATGGCTCTCCGCAGACACACCATCTATCTTGAACCGGTATACTGTGAAATCTTCCCCATTTCATCCTCGAGTCCATTTGTTCGAAGCGTAGTCTTGTATAAGCTTTACGTAGTTCCATTGGCAGGGGAATTGCTAGGTATTTTTCAAGTTTATGCTCAAATTTCGCACTGGCTAGCCATTTTGCTGTTCCAACTGTTGACAGGGCTGATATGTCAACTTGTGCATTCACATCGGCCACCCTTTGTTTAAAAACCTTTGTAGTAGCGTTTGTCCAGGAATTCAATGACTGTGCAGAGAATCCAAAATTTGGTAGTAAATTCGCAAGTTTCTGGCACCAGAAGTTTCTATGAGGACGTGTCCTCTGTTCTTCCATACAGATCTTGGGGAGTCTTTCTTGCGGTAAATTGTTTATTCTGTACCAAAAATTTATCATTCTGCCACGTATTAGCCCGGCTATCTTGTTCATGCCCACTTCAGCTCTGACCAGATAAGCAGGTGTAGATTTGGATACCCCTAAAATCATACGCAGAAAACGGGTGTGAGTGTTCTCAATTTTTGTCAGATCTGCAAAACCCCAGAGTTCGGCACCGAAAGTTAACATTGTTATCACTTTTGCTTTGAATATATTTACCACTGGCCGTAATGTACCTGGGTATTTATAGTTTAATAATTTATTTAAAGATTGCAAACTCGCAGTAGATTTCAGTTCGTTTTTTCTCTATTTGGGGTGCCCAAGAGCGAGAGGATGAAAATATGATACTAAGGTAGCAATAAGGTTTTGCTTGTTCTAGTTCTTTAGAGTTCAAAAACCACTTGTGTGCTTTTCTCTTTTACCAAAGACTACTACTTTGGATTTGTCATTGTTAATGACCAAATCATTCTCCACACAATAAGAATTAAAGTGCTGTAATAGTCTTCTCATCCCAACTTGAGATGTTGAGAGGAGGATCATATCATCTGCGTAAGCTAGAATATTTGTCGCTCTATTTGAGATTTTTGGCGTATGGAATTCCTGATTTTGCAACAAGGCAACAACATTGTTAATATAAAAATTAAAAAGAAAAGGGGCTAAAACGCAGCCTTGGTGGACCCCTTTGTGCATAGAGATCTTATCAGTCAAGGCGCAAGATGTCCCTGTTCTCACCTTCAGGGCAGTTTCTGCATATAATGCTTTCATAAGAGATAGTAGTCTCCGATCTATGTTTGTCTTTGCCAGCTTATCCCAGAGACGATTTCTATTTATAGAATCGAAAGCTGCACTCAAATCAATGAAGGCTGCAAATAGCTGTCCACCCTGCATAGAATATTTAGTTATCAGATGTTGGAATATATAACAGTTATGCATTGTTGAACGCCGTTTCCTGAAGCCAGCCTGTTCTTCCGCAAGCACAGAGTTAGTTTCCGCCCAGTCCTCGAGTTTGTGTAAAAGATGTTTTGCATAGATTTTGGCTGGGATGTTAATCAGACTGATTGGTCTATAATTCCTAGAGTCCATCCGATTTCCTTTTTTGAATATCGGGACAACTATACTAAGGTTCCAGCCTTGTGGGATAAATCCTGTCATGTTTATATGTGTAACAGCCCTGCCAATAAAGGAGCCCACCAGTCAGCATTACTTTTGAACAGCTCGGCGGGCAGGAAGTCATCTCCAGGAGCCTTATTATCCTTTAATGTCTAAATGATGTCTTTCATCTCAGCTGTAGAGACTGGTGTTCAGGGGGGCAAGTCATTAAAATCCCCTAACCGTGGAGGTCTACTTGATAACCTTCAAAGGGGACGCACAGTATGAAGCTCCAGGATACGAGCAAGACGGACTATATACCTGGAAGCTGTTCCCCAGAAGAACTTTTGCTTATCAACAGCTTTGAGGCCCTCCCGGAATATGAGCAACGGGAGATCCTGTCACGGCTGTCCTTGTTGAAAGCCACCTTGTCGAAACGGATAATGGGAAACAGAGAACCGAAATTGGGGGATGCTTGCCCCAGTAACAAGGATGCAAAGAATGTAACTGGGAAGAACTCCCCTACCGTGATCTATCACGCTAAAACTGTCCCGGATCCCTGCGACCAAAACCTAGATCTAATTATAAACCATCAAATCAGATTTGATTTGATTTGAAAGCCATCTAATCCTTTGGTTGTCACCAATTATTATTACTGTGTGTCACCATCTCACTTATAAATTGATAGGCACTTACTCTCATTATTACAGGGAATTACTAAATTTGTATACCACCTTTCACCCAAAAAGGATTTCAAGGCTGTGTATGTGTAAGCAGCAATACCATGGCCTGGTTCGCATATAACCTGGTTACCTGCAGCTGCAGCACTGGAGGACTGGAGAAGACCTGCCCTGGGAGTGCATACTTGACCATCTGGGTGCTTGCTTGCTCCTCTGGGTTGCTGTCTCTTGAGACAGCTGAGGTCTCTGGTAAGTCCTGTAAGGAATGGGACCCCCTGCCTGACCCTGAATCCAGAGAGAGGCTGCAGTCAATCTTGCAGTCTCTTGCATTAGCTGCTGGCTGGATCAGGGGGCATAAAAGCCTGGCAGCCCTTGGGGGTTGTCCCTTGGGGAGCCTCTTAAGGAGTCCCGAGGGTGAAGGTGCTACCCCCTTCTTTTTTTCAAAAAAATCAATCTAGAAGAGATTGGTGATGGAGAGGGCATAAGACGCATATGTAGGTCCTGTGCAGGGCAAGAGCCTGTGCAGTGAACTGAATGATAGGAGAAAGTCGCCAGATGCCTTCTGAGTGAGAGTTTGCAACAGGCAGAAGACTGGCCTCCATGTGGGACAAGGAGTAGTAGATATGCCATGTGTGATTGAGTGGGTCTGACTATTATCTCAGGGGCATATCGGGATAACTGGTTCTGGTAGGTTTTGTTAGTGGACTCTTGTGTCCATAGCAGGTGTTTATAAGAAGTCTTAGTAATTATTTTATTTATTTATTTGTTAAATTTTTATACTGCCCCACTAGCATAGCTCTCTGGGCGGTGTACAACAAAAATACAAATATATACAATAGAATTCCATAATATAATACAACAAAAACATATATAAAAGATGCCACTCCAGTTTCAGTGATCATGGGTAGAGGGATGTAAAGCCATGGGGAGGTGATGAGCTGCCATAGAAGACAAAGCTATCTGTGCCTTGTTCCTTGTTCCTACTCCTCCCATGGACAGGTTCCTCATTGCTCATCTGCTGTGCCCACTGGCCTGTGTGTGCTGTTGTTTAACGCCAGATTGGTATACAATAAGGCCACACTCATCTATGATTTGATCATGGCTGAGGGTGCTGATTTGGTGTGTATTACCAAGACCTGTGTGGGTGAGCTGGGAGGAGTTGATGTGATCCAGCTTTGCCCACTTGGATACTTTGTGCAACACCAGCACAGGCTTCAGGGATTGGAAGGGAGGGAGAGGTTGCTGTTGTCTACAGAACTTCCATCTCTGTCACCAGGAAACCACTCTGTCTTGGAGCTGGCTGTGAGGGCATGCACCTCGTGTTGGGCCAAGGAGACAGTAGACTAGGGCTGCTACTGCTGGTGTACTGCCCACCCTGCTGCCTAGCAGCTTCTCTTATTGAACTGGTGGAGGCCATCATGGCTGTGGTTTTGGAGGAGCCCAGAACGATAGTCCTGGGTGATTTCAGTGTCCATGCTGAGGCTGCCTCTAGTGTTCCAGCTCGGGACTTCATGGCCTCCATGTTGACTATGCGGCAGTCTCAAGTTGTTACCGGCCTGACACACAAGGCAGTGCACACCCTCGACTTGGTTTTTGCTCCAGATGAAGGAAGGGGTTTTCTAGAGATGGGGTGGTGGTGGATGTCACTCCATTGTCATGGCCAGACCACTTCCTGATGAAGTTTAGACTTACGGCTCTGATCCTCTAGTGCAAGCATGGTGGACAGATTAAGATGGTCCACCACTGGAGACTAATGGACTCAGAAAATGCCTCAGCTCTGGACTTTGACAGTTCAGCCCCAGCAGCTCCAGATATCCCTGTGGAGAGTCAACCTGACCAGTTGGTTGTTTCCCAGCCTGACACTTCCCATTTCTCTGTGCCCTGTCGCCTGCAGGCAGCCCTCCTTCCTCTGTGTGACGGGGTTCTGCCTTCGCCTTGTGCCAGGAGGTGAATGCGGTGGGAAAATCAACAAGACACAGTTGAGGCGGAGGCTTCACCTGGATGAGCACTCCCAACAGTGACAGTGAGCACTCGCAATCAGGGTGCCCACTTAGCCTTACTTAAGCCAAGTGAGAGGGGGAGTAGTTGCTGAGTCAACATCTTAGTACAGTGAAGTTGTGCCTAGTTAGACCTAGAGAGATGCTGAGTTCTGAGTAAGCTGTACATAGTTTCATGAAGCGCACTGAATTGAAACTTGCTCTTGCTACAATAAAAGAAAAAACCACAGCTGTGCCTGAGTCTGAGTTCTTTGAGTTCAGCCAGGATAGTCTTACCCCTTTTATACCCAGTCGATCATTACACTCTGCAGGTGAGGGCCTCCTGCAGATACCATCTTATCAGGAGGTCTGTTCCATGCAACATAGGAAGTGGACCTTTAGAGTAGTGGCACCTACACTGTGGAATTCCCTCCCCTTAATATTAGATAGGTGCCATCTCTGTTATTTTTTCGGTGCCTGCTGGACCTTCCTTTTTCAATAAACCTTTTAAATAGAGACTTTATCCCAGTCTGCATCTGTGTTGGAACTCCTTTTAAATACGCTTTTAAAGATTTTTAAAAAACATGTTTTTAAAGATTTTTTAAAAAATATATTTTAAGCCCTGTTTTTAAGATGTTTTAGTGTTTTTGTTTGCCACCCTGCACACCTCCTGGGAGGAAGGGCAGGATATAAATAAAATAAAATAAATAATGCAAAACCATGGTTTAATTTGTTCATCCAAACCCAGTGCAGCAGCCTAGCCATGGTCTATTAACTACAGATGACGCTCATAAGCCATGGTTTGTCATTGGTTTTTAAACCTTGGTTTACATTAATTGTGGCTTAGATTACATACAAGCACTGCCAATGTATTTATATGAAGAATTCTACCTTAATATACACACACCATCAATTTCATTAGGTAGCCCTAACGGCCAGATTATACATGTGTATAAGCAGCTCTTGCAAGAGGAGGGGGGGAACCAAGCAGGATGGGGGCCACATGGAGGAGGGTTAATCCTTTCCCCCCACACTATGGTCCTGATCCTGCCTAGGCTCCCCCACAGGTGCTGTTTAAAGAATAAAAAAAATGCATATTGAATACTTATATGCATTTAATTTCACATCTAGTTTGGCTCCAAGCTTTAGAGTTGCTCTGAGCCTGCAACCATTTGCTTGCCTGATTCTGCATTTTTCTAGCTCCATGATACACTTTTTAAACTAGGTAGCCCGAGCTGGATACATCAATTTTATAAAGGTATTTTATTTTCAGTTGCTTTCTTCATGGTCTCTAAAATAGAATGTGTGTTTTCTCTGCTACCATTCAGATTTGTTGTTTTCATTGAGCTGTCTACCACAACTAGAAATAATTTATTTACTTATTTTAATTTCTAGTTTAGTTTAATGAGAATTGTTTGCTAAATTATTTGGAGGGTGATGATTTTCCAACTGCAGTGATTATGTGGAGGAGTTTGATTGTCCTTAGATTTTGTAGTTCATTGAACTATATGCTCTCTCATACAAATCAGTATGAACTCTAATGCAACTTTCCTTTTATTGATTTTATATCCCTCAATAACCATACCCCACTGATTTGCTCCATTTCACCAGGATTCTGATATGCTTATTGTATCTCATTTACTACTTAGTGCTCAAGTTCCCCCATCTTGGTTTGGAGGCTTCTAGTACTGGCATATGAACACCTTTCTAAATCTGTTTTTGGTCCATTTAAATAGTAATTTGTTTTTATGCTCGTTATTCTACTTCATCCTCACTTTGAGGGCCTGAAACATTTACACCATCATCCCAGAGGGATGAATTGTCCCAGACTTGCTCCCCCCCGAAGGCAATATAAAATATGCTCTGTTTTCTTTTTTATGTGAGGCGTCAGCAGTTTGGTTCCATTATGGTTCAGACGGAGCCAGTATGGACTATTTTGTATGGGCTCGGTGCCTTAAAATCTAAACCTTTCCTGCCAACTCCATCCTCTCATCCACGCAGTGAGATCCCATAGCTGGACCTGTGTGTGAAAGAGGTAGCATTTCAGAAAATGATACCTTGGAGACTATGGATTTCAGCATCTAACTGAAAATGCCAGGATTTAATTACTGTAGCATTAATGCCTATGCATATTGCAGATAGATCTACATATAGATAGGCTGTTAAGGCAGGCTCTTCTCCAGCAGTAACAGCTTAACTTGACAGTGTGCAATGGCCATCACATTCATTCCAGGCAGGCAAGTTACCTTGCAGTCACCACACCTGTCACAACCTCAGCTCTATATTCTGTGCAAGAGGATATCCCTGAGATTGTTTCTCCTTTTCTCAATATAAACAGCTAGATCAGACCAAAGGCCTGTCTAGTCCAGTATTCTCAGTGGTGAATTGGATGCCTATGGGTAGTAGGACATGAGGGCATTAGGCCTAGCCCTTTCATGCTGTTGTTCTTCAGCAGCTGATACTCAGAGGCATGCTGTTTCTGATCCTGGAAATCTATTTTCACTTTCTTTGCACCATGCATAATTTTATACACCTCTATCATTTCTCTCTCACACGAACACACACAATCCCCCCCCACTTACCTGCCGTCCCCCCTAAACTAAAAGGCCCCAAATGTTGCAACCTTTTTTTATCAGTTTCTCCAGCCCTCTTATCATTTTGGTTGCCAGTTTCCAGCTCTCCAATATCCTTTTGAGATGTGATGAGAATTGTATATAGTATTCCAGGTATGGTCATGTCATACATATTATCAGTTTTGTTTTCATTTGTTTTCCTAATGATCCATAGCATAGAATTTTCCTTTTTTAGAGGTGCTGCACACTGGATTGACTTTTTCACTGAGCTATTAACCATGACCCCAAGATTTCTTTCTTGGTCAGTCACTGCTGGCTCAGTCATTCCTGGTGTATATGTGAAGTTAGGATGTTTGCTCCAGTGTACATTACTTTACACTTACTTACATTGAACCACATTTGCCAGTTTTACTGCTCTTTCACTCAAACCCTCATTCTCAGTAACAACAGAAAACTATCAACAGGAAAATGGGATTTCCCTACCACATCCATAAAGGCCTCTGCTTTTCTGTTACTCTCAACTGGATTAGCTGGCATCCTCAGAGGAATGACCTTGCTCCCCAACAGCTGGTTGCTCAGTTATTGCACCAAGTCAGCATCCACAAGTTCTGCCCAGCTGGCAGACGGCACATTACATTCTGTGCAAAAACAAGCAAAGAGTTGGATAACCCTACCTGGCTTTCTAGCTTTGGTATTTGTCTAGTTTTTAAAAAAAGATATGTCCAGTGCTGTGAGGTTTAATGAGAACTTTTTTAACCTTACTGAAGTAAAGCCACTGTAGTCCATGTGCTTGAGGCTGGATTACTGCAGTGTGCTCTATGTGGGGCTGCCCTTGGCCCTGGTTTGGAAGCTCCAGCTGGTGCAAAATGCGGCAGCCAGACTGCTGATGGGAGCACATGGCCAACAACTTGTGGCACCACTCTTAACATCTACACTGGTTGCCAATCCACTACTGAGCCAGGTTTAAGGTCCTTGTATTAATTTACAAAGCCCTGAACAATTTAGGTCCAGGGTATCTTAGGAGCCACTGGAGCTCTTATATCCCAGCTCTGTCACTAAGATCATCTGCAGGAGCAACTTTGGTCATCTCCCAAGTTGATGAGGCTGATTTAACATCAACAAGAAATCAAGCCTTCAGTGTCATCAGTCCAGTTCTCTGGAATGCTCTGCCAATAGAGATTCAGCAGGCACCTTCTATTTTAACTTTAAATGCCTGCTGAAAACCTTTCTGTTCTGCCAGGCTTGTGCAGGCAATAGAGAAGATGTCTTTTTGCAATAATTGACCTTTGTTCTTATTGTATTTTAATGTTTTTATTGTACAGTTGTTTTTTTAACTTGTAAAACACTTTGATTTTAACGAAACAGTGGTATACATATATATATATATATAAAAATTAATTAATAGTGTGTGTGGGGGGGAGGATTGGGCTTTAGTTTCCTGGCCTCCTCATTTTTTGTATTGTGATTTTATTTCAGTCAAAGACCAGCAACTATAAAATAGAAAGCATCAGAAATGCAATGTACAGAAGGCAGAAGCAGACTAAAAAAAAGCTTGTGTTGCCAAACTTTCAAAAGTGCTTAACTTGCCTAATGCCTTACTTTGATGCTTCATCTCTGGGAGCTCCATCACATTTGCAGAGCTCTGTTCCAAACTTCTATGTATGGGTAGCTTTCCCTCAGTTCTTGTTGAAGTCAGTTAGGTAAGATGGCCTGCCTTCAAAAAGGATCTGTGTGTGGCTAGCTTGCAGTCCTAAAGCTATTCAGCCCAGCCAGATGGCTCATCTGCTATGGAATGTGCACCTTGGCAGGTATGAACAAGATTATAGCTAAACTCATTCCGGGAGTAAGTTCCATTGAATAGTGGGATGGATTTCTGAGAAAACATGCATAGTCTTGCACTGCACACATACAGGAACATGGCTGTTGTTAAGCTTGGCTAAACCTACAATTTAGTTTTCAATGTTTTCTAACTTTTTGGTCTCCCAGGAACGTAGCTAAAATATATTCTACCACTTAACTAAATCTCTGCTCAGACTTTTTTACTTTAAACTATATACTAGCTTTTTACTGTTTCCAAACTTTGCTTTAGTCTAGGCTTAACTGCAGTTAATCAGGCTCAATTTCTACAGCAGAGGTGACTAGCTTTAAGTTAGTACAAAATTACCTTCTCTGGACTCCAGTTTTGCCTGGCTCCTATGCTTTTTTCTTGACATTTTGTCATTGAGGCTATGACATTGCAGATAAATGAATAAATATAATTAGCTGCATGAACTGATGAACGACAATAAAAAATGCTAGTAAGTAATTTTAATTTACTATAGCCTCATTCATGTATAAGACAGACTTCTGACTTATTGTGGTTCACTGAGAACAAGTACCATGCTTATACATGCTGCTGGATTGCTCCCACTTTGCTTCTTCCCTGGAAAGAGTGGGACAAGCAAGGATGTAGTATATCTGAACCCCAGGTTTGCTCCCTAATAAGCAACAATCACCAGCCAACTTGAAGCTATGTTGCTGGCTAGCTGACCATGACTGGTCAGGGAGCCTCAGACCACAATTCCTATCTTGGACCTAGCTTCCTGATTTGTTTATTCCACTCGTACCAAGGGAGGAAGTGGGAGTGATCAGGCAGTGTACGCTGGCTTGTTCTTAGTAAACCATGATAAGGCAGAAAGTATGGGTTTTTTGTTATGTGCAAACATGGCCAATGTTGAACTCTTTAAAACATTACAAAATAATAGTGGATCATAATGAACCACTTGAAATGGAAATGGACTGTCTTCAAGTCAATTCCGACTTATGGCAACCCTATGACTAGGGTTTTCATGGTAAGCGGTATTCAGAGGGGGTTTACCATTGCCTTCCTCTGAAGCTGAGAGGCAGTGACTGGCCCAAAATCACCCAGTGAACTTCATGGCTGTGTGGGGATTCGAACCCTGGTCTCCTAGGTTGTAGTCCAACACCTTAACCACTACAACACACTGGCTCTCAACGAACCACTTAGTAAGGTAATATTAAATTCATTACCAATCTCCTTCCTTCTCTGTTCATCTCTTCAAGACTTATTCTTCATGTTTCTCTATTTGCCTAACTCAATAAATGCCTTATTGAGCTATATTTAAAGGGTTTATCCACGCTGTTCTTAATTCTGCAGGACATAAGTGGTATCCTTATGCAACTTAAAACTTTAAGCAGATGAGTAAACTTTCCAGTATTTGCATCGATATATATTTTCAGAAACCCAGATGCTCACTTGCTCTTTAGTTCTCTCTCCCAACCCCCCACCCCTAGCTGAACTTGTGCTATTACATAGTTTTTGTTTCTTTCTCTCTTTTACTAATACATTTATAGCCCATTTTTATCCCCAAGTTGCCCTCGTTTGATTACATTTATTATATTTTTTTTAAAATAGCATGTTTTTTCATTTTATGATTAAATAAACTGTTATCCTACAAAAATAATAATAGCATGGTACCAATATAAAAACAGAAACTCCCTATCTAAAGCAGGTCTGCTGGGGGGGGGATCCAATTTCATGGTCATCCTAAAATGTCTGGCTACACAAATCACATATCTCCAATGGAATGGAATCTCACAATCAAGGAGCCACCACTGAACAGTCCCTAATAACAATAGCAATCAGCTCTATGTCTGATGGTGATTGCACCTGCAAAAAGATGTTCCAGATCTCAAAGAATGGAAATGCAAATGTTATTGAAGATGCTCTATTAAATATCCCATGCTTGGGTTTTATAGAGCATAAAAGATAACACGTTTGTTGCCATGAGAAGATAAACTATAAGTTTTATTATGTTTCCATAATAGATCCTTCCATATTTCCCTGTTTCTCCTCTCCCCATCTTAAAAGTTTCATGATATTTTGAAGATTGCATAGTGTAACTTCTGTCCAGGCACCTTTCTAGTCTGGACATAATGTCCCTCAAAGTGTTTGGATAGGGGATAGTGATCTTTGCATTTTTTTGTCTTTACGAAAGTGGACAGTTTGGGCATGATTTCTTGTGTTTAAGCACTGCTATTTTAAAATGTTTGTTTCCAGAGTGATAAAAATATATTTTTAAAAAAACATAAATGTAATAAAAATGTTGCTTTTACTTGGATGGCTCACTATAAAATACTCTTGTAAATCAGACTTATCTCACTAGTAATACTCAAGAGAAGCAAGATGATTCGTAACGTACAATTATTTTTAGATACAAGGTGAAATGTTAGACTCTCTTTTGCACCCATGATACCACATGTATTTCAATGAGGTTTAAATCCTAAAATAAAAATTCAGTTTACTTGATCCCAGTATGTATAGGACGTTCTTAGTAAGGATCATAATTAAACGTTTATCAAAAGAGAACTCCTGGAAATAAAAGCAAAATCAGGGAAATGAAGGTGTGTACTACTAAAGGAGATGTTAGTAGTTCATGTTGCAATATTTTTGACTTCTCCAAAGAACACTTATTTCTCAACTATAAATATAATGTGGCATTTTCTCTTTTATTCCAGGCTGTACTTGCTGACCTTTCGACTCTGAAAGTTATGCCTCTTCTTCAGATTTTTCTGTTTGCCACTGGCAGTTGATATTCCTCAGAGCAACTGGACTGCACTGCTAGATTTTCATCAGATGCTAATAATAAACTATGCAACAATTTCATTAAATCAAACTCAAATATTAAGGATTAGATTTTTGTGAAGAATTAAAACTGCACTTCTTACCTAGAAAAAAAATCCAAATGCTTTTTGCGTATCAACTTACACTACTGCATGCTGCTGAATTTTAACCAAACTGCAGTACCTGGACATAACGCAAGTCAAATAACAGCCAATCCACCTAAGTAATAATATTCAAATGCATGTACTACTAAATGCAACAAGAAGGAAAGAGTGCATAATAATTCTAGAGTTCTGCCTTTCTCACATTATCAGCTGGGAAGTGATGTCTTCAGTTATAATCTATTATGAAGTCACACCATCTGTCATCTTAAAAGTCCTGCAATACTTGAAAAAAAGTATTTCTTTAAAGTATTAAGCTTTAAAGGTTTAATAATGCTTCCTATGAAAAATCATGGCAATACCTCACTTTGCAACCTTTCTATATCACTCCTGATCAATGAGGCATCTTTTTCTATTCTTGGCTGGAGGATGCTGTTGATTTTAGAGAGTTGAAGGTGGTATGGTAGAGGCATAACTTCCTGTGATGTACTCATTTTTACTTTTGCCCTTCTGTTCTCTTTGGGCCACCAGGTTTTGTAAGTTTTTGAAGCACTGCAAAAATCTGCAAAACCTGTTTATCTTAGAGATGACAGTAGAATGATCGGCAACAGCATCCTTATCATAGAACTCTCAGTTCTCTGAAAGTAACAAAACTGTCCTCCAGTCCTTACTTATCAACTTGTTCTCAACACTTTATCTTGGGTTTTTTTATTGTTATGCTTTGAAAGCTTTATAACTGCAGAAAAAAATCCCTCAACAGCTTTCTTCACAACCTATCATAGCCTTTCTGTAAATGAGTCAAAGCAGTTGCTTGTGAATGATGACAGTAGTTTTTTCTCCCCTAGCACCCGCCGCCTCTTTAGGAGCCAAATGAGCTGCCTCTGTGAGTTTCTCAGTCCCTACTGGTCCAGTGTCAACTCACTGAGCTCATATTCCCATGTGACTTGAGTTGTGCTGCTATTGGGACAATCTTTTACTAATGATGATTGGTTGCCCCTTTTTCTCCAGAGATTACTAAAAACCTAAGTTATTACCAGATTGCTCTAATTTAACCACATACAGCTGCTGGCCAAAATTGCATGTCAAGATCATCTTCATGGTAAAGCTGTATTGTTGCTATATTGTGTTACACTTTTAGCCAATTTGTTCCCTGAGGTCCACTTTGTATTTACAATTCCCAGTGGCTTAAAGGCATAACATTTTTTTTAATCAAGAGGAAGCTTTATGATTGACCTTCAGTTCCAAGCTGTTTTCTATCATATACAGTATTTAAATCCTTGTAGACAAGAGAATTATGTGGCTTTTAATTTGATCTAGAAAATACTTTTTCAGCACAAACCCTATTGCAGAAGAGCTTGCACCAGGAGCTTGTGTTGAGGATCCAGTCGTTCACCTGACACACATATTTGACATTCTCATGATTCAGATTCTGAGCAGTTAGAAAAGCTGAAAAGTGATTTCAAGTCCAAATTTAAATTTGTACTCTATTGCATGTAAGATGATGGCAACCTACACTGATAATTATTTATGTTTTGAAAATATATTTTAATGATTAAGTTGAATAATTTAAAATTATTTATTGTACTGTACACAGCCATTATTTTGTTATGAATCTTCCATTGCATTGACACTGGAGTTTAATTCCTCCTATTGTTAACTAAAATAATTTTTTATAGTGTATATGCTGGTTGCAGAATGTATTGAATTTTGTGATACCTACAGACCGCTGCAAAACATTCCCGACTTTTACACTTTTTCTACATATAAAACTCTCTCTTTGTCTGATTTTCTATATCTGATGAACAACTAAACATTTCTGCATAGAAGCAGGCTTTAGATTGGGGTGGAGAACTTGCGGCCCTTCAGATATGATTGGACTACAACACCCATTGTCCCAAACAATAGGCCATGCTAGTAGGGGCTGATGGGAGTTGGAATCCACAACATCTGGAGGACCACTAGTTCCTTACCCCTGCTTTAGATCCTGGCAGGATCTTTCTGACATACCGATATTGCCACTGTTCAGAATACTTTATTTTTATTTATTTCATTTATTAAACTTTTTAGTGTGTATGAGCAATGAGTAGTAGCTTGTATTTACATGTGGACTGACCTCAAGCCCAGCATCTGAAGTCATAATTTGCCCTCAGTTCAGCTCTAGGTATGTAGAACAGTGGTCAGATCTTCTTTCTGAGTAGTGCACTGCAAGTATGAGCCAATGTATTTATTTATTATTGCATTTATATCCCACCTGTTCTCCAAGGAGCTCATGATGGCATACATGGTACTTAATCCTCCTCTCCATTTTATCATCTCAACAATGCTGTGAGGTAGGTTAGGCTGACAGACAGTGACAGGCTCAAGATTGTTTAAGGATCTTCATGGACAAGTGGGGGTTTGAACCCTGCTCTCCCAAGTCATAGTCCAACACTTTAACCACTTTGCTACACTGGCTCTCAAACTTGAATTCTTCAGGAAGAGATGTCATTTTTTTTCCTGCTAGGGCCTCTGTGCCTTGTTATTTTCAGAGGTCACTCATTATCATCCTTCTGTAAGAAGGTCAGTGTTCCTGTAGCTTGATTAAGGTGTGGAAGGGGAAAGCTGCAGTTGCTAAAAAATATTTCTGAACAATTGTTGAAGGGACAAACCTAGGCACCTTACCTAGAAGAAAGAAAGAAAAACAGTAAAATGGGCCTTTTCTATTTTGTTTGTATTACAAGTCTGTTGGATTGAAATACTTAATAAGAGCTATGGGTAAGATCCAGAAAATTCTTTTAGACATGCCCTGCAAGGGATTTCAGGCACGGTAGAGTGGCTTCCCATGTGGGTGTAAGGAAGGAAAGATGGATTCTGTTTAGAGGGAAATAATTAAAAATCCCACTAGCTTTGTGCAAAGCTAACAAGGCCCTTATTTGGATGGTGGCCAGTGGCCATTGCATTTGTTCATCAAGGGTTAGGGTTGATTGGACCAGGCTTAGGGAAATGATTTCCATTTTAAAAAATCCTTTGTTCTGCTTCCTGAGTTTTTTGTGTTGTTTAACCGTGCAGTTTGAGGAGGATAATATTCAATCTGTTGAGCAAAACTATTATTTTAGGTCCAGTGGGGCTAACATTTATAAAATGATACATAGACAAATACTAATAAATGGAACTTGGGTTCTCTAAGCATAGATGCAAATTCCTGGAGTGTCCCTCCCTCTGCCAGGCTGATTCAGCAATGTGAAGTGGCAATGGAATTCCCACAGCCCAACTTTCTGTCCCATGTGTGGCTTTTTTTGCTCTGGACCAGTTACATTAAAACTACAAGGTGTTAAAATGTCTCATTTTATACTGCTATAGAAACCAAAGGTTCTTGTGCTTTCTTTGAACCAAAGTTCAGCTTCCTAATCCTGTTCCTTAATACCCACTTTGGGAGACAGAGACATTTGTATCTCACTGTTCCTGTTTTTCTAGATATCAATAGCACTCAGGCATTATAAATCTCAGGAGGTGCAGAAAGGCCTGAAAAAGGATTGTAAGCACATTGACTGAATGTACTTATAAGCCTTCCCACAATTAGGGAGTGGAGCAGTAAGGCTGGCACATGCTGCCCTTCCCCTCTTACCTGGCTAGATATTTATAATGCTTGAAGAGGGCTTAGGGTTTCTGACTAGACATGCGTGTGCACCAGTTGTCACCTTTCCAGCTAGAATGGAAATACCTTACTCATTTGGAGGTATGTTTTGGGTCCTCTATTTTGAGGGAGAGATGTACACGTGTCCAGTTTTCCATCTCCCCTAGTAATTTCGGCGTCTTGGGCTGCATGTGTATCAGGTCTCAAGGCTCTAGCTCATGGGAGAGTATCCTAACAATTTTGATATACTGATGAATTGGGGTAGGCCCATACATTGTTATGATTCCAGTGGAAGAATTCAGCATGTGCAGACCTTCCTCTCCCATTGAAATCAATTGGTTAAAGAAGTGTTCCACTTCAGTTGGATCAGGCCTAGAATTTTAACTTGGCTAATATGAACCATTGTTGCATTCGTAAAAGGAAGTGATGGGTGAGTTTGCCTTGATTCAGTTTGATAAAGATATTGAAGCCATCCATAGTGAAAGTGAGAAGTACTCTATTGAATAAAGCATTTCAACAACATAAATCCCCTGATGAAAGCCTAGTTATAAGGCTGAAACGCGTTGGGTATTTTAAGAAGAATTTTTTTCTCTTTTAAAGAAAATGAATAAATCTATACAGTTTGGAACTTCCCTCCTTGACATTCTGGGGACATCCCCTCTCTTTTTTCGATATTAATGAATGTCCACACCCTATATATATTTTGTTAGGTTTGGTGTCTGGTCACATAGTTCACAGTAATCAAGGACAGTATTATTGAGAGTAAGGGATTGACATGAAAGAACCTTTGTGCCAAAACAGCTAGCTTTTGGCTCCTTGCCTGCTGAATGCCGAGAGTGCGTGCACCATAATCTTGTTTAACAGAAGAGAACTTGTGGTGGAAATGACAATTCATCTGGCTGAATATTTGAGCTGGACTAATTCATATACTGAACCAGGTAATTATGAACTGGCAACATAACAGGACAGATACGAGCCAGAATGATTTGGTGGATAAGGTCTTAGACTTGGATTCCTGATTTCAAATCCTTGGGAGCCATAAAGCTCAAGGGGTGGCCTTGGTCAAGACACTATCTTGCATCTTGGATGAACCCCATAGTGTTCTTATGACTATGAGACAAAATGGAAATGTTAAACAACTATCACACAATGGCAAATATCCTCTCTTGGGGCTAGATGCCTGAAAAGGTTCAACTTCAGGCATGCTTAGAGGAAACTGATTATCTGGATCCATTTCACTCTGGCTTCAGGCCCAGTCACGACACTGAAACTGCCTTGGTTGCTCTGGTTGATTATATTTGTCAGAAGAGAGGTGTGGGAACTGCAACCCTGCTTGTTCTCCTTGACATCTTGGTTTGACCGTGGTGTCCTTCTGGAGACACTCAAGGTTTCAGGGGTTGGGGGCACTGTACTTCAGTGGTTCTGTTCCTACACCCAGGGCCATTTCGAGAAAGTACTTATGTAGGGCACTGCTTGGCACCATGGGAGCTTTCCTTTGATGATCTATTTATTTATAGCCCACCTTTTCTCCAAAGATCTCAAGGTAGTGCACATGGTTCTTCCCCTTCTCATTCAATTCCCACAGCAACCCTGTGAGATAGGTTAGGCTGAGAGGCAGTGTCTGGCCCAAGGTCACCCAGTGAGCTTCATGACTGAGTTGGGATTCATACTCTGGTCTCCCAGGTCCTAGAATATCCTCAACAGCAGAACAGGCGGAGGATAACAAGATATCTGTTACAACAGCTGTGAAGGCAGATAAAGGCTGCAGCAGATAGACTTCCAATCGTTGTGGTATCCATGCCATTGGATCAAAGCCTTATTCTGACAAGATTATGTGTTGATTGTTGTGCACCGATCTCCCCACATAAAACAAATTCATGCACAGGTGTCTTCCAACCAAAACAAAACAAAAGTCCCATGGCAATCGGTGAATGGCGTTGGGGGCAGTACTGTGAAATCCAGAAGCCTCTAGTCATGGGCTGGCACATGGGCAGTGGATACAGACTCGGTCGTCCTGGCTCAAGGACCGAGGCAGTTGAGTAGTTTGACAGCTATATCCACAACTCAGCAGTCCAGGATCCACTCTGCTCACCCTGTATGGGGAGGGGGCTAGAAAAGGTGCCCTAAACAGTCTGCCTCATCTCCTTGACTGGATTACCGCATCCAGTGGGGTCACCACTTAGCGGTCGCAAAAGACAATTGAATTTTAGAACATGGAATATATGGACATTGCTGGACAATACAGATAGCGGACATCCTGAACGTAGGACTGCCATCATTGCGAGGAAGTTGAGACGTTCTAATATTGACATAGCACTCGAAGAGCAGGAGAAGGACAATTGAAGGAAAAAAAGGAGGTTACACCTTCTTCTGGAAAGGACTGCCTGAACAAGCATGATGAATACATGGAGTAGGCTTTGCTATTAAAAATAATCTTGTGAAGCTCTTGTCAGAAGTTCCTACTGGCATTAATGTACGACTCTCAACCTCTGATTAAAACTTGCCGAAAACCAGCAGGCAACTATTCTAAGTGCTTATGCACCAACATTAGATGCTGATGAAGACATCAAGGAAATTTTTTATAACCAGCTGGACACCATCTTATCAGAGATACCTAAGGAGGATAAAATTATCCTTCTGGGTGATTTAAATGTAAGAGTTGGGCATGATTTCAATTTATGGCCAGAAACCATTGGGAAAGGAGTTGGCAATAGCAACCTGAATGGAATTCTACTTCTGATTAATGTGCAGAGCATAATCTTGTTATTACACACTCTTTCACCAGAAAAATAAATTTAAAGTATCATGGAAGCACCCTCGGTGGAAAAACTGGCATCTCCTGGATTACGTAATTGTCTGTGCCAGAGATCGTTGTGATGTACGCCTCACTAGGGCCATGATGAGTGCTGATGACTGCTGGACAGATCACCAATTAATTCAGTCCACTATGACCATTAATATTGTTCCTCAACATAGGCTCCAAGGAAGAAAACCAAGGCATAAAATGAACATCCATGCCCTTCAAGATCCTATTAAGCGAGCTTGCTTTCAAACAACTCTCAAGAAACATCTACCTATGGAACTCCCTGAAAATGTTGAGGAACACTGGATTAAACTGAAGACTTCCATTGTTGCAGCTTATGAACAAACTATTGGATACCAAACTAAGAAACATCAGGACTGGTTTGATGAGAATGATAGTGAGATTGAACATATCATCAATAAGGAAATCCTTCCAGATATGGCAGAAAGACATTAACTGTGCTGCTAAGAAAAAAAATCTATGCCAGTGCAAAGGCTGAGGTCCAAAGAAGAACTAGAGAATTTAAGAAAGCCTGGTGGATTAAAAAAAAGCTCAAGAAATCCAGCATTCTGCAGGTGCTCATGATGCACGGGGCTTTTTTAATGCCGCAAAGGCCATCTATGGACCAATGAATTATGGTACAAATCCCTTACATTCAATGGGTGGTACCAAACTTCTTAATGATAATGAGTCTATTGCACTGCGTTGGAAAGAGCATTACCACGACCTCCTTAATCATAACTATTGTGGCTGGTGATGTCTTCTGGCAAATTCCACAACAACAAACTAGAGACGAGCTTGCAGTATCCTGTAATTTGGATGAAGTCAGTAAAGTCCTTAATCAAATGAAGAATAACAAAGCTAGTGGACCTGATGGGATTCCTGCTGAAGTCTTTAAAGAAGGTGGGCCTGAACTTACACAACAACTTCATAAGCTCATCGAAAAAATCTGGATGATGGAGGAGATCCCGGAAGACTTTAGGGATGCCATAATTATCAGTCTTTTAAAGAAGGGTAATAGAACAGATTGTGGGAACTATCAAGGCATCTTCGTTCTTGCTACCGCAGGTAAAATCCTTGCAAGGATCCTCACAAATCGCCTCCTACCTATCTCAGAAGATATCCTCCCCGAATCCCAAAATGGTTTCTGCCTTTCCAGGGGGACAGTGGACATGATCTTCACTGCACAACAGCTTCAAGAAAAAGGCCGGGAGCAAAATCGACCTTTATATATGGCGTTCATTGATCTGACTAAGGCCTTTGATACTGTGAATCGAATCGCTCTCTGGAGCATCCTTCTGAAAACTGGATGCCCTGGTAAATTTGTGAATATTTTGTGACTCCTTCATGACATGACAGCAACAATTTTGGATAACAATGGCTTTCAGAGTGATCCATTCAGAGTCGGATCAGGTGTAAAACAGGGATGCATCATTGCTCCTACCTTATTTGCTATCTTCATTGCTATGATTCTACACCTTATTGAAAGGAAACTTCCTAGTGGTGTGGAAATGATATATCGAACAGATGGAAAGCTTTTTAATCTCGTAGGCTGAAAGCAAAAAGTAAGGCAATTACAACCTCTGCCGTAGAACTTCAATATGCCGATGATAATGTAGTCTCTGCACATGCAGAGAAAGATCTTTAAACTATCCTAAATGTCTTCGCAGAAGCATATGGAAAACTTGGGCTCTCACTTAATATAAAAAAACCAAAGTGCTAGTGAACTAGTCCCTCTGTAGCACCATCAATCCAGCTTAATGGTGCAATGCTGGAGAACGTTAATCACTTTTCCCATCTTGGAAACCATCTCTTTGTAAAAAGCTGGCATCGATGCTGAAATTTAACATCGTCTGAGCTCTGCGAGTGCCGCATTCTCCCGAATTAAGTGTAGAGTGTCCGAGGATTGGGATATTTGCAGGGAGACCAAAATGCTTATTTACAAAGCCATTGTACCACTGATCTTACTATACGCCTGTGAAACATGAACCATTTATAAATGCCACTCCCAGCTTCTTGAAAGATTCCACCTACGCTGCCTCTGGAAAATTCTGCAAATTACTTGGGAAGACAGATGGACTAATATCATTTTGGAAGAAGCAAAGACTACCAATGCTGAAACAATGATCTTTCAACTTCAACTTCGCTGGACTGGCCATGTTGTTTGAATGCCTGATCACCGTCTTCCAAAGCAGCTACTTTACTCCCAACTTAAGGATGGAAAACGGAATATCGGTGGACAGCAAAAGAGGCTTAAAGATGTTCTTAAAGCTAATCTAAAGTAACATGAGCATCAAGACTTGGGAAGCTTTGGCCCATGAGTGTCCCAATTGGAGGTCGACTATTATCAAAGGTGCTATGGACTTTGAAGAAGCACGAGTACAGAGCGAACAGGACAAACGAGCTAAGCAGAAGCCACGTCAAGCAAATTGTCATCATGACCGTCTTCCATCTGGATACCTATGTCCTCACTGTGGGAGGCGGTGGGGATCTAGAATTGGCCTCCACAGTCACTTACAGACCCAAAGTTGAAGACCTTATCTTGGAAGACAATCTTACTCAGCCACGAGTGATCACCAATGAATGAATGATGAGTCCAACACACTACTACACCACACTTTCTGTTGTGCAGGGTTCCATCTTGTTCCCATCCTGTTTAACATCTATCTGAAGCTGTTGGGAGTGTCATTAGGATATCTGGAGTGAGATGATACCAATATGCATATGATACCCATGTTCCCTCTGTTCCATCTGAATTGGGAGAGGCAATTGAGGTGCTGGACTGGTGTTTAGAGGTGATGATGTGCTGGAAGTGATGCAATGAATCGAAGGTGAATCCTGAAAAGACAGAGCTGGTATGTCTTCCAAGTTCTTGAGTTGGGGAGATGGGAAGATGGCCTGTCCTGGATGTTGTTGCACTCCCCTACAAGGAGCAGGTCTGTACTTTAGGGCTACTCGGTGAGGAGTGCCGATTTCCAGTTCTAACTGGTTTGTCCGCTATGTACCCTTTTGGACAGAGATGTCTTGGCAGCTGTACTCCATGCTCTGGTAACTTCCAGGCTGGCTTATTGCAATGCATGCTATGATGGGCTGCTCTTGAAGACACCTCAGAAACTTCAATTGGTTCAAAATGCAGCAGCCAGATTATTGGCTGGGGTTCCATTTAAAACTCATACTACCCATTTTAAAACTGTTGCATTCATTGCCAGTTCATTTCCAGACCCAGTTCAAGGTGCTCACATTAGTGCTTAAAGCGCTAAATGGCTTAGGCTCCAAGTATCTGAAGGACTGTCTCTCTTCCTACAGACCCTCTTGGGTGCTAAGATCAGCAGAAGCCCCCCCCCCTTGGTAGTTCCACAAACCTCAGAAGTCTGGGGGTGGTGGCCCAAGAGAAGGCTTTTTCTGTGGCAGCCCTTGAGGTATGCAATTTCCTCCCCACAGAGGTGCTTCTGCACCTTCATTATGTAGATACACCTTCTTACTCTGGCCTTTGACACTTGAGAGGGAGATATTTTAGGACCCATCCTAATATTTTGATTATATTTATTTTAAACGGATTTTAAAATTGTATTCTAAATTGGGATAACTGATCCTGGGCCCTTATGATAAAGGCCAAGTAAATAATAATTATGACAACAAACTCCATCAATGCTGCCCTGGATTGCTTGAATGAAGGGAAGGGAGATTGTACTCAGGGCTGTGGAGTCGGAGTCATGGAGTCGGAAGCAATTTGGGTGGAGTCGGAAGAAATGTACCGACTCCAACTCTGGCTTCAAAATAAATTTTGATTGACAAATTTTTTAAAATATAAATTCAAAATGTCAAAGAAGCTTCCCATGAAGTCAGCTGTAGTTGAGCATTTCACCATAACTCAAGATGGAAAACATTTTGTGTGTCAGTGTATGACACAGGACCCAGATGAAGACAAATGCTGTGATGCCAAGATCAGCTCATATTCAGGCAGCGATAAAAATGCTCCTATGAGAGCTTCCAATTTAAAAAGACATTTACAGCACTTTCCAGGGCTGTGTTGGAAGCAATTTTGGGTGGAGTCGGAGTCAGACAATAGAAAAATAGAGGAGTCGGAGTGGAAGGTTTGGAGTACCGACTCCACAGCCCTGACTGTACTAAGCCTCTCCTGAATTGTCCAAGGAAGGGAGAGTAGACCTTCAGGGAAGAAAGAGTTGTAGGTGAATCAGGGTGGGAGAACCCTGTATCTAGGATGAATCTTGGGCTCTTCATTGCCTAAAGATGGCATGATGAAATGGAACTCCTTATTTTCATTTCAAATTTGAGGCAGAGACCACAGGGTGTTTTGGGATAGGACTACATTAACAGCCAGGGTCCTGTTAAACATAGCATTTTTTTTAAAAAAAAGAGTACAGTTTAAAAGCACTTGTTCTATGTTTTAATACTTCATAAGAACTATAGTAATGTTAACACATGACAAACAAAACTCCCTCTTTTTTGGAAGCAAAGACCCGGTTAATTTGAAACAATCACAATTCCATGCATGGAAAACTGTCACTTGGCAAAATGCTAGAGATACAATTGCTTGTGAGCTATAATTGTGTGATCTAGGATATTGGGTCAGGGTCTGACAGTTCCTGTTGGCATTCCTAAATGTCATTGGAACTCATGTCCAAAAGAGTGTTTTGAAAATATAGCCAAGACATCTAAAAACAGAGATCTTCCATCTTCATCATCATTTGTTTATTTGTATGCCACTTTTCACAAAATTGTAATCAAAGTGGCTCAGAACATATCAAATGAACAAGTATAAAAAAAACCATTAGAAATAATCATAACGTCTCTAAGTAAACCCAAACATCAATTCATAATTTGCACAAGTGGCAGGCAGGATGTTCACAAATATGTTTGAACAGTCTGTGCCAATGTGTGTGTGTTGAGTCATCTATGTGCCTTCTGAACGTCTACATTATTTTATATATCTTTGCAAGTGAATCTCATCCAGAGATGGATCTTATTAAATAATGGAAGACAATCAAGTTATGAGAAGATATTACAACTGAGTCTCTGTGAGTGGCCTTCTGGTTTGTAACAATGCTAGTGATATGACTCGCCCTTGGAGATGGAGATATGAATGTTAGGGATGTTTCACCTGGCTTCGCTCTGTTCTCCCCTGAAGTTCAGATGGACTTTAATCTGTATGTCATCTCTGTATCTTCTGTTTCGTTCCTTGGTTAACTTAACCAAATTAAGGAGGAAGATGTGAGATGTAAATTTAATAATAAATAAAGTTATCATTTTTTAAACACACACACTATTTTTATTGCATTGAAAAATGGGATAAAACAGAGATGTAATCCAAATATATAAATATATTATACCAGGTTCCCAAACTGTGATCCATGAGCTTCATTCATGTGCTCCACTGCATGTCCACATTAAATATTCATATGGATTTTAATTGCAATTTATTGCTTTTATTTCTTATATTATATTTTATTGTATTGCAATTTTAATTCAATGAAATGCAATTAATATATAAGAAATAACAAGCAATTAAAATACTATTAAAAATCATACAGCACAGTGCATTACAGTTGCTACAACAGGCAGAAAAATCATTAAGTGGTTGCCAAGAAAATCTCCAATTTTCAGGTGGTGTATGGGTTTTATTTCTCTAATATATAAATGCCGGTCAGTTCTGAATTTTTTTTTTATTGCTGCCTACCTTTCTTTAATTGGATATCATTTCTAAGTTCATATATTAGTGCTAGTTCATTTAGTTGGTTCTCCTGTTTTATTAATGATGGTACTATTTTTCTGGTGTTTGGCATAATGGACCTTACAGCAATGAAAATATATTTGTTTACTATATAGGACTAGAATATTTTTTAGAATATTTAAGAAAAATGAAAGCACGCATGGCAAATTGTTTAAAATGTTAGACTATGACCATGGTTCAATCCCCATTTGGCTGTGATGCTCACTGGGTGGCCTTGGACCAGTCACTGTGTCTCAGCCTAGCCCACTTCACAGGGTTGTTGTGAGAATAAAATAGGGAGTGGAGAATTATGTACACCACCTTGAGCTTCTTGAAGGAAAATGTGGTATATTAGATAATACTATCCTAAGTACACAGCACATTGGTTAAGTGGTGCATAGAAGCCTGTAATGAAGAAACAGCTGTTCAAAGTCAAGATTAATGGGATGAAGGTGAGGAGATGGGTGCTGTAGGATCCAGAACTTTGATTCCTAGAACAATCACTATGCTAGAAAGAGCATGCGTGCATAGTGGTGGCCCCAGGGTTTGGAGGGTCCTGGCCAAGACAGTCATTTTGCTCCCCTTAAAAATATAAAAGCAAGTCAGGTATAAAATTTCACTTAATTCTATACACAAAGCTATAATGAAAGTATGGATAATCATAATATGTATGAATCATAATACATTCATTATGCTCAATTTTTATTAGAACTGGAGTGGAGAATATTAGTACATTAGATCAACACTGCATTGTAAATACATGAATATGAGTCATAAACAAAATAAAACAAGCTGTTACAGTCATATGTGATACTCTTATGTAAACAGCAAAAACAAAACACCTCACCACCACCCCGAAAAAAGAGAGTATTGGATGATAGCAAGGTAGGAGGGACATCTGGTGAATTGGTGATAGCCAGTTCATTGATTAAAAAATGATATAGTGATTAATCATCCAATAATCAATTCCCTAGTACCCAATTCAGTGCAGTGAACTTTTTTTAGCCTTCTTAGAAGCAAATTCCTCAGTCAAGCTACTGTAATCCAAACCTCTCCCAGTTTTGTGTTCAGCTGAAGAAGTCAGTGCTAATCCTACTTGCAACATAGAAGAGTACAGATTTTTTAATTTAAAAAAAATCAGTTTCAGCTTTGAAAATGACCTCTCACAAGACCCAACAGTTGCAGGTACAGTGAGAAAAATATGTAGTGCACATCAGTTGGGATAAATATCTTGAATATTACACTTATGAATAAATTGAACAACCGCCAAAGCTGTGTGTTTTTCTTGAGGTTGATTATATAACCTAAAAAAGGTCTTGATCTCAGTCAGCAACTCTGCTGAATCCATGTCTCCCTGAAGGTGCAAATATACACCTTTGCAGCCCTTTTCAAGGTAATCATCTCCCATTTTAGCCAAAGATTTAATATCAACTATTAATCCATACTTGTCCTTAGCCTGCATTATTTGCTTAAATGTGTCATCTTGGTGAGCAATTGTTTCATTTACCATAACATTAAAGAATTTTTTTGCAAAATTTGTCTTTTGGGCAAAGAATAGGGTCATCTGATGTTTCATCTAGGAAAAGTCTGCATGCCTTTCTCAGACTCTGGTCTGGGAATGTTATCTGTACTTATGTAGATAGCCCTGCCTTAAGGGAGGAAAGGCCTTCTGCCTGTGTTTTTGTAGGGAAGGGCTTGCTTGCTTGAAATGTTGTTGAGTTAAAGACAAGGCAGGGTAAGACTGGCTATAAAGGAGGCAGGCTGGATTTTGTAAAGGTTTTTGGACCTTGAAAGGGTGGGCCCAGGCCTGTTTGCCTAGTGTTGTTAGAATAAGCAAGCTTGCATGTTCCCTTTAAGGGATATTTGGGAAATATCCCATGTACCTGTTTACCAGTGACGTAACTTCCTAATGGGTGGGATTACCTGGCTATCTCTTCTTCCTTTGTCTGGGATTTTTGTATATTCTCCATTAAGCCTGAGGAGAGGGAAGCATGCAGATGCTCCTCTCCAAGATGACCATTATCATGGACTGAGACTTCTACTTTTCTATCTAAGCTAGAGCCTATGTTTCCTGAACATATGAAAGGTCATGAGTAATCTTTATCTTTTGCTTAAGAAGATTGTGTCTGTAATTATTTGTGTCTGAGGGAAAGGGTGGACTGGTTGATTCTCATCCCGCTGCTTGCATTTATATCTCTGCTAAGAAACAGGACCACAAAACTATTCCTATTTCACAAGTTTGCCCCCCCACCCCAAATCCATCATTGGCATGTACACAGAGCATGATGCTCCAGGCAGATGAATGGAGACAAACACTCATTTAAAATCCTGCAGCAGGGGGAACCAGTTGCATGTGTGGAATTTGGAGCACAAGAGGTAAGCCAAGAAAGTTGAACATCCCTCCCCACTTGCCACTTCCACCCCAGATTATCTCCCCCTAGAAACAGTTTCTCCTTTTTAAAAGGGGCTATATTTAATGTTTCTGCAAAAAATGTATTTTGACCCCACATCCTTTCATTTGTGGGCTTCCAGGGCTCCGATTTCAATAATAGAACTTAGCCCTGCAATGGGTAATGTTTTAATAAAGGAGAGTACCTTGAAGCATGTGTAAAGTGACTTCTCCTAGGCCCTGAATTTACAAGGAAACCACCTCCTGCAAATATACATCACTTTTAGCACACTACAGCAGCCTTCCCAACCAGTGTGTCTCCAGATGTTGTTGGACCACAACTCCCATAAGCCTCAGCTAGCATTGCCAATGGTCAGGAAAGATGGGAATTGTGGTCCAACAACATCTGGAGCCACACTGGTTGGGAAAGGCTGCACTAGAGTCTTGCAGGAAACTCCCAAATGGCTGGTCTATCTGTATGCATATCGGGAAGCTGGCAATTGCCCTAGCAGATATCAGAAAAATATTTGATCCTTGCAGGGCTGGTTCTAAAGGGCAGCCAGGTTGGGCACTGGCCCGACGGCCCCTGGAGCTACAGGGGGCCCCTCCACTCCCCTTCTGTGATCTGTGGGGCCCCCACACCCCACCTACCTTTCTGCTGTCTTTTACCATTGCCCTTAACGAAGATGGCGGCTGCCGTTTCCGTAAGGTACTGAAGCCCCCGCAGCTATCTTAGTTGATGGCAGAGATGCGCACGCGTAGCACGCACACGTGCCATCAACAAAGATGGCGGCAAAGGCATCATCCCATTAGGGAAACCGCAGCCGCCATCTTTGTTAAGGGCAATGGTAAAAGACAGCAGAAAGGTAGGTGGGGGCATGGGGGCGTGTGCGTGCATGCACGCACACACATGCTGGGGGCCAGGGCAAGCTGATGCCCAAGGGCCCCGGCATTCCTGGATCCTTGTCTGCTTTGGGGAATTGGCAGTGATTCATTACTTAAAAAAGAGAGGATTAAGATCTGCCTGGAACACATGCCCTCCAATGTGAAAACCAATGCCCCTTGCAAGTCAGTTGCACTCCTCTCACAAATTATTAATTCAATTTCTATCCTATCCTTCCTCCTCAAAGAGCTGAAGGATTATGGGAAGGGTGTGCCACGGCTGAATGACTGGGACTTTCTGTCATAATTGTTAAGGAATGCTGAGGAGTGGAAGTTTGTTAAGAGCCTAATGGTATCTCTTGCCTCTACAAAGGTACAGGTCCCAGATTTTTTTTGCAAGAAACCATTTTTGCAAGAACCACATTGCAACCAGGTGTGCAAAATTCAAAGGGACCTTGATAGGCTGGAGCATTGGGCTGAAAATAACAGAATGAAATTCAACAGGGATAAATGCAAAGTTTTACACTTAGAGAAAAGAAACCAAATGCACAGTTACAAGATGGGGAAATACTTGGCTCAGCAATACGACATGTGAGAAGGATCTTGGAATTGTCGTTGATCACAAGCTGAATATGAGCCAACAGTGTGATGTGGCTGCAAAAAAGGCAAATGCTATATTAGGCTGCATTAACAGAAGTATAGTTTCCAAATTGCGTGAAGTACTAGTTCCCCTCTATTCAGCACTGGTTAGGTCTCATCTTGCAGACAAACTGGAACAGGTTCAGAGGAAGGCAACAAGGATGATCAGGAGACGGGAAACCAAGCCCTATGAGGAGAGACTGAAAGAACTGGGCATGTTTATCCTGGAGAGGAGAAGACTGAGGGGAGATATGATAGCACTCTTCAAGTACTTGAAAGGTTGTCACATAGAGGAGGGCCAGGATCCCTTCTCGATCGTCCCAGAGTGCAGGACACGGAATAATGGGCTCAAGTTGCAGGAAGCCAGATTTCGACTGGACATCAGGAAAAACTTCCTGTTAGAGCCATATGACAATGGGACCAATGACCTAGAGAGGTAGTGGGCTCTCCACAGTGGAGGCATTCAAGAGGCAGCTGGACAGGCATCTGTTGGGAATGCTTTGATTTGGATTCCTGCATTGAGCAGGGGGTTGGACTTGATGGCCTTACAGGCCCCTTCCAAGTGTACTATTCTATGATTCTATGAACCAGTTTTGGAACCGATTAAGAAATCAGGTAATACTCAGAGCCAAACTGAAAATTCTATGGTATGACCGGTCTAAGAAAGTTGGGAAATGAAAAACCTTTGATTCTAGTGTTTGTGTATCCTGAGGTGGTGCATATACAGAAGGCGCTTAATTAATGCAGTGTTGATGCTTTAGCAGATGCTTTACTTTTTACATTTCTGATTAGTCTGATTGCATTTGACTGTAATGTCTCCTGTAGATACTTGTAATAAGGAGCTTACAGACAATAAAAAGAATATAGTCTCTTTCAAAGCGGTAGGTATATTGTGATTCATCATTCATGTGAAAATTGGCTGCAGTTCTAGCCGCACCTTCTTTTGGAAGGAAGTTCTACTGATAGTAGCGGGACTTACTTCAGGATAAACAGGAATGGGATTAGCCTGCACATGATGTCCTCTGGGAATTTCTTTCTTATGGGAAAATATGGACAAATTATTGTAGTTATATTCACATCTCTCTAAATGTGAACAATTGTCCATAAGAATGCAACCGCAAAGCTGGTAGGATACAAGTCGCGCAATGAACGTAGTGGAACTTACTTCGTAGTAAATAGATTTATAATCGGTCGCAAAAAAAAGAGGATGGTCTGAAACCCTTTTTGATTTACATTCCGTTTCGATCCCCCGTTCCACGTGGCAGGAATCAATTAAAAGTGATGGCAAGGGAGCAAGATCCGTGGCTACAGTGGAAGCAACTGAGCATGTTCATTTCCCCACTGAGCTATACGACTCTTTCGCATTTCCTGATTTCCCAGTGTCTGTGTATGAGAGACAAGGCACGCCACTGCATCTTTTGACCACGTGTAATTACCCCTTGTACGGTCCTGTGCAGGCAGAGTCCTTTCTTCCTTGAAAAATGTAGCCCTTGACAAATCTTTTAAGCAACTGAGGGCAACAGATAAGGGCAACTATGGCTTCGGACGCCACTACTGCGCACGCCCTTCTTGTAGCCAAACAATGCCTGTCTGTGACAAACAGAGGGCCGGGCGCAATTGGCGCTGTTATCAGCGGAGGAACTTGCTGTGGCTTTGACGTGGCTTGAGACTGCGCATGCGGAAATGCGGCGGCGGCGGCGGCGGCGGCAGTAACAGCAGCAGCAACGAGAGCAGCAACCGCCGCATCCTCGTCGCCTTGTTCGTCACCACAGCGTGGGGCACTCGGGGGCGGGGCAGCAGCATCAGGAGCGGGCTGGCGGAGGCGGCCGAGCGACAACGACGACTTCCCTGCTCCCTCACCTGCCGCCGAGGCTGGTGGCTGCGGGCTCCCGCCGCACAGATGACCCTGAGCTGCCCCGTTGCATCCGCTGCCGACGGCGGCGCGAGGAGGAGGGGAAGGAGGAGAGCGCGGCCGGGCGGGATCTTGCTGCTTCTGCTCCTCTTGCCGCTGCCCGAGGCGGATGCCGCCGTCTCTGCTTTGCCTTCCCTTTCTTCGTCAGCCGGGCGGTGCGAGCCGCAGGCGGCGGACGTGGCTGGCGGCGGCAGCCGCAGAAGGGGAAGCGATGGCGCCGCTAGCGGAGGCGCTGCTTCTGCTTCCTCAGCGCCTGAGAATCCGTCCCTGGGGACAGGTAAAAAGCGGGCTTGGGGGCGACCGGGCAGCATTGATTGAGGAAGGCAAAGCAACAGCATCCGCGGCGAGGGAAGCAGGAAATAAGAGCCTCGGGTGAGGGCGGAGGTGGAGACGGAGGGTATCTTCGGCTCCTTCAGGGTCGCTTTACACATTACAGTTCTTGTTTTACGTGTAGGTGTGCATCTAAGGTTATTTTAAAGCATATGCCTAGAAAATGTAGTGCATAAATGAGTCCAACACGCGTTTGGCTATATGTGTATCTTACAGGTACACTCGTCAGACTCCAAGATTGGCTGCCACGCAAACCCCGGGTTTGCTGCCACCTCGCGTGTGGAATGGAAGAAATGTGAGGTGTGCATGGGAGAAATATGTCTTGCTAACACGTGTATCATACAGGGATGCCTGCCGGGAAAGCTGGGTTTGGCTGCAATTGTGTGTTGTGTTTGTGGCAAATAAGGGTGTGCCTCTGTGTAATGTGTGAAGTGACCAGAAGGAGAGAGGGAAGTCAAAATGACTGTTGGTCTCTACATGGGTGTATCTTGTGGGGAGGAGGTGTTCAGGTGAGTTGAGGGGTTTTTGCCCCTTTAGTGCTGTGCCTGTGGGATGGCAGTAGAAAGGCTATTAGTAATAGCTGTTATTGAACTGAAGATTTGGTTATCCTGTGTCTAAAAGAACTGGGAGAAGGTACAGTATTTTATCCTAAGCACTACATAATGGGGAACACTTGACACAGGTTGGTTAGTAAACCTTGCAAACACCTTTGCTCTTTACAGGCTGAAAGGTAGTTAGCCTTGCACCCTTTCATGTCTTTGGGCATGTCTAACTGAGACCTGGGTGGGTGAGCAGGGAGGAGTTGCTCTCTCTCAGCTTTGTCCACCTGGGTATACGGTGCAGCACTATGGTAGACCTGAGGGTCGGGGAGGCGGGGTCGCTGTGGTCTATAGGAGTACTTTCTCTCTCACCAGGCATCCTGTCCAGATGGCGACTGGTCTAGAGTGCCTCCACCTTGTGCTGGGTCAAGGAGACAGACTGGGAATCCTGTTGGTGTACCGCCCACCTTGCTGCCCAACAGCTTCCCTAGCTGAGCTGACAGAGATAGTCTCGGAGGTATTGCTGAGGTCCCCCAAACTTGTGGTGTTGGGGGACATCAACATTCATGCCGAGACTGTTTTATCTGGGGTGGCTCAGGACTTCATGGCCTCCATGACAACCACGGGGCTGTCTCAATTTGTTACTGGCCCAACGCATGTATCGGGTCACACTCTTGATTTGATCTTCGCCACTGGTCATGGAAATGGTGATCTGGAGGTGGGGTGTTTTTCATCTACTCCATTGTCATGGACAGATCACCGCCTGCTGAGTTTTAGACTTACGACAACTCTTTCCCTCTGCAAGGGTGGGGGACCTATTAAGTTGGTCCGCTCTCGGAGGCTTATGGATCATATTGGTTTTCAGACGGCTCTGGGAGTTTTTCCAGCTGATAGTACTGGCGCTCCTGTCGAGGCCTTGGTCGAACTGTGGAATACGGAGATGGCCCGGGCTATTGACACGATTGCTCCCGCGCGCCCTCTTCGATGCAGAGCTCATACAGCTCCGTGGTATACCCCGGAGCTGAGAGTGATGAAGCAAGAGAGAAGGAGGCTGGAGTGCAGATGGAGACGAACTCCAGACGGATGCAGTTATGCTTTGGTAAGTGCCTCTACTAAGTCGTATATAAAAGCGGTAAGGGCGGCGAAGAAGTTTCACTTCGCTGCCTCTATCAGGACATCTCTCTGCCGCCCTGCAGAGCTCTTTAGGGTTGTACGAGGACTCTTACATTCTGGTCCTCAAGATACTATTGAAACATCTGAAGCTCGCTGTAACGACATCGCAGGGCACTTCCAAAATAAAATCGCATGCATCCGTAGGGACCTAGACTCCGATGTTATGACAGACGAATCCATTGAAGTGTCCAGAACACGGTCTTGTCTTTCATTATTGGATGAGTTTCAGTTGGTGCAGCTTGAGGAAGTGGACAAGGTACTTGGATTGGTGCGGGCGACCACGTCTGCTCTAGATCCTTGTCCATCTTGGCTAGTGAAGGCTAGCAGGACTACTACCACCAAGGAAGTGATAAATGCCTCCTTGAGTGAGGGAGTAGTCCCTAGTAGCCTCAAGGAGGCAGTAGTAAGACCTCTCTTAAAGAAACCTTCCTTAGACCCAGATGACCTGAACAACTATAGACCGGTGGCGAATGTCCCCTTTTTGGGCAAGGTTCTGGAGCGGGTGGTTGCCGGTCAGCTCCAGGTGCTCTTGGATGAGACCGATTATCTGGATCCGTTTCAATCCGGTTTTAGGCCTGGTTTTGGCACTGAAACAGCCTTGGTCGCCCTGTATGATGACCTTTGTCGGGAGAGGGACAGAGGGAGTGTGACTCTGTTGATTCTCCTTGATCTCTCAGCGGCGTTTGATACCATTGACCATGGTATCCTTCTGGGGAGACTCGCGGAGTTGGGAGTTGGAGGCACTGCTTGGCAGTGGTTCCGCTCCTACTTGGCGGATCGTCACCAGAAGGTAGTACTTGGGGAACATTGCTCGACTCCTTGGACTCTCCATTGTGGAGTTCCTCAGGGGTCGGTTTTGTCCCCCATGCTTTTTAACATCTACATGCAGCCTCTGGGTGCCGTCATCAGGAGTTTTGGAGTGCGTTGCCACCAGTACGCTGATGACACGCAGCTCTATTTCTCCTTTTCATCTTCTACAGGTGAGTCTGTGGATGTGCTGAATCACTGCCTGACCGCGATAATGGACTGGATGAGAGCTAATAAACTGAGACTCAATCCAGACAAGACTGAGACACTGTTGGTGAATGCCTTCCCTGCCCAGATGGTGGATGCTTACCCTGTTCTAGATGGGGTTACACTCCCCTTGAAGGAACAGGTTCGTAGTCTTGGGGTTCTTTTCGATCCTACCTTGTCTCTGGAGGCGCAAGTGGCCTCGGTGGCAAGAAATGCATTCTACCACCTTTGGTTGGTAGCCCAGCTACGCCCCTATCTGGACAGGGATGACCTCGCCTCAGTTGTTCATGCTCTGGTAACATCTAGGTTGGATTACTGTAATGCGCTCTACGTAGGGCTGCCTCTACGTAGGGCAGTTCGGAAGCTTCAGCTAGTGCAAAACGCAGCAGCCAGACTGCTGACGAGGACCAGCCGGTCAGCGCATATAACACCTGTTCTGGCCCGTTTGCACTGGCTACCTATTTGCTTCCGAGCCAGATTCAAGGTGCTGGTTTTGACCTATAAAGCCTTACACGGCGTGGGACCGCAGTATCTTGTGGAACGCCTCTCCCGCTATGAACCGACCCGGTCACTTCGCTCAGCGTCTAAGGCCCTCCTCCGGGTACCAACCCATCGGGAAGCCCGGAGGACAGTTACTCGATCTAGGGCCTTTTCTGTAGTGGCCCCCGAATTGTGGAATAGCCTCCCCGAAGAAATACGCCTGGTGCCGACGCTTCCATCTTTTCGGCTCCAGGTTAAGACCTGGCTATGCTCCCAGGCATTTTAAAGCATTTAATGTTACAATTTTAAATCTCTTTGTTTCAGTTTATTTATTGTGATATTTTGTATTTCTGTACTTTTAATCTTTTGTACACCGCCCAGAGAGCTATGGGCGGTTTAAAAATGAAATAAAATAAATAAATAAAATAAATAAACAGTAAGGATTGTGAATACAGAGCCTAGGATGTTGTATTCAAATTAGAAGCCCCCTTCTACAGCTCCTCATGCACCTTATTCACCCATTTGCAGCAGGTTTCTTTTTGCATTCCTCAAATAATTTTTTAAAAAATGAGAGGGAAGGCTGTCAATGCAGTTGTCATAATTCTGTCATTGGTCTTTTTGCTACTAGTTATTCCTGCAAAAAAACTAGATGGGTCGGCAGACAACTGGGGCTCTGGGTGTGTCTCTGAATTACTAGTCAAATGGAGCAGTAACAGCAATGCGGAATTGAAGCTAGTGTATAAAGCTTCCCTAGCAATTGCAGACTACCAACTCATCATTAACCCACAGAAAATTCCTATAAAAGTGCTCTAGAGGCTTTTTTATTTTAAATATCTTAGTAGGAGGATACTGTTTAATATTTATCATCCTATTAACTGGATGTTTTATGGCTGTGTGTAATTGTGGAATATAACATCTGCTTTAACAGTTTGTCTTGTGTCTGAGTTTTGTGCCGTGCAGAGGGCTAAAGACACTGTACATCAGTGGAATCTTAAGCAGAGTGCAGGAAGTTGGGAGTGAAATAAACAGCCTATGAAGGGTCGATAATATATTAACAGGAAAACTTGCTTAGAGGCTGTTGAATTCATTCTCCTAGTGTTGCAGATGAGAAGATGGAATCTAGATTGTTCTAGTGGAAAATTGGTGAACATGATAGACATTTTTAGCCTTGTGCTATGGCCCTGTACTTTGACATCTTATATAGCTTCTAGTTGTGAGTTGTGGCAAAAAAAGACAAGTATGCTTCTGTGGGAAGCATCCAAAAGAAAAATGCATATGCCAAGTCTTGTTTATGCAGCAGGGAAAAAATCATTTAAAGAAGTGCGAGTCATTACAAACTTTACAGACATTTCTTTATTTGTTACATTTGTATCCCATCTTTCTGCTAGAGAGCTCAGAATGGTATGTGGATGGTGGTATTGAATTTTCTAAACAATGTTGTGAGGTATGTTAGGTCTCAGGCAAATCACTAGCTTTCAATGTATCATTGAGTTTTATGTCTGACTAGGCATTTGAACTCAAGTTCTAATGGCTGTTTCAGGACGCTGCAGTGTGCTGTAGGGAACTGCATAGTTGTGTCCTCCTTGGAGAACTCAGAATTTGGCTGCTTTGCTATTTCCAATGATGATGCTGTGGCTGAGAGAGGCACTTTACACAGGCGGGAGCCACAAGCGGCTAAAGAGGTCCAGTGTTTGTGGGCTCCCAGCTCAGGGTAGTTTACACAATCTCTACAAGCCAGAGTGGTGGTGCTGACAGGAGCACAGCAGAAGAGTCAAAAGTGTTGCAGGTATGGCTGCAGCTTCTGAGGAATAGTGGGATGTGGCTGGGGAATTGTGGAGCACCATGTATTAGTACATGGTGGAATAATGTTGTGGAGCTGACTTTTAATGATTTCAGATTATTGGACAGAATGGCTTTGTGTTAATTCTTCTTTATCCTGTTAGTATGGGAGCAGTCCTGTTTCCTATTTTGAACACATTGGCTTGGATCTGTGTTCATAGAACAGGGCTTTCCTGTCCCCCTTTCCTCTGCAGTCCCCTGAAAATCTGCTGCTGTGAATTGGTGGGCCTTTGGGAGTAGTATGGGATACGGGGGGAAGGCTGCAGGTGGAGTGGGGAGTGATGGAAAGTTAGGATCTAAGCCATAATTTGTACTGTAACAAATCTAAAACATGTTGCTGAAAAACATCCTAAAGGTTTACTGGATAAATAATTTAAGCTATGGTCTTTCCAGAATAGGACCCCTTTAAACAGTGTTTCTGTAATTGAATCAGGTTTTTTTAGTATCAGAGGTATAGCGTACAGTGAATCATCCACCCTTGCTCCTTTTTTCTGTTTTGTGCAAAAACAGTTTCTCAGCTCTGTTGTTATTCTTCAGTCTAAACGAAATATTGGCAAATGGGTACACTCCCATTGTAATCTTTGGAATGGCCTCCTCATAGAGTCTCACCTGGCACATTTACTGTGGTCTTTTAGGTCCCAAGTGAAGACCTGTTCCTATTCTCCCAGGTTTTTTAATTACAATCCATCTGTTGCTCCATTTTTTGCACCAGCTTCACCTTACTTTTTTTCCTGGTCTTAATTTTTTAACTGTTGGGTTCCATGCTCATTTTAGTTGGGTTTTTGCTGGTATTATTACTCTTTGGCTTATACTGTATTAACATCTCAGGATTTGAGGGATTCTTACCTGTATTCCCACTTGCTAGCATATTTCCTGTCTACTCTGGGTGTGTTTTTCCTTATTAGTTTCATGTTATTTTTTTAAAAGTTTTCCTGCAGATTGATATCTGTTGTATCATGCTGCTTCTTTCTTAACTCTCTAATCAATTTTTAGTTAATCTGAAGTATAGGTAGATGATTACTTCTCATTTATCAGTGTAATCTTACTTGCCAGATGATGATATACTGCATATGATTTAGATGTAGAATAGGTGGTGGCAAATTGCCATGGCTCAAGTGCCAGGGGTAAAGTGGCTAGTACAGACATAGCACCTTACCGATAGGTATTCATGTGAAGAGCCTTTCAACTTTGAGGTTCAAAATGGAAATAAGAATCAAATTCTTCTCCATGTTGTTATGGATGAGGATGTCACTGCATGCAAAGCATCTTACTCAGTCAATATTGTCAACAACAACAGTAATTTGTTTAGCAAAAGTATCTTCAAAACCTTACCCTGTTTGGGGTTTGTTTGGGTGGAGAGGGAAGCTATTTTTTTCTCTTTGAAATTTTATACTTCTGTATTCCAAAAGCTGATGACGTGTTCCAGCATAACTCAAAATATAAGCAAATCGTTAAATTAGGCTCTATAAAATAAAAAATGTACACAGTCCCATCTGTTAAAATCCCAACTTCTCTTATGCCGGTTCCCAGTCTAACTGATCACTACAAAGTCTCTCCCCCACAATAAAATACCTGGATGCAATATTTTTTGGGAATATTCCCAGTTTTGACAAATCTCCAAGGCCTTGGAATCACAAAGTGGAAGCACATGTACCAAGAATTACTATCCCTTGCCATGTGTATAAATGATTCAACTAGTGAGGAACTCATAGGGGAGAAGAATCAAGCCATTATATGTCAGAAACCAAACTCTTTATGTATGGTATATTATAAGTGATCTGTTTTCTTTTTAGGATCTCCCTATCAGCTGCAGTCTGTGTACCAGTTTCCTGTATGCATCGGCCTTTCAAATAAGTAGTTGGCAGATTGTGTGTGTGTGTGTGTGTGTGTGTGTGCTTGTTTCCTGCTTCAGATTTAGTAGACATGAGGCTGCTTTTGGTTCTCTTCTAGTTAATACTTTGATCTTATACCACTGAATAATAGGTTGAGTTGCTTTTGCTTCTGGCCTCTCTCTATGGTTCAGTTATCTTGGGTGCTTCCATAAATTAGGAACCTATGTAGCAGGAATAGAACATGGCAGTTGTTTATGTTACTGTGTCAGTGGACCTGCTATTCCATAGTTCAACTAGTTAGAGCACCTTGTAAAATCAGTATGTACTTTTTCCCAGAGTTCTGGAATTTAGTTGGCAATATTAGTCTCCTTTGAGTATATTATTGGTCCAATCTGGAGATGGCTCTTGAAATAGTTTTAACAATGTGATGATAAGGTAAAGGGAAAGGTGTCCCCGTACTTATAGTGCGAGTCATTTCCGACTCTTAGGGTGACATCTTGCGATGTTTACTAGGCAGACCGTATATATGGGGTGGGTTTGCCAGTTCCTTCCCCGGCCTTTCTTTACCCCCCCCCCCAGCATATGCCGGGTACTCATTTTACCGACTACGGATGGATGGAAGGCTGAGTGGACCTTGACCCCTTTTACCGGAGATTCGACTTCCTCCTTCCGTTGGAATCGAACTCCGGCCGTGAGCAGAGCTTCGGCTGCGTTACCGCTGCTTACCACTCTGCGCCACGGAGGATCTTCCAATGTGATGATACAAGATATCAAAAATAATAGAATGAATTTGCACTATACCACAGCTAGCTAGCATCCAATTTTTTTACGGAATACTAAGAAAATCAGAGTACAACTGAACTAGAAGCAGTGATCTTATGTTATTATTCTCCTGATCATAAAACTACTGACAGGGATAAAAAAAAGTCTGTTGATTGGGTACTCTTATTAATATGTTTTCCAAACTGAACGTTGGGGATAGGACTATACAGTGTCTTGCATTGCTGATGACAAGGCTCCATCAGTTACATAATGACCCATTTTTCATTCTTTTTAGAAGCAGTTATTCTGAAATGTTTGTTGCTATGGAAACCAAGCTATGCGAGGCCCACAATAGTTAAAGCAAATTTGTTTCATAGTGGCTATATACCATTATATTGCACTAATTACATTAATCTTGCATTTGCATCAACCACAGGTGGTAAATGCTATAAATTAATATATAACATAGATGGGAAACTTAAACAGTCAAAATATTGTATATCACAAATATGGGTTTTGGACTAAAGTGTAAGACCAGATAGTTTTCAGCTGAGAATATTAATGCCTTCTTGTATCACAGACATTATTTCCATAGTAAGTGGAACTTCAGAAAGGATGCAATGCAAAGTAGAAATTTAAATTTCAACTGCTTGTACAGATTTATATTGGTTAAGTGTGCGATGAGTTCTCACATTTTTGATATGCAAACATGTCATGTTTTTAGATAAGCAAGGCTAATTGAGAGCTGTTTCAACAAAAGAGTTCCAACGTGTCCACTTTCCATGCTTCTTCTGTAACATATCTCTCTGAAACACATTGTGATCATGCCTCTTGCTGGAAGCACATTTACTGCATGTGTTCAGTAACACAAGATGCTTCAGATATTGCAGAAGAGACATGGCCAACCGAATATTTTGCTGTAACGTGTGAAGTGGCTCTGGTCATTGTTGAGCAGGCTGGTGTGTTTAGGGATACCAGAGAATTCTGATGAAAATGGAAACAGGAGTGGAAATTGCTGAATTTTGCTGATTAGTCCTATGTCCAGAACAGAAATCAATCCAGTGAATATGACTGGTATCTGGTGTTGCTGCTTTCAGTCTGCAAATGATACATAATTGATTATGTCCCACCCCCCATTTACATTGCATTTCCTTTGCATTGAAATGAATGGGATAAAGTAACATAACAATATAATTTATGTAATTTCATCACAATGAACAGCAAGACAAATAATGTCGTTTTTGGCAGAAGAGTAACAGCCATGAAACTGAATCAGTGGTGCATGCAATGAATGCAGGGTAGAATGGAAAACGATGCCTTCTTACAACATCCCTAGTAGTGATGTACTTAGTATTTTCTTCCTGTAGAGAATGGGGTTAATTTCTTCTTTAGACTGTTTTTGTTAAATGTATTCTATATCATAATTTGACTCTGGTGCTCTGGCTGTTCAAGTCATGCTATTTCTGCTTATATATGTTTGTTGGTGTGCTTTCTGAAAGGATCAACTGCTGCTCATGAAAATAAGAATAATTGAACTGGATTAGAAATGATTGTTGCAGCCTTATTCACCCACAAAAATATTACTAATTTCATGAACCTGTAGCTTGAGTGATAAGGTTGGGAAATAAATGTCTTAGAAGGACTCTTTTCTTAGCTTTTCAGCCATTTGCTGAGGACAACTACAAGCTTGGATCTCTTCAACTAATGAAGGTGTGGGGAGCCTTTGGCCTTCCAGATGTTGCTGAACTACAACTCCCATTAGCCCCAAGCAAACATGACCAATGGCTGAGGATGATGGGAGTTGTAGTTCAGCAATATCTGGAGAGCCAAAGGCCTCCCACACCTGATCCAGTGCTATGAGTTGCATGGTATATCATTTAAACAAAAGTGAAAATCCCTAGCTATGCAAATCACGTTTGCTGGATTTCTCCCTTCAGTAGAGACCTTTGGCTTGCTTGGGTGAAATCCCTCCTAGTTTGCAGGCATATCTCACACTAGAAGGGGGTTTATGATAGCTGTATGCTTCAAGTCTCATTTTGTTCTCCAGTATTTTATTTGAGAGAAGTTAGAGATTCAGGTGGGATCTTCATTTTTCAGTAGCTGTTTTGATAGCATCCCCCCAATAACATTTCTTTAAAATCTCAAAAGTAGATCGCAATGATTTCTGTGCAGCTTAATATGAAGAAAATGGCATGCTTCCTATATGTCTCTTAATGGAAAGAAATGGTCTTCCTTATCAATTTATGGGTGCCGCTCTTATTAAATTGCTAGGACAGCTTTATTATTTTTATAGCGATTAATAAGGATCTTATCCATGCTCTGTTAGTTTTGCAAAAAAAGAGCATAAAATAAACACTTCAAAGTGCTCACAGGCATATTTGAGATTGTGGTGTCTTGTAATCAACAACTAAGAAAATATATCATAGCTTTTGACTTTGCTGTAAGTTTATTGCTGTTCTGAACATTTTTAAGAAGAGCTCCATAAACATAATCTGAAATGCTCTGATAAGGTGGTATAAAGAAAAACATTGGATAGCAAGATCCTTTTTTCTGATTTACTCATCTTTCTGGAAACTGTTCTTTTAAGGCTACATAGAAAGGACAGGTTTTGACAAAATTCTTGCTCCATTTAAAAATAATTTTGTAACTTTGTTCAGTAGTTATTGGGACCAGGTCTCATAACAGAAACATTCTTCTTCAGTGTTGTTCATAGACATTCTGCCTCTTGGGTGCCAACCAGCCCCTCTTTGCCCAGCCATATGGCTGAAGAGAATGAAGCATTCTTGTGAAGAGAACAGAAAACTCAGTACTACTATATAAAATCTTCTTTATGTCTTTTGCAAAAAGGGATATTATTCTTGGGTGTTGTATGTGTAGCAATTTCTTTAAAAACACACTCCTTTATGTTACTTTATGTAAACTAATATGGAAATATGCAAACCTGTTCAAATATTTCTAACTTATACTTCAAAATGGCCATTTTTGAAAGAATATTTATTTATTTATTTATTTATTACATTTATATACCGCCCCATAGCCGAAGCTCTCTGGGCGGTTTACATATGTACATTAGAAGAGCCATGTTCACTCAAACCAAAAAGTTGTAGAAAATGTAAGAGGATCCCCATTGAATTGATCTAATTAATCATCTAATGTCAGACAGGCCCCTTCCCAGTTGGACTTCCGGTACCTACTGAAGACTTGTCATTGCAGTAGGCATTTTAACTGAAGTCTGATTTAACAGTTTAACCAATTTATAAAGGAATTAAAACAATATGTTCTATTCCTACTACACTGCTTAGAGATTATTGTAGCTAAGAGGTATATAAATTGACTAAATAAAATAAAATAATCCAGAATCCTACTTCACACATTGGCTGAATCCCATCAATGGGCATGAAGGACATAGTCCTTCCCTGCTAGTTGCCCTTCAGCAACTGGTTTTCAGTGGCATGCTGCCTCTGGACATGGAGGTTCCATTTAGCTATCTCGGCTAATAGAGCCCTATCTGTAGACTTCCTCCAATTTGTCTAATCTTTTAAAGCTATCTACCCAGTGGCCATCACATCCTGTGGCATCCAATCCCATAAATTAATTAAGTATGTTGTGAAGAAGTATGTTCGGTTGTCTGTCCTGATTCTGCAGCCTGCCACTCAGTTTCATTAAGTGACCCTGAGTTAGCTAGCTTTATGTGTGTGAGAGAAAAGGTTCTCACTAGGTACTTTCTTCATGCCACCATGGAAAGGCCGCAAGCCCTCTAGAGTGGTGTTTATACTGAAAAACGTATTTCAGTGACTGGAGGCTAAAGATGTGGATGTTGCTTCCTTACTGTATCCATCAGATTTAAGCCATTAAATTAGGCTAGTTTATTTGTATTGTTTTGCACAAAGCTGTATGTTAAATTGGGTTAGTTTATGTTTGTACAATCTTATATGGATTTTTATACGATCATGTATGGATTTTTTTTGAATTAAAATTGTTTATTATTTGTTTATTGTTAAAATTGTTTATTATTTGTTTATTGTTTATTATAATTGTTTATTATTATTGTTGTTGTTGTTGTTGTTTCTAAATTCTTTTGAACTGTTAGTATTTGATATGATAGCCGCTTTGGACACAATTTTATGGAAAAGCAGCATACAAATAGATAAGGAGATTATTTATAAACCCAGTTTCTGTTTGCTCTCTTGGCTAAACATTGGCTGAGGAACAAAGTTCTTTCTAGAATCTAGTCTCTTATAATTGAAAGCTTGTTTCTAAATGGATTAAAGGAGGACAAGTGAACATGTTGCAATATGGGTTTTTCTAAAGCAGTCAGTTCCAGTTTATTGCCAAATGACCATTTCAAAATTTTTGTTTATATTTATACTTCACTGCTCTCTGGAATATACACAAGTAAGACAGTGACTTACTAAATGTATTGAATGCCCATATATTATTTGCCTTTTGTTTGCATATCTGATTAATAGCTATTCTGGGATATAGAACACGGCCTCTCCCAGTAGGTAGATCACTGAATAGGAATGGGTTTGGGGGTGGTGTGATCATTCTGATTGGTCTCAAACTTAGTCAAATGTGGATTAAGCAGACACCCTATTCCCCTCGTAGAGCTACATTCATCAGAATTCTCTGGGAAGAGGGGCTGGCTGTTAAACCGCTCTGGCCACTGGAGCTCCGTCGGGAATAGGAGTCTCCTAACAACTCTCGGCACCCTTCACAAACTACACTTCCCAGGATTCTTTGGGAGAAGTCATAAATGTGTGGTGTAGGCCTGGTCCCCTGATTAGTCAAGCAAACAGCTGTTAGCCTGGCTTTTAGAACACCGACAGTTGGTTCTTACTGAGTATGCCTCCAGTATCATAGACTCCAATGTTAATTATCTTAAATTAATGAAATGAAATGAAATTTCAACAACAGCCATGTTTTTTTAACTTTTAAACTGCAGTAGATGAAGGTCAGAATATAGGGCAAGGTCAGTAATAGGCTTATAGGTACTCTGTGAACATGGCTAATTTTTAATCAATTTCAACAAATTATGAGATCACTAACAGAAAAAAGTCCAACAGTGGTCTGGATTTTTTTACTCGTGTTTCAGACTTTAAAGTTTGGATTCTCTCTGAGTGTTTTGTGTATCACCTTGAAAACTTAGAGGGTTGTTAAGCAAGTGTTTCTGAGTTCAGGACTATAAGTTTTGTAAGGTTTTGTTTTGAACTTAGGTTATAGGAAGCATCAGAATGGCATGGGGGGTATTTTCAATTTAACATGGCGGAATGTGAAAAATCCATGCTGGCTATAGTATACAGCCATTCTCGTGGCTGTATAATAAGTGTCTGCCTGGCATTGCCCTTGATTATTGAAAATATTAACTGATAGGTTTTCCAATTCTATTACAGTTTTGGCTGGAGGCTTTAATACCTATATAGGAAACTTTGTTGTTTAATGATTCCCTGTTTTATTTTTAAAGTCTCTGGTGGCAATATAAGCTGGGAGTATGTGATCTGATTTGATTTGTGTGGATTTTTTGTTTTGTTTTACTGACTGTAAGCCACTTTGGGGGCTACTAAGTGGCAGAAAAGTGTCATATAAGTGCTGTAACAATAGTATAATGCAGTGGTTCCCAACCTTTATGAGTACAGGACCCCTTTTGTAATCTCAATTTTTTTTTGCATGCTAATTGTTGTAATTTTAGTCTGTTAATTGAAAAAATACATAATGAAGCATTATTTATTTATTTATTAGAGCCTAGGGTGGCAAACAAAAGCATTAAAAACTAAGACATCATAAAAACAGACTTTAAAATATATTACAAGATAACATCTTTAAAAACATTTTGAAACAAAACTTCTTTAAAAACATGTTAAAACAAAACATATTTAAAAATATATTTTTTAAAAAAAACTTTAAAAACATAGTAAAGCGTTCAGAGGACACATTCCTGGCCACATAATCGCAAGCACCTTGTCCATGTCATCAGGCTGCATCAATTGAAACCAATCTCCAAAAGCTGCAGCAGACATTGCACTGGACACCTCACTGGGGACTACAGTAGACATGGATGGGGCAGCAAGATAGTTATGGAGGCGAGCAACTTTACCCTCAGAGTGCCTTGCAAACAATAAACAGTCGGCCTCCAAAGGGTCTAAAACTCCATTTCCTGGAGCTGATGTCAACAGACCCCTGACAGTATGGAAAAGCTCCACTGGATGGCTACTTGAGGATGTGATAGTGGCAGAGAAGCCTTCTTCGCCACCCTCACCACCACACAGTAGGCATGGTTATGATGCTTGACTCATGCCTGATCAGCCTCGCAGCACATCTTTTGCCACTTGCGCTGTAGCCTTTGTCCAGCCCTTAGTTCACTAGTGTACCAAAGTGCAACCCAGGCTCCACAGTGCCGGAGAGGGCGCTGAGGGATGACCATGTTAAGAGCCCAACACATGTCGTTGTTCTACAGCATGACAAGGGCTTCAACAGGGTCACCAGCTCTATCTATTGGGAACTCCCCCAGGGCATTCAGGAACCCAGCTGATTCCATTAGTCTCTGAGAGCGGACCATCTTAATCTGTCCATCACCCCTGCAGCGAAGGATCAGAGCCATAATTCTGAACTTCACCAGGAAGTGGTCTGACCATGACAATGGGGTGACATCCCCCCAATTTCCAGGCCACCCCTTCCTCCTTTTGGAGCAGGAACCAAGTTGAGGGTGTGCCCTGCCCTATGCTTCGGACCAGTGACAACTTGAGACAGTCCCACAGTCGTCATGGAGGCCATGAAGTCCCGAGCTGGAACACTAGAGGCAGCCTCAGCATGGACATTGAAACCACCCAGGACTATCATTCTGGGCTCCTCCAATACCACAGCCAAGAGTGCCTCTGCCAGCTCAGTCAGAAAAGCTGCAGGACAGCAGGGTCGATGGTACACTAGTAGCAACCCTAATTCACTGTCTCCTTGGCCCGACACCAAGTACAGGCCCTCACAGCCAGCTCCAAGACAGAGTGGTTTCCTGGTGACAGAGATGGAAGTTCTGTAGACCGCAGCAACTCCTCCCCACCATCCCTGTAGCCTGTGCTGGTGTTGCACCGAGTATCCAGGTGGGCAAAGCTGGGTCAGATCAACTTCTCCCAGCTCAGCCACCCATGTCTCGGTAATGCACACCAAATCGGCACCTTCATCCATGATCAAGTCATGGATGAGTGTGGTCTTTTTGTGTACCGACGTGGTATTAAACAACAACACACACAGGCCAGTGGGCGCAGCAGATGAGCAATGAAGAACCTGTCCATGGGTAGGGTGGGAGATAGCTTTGCCCTTGTCTTTTATGGTAGCTCACCACCTCCCCATGGCTATATCTTCCTGTACCCATGATCACTGAAATTGGAGTGGTATCACCCGTGTTCCTCCTTATTAAGACTCCTTGTAAACATCTGATATGGACACAACAAGAGCCCACCAACAAAACCTACCAGAACCAGTTATCCAGTTAGGCCTCTGCGAGAATTAGGAATAATCAGACCTACTCAATATCTTTCACAGGGCACATCTACTCCCCCCTGTCTCACCCCCAGGGAGGGCCTCCTTCTGCAGACTCTCACTCTGAAGGCATTTGGTGACTTTCTCCTATCATTCAGTTCACTGCACAGGCTCTCCCCCTGTGCAGGAACTACACATGCGCTGTACACCCTCCCCACTAGTAATCTCTTCTAGATTGGTTTGATTTTTTTAAAAAAAATAGAATGGGTAGCATCCTCACTCTCAGAGCTCCCCACGGGGTGACCCCGATGCCCAAGGTCAGCCAAACTTTTATGCCCCCTGACCTAGCCAGGAGCTGATGCAAGAGGCTGCAAGATTGACTTCAGCCTCTTTCTGGAGTCAGGATCAGGCAGGGGGACCCAGTCCTTGCAGCACGTACCAGAGACCTCAGCTGTCTCAAGAGACAGCAACCCAGAGGAGCAAGCAAGCAAGCACCCAGATGCTCAAATACTCACTCCCAAGACAGGTCTTCTCCACTCCCCAAGCTGTGCAGCTGTTATTTAAAAGCATTAAATAATGTCACATTTTATTTATCAGAACAGGCCGGCTCCAGGCATGCTGGGGCCCTTGGGCACCAGCCTGCCCCGGGCCCCTCCTCTCCACTTCTGCAATCTGCTGCAGGAGCTGCAGATCGCAGGACAGGAGCTTCTGAGCCACCCACCACCACCCCGCTATCCCCCCTGCTTCACCTACCTTTCTCTGCTGTTTTTTGCAGCTGTGCGCACTGTGCGCACTGTGCGCGCAGGGTTGTCATCAAGACAGCAGCCGAGATTTCCTTAAGGGACTGAAGCCTCTGCACACGCGCGCATTGCTACCATCAACCAAGATGGCGGCAGAGGCTTCAGCCCCTTATGGAAACCTTGGCCGCCATCTTGATTGATGGCAACCCTGCGCACACTGCAAAAAACAGCAGAGAGAAAGGTAGGTGAAATGGGGGGATGGCGGGTGGCTTAGAAGCTTCTCCTGTCCTGCGATCTGCGGCTCCTGCTGCAGATCGTGGAAGGGGAGCAGAGGGGCCCTTGGAGCTCCAGGGGCCCTTGGGCCAGTGCCCCACCTGGCCGCCCTTTAGAACCGGCCCTGTACTCAAGCATTGTCTCATGCTTTCATTTTCTCTTCAGTCAGCAACGTGGGGCAGGAAGGTTTCCACTGCCATAGTTTGACATGGAAACTAATCAATAACACTGTGGATTGATGCAATACCAATCAAACTGGGCAGTTTCATATTTAAAATAAACTATTTTGGGGTGACTATCCTGGGAAGCAGGCATGCATAATAAATGTAAATGAATAGGTCTTTGGGCATACTAAAATTAGTACCTTCAGTTTTCAGCAGTTTCATTTACAATGATTACATTCGCACATCATGGAAAACCATAGTTAATGGTTTACTGTGAATGTGCAGATGGCTTCCCCGTCATTCCTCCCCCAGCACAAGAAACAAACCCCAATGTTTTCCATTTCCATTATCCCAGTGGTTCCCAACCTAGGAGTTGGGAAGTTGTCCCAGGGGGTTGCAAAGACCCAAGAGAGGAACTATTTATTAATTAAAAAAAATTAATTAGTAGCTGGTCTGTGCACCACCAACTTGCAAATCTGCACTGTATGTGCACACAACCACCTCCCCTTCGTTCCTTCCGACCACCATAGGCAGTTCCCACCACACAGAGAGCTGAACAGTGCAGCACACAAGCGAATGAGGTGTGTGTGGTGTGAATGCATCAAGAGAAGGGGACAGCTGTACTTATTTATGCTCCACTGCCTCTCCCTTGCTTTTTGTCAGCAGCAGTGAGGGAAGTTCAATCGAGCTGATTGGCTCTGGCTATAGACAGAAGGACCCCAGGAGGGGGCCGCCTGCCAAAAATGTAAGGGGACAGAGTGCCAGAGCATCCCCCCATGAATACACACTTGGGCACTCATTAAAAATTCACTGTACAGTTAGTTAACTTATAGTACAATGTATACATTTCTATTCAGAAGTAAGTATCTTCATACTTAATGGGGCTTACTCCCATGTAAATCAAATTGCAGTAACCAGCCCAGATTAAGAATATGTTGAAGCTTTGAAGTTGTACTACTGAGGGGGGACATGGGGCTTTATAGTACAAAGATACTTCATTCTGGTTACAGGAAGTAAAAACTATACAAGGACATACAAGCTTCCTGAGCTGAGTGCTAAAGACAAGTCATCATTGTGTACAGATGGAACACTTAAAACCAGAATCTACATGCCCTGGCATCAACTAGGCTTTGTTAACCACTGTGGGTCATTTACTTTTATCTTCTTCCTTCCATTTCTTTCAAAATTTGTTAGTTATTTTGTTGTAACCTGCCCTGGGACCTTCTGGAGAAGGGCAGGTAATAAATATCATCATAATCATATTTGTTGGTCTCAGGTCTGGTTCTGAAGGGCGGCCAGGTGGGGCACTGGCCCAAGGGCCCCTGGAGCTACGGGGCCCCTGAGGGGCCCCTCCGTTCCACTTCTGTGATCCGCAGCAGGAGCCATGGATCGCAGGACAGGAAGAGCTTCCAAACCGCCTGCCATCCCCCCACTTCACCTACGTTTTTCTCTGCTGTTTTTTGCAGTTGCCATCAATGAAGATGGCGGCCAAGGTTTCCGTAAGGGGCTGAAGACTCTGCCGCCATCTTGGTTGATGGTAGCAATGTGCATGCATGCGTGCCATCAACTAAGATGGCGGCAGAGGCTTCAGTCCCTTACGGAAACCTCGGCCGCCATCTTGATTGACGGCAACCCGGGCGTGCAGTGCGCACAGCTGCAAAAAACAGCAGCGAAAGGTAGGTGAAGCAGGGGGATGGCAGGTGGCTTGGAAGCTCCTGTCTTGCGATCCACAGCTCCTGCCGCGGATCATGGAAGGGGAGAGGAGGGGCCCGGGGCACGCTGGTGCCCAAGGGCCCTGGCATGCCTGGAGCTGACCCTGCTTGAGTAGTATGCAGCAAATTCTTCTTTGAGCTTCTGAACTACTGAAGTGGATTGAATCCCCCCTTGTTCCTCAAAATAACTTTTTTTTGCAGTTTCCATTCCTCCCCCCCCCTCTGAAAATGTCAAGTTATTTTTCTCCTTTGGGAGTTCTCAACTGGGAGAATACATGGAAAGGCAGAATGCCCCTAGAGGCAGTCCCCCACCCCATTTTGCAAGGCTGCCTCTTGAGTTGAGCTGTAGAGCACAACCCAGTTGTATAGAATGCCATCAGAGATAATCCAAAGAAGACAACTCAGAATAAGGACCCAATTGCTGCTTTTCAACAGTGTGAAACGTTACCCATGTTATGATGCGTTTTTAGCCTGATGTATACAAAATGATTTGTAACTGATGCTGCAGCCTGTTTGCCACAGTCATTTAATATAACTGCAATATTGTTTGTGCATACAGTAGGGCCCCACTCATATGGCAGGTTAGGTTCCAGACCTCCGCCAGAAAGCAAAAACCGCCAAAAAGCAGATCAGCTGTAGCGCAGGGGTCTGGAACCTAACCCGCTGATCGCACCAGAGGAGGAGAAGATCAGATCTTCCCGTCCTCGGGCACAATCAGCTCGAGCAGGAGTCTGATCACACCAGAACCAGAAGAGGAGAAGATCGGCTGCAGCGAGCTACAGCTGATGTTCCCCTCCTTGGGCGTGATCAGCTCAAGCGGGAGTCTGATCGTGCCGGAAGAGAAGATCGGCTGTAGCGAGCTACAGCTGATCTTTCCCTCCTCGGGCACGATCAGCTGGAGTGCACGAGTCAGACCGCCCCCAAGGAGGATAAGATCAGCTGTAGCATGCTACAGCTGATCTTCCCCTCCTCTGGCGCGATCAGCTGGAGTGCGGGGAGCTCCAGCCCCCCCACCAGCTGATCCCCCCGCTGGTGCCGTATTAACAGAACACCAAAAAACGGGGCGCCAAAAAGCGGGGCCCTACTGCACTGAAAGAACTCTAGAAAGGAAGTAGAGACATCATTTGTCATAGATATGGTAAAGGAAAATTAAGGATAGCCAGGATGCAATAAGACAAACTGGACTCTGGCCAGAGTTCAGGGTAGCTCTCACTATGTGTGTCCTTATTGGAAGCACACATTTATACTAAAAACTGGTATTTTGTTCACCTAACTTTGGAGAAAGATGGATGTTATTTCACACATCATTTATGTGTAGCTGTTCGATCAGAGTATCTGTGTGTGTTCTTATGTTTTTAAAAGCCTAGTAAAAATCTGACTGTTCAGAAAGCATGTTCAAATGATTTCATATAAGATTTAATGATAAATTCTTAAGGAGATATCTTGGAGAAGGAGTGATGTATTCTAAAACAGTTAAGAAAAAAGCGTTATCTGTAAGATTCAGAATCTCTGGATAGTAGTTTAAGGAATTCCAGTTGATATGGGATGCTATTGGTCAGTTTTACGATTCCATAAAGTTCATGTTCAGTAAAGCCATGGGTGTTTTCTATTGCTTTTTGCTGATAACGGACACAGTCGGCAATCTTCCTATTTTGAACTACATGAAAAAAATACATTGATTATTTAAATTAGCCTGTAACTTTTTATAAAACATATTTAAGCTAAGATTCATTAGTAGTTCAAGTTCAAACAATTCGTATTTTCTCTCTCAGATAATATGCTTTCAAAAGTGTGTGAATCCCATTTTCAAGATCAGTGTAGTCATACAAGAGAGCCTTATTAATGGTGTTTTTTTCTTCATATTATACAATAGAATCTCTCATTATAACAAAAGTCACATTCTGTAAAAGTATTTTACTTGGGGGACATCATCATACCTGCCATTCAGTGAGCAGCATGCTAGCAAGGTTCTACTGTACATAAGGATGGGCAGACACCATCAGGCATTTCAGATCTATTTTATTATTTAATAGAACCTCAGGATGTCTACAAACCAGAGCCAGGTGCAAAAGACGCACAGCTGAGTGAAAAAACAGAGTGCCTCTGAATGCATTCTAACAATTTGTTTAGGTACAAGAACTGAACTGAACTGGTCCTTCAAAAAATAAATAAATCCACTCCTGGTTCTCACCCCCAGCTTTCTCCACTCTAGCCACTTAATTTAAGTAAGGAAAGTCATTTTGTTGATGCTACTGTTGAACAATTTGGAGGGGGGGGGAGATAAATCCTTGCAGAACTACTGCAAATCACCCAAAGTTCTACTGGTAGATCCTGATCTGTGTTCGGCCCAGCCCCCTATCCATTATCTCTCTTAACATACCAGTATTTCTGCTAAGCTGTCTCATGACATAACCCCCCCCTCTCTTGCAACATTTAATCATTCTTGTTGTACATTCTTGTATTGGATATTTTGTCCAACTATCTTATCACTGCTTTTGTGCACTGTTTGGTTGCTAATGGAAATATATTTGGGCTTATTTAGTATTGGAAGCATTATGAAACTATTGTTTAATTTGAAAAATGTGGTACTCTAGATTATAGTCTCATCCAATAAATTCATTTCTAATGTTGGATTGTGTGCAATGTTTTGATATTTCTTTGTGTTTTCCTAGAAAGGAGGGAGGGTTGGAAGGCCAACAGTGGTGTGATTCTTTGAGATGGGAAACATACTTGCATCTTGGTAATTTGTTATGCTTATTCCTGACAGACATTCAAAACTTGTCCTTTGCTGTGTTTCAGCAAGAAGAATTCTTTCTCTCTGTAAGCTGTTTTGAATCCATTTTTAATGACACTTTTCAGTGCTTAATTTCAAACTCTTAAATATTCTGTTGCCTTAAATATAAACAAATATACATGGGAAACTATTTGTGCTTTACAAGCATGTGAAATGTAATAACTGTGAAATATCTAGCAGTTATGTTTAAGGGGATGAAATAAAACAATATTTCTTTTTTCGGTATATACAGAGAGTAAACTGGTTAGAGTAGAAATTATATAGAGGCTTCCTAAATCCATTCTACCTGAATCAAAAGCTTACGCTTTGCTTGTTTCTAGGCAGGGACTATTACTATTGCTATTCAAGGAGTAGGGGGTGACATTCTTCATCCATCAGGCTGAATGGAGGCCTAGATGCACCAGGAGAAACTCTAATGCAAATAGCAAATATTTGGGCCACAAAAAGATTTTTAAAAAATTGTGATGGGGGAATGGGATAAATAAAGAGAAATGAAAGAGTTAAGGTGTTGATAGTTCCAAGGAGAGTAGGAATGGGTTTCCTGAATTTTGCAATGGATCTAAAACAGAGCTTGGATTGGAAACCAAGGTGTGCACTGTGGCTAAGTGCACCTTATGAATGCCACAGTCTGTAATCACTGAAGGGTTTACTCATGGGAGTGGAGATTATGTAGTAGCCATGCCTTTGTAGGTCACCCTTGAGCTCTGTACTGTAAATTAGGTTGAGACAGGATTTCCAGACCAAGGTGGGTATGCCAAGCAACTGGAGATAAGACAGTTCCAGTTTCCCACCACAGGATACCTAGAGCAGTATTAGGGAGCAAAGGTGAGAATCGTGGACCAATCTGGGCAAGTAGCCTAAGTCCAAATTGTACTTGGCAAAACACTGGGGTGCCAGTGGCATTTCATGTGCAAAATGGAGGTGGAAGAACCTTCAGGGATGCAAATTACTGTTGATTAGGTGACCAGTGGGGAGGCACTTCTTGTTGGGGAAGCCACTTTTTTCTTGTCAGGATTTATTAATGGCCAAATGGAGGCAGTTTGTTGGCAGTTAGTCAGTAGATTAGGTGCAGTTAGATATAAACATACATCTGGAGCTCTTTCTCTTCACAGATACTAAGGGGAAGTTACTCTCCTGTTAATGAGGATAGCTTTTGTCAAGCTTGCAAAAGTCTCCTGCAGTGCATTGTCTCTTGTAGAGTGATACTAAAAGAGACAAGGTGTTCAGGGACATGCTCAGGGTGGCAGCCAGACTGGCCAACTGGGTAATAATGAGTCAGTGGGTGACACTATGTAATGATAGTTCTATTACAAATAGATACTTCTGCAATGTTTTGTTTACTTTTACACTTTTTCTTCTGAGGAGGTAAAAGTTAGTTGTTTCACCTTCACTAGGAGCTGGACTAAGTAATTCTCTGTACCTGAAACATCAGGATGAAAGGCTGCAGAAAGACAGTGATTGAGCCTCAAATGATATATTTCTGCTTTAGCTTGACCAGCTGTGTTCTATCATCAGAATTGGAGTTCAATCAGAATTTGAATCTTTGAACGTTCTGCCACAGATATGGCACTTGGTGGGGTGAGATATGAACACCTCAGTTGTGTTGAGCAGTGTGTATTGTGAGTATTTACAATGTGTATTATGAATATTTACATTTCTGTGCATTCCTTGTGAAATACTTGTGTAAACTTCTTTTAAGGATTAGGAATCCATCATGTTTTGAACTAGGGGTTGCCAATCTTTTTGGATCCAGGGACACATTTTGAATCATAACAGACAATAATAAAACAACATTGTCAATGCAAACTTTAAAACCACATGCATAAAACACAAAATAGCGTTTAAAAAATCACAGAAAGCTAGACAGCATCACTCTGCCCTGTAGGACTTCTTAAAAAGGTGGATCTTTATCCCTGCCTAAAATTCAATAAGGAGGGAGCCAACTGTACCTCTAGGCGTTGGGGAGTGAGTTGCATGAACAGGGACACCACAGCTGAGAAGGCCCTTCCCCATGCCATAACCCTATGCACTATGATTGGCAGTGGTATTACCAAGAGGGCCTTCCAAGCAGATCTAAGGCATGGTCTAGCAGATAATAGTAGAGGCACCCCTTCATCCTTCCGTCGGCAAGTCAAGACTTTTTTATTCCGACAGGCTTTTGGGATAGAAGGTGTTTAGGATTGGGCTCTACAACGTTTGTTTTATTGTTTTATGCTGTTATTTGTATTATTTTAAATTGTTTTTTTAGTATTTTAAGTGCCTGTTTCATGGTTTTAAGGTTGTGTATAGTTTAATTGTATTTTAATTGTATGTTTTTGTATGCTTTTAACTACATGTAGTTTTATTTGTAAGCCGCCCTGAGTTCCAGTTTGGAAAAAGGGCGGGGTAAAAATAAAGATTCATTCATTTATTCATTCATTCATTCATGTACTTGGGTCTCAAGCTGTTCTGGGCTTTATAAGTTTATAAGTTAACAACAAACCTTCAACTGTGCCTGGCAGCATATTGGCAGCCAGTGCAGTCTGTGCAGGACTGGTGTTACATGGTCCCAAGTAGGAGCACCACTCACAATCCTGGTGGTTGTGTTCTGCATTCGAAAGAGGTAAGCAGCTTTAGTAACACGTGACTCTTCAGCATTTTTTTCTTATTTTCAGGACTTCCTAGAAAGTAAACTGTGAACCTCAATTTAAGAATCATTCCTTTAGTTAGTCTAAAACAAGATCTTCCAGTGGATACTGAATGTTTGGCTAAATGCAGTGTAACTAAACATGCAGTGAAGTTCTCCCAAACTAGGCCCAGAAAACTTCAGGAGTTCGTAAAAGGCTTCCTCAAAGGGCAGATGAGTTTTAGATGTTCCTGAATTCTGGCACAGAATTGCAGGAGCCCATTGTCAGTCTCAGTCAGTTGCAAAGAGATTGATGATGCAGTAAAACAGTTAGCCAGCAGCTAGCTAGGCAGTGGCAAGTTGTAAATCTGTTGATATTTCAAGTTAATGAGGGAAAGGAGAGGAGGAGCAGGAGCTAGGGTGAAAGTACCAATTGGGTTGGCAAGAGTAGTCCAGCAAGGCAATCTAGGGTTCAAAATAGTCCAGCAAGGCAGTCCAGGGTCCAAAATATTGGAAAGGGTCCGGGTCACAGGCAAGGCCGACAAAGGTCCGATGCTGGTGTCCAAAGCTGTTTCAGCAGAGGGCAAAAGGCATCTCATACCCTTTTGAATTCCACTCCTTGGTGCAGGTGATTTCAATCAGCCCTCTGGCTCCCAAGAGCTTGTGATTTTCAACAGCCAGAATGCATTCGTTGCTCTATTACCTGCTGGCGTCTTTGCTCTGCGGGGGTCCGAGGGGCCTTCTGATCACTCCCTCTGACTGAGGGACTCCAGCTGTGTCCTGTTCATAATCCAGCATCAGGGGTCTTGAGCTGCATCTCTGGTGAGTCTGCTAGTTCCCTCCCCTAGGTCTGCTGTGGCCCGCCATTCCCCTTTGTCCTTCTTTGAAGACTCATCTGAAGGAGGCATGACACTCTCACCTCCAATGAATCCTTCATGGGGGATAGGCTTCTCCTTACCATCCTCATTTTATTTATTTATTTACATATTTCATAAGAATATACTGTAAGTCATAGTGAGCTTAATGAAGCTTACTGCTTGGAAAGTAGGAGAATGCCGCCCAAGAAGCTTGAGAATTTGGGTAATTTTTCTGGGCCTCAAATTGGCTCGGAAAAAGGATCTGAGATCTTTCAGAATTAATAAATTAGAAGATATCTAATCTTTACTAAGGTGAGACTGACCATCTCTTAGCCTTGCAGATAACCTATTTTGAGCAATGCAGATGTTTTCAAGCTTTGTGAAAAGCCTATTAACATTGAATTTAAATATTTGTTCTTTATATTTCTGTAATGTTGCTACCTTTCTATTCTGTCTGAATAGAACTTCTATGGGACTTGAAAAGCTGTATACTCCTACATGAATCTAGATTGATGTCAGTATGAATTTAGGACGTAGTCTTGGAATGGAAAACAATTTCTGGTCAGTCTGCAATTTACTAATGAACACTTTTGGGAGGGAGGCAAAAGATTAGGGCATGTGTTCTGGATTATAAAAAGGAATTTAGATGCCAGTGTCTTAAGTTTCATTTTCTTCCATCTTCTTTAGTAAGAGACCAGTTACAACATTTAAAAAACAGAACAGTGCCCTTTTGTGCTGTAATTGGTAAATCTTAATTTTTGTAACATTGTGTGGTAACAGATTAAGTCCTGTGATTTAGAATTCAAGAGTTTTTCAAGACTTGCTTATTTTTGCATATATGTATTAAAGCTGTTGCATAATAAATCAGTACACAAAAAGCTGCTTAAATTGTTTCAGTTTGCTTTGAATTAGCGATCCCTACTTCAGAAGAATTTAAATGGGATTTTTGCTTTATGTTTTCTTGATTAGTATAAATTCAGCATTTTACAGTTTTTACTGATAAGCTGGTGTTTAAAATATTAATACTTGCAATGCACATTTTATAAATGTTTATTCAGAACCAAGCCCTACTATGTCCAGGGGGACTGTGTTTTGGTTCACGTGTTGGCCTGAAAAGGGCAAATTTGTTAAGTTTGCATTAAAAGGCAAACTGAATTTATCTTCCTCTAGAGTCTAGACCCATTGAGTTCAAAGGGGCTTAAGTCCCAGCTCAGTGGGTGCAGGACTGCAACATGAAAGGTCTCTAAATGTTAACAAATCCTATTGAACTGTAAGTCCTATCAGCTCCTGCTGGTATAGCAAGTGATCAGACATGATGAGAGTTGTAGTCCAGCAACATCTCAAGTGCCACCTGTTCCTTGTTTAAAAGTTATAGACAACTTGATTCAGAAGTTGAACCTACTACGTGCTTGCTGGTTTTGTTATAGGAATTTATTGCATGCTTGTTGTGATCTATCTGTTCTTTTTTGTTATTTACACAACATGTACTCAGTGGCTGATAGCTGCATTTAAACTCTAATCTGCGTGATAAAAATTAATTTATAGTTGAAACTGTATGCTTCAAAAGGGAGGGGGAATGTATCTGTAGCGACACCTTTACTATGTGGACAGTTTCAGAAGGGTAGCAGTGTTTAGCAAGCACAGCAGGTTTTGTGGCACCATAAAGTTGCATGTGTTACAAATAAGTACAGATTGCTGTCCTTAAGCTGTAGAATGTGGGAAAAAATCTGAGTTTGTAAGTTTGTTTTGACAATTTATAGAAATGTGACTGTTGCAGATGACCTAATGAACTCTAAAGCAGGGACTCCAACTCCATCATCATGGACAATGTTCAGGGTGATGTGAGTTGTAATCCAACATCATATTGATGGCCACAGATTCCCCATTGCTGCTCTAATGTCTTCCTGATTAGGAATCTCCCATTTACTTGTGAATAAACCCTATTTAGTATATAGGTTTAGGATTGTGCTCTTGGTTTATTTATTTATTAGTCATGCTTTTATACCACCTATCCAAGTACAGAAGCTTTAGGGCTTACATGCTCTTTTTCTGTTGCAGCCACAAGGAGATTAGAAGCTTTGCTTCCATTTTTAATGAACTACAGTTACTTGTTATGTTAAAACCTGGGCAGTGCTGAGTGTTAAACAGGGCTGTGGAGTTGGTGTCGGAGTTGGAAACAATTTTGGGTGGAGTCGGAGTCGGTAGAAATGTACTGACTCCGACTCCGGCTTCAAAATTAAAACTTATAATATTAAAACAACATATGGTAACAGAGCTGTGGAGTCGGAGTCGTGGAGTCGGAGTCGGAAGCAATTTTGGGTGGAGTCTGAGTTGGAGTCAGACAGTAGAAAAATAGAGGAGTCAGAGTCGAAGGTTTGGCGTACCGACTCCACAGCCCTGGTGTTAACTATGGTATGAGGAAACAAGTGAATTTCATACTGTGGTTTATAATCCTTGCAGGTTTCCCCAAGCCACAGTTAATACTAACCACAGTTCATGGTATGGACAAAATGAATAGCTGTTTAATTGAAAATGGAAGCAGACGCTTCCAGCTTCTTTCTTTTCATCATGCCGGAGAGGGGAAAGAGGAGTGCATGCGGCTGAGGTTTGCCCAGGCTCCTTTCTGCGACACTAAACTGTGATTTGGTATTTGCATCTAAACACAACCAATTTGTTTTTTCTTCCTAACTGTCCTTCCCACTAAGACATACACACAGTACTTGGGCACTACTCTGCCTAAATGAAGAAACTTGAGATCATGGTTAGCAGGTGAATATTGTTATCGATGCAGGTTGCATTATTTTCCATTTTCAGTCCATGACACTTGTTCCACTGACTTTATAAGTATGGGGTGTGTGTGCAAAGAAATCCACAAACACTGTAAGGATCACCCCTTTATTTTAACTAAATTGGGGTAGCCAGAGTTTCAGACCTTCTGAGCCACAGACCGCTACACTCAAAAGTTCAAGCGTCATAATCTGTGCACAACTCTTACTCCCATACTAAATATTATTTAATATAAAATATTAGCAAAGCATGGGTTTAATTGTTGTGTTACTTATTCTAATGTAGCCTTTCCAAATCTGGTGCCTTCCAGATGTTTTAGACTCCAGCTTCCATCAGCACTGACCGTTGGCCATGCTGATGGGTCTGATGAGATGTAGTCTAAAACTTGTGGAGCACAGGTGGGAAAGGCAGTTCTAGTGAATGCTGAAAACAGTGTTTGTTCACTGTTTAGGCATGATTTTAATGTAGTTAGCTTTCCCCCACCCTTAAATCTGATCCAGGAGAGTATTCAAATGAAAGGTCTCTGATTTGTTTAATAATGGCATGTAAAGTTACAAGCTTTATCCTATAAAATTTATAGTGAGTGATGCATTGCAGCTAGAGCAAAGAGGTTTGTCTCCTTTAACAGTGACTATAAAATCTTCCTCCCATTCTGGCTTAAAATTTCAATTTTCTTCTTACCTGAATTTCTTATGACATGATGATGTCATCACTTTGCAGGTCCCTTCCATGAACAGAATGTAGAATTGTAGGATTAGATGCCACAGGAAACTCCAGCACCAGATTAGAAAGGGAGTAGTGCAAGGTGATAAGATGTTTGCTGTTGCCTGCACAAACAAATTGCACAAGATCCTTTTTTAACACTGCAAACCTCCACTGCCAGACAGTTTCTGACTTGCAGGGGGCAGATCAATCCCCCCTTCTTCTAGGCAATGCTTGCAGACCGTGGCTGGAAGAGGAAATGGGAGGGAAGGCCCCATAACCTGAACCTAACTTCTGCAAAGGGGCCATGGGCAGCACTGATTAATATATTGCCCTTCTCCAGGCATTGTTAGCTCCTTTTCTCTCTGGCGCAGGCTTGTGTGTGTTGTTTTATTCTCTCTCCTCTCTAAGATGTGCATATCTCTTCAACAGCCAGCTACTCGATATCTTTCCTTTCATGCCATCCACACCTCTTACGCAACTGTTTATGCCTCTTTCCCTTCCATGTTTGTTGAGTAGCCTTTGACCTCTTCTCTCTTCTGTGTATGCTGTCCATCTCTCCAATTACTTCTCTTTATTGCATGACAGATGCTTCTGCTTTTCCCCGAGTGGTACCTTATAAGCAAAGTGGCTGCAGAGAGCAGGGATTTCCTGGTTTGTCAGTGCCTGCATTAGGGGAGGATTTTGGGAGCCACAAAATGCCCAGGCACCTTTTGATGTCTCAAGAGCTGCAGTTGAACTGTCAAAAGAAATTCATGAAGCTTCTGAGCTACAGATTAGCTACCACTGAACTTGTTCTGTTCATTGCAGAGGGAGAATTACACAGGAAATGATGATAATAGGTGCAGTTCTGTTTAATGTCATCAGACTGTATATCCTTTTATATACAGTAGTAGCGGTAAAAATGTAATGTAAAATGTCAGCATTTTGTTTGACAGCTGTATCTTTCTGGGTGTGTTAACTTTGAAGGTGGCAAGGAAAGTCTTTCTGGAAAGAGAAGAGGGATCTGCCTCTGGGCTATAGGTAGAACATATTTGGGATGGTAGGAATGGAACAAAATGGTATTTTGTTTTGTTTTGTGGTACCTCTCTCAAACATGGACATGTAGTCTTAACGTTTGTGTTTTGTCCTTGATCTTGCTGCAGCCCTTTTCCTTCCTTGCATTCTTATAGCCTTGACAAATCCTTCTACCCACCTACTTTTAAAAAATCCCTTTCTATATCAGTCAAGATGCCACCATCTCCTTTTCACCTGTGTAGGGGAAACACTGTGAAGCTAAGAACAGATTGTCTCCCTGTTTGTATGTCCTTTGTTTGGCACTGCAGCCATTTCCAGTTGCTATGATGAACTGTGTGCAGAGGAAGTTCATTCTTTTTCTCAATTTCTTTCTTGGAATGATCCAGCCAAAATATTCTTTAGTTGAGCATGTGAATCACTTGTTACCTGAAGGCCTTCAAGCAGCTTACAACATTATTAAAAATAAAAGTAAAAGTAAAAATACCATATCATAAAGCCAAAACAATAAAACAACTGCCACCCCCATACAGCATCAGAAAGCTTTGGCAGCACATTAATACAAACAGCATCATCTCACTTTATCAAATGCCTGAGAAAAAAGATGTCTTTGCCTGTTGCCAAAAATATGTCAATGAAAGTGCCAGATGGACCTCAGTAGGAAGCGCATTCCACAGATGGGGAGCCACAACCGAAAAGTCAGTCTTCCTTGTCACCACCCTACAAGCTTTGATCGGGGCCTGGGGCCTGGAGAAGGGCCTCAGAAGAAAATCTAAGGGTCCAGGTAGGTTCATATTGGGAGAGACATTCCAGAAACAGTCCCAGGCTGTGGTCTAAAGGCACATAAGGTCAGCTCCCTGCTGAAGCTAAGCAGAATCAGGTCTGGTCAGTGCTTGGATGGGAGACTGCCTGGGAACCACATGTAAGTCACTTTGGGTTTCTATCATGAAAAGAAAGGTAGGGTATAAAGAAATAAAAGAGCTGCTCTGAAGCAGAAACAGCAGAGAGGCTTCGTCTTCTTGTATAGTTTTTCTCACAGCAAACAATTCTTAGCTGAAATAATTTCTTTTTAAAGAGTGTTGAAGATGAAATTGTTGTCATGGTAGTATTGCCAATGCTGTATATACGTATCCCACTATCACCTCCAGTAAATACACTTTACAGGTTTTGGTTGTGTTTCAAAAAACTGATCATAGATAAAAATGAAAATGGACTGCATTCAAGTCAGTCCCGACTTATGGCGACCCTATGAATAGGGTTTTCATGGTAAGCTGTATTCAGAGGGAGTTTACCATTGCCTTCCTCTGAGGCTGAGAGGCAGTGACTGGCCCAAGCTCACCCAGTGTGCTTCATGGCTATGTGGGGATTCAAACCCTGGTCTCACAGGTTGTAGTCCACCACCTTAACCACAACACCACACTGGCTCTCCAGTGGGACAAAGGAAACATGTGTACACATTTTTATTCCATTTATATCCAAACTTTCTCCCAACAACTCGCTCTTAGGCTGAGAGAGGCTGGCCCAAAGATACCCAGTGAGCTTCATGGGTGAGTGGGGATTTGAACCTGGATGTTCCCTAGTTCTTTGCTAAGGGAAGCTGTGTCTGTCCAACCACTTCCAACTCTTAGAGTGCAATCCTATACATGTCTACTCAGAAATAAGTCTCATTGTGGTCAATGGGATTTACTTTCAGGTAAGTGGGTATAGGAATACAGCCTTCTTCAGCCTTAGTTCTAATAGCCAAATTAAAAATCCTTCAATTATACTGCATAAATTATAGTAATTAGCTTTACAGAAGGAATTGATTCAGAATACAACTACTAAACTGCAGCTGTAGAGAACATGTTAATGCACTGATTTACTAGCTTCCCTGTTGAATACCAGGGCAAATCCAGGGAATCAGTCAACGTCTTGAAAGCCCTTAATGGAACCAGCTCTGGTTACAAGTAAGAACAAAGTCTCCTGTGTGAGTGTGATCTCCTTGAACAGCTGTGTTAAGTTTAAAACAATGGAACAAGTGACTTGATGTGAAACTTGTTTCAAAGGGAGCTTTCAAAGCTAGTTGTTTGAAAAAGAGGTTTGACCTAATTGCACTTGTCTTGCCACTTTCCTTCTTTTTAGTTTCTCTCACTGTTTTTACTCCTTCCACTGGTGTTTTCATAACGATGACAGTATTAGTATGCTCATGTGGAATAATGGAGGTAAAGATTAATTTCCCTTGTCATACATTCAGACAACTTTAACTTCAGTCAAATATATTCATTGTCCTCTTGTTTATAACACATGGGGCAGTCATCATGGGGGTATGTTATAGGCATGTTCTGCAGGATTCATAAAAGATCTTAATCATAAAGGCTAAGACAAAAGTCAGTGTTGTATGTATGGTTTTAAGTTTTCTGAAATGCATTGAGCTCAATGGTATTTCTGTGCACCTGGAGGCTTTCTCCCCCCATGCCTTCTCCCCTTAATTACTGACCACTTGTGATTGTATTGTGATTTGTGTTTTTACTGTTTTTTCTTCTCTTTGTTAAAAACTGTGTGTTTGTTCTGGCCTAGATCGCTTTGTGTCATTCAAACTTTATATTGCTAGTACTCTTTTGCATACTAAGCATTTATTTTGCACAAGGAAATAAGTTCCTGCATCATTTTTTCATATTGTTTGTTTTCTCTTAGCTCTAGCCTGTAACAAAATTTCACATTCATTTTCATGAATGGAACTTCTTATTTTAACCCTTTTTTGCATTTCTTGCAAATGAATATTGGTATTTTGTTGCTTTCATCTTGTTCCTCTAGCTGATGCTTGACTTGTGTGATTATGCTGATGACACATTACGTCTGTCATCATGATGTAAAAAATGCCCATAAACAAAATACTGTGTAGGTTGACACAGCCAATCATAGCTGTGAGGGTGAAGAAGAAGATGGCGCTAAGAGCAACTGCAGTCAGGGAAACAAGGGTGCCAGCAAAATAGAAACAACACAAATGTTTAGTGAGGTCAGTATCTTTTATTTAATTTGGCTGTACTGAATATGCTGGTTTTTCAAGTTATTATTCAGATCTTGAGAATATATTGGTGCAACTCTAATATACACTTGCGCACAAAGAAATGTGTATGATGTAATGTGGGAATGGCTACATGAAGTTCTTATGCAGTAGCTGACAAATTCATTCTCAATTCTAATCAAGAGACAATTCAAAATTTTCCTGAAGATCCGCTTCCCTTGGTTAATCAGGGTTGATAAAAATCAGTGTTTTTTTTAAAAATAAAAAATTGAATTTTTTTACTTAAATCAGATTTTTTTTTAATTTAAATCAGATTAAAATGTCAAAGAACAAAATTTTATTAAAACTATTAGTAAAAGAAGAGCCTAGGTCAAAGATATCATAATGAATACTAATTAAACTTCTAATTATATTCTTTGAATATGTTAACAGCAGTTCATGAAGATGGGAGATAACCTGATCAGTCCTGCAGGTGGTGTACATGAAGTTCTCTCTCTCTCTCTCTCTCTCTCTCTCTCTCTCTCTCTCTCGGCCTTGTCTCTAAGTACAAAGATAGAGAGGGTCAATGAATATATAATTTGGGGAGATAGAGGAGATCTGAACAAGAAGGAGACCACTGAAGTGGTAATCCAGCTTTTAACAGCAGTAGCCTCTTCTGCAGGTATATAGAGAATTTTTTCTTCCTGTGGATTAATTCATTCTAAATTGAGAAATCAGTTGGGAACTGAAAAAGCAGGAACCTTTGTATTACTTTTCCAGACAATGAGCAAGGAAGACAAAGATGAAGAAGAAGACTAAGTAAACTGTACCACCCAATATTTTAAGTTTCTAATTTGACTTGGTTGAAATTGCCTAAATGTTACTTTTTAAAGAACTTTACATTTATCTAAAAACTGAAATAGTTAATCTTTCAAAAATCCACATGCATGTTTTATTAATGTTGTTATTTGTTGAAGAGGAAAACTAACCAGAAGAATAAACCATCTTATTAGTACAGTTTAAAAGCCTGTTTGGTGGTGGTGATTCTGGCACAACATGACAAAAATATCATGATTAATTGAACAGTTGGAGCTGGTTCATATCCTGAATGACTTCACAAGTTCATTCTGCTTCAATACCAAAATGACCAAATTATCATCCCATTTTTGATTAAAATTAATTTGAAAACAATTCAGAATAATTGCTTAGTGTGTACCTACCTTCTAATGAAACCTATCTCTCTGAAGATGTATTAAAGTTATGTTAAACAACAATGTACTTCTATTAAAAATGATGATTAAATAGAATCATCCTCACTACTGATTTAAACTGTGGTTTAAATCATTAAAATTGAGTCCTTCAGAGAACTGATTTAAATCAATTTGATTTAAATCAACTCAAACCTGTGGTTGAGCCTTTTACGTCTGGTTTCATAATTCTTGCCTTAGTAATGTTTGGTGAATTTTCTGTTAAAATATACATTTTTAAAGATAGAAAGTTCGCCAGAGCAGATTCACTAGTATTCAAACTATGTGCAGTATCAGAACATTGAAGTACAGTAATACCTCAATTAACAAAGTAGATGTGTTCCTGGACATTACTTTTTTAACAGAAACATTGGTACGAGAGATAGGAATAACGTGGAAAAAATAGAAATAGGTTCCTATACCAGTTCATACATGGTGGGGGCAGCTTTTGCAGGGGCTTTAAAAGGTGCCCCTCCTCCTCCAAATTGTATCTGATCCTTTCCTCCCCACCCCTGGGAGAAAGGAAGACATCTCTTTAATGCAAATCAAACACACAGGCTTATGATATTGATAGCAGTTTATTGATAGCAAAGCAGACACAGGCTGCATAGTTTCACCTTAAAGCAAAGGCACAGGCTTCAAAGTTTCTCCATAGCAAAGCAAAGTTCGTCAGTTTCACCTTTACAAAAGCATTTGCTAGAAGGAGCTTTGTTCCTGCAAGATTGGTTAACTGATGCATAATTGTAATCTATTTCTTTAGACAGCAGTTTATTTCTTTGCCACCACTGTGTCCTCTTGTTGTCAGCCAGCAAAGCTTTTCTGGGTGGTAAAGGCCTATTATAGCCTGGCTTTCAGGGGGACATAATGGAGCCCTTGGTAGCCTACTGAAACCAATTTGCAAAACTTTTTACAAATAAAATTGTTTGCATCTGTTCACTTGGACTCAATATTTACATCAGAATTGGAGGAGACAGCTATAGTATCATCTAGTATCATCTAGTCATTTTTTAAAATGGATATCTCTCAGCCCTGTCTCTTAGCCCTGTCAGTCTCTTAGCCCTGACAACATAGACCAGAGCTTGGAAGTAACTAGTTACAAGTAATGAATTACTTGTAATTCATTACTTTTTTGAGTAACAAGTAGGTAATTCCTTTACATTTTGATTGTAATAGAACTAGGAATAGTTTTACTACTTTTGTGGAGTAATTGTAACATTTCCAGAATTACTTTTGGGCATTACTTGGGGGGGAGCAGGGGAAGTCTTCTGCTCCTCTGATTTGTGGATGAAAATCATGTGCCTCAAACTGGGCTTCTGTGCAGTGTTGCTCTTTCCTCATGCTCTGTGGATGGGCAGGAGGCGACGAGGGAGGAGGTGGAGAGTGAGATGGGGAGGAGTGGGGAAAACAATTATTTTAAAAAATGGATAGTGGTGGTGAAGAATGGAGTGGAAGGAAAAAGGATCTGGAGGTCAAAAACATGGATAAAGGAGGAGAAGGAGGCAGCATCAGAATGGAGGTAAAGAACTGTGGAGGTGAAAGATAACGTGTGTGTGTGTGTGTGAATACTATGTTTGCACTTGGCACACAAAGTGGCCTCCACCACCCTCTCTGGCTACTGTGCTGCATTTGCAGTATTTTAACTTTTTTGCATCTCAGGGGAAAATATTTGCTTGAGCGAGTGTCCCTTAGTTGGTGGCAGGGCAGGGTCTGGGAGGTGGTTAAGTGAGAGAGATTATGCTGGCTGGCTGAGTGGGGGGGTTGCACTTGGTTTGACGTGCAAAATCTGAGTAGTGGCCTCAGCCTCCCTCCCCACCACCCTTACCAGCGGAGAGACCACCATTGCTATCTTATGAATAAAAATAATTATTCTACTACCTCTGTATGTGTTTGTTTATTTTTAATGTTGTTTTAGGCTACTTAGATGTGCAGCAGCCAAGGCCAGCACCTTGTAGGCGTTTTTTTAAGTAACTGAAATGCAATTGCAGTGATTACTTTGGAGGAAAAGTAAAGTAATCAGTTACTTTCAGAGCAATTGTAATTGTAACGGTAATTACTACTTTTTTGGGCCATGTAACTGTAACTGTAATTTATTACTTTTTAAAAGTAATCTTCCAAGCTGTGACATAGACATACTCCTTGGAGATGCAAGACTGATCTTGTATATAGTTGACCTTTGCTCATCAAGGCTATCTGTTTGGTCTCAGAAGTGATTAATGCCTCCTTGTGACAAGGGATGGTTCCCGTAGTTCTGAAAGAGCCTGTGGTGTGGTTCCTTGGAATCAAACAATGCTTGAACAGTGTTAGTGCTTATAAGTTTGTGTCAAATCTTCCTTATTTGAGCAAGGTGTTTGTAATTGTGGTTGGGTTTCTGGTTCTAGTGGTTCCCACATGAAACAGGTTGTTGGGAGCCACTGTAGCCTGATTTTGGAATTGAAAATGCATTGGTTGATATCAGAAAAATTAACCTGAAAGGTATACTTATTTAAGGGACAGGTTAAGAAAGCACGTCCTGTTTTACATGTCAAGCCTTTACTGAATACTTTGAACAGTAGCACACCCTTCATAGAGTCCCAGCATGATTTCTACTGTGGAAACAATAATTCATTAAGTTTCTTGAGCTCGTGAGTTCGATTATCTGTGAAGGGATTTATAAATATATACAATGACAATAACAAGCCTTGATTCATATGTGCTATATGATCTTGTTTTGTTTTAAATTACTTAATTTTGTCCTTATTTTAGTATTTGTTCTGTGTATTTTGTTGTGTATTTGGTAATACCTCCAACTTTTATTTATTTAATTTTTTAAAGGGAAGCAACTGCTTTGGTTGCCCCACTGGATGACCTGTGCTGAGAGATGAAGGGGAGGGTGCAACCCTATGGATTTTTTCTGGACCTCTTGGCAGCTTTTAGTACCACCGGCCATATTTTTCTGGGCTGTCTGCTGGAGATGGCTTTATGCGGTAGTGTTCTTTAATGGTTCTGTCCATTCCTACAAGATTGATCACAGAAGGTGGTGCTGAGAGGCATTGCTCCATCAGATGGCCTTTGATATGCATTGTATCTCCCAAGCTTTTCAATATCTATATGGAAGTGCTGGGTCATTCAGAGGATTGGGTGTCATCAGTATGATGTATTCCATCATGTGATCTCAGAGGGGCAATAGAAGTAAACTGGCTTCAGTTCAAGAATGGTGGGGTGTAGCAGATTAAAGCCCAAGCCCCCCTCCTCCTTCAAAAATCCTTTGTATGCCATAGACTCTTTCTTCCATCCAGCAAGGAGAGGTTTTAGAGCTTTTTATTTTTTTACGTTCAGTGATGCTGGGCTGGCTGGACAGCAAAGTGCCTCTGGACTCCACAGGGGCCCAGGGGTGATATTCATAAGAAAGGAAAGAAGAAGGCAGGACAGTTGGAGGCTGGTGCTTTGTCTTCTAGCCTCCCTCTAAACCTCTTTATACAAGGAAAGGAAAAGTGGCCCTTCTCCCTATCCATCATATTTTATTTATTTATTTATTTCATTAAACTTATAGACCGCCCCATAGCCGAAGCTCTCTGGGTGGTTCATAAGACAAGAAACATCAAAAACACAATAAGCGTGTATCAATATAAACACATTAAAAGTTTAAAATGTTAAAAATTAAAACAATATCAGTGCATACAAACATGATAAAAAGCCTGGGTGAAGAGAAAATTTGGTGGCAATCACTACAGCTTGTAGGAGAGAATTCAATAGTTAAACCAGAGCTTGGAAATGTCACTTTTTTGAACTACAACTACCATCAGCCCAATCCAGTGGCCATGCTGTCTGATGAGAGTTGTAGTTCAAAAAAGTAACCTTTCCAAGCTCTCAGTTAAACTATGTGCCATGACAAGTAGTAGTTCCTTTTGTCTGTTCTGGTTTGCTTGGCGATGATTGTCAGGAATGCCTTTCATCCCCTTAGGCTGATTCACCAATTTTGGCTTCTCCTAGAGAAAATAGACCTGGCATCATTTATGCATGCTTCAGTTCTTTCCAGAGTGGATGACTCCACTGTTCTGTACATGGGGGCTACCTTTTGACAAACTTCTTAAAATGTCAGAAATGTCATTTAGTCCAGAATGAGGCAGCCAGACTCTGACTAATACCTAATGATCAGAGTGTTTCCCTCCAGTCTTGTTTCAATCTCATTGGTAGGCTATGTTTCTGGTTTCAGTTTTAAAAGTGTTGATTGAGACATTGTAAAGTCCTTAAATGGACTTGGTTACCTTGAGGATCATCTGCCATATAACATCTATCTATATCTATCATATAGGTCTGCCCAGGCCTTAAGATATACCTTGGATGCCCCACTCTCTGTGCCATCATTTTGGGCTGTTAGGTGAATGAGCATGAGATACACAGCTTTTTTGGTGATGGTGCCACAGCTCTGGCTCACCTTCAGTGGAGAACTCTTTGGCTCCCTCTTTTTGCCTGTGTAGACACAAATCGAAAACATTTTTACTTTGTCAGGCTTTTAATGTGTAATTCTACTGTTTTTTTAAAAAATAATGTGATCACTGCATCATTCTAAACTTTTTAAGAACATAAGAACATAAGAAGAGCCTGCTGGATCAGGCCAGTGGCCCATCTAGTCCAGCATCCTGTTCTCACAGTGGCCAACCAGGTGCCTGGGGGAAGCCCGCAAGCAGGACCCGAGTGCAAGAACACTCTCCCCTCCTGAGGCTTCCAGCAACTGGTTTTCAGAAGCATGCTGCCTCTGACTAGGGTGGCAGAGCACAGCCATCACAGCTAGTAGCCATTGATAGCCCTGTCCTCCATGAATTTGTCTAATCTTCTTTTAAAGCCATCCAAGCTGGTGGCCATTACTGCATCTTGTGGGAGCAAATTCCATAGTTTAACTATGCGCTGAGTAAAGAAGTACTTCCTTTTGTCTGTCCTGAATCTTCCAACATTCAGCTTCTTTGAATGTCCACGAGTTCTAGTATTATGAGAGAGGGAGAAGAACTTTTCTCTATCCAGTTTCTCAATGCCATGCATAATTTTATACACTTCTATCATGTCTCCTCTGACCCGCCTTTTCTCTAAACTAAAAAGCCCCAAATGCTGCAACCTTTCCTCGTAAGGGAGTCGCTCCATCCCCTTGATCATTCTGGTTGCCCTCTTCTGAACCTTTTCCAACTCTATAATATCCTTTTTGAGATGAGGCGACCAGAACTATACACAGTATTCCAAATGTGGCCGCACCATAGATTTATACAACGGCATTATGATATCGGCTGTTTTATTTTCAATACCTTTCCTAATTATCGCTAGCATGGAATTTGCCTTTTTCACAGCTGCCGCACACTTAATTGCTTCATTCTAAATTTTTCTTTCCTATCCCTTTTTGTAATTGAAATGATTTTTGCTTTTAATTGTATTGTACTTCTCTTGATGTAAGCTGCTGTGGGTGTTCTACAGGCAGAGAAGCAGAGTAAAAATATTTAATAACAGCAATAATAATAATTTAAGGACATCCTTTTAATTTAAGTAAAATAAAACTTAGGTATGTAGTTAACCATTTTCTTTCTGACTTTACCAAAAGAAACAATGCTCTGATTAAGCTTTTTATTTTTCAAAAAATGACTTGTCTCTTAATTTCAATCAATTCACTGTTTTCCCTTCATGTTCCTCACTCCTGAATGCCTTCAGGAACTTGATCTATGAGAGGTATCAAGTGTTCAAGGGAACTGACACTGTTTTCCCCCTCTCTTGTATTAAAAAGAATTGTACAGAATAAAATTTTACAGAATAAAAAGAGCATCTTTTTCGTACATTATCATATATTACACAGGTTGTGAGGGACAATTTGTATAAAAAGAAAATCCAGTGGCTTAGTAATAACCTTTCAATTGCAAAGTGGTGAACCCTATTTAGTAGATGCCTCCTGTCTGTGACCATAGTTAGTCCATATCTTCATGAGGACTGTGAGCAAGAGCCCCTATAAGGCTGGGCAAGAAATTCTCCCTCCCACTGCTACAGTACATAACCCCTGATTTCCAGGTTGTGTATGTGTGCATAATGGAATGGGGACTGACATTTTTTTCAAGTACAGATTTTATTTACAATGTGTTGTTGATATGCTTGCATTTATTTACAGGTATATTTACAGCACCTTTCACAAAGTAGCCTCAGAGCAATTTACAATGAAAATAAGAGAAAATAAAATACAATGGCACAAACAATCATAAAAGCAACGGATAAACCAGTAAATATAAACCAATAAAGCCAGCAGTTATGACCAAAATAAAAACAGTCGATAAAAAATAGCTGAGACTCCAGTACCATTAGGAACCATTAAAGACACCTGAGACCAGAACTGCTTGGTGCTTAAAAGATGATATCTTTTAAAGGCAACCCCATGTAAAATATGTTACAGTTGTCCACACTGGATGTTAGTAGAACATGGATATCTGGGGCCAGAGTATGCATCTCTTCCCAAGAAGGGATGCAGTTGATGAATTAACTGAAATTGATTAAAGGCAGCACTTTTGTCATTTTTCCATCATCACAAACATTGATTTTAAAACACTAAAGTATTACTTCTGTTATAAGGAAAGATTATTCTAGGTATGGGGCAATTAAATGTATGTTTGTGAAGGGATGAAAAACGTTTGCTGCGTTGCAGAATGAAACATAGTACTGACATTCTTTCTGTGCTGATAGTAGGCAGGAAAACTTCTTAGAGATATCTCTAGTGATAACTTGGAAAGTGGATAGTAACTTTTCAAAAATGAAAGACAGAACAATGTAAACTAGCAACAATCTTTGCCAAATTATTTATTTATTTATTATTTGATTTATATCCCGCCCTTCCTCCCAGTAGGAGCCAAGGGCGACAAACAGAAGCTCCAGAAACACATGAAAACATTATAAAAAAGTCCCTAAAATACACCAAAACAAAACTTTAAAAACATTTTTTTTTAAAAAAAAGCTTTTAAAACATCTTTGAAGAAGGGTTAAAAACATATTGTTTTTTAAAAAATATTAAAAAGCAATATTAAAAAGTAATTATTCATTATATAACTACCACTCAGAATGATTCACAGAACAAGTGCTTTTCCTCTGCTGCTATATGCTGTTTATGAAGTGATGCATTTGACATCCCATTTCAACAAGCATAGATGTGACATGTAAAACTTTCTAGGTCTGTTGATAGATTTGAACTAATGCATACAGTTAGTTGGCAGTTCTGTTGAAATTATTAGGCAGACAATTTCTTTAATTGTCTGTCAGTTCTGATTCCCTTGTTTGATATCTATTCCAATAAGTGGCACAGTTTAGTGTTTCATTAAAACAGTGCTGCTTTGCAAGTGCAAATTCTCATGGTAAAATTACTCTGAGGAGGGCCACTTAAGATGTCATGGGTGGAGACAAACCTGAATTTGCCATATAGAATGTAGTGAACAGAACTTTGTAGCCAGTTGTGGTTCTCAGATAGGTGTAATGGCATGATATGTGTGGTTTTGAAAATGTGTGTTATATTTATACTCTACTGTTTTAGAGGTACATCTGAAAATGTAATATAAGAATTTGTACTTTGACAAACAGCGTAAAGACCATTTGACAAATGGTCATTACAAAGCTATTTTGAAACATGTATTGCTTTTATGCTTTTTAAGTAACATATTCACTAACAGGCAAAAAACCTTGCGGTTTAAGAACATACCTATAGCCCACAGCTATTCTATCAAACTTTAAAAAGCAGGGAAATTGGGCAGCTATAGTGAATGCACCAGGGGAGCAGGAGACCTGAACTTCTCTCTGAGATATTGGACTGCCCTACAAATTGGTCAAAATGCAAAGACAATTTGGGTTGGTCTTTCACAGTCCAATCCACTTCCTGTGTAGCTTGGAAGAATTTGGTAACATGTGCCTCTGAGCATATGGTGAGTGGTGGCAACACTTGCCATCTCCAAAGATAGAGAATTATATTTTTGTACGTTTGCTGGTGTTCTTCTTACCTTGCTTCTTTCCTCTGTTATTAATGTTTCTACAGAGAATCTACACTAGAACATTTTATTTCCCTCATTATTCATCCCAGAAATCTCTGTCAAATTTATTTTTATTAATTTCAAAGCCTTTTTATTGGTCAGTGTCATATGATGGTGAAGACAGCCTTTTGTGTTTCAAATTGGAGGTTATGTTCTATTTCTATTTTGGGTGCATTAACAGTGTAATTTGGACCTGCAGTTTGATGTAAAATCAGACTGATTACACTATGTTGCTACTTCAGCAATGACTCTAGCTGTTGGAAAAAAAGAGGATGCATATTTTCAGCCTGCTATGTTTAAACCACTTCATTTAAGGCAAGGTGGGCACAGTCAATTAAAAACATAGAGCACACCTAGCATTTTGCTAGAATATATTTCACCTCCCACTGTTTTATCTTATGCAAATTGAGACACTCCTGAGGTCCACTGGAGACTATTCTGCAGAAGTCAGTGCCATTATTCCACAATTATGTTTGGAGTTTTTTTAGTATAAATTTTGCAAAGAGTTGTTGTACTTCACATATTCACAGAAATAGAAACAAAAGAAAATGATTTCCTATAGGAAACGTCACTAAAATTGCAAAGGAAATCAGACATATTCAAAGTGACCATCTGAACTATATCAACTGTCTTAATAATGTTGCTTCCTCCCTGCTAAAACAAGATGAGCACAGCACATGTCTTCTTTCTATTATTTGGGCTGATTACAGGTGTTGCCACCACTCACCATATGCTCAGAGGCACATGTTACCAAATTCTTCCAAGCTACACAGGAAGTGGATTGGACTGTGAAAGACCAACCCAAATGGTGTTTGCATTTTGACCAATTTGTAGGGCAGTCCAATATCTCAGAGAGGAGTTCAGGTCTCCTGCTCCCCTGGTGGCATTCACTATAGCTGCCCAATTTCCCTGCTTTTTAAAGTTTGATAGAATAGCTGTGGGCTATAGGTATATTCTTAAACTGCAAGGTTTTTTGCCTATTAGTGAATTTCCCTGCTTTTTAATCCAGGAGGTAAGAAATGGGATCCTGTCCAAGTTTGCTGAGAATGGATGGATCATTTGCATGCTTATTGAGTTCAATGGGATTTACTGCCCTGCAGTCATGCTTAGGATAGGTGAAACTGACCACAGAGGATGGGGAGGGGAGGAGGAGGAGGGGGGAGGGGAGGAAATGCAGAGGGGAGGACTGGGAGGGGAGGAGGCAGGATGGAGAGGGGAGGAGAAGGACAGGTTTGATCATTTGCATGTTTATTAAATTCAGTGGGATTTACTCCCCTGCAATCATGCTTAGGATCGGTGAAACTGACCACAGAGGATGGGGAGGGGAGGAGGAGGGAGGGGAGGAAATGCAGAGGGGAGGACTGGGAGGGGAGCAGGCACGATGGGGAGGGGAGGAGAAGGACAGGTTTGATCATTTGCATGTTTATTAAATTCAGTGCAATTTACTCCTGTGCAATCATGCTTAGGATAGGTAAAACTGACCGGGGGAGGGAGGGACGGAGGACTGGAGTGGGCAGGGGAGGAGGAAGGGAGAGGAGAGGAGAGGGGAAAAGCAGATCTGATCATTTGCATGCTTATTTTCAATGGGATTTACTCCTATGCAATCTTGGTTAGGATAGGAAACACTGACCATGGGGGAGGAGGGGGGAGTGGGAAGGAGCGTATTGGAGGGGGGCAAAGGAAGGTGGAGGGGAGAGCAGGTTTGATCATTTGCATGCTGATAGAGTTCAATGGTATTTACTTCCGTCCAATCATGTTTAAGATAGGTAAAACTGACCATGGGGAGGAGGAAGGGGAGGAGGGAGGAGGGGGAAGGGGAAGGGGAAGGGAAAAGAGGGGATTGGAAGGGGATGGGGAGTGAGGGGCAAAGGAAGGGGAAGGGAAGGGGCAAGAGGAGGGGATAGGAGGAAAGAGGAGGGTGGGTTTGATCATTTGCATATTTTTTGAGTTCAGTGGGATTTATTTCTATGTAATCATGTTTGAAAATGAAAATGGACTGCCTTCAAGTCAATCCCCACCTATTGCGACCCTTTGAATAGGGTTTTCATGGTAAACGGTATTCAAAGGTGATTTCATCATTGCCTTCCTCTGAGGCTAAGAGGCAGTGACTGGCCCAAGGTCACCCAGTCAGCTTCATGGCTGGGTGGCGATTCGAACTCTGGTCTCCCAGGTCGTAGTCCAACACTGACCCAGGGAAGGGGCAGGGAGTGGGAGGGGAGGAGATTGGGTGGGTGGGCACTGGGCAGAAGGGAAGCCTCTTTCCTTTCCAAAAGGAAAACATTGTAAACAGAATCATTCTTTTTCAGCCTTTCCCCCACCTTTTTATTCTACAGCAGACACATGTAGCCTCCCACCCAAATTTAAACCAAAGCTGTCCCTGGCCACATCCACACCAGGCCTTTATTTCACTTTGGACAGTCATGGCTTCTCTCAAAGAATCCTGGGAAGTGTAGTTAGTGAAGGGTGCTGAGAGTTGCTAGGAGACGCCCTGTTCCCCTCACAGACCTTCAATCAGAGTGGCTGACTGTTAAACCATTCTCTCAGGGGAATAGGAGTCTCTTAGCACCCTTCACAAACTACACTTCCCAGGATTCTTTGAGGGAAGCCATGACTGTCTCACATGAAATCAAAGTTTGGTGTGGGTGTGGCCCTCTGATTAGCCAAGCCCAGCAGCTGTGAAGCTTTTAGAACTCTGACAGTTGGTTCTTACTGAGCATGCTCCACGCTATCATTGGGTCCCAGCCAAAATTTATTAAATTAATTAAAAATCAGCCAGGCATTTTTTAAACTTTTAAACTGCAGCAGATGAAGGTCAGAGTATGGGGCAACGTCAGTATTAGGATTACAGCTCCTCTGTGAACATGGCTGATTTTTAATGAATTTCAACAGATTATAACTCTCAGAGAAAAAAGTCTAAAAGGGCTCTGAGGTTTTTCTCTCTCTTTTTACACTTTGAACTGTCTATTCTCTCTGACTGTTTTGTGTATCGCCATGAAAATTGAGAGGGTTGTTAAGCCAGCGTTTCTGAGTTCAGGACTATAAGTTATGTAAGGTTTTGTTTTGAAATGAGCTTATGGGAAGGATCAGAATGGCATGGGGGGTATTTTCAATTTAACATTGTGGAATGTGAAAAATCCCCACTGGCTATAGTATACAGCCACTCTCGTGGCTGTATAATATTGTCTTGAGTATGGTTTTTACAAAGCTGATCAATACAGTATGGATTATTAATAATAGTATCAGCAGTATGTAGATTAAGCTGGTTTATGAGCAATAGGATTTGAAATTTATTTTATAAAAAAGCTAATTGCATTAAGTTTCAGCAGTGGTATTAGAGTGAAGGTAGATGATGTTAAATATTTAAGCAGAGTGGATTCTTTTCTTTATGTAATGGTACCTTTCTCTTTGGTTTGAGGACTTTCAGTCTGAATAAGCTGTCATCTTATAGCTATAACCTGGATTTTCCCTCTTTTGTGCAGAATCTTTTGTGGGGAAGAATGCTATGGGCTGTGTGAGTAAATGCACACATCCCATAATAGTACAGTCTGGCATATGACCAAAGGCCTCTGTGATCCAGCATTCTGTTCTCACAGCAGCCAACCAGATACCTATGAGAAACCCACAATTAATGTTTATGGAAGAAGTCACTGATAGGCAAAAACCACTTGCGGTTTAAGTCTTCCTCCCTAATTACAGTGCTGCTGCTGCTTCCTCCATCTGCACATGTGGCATTGCTACCTCCTCTCCTTAGTAGCAAGGAACTTACCTGTTCCTCTGCCCAAAATAGACTCTGATAGGGTGAAGACGCTTGGACCGTTTATTGTTTTGTAATGACTGAGCATCCAAACCTGGAGCTGACCCTTACAACTAGTTTATTCTGCTCTCTTATTCCACAGTGTATGGGGACTTCACCCCCACCCCAGCTACTATTATGATGTGTTTGTATGAGAAACATACATGTCAGAGAAGCTAGTAACAACTGCCTACCCCACCTATAGAATATTTTGTGCTTGCTCACCCCTCTTATTTGTTGAGGGCTTGCTCACCCCTCAGTTTGTCACCCCTCTTATTTGTTGATAAACCTTGTACCTTCAGCGTCACTCAAGGTCTTAGAAAGTTTATATCAGGCCCTGAAGCAATGTGGGAGATGCTTCCCATGGTGTGGTATATACATATATGTAGCTATATCACAATTGCCTTTCATGGGGGTCATGTCTGCCTAACTGGCCCTCCTTAAGTCATTGGTGGGAAAGTAAGTAATTGGTGAGAAAAACTATGTTAATTGATTCAGCCTGTGTGGTTTAGTGTTCATATACCTATTGCAGTGGCATGGGACTAAATCAAGCAATGGGTGGGTGTGGATTGGACCTACTAGTTCAGTGGCATGAAACTTAGGCAACTATCATTATAAACTGAAACTTGTAATTGCTTATAACTGGTTTAAAACTTGGAAATAATGTTTTGTTTCATCACTTTGGCTCTTGAATTGCAAGTCAGTAAGAATTGTTTCTGATTTTTGTCCTTTAGATCCTTGTCATTTACTGAGTCCGCCATGTTTCACTGAGGAAGATAAGTACAGTCTGGAAGCTCTCCGCACAATTCATAAACAAATGGATGATGACAAAGATGGTGGTATTGAAGTAGATGAAAGTGATGAGGTAGGCAAAGAAAATATATTACTCTGAAGATCTTTCTTAAAAATTGGTTTTTTTTAATGTAAAGGAGCATGAAAGTAATTAACTTACCAGTGTTTTGTTGGATTCCTAGGAGCTGTGTAGCTTATGCTTCACATCAGTGACGTGCATTTTGTGGGACATTTTGAATTGGAAAATTTTCTGATGCCCTACAGAGTGATCTAATTGCCCTAGAGCAGCCTTTCCCAACTAGTGGGCCACCAGATATTGTTGGACCACAATTCCCATCTTTCCTGACCATTGGCAATGCTGGCTGAGGCTGATGGGAGTTGTGGTCCAGCAACACCTGGTGGCCCACTAGTTGGGAAAGGCTGCCCTAGAGAGTGATCTTGTTTGTTTTACTTGTATTTTATAAATATTTTGAAACTGCCAAACTAGCTGAGTATAATATTTGCAATTGGCATCTATTCGCAGCTACTAATGAACTTATGAAATAGAAACATTAGCCTGGAAAAATAAAGTGCTGAAAAATTTCCAGAACATTTTTTTGCCGCACATCACTTTTTCACGCTGCCTAAAAGCTACCTCGTAGCTTATCTAGTCCTGGTATAGTACTTCCCTAGGTAAATTATTTTGAGGAAACCACACAGAGTATAGTCTCTCTGGTATTTTGGAGATTTTGCATATCGATGCAGTGTTATTCTTGAAGAATGTAAATGTAAGAACCACACAGTAATGGAATCCAGCAGAATAATGCATGGGCTCCTGCTCTTGAGTAGGGGCTCTGAAATTTCAGCAAACCTCATTACTTGGAGTATACATAAAGGATAGTACTCAACTAAGTCCTACTCAGAGTAGAGCCATTAAAATTAATGAACCTTAGTTGCCTCTGTTAACTTCAGTGGGTCTACTCTGTGTAGGACTAGCATTGAATACCACCCATAATAAGGTTTCATATCCCCCTTCACATGCTTTTTATATTTTTTAAAAAAAATAGAACTCCCTGTTATTTTATGTGTAAGTTACTCAGATGTGCATGATAACCAAGGCAGTCATTTAGAAGATGTTGCACTTTGGCAAATTCATAGATTGGATAGGTATGATAAATTATATGAGAATGGCAATATGTCATCCTTTGACCAAATAGTAAAATGAATTTGAAAGTACCTTTCTACCTCAGAAATTCGGATCAGTTTCAGCTGTTGCAGCCCCTGGATGTAGACAGGGCGTTTGTGGCAGTGAGGCAAATTACATGCCCTTGATCCCTGGCCGTCATGGTTGGTAAAATCTAGTAGGAGGGGATTGACTGGATGGGTCCAGGAGTCAACTCCCTCACTACGCAAGGGAGTTATCCCCACTGCCTTTAAACAGGTAGTGGTACAACCGCTCTTGAAGAGGTCCTCCCTGGACCCAGAGTTTTTAAAAAAACTACTGTTTTCCGTTCCTGGGCAAGGTGACTGAGAGGGTGGTTACCAGCCAGCTGTTGTTATGCTTGGAGGAAGCAGATTACATAGATCCATTCCAGTCTGGCTTCTGGCCCAGCTTCGGCATAGAAACAGCTTTGGTGCCCTGATTCATGATCTTTATCAGGAGAGAGATGGAAGAAATGCAACCCTTTTGCTTCTCCTTGATCTCTTAATGGCTTTCGACAGCATTGACCATGGTGTCCCTCCAGAGCGACTTAAGGAGCTGGGAGCTGGAGGTACTGTATTGCAGTGGTTCCACTTTGACCATCAGGACCACTACCAGAAAGTAGTATTAGGAGATTGTTGCTTGGTACCATGGACTGCGAAAAAGGCAAATACTTGGGTGTTAGAACAAATTAAACCAGAATTGTCACTAGAAGCTAAAATGATGAAACTGAGGTTATCATACTTTGGACACATCATGAGAAGACATGATTTACTAGAAAAGACAATAATGCTGGGGAAAACAGAAGGGAGTAGAAAAAGAGGAAGGCCAAACAAGAGATGGGTTGATTCCACAAAGGAAGCCACAGACTTGAACTTACAAGATCTGAACAGGGTGGTTCATGACAGATGCTCTTGGAGGTCACTGATTCATAGAGTCGCCATAAGTCGTAATCGACTTGAAGGCACATAACAACAACCACGGCTTTTGGGCTGTGGGGTTCCACAAAGATCCATTCTGTCTCCTGTGCTATTTAACTTCTGTATGAAACTGTTGGGAGCTGTCATCTAAGGATCTGGAGCATCAGCATGCTGATGACACACAACTCTGCCTCTCCATTCTATCTGAATCGGAAGAGGCTATGAAGGTGCTGGACAGGTGTCTGAAGGCAGTGATGGGCTGGATGGGGGCAAACAAAAAGGCAGAAACCTGATGAGACAGAAGTGCTATGGATGGGTGGTTCCCGTGTCTGGGAATTAGGTGTATGACCTGTTCTGGGAGGGGTTGTACTCCCCTGAAGGAAGAGGTTCGCACTCTGGGAGTACTCCTGGATTCAACTTGTCACTGCAGTCCCAGTGGCTTCTGTGGCTAGCAGTGCTTATACCCAGCTAAGGCTGATTCGCCAGCTACAGCCATTTCTCGACCTGAATATCCTGGCCTTAGTTGATCATGCTCTAGTGCAGCCTTTCCCAACCAGTGTGCCTCCAGATGTTGTTGGACCACAACTCCCACCAGCCTCATCCAGCATTGCTAATGGTCAGGAAAGATGGGAATTGTAGTCCAGCAACATCTGGAGGCACACTGGTTGGGAAAGGCTGCTCTAGTGACTTCCTGTCTGGACTACTGTAAAGTGCTGTATGCGGGGCTGCCCTTGAAGATGGTCTGGAGGCTGCAGCTAGTTTAGAATGCAGCTGTTAGGCTGGTAACTGGGGTAGCCCAATGGGACCATATGTCACCAGTACTGAAAGCGCTGAGCAACCAGGGCCAATTCAGGTGTTTGTACTAGCATATAAAGTCCTAAATGGCTTGGGACCCAAGTATCTAAAAGTGCACCTTTCCCAGTATCAATCATCTTGGACCCTACAGTTGGCAGATGAGGCCTTTGTAGTGCCGCTGCTGAGCACTGCCCGTTTGTCTCTAACCTGTAACAGAGCTTTTTCAGTGGTGGCTCTCTGTTTGTGGAATGCCCTCCCAATGAGGTGTGTCTATCTCCATCACTATTAACTTTCAGGAGGAATTTGAAAACATACCTGTTTACCCAGGCATTTGATGGCTAAAGGGTACTGTTCCTGGCAACCTGAAGATCACTGATGAAATAATATTTTTAAGCTGTGTTTCAGAATGTTTGCAATTGTAATTGTGTTTTGGAATTTTTTTTCTTTTTCTTGTTAAATTGTTTCGTTTATGTTTGCTGCCCTGGGCTCCTTTGGGACGAAGAAAGCAGGATACAAATTCAGTTATTATTAATTCCTGTATTTACATACAGACTTTGAAAAAAACACCACCCCAGGTTGGGTCCAATCCAAGTTAGTCGCACTCTGTACACGCCTTGGGCTCCTTCTGGGAGAAAGGGCAGGATATAAATTTAACAATAAATAAATACACAACCATAGTGGTGTGATGTATTCTAAATGCCAAGTTCTAACAACTAAATAGTAATCTATATTTTATCAGGTGAAGTACTTTGATTTAGCTAACAATAAGAAAATGCTGCTGAATTCTGTTTTCAGTAAACTGTATGGAGATTATTAGTGAAGCAGAGTGCGGGAGAGGTTGGAATGGAAGAGAATCTTCTCATTGGATTTTCTGTGCCTACTCTGCCAAAGCACTGCTTTTAAAAAGCTTTTGAAATATATTACTGTTGCTGCTGTTCTCACCTTTCTACAGTTATACAGGCATACCTCGCTTAAAGTCGCTTCACTTAAAGTCACCTCGCTATAAAGTACATGCTCCATACTCCACCGTACCCCGCTTTAACGTACTCGCTTCGCAATAACGGACACTTAATGGCATGACGCCGCTGCCATCTAGTGGCAATTGGCGTGCAGTACATGCATAGATAATTGCTTCACTTTAAGTACATTTTCACTTTACATACATGCTCCGGTCCCATTGCATATGTTAAAGCGGGGTATGCCTGTATATAACTTTGCATCATATCATTCCATAGGAAACTCTTCTATATTAATGAGGCTCTGTAAGGATCACTAGCTTTTTAAGAAGTTTTTCTAGCATGCCGAGAACATGTTTTCTTAAAAATATTGAATTAAATTTAATGACTACAATTTTGCTTGTTTAATGTTTAAAATTTACCTGTATTTTGGTTGGTTGATAACAATTTGGCATTAAAAACAATGTGAAAAATTGGGCACTTCAATTATAACCAGTGGTGCAGAGAGAAAAACATACAATTTAAAAAAAAAACATTTTTAGAGAGGGATCATGAATGTTAACAAATATGCAATGAGAATATTAATGCTTTTTCAAGCATAACATTTAGTATAACCCTGAAGAGTATGGTGTAATTAGGCAAGTAGAGCATGGTCAATTCATTTTAACACTGCCTGATACAAAGTTGCACATTTAGGAACAGAGTATGTAGGTCATGAAACAGGAAAGTTTTGGATGGTATGAACTTGACCCTTACGCCTTGGACTTCAGCATGTCCTGGCCTCATAGTCACTATGAAAGGCAGTGGAAGGTGTGAATTGCTCAGCTGCTTCTACTACTCTGGATTTAGGGCAGCCTGTATAACAAGGTGGGAAGTGTAAATATGAAGCATTTTGACTCCATCCCTCTTTCCCATGCTAGGGAAAGACGTGATGCTAAAGCAGGCTTGATGAAGTGGGGTGAACTTTGGTTCTGTGTGTTTTCATCAAATGGCTGAAATCTCATACTACAGCGTAAGATGTATATGTGTGACTGCTTTTAACTGGAGTTACTGAGCATTAAAGGGGCTTTTCTGAGATGCATGTTAAAAAAACAAAGTTACAAATGGCTGTTCTTTATGTATGTGGTTCAGTATCATAGCCCTTAGGTAGCAGGTCTTTAGGAAAATGTATGACTGAGACTCTGGAGAGCTGTCTCCAGTTAAGATGAATCAACAGTCTGACTCTCTCTAAAGCAGTTTCATACGCTCATTTTAGTGTTGCATCCAGAGTTTGAATTTTAAGGAAACACAGTTAATGCACATTACAACTAAAATTATTTTTTTTGCAATCCAAACTGAACTTGGCAATGGCCACATAGCAATTGACTTTACTGGCAGTAGTGCTCATGCAACAGTATTACTCAAATTGAAGATAATTGTTTTGTATTAAACTCTTTATTTAATAATGTTTGAATCATATAATAAATAACATGTATTACAAGTTAAGAATAGAGAATTAGTTGGAAACATTTAGCAATATCTATTACATAGTACTATCAATATAAATAGTACTACACTTAACACATTATTAGATCCTGAATACTTAGAAATACATACCATATCCAGAATAGCAGTATATACATAGAAGTGTTGAAATTTTGTGTTTGCCGACTATACCACAAATTGTTTTCAATTTTCATAGTGTGTCCTAATGTTGCTATAGTTTTCCTGCTTTCATGGAACATGAGCATTTGCTTTAAAGAATACACTGTTTTTATATATTTTTTTAAAAAATCCAAAGCAGCTTTCTATAAGTCATCCAATTAAAACAAAAAAAAGCACAAATAAAATTGACAAAGCAGAAGCCAGTAGAACATTCAAAATATATTAGTCATTCAGTCTGGCTGCCCCAGCCAAAGAGATGGGACAGCAGAGCCCATTCCATTGAACTCAGCTGAGAGACCAGCTGTAGTTGGCTTCTGTCGCTGAACTATTTTCATTCCAGCTGGCCGTTATAAGCTTAAGAACCAGTTCCTAAATTTGTTTGTTTTTTCCTCTTCCCTCCCCATCTCTTTTTCTTTTTGTGTCATGTTCTTTATGTTGAACCCTGCAGACAGAAAGTGTCTTGATTTTACACCACTAATTATATTAATCATTTATAAAGCACCTAAAATTTGCTAATTAGATAAAAACAGAATTGTAGAGAATACTTGAAATACCAGACGAGGGCTGTCCCTCTGCTCGCTTCACTCGCCAGACCCCCATGGTACCTTTCTTCCCCTGTATAGCTACCAAGCCTCCTTTTCACCTTCCCAACCCCATCTCTGCTTTTTCATCTCTATGCCCATGCCTCTTTCTCCTCCCTTCTCAGTTTTTGCAGCTTCCCCCTCTTGCACACAAACCACCCCCATGGGAACTTTTTGGATCTTCATCCTCCCCTCACATTGCAACGACAAAGCCTCCTTTTCACCTCCCCATCCCCAATTCTGGAGTGACCACTTCTTTTGTTCTGCAGCCCGCTTTGTCGCTGTGTTTTTGTCTTCTCCTGCATGCCTCTTTTTCTGCCACTCCCTGCCCAAGACACCTTGCAAGGATTCCAGTGCGCAAAAGAGGCTCCTCTGGGACACTTATCTCAATTTCTCCTTTGGTACATGCCCATTACCACCCCCACCCCCAATTTTGTATCCTTGGCTCGCTCCACTTTATTTATTTATTAATTGTTTGATTTACTGTATATCCTGCTGTTCCTCCCAGCAGGAGCCCAGGGTGGCAAACAGAAACTTTCCCTTTTCTTCCTTCTTCCCCTCTCTTTCTGGTACATCCTACTTCCAGTCACCCCATCACGAATTCTCCTACTACATTGTTCTAACTTGGTACACTCCACTTTCCTCCCCCACTCAGCGAACCTTACAAACACACATCCCTCGCTCTCAGACACATATACATAGATATGCCCCCTCTTTCTCTCTCTCACATGTGTGCACATGCAGAAAGCTTAGTACGTGTCTCTCTCTCCTCCCCATCTCTCTCTCATGCACATGGGCATACTGTCATGGTAGTTTCTGTTCTGCAGCCCCTTTGCACATACCCCATGTATATAAGATGACATATAATTGAAGGGAAAGGGACTGCAGTGGTGGTGATGGAAGGAGGAGCAGATGAGACTCAGCTTGTGATGTGCAGTTGAAAGAAGAGGGGCTGCAGCAGGGGTGAGGGAAAAAGGTAAGGCTTGACTTGTGGTATATGAAGGGGGAAATGGCTGTGGTGGAGGGGGAGGTGACAACAAGTGGGGCCCGGCTTGGGAGGCAGTCTCCATGCAGTGAAGGAGGTATTTTTGTCCAGGAGAATTGCTGCCTGTCTGTTTACCTAGTCCGTTTCTTGCTGCATTGGCGGCAGCAACACCTTCCCTCAGTCTTTCCTCTCAGCTCAGCTGTGGCTATGGCAGCTTCCCTTCATGTTATCTAACTAATCATCCCTCTCTCACCCACTCTCTCAAACGCTCGACCAAGTTCTTTTCTCCCCTCACAGGGCATGCCAATGTGTGTGTGCAGGGAGAGAGAATGATACAGAGGGTGAGCCTTTAGTCACAACTGTCTGCGCATGCGTACACCACTATAGAATAGTAGAAAAAGTTTTAGGGTTATATCCAGTGCTGGTTCTACTCAGAGTAGAACCATTGAAAGTCGAGGGCATGGCTAACTTGGGTTCATTAATTTCAGTGGGTCTACTCTGAATAGAATTTAGTTGGATACTGCCCTTAACCTGTCATCCAAACAAGATAATGATATTGATGCCTCACAGTAGCGCTTGGGGAGAATATTCTGTGGACAAGGCCCAACATTGGAAAGGCCCTCTCTTTGATGGCCATCATTCTCAACACTGGAGGGAGAGGCTCTGAAGCAGATCTTAAAAACTGGGTAAGCTCAACTACCCACATCCCAAACTGTTTAGGGCTTTAAAGCTTCTTGAATTGTGCTTGGAAATATGTTGGAAGCTAGGGCAGATCTTGGAAGACAGATGAGATATTTAGGCTGGCACACTCCTGTTAATAATCTAGCTGCCATGTTCTGAAGCAGTTAAAAGTTTTGGGACAGTCTCCAAAGGCAACCTCCTGTACCACACATTGCAGTAATCTAACCTGGATATTACAAAAGCATTGATAACTGTAGAAAGCGTATCTCTGTCTAGGAAGGGCCAAAGCTGGTACCCTAGCCTAAGCTGGTAAAAAGACTTTGTGCCACAGACACTACTTGAGCATCCAGTGAAAGGGCTGGATCTTATAGGACTCCCAGGCTGCAAACATGTGCTTCAAGGCAAGGGTGAGTGCAATTCCACCCAGAACAGGTCAGATACAATCTCCATGGTCAACTATGTTACCTACCAGCAGCATTCCTATTTTGTTTCAATTAAGTTTCAGTTTCTTAGCCCAGTGCATTGTTGATTCCAGTTCATCACTACTGTATCTTTTCCTTGTTCAGATGAAAAGGAGAAATAGCATACTGATGGCCCCCCGCTCCAAATCTCTGTAAAATCTCACCAGCAGTTGAATTAACATTTTAAATAGGGATGGACCAGAACCCTGTGGATCATATAGCACTGAATTACTTTTATTTAGCTCTACGTTCTTGAATTTATCCACCAGAAAAGAGTAAAACTAATTTAACGTGGTGTCTCTATCCTCCATCCCAGAGAGGTGGTCTGGAAAAACACTGTGGCCAGTAACTGCCTTTGATACTAAGAAGCAGCAACAGAGTCACACTCTGCCATTTTCCTTTTTTATGCCATTCACAGGTGACCAAGGTAGTTTCAGTGCAGCTTCTGAGCTGGAAACCGAATTGAAATGGGTCCAGATAATCAGTGTAATCTCCAAATGCCTGAAGATGAAATGTTACCATGTGCCTAAGTACTGTATCCCAAAAGAGAGATTTGCAACTCATTAATTGTTGTAGTTGTCTGAATCCAAGAAATATTACTCTAGGAGTGGCTGACTTCCTTCTTCAAGGCACAAGGAAGCATTCTCTCTCGTAAGGAGACATTAACCACTATCTGGACTAAGAAGGTCACCCTTCCTGTTTAAATATAATCATCCAAGGGTCAAGCTAACAAATCGTAGGCTACACCTCTTAAGAACATAAGAAGAGCCTGCTGGATCAGGCCAGTGGCCCATCTAGTCCAGCATCCTGTTCTCACAGTGGCCAACCAGGTGCCTGGGGGAAGCCCGCAAGCAGGACCCGAGTGCAAGAACATTCTCCCCTCCTGAGGCTTCCGGCAACTGGTTTTCAGAAGCATGCTTCCTCTGACTAGGGTGGCAGAGCACAGCCATCACGGCTAGTAGCCATTGATAGCCCTGTTCTCCATGAATTTGTCTAATCTTCTTTTAAAGCCATCCAAGCTGGTGGCCATTACTTCAGCTACCTTGGTCATGCAATTCTAAGCAGATGTGACCCAATTGTACTCCAGTAACATCCTGGTTTTTTTTTGGTTTTTTTTCCGTTTAACTTGTTGCTGATTTTATTGTAATTTTATTGTAATATTGTATTTTAATCTTGTTTTGTTCACCGCCCAGAGAGCTATTCGCTATGGGCGGTTTAAAAATGAAATAAATGAAATGAAATGAAATGTATTTGCACTGCATCAAAAATCCATAAATATTAGGTCAGATGCAAACAGTGTTATCTGTAAAGTAATTTGCAAGGAATTTATAATGGTGTGGTCAAGATTCTCTTTGATCTGCTCCAGAGTCTGTAGGGAATCTCCACATCTTTCCGAATAGGTCCTCTGGATGTCATTGTGCAAGTACGCATCCTTTGTTGCCTTCAATTTAGAGCCTACCCTGTGGGGGTGAACTCTAGCCTGTGTTCAGTCTGTTCTTCTGAGTTTTCCATTTACATTCAAGTCATCATTCCAACTGTTTCATACAGTACCTCTGAGGAATACCAACAAGCTGAATGAGCTCTGCCCAGTGGAAGAGGGAATTTAGGCATGATTGTGTCTACAGACTGGGTCACTTCAGTATTCCACAGATTAACTAGGACCACCTGCCATATCAACAGGAAATTGCCTCAGAGACATTAGGAAACCATCTGTGTGATTTTGCCTGACACTCACTTTAGGCAGTAGATGAAAGCTGTCCTGTTCCTCTGGGCTTAGAGTGACATATAATTACTGTACTGTTCATGGATTGTATAGTTACTACTTGGGTCAATGCTATTCTGTGTTAATCTTTGAAAATTGAAATGGACTGCCTTCAAGTCGATCCCTGACAAGCCAGCCCCTTCCTTGTCCGCAACTGCTAGCTGGAGGGCAACTGGGCTCCTTGGGACTATGCAGCTTGCCCACGGCTGCACAGGTGGCAGGGCACGTAACCCCTGAGCCACTCCCTGTGCGGGTGATCTTTAGCTGGCCCTTTATACGCAGGAGACACGAGCGGGGATTTGAACTCACAGACTCTGGACTCCCAGCCAGGCTCTCCTTCCCACTGTGTTGCTTTATTTTGTACGTGATCCTTGTGTTCTTTTTTATGGAAGCTTTTTGGATCTCTGTCTGTCTGTCTCTCTCTGTGTGTGTGTGTGTGTGTGTGTGTGTGTGTGTGTGTGTGTGTGTGTGTGTGTGTGTGTGTGTGTGTGTGTGTGTGTGTGTGTGTGTGGCGTGGAAGGACGTAGGGCTACAAGTGGCACTTGGTATTGTATCCTAAGGCCATTGGAAATGTTCCTGAACTAAATGCCAAAACAACGTAATGTGCTATAGTACAGGTATTGAGGAGATTTCAAAGGCAAACAAGGCAAAGCTTCATTTGCAGTCTGGTTGCAATTGTGAGTCATTCTATGTTCAACTTGGTGGTTTTTTTCACTGGTGATTGAAATTATCCCTTTGTCTCTTGCAAAGCCCATTTTAACCAGTTGTTCTTGTTACTGTTGAATTGCCATGTAGGCTCTTTTCTATGGTTTAGGATTATGATCCAAAAAGTTGTTTTTCTTTTGGAGCAACGTAACTGGTTAGAGTAGGATAATTTGTAGATGTTGGTATTAATATTTAAATATTCCAGTTTCTCTTTTTGGAAAATCTTTTCAACTCTCTCAGATATTCCCAAGCAGCATTGAGCACATTTGTGTTGTGTTTTGAAGTTAGGGGCTTTTGAGTATACCATTTATTTTATTTTCACAAAGGATACTTGCCAAACCAAGAACAGGCTTGCCAAATGAAAGCAAGAACATTTTAAGTAAAAGGAAGTTTACTTGATGGTTGTTTATGCTAGAAGTGATGAGTCTAGTTTTAAGCAAATCTTACTTGCTCAATTGTTAAAAGTTTATTTGCAGTTGAATGTCTGTGAGCAATGTGAATCTTTGGCCTCTTCCATTGTGTTTGCAAAATCACACTGAAAGCACTTGGAAAGCATTTTGGGTTTTCTGACCACAACAACTTTCATGCACCAGGAATCCCCAGGTCCATGCTGGAAGAAAGATTTGTCTACCTCCTTTAAACACTGCACAATCCAAGCAGCTTCAGCTTTCCCCAGTTCTATTTGTAGCCCCCTCCCTCCCATGCCTCTGGTCATCATGTTCCTTGCTGGCTTTGGGGCTTGATGATTCTCAGAAAAGTAGGCTATAAGTCAAAGGTGGAGAACCTTTTTTGGAACAGAGGGTCAGATCTGTCCACACCTCCATGGGCCAACTGTATGACATCTGAGGATTGACAGGTAGATTATCCCACCCATCTTTCAGAGTCCCTTGCACAATGCTTCCCAAGTGACTGACAGCCACCTGTTTGTCAAGCACTTTGTAAGTACAGTGCAAGGGGTAAGCTGTGCAAGCATAGCTTAGGGCTGGCAAAACTGTTTTCTACAGGGATCCGCTGCATGATCCTACAGGGTTGAACTCGCCACCCATCAGCTTTGTGTCAACCTGCTCCACAGCTGATGTCACATATGAAGTCAGGTGTGGGCAGGTGTCCTGGCTCCCAACCAGAGAAGCAGACTCAGTGTCTGGGTTTTACACAAAGCTTTATTCCAGAAGTCAGTACAGGAGTGCAGCATCAGGCATTCTAAGCATGATTCAGAACACTAACAGACTAGGCATATCTCTGAAACTGTCTAAGCATCTCTCCTGATACAAAGTAGGCAAATGGAGACTACATATCTCAGGATACAAACTAGGTATGCGGAGGCAATGACAGACAGTTGTTGCAACAACCTAATCTCGTTCACCCATCCCTAACATAAGAGAGTTGGTGGTCACATACTTATCTGAGCATTCTCTAATACTTTCTTGCTTTTGCTGCAAGGCTGCAAGGCAAGGGATTTTCCTAGAAGCAGAGAGCATTTTATTTATTTTTATTATTTATTATATCCCACCCTTCCTCTGAAGCCATCTCCTTTCTAATCTTTGTAACCTTGGTGAAAGTGTAAACTCAGGCTCTGACAGACTGCTTTTGCTTTCCTCTCTCTGGAAGACTCCAGGTTGATCAACAACTAGGTCTGGTAAGTACAGTGCCACTGAGGGAACCTCATAGGTCATCAGAGATGATGGAGGGCAGTGGGCTACATTAACTTCATTAAACTCAGAGTTGCCAGAGAATTCTGGAAGTGTCTCCCCCAGGATTTTCCTACTCCTTCCCCAACATCTGCAACCTATTCTTCATCTTTCCAATCTTGCCAAAGGTTGTCCTTGGGGCCCATGGCAGCAGGTGGCCGTGGTTTTGGAGAAATGGCCTTGCGGGCCAAATTTGGCCTATAGCCCAGAGATTCCTTACCCCTGTTATAAGTGGAAGAAACTGCAAACAAAGCTGGTGGGGACTGTAGCTGCTGGAATTATGTAGCTTTTAAAGGGACTGAGGAAACTCCCTCAGACACTAGAATGCTTCTTGAAATCCAGTTAAAAGAAATGAAGGGGAATAACGAGTTCAACAGCAGGAAACAAATGCACCTTATCTATACATATAATATTTTTATAAGTCATCACACGATCTTGCGGAATGATGCCAAGATTCCATGGGGCAGGGGGTGAAGTGCAATGGATGTGAGGCAAGTGTGGTGAGAGCGTGAGGCAAGCAAGAACAGCAGACAGGTGGGTGAGTGAGGCAGGCATGAGCCGAGCAAACAACCAAGGTGGAAGAATTGAGGCGGCCCAGAAGATCCCTGGAGGAACAGTCAGGACAGCCTGGGGTAGCTCCTTATCAATCATCCTGCTCTGCTGTTGCTTCCCCCCGCCTCACCGACAGCTTCAGCGGTGGAAGGCAAGGAAGAGGGAGGTGGTGGGAGAGCAGGATGGTTGCTTGGGCACTGCCCCTGCCTCTCTTCACTGTTCCTGAGTTGCTCGGCCAGCTCCCTAAAGGGGAGAAAAGAAGGATGCTTGGCAACCTGTTGAGGGGAGAAGAAGAGGAGAGCTACCTGTTTGGGAGTCCCTCTGTGTGTGCGTGTGTTTGGGAGTCCCTGGGGTGTGCTTGTGTATGGGAGGGTTGGTGTGAAACATGCAGGGGCAAAGCCCCTTGTTAAGGAATAATGAAGGTAACATGTAAACAGCAGGAACTTACATTATTTTTTGGCAGGTTCAATTATTAATTGTCAAGTCCTGCGTTGCTTCTTAAGAAATTTAAACAGTTGTACAAAAATGTTTTGATATAACAATCTAGTCTGTAATTAGTGTATTTAGCAATAGATTTATAGTCGATGTGAAGTCTGCAAAAACAGTCCATTCTCTCTCTCTCTCTCTCTCTCTCTCTCTCTCTCTCTCTCTCTCTCTCTCTCTCTCACTCTCTCTCTCTCTGTGTGTGTGTGTGTGTGTGTGTGTGTGTGTATAAATTATTTTGTTGAAGACATAGAGTTCTCTTTTGCAGTAGCATCCACAGTGGTTTTCATTTAGCCTATTCTAAGTCTTTGAGGAGAAATATTCAAAAAAGTGAGCATTTGTGCTTTAAGTGTTCTGAGCAGGATTGAGGCTCACCACTATGCACAGCCTGTTTGGAGCAGTTTTCTCACCGTGCTCTTGCATTTTACTGCCTCTCCCTTTCCCCCAAACTCAAAATTTAACTTCTTTGGGAAGAGGAAATCAGTGCCAGCAGAGCCATAGGGACATCTTTTCCCATTTGTGACTATCAAGGTTCAAAATCCCTGGCAGGAAACATATGCTGTGTATGCTAATCCTGCAGGGAGAAGGCATTTTTTCTCAGGCTGTGGAAGTGTTAAATTGGTGTTTGGGATAAATAATAGACTATATGAAGATCAAGCTGAAGGTTAATCCAGACAAGACACAGGTACTGTTAGTGGCTGGCTCATCTGTCCTGAGAGGTATGTTTTCAACCTCTTCTAGATGAGGTTGCACTCCCCCCTAAAGGATCAGGTTCACAATCTGCTGATAATCTTAATTCCAGCTGTAACTTCTTATGGATAGCCAGAGGTGAGGCTGGATACAGTTTATTCAGACATTGGTAACATCCTAATTAGACTATTAGAGGTATAACGTAGGTCTTTGAAGACTTCTCAGAAATAGTACTTTGTTTGGAATGGATCTGCTAGATTATTGATTGAGACTGGCCCCCAGGCAACGTATCTTGCCAGTTCTTAAAGAACTTGTCCGTTCTTCAACAATCTATTTCTGAGTACAGTAGGACCCCGCTTTGCACAGCGTTCCACCGATACGGCTGTTGTCAATTGCAGAAAGGCCCTGCTCCTACAGAGCTTGTTCCACTTTTATGGCGTTTTTTGACAATGCTAGTGCTATTTTAGATAATGTTAGTCAATGCGTTCTGCTTTATGGCAGATTTCGCTTTACGGCGGCGGTCCAGAACGCAATCTGCCGTATGAGCGGGGCCCTACTGTATTTGTTTCTCTTTAAGGCCCTATGTATTGTGGGACCCAGATACTCAGAGGGCTATCTCCTCCCATCTGAACCTGTTCAAATGTTAAATAGTATTTTCTGAGGATGTTCTCTAGGTGCCTTCACCTTCAAAGTTGAGGTGGGTGGCTACCAAGGAGAGGGCCTTTTCAGCTGTGACATCCCTTCTATGGAACACTCTTCTCTAGAAAGAATTGCTTGGGACCAAGCTGTAAGTCAGTGCCAAATGAAAACCTTTCTGTTTACCCAGATATTTTAACTTGATGAATTGTGGTATCATGCAGTTTTTGTGGTTTACTGATTTTGCAATACATCTTATTTATGTATTTACTGGCTGAGGGCAGGCCTCCCTGCTCATTTTGCTTGCCAACCCCACACACACACCAGCCACTCCAAAGCAAACACATGGACACAGGGACTGTCTGTCTCGCGTGGACGCGTACACAAATACACAAACAAGAACACATACCCAAGGCACCCCCAAACATCCCCAGGCACTCCCAAACACACACATACACGCAGACAGTCACAAATCATTCCCCTTCCCCAGCAACTCACAAACCACTCCCCTTTTCTGGGCACTCAACAACCTTACCAGCCTCCCTCCTTCCCAGGCCACTGCTGCTGCCCTACGTCAGCCACTTACTGGCCTTCCACCCCACCTGGCCTGGAGCAAAGCTGCTGCCCCACCTAGGCTGCTTACTGGTCTCTGGCTGAGGCTGCCGTTGCTGTCACTGCATGAGCTGCTTACCAACTTCATCCTCTGCCCTCTCGTCTTGAGCCCAGTGAGGCTCAACCTTGCTTCCTTCTTTCCTGTCCCCTGCCTCCAGTCTTGAGCCCAGTGCGGCTACAGTTTGCCTCCTGTCACTCTGCTTGGCACTGCTGCCACCGCCGAGGTAAGCAATGGAAATATTCATGCTGCCTTTCACTTGTTTCAGCTGCCCGCCTCACCTGCCTGCTACACTTGCTGTGAACGCTTCAGCAGCCGCCACAGCATGCCTACACTGGAGCGTTCAGGCAAGCATGACACTTATAAGAGAGAGGGAGAGAGGAAGAGAGAGATTTTTTTATTTTCTTTACCATTATAAACATTATTATGAGTCATCCTGGACATTTTTACTTTATGGTGGGATATCAAGTATTTTAAACACATTAAAATGGCTTTAAATGTGTCAGAAGCAGCAGCATTTGATGACACAGTTATAAAACGAGTGACGCGGCAGATGAGGAAATAACAGAATTCTGTCTCTAGCCTCTTCAGTTAAGATGATGTAGGGCTCCACATCTGATAACCTTATTTTCAAGCAGTAAAGCAAAAAACTATGTCAAATAGATGGAAGGACACAAGATTATGTTCTAGAACTAAAAATACTTAAATGCATCAGGGTTGGTTGGTTGGTTTTGCTAAATTTTAGGTGTGCTGTCATTGCTAACTTCTAACCTCTGCTGATTTTAATCGGGAAAACGATGATAATGATAGATTATTATTTACCTGCGCTATACAATGAGGCAATGAGGGTGCAGGATGGGTTACAACAATAAAAATAATCAGTTAAAATACAAACTGGCAACCGGTGCAATTTAAAAACAAAACAAAACAGGGTTTATGGGAGTTCTAAATGGAACATCAGTAATCTGGTGGCTGCATACAAGATCAGTTGAAATGTCCAAATGATCTTCAAGGGCCATCCTGCCTAACATGTTGCAATAGACTAATCTGGATATTACCAGAGCATAGTGTACAGTGATCAAGTAATCTCTGCCCGAAAGGATACATAGCTAGTCAACGAGCTAGAGCTGGAAATAGACACTCCTAACCACTGATGACACCTGAGCCTCTAGTGACAATGTTGGATCCAGGAGTACCCCATTGAGAATCTGAGAATTTGGAACTCATAACACCTCTATCTTTTCAGGATTCAGCTTCAGTGTATAGGCTCACCTCCAGCCCATTACCACTTCCAAACACCAGTCTAGCACCTGAACCACCTCCCCTGATTCAGATGGAACAGAGAGATAGAGCTGGTATCATCTTCATACTGGTGACACCTCACTAGCATGGGGGCCAAGATGGAACCCTGTGGAACACCATAGGACAGTTCCCATGGCACCGAACAGTGCATCCCCTAACTACTTTCTGGAAACAGCCTTGACGGTCAGAGTGGAACCAATGTAATATAGTGCCCACCTCCCAGAGCGACCACAGAAAAATACCTTGGTCAACAGTATCAAAAGCCTCAGAGTAGGGTTGCACTCCCCTATATCTGTCCTGACAAATGTAATCAGCCACAGTGACCAAAGCAGTTTCAGTGCCATGAATGGGCCTGAAACCTGATTGAAATGGGACCAGAGAAGCAGCTTTCTCAAAGCATTCCCGAAGCTGGGCCACCTCAACCTCTCAAGCACTTTACCCCAAAGGGGAATATTCACCGCTGAACAATACTTGTTAATCATGGGTCCAGGGAGGTCCTCTAAAGGAGAGGATACAGCAGTGCCTCCATCAAGGTGGATGTTTCCTCCTTGTCTTCCAATGAAGTATTAATCACTCCCTGGGCCCATCCGGCCTATCTCCTTTGGCTAGCTCAAGAGGACAGGTGATTGGCCACATTTCTCCAAGCAGTTTGTTCACATCCTCAGGCTGCAATAACCAAAAACTGATCCAGTACAGTGGAACAAGCAATGCTCTGGATGCATCTATTGGACTTGTTCAAATTATGGCATTGAACTCAAATCTGACAAAGTGTCACTAAAGTGCTTTGCAAATTTGTTACAGCAGGCCATTGAAGGAATGAGAGCAATGCTCTCTCAACCACGTGATGAGTCCATTCCCCACTTGGAAAAGCTCTGTCAGATGCTACTTGCATACACAATGGTGGCAGAGAAGCAAGCTTTCTTCACCTCCATCACCACCACCACCACAGGGTAGGTGTGATAATGCACCATCTCCTGTGTTCAGCCAGGTTCAGACCAAGATTTATGCCACCTGCTCTCTAACCTCTGATCCTTCCCCATTTCATTGCATGGTGAGGGCATTCAGGAGCTGTCATGTCAGTGGCTCTATCTATCTCACCATCCATGTCAGTCGGATAATCCCCCAGAGCATTCAGGAATCCATCAGATTCTGTGAGTCTCTATAGGTGGACCATCTCAGTAGGACCCCACCCCATAGAATGTAGTAGCTGCGTTCAGCCCAAAGCTTGCCAGTGGGTGATCTGCCCACACCAACTGGCTCACCATAAGCTCTCCACAATCAACAAAGTATTGCCATTCTGCTGTGTGAAGGGTATGTCCGGCCACATGGGCTGAATATATAAATTTTGTTAAATAAACAGTGTACTGAGGCATCCCCATGGTTGTCATGGAGGCCTTGAAGTCCCACACTGGCAGCCTTGGCTTCTATATTGAAGTCCCCCCAAATCACTGTGAAAGTGTCTTCCAACACACATCCAAGACTACTTCCACTTGCTCATTTACAGAGATTGTAGTGCAATGAGGCGGATGTTACACCTTTCAGACTGGTAGGAAAGATCAGATTCTCTCCATTAAGTCTTTAAAAGTAGAGAGAGCCTGATCTTTGCTGTTAATTTTGGAATACCGAAAAGGAGCAGCTAGCTGTACTTTCCCTTGCTACTTCCTTCTAATACATATTTTTTTTCTTTTTCTTTTTTTTACAATAATTTTTATTCAAATTTTCATAAAACAAACAAAACAAAATCATAAAACATTCAAAGACAAAAAACAAAACAAAACAAAAATGATTAAACAAAAAAATAAAATGTTGACTTCCCATTTGTCGCAGATCAGTTATAGGTCTACAATATATAACAATCCTGTCTCTTAAATTATATTATAAAATCACTTTCCTCCAGTAGTTATCTTAATTAATCATCAAATCTCATAGACATTACTTTATTCTTTCCACAAAAAGTCAAAGAGAGGTTTCAATTCTTTAAGAAATATATCTATCAATTTTTCTCCAAATAAACATGTCGATTAATCCATCTCGTTAATAATAATAATAATCTTATTGTCATAACCATAGTCCAAATAAACATATCGATTAATCCATCTCATCAAATCTGTTGTCCAATAATTTCAATAGCCATTATTCCATTATCCCTATTAATTCCATCTTCCATCTTCAATAGTCCTGTTAAGTCCAGTAATTTCAGTGTCCAATCTTCCATTATCAGTATTCCATAATAATCTTGCTGTCATAGCCATAGTCATATAATAAGAGTCTGATGGGAATTTCCTCTATCCCAAATATTTTCTTGCCATCGATTCTGAATAAGTTGCTGAAATATTGTTGTAAAGTCATATCTCCGTTCTTCTTTTTTACAAAATGCACTGGCTCATCTCTTGAGAGTTTTTCCATTGTCACATGGCTGCAGTTAATTCCATAGATTTTCTCTATATCAAGCTCCATCACGTCATTCCAGTCCAGAAAATTATCCAAGCCATTGATAACTTTATCTCTAATATCTTCATTAATTTCTTCAGAGATAACGTTAAATTCCAAACAGTAGATTTTATTTCTAATATCCATAAACTCCAGATCTTTTTCCAATTCCACATTTGTTCCAATCTCCAGGGCTTGTATCTTCCCTTTATTTTTTCTTTTCTCATCTCTGATCTCATTCTTCTCTCTCACAGGATCCCCTATTTCTTTAAGCTCCTGCGTCATTTTGCTCAGTTCAATTTTCAGCTCCTTACTGCCCTGTCGCAGGGTTTGTTTCGTTATCTCAATCTCATCCATTATTTTCTGAAACATAATTACTTCCAGATTCTCAGCCACTTTCTTGATTGCCATTTTTAAAACCACGAAAACAAAACAAAACAAAAATAAAGAAGAACCACTTCTTATTTCAGCAACAATTGGGTTAATATGCCAGGCTTGATGACATCACAGTATAAACAGAGCAGCCTGCCTTATCTCTCTATGTTCAAGAATACAAAACAAATTTAGTTCCCAGCATCAAAACAGTTAGTGGCGTCGTGAAGAAGCAGATTCGTCAAAATAAAATAGACCAAAAAGAGAATAGTCCCAGACAATATAATGTTCCAAAGTTCATATTTTTTATTTTTTTCTCCTCGGAATAGAAATCCCTCTTCTGTTTATATCTTTAGAATGCACTTCCAGGACAACTTTTTGCAATAGAAACAGAGATAAGCTGTTAATTTCGTGAATAACAGAGAAGAGTTATAGCTCACCCAGAAGTTCTTTAAAGCTGATTCATTTGACAAATCTCTTTTTGCTGCAACAATTTAAACCAAGTAAAAAAAAAAATAGAAAGAAGGGTGCTTGCCTGTTAGTCCATTTTCTCTTTGAAGAAAAGATAAACGTATCGCATTAATCAGATAGAGCTTGTTCGGAAGTCCGTCCGGCATTGCTGGCTGGACCTTTTCTCATAAATTAATGAAATCCAGTCCTCCCAACAAAAACAGGCTTTTGAGGTTGATCTCTACGTTTCTCCCTGCCCGGGAGAAATTTCATCAGTCAAAAAAAAAATGTTCTGACTGATTTATATCTGGATAAGCTTCTTCTGAGGCGGGAGCCCGTCTCAAAAGCAGGCACAAGCGAAGTCACCCTTCCCGGAAGTCTACATATTTTTTTTTCTAAATTCATGTCCTTGATTGAAAAGCCTGAATTTTTGGCTGGCTGTATCCATGCAGCACAGTGAGGTGGTAGGGTGGATAGTGCCATTTCAGACTGTGGATGGGAGAAATGGCATTTTAAATGTTCCCCACCTTAAAAAAAAAAAAAAAAACTCCTGGGCAGATAGTTCTTGTTTATCAGATTCTTGTCTACCCCTATTACTACTTTTCAACTTTAAAATTGAATCTTGCTGAACTACCAAACCAGGTTTGAAAATTATGTGACATAGACTCTAGAACTTTCTGATGTAACAAGGGTTCATGTTTGGGCCATTTTATGTAGCTGGTTTTGTATTCTTGCCTCTTAAAATTCAGCTAGGACATGATTGTACAATTATAAGAGCAGGATGTATGTTGCTGGTAATGAATAGAACTAAATATTAGCTGCACTGTTAAAATTCATGCATACCTTTGCAAGTCTATTCTTGTTTTCCTAAGACTTGCTGGCAACTTTAGCTTTTATAAGAATGCAAGCCTCATTATAAATATTTCTTTCTCCAGAGGTTCAAATAAAGAGTACTAGAGACAGCAACAATTAAGCATTTCCCATCCCCATTTCCTGTTTTGGGGCACAAAGCACCATTATTTATTTATTTAAATTTATTACCTGCCCTTCACTCTGATGTCCTAGGGTGGGTTACAACAATCAAAAACAATCCTTACAAACAATTTAAAACAATTTACAATCACAAAAATAGAGTTGGTCCTAAAAATATACATCTCAAGTGTCAAAGGACAGGGTACAGAGGTGTGTCTGCAGCATTTGCCAAAAAATGTGTAGTGAAGTTTCCAGACGCACCTCTGTGGGGAGGGAGTTCCACAACTTACAGAGCAATCTAAGTCATGCAAAGCCAACGGGAAGCTCCGCAGCATCCACTCGCTATTTGGGAGCTAAGCTAAGCGTCTGCTCAGTCAGGAGTCGTGCACAGGGGCTGGAACGTAAAAGTCGGTAGTAAGCACTCCCTGTTGAGCAGCATTGAAATGATTTTTACTCTGCTGTCCTATTGCCATGTGGAAATGTTGCCTGGATCGGGACCCGCAGGAGCGCTCTGAAGGGGAATTGGAAGCCACAGAAATCCTCCCCCGGCTCCTCCGCCATGCCCCTGGAACGCTCCATTTTTGGTCTGTCGGGCTGGCTATCCCCAGCAGACCCCTGGCTGAGTCAGCAGGGTCCTGGCAGCGCCATGGCTCAACCGGGATGAGGGGCTTCTGTGGGTGGAGCCTGGCAGCACTGGGACCCTGCCAGCTCAGCTGGGAGCCCACCACATCCATCTCCTCCCAGCTGAGGAGCAAATACAAGTGGATTGCACCCTTAGAGGCTGCTACAGGGAATGCCTTCTCCTGGACTTTCAAGCTTCTGAGGGTGGTGAACTACCTAGTGGCCTTTCAGATTGTTTCTGGCTGCTGCATTTAAATTTTTTTTTTTGCTTTGACAGTGATGCTGCTTCAGTGTCAAAAAGAACCAGACTTTCTTAAGTGCTCTTAGGAGAAAAAATGATAGCACATGTTCTCAAATGCAAAACTGCATACCTTCGAGTGCCTTTTTCAAAAATAGGCATTTGTTGTGTTTCTTAGAGTTCTTATTGCTTTGCTTAGGGCTTATTTAGCATAATATTATTGCCCAGTGGGATTATGTGGCAAGCAGGAGCTTGGTTTGCATGGCCGTTTTGAATGTCTGTTCTTCAGAAGACTGATGGTGCCAATAACATGCCTTTAATCTACACGTTTCCCCTTTCTGTCTTGCCTGATTTCTTGACACATAAAATATTTATTTCTGCCAATTATTGCCATATCTTTCTCCCCCTTGAATATGATGCAGCAGAGTCTTGCCCTTGTTTCAGTAGGTTATGATATTTTTCATGTTTTTAATATGTGTTTTTTTGGTAAAAAAAGAAAAATCCACATTTTCTATTTAAAAATAATTTTACATGTTTACATCTTTTAAATTGAGAATTTAGGCCTTTAACATTCAGTGAGAATATCTTTATTAGATTCCTGTTATCACAATCTGATGCAGTGAATAGTCTGCTGAATTACATCTTTTAATCAGTAACTTGTAATTGTTCATTTCATGCACAATTTCTGCTATTTCATGTCTCACTGTTCTAATTTTTAAATCATTCATAAAGTCTTTTAAATGCTTTCTCCTGTCCTGTTATCCAAGATTCTCTTTTTCCTCCTTTTTCAACTACCCCAACACCATTCTTTCCTGAATTAATTTTATTCCACTTGAAAAAGCATGTTGGATCTCATCTCACAGGAGAAGATTCTTGGCTCTTAGGATGTTTTCTGAAGCTCATTTTGTTTAGAAACTCAGTAACCTTGGCCTGGTTTTCTTGCTCCTCCATTCACACATTAATTTATTTGTTAACCGTTTCGCCTCTGCCTTTATACTTATAATTCAATTGTTACTATAATTTTATAGTTTGTTTAATGCAGCCAGTTTTCAATTCTCTTTATATCGGAGTCAAATTCAGGTCAGTAATGTAATACTTCAATTCAGCAATTCATTCGTAAATCTTGCACAATCAAGATACAGTTTCATTTAAGTAATACTGACTGATAAATAGCTAATCAAGCTGAGTCAATTCATTCCCACTAATCAAAACCCAAATAATTTTTTCAAACACAAGGAGTCCAATGTTAATTAATGCTTTTTTAATGTTAATCAGTTAAGCCGATTTTAATTCAGTTCTCAATTCAAATGTTATTATTTTATTAATAACAGTGTATTCAGACTGAACAAATCATATAAGTGTTTTGAGTTCAATTCATTGACTTCATTTAATTCAAATTTCTTTAAGGTTATAATGTTCATTCAATAATTCAAAATGCAATAAAGTTCAATAATATCAATGTTTTAGCTCAAATCAAATAAGTACTATACTGAATAGAGTAAAATGATTAGTACCATCAATATTTATAAATCAGATAACTCATATCATTCATCCAGTTAATTAAGACCTAAGAAATCAAGATAGTCTGTTTCTTTGCAAACTCTGATCACTTTTTAGTTCTGATTGTTCCACATGATACTCAGACAGTTTCATTTCAGTCAGTTCAGTCTGTTTAGGTAAATTCAGAATTCACTCTGTATAGTCCAAAGTGTTGAACAATGTGAGGAATTAGAAGTTTCAGTTACAGTCTGTGCAAGTAAAAATGTGTATAAAGGCTCTCAAGTTCATTTAGATATATTTAGTTTAATTGACTCAGTATGATAGTTACTGTATTTCATAACAATTTTGTTTGTCTGTGTAGTCAGTTTTGGTTTGTGGAAAAAGTCTATCAGGCCCACCAGGAAAATGATCCATACTTGGAAGGAATAATATCAAATATGTTTCCAGAGTTGGTTGTCCGATAATAATCCTACTAATGCCAAGGTCAAGTCCACTTATAAAGCTAAATGTCCAAAGCTGTGTCTCTTTTTCAGTTGGTGAGCTTTTGTTTTACTTACTGCTTCCATTTCAACAGAACTGTAATCTGTTGTTTATAGGCTGTCTCCATGTCTCTGATAGATCTCATGTGTTTACTTGTACAAGTCTGAAACTCCCTTTTCTTAGTGCAGTCAAAGTCCTTCAGTGGCTCAGATGATAATGCTGCAGCATTTCCTTGTAGCTTTTCTGTTTGCCAAAGTGGCAAGCCCCTCTGGCTGCACTCCTTCGGTGATGCTGCACCCAGGCAACTGCCCAGACTTTTAAAGGCAGCCCACTGCACTGTGTCCCAGTCCATCATGAAGGAGTCCCAGCATGAGACAGCTCCTCCCTCTTCCAGGGATCTTTGTTGCGAGGCAGTGAAGAGTGGCACAGCTTCCACAAGGGATTGGGGAATTGATGCTATTAACTCAGCTTCCCTCCCACTCTCTGGGCCAACCCACATTAAGGCCTTTCCTTCTTGCCTCTGCCTCCAGTTCTAGGTTTATGCTATCAATGACTTGTTTTCATGTGCGTGTTTCATGTGTAATACCGAGGCAAGAAATAATATAATGGACTCCCACTGGGAGGAAGGGCAGGATATAAATAAAGAAATAAATAAATTGCCGTTTCTGTGAAGGTCATCTTGTCCAGCCTTTCCCAACCTTTGGGTCCCCAGATGTTGCTGGACTACAGTTCCTATGATTCCTGACCATTGGCCATGCTGGCTGGAGCTGATGGGAGTTGTAGTCCAGCAACATCTCGGGACCCATTATGTTTAGTACTATGTTCTTTGAACTGCATGAGCATCTAATGACAACTAAAAGATTGAGAATAGTGAATGATAATAGTGGATGGAAGTACGGGGAAATTGGTGGTGAAACTGGGAGTGAAACTTTTTAGTACCTTCAATTTGGGAGGTTGTAACCCACCCAGACTGTTAATGTCTCACCTGGAAGAACTCTGTGACCTAACTTTCTTTCTTTCCTAGTTTATCAGAGAAGATATGAAATATAAAGATGCTTCTAATAAACATAGCCATCTACACAGGGAAGACAAACACATCACCATTGAAGACCTGTGGAAACGCTGGAAAACATCTGAAGGTAAGGCAGTAAAAACTGTGCTGGTCCCATTCTGCACTCTTTACTGTTCTCATTAGTAGACACAATAAACCATATTTAATTACTGCCTTGACCTAGGACTGGAAGCTGTGGGGAAAAGTGAGCTTTCAAGCAAAGGTCATGAGTTCAGTCTTTGGCAGCATATCATAGCAGGGTATTCTAGGCAATTTGGAGGTAGTCAGAAGGAGGTTGCAGAAAGGTCTGGTTTTGGAAAGGCAAACCAGAGCTAACAAGGAGCTGTGTCAATGTGTCTGTTGAACCAATATATCTTACCACTCATATAGCAGTTTACTATGTCTGAAGTGTTTTAGATACGTTTTCAGGAATTCTTAAAATAGCTGTGAAAGGTAAGTCAGTATTACTGTTTCCATACTGCAGATAAAGAGCTATGGCTAAGAGAAAACTGCTCACATAATGAGTTCATGGATGATGCTAGACTTCGGTCTGGGACACTTTAGTTCATATTCTTTGTATGCTATATCAGTTCTCATGAGCAACTCTCTATGTTTATACTTGAGGTGGTGGGGTTTATCCTTGCAGTTTTTTGTGTGCTTGCTTGTAGAAATTCATGTAAAGGTTTAGCACATTCTGTAGTGCGGGGGTCGCCAGCCTTTTGGGACCAGTAGGCACATTTCAAATTTTGAGAGAGTGCTAGGGCACCAGTCACAAAATTGCTGCCTTGGGGGTGTGACGTAACACAAAATAACTGCCACAGGGGCACAGTATAACACAAAATCAGAGAGAGTAAAATTAGAGAGAGTAATTGCTGCTCTCTCCCCACCCCCAAACAAACTCATGTTTAACATGGGAACTCCACTATGTCCTGCTGGTCTTGATTGTGGAGATACAGCTGTGAAAGGCACAAGAACCCTGCTTTCCCCGGTGCCAATACTGAGCCAAAGTCTAGGCTGCCATGCTGCACCCGCTGTACTCTCTCATTGGCTAAATACACTGACAGGCTGGAACAGCCAGGCTGGTTCCTTTCACAGAATTCGCTTAGAAGGGTACCTGCACATTTTGCTTCATAACTTTCTAGATGGGCTAGACTTACCCTTTTCTATTTTCAAATGAAAGTGCAGGGTCTGGAGCCCCTACCTGAGGCTCAAATGAAGGCCTTTGTGGGTGGCATGGCGCCCGCAGGAGTCAGTTTGGCAACTCCTACTGTAGTGCATTTTGTGATAGGTTATTTTTATGAGCTCAGTTTCCTGTTCTCTTTAAGGCGATCTCCTTAAAGACATACAAGTTTTAATGTGATTAATCTGAACAAAGATCTTTCTTCCTCATTCTGTCCTAGCTCTGTTGTTATTGGTTTTCTTCCTTGCCACTCCTTCTGTTGGCTTGTTTTTTTTTGTTAAGGATGACTTTGCACCATTTTGTTTTAGTAGAGTTTTGTTTCTTTGAACATCAGATATCCCCGTGCCATATTACAAACTGCTTTTACAAGTTCTGTCAGTTAAGGAAGTTGTTTTTCATTATGCTATAGGGTACTGCTGTTTTGAGAAATGCAAGCCCAAAGCTCTCTTAGGCAAACAGAACTAGTTTGTTTAGATCCCAGATACTGTGTTTTGAAAAAAAATATATTCATATAGCTTAGGTTTCTGTAATCAAATTGTGTTTGAAAGATCCACATTGAGGAATATACATATTCATCCAAAGCAGGCAACTGACCAATTATCCGAACTTGGGAACCACCAACCCACAGTGTCTCCGTCTTGCTAGGACTCAGACTCAGTTTATTGGCCCTCATCGAGCCCACCACCAAATCCAGACAGCGGTCTCAAATGTTACAGAGAATAGGTATCTGAGTATCGTTGGCTTGCAGCTGACACCTTGCTCCAAATCTCCTGATGACTGCTCCCAAGGTCCAGAAATGGCCACAGCTGTCTCACCAGCCGAAGCTGGTAAAAGGCACTCCTAGCCACTGAGGTCACCTGGGCCTCTAGTGACAAAGATGGATCCAGGAGCACCCCCAGGCTTTCAGAGGGAGTATGACCCTGTCCAAAGCAGGCAACTGACCAGTTATCAGAACTCGGGAACCACCAACCCACAGCGCCTCCAACTTGCTAGGATTCAGACTCAGTTTATTGGCCCTCATCCAGCCCACCACTGAGTCCAGGGCTTGCACGGCCTCTCCCAATTCAGATGTTACGGAGAAATAGAGCTGGGTATCATCAGCATACTGCTGACACCTCACCCCAAATCTCCTGATGACTGCTCCCAAGGGCTTCATATAGATGTTAAACAGCATGCGGACAAGATGGTACCCTGCGGCACCCCACAGCACAACTGCCAGGGGGCTGAAAGACAATCATCCAATGCTGTTCTCTGAAAATGACCCTGGAGATAGGATCAGAACTACTTTAAAACAGTGCCCCCAATACCCATCTCACCAAGTCAGCCCAGAAGGATACCATGCTCAATGCTATCAAAAGCCGCCAAGAGATCAAGTAAGAATAACAGGGTCGCACTCCTCCTGTCCTTCTCCCGATAAAGGTCATCCATCAGAGCAATCAAGGCCGATTCAGTCCCATAACCAGGTCTGAACCCAGACTGGAATGGGTCAAGATAATCTGTTTTATCCAAGAGTACTTGCAATTGCTGCACCACAGCTCTCTCAATCACCTTCCCTAAGAAGGGGGTATTTGCAGCCGGGCAGTAGTTGTCACAAACCAATGGTCCAGGGTGGGCTTTTTCAGGAGTGGTCGGATCACTGCCTCTTTCAGGGTAGCTGGAACCACTCCCTCTCACAACGATGTGTTGACCACACACGGGTTATACCTGTGTATTAGCAGGAGCTCATTGCTCAGATCTTGAGCAAAACAAATCCTAATTTTCATCCAGAGGGAATGAGTAAGACCATTACGTTTGCCAAGGTGCTTCTTATGTTGACTGGTTAATTTGCATAATTTGGGAGTTAGCCTTGTACAGTAACTCAGTCAGTGACTTGGTTGAAGTTGCATGTGTATAAGAGCAGTACTGTAGAAATGGTGGAGAAACAGACCAACATAAATGTGACAAGGGTAGTATGTGACCACCTTAAAATAATGTTTCCAGGCACTCTGTACAGCAGATGCTCTTAAAGCAACTGGAAACAAACTGCATACCATCAAGAAATGTTATGGGTGCATTGCACATTCTTCATTATTGGCAGCCACAGGTTTTGAATATCTAGACACTAGAAATGAATGCAAGTGAAGCACTACTCTGGATGCTTTGTGTAACCTTAAATTCCTTTTCAAATAAGGCAATACAGAATTTCAAGATCCCATTTCTTCTTGGAAGATGAGCTCATATTTGTAACAATAAATTGCTGATTGAACGTGTATCATGAGTTTATGGAAAAGTAGTACCCCATCATTATAGTTTTATTATGTAAAATCTTGGCATCAATTTCAGCAGAGATGGATAACTTGGCTCTTTTACTAATGCTGGAAGGAGAACTGCTTAAGGCAAATTGTAAGTTTCACTTAAATGCCTGCTAACTGTAAATAGCTACGTTATTTATATAATATTCACTAATAAGCAAAAAACCATATGGTTTAAGAATGTACCTATAGCCCACAGATATTTCTATCAAACTTTAAAAAGCAGGGAAATTGGGCAGCTGTAGTGAATGCGCTAGGGGAGCAGGAGACTTGACCTCCTCTCTGAGATATTGTACTGCCCTACAAATTTGTCAAAATGCAAAGACAATTTGGGTTGGTCTTTCACAGTCCAATCCACTTTCTCTGTAGCTTGGAAGAATTTGCCTCTAAGCATATGGTGAGTGGTGTCAACACCTGCAGTCAGCCCAAATAACAGAAACAAAACATGTGCTGTGCTGATCTTGTTTTAGCAGGGAGGAAGCAACAATATTAAGACTGTCGACAGAGTTCAGATAGTCACTTTAAATATGTTAAATTTACTTTGCAATTTTTGGGCTGGAGTGGGCAGGGGAGGAGGAAAAAGGAAGAGGGGAGAGGAGGAAGAAGGGAAGAGGAAGGGAGAGGAGAGGGGAAGGAGGAGAAAGGCGGGTCTGATAATTTGCATGCTTAGTGAGTTCAGTGGGATTTACTCCCATACAATCATGCTTGTGATAGGTAAAATTGACCATGGGGGAGGAGGACGGGGAGGAGAGAGGGGAGGCGAGGACAGGTTTGATCATTTGCATACTTTTTAAGTTCAGTGGAATTTACTCCCATGCAATCATGCTTAGGATAGGTGAAACTGACCTGGGAGAGGGGCAGGGAGGAAGGGAGAGGGGAGAAGATTTGGTTGGTGGGAACTGGGCAGAGGGGAAGCCCCTTTCCTTTCCAAAAGGAAAATATTGTGAACAGTATCATTCTTTTTCAGCATTCCCCCCACCTTTTTATTCTACAGCAGGCACATGTAGTCTCCCACCTAAATTTAAACCAAAGCTGTCACTGGCCACATCTAAACCAGAAGTTTAGTCATGGCTTCCCCAAAGAATCCTGGGAAGTGTAGTTAATGAAGGGTGCTGAGGGTTGCTAGGAGATGCCCTGTTCCCTCACAGAGCTTCAATCAAAGCGGCTGACAAACTACTCTGGCCACTGGAGCTCTGTCAGGGGAATAGGAGTCTCCTCTCAGCACCCTTCACAAACTACACTTCCTAGGATTCCTTGGGGGAAGCTATGACTGTCTAAAGTGAAAACAAGGTCTGGGGTGGGTGTGGCCCCCTGATTAGCTTAGCCAAGCAGCTGTGAGTCTGGCTTTTAGAACACTGACAGTTGGTTCTTACATTGCCCAACGTTATAATAGACTTAAATTTTAAAATTCTTAATTAAAAATCAGCCAAGCATTTTTTTAACTTTTAAAGTGCAGAAGATGAAGATCAGAGTATGGGGCATAGTCAGTAATAGGATTACAGGTACTCTGTGGACATGGGTGATTTTTAATTAATTTCAACAAATTATGAGAACTCTAACAGAAAGAAGTCCAAAAGGGGTCTGTTTTTTTCCTGTCTCTCTTTACACTTTGAATTCTTGATTCTCTCATTTTGTGTATCACCATGAAAATTGAGAGGATTGTTAAACCAGTGTTTCTGAGTTCAGGACTATAAGTTGTGTAAGGTTTTGTTTTAAAATGAGCTTATGGGAAGCATCAGAATGGCATGGGGGTATTTTCAATTTAACATTGCGGAATGTGAAAAATCCATGCTGGCTATAGTATACAGCCACTCTCATGACTATATAATACCTAGTAACAGTGATTATTTCTCTGCTCACAACTATTATATTTGTTGGAGAGGTCGTAACCTACTAAAGTAAATTCTTATTATTTTGATTTTTTCCTATCTTGAGTTTCATGATCAGTCTTGGGTTCTTGGAGTTCCTTCAGCTGTGAAGCTGTGGCTATAACCTTCATATTCAAAAATGTGGGATAAAGTGATGCTAAAGGAAGACTAGTGTTACTTCTATGGGGGATATTTTTTAAAAAATAAATTGTTAAATAATGGGCTACTTCATGTAAAGTGTAATTAGCCTAACTGAAACTGCTATTGCTGATTATGAATATGTGTTAGTGCCCCTTTAAAATAAACCAAGTGGAACTGTGCAAAAGTGGGAGAGAGAATGCCGAATCTGGTGCAGTTATAGTGGCATTCTGAGTGAGAGTAGCAGTATGTTTAGCCTCCTGTTGAACTGATGAGAAACTTAGATTTTTCTTGGTCTGGAATACAACTTTTACACAATACCCTGCTTTAAAAAGATAGATGAGTACATGTAAGATACTTATACAAGAGGCCACAATTCTGCTCATCATGGCAAGTACTCCATTGCCTTCTGACCAGTTTGACGAGAAAAGCCCAGCCTTTCTCTCCAGCTTGGAGCAGGGGTGGAGGTGGATATTGTCCCTGCAGTTGTGACAGTGATTCAGAGTACAGCATGCCATCACATCTGCTGTCTGATCCACAGCTGAAATCATATTCGCAGAAAAGAGGGGCAGTTTGGAAAAAAATGGTATCTAGTTTGTTGCTGATTAGTAATAAATTTAGTGCAACACTAGCTTGCAGGGAAGAACTGTCCAAATTCATCTAGATATGATAGTGTGCTTCATTGCCTTGGCATGCTTTGTGTCTACAGTGAGGTGTTACTTGCAGAACTGTTATTTGCAGTAAAAGTGTCCTTATAATTTGCCATGAATTGCTGTAGTATTTGAATTGGTTCCAGTAGATGGAAGCTCCAGGTATATATTTTTTATCTGATATGACCAGGCTTTGTTGTTCGTAATTATCTCTGGTATCAATTGCGTGGGCCACATGCTCCAAGTCCTCTTTGGAAGCATACAGCTTGGGGCTTTTTATAGGAAGGTGTGTGCACATTCCCACTGACAACTGTGTGCCTTTGGTAGAGCGACTTCTGGAAATGTGCTGTAGCAGGATTAGAGTCTCAGCAATACCAACACATTAATCCTTGCAAAATCTCCCATCAGATTCCACAGGAAATTAATTATGTGGTGAACAGGAACCTCAGTGTTTAACTAAATAATGAGCTCCTGTTTGTGACATTTTATGCCTTTCTCCGAATCGCCTGCCACAACTTAGGCTTTTAATTTGTAGTGGATTTTGTTTGAACTCCGTGCACTTTTACTTTCCCCAGAATTCTAACAGTGAAAGTAATAATTGGGGCTTATCTAAATCGGGAATTGATTTTTGGGCCTGTGGGCATATTTGTAAACTGGAAAAACTGTTGTGGGCATCATATGCATAAACTGCAACCTATTATGTTGTCTACCATAGAATTTCTTCTTTGAAATCTAATTTCAGTATGGGGAGGGAAGCTTTTGGACACAAGGGAAGGCCTCTGCAGGCACATGTGCACACGAGGGCACCACATTGGCACCACATTGGCCACCCAAGATCTAAATGATCACATCATAGCAAACATATCCCTCCTCCTCCCTTATTGTTTAAATACCACTTTTTGGCCCCACAGGATCCATGAACCAGATGAAAATAGACTAATATATCAATACTACATATTAGTCCCGGTTCCATGCTAATAAAGGGGTATCTACTCCATATTTGTGCAACTGCATATTGGCTATTATTGCCCATGGCAACACTGAGTAACATAACTTGCAGTAAGGGGACTTTTGAGGAGCTTCTACACTTTTCCTTGGGACTGCTCCATTCTGCTCCTGTGCAAGTCAACATTTAGCTGGCTGAGCATTCAAGATGGGTATGAGCCAGAGGTTGGGAGAAGTGCTGCTCATCATCTACAGTGCTAAGGGCATTATCCAATAGGTGCTTGTGACATCAGTCTTCATATGGTTTGAAGAATTTCAACATCTTTTAAATAAAATGGCAAATATTGGGAAATACATTCCCTTTAACTTTTCTTCATTTTCAATACTTTAGTTAAGTGCATCTTCTAGCCAAACAAAACTTTTATTGAATGTATCTATATCTATATTTTAATACATCTTTTGGAATTTGTTTACAAATTGAGAAGCAGGTAACAACAAAGTAAAAACAGTTGATAAATAAAAGCAAAAAAATAGTTTATTAAACAACACACACAAAAGGATAAAAACACTTAAAAGCAACTCAGTATAAAAACTCTCAGGGCACTGTCATCAACTAATTAAATGCCTTTGTGCGGGGAAAACCCTTTACTTACTACCTGAAATTGAAGAATGGAGGTGCCAAGTTTGTTTCCCTGGGAAGGCATTCCACAAACAGGTACCACTGTCTAAAAGGCCCTTTCTCCATCTACCACCTGAGTCACTTCTGAAGACAGGGTGCATGGAGAAGGGTCTCTAACACTGACCTCTGTTCTTGAGCAGATTCATACGGAACATGCAAAAGCACATAACAAAACCCTGACAGCCCATTCTTGTAATGAAGCTGACTTTGGGAGGGAGTGTATGGAGAAATGAAGTGGGGTTGCTTAACCTTGGAATTACTAGCCACTTTCCCTCAGGCGGGTTTTTATAATATGCACATATAATGTGCATTTCAGCCATTCATTGGTGAAATTTCTAAGCCAGATGTGAGCAGCCATTGGTTGTATGTACCCTGGAAAGCCTTTTTTAGTCCCTTGCTTATTGAAATGCTGAAATCTCTTGCTCATTCTAGAAACAAAATCAAGATTTTGCTTAATTATTCTTTCCCATTGCCAAAACTCCCACGGAGAAGTGATTGCCTGAAAGCGTTAGAAGTAAGTTGATCAAGGAATGGCTTTCTTTTGGGGAGCAAGGGCAATTCAGGAAGATAGGTATGAAGGGAGCAAGGAGCTATAATATTAATTAATTAATAATAAGGAAAAATAACAATGTAAAAGCAGTTCAGGAACTATGTGCTGTTAAAATGAATTAAAAAGAAAAAACCCTGACCACAGACTTAGAAAAGTGTCTTGAAGGAACAGTTTAGAGGCAAGCAGGCATTAGTCTAGGAGGACAAAGACTGCAGGTTAGGAGGATTCAAAAATGTGGTGGGCTGGCCATTGCCTATAGACTTAGTAGGGCAGCCTTTCCCAACCGGTGTGCCTCCAGATGTTGTTGGACCACAACTCCCATCAGCCTCAGCCAGCATTGCCAATGGCTGAGGCTGATGGGAGTTGTGGTCCAACAACACCTGGAGGCACACCGGTTGGGAAAGGCTGCACTAGGGCTTAAATTTAAGGAGTAAAGTGAGAGGTGAAATGGATATCAAAGGATGAAGAGGGCATGGTGTAAGCTTCATATGACAGATAGTAATGTGCTGGACAAAGAAGGTCAGGATAGGCAAACAGAGCATGTTACAGCAGTTCTACACTGTGTGGGGCTGTCCCTGAGGCGTTTCTAGAAATTTCAGCTGGTCCAGAATGAAGCACCTAGGATACTTACAGGAACATGGTGCTAAAAGAATATTGTACCATTTTTAATTATTATAAGACGGTCCCAGGATGGGTTACAACTATTTAAAATGCATCCTTTAAAACAATTTAGAGCAACCTACAAAGATAGGGTGGGTCTCAAAATATACATCTCAGGTGTCAAAGGGCAGAGTAAAGAGGAGCTGATTTGCTGAAACTGTATAGTGAAGGTGCCAGACACACCTTTGTGTGGCGAAGGAGTTCCACAACTTAGAGGCTGCCCCAGAGAATGCCCTCTCCCAGGTCACTACCCCCTGAGGCTCTGAGGGCAGTGGAACTACCAAGAGCATTTTTCAACTGTTGCAGTGGTTACCAGTATATTTCTGGGCACAACTCTTGGGTATTACCTATAAAGTCCTGAATTGCTTCAGTCCAAGGTACCTAAAGGACTGTCTCCTCTCCCCAAATCTGATGGAGAGGCCCTTCTCTGTCTCCTGGCATGGGTTGATGCTAGGTTGGTCAGGTTGCATGAGAGAATCTTTTCTGTGGTGACAATCCAGTTATAGAATTCTCTCCCACGAGAGTGTCTTTCTTTCTTTCTTTCTTTCTTTCTTTCTTTCTTTCTTTCTTTCTTTCTTTCTTTCTTTCTTTCTTTCTTTCTTTCTTTCTTTCTTTCTTTCTTTCTTTCTTTCTTTCTTTCTTCCTTCCTTCCTTCCTTCCTTCCTTCCTTCCTTCCTTCCTTCCTTCCTTCCTTCCTTCCTTCCTTCCTTCCTTCCTTCACTTAGACAGTGTAAACTAATGTTGTTTAGGCAGGCTTTTTATTAGCCTTCGTATTTTTAATGCTGACTTGTACCACTGAGCTGCACAGCCCTTCCCCCCCCCCCGGCTTGCTATACTGCTGAAGATCTTACTATACACGGCCCAGGCATTTTAGCATGTGTTTTAATTGGCTTTTAAGTATGTGTTTTTTAAATTTGTATATTTGTTTTTATGTTTTAATTGTAAACCACCCAGAGAGCTTCAGCTATGGGGCGGTATACAAGTGTAATAAATAAAATAAATAAATAAATATTATCTGTCATGCAGATAATTATTATTTTGGGGTTCTTGAATCATGAAATGCCTGCTTTTGAAGGAAAGAAAAGTAAGGATTGCACTGGGTGGGAGCAAGCACTTTGGCATTCCAAGAGCTCTTAGTATTCCAGTAAGAATATTACTAGCTTGTTGTGATAGGATCATGTAATTCCTAAAGCTGTGAGCTGAGGCCAAGGTTACGGTTCTTTCTAGATTTCAGTCATTGTGCTTTCTTATAGTCTGCAAGTTCTTGAACATAGAGAGCACTAGTCTTCATGTTAATAGCTGTTGCATATGAAGAGGAAGATAAACTCTACAGCTTGTTAAACAATGATAACTTTGTTTTTTTATATATGTAGGTCATTAATGGATGCAAAAAGTTGTAGTGTGCAGTGTTTCTGCTCAGGCTTCTGTGCAGCCACTCTATACCATTCCCCCTCTCTTTCCCCCCTTCCCCACCCCTCGGTTTCCTGTCCTCTCCCCCTAAGCCATTCAACATTCCATAGCCACTGAGCATGCTCAGTCTTGTTGGGCTTGTGGAAGGGTTGGGACTAAAGCCTTTTCTTTTTCCCCTGAAACCTTGGTGCTCCTCTGAGCCTGCTGATTCCTTCTTCTTGTACGTAGGTGGTGCCCTAAGGACAAGCACTCTGAGAATTGACACTAGTATTGGTATACATGAGATTGTGTTTGAAGTGTTAAACGTCAAAGGTAGCAGTATTGTAGTATTTCTATGTTGCCTTCTTTTCTTCATTTTCTCATTGTTCAACTAGCCTTCTTTTCATGTTCTTCCTGTCATCTCAGTGGCTTGAAACCATATGAGATTCTGCCGGATGTGAACAGAGATCTCAGTTTACCTTAAATGGTCACATCAGCCCTTTGCTTATGCTCTCTTCTACAGTGTGAGATGAGGGACAAGAAGATCAGAACTCTATGTACACTTCACTTGTCACAAGATCTTTTTTCCCGATTATGCCGTGGAATTTTTAATAATGAAATATTTTTAAGAATTACATCTTTATAATCTTTCTGTAATCTTGACTCCAATGAGCACATGATGAAGTCGGCAAACTTGCCAATAACTTGCTTTTGTTCTTTGTTGTGTGCAGTTGGTTTAATTCTTGATAATCCAGCCTGTGTAAAATAGTATTTGTATTTGTGTTGTAGTTCACAATTGGACACACGAGGAGACTCTTCAGTGGCTGGTGGAATTTGTTGAACTTCCTCGGTATGAGAAGACTTTCAGAGAAAATAATGTTAAAGGAACAACTTTGCCAAGGTGAATTTTTCGATCTTGATAAGTTCTGTACATGTTGTGCTTTTTATGGACGTTTTGAAGCACTGCTTTCAGAGAGGTGCATAATTTACAATGTGGGCTTTGTAACATACATACTTTGCACATTTTCTTCTTGTCTGGGGAACTATTGCAGTGTTGTGCTAGCAGTACATGCAGAGCATGCTCAGTGAAATATATGAAACTTTAAGGTTAAAGTACTTCAAACATTTCTTATGCTAAAACATTGTTACCTTCTGAAATCTACTTCTTGATGGTGCATAATTGTCCTTATAACGAAGTTGTTATGTTGTTGTATAGCAGGTGTTGCTGAACTACAACGCTCATCATCCTTGGCCATTGACCATGCTTGCTGGGGCTGATGGGAGTTGGAGTTCAGCAACATCTGGAAGCCAGAGGTTCCCTGCTCTTGTTCTGTAGCATAATATGGTGCAAGCTTTGTTAATTTGAACTTCAAGGCAATCTACAGAAGTCTTTCACTTGAGAAGTAATGCAATTCTTGAATAGAAACACTTGGACTATGTAGTAGCTATTTTCATTGGCCTGAAAATAATGCCATTGCAACTATTCATTATTTGGTGAAATTACCCTCCAGGTATAGATCAAAGAAATGGCAATATAAGAAAATGTAAAAGTTTCATGCTGTATCAGGTTAAACGAAGACATTATGTTATATCAAACTTGGCACTAGAAGTGTTTGACTTTTTTGTTATTGCATATAACAGAATGTTTATATTTAGTTGTGTCTTTAACAGTTGCTTTCAGGACAAGGATCCTAAAATCTTCACTTTATTGTGTGCAGGATAGCAATTAATGAGCCTGTATTTATGAACTCTCAGTTGAAAATCATTGATCGGAGCCACAGACAGAAACTTCAGCTGAAGGCCTTGGATGTTGTTTTATTTGGACCTCTCACACGTTAGTACAATTTCATTTCCTCTCCCTTCCTCCCAATGTGACATTTAACCTGCTAGCAGAAAGCATTTTTTTTGGCTGAACTGTAATTTACCTTGTGTTTAGGTTAGCTCATTCGACTGAGAAAATATTGTTCAGTGATACCATTGTGATATCCTTCAGCGGATATGTTTGAGAGTAAATATAAACCATGGTTTATCATGTTGGGAATAAGCCTAGGCAAGCCCTGGAGTTGTATACTCTTTTGTCCTCTGGTGTACTCACTAAGTGTTGGGAAACTTTCATTTCTGCTTTAAGTTAATTACAGTTTAGCATTGCATCTAAATCCTAAACTATGATTCATCTTAGTTTTAGCTTGTTGAAACAAACCAGGTTCATAATATTGTTTGAAGTTGACTTGTTTCAGACAAACTATAGTTACCATCATTTCACTTAATGCTTTTATTTGTTTGTTTATTAAATTTGTTAGTCGTTTTTCTTCACAAAAGTGAACCCAAAGCAACTTACAATTGGTAAAGAAGTTAAAACCGGTATAAAAACTTAAACAAAACAAAATGTTAAAAACACCTAAATATAACAACAGTGGACCTATCCCCTAAAAGAGGCTGCAACATCAGAGTCCTCCAAAAGCTCTCCAAAATTATGAGCCAAATGCCTGAGAAAAGAGAAATGTTTTTTCCTTGGTGTCTAAAAATAGATAATGATGGCACCAGGCGTGCCTCCCTGGGAAGAGCATTCCATAAGTGGGGGGCCACCACTGAGAAGGCCCTCTCTCATGTCACCACCCTCTGTACCTCCCTCAGAAGGGGCACATGAAGGAGGGCCTCAGATGCCAAACGCATCACTTCTGAGTCAAAGGAAAGGCAGATGAGCAGCTGAATTCTAAATTAGAGCTACACCAAATAATGCTTGTCTACCAGCCTTTATCTCAGCACCATGTGTAGCTATTTGCTGCTGGTGGTGTAGGTAATCTTAAATATGTTTAGTGAAAACAAGCCAACTTAACGTAACTATGGTTTGAACCTATCAGGATTACATGCCTATTCTTTAAGACAAACTTGCAAGCATTTTGCCAAGAGAGGAGAGTTTGTGCTGAGTACCAACCAGACTTAGACCTAGACAAACTGGTTAATCTAAAATGGAAATAAAAGCTTCTGAATTCCTCATAGCCATGCTGGAAGGGGAACACATGAGTTCAAGGCTTGGTTTAGCATTGTGTCCTAATCTGTTTAGTGCCTAAATCTAGATATTTAACTCTTGTTTAACTGCATTTTTCAGGACCACCTCACAACTGGATGAAAGATTTCATACTCACAATTTCTATAGTGATTGGTGTTGGGGGCTGCTGGTTTGCATATACTCAAAACAAGACTTCAAAAGAGCATATAACAAAAATGATGAAAGATTTAGAAAGCCTTCAGACAGCAGAGCAGAGTTTATGTGAATTGCAAGAGAGGTATGTGAAAAATATACAACACTGAAAAAGTCCTTATGACAATCTTGCAAGGCAAATCAATATGATTATACCTATACTGCAAGAGGTTTGCCTATGCCACCTTGTGATTTCATGGTTAAGATGATACATGAATAGGAGACGTCCCAAGTTACACTTAGCCACTAAGCTACGTCAGCATTCCTGTGAAGTTATGAGATTGTGGGTCCTGATGTTCTTCCCAAATTTGACAGTAAAGCACAGCTAGTTTGTTAAGCAACTGGTAACTCTTTAGTGTTTAACCTCTCAGTATGGGTGGTATAGTGAGTTACCATGGTGATACCACAGAATTATTTAGACTGCTTGTCTAATCAACTGAGCTATGAACAGAACTAAATAAATACTGGTAACGTGTGGAAAAAAATTCTACTTCGAAGGCTTGAAAAAGCACAGGAGGAAAATCGGACTGTCGCTGTTGAAAAGCAAAACCTGGAGCGCAAGATGATGGATGAAATCAGTGATGCAAAACGGGAAGCGTGTCGGCTGAGAGAGCTGCGGGAGGGAGCAGAATGTGAACTCAGCAGACTTAAATATGCAGAAGAGGAGCTGGTGCAGGTATTTGTAAATGAAAATTTCCATTTCTGAAAAAAAAATGTTTCTGCCTGGATTTTTGTGGCACATCATGTCTGCTGTGGTAGCTGCTTTTTAAATAATTAGTTATTTGTATTATTTTAAATTGTTTTTTTAGTATTTTAAGTGCCTGTTTCATGGTTTTAAGGTTGTGTATAGTTTAATTGTATTTTAATTGTATGTTTTTGTATGCTTTTAACTACATGTAGTTTTATTTGTAAGCCGCCCTGAGTTCCAGTTTGGAAAAAGGGCGGGGTAAAAATAAAGAGTCATTCATTCATTATGCTAACTCATAGAGTTATAGATCATCTAGCATAGACATTATATGCTGCTTTTAATGAAGCGCTGCCCCACTATAGGTTTAGGGCATTTTGGGGAGAACAGAAGGACCTCAATCTTCACCGAAGCTGAGCTTTTTCCCCAGCAAGGTAGTGGCACTATGGCATCAGACCAAGGAGCAAGATGAAATCACAGATCAGAGAGGCAAGGTGAGCTCAATTCCAGAAATATAGTTTAGACATTGGAGGCTGAAACTGGAAGAGAAGTGGGTGTAACTATCAGTAGAAAGGAAGAAACAGGGAAAGGCTGCAAGCCTGGGGACTAAAGCAGGACAGGTAAAGGCAAAGGAAGGACTGGAGCCTGTGAGCTCCACATGGTAGTTGTTTAGTTTCACAGATAGAACCCTGCTAACAGCAAGAGATGTTTATAGAGGGATCAGTAAGGACAGAGACAAATCAAAATAGAGAGAGGTGAAGCAAGGTAAAGAGCCAGTACATCTACATGAGCCCTAGGAAGTATATGGCTCTTAGTATATGGTGGCTAAAGGAACAGGGCTCTGTCCCAGCCTCCAGAAGATCAGTGGTTGAGTCTACCTATGGCCAGTGCTCCTGTGTATCACCTATGTTTGAAAAACACTAGAGTAATGTTTACTCCAATTGATTGTTAATGAGCAAGACAAATTCAGGCCACCAAGAATCTTTAGGTTCAGCATTGCCGCAAGAATAGCAGTTTTCTAACACTTCAGTGCTTTCTTTTATGTAAAGTAGCACTGCTAAGACTTGACAGAGTAAACTGTGAAGCTTCAGATTTCTGTTTAAGGCAAGAGTGGGCAACCTCTTTGCTCTTGACGACTACATGAAGCAGTGGGTGGGCAGTTGAGGGTCGCATTTTAGGGGCAGGGCCAGACTTGGTGGTGGGCAAGGCTAGCATCCTGATGCCCACTTCCATCATCCCCCACGCCTGTAGACTCACCCACTTCCTACATAGGCATAGGATTTCCCCTTACTCTCTGTTCGTCACAGACATGCAACCTTTTCCCCTAGAAAGACTCACTCTCTCTCTTTTATGCACACTTTAACCTCCCTCTCCCTTCCCCAGCTACATCAGGATTGCTGGGGAGTTCAAGATTTAACCTAAAGCCATGCAGGAACAGGAATCTTTTCCCGCTCTACAGCTGATGGAGAATTAGTGTGGAGAAGTGGATGTGGCTCTCAGAGGCTTGGTGGCCAAGGGCTGCATGCAGGCTGTGGGTTATCCCTGCGTGGTCTAAGGAAATGGAAGGAAAGCAAATGAAATCACAGCACTGTTATAACTAAGGGACTTATCCAAAGAAATTAATCATATAAGTTTTAATCTGTTCATTAATAAATTAAATCTGTATAATATTGTATGTGAATAAAAGCAAAAGTTCTGAAAAGAAGAAAGTATATTTTGTCATTAAGATGATGTACATGTGTATCATAGGCACCAGGGCAGGGCCCTTGCTCCAGGCGCCTGATTCAAGGGGGCGCCCAAATAATTATTAACGCTATGTGATACATGATATACTTATACACATTATTTACAAACATTAAATTAATTTTAATAAAGTGTTGGGTGAGATTATTGGTAATGGGTAGTACCAAATGTAATTGGAGGTGGGGGCGAGTAATACTGCAACAAAAACAATGGTTAAGTAATAAACAGAACGATTATGATTTTTTCATGTTCCTGGTTTAATTGCTACTGTAATGTTCTTGCACGTACTTTATTACAAATAATTAATTTTTACACCAGAAATATGACATTCAGGGGCGTGTTTCATGTCGTTTGCCCTGGGTGCCAAGAGACCTTGTTCTGGCCCTGGCAGTCACCACCTAAGAAGAGGCATTTCTTCCTGTGCCTGAGAAAATGAACGCCTCTTTGAAGATGGTGTCTGCCACCTATAGTTTCTGAATGTACTAGTGTTTTTAAAGTAATTGCACTAATCCTGAGGAATTGTAAATTCTGCTGTCTGATTAATGGGGGCATCTTTTTAAATCTGTTTCAGTTGCTTAACCAACTACATTACTCATCCCTATAGAAGTGTTAATGGGCGAAAGCTTTTTTTAAAAAATATGTTTTACATTTCAGGCTTAGTATCTTTATGTCTTTGCATGCCTCTTCTGACTTCTAGGTCCGCATGGCTTTAAAAAAGGCTGAGAAAGAATTTGAACTAAGAAGCAATTGGTCTGTTCCTGATGCGCTGCAGAAATGGCTCCAGCTGACACATGAAGTGGAAGTACAATACTACAATATTAAGAGACAAAATGCAGAAATGCAGTTAGCGATTGCCAAGGAAGAGGTATTGTGCATTCTTGAGTCATCAGCCATCAAAACTGGCATGTATTCCCTGCTGATTTTGTTGCTGAGATTATACAATTCTGGAATGCAGGATTGCAGCTAAATGTATGTGTATCCTGGGCAGACTGCTTGGTCCTCCCTCCAATTTCAAATTTTGAGCCAAAAGAATAGTTACAATGGGAGAACATTGCAGATTTTTGCTCCCTGCCGCTATGCCTCCACTCCTCTAAGAGCTGTGCCCTAGGCAGCTGCCCCGTCACTCTTCTAGCCTGCCCCCAGTCTGCTTTCCAAGTTCAGTCCAGCTTTTGAAGTTTTCCACTTTATAATTTTGTCCTGTAGTTTAAAGTCTATGATAGATAACCTTTGAGAAAACAAACATAAGTTATTCAGTTTAACGTAATTTAATTGTATTTAATATTTCATTGTACAATATGATGGGATGTCTTGCTTTGAAAGGCAGTTTATAAATAATTTTAATAAAATAATAAATAAATGCTAATCTCACTCCATATCTCTACCATTTCAAAAGATGCTTTTGGGAAGTTTCCAGTTTGAGAGAGTTCTGTAGTTGTGAGGCACTTGTTGAGAGTACCATTGAATATGCCCCTTGCAGTATTCATGTAGGCGAAGATGGGAAACCTTGGGGGAGTTTTTGCTCTATTTTATAGATCATGGTAGGACAGTGTGTCTCTTTGGATATGCTGTTCTCAGGTCATAATACTTTAAGCTGCTAATGTCTCCCATACCTTGCTATAAAAAGGATATATATTACTATTTATCCATTACATTGTTTATATACAGTGCCTTGCAAAAGTAACCCCTGACCAATGTTCTCATCTTACTGAATTACAAATGGTACATTGTAATTTCATTCTGTATGACATTTTATTTTGAAACACTGAAATTCAAAATAAATTATTGTAAGGTGACATTGGTTTTATGTTGGGAAATGTTCGTAAGAAACATAAAAAACTGAAACATGTTGCTTGTATAAGTGTGGGAGTTAAGTACATTAATATTTGGTAGAGCCACCTTTTGCTGCAGTAACAGCTTTAAGTCTTTGGGGGTAGGTATGTACCAGCTTTGCACACAGTGTCGGAGGGATTTTGGCCCATTCTTCTTGACAGATTTGCTCCATGTCATTCAGGTTGGTTGGGCGTCACTTGTGGACTGTAATGTTCAAAGAGCGACACAGATTCTCAGTGGGATTGAGATCAGGACTTTGACTGGGCCACTGTAGGACATTCACCTTTTTTTTCTTGAGCCACTCCAATGTTACTTTGGCCTTGTGCTTTGGATCATTGTCCTGCTGAAAAATGAATTTCCTCCCAAGCTTCAGTTTTTTAGGGGTCCTCTTGCAATATTTCCCTGTATTTTCCTCCATCCATTCTTCCTTCAGTTTTAACAAGATGCCCTGTCGCTGCTGATGAGAAACATCCCCATAGCATGATGCTAGCACCACCATGCTTCACTGTAGGGATGGTGTGTCTGGAGGCATGGGCAGTGTTAGGTTTGCGCCACACATAGCGCTTTTGAGTTTTGGCCAAAAAGCTCTATCTTGGTCTCATCTGACCACAAAACCTTTTGCCACATCTCGGCTGGGATACTCTCATGCTTTCTGGCAACTCCAGACATGCTTTCAGATAGTACTTTTTGAGTAACGGCTTCTTTCTTGCCACCCTCCCATACAGACCAGTGTTATGCAGAGCTCTTAATATGGTTGACTGGCGCACCATTACTCCACTCCCAGCCACTGAACTCTGTAGCTCCTTCAAAATTATTGTTGGCCTCTCTGTGGCTTCTCTCACAAGTCTCCTTCTTGTTTGAGCGCTGAGTTTTGAGGGACGGCCTTTTCTTGGCAGTGCCTAGGTGGTGTGATGCAGCTTCCAGTTCCTGATTATTGATCCAACTGTGTTCACTGGGATAGCCAAATACTTGGATATTAGTTTGTACCCTTTCCCTAATCTATGCATTTGTATTACATTATCTCTCACTTCTGTAGAATGCTCTTTGGTCTTCCTTTTCCTTCAGATCTACAACCTTCAATAGTGGGGTATTTATCCTGACAATGTGACAGCAACTTGAATGGTTCACAAGCGGAGGCCAATGGTAAGGTAATTGTGTCCTGGATAGGGCAATTTCTTTCATGTGTGTAAATTGGGAGCTTCCACAGCTCAGAGGTTGAATACTTATGCAGGCAACATGTTTCAGTTTTTTATGTTTCTTACAAACATTTCCCAACATAAAACCAACGTCACCTTACAATAATTGATTTTGAGTTTCAGTGTTTCAAAATAAAATATCATACAAAAAGAAATTACAATGTACCATTTGTAATTCAGTAATATGAGAGCATTGGTCACAGGTCTGATTACTTTTGCAAGGCACTGTAAGCTTTGGCTTCATATTTGTCCTTTAATTATAGGCAGAAAAGATTAAGAAAAAGAGAAGTACCGTCTTTGGGACATTACATGTTGCACACAGCTCTTCTCTTGATGAAGTGGACCACAAGATTCTGGAAGCAAAGTAAGAGAACTGATAAGGGGTGAATAAACTTCATTGATACTTTAGTGTTCAGCATTTCAATGTGGGCTGCATTTTAAGTTAAAAATGTCAGAATCTGTAACATAAATGTCTTTTGTAGCTCCTGAATACTTACAATATTGTGCACATTAATATGGCTGATCATAAACATTTTCAAATGTACAACTTTTTTTAAAAAAATCCTTACTGTTTCCCAGGAAATCACTTTCTGAATTAACCACTTGTTTGAGAGAGCGACTCTACCGATGGCAGCAGATTGAGAAGATTTGTGGCTTCCAGATAGCACATAACTCAGGATTACCTAGTCTGACTTCATCACTTTACTCTGATCATAGTTGGGTGGTAATGCCACGAGTCTCCATTCCACCATATCCAATTGCAGGGGGAGTGGATGACCTTGATGAAGACACTCCTCCGATAGTTTCTCAATTTCATGGTATGTGGTAGTATATCTAATAAAGATCACAGGAGTTTAACAAATGGTTACAATTATTAGAGAAATTGGCAAAATGAAGTACAGAATAAAGCAGAGGGTTGGAGGGATTAGTAAGAGCCAGCAGAACAAAGATACTAGAAGTATAGAAAAGTAGACATACTTTGGCACATTAAACCCCAGATATTTAATGGTCAGTGAAAGGACTTTGAATTTGAGAGAAAAGAATATTTATGGAGATAAAAATTAAACCAGGAGAGAATATTTTGAGCTGTTTTGGGAAAACACACTTTCCTTAATCGAGTTTAATTTTTTTGCAAATTGCTAGCAGGAAGGGAGAAAGGACAGTTCTCTCACTTGGGTCTTCAGGACTATGTTTGGAAAACTGACCATGGAACGCTCTAACCTCCCACCCTTCCAAGAAGGAAGCAGAGAAGATGCACTCTTTTAGTAGAGTCCAGCTTTTCTCTTTTAAAGGAGAGGGGGAGGAAGGGGGTGACAGGACTCTTGAAGGCTGTTCCTGCTCGCTTCCTGGAAAGTGCAGAAAGCCTTTTCTTTTCCACCCTCTAGTTTCCTGAAAAGAAGAAAAGAACAGATGCATGCTCAGAGTGGCAGATTTTAGAACCATGCTTATTTGTACACAGTGTGGTGCTAAAAGAGCTGCTTTTTCTCTTTCAGGAAGTGTCCAAATGCTGTCTGTGTGAATGAAGCTTTCTCCTCCCTGCTTTTGTTGGGGGGGGGGAGAGAGAAAGTGCTCCTATTTGGAAGCCCCAACAGAAAGCAGCTTGTTAGGCTCTCTTGTTTCCGCGATACCTGAAAGGAGAGAGCCTTGCCCACAGGGACAGTGCCTCAGAGGCTGCCTGTGACATGAAGAGTGTTATTAGGGAGGGCGGTGCTAATGTTTGCAGTCCCTTGTCATTCTTTCCCTGTTCTGTGGAAGGTAATCTTGCCCACAGAGTAAGAGTAGGAGTACCAATGGGGTGGGGAAGGCTGGAGGAGAACTTAGGCAAGTGTGGCATGGGGTTGTCAAGTACCCCTTTAAACTTTATTTACAGAGCTGCTTCTAGACATCTTTTCCTCAAAGGTTGTACTTTAATCATCAGGTTATCACATTTTCTCCACTGCTTAAATTTCCCATTGTTATGGCTGGAAAATTATTCCTTCCCTCTACTGCCCTTCTAACCTTTTGATTGGCGAGTGCTCTGTGGTTGTACTGATAAAGCAATTTTTAAAAAATATACACTCACCCTCCCATCTGTAGCACTTGCAGATTCGTTTGGCTTGCTTTGCTTCTGAAATACATCAGTAATTGCTGATATTTTGGGGAGGATGGCATATAAGCAAAGCACAACCTTGATCAGATTCATCTGGACTTTAATGATATCCTGAAGTCCAATGCTTTCTCATCAGAATGATCTAATCAACAGTACTCTTCAGCTGAATAATCTTTCAGTTTTGAAATTGCTTTTGTTTCCTGTTTTACTATTTTCCACGACTCCATAGACATTGCTTCAGGTATCATAGGTTACCTAGGGTTTGTTCTACAGTTTTTTTCTGGTTGTTCTTACTAAATGTTTTAATCCTTAAAATTAATAAAAGATGTACATAGAATTCCTATTTTTATTCCAGTTGATCATAATATCTGTTAAATATTTGAGTCATGTGTTGCTGCCAGCATCTTAGGTTTGTGATTTCTCGTGTGACTTTATATGATAACCAAGACTACTGTGAAGTTCCATCAAGCAGAGGTCAGTTTTATACCTGCATTGCCCTTGCCTGTGTCCTTTGCTGATATATTTTAAGTATAGATTAATACTTAGGAAGGAAGAATATGTTATTCAATATTAAAATGAATTCTATCTTTGCTGGAACTTTTGCTGAAAATTCTTAGACTACGGGTTTGTGTAGATAGGATTTTCAGGACTAGTTTTAAAGTGTCCTCCTCTTCCTGAGAGGAGCAGAGTAATGGCTCAGTTGATAACTTCGAGCAGATGGTTAATTTTTGAATAACATTGTTCTGTTCTTCTCAGGGTCCATTGTAAAAACAAGCACCTTAGCACGGAGCAGTAGCATGTGTCGCTCCAGGAGAAATGTTGTGCCGTCATCACCTCAGTCACAACGCACAGCACAAATGCAACACACTCCACATACACAAGCTACTTTGCACTCTGCAGATCCAGACATCCTGTCAGTGTCCAGTTGCCCTGCTGCTTACCGTACAGAGGAGGAGGAGGAGGCCATTTACTTCACTGCTGACAAGCAATGGTATGGGCATCAGTACACCAGCATGAAGACTTGGGCTAGAACTAGCTTTGAAATTCCATGAAATGTCTGTGCCCTTGCTGGCCAGACTTGGACACAGAGAAGGAATTACAAAGAGACTTTTCCATAGAGTTTTGAGAGTTATTGATAGACTGTTAATTCCCCTATGCCCTCCTTGGTATGCAAGATCCAAAGTATTTAGGGCTTGATATGTGAAAGCAAGAATAGTCGGGAGCCATTAAAGGTATACTGTGACCTTAGAGACTTGCCTGTTATAGGAGGCAGGTGGCTATTCTTGGCATGTTCTACAAGGGCTTTCCCAACATAAAAGCTGTTAACAACGATCTAACCTTGAGATTTTGAAGCGATGACTGACAATGAAGCCAGCAGAGGAGATTGTTCTGGGTACTTTATTGTTGTTTCAGGGCCATCTTAGGTCACTGGAGTTTCTGTGAAGTAAACCGCTTGAAGCCTTGATACAGAAGGGGAGGGGTGAACTACAGAACAATTACACAATTTTATAATTTTGTGATCCAACATATGAAACAGTAAAGGGTTAGATAAACAACAATAGGTCTTGGTTCTTTTGCTTTAGTGCAGAAGGAGTACATTAATTGTTCCCATATATATATTTCATAAAATTTAATTTATTTTGATCACAAGCTGGGGTGGTGCAATGAATTTATCATATTTATTAAAAGTAGAGCTGTTTCTCACTTTAAATCTTAGTTGGTTTAATTGTACTAGCTTTAGTTGTCAGTCATGAAATTTAATCAATATAATTTTGTATGAGTAAAAACAATAGCTCTCAAGTAAAATGCATAGTTTCTTTTGGTTAGATCCACAGTATGGTGCATGGGAAAGGACTGGCAGAAGCTGTCTTGCCTTCTCCTGACAGCCCTCTGACACTCCCCCAAGCCTCTCCTGAAGGTTAGAGGACCCAGTTGAATGGGCTGGCTGTGGAGTGGTGGGCTGAAGGAGAAGGGAGATCACTGAAAACTGGGTGGAGATGCAGAAGGTCTCTCTGCTTGATTTTGGGGTATACCCATTTCCCCTTCAGCCCCCCCACCTCAATCCATTCACCAAGGTCCCCTTACCTACATGAGAGGCTTTGTGGGTGGCTAGAGTGCTGCCACGGGGAGGGGAGTGCTAGGGAATTTGACTCCCACAATGCCCTTCTGTGCATTTTCTTCTGGATCCAACCTGCTGTCTTCAGGTGATTCGTGATTGTATGTTAGTGGGCAACAACTTAGAAGAGGCATTCCCTCCTTTATGTGAGGTAAAAGGAAATGCCTCTTTTTATTACTCTTGTCAACTGCAGTTTTTATTTGCAATGGTAACAAATAAAAATTTGTCACTGTTTGTATGTATCTGCTGCTTATTTAGGGCACCTTTTGGTAATAGTTTAAGTAGAAGTAGATGCAGATTCTTTGATTGAAAACTGGTGCTTTCCCAAGCTTTGGGCTCCTGCTGGGAGGAAGGACGGGATATAACTTAAATAATAAATAAATAAAAGCCTTAGCCTGTGGAAGCTTTAGTGAAGTGGTAATTTCATTATTGTAAGTGGGATACTTTTTTTTACCCTTAAATGGAACACTCTAATACCTTACAATTGTTTCCTCTTTGCTGTAGGGAAGTACAAGATACAGTTTCCGAATGTGACTCCTTAAATTCCTCTGGAAAGAAACAGTCTCCTCCGTCAAGCCTTGAAATATATCAACCTCTGTCACCTCAAAAAATATCACGGGAGGAACTCTCACTGGAAGAGTCGTCTACTGGAGACTCTTCTTCCCTAACAGCAGATATTTCGAGGGGTTCTCCTGACTGTGTTGGTATGACAGAAACAAAAAGTATGATCTTTAGTCCAGCAAGCAAGGTGTACAATGGCATTCTGGAGAAGTCCTGCAGCATGAACCAGCTCTCTAGCAGCGTTCCAGTCCCCAAGCCTCGACACACCTCATGTTCATCCGGCAGCAGTGGAAGCAAAACGGGCCATCATACTGCAGCTGTCCCTCGGATAAATAGCACCTCACAGGACCTCTGTCAAAACGGGGAACGAAACAAAAAGTCCTCCAAAATAAAAAGTCTTTTTAAGAAGAAGTCAAAGTGAACCTGCTGGAGGAAATGCTCAGTTGTGGCATTGTTAGACTTGTTGTTTGTTTTATTTTTTAAATTAAGAATGTAGTTATCTTGGTTTTCCGGGCTTGGATGCCATAGCAGGAAACCCTCTTTGGTCAACCCCTCTTCTGTTTTAAATGACTTTACAGTCAAGTTGTGCCAGCTGTTATTGAAAAATTTTAATTTCAAGACAGTTTACAGTTATATGTCTATTTATTTCTGCTTTTTTAGTTTATATATAAAACTCTTTTTAAAAAAAACACAACACTTTTAACACAAGCTTTAACGGACTAATAAGCCTGCATGGGCTTCCCAAAGTTTTTTCTTGTTTACCGAAGCATCTTCTTATCTTTCCACAGAAGCTATGGCATTTGCATACTGGACGAAAGTGACTTTTAATGAAGTAAAACTACTTAAATTGCACTACTGTTTCCCTGACTGGAAAGTATCTTCGCAAGTAAAACTGTTTAGACTTGTAAATGACAGAAAAGTTGGGTTGGTTCTTTGTTATTTTTTAGGTTGTTTTTACGTAGAAACTAGCATTTCTAACAATTGATTTCTGGAACTGGAACCTCGCTTCGTCAACAGAATGCTTCTTTAAATTCATTTATTAACCTAATGGATTGGGTCCTGTTGTAAAAATCATGATTATCCAGGGCTTTCACTGTGATTTTATTGCATTGCACAGGCTGAATGGTTTTTTTAAAAAAACTTGTTGCAAAAAGAAGAGGATTCCATACACAAGTGATAAAATTTAAAACTTGATTTTGAAGGACTTTCTAAGACATTCACAACCTTAAACCTGAGATAGGGACAACTGTGGGCACTTGTTTACATACTTTGACAGACAACGGATGTTTGATTTGTGAATATTTGTACTGTGGCAAAGATAATAAATTGGAAATACTATTGTGCTCAGACTTGTTCTGATTTAGCCATCCCCCTTTCCAGCCCAACCCCCCAAGTTCTTGTTGGTTAGTGTAATTGTATGTCATTACTAGCACATATTATTGTACTATAGCTGTTTTTATTTTATTTTATTGGAGTAACTATACATGTTACTAATATTCAATCCTATTGTTGGACATGCTTGATTTGTAAGCAAATTGACAGTCAAATCCCAAGCATGCTTACTTTTGTAGCAGGCCTCCCTGAATCCATTAGAAGTAGTGCCAAACCAAAGTTTGGTGCTACAAAAATAAGCCTTGTGCTTCATACACTCTCCTTCCATCTCCTTGTAAACTGTTGATTCAATTAATTCTTCTTTTAGCATAAACCATACTTGGCTGTTGGATCCACACCAGCAAACTACAGTTTCCCTTCTCTAGAGGTTCAATGGGTCTACCTTCCAAGTTATTGTTTAGAACTGCAGTCCTAGTCCTATTATAGTCCTTGGTACTAGTGTAAAATCCTAGCTCTTTGGTTTAACTAGCTTGGGATCACACATGGATGTGCCACTCTTGATGACTGGCAGCTGAATGTGTGAATAGACTTTATTTAAAAGCATTGTATTTGCAATTGCATGAAGTTATATGAAAGTTCTGTCTGAGGTGTTACAATGATGGTGGTCCATTCACACATACAAGGCATCATGTGATCTTGCAATCAAGTAATGAACATACAGGTGTGATCCACCCCTATGTGTGTGCCACATTTGCTTGATGTTATGCTGCTGGTTTCAATGTAATTTTAAGACACAGATGTTAAGGCATCTGAGTGAAGTGTAATCTTGTGTTAAAAGGAACATAGATTGTTACAGTGTAATGTCATTTTAGTATCTAAAGTTGAGGTGAAAGTTAAGAGTCAAGCTTTCAGATCAAAGCAGCCAGTCTTATGTTCAGTATATATCTTTGTGTTTTAAATTACCGTTCAGTAACAGAAGAAGCTTTCTTACTAAAACAGTGGCTGGTTGTTCAAAGCCACCACCATTTTTGTGTTGGTTGAAAAACAGTGCCTTGTAGTCAGTCTTCGTCTCAAATTCCTCTTTGCCTAGCAAACACAAATGACATTTGGAAGAAATGGGCCATATTTCTGTTCCAGAGAAAGTTCCAGTCCCAGTGGGTCATAGTCTCAATGGGCATTAGTAATTGGGAATCCATGTTTCCTGACATTCATTCATATAACTGCATAGCAGAATAATTGTTAGTCTAACTATCTTGCTGGTAGGTAAGCCTTTGTGAAGGACCTACAAATATTTAGCATTTGTATTTATTTTTCTGCCAGAACGCCATTATTCAGAACTTCTCGGTGGGAGGGGGCATTTACCATTTAGAATACCAGCCCTCTTCATTGCCTTGCCTTTGCTATTGTTACCCCATGAGGAGATTGATAGGTGGCAACCTGAAGAGTCCACCCTTTACCTTTAAATCTACTGCCAAATCAGGAGTCAATGCAGTTGCACTCTCTCAGTCCTTACCTACTACCTACATCTCCTTACTGTTATACAAACCTTCATGCTATAGTAGATAAGGAAGGAAGCCAATGACAGGACTATGTGTTTGTGCATATATGTGTCTGCAGTCAGCAATTGACTTGGCATCAGATCAAAAGCTAAAAGGAGAATCTCTAGGTTGCAACTTGACATGACTACCCACTAGAACCCTCCCCTGAATGATTCAATACATGCTCCTTATAATGGATCACCTGAGGCCTTGTTATAATGATGGGCCTTTTTATAGCTTTACATAAAAGGATGCATCCTTGGAGGTCACATTTCAATTTCACATATCTCTGTGACACACCTTTGCACCCATTAATCTTTTTCTGTGTCTGCCTGTCTACATGATTTCTCCTGCGTACATGTTAATGAACCAATAAAGTAGCACATTTAAAAAAATTGACCCACCTTGAGTGTGAGTCCCACAGTGAATGATATATTGCCTGCCTACCTATGCTGTAAATAATTTTTAATGGGCCTTACATCAGCTGTTATGTGTCATAAGGAACTCCTTTGGTTTCTTTATCCCATCAGATTGTGAAAGCTCCCATCTCTAGACCACTGTGAGGTGTGATCTCTTTGCTGGATCATTTATCTGTAGGTCTTTATAGTACCACATGTAGGATCCCTGCCACATACACCATAGATTGAAAGTACCTGCTTTCTTTTATCTCCTTTATATTCCAACTGCCATTATTTAGTTTCAGATGGGTAAGAACATAAGAAAAGTCCTGCTGGATCTAACCAAAGGCCCATCTAATCCAGCATCCTGTTCTCAGAGTGGCCAACCAGATTCCTATGGGAAGCCCACAGGCAGGATCTGAGTGCAACAGCACTCTCTCCACTTGTGATTCCCAGCAACTGGTTTTCAAAGAGATACTGCCTCTGACAGTAGAGGTAGAACATAGCCATTGTGGCTATTAGCCCATGATAATCATCAATTTGGATGGCTTTAAAAGAGGATTAGACAAATTCATGGAGAATAAAGCATTCACTGCATCTTGTGGGAATGAATTCCATAGTTTAACCATGCACTGTATCATATAGGCATGGAATGAACAGAGGAGATCAAGGTATGAAAATCAACAAATACAAGTTATTAATGCTAACTATAATATAAAATTCACTAACAAGCACAAAAACCACGTTACCAAATTCTTAGCACATTACCAAATTCTTCCAAGCCACACAGGAAGTGGATCAACCCAAATTGTGTTTGCATTTGCATTCACTATAGCGGCCCAATTTCCTTGCTTTTTAAAGTTTGATAGAAATATCTGTCGGATATAGGTACGTTCTTAAACCACAAGGAGTTTTTTTTGCCTGTTAGTTAGCATTAATAACTTATATTTGTTGATTTTCAAACTTTGATCTCCTCCTCTGTTCATTCCATGCTTTCATTCCAGGTGATTGACTTCAATGGGATTTACTCCCCTGCAATCACGCTTAGGATAGGTGAAATTGACCATGGGGGAGAGGGAGGGGAGGAGGGCAGGTTTGATCATTTGCATGCTTATTAAGTTCAGTTGGATTTTCTCCCCTGCAATCATGCTTAGGATAGGTGAAACTGACCACGGGGGAGGAGGAGAAGAGGGAGGGAAGGAGGGCTGGAGGAAAAAGGAAGAGAGGCGGAAGGAGAAGGAGAGGGGGAGGGGAAAGGCAAGTGTGATCATTTGTATACTTGCTGAATTCAGTGGGGTTTACTCAATCTTGCTTAGGGATAGGTGAAACCGACCACAGGAGGAGGAGGAAAGGGAGGGAAGGAGTGGTCAGTGGAGAAGAAGGGAGGAGGAGGAGGGGATAGGGGAAGGACATGAGGGGAGGGGAGGGGGAAAAAGGTAAAGTGTCCCCGCACTTATAGTGCAAGTCGTTTCCGACTCTTAAGGTGACATCTTGCGACATTTACTAGGCAGACCGTATATATGGGGTGGGATTGCCAGTTCCTTCCCCGGCCTTTCTTTAACCCCCAGCATATGCTGGGTACTCATTTTACTGACCATGGATGGATGGAAGGCTGAGTGGACCTCGACCCCTTTTACCAGAGATTCAACTTCCTCCTTCCATTGGAATTGAAGGCAGGACATAATTTGCATGCTTATTGAGTTCATTGGGATTTGTGTATGTGTGTGTACTGCCTTCAAGTCGATTCTGACTTATGGTGACCCTACAAATAGGGTTTTCATGGTAAGCGGTATTCAGAGGTGGTTTACCATTGCCTCCCTCTGAGGCTGAGAGGCAGTGACTGGCCCAAGGTCACCCAGGGAGCTTCATGGCTGTGGGGATTCAAACCTTGGTCTCCCAGGTCCAACACCTTAACCACTACGCCACACATTTACTCCCATGTAATCATGCTTAGGAAAGGTAAAACTGACAATGGGGGAGTAGGGGGGAGGGGAGAGAGGGAAGAAGGAAAATGGAGCAGTAGGAGTGAAGGAAGGTGGAGGAAAGGGGCAAGAGGGAAGGGATAGGAGGGAGGAAGAGAGGAGGGCAAGGTTGGTCATTTGCAATGCTTTTTTAGTTCAGTGGGATTTACTCCTGTATGATCATGCTTACGATAGATGAAACTGACCTGGGGAGGGGAAAGAAGGGGAGGTAGAGGTGAGGAGATTGTGTGGGTGGGCACTGGGCAGAGAGAAAGCCCCTTCCCAAAAGAAAAAATATTGTGAACAGTATCGTTTTTCAGAGATTCCCTCACCTTTTTATTCTACAGCAGGCACATGTCGACTGCCACCCAAATTTAAACCAAAACTGTGCTTGGCCACATCCACGCCAGACCTTTATTTCAATTTAAACAGTCATGGTGTCCCTCGAAGAATCCTGGGAAATGCAATTTGTGAAGGGTGCTGAGAGTTGCTAGGAGACGCCCTATTCCCCTCACAGAGCTACAATCCCCAGAAGAGGGTCTGACTGTTAAATCACTCTGACAATTGGAGCTCTGTCAGGGAAACAGGAGTCTCCTAACAACTCTCAGCACCCTTCATAAACTACACTTCCCACGCTTCTTTGGGGGAAGCCATGACTGTCTTACGTGAAATCAAAGTCTGGTGTGGGTGTGGCCCCCTAATTAGCCAAGCCAAACAGCTGTGAGTCTGGCTTTTAGAACACTGAGAGTTGGTTCTTACTGAGCATGCCCGTGCTTATCATTGACTCTAATGCTAATTTTTAAAAATTAATTAAAAACATTAAAAGCGTCTTCTAACATTTAAAATGAAGAAGATGAAGGTCAGAGTATGAGGCAAGGTCAGTAATAGGATTACAGGTACTCGTGAATATGGCTGATTTTTAATTTCAACAAATTATGAGACCACTGTCCAACAAGGGTCTGGATTTCCCCCCCTCATTTTACACTTTGAACTCTGGTTTCTCTCTGACTGTTTTGTGTATCAGCATGAAAACTTAGAGGGTTGTTAAGCAAGCGTTTCTGAGTTCAAGACTATAAGTTATGTAAGGTTTTGTTTTGAAATGAGCTTATGGGAAGCATCAGAATGGCATGGGAGGTATTTTCAATATATCATTGTGGAATGTGAAAAATCCATGCTGGCTATAGTATACGGCCACTCTCGTGGCTGTATAATAAAAGGTTTCTTTGCAGGTTGGTTATATAGCAATACTTAGTTTGTAAACTGCTTCAAAGTGCCACTGTTACTTTAGATATTATATTTACTTCAATAAACTTGTCTTAGTGCCCACCTGTATACTAAGCTATTAGTTAATTACTCTTTCTATCTCCACCGCAGTTAAATCACAGGCTTTTTAAAGGACCACTTGAAGTCCTCTTTCTGTTCAGCTACCAACTGCTAACACATTGGCTTCAGCTCTCCCAAAGGGCTGCTGCTGGAGCCTATGTCCTCTTGCAGATCACCTTTGCTTCTGCTTTTGGTGATTTCAGCTTCAATACAATGCATTTCTCTCTGTTAGGAATTAAATACCAGTTTGTTTCCTTTATACAGTGAACTATTTCCAATCTCAACAGTGTTTCTAGCAGAACAGCCTTCTTCCACTTAAATTTCTCCTCCTTAAGGTAGTTTCTCCACGAGCATCCACATAGTTAACCAGTTTACAGGTCATACTGGTAACTTGCAACCGTGTATTTAAAAAAAAACTTTTTTTTTTACATCACTGGGAATGCTTAGGATTGCCACATGTATCTTAGATATGGTGATGATTCTTAATGGAAGAACTGCACATTGTTACTCAAATTTTCAGTGCCCTTGACACAACTTATCATGCAGTGGTATGGGCACTGTTTATTTTAAGCATATCCTGTCTCTCTTTATAAACAAGCTCAAGGCAGCTTACAGAAAAAATTCTAACAAATGAAATATATCTATTACAAAAACCCAAAAACTATAATTGCAGAAACAGGTGGTGATGGAGAAACTACAACAGTAACCAGCAATGCAGGGGAAAAAAATAGCATGCAGAACTAGCGTTGCAACTTGAAGAAAATAAAGAGTTGGACACAATTGAACTATGGGTCACTTTATTTAAGCACAAACCACCTGTAGAGGGAAAACTATTAGTGGGGGAACTAACTTTCACATACAGGGCCAAGCCTGCAGCCAATAAGGCAACAGTCCCTGCCACTGGGAAAAGGAGTACAGCTGTACCACCTGCACCCTTTACCTGACCACTCCTGAAAAGTAAGGAGACCTTCCTGCATTGCCACCCCCGGGGCCCCCATAACTCCAAGTGGATGACACAGTTTAGCCTCAGAAGCAGTCTTTATCTTGCCCTCTGGGTCCCATCGCCCTCAGTAGCAAACCTTGTGGTCCACCCATCAATCTGAACTTACCTGTTCTCCTTTCAAGGATTCCCGTCCGACAAGAGGGAAAAGCCAAAGTGATCAAATTAACCTTTCAAACAAACCCAATCTATCTGCCCCGCCCCGCCAGTTACACAGTGTGGATTAGGGGAATGGTGCCAAAATTCCTAGCTGGACCTTAAAAGTGATGAACAAATGAACTATGCACTAAGAATTAGGGAGGGTGGGTAGGTGCCAAAAAGAGAGGGAGGGTGACACAGCCAGTTCTTAAACTCGCATTCCTGTGTCCCCTCTAAGTGCACGATATGTCAGTGCCAACTCTTTTCCACCCCCACAGCTGCAAACACATCCTGTGGCCTGATATATGAATTGGGCTATGAAACAGGACTTAGCCAGTCCCAAAAGTCTCCTGAAAAAGTGAGATTTTGATCAGGTGTCTGAAGGCATGCAGTGTCAGGACCAGATGCCCCTTCTTGGGAATGGCATATCACAGGGTTAGCATCATCACCAAGACGATCCTACTGCTGCTCGATCCCCCTCAAACTTCAGGCCACAAGGGTGCCTCAAGCAGAAACTCAAGTTGTTGAGCAGAGCATTTAAGGGGGTATATGTAGGGGAAGATGATTCCTCAAGGTCCAAAACCATTTAGAGCTTAATGGGTAATAATTAGCACTTTGAATCGAGCCTGGAAAGTTGTAGGTAATCAGTGAAGATCACAAGTGAAAAATGTGGCAGTGAGGCAGAGACTGGTCTCCAATGGTTCTGATCATTCCTAGCATGGAGCTCTCAGAAGAGGAATCTTGGGTAATTGCTTGTTGTCTTTCCATATGACCATCTCTATCAGGTTTCAGCAGGACTCTGAGATCACAGGAGAGCTTCTGATGACATGTCAGAAATGTGTTATAACCAATAATTGCTTTCCCTTTGGAGAAAACCTGTAGAAATTGGGTGACCTAGTTTTCATCAATACCCACCAGCCCACTTGTCCCCTGTGGTTCTCCCTAAAAGCTACTCTTGAGGGCTGGGAACTCCAGAACATACTGAGGAAATAGCATGGAGGAGTATAGTAAGTAAGGGAAATCAGTAAAAATTAGGTGCCCTGATTTGCCAAGCAGAAGCTCTTTTTGCTAAGGCTTTGGTGGGGAGCCTGCGGCCGGTTGTTTTGGAGTATGGCTCCCATATAAGGTTACCAGGTGTCTGGTTTTGGCCGGATACTCTGGTTTTTGGGGGTCTCCTCCGGGTTGCTGGATAACTCACCTTAATCTCCTGACTCTCAGCTTCAATTTTTTAAAAAAAGTTTCTAGGTGGTCTGGTTCCCGAGATATAAACCAAAACGTCAACTGCCCCCCCTGTTAAACATCTGTTACAGCAGCTCCTAGCTCTAACCCCACCCTTTCAAGATTGCAGCCAATAAGTGAAGCCAGGGTTGTGATTTGTTGACCCAGGCAGTGCCTAGACTTTATTGCAATGTCAGAAAATGGTGGTTTTGAGATTTTTAGTTTGTTTCAGTAAGTAAGAATATGGCTTAAAGTTTTTTTTCTCTTGTGTGCAAGAGTCAGAACCTGGGCTGTTGAAGAGGGCAGTGCTTTGAAAACCTTAGCAATATGAAAGTATTTAATCCAACACTTGCTTTTCTGGGAGTGAAGCAATGCTTAATCCCATGTACCTGGAGTAAACCCCATTGAATTCATTAGGACTTACTTTTGAGTAGACATGATTAGGATTTTGCTGTAAATTAATGGGACTTTTGAGTAAAAATAGCAAAGAATTGTGTTTGTGTTGTAAAACTTTCTCTCCCCCTCCAATCCTATTTTTAAAGCAATTAGGCAGGGTTTACCTTGGTATCAAAGTTTTTATTATTTAGGAAACTATAATATTGATTTTTTTAAATGTTCTGCAATGACCAACTGGTTTGACAGTAAACTATTATATGGGGTGTATTTTTACACCTGCAAGTGTGTGTGTGTGTGTGTGGAGTCTTTCCAAGAACCCTGTGAGGTAGGGCTGGTGATTGGAAAGGCAGCTCACAATAAGAAATAAATCCCTTTAAAAACCAATAACCATAAAACAAGTATAAACAGTTGCAAAACAGCTTAAATTGGCATGGTTCTGAATTTTGGGTTGGGTGAATGAAGTTTATTTATTTTTATTCATTTCTGTATTATTTTATTTATATCCTACCCTTCCTCCCAGTAGGAGCCCAGGGCGGCAAACAAAAGCACTAAAAACACTTTAAAAATCATAAAAACAGACTTTAAAATATATTAAAACAAAACATCTTTAAAAACATTTTTTTTATGGACAATGTTTAAAAACATTAAAAAGCAATTCCACCACAGATACAGACTGGGATAAGATCTCAACGTAAAAGGCTTGTTAAAAGAACAAGTTCCTTATCACTTGAGGCTGCAGTTTTTCCTGGTTGAGTAAGCCCCATTGAATACATTGGGACTTGCTTCTGAGTAAATTAACATAGGATTGCACTATAAATATCTTTACAGGTTGTGTAAATAATAAACACATTTGATAGTCATGCTTATATAAATATTTCTTCATACTGTGTCCCAATAAGTATCCGATTTCACACCATGGTTGTACAATACTTCCTTTACATTTTAAGTATGCCCTTCTTCCTTGGGGTGGTCATGGTTCTCCATTGTTTTCATCCTGAGGGGCAGATACGCTGAGAGATGGTGAGTAGCCCATGGTCACCCACCACACTTTATAGCTCATTTCCATTTTGAAAAATTAATTAAAACAATTTACATGCAGGCAAAATTTATTAAGTGGATCCACACAATACATTTAAAGCACATCCAACTTGCATTTAAAGCGCATGACTTCCCCTAAAGAATTCTGGGAAGTGTCATTTCCCCCTCACAGTTATAGTTCTCACCACTCTTAACAAACTACAGTTCCCATGATTCTGTGGTGGGATTCATGTGCTTCAAATGGGTGTTGAATGTGCTTTAAATGAATGGTGTGGATCTGCCCTAGGTATGATGTGCATTCAAGAGTGAATTGAAAAGACCAATTTTAAAAGATACTTTTTTAAACGGGAAGGGTTGTAGCTCATTGGTAGGGCATATGCTTTGCATGGAAAGGTCCAGAATTCAATTTTTGGAAAAGACTATTGCCTGGAATCCTGGAGAGCCAATGCTAGTCCATTTCATCAGTACTGAGCTATGTGGTACCAAATGGCCTGAGTCAGTATAAGGCAGATTCCTTTGTTCCTAAAAGTGGGAAGAGACTCAAGGGCCACAGTGACTCCAAAATTTATTTGTGCATTTTATTTACAACAGTTATATATTGCTTTATTGTAAAAAAACTCAAAGCGGTTTACAGAAAGAATTAAAACAATAAAATTATTGGCAAAAACAGTTAAAGACATGTATTTAAAAACATTCAAAATAATAAAACCAACGATGAATTAAAAACAGATTTAAAAATACAATAGCTTCTACATGCGTGGATAGGCTTGCCTAAACAAAAATGATTTTAGCAGGTGCTGAAAAGAGGTGTCTGCTGAATGTCAGTAGGCAAGGAGTTCCAAGGCGTAGGTGCTGCCACTTTGTTGTCGTTGTTATGTGCCTTCAAGTTGATTTCAACTTATGTCAACGCTATGAATCAGTGACCTCCAACAGCATCTGTCATGAAACACCCTGTTCAGTTCTTTTAAGTTCATGTCTGTGGCTTCCTTTATGGAATCAATCCATCTCTTGTTTGGTCTTCCTCTTTTTCTACTCCCTTCTGTTTTTCCCAGCATTATTGTCTTTTCTAATGAATCATGTCTTCTCGTTATGTGTCCAAAGTATGATATGTGTCCAAAGTCAGAGGAAGGCAATGATAAACCACCTCTGAATACCTCTTACCACAAAAACACTATGAACAGACTATCCAAAATGCTGTCACTTTACAGGACTGATTTCTTACAAGAGCAGAACAAGTACTATGTGGCACCCATAACATGGAAAGCACACCTTGAACTTGGCCTGGTAGCAAATCAGCAACCAATGCAGATTTCAGAGCAGAGGTATTATGTGCTGATAGGATCTCACTCTCGAGAGAGCCAGTGTGGTGTAGTGGTTAAGGTGTTGGACTACAACCTGGGAGACCAGGGTTCAAATCCCCACATAGCCATGAAGCTCACTGGGTGACCTTGGGCCAGTCACTGCCTCTCAGCCTCATGAAAACCCTATTCATAGGGTCTCCATAAGTCGGAATCAACTTGAAGGCAGTACATTTACATTTAGGATCTCACTTATGTCAGCAATCATGCCGCAGCATTCTGCATTAACTGACTGGCTGCCAGAATTTTTTTAGTTTTGGTTTTCGATTATGAATCCTGACTGGTTGTGGGATGCTAAGTTGTCTGCCTTACTCATAGGTATCTTGTGGCTGGTATGGTATTGCATTTAGGAAAGCATCACTGTCTTTTGTTTTTCATTTTCTGTTTGCATTTCATTTACCTTTAACCTCACTCCCTTACATCCATAGAAGCAACAGCAGTGGTTGCATGTGCTCAGCTCAACCCCCTAAAACCCATTGACGATGCACCTTGTTGGTTGCATGGCAGTTTGTTTCTTGCCCAGTAGTGGTAAAAGAGAATTCACATATTTGAAAGTATGGCTGCAATTGTTCCCAAGCTGCTGCCTGTGAAGGTAGACCAAACCATGTGTGTTTTCTCTCTGTCAATTATTACTCACTGGAATTGGGTTGGCTGTCAAAGTGAGTTTATAGCAGCCCACAGGGTAGACAGAAAGGGTAGAGAATCTTCTTACTCTTACTCATCTCTCAGACCTCTTTCTGAAGTGAAGGGTCAAATCTGTAAAGAAGTTTGGAGCAGCCACATTACAAGATAAGGGCAGGGCATTCCAGGCAGGGGGTTGCCAACCCTGCTTGGAGATGGATGTCTTTGCAGAGGATCCCTAGTCAAGGTTTACCAACAGCACAATCCAAACTATCTCCTCAGAAGTAAGTCCTGTTGAGTTCTATGGGGCTTAGTCCCTTAGTACGTGTGTTTAGAATTGCAGCCTTCAGGGGCATCCATCTTTACTCCCGAATGCTCCCATCTAACAATCTCCACAACACTAGGCTCCTTTCTTCCTACAGTGGCCTTCTGGTGACTGGCCTGGCTTTAAGGCACTGAAACTAGTCAGAGGCAGCATGCTTCTGAAAACCAGTTGCTGGAAGCCTCAGGAGGGGAGAGTGTTCTTGCACTCGGGTCCTGCTTGCGGGCTTCCCCCAGGCACCTGGTTGGCCACTGTGAGAACAGGATGCTGGACTAGATGGGCCACTGGCCTGATCCAGCAGGCTCTTCTTATGTTCTTATGTTCTTAACCCTTCTTGCTGAAAGCAAGTAGGCTAGATTAAATGCTCCCTACCCAGGATCCATATTTTAGCTAAATTTTCTATCTTAATTTCTAATCAGATTTTTTTTAATTGTATGCTCCAAGCAACTGTGATTGATGCTTAATGTATCATGCTTAATGACTTCACTCGAGCCCACCCCGTGACATCACTCAGGCCCACCCCATGACATCACTCAGGCCTGCCCCGTGACATCACTTGGGCCTGCCCCTGAAATCTCAGGTTTTAGGATGCTTCTGACCTGGCAACTCTACTCCCGTAATCCATAACAGTCGGCCATAGTACTGAGGGGAGCTGCTTTAAAACTTGGGGAAGCATCACTTGTCCTAGATGGACTGTGAGCTTGGTAGGGGCAGGTGCTGGGCTAGGGCAGCGGACAAGACAGTGAGAGTGAGAAGGCATGGGACTGAGAGTGGCGGGTCCCAGCTGAAGAACGGAGAGGGCATTGGGCAGTGGTGAGGAAGACAGGTCCAGGGGAACCAGGCTTGATTGTTGCCGTGATGGCCCAAAGCGGGCCCAGACTTAGCAAGGTGGCATGGGGTGGGCTTTTTGGTTGTGTCTGGCCGGTAGCAATCTGCAAGGCAGGTTGCTATCTCTCCCTGAGCCCCTCGCTGCCAGTAGCAGTTGAAACAGTAGAAACATTGTTAGAAATAATGACAATAGCAACGTTATTTTGGGGGGATTAAATGGGAAAAGCATAAGATAATTAAAAGTGAACTGACATAAAACGGAAGCAGAAGTGAGTCCAACCATATCTGAGGACCACAGTTTCTCAAACCCTGCACTAAGACAAAGTCACTATTGGACACAACCAAGTTTATGATACACAGCTCTGTCTCTCCTCTTTGGACTATAGTTATAATTCATCTCTCTCAGTGGTTGATTAGGACTGGGGTCTAGAAAAGGACAAGTTATGAAGTAAAAGTAGCAGGATGACTAACTCTGGAGGATATTAGTTCACCAGTCATTGGTGTGATGAGCATCAGTTTTATAACTTTGGGAGGGGGGTAACTTCATTATACATTTAAGGTAGTATCACCCACTTAAAACAGTCCTGGCTTCCCTCAAGGAATGCTGGAAACGGTGTTGTCTCAGAGTGGCTGAGCAGCCAATCTCTCTTCCTAGGGAACTCTGATTATTGTAGCTCTGTGAGAGGAATGGGTACATAACAGCTCCCACCCTTCACCAACAACAGTTCTCAGGATTCGTTGAGGGAAGCCAGAATTATACCACTTTTAAAGTGGTATGACACTGCTTTCACTGTATGGTGCTGATGGGGCCTGGGATTGGCTGCTTTCCTCTGTCAGTAAATTCTTTGGTATGCCTCTAAACCATAAGCCTGTAGTGACTGGCAATTATTTTCTACTGAGTGAGAAGATAATCACCCTTGTTTTCTGTTTCAGGCTTAGCAACTGCCATTAATGACTTTGTATGCAAAGCTCAGCACCGCAGACACAATTCAGTGCACTGGTTTTAGGGCAATATTCAACTAACATGTCCCGTCAGCACAAGACCTCTTGCTCAAAAGGACTTCCTCCTCTCTCCTTCCCCCTCCTACCCCCTGGGCTCTTCCGAAAAGTTGCAGGGAAACCCTAGGCGTGGTGGAGGAGAGGGAGTTAACATTCTGTTGTGCAAACAGAAATCTTTGCACTGATGGCATGTTCACATAGTGCAACACTGGACACAAGCCTTCATCTATCATGTTTAACTGGTTTGGACTACAGTTGACACTGACATTTCTTCTAAAGTGAAATTCAAAGTTGATTTAAGGATTACTTCTCAAGAATCCAAGAAATATCAAAAGAATCCCAAGTTTTCAATAAGACAGTGAAGTCCAATACACACTTACCTGAAAGCAGAGCCTACTGAACTCATTGATACTTACTTCTGAGTATACACACTAAGAATTGCACTTGAAATGGCTTAAGACCCCCCAAATGAGGCAGACACAAAATATGAGATGAAAAGGGCAACATTTTATTAAGCCAAATTAAATCAAATTGAACCAATTCTCCTAAGCAAATGAGCCAATTAAGCTGAACGATCTGTTAGGCCAATTATCAAATTAAGATCTGCGGAGGGAAACTTTAATATTTATTTAGATCAGTGTGGGCTCCTAAAATCTGAGTGCTATAAAGCTTAAACCCCAATCCTCAGATTTTTGGGCGAGGAACCTTGGCTCTAGGCCCAAGGGTAGTTTTATTACCTATTCCTAGGGCCATCCTGGCTGGCACATTAACTGTGCCTAGGGAATTCTGTTCAGGTGACCCTCAGCTCTAGCCTTGAGGCATTGAGCCTGTGATCTGGGCAGTCCTCATGGAGGGCTCCTGTTCCCACCATCTGGCCTTGAGGCTTTGATGGACAGGTCTGAGGAAACCCCCTTCACCTTCTAGAAGGTGCCTCAAGGTTCTCACCATTTTTTTCACTTACCCCATTTTTCCTAACTCTGCACTGACCCAGCCACGGAGGAGACCTAGCCCTTGCTTTTAGGTCACTTCTCCACCAACCACTGCCAAAGGTGGTACCTGATACCCTTCTGCAGATCCTCAAGGAAGATGTCATAGCCCTCATCAGAGAGATGTACTCCATCATCCCTATATAGGTGTGACAAGGAGTGTTTGATCTCTGGATGAGGGATGAATCCACCCCCATCAGCCAACAAAGTCTGCCTCAAGGAACTGTCCACTTTCCTCCTGGCTTCATCCATCTGCTTGGAGGCACCACATTTCTACACTGTGCTGAAGCATATCAGACAAGATGAATCTGATCCCCAGGAAGGCAGACTGAATGAAAGAAAAATCCCACTCAGCCTGGTAGCGAATAGACAAGCTCTTTTTCACCCCCAGATCATTCTCTCCAAGGTGAACTAATAAGACTTGAGGCGGGGAGCCACCACCATGAAACAGGACCGGGAAAAGATGGCTCCAAACCATACCACGCCTGCCGACCTACTCAGTGCAAGCAATTAAACTAAAGCCAAGATGCGAACCAATGCCAGACTCCCTGGCCTTGTGCAGGGCCCAGAAAATAATATTGTGACCACAAATCAGGACGTGCTTAGGCTCACCACTCCAGCCAAAACCTGCAAAGACAAAATAGAAAGTTGACAAGGGCCCCGAAGCCTGGAGATTCCCGCAACGAGAAAAACAAGCTACTTGAAGGGTCGAATATATTTCTTAAAGGCCCCAGACTTCCGTCTCACAATGGTCTGGATACGCCTACCTCCCAGGGCTAGAGATGCAACAGTAGAGGCCACACCTACCTATATGAAAGGAGTGTGTGCCGAAACTTCCAGCTGGAGCACAAGCCCTCTCCAACGCTCTTTAAACCACGGCCCAAAATTGGAAACGAGTCAGTGGTGACTGATCCTCATGTTGCAATAAAACTCCAGGGATTTGCCCACGAAGGCAAATGTACGGAACCAAATTCTGAACAGGGTAAAGGTCAGCAAACCCACAAGGCTCCAATTCAACCACAAAGCCGCTTCCCCGCTGGTCAGTTTTTGATTTGCACAGCAGACCATTGACAGAATAAACAACATCAGAAAAACTCAAAGCCCTAGTGGACCAATCAAACTTAGAAGTAGCTGCCAACTCGCTAACCCTAAAGGTGCCATAAAATGCCAAGAGCATGGCAGCTCTGAACAGATGACACTCAAAATCAGAGTGACAAAAAACATTAAGGGCCTGAATAGCAGCCAAAAGCAAAGTTGGGGAAATAGGGCTATGAACATCAGGCTGCTGAGGTGCCTCCCTAGCCCACCCCTCCAAAGTCTTCCTTACTCTAAAATTGACTGTAGGGTCAGGAAAACCCTAGGCCCTGGACTGAAAAGCCAGATCGGCCAACTTCCCTGCTATCAAACTTTTAACTAAACCCTTGGACCTAAGGAAAACAGACAACTGCAAAACATGCTCAGTCGGGAGTGGCCAATATTCGGCCAAGCCCGCTGATTGCCAGAAGGTTTCAAACTTGGAAAAGGCCCTCTTGCAGCTAGATCTGGTACTGGGAACCAAAGAAACGTCTATGGCCTGCTGGACCTCAATCTTCCAAGGTTCCATATCCAGAGAGGCAACGAGTCTGGCTTGGCTCTGGCCTGAGGGGCAAGCGCCCGAAAATGTTCTACCTGAAAACGAGAAAAGGAATCTGCAATCTTGTGAACCAGACTAGGAACATGCTGAGCCAGGAAAACAATATTATGCTTGAGGCAGGGCTGAGGAGTCGGAGTCGGAAGCAATTTCGGGTGGAGTCGGAGTCGGTAGAAATGTACTGACTCCAACTTCAAAATAAAATCAATATTTTAATATTATTAATGTATTAATATTAATACATTAATATACATTTGCCATTTATGAAGGAGTCAGAGTCGGAGTCAGATAGGAGAAAAATTAATATACATTTGCCATTTATGAAGGAGTTGGAGTCGAACAGTAGAAAAATAGAGGAGTTGGAGTTGGAGTCGAAGGTTTGACATACCGACTCCACAGCCCTGGCTTGAGGCACTTTAAAACAAAAACCCGGACAAGCCTCATAAACCTAAGGGACCTGGATGACAAAGAGTTAATCACCCAAACTGTAGCCTGGTTGTAGCACCAAAACATAACAGGCCTATTGGTCAGAAACTGTGGCCAAATGTGAACCGCCACCACTATGGGGAATAATTCTAAAAAGGTAAGATCCCTAGTGATACCCTTGGCAAACACATCCTCAGGCCAATCCTCAGAGCATCCCCTAAAATAAATGCCCATGCCCAAACCTCCCGCAGCATCAGAGTGGACCTGCAGCTCAGCCTCAAGGACCAGCTCGATCCTCCAAAAGGAAACACCATTAAACTGGTCAAAAAGCATGACCATACACACAGGTCCTCTCTCATGCCACCCAAGACCCTAATTCTATGGTGAGGAGCACTAAAGCCTTTAGATGCATTCCATAGGCACCTAAGAAATGCTCTGCCAGGAGCTACGACTTTGCACGCAACATTTAAATGACCACCCAAAACTTGCAGCTCTCGCAAAGTTTCCTAGTAGCTATGGCCTGGGCAGCCTTGCCCTCAAGTCCTCTAGCTTCTGGTCAGGGAGCCTGGGCAACTGAAGCCTAGTGTCCAGCTCAATGCCCCCAAAGGTCAAAACAGGTGAAGGCCGCTCTGTTTTCTCAGGAGCTGGAAGAACACCGAGCTCCTCGGCAATAGAGGCAAAAGCCTGAAAAAACCCAAGGCAAATATCTGAGCCTGCTGGACCAGCGAAAAGAAAATCATCCAAATAATGGATGATGTTCTCTGAGCCAGGCCTCCACCTGACCACCCTCTCAAGGAAGGTGCTAAAAGTTTCAAAGGCAGCATATGAGATGGAACATCCCATGAGCAAAGCCCTATCAACATAGGATTGGCCCAAGAGGACAAAGCCCTGTGCATGAACAGGAAGCAAGTGGAAAGCAGACTTTCTATCACATTTGCCAAGCAGGGCACCCTGACTGCGGCGCTGCACCATGGCGACAGCACTGTCAAAAGAAGCATAGGAAACAGAACAGAAGTGCTGAGGGATTGCATCATTCACAGACTCGCCACAAGGATGAGACAAGTGGTGAATGCGTAGCCCGCTTGGGGACAATCCCAAGTGGGGAGATTCTCAAGTGAGGCAAGGGTAAGGAATCAAATGGGCCAGAGACTCTATCCTCCTTAATTTTCTTCTCCAGTTTGGCATGGACAATATCCTGCATTCCAGAGATGGATTAAAGATTCCTAGACATATGATGAACCCTAGGACCAATATAAGGGATCTGGAAACCTTCCTGAAAACCTGTGGCGAAGTATTGTGCCGCAGCCCTGTTTGGGTAATCACACAGGACCCCGACAATGTTGGTCACATTAATGGGGCTGCTGGCCCTTGCCAGGCGCAGCTGAGGAGGGGTTACTGGAGCCACCCCCATAACCCGGCTGCTGCCATCCCTTGCTCCGAGCGTAGTGGATGGCTGCATGGCCTGCGCCACAGCTAGAGCATTCATGTCTAAAGCGACATGGCTGCATACCACAGTGACCCTGGGAGTTAAAGTCCCAGCAAAGCAGGCGGGGTTGAACCCCCTGCCCTGCAACCTCAGAAGTTCCCAGGGGAGCAGGAGAACGTACCAACAGATGCCCACTATCTGCATGCTCCCCAACAGCTTTCTGGGCTGGGGCAAGGCACTGCATCCAAAGTTCCTGCAAGGGAATGAATGCCTCAGGGAAATGCAGGGTTCCAGGTCACCCTCATATGAAAATTTTCATCATCCCTGAGCCATGCGGGACCCAGGTACTCAGAAAAAGCCCTGTGAATGATGTCCAGGTACTTAACCAAGGCAGCAACCTTCCACAGCTGGGCCTGCAAGACCACGCCCACATAAATGGTAAAACCCGATAACCAGTTTCCCCAATTCCTATCAGTCTGCTTTTGTTTAATTTTTTCGTGTCCCCCGGGACTCAGCAGTTTCTTTGCCCACAGGCTTGGGCTCCTGGAATAGGAGCGAAAAAAGGTCCACATACTCACCACACTAATTTTTTTCTTTAGTGGCAGGGAGAAAATGGTCACCTAAAGGCAAAGTTTCTGCGTAATGTAGGGCCCCCCCAGCATTGTGAGCCTAGGACAACAAATAAGCTCTAGGAAAAAATTGGGATGGCTAGGATGGGAGGCCATCAGGGCCAAAACTGGGATAGAGGGAGCCACCCTGCCGCACTTGCTCACTAGCTGCAAATGGAGTGGAAAGGGAGGGGAAAGGCTGACTCTGGGGCCAAGCAATCCACTGAGGCCCAATGGCACCCATGCCCCAGGACTGAGACTGGGAGGGGACCAGGATCACGGTTGTGTGGGAAAATATGGGGTATTATAATAATATGGGGCATTATCCTATTTATGCTATTTATAGAACAAAAAAGTATGCTGAGAGGTCCACCACGACTCTGTCTGTTTCATCTAATCAAGAGAAATCATCCAGTGTTTTTAAAAACTTAGCTTCTCCCTTCACTTCATACAGATGGCTAAATCCTGCCATTCATCTGTTAAGGACTTTTACATTTTCTGAAATACCCCAAGGCAACAGGTCTAAAACTCCTGTTCTCCAAGGCCACTTGGAAATTGTGGGGGGTCTTGGTAGATCTCTCACTATACTTTTTCTTGTTCTATAAATCAAAGCACATACACACCTCATATTTTAATAACTTTCCCCCCTTCAGCACCAGCATCATTGTCAAAACCCATGTCATATTATGAAAACCACTGTCTCTAGACCAGGACTTTGGTAACCTATTGAATAAACCAACCATGATAAAAATAGCCCTGATGTCTGTCATCAGAAAAAAAATCCAGTGGTTGCAGGGCCCAGTACAGATATTTTTGATTGTTCCACCACCTCTCTATAGACCATCTGAATGGTGTTTGAAATTCACAGTTGGGGAATTGCTCTACAATAATGTTCTGTTCCTACTCTCCTTTGTGGAATTTAATATTACAAGATGTGGTGGTTGCCTCAAGTTTAGATAAGTGTTAAGAACATAAGAACATAAGAAGAGCCTGCTGGATCAGGCCAGTGGCTCATCTAGTCCAGCATCCTGTTCTCACAGTGGCCAACCAGGTGCCTGGGGGAAGCCCGCAAGCAGGACCCGAGTGCAAGAACACTCTCCCCTCCTGAGGCTTCCAGCAACTGGTTTTCAGAAGCATGCTGCCTCTGACTAGGGTGGCAGAGCACAGCCATCATGGCTAGTAGCCATTGATAGCCCTGTCCTCCATGAATTTGTCTAATCTTCTTTTAAAGCCATCCAAGCTGGTGGCCATTACTGCGTCTTGTAGGAGCAAATTCCATAGTTTAACTATGCGCTGAGTAAAGAAGTACTTTCCTTTTGTCTGTCCTGAATCTTCCAACATTCAGCTTCTTTGAATGTCCACGAGTTCTAGTATTATTAGAGAGGGAGAAGAACTTTTCTCTATCCATTTCTCAATGCCATGCATAATTTTATACACTTCTATCATGTCTCCTCTGACCCGCCTTTTCTCTAAACTAAAAAGCCCCAAATGCTGCAACCTTTCCTTGTAAGGGAGTCGCTCCATCCCCTTGATCATTCTGGTTGCCCTCTTCTGAACCTTTTCTAACTCTATAATATCCTTTTTGAGATGAGGCGACCAGAACTGTACACAGTATTCCAAATGCGGCCGCACCATAGATTTATACAACGGCATGATGATATCGGCTGTTTTATTTTCAATACCTTTCCTAATTATTGCTAGCATGGAATTTGCCTTTTTCACAGCTGCCGCACACTGGGTCGACATTTTCATCGTGCTGTCCACTACAACCCCGAGGTCTCTCTCCTGGTCGGTTACCACCAGTTCAGACCCCATGAGCGTATATGTGAAATTAAGATCTTTTGCTCCAATATGCATAATTTTACACTTGTTTATATTGAATTGCATTTGCCATTTCTCCGCCCATTCACTCAGTTTGGAGAGGTCTTTTTGGAGCTCTTCGCAATCCCTTTTTGTTTTAACAACCCTGAACAATTTAGTATCGTCAGCAAACTTGGCCACTTCACTGCTCACTCCTAATTCTAGGTCATTAATGAACAAGTTGAAAAGTGCAGGTCCCAATACCGATCCTTGAGGGACTCCACTTTCTACAGCCCTCCATTGGGAGAGCTGTCCATTTATTCCTATTCTCTGATTTCTGCTTCTTAACCAATTCCTTATCCACAAGAGGACCTCTCCTCTTATTCCATGAGTGCTAAGGTTCTTCAGAAGTCTTTGGTGAGGTACCTTGTCAAAAGCTTTTTGAAAGTCTAAGTACACAATGTCCACAGGATCACCTCTATCTATATGCTTGTTGACACTCTCAAAGAATTCTAATAGGTTACTGAGACAGGACTTTCCGTTGCTCTGCTTCAGCAAGGCTTGTTCTTCTATGTGCTTAGTTAATCTAGCTTTAATAATACTTTCTACCAGTTTTCCAGGGACAGAAGTTAAGCTAACTGGCCTGTAATTTCCAGGATCCCCCCTGGATCCCTTTTTGAATATTGGCATTACATTTGACACTTTCCAGTCCTCAGGCACGGAGGAGGACCTGAGGGAGAAGTTACATATTTTAGTGAGCAGATCAGCAATTTCACATTTGAGTTCTTTGAGAACTTTCAGGTGGATGCCATCCGGGCCTGGTGATTTGTCAGTTTTTATATTGTCTATTAAGCCTGGAACTTCCTCTCTCGTTACCACTATTTGTCTCAGTTCCTCAGAATCCCTTCCTGCAAATGTTAGTTCAGGTTCAAGGATCTGCCCTATATCTTCCACTGTGAAGACGGAAAGGTTAAAATAGATAAATTAATGGGACCATAGATGGGTCAATGGCAATTAGCCATAGGAGCTATATTGAACTTCCTTTTTTTTTTTAATAATTTTTATTCAAATTTTTCCAAAAACAAACAAAACAAAGTCAAAAAGACATAACAATACATCAACAAAAAAATGAAAATAAAATAGTTGACTTCCGATTTGTCGCAGATCAGCTATAAGTATATAATATACATCAAACCTGTCCCTTAATGTATACATACAGAGTCCCTTTTCTCCATAGGCTGTCTTAATTAATCGTCAAATCCCAGTATCATCATTTTATTTTGATCTTTCAACAAAAAGTCTAAGAGAGGTTTCCATTCCTTAAGAAATGTATCTGTCGATTTTTCTCTAAGTAAACATGTCAATTTATCCATTTCTACTAAGTCCATTAATTTCAATAACCATTCTTCCATTGTTGGTGTTGATTCCATTTTCCACTTTTGTGCATATAATAATCTTGCTGCCGTAATCATATATAATATTATTCTTCCATATTTCTTTTCTATTTGTTTATCCATAAAACCCAATAAGAAAAATTCTGGTTTTGACCGAATATTTATCTTTAGAATTTTTTGCATCTTCCTACCTATCTGTGCCCAAAATAATTTCGCCTTTTTACATGACCACCACATATGATAAAAAGATCCTTCTTGTTGTTTACATTTCCAACAAACATTAGAGACATTACTATACATTTTTGACAGCTTTTCTGGAGTCATGTACCAACGGTACATCATTTTATAAAAATTTTCTTTAAGATTATAACATAATGTAAATTTCAAGCCTTTTTTCCACATATTTTCCCATTGATCCATTTGTATGTTATGACCAAAATTTTTTGCCCACTTTACCATGCACTCTTTTACTTGTTCTTCCTCCATATCCATTTTCAATAAAAGTTTATACATTTTTGCAATTATGTTTTCATCATTTGTACACAAACCTATTTCAAAATCAGATTTATTTATTTCAAACCCATACATTTTCTTGTCCATTTTATATCTTTCTAACAATTGTAAATAGGCAAACCAATGAAAACTATATCCTTCCTTTATCAATTGTTCTCTCTCTTTCATTATGTATTCTCCATGTACATTTTCTAATAGTTCTTGATAAGTTAACCATTTCTCTTTTCCAGACATTTCTCTTCTATAAAAAGCTTCTTGACTTGAGACACATAATGGTATTTTCGAATAAAACCTTGGTTTGTATCTATTCCATATTTTCAACAGAGGACGTCTTATAAAATGATTATTAAAGTCTACATTTACTTTTACTTTGTCATACCATAGATATCCATGCCATCCCCACTTCAGATTGTGGCCCTCCAAATCCAATAGTCTTTTATTCCTCAATAAGATCCATTCCTTTATCCAGACTAAACAGCAGGCAGCAAAATAAAGTCTCAAATTTGGTAATCCCAGTCCTCCTCTTTCTTTAGCGTCTTGAAGTAATTTAAATTTAACTCTTGGTTTTTTTCCTTGCCATACAAATTTAGAAATATCTTTTTGCCATTGTTTAAAAGGTAAATCAGAGGATATTACAGGTATTGTTTGAAACAAAAACATCATTCTCGGTAATACATTCATTTTTATCACAGATATTCTACCCATTAATGACAGTTGTAGTTTATCCCATTTTAGCAAGTCTTTCTTAATCTCTGTCCATAATTTTTCGTAATTATTGTGAAACAACTTTGAGTTTTTATTTGTCATGATGATGCCTAGATATTTCAACTTTTTTTCTATTGTAAAATCTGTCTTGTCCATTAACTCTTTCTGTTCCCTTAAAGTTAAATTTTTCACCAACATCTTTGTTTTTTGATTGTTGATCTTAAATCCTGCTAAAGGTCCAAATTCTTTTAATTTGTCCATCAGTATATGAATTCCTTCCAAAGGGTTTTCTAGTACAATTATCAAATCATCAGCAAATGCTCTCAATTTATATTCTTCTTTTTTTATTTTTAATCCCGAAATCCTTTTATCTTGCCTTATATCTCTAAGCAACACTTCTAAAACCAAAATAAATAAAAGGGGAGATAATGGACATCCCTGTCTTGTACCCTTTTGTATTTCACATGAGTCCGTTAAGTCTCCATTAACAATTATCTGGGCCTTCTGTGATGTATAAATCGATCTAATCCATTTTATAAAGTTGTCTCCAAAGTCCATTTGCTCCAAAACCTGGAACATAAATTTCCAATTCAAATTATCAAATGCTTTTTCAGCATCTAAAAAAATCAGAGCTGCTTGTTTATCATTTCGTTGTTCTAAATATTCCAACACATTCAAAACATTCCTGACGTTGTCACGTAATTGTCTTTTAGGTAAAAACCCTGATTGATCTTCCTGAATAAATTGTTGCAATATTATTTTCAATCTTTCAGCCAAAATCATTGTAAAAATTTTATAGTCATTGTTCAGTAGAGATATTGGCCAATAATTTTTTGTTTTAGTTAAATCTTGGTCCTCTTTAGGTATTAATGTTATATTAGCATTTTTCCAACTATCCGGTATCTTTCCCTCTTGCAAAATAGAATTCATTGTAGACTGTAAAGGTAGCAGGAGTTCTTCCTCCAAACATTTATAATACATTGCAGATAGCCCATCTGGTCCTGGTGCCTTTCCTAATTTAATTTTATTTATAGCTTCAGATATCTCTCTTGACGTAATAGGGCCATTAATAACTTGTCTCTGAAAATCTGTAATTTTAGGCAAATTCTGTTTAAATAAATACTCTTCTATTTTTTCAGATGGAATTTCTTGACACTTATACAATGTTGAGTAATATTGATGAAAAATCTTTTTAATTTTTACATTGTCTGTCAGCGTCTCATCTCCTTCTTGTATCTTTAAAATAATATTTTTTTGACGTTCTTTTCTTAATTTATATGCTAACCATTTCCCAGGTTTATTTGCAAATTCAAAAGTCCTTTGTTTAGCAAAATTTAATTTCCTTTCAATTTCTCTAACTGTCAACATTGATACTTGCTTCTGTAACATTTTAATTTGATTTACAATAGAAACTTTAGCTGGATTCTTTTTCAATTCTTCCTCTTTTTGTTTTATTTCTTCCAAAATTAATTGCATTTTCTGTTGTTTCTTTTTTTTTAATTCAGAATTACATTTAATAAAGTATCCCCTCATAAATGCCTTACTTGTATCCCAAACAATATTTTCACTTGTTCCTTTATGTAAATTATATTCAAAGAACTCCTTTAATTTCTTCTTACATTCTTGTACTACTTTATCATTCTGTAATAAAGATTCATTTAGTCTCCATCTAAATCCAAGATTTTTTTTTTTAAAGTTAATATCACAGGATTATGGTCCGAAAAAGTTTTTGGTAATATATCCATTTTAAAAATATCCTTCGCTAAAATTTTTGACATCCAAATCATATCAATCCTCGAAAATGTTTTATGTCTTTCTGAAAAATAAGTAAATTCCTTTGCATTATCATTTATATATCTCCAGGTATCCACCAATTCTAGATGTTCCATGAGTTCAAAACAAATCTTCGGTAATTTACCTTGTGTCTCTTTGATATTTTTTTCAGAAAGCCTATCAATTTTTGGTGAGATTACCCCATTCCAGTCACCCATGACACACCAATGCTCATATGAAAACTCTGACAATTTTTCCATAAGTCCTGTATAAAACCTTGTTTTATCTTCATTGGGGGCATAAATACCCACTATCAAAATGTTTGTACCTTGTAAAGTAATTTCAACCCCCACAAATCTACCACTATCGTCCAATAATACCAATTTAGGAAGCAATTGTGGGTTAATATAGAGAACAACTCCATTTTTTTTTTTTGGTCCAGCTGAAATAAATTCTTCACCCAAATTTTTACAAATCAAATATTTAGAATCTTTCTTCTGAATATGAGTTTCTTGTAGACAAATTATATCCAATTTTAATTTTTTCAAATAATGAAACACTTTCTTTCTCTTCTGCGCCGTGTTGGCTCCATTTATATTCCAAGTTAGGTATTTGTAATCCATCGTTAAGCGTGTATTTTAAAATTTGCCTGATGCTCCTTTTGATCCATCATCTTCCTTCCCCTCCTCTGCGTATCCTTGTTGACTTTGTTTCCCAGGAACTGTATCCATATCTTTGAGTTTATCTTCTTCCATATCTTTTGAAGCTTTTCTCAAGAAGTCCCTTGCTTTTTGAACAGTATTCAATCTATATTTCTGTTGTCTGAATGTAAAAATCACTCCTTCTGGAACGTCCCACCTAAATTGAATTTTGCATTGCTTAAGTTTTTCTGTAAGGAAAGCATATTCTTTTCTCTTACGTAAAAGTCTAATAGGAATTTCCTTCATCACCAGTATTTCCTTACCATCAATTTTAAAGGTATATTTAAAGTGTTGCTGTAAAACCATATCTCTGGTCGTTTTCTTTACGAAGTGAACAAGCACATCTCTTGGAATTTTTTTCATTGTTGCATATCTGGAGTTAATTCTATAAACTTTGTCTATTTCAAATTCCATCCTATCTTCATTCAAGTCCAGAAATTTTACTAAAGCATTAACAATTTTGTCTCTAATGTCTTCACCTGTTTCCTCAGGGATTGCACGGAATCTCAAACAATGCTCTTTATTTCTCATTTCAGTCATAGCTAAATAGTCCAAATTTTTTTCTAGTTCCAGATTTAGTATATCTGTTCTATTCTCCAAGGTTTGTACCTTTTCTTTAGTATTTTTTGCATCCTCCTTTATTTGCCCAATTGTCCCTTTAATCTCATCCACTTGTGTTTTAATATAGTCTTTTATATCTGTCAATTCAATTTTCATTTCCTGTTTAATTTCCTGTTTTATAGCATTAATCCCTTCCATTATTTTTTGAAACATTTCTGGGGGTATATCCTCTTCCTGTGTATCAATAGAACCTCTTCGCCCCTGGGCCTTAGTTGTTTTTTTAGTTGTCATTTTCAAAAAGAGGCCTTTAATTTCTAAAATTAATCACTGTTTCAGAACCTAAGGGCAGTCTATTTCTTCTTTTTTTCCCTCCACCAAAAAGAAGAGTTAATATTCCAGGCCTGTAATTGGAATCCAGCCAGCACAACACAGTCCTTATCTGCATCCAAGAATGCAAAACAATTCTGGTTGCCAAGACTAAACAATTAGTAGCATATACGAGCAGCGGATTCATCCAACAAGAAATAGTCCAAAGAGAAAAATAGTCCAAAATATAATAATTACCTCTCATCCGTTTTTAAACTTTAAAAGTCCAAATTCAAGCCAGCTTTTTGTCGTAGAAAAGTAAATAAGTTGTTTATAATTTCTTTCTTCCTTAATTATATTTAAAAGAGAAAAAGTATGACTCACCCAGGTTTCTCAATTGCTGATTCATAAACAAATCCCTTTTATTGCAGTAATTTAAGCCAAATGATAAGGTTTAGGCAGAAGTGGGCTCGCTGGTTAAGAACGTTTTTTTTTAAGAAAAGAAAAAACGCTTCGCTTCATTCCAGTCCAGCTTGCGTGAAAATCCTGACTCCGTCTTCAGCCGATCGGCTTGCCTTCTTATCTCAGGAATTTCCTGATCAATTCCAGCCGCCGACAGCTCAACGAAGTCTTGTGGAAGATCTGATCGGTTCTCCTGTACCTTGGAGAACATTTAAGCCAGTCCAAGATTCCTCTTGGCTGACTTTTAACCTGAAAAAAGCTTCCTCTGAGGCAGAGCTCCCTCAGAGACAACCACCAGCCAGCACCACTTCCCGGAAGTCCAGGAGCTATATTGAACTTCCATGTTCAGAGTCAATCTGCCTCTGATCACCATATACTCATATGACAGGAGGATGGTCATCAACTTCATGCTTTACTTGTGAAAATTTCCTGAGAATCTTGTCCATGCTAAAAGTATGCACATGCACAAATATGATATGATGCTAAATCCTGGGTCCCACAATTTTCATTTGAGAATATGGGGAGTAACATTTCAGTCTGGGGCTAATAATATAGGTATCATTACAAATGTGTAAAATATGCTAGGAATTTCAACTGTTGTCTGTATTCAAAAAACCTTGGCAATTCTATAATCTGACTTGCTTAATGTACAATGCACTCTTTTTATAATAGTGCAGTGTGACTGAAATATTAATACAGTCATAACATGATCTGATATAATTGCCTGACATTCAAGACTCGGTCATGTTGTCAAGAGAGACTGTCATTTTAATAGCGTCTTGGAAAAAAAAGTGTCTGCTTAGGAAACATTTTGGGCTACTTCATATATTTGTCCTCTAGATGGCAGAATTGTACTGTCTATAAGACATCAGACTTGGCAATGTCTCAAACAAGATCATGATTCCCCCCTCCATGACTATTTGTTGCTTAGATTTTTTCCTCTGCACCAGTGTAAAATGTATTAGTAAGAGGCAAAAAAAAAAAAGCAAGAGAGGGATTAACCTGGTTATCTCCTGCAGATGACAGAACAAAACAGGGGCTTAGGGTGCAAAGGGTTTCTTACCTTGTCATGGGTGTGTGCCCTAAACTCTCATGTATGCACTTCAGCAGTTATGGAAGCAAAAAATATCAACACACACATTAAATGAAGCAAGTTGTCAAATTATTTAACTAATCAGCTATGCATAACAAGACCCATAGCTTAAGTTGCCTATTTTGCATTCTGTCTGCTTGCAACAAGATATAACTTTTGAACCTTGGGAGACTGGAATGAAATCTGCTGCTCTGTTTCGGCCAGCTTGACCTCCACATCTGTTTTCGAGACGTGGGGGAGAGGAAAATGCAGATTATATTGTGATATTTGCACTAAGAATGAGATATTGGAATAAACGTTGGAGAGCATGTTTGGAGCGCAACTGTAAGTCTGAAACTCATATTCTCCCTACATTCATTTCCAAGGGGTCAGAAACGACATAGAATATATGGTAGTGTGAAATATCCTTTTCATAATTGAGAAATCACAAGGAAGCTTGGTATATACACTTACATGACCTAATTCTCTGTTTGACCTTATAATATCAGCTCAGTCACCGCACCTGTCACTACAGCAAGGGAGAAAAGATACAAAATAGATTATAATGGAAAAATAGAAGCAAGGCCTCTCTAACAATGTGACTTCTTGTTTAATATTTTTATTTGCCTCAGGCACCAAAAGCTTTTAGACCCTCACTACAATGCCAATTGCATTTTCCTCTATGGGAACATTTTTGTTCAAATTCCCAACCCGTAACAGAGGCTGTTTGCAGGGCATTTTTAAAGGAATTGTTATTGAGTGTCCATTTTTTCATTCAAATGGCTTGCATGTGGAAGCTTCTCTACCACATACAAGTCCTGACATTTGGACTGAGATTAAAGTGGTTCAAACGTAAAAGAAAGAGAAAAAAACACAGGGAGTGAATATAGCCTTGTAAATGCATTTACACAGGTTACCAGCCTAGCAAAATTCTTACAAGCTTTCCCACCTACCAGTTAGTACATGAATTAAAAATCAAATTACAGTTAAAATTTGCTGCTTATGATCCACACGCTGCTGTAGCAAAATTCTTACCAAAAAAGAATGAAGATACCGAGAACCAGACATCAGAGTCTATGTGGGAGAGATTTTGTTAAGAAGTTTTTCAGAAAAACTGGTGATTCGTAATAATCTTAACTATTATAATGCAAAGTGCCCTATGTTCTACTGTTTCTATTCAATTTCACTAAAATTTCATACCTTTAGTCAGTGTTCCAGTGGCTTCCAACTGGAATTTGTGTTCTTGGTTCAATGAGTAAATGTCATGTTTCTGTCCATTTGTGTCCACTGGGTGCCCAAAAGCTAGGACTAGGTGGCCATTTAGACACACAACTATTACTTTAAAAATGCATTGGCTGTTTGGGAAGAAATGAAATGAGAGATGTAAATGAGAAGTGTTGTGTAAAGGAGAACAAGTTTTGGGATGATTAAAAGCAATAAAAGCCCAAGCACACATGCGAGGCTTCCCTGTCAGCCTCATTATATAAAACTTGCAAAATATTGAACTACCATTGAAAATAGCTAGAGTTGTGTTAAATTAGATAGGGCTTTAAGAACAATTCCCTCCTAGAACATATTTTCATTGAGGAACTTCATTAAAGGGGATAAACATCAATATTAGCTTTTAAAATATATTTATAATATCAGTAAGATGCAAGCATGTTTCACTGCTAGAAAGAAATCTCAAATAAAAATCACAGTATAATTTTGTCATCATAACCATGTCCCCATGACAAAAGTGTTGTTTGTTTTAAATTGTTGTTTATAAATGCAAAGATTTTAGCTGTTTTTATGTATACAATAGTTCTGTGTAGGGTTTATTGGATTGTAAATAGCTTTGGGTTGCCTCATGGGAAGGGATTAATTATTTTATTAATGAAATAATAATCTGGATTGGGAGACAAGAAAGCAGACTACAGGATATGGTCTGAAGGCACACAAGGTCACCACCTTAAGCAGGTCTGAGTCTGGTCTAAGGATGGGCAAGAATCTTGCTAAAATCAAACTTGGCACTGGACCTTCCGCTATCTTTGCGGACCCATCCTGAATGCTGTGAGTTTCCCTGGCTTTTCCCAACACTGGATTTTTTTAAAAAAAAGCATTGAAGTGTGCTTTGCTAACATGAAACTGACCCAGTCTGCCTCTTTGCTTTGCTAATTTGAAAATGACAAGTCTGTGTCTTTGCTTTGCTAAGGTGAAACTGATCGGCCTTTGTGTTTGCTTTGTGTTAAAGCGATCTCTCACTTTCTCCCAGGGCTTGGGGAAAGGACCCAATACCATTTGGTAAGGGGAGGAGGGGGATTGAGTGGGTGGGCACTGGGCAGAGGGAAAGCTGCTTTCCTTTCTGAAAGGAAAACATTGTTAACAATATCATTATTCTTCAAGAGGGGAAAAATTGGAGCGGTGAAAGGAAAGAATAGCGGGGAAAAAAACTAACTTGAAATGGAACTGCCTGCCAGTTCAATGGAATGCAATCAAACAGGCACCAACAAGCAGATCCCATCCCTAGTCTGGTTAGTGTCTTGATTGGTGGCTGCCTACATGTACACGTACACTGCCTTGGGTTCCATGATGGTAGAAAAAGGGGGGTATATTTGTAAAATAAATATTTTTTTTAAAAAAATGGCCTTGACAGTGGTTTCTTATCACCAATATGTGTGTTGGTGGGGGAATTCACAATGGTGTACTTCTATAAAGTATACTACACTTTTTAAAAGGCCTTTTTAATCCCTTTTCTACCTTGCGTCATTTTAACAAATACCAATTACTTGGTACCACTTCTTGCATGTAATACTTCATGAATGATTTCCTGAGGATGACAGTCTCCAATGTCAAAGGTAATATAATGTCTAGACTTACTATATAATTTTAGTGTTCTCAGGCAATGAGACAGAAAGCTACATTCCTACCAAGTTAAGATACTGGAGTCTGGCATTCCAGTATCCATTCGTCTATGAAAGACCTGCCAAATTTTTAAAGTTCTAAAGGATCAGAAAACAACAGCTCAACTTTCCTGTCAGTGTTGCAGCAAAGCAACTGCTGAGTCATGAGTGTGCTCTGAAATACTGGTGCTGGTTTACCTCTGATGATTATGGTTTGCTTTGACAGGCTGGCTTGCTCCTCTCATTCTGAGTAGTTAGACACCATCAGATTAATTTAATGCACCATGTCGTCTTAATTATCTACCATTTCCATATCACTTTCTGAACTATGGATTTACATAGATGAAAACACTAGTAGCCTGTTTGTCAGCTTCTACATGGCTTGCAAGAAAACAAGCCCTCTGTAGTCCTCCATATGAAAAAAGCTGACAGCAATTATTATTATTGTTATTATTATTATTTGTCAGTCGCTTTTTTCAGAATGAAACTCAAAGCAACTTACAAAAAAATCTCAAAAACATCTGCAGAACAAAGGTAACAGTACAAAAGGAAAAAACCCAAAATAATATACCAAGCAAAACTCAGACAATAATACAATAAATAAATAAATCACCAGCCAATATACAATACAATTCAAATACAGTACAGCATACAATTACAAGCATGTTGTTGTTATGTGCCTTCAAGTCAATTATGACTTATGGCAACCCTATGAATCAGCGATCTCCAACAGCATCTGTCGTGAACCACCCTGTTCAGATCTTGTAAGTTCAGGTCTGTGGCTTCCTTTATGGAATCAATCCATCTCTTGTTTGGCCTTCCTCTTTTTCTACTCTCTTCTGTTTTTCCCAGCATTACTGTCTTTTCTAGTGAATCATGTCTTCTCATTATGTGCCCAAAGTATGATAACCTCAGTTTCATCATTTTAGCTTCTAATGGTAGTTCTGGTTTAATTTATTCTAACAATTATTTGTCTTTTTTGCAGTCCGTGGTATGTGCAAAGCTCTTCTCCAACACCACATTTCAAATGAGTTGATTTTTCTCTTATCCGCTTTTTTCACTGTCCAACTTTCACATCCATACATAGAGATCGGGAATACCATGGTCTGAATGATCCTGAGTTTAGTGTTCAGATACATCTTTGTATTTGAGGACCTTTTCTAGTTCTCTCACAGCTGCCCTCCTCAGTCCTAGCCTTCTTCTGATTTCTTGACTATTGTCTCCATTTTGGTTAACGGTTGTGCCAAGGTATTGATAATCCTTGACAAGTTCAATGTCCTCATTGTCAACTGTAAAGTTCCATAAATCTTCTGTTGTCATTACTTTAGTCTTCCTGATGTTCAGCTGTAGTCCTGCTTTTGTGCTTTCCTCTTTAACTTTCATCAGCATTCGTTTTAAATCATTACTGGTTTCTGCTAGTAGTATGGTATCGTCTGCATATCTTAAATTATTGATATTTCTTGCTCCAATTTTCATACCTCCTTCATCTTGGTCCAATCCCGCTTTCCGTATGATATGTTCTGCGTATAGATTAAATAAATAGGGTGTTAAAATACACCCCTGTCTCACACCCTTTCCGACTGGGAACCAATCGGTTTCTCCATATTCTGTCCTTACAGTAGCCTCTTGTCCAGAGTATAGGTTGCGCATCAGGACAATCAGATGCTGTGGCACCCCCATTTCTTTTAAAGCATTCCATAGTTTTTCATGATCTCCACAGTCAAAGGCTTTGGTGTAATCTATAAAGGGTGATTTTCTTCTGAAATTCCTTGGTCCGTTCCATTATCCAACATATGTTTGTGATATGATCTCTGGTACGTCTTCCCTTTCTAAATCCAGCTTGAACGTCTGGCATTTCTTGCTCCATATATGGTAAGAGCATTTGTTGTAGAATCTTGAGCATTACTTTACTTTACTTGAGCATTACTTCACTTGCATGAGATATTAAGGCAATAGTTTGATAATTCCTGCATTCCCTGGGATCCCCTTTCTTTGGAATTGGGATGTATGTTGAACGCTTCCAGTCTGTGGGCCATTGTTTAGTTTTCCATATTTCTTGACAAGTTTTTGTCAAGATATGGACAGATTCAGTCTCAGTAGCCTGTAGCAACTCTATTGGTATGCCATCTGTTCCTGGTGATTTGTTTCTTCCAAGTATTTTAAGAGCAGCTTTCATCTCACATTCTAAAATGTCTGGTTCTTCATCGTTCGGTTCCTCCGTGAATGAATCTGTCATCCTGGCATCTCTTTTATAGAGTTCTTCAGTGTTTTGCTTCCCTCTTCCTTTTATTTCATCTCGGTCAGTCAGTATGTTCCCCTGTTGATTATTCAACATCCCTACTTGTGGTTTAAATTTCCCTTTCATTTATCTAATCTTTTGGAATAGGGCTCTTGTTCTACCCTTTTTGTTGTCCTCTTCTCTTTATGTACAATAACTGTTGTAATAGTTGTGATAGTTGTAATAGTTCCCTTTGTCCCTGTGTACTAGTTGCTGTATTGTTGCATTTAGGGTTCTGTCCGTGTTTCTATCGCCTTTTGGTTTTGCTTTCCTTCTCTCTTTAACCATTTTAAGAGTTTCTTCAGTCATCCACTGAGGTCTTTCTCTCTTTTTAACTAGAGGTATTGTCTTTTTGCATTCTTCCCTGATAATGTCTCTGACTTCACTCCATAGTTCTTCTGGTTCTATGTCAACTAAGTTTAAAGCCTCAAACTGTTCTGGGATGTTATTTAAATTGTATTTTGGCATTATGATTGCTTTGTTCTTCTTCTTTAGCTTTACTCTGATTTTCGATATGACCAGTTCATGATCGGTACAGCAGTCTGCTCTTGGTCTTGTTTTTGCAGAAAGTATGGAACTTCTCCATCTTCTGCTACCAATTATATAATCAATTTGATTCCTATATTGACCATTTGGTGATGTCCACGTGTGCAGTCATCTTTTAGGTTGCTCAAAAAATGTGTTTGTAAGAAACAAATTATTGGCTTCACAGAATTCAATAAGTCTTTCTCCTGCTTCATTTCTGTCTCCTAAGCCCCATTTCCCCACAATTCCTAGTTCTTCTCTGTTCCCTACTTTCGCATTCCAGTCCCACATGATTATCAACACATCTTGTTTTGGTGTGTGATCAGTTTCTTCCTGTACTTCTGCGTATAATCTCTCCAATTCCTCTTCTTCTGCATTTGCTGTTGGAGCATAGACTTGGTTGATGGTTATGTTAATAGGTTTCCCATTTAATCTCATTGATATCACTCACTCAGACCTTGCGTTGTAGCTCCTAATTGCTTTTGCTACATCACTTCTCACTATTAAAGCAACCCCATTTCTTCTTAATTTCACATTTCCTGCATAAAATATTTTATAGTTGCCTGATTGAAAATGTCCCATTCCCGTCCATTTTAATTCAGTCACGCCAAGTATTGTAATGCTGATATGTTCCATTTCTTGCTTGACAATTTCTAACTTTCCCTGGTTCATGCTTCTCACATTCCATGTTCCTATTGTGTGTGTCGTACAACTCTGGACTCTCCTTTCTCATCTGCGCGCATCAGCCTCTGGGCTTCCCTTCGGCTTTGACCCAGCTGCGTCATTACTCACAGCGCTACTCATACTTGTCCTTTGTTCTTCCCCAGTAGCTCGGTGAGTGCCTTCTGACCTGGGGGGTCTCATCTTCCAGCACTATCTCGTGTTGCATTTTGGATACTCTGTTCATATGGTTTTTGTGGTAAGAGGTATTCAGAGGTGGTTTACCATTGCCTTTCTCTGAGTTTGGATGCATCTTAGTCTGGTGTCTCAGCTTTGACCATTCCGCCATGGGTGCCCCTGCTAGGAGACTAGCCTCTTGGTCTAGCCTCCTGACAGCATTGCTCTCAGCTCTCAACACTCTCAAATCCCCTCACCACGTTAAGGTGTGCATCCTGGAGAGGGCTTACAAGCATAAGTAGATAAAAATAATTAAATAAAGGGACATTCTCATGGATACTCTTACAATTACCATGGTAGAACAGTAAAACTTTAAAAGTATAAAACTTAAAAGGTATAATCTTAAAGTAAAAAGAAAAATATAATAAAATCATCTTTAAATTCTTTTCTTTAAATTAACCCAATTAGCCAAAAAGAGAAATCAGGCCTGAAATAGAAACTTGTCTGACTTTCCAATAAGTTTTGCATATCTCACTTTAAACTTTTCTTTTAACTATACATCATTATGTAAATGATTGCGCATGCTTAATACCCAGGACCTTTGCTTGCTCAAGCAGCTAATGCAGAAGTGGCTACGTTGGCTTTCCTGATGGAAACTCACTCAGGGCCTTAAGCTGCAGGCATGGTCCAAAGGGGGAAGCTAAATGAAACTTACCAGAGCTGCTGGTTTGGGTCTGGTCAGTGCTTGGATGGGAGACGAGGTGGAAGCTGCATATACTCTACCTTGTTTCACGATGGAAAAAAGGTGGGATAAAAATGTGATATATTAATAGCATTAATAACATCCAGGAAAAAAGTACATGTGGAATTTCTGTCTTTCATGCAGCTGTTAAAAGCACAAACTCCCTGCTATTCAAAGAAATGGTGACACTATTTGTAACTTCAGGCATATCTATGCTAAATTGGTTTAACAGCTCCCCAGCGAAGTCTAGGAACTGCAGTTAAGTGAGGGAGTTAAGCAGCTCCGATGAAGAATTATCAGCATCCTCTCCAAACTGCAATTTCTAGGAGTCTTCAGGGCCAAATCAGAGACAACTCCAAATGTATCACTTGAAATATCATGACTGTTTTTTGCATTGTTTATAGCCAGCATATCTGGCTCTTGTGGCTGTGTACTATAGTCAGCATGGATTTTTCACATTCCACAATGTTAAATTGAAAGTACCCCCCATGCCATTCTGCTGCTTCCCATAAGCTCATTTCAAAACACAACCTTACAAAACTTCCCTGAACTCAGAAACGCTTGCTCAACAACCTTCTAATTTTTCATGGCGATACACAAAACACTCAGAAAGAATTGAGAGTTCAAAGTGTAAAACAAGAAAAAAATAATCCAGACCTCTGTTGGCCTTTTTTCTGTCAGTGCTCTCATAATTTGTTGAAATTAATTAAAAATCAGCCATGTTCACAGACTACCTGTAATCCTATTGCTGACCTTGCCTCATACTCTGACCTTCATATTCTGCAGTTTAAACGTTAAAAAAATCCCTGGCTTATTTTTAATTAATTTCAGAAATTTAACATTGAAGTCAATGATAAGCAGTGGCATGTTCAGTAAGAACCAACTCTCAGTGTTCTAAATGCTAGACTCACAACCGTTTGGCTTGGCTAATTAGGGGCCACAACCACACCAGACATTGATTCCACTTTAAAAAGGCATGGCTTCCCCCAAAGAAGCCTGGGAAGTGTAGTTTGTGAAGGCTGCTGAGACTCCTATTCCCCTGACAGAGCTCCAGTGGCCAGAGTGGTTTAACAGTCAGCCCCTCTCCTGGGAATTGTAGCTCTGTGAGAGGAATAGGGTGGCCAGTGACAGCTTTGGTTTAAATTTGGGTGAAAAACTACATGTGCCTGCTTTAGAATAAAAAGGAGGGGAAAACTTTGAAAAATAACAATATTGTTCATGGTGTTAACCTTTTGGAAAGAAAGGAGCTTTCCCTCTGCCCAGTGCCTACCCACCCAATTTCCTCTCCTCCCCCTCCTCTCTGTCCCCTCCCTCTACCTTTTCTCCCCTTCTCTCCTGCTTCCCCCCTCCTCCCTTCCTTCCTCCTCCCCTCCTTCCTCCTCCCCTTTCAACTGTCCTGAGTATGATTGTACAGGAGTAAATCCCACTGAACTAAAAGTGCATGCAAATAATCAAACCTGTCCTCCGCTTCTCCTCCCTCTTCTCCCTTCCCCCTCCTTCCCCTCCCTTCCTTCTTCCCTCTTCTCTCTCCTCCCCTATTTTACCTATCCTGAGCATGATTGCACAGGAGTAAATCCCATTGAACTCAATAAGCATGCAAATGATCAGACCTGCCTTTCCCCTGCTCCCTCTCCTTTCCTTCCCCCTCTCCCCTGTTCTTCCCCTCCCCTCCTTCCCTCTCCTATCCCCTCCTCCATCCTCCCCTCCCCTCCTCCTTTTGCCTCCAGCCCTCCCTCCCTCTTCTCCTCCTGCCCCACTGTCAGTTTCATCTATCCTAAGCATGACTGCAAATGATCAAATCTGCCCTCCCCTCCCCCTTCTGCCTTCTCCCATTTCCTCCTTCCCTCTACCTTTCCTCCCTCCCTTGCCATCCCCCGTGATCAGTTTCACCTATCCTAAGCATGATTGCAGGGGAGTAAATCCCATTGAAGTCAATGATCAATCTATTCTCAGCAAACTTGCACAGGATCCCATTTTTTACCTCCCAGATTAAAAAGCAGATACATTCACTAATAGGTAAAAAAAACAACACCTTGCCGTTTAAGAATGTACCTATAGCCAACAGATATCAGACTTTAAAAAGCAGAGAAATTTGGCAGCTATAGGGAATGCAGCAGAGGATATTGTACTGCCCTACAAATTTGTCAAAATGCAAAGACAATTTCGGTTGGTCTTTCACAGTCCAACTCACTTCCTCTGTAGCTTGGAAGAATTTGGTAACATGTGCCTCTGAGCATATGGTGAGTGGTGGCAACATCTGCAATCAGCCCAAATAACAGAAACAAGACATGTGCTGTGCTGATCTTGTTTTAGCAGGGAGGAAGCAACAATTTTATGACAGCTTACATAGTTCAGATAGTCACTTTAAACATGTTTGATTTACTTTGCAATTTTAGTGAAGTTTCCTACAGTAAATCATTTTCTGTGAAACACACACAGTTGTCTTCACCATCATATGAGACTGACCAATAAAAAGACTTTGAAATTAATAAAGATAAATTCGACACAGATTTCTAGGATGAATAATGAGAGAAATATAATTTTCTAGGTTAGATTCTCTGTAGAAACAGTAGTAACACAGGAAAGAAGCAAAGTAAGAAGAACATCAACAAACATACAAAAATATAATTCTCTATCTTTGGAGATTGCAGGTGTTGCCACCACTCTCCATGTGCTCAGAGGCACATGTTACCAAATTCTTCCAAGCTACACAGCAAGTGGATTGGACTGTGAAAGACCAACCCAAATTGTGTTTGCATTTTGCCAAATTTGTAGCGCAGTCCAATATCTCAGAGAGGAGATCAGGTCTCCTGCTCCCCTGGCACTATAGCTGCCCAAATTCTTTGCTTTTTAAAGTTTGATAGAAATATCTGTGGGCTATAGGTACATTCTTAAACCGCAAGGTTTTTTCTGCCTATTAATGAATGGTGTGTGTGTGTGTGAATGTCATTGGACCATGAGTGTGCCTGGAAGACACTCACTGCTCCAGAAGGCAAGCTTCCATGGCACCATCTATGGGTCACAAAGGGATGCATTGGGACCATGGAAAGGGAAGAAAAGAGAAACTGCTTGCTTTCTTTGCAATGTGTCTATACAGATCAGCAAACTACTTTTCTGTGTTCAGTGACAGGGAATAAGCATGTTCCAGGAATTGGCACATTTACTGAAATACATTTCAGCAGAGCGGATAATTTAAGAATGACCATCTAGGCACTGGAGAGCCTGTGTAAGGCACTACAGAGGGAGCAACAGAGACAAGTCCCCCCACAAAGTAACCGTTATTGAAAAAAACAGAACAAAAGCCATTTTATGGGTTAACAGTTTGAAGGCTAGATAGATAGATAGATTGAGTTTATTACGGTGCATAGACCAGTTTGAAGTCTGTTTCAGCAAAGAAAGGAGTAGTGGAGGAAAGTTAAGTGAGATGACAGCGAGTCAAAGGAGGTTATGTGGTGATTGTTTATTTAGGTAATTTCAGAGCTTGGAAAAGTTACTTTTTTTGAACTACAACTCCCATCAGCCCAATCCAGTGGCCATGCTAGCTGGGGCTGATGGGAGTTGTAGTTCAAAAAAGTAACTTTTCCAAGCTCTGGAATTTATATATCACTTCACATTTATAGCACAATCTCCAAGCAGTTTACAAATATCATGAGATATTGCCAATAAAAATAAAAGATACAGAAATATTTTAAAAAATGATGTGTCCATCATGTAAAAACAGCAAAGTCAGAACTGAAACAAGATAAAACTCCTAAAACATCAGAGGAGGCCTGAGCAAATGGATGTGTTTTTAAAAAATGTTTAAAGCATCCAGTCAACGTGGCCTTCTGAATCTCCTTTGGGAGAGTATTCCAGACGTCAGGTGCTGCAGCTGAAAAGGTCTGTTTTTTCTGAGATTTCCAGACCACAATCGATTGGCTGTGGGTGGCATGGCCAGCAGACGTGCCCTCTGGAGAGTGAAAAGGTTAAGTTGGCTTATAGTAAGGGAAGCAGTCCTCTAGGTATCCTTGTTCCAAGCTGTTTAGGGCTTGATGTTTCAGAGTCTGAAGGAAAGGGTGGGGGCTGAAGCTGTGGAACCTGGAGAGAAAGAGAGTCCAGAAGATGATACCTCTTCTTCCTTGCGGTCTAGCTGAACACAGGGAAGGAGAATGAGGATCTTTAGTGTCTGGGTGAATCTAAAAGGGAGGCAGAAAGAGGTTTTTTCCCAACCATGGCAAGGGTTTTCCAGGCAAAGGTTGCTCAGTGAAGGACTGCAGAGGTGCCCAAAGCTGGGAGCTCCAATGAAGCTGAGTTTATCCCATCCAGAGCTCTCCAGGGAAATCTCAGTGAGTTTTGCAAGCAGCTTAAGACACTTAGAAAACAAAGACTTGCAAAAGTGTAGGGTGGTACCCGGAAATATGAGTTCTAGGTGAATAAGAAGGAAGATGATTGAGTCATTGTGCTTAACTTGGACCTTGAGAAAACCCATGAGAATTCAGGGTTTTCAACAGCAAACTGATAAGCAATATAGTATTGTCTTGATTGAATTAGGAAGACAAGACATTTGTGAGTTCAGGAGGTCCAGGCTAGTGTACAGAGCAGGGATGGGGAACCTGTGGTCCTCCAGATTTTGTTGGGCTACAGTTTCCATCATTCTTGGCTGGAGCTGATAGGAGTAGTAATCCAACAGCATGTGGAGAGCTGCAGGTCCCCATCCCTGGCAGAGAGGCTTGGATGCTCCCATTTCACTAGATGACGTCAGCAGGAACTGCAAATGCATTTTGTCCTAATATGTTAGACCTTGGCAGTCAAACTTTCCAGGCAAAATGGAGCCTTTAGAGCCAAGGTGACCATGTGGGGACCCAAAATTCTGGTGCTTTCTAACAACATCAGAGCACTTATTGATTAGTGCCTGTGATATCACCAACCTTTCTCCCCAGATTCCAGAGTAGTTTTGCAACTGGTCTTAAACTGTGAATTTGTGTTTGATGTGAAGAATGAATGTGCATGTATATTATAAATAGGAATGGGCAGCTCAGTCTATTTCTAACCTGTATCAATTTTACATGTGTTCATTCATACATCTGTTCTGTCCCATTTCTGAATTAATATGTAAATTTTTGAAAGGCTGAAAACGTGTATTTAAATGGGTGTTCAATATGTATTTAAATATGTGTTTTTATCTCAGTGTACACACTTCTAAAGCTATTTTTATCATAAAACATTTTTTAAAAAACTCATTTCAGTACATTTTTTGAGCTGAGAAGTGTATCACAAAAAATCAAGTGCAACATCCGAAACGTATTTACACTCTGATGTATTTAGGAGGCTGGCATTAGGCCAGCTTGCTTAAAAATGGTGATCATATCCATCCATCCATCCATCCATCCATCCATCCATCCCTCCATCTAATCATCATTAGATTTATATCCCACCCTTCCTCCCAGTAGGAGTCCTTCCCTCCATCCCTAATAGGATACAATTTCATACAAACAGCTGATATATAAAAAGTAGGCATTCTGCCTGAAGCATAAGAGGAGGGGCTGATTCAGCATTTTTGACTTGCACGTATGTGCACATGTCAGGCCAGTGGTGGCTGGTGGCTCCATGGCTGTGGGTCAGTGGAATCTGCTCCTAATTTGAACTTCAGCACCTTGCTTCAACACCTTTGATAGCTCCTTGAAAGTTTGGACTAAAACCTGGAGTGGATCCACTTGCCCACTGACATGGAGCCACCAGCCACCACTGTGTAAGGTGGTAAACCATTCAGAATTGTAGACCTGTCTTCTCCCATGTGTATAGAAAGTGAGAGGAAAACTGGCAATTCATACTTAAGCTGCATGCCACTTGCTCACATTGAAAGCACTTCTGGGTAGGAAATTTTGTAACATTTGAGATGACAACCCTGAAGATATTTGCATATTTTATTTATTATACCGGGAGGTACATACAAGTATAGATTTTTTAATTAAAAGCAGCATTCATAGAAGCTGGGCCCCTAATGCTTTCCTGATTGTTGCCCTGCAGTCTGTTTTAAGAGCAAATAATACACATGGGCATCTTTCACAAGTGGTGAAATAGATGTGTGTTTCCTTTGTGAGTATCTTGACCTAAATTCAAAGGTATTGGATGAAGTGGCCAGATGCATCTTAGATTAATCCTGGATTATCTGAATTGGCTAATCTCATCAAAGAAAGAAGCTAATTTTGTACACATAATTAGAACTGAGTTGGGTCAACACAGCACCATGCAACATGTTTTGATGTGTGTGTAGTGTAGTGTACTAATATAGCTTTTGTGGCACATTACTCCTGTTAGTATGACATGCATTAGAAATGAACTGCTGCTGGTTCCTAGCCTAGCATGTTTTGTCATAAACTGAAGGGGCAGATGTTGCTTCTTACAGTCTCATCAGGCACTCACACTGTCTGTAGCTCAGGCATTTCAGACCAGATGCTGGATCAGGTATGCCATAGAACATGCTAAGTATAGCTGTAATTTTAAAAGATGCTACTTATTTATGTTATAAAAAACACTGGGGAGGTTTTAAGGGGCTGAATTGGATGCAAATTTGTGTAGTATTTTAATCTGTATACAGTTCATTGTCATTTTTATCTCCTTCATTAAGAATATACAAACTGCTTTGCTAGATCAGACCACAGCGCACCTAGCCCACTATTCTGTCTCTAAAGGTAGCCACCCAGATGTCTTTGGGGGTTCACAAACAGGGTGTGAAGATGATTGCCCATTGCCTGTTATTTGTCCTCCATCTTCCGATTTGCAGAGATATTTAGCTATATTTATGCTGCCTTTGAAGTTTCAATATGTTTAATAATAATAATAATAATAAAATTTTATTTATGAGTTGCCTATCTGGCCGAATTAACGGTCACTCTAGGCGACATACATTTACATATTAAAATACAATAAAAACCAATGAAAACCAAAACAGTAATTAATGTACCAGTATTAAAAACAACCTACCCCAGAGATCCCATAGGCCTGCCTGAACAGCCAGGTCTTCAAGGCCCGGCGGAAACCAATCAAGGAAGGGGCATGGCGAAGATCAAAAGGAAGGGAATTCCAGAGGGAAGGGGCCACGATCGAAAATGCCCTCTCTCTGGTCCGTACCAGCTTCGCTATCTTAACTGGTGGGACCGAGAGAAGGTCTTGTGTGGCCTTGTTTGTCTCATTCCTTTTTAAAAACCCATCTACATCTTGTGGTAATGAATTTAAGAAACAACATGTTGTGTGAAGTGATAAGTGTGTTGTCTCACCTGAACTTACTGCCAATTAGTTTCATTAGATGACCCTGAGCTTTCGTGGTATATGAGAGGGAGAGAAAGTTTGGTCTATAAAGTGTGGCAGAAATGTTTGAAACCACTCAATGGAGTTGAGCTGGAACTTGGGTCAACAACTCTTCAACTGCCTCTCATATCTTCTCCACAGTGCTTATAATTTTCTACATGTCTCATGTAATTTTATAAATGTTCTCCTCATTTATTTCTAAACTAAACAAAACCCAACCTCATTAGCCTTTGCTGCTGTAAGGCAAATCACTCCATTTTACAGGGAACTGAAGATGGATGCAGCAACGGGCCCAAGGCCACCTATTTACCCATAGCTTAGTGGTAGAGCATCTGGTTTATATGCTGAAGGTCCCAGGTTCAATCCCCAGCATCTCCAGTCTGAACTCCTGGAGAGTTGCTGCTAGTCACTATGGTCAATACTGAGCTAGATGGACTAATGGTTTGACTCAGTATAAGGCAGCTTCCTATGTTTCTATATACCTCTATGGCTGACCTGGGAAATCTGATCAGGATCCAGCACTCACTGGATGACACTGAACCTTCACTTTCATAGAAGCAACAAAAACTGTTCTGGGGACTCTTTTAAATTAAGAGACTGGAGAACCTGAGACAGTGTATGGATGGCCAACCGGTGACATCCTTTGTTATGTCCCACCACCAAAAGCAGTTTGATTGGTGGTAACACAAGACAGGGTTTTGCCTGTCACAGCACCGTTTGTGGAATTTCCTCCCAAAGGAGAAAAGACAAGCCCTGTCTTAGGCAAGCAGTGAAAGGTTTTCACTCTGAGGGTTTTCACTCATTTTTGGTTTTATGTTTTTCATTTCAAATTCTGTTATTTGATGGTGTTTTGTTCTTTTACATAAACTTACAGTACAAAAATGGTACTATAAATAAAATAAAATCAGCTACGTTTGAGGTTCATAGTTTGACATTGATCCACAAATGTGAAATTCTACATAATGTAAGAAAGTATTTGATGATTAGCTCAGTATCTTGAGGATCCTAATTTATTTTTTAAACCAAATATCACTGAGAAATGGAGAATATTTTTGATTTTATTCTTGATCTGCTCACCTTCTAAAAGGGGATGATGATAACTGGATTTAATTAAGGCACTAGGGCACTAACTTTGGCACAGTAATATCTAGTGAAAAAAGATGATATGATGTCATCATGCACGGCATTTTCCCATACCCTGCAAGGTGTACTTGTAGCCAATGAAATGAACTCGAAACAAGGATATCAGGGCCGGCTCCAGGCATGCCGGGGCCCTTGGGCATCAGCTTGCCCTGTGCCCCCACATGCGTGCATGTGGCCCCCATGTCCCCCACCTACCTGTCTGCTGTCTTTTACCATTGCCCTTAACGAAGATGGCGGCAGCAGTTTCCCTAAGGGGATGACGCCTCCGCTGCCATCTTTGTTGATGGCACCTTTGAACCTGAATATTCTGCCACACATGCATCTTTTAAAAGGTAAAAACAATCACCCTGAACCAGCAAGACCACTGATGCTGCAGGATATATAGATGCAGATGCATATCAACATGCTTATCAAGTTCACTGCTCCCCAACTTTGAACATGAAATCACTAATACACAAGAGCAGGAGTGAGACTAGTGTCTGTTGAGTGGTCTTTTCAGTTATGTGTGTCTCAAGACAAATAGTTTATGATATGGGAAAACTGTAATGTGCCAACTCGAGGTTGCATGATTGAATGTCTCTCCATAAAACATTTCCTGATATTAGAAATGTAGATGTCAGGGAGAACTCACCTCTTCTGATACGCTAGTTTTCTATGTGTGAAAATGTGTATGTTTGTGTAATGTACTATGCTTCTCAGGAGCCACATTAAGTGCAGAAGGCTCTGCAATGAAAAACACAACTCCAAAGGAAAATCTGTGAAGCAAAATAAGTTGTTATGCTTGTTGTGGAGCTTCCAAAGTTGATTTTCCTCTTCAAACAAATGAAGAATAATTGCTCACACCACAGACAATTTGCGACATCATGCAGCAGATCTGTAGGAGGCAGCTGATGCTTTTTAGATTGCCCTGAATTGACCTGCTGGCAGGTAGATGGAGAATTGGTGCATTTGAAAACTGCCTCTAGGTTGGGAGCTGTCTAGAGGATGATAAACTCATTTACCCTGCACAGCAACTGCAAAGAGCATTTCAACATTAACTTTCCAACTACGGACTAGCAGTGCGTAATTTCCTCATCTGTTGCAAATGGAGTAGAATGAGAGCACCAGATGTAGGCACAGAAGGTGCAATCAAATATCCAAGCTTATAAACCAAGATAATGTGCAAATAAGGTAATATGGTAAGCCCTTTTCAATTGAAACATATGTGCCTGTCACCCTCAAATCTTGAGAAAAGATGGATTGTCCCTCTAAAGTTTGGAATATGTTTAACCAGGTTAGACAGCTAAGAGGACTAAAGTCCCATGATCCAGCTGAGGAGGCCATCACTCTGCTTAAGCTTCCAGGGGCAGGAGTTAGCCGCTGTCTGATCCTCAGTCAGCAGCAGCTCAGAAGCACAAGAAGAAGTGCTTGCTGAATTTTAAAGATTTTTGGCTGGGGAAACGGCTGTTTGAAAGGATGCAGAGTACAATGGTCCCCTCCTCTCTTAGAAGGCCCCTGCAGGCTGGCTTAGTGGCGATGGTGGCAGTGACAGCCAACATCAGTAGGGTTGCCAGGTCGGAGCCATCCAAAAACCTGAGAAAATGGGGGTGGGCCCTAGTGACGTCATGGGGCGGGCCCTGGTGACATCATGGGGTGGGCCCTAGTGATGTCATGGGGTGGGCCCTAGTGATGTCATGGGGCGGGCCCTGGTGACGTCATGGAGCGGGCCCTGGTGACATCACGGGGCAGGCCCTGGTGATGTCATTAAACATGATACATTGTATCAACCGCAGTTGCTTGGAGCATACCATTCAAAAAAAAATTATCTGATCGGAGATTAAAATAGAAATCTTACCTAAAATAGGGTGTTCCTAGGTCCATCTGAAGTGACAAGGTCATTCTTTCTCACAAGCTTAGGGTGATGCAAAATGGAAATGGACTGCCTTCAAGTTGATCCCAGATAGGGTCTTCATGGTAAGCAGTATTCAGACAGAGGTGGTTTACTATTGCCTTCCTCTGAGTCTGAGAGGCAGTGACTGGCCCAAGGTCACCCAGTGAGCTTCATGGCTGTGTGGGGATTCAAGCCCTGGTCTCCCAGGTCACAGTTCAACACCTTTAGGGAACATTTAATCTAGCTTACTTGCTTCTGGCAAGAAGGGTTTACGTGCCCTCAGGCCAGGCCAATATTGGAAGAAAGGAGCTTAGTGTTGCAGAGATGTTAGATGGGAGCACAGATGGATGCCCCTGAAGGCAGCAACTGTAAACATGCTTATTAAGGAACTAAGCCCCATAGAACTCAATAGGACTTACTTCTGAGTAGATATGGTTGCAGCCATGTTAAACAAATTAAACCAGAACTATCACTAGAAGCTAAAATGATGAAACTGAGGTTATCATACTTTGGGCACATAATGAGAAGACGTGATTCACTAGAAAAGACAACAATGCTGGGAAAAACAGAAGGGAGTAGAAAAAGAGGAAGACCAAACAAGAGACGGATTGATTCCGTAAAGGAAGCCACAGACCTGAACTTACAAGGCTTATCTGTGCACTGATGAACACTCTTCTAGTTGACAGGGCCTTAAATGTAAAAGCTTCTCAAAGCAGCTGTGGCCTAATGAGCAGTTTTAGCAAACAGCAAGGAACCTGCTGGTTAAAATATTACGAAGAATTTTAATATGGGAAAGGCTTACAGGGAGCCATTATCTAATATCTACATTTCTTAAATTTGGTTAAGCTACTTGACTCTACCTTTCCATTTTGATTTTTGCTTTGTGAAACCCAGCAAGGTTTAAAAGCTTGCTGTTACCAAATGGAATTTCTGCCTGCCAAGGTTGAACAAATTTTAAGAATGGAGATGAGTGCATTACAAAAACAAAGTAAAGTACAAGAACCAGTCATCATCATATTAAAAAAATACAACATTATACATTAAAAGGCCTGGGAAAATAAGAAAATGTAATATTGGCTACCAAGCAAACTTATCTGGAGAGGAAGATCTATAAAGAGGGTGTCACAACTAAGAAGGCACCCTCTCTGGTCACCACTTGCTTCACCTTGTCATTTCGTAGTAATATTGTGAATTTACAGTGTAGCTTTTTAAAACTTAGAATTCTGAACCCAGGAATAGATGTTGCAGTAGGTCAGTTTGAACTGTCATTTGAGACTTCATAAACCCATGTTTTATGAACCTGGGAATGAGCATCCATTTTAAAAAAAATGTTAATCTTTATTAAGTTAAAATCAGTACAATGTCCAATTCGTTTTTACCTTCATTTATCACAGCAGGGGAACTGGCTCTGAGGCTGCCATGCCGCATGGGCGCCCTCTCGGCAGCGGTTGCTAGCCTCAGCCGGTTCCCCTGCTCCGGAAAGGAGCAGCGTGGCGCCGATGGGCGGGAGCGGCCGCGATGGGGCTGAGGAGTCTGTGCGTGCGGTCGTTCTGAATCCGGTTGTGGGAAGAAGGCCGCTGGTGGAAGGAGCCAGTTTGAGGCCGGGTCGTTTGTAGGCCGTCGCGCAGAGGGAGAGAGAGGGGGGGGAGAGAGATTTGTCTTGAGTCTGCTATACTTAGTGAAGCTTGAGTCTGCTGTATTTAGTGAGCGGCCTGCCAGCCTCAGCCGGTTCCCCTGCTCCGGAAAGGAGCAGCGTGGCGCCGATGGGTGGGAGCGGCCGCGATGGGGTTGAGGAGTCTGTGTGTGCGGTCGTTCCGAATCCGGTTGCGGGAAGAAGGCCGCTGGTGGAAGGAGCCGGTGGTTTGAGGCCGGGTCGTTTGTAGGCTGTCGCGCAGAGGGAGAGAGAGAGAGAGGGAGAGAGAGATTTGTCTTGAGTCTGCTATATTTAGTGAAGCTTGAGTCTGCTGTATTTAGTGAGCGGCCTGCCAGCCTCAGCCAGTTCCCCTGCTCCGGAAAGGACGGCCGGCCGCTTCACTAAATACAGCAGACTCAAGCTTCACTAAATACAGCAGACTCAAGACAAATCTCTCTCTCTCTCCCCCCCTCTCTCCCTCTGCGCGACAGCCTACAAACGACCCGGCCTCAAACCGGCTCCTTCCACCAGCGCTGCGGCCTTCTTCCCCCAACCGGATTCGGAACAACCGCACGCACAGACTCCTCAGCCCCATCGCGGCCGCTCCCACCCATCGGCGCCACGCTGCTCCTTTCCGGAGTAGGGGAACCGGCTGAGGCTGGCAGGCCGCTCACTAAATACAGCAGACTCAAGCTTCACTAAATATAGCAGACTCAAGACAAATCTCTCTCTCCCCCCTCTCTCCCTCTGCGCGACAGCCTACAAACGACCCGGCCTCAAACCGGCTCCTTCCACCAGCGGCCTTCTTCCCCCAACCGGATTCGGAACGACCGTACGCACAGACTCCTCAGCCCCATCGCGGCCGCTCCCACCCATCGGCGCCACGCGGCTACGGCCTCCACTCACCACCCTCACTTCTGTGGCCGGCGGGAGCGTCCAGGCTCTGCTGCACAGGGGGGGCTGCGGTGGTAACTCAACTCCTCCTCCTCTCTCTCTGCAGTCCCTCCCTCAATTACAAAGGGCGGGGCGGGAAGGCGGCCAGCCACAGCCTTCACGCATGCATATGTCAATCACGCATGCGTGGCTGAGCGGCATGCTCAAAAGCCGGAGATTAGCCTTTTTAAAGGAACTATGGCCGGAGGCCGGAGACGGCCCCCTTTTGCTGGAGACTCCGGCAGAAAACTGGAGACCTGGCAACCCTAAACATCAGTGCTCTGTGGCAGTGCTGGAAAACTGGGTGTTGCCATTTTAATTCCCCACATTGCTAGGGAATAGCACAATGCCATGGCAATTTAAAATGGCAGCTTCTAAACTCAGCTGATTGCTGACAGTGGAATCCTAACCATGTCTACTCAGAAGTTCTTGAATTCATTGGCTCTTACTCCCAGTTAAGTAGGGTTAGAATTGCAGTTTAAGGCATATTGAGACCCATTTTTAAAAATCTTGTTCCATGCCTGTCTTTAAAAACACATTGTGGAATTAAGAATCTCTTTTTAAAAGTCTGGAAATGCATAAATGTCTAGATTTAAACAACAACAAACCTAAGTTGTCGTCCCCCCCCCTCATTTTTTGTGTGCTTTCTGAATGTTCCTGGAAAATTTGTCAAAAATTAGATGTGCTGTTTGTGGAGTGCAAAGATATTTCTGAAACTCCACCCCGACCCACCAGGCTTGGCTTATGGTTTAATGCCACAAAAACCCAGAACGGCAATGACCAGTTTCATAGCAACAGTGCAACTCCGCCATCAATCTCAACATTGTCCACTCACTGACAATCTCTGTTAGCATGTGGAAAGTAGAGATTGTCTTTAGAAAGGTAGCTGATAAATAAACAAAAATGTTAGACAATCCTGGGACAAACAGGTGAGACTGGCCTGTTCATAATAACATTAGGATGGATGAGCCATAAAAACTAAACCACAAAACTTACTTAGACCTTGACCAAATTGTTATTTCTCAATCTTAGACTACAAGATGGTTCTGAGAATAAACAGCGGCTGATGATCCTTCCAAAATCCTTGACTCTTTGCTATCCATTCCTGTTTCTTCTTTTTGTGCTATCTGCAAGAAATCATTTTGCTCTTCCTGTACCATGTGTCTTGTCACTTTTTAATTGTGCTAATTATAAATGATGAAATAGAAGAGCTGAAACCTTATGTTCCCTTGGAAAAATTCTTTTGTGAAATCATTTTCGCAGAAGTGAAGTGCAGGAAAAATTCCTGCCACTGTGATATCCAGCAGTTCTGTCAAGTTTTGGAAAAGTTGCCAAAAGTAATAATTAAAAAAAAAGTTCGTGATGTGCTGAAACCCTGTGCTTTGCCTGCAAATTGCTCTTTGGCATGGAAATGTGTTTGTATTACAACGCAGAAGAATGAAAATTACAACTTGTGTAAAACAAAGAGAAAACAAAATGATGGCTTGATTTGCTAAAGGTTAAAAAGGATAATAATGTGTTCTCCTTGGTAGAAAAAGGCAACAATAAGTGAATTTCTAGTTTCCACATGTACTTCCAATGTGGAGAAATAAACAGTGCCCTGCTTAGAAAGGCATTTTGTGTTGTGGGAGTTTAGAGTTCCTACTCTACCACCGTATATGTTGATATGGGTGGGCTGATCTCGCTAGTCCATGGGGACTAGTAGCGACAGGTACAAGGCAAGATGCCTAGAGCACCATTTCTATATTTTCTGGTGTGAAAAGATTGTTGCCTCCATTCCAAATGCTATCTGTAGCTAATTGCCCATGTGGTTAGGGTGATATATATGTAGCTGGGGTCTTGTGAATGTGATCATAAGAAGAGGCTAGAACATTGGGGCTTTAACGACAGGTAGGTAGATGATACACAAATGAATGGACAATCCACTCCTTTGCACAGTGAACACAGCAACAAGCAAACGGTTTGGACATAATACTGCCTGCTATCCTGCCCAGAGCCAAAGGATGCAGACTGAGGCGAGATGATGTCTTTTTATTAAAGTTATGGTTGCATCCAAAGTGGTGTGCTTCATTCACCTGTCTACTCTGACTCACTACTTTTCCTAACTTACCTAACTAAGCAGTCTCTGCAGCGTTTGGGGAAAGTTGGCACTTGTGCCTTGGCAGAGCTTGGAAAAGTTACTTTTTTGAACTACAACTCCCATCAGCCCAATCCAGTGGCCGTGCTGGCTGGGGTTGATGGGAGTTGTAGTTCAAAAAAGTAACTTTTCCAAGCTCTGTGCCTCGGAAGGCACCCACTTAAGTAGGGAAGGTTTTCGTGCGCAAGCGGCAGCTCCGCTTGAGCGCCACCTTTTGAAAGTCTTCTCGTGTCTCCTCGTGCGGGGTGAGGGAGGGAAACTCTCAGACAGCCTGTCGGGCGGGGGGCTTCGCTTGGTGACAGCACGGGCTCTGGAAGCTGAATGCTGATTGGCTGGGAAGCGTTTGAAGTGTCCGGCTGGGACTCCTGCGCAGGTGTGGATGGCACGATTGGGGAGTTGCTTCCCAACTGCTCTGGCGTTGGACTCGCAGGAGGGACAGGAACTGCATCCGTGGAAGTGCTGGGCATGGGAGTTTGGGGGTTTGCCAGAACCCTCCCCGCTACTCTCCCTTCCTCCCGCTTCCCAAGGAACCTCGTCCGCATCTGACTCCACTCCCCGATCTAGCTCCCCCTCAGTCTGAGGCACAACAGCCTGCTTTGTAAACCAAGTTATATAAAGTCAAGAATAAGCATTGGACACACATGCTTTCCCCTAGCTCTCCCTCTCTGTGCACATGCTAGCCTTGGTGTGGAGGCTGTGGCTTGTTTTAAACCAGAGTTCCCCATTATAGCTAATGTTTGTTTTTAAAAACAACAACAGGATCTCCGTACCAAAGCTGGTGCATGTGGTAAGAAAAGAAGAAAGAGAGGCAGCATGGGACAGTATGCTTCTGAATACCAGTTGGTAGAAACCACAGGAAGGGAGAGTGCTCCTGCGGTCAGGTCTTGTTTGCGGGCTTCCCCCAGGCATCTAGTTGGCCACCATGAGAACAGGATGTTGGACTAGATGGGCCACTGGCCTGAGCAAGAAAAGAGTGGCTGACTTGTGCCTTTAGCAACTGCTTCAGAAATCTGCAGGTGAAGTGTGTCATGACACACAGGAAAGCACTATCATCTGTTCAAGTCTACAGTTAAAGGTACTGTTAGAAGCATCGGAGCAGGGGGCAGTGAAAAACTTGGCAGCTAGTTAGAGTGGTATGAGGTCTTAATATTGTGCTTTAAAAATAGTTTTACTATGATGTTACTTTTTTATTGATACTGATTTCCCCTCCCCTGAACTGGAATTTAGCTTTCTTAAATCTTTAATCCAAGGTAAAAAAAACCTTTGTTGTAACTAATTACTTCCAAGCTCTGTCTCCCAGTGAAGGAGTGTAAAAAGTCCCCCCACCCCCAAGTATCAGATGGGACATGTCCTTTTTAATTTGTTCATAAGTTCAGGTGAGCAGTGAGCTGGCCAAGTTAGCTGGTGACACCAAATTGTTCAGGGTGGTAAGAATGCAAGGGGTTGTGAGAGCTCTAAAAGGATCTCTCTAAAATGGGTGAATGGGCAACAAAATGGCAAATGCAATTCCGTGGAGGTAAGTGTAAAGTGATGCATATTTGGGCAAAAAATCCTAACTTCATATGCTTATGGGGTCTGAACTGGTGATGACTGACCAGGAAAGAGACTTTAGAATTGCGGTGGATAGCTTGATGAAGATGTTGATCCAGTGTGTGGCAGCTGTGAAAATAGCAAATCCAATGTTTAGGGATGATTTGGAAAGGATTAGGAAAGGGATTGAAAATAAAACTCATATCATAATGCTATTATACGCTTCTAAGGAGTAGGGATGGGCAAAAAGTTCATTTCCGTTTGCATTTTCAGCCAAATCTATCACATTTGCACTTTCTGAAACAATATGAGAACTACAATGTAGCCATCGCTTGAAAGGCACACCTATTCAAATTTTGCAATGCATTTTGCCAACCAAAACAGCTTACAAAAATGCATATGTTATGGGAAAGTGTGCATAATAATGAATGGATGAGTGAAAATAACATACAAAAATGCATTATATAATAAGAAATTGCTTGTAAAATGTGTACATTAGTCAAAACTGCCTATGAAAATGTGTTTATTAAGAGAGAAAAAATCATACTAAAATGCTGGAGAATTTTCATGAGGATTTTTAAAAAATAATTTGCAAATTGTTGCAGAAATGTGGAGAACTGAATTTAGGACTGGAAAAATGAGATACTAAGAGAACTAAAACTGACACATCTTTCCGTCCCTATGATGGTGTGGCCACACTTGACATACTGTGTACAGTTCTTGTAACTACAAGTCAGAGGGGATATCGTAGTCAGAAAAAGTCAGGAAAAGGGCAGCTGAAATGATCATGGGGCTGAAGCAACTCCTCTAATGAGGAAAGTTACATTTGGGCCTTTTTAGTTTAGAAACATTAAGGATAAACATTAAGGATAGACGACATAGAGGTTGTCTAAAATTATCCACGCTGTGGAGAAGCCATAGAGGAGCCATCAAATGAAACTGAGTGCTGGAAAAGTACGGAGAGACACAAAAAGAGTGATACCACAAAATGTAGTGATGACCATAAATAAGATTAGACAAATTAATGGAGGTTAAGTCCATCAATGACTACTGAATGGTTATATTCTACCTCCACTGCTGGAGGCACTACTCCTCTATATACCAGTTGTTGGTATATCACAAGTGGGAAGAGTGCTGTTGCACTCAGATCCAGCACGCACCCTTCTCATAGATATCTGACTGGCCACTGTGGGAACAGGATGCTGGACTAGATAGACCTTTGGATGGATCCAGCAAGGCTTTTCTTTTATAGGAGGCTGGGGGACTTACTCTATCTTCATGACAAGCCACTATAAGGAATCCATTGCTGTCCAACACAATGCGCTTTAACCCATGCAAGGCAAATAAACTCTCTCTTTAAAAAACAACATCAATACAAAAAATCAGATCCCAACATTCTATCACACTAGCATGATCAAACTATGGAAACCATCGTGGGGCTATGGCATAGCTACCACGCAGCATGAAGGGTGGGACTAGTAAGGATCCAGGCTGGGGCCTAATGTGGTAACGACACTGAGAATGCATGTCTCTTGAATCTAGCCACCTTCTCATTAGATTTGTCCCACCTTTAGCTTTAGCATAATAAGAGTGTGCAGTGACTTTGGGGGCTGAAGAGGAAATGAATCAAGCTCTTCCCATTAACCCAGACGCCTTTGTTGGGTGGAGCATGAGACTGACAAGCTGGGGCAATGAAAGTAGCTTGCTGTTCGTCCTCTGAGCTTGAGCAATGGTTTCTGGTGGTGCTGGAAAATGGGGGAGTGAGTGAGAAAAAACCCTCCTGTTTGCCTTCTTCCCCTCCATTGAAAATTTGTGTGGGTCCCTAATAGTTATATTTCAATTATTCTACAGTGACCATCAAGTTATCAACAAATTGTCTTTACTTCAGAATATTTGGATTCAAAGGAAATAGTGGCCAAAGCAATAAATGCTGCTAGAATTTCTTTCTTTTTTTCCAACAAATGCACCTCGTGAACACTGCAGGATCAAGTTCAATCTATATACCCAGCATTGTAAAAGCCCCATTAGCAACTTTCTAAGTGTTGCAGAAGTTCAAATAAAGATTCTGTAAATTGAGAAAATCCTATTTTTGGCTCTAACACTTCATTTCTTCATATAATCAGGTCTCTGACAAGTCGTATTCATGCACTGGGTCATAAATTAATTTGCAAGCAGTGCTGTTTTGGCCTTGCAAGGAGCTACTGTGCTGAACTAGTTAAGAGATATAGTCTGAAATGGTTAGGCTCAGGGCAAAAATCCATATTCTACACATTAAAAAAGGTAAATCCAAACTTTCAGCATTGTTTGAGTTTCCACAGAATTTGGTACATTTTGGCAAGTACTGAGATGGTTAACAACAAGGAATTGTGAGGGGCACGTATACAGGCAGGAAACACTAGAGCTCTACTTACTGAATCGGATGAAAGGTCCACCTGGTCCAATATTCTGTTTCCAACACTGTTAGTTTGGTCCTTGGCAGGCCTACATACACAGCAACTATGGCATGCAGTGGGCGGAGAAGCAACCCGGATGTACAAGATGGCTAAAATATGCCATATATTCATTTCTGAGCAAAAGCTGCCTGCACCTCTGTGCCGCTTATAATTATGGAAGATAGCAGGATGAGAAGCCTTGGTGTTCTGATAAGAGCAGATGGTCAACAACAATGGTACAAACAATGACAGAATGCTATGTTTTGCCACATTGGTGAACTAATGTGTGTGAAAGGGCACTGCGTGGAAAATCACTGAAGAAGCAAGGGTCCATTTACTCATTCCCCCCCTCCCAGACAGATTATGGTAATGACGTATTATGGGGGTCCATCCTCACTCACTGAAATTCACGTAGAATTTATTGGACAATTCCCATGTCTTGAAAAAGGTGTATTCAAATTTAGGATCAGTTAGATTTTTTTGGGAGAGAAGAGGGACTTGTCTTTTGGATCACCTTTCTTGCTTGCTGTTCTCTGCCTGGCTTCCTGCGCTTTGCCTATGCTGAAGGCCAGAAGGGCTGAATGGCCTGAGAATCTGTCTGGATTGGTAACCATTATTTTTCTTATTTAATATAAGAGAGAACTTAGAGCTAAAACATAAAGTAGAAGGGCCGGAGGAAGATAGCTGGCAAATATAATCATTTATCTAGAATGTGTTTGGTTTGTCAGTGCTATCTTTAACTGTAATCCTAATGTTATTGGTTCATATTTTTAGTTACTGCATTCTTAGTTCATCAACTAATAGTTAAACATATTTATAAACTATTAAGTACTGTTAAATTCTGTTAAAATCCTATTATCTATTCTCTCTCTCTCTCTCTCTCTCTCTCACACACACACACACACACACACATGTAACAAACACCCACAATATTTGTTTTATTGTTAGGCGAGGATCCGCTCGTCAAGGAACGACGAAACGATCTTAAAAGTAAAGCCAGAGTTTTATTGAATCACTTGCAAGTGGAGAAACGAACAAAGCTGAGTCTGCCCCTCCCTGGACGCAGCCAGGTCTTATACCCTTGGCACTACATACATAATGCATACATTAACTGCTTGCTCAGCCTACGTCCTTATTTTCATGCCTCTCCATATAAGGCTTGTTTGGCCCTTCGCCACATTCCTTAGCCAGGCGTTGTCTCTTCACTCAGCGCCATTGAAGGCACTTGCACAACCGGTTTTTCAGGCCAAGATAGTTTACACAAACAGCGAGATAGCCAGGCCAGTTTACATAAACAGCAACGTCCACTGAATCACCAGCATTGTCCTTATTTCCTGCAGCCAAGCAAATTTTACAAAAGCCAAATAAGCATTATTTCTTACAGCGCTATTTCCTACACACACACACACACACACACACACACTGGGGGGCTCTGCCCCCTACTTGCTCTGCTTGCCAATCCCTCCCCTCCCCTCATCCACTTGCCAACCTCCCACTCCCCACTCCCCTCTCCCCTCTCTCCTCGCCAACCCCATCCCCTCAGGCACTCCCACTCCCCTCGTCAACCCAACCCACTTGCCTGGCCTGTTCATCTACTGCCACTGTTGCTGCCACCCTAGACAAATAGTGCTCCCATGCTGCACAGCACATCTAGGCCACATACTGACCTCCCACCCACCCATCTATCCACCTAGGCTGCTGCTGCTGCCCTATGTCACTGCCTTCACCGGCAGGACAAACACCACCACTGCACAACTCACTGGCCAGCCAACCCCCCTGGCCAGGCAGCTGCCACCGCCTAGCCTGCTGCCTAAGGTGGGTGGTGCAGGTGGTGTGCAGATGGAGGATAGTGGGTGGTGTGAGCAGCGTGCAAGTAGGGGGGAGCTTTCATGCTACAGTTCACAGTGGCACCTGTCTGTGGTGCTGTGTGAACTGCAGCATGATCAGGTATGTTTCCCTGGGAGGGTGCTCCGGGGCAGAGCCCCATTACTTTTTTTGCAGCTGGCCCCTGCTGACCCCCTCCTGGAGCCCCTCTGTCTGTCTCTACAGCCAGTCAAGCCACTGCAATTCCCAAATGCTGAGTGTATGCTTGCATTTAAAAGCTATGCCCTTTCCTCTTATCTTAGGAGAGTCAGAGAATCCAGCAAGGACAGGAGTCACTACAGCTAATCAGCAGTCGGTATGAATCTCCTTGCATCCTACCTGGCTCCCACCATCTGTTGTTGCGGGGAGGAGAGAGACAGGAGTAGGGAGAGAATCAACAGGAGTTAAGAGAGATAACTTTACTGAGAAGAGGAGGCACAATCGAGCTTGATTTACGATGCGGTTTGCATCAGAATCTTACAGACGTGAAGGGCTTTCAAACAGTTCCACACAGACCCATAGCAGCCAACATGGAGGGGAGGTGAAGACAGCCACACAGGCTGCAGGGGGAAGGGAGGATGAAGCTGAGGCAAAGCAGTGTTTTCTCACAGAGAAGGTGGTTGAAGAAAGGAAGGCTGAAAGAAGGAAAGCTGCTTGTAAAATACAAGTGCGTTGCTTTGTAAAACATTTTTCTCCCTCAGTGGTGCTTTTTGCAGATTGTCTGGGAGAAAGTGGAGGGTGGGGGGGAGAGTCAAAGAGCTAAGAAGAGTGGGGGTATTTTACAGACTTCACTGCATGAGACAAACCTTCTCACAGCTGACCTACAAAAAGCAGGTTTCTTCCCCTTTTAAGATACAGGCAGCCTCATTCTTCTTAGCCCTTTGCTCTGTCTGTCTTCCCCACCCTCCGTGAGACTCTCTGCCCCCCCCCACTTTCTCACAGACAATCTGCAAAAAGCACAACCAAGGGGAAAAGGACTCCCTTTCTTCACCCTTCCTTTGCCCCCTTCGTTGTGAGGAAATGCCACCTGACCTCGCTCCCCACACACTCTTCGTAGACCTCTTTCTCCATCTCCCTGTGCACCTTCTGCTTTGGCTGCAGTGAGTTTGTGCAAGGAGAAAGAAACACTTATCAAGCAATGCCCCTTGTATTTTATGGGGATATGTGTGTGAGAGAAGTCCTTTTCTCAGCTGATATGCAAAACGCAGGGGGAAGAAAGAGCCATCAAGTCCAATCCCCTGCTCAGTGCGGTGAATCCAAATTAAAGCATACACGACAGGTGTCTGTCCAGCTGCCTCTCGAATTGCAGATCAGCTGTGAGAGGTACCTTTCTTGCAAGCAGCAAGGCTTGTAAAAGACCAGCTTCTTTGTCCCCACCCCCCATGCTAGCTCTATGTTTGGTGCTTTGGGAAGCGCCAAGCACAGGGATAGCCATGTTCCATGTGCAGCGATTTCCAAGCACCTGATTGCCTGCAGGAAGTTGTGGGTTGGGAACCCCCTGCAAGCAGTTTTGTTAAGTGGGTTGTACAACGATGTCATGTGATTTACAGGTAGGTGCCCCCAGTCACCTGTCAAATTTAACTTGTGCGGCCAATCCTGATGACTCAAGAAGGGACCCTGGACTTCTCAATTTGCCACTGCACTACTAAGCGTGGTGCTTACATTTTTGTGTAGATATATTTCATTCAAATTTTTTATATTCTGTTTTATCAGTTCTATAATATTATTAAGCTTTGCATAATAAACCGGTGTATTTGTTTCAGTTACTGGTTGAGTTTGTGGTCGTGCTTTACTCCTTATTGCACTGAGTTGCTGCTGAGCACACTGAATTCGTACTGAAGGGCCCAGTGAAGGTTGATGCACAGGCCTGAATTTGGTATGGTCTGCATGGGCCCTGATTGGATCCCCTGATTAACAAACACCGACAGGTCGGATGCCTCTGGGAAGACCACAGGCAGGGCATTAAGATGAGGATGCCCCATCACATGTTACTTGTGCCCCCATCAAAGATGGAGAACTTGTGGCCCTCCAGATGTCACTCGACAACAACTCCCATGATCCCTGACCATTGCCCATGTTGCCTGGGGCTGTAGTAGACAGAGGTCTACTGTTTCTTAATATTTTGGTTATTATGGCTAAAAGGCATCAACAAATTCATGGATATCCAAACTAGTAGTGGCTATCACCACTTCTTGTGATAATGAATTCCATAAGCTCACAATCAAGATCATTCAGTGACCTCAATGTTCTAGCATTAGGAACCACAACAGAAAACTTAGTATTACCATCACACTATATTTTGTGGGCTATATTATGCGACAGTGAAAAATATGTGGTTGTGCATGGAGGGGTGGCAACTTTTTCTGGTTCTTGTGCGCTTAATTTCTGCATGCTACACAGCTGTTCAGCAGATAACCACCATTATTTTTTAAATCTTGTGAGTGCTGTTGCCCTAAGATCCCTTCATTGTAAACCAAATGTAAATTTAAAAACACTCAGTGTAGTCATGTGACTGTACTAGGGCTGGTTATACATGTTTTAATGTGTACTTTGAAGAGTGCTTATCAATGGTTCCTTCTCAAACTGGAGGGAGGTAACAAATGGGATACCACAGTGCTCTTCAACATTTTTATTAATGACTTGGATGAGAAGGTGCAGGGAATTCTTATCATATTTGCAGATGATACAAAATTGGGAGGGATAGCTAATACCTTGGAAGACAGAAACAAAATTCAAAGGGATCTTGATAGGCTGAAGCATTGGGCTGAAAACAACAGAATGAACTTTAACAGGGATAAGTACAAAGTTTTACAGCTAGGAAAAAGAAACCAAATGCACAGTTATAAAATGGGGGATACTTGGCTCAGCAATAGTACATGCGAGAAGGATCTTGGGATGGTTGCTGATCATAAGCTGAATTTGAGCCAAAAGTGCAATGTGGCTGCAAAAAAGGCAAATGCTATTTTAGGCTGCATTAACAGAAGTATAGTTTCTAAATCATGTGATGTATTAGTTTCCCTCTATTTGGCAGTGGTTAGGCCTCATCTTGAGTACTGCGTCCAGTTCTGGACACTGCACTTTAAGAAGGATGCAGACAAACTGGAACAGGTTCAGTTAAGAGCAACAAGGATGATCAGGAGACTGGAAACAAAGACTTGTGAGGAGAGGCTGAAAGAACTGGGCATGTTTAGCCTGGAGAAGACTGAGGGGAGATACGAGAGCACTCTTCAAGTGCTTGAAAGGTTGTCATACAGAGAAGGGCCGGGATCTCTTCTCGATCGTCCCAGAGTGCAGGACATGGAATAATGGGCTCAAGTTGCAGGAAGCCAGATTTTGACTGAACATCAGGAAAAACTTCCTAACTGTTAGAGCAGTACGACAATGCAACCAATTACCTAGGGAGATGGTGGGCTGTCCAACACTGGAGGATTCAAGAGGCAGCTAGACAGTCACCTGTCATGTATGCTTTAATTTGGATTCCTATATTTAGCAGAGGGTTGGACTTGATGGCCTTATAGGCCCCTTCCAACTCTATGGTTTTATGATTTGACTCACAATTGAACGTGTGAATTGTCTGCATACTAAAGTATTACATTTAAGCTGACTTCAGATTCTACGAATGTTCTGTTTGGGGCAATTAATAATGTATACATTTGTTCCCTTCCCCTCCTTCCAAGGAGCTCAGGGAGCTGTAACGAATTTTATCTGATTGAGCAAAGGCAGTTGCGTGGTCCCAGGTTCAATCGCTGATGTCTCCAGGAAGGACTGGGAGAAGTTCCAGCCTGAAACCCTGGAGAGCTGCTGCCAATGTCAACCGTACTGAGCAAGATGAACCAGTTGTCTGACTTAAGACCATAGTAAGCTTCCTTATACCATCTTCATGACACTTCTGTGAGGTTGGTTAGGCTCAGACTGTGTGACTGCTCCAAGGCTGGTTGGTGAGTTTCATGACTGTAGTGATTTAAATCCAGGTGCCCCGAGGCCAAGTCAACTATACGACACTACGTGCTATGTCACTGCATGATGCTACATTAAAAAATCAATAAATGCACATGTAAATAAGGCACAAGTGTATCTGGTTCTATTCCCTTCACAATCATCACTCATTCCGCTTTTAAAGAAACATGTGGCTAATAATACACACGGGCGCATAGTGTCAGGGCTGGTAATCCAAAGGCAAGTGGGGACAAGCTGTCCAAGAGCAGTCTGATGTGGCTGAGTGATCCTCAGACTAAGGAGGCAAGCCATTTTATAGAAGCCAATGGAATCCCATTGGCTCCTTGTGTGACCTGATCCCTGAGGGGAAGGGTCATAGTATTTTGCATGCAAAAGGTCCCAGGTTCAATCCCCAGCATCTCCAGGTAGGGCTGGGAGAAACCCTGAAGAACTGCTGATAATCAGTGTAGACAGTACTGAACTAGATGGACCAATGACATCTTGTGGCACTGCAGCACAGCAGACACCAGGTGAACAGATTGCTCCCTGTGGCAAGCGGCTGCATAGTGCAGAAAGTTAGACACCTGGATCCTGTTGCGAGAGTTCATGATTTGACATCCCTGGTGCCTCACACACAATACAAATATTATGTGCACTGTGAATATTGTGAACTCTAGCAGAGGTCTACTGAGCTTTGTTAAGAATGTAACAGAACACAGCATTCTGTGTTAGACGTTAGCTGTAGCCACCAACTTACCTCCCATGGGAACTTGTGATGGACAATTATTCAAGTGTGTCTGTGATTAATTCTGTTTGCATTGATGCAAATAATCTTACTGAAGACCTCGGAAAGTTAATTCATTTGGGGTTTTTTGTGTGCTCTGGCTTTCCATTCATAGCACAAAGCTATAGGAAGGACAGTCATTCTCATGATATTAATAATGGGATTACAGAATCAGGTCACTTAGAAGAATAGAGCTGACTCAGTGAGTGTATAGCAATGGGAAGAATATGGAGATTAATTCTTGGGGAAGCTAAATTCAGATCTACCACTTGCACTCTTGCTAGTGAAGAGTAAGCACCCTCCCTCATATGAAGTATTTATAATGACAATTAATATACTGAATTTGCTTATTGGTAGATACTTTTTGATGGATACTCTTTTATTGATTGACTGATTGCATTTTGTATACCGCCCCATAGCTGAAGCCCTCAGGGCGGTTTACAACAATTAAAAACATTAAAAACAAATATACAAATTTGAAAACACATTTTTAAAAAGCAATTTAAAAACACATGCTAAATTATTTTGCAGTTATTACACTGTCTCCAAGCTGATGAATTCAGTTGTTGCTTCATGGGCAATCGTATTGCCCTATGAAAGGGCAAGCAGATAATTCAGCAATGAAAAAAGCAAATGACGCATGCTTTGTGTGATGTTGTTCTTGAGGTAAGATTGGGGAGTTGTGGGTTTCCTTAGCCCTGTAGCTCCTTTGTTAAGGAAATTACAGATACATGACCCACTATAACTAGGAGACAGTTGGAGCCTCCTCTGGAAGATGAGAGCCATTTTGGCTTTCTCTACATCTTTCCTGGCTGGGGTGCTGGTGTAATCTAGGCATCGGTAACGGAAACGAAAGATACTGCAATTTGCGTACAAATTAAGAAGAGCTGAGCTTGGAAGCTGTGAGCAAGGAGAGGAGAACTTCCAGGCTGCTCAATCCAGCCATTGGGACTCTTGAAAGGCCATGCTCTCTGTCTCAGGCCAGGTTTGAATTAGCAGTAAATATACATTTCTAAGCTGACACCCCTATATTTGCCAACAAGGATGATTAACGTGTCAATTGAGCTTTCTAGGACAGGCAAAGTTATCCAATGAGTACTCTCCAAAGCATATACAGATATTTCACAGGTACATGCATTTACAAAAAAATTAAAGTTAATCGGGCAACAGACCAAGAGGGTTTGAGAGCTTGGCTCTTGTTTTCTTGGTGATAGGCAAACAACAACAGAACATAAATAGCCTTAGAGTGGTTTTTTTCTGCTGTAAATCTTTGCTGATTTCTCTGATCAGTGATGAATGTTAAAAGTTCTTATCATGAAATATAACATCAGTCTCTGACCAGAATTTAGCTTAGGGAGCTACCTAGGTCTGGCCAGGATTATACTTTATAGAGCCTTTTTCAAGTTCAGAATGAAATAGGTGTGTCCAGCATCAGCTCCTGCAGTTAAGATGATATGAAGCCTTTGGATTCATCTAGCTGTCAAATACAAGGCACCTGGCCCTTTGCTTAGGCAGAACCACACCCTTCTTTTCCAGCAAGTGAATTCTGGGACCTTCAATGAAGAACAGGTCTAGATTTGGATATGGCCAGCCCTGACCTGGACAGACACCAAGCAATTAAGGGAAATACAACCCTCAATTAATTATTTTTAAGGTACATGTTTAAGTGGTATGCTTGAGTTTTGAAAATTGCAATGTGTACTCATTCAAATGGGACAGTGAAAGCTGAATCACAGCTTCATCTAATTTACTCTCTTAAAAATGTTTGGATTTTTAAAGGACTGGCATAAACAAAGGATATAGTGGTAATTTTGTAATGTGCTGTTTCTTCATTACTCAAATATTTTCTTACTTTGATGGCATGAAGATTAAATGTAACTTGGGATGAAATGGACAGGTTTTGTTCCAGTGTAGTAGCAGCATAATTAAAATGAAGTTGAAAGTCAAATGCATTTGGAAATGCTCCCTAATTATTCTGTCTAGATGTTCAAAGTTTATGCTTCAAACATTTTTGAAATAGGAAAATACAATTTATCCATTTATTCAAGCAGTTTTGAGAGAAAATACAAGATGATTAAGATGCCAAAATGACCAGATATTATGCAAAAGGTAACACCAATTACAAAAGGTCATACAAGAAGCACCAAGTGTGTTCAGTTAAACAAGGGCTCAGCTACAATGCAAAGTACCCTTTCATTAAGCTGAACGCTTACATCTGTCCTTTGTTACACTTCCCTTTCTCATTCCTTCTGTTCTCTTTCCAGTGTTGTTTCCCCCCCCATATCAAAATGTAAATTGTAAGCTTTTTGGAGCAGAGAACTCCCAGAGAATTTCCTTGCCTATTTATTTAAGTCATTTAAAGCAGCAATGGGGAACCTGTGGTCCTCGAGATGTTGCTGGACTACAACTCCCATCATCCTTTGCCATTAACCATGTTGGCTGGGACTGGTGGGAGCTTGAATCCAGAAATGTGTGGAAGGCCACTGATTCTGCATCCCTGATTTGGAGTATTAATGCCCTCCCTTTTCATTTTCAGCCCAATTAATATCACGGTTGTAAATAATCTATAAATAGGTAGAAGTATGCTTACATGTGCATCTGTCTCTCTCTACATTACTCCTTCTGAAGTGCTATCAGTGGGGCAGGCAGGAGTGATACTGTCAGAAAGCTGGGGAATAATGTACCATGTTTTGTTGTCATGTTGTCCATTTCACCTAGGAAACCACTTCCTGAATGCCCCTCCATTTGGAAAAGCAGTAAAGAATAATTCCAGCTGAGGCAGAATTCAGGGGCATTGTAATAGCAGCAGCTAGTTGATCATCATGATTGAATATTCACAGCTTTATTTTTAAAGAAAATGTATTTGTGTCATTAATATACATAGACAGAGCCATTTCATTTTTTATTGTACGGATGAAGATGCCATGGTCCTCTAGATGTTGCTGAACTCCCATTATCCCTGGCCACTGGCCATGCTGGTGGAGGCTAATGGGAGTTGGAATCCAACAGCATCTGGATGGCCACTTGTTTAGGGCTGCCATATTGCAGTGCCACAAATCTGGGCAGGCTAATTTGCATATCATGCAAATCATTCAATAATTATGCAAATTAAGCATATTAACGGTTGCATTGTCTAGTTGTTTTGTTTATGGGCCTAGTAATTACCACCAAAACCTGGGGGAGGATGTGAGGAATCTGTATTTTTTAAAAAACCTTACATTTTCAGCCTTAAATTGCCTAGACTCTAGTTTCCAACACTGCTGTGAGCTCAGCTGCCATCAACCAAGATGGCAGCAGAGGCTTCTCTAAGGGGCTGATGCCCCTACCTCCATCTTGATTGATGGCAGGCATGTGTGCGCACACAGCATAGCGCACATGCGTGCCATCAATGAAGATGGTGGTAGAGGTATCAGCGCCTTAGAGAAGCCTCTGCCGTCATCTTGGTTGATACCAGAGACCTGCGTGCCCAGTGCATTCACAGAAAGAGAGAAAAGGCAGCTGGACAGCCATCTGTTGGGAATGCTTTGATTTGGATTCCTGCATTGAGCAGGGGGTTGGACTTGATGGCCTTGTAGGCCCCTTCCAACTCTACTACTCTGTGATTCTATGAGTGGTCCCGTGTGGTCATTGCGGGGGGCTGTGCAGGGGGAAAGGGTTGTGGCGGCTATCTACCCTGCAAGGTTGTTGTGAGTGTGCACAACATTGGCAGAGAAGGATATATTGCCAGGATCAATTGCCCAGGGTGGGGAATTGGTTCCTGGGATGGTGAAAGTCAGGGAGAGCATCCCTGAATATCATCACATGAACCATAAGTAAACTTTGTCAATTTTTAAAAAATTGCATCTTGTGTGGGTGGGCTACTTCCTGTTTCATGATTCCAAAACAAGAAATTCTGGAACCATTCTTTCAAACAACCTTTTGGAACAACAAATAATAAAATCACCATCTGTAAACTGCACATGCAGAGCAACTTTGTGAATATTTCTCTCATTGCACCCTCCCCACATATTTCCTCAAGATCTAACTATACAGACCCCCACAAGTTCTGATACACCATTTATCATCTTCTTTCGTTACCAGGAACAAAACTTGACTTTGGAACCATGGGCTTGTGCTGAACAATATTCTCTGAGCTTTAGTGTATATTGACCTCTCTCTCCCTTTCTCCCTCCCTCCCCAGCCCACTTCCTTTCCCTATAAAAAGTGTCCCAACAGACAGAAACGTAGCAGCTGGAAGTAGCATGTTGTTTTGAGGCATGGAGGTAAAATGGTGGAAAAAGCTTCATGGAAAGGAGAAAGCCGCATTAGATTCCTTCACTTTGACATGTACGTCACATCCACACCATACATTAAAAGCACCCTCATTGGGTTTTAAGAGTCATGGCTCCCTCTGGGGATGAGGAAGAAATTCGATTCAGTTTGCATTTTATGGTGAATCTATCAAATCCACATTTTCGGAAGCAACAGAAGAACCAAAACACAGCCATCCTTCAAAATTCACACTGTAAATTTTTTGATGTAGTTCTCCAGCCAATGTTAACAAAAGTGCATGTTTTAGAGGAAAGTGTGCATTAAAATGCATATATTAGTGAAAATAGCATACAAAATTGTTTTCTGTTGGGAGAAAGTGTTTGCAAAATGTGCACATTAGCCAAAACTACATACCAAAAACATGCTTATTATGGGAAATTCAAAATGCTGAAGAATTTTCATGAGGATTTTAAGAAGAATTCTGCAAATTTCTGCAGAAATGTGGGCAACTGAATTTAAGACAGGAAAAAAATAGAAATGGAGAAAACCAAAACTGACAAATCTTTCCATCCCTAGCTCTCTCCCAAAGAATCTTGGGAACTGTATTTTGTTAAGGGAGTTGAAGATTCTTGGTAGAGGGGACCCATGATTTCTAAAGTTGAATAAGAGTGCTTAAAGTGTGTGATGTGGATGTGGGCTTAGTTTTCTATATGTAGAGAGTTATTGATTATTTTTTTTAAAGGGCAGTTCTCCCAACTGCAGTCCGAAGTTAACAGGATTTATTTAGTTGAAGGTGTGCCCATACTTTCTTGGTTTGAGGAACCATTAATGTACGCAATGGGTCCAGAGCGAGTACGTAAACTGAAAATGTACTTAAAGTGAAGCACTACCTTTTTTCACGTATCGATGCATATACTGCACTGCAATCGTCATATACGGGCATAACTGATAACGCATTTATAACTAAAATAAACACAGTAGGCCTTATTTTAAGAAAAGGTTTGTAGTTGGAAACTGATCGGGCAGTGGCGTCATGCCGTTAAGTGTCTGTTCTTGCGAAGCGAGAGTACGTAAATAGGGGAATGGTGCTACTGTAAATATGTCCATACTCACGAGTGTCCGTAAAGTGAAGGTCCGTATGGCGGGGTATTCCTGTACAGAGGGCAGGTGGAGATAGCTCACAGTAGGGTCAGGCAGTAGGAGAGAGAACTTCTGCTGTTAATATTGTGAATCCCCTATTGATGTTTCTTTCCTGGAGATACTATTACACAACACTCAGTCCACTCCAGAAACAGTTTTACTTCTTTATTTGCTGGTTATGAGCACCACACCTTTCATTACAGAAATGGTTATTGTCCCAAGTGCATTTGCCATATAGAGGTCTTAGTTGGGACTTAAGTCATTAAAAGAGAAAATAGAATCTTTCAGCCTGTTTTTTTTTTACCTCTACTTTCTTGCAATTTTCCCCCTTCAGACTTGATTAAAGATCATAATTATTCAGTAGCAGCAGTTTTTTAAAAGAAACAGATGGGGGCGCTTCAAGACCAATGTAAAGAAAGACGCACAAGTTTGCAAGTAACAAGTAATTGCAGCCCAGGGGTGAAATAAGACACAGACACAATATATATTTGGGTTAAATAACGGGCCACTTTATTAACCAAATTCACATTGCATAACGAACCTACAGAGGGGAACATACGTGCGGGATCCTATAGCAGGTTTTCCAACACATATCTAAATAGATGAGCCAATGCAACAGTTGCACACTATATGTAATTCCAGGTAATGATATCAGAAGTCCTAACTAAAATGTAATTTCAGGTAATGATGTTTCGTTGTTGGTGCCACAATCCTCAGTAAAGGGGGGAAGAGTCTGCCTGGACCTTAAAAGGCAGCCCTATGTCAATAAACAGTCTCAGATCCTGTAATATGAGGAATCTCTATTAGGCAAATCGGGCTTTCCTCTTTATTCCTATTCCCCAATCAATATGATTACCATCTGCTAAACTTTCCATTCCTAACTAAATTCAGGTAAATGCTTCTTTTGTCTCAGAGTGAACAAATAGCCTGAAATTAACACTTGGAATGCAAAGGATCGCTCACTTAAGATACAGCGATTTAGACATTTTCTAGCAAACTGTTATCTCCACCCTTATTATCATATAACTATGAAAGGCCCAAAGGCTAAAAAGGCTCACTAGGCCCCACCAATATACTAGTATGTAGTATAATAATCATATAATTAAGTACTTCAAACCTCCTACATGCCCGGGCCTAGCAAGAAGTTGTACCTATGCTTGGGCCTAGCAAGAAGTCATAAGCCTCACGAAAGGGCTCTGCCATCACATCATGCATCCACCCTGTAATAATATAATAAAGATCCAACCTGTGTATATCATTGTGGGGGCTACACTGGATAACCTGCGGGGCTGGGCAATCCTCCCCCTATGTCTGGGCCTAGCAAGAAGTCATAAGCCTCACGAAAGGGCTCTGCCATCACATCATGGATCCACCCTGTAATAATATAATAACGAACCAACCTGTGTATATCATCAGGGGGGGCTAAGCTGAACCTGTTGGGGGGGAGTGCTCAGAGGGAACTTAAACTACAAGGATTAGACACAATTTCTTTTGTTCATCCCTTTTATTCTGATTTATTTTTAATTTCCCTTTATGTGCATGAGTCTGTCTTTAACCAGTGTATTAGCATGACTATATTTAATTTTGTTTGTATATCCAGTATAGTCTCATTTATTTTTAAACTTCCTTTTAGTATGCTGTGTGTCTTTCTTTTAACCAGCAGCAGCACTAACGTCGTACTACTTAATAAAAAGCCTCAATCAACTATTCGTTCTAAATTTATAACTCCTATTATAAATAAATTTCCTTACAAACCACTTGACCGCTTACTTTTTTATCTTCTGTCTGCGGCTAGCAGGGATACTACCTTGCTAGTAGCTAAATACATTTTTGCGGCCCAATCAGCTCGGAGGGTATTCACCCCTCCAGATGTTCCCATTTCTCCATAGTCTTATAACTGTTTTATTGCTCCATTGTTTTTACCGTTTTTATTATGAGTGTTTTCGCCACGCTATGTAACTGTGTTACCGTTATGATTGTATCTTCGTACTTTTGTATAATTGTTCATAGCGTTATATGTGAATGTTCTGGTCTATGACCGTAACAATAAAGATGATGATGATGCCTCAATCAACCCCTCCACAACTGCTAGGTGAGGGGGTATTGGACGTGCCGCTGCTAGGCCCCACTACAAGGCCCGCTGGTCAGGCTCCTTTACGAGGCCTGCCCCAGTCACAGCCACGCCGCAGTGCTACCACCCACAGCTGTTGGGGCTCCCAAAACCCCCTTTGGGGGTAACCAATTAGGCCTAATAGGCCCAACCAACGCCAACTGTCCTGCAGCTCTCTCTGCTATGTCCCTCGTCATCCTCTCGTCGCTCGCCGAAGAAGAAGAGGAGGGTGAGGGGCTGGCGCGAGCTTAAATAGGCTTGGCCCCTCGTCGCCCGCGGTGCACCTTGATGACGTCATGCCAGTCCTGGTGCGCCTGCCCTTCCTCTAAATGGTGGCTAGGGCTTCACCCCAGGCCGCAAATCTCGCCCCGCAGCCGGTAAGTACCGTGCGGAACGGGGAGTTCTGTGGCTTCATGAAATAGGTAAACAGTCTTGTACAAAACAAAATCTAAAATATACATAAAGCAATTAAATATGTATTTAGCAGGAACTCTGATTAAATTTCTGCTTCTTTCCCCACAGAAACTACTTTCTGAAACTGGACAGGCAAGTGAAAATTAAATTCTTGTTCTAAAACAGATTACATTGTTACACTGTCACATCTCCCTAAGTAAATGGGCAGTGGATTTTAGCACCCAAATGAATGAACATAGTGTTGGGTATGTAGAGTCTCTTATGAGGTTTCCATCTGCAAATGCATATAATTTTAATATTGTACATTCAGTTTCATCAAGGGGTCTTTAACTTTAAGAACTTCTTCACTTCTCTAAAAAAAAACCAGACACCTTGACTTTTTATTTAATTCACCACGTAAACACAGCCCAGAAAGCTGTGTTGTAAAACAACGACCTTGCTCAGTAGAGCATTAAATTTTGGGGTTAACGTTGCCCACAACATGGAACTTCTATGGTAAAATATCTTGAGGAAGATGCTGTTGTTGACTTGTGTTACCCTCAGGCAATTTCTCTCTTGTTGGAGGCAGTGGTTTTCACAAAGGACGTTAATGTGTGTAGGATTTTCTTGTGCTGTTGAATTAGGTCTATTTTATTTAATTGGTAAGATAAACTTTCTAGAAGGTCAGTTTTAATTGGAAATGACACATATTAATTGGTAAGAATGCTTAATTTTTGAGACCATTTTTGTTCTAAGGAGTTCATGTAATAAGGAATGAAATGGCAATTTAGTGTGTGCATGCATACCCTTCTCACTACAGCCATGTGAAAATGCTGCTGCTGATTTTTACTCAAAGCGTTCTGGCGATCAGCCTAAATGTTCAGCTTTTACTTAGTCCTGTCAACTGGTTAAAAAAATGAATTGACCAGGATGTTTTTCTAGTTAGAATGGGAACCTTACCTCCAGGCCACCCTGACTGGGGTAAATAGTTCCTTTTCATTACTTTGGGATCCCAACGTGAAGCTTCCTATGTGTTTGCAGAGCAAAGAGCAAACAAATAGGCTTAAAAAGGCACTTCCTTGCTGAGGGAAAGCAGCTCACATATATCCAGAGGGCCCTGAAAACATACAAGATTGATGTGCAAGAGGATTTTTATCAGATATAAGTATACTGAACTGGGTTTGTGCCTCTGCAAATTTCATTTGTTCCTTCAAGGACATGTAATCATTCCACCAGCAAGTGATGTGGAAGGCAAGAAGAAAAAGGGTACACTCTGGGCCTGGAAGGCAGTAAAACTTTGTGAGCCTCCAGGATCTTGGTGCTGATGGCAATGATACCTTGATCCAAGTTTCCGACTGAGCGTGAGTGAGATTTTCTAATACCTGTACCCATCACAGGGGAGTAACCAGAACACTGTGGATGCTCAAAAACCACAAGGTGGTTAAGCATTTTTAAAGGTTTGGGTAACTGTGGTTGGGTGGGCGTCCCACCGATTTCCATTACTTAATTTTATTATGCTGAATAATTCCAATAATCAAGGCACTGCTTGTATTTACCACTGGTTCTACGTTCCACGATCCTTTTTTTTGGGTATTTGCTTATTAGCACCATCTGATTTCCCCTTTGCATAAAATAGTTGTTTCAGTAAGTATTTTACAGTGCCTGTTATGTGTGACTTCACGAACATCTACCTTTTGTGTGATACATAATGGATAATAGGTGTACTTTATTCAAATTCACATTTACTGTGTGAGGACAACCAGCTCTGCATGCTTTTGGAATTTTGGGACAGTTCCAACTTTCCAGACTGCTATGTGGCCAATATTCTTAGTGGGACTGATGACAGTGGATTGGCTCTGTCTACGCAAACATGCAGTTTTTCCCCTACCCCACATTAAAGCACAAAGTGAGAGCATAATTGTTAGAGGAGCTCTTTCTCTACCCACCTGCTTATTCTGACATCAGGCACTAGACCATTTAACTTGGGGGGGTGTCGTCAGTATTCTACATTACGAGGAAGATTTACTGTAAGTTCACAGAGATAAATGAGGTAGACATATCCGTAAGTAGATTTTAACCGAAATCTAGTTATACACATAGCAAGTTCTACTTCTGCCTTATTTTATAAATATTTGCAAAAATGCCTTGATTGCTCAAGGGATTGAAAATATCAAGGCAAGGAAGACTGCTAAAAATCTTCAGCAAAATGGGGGCTGCCTTCCTAGCTTAGGTTAAATTCTGAAGCAATGGACCAGCAGAAACAAGGATGACAAGATGCACGGACGAACTATATAGTGTCTTATTACGAACAATGCAGGCCATTATCTTTGGCTATTAATCATAATGATGCTCTCTTGCCAGCCTAAAGGGGAAAAACCTATTTTCAGCATGAACAATTTGTTCACCAGGACTGTTCAAGGGTGTGCGCGGGTATCTTTGCTTGAAGAGCCCAGGCTTTGCATTGATACCCCAGAACAGCCCCTTGCTCTAGGCCTGTATGTTCCATGTCTCATAGCATTCAAGGACTGAAGTAGACTGGGCGTACAGAGCAGGCAGCTACGTATCTAGTTTTTCCTTCACTGATTACAGGAGTGGGGGAGCCAAATTCTCACTGAGAAGGCATTGGGATTTCCCCCTCTAAGGCTCCTAGCTGTGTGTGTGTGGAATCTTTATTGTAGTCTTGGTAGGGTAGGGGAGTGAAGAGATGCTTTCCTTTGTGTGTCTTCACAGTGAGAACTGGCTCTCCTGCCCATGTAATTAGTGAAAGGAAACAGAAGATATGTAGCTGCCTGCTATATATTTAAGTACATATCTAGTTTGACCATCAGATTTTGATTGGAAACTATTGATTCATTTGGTCAGAGTTTTAGGGGCTGTAATATGGGTCAAATCTGAGAGCGGGTAAAATCTGCCTGTTGCTCCAGCTGCTAGGGTCACCAAGGGGAAAGGGATAGGTCAACCTCCACATCGGGGTGTTTCCTAGGCTCACAGTCTTACTTTTTCCCATATAAGTAATATCTTCAGGGAAAATTAAAGTGAGGCATTTGGGGATGAGCTGCTGCAAGCAGAGATGCACGGTGGCCCAGTCACCTCACCAGCGAATTATTTATTTATGTAATTATTTATTGAATTTGTTAGTCGCTTTTCTACACATATATACACACTCAAAGAGACATAGTTAATAAAAAATAAAAGTAAAAGATTAAAAAAATATAAAAAGCCAAAAAACAAAACCGTACGTAAGGCGGTGGAACAACCCTTCTTAGGAAGGCTACACAACAGAAGCCCTCCAAAAGCCTTCCAAAGTTAAGAACTAAATTCCTGGAAGAAATGTTTTGCCTGGCGCATAAAGATGGGTAACAATGGCATCAGGTGTACCTCCCTGGGGAGAGTGTTCTACAAACAGGCGGTCACCACTGAGAAGGCCCATTCTTGTGTTGCCACTTTCTGCACTTCCTTCAGAAGGGGCACATAAAGAAGGGCCTCTGATGCTGAGCACAGGGTCTGGGTTGCTACATGTAGGGAGAGGCGGCCCTTGAGGTATTAGGGTCCAGAGCCGTATAAAGCTTTATAGGTCAAAACCAGCACTTTGAATTGAGCCCGGAAACTAATTGGTAGCCAGTGCAGTTGACCCAGAATTGGTTTTATGTGCTCAAACCATCTTGTCCTGGTGAGCAGCCTGGCCGCTTAATTCTGCACCTGCTGCAATTTCTGAACTATCCTCAGAGGCAGCCCCACATATAACACATTGCAGTAATCTAACCTAGAGGTTACCAGAGCATAGACAACAGAAGTCAGGCTGAAGGTCCTCTTTCTCCTGAAGACAACCTTGAGGTTGTAAAGGAGGGACAATATATCATATACATCCTCCCTCCACCATATATACTATGACTTGGATTTGGGAATGGGGAGGAAGGAAGGAGGCAGTTCAGAGATGCAGTATCTGACCTTTCTCATATCATCAAACAACAATAAACACAGAATGATCCAATGCACCTGCCTGATTTTGTGGGATCAGATTCAGTTATTGACTCCTGATGATGTGGACAGATGTTTGCAGCTGTGCAGTCTACTACGTGCTCTCTCAATCTGTGTCCACCCTGGCTGGTTTGTGCCATCTGTCGAGGGCTGACTGGGTGGAGCCAGGGTATGCTGAATGCTTCGTGGTAAGAAGGAGGCAGTGGTGCGACTATTCCTGGGGGGAAAACCCCCATCTTGCACTTTTACATAAATCACTTAGAGATTTGTTATTATATTCAGCGGTATAATTTTTAAAATAAATAACCTTGGTGACCTTTCAGCAATATATAGCATGTCCAAATAAGATAGCAACCTAGGTGACTTTCTGCCTGCATTAGATATTATGCGACTTCCCCCATCCACGGTTGCAGAACATTGTTTGTTGCGTGTGTGTTAACCCAATTTCATCTTTGGTGAATATGAAAGTAGAAGACTTTGGGCTTTCCAAAAATTGGATGTACTTCACACTTTTACTTAAAAGATAGGAGCACGATTAAATACTAGTAATGCTAGTTATCACTTGGGAGTTCTAATGGGCAGCCTCAGGAGACGTATGTGCACGTGCAGGCACACACGCACAGTCTCCCTCCATTCATTCTGCCCCCCTCTTATATCTATTCTCATGCAGGAGCAAGTGTTCAGAGTGGTAGTGCTGTGTCTGTGGCACCAGACTGCTGCTGGTCTTGGCTGCTGTCCGTTCCTACATAGCAGTCCCGTTGACTGCACATGCTGCTTTTGCGACAGACAAGTTGATGAGCTCAGGTTGTTGCCATTGCCCACCACAATTTAAGTGGGCTGCTGGCTACGAACCACCACTGCTTCTGCCTTGATGGCACCACCCAGTCAGTTCAAAACACCATGTGCAAAATATGCACAAGCTAATGCTCTGGCTCCCACATCTACCTCTGTCTCTACACACACACACACACAAAATGATAGTGGCAGCACTACCACAATCCACCTGAGACTGGGTTTTGACCCATATGTTGAAGACAACTGGTATAGACTGTTGGCAGTAATTTCAATATTTATTTAAATCTTATTTGTATAATTATCTAGGAGTCATACAGAAAAATAAAACATAATAAAACCATATGAATTATCATCAGCTGTAATCTTTTTTTTGAGGGCTTTGAGAATACTAACTGCTGAGAAAGTTGTGGCTTTTTTTTTTTGAGATTGTTATCCACAACACATTTGTACAAACTGGCTTTAAGTAAGTTGAGAAAAAGTTTCTACAGCACTTGGCGGCTTTGCTGTGAGAATCCTGCTGAAAATAAATGCCTGTTTTTAAAACTCAGTAGCTATGGATGAATCTCAAAAATAAATAGTGCAATTAAGGCTTGTTAAAAGAGTTTTAAGAAACGTCAAACACCATTTTTCAGCTCCAGACGATAATCGAGGTGCGGTATCTGAGAAGAAACTTGATATTAGTTGAAAGAATTGAACAAGAAAGATTTACTGTAGAGTACATCTTGTACTGTTTATTGTTTTCATTGTAATCCTTTAGCATTCAGCTGCTTAAAAATACTTTCTTGGTGTTATCTTCTCTCCCTCTGCCCCACACCCCTCTTTTATTACAACTGTAGGTTGAGATCTATTTAATTTGGTTCTGTAACATCTTTCAGTCTAATCTCTCCCAGGGAAGTTTGTAGACTTTGAAAAGAAAATTTGCTTTAGATGCCTTTTTGTGATAAATCTGAGAATGTTTTTGATTTCCTTCACTATAGAAGTTTACCTTATTTCAAATATTTTACAGTGATCCTGTGCCCAAGTGTTATTTGAAAGAATTAAGGTTGTTCACAAGGGTAAAATTGAGTGAAGTTGCAAGTTCTTGCTTGGGAATTTAGAACAGAATCTTTTTGGCGTGTATATGAGTCACAGGTTAAGTCAAGCGCATATATAGCTCCCAGTGCAATGATGATAGAAACCAAAATGTCACCTGTGTGGGGACATGGAGAGAAGCAGCACAGCATTAAAAAGAAGGGAAGCAGCCATTTTGTGATCAATCGTAGTTAGGGAGGGAAGGATCTGTCAGTTTCAGTTCTCTCAGTTTCTCATTTTTCCAATCTTAAATTCAGCTCTCCACATTTCTGTAACACTTCATGTTTTTTTTAAATCCTCATGAAAATCCTTCAGCATTTTTGTGCAACTTTCTCCTAATAAAATGCAATTTTGTATGTTTCAGTCACATATTCATTTTTATGCATCCTTTCCCCTAATATATGCATTTTTGTAAATATTGTTTGGTTGGAGAAGTGCACTGCAAAATTCAGAGGTGTGAATTTTGAAGGACTGAAGTCTTTTGGTTCTCATATTGTTTTGGGAAGTGTAAATTTGATAGATTTGACTTTAAATGCAAACAATCAAATTTCTCCCCCATCCCTAGTTGTAGTAAGATTAGTATAGAGTTGAGTAAAAGTTTTGTTTCTTACTTCAGTCTCCCTGTGGTAACACTTTACAAAGTTTCATTTTTTTATTTCATTTCATTTTTAATTTGTATACTGTCTTTCTACATCACTGCCCTCAAGGCGGTTTGTTGTTGTTATGTGCCTCCAAGTCGACTACGACTTATGGCGACCCTATGAATCAGTGACCTCCAAGAGCATCTGTCATGAACCACCCTGTTCAGATCTTGTAAGTTCAGGTCTGTGGCTTCCTTTATGGAATCAATCCATCTCTTGTTTGGCCTTTCTCTTTTTCTGCTTCCTTCTGTTTTTCCAAGCATTATTATCTTTTATAATGAATCATGTCTTCTCATGATGTGTCCAAAGTATGATAACCTCAGTTTCATCATTTTAGCTTCTAGTAATAGTTCTGGTTTAATTTGTTCTAACACTCAATTATTTGTCTTTTTCGCAGTCCATGGTATGCACAAAGCTCTCTTATCAGATTTTTCTCTTATCAGCTTTTTTCACTGTCCAACTTTCACATCCATACATAGAGATCGGAAATACCATGGTCTGAATGATCCTGACTTTAGTGTTCAGTGATACATCTTTACATTTGAGGACCTTTTCTAGTTCTCTCACGGCTGCCCTCCTCAGTCCTAGCCTTCTTCTGATTTCTTGACTATTGTCTCCATTTTGGTTAATGATTGTGCCAAGGTATTGATAATCCTTGACAAGTTCAATGTCCTCATTGTCAACTGTAAAGTTGCATAAATCTTCTGTTGTCATTACTTTAGTCTTTTTGACATTCAGCTGTAGTCCTGCTTTTGTGCTTTCCTCTTGAACTTTCATCAGCATTCATTTCAAATCATTACTGGTTTCCGCTCGTAGTATGGTATCGTCTGCATATCTTAAATTATTGATATTTCTCCCTACAATTTTCACACCTCCTTCATCTTGGTTCAATCCTGCTTTCTGTATGATATGTTCTGCGTATAGATTAAATAAATAGGATGATAAAATACACCCCTGTCTCACACCCTTTCCGATGGGGAACCAATTGGTTTCTCCATATTCTGTACTTACAGTAGCCTCTTGTTCAGAGTATAGGTTGCGCATCAGGACAATCAGATGCTGTGGCACCCCCATTTCTTTTAAAGCATTCCATAGTTTTTCATGATCTCCACAGTCAAAGGCTTTGGTGTAATCTATAAAGGGTGATTTTCTTCTGAAATTCCTTGGTCCGTTCCATTATCCAACGTATGTTTGTGATATGATCTCTTCCCTTTCTAAATCCAGCTTGGACGTCTGGCATTTCTTGCTCCATATATGGTAAGAGCCTTTGTTGTAGAATCCTGAGCATTACTTTACTTGCATGGGATATTAAGGCAATAGTTCAATAATTACTGCATTCCCTGGGATCCCCTTTCTTTGGAATTTGGATATAGATGGAACGCTTCCAGTCTGTGGGCCATTGTTTAGTTTTCCATATTTCTTGACAGATTTTAGTCAAACTTTGGACTGATTCAGTCTCAGTAGCTTGTAGCAACTCTATTGGTATGCCATCTATTCCTGGTGATTTGTTTCTTCCAAGTATTTTAAGAGCAGCTTTCACCTCGCATTCTAAAATTTCTGGTTCTTCATCATATGGTTCCTCCGTGAATGAATCTGTCATCCTGGCATCTCTTTTATAGAGTTCTTCAGTGTATTGCTTCCATCTTCCTTTTATTTCATCTCGGTCAGTCAACTCAACTCAAATCTTTATTGCAAAGTCTCAGTCAGTCAATGTATTTTCCTGTTGATTATTCAACATCCCTACTCTTGGTTTAAATTTCCCTTTCATTTCTCTAATCTTTTGGAACTGGGCTCTTGTTCTTCCCTTTTTGTTGTCCTCTTCTATTTCTATACAGTAACTATTGTAATAGTTCTCTTTGTCCCTACGTACTAGTCGCTGTATTGTTGCATTTAGGGTTCTGACTGTGTTTCTGTCTCCTTTTGCTTTTGCTTTCCTTCTCTCTTTAACCATTTGAAGAGTTTCTTCAGTCATCCATTGAGGTCTTTCTCTCTTTTTAACTAGAGGTATTGTCTTTTTGCATTCTTCCCTGATAATGTCTCTGACTTCATTCCATAGTTCTTCTGGTTCTCTGTCAGCTAAGTTTAAGGCCTCAAACCTGTTCCTTATTTGATCTTTATATGCTTCTGGGATGTTATTTAAATTGTATTTTGACATTATGAGTGCTTTGTTGGTCTTCTTTAGCTTTACTCTGATTTTCAATATGACCAGTTCATGATCTGTACCACAGTCTGCTCCTGGTCTTGTTTTTGCAGAAAGTATGGAACTTCTCCATCTTCTGCTACCAATTATATAATCAATTTGATTCCTATATTGACCATTTGGTGATGTCCACATGTACAGTCGTCTTTTCGGTTGTTCAAAAAATGTTTGCAAGAAACAAATTATTGGCTTCACAAAATTCAATAAGTCTTTCTCCTGCCTTGTTTCTGGCTCCTAGGCCCCATTTCCCCACAATTCCTAATTCTTCTCTTTTCCCTACGTTTGCATTCCGATCCCCCATGATTATCAGCACATCTTGTTTTGGTGTGTGATCAATTTCTTCCTGTACTTCTGTGTAAAATCTCTCCAATTCCTCTTCTTCTGTGTTTGCCATCGGATCATAGACTTGGATGATGGTTATGTTGATAGGTTTCCCATTTAATCTCATTGATATCACTCGCTCAGACCTTGTGTTGTAGCTCCTAATTGCTCTTGCTATATCACTTCTCACTATTAAAGCAACCCCATTTCTTCTTAATTTCTCATTTCCTGCATAAAATATTTTGTAGTTGCCTGATTGGAAATGTCCCATTCCCGTCCATTTTAGTTCGCTCACACCAAGTATTGTAATGTTGATGCATTCCATTTTTTGCTTGACAATTTCTAACTTTCCCTGGTTCATGCTTCTCACATTCCATGTTCCTATTGTGTGTGTCGTACAACTCTGGACTCTCCTTTCTCATCTGCGCGCATCAGCCTCTGGGCTTCCTTTCGGCTTTGACCCAGCTGCGTCATTACTCACAGCGCTACTCGTTCTTGTCCTTTGTTCTTCCCCAGTAGCTCATTGGGTGCCTTCTGACCTGGGGGTCTCATCTTCCAGCACTATCTTGTGTTGCAGTTTGGATACTCTGTTCATAGGGTTTTCGTGGTAAGAGATATTCAGAGGTGGTTTACCATTGCCTTCCTCTGGGTTTGGATGCATCTTAGTCTGGTGTTTCAGCTTTGACCATTCCGCCTTGGGTGCCCCTGCTAGGAGTCTAGCCTCTTGGTTGGTTTGCAACCATAAAAACGTCAAAAATACAGAAATAAACATACTATCATCCTATAATGCTATAAAATACAAAATAACACAAAACAACAACAGATGTTACAAAAATACATAATATTACATACACAAGTGTACAAAGTTGGCAGCAGCAAGATGTTACATCCTGTGCCCTGCAATTGTTTTGCCTCTGGACTATTGGCTGAAAAGCAGGCATGAAGGCTAGGAGAGACAGACAAGAGTGTAGGATTGACCATATACCATTGTCAGGACTATATTGTCTTCCTGTTCCTGACCATGTGTGCAGTGCCCCATATATTACTTCCCATGGCACTTGTGTTATGCATGTTGGCCATGGAAAATTTATAAAACTTGTTGGAACCATTGTGTCTTGCTGGGGAGGGGGGATTAATAAAATGTTGTCATCTAAATCCTTGTCCTCTATTTGTTCTGAAAACAGATGCAAATTTATGCATACATATCTCCTGAAATTCCTAAATACCATGAGACATACATGGTCTACTTTGACCTTTAATGATACCAATTAGGTAAAAGAGGTTGCCACCACTATGCCTTCTATCTTATCCTTCCTGGGTCCTCTTGCTTGCCCTCCTTCTCTATGTTTCATTCCAGCCAGGCTGAGATTCTGTGCATGCTGGGAAAGGTCTTAGGGGAAGTAGCATGGAACAGAGGGCAGTCTCCAGCAGTGGATAACTGAGTGAGAGCCAGTTGCCGCCCATATCTCAAAACTGGAAAAGCTGATGAAGATAGCAGAAGTTGATTCAGAGAAGTCCAAAGCTCAGTTGAATCTTCATATCACCCCAGTGACCACTGCATGTCTTTGAATGGTGACATTTACTTTCTCCAGTGGGGCTTTGAAGATAGCAGTTGGTGGGCTGATTCAGATTCCTATCCTTAAGAGTCTGAACTGTGACTCCATTGTTTGGGATCTGGTGCCTTTTCTTCCTCAAAGGGTTCTATGGGAGTTCCTCTTCTAGCCAAGGGAATCAAGGGCCCTGAGATCTCCTGGACAGACAATCCTTGGTTAAAGTTATTATCAGAGGAGTTGGATTAAAATGCTAACATATTCAAACATTACTTATATGTTTTCAGGGTTAGCTTTGGTGCAGATCACCATGTTTCACTGTGATGGTTTCTGTTTCTGCTAGCTTTTATTTGTTGTTTTGAACAGTTTATGTTTTATCAGATTTAGTTCAGAAAATGTCATTAAGGCAGGTTCTTTTCTTCTTAGGTAATCCACAGAATTTTAAAATATCCTCATAAACGTAGTCAAGATGTGTTGCATTTTGCTGACAATGCTTATATGCTCCAATGACTGAATGTAAAAAACCGGAAAGGGTGGGGGGAGAATTACCGAATTAACCTTGTGCAAAAACATATAAATAAATGATAGAGTAAATAATCCTTTCCCTATGTTCTAAATTCACGCTGTTTTTAAAAGCTGCACATCTTCAGCAAGAGTCTGAAGGAAATATTCCAGATTGATTATTGGACTTGAAACCTTGGGCTGTGTTCTGATGTCTCTTATTTTGCTAAGGCCAAAGAAACTGAGGTCATGGTCTTCTCAGCAGTCTCCTTATCTCAGTGGGGTGGGGAAGGGAGAGAGGGACGACTGCGGAAGATTGGGGTTAGACACTAATTATAAAATTGCTCTCAAAAACATGGAGATTTTTATGTTTAAAACCTTCCTAATCCAATTGGTTTCTGTGTGTCACAGTTGACGAGTTTTGCAAACAGCAGCACCTACTTGCTTATCTTTCTTGGCTTCTTTCAAACCAATCAAGGGCTGAGCTAATGTCTAATTTTAGTTCTAACCTAGAAAAGTTTATTCCCCACTCTGCCCATTCAGTGTTCACATTTCGTGTTAGTGCCTTTTAAACGCCGCTCTTAATATACTATAGATAGAACCTCTTATCTGCCAAACATGGATGATGATGCATCTCTAACAGAGACCTCTGGACCCATGCTGGGATTGCAAATGCTGATGGGCTGCAGGAGACAGTTTTGTTGCTTGTGGTTGGCAAAGCAGGGTTGCTATTTACAATGCATTAAAGATTAATCTGCACAGAGTTTGTGTCGTTTTACATGACTAAAACCTGTCTTGCCTGAAAATGGATTTATTTGTTTGTTAACAGCTCATCCTGTGCTGAACATTTTCTTCAGAACTTAAGAATTTTTAGAATGGATTCCGCTGAATGTAGCAAATAAGATGGTTCATACAAGATTAATCAGACCAATAAGTATGTTTGGATCTCAGAGGCTGGTGAAGTGGCTAAAAGTATGAGCTTTTAGCTAGGATTCTCCGGTTCAAATATCATCTAAGCCACCACTCTACTAACTGGCCTTAGGCAAGCTGTAGTTCTCTCAGTCTTAGCCACCATTTGTTATTGTTATTGTTTTTCTTCATCACTTTTTACAAAATGTCTCAAAAGTGACTTACAAAATATTATTGAACAGAACTTTCAAATACTTAACACAGAATAAAACACAAGATTGATTTTTGAAAAAATGTCCCTCCATCAACAAGAATAAAAAGGACAAATCCCACTAAAAGGGGGGTGTACTGTAGTGATAATACTAATAGGGGTGTTGTAAGGTTTTACAAGATAATGTATGCGAAGCACTCTGAGCACCCCAAATGTGCTGTAGAAAGATTCTGTAGAGAAATTTCTACAAAGAGTTCAGGTTGACACATATAGCCTCCCCCTCCCTCCATACTATGCTCACAACCCCTTGGCATACGTGAGGCTAAAAGAGTGTGACTCACCTGGTGAGTGACATAGTTGAGAAGGGATTTGAGCCCTGCTCTCCTTTTGGGCTATGCTAGATGTTCACAAAAATAGTGCTTTCAGGTGAGCAAAAATATATCATTGAAACTATTAATCCTTTCCATGCCTACTTGTTGATATTGTTTCCCTGAGTCTCCCGCTGCTTTGACCATTTTAAAAAAATCTGGGTCATCATCATCTCAGAGATAGTCACACAGGTGATCTCAGCCATTCACATAGCAAATGGGAAGATGTCACTATGATACATAGCCAGAGTGGGCTATGATCTCATGTCAATAAAAGAGCCTCCAGGGAGCATTGCCCTCATTCAGAATGGGTGAAAATATGTGCCCTCATCAGTGTAATGTCCCCCAAAATTGCAGACTGGGCACTTTCTGACATTGCCAAAAATGTTGATGAGCAGCACCCTCTTTAAGTTTAGTCCACACTGGCTATTAGTACTGTAAAAGCATGTTGTCGGTAATGCCTGTTGTATTTTGAACACTTAACCAATAAGTAGATCCCAGAGTACAAAAAGTTGATTTCCTGTCATGGCCTCATTCATTCTTTTAAGACCTTGCTTCGAGAACTTAACTGTAGCTGCTCATTCAAGGTATCGAGGGGCATGAAGTCCCTGAAGTGGTACTGTTTTTCCAGTTTTGGAGAAGCAGTTGCTAGACTCCACTCTGGAGGGTAGCCACAAGAGTTACTGCAACCCAGAGATGTAGTAACCCTGTTATCCCCATCCAGCTGAATTCCTGTTTGTGGTGGTGGCATGAATCTTTTTCTTATTCCCGCACACTTTGCCCTCTGTTGAGCATTGCAAAAATGCTGTTAGAACCATTGCCACAGCACTACAGTGAGTCTAGCCTGGGCTCCTTCTACTGGCTGTACATGCATATAACTGTAAGGAAGTCTCCACTCCAATCAGTTCTGATATTCAACAGTATGCTGGGTGTGGGTTTTTGAGAAAGGTTTAAAGGGATTATTAGTATGACTGTTGCAAGATGGGGATCTGGGACTGGGGCCTTGAAAGATGGTGGGGAATTGGATAGCTGGGTTGGATGAATGTATCATTACAATTGTTATTTTTTTATTAATAGTAGTAGTGCTTATTACTGAGATGGATTTTCTACAAAAAGTATTCAGGGTGACTGGGTTTAAAGTTGACAAGTCAAGAACATTTGTTTTTAAAGTAGTATATTGTTAGGAACATGGGAAGCTGCTTTATTCCAGGTCAGACCCTTGATCCATCAAGCTCTGTATTGTCTTCCCTGACTAGCAGTAGCTCTCCATGGTTTCAGACAGGGGTCTCTTCCAGTCTCGCCTAGAGATGCCAAGCATTGAATCTGGGATCTTTTGCATGCAAAAGGTGTGTTCTGTCTTTGAGCTCCAGCTCCAGACTTGCTCGTTCTTGCTGCAAATAGGCAAAAGATATGTCACTTGAAGATAGATGACACTGAAATAAATTACTGGGATCCAGTTTTTATTTATTTATTTATTTATTTTATTTATTTTGTATCCCACCCTTCCTCCCAGCCAGAGCCTAGGGCGGCAAACAAAGCACTAAAACACTTTAAAACATAAAAAAAACAGATCTTAAAATACATTAAAACAAAAGAGCATTAAAAACATTTTAAAAAACTGTAAAAAAGGATTAAAACATTATTAAAAAACATATTAAACAATTTTGACACAGATGCAGACTGGGATAGGTCTCAACTTAAAAGGCTTGTTGAAAGAGGAAAGTCTTCAAAAGGTGCCAAAAAGATAGCAGAGATGGCACCTGCCTAATATTCAAAGGGAGGGAATTCCACAGTAGGTGCTGTCACACTAAAGGTCTGTTTCCTATATTGTACAGAACGAACCTCCTGATAAGATGGTATCTGCAGGAGGCCCTCACCTGCAGAGCGCAGTGATTGTCTGGTCATATAAGGGGTAAGACGGTCTTTCAGGTATCCGGGTCCCGAGCTGTATAGGGCTTTGTACGCCAAAACTAGAACCTTGAACTTGGCCCGGTAGCAAATGGGCAGCCAGTTTTTTTTAATCTTCATTGTTGGTTAAACGGCCAAATAAAGGGCTGCTAGACATTTTGTAATCACACAGTAGGAGAGATACGTCCAAGAAATCCTTGCAACGGAGTAAATGATGCTGGGGGTACATTGCTTGGATTGCTTGCATTATGCATTCTGGTTCGCGGCTGATGGGATAAAGCAGTTGTTGGGGCCAGACCTTTTAAGGGGCATACTGACAGGCAGCTACTACCACCATCTTGCATGTGTACTTGGCCCAGCATGGTGGAATACATTCTTTCCTGATGAAGATGTAAATAATATATTTAATGCATTAGGATTGAGCAAACACATGGAGGTTTTCTGATCAGTGAAATGGATAGGACAGTCACTGTCTTTGGGAAAAGATTCTAGGAGAATGTTTCTTCCGAATGGGATCACGAGTGTGAGAAGAGGGGTTTGAATCCAGTTTTAGAATAAATGCTTAATCTAATGTTCAACTGCTTTAAACTTCTAAAACTGCTTCTATAGTGTTTGTAATGGAACTGTGATTTGAATTTAGCAATGATTCCATAAAGACCTGAGCAACTGCAGATTAGTAGTCCATCCTACACTTTAGACTGGATAAACACAACAGAGCACTCTGGAAGGAAAAACCAGGGAGTGCTTTAGCTGTAGGTATATATGGGATATATACCTTGGAGGTCACTGATTCATAGGGTCGCCATAAGTCGTAATCGACTTGAAGGCACATAACAACAACATATATGGGATACTGAGGTGCTGAGGGCTGCGTCAAACATTCCACTGAATATGTGTAGGCAGCTGCAGCCTATCCTGGCCAGACAAGTCTACCTGTGTGGTAAGCTGTGTTTGCACATGCTTTACCCTTTTTTTAGGTGTGTGCTTGTAAAAATCTTAGGTGCACACTAGAGATGGGATCCGCTTTTTAGTTCTGATCCAGTTGCAGTCCATCAAACTGGAATTCTGTTCCATCCCATCTTTGTTTGTTTCTGCTATCTTCTGCTTTTATCTGGTTTAAGTTTGTGTGTGTGTGTGTGTGTGTGTGTGTGTGAGAGAGAGAGAGAGAGAGAGAGAGAGAGAGAGATGAGCGGGGAGGGGAAAGGAACAAGGAAGAAGGACATTTAAATGGTTAATACTAGAGAGTAAAAGGCAAGCCAAGAGAGTCTTGCCCACATTAAAGAAATTTTCTAGGCTCACCTTTTAATCTCTGTAGTATTAACCCTTTAAATGTTGACAGATAGGTTGGTGATTTTTTTTCCTAGCAGAGAGAGAGGCTATGCTTGGCTCGTTCCTCTCTATTTGGACTTGGAAGTGTGGAAGAGACGGTGGCAAAGAAAGAGAGAGCTGTATAAATTATTGCTGTGCTTGTGAGTAAAATCAGTACAAGAACAAAGAAAGTATCGTTATATTTAAGGTTTTTTTTTAATCCAATGTCCAGGGAAAGCCACTGAACTCAGTGCAAAAATGATGTTCTAAAATTCTCTAATTTGCTGGCCTTTGTAATCCTCAGACCTTGGTGTCTGTTTCTGAAATTCCAGGCTCAGATTCTCCATAATCTGAGGCTGCAGCTGGACATTATGGGAGATGTATAGCTGCCACTGAAATCGGCTTCACATCTCTGTCCCTGAGTAAGACCTGGTAATACAAAATAGGGGAAAGGAAGGAGAAACCTCAGGGCTGCCATCACATATCTTAAGTAACATCCATCTTGTGCATGGATTCCAAAACCATACATTTGCTTTCAGAAGCACAAAGTCTTCTATATTTTCTGCTGTGTGCTCATTTGCATTCTGCTGTACTAGTAGGCAGTATGTATAACAGCTGACCTTTAAGATAATACACTCATGTTCACTTTAAATCTGAAGGAACTCTACATATAACCACAGGACTGATTCAAGGCCACGCACATGCCTTGAATTGGGCATGAAGCTATAATACAGATTAAAAAAAAGGAAACCAGTAATTTACAGCCCTAATCAATGGACAAAGTGTGTCTATTGAACTTTTTTGGGGGGAAAAAAGGGAAGTTAAATATTTCAGTGACAATCCTGAGTAGCTACTGTTGACATTAAAATGCAAGGATTAAAATGATATCTGCATTGAAATGCTAACAAGTACAATGATTTAGGCTATGTGCCCTGCTGCTAATTATTATGCATAGCTTGCACATAACATAAATAGTTGTAACCTTTGTGTGAAGAGCAAAGTCAGGAAATGTTAATCCATAGGGAAGTGATCACTTCTCAGTAACTTCCCCAGCACAACTCTCCATCTAATTTTTTGCTTGTTCTGATGTTCTCTAGTCCAGGCAAAAAGATGGGAGGGAAAGACTTTCTGCAGCTGTGTCTGTACAGTGTTTTATTATGCTGTATGGGCATGTGAGTGAAACTGAATTCCGTAAGAGTACTTCAGTAAGAGCTGTATCACAATATCATGAAGCACATCGGTTGGAGATATAGGAAGTAAGAAGGAACAGATTTCTTAAATCAGCTGGCAGAATGCCCACCATCACAAAAAGACAGGTGGTGTTGGCAGCAAGGGGAGGATTTAGAGAGGCACTGCACCCCCTTCCACATGATCTTTAGAAGTTGGTGCCCAGGCCTCTCTGGAGCACAGTCTAGACAGGGACATGCACATGTTTTTGATTCAAAATAAAAGTGGCCAGTTTAAGCCGTTGCATAACACACAACATAACAGGTAGTTTGGCCCTCAAACCATGAAGTTACTGGTTTAAGGTACAGAGTCGCTGACAAAATTAAATCCCCTGCCTCACCTGTGTCTTTTGTCTTTCCTTTGCAGCAGACACAAATGAAAAATTTCTTTCTGTTTTTGGTTGCTCTTGACAGCTTCTGATCTAGTTCCAGTTGTTCTTTTAACATTAGCACTGCTGAGATAATAAATCAGACACTTTGTTTTATATGCAAAAAATAAAAGTAATTGTGCATGGTTTTGGTAACAAGCTGGAAGGAAGGTGGCATTTATGCAAGGCTTCTTTACAGTCAATCTAATCCAAATCCCCTAGACTGCTGTGCAACTTCCCCCCTACTTAGTCTCTACAATTAATAACCATGTTTATTGTTAGGATTTAAAAACTTCTCTGCAAGTAAATGAGTTCTCCCTCCCCTAATTTCCTATCTCTGTTCAGGCGCTGTGCTGATTAATGTCATTAGAGACAGTAACTCCTGTTCTTATGGTATTCTGGAGTTAGATAATGAATGACCTCTTCTCATTCAAATATCTCAAGAGTTGTAGTTTTGACATTCCTACCGCATAAAGGGTATGTTTAGTCCCATTCTTTAAGGAACAGAGGGAGCTGCCTTATACTGAGCCACACCATTGTCTACACTACTGGATTTTACGTGGAGACTCTGGGTTTTGGGGGTCCTCCCCAGGTCGTTGTGGGATTCACTATGGGAGTGGGTGGGGTGTAGGAGTGCTTTCCACCATTCAGCTGCTTACCTTCACCGTTCTTAAAGGGCCTCCAATCTTTTCCCAGACTGGGCCAGACGACCAGCTGGGGAAAACAGAAGGGATTGTATTTAGGGTTGCCAGGCTCAGGGCCTGAGAATGATTCTGTATCTTAAAGAGAAGAGAAAATTCAGCCAAGTGCAGGTTTTCTTGCAACACTGTAATGGGAAAAACCACAAGGGGGAAGGGAGAATTCCACCTTGTGGTTTTTCCCATTACAGTGTTGCAAGAAAACCTGCACTTGGCTGAATTTTCTCTTCTCTTTAAGATACAGAATCATTCTCAGGCCCTGAGCCTGGCAACCCTAATTATATTGCCTTTTCAGTTTTCCTACTAGGCCTCTACAGTTCATAGCCCCTAGGCTATGCAGTCTGCCCACTGTGTATTGAAGCTTGACAGGCACCTCACAATCCCACTGTTTTTGAGGCTAGCTTGGGCCCAACCTCACTTCCCAGAGGGTTTATTAAACACCTGGTGGTAGATCATAATAAACGTTTGAGATGATGTGTATTTCCCCGGGGGCTTCTTCTTTTGCCGGTCTGTTCTATTAATATTAACAACAGAGAGGGAGATGTTCTCTATGGATTATATAAATAGAATGTGTGTAAAACTTCATTTATTTCACTTCTCTTTCATTTTAACATGCTTTTTGTAATAGCATCCAACTCCTAGCTTTTGAGTTCTTTCAATAAATACCTCTTTTGCTCCTCATTGCCATTCAAGCCTTATTTATTATTTTCCAGCTTACATTCTTTTCTATGCTGAGCAGAGAATTTTCCTTTTACATTTTCCTTTTTGTGGGCTTCCCCTCTGAGTTATCATCTTTTCTGGGTCTCTCTGTTCTTGCCTACTTGTAGGAAAAACTTTTCTCTCTCATATATCTGGATCCCTTGGTAGACATAAAAGCTGCAGCCCTCCAATGACTTGTGAACTTATAAATCCTGTTGACTTCAATGGGATTTACAAGTGCCTTCAAGATCATTTGGAATAGTGGGAGATTTGAAGTAGAAGGAATAATAAAATACAGAGAAAACAGAGTGTGTAAGCATAAACCATGTCTAGAATAAAGGAAGCATCTGATTAGTGGAAGTTTGGATACGGTAAAAAATTATATTGTTTGGTATTATGAATTATAGTTTGTTTGCTGACTACAAAATGGAATAGTCTCCCATCTGACTATGCACAGAGCTGGATATAATATATTCCCATTTTTTCCAGAAAAACTGGCAGTTTTGGTGGGTAAGAAATTACTCCCAATAAATACCAGCATTATGCAAATATTTGCCACCACTTCAGCACCCTCTTTGGCATCATTGTGTCTAGCGCTGAAGTTTCAAACAGTTTCAGGGAATAGTACATGAAATCTATTGCTGAAAGGGGGAGTGGGTTTTTTGGGGTGGATGAAATCAATTGATTGGTGGAGGGGGGTAAAGCGGGCTTATCCTGATAGGATGAAATGGAGTGCCCCCATCCCATGTTTCTTCTTTAACAACAACAATAACAACAACAACTTTGCGTCCGCATGAAGCTGTAAGTAACAGCCCAAAGGCATGCGTGTTTACCACAGTGTCCCAATAAGAACAATGCTGTATCACAGTGTACAGTGTAGCATTTTCCCTAGCGGTGTGATGGCAAAAACAATAGCTGGCAAAGTGTCAGCAAAGATTTTGTTTCTTGTTTTTGTAAAGGAAGTGGGGAAACCCCACCTCCTCTTAGCTGGGAAGGCCCCCTGCCCATACCCAGATTAATTGATTTTACCAAGACCCACAAGAAAATTGCTGAAAATGTTCTTTATGTTTACAGCCATTAAATAGCTCTGCAAATGTAGAGAGGATTTTTTCGCGTAGATTCGTGCAGTTGATTCCAATCCCATTCCTTTGATGACAGCTATAACCCAAGCCAATGATATCTGGTCAAAAAGAAAATAAAGAAAACTGTGTTCATTTTAGGATGAAATGCTGCTAAAGCAAAGTAATTTCAGGGTTAACTGTTTTTAAATCCAGTATTTTAATTCTACTCTCCCCCCCCCAAAAAAAAATCCCCTGCAAGAATCATGGATTTCCATAGCTATGGATTCCTTTTGTATTCTTCTTTCTCATTTCTGTTTTTTTTTTAAATAGATGGTCACTTCATTTTTAGATGACTTTAAAGGGGGATGAGACAAATTTATGGAGAATCAGGGTGCTTTCATACATGGGGCTAATAGTGCTAGTTTAACGGAATAATAAGGTAGTGCTTCATTCCGGATTTCAAAAATCCCTTTCACACTGCAGTACCTGTTATACTGGCATTTTGCGTGACAGTCTTTCACACAGGTCTTCACCTACCGGTTTGAGGCCTGTTCTTTCGGTGCGTGGGGGGGTTTGAAGGAGGTGCAATAGCGATCGCGATCAGCTGAGAGGCGGGCCAGCACAGCAGCAGAGGCTCTGGTTAAGCAGCAGCAGCATAGGCTTCTCTCCAGGAGCAGCTGGGATCGGCTAGGAGGCACCGCGGTGGCAGTTGGTAAGGGCAGGAACACACTGCATGCTGGGATGGCTGTCATGTGAGCAGCGGCAGTAGCGCAAAACTCCCGCAATCTTCCAGGTTCCCAGCCTGCTATCGGAATTTTCCCGGTGTCATTTATTGTGGAATTTAGCGCAAAACTTCCACTACATTCCACCAGAATTCCGAAGCTACCCGTTATGTCGTGTGAAAGCTCAAATTTTATGCGCAAATTAACAGTAAATAAATCGTCAGAATAACGGAATAAAGTGCAGTGTGAAAGCACCCTCAGTCTACCAATAGCTCCTAGTTATGATGGCTATATATAGCCTCTAGACCCAGAGGCAATATGCCCATGAATACCAGCTGCTGGGAAGAAGCAACAGGAGAGGGCTATTGTCTTCATGTCCTGCTTGTGGGCTTCCTGGGGTCATCTGATCCAGCAGGACTCTTTTCAATGTTCTTACAAGAGAATGTAAAGGATACTTAACTTGCACCTGTAGCCCTGTGGGAGCTACTTCCTTGTAGTGTGATTTCATGCAGCTTCAGTATCATGCAACTGCTGCACTTTAGGACAAGATTGATATTTTGAAGGAAAGACCCTACCCACACTGGCTATGGGGGATCTCACCACAGGGAAACAGCTCCTATGTGGCTACATGTATATGTGAAGGTGACAAATATTGGCCCACACCAATTGTACTATTCAGTGGGTTTTACTTCATTGAAAAATGCTGTGTGTTAATAGCATTATGAATGTGCTTAATTTCCCCTCTGAACGGTGCTTAAATGTGCTTAACTTTTGCTGGACCATGCCCATTGTTTTAATGAAGTATATATCTTCGAGTGAGACCTAAAATAGTGAGTCATGAGCCTATAGTACAAGGTGTGTGAGTGTGTATTTAATAAAAGGGCTAAATGCCCTGGGTAACAGAGGGATGGATTATAATGGAAATGTCCTTTCCAGCAGTGCTGCTGTTATATAAACATCATTAAGTCTCCATTCTCATGGAACAATTGGCGTAGAGAATATTTACATATATAGTACTATAGCATGTCTTACAGAATCCCTCCAGGTAACAGTGAAATGATAGTTTCATGAGGAAAATAATGTGACATTATTTTAATATACCCATGCTGAATTAAGACCAGAGAGGCTAAGGCAAAGGATTGTCATAATACTTCTGTATATTATCTTAAAAAGCATTTGGCTTTCCTGTTTAACTGTTAGTTTGAAGGTTGCTGAGAGACTGGCAGAGGATATAGAAATCAGAGGATTTTTTTTTTGTCTCAGGACTTCTGCTGTCATACTAATACACAGTTAAGGTTTATTCATTTTTTGCATCTGAAAATATAGCTGATATTCAGTCCTGCATAAATTTTTAAACTTAAAATACCTTTTTCCGGTAATGTGGTTGAATGTTTCAGCCATGACTAGTACTAGTACTTGTCAAGGTCAGGCAGTTTCCCAGGGCCTATGGAGTTTTGAATAAACCTTCGATCACCTGACATGATCTGTAATCTGTCCTTTCACTTATTTTGATGCTGAACCAGAAAGAGGGTAGATTAAGGATTATGGAAATGAGTGAGCAGTGAATTCTTGTTACAGGAAGGTCAGTCAGACCTCTTGTCCTGGGGGAGGAGGCATGGAGAGCTCTCTTCCTGCAGTCTGTTCTACCACTTCAGGACTCTACCACATTCTTTCATCTGGGAACAGCTTAGCCTCTCCGTCTCTTGGGAGCAAGTGATGCGAATGAATAGGGAGAGAAAAAGGTGGAGTTTTGTGAGGAAGATTGAGGGTGAGTCCAGGGAAATTATAGATTCAGCTAGAGATTTTAGTACCATGGACATCAAGGGAGCTGTTGTGGTGAACTGCAGCGTATGTGCCATGTTGGTATTTCTGCATGCAAGCTATTATCCTTGCTAGAGAAACGACCTTGTTTCCTTCTGCTCCAGTTTATCAGGTAGAAATAACTTTTTTTAGATAGTCTCCTCAAAGATGCTCTTCTGAAAGGGTACCAGAAGGAGGAGATTTCCAAAGATGAGGAAGAAAACAAAAGGCAAAGAGGCAGTTGTGTGGAAGAATATGATTTACAGGACTTGAAAAACAGGAAATATTCTGTGTCATTGGAACTATGCAACACAGAGCTTTTCCCAGAGAGGATTCCCCTGATCCATCTGAAGAGCTATTACCTCATGTTCCATGGAATATTGGAGAGGGTAGACAGTTCCCTATGAATGGGAGGAATCAAACTACTACCCCGAGTAGGAGGAGCGATGTGATGGTGGTCAAAGACTGTCTGCTGTGTGGGTCAGAGGCAGTTATGTGCAGATCTGACATATCATCTCAGGAAATATGTTGCTTCCTGGAGTGGAGATACTGTTAAGACTCATCAAATCCACTGACTGCCCCTGTGCACTGCCCATTCCTGCTGGTCCATGTGGTAATGAATGATGACCACGGTATCCTTTTAGATCACCTGGAGAGTTTGGGATTGGGAGGCACAGTTCTACGGTGGTTCCAGTCCTTTCTCTCTGATAGGCGCCAACAGGTAGCATTGGGTGATGAGGTTTCAGACCCTTGGCCTCTCAATTGTGGTGTGCCACAGGGTTCTATCCTCTCTCCCATGCTATTTAACATCTATGTAAAGCTGCTGGGAGAGATCATCAGGAGATTTGGACTGCAGTGTCATCAATATGCAGATGACACTCAGCTCTATCTCTCATTCAAGTCTTCACCGGAGAGGGCTGTGGAGACCATGTCCAAGTGCCTGGAATCCGTGAGTGGATGGATGGGCAGGAACAGGTTGAAGTTGAACCCTGATAAGACCGAGGTACTACTTGTGGGAGACAAGGGAGGGTTAGGAGATGTTGACCTGGTATTTGATGGGGTGAGGTTGCCCCTACAGGACCAGGTCCGCAGCCTCGGGGTTGTTCTTGATTCCAGGCTGTCCATGGAGGCTCAAATTTCGGCTGTGAGCCGGGCAGCTTGGTATCAATTACATCTTATACGTAGGCTGCAACCCTACCTCCCTGTTCAACAGCTTCCACTCGTGGTGCATGCCCTGGTCACCTCTCGTCTGGACTACTGTAATGCGCTCTACGTGGGGTTACCCTTGAAAACGACCCGGAAATTACAACTTGTACAGAATGCAGCGGCGCGCTTACTTACCAACAGCCGCCGCCGGGACCACATTACTCCAGTATTATTTGATCTACACTGGCTACTGGTTTTTTTCCGGGCCCGATTCAAGGTGTTGGTTTTAACCTTTAAAACCCTGTATGGTTTCAGTCCAGCTTACCTGAAAGAGCGCCTCCACCGCCACCAACTATGCCGCCCAACTAGATCAGCCACACAAGGCCTTCTCTCAATCCCGCCAACCAAAATAGTTAGGTTGGTGGGTACTAGGGAGAGAGCCTTTTCTGTGGTGGCCTCCACTCTCTGGAACTCCCTCCCATGTGACCTTCAACATGCCCCTTCCCTAGAGGTATTCCGCAAGGCCCTGAAGACATGGCTATTCCAACAGGCCTTTGAGGTCCTTGGGAAGGGTAAATCTCCTTGATCTTGTCATCGTATGCTGTTAATATAATTGTTTTTATATGTATTGATGACTGTCCTACATTTTTATTTACTGTTATTAATATGACTGCATTGTTATTGTTGTATTTTATCTCATTTTAATGTACGTCGCCTAGAGTGGCCATTTGCCAGATAGGCGACAAACAAATTAAATATATTATTATTATTATTATTATTATTATTATTATTATTATTATTATATAGCCAGAAGAAATCTTGAATGGATCTCCAAAGATTGTGAGGCTCTGAGTAGGAAAGTGAAAGATTTGGGGGGCCAAGGGGTGTTTTCCTCACTGTTGAAGGCCAGGGCATTAGTAGAGAAAGCAAGATACTGGAAATTATATGTAGACAGTGTCAATGGAAAGATGTGCTTTCTTGGACCCTGGCCTATGCTACTAAAATGAAGGACACTTTGCAGGAGATCAGGTGGATCTTATGAGAACTGAGAAGAACCTGTTTGGGAGGAGCCCTGAAAACCTGATCAAGAGAGCTTTATACTATATCCTGTGTGGGAGGGAGGCAAAGCTGAGAATTAACTACTGAGGCAAGTATCAGGGACAAAAACATGTATGACAAAGGTAGAAGCAGAACAGTGTGTGTGTGTGTGGGGGGGGGGCTTGGTAATATATGTAATGTTACGCTGCAGAAGCTTAGTATCCAGAACAAGAAAAGTAATACTTCTACTCTATTCTTCACTGGTCAGGCCGCATCTGGAGTACTGTGTCCGTTCTGGGCACCACATTTTAAGAAGGACATTGACAAACTGGAGTGTGTCCTTTGCTCTAATTGAAAAGCAGCTTGGAGGTGATTTTTGAGGAGAAGCATGGGGGGGTGAGGGGGTACTTAGCCCTTTTCCTGTCTACCATGTTTGTGCTCCACATCACTACTGAAATGCTTCACTCTCTCCTGTGGGGGACCAAATGCATGTCTGTGGCATGTACCTAGAACCCCACAAGGTGGAAAGCAGCTGGAGAGGGGGATGGTTTTAAAACTGAGAATGACTAGACAGGGAAAGAGTTTCCCTGCGGCTTGTCTGCTCCAAATCTCCTTCATCCAAAGGGGCTTTTTCCTAGGAAAAACAGTTTTTGGGTTTTTGTTGTACACATACGATCCTGCACTTTGATTGCTTATCTGGGTAAATTTCATAGAGCTTGTTTTCAATGCAGTCAGAGCCTGGTTGAAGCCTTTAAAACAGGAGGCATTAATCTGGTCTCATAGTTTTGTATTGGAACTTATGTGTCAGTTTTTCTCATGAATCACGTAGGAAGACAATGAGTGCAGAAAAAAAGAGGCGCTTACTTATCTTTTAGTATGAAAAAGATTTACAGGATGAATTACAATCACACAATCCTATAACTAAGTTGCACCAAATTGTAGCCTGAAATGAAAACCTGGGTCATATTTTGAGGTTCCGGCCTAGAGAAAACATCCTGGGATTTCAAGGGAAACAGGAAGTAGTTTCAAGAAAGCAATTGTGGTGTTAGGGAGGTTCTGAACATCTCTGCCTGGGGCCCACATTTTTTTAAAAAATGGTCAAACTGGTCTCTGGATGTTATCGTATGCCCCATCAGCACTGAATGTCCTGTTAGGAGTCCAGGGTAAGCTGAGAAGACCTAGGCTAGAGTTTTTACCAGAATTTGCCTAAATAGGATGTATTTCTAATTCTATTTAATATATTTCCAAAGCTACCTTATATTTAGAGAGACACAGAAAACTTGCAAAAATGAACATGGTCAAACACTCTCTGAAAATGACAAGGGCTCTTGCTTTCATAAATTCACAACCAGACATTTGGGAATCTTTATTTCGTTCCATTCTACTGTGAAAGTAATTTGCTGGAAAAAATAATTGCTTCCCTTTAGAGCACTTTTAAAAAATCAAAACACACAGCAACGATTGAGGACTCTTCTGTAGAGTACCTGCTTCGACAAGAGAGTGACATTTGAGTTAATTAATTTTGTGACAATATTGTTAAAGAGAGAGTGACTTTTGTTGAGGGCTTGACAGCTTGTATTGCATTTTGAAAATAATTTTCATGAGAACAACCTACAGTAAAAGGTATTGCTATGATCAACCCCCCTTAGCTAATCTGTTATCTTCCTTGGTGCTCAGAAAGCAAATAGATACTTTGACTTTGAATGTTGTTTATTTTGAATCGTCAAGAACCAAATTATTAAGAAAAAAAAAGTAAGTATCTGAAAGAAGAGGAGTGTGCTGCTTCTGTATCCTCTTATTGCTGTCATTAATACAAAATGGCCACTGGGCTCCCTCCCCCCCCCTTTTTTTAAAAAACTGCTTTAAAGGTAAAGATGAAAAAAGAGGATCACAGAGCAATCCAACTCAGGGGAAGCCAGCAGAAGGGGTGCCGGTGGAAAGGTCTGTAGCATCCAATTGCCATTTGGAAGTCTCCGGGCTGGCTGACCATTGGCTCAGCCAGGAGCTGCTCATGGGGACTGGAAAATAAAAGCTGGCTGTCATGAATATCCCTACTGGAGAGTAATCACTCTCCATAGATTTCCATTGTAATTATTTTCTTAGACTGACCTTTTCCCCGGTGCAACTTTGACCTGCATTGGGACCTGCAGGAGTGCTCCCAGCCCAAGTTGGATGTGGCCTAAGTCCCTCCCTTGGACCCTCCTCTAGCACCCCCAGAACACCCCTTTTTTGGGCCTTACATTGGCTTCTGCCAGCTCCCTTTCCACTGGGCTGGGCTTTCCTGGTGGACCCCCAGCTGATCCAGCAGCTTCTGCCAGTGGAGCCTGGCTGAGCCAAGACCCTGCCGGATCAGCCAGGGGTCTGCCATAGCCACCTCCCCTCAGCCCAGCATAAATAGCATTTGGATTGCGCCCTCAGTCTGCTTGTGGTTCATATCAGTTTCATCTATGTTCAATAATAAGCCTGTCCCATTTTCTGTGACTTCATAAACTCCCCCAAATACCCTGCATGTAAGCTGAACACATTTGTCCCTGCAATATGTGCTTATGTGCTCAATTTTTGAGCCAAAACCTGCATTACAAAATTCAGAGAACTGCACTATCTGAAGAATAACGGCTTTTTTTATTCATGTCTCGGAGGTACAAATTAGGTCAGCTTGCTTAATTCTTCTCCATTCTCAACTAGAGCTAGTGAGTTTTTCTGTTTTTATTATATAATACAGTATTATATATGGTAATAAGGCTGGCATTTCTTAAATTTCTGATTACTGAAGTACACTTTGCCCCCCTGTAATAACAGTTAGGAACACATTTCACTCTTGCACCAAAAATATTTACTTGTAGAATGCGTAAGAGTAAGAACTGCCCCTCTGTTTCTGTTGAGTGTTCTGGGAATGCTGATAATTCTGCCATCTCTTTACATTTAGAGAGACTGGATGATCTAATTGTACTTGATGCAAAGGGATGGCTGAATTACCTGCTCAATGGGGGCTAACTCGAAGGAAGCCAAAACCAAAGCAATGAACTGTGCAGAGCCACCTCTCCTGTGTGAGTGGAGTCACAGGAGCCTCTCATTATTTAATCCAGGGCTGATCTGAAATGTTCCTCAGACTTCACAGTCCTGAGAAAAGGGACTCTATCTTTCAATGATTCTATAGGGGATTCAAAAGGGGAGAAAGGTATTTGCAGCATACTTATGCAACCTCATTGACATTAAATCTCCCCTGCCTTGTACCCAGCATTTATGTGACATCACTACAGAGGTGGCAGCAGCACTGTGGTTAAGAAGAGAGTTGCTAAGCAGTCAATCAGATTTGGCCATGTAAGGGCAAACAAGACCAATTTAGCACCAGTTATTGCCTGCAGCAATACCTGTTCAGAAAGAATTGTCCCTACTCTGAACTAGGGATGGGAGAGGAATTTGATTAATTCACATTTCATAGCAAACTTACCAAATCTGCACTTTCTGAAACAATACATGAATCAAAAAAGAAGTGTCCTTTAAAATTCACATGTATCTGAATTTTGCAGGGCAGTTCCCCAGCCAAGTAACATGTACAAAAATACACTAGGGCAAAGTGTGCATACATTAGTGAAAAATAACATAAAATGCATTATATTATTTGCTTTGCAAAAATGTGTATATTAAGCAGAATTACAAAATATAAATATTAGGTGAAACGTAAATGAAAATGCCGATAAATTTTCATGGAGAACTGAACTTCAGATTGGAAAAATGAGAAAGTGGAGAGAAACTGAAATTGACATGCTCACCAACCCCGAGTCTGAATTCACTTCGTTTTCTGTCAGAAAAGTTGTTAACAACTCACTTATTCCTAGACAGAAGAAATACTGGTCCTAGATAGTATTATGGGCCTGAGTACAATCCCCATAGCTCCCCTTTTCATTCTGAAAATGAGCGGCTATGAACATTTGTCACATTCCTCAGTTAAACAACGCATTTGTCATGGCACGCTCCCAATTCTGTCGTGTTTAAATGAGTTACCCCTCTCAAGTTTCACCCTACCACTTGGGTAAGTGTGGAGCAAGGTTTATGGCAACATTATAGGGTATACTTGCTTATGGTGACTTACAAAGTTTTTGAAATATATGTTTGTTAAAGAACATACAAGTAGTGGAAGAGCAGACAAACATCCATCTTTAAAGTAAAATGTTTAAGGCAGCAGCATCAACTCTCCCCCAAAACAACAGTGCTCACTTGTCAGTTTATGAACACACACTCAGGTAAGTTTTCCTTTCTCTGGTTACATTTAAAACTCCAAAACTGTTTCCTTCAGCCTTTACTCAAGCAGGTGGAGGTTCAACATCAGCCACTATGAAACAAGGTTTATGAAAGTCTAGAGGTATGACAGTTTTGCATAGCCAATTAGCATGCTTGCAACAGGGCTAGTAGAACATATGCTAAATGCAAATTAAATGTTAATACTGTAAAGGGTCTGGTAAAGACCATGCTGACGTTGTTGGGACTGTGCCAACGTATGGGGTCTCTGAATTGTAAATGTTGAAATTGGATTATGTCTGGTATGGTAACTCACCACGAGGAGCAAAGCAGAAGGTAATAATCTTGAATGAAAAGTGTGTATAATTCAGTAGTGGTGTCTCTTTTTTGAGCCACATATCAAGTTTCAAAAGTATTTGATAATGACATGCTTGCTGATACCACAGTGCATATTCCTTGGTGATGCTTTCACCTATAGTCTGCTGAGCAAGGGAGCAGGCGATAGCATAGCACAGGAGAAGCTGTTTTTGCTTATTATATTTGTTATGTCACTGTTTTATTATTTTTTGTTATTAGGAAATTGTTTTTGAGATGTATTTTTGTTCAGCTTACTGTAAGCCGCCTTGAGCACAATTTTATGTGGAAAGGCGGCATACAAATAAAATGATGAATGCATAACCAGGTCTATGCGTATAATTTTTAAAGGTAGGCCAAAACTTGCTTGCTATCTTTTCAGGTCCAATCATCTCATGTGAAAACAGGGAGCAAGTTTCTGTAGCTTTCTTGATGGCAGGAAAAATCTCCCTCACATTTCCAGGATGGAGTGGTATCCTTACCTTGCTTACATTTATGAGGTGGGTGAAGGTCTTACCTCTTTGTTCTGTACTTAAAAACAACACCTTTTCTGCAGCTTAAAAAGATCCTTGTGGCTCCCTGTATTTCCCAGCCCTCTAATTTACACTGACATTCCAAGAAATGCAATGGGACTGAGAAATGATGGAGCGCTGCAAAGCTAATTTTAAAGTGCATAGTGGGGGGGGGGGAGTCCTGGGAACCTACAGAAAGCTGCAGGGTCCTTTTTAAACTGTGAAAAAAGGGGAGCATGGCAGGGCGAGGAAGTTACGGAGAGATGTGACTTATTAAAAAAAGGTGTAGAACTAGGGTGAGGGGGGAAATTCCTTGCACACCTTGTAAACTGAACCAGGCTAAGGGCAGCACCAAGCCTAAAGGTTTTGGTGAAAGTTTGTTTGTTCCACAGTTTTTGGGGTCATCTTCTTCCCCCCCCAATTGATCCTCCCCCCATGGTCCAAACATTTCCAGCACTAATTAAATTTTCTCCTTCCTTTGAGGTTAAGAGATTTGTCTTAATGTATATTTCTGATGCCAATTATGAAAAATGTTGTAAGAACTAACTGCACATCCTGGGACCCACCAAGCCAAATGCAGCCCTCTATCCATGCCTTGTGGCCTGCCAAGTGCTCAACCAGCCTCCTGTTTTGGGGCTGGATCACATGGGAGCAAAAATCCGTATTGAATATGAAGCTTTTCCCATCGTAACAGAACTGAAAACATTGTTTTCCACAACCTTTCAACCCGCTGTTTCCCATTCACATTGTTAGCGTTCCTATCACAATGTTTAGTATCGCTGTTTCCTTGTGGCCTCACTCCCAAATCTGCATGTTTACTCCCTCCGGAGTATTGCTAATAGAGAAGGGGAGGGTTTCCCCGCATTGTTTCTTGTCAATTGCACGTTGAAGAGCATGGGGAGGAACCCGCCTTTTTAAAAGTACTTATGAAATGCCATTTTTAGTGGAAGAGTTGTGCGTGTGTGTGTGTGTGCACACACCTTCTGCAGCCTCAAGCAACTACCTGGTCCTTATTTACTCAGAAGTAAGCCTCAACAGGGCTTACTCTCCGCTCAGGGCTCATCACTGATAACCATAGAGAGGTTCCTCCAGACAGATAGACCCTCAAAGTTGTTAGTTGTTATGCACTCTGGGCGCCCTCAAAGCTGGGAGAGCGTGGGGGGTGCGGTGCAATTGACACGAAAAACTTTTTTCATGCCTTGGTGTCCAGTGGGATTTACTCCTCTGCATAAGTGCGCAGGCTGCAGCCTGACTACCCAGTTCCTCTCTCCTTCCCATAACTCACCTGTTTCCCCCAACTGCCTCCTTTACCTCCAGCCATTTATACTTGCGTAAGGAAGAGGGATGTTGCTGCATGCGCGCTCACACATACACACCGGCTGTGTTTTCAAAACTGTTCTTTTTCTCCATTTTTTTCTATTTATATCTAAGGCTGCAATCCAAAACATGTCTACTCAGAAGTAAGCCCCAAACCCGTCCAGTCATTACCACCCTTCTTTCTTTCTCCCTCACCTTCCAATGTCCCTTAACCAAGAGGCGTTTCTGATTCATTAACTGGAGCAGTTTCTTGTCAATTGCACGCCTCTCCCTGCAGCAGAGAGAGGTGGGGTGAAATTGACACGAAACGGAGGAGTGAGTGAAAGCAAGCTGATGCAGCAGCAGGCAAAGGCTTTCTTTTCCTGCCCAACAGCTGATGGTGATGGGAGGGGGAGCTAAAAATCAGGGAACGTGAGGAAGGGGAGATCAGGTTCTCTCTCACCAGGCAGACAGATCTCTGTGTGTGATCACACACACTATAAGTTGTGTTCTTTTCCTCCCATCCTGAAACAACCCAGACGTTTATTTTGCTTACACTTGGGAGGGGGCATTAACGTAGCCCTTTTGCACATTCACAAACCTGTGTTAACGTTAAGGGGGGGAAAGGAAGGCTAAAGCGGCCGGAAGTGGCTGGTTAAGGTGACGGAAGTGAAATGGAATTCTTGGGAAGTTTGGTGGGCAGAGAAAGGGGAGTATCTGCAAATTACGATCCACCCCTTGAGCAGGAAACATTGGAGTAAGGTGACTAGATGGGAAGCAGAGAAATTTTTTCCTTACTTTTTGGATTTTCAGCGGGTTGGTTTGATTGGCATTTAAAGGGAAATGCAGTGACATGCCTTCCCTTTCCAAGATACATCATGTGATTGCTGCGAATTAAACAGGGATACAGGGAGGCTTGATCTTGCATTAAACTGCCATGTGAACAAGCCCTTTGCAGTCCTAAGCAAGTCATAAGACAGGAGGTTTAACAATTGCTTGCAGGGCAAGGATATATGGACTGCAGGTTCTATTTGGCTTGGTGACGAGTCTCCTGTTATGCATTACAAGAAGTGATTTTCTCCTCCCATGGTGGAATCGTAAATCTGCTATACGGTGAAAACTTGCCAGTATTGCTCTCCTGACAGCTTCACTTTCTAATTTTATAGCTGACTGTTGCTCTTTTTGAGTTTGAATGTTTAACCAACTTTCCCATTGTACAGGGCAAACTGTAACAGATAAAAATAGGAGTCTAGCAATCCATTAGAAAAGTTTATTGCATTGTAGCTTAGTTTTTGTAATGGGTGACTTTCTTTTATAAGTAGCAGGAAGTTAAGAACTTCTCAAGATAGTGAAGTTTACTCTGCAAGAGACAATATGAAATCTTTCAGTTGACTTTTAAAGAAGGCTGTTTGATTATGAAAATGAAATGTGTGCACAACTTCTTAAATAAATTCTCCTAAACTGCTCATTATACCTGTGTCAACAAGGGGCTTACAAGTGAGCAAAATTCTTTAGTTCAGTTGCTGACAGCGGGTAGGCAATGGCATGAAGTTTATGGAAGAAGTGGCTCTAATAAATCCTTCACTGCCCTGCTCGTCGTCTTGCTCAACCAGTAGTAATACCAAGATCCAGTTCTTATATTTTCAGAGAAGCAGGAAGGTTATCATGAGAGGCTGATCGACCCCAAAAGAAAGCCTCATTTTGCCCACATATGTTTTGTCCAGTGCCATCTTTCAGGATTTTTGAGTCCCTTTGACAAAGCACCTTTATTGGTTCCCACTAACTTCAAAGAGATGGTGTATTACAGATTGAACATTCTTTCATGCCGCCTTCAACATTCTTGGGTGCACCATGCAAAGTGTGAATGCCAGTGCAGTTGGGGTGGTGGGCCTTTTGCTCATCTGCAGTCCCTGGCAAAAGCCCAGCTTTGCCACACTCTTTAGCTAGCCATTTGCTGGACAGAATGAGGCTGCAGTGGACAAAACAAATATACATCATTAGAAAATCACTTTCAAAACTCCACACAGCAGCTAAGATCAGATTGTGAGATTTGTATGTGCATTTATGTGTGTGTGTTGCATGAGTGTGTACACACTGCTGTTTATCAATAGAAAATGAGGAGAGAATTGGGAAGGAAACTAGCTAACTCTATCTCAGTCTCTGAGTCCCCATCAGATGCTTGTCGGCCCCAGGCCCCATGGTGGATGAAGCTTCCTTCTCCTGACAGGAGTAGCTTGCATTTGCACACTCTTCTAGATGACCCAAAGTACAAAGCAGAGGGCTTCACACTGCTGTGCTGTGGCTTAGTGTTCTTGCTGAGTGCGTCGTACAACAGAGAGACTTCACATCCAGCCTTCTACATTAGGTCAGGGTTTCACCTGATAGCATCAGTCAGGGCTGGCTCCAGGAATGCTGGGCCCCTTGGGCATCAGCTTGCCCTGGGCCCCGGTGTGTGTGTGTGTGCACGCATGTGCGCACGCGGCCCCCCACACCCCCACCTACCTGTCTGCTGTCTTTTACCATTGCCCTTAACAAAGATGGCGGCCGCGGTTTCCCTAAGGGGATGACGCATCCGCCACCATTTTTGTTGATTGCACGCGTGCGTGCTACGCACACGCATCTCTACCATCAACTAAGATGGCGGCAGGCGCTTCAGTATCTTAGGGAAACCGCAGCCACTATCTTTGTTAAGGGCAATGGTAGAAGACAGCAGACAGGTAAGTAGGGGGCGTGGGGGCCCCATGGATTGTGGAAGGGGAGTGGAGGGGTGGCTGAGGGTCCCCCTGTAGCTCCAGGGGCCGTCAGGCCAGTGCCCCACCTGGCCGCCCTTTAGTACTGGCCCTGGCATCAGTCTCCTCCAGCATAGTTACAAAATCTACTGTTTTCTCTGATAACATGGAAATGGAACAGAATATATTAACCTCATGTGGAACGAAGCTGCTCAAAAGCTGAGGCATCCACCACTTCCCCAAGCCATTGCTTGCTGTCATGCTAAGAAATTTCCCATCCAGTCCTCTCATCACCCTGCGTGCTCTAGACAAGGAGACATCTACCGTCATGCTGACAATCAGGGCTGGCTCTAAAAGGCGGCAAGGTTGGGCCCTGGCCAAGGGCCCCATGGCCAAGAGGAGCCCCTGAAGTTCCCCTCTTTAGAGTGGGGGAGTAGCACTCCCCTTCCGCAATCCGCGGCAGAATCGCTGCTGCAGATAGCATTGCCCCCCCCGTTCCCTTGCTCTGCCTACCTTTCCTGTGTTTTGTGGCTGCACGCGCAGCACTGCCCTTAACCAAGATGGCGGCCAAGGTTTCCCTAAGAGGCTGAAGCGCTTGCCGCCATCTTGTTTGATGGCAGCCCTGCATGTGTATAGTACACATGCATGCCATCAACCAAAATGGCAGCGGAGGCTTCAGCCCCTTAGGGAAATCTCGGCCACTATCTTGGTCAAGGTCAGCGCTGCGCATGCAGCTGCAAAACACAGGACAGAAAGATAGACAGAGTGAGGGAATGCATGGGCGGTGTGATCCACGGCAGCATGTACCGGGGCAGGCTGGAGCCCAAGGGCCCCAGCATGCCTGGAGCCAGCCCTGCTGACAATCTCAGGGCAGCACATCGCCTTCCTGTTTTTTTGCCAGAGGGGATAAGAAAATCCTTGCTCTCTCTCTTGTTGGCTGCTGGAAGTGTTTTGTTATTTGAAATAGATATGGTACACTGAAATGTTAATCTGGGGGCAGGAGATTTATGACACAACTTCATATTGTCCTTCTAGACCAGGGATGGGAATCTATAGTTGCAGTTGCTGGACCATTGGCCATGCTATTTGGGGGCTGTTGGAAGCTGGAGTCCAGTTCCCCATCCCTGTTTGAGGCCAAGTTTCCTAGAAGCTGGCCTTTCTTGGGTATCCTCTCTCAAACACAGGATTGTTACTTCTATCTCTTACCTGCCTCTTACAGTAAAGTTAGTTACTAGGTAACTTTTGAGCATATACAGAATGCAAAACAAATGTTTACTAACAACAATGACGTTTTCCCAGATTACTTGTAGGACAAAAGGCATTCTACTACAGCAGGCCCAGAGAATGTTAAAAGCTACTTTGAGCATTCAATCTGGACGAAAGTTGGGATATTAAAAAATACTGTACATATGTAAATATAAGACTGTTTGAGATGCTGCTTTCAGCATTGTTATAAGAATGTTTGAACTGAATGTTTGAGCCAATAACCATCCTTTTCATCTAAAATAGTAAAAAACTTCATTCCTGCTAGACGGCTCAAAACATCCTCTGTTGTAGGAATTGTATAATGTTGTCGATGAACTGCTTTATTCAAATCCCGAGGATCAAGACATATCCGTAACTTTCCATTCTTCTTCTCTGTAATAACAAGACTGCTGACCCACTCCGTAGGACCTATAACCCTGGATATCACTCCAGCATTTCTCATTTGTCCTAAAGTCTCTTTCAGTTTATTCAATATGGCAAAAGGAATTTTTCTACATCCATGAATAACAGGAGTCACAGTAGGATCAATATGTATATGGTGGATGCCTTCGAATTCACCAAGCCCATCAAACACATCAGAATATTTCTCAAGTAACTGTTCTTTCGTTAATGATTGAACTGTAGTTACATTATCAATTCGATGAACTAAATCCAGAGTTTCACAAGCTGCTCGTCCAAGCAATGGAAGAGAGGATCCATCTGTTACATAAAACATCAGTTTTGCTGCTCCTCTGGAAGTACGACAATCAAGAACAATAGCTCCCACAGGCTTTATACGAGTCCCACCATAAGACACAAGACAAACATCAGTTTTAAACAACACCTTTTTGTCTGGTAACTCATGAAATATTTGTATAGGGAAAACATTTGCTTCAGCTCCTGTATCCAACTTAAACCTTACTGAGAGTCCTTGCAGAACTATATCAACATACCATCCATTCACCAAATCTTCACCAGCTTCATGAGATAATTCTCCTATAAACAAACTGTTTAAATCTAGCTCATGCATTGAATAATTCTGTTGCCCCTTTTTGGCACTGACTAAATTTACTTTGCATACTCTAGCAAAATGATTTTTCATATGACATTTATAACAGATTTTTCCAAACGCTGGACAATTTTGAGGTGGATGCATAGTACCACAACAGGAGCATCTACTATATTTCATCTGCTCATATTTATCTTTAGATTGAAACTTATCAGATCCAAAAGCCTGGACTGGACTTTTTCCATGGGTTTTATCAATCACAGAGACTGCATGTAACTCTTGACCATCTCTTGAAGGAGTTGACATAGCTTGTAGTTGAACTCTTGTTATTTCCTCTAAACGACATATTTCAATCGCTTTCTCCAAAGTAAGTTCAGGTTCTGCAATCAATCTTTTCTTCAGTTTTTCATCTTTAACACTGAACACCATTTTATCTCGTATCATATCATTAACTGTTGCACCAAACTCACACTTACTAGCCTTAAGCTTAAGTTCAGTCACAAACTGTTCACTAGTTTCTTGATATCTCTGAGAGTGGTTCCAAAAAGCATAGCGTTCAAATATCACATTTTTATGAGGAGTACAATATATCCTAAATTGTTCAAGAACTTCCTCTATGTCTTGTGGCCCCTCTTCAGGTAAATCAAAAGTATTGTAAACTGCTAACGCTTCCTCTCCAACACAATGTAATAAAATAGCAATTTGTCGATTCTTAGCAACATTATCAACTCCAGCTGCAGAAAGATATAAAATAAAAGTTTGCTCCCATCGCTTCCATGTCTCAGCCAGATTACCTTGTAATACCAGAGGAGGTGGAGGTCGGAATGAGTCCATTGCGGACTTCTGACACCATATAATGTGTTGTGTTTCACAATAAACACATCTAGTTTCTTTATCAATAAGAATTGTATACTTTAATCACCATTCCATAGGGCACAGTCTTTACATATGCTTATGCTGTGCTTCACTCATCTCAACTGAACTCTAACTGCCCTTAACTGACAATTCCAAGACCTTAAAGAGATATTACATCACACATATCTGGATTTCTTTGCATGCTTTTCTGAAGAACAATACTATTCTTTTTTTGTGGGGAAGAATGTTGTACATGTAGCTGAGCATTCAGAAGGTTATCTGAAAAGAAGGATTTTTTAAAGCAGGAGATACAGTCTTACGTCTTGTAGTGGTTGTGGTCAGGGCCAGATTGAGGGTAAGGGTACTGCCTGGGGCATCATGCTGGGACTGGGAGTGGCACCTGTCATGGGCTATCTACTCAACTAGGCACCAAGAGCTGAAAACAAAAGTCACTTCCAGACAACTTGTTTATTGAGCATTCATCCTGATTTGTTTGCCCAAATTTGGTAAGGAAGTTATATGATATCCTCTATTTATTGAGCATTCATTCTGATTGGTTTGTGTACAGGTTATACTGTTGGAAGTTTCACTTCAATCAATGCATTGTCTTGCTGTGTGCTCTGAATGTATTGACCACTAGGGGCAATAGATATAGGGTTTATCCACATGGTGATTTACTGTGTATCTGGTGCATCCTTTTTTAATTTGCATGGTTCACATGACGTTGCAGGCAAGCAGAAGCTATCACACAGTTTCCTCCTTTAAATCTGTATTAACCCAATCCTGATATAATCTGAAAAGGGAAGGAAAAAAGGCTCCACTTCATATCTCTAGGGCTTGCAGACGCTTTGCTCTGATGCTCTTTGGTGGATGTGTCAATCATTCCTCTCTCCATGCCCACTCCCTCCTCCTCCTGTGGTTCATTTCATATCCTCTGGGCTGAAGAGCAACTTCCACTGCTCTCTCTCATTTTCAAAGTAAGCCCTGGACAAGAAAGGGGGTGGAGGAGAGAGAATGTCTAGGAAAAAAAAATTAAATTATAAATCACTCAGAAAACAGAAGGATTGGCTGAGCGCAACAGGTTGTTGTGGGGCTCTGTTCCAGGCTACCGGGCTTCTCACCTAGACTTGCTTGGTGATTTCATAACAGGAAGCTGCAGCAGAAGGGAGTAGGTGTGGGCAAAAAAACCTCCCCAATTGCACCTCTTCCTCTCCCCTATCAACAATTTACGTCAGCGCCACTTTGTTCCATAATAATTTTTAATAGTTTTCAACAGAACTTTGTCCAGCAAGTGTCACTTTAAAAAAAAAGAACCTCCCTCCATCTCCACATTACTATTTTAATCAAATGAGTTTATTATTTGCAAGCGATGGGCTCTGTTTCCAGAATATCTAACCCCCCTTTCTCCTCCAGCCTTTTCCCTGGGATGCTTTCATTGAGAGAAGGGGAGGGGGGTCTAGTCAGTTTCATTGTTTCTTGTCAATTGCAGGCTAAGGTGCTCTCCCGGCTTCAGCCTTGAAGCCCGAACAACCGGAGGGAATAAACATGTAAAATTAGAGGACAGGGCCACAAGGAAATAACGACACTAGTCCTTCCCAGAGGATCCTACTTGCATCCTACTTGTGTGAATGGAAAACAGTGGATTGGAAGCTACCATTGAGCAAGAAGTGTGGACCTTGAAAATCTATTACAATGGTAAAAGCAGCATCTTTAGTACGAAGTTAGGCTCCCGTGTGGATAAGGCCATAATTATTCAGGTGAAAGGGCCCCTGCCTGAATTCTCTTCTTGTTACTTTCCTCAAGCTTAAGGATGCCTCTGACTGGTTAGATTGATATTGTCAGGGCAATCATCACATCCTGTTCCTCCTCCTCCCTCCCACAATCCTCTCTCTCCCTACCTGTGAATTCAGCTGGCTTAGATGATTAGGCTTTCCTATCCACGTGTACTTTCTTAATAAAATAAGTTTATTTTGTTTAAGATAAAACACCAGTCTTTTTTGTATTTTTATATCTCCAATGAACTCTGCTGCATAAAGCAACTCTCTTCATATACATCAAGCATTTGTTACCCGCACAAGTGCATCTTCCCATTATTTTCCTTACTGCTAAAAGTCAGATTGTTTTTGGAAGCAGATTTGTTGTGCAAGAGTGCCAACTCCACTTTTAATGCGTAACCTGAATTTGCCGTTATGCAGCTGAATCCTACCTTCAAATTAACAAGAGCCTGAAAGTGCCCAAAAAATATAAAGTTCATCTTCACACTGACCTGTTACAACGCCACCATCCTTTCAGCTAAATTTGTGTGAGTGGTTGTGATCAGATACCTGCACAAACTGTACACCCCAGTTCTGAAATGGGATACAAATGCAATAAAAATTAATTAATCAAAAGATATCCAGCAGAGATTCAGCAGGCGTCCTCGCTTTTGACCTTCTGTTGTCTTTGAAGACTTTTTAATGCTGACAGGCCTATGCAGTTATCTAAAATTTTGTTGAGTAGCCAGTCATTTTAATGATTGTTCTGTATTGCTTTAAAGGCTTTTTTAAATATTGCTGTACACCACCCTGATGTTTTGTGAGAGGGCAGCATATAAATAAATAAGTTGAAGGGGGGAAGGCAAAGACACTTCTCTTCTGTGCAGGCCTGTAGCCAGTGTGTGTGTGGGGAAATGAGGGCACTGTCCCCTAGAGCTGTGCTGCTCCCCCAGGATTTCTTGGGAAATTATCTTTTTAGTTTGTGACATGACATTTCGTGACAATGACAACCTCCATTTAAAGAATGATAGCTTGTTTTAAGAGCAGCAGTAATTTAAGAATAGGACTCTCTGAAAAACTCTATGAATAGGGCATGACAAGTGCACAACAAAAGATTCATCTGGAAGAGCCCCCAAAAGTCTGCTTACTCAAGACTTTTCCTGACTTAGGATGGTTTTTTCATGATCACCATCACCCAGGGGAATGACCACCACATGCGGAACCGTCCACATGAACCTTGCTGGAACAAAGTGGGTAGGAGCCCATTTCAACGTATTCCTCTCCGGCCAAGCCACTGTATTGCAGCCCATCGACTGAGGCCCAACTGTGAGCCCATGCTCACCTGAAAAAGCCAGCCTGTATAGCAGTGGAGGCCCCTCATTAAGAGCAGGTGGGCATTGCCCACCCTAAACCTCCAAACCTATAGCCCCAGTACATTCATATTCAATACAGTACCTCACATTTAGGGACACTCTGGACTTGTTTCTGTCCATCTTCTGTTCTGGCCAATCATCTCTGGATAGCACAGCCAATCACAATCATTGCTATGGTCCCACCCCTGTCTCCAGGGTTAAAACTCTAGTAGGAGTGGCTTAGGGAGGGCAGGGGTCCCCTCAGCACCTTCAGGAACTCCATTTTGAGTTTACTTCCAATAGAAAAAGCTCTAACCATTCAGGAGGAGTCCCTCAGAAATGCACTGGAAATTTCAAAGCATTAGGGAAAGACGATGAAGAGCCTCTCCAATGCATTTCAATCTGAGCCAATCAGATGCATGCATTTGCAATCTGCACTGGCTCCTCTCTGAGTTTGCATTGCTATTCCCTCGCTTTTGCAAGCAGCAGGCTAAAGCAGCAGGAAGCACCATTCTTTCTATGCAGCCAGCCTTTAAAGCAGCAGCAAAATTTCTGTGTGAGTTCAGTTAAGTATTTGATTGTACAGAGTAGGTGGGTGAGTGTATGTTGCTGTAAGGGGAGCAAGGGAATAAAACCACAGAGTGGCACACGGCGGGGTATGCTTTGGATTGGCCTTGGCCCTGATGGGCCTTTTGCTGGCCGTTGGAGAGGGAGAGGGAGGAGGGAAAAGCAGGACCCAAATGGATAGCTCTGTGTGTATGTGTGATTGATGTTTTGCATCTAACCAAATGTAGCTTGAAAAAAAAGAGTGGCAACTGTGGTGTATGCATGTAGGCAGGCAGGAAAGAGTTTCTGGTGTTCGTGGCTGAATTGGGATCTTCCAGATCCTAGTCCAATGTTCTAACCATTGCATTTATACATATAAAAATGCTCATTTTGTTTTATTGATAATTTTATTGTCATTTGTGGACCCTTTTAAACCGAAATAAGGCACTTTTCAATTTCTTTAGGTTCTGTTTGTAAAATTGCAGTATAGCATACACAAAATCTTTCCATGCAGAAGGATGGGAAGAAAACCAGACCTTGGCCACTCCCCTGTGACCTCATTGGCCACGCCCCTGTGACCTCATTGGCCATGCCCCTGTGACCTCATTGGCTACAGCCCTATGACCTCATAGCAACCCCACCAATTTTAGAGGGCACCAGCTGCCACTGTTGTACAGTAGTATGACCCTTGAAGAGTTAAATATTAGAACTTTAATTTACAGTTAATTGCTGTAAACTGCCCAGAGAGCTTTGGCTATGGGGCGGTATATAAATGTAATAAAATAAATAAACTTTGTATTATGGGCTAGAGTTAGATTTCACCCCTTGGACTTTCCTTTGGTCTGCTCTTCAGGTTCACTTGTGTTCTCTGTCCAGCCAGCAATGAAGAAGCATGTTTGTTTGCCTGCAGTAAAAAGTGTTTATTCTGTAGTTGTTATAATGAGTAGAGCAGGATTGGGTGCTTATTGCTAAAGGGTGAAATAAAGGGATAACTTAAAGAGATCTGAAAAAATGGCTACCCTAAGTTACCCTTTACTCTTTTAAAGCACTCGCTCTACCTTACAATCTTAGTGGCTATTTTTTCTTTTTTTTGTTGAGTACTTGATGGCAAAGGATAAGAACAGCCCTAAAGGAATAGAAATATTGCTGTGTACACTACAGTTAGCTTGCTGGCTTTTCCCAGTATTGGCAACTCAGCATGAGGCCTTTTCTGATTTCTGTACTGAAAAATCAACCTGGCAGCTAGTAAAAAAAAATCCATTTGCTTTTCACAATTAGCTTCCAATTGTTTAGTTAGTCCTTTATATAATTCCAGAATTTGTTTCCAGTTGCTTAGTTAATCTTTTATATAGCAGACAGTTAAAACGTTTTCCCTTGATTATATATTGTTTTAAATTTTTAAATTGTGTTTTAAATTGTTTTTAAAAGGTGTATTTTAAATTGTATTTAGTTGTTGTAAACCACCCAGAGAGCTTCGGCTATGGGGCGGTATACAAGTTTAATAAATAAATAAATTGTCCAAGAGGAAGAAAAATCTAAAGGTCAGAAACAAGAGTAGAAGGAGGGACTCTCAAGGAGGAGTTAGGAAACACTCTAAAGTATTTATTTTTTCTCTGCCCTTCCCTGAACTTGTAGTATGGACAAGTTTGTTTTTTGGTGGAATCTAAAACTGAGATACCCAACGCAGCATCAAAGCCAAGCTCAGGAGCTCACTGTCACTACCAAACTAATTCAGTTTATGAAGAATCTAGAAATGTGGCTGCCTCACGTAACAAGGAAGACTGGCCAGAGGGCTGCTTCTGTGACAGCACTTGGCAAATGGCCAGCCCTGTTCATGTCTTGGACATGACTCTTCCAAATACTTCGGAGATTAATAAGTGATCCTGTCCAGGTCTTCATAGTCAAAAAGATTTCCCTAATGACAGTTCTCTGAGCCGTTACCTTTTTGAAATCCATAACTGAGAAAATAAATAAGGTACATTTTGTTGCATCTTCTACAGAAATGGAAGCATTGTATTGGAAGTAACAGCAAGCATGAGGGTGATCGCTAGTTGTAGAATGCCTGAGAGCAAATTCATTTCAGAAAACTAGCAGTTTTATAGTTCCCTACCCCAAGATAATAAAGACATTTTGTGGCTTACTGAATCGCTATGATAGCAAAAAATGCTTTGCAAAGCAAAACAAAACGGTGTTTGAAAACATTTTGTTTCTTTTTAGAAAATACAGCTGTGTAAAGGTTAGGGCAGGCAAAACCTTCAATATCACATATTGTGACATATGTCAAAACTCCCTTCTTGTCTTCTTATGTGAAGCAAAGCTTGTAAATGTTGCACGGAGCTTTATTTGCCCAAGAGCAGGGTTTTGCGTTCATACGAGCTCAGAGGGTTAGGTAAGGCATGTAATCTTGCATGCCAGTTATGTGGCCTCAGAAGTGGCAAAGTGCAGCCCTTTTGTACATATTTTGTTTTTGTATCATTATGAATAGCCTCAAAAAGGTGGGGGAGGAGGACAACAAGTTTTCAGATAAAAGTATACCAACAGTGCTTTTATGAAAGGCATGCTGAGTGCTGAAAATCCAATTTTTTTCAGGCTTAGTTTTCTATTTTTAAGCTGCTGTTATCAAAGATTGTATCACTGTCTATTCCCGGATCCCTGGCTGACCTGACAGCTCAAGCAATGTAAGCAGTCACTTGTGAGCAATGCTGTTTGAGGCACCAATAGAGCACCAATAGAGCAGTGTCTGATTCCTTGTAATATTCCAGTGGATGCCAGGGCAGGCCTCTCAGACTGTGCAAGAGTTGCTCTCTATCATCTGTGGTGGCACTTCAGGGACTCTCTGCGGATTGCAAAGCACAGCCACTTAAGCCTGCAAAGCATCTTGAGCTAGCCCTGCTTTGACATCTGCCCTGACCCCCTTTTCCCATCACAGTGGCTGTGTTTTTCCATTAAAGGGAAGAATTCCCTATTGATTTTATTTCTTCAAAAGTGAATATCCTGCTTACTAACTCAAAGGTCATTTACAGCAACTTACAATAAAATCAATAAACAATATATATCATAACAAGCCCAGCAATTAGACCCTACACTCCTTGTACCAAAACTTAGAGTAGGCCAAAGTCTTCTTGAACAGGAAAGATTTTAACAGGAAAGGCAGGAGGGATTCGGCCAGGTTCATTTCCCAGCTCACAAAGCCACTGAGTCAAACCATTGGTCCACTGTCTATGCTGACTAGCGGGGAGCAACTGTCCAGGATTTCAGAGAGCAGTTTTTCCCAGCCCTATTGGGATTGAACCTGGGACCTTCTACATGCAGAGCAGATGCTCTACCATAGAACTATGGTCCCTCCAGCAAGGGAGGCCTTCTCTCTCTAGGTTGGGGTGGGTGTTCTGTAGTGAGGGTGCCACTTGCCCTAGATGGCAAGGACATGTTGAGTAGTACCTCCTAGTGTCAGTCTCAGGACACCTGAGCAACACATAGCAGGAGGCATGCCTTCAGTCCAGTTATGGGATTCAAGGCTTAAAGCCAACACTGTAAATTGAGTTTGGAAATTAACTAGTAGCCAGTGCAGTGCTTTAAGGATTGATGTTATATGGTGCCTACGATATGTGCCAGTTTAAAAACCTGGCTGCTGCATGCAGGACCGGCTGTAGTTTCGGAACACTGAAAGAAAGATTCTTGACTGATAACACATATTTACATCAGGCACAGGGAAATTAATGTTATCTAGATCATTATGATAGATAACTTCATGTAAGGGGCCAGTATTTGAATTTTATATATATATATAAAGACATGGTGGAGACAAAAAGGCATTATTAGCACTGTTTGATGGGAAACTTTTATCCTTCCCTGAAACATGTTTTGGGGCTTATAAAAACTGGAGGGTCCATTTATAGTTTTCTTTAATCAGGCAGCTCTGCATGGTGCCCAGTTATTGGATCCAAGTGCAGATACACAGTTCTTGTTATTCTAATTTAGATATCTTAAAATTTATGCTTTAGTTCTACTAAGCAATATTAGCTACCTTCTGAATCCTATTGAAACTGTTAAAGTATATAAGAAAAGATCATGCTGTTAATGTTGCTCTACTTTTAGGATGCTATTTTGGTTTTCTTCTCTCAAGATATTTTTTCATGTCACCAGTAATAAATGGGACCTGTCCTCCCCTTCCCATGGGGATGTGAGTTTCATGTATTTTGCTGTGATTGTGGAAATACAGGCAAAGGAAAATGGGGAGGAGAGCCTTGTTCTGGGATCGGCCCATTCGTAACTTTACCACTGTGTTAGCTGGAAAGGAAGGAGATAACAATTATTTGTTATATACTCTGAAGCTGTTCTTTTATTTTATTTTATTTTATGTCAGGTCCTCTGGGAAATTTTCTTTGCTGCTGTGTATATATGCCTCCTAAAGCTGAAGTAGCCAAGGTTTAAGGTACTTGGCAAATCTTCAAAGGTTATTGCTTTTATTTTGACACCCACCGTCTTATTTGAAGATGATAAAGAGGCACCTCTGAGTGTGCTTGCCTGCAGTAGGCCAGGAGTCCATTCATTATATGGGTCTGATCACTGAAGGCAGCAGAGATTGTCAAAGATATTTTGGTGCCCGAAAATTCAAAAAGTGACCCTCCCATGGTGCTAAAAATATAATAATAAACTAATGTTGGTATTCTGTAGCTGTACCCCAAACATCTACCGCAGAGGACTGGTCACCTTATCCTGCCCAATGAAAAGGCCAGTCTTGCAAGGTACTTTGTCTGGTATGTCATGTTTCAGACTGACAGGCTGAGAGCCCAAGGGTTGCTGAAAAAGGCCTGAAAAGGACTCGCCTAAAGTGGAGGACAACCAGCAGTAGACATCTGGAATCAACAGCAACAAGTAGAGAACAAAGACAGGTACAGGCAGCTGGTCAGACTCAAATATCCTGGAGGGCCTGGGAAAGCCCCCAAGTCGAGTCTCGCAAGCCCTGCTCTGCTGGTCTGTTTCCACCTGGCCTGGAAGGATGGAGCCCTGACCGATTTCAGCTACAAAAGCTTCTGCTACCGCTGAAGGGGCCAGAAACCATCTTGTTGTTAGCCCTGAAAGAGCTGCTGGTCAGGATATCGACAGAGTATTTGGTGTAACGTTGTAGGAGTTTTTCTTGGGCCTAAGATATAATTTTGTGAATGGATTATTTTTGCGGTTATTGGATCACGTTTTTGCATTTTTATTCTTAGACCTTCTTATGAGTTATGTGGGGAGTGATTAATTTTATTGTATATCAAGATTTCATTAGTTTATTGTTTTATTTAAGTTGTTATAGATTTGTAACAGAGTGTATTATGTAAATACTTTGATGCTTTAAGATGCCTTAAGCGTGGTTTACCTATGGAAAGAAGGGAAACAAGTAGAAGATGATGACGATGATAAATTCTGTTTCCTGTCTTCAGTCTGCTGGGAAGTCTCCTTGGAAGACTTCCTAGGCAGGTGTTTATGACTCATAGTCATAAGCAGGGTCACAGTATCAAATAGCAAGAGCTGGTAATGTTGAAATTCTAACTGAGGCTGTGGGAAGCATAAAGACTGCAAGCTGTACTGAAGATATGTGAGCACCGAGGTCTCAGGGCTTATCCAAACGGAGCGGGATAATCCATGTTTTCCGTATCCGGTTTGTCATCTGACAGTCCTCACTTTGCCTGTTTGTTCGCTCTTTCTCAATTAAAAAAAATGCTTTTTTTGTGCCCGCACACGCAGCAGGAGGACCCGTACTTCTAGCTTTTCCCCAGCTCCGCCCATAACACTCCCCCTATCAGCCAATTGGTCCATAAAATATGACGTATGCTCCTCTCCCCCTTTGCAACGAAGCACAATAAGAGCGCGAAAGTTTGAATTTCCTGTGGCTGTAATGGAGTTCCTTGCCGCTCGCCACTCTGGAGCAGGGCCAGCGGGGTGTGTGTGTGTCTCCAGGTGCTTATATGCCAATAATTGCTGTATATATATTTTTTGCTTGTATATGCGATATTATGCAAAAACGAATGTATGTGTTTTTGCCTTTATGCATAGTAAACATTCTGGAGATACACACGGCTGGCAATTCTACCTATTTCTCCAGAACTGCATGTCATGTCTAGGAAGGTAGACCACCAGCCTCTATGGTTGTTGGTGCCCGAGATGCTGTAGCAAAAAACGTTTGAACGTAAGAGCGCAAAAATTTGAAGTTCCTGTTGATTTGGTAATAGTGGCTGTAATGGAGTTGACCGAGTTTTTGGCTCTTTGTACAGCTCCACTTACAGCTATTACATTTCTGCCTTGTGCAGTTGAGGGCAGCCAGAGCCCAACGGGTGCCTGGACAGGGTCCTGTGCCACCCTGGAGCCCAGGAACAGCAGGAGCCCCAGCAGCGCCCGAGCCACGCCAAGCTTCCTCGGCTCCTGCGGGGTGATGGTGGAGGAGGCTACTTCACAGCAGCTGCACTAGGGAAGGTTTGGGATAAGAAGCACCATGATGTAGCAAGCTCAGCGTGGCAGGAGGTGGCGGTGACTACATTTTCTCCCTTCTGGCAACACTGTTAACAAGCCAGGGCTTGGGGGAGGGGGATCTCCACTTCCCCCCTCCCACCCAGCCCCCAAAAGCCTTTTCTAGCTAAGGAACCCCGCGCGGCTGCTGGATCCCTCAATTCTTGGGGGCTGCTGGTGGTGGTGCCTAGTCCAGGGCTCCCCCCTTTTGCACACACACACGCATGCGCTGGACACATCCGTTTCCCTTTCTCCGCTTTGAAGTGTTCCCTCTGATAAAAGAGACCTGCAAACCACTTATCTGACAATAATTGCTGTATTATTGCTTTCATTTGCGATATTGCGCTAAATTGAATGTATGTATTTTACTGGGGGTAAACATGCCTGGCAATTCCACTTATTTCTCATGGAACTGCAAGCAAGTAAGGACGTGTCATGTTAATGGGGAGCATTCCCCTTCTAACAGCACCAATTTTTAGTGGGGACCCTCCAAAACTCTGGAAAGGGAGGGGACATGGAGGAGGAGGAGGAGGAGGAGGAGGGGAAAGAGGCGATCGCTGCAGCCGCTCCCACCTCTGCCCTTGCCTTGCGCCTGCTCGCTGGCTCGTAAATTCAAATTTCGCACTCTTGTGTCCAAGCGCAAAGGTCCAAGCGCGAGCAATAGGTTCCAGAGGAAGGATCAGCCCCAGGCCCGGCAGAAACGGCAGCGGTGGGAGGAGAGGGAAATGTGTGCAAAAGGGGGAGGGGAGGCCTTGGACTCGCACCACCACCACCAGCCCCCAAGAATTAAGGGATCCAGCAGCCTCACGGGGTTCCTTAGCTAGGAAAGGCTGCTGGGGGCTGGGTGGGAGAAGGTGCGAGGGGGGAGGCGGAGATCCCCCTCCCCCAAGCCCTGGCTTGTTAACAATGTTGCCAGAAGGGGGAAATGTAGCCACTTCCTGCTGCACTGAGCTTGCTACATCGCAGCACTTCCTATCCCAAACCTTCCCCAGTGCACTGCAGTACCTGCTTGTGCGCAAATGTGGAAACGCACATTTCCACATCTGGGAAGTACATGGCTCTGATTGGTTCAGTTTCCCAGGCTTTTCCAAGCACATTCGTGGACATGCTCACAAGTGAAAATCCATTATTGGATGGTAATGACGGAAGGGGTACTGGGACACACCCAAGGTCCGCCCATGGACCGCCTACATCTATAAACCGTGGTATTGCATCCGAGCCCCTGATTACCTGTTTAAAAAAGCAAATTGCATTTTTCACGGTAATGCCAAAGCGGATTTAACCGCGCGAAAATGCGCAAAAAGCATGCGGCGTCATATGGATGACTGAAAAATAATGAATACACAAAGCGATCATGTCACACATTATACAGTCATCTGGATGAGCCCTCAGAGGACAGAGTTGGGCAAGTAATTAAGCTAGAGGGTACCAAACAAGCTAGAGTTTAATCAAGCCTCTAAGCACTGCTGCAGTTCTTGGTATCGAGCTCTGACCCTCAGTCTCAACTGCTGTCTGGAGAGACTTTAAAGGGGGAGAGCCCAGGCTTGGAGATTTACCCTCCAGTAGGACTGCGTAGCTTTCAGGTGTGTTACTTTTTATTTGGTAAAACATGGTGTGCTAAGGGCAGAGCGAAGGCAATATCTGGTATATCATGGCCTGGTAGATACAAGGGTTGAGTCAATAGCAACAAGTCTCTGCACCGTAGCTCTGAAGTCTACTGTTACTTTTGGATCAATTAGAGGTAGCCTGCCAGGATACAGTTTTTTCAGTCAGACTGGCAGAACTGTAGGGGCATCCCTGGCTAAGGCTAGGATGGAGCAAGTAGCATAAGCTTTGTAGGGAATTTTTTTTTTAAAAAAAGGTACAGGAGTGGCTTCTCAGTGGCTTCCTGGAGGTGCAGTTATCCCTGATTTTGAATCTTTAAAATGTCTTCAGGAAGGATGTGCTGCAGTTTTCATTATCTGCTTCTGCATTTCAATGTTCTCTACATTCACTTGGTTTATTAATAATGTATAGCTGGAGCTGAAGGTTTAACTGTGCTGGAGTGTTCAAAGTTAAAATGATGAATAACTGTCTATAAATCTAATGTCTGTAAATATTTTGCTAGTAACCAAAGTTCATTGTGTTCTTGTCACAATCCCCCCCCCCTCGCAATGATATTTGTGAATTATATGATGTAGGGCAGATCCCTGTACCGGAACTAACTTTCTTAGGAAGGATGTCTAAAGAACTGAGGCAAATCATGGTGACAAGAGGCAAAGTTCTAAGCCTTACTTACAAATTAAAAAGAAGCAAATAACAGGACCCAGATGGTATCCACCCAAGAGTTTTTAAAGAACTCAAATATGAAACTGCTAATCTTCTAACGAGCCAGTGTGGTGTAGTGGTTAAGGTGTTGGACTACGACCTGGGAGACCAGGGTTCGAATCCCCACACAGCCATGAAGCTCACTGGGTGACCTTGTGCCAGTCACTGCCTCTCAGCCTCAGAGGGAGGCAATGGTAAACCCCCTCTGAATACCGCTTACCATGCAAACCCTATTCATAGGGTTGCCATAAGTCAGGATCAACTTGAAGGCAGTCCATTTCCATTTTTTCAATCTTCTAACGTAAGTAATTTGTCAATGACTGGAAAGTGGTCAATCTAGTGGCAATTTTAAGAAGAGATCTGGGGAAATCTGGGAAATTAGCTGAGGTTGCCAGCCTGTTGCCTGAGGGTGCTATGGCACCTGCAAAGGCATTCAGTGGCATCCACAGAAGGTAGATTAGAGCTTTAATTTATTTATTTATTTTAAAAAGTCTGTAGCCCTCTGAGAAAGAAAGTTGTGGAGTGAAATGTGCAGGTACCCTTCTAAGCGATTTATGTGAAATGATCCAGCCTGGCTGATCCTGCTTCTCATTGTTTTTAGTCAATGTGTGAACTCAGAGCTGTGATTGATAAGTGAGTTGTTCGGACACCAGGCAGTAAAAATCCACGGGGTCCTAAAGAACTGCTGTTTTTCCCTTCCCAGCTTCTGCCTTTTTTCTAGTCCTTGGAATCTTAATAGTTTGCCCTTTCTCTTTCCCTAGTAATCAGGATGCATCTTTCCTGTGCTGGGTTCACCTGAGATCAGGTAGTGCCTAGAAATTATTTTCTGCAAATACTACTATACAATAAGTGTGTTTGAATGTTAAAGAATCCCCCTCCCTGCAAATAGCAAATGTGAAAACTTTGCAAAGAGGCATAGGCATGTCTCCTGCTTTGCAGGAGCTAAATATCAGGGACTCATTAAGAATTTGCTGTATAGTTAACTTACAGTACAATGGTATACATGCCTATGCAGAAGTAAGTCTCTCTGTGTTTAATAGGGCTTACTTCCAGGTAAGCGGGTACAGGATGGTAGCCTAGGCTTTGGTTTAGGGTTGGCATTAGGGAAAAACAGGGTTCTTGTGTCTTTAACTGCTATTTGGCAGGCAGAAATTCAGCAGGTCAAGCCTTTCCTAGTATGGAAATATAATTATGGGGAATGCTTCACCCAGACTACTCCCTAATTGTTATGCCATGCCCACCATGGCAGTAATTTTGTGACAGGTGTCCCCAGCACTCTCTCAAAATTTGAAATGTGTCCTTTGGCCTAAAAAAGTTGGCAACCCCGAGTTAGCTCAACAACTGTTCTGACAAAAATGGTAGAAAGCATTATTAAAAATATAGTTACCAAGCATGTAGAAGAACAAGTCAAGGATAAGCCTTGCCTAACTAATCTTTTCAGAGTTTTTTGAGAGTGTCAATTAGCAAATGGATAGGGGTGATCCAGCAAAAGTTGTGTACTTAGATGTAAAAAATAAAATAAAATAAAAGAATCACGAATACTCTCAGCAGCCATGGAATAAGGGGAGAGGTCCTCTTATGGATCAGGAACTGGTTAAAGAGCAGAAGATGAAGTGTGAAGAAATGGCTAATTCACAGTAGAGGGATGCAAGAAATGGGCTCCTCCCAGGTAATCTAAGTTTGCTCCTAACTACTAAGAAGCTATACACATTATAATTGGGGACTCTGGCCCATACTGGTCCCATACAAGAAAGGGCTTGAATGGAGAAGTTAAGGGTCAATTTCTAGATTCAGTAAAATCAAGCGATAAGGCTTTTCCTGGACTTGCTGGATAATTTTATTCAATTCCTGCACAATGAAAATTAATAGGCCAGAGAGAAAGGTTCAGCTTAGCCTTCCCTTTGACATGTTGCTTTCCTATGTACAAGGCTGGTTGTTGTGTCATCTTCTGCATCCCAAGTGGGTACAATCTAGGAAAATATTTACTATGCTATTCTGTTGAATAATTCTACCAGCTTGTAGCTGGTTCAAATGTTACATTCATAAAATCATAGAGTTGGAAGGGGCCTATAAGGGCATTGAATCCAACCCCCTGATCAATGCAGGAAAGCAAATTAAAGCATACCTGACAGGGGACTGTCCAGGTGCCTCTTGAAGGCCTCCAGTATTGGAGAGCCCATCACCTCCCTAGGTAACTGCTTCCATTTTACTGCTCTAACAGTGAGGAAGTTTTTCCTGATGTTCAGTTGAAATCTGGCTTTCTGTAACTTGAGCCCATTATTCCGTATCCTGCAGTATGGGACAATCGAGAAGATTGGCACCTGTGTTGCACCTTTCAAGTACTTAAATAATGCTATCATACCACCCCTCAGTCTTCTCTTCTCAAGGCTAAACATGACCAGTTCTTTCAGTCTCTCCTCATAGTGCTTTCTTTCCAGTCCCCTGATCATCCTCATTGCCTTCCTCTGATTCCGTTCCAGTTTGTCTGCATCCTTCTTAAAGTGTGGTGTCCAGAACTGGACGCAGTACTCAAGATGAGGTCTAACTAGTGCCAAATAGAGGGAAACCTCTGATAATGCAGCCTAAAATAGCATTTGCCATTTTTGCAGCAACATCTAACAGCTTGTGATCAACAACAATCTCAAGATCCTTGCCTCATGTAGTATTGCTGAGCCAAGAATCTCCCATCTTATAACCGCATTTGGTTTCTTTTTGCTAGGTGTAGAACTTTGCACCTATCCCTGCTAAATCTCATTCTATTGTCTTCAGCCCAATGCTTCAGCCTATCAAGATCCCTTTGAATTTTGTTTCTGTCTTCCAAGGTATTTGCTATCCCTCCCAATATTGTATCATCTGCAAATCTGATAAGCATTCCCTGCACCTCCTCATCCAAGTCATTAATAAAAATGTTGAAGAGAAGTGGACCCAGGACCGAGCCCTACGTACCCCACTCGTTACTTCCTCCCAGTTTGAGAAGGAACCATTGATAAGCACTCTGAGTACGATTCTGGAGCCAACTGTGGATCCACCTGATAGTTGTTCCATCCAGCCCACATTTAGCTAGCTTGCTAATCAGAATATCATGAAGCACTTTGTCAAAAGCTTTTCTGAAGTCCAGATATATTATGTCCACAGTATTCCCACAGTCTACCAGGGAGGTTACCCGATCAAAAAATGAGATAAGATTAGTCTGGCAGGATTTGTTATTGATACATCCATGTTGGCTTCTAGTAATTACTGCATTGTTTTCATGGTGCTTACAGATTGACTGCTTTATAATCTGCTCCAGAATTTTCCTAGGGATCTATGTCAGGCTGACTGGTCTGTAGTTCCCAGGTTCACCCTGTTTGCAGATAGGGACAACACTAGCTCTCCTCCAGTCATCCGGCACTTCATCCATCCTCCACTCTTTCGCAAAGAGAATAGTGGTTGTGAGAGTTCTTTAGCCAGTTCCTTCCATACTCTAGGATGCAGTTTATTGGGCCCTGTAGATTTGAACTCATTCAGAGTGGTTGAGTAGTCTTTGACCATTTGTCTATCAGTGTCAAGCTGCAGTCCTGCCCCTTCAACTACATGTTTCTCAGGAGGGTCACAGACCCTTTTTCAGGAGAAGACTGAGCCAAAGTAGGAATTGAACACTTCTGCCTTTGTCATCTGTTATAATTTTCCCATCCTCATTGTACCACCATTTCTTTTCTCTGTCTTTTAGTATGGATGTACCTGAAGAAAGCTTTTCTGTTGGTTTTGGCATCTCTCACTAACCTCAGCCCATTCTCAGTTTAACCTTCCTGACGCCATCCTTGCAACTGCGTGCTACCTCTTTGTATTCTTCCTTTGTGCCTTCTTTCCACTTCCTGTATGTGTCCTTTTTTGTTTTCAGGTCACATCTAAGGTTTCTGTGAAGCCTCATTGGCTTTTTCTGCTGTGTTCCCCCTTTTTTCCTTGACGGAAGTGTTTGCCATTGTGCCTTTAGACTTTCCTCTTTTAGAAACTCCCACCCATCTTGGACTCCTTTTCTTATTAGGGTCGCTTGCCATGGAACCTTACTTACCATTCTTCTGAGTTTATTAAAATCGGCTGCCCTGAAGTCCAGGGTACGCGTATAGCTACTCTCAGCTTTTGCTTCCTTTGAAACCAAGAATTCTAGTATAGCTTGGTCACTTTCCCCCACGTTCCTGTAACTGTCACTTCACCCACCAACTCCTCTTTGTTGGTTAGAATCAAGTCATTCTAAGTCATCAGCTGGTTGCCTGGGGTAATTTCTACTTGCTTCACTGCTCCATGTTAGTAGGTGCATTTGCAAACCCAAATTAAGTAATTAAAGACTTCTCTGAGCCCAAACCACCACCAACCACAAGGGGGAGGGGGGTTCTGCTGCATCTCTGCATGATTTTCCACTCTAGTTGAGCCTCTTTTCGCACATGGGAAGATGATTCTGACAGTTCTCTGCATTGGGTGTGATTTGCTTGTTTCCCAATGCAGAATTACCTGTTCCCAGAGACTTGCCCTTGAGTCTCTGCACAAGTCACTACTCTAGTTTGTTTCTATCCAATCAGTAGTTCATGTAGAAGTGGTGTGTAAGGTTGGTAATTATTACTCTTTCACATTGTAAAGCTAAACTCTTTTGGCTGCAATATTGTAGCATGCCTCCAATTTCAGTTCAGGAAAAAGCAACAGCAATAATGGTCCCCAGTTATCAGAAGTCTGGGAAACACTGTGTTAAGAAGATCCCAAACAATACTTGTATTTTACTATATCCGTTGTTAACAACTAACGTCAATATACTGCAAGATCAGAGGATAATGGTACCTTGCTGCTAGATAAGTGCCCAATCAAAATCACAATGTTTATTTTCCTGGCAGGAGCCACTGATCCTGTGACAGTTCCCTATTTCAATGATATTCTTGCCACAGCCGTAGCCTGATGATAATCCTGGTCTTTTAAAATGGATATTGGCTTCATAAAGGGACAGCAGCGACTTTTATGACTGTATATTAGCTACAGAGACTGCCTTTAAATGCAAGAGAAGCACAAAGATTGCTAGGAAAATTGTAGGTTCACTGGACCACCACAGTTTAGGTAGGCTCCTTGCTTATGACAAAGCTAAATCGGATCTTTGGTTCCTTCAGTACAGCAGGATGTTGGAGAGGAAAGTGAGAACTGTTGGGATTGCTTCTGTTCCTTTTGGATCCTTTTGGATCTCGTGGCTCCTGTTCACTACAATTTCAGCTTTAAAAATCTACATTGGCCCATTATCAAAGCAAGAATGTTTTAGGCTTGTCATTGCTGCTTCTTGATTATTATCATTATTAATTAATTAATTAATTAATTAAATTTTTATACCGCCAGACTAGCAATAGCTCTCTGGGCAGTGTACAACAGAAAATACAAAATACATCCCATAAAAAGTGCATAATAAATATTACAAAAACGTATAAAGTGCAAAAAATCAGATTACATAATATTTTAAAATTGAAATTAAAGCGCCACAGAAAAGAGGCAGGTCTTAAGCTGGCGCCGAAAAGACAGCAGCGTCGGCGCCGTACGCACCTCAATGGGGAGACTATTCCAGAGTTCGGGGGCCACCACTGAGAAGGCCCTAGTTCTCGTCACCACCCTCCGAGCCTCTCTATGAGTCGGGACTCAGAGGAGGGCCTTCGATGCAGAGCGCAGTGTCCGGGCAGGTTCATATCGGGAGAGGCGTTCCGACAGGTATTGTGGTCCCGCGCCGTATAGGGCTTTATAGGTTAAAACCAACACTTTGAATCTGGCCCGGAAGCATATTGGCAGCCAATGTAAGCGAGCCAGAATAGGTGTTATGTGTTCCGACCGCTTGGTCCTCGTTATTACTCTGGCCGCCGCATTTTGGACAAGCTGTAGCTTCCGAACTGTCTTCAAAGGCAGCCCAACGTAGAGCGCATTGCAGTAGTCTAATCGCGAGGTTACCAGAGCATGTACAACTGATGTAAGGTCCTCTCTGCTCAGGTAGGGACGTAGCTGGGCTACCAACCGAAGTTGGTAGAACGCGTTCCGAGCCACTGAGGCCACTTGAGCCTCAAGTGACAGGGAAGGATCTAAAAAAACTCCCAGACTACGAACCCGCTCCTTTAGGGGGAGTGTAACCCCATCCAGGACAGGGTAGGTATCCACCACCTGGTCAGAGAAACCATCCACAAGCAGCATCTCAGTCTTGTCTGGATTGAGCCTCAGTTTGTTAGCTCCCATCCAGTCCATTATCGCGGCCAGGCAACGGTTCAGCACATTGACAGCCTCACCTGAAGAGGATGAAAAGGAGAAGTAGAGCTGACTTCTGGGAAGGATTGCTTCGCTTGTGCCTGCCTCTGAGATGAGCTCTCGTCTCAGAGGAAGCTTTTTCAGTTTTAAAACCAGTCAAAAGGGTTTTTTTGACTGGTAAAAACTTTCTCCCAGGCAAGGGAGAAACGAAGAGATCACCCACAAGCTTTGTTGTGTTTGTAGGGGGACTTGAATTCATTGGGATTGCCTATGAATGAAGGACCAGCCAGCAACGTCGGAGCCAGGGAATTTCAAGCAAGCTCAAACTGATTAAGCGAGACATTTTTCTTTTCTTCAAAGAAAAACAGATTCTAACAGGCAAGCATTCTTCTGTCTATCCTTATCATTTGGCTTAAATTGCTGCAGTAAAAGAGATTTGTTAAAAGAATCAGCAGTAAAGAATCCCTGGGTGAGTTATAACTTTTCTCTTTTATACACGGAATTAAGGCGGAAGGAAATCAAAATAGCTTATCTTTGTTTTTATTGCAAAAAGCTGGCCTGGAATTGAGCATTATAAAGATACAAATGGATGAGAGATATCTAATCTGAGGAGAAAATTTTTGATTTATATGAACTTTTGAGTATTATATGTCTGGGACTATTTTTTCTGGTCTACTTCATTTTGACGAATCTGCTTGTTCTCTATGCCACTAACTATTTGGATGCTGTGAACTAAATTTGTTTTGCATTCTTGGACACATAAGAGGTAAGGCAGTTTGTGCTGTCTACATTATGATGTCATCAGGTTTGGAATATTAACTCCTTTGTTGCTGGAAAAAGAAATAAATTGCTCTTTGCTTGGGAATAGTGCTATATTGGAAATTGAAGGGTTTTTCTTCTTCTTGGTTTTAAAAATGACAATTGAGAAAGTGGCTGAGACCCTGGAAGTAAATATGTTTCAGAAAATAATGGATGAGATTGAGATAATGAAACAAAAACTGAGACATGGCAAACAAGAGATGAAAATTGAATTTGGCAAAATGAAGCAGGAGCTGAAAGAAATAGGGGATTTTATGAGAGAGGAGGTTGATGAGATCAAAGATATAATTAGACAAGCAATAGAAGAAGAAAGAAAAATTAAAGGGAAGATGCAAGTCCTGGAGATTGGAACAGATATATCAAATGTGGAACTGGAAAAAGATTTGGAGTTTATGGACCTTAGAGATAAAGATTACTGTTTGGAATTCAGCGTTGTCCCTGAAGAAATTGATGAAGATATCAGAGATAAAGCTATCAATGTTTCAAAAAAATTTCTGGACTGGAATGATGTGATGGAGCTTGAAATAGAGAAAATCTATAGAATTAATTACAGATATGTGACAATGGAAAAACTCTCAAGAGATGTGCTAGTGCATTTCGTAAAAAAGAGGAACAGGGATATGACTTTACAACAACATTTCAGTAACACATTCAGAATTGATGGCAAGGAAATATTTGTGAAGAAGGAAATTCCCATCAGACTCTTATTATATGACTATGACTATGACAGCAAGATCATTATGGATGCAAGGATGGAAGATGGAATTAACACTGATAATGGAAGAATGGCTATTGAAACTACTGGACCTAGCAGACTTGATGAGATGGATTAATCGACATGTTTATTTGGAGAAAAATCGATGGATATATTTCTCAAGGACTGGAAACCTCTCTTTGACTTTTTGCGGAAAGAATAAAGTGATGTTAATGAGATTTGATGATTAATTAAGATAACTACTGGAGGAAAGTGATTTTGTAATATATTAAGAGACAGGTTTGTTATATACTATAGACCTATAACTGATCTGCGACAAATCGGAAGTCAACATTTTATTTTATTGTATTAGTTATTAATTTTTTTTTTTGAAACTTTGAATAAAAATTAATGATAAAAAAAAGGAGAAGTAGAGCTGTGTGTCATCAGCGTACTGATGACAACGCACTCCAAAACTCCTGATGACGGCACCCAATGGCTTCATGTAGATGTTAAAAAGCATGGGAGACAGAACCGACCCCTGCGGGACTCCACATTGGAGATCCCACGGTGTCGAGCAATGTTCCCCAAGCACTACCTTCTGGAGACGACCCGCCAAGTAGGAGCGGAACCACTGCCAAGCAGTGCCTCCAATTCCCATCTCTGCGAGCCTCTCCAGAAGGATACCATGGTTGATGGTATCAAAAGCCGCTGAGAGATCAAGAAGAATCAGCAGAGTTACACTCCCTCTGTCCCTCTCCCGACATAGGTCATCATACAGGGCGACCAAGGCTGTCTCAGTGCCGAAACCGGGCCTGAAACCTGATTGAAATGGATCCAGATAATCAGTTTCATCCAATAGCACCTGGAGTTGGCTAGCAACCACTCATTCCAAGATCTTGCCCAGGAATGGAACATTCGCTACTGCTCTGTAGCTGTTGAAATTTTCTGGGTCCAAGGAAAGTTTTTTTTTTAAAGCTCAGCAGGTTGGCTGAGCCTGGGGTCCACATATTGCAGCTGAAATGTATTTATTTAATTATTATTACATTTATATCCCACATCTGCTCCAAGTTGCTCAAGGTGGTGCAACTTGGTGGTCCCCCTCTTTCCATGTTATCTTTACACCAACACTGTGAAATAAGTCAGGCTGAGAGACTGTGTCTGGCCCACAGTCACCCAGTGGGCTTCATGGCTGGGTGGGGATTTGAACCTGGATCTTAGTCCAACGCTTGTAACCCACTGGTGTTGGGAGACAGGATTATACATCTTCAGACTATGTGTGCAGATGGGGAGGGGGATACTAATTTGATTGGACCTTTGCATTAAGAAAAGAAAGCAACAGCTCCCTGTCTGCAGGGAGCTCTTTATGGAAAGGGATATTTGGAGATGTGATCTTGCCATGCACCATTTTTTCAATTAACAGACACTAAAATTACAATTAGGGTGGGGGGGTCACAATGTTTTTGTGCTTACAAAGGGGGTCCCATAATCAGAAAGGTGGGGAACCACTGAACTAGGACATGAAACCAGAATCTGATTGTGGAAGACCTGTTTGCCTGCTGGCACTGGGCCTGGGAGGAAGGGAGGAAAAGAGCGAAGGAGGAGTACATGGTTTATTAGACCAAAATTGTTACATCAGAACTCTGTAGTACTCAGAGGCTATTACTTTACATAGGCTGAACTCTTGACAGTGAAAACTGTATTGGGGCTAAGTAAGACCTGTCCCAGTTGAAGCTCTGGGTACTAAGAAGAGGGGAATGGATGATGGGAGGAGGGCAAGGGGAGAGGGGGAGGGACGGAGGGAGGGAGAGAGAGAGAGAGAGAGAGAGTCATCTTCAGCTGTAAAACCCTGTTGTAAACAGTTATACATACTGTTTTCTCAGGCAAAAGGGGTGCGTGGGTTATCTTTGTTCCCGAATTATGTAGAAGGTGTAAGAAATAGAAGGTTGGCTTGGTTTTGACATGTATTTCTTCCTTTGTTTTTGGTCTGTTTGTTTGAGAGGGCATTACTACATTTCAAAGGTATTTCTCCACCTTAATTTCCTTTCTTGTTAAAAACAACAGAGTGTTTGTGTTTTAAAAAACCAGCCAACTACTTGTTAAGTCTCCAAGACTCCAACTGCACATATGGCCAGGGAGGCTAGTAAGGTTTCATGTGCACCGTACATTTAAATCACAATGATATCACTTTACCAGCCATGGCTTTCCCCAAGCATTCTTTGCTTGTTGAGGGTGCTGAGCGTTGTTAGGAGATCCCTATTTCTCGCACAGAGGTACGATTACCAGAGTTCCCTGGGAAGAGGGATTGATAGTTAAACCACTCTGGGAATTGTAACTCTTCTATCTGGTCCAGGTTGAGTTGTAGCTCAGATGCTCCACAGCCTCTCTGGGCTTAGATGGTAAGGAGATATAGAGTTGCATGTTATCTGTATACTGGCCTGACGTGGAGAAAATAATCCTTGACCAAAGACCAAATAAAGAAAAGCAAATAAAGTCAAGGTCTAACCAGACATGATATGATTCTAAATATATATATATATAGAAATGAATACTGGAAAAAATAGTCTTGGCTGATAGCCGACACAATAATGCCTAATTTCAAATGCACATGCACTTTACTACACAGGGTGTGATATGAATTAATAGCTCTATAGACAGATTATACATACACTCCCAATGGCAACACGGCAATAAAATGTTGAGGTGTACAAATACAGAAATATAAAATGCAAAGGTAAATTACACAACAAATCTCAAATACTATGCCAAATATGCAAAAATATGCGAAACGCGTTTCGACTTAATTCAAGTCTTCATCAGTGGCATCTATTCGGAGAGCTTCTCTTTGTGTGTGGATTCAGGTTATACAATGCTTAATATATATATATATATATATAAAACAAAGATATGTGAAAATGTTTAAATGCTAAAAAATGTACCAATTCATACTAAAAATATACTAAAAATTAAAAATCAGGTTACCATATGAACTATGTTGCTGCTGCAGATATCATTTATGAAAATAACTTTGCAAGTCGTCTGTGAAGCAGCATGATATAAGCCTCTGTAAACATAACCACTAAGGATTATATTCCAATTCAGGCAAGAATATAAAACAGAATTTATCTCAATTATCCATGAAAAATACACTCACCCAACTGTAATAACTTCTAACTCTTATATTCACTCTTATACAGCATCCATATGCTTCCTGTCCTAAGTCCATGCTCAAAAATAAGCTGGTTAATATGTTTTTTATATAATGGCCACATTCACACCAGACATTTATTCCACTATTATTCCACTTTAAACTGTCATGGCTTCCCCCAAAGAATCCTGGGAAGTGTAGTTTGTGAAGCGTGCTGAGAATTGTTAGGAGACTCCTGTTCCCCTCACAGAGCTACAGTTTGTCAGAGTGGCTTAACAGTTTCTTTCCAGAAAACTCTGAGAATTTTAGCTCTGTGAGGGAAACAGAATTTTCTGTCAGCTTTCATCACCCTTCACAAACTACATTTCCTGGGATTCTTTGGGGAAGCCATGACTGGTTAAAGTGGAATAATAGTGGAATAAATGTCTGGTGTGAATGCGTCCAATGACTCAGCATACAGTATAAACATGATGCAATGTTGAGTTGTTCAGGGCTGATGCAATACTAACATCCCTGTAAATGGGCTTCATTCTGTCAGTACTTAACATATTTAGTACAATGAACTAAATTTACAGAACTTGGCATGTAATGTAATATATAAAGAATCATGAATAATTTAAGCAGAGCCAAAAAGACTCACAGACAATAGCTAGGAATAACCAATAAATAAATCTATGAACAGAAATCCAATCTAATTCTTCTCCAATCAAGCATCCAATCTAGTTCTTCATTTAACCCATTTGGCATTATAGTGTCTAACTTGTATATCCTAAATATTTCCCTCCTCCTTAACTGTTTACACAATTCTTTACCTGAATTTTTAATTTTTTCTACATACCAAAGTACAAGAGATTCTCATCATGTTTAATTCCAAAAAGTGTTTTACTAATGGGGCATGCACTTTCTTAGCTCTAATACAACTTTTGTGTTCACAAATGCATATTTTGATTTTCCTTGTGGTCATACCCACATACAAAAGTGGGCATGGACACTGCACAATATATACAATTCTTTTAGTATTACACATAAATAAATCTTTGATGTGAAATAACCTCTGGTCTCTAGGATTGGGAAATGATTTGATTTTATTGCAGTTAGAACATACACTACAATTGCCACATGGGAATTGACCTACAATGTTGCTGTTGTCTATAGTCCTATCGAGGAATTTAGGTGATTTCAGTCTTGAATGTACTAACAAATTCCTTAGATTAGGTGCACGTTTATATGTAAATGTCGGATAGTTCTTACAACGTGCTGGATTCTTGCTGGAATCGGCTGGCGCCACCAAAAAGACTGTGGAGCCACCACCACCTTCAGTTGAAACAGGATGCTTGGCAGCAACCAGAGTGGCTGGAGCACCGGCGAGAATGGCATCTATGGGCAGGACTCACCCCTGCGGTGGGAGACCGGCATGCTGGTGCTGCCGGAGGGGCTTGACACCATCAAAGCCTGCAGCCCCCTCACCAACTTCAGTGTCCTGGCCGCCACCACTGCTGGTACACCTTGGCTTGCCCTCATCCAGTGGGGCAATGGCTGCACCTTCTCTGGGAGGATCAACGTGGCCACCAGGCGGGGGGCCGCTGCTGCCATTTACAACTATGGCGGCAGGATGGGGAATGACATCCAGGCCATGACCCACCCTGCTTCTGCGGGACCGGCTGGTGCTGGGGAAAGCTTACTCTTATTTTGCCATCAGAGAAGCTGATTAGAAGTTCAATTGAAGGTGTTGGACTTGCAAATGTAGAAGGAAAGTGAGAGAACCAACCCACAGCTTTGTTGGGGGTAGCCTGAAATGTTTCTGCTGCTCCAGGCACCTGCACCGTATTTTCATCGGAAATTTTGTAATCAGTGTTTTTTTAATAATGTTATTTGTTATTTAATTTTGTAAATTGTATTGTTTTAGGGATGTATTCCTGTATTTGCGTTTTTCTTGTAAGCTGCTTTGAGGGCCTTTTGCTATAAGACGGGGTATAAATAAATAAATAAATAAATAATGTGGAATGTCCTCCAGGAAGTGCCAGTGTTTATTAATTGTCTCCTTGATGGATGCTGCATATGTGTTGTATGTAATGGGTACAATCATCCTATGTCCTGGAGTATGCCCATTCTTAGATGTAACTAAGGTTGTATGGCTGATGTTTTGGGCTTTGTATAATGCCTATTTTTATAATCTGTTGAAATTAATTAAAAATCAGCCATGTTCACAGAGTACCTGTAATCCAATTACTGACCTTACCCCGTACTCTGACCTTCATCTTCTGCAGTTTAAAAGTTAAAAAAATGCATGGCTGATTTTTAATTAATTTAAGAAATTTAAAATTAAAGTCTATTATAATGTTGGGCATGCTCAGTAAGAACCAACTGTCAGTGGTCTAAAAGCCAGACGCACAGCTGTTTGGCTTGGCTTATCAGGGGGCCACATCAGACATTTACTCCACTTTAAACTCCAGTGGTCAGAGTGGTCGAACAGTCAGCCCCTCTTCTGGGGAATGTAGCTCTGTGAGGGGAACAGGGCCTCTCCAAGCACCCTTCAAAAACTACACTTACCAGGATTCTTTGGGGGAAGCCATGACTGTCAAAAGTGAAGTAAAGGTCTAGTTTGGATGTAGACAGTGACAGCTTTGGTTTAAATTTGGGTGGGAGACTACATGTACCTGATGTAGAATAAAAAGGCCGGGGGAACCCTGAAAAACAATGATACTGTTCACAGTGTTTTCCTTTTGAAAAGGAAAGGGGTTTTCCCTCTGCCCAGTGCCCTCCCACCCAATCTCCTCCCCACCCCTTCCTCCCCCCTCCTTGCCCCTCCCCAAAGTAGCTTCACCTATCCTAAGCATGATTGTACAAGAGTAAATCCCATTGAACTCAAAAAGCATGCAAATAATCAAACCTGCCCTCCTCCCCCCTCCCCTTCTGCCTGCTCCCTCCCTCTGCCTCCCTCATCCTCTCCCCCTCCTGCCCTCTCAACCTCCCTGTGATCAGTTTCACCTATCCTAAGCATGATATCAGGGGAGTAAATCCAATTGAACTCAATAAGCATGCAAATGATCAATACATTCCCAGCAAACTTTCACAGGATCCCATGTCTTACCTCCCGGATTAAAAAGCAGAGAAATTCACTAATAGACAAAAAACCCCTTGTGGTTTAAAAATGTACCTATAGCCCACAGATATTTCTATCCAACTTTTAAAAGCAGGGAAATTGGGCAGCTATAGTGAATGTGCCAGGGGAGCAGGAGACCTGACCTCCTCTCTGAGATATTGTACTGCCCTACAAATTTGTCAAAATGCAAAGACAATTTGGGTTGGTCTTTCACAGTCCAATCCACTTCCTGTGTAGCTTGGAAGAATTTGGTGACCTGTGCCTCTGAGCATATAGTGAGTGGTGCCAGCACCTGCAATCACCCCAAACAACAGAAACAAGAGATGTGTTGTGCTTATCTTGTTTTAGCAGGGAGGAAGCAACATTATTAAGACAGTTGATAGAGTTCAGATAGTCATTTTAAATATGTTTGATTTACTTTGCAATTTTAGTGAAGTCTCCTATAGTGAATCAATTTGTTTTGCTTCTGTTTCTGTGATTATGTGAAGTACAGCAACAGTATGCAAAGTTTACACTATAAAACTCTAAAAACAATTGTGGAATAATGGCACAAACCATTCTGCAGAATAGTCTCCAGTGGACATGAGGAGTGTCTCAGTTTGCACATGACAAAACAGTGGGAGGTGAAATATATTCTAGCAAAATTCTAGGTGTGCTCTGTGTTTTTAATTGACCATGCCCACCTTTCCTAAAATGAAGGGGTTTAAGCGTAGCAGGCTGAACACATGCATCTTGGGCAGGCCAAGTTTGTTTTTTCCTACAGCTATATTCATTGCTTAAGTAACAACATATTGTAATCAGTCTGATTTTACATCAACCTGCAGTTTCAGATTCAACTGTTAATGCACCCAAAATAGAAATGGAACATAACCTCCAGTTTGAAACACAAAAGGCTGTCTTCACCATCATATGACATTGACCAATAAAAAGCTTTGAAATTAAAACAAATTTGACACAGATTTCTAGGATGAATAATGAAAGAAATATAATTTTCTAGGTTAGATTCTCAGTTGAAAGATAGTAACATAGGAAAGAAGCAAAGTAAGAAGAACACCAACAAACATACCAAAATGTAATTCTCCGACTTTGAAATGGCAGGAGTTGCCACCACTCACCATAAACCCAGAGGTACAGGTTGCCAAATTCTTCCAAGCTACACAGGAAGTGGATTGGACTGTGAAAGACCAACCCAAATTGTGTTTGCAGTTTTACAAATTTGTAGGGTAGTACAATATCTCAGAGAGGAGGTGAGGTCTCCTCCCTTGGTGCATTCACTATAGCTGCCCAATTTCCTTGCTTTTAAAAGTTGGATAGAAATATCTGTGGGCTATAGGTGCATTCTTAAATTTCAAGGTTTTTTGCCTATTAGTGGATTAATTCTTATAGAACACCCAGTTCTTAACCATCACATCACTGACTATCAATTTCCAAGTATCCCAGGATAGTCTCTTTGGGATATTCAGAAATTCCAGTTCATGTGATATGTAAGTTAGAGTGGGAGCTCATGGTTCTCAATCGGGAAATCTCAATTTGCATATTTTGAACCTTCAATGATCTAAGAATTGTTGCAGCTGAACTGTGAGCTTACATATTATCTTTGTATGATCAGAGAGCGAGCGAACAGAACAAGAGAAGAGGGAGAGGTAACAAGTTTGGCAGAGGTCCCTAAAAAGATTGTTCCCTTGTACAATACACCACATACCAGTGAGACTCTCCTATTTACCTTGGAGGACAGGACAAAGCACAGGCCATTCCAACACAAGTAGAAAGAAAGAAAGAAAAGGCAATAGAGACTATGGATGGGAAGGACACTCCAGTGGTGTTGACCTGCAAGGTGTGTGCAATGTTTGTTTTCTTTCCTAAGAACAACATGGCATACACGGCAACAAGCACAAGCTAGTGGCACTGCTGGGGGAAAAAAGTGGAATGGCCTGGAACGGTGGGTGGCCACACTGAAGAGTCTAAGAGAAGATAAAGAGTTCTTAGGTAGAACACTTGAACAACAGCACAGAGAAGTACAGGAGGTAGAAGAACAACAGCATGTTGAAACAGAAGAGGAGACTGTTGTGGTGAGCAACAACGAAGTGGAGGAAACTCCATGGAAAAGGGTGACAGGAGCAGAAGAGCAAGAAGACATCCATCACTGGTAAAACTACAGAACCTCTTCCAGTCTCTTGAGGATGAGACTAGAAGACAGTCTGCAGGGGAGGAATTACAGGACCCATGTGACAGTGAGCGAGAGGCTGAAGCTCAGTCGAGGCAATGAAACCACACCCCACAACAACAAGAAGAGAAAAGTAGTAGTGGTGGGAGACTCCCTACTGCATGGGATTGAAACACAAGTAAGCTGAGAAGATCCACAGACTCGCCAGTTATGCTGCTCCCTGGAAGATGGATTAGAGATATGACGGAAGGGTTGCCATCGTTTATAAAGCCCACTGACAGATATCCCTTTCTTTTCATCCATGTGGGAATGAATGATACTGCCAAGTGGAGCTACGAATAAATCATATCAGACTTTGAAGCTCTGGCAAGGAAACTCAAGAACTTTGGGGCCCAGATAGCTGTCCAATTTCCCTGCTTTTTAAGTTTGACAGAAATGTCTGTTGGCGGTTGGTACGTTCTTAAAGTTTTGTTGCCTATTAGTGAATTGATTCATAGTTTCCATTTGACATAATCCAAAGAAACACAGGTTCTTTTATGTGTCTTAAGTATTTTATTTAGTATGAACAGTCATCTGTAAACCCTAACCTTGACTGACCTGCCTGAGCAATATTTGGACATTTTCAATTTTGAGCTTCCCTCAAGTGGGAGCAGCTAGTTTGTACTTTCGTGGACGAACAAATAACAAAAATGCTTTCTGTCAGTGGAATTACCGTTCAGCCTTTTCTGAAGGAGTAGAAAGAAAAAAGCAGATTGATTCCCAAGAGAAAAACAACCTTTTACTGTTAAGCATTTCCTTCCCTCTAAGCCATAGAATAAAACTTTAACTCCATGCTCTTGCCTGCCTCCCCTGTTCTTGCCCCCTCTCCTACTTTTAAGGTTCTGAATATTTTAGAACGTGGCTAGTATGGCTAAGCTTTTCTTACTTTCATACATTCTTCCACGTTGTTATAGTAGAAAGTCAGCAGTTTTTGTTCTCCATCTCCTTTCAGGCTTAATCTCCAACCTTTGTAAGCGTAATTACTTCAGTTTGCTGCTAAACAGTTTTGCAAACATCTGGCTGAAAACAAGCTAATAAATAGGGGGTGGTGGGAATGGCTTCTCTGTTTTTAACTGCTAAGAGGTACTTCAGACATTAACTTTTTGATAAGTATGTGCAAGTGCCTCATAACTTGAGAAAAATCCACATGGATTCCCATCTTGGATTGGGAATCATGCAAGCACACTGCACACAGAGGCATTCTTATTCTTATGCTTATGCTTATGCTTATTATGCTTATGCTTATGCTTATGCTTCTTATTCTGCTTATGCTTATGCTTATGCTTCTTATTCTGCTTATGCTTATGCTTCTTATGCTGCTTATGCTTATGCTTATGCTTCTTATGCTGCTTATGCTTATGCTTCTTATGCTGCTTATTCTGCTTATGCTTCTTATGCTGCTTATGCTTATGCTTATGCTTATGCTTCTTATGATGCTTATGCTTATGCTTCTTATGCTGCTTATGCTTATGCTTATGCTTCTTATGCTGCTTATGCTTATGCTTCTTATGCTGCTTATTCTGCTTATGCTTCTTATGCTGCTTATGCTTATGCTTCTTATGCTGCTTATTCTGCTTATGCTTCTTATGCTGCTTATTCTGCTTATGCTTCTTATGCTGCTTATGCTAATGCTTCTTATTCTGCTTATGCTTCTTATGCTGCTGCTGCTTATGCTTCTTATGCTGCTTATTCTGCTTATGCTTCTTATGCTGCTGCTGCTTATGCTTCTTATGCTGCTTATTCTGCTTATGCTTCTTATGCTGCTTATGCTTATGCTTATGCTTCTTATGCTGCTTATTCTGCTTATGCTTCTTATGCTGCTGCTGCTTATGCTTCTTATGCTGCTTATTCTGCTTATGCTGCTTATGCTGCTTATTCTGCTTATGCTTCTTATGCTGCTTATACTTATGCTTCTTATGCTGCTTATTCTGCTTATGCTTCTTATGCTGCTTATGCTTATGCTTCTTATGCTGCTTATTCTGCTTATGCTTCTTATGCTGCTTATGCTTATGCTTCTTATGCTGCTTATTCTGCTTATGCTTCTTATGCTGCTGCTGCTTATGCTTCTTATGCTGCTTATTCTGCTTATGCTTCTTATGCTGCTTATTCTGCTTATGCTTCTTATGCTGCTTATTCTGCTTATGCTTCTTATGCTGCTTATACTTATGCTTCTTATGCTGCTTATTCTGCTTATGCTTCTTATGCTGCTTATGCTGCTTATGCTTCTTATGCTGCTTATTCTGCTTATGCTTCTTATGCTGCTTATGCTTATGCTTCTTATGCTGCTTATTCTGCTTATGCTTCTTATGCTGCTTCTGCTTCTTATGCTGCTTATTCTGCTTATGCTTCTTATGCTGCTGCTGCTTATGCTTCTTATTCTGCTTATTCTGCTTATGCTGCTTATGCTTCTTATACTGCTTATGCTGCTTATGCTTCTTATGCTTCTTATGCTGCTTATGCTGCTTATGCTGCTTATGCTGCTTATGCTGCTTATGCTGCTTATGCTTCTTATGCTGCTTATGCTTCTTATGCTGCTGCTGCTGCTTATGCTGCTTATGCTTCTTATGCTGCTGCTGCTGCTTATGCTGCTTATGCTTCTTATGCTGCTGCTGCTTATGCTGCTTATGCTGCTTATGCTTATGCTTCTTATGCTGCTTATGCTGCTTATGCTTCTTATGCTGCTTATGCTTATGCTTATGCTTCTTATGCTTCTTATGCTGCTTACGCTTATGCTTATGCTTATGCTTCTTATGCTGCTTATGCTGCTTATGCTTCTTATGCTGCTTCTGCTTCTGCTTCTGCTTCTGCTTCTGCTTCTGCTTCTGCTGCTTATGCTGCTTATGCTTCTTATGCTGCTTATGCTGCTTATGCTTCTTATGCTGCTGCTGCTGCTTATGCTTCTTATGCTTCTTATGCTGCTTATTCTGCTTATGCTTCTTATGCTGCTGCTGCTGCTTATGCTTCTTATGCTGCTTATTCTGCTTATGCTTCTTATGCTGCTGGTGCTGCTTATGCTTCTTATGCTGCTTATTCTGCTTATGCTTCTTATGCTGCTGGTGCTGCTGCTGCTGCTGCTTCTTATGCTTCTTATGCTTCTTATGCTGCTGCTGCTGCTTCTTATGCTGCTTATGCTTCTTATGCTGCTGCTGCTGCTGCTGCTGCTTCTTATGCTGCTTATGCTTCATATGCTGCTGCTGCTGCTTCTTATGCTGCTTATGCTTCATATGCTGCTGCTGCTGCTTCTTATGCTGCTTATGCTTTATATGCTGCTGCTGCTGCTGCTTCTTCTTATGCTGCTTATGCTTCATATGCTGCTGCTGCTGCTGCTGCTTCTTATTCTGCTTATGCTTCATATGCTGCTGCTGCTGCTTCTTATTCTGCTTATGCTTCATATGCTGCTGCTGCTGCTGCTGCTTCTTATTCTGCTTATGCTTCATATGCTGCTGCTGCTGCTGCTGCTTCTTATTCTGCTTATGCTTCTGCTGCTGCTGCTGCTGCTGCTTCTTATTCTGCTTATGCTTCTGCTGCTGCTGCTGCTGCTGCTGCTTCTTATTCTGCTTATGCTTCTGCTGCTGCTGCTGCTGCTGCTTCTTATTCTGCTTCTGCTTCTGCTGCTGCTGCTGCTGCTGCTTCTTATTCTGCTTATGCTTCTGCTGCTGCTGCGGCTGCTGCTTCTTATTCTGCTTATGCTTCTGCTGCTGCTGCGGCTGCTTCTTATTCTGCTTATGCTTCTGCTTCTGCTGCTGCTGCTGCTGCTGCTTCTTATTCTGCTTATGCTTCTGCTGCTGCTGCTGCTGCTTCTTCTTCTTATTCTGCTTATGCTTCTGCTGCTGCTGCTGCTGCTGCTTCTTATTCTGCTTCTGCTTCTGCTGCTGCTGCTGCTGCTGCTTCTTATTCTGCTTATGTTTCTGCTGCTGCTGCTGCTGCTGCTTCTTATTCTGCTTCTGCTGCTGCTGCTGCTGCTTCTTATTCTGCTTATGCTTCTGCTGCTGCTGCTGCTGCTGCTTCTTATTCTGCTTATGCTTCTGCTGCTGCTGCTGCTGCTTCTTATTCTGCTTATGCTTCATATGCTGCTGCTGCTGCTTCTTATTCTGCTTATGCTTCATATGCTGCTGCTGCTGCTGCTGCTTATTCTGCTTATGCTTCATATGCTGCTGCTGCTGCTGCTGCTTCTTATTCTGCTTATGCTTCTGCTGCTGCTGCTGCTGCTGCTTCTTATTCTGCTTCTGCTTCTGCTGCTGCTGCTGCTGCTGCTGCTTCTTATTCTGCTTATGCTTCTGCTGCTGCTGCTGCTGCTGCTTCTTATTCTGCTTCTGCTTCTGCTGCTGCTGCTGCTGCTGCTTCTTATTCTGCTTATGCTTCTGCTGCTGCTGCGGCTGCTGCTTCTTATTCTGCTTATGCTTCTGCTGCTGCTGCGGCTGCTGCTTCTTATTCTGCTTATGCTTCTGCTGCTGCTGCTGCTGCTTCTTATTCTGCTTATGCTTCTGCTTCTGCTGCTGCTGCTGCTGCTGCTTCTTATTCTGCTTATGCTTCTGCTGCTGCTGCTGCTGCTTCTTCTTCTTATTCTGCTTATGCTTCTGCTGCTGCTGCTGCTGCTGCTTCTTATTCTGCTTCTGCTTCTGCTGCTGCTGCTGCTGCTGCTTCTTATTCTGCTTATGTTTCTGCTGCTGCTGCTGCTGCTGCTTCTTATTCTGCTTCTGCTGCTGCTGCTGCTGCTTCTTATTCTGCTTATGCTTCTGCTGCTGCTGCTGCTGCTGCTTCTTATTCTGCTTATGCTTCTGCTGCTGCTGCTGCTTCTTCTTCTTATTCTGCTTCTGCTGCTGCTGCTGCTGCTTCTTATTCTGCTTATGCTTCTGCTGCTGCTGCTGCTGCTGCTGCTGCTTCTTATTCTGCTTATGCTTCTGCTGCTTATGCTGCTGCTGCTGCTTCTTATTCTGCTTATGCTTCTGCTGCTTATGCTGCTGCTGCTGCTTCTTATTCTGCTTATGCTTCTGCTGCTTATGCTGCTGCTGCTACTTCTTATTCTGCTTATGCTTCTGCTGCTTATGCTGCTGCTGCTGCTTCTTATTCTGCTTATGCTGCTTATGCTGCTGCTGCTTATGCTGCTGCTGCTGCTTATGCTGCTGCTGCTGCTACTTCTTCTTCTTCTTCTTCTTCTTCTTCGTTTATTTATACCCTGCCTTTTGGCCAAAGGCCCTCAAGGCGGCTTACAAAAAACACAAATATAAAATGCAATATAAAAATGCATCAATAAAACAATACAAAATACAATCTGCAAAGGTTAAATAACAATACACATAGTAGCTCTTAATGGTGGCTTTATCCGTAGTACAAGTAATTGCATTTACTGTGTTAAATTCCAGTCTCCTCAAAGCCAGCTGAATTGCATTTGCAACCAGGTCTATAGTTTCATATGTTTGTTGTTGGGAGTGGAATGTCCTGATTTTCTTGGGCGTCCAGGTGCCCCGGCGAGGCAACAGAGGGCAACCCCACTGCCCTCTGGGGACTCCAGGGCTGCCTTGCACGGAACCTCCTCCTCCACTGCTGCCACCACCGCCCACATTGCCCCCTGCTTTGGGCAACATCCGAGTCTAGCTGTGCAGAGTGAAGTTGGCAAACTCAGACTCAGAGCCCTGGGTGTCGGCGCCCCACAACTCGGCCTCCTCCATGTCCTGGAAAGTCAGTGCCCCCATGCCTCCATGCCCATGATGGTAATAATGGTGGCAGCGACTCACCCTGATGCAAGGTCCTCACAGCCTTCTTCCCAAAGGGCCAAAAGCCTGGTGCCTGATTTCCCCGGTGAACCAGCAATGGCAATCCAGTAATTATTTACATTATTTATTTCAACCCTGCCTTTTAGTGTAAGCTATCACAAGGCAACTTTTAATAAAGAAAATGCTAAAAACAGTACAACAATTGAATAAATAACATTTAATGCAGTGACAGAGAAAATGATATATAGGGGGCCAGCAATAAAATATATAAAAAGCTCAGCAGAATAAAAAAAATTGGGATCCATATAATGGCTGTAAAACAGGGGCAAAGCAGAGTTATTGAGGAACTTAATTCCACAAGTGTGGAGCCACCAATGAGAAGGCCCTGCTCGGCTTTGGTGGTGGGCCAGAGGACAGGGCTTCTGAAGCTGATTTTAGGGCATGAATAGTTTCATATGAGTTTGCAGGTGATCCTTCAAATAACCTCATTCTTCATCTGATGTTTAATGGCAAATTAAGAACAACCTCATTCCAAATCAATTAAAGATTAGGGTTTTAACGATTAGTGGCAACCGGGACATGAATGGGTAACCAATGCAAATGATGCAGAATTGTATGTTGTAATCAAACTGCCTGCACTGCAGAAACTTTCCAGCAGCTGAATTTTTGTATCAGCTGATTTCTGATTTGTCTTTGAAGACAGCCCTATGTTTTGCACTATGTATTCTTATGTGAGGCAGCTCCAGTCACAGTAGATTGTTAAGAACATTTCCATCCACATTGCATGAGAGAAATTTGCATCCCCAAGACTGTTTTGGGTTGTGTGTTACGTGTACATTGGGGACCAAAATATTTGACATGCAGATTTAAACATACAACATATATACACAATAAAATAGTAAATTCAGTCATTCATTGACGATCACTCGTGGCTGAGTAAGATTGTCTTCCAAGATAAGGTTTTTAACAGTTAGAGGCCAATTCTGGATCCACACAGCCTCCCACAGTGAGGACATAGGTAGTCAGATGGAAGATGGTCACGATGAGGATTTGTTTGACGTGCCTTCCACTTAGCTCGTTTGTCCCGTTCGCCCTGTATTCGTGCTTCTTCAAAGTCCACAGCATCTTTGATAATAGCCGACCTCCATTTGGGACGTTCATGGGCCAAGACTTCCCAGTTTGTCGATGTTCATGTTACATTTTTTAAGATTCGCTTTAAGAACATCTTTAAACCTCTTTTGCTGTCCACCAATGTTCCGTTTTCCATCCTTAAGTTGGGAGTAATGTAGCTGCTTTGGAAGACGGTGATCAGGCATTTGAACAACATGGCTGGTCCATTGAAGTTGATTTTGAAGAATCATTGTTTCAACACTGGTAGTCTTTGCTTCTTCCAAAATGCTAACATTAGTCTGTCTGTCTTCCCAAGTAATTTGCAGAATGTTCTGGAGGCAGCGTTGGTGGAATCTTTCAAGAAGTTGGGAGTGGCATTTATAAATGGTTCATGTTTCACAGGCATACAGTAAGGTAGGTAGTACAATGGCTTTGTAAAGAAGCATTTTGGTCTCTCTGCAAATATCCCGATCCTCGAACACTTTATGCTTCATTCGGGAGAATGAGGCACTCGCAGAGCTCAGACGATGTTGAATTTCAGCATCAATGTCAGCTTTTACAGAGAGATGGCTGCCAAGATAGGGGAAGTGATCAACGTTCTCCAACGTCACACCATTAAGCTGGATTGATGGTGCTACAGAGGGACTAGCTCGCGCCTGTTGATGATGCACTTTGGTTTTTTCAATATTGAGAGCCCAAGCTTTCCATATTTATTTATTTATTTTATTTATTTATTTATTTATTAAATTTATATCCCACCTTATGGCCAAAAGGCCCTCAAGGCAGCTTACAAAAACATGAATATAACACATCATAAAGCATAAATACAATAATGCAATTCTCAAAATTAAATAACAAATAACATTATTAAAAGAAAAAACATTTAAATGTGTCACAATAAGAGAACCAAACACTTTATAAAAAGGCCTAGATAAAAATCTTCAATTTCCCAGCAAATAAGTAGCATTTTTATTTTTAACATATAAATATACACAGTATATAAGTAGCCAAACAATAATAATAAACAACAAACTAATGAGAACATCTCAATAAATATACAATTAAACAATCCCCACACACTTCACAACAGTGTTTAACAAAAATATGCTATAGTCCAAATAACAGCAAAAATGAATCTCCAAAATTAAATCTTGATCCCCAAAACAACTAAAAAACAACTAACCCCAGTAGTCTATAGACATCCCGAGCAGCAGGTTCACGCACACAAACACACACATGGTCTCTGGCCCCTTCAGCAGTTGCTGCTTTTGTAGCTGGAGAGAGACGGCCCCACCCTTCCAGGCCAGGTGGAAATTAGCCAGAAATGCAGGGAGCAGGTCTTGCAGAAACTCACACAGGTAGATGGTCTCTGACCCCTTCAGCAGTTGCTGCTTTTGTAGCTGGAGAGAGACAGGGCCCCACCCTTCCAGGCCAGGTGGAAATCAGCCAGAAATGCAGGGAGCAGGTCTTGCAGAAACTCACACAGGTAGATGGTCTCTGGCCTTTTCAGCAGTTGCTGCTTTTGTAGCTGGAGAGAGACAGGGCCCCGCCCTTCCAGGCCAGGTGGAAATCAGCCAGAAATGCAGGGAGCAGGTCTTGCTTCTGTGAAGACATTTAGGATAGTTTGAAGATTTCTCTGAATGTGCAGAGACTACATTATCATCGGCATATTGAAGTTCTATGACAGAGGTTGACATTACTTTACTTTTTGCTTTCAGCCTACTGAGATTAAAAAGCTTTCCATCTGTTCCATATATCATTTCCACACCAGTAGGAAGTTTCCCTTCAATAAGGTGTAGAATCATAGCAATGAAGATAGCAAATAAGGTAGGAGCAATGTCGCATCCCTGTTTTACGTCTGATCCGACTGAATAGATCGCTCTGAAAGCCATTGTTATCCAAAATTGTTGCTGTCATGTTGTCATGAAGGAGTGGCAAAATATTCACAAATTTATCAGGGCATCCAGTTTTCAGAAGGGTGATCCAGAGAGTGGTTTAATTCACAGTGTCAAGTGCCTTAGTCAGATCAATAAACACCATATATAAAGGTCGATTCTGCTCCCTGCATTTTTCTTGAAGCTGCTGTGCAGTGAAGATCATGTCCACTGTCCCCCTGGAAGGGCGGAAACCAGTTTGAGATTCGTGGAGGACATCCTCTGAGATCAGCAGGAGGTGATTTGTGAGGAACCTTGCAAGGATTTTACCTGCAGTAGCAAGAAGGAAGATACCCTGATAGTTCCTGCAATCTGTTCTATCACCCTTCTTGAAAAGAGTGATAATTATGGCATCCCTAAAGTCTTCCGGGATCTCCTCCATCATCCAGATTTTTTCGATAAGCTTATGAAGTTGTGTAAATTCAGGCCCACCTTCTTTAAAGACTTCAGCAGGAATTCCATCAGGTCCACTAGCTTTGTTATTCTTCATTTGATTAAGGACTTTACTGACTTCATCCAAATTACAGGATACTGCAAGGTCATTTCTAGTTTGTTGTTGTGGAATTTGCCAGAAGACATCACCAGCCACAATAGTTATGATTAAGAAGGTCGTGGTAATGCTCTTTCCAGCGCAGTGCAATAGACTCTTTATCCTTAAGAAGTTTGGGACCATCCATTGAACATAAGGGATTTGTACCATAATTTGTTGGTCCATAGATGGCCTTTGTGGCATTAAAAAATCCCCGTGCATCGTGAGCATCTGCAAAGTGCTGGATTTCTTGATCTTTCTTTTTCCACCAGGCATTCTTAAGTTCTCTAGTTCTTCTTTGGACCTCAGCCTTTGCACTGGCATAGGTTTTTTTCTTAGCAGCACAGTTAATGTCTTTCTGCCATATCTAGAAGGCTTTCTTTTTCTTGTCAATGATATGTTCAATCTCACTATTATTCTCATCAAACCAATCCTGATGTTTCTTAGTTTGGTATCCAATAGTTTGTTCACATGCTGCAATAATGGAAGAGAGTTGAGAGTCGTTCTTGAATACCAGTAAGAACTTCTGACAAGAGCTTCACAAGATTATTGTTAATAGCAAAGTCTACTCCATGTTTTCGCCATTCTTGTTCAGGCAGTCCTTTCCAGAAGAAGGTATAACCACCTTTTTCTTCCTTCAGTTGTCCTTCTCCTGCTCTTCGAGTTTCTTGGAGTGCTGCTATGTCAATATTAAGACGTCTCAACTCCCTCGTGATGATGGCAGTCCTGCGTTCAGGATGTTCACTATCTGTATTGTCCAGCAATGTCCATATATTCCATTTCCCAAAATTCAATTGTCTTTTCCAACTGCTAAGTGGTGACCCCACTGGACATGGTGATCCAGTCAGGGAGAGAGATGAGGCAGACTATGTTTAGGGCACCTTTTCTAGCCCCCTCCCCATACGGGGTGAGCAGAGTGGATCCTGAATAGGACTGCTCAGTCGTGGATATAGCTGCCAAACTACTCAACTGCCTCGGTCCTTGTGCCAGGACAACTGCATCTGTATCCACTGCCCATGTGCCAGTCCATGACTAGAGGCTTCTGGATTTCACAGTACTGCCCCCGTCGCCATTTGCCTATCACCATGGGACATTTAGTTTGGTTGGTTTGCTTGGAAGACGCCTGTGCGTGAATTTGCTTTATGCGGGGAGATTGACACACAACGATCAACACACAATCTTGACAGAAAAAGGCTTTGATCCAATGGCATGGATATCACGATGATTGGAAGTCTTTTATCTGCTGCAGCCTTCATCCGCCTTCATAGCCATTGTAACTTACACATTGTTATCCTCCTCCTGTTCTGCCGTTGAGGACTTTCTTGGATCGTTCTTTGTCTGGTTCCTCTCCCTTGACCTTACCGCTATGGGTGACCCTGCTGGGAGTACATGACTCCCGACGGCATCACTCACAGGGTTCATTGGAACATGCAAGCCCACTCACCAGAGTTTAGTTGTTTCAAGTTGTTTTTACTGTTGCCATACATTATGCTGCAGAAAGCAGAGGAAATAAGTTCTGGTGGATCAAATTTCATGCAGCATGCATAAACATTCAATTAAACAAAAATATCATTGAAACAAACTAAAATAAAATAACAACATTGAGTAGTGTATTGAATCTAGTTCATAGTCAGTTGCAAAACATGTACCTTGCAACCATGTCTAAAGGTAAGTAAGAAAGTTGAAATTTGAATTTCAGTGGGGGGAAAACTGTTTCCCAACTTCAGGCTGATCCCACTGACTGTAGTTCCCAAAATCACACACTGTTGGAATACACAGCAGGGCATAATTAGAAGGATACATCTGGCTTTCTGTATTCATATAAGGAGAGATGGTGTGTAAGATATTTTAGATTTCATTAGAGTAAGAATTAGCTTCCTGTTTGTATCACAGTGTGCCACTAGATTTGACGGAGGTCAGCACAAAAGAGCAACTTAGACTTCAATTCTGTGCACACTTAACTGGGAGTAAGCCCCACTGAACATTGTGGGGTAATGTTTTGAGTAAACGTGCCTAGGTTTGCACAGTTAAGCAGAGATGTATAAGACAGCTTTCGTTTGAGAGTGATTAATTTTTCTGCATTCCAGCATTGAGAGTGATTGACTTATCCAACTATCTGCATACTGTTCACACAATTAACCATTTACAGAAAGCTGAAGTAACATTTTCACACCCCGGTCATAAACAAAGGTAGAACAAGCAACCTCTGGCAGTTATACTTTTGCCTGAGCCTTATCTAATGTATCAAGCAAGATTAAAAAGCAGCAACATAGTCAGCGACTACAAATCCATAATTGGCCTGGAGTTCACTAGATTTATTCTTTTTCAGAATATGTGACATTGGCAGTGCTTCGGTGAATCGAATCTTATTCTACATAAATTGGCCCTAATCCAGCTAAACAAGTCCCAGTGAAACAATTGGGCAAGGTAGGCACATTACTCTTAAATCCTTTTCAGTGGGACTTTGTCATGGCTAATTTTGCCGGATTAGGGTTGATGACCATCATTAGGAATATTAGAGGAACACGTGTGCAGCACAGTCCTATGTATTTATTTATTCAGAGGTGCTCCACTGTGTTTTGTGTAGTGCTGTGGCAAACATTTGTCCTGCAGTTTTCTCACCATTCTCCATCAGTTAATGAGAGAAGAAATTATTAAGGGATCTGTCTGAATTTAAAGAAATAGTCCTAAAAAAAGATAAACACAGATTATCCCAAATTTACCATCTGATGTTGAAATATGATTGCAAACCACAGCAAGCTAAATAATATATAATAAAGTGGGCACAAGATATTGGTTCTAGCACTGGAAACGTGGGAGAAAACCCATAAATCCTCATTAAATGTGAATATAAGAAAAAACTGATTTGAAGTTATGTCTAGATGGTACCTAACTCTAGTTGTAACAGGTGCAATAAACTATTCTAAACTTTGTTGGAGATAAAAGAGAGAATCTGGAGCATATTTTCATATGTGATGGTCTTGCTCGTATCCTCAAAATATTGGAAAATGATTGTTAAGTTAACTTGGAGAATATTACAACAGGAGGTACGATTGGATCCCTTCCTATTATTACTATACTATAAAGTACAGTAAATAAAAAAGGGACATATTGAACTTCCTTGTACCTGATTGCAGCAGCAAGAATGTTGTTTGTTCAACAGTGGAAAGTTTTTGTATTGCCATATGGTAAAGAATGGCTTTGTAAGAGCTAGGAATTTGCACTCATGACTAAATTAACATATTTTTTAAGAGCAAGAACATCAGGAATGGAAAGCTACAAATTCAGAGAAATATGGTCCTCATTTATGCAATTTTGTCAAAGAAACTACTGCCTTAAAACAATTCTGTTTTAAGCAGAATTGTTCTATTTGATGTATATTCTTAGAACATAATTGTTTTAAAAATCGTTAATTTAATTATTTAGCTATAACTGTGTCAAGTACTTCCTATGTTGTTATTTACTCTGTTATCTAAAACTGATTTGAAAAATTGTATTTGAACTACAATAAAACTTATTCTGATATCAAATGCAATTTCATTCATGAATTTTGTGATTTCATCAAGGAGTATTTTTGAGTGTCCTGTCATTCTACAAATCATTTCTTCAGTGGCCTGCACTCTGCACTCTGCTCAGGTGATTGCACTTCTTGAAAACCCCATGATGTCCTCAACTGTGCTTCTACAGGCATGCGATGGATCCTTGACTTCTGATTCTTCTTGCTGTGCAATTGCAGCTACTGACTGCCATTCCAGATTTATTGATAATAAAGCAGTGGCAAATGGTGATCCAGATTTTAAGGCGATGTAATTGGCAGCACGTGATCCTTTACACTATGATTCCAATATTGCAGATGAGACTTACATCTCATGTTCAATGGACTTGGGGGCAGAAGAGGTAGAGTAGGCGCAGCTGCGATCATGGTTTGTACAGCAGTTTGTTCTCACAATGTTTACATGTAGACCATCACCTTTAGATCAAATAACGTACTGCCTGGTGGCGGGAAGAGGAAGTTCTCTTGATGCGGGATGATACAATGTGGAAGGAGAATTTCCACACGCCAACGCTACCCTGTTCCACATTACTAAATATATCATACCTTATCTTCAACACCAGAGCACTGTAATGTGTAAGGCAATATCCCTGGAGAAGCAAGTTGCCATTGCAATATGGTGGCAGTTTAATCTTGCATCCTATCTTGAGGTGTCCATCCATTTCAGCATTGGTCACTCCACTATGGGGGAGACTGTTATGGAAATGTGCTCTGCAATCAAGACTACTTACTGAGCCACATAGTCACGTTAGGAACTACAGAAAGGTAAATTGCCTTTCTGCTACTCCTGTAACACAGTCATTTTTTAAAATTGTGAGTTCAGTGCTTCCCCTCAAATGCAGCAGTGGGGCCTGCAATGGTTGTCATATCCTGATTGTTGTGCCCACAGGCCAGGACCTTGTGCAGAGTTCTTCTGTGTTTGAGATGGCTGCTGCTGTTGAAAAATTAAACTATGGACAACCTGCTTCAATTTTACGCTGGCATCCCCATTAAGTGTACTGTGCAGCTGTTCAGAAAATGGACAAGTTGCTATGCTGTTGCCCAATCTTGAATTGTATCATGAACAGTGGTGGTCATTTTTGTAATTTGCCTAGAGACCAGTAGGTATGAGGCAACTAACAAATTAAATAAAATACAAAATTTATTTATTTATTTATTTATTGTATTTGTATACCGCCCCATAGCTGAAGTTCTCTGGGCGGTTTACAACAACTAAAAACATCAAAACAAACATACAAATTTAAAACACATTTTTTAAAAACAAAAAAAATTAAAAAAAATTAGAACAATTTAAAAAACACATGCTAAAATAAAATAATTTTTTTAGCAAGCTGCTGTGCTTTTTTCTCTGTTCCAATGACCGGAATGCAGCTGCTCCTGGATCTTCTGTTCCCCCAAACATCCAGGACATCTGATGTTTCCGGGCGCTTCTAGGAGGCCCCATGGCCAAGATGTGAAGCAGGCTTGGTAACCGACTGCTAATCTGTGTTTAAATTTTAAAGTGCGGGGTGGTGATGGTGAAGGTCAGAGAAGAAAAGTAAGTGATCCAAAGTTGCAGGTAGGGAGTTTGAGGTGGGTGGGAAGTGTGATTGGCTACCCTGTGAAACACACCCATGCAAAAACTTTTGACCTTTGGGCACAGGGCTGCACCCCCTTGCCATCTGTGCTACAGCCATCCTGGATAGTTTTTCTGAACACTTGTATTGATATTAAATATTACTTAAACAAGGCTAAAGGGTGAGCATATGCCCGAGCAGGAATGTGGAAAGCAACAGACCCAGAGAGAAGGTTGGACTGGAATCCATCTCTCTATGGTGCTAGTGTAACCCACTGGTATATATTACTTTAATAATTCTGCATATGCTGAGTAAGAGAACTGAAGCAGAGAGCAGCTGCCATTATTGGCCGCTAGCCTATTGCAAGAAAGGGAGATTTCTTAGCCAGGCATCATTCTCTAACTTGCACTGAGGTATCTCCTCTCTGTAAGGCCCTGAACCCTTAAGAACAGGTTAGCAGTGAGGTTCTCCTTAAAAATTTAAAATGAGTTATGAATTTACCCAACACTATAGGTTTCTTGTTCTTTTATGTTCTTTATGTTACAAAGGTTTGTACTTTATGGTTTTCTGAATTACCAGCACTGCCCACCATTTTGAGAAGGCTGCTGTGGAGTTGAGGTGAATGAGAAGCGACCATTTTCCCTCTGTGGCTGGCAGAAAGATCCAGCCTCAGAGAGAGGTTCTAACAACCTGAAAGAGAGAACTTTGGGAGGGTGGTACTCTGTTTTATTACTTGGTGACATATACATAAATTGTATCATTAATGTAAAGACTGCATATCTATCGACACTGTTTGAGAATTTTGTAATTCTGTATATGCCCTTTGCTGTGAGTCCCTCTAGGGACCCTAAATAAAACACGTTGAATATCTAAAAGAATAGTAAACATCTTATAAAAGAATTGCACTATAGCTATCATTTGATATGGAGAAGCAGGATCTATGCCAAGTTTTACATAGCCCTGGGCAAGGTGTTGCCCAGGCCACCCTGTGCCACTCTACTGGTCCCCTTCACCCTGGGCTACCCCATCAGCTTGCCAGGTGGGGGTGGTCAGCAGTGGGGATGAGCATCCCTTGCTTTCTTTTTTTCTAAACTATGGTGGCCATTAGGGATGGAAGGATCTGTCAGTTTTGCTTCTCTTGGTTACTTGTTTTTCCAGTCTTAAATTCACATTTCTGCAGTAATTTGTGATTTTTTTTTTTTTAAAAAAGCCATGAAAATTCTCCAGCATTTTAGTGAGAATTTCTCCTACTAAATACATTTTAGGAGGAGAGTAGCATGTCTGGGTTTTTTTTTTTTTGCAAATGTTTTAATAAGCTTTGACATGCCTCCTGTGAAATAATAGCATTAGTGCACTGCCTCACAGGACTGTTAAGATGAGTGAGATAAAAATTAAAACCACTTTAAATGATACAAAGAGGTCATTAGTGGTTCTGTACAATAGTGCAAATTCAACTCTACCTTTTATTTAGGTTAGTAGTAGTTAGTTCTAACTGTTGAAATAATACATTTTAAAGTCTGTTTCAAATGTTCCTAATTCTTCTGCTTCGAAAATCCAGCAACAATTCTCTAAGGGGATGTTCCACTAATGTGATATCCCACTGATATTATTGTACTTTATAGGTCAGAAGCTACAGAGCTACTAGAGTTTGAGATTTAAAGCATTAGGAGGGCAAAGTTCTTTGAAGTGTAGGACTACCCTTGTAGTCCTGGGTTGATGAAATGGCTTACCCCCAATCCAGGTCTTGAGAGGGTCAAGAGCAGCAGACTTCACTGAGAACAATGAAAAGAAGATGAAAAAGGCCTATTAAACCTACTAATTATCTTTCTGTGTGAGGAAAGAAATGATAGTTGTGGATATCAGGCTGAAACTAGGGTGGCAAGAGCCCCAGAGAAGACAGATTAATTACTTTTCTATCCAGAACCAGAACAGACTCTTTTAAAATATTTTATTAAAGGTACCCTTTGCTGGAGTAAATGAATTAATGCTTTCCAAATTTGTGTCTTAGTATATCATACTACTTTTACTCCTAAGATTAGTATTGATCCTCTAACAAGGCGAGATTTAGAGATACTTTAAACAGTATCTTTCCGTCACTAAGTAGAAGTGGTACAAAATACCTAAAGATTTTCCAGAAGCTAAAATGTGCTTGTTTTCCTCACAATTTCCCACACAGCTCCTATTGAATAGGATGAAAATGAAATATTTGTTTTTTTATAATAATAATAATAATAAATAATAAAATTTTATTTAGCAGACGCCCATCTGTCCGACTGAACGGACACTCTGGGCGACGTACAATATAAAATACAATATAAAATACAATCTGCTCATATACATAATCATCACATTATTAATATCATAACATCTCATCTGAAGACCATCTTACATTAATACAGTGTAAAACCTAACCCACCCCAGAGATCCCATAGGCCTGCCTGAAGAGCCAGGTCTTCAAGGCTTGGCGAAAAGTCAACAGGGAGGGGGCATGCCGAAGGTCAAAGGGAAGTAAGTTCCAGAGGGTGGGGGCCACGATCGAAAAAGCCCTCTCCCTGGTCCGCACCAACCTAGCTGTCTTAGTCGGTGGGACCGAGAGAAGGTCCTGTGAGGCTGATCTTGTTTGGCGGCATATTTGGTGATACTGGAGGCGCTCCTTCAGATAAACTGGGCCGGAACTGTATAGAGTTTTAAAGGTTAAAACCAACACCTTGAATTGGGCCCGGTATACAACTGGCAACCAGTGTAATTCAATCAACACTGGGGTGATATGATCGCGGCGGCGGGTCTGCTTTATTAAGCATGCCGCTGCGTTTTGTACCAGCTGGAGTTTCCGGACTGTCTTCAAGGGTAACCCCACGTAGAGCGCATTACAGTAGTCTAATCGAGAGGAGATCAGGGCATGTATCACTCGTGGGAGCAGATGCATGGGAAGATAGGGTCGCAGCCTCTGTACTAGATGAAGTTGGTACCAAGCTGCCCGGCTCACTGCAGAAACCTGAGCCTCCATAAACAGCTGGGAGTCCAAGATGACCTCGAGACTGCGGACCTGGTCCTTCAGGGGCAAACTCACCCCATTAAATATCAGGTCAAAATCACCCAACCTTCCCTTGTCCCCCACTAGTAATACCTCAGTCTTATCGGGGTTCAGCTTCAGCCTGTTCTCTCCCATCCATCCACTTATGGACTCCAGGCACTTGGACAAGGTATCCACAGCCAACTCTGGTGAAGATTTAAATGAGAGATAGAGCTGCGTGTCATCCACATATTGGTGACACTGCAGCCCAAAACTCCTGATGATGGCTCCCAGCGGTTTCATATAAATGTTAAATAGCATGGGAGAGAGGATAGAACCCTGTGGCACACCACAGTTGAGGGGCCAACAGTCTGAAACCTCATCCCCCAACACTACCCGTTGATATCTACCGGAGACATAGGAACGGAACCACTGTAAAACAGTGCCTCCTATTCCCAGTCCCTCCAGGCGACTCAACAGGATACCGTGGTCGACGGTATCGAAAGCCGCTGAGAGGTCCAGGAGGACGAGGAAGGTATGTTCTCCCCTATCCAACGCCCTCCTCATATCCACCAGAGCGACCAAGGCTGTTTCAGTTCCGTGTCCAGTCCTGAAGCCCGACTGGAAAGGATCTAAATAATCTGCTTCCTCCAAGTGTGTCTGTAGCTGCTTTGCCACCACACGCTCAATTACCTTGCCCAAGAACGGTAAATTGGAGACTGGGCGAAAGTTGTTTAAATCTTGGGGATCCAAGGAGGGCTTTTTCAGAATAGGTCTTATCACTGCCTCCTTGAGGGGCAATGGCATTACACCCTCCTCCAAGGATGCATTTACCATTGCCTTGATCCCATTGCCCAGTCTCTCTTTACAGCTCATAACGAGCCATGAAGGGCAAGGATCAAGTAAGCAAGTGGTTGGTTTTACAGTAGAGAGCACCTTGTCCACTTCCTCAGAGAGAAGAGGCTGAAACCGATCCCAGCAGACTGGATTGCAACTGGCCGCCTCTGGACCCCTACTTGTAACCACGACGTACGGAATCTTGTCCTTTAGGTGCTCGATTTTATCGGCAAAGTGTTTAACAAATGTGTCACAGGAGGCTTCTTAAAAAGGATTTGTCACCTTTAGCTGAATGCTTACACTTCACCTTTTAGGCTGGGAAACCTTTTTCTAAAAACAACTTAAGAATGAGCATGTGAGGAAGAGCATATTTCGCCTCAGATAGAAGTGGGTTTTTTTTAAAAAAAATGATATAAGAACAATTTCCCTGAGATTGTGCAGAGTGCTCTCTCTGAAGGTAATGTAATTTGTTTTATTTTTTAAAAGAAATACCTCTTACAGAATGTACAGAAATAACACCCCCTCACACTCACACACCTTTATATCCTTCATTTCTGGAAGCTGGCCATAAAGAAGCTGAAGTTATTCTCACTTGTTTGTAGGGATGACTGACAAATTTGATTCAGTATGCATTTAAAGCAGAATTATAAAATTTGCACTTTCCGAACCAATATGAGAACCGAAACACAGCCATCCTTCAAAATTCACACATATCCAAATTTTGCGATGCAGTTCTCTAACCGAGGAATGTTTACAACAATGCATATACTGTATAGGGGAAAGTATGCACTGAATGAATATTGGTGAAAATAACATACAAAAATGCATTATATTAGAAAAAATTGCTTGTAAAAATGTGTATGTTATTCAGAACTGCATATAAAAATTTTATTTATTAGGGGAAATTCCCACTAACATGCTGAAGAATTTTCATGAAGAGAAATGTGGGGAACCTAATTTTAGAACACTCAGAACCGCTGCCTATTATCTTTGTGAAATCATGGAGGACTGCTGAAGTGCTGGATGACCTGAGGAGAGCTAATGTTGTCCCTATCTTCAAAAAGGGCAAAAGGAGGAACTAGGGAGCTACAGACCAGTCAGCGTAACATCAATCCCTGGAAAAACTGTGGAACAGATTATAAAGCAGTCAATCTGTAAGCACCTTGAAAACAATGCAGTGATTACTAGGAGCCAACATGGATTTATGAAGAACAAATCCTGCCAAACTAATCTTAGCTTGTTTTTTGATCGCGTAACCTCCCTTGTAGACTGTGGGAATGCTGTGGACATAATATATCTCGACTTCAGCAAAGCTTTTGACAAAGTGCCCCATGATATTCTGATGAGCAAGCTAGCTAAATGTGGGCTGGATGGAACAACTGTCAGGTGGATCCACAGTTGGCTTCAGAATCGTACTCAAAGAGTGCTTATCAACGGTTCCTTCTCAAACTGGGTGGACGTAATGAGTGGGGTACCACAGGGCTTGGTCCTGGGCCCAGTGCTCTTCAACATTTTTATTAATGACTTGGATGAGGAGGTACAGAGCATGCTTACCAAATCTGCAGATGGTACAAAATTGGGTGGCACAGCTAATACCTTGGAAGACAGAAACAAAATTCAAAGGGACCTTGATAGGCTGGAGCATTGGGCTGACAACAACAGGATGAAATTCAACAGGGATAAATTCAAGGTTCTACACCTAGGAAAAAGAAACCAAATGCACAGTTATAAGATGGGGATACGTGGCTCAGCAATACGACATGTGAGAAGGATCTTGCAATTGTCATGGATCACAAGCTGAATATGAGCCAATAGTGCGATGTGGCTGCAAAAAAGGCAAATGCTATATTAGGCTGCATTAACAGAAGTATAGTTTCCAAATCGCATGAAGTACTAGTTCCCCTCTATTCAGCACTGGTTAGGCCTCATATTGAATACTGTGTCTAGTTCTGGTCTCTGCACTTCAAGAAGGATGCAGACAAACTGGAACAGGTTCAGAGGGCAGCAAGGATGATCAGGGGACTGGAAACAAAGCCCTATGAGGAGAGACTGAAAGAACTGGGCATGTTTAGCCTGGAGAAGAGAAGTCTGAGGGAAGATATGAGAGCACTCTTCAAGTACATGAAAGGTTGTCACAAAGAGGAGGGCCGGGATCTCTTCTCGATTGTGCCAGAGTGCAGGACATGGAATAATGGGCTCAAGTTGTCGGAAGCCAGATTTTGACTAAACATCAGGAAAAACTTCCTAACTGTTAGAGCCGTACGACAATGGAACCAATTACCTGGAGAAGTAGTGGGCTGTCTGACACTGGAGGCATTCAAGAGGCAGCTGGACAGCCATCTGTCAGGAATGCTTTGATTTGAATTCCTGCATTGAGCAGGGGGTTGGACTTGATGGCCGTATAGGCCCCTTCCAACTCTACTATGATTCTATGACTTAAGATGACTGCTCACTGAATTTGCAGATTACTGTAGGAATGAAGTATTTACTTTGTTATCAGTCTCCCACTGTTCAGCTTTACTGGATGACCTCAGGTGTTACCCTGATGAGAGAGGGTGGAAAACTTCACTCTGTCCACTTTCTCTATGCCATGCATAATCTTAATACACCTCTGTCATGTCTCCCATTTATCACATCCCCTGTAAACAGTCACAAATATTATAAACTTCTTCATAGGGGAGTTGCTCCAGTCCCCTGATCATTTTGGTTGCCCTTTTCATTTCCTGTTCTAGCTGTATAATATCCTTTTTGAGATGCAGCAACTAGAACTGTCGACAGCATTCCAAATGTGGACATACCATAGTTTTGTATATAGGCATTAGGAATTATATTCATAATTTTAGTTTCAGTCCCTTCCTAGTGATCTGTAACATGTAATCCACCTTCTTCACAGCTGCCATGCATGGTTCATCTTCATTGAGTTATCTACAACTCCAGGATCCCTTTCCTAGTCAGTCACCGCCCGTTCGGACCCCATTAATGTATATGTGAAATTTAGATGTTTTGTCCCAGTGCGCATCTCTTTACACTTGCTTACACTGAACTGCATTTATCAATTTAATACCCATTCGCCCAGTATGGAGCGATCCCTCTAGAGCTGCTTGCAATCCTTGTTTGTTTTTACCACCCTAAGCTCATTCATATATATCCCACCAGCATCTCTCTAGAGTCCTCAGAGTGACTTACAACAAATCAAATATAAAAACAATACAATTCCATTTCTGTGTAATAAAAAAGCTGAAAATACAGAACCAGCTAGCAATATAATAAAACTGCTTAAAAATGTAATAAAATACATAATAATCCAATTTTCCAGCAGGTGATAAATCACTTAGTAAAACCACTCAGAGCAGATTCCCAAAAGCCTGATGATTTTTTAAAAAAAGTTTTATTTTTATTTATTTATTTATTTAAAAACAGTAATTTAGAATTTACTGTCAAGTGCATATACGATTACATTGCAGCAGGTTTAATATTATATTAGTTAATTAATATTTTGAAGCAATGAAATCAACTTATAATTACTTATTACAAGTTGTAATTACTGGGTAAAGTTGCCAAACATATGTGCACAATTAACTGAACAGTACTCTGGCACATGTCCTAGAATATTAGAGTCAATGTACACTACAGTTACAATTTTTCAAAATGAAGTTAAAATAGAAATATAAAAATAGTGCAAAGTAGCAGCAACTATTTTTTTAAAATAAAGAACAGATCACATGGAGGGAGTATGCCATGGGTATCTGGTTGGCCACTGTGAGAACAGGATGCTGGACTATTTGGGCCACTGGCCTGATCCAGCAGACTCTTGTTATGTTCTATGTCCTGGTTCATGCAGCAAGCAAAATGGAAGCATATATGGCTTTTGCCACTGATAATGTCTTGTATTCCTCTTTGGAGATGCCTGTATTTATTTATTTATTTATTTAATTTAATTTATATACCGCCCTAAGCCCGAAGGCTCTCTGGGCGGTGTACAAAAAGATAAAAACAAGCAAAATATATAAATACAATAAATAAATAAAAAAATAAAAATAAAAAACCAAACAATAACGAACCAAACAACATCCAAAATACGGAAATGCTGTTTAAAGTACACTTTAAAATGCCTGGGAGTATAAAAAGGTTTTCACCTGGCGCCGAAAAGATAGTAGCGTTGGCGCCAGGCGCACCTCATCAGGGAGACTGTTCCACAGTTCGGGGGCCACTACTGAAAAGGCCCTAGTTCTAGTCATCACCCTCCGAGCCTCTTGATGGGATGGTACTCGGAGGAGGGCCTTAGATGTTGAGCATAGTGTATGGGTAGGTTCATATTGGGAGAGGCATTCCACCAGGTATTGCGGTCCCATGCCGTGTAGGGCTTTATAGGTCAAAACCAGCACTTTGAATCTAGCCCGGAAACAAATAGGAAGCCAGTGCAGACGGGCCAGAACAGGTGTTATATGAGCGGACCTTCTGGTCCACGTCAACAATCTGGCCGCTGCATTCTGGACTAGCTGTAGTTTCCGAACAGTCTTCAAGGGCAGCCCCACATACAGCGCATTGCAGTAGTCCAATCTAGAAGTTACCAGAGCATGAACAACTGAAGTAAGGTCGTCACTGTCCAGATAGGGACGTAGCTGGGCTACCAATCGAAGATGGTAAAAAGCATTCCGTGCCACCGAGGCCACCTGGGCCTCAAGAGACAGGGAAGGATCGAAAAGAACTCCCAAGCTACGAACCTGTTCCTTCAAGGGGAGTGTAACCCCATCAAGAACAGGATGAACATCCACCATCTGAGCAGAGAAGGCACTCACCAACAGCGTCTCAGTCTTGTCTGGATTGAGCTTCAGTCTGTTAGCTCCCATCCAGTCCATTATTGCGGTCAGGCAACGGTTTAGCACATTAACAGCCTCACCTGAGGAGGATGAAAAGGAGAAATAGAGCTGCGTGTCATCAGCGTACTGATGACAACGCAGCCCAAAACTCCTGATGACCGCACCCAGCGGCTTCATGTAGATGTTGAAAAGCATGGGGGACAGTACCGATCCCTGCGGGACTCCATAATGGAGAGTCCAGGGTATCAAGCAATGTTCCCCAAGCACTACCTTCTGGTGGCGACCCACCAAGTAGGAGCGGAGCCACTGCCAAGCAGTACCCCCAACTCCCAACTCCGTGAGTCTTCCCAGAAGGATACCATGGTCGATGGTATCAAAAGCAGCTGAGAGATCAAGGAGAATCAACAGAGTAACACTCCCCCTGTCCCTCTCCCGGCAAAGGTCATCGTACAGGGCGACCAAGGCTGTTTCGGTGCCAAAACCGGGCCTAAAACCGGATTGAAATGGATCAAGATAATCAGTGTCATCCAAGAGCCCCTGGAGCTGGCCGGCAACCACCCGTTCCAGTACCTTGCCCAAGAACGGAACATTCGCCACAGGTCTATATTTGTTCAGGTTATCTGGGTCCAAAGAGGATTTCTTCAGGAGTGGTCTCACTACCGCCTCTTTTAGGCAGTCAGGGACCACTCCCTCTCTCAAAGAGGCGTTTATTATCTCCTTGGCCCAGCCGGCGGTTCCGGTCCTGCCAGCTTTCACCAGCCAAGAGGGGCAAGGGTCCAGAACAGATGTGGTCGCCCGCACCAGTCCAAGGATCTTGTCAACATCCTCAAGCTGTACAGACTGAAACTCATCCAATAAATAAGGACAAGACCGCGTTCTGGATGCTTCGTTGGAACTCACTGTCATAACATTGGAGTCTAAGTCCCGGCGAATGCATGCGATCTTATCCTGGAAGTGCCTCGCGAACTCATCACAGCGGGCTACAGATGAATCCATAATATCCCGAGGGCCAGAATGTAAAAGCCCTTGTACAATTTTAAAGAGCTCCGCCGGGCGGGAGAGAGATGCCTTAATTGTGGCAGCAAAATATCTCTTTTTTGCTGCCCTCACCGCTACTATATACCGCTTAGAAGAAGCACTTACCAAAGCATAATTGCATTCGTCAGGAGTTCGCCTCCATCTGCACTCAAGCCTCCTCCTCTCTTGCTTCATCACTCTCAGCTCCACGGTATACCATGGAGCTGTATGAGCTCTATATAGGAGGGGGCGCATGGGAGCAATCGTGTCAACTGCCCGAGTCATCTCCGTATTCCACAATCCAACCAGGGCTTCGACAGGAGCGCCAGTCTTCTCAGTCGGAAAATCCCCCAGAGCCCTTTGGAAACCCTCAGGATCCATTAGTCTCCGGGGGTGGACCAATTTAATAGGTCCCCCACCCTTGCAGAGGGAAAGGGTCGCTGTGAGCCTAAACTTCAGCAAGCGGTGATCTGTCCATGACAATGGGGTAGATGACAAATCCCCAACCACCAGATCACCATCTCCATGCCCAGTGTCGAAGATCAAATCAAGAGTATGTCCCGACACATGTGTTGGGCCGGTAACAACCTGAGACAGCCCCATGGTTGTCATGGAGGCCATGAAGTCCTGAGCCGCCCCAGATAAAGCAGTCTTGGCATGGACGTTGAAGTCCCCGAGTACCAAAAGTCTAGGGGACTGCAACAGTACCTCCGAGACTACCTCTGTCAGCTCAGTTAGGGAATTTGTTGGGCAGCAGGGTGGGCGGTACACCAACAAAATTCCCAATCTGTCTCTCTGGCCCAACACAAGGTGGAGACACTCTAAACCAGTCGTCACCTGGACAGGGTGCTTGGTGAGTGAGAAAGAACTCCTATAGACCACAGCAACCCCACCTCCCCGTCCTTCGGTTCTACCATGATGCTGAACCGCATACCCAGGTGGGCAGAGCTGGGAAAGAGCAACGCCTCACTGATCGCCCACCCAGGTCTCAGTTATACACGCCAGGTCGGCAGCCTCGTCCACAATTAAATCATGGACAAGGGAGATCTTATGGTGAACCGACCTGGCGTTTAACAACAGCACATGGAGATCCAAAGGCTGACTGATAGAACAACCATCAGTCCTGGGGATGTGAGGAGAACCGGAACAAGTCACAGACACTACTTGTCTGGGACGAGTTCCCCTTATCTGGCACGTTCTCCTCACAACGCCATACCTCCCATTACCCGTCACTACGCTAATTGGGCCCCCCGAAAGTCTCCCCGATCGATGTATAATACTCTCTCCCAGGCACATATTAAAACAAATAAAACTCACATATACACACACACCAAGTCACAGACACTCACACAATGCACATTCACACCAATACACACTAAATTCACACACACACATGACATACACACATACAATCCTCACTCATACAACACAACAACATTAAAATAATAAAGTGCCAGTAGTGATGGCAATGTCCACATTCAGGTCAAGGCAATAGCAGCCGCAGCAACAGCGTCCACAACGGTTCTAGGCAAGCGACAGATGACAATAGCAGGTGACAATAGCACACAGCAATCGACCGCAGCAGCTGATAGAAGCAGGCAGCAGATGGCAGCAGCAGATGATAGCAGCAGCACAGTGATGGTATTAGCGTCCTCTCCCGAGCGACAGCAACCCTATCCAGGCCAACGACCGCAACAGAGATCCAGACAGCTGGGGCCTGGTCCTGCAAGGTGCCCACGTGCAGAGCAGGAGCCCAAGAAGGAGAGAGCAGAGATGTTGGCCAAGCAGCAGCAGCAGCAAAGCAGGCAGATGGCTCTCCCTCCCTGGGCGGTGATGGTCCTCTTCCCTTGCAGGCACTGGATCTCATAACAGGATGCCAGAAGGAGACAGCAGTGGCTGGTACCCACTGGAACTGGTAGGGTAGAAGGCAGGGAGACCAACAGTAAGTGGAACCAGACAGCCAGAGCCAACTGGGCTTGAATTTTAGTTTCTGTTCAACACACCTTTATTGGGTTAAGTTCAAGGTTCTACAAAGCCCTATATAGCTTGGGACCAGGATACCTGAAAGACCGTCTTATTCCTTATATGACCAGTCAATCACTGGGCTCTGCAGGTGAGGGCCTCCTGCAGATACCATTGTACCAGGATACCGTTCTGCACAACGTAGGAAACGGACCTTTAGTGTAGTGGCACCTACCCTTTGGAATTCCCTCTCCTTCAATATTAGACTGGCACCATCTCTGCTATCTTTTTGGCGCCTACTGAAGACCTTCCTCTTTCAATAAGCCTTTTAAGTAGATCCCTTATCCCAGTCTGTTTTGGAATTGCTTTTTAATGTTTTTAAACCTTCTTTTTTAAAAATAGATATTTTAAAAGCTTTTAAAAATGTTTTAAAAGATTTTTGTTTTAATATTTTAATGGTGATTTTGTTTTAATATATTTTAAAGTCTGTTTTTATTATGTGTTAAAGTGTTTTTAGTGCTCTTGTTTGCCGCCCTGGGCTCTTACTGGGAGAAAGGGCAGGATATAAATAATAATAATAATAACAATAATTTTTAATGTAATGCAGGGATGAATGGGAAGAGAGTCAAAAGCACAAATGTTAAGTAATGTGAAAGATCCTCCTCCAGTGGATTGTTACAATGAAGCTGCTGGCAATTAAGGCTCATGTTTGTACAACTTCTTTATGTGTGTAGGAATGATCATCCATAGTTTAAGTACTGTTCTGTATATTATTTATGCTAACAGTGTAGCAAAATGGTAGGATATTTCCAAAGATTGTGCCACTGGACAGCATTTCCAGAGTGTGCAACGAATTACTTGTAACAAATTACTTGTAATTCATTACTTTTTTGAGGAGTGAGTGGGTGATTCCTTTACATTTTTATTGTAATAGTACTAGGAGTAATTTTATTACTTTTGTGGAGTAATTGTAATGTTTCCAGCATTACTTTTAGGTATTACTTGGGGAGGGAGCAGGGGAAGTCTTCTGCCCCTCTGATTATGTGCCTCAAACTTGGATGAAAATCATGTGCCTCAAACTTGGCTTCTGTGCAGTGTCGCTCTTCCCTCATGCTCTGTGGGTGGGTAGGAGGCGATGAGGGGGGAGGGGGAGAGTGAGTCGGGGTGGAGTGGAGAAAACAATTGTTTTAAAAATGAATGGTGGTGGTCAAGAATGGAGTGGAGGGAAAAAAGAGCTGGAGGGCAAGAACATGGATAAAGGAGGAGAAGGAGGCAGCAGCAGAATGGAGATAAAGAACTATGGAGGTGAAAGATGACATTGTGTGTGTGAGAGAGAGAGAATACTCTCTGCCTGCTGTGCAGTATTTTAACGTTTTTGCATCTCAGGGGAAAATGTTTGCTTGGGTGAGTGTCCCTTAGTTGGTGGCAGGGCAGGGTCTGGGAGGTGGTTAAATGAGAGAGATTGTGCTTGCTGGCTGATGGGGGGTGTTGTACTTGGTTTGACATGCAAAGATCTGAGTAGTGGTCTCAGCCTCCCTCCCCACCACTATTGCTATCTTAGGGATAAAAAGAATTATTCTACTACCCCTGTATGTGTGTGTTTATTTTTAATGTTGTTTTAGGATACTTAGATGTGCATCAGCCAAGACCAGCACCTTGTAGGCATTTTTTTTAAAAAAGCAACTGATATGTAATTGCAATGATTACTTTTGAGAAAAAGTAAAGTAATCAGTTACTTTCAGTTACTGTAATTGTAACGGTAATTACTATTTTTGGGCCTTGTAATTGTAACTGTAATTTATTACTTTTTAAAAGCAATCTTCCAATCTCTGAGAATTTCCAACCTGGTTGTTCACTAAATTTTGATTCCCTGACTTAAATGAAGGTAGGTGAGTTTTCAAAAGAAAAAAACCTAAGGCTTTGCTAATCCTTTAACTGAAACAGGATTCTTGTGATCAGTTCCACCTTAACCCTAGAGCCTAAAAAGCTTATGAGCTCATGAAATATTTTTGACCACCAGTATATTAACTTGGTTTCTTCTACAAAATAGCTTCATCTCAAAGATTTCAGAGCCCATGCAGAGACGCCACAGCTATAACAGGCCTCGCTTATCGAGAGTGTCACACAATTATAATGATGCAGTGGTTGCTTGCAAAGAAACACTGCAATCCTAGCCTGTGATATCTTGCACAATGTTTTTCATTTTACAATGTGCTCCTGTTTAATAGATAAATGTAACAGGAGAGGCCAAGGAAATAAATTCTTTTCATTTAATTGTTGAAACATTCTAAGACTCTGTAGATTTTTTTTAAAAAAGTCAATGAAAAATATAGTTACTTTCCAAAGTTTGGGGTTTCAGGTTGGATTGAGGTGTTCTACCAGACAACCCTGTGCCAAGTTCTTCCCTGGCTTCCTCTAAGTTTTAGACACATCCTGTATTGTGACATCATGATGTTTTGTGGGTTTTTTTCCATCCCCAGTAGTGAGAGCCAGTGATGTGGAGCAGAGTTTGGAGAATATACAACTTCAAGATGTTGCAACATGACATTTCCCTAAACATTGGTGGTGCGGCACTCAGTATAAAATTCCTTTGTTATCCCCATGTGCATAACATCTATTTTCACCTTGGTAGTTTTGCTTTTTAAAAAAATTAATACACAAATATTTTGAGGTAGAGCGAATGGAAAGCATTCTGCCTGCTGTGGCAGACCAGCATCTGCCATTGCCTGCATGCACTGCCCCTACACACTGACCTTGTCTTGTTATGGCTGTTTTTGCTGCTCCATCACTGGTGGCGTCATGAGTGTGCTGGGCCTCCAGGGCCATCTTAGCAGACAGCACTGTGCTCTGATGAAGGTCCCAATGGAATGCAGGATTCTTCCAGTGGAAGGCATTGTGGGAGAGAGAGCCCCAAAGAATACCTGTACCACAGTTGCTTTGCTACAACTATGGCAAGTCCTGTTTAACAGTAGAAAACTGTTAAAACTTTAAACCAGGGCTTACCAAACTGCGGTCCTTGAGGTTCCGTCAGGTGGTCCACAATATGTCTGTAAAAATACAATTGCTACAATAGGCAGAAAAATCAAAGCAGTGGTCAGCAAAGCAGGATTTGCTGTAGCAAAGTGGTGATGGCACAGGTTCTGTCTCTGACCTTCCTCAGAGTGAGTCTTGAATGATCTAACACGATCAGAGAGCCATGTAGAAATTTCACCAGTTGCTTAGCTGCAGCAGCAATGCTAAATGCTGGTGCTGAGAGCACACAGATTCACCAACTCCCCAGATCCACTGTCTCAGATAAAAGTCTTTGGTAAAGCTAATGGGAGGGCTGGCCCTGACCACATGTAGGGATGTAAGAAGGCATTGCTTTTCATTCCACCCTGCATTTGTCATATACAGCACTGTTTCCATTCTGCCAGTTTGTTTCCCCCCAAAACTACATTATTCATCCCGCTTCTGCTGTGATGAAATTATATAACTTACACAATTTATGTAATTAATTATTTAGCCTACGTTATACCAGTGTATATTATTCATATTAATAATATTATTAATAATAATATTAATATTATTTAACCTATATTATACCAGTGTGGTGTAGCAGTTAAGGTACTGGACTACGACCTGGGAGACCAGGGTTTAAATCTCCACACAGCCATGAAGCTCACTGGGTGACCTTGGGCCAATCACTGCCTCTCAGCCTCAGAGGGTGGCCATGGTAAACCCTCTCTGAATACCGCTTACTATGAAAACCCTATTCATAGGGTCGCCATAAATCAGGATTGACTTGAAGGCAGTCCATTTCCATTTTCATTCCACCCTATTCATTTCTGTGCAAAGGAAACACAATGCCAATATGGACAAATCATAATAAATTACTAATAGTTTACAGACTGAAAGCAACAACAGTGAATGCCAGTTATATCCTCTGTATTGATTCTCTTCTGTACATGGGATGAATAAAAGAACATCAGTAGTTTCCACTCATATATGTGTTTTGGTTTGAATTCTCCCACATCCCTAGTCACAGGTAAGATTCAACTGCTAGTTCCATTAGCTTCTGTTCTTGGAATGGGGTAGGGGGACATTTGGTCTTTTATCTCAGGCAGGAACATGTCTCCTCTGGTCATACTGCTCCTCAGCTGTTGATATAATTTTAGGTGTGGCAAACATTTTAGATCGCAATTAGTCAGGCCCTAATAATTTGCACTTGACTATTTATTAGCATTAATCAAGGAAGAAAAACAGCTGTGGGAACCAAGAGCACTCACAATTTAACTTTATTCAACTGTATTTATACAACTTAGCGGCAGGTTGGCTGCACAACAGCTTAAAAGAAGACTGATTATTTAATAACTAACTTGGCATCACTAAAAATATGTTAGGATTAAAGGACTTGCAGCTTACTCACAGAATATCTCAGATTGTTCTTATAAATGCTAAATAGGAAAAAAGGGTTCTACAAGAGCAAATATGGAACACCAAAGGTAGGATGTTGAAGAAGTGGATCCATGATTGTAAGTTTTTCACCCTGAATGAGCTGAGCCACTTGGTAGTCCTGTGAACAAAAGCCCAGCCCTGTGTCTATCATTCATTTGGTTGCCTACTGCTAAGTAAGCAGGGGGAGAACTGTCCCTCCCAAAGCACTTGTGTTAATGGTATCAAACGGAAGGTTCTGCAGTCTTATCAAGACCCATAGGTGTCTCTTTTGTGTTCTATGTAGCCCCTACCACAGAGCAGTAGTGACCTATGTAATGGGACACACACTTCCAGTGCTGCAGCTCACCTTGATGGGGATAGGGCAGGGTGAGGGGAGTACCGGCACCAGAGGGCGGCCAGGTCAGGCCCTGGAGGGCCCCTGGAGGGCCCCTGAAGGGCCCCTGAAGGGCCCTTCCTTAGGGGATGGGTAGTGCTCCCTTCCACAATCAGCTGCAGCATTGGCTCCTGACCCTGCTGTGGACCACAGAGAGGGAGTTCCCAGGCACCCCCTACTATCACACAGGCCCACAATGCCCACCTGCATGTCCCACCTACCTCTCCCTTGTAGTAAATGCTGGCTGCGCTGCGGGTGCAAGCCTGGCATCAACCAAGATGGCAAGGTTTCCCTAAGGGGCTGATGCCCCTGCCACCATCTTGGTTGATGGCAGGTGTGCACGCATGTAGCATGCATGCATGCCATTAACCAAGATGGCAGTGGAGGCATCAGTCCCTTAGGGTGGCCTTGGTTGATGGCAGGCTTGCACCCGCAGCACAAGGATTTGTTGGTTCAGAATGAATACTCTTCCAAGGCAAATCCCCCCTGCAAAGGATAGGTAGGTAGGTGTGTCATGTGTGCAAGTGTTGGGGCCCGGGGCAGGCTGGTGCCCTTCGTGAGGGTAAGGGTGGGGCTAGGCAGAAGCACCTGTGGATCCAATCAGGCTCTCCCACTGGTATGCCCATGCAGCCCTGACCTTGCTGTTGCCCCCCACCCCATCCCTATGCAGATATGCTGTTTTGATGCCAGTGTTGGAAGGCAGCTCCATACCACCACTCAGCCCACTACTGCCACAGGTATACCCAAGGTGGTGCCCTTCAGATGTTGTTGGACTATCTCTGCCTTCACCACTGGCCATACTAACTGGGGCTGATGGGAGTTGCAGTCCAACAATATCTGGAGAGCACTATGTTGGTTATCCCTGCCCTACTGCATTCCACACCAATTTCTGAACCATTTTCAGGGCTGGGGTTCTGGGAAACCAATGCCCTTAAAACAAAAAGGCTAACTCCTCAGAATCACCTTTTACTATTGATTATCTTCTGTGTGGATATCTGTGTGCATTGATGTGCCTGTTTTATAGCTATCTTTTTGGCAGTTGGAAATGCATATTCTTGGGATCCCCAGGATACTGCAATATGTGGGAGATAATAGGGAGATATGTATCTGCATAATACATTTTTGTTACTTTTTTGAGGTGAGGTGACCAGAATTGTACGAATAGTCCAAGTGCTGTCACACCATACACAGGTATCCAGTACAACCCCAAGGGCTCATTCCTGGTTGGTCACTGCCAGGTCAGACCCCATGTACTTATATGTGAAATTTAGATACATTTTTTGTGTCCCAATGTGCATTATTTTACACTTTACATTGAATTCTGTTTGCCATTTTACTGTCCATTCACCTACTTCGGAGAGATCCTTTTTGAGTTCTTTGCAATCCCTCTTTGTTTTAAATACCCTGAACAACTTGTTATCATCAACAAACTTGTCTACTGCACTGTTCACTCCTAACTTTAGATCAAGTGCAAGCTCCAATACCAATCCTTGGGGAAGACTGCTTTCTACATCCCTCCACTGGGAGAACTGTCCATTTATTCATACTCTCTGATTGCTGTTTCTTAACCAGTTAATGATCACAAGAGGACCTCTCTTCCTTGACTGTTAAGTTTATTCAGGAGTCTTTGGTGAGGTACATTGTTTTTAAAAGTCTAAGTACACAGTGCTAACTGGATCACCTCTATCTGAACGTTGACACTCTCAAAGAACCCTAAAAGATTAGTGAGACAGGACTTACCCTTGCAGAAGTGCTGGTTTTGCTTCAGTAAGACTTATTCTTTTATCTGTAACAGTACTTTCCACCAGTTTTCCTTGAATAGATCTTAAGTTAACCCACCTGTCATTTTCAGGATCCCCCTTGGATCTCTTTTTAAAAAACTGGTGTAACATTGGCCACTTTTCAGTCCTTATGTACAAAGGCTGATCTTATGGACATTTTACATATTTTTGTTAGATGGCATCACGTTTGAGTTCTTTAAGAACTCTCAAGCAGGTGTCATCCAGACCCAGTGATTTGTCAGTTTGTCAGTAAGGCCTAGAACATTATTCTTTGTCACCACTATTTGCCTCAGTTCCTCAATATCCTCTCCTGTGAAAGCTAATTCAGACACAGGGATCTACCCTATATCTTCCTCTGTGAAGACAAATGCAAATTATTCTTTCAGCTTCTCTGCAATTTCATTATCCTCCTTTAGCAGAGTGGCGCAGAGTGGTAAGCGGCAGTAATGGAGTCGAAGCTCTGCTCACAGCCGGAGTTCGATTCCAATGGAAGGAGGAAGTCGAATCTCCAGTGAAAGGGGTCGAGGTCCACTCAGCCTTCCATCCATCTGTGGTCGGTAAAATGAGTACCCGGCATATGCTGGGGGGTAAAGAAAGGCCGGGGAAGGAACTGGCAATCCCACCCCATATATATGGTCTGCCTAGTAAACATCGCAAGACGTCACCCTAAGAGTCGGAAATGACTTGCACTACAAGTGGACACCTTTACCTTTTATACAAATTGAAATCTATCACAACACATGAAAATAAAACACATTTTTTGAAAAGCATGAGAAGAAAATATAAATAATTCTAGAAACAAATACTATGACAAGATGACATTCTACCCATCAAATTTTCTTGAGGATTGAAGGAAAGGAAAATAAAAGCGGAGTGAAAACCTTGTTCTTTTTTCTTCTTATAGCCCAAAGAAAGCCTCATGGCAAAAACATGGGGCATGGGTTGTTGTGAGAGGAGCAAATCACAGTGAACTTGGGCTTATGACCTCCCCACTTTTCCCCTCTTCTTCTGTTGCACCTGTAAGGAGGAGATCAAAAGGTTTTGCTTTTGTTTTTGATTAACTGCAGTGTACTGTTACATCTGAATCCTAAACTGTGGTAAATATTAACTTTTTTTCTTGCAAGCCAACTCCATAACTCATGATTTGTTTCAAACAAATCATAACTTTAGTTATTTGGATTCAGATGAAATGATAAATTGCTGTTAATTTTAAACAAAAGTGAAAACTTCCAATCTCTTCCTCATTGCCATGCCAGATGAGGAGACAAGAGAGGAAACTCATACTGCAGTTTGTTCTGACCATGATAAACCATGGTCTATCGTGGCATCCAAACCAGCTCATTGTTTCTCATTTTATTTTCTATTTCTGAAGCTGCATTTTTTCCTCTCTCTCTCCTCTATTTTGCAGAGTACATGTTGAATCTGGCAGCCTGTGGTTGTCTTTTAATGAAAATGTTATCTGTTTACTATTCAAATACAATTTTTAAACAGTTTTGCTCAGCACATTTGATGTTAACATCCCATTAAAGCTGCAATATGCCTCATCTACCTTGTTCCTCCCACTGCGGTGACTCTGAGTTTCTCGGTTTTTAAATAGGAATATAATATTGTATGTCTGTGCAGGGTTATGCAATTTCCTGCATTGAATTACGAGTCATTGGGCAAGGCTGTTCACCTTCCCTATCATAGAAATTTTGTGTTCATACACATTTTCTCCCAACATTTACAGAATGTATTATTAGCCTGGCTATCTTACAATTGCACCACAGCCACACTTTCATTTTAAATCTGCAAAGCTTATCACTGTGCCTCTTACCATCTGATGGAAATTGTCAGAATTGCTGAGTTAAGATAAACACCCTCATTCTGCAGCAAGAAAGGATGAGAAAAAGGGGTGGGTGGGCATAAGCAGCAAAAATGTTAATTTGTTTTAAAGTTTAAAGTACTGACATATGTACTGAAGATAAGCATATCCAATTTTAAATCTTCCATATCTTTTTGTAATGTCTAATTGCACAGTTAAATGAGCTGTAAAAGCAGAAATGCTGCTGTAACCTCTAAACAATTTTGCAATTCTAGAACTTTTGAGATAACAAGAGTAAACCTTAAGAGAGCTTTAGCTTTTCTCCTCTGTTAATATTCTATTTTAGAGGGCATTGTTTAATCAACATGAAATTCTTTCCGCTTGGATAGTTTTTCCAATTTATTGTTGGGCTCTCTTTATGATCCTGGAGGTGATCAGATGTATATTTTGTTGCATGGTATGTTCAAGAAGGGACTTAAAAAACCAAATTTGTTAGTCCTTCAGAGAACTACAGTGGAGCAGTTCTTAGTGGAAAAGTCTTGAATATGTATTTATTTAGGTACACATACAGTGCCTCATAAAAGTAATCAGACCCCTGACCAATGCTCTCATATTACTGAATTACAAACGGTACATTGTAATTTTGTTCTGTATGATATTTTATTTTGAAACACTGAAACTCAAAATCAATTATTGCAAGGTGACATTGGGAAGTGTTTGTAGGAAACGTAAAAAACTGAAACATGCTGCTTGCATAAGTATTCAACCTCTGTGCTGTGGAAGCTCCCAGTGTACACAGATGAAGAAATTGCCCTATTGAGGACACAATTACCTTACCACTGGCCTCCGCTTGTGAACCATTCAAGTTGCTGTCACATTGTCAGAATAAAACCCCCACTGTTAAAAGCTGTGGATCTGAAGGAAAATGTATATCTAAGCATGAGTTAAACAAGCATAACCAGTGGAGGCTGGCCCATTAGGGCTAAGGGGGTACTGCCCTATCAACCTCACTTAGCCCTCAGCCAGCTCCCATCTGCCTGCCTTCTTGCTGAAAATCACCACTGGGGGTGGGGGGGTACTGCTTGTCAGCTTCCTCCTCCTCGGTCTCAGTGCTGCTCTTTTAGAACTGGGAGGGCAAATCTAGAATGAGTTGGTGCTGCCTGTCATTGGCTCTGGCTCCACATACTGTTGGGCTCCCTGCCTTCTGCCTCATCAGTCCCAATGGCCACCAGCCACTACTGAGCATAGCATGAATAGCTATGCAGACCTAGAATGTGACTAAAAGCTGGAATGGGGTGCTAAAAGATGTATATGAGGCAGTGTTAATCAGATGGTAACCTGGGGTTCTTCTGAAGCTTATCAGCGATTTCTTAGTTAAAAGACCAATAATGGTAGGCAAGGTTCCCATTCCCATGTGTTCTCTGGTATATATAATGTAGCAATGTTGAATATCACTACAGCAGGGTGGCTCGCCCACAGGCTGTATATGCCTCCCAAGTAATTTCTGGTGGCTCTCCAAGCCCTCCACCAATTGGGCTGCTGAATTGGTGATGGGGGAGGCGATTATTTTTTTTTTGCTGCACATTATTTATTTATTTATTTGTTTGTTTGTTTGTTTCATTTTTAAACCGCCCATAGCGAGTGGCTCTCTGGGCGGTGTACAAAAGATTAAAATACAGAATATCACAATAAAATCAACCTACCAACAGTAAACATAAACAGCAAACAAAAAAAGATTTAAAATTATAACATTAAACGCTTAAAATGCCTGGGAGCATAGCCAGGTCTTAACCTGGTGCCGAAAAGATAGAAGCGTCAGCGCCAAGCGTACTTCTTTGGGGAGGCTGTTCCACAATTCGGGGGCCACTACAGAAAAGGCCCTAGATCGAGTAACTGTCCTCCGGGCTTCCTGATGGGTTGGTACCCGGAGGAGGGCCTTAGATGCTGAGCGAAGTGACTGGGTCGGTTCATAGCGGGAGAGGCGTTCCACAAGATACTGTGGTCCCACGCCGTGTAAGGCTTTATAGGTCAAAACCAGCACCTTGAATCTGGCTCGGAAACAAATGGGTAGCCAGTGCAAACGGGCCAGAACAGGTGTTATATGCGCTGACCAGCTGGTCCTCGTCAGCAGTCTGGCTGCTGCGTTTTGCACTAGCTGAAGCTTCCGAACTGTCTTCAAGGGCAGCCCTACGTAGAGCGCATTACAGTAATCCAACCTAGAAGTTACCAGAGCATGAACAACTGAGGCGAGGTTATCCCTGTCCAGATAGGGGCGTAGAACGCATTCCTTGCCACCGAGGCCACTTGCGCCTCAAGAGACAAGGAAGGATCGAAAAGAACCCCAAGACTACGAACCTGTTCCTTCAAGGGGAGTGTAACCCCATCTAAAACAGGGTAAACATCCACCATCTGGGCAGGGAAGGCATTCACCAACAGTGTCTCGGTCTTGTCTGGATTGAGTCTCAGTTTATTAGCTCTCATCCAGTCCATTATCGCGGTCAGGCAGTGATTCAGCACATCCACAGACTCACCTGTAGAAGATGAAAAGGAGAAATAGAGCTGCGTGTCATCAGCGTACTGGTGGCAACGCACTCCAAAACTCCTGATGACGGCACCCAGAGGCTGCATGTAGATGTTAAAAAGCATGGGGGACAAAACCGACCCCTGAGGGACTCCACAATGGAGAGTCCAAGGTGTCGAGCAATGTTCCCCAAGTACTACCTTCTGGCGACGATCTGCCAAGTAGGAGCGGAACCACTGCCAGGCAGTGCCTCCAACTCCCAACTCCGCGAGTCTCCCCAGAAGGATACCATGGTCGATGGTATCAAACGCCGCTGAGAGATCAAGGAGAATCAATAGAGTCACACTCCCTCTGTCCCTCTCCCGACAGAGGTCATCATACAGGGCGACCAAGGCTGTTTCAGTGCCAAAACCAGGCCTAAAACCAGATTGAAATGGATCCAGATAATCGGTCTCATCCAAGAGCACCTGGAGTTGACCGGCGACCACCCGCTCCAGAACCTTGCCCAAAAAGGGGACATTCGCCACCGGTCTATAATTGTTCAAGTTATCTGGGTCTAAGGAAGGTTTCTTTAAAAGAGGTCTCACTACTGCCTCCTTGAGACTACTAGGGACTACTCCCTCACTCGAGGCATTTATCACTTCCTTGGCCCAGCCGGTGGTACTAGTCCTGCTAGCCTTCGCTAGCCAAGATGGACAAGGATCTAGAGCAGACGTGGTCGCCCGCACCAATCCAAGCACCTTGTCCACTTCCTCAAGCTGCACCATGCATTTTGCCATGCAACAGACAGTGCTGTTGAGGTCTTCAGAATAATTGCTAGCAAGTGTGTCTTTTCATCAGGCATCAACACATTGTTGGGAGACACTTGATGTCAGCAAGGAAGAGTGAATAGCAGTTAGGAACCAGAAGTAGCAGTGGACCCTGATTTGGATGGTGGGGAAGGCGTAGGAATGATGGACCACAGCAGCCCCACTCCCTGTTTGGGATCATACTACTACTGGGAATCACTCATGACTGAGTAAGATTGTCTTCCAAAATAAGGTTGGTTGGAAGATGCCTGTGCGTGAATTTGTTTATGTGGGGAGATCGGCACACAATGATCAACAATCTTCACAGAAAAAGGCTTTGATCCAATGACATGGGTACCACGACGATTGGAAGTCTGTTATCTGCTGCAGCCTTCATCCGCCTTCACAGCCATCACAATATACACATTGCTATCCACTGCCTGTTCTGCCATTGAGGACATTCCTGGATTGTTCTTTATTTGGTTCCTCTCCCTTGACCTTACCACCATGGGTGATCCTGCTGGGAGTACATGACTCCCGACGGCATCGCTCACAGGGTTCATTGGAACACGCAAGCCCACTCACCACTACAAGGTGACAATCCAGTGAGGGGTTGGGATTATAACCTTGCTTTAGAACTAACAACCCACTGGCTTTCTTTCACCTACCTATGCAGGAAGTAACAGGCACAGCAGTTCTCTTTTTTCCTTCAGGACTAGCTACATTGAGGGGAAGCTGGAACCAGCACGAAACCTTTTCCAAACTGATTTTCTTATTTCTGGGAACTGCTCTGAGTGCATCCTCCTGCATCCACTGTTAATGTCTGAATGTACTTTTAAGGAATAAGGGGAGTTGAAATGGGGTGGAGGTGTATCTGTTGGGGCAAATGGAAGCAATCATGCATTAATTACTAAGAAATTAATAAATTGACACTTTGACATGTGGCCCCTGGAAGATTGGCCAATGTGGTCCTTGGCCTGGAAAAAGTTTAACCACCTCTGCACTACGAGGAAATGGCTCCTGTGTCTTGATTATTATATCTGAATGGAGTATTCAAGCCTTGGCTCAGACCTTGAACCAGGATTACTAGATCTAAATGCCCACCTAAGGTAAATCTCTAATTAAATCAACCAAGTTGGTCATCTTAACATTAAATAAAAAATGGACCCTCCTCATTTTTATAAAACAGAACAAATCTACATTTACACTTGGAAACATCTGAACATCACTTCCTTGGCCCAATACAAAATGGATCATCACATTTTCTCAGTGTTTCAAGCTTCGTGTGGGCTATCACTGTTTACTTACATCATTAGCCCTAAAGTATGTTAACTATATTTAGCTAGAGACAGAAGGTGTTGTGTCATTTATTCTTCTATTGGTCTCTTGAATTTGTAATCAGCTGAACAAAGTTACCAGGGAATCACTACCTGAATTAATGTTTCTGATTGATTACATCTAAATGTTAATCAATTCACATTAAATACTTGGTGTTGGTTCTCTCATTTTTCTGTTTGTTTGATTTCATGTAACTGACAGAGATATTAAATCCTAATATCATTTACCTTCCTGATAGTTTTATCAGTAGCTTCTCATGATAACTAGTGTTTGACTGGAAAGATCAAGACTTATTATATATAGAGTTATAAGGAAAGAGATAAGACACATGGGCACATGTTGCTGGATCTTAAGATGATTCTTTGCTTACAGTCCAAACTCATGTAAGACACAAAATACTGACTTTGGACCAATGTTACTGTTGTACTAAAAGGGTTTCTTGTAATGATAGACTTTCTGTGATAATTCCTTAACTTTCTTCCATTTGCAGTTTTCTTACTTGATGATGGAATTAGACCAATGGTTCTGAATCTTTCTTCAGTGAGAGCAACATAAACAACACTTTGCACACACTTCCTTATTAAAGTATCTACTGCAGAACTGTTTTAGATCATTAATAGCTCAGTTATAAATTAATTCAGATTAAGACTATACAAAGCTTTCCCTATTATTTCTGTGGATATTTCTGCCTTACTAAAAATGATACCACATGTTCAGGTCAGTGCAAGAATGAATACATACTTTTTTTCAAGGATATGAATCCAAATGGTTAGTTTTGTCTCCTTGTAAATAATTCACCATTCAAGTGTTATTGGCTTGCTGTTGCAATGCCTCTTGCTTATTTTTATCCATCCAGGTGTTGACTGGCTTGCATCCTTGTAAATCATTTGCTATTTGGTGTTATTGGCTTGCTCTTGCACTGCCTGTTGCTTACTGTTATCCATTAAGGTGTTTGTTGGTTTGCTGTTGAGCATAGTGCCAGGCTGTTGCTCTGTGCAGTTCCTCATCGAGTGTTGACTGGCAAATATTTCTCTTTGTACTAGGTTTTTGCTCTAAAGACCTGTTTTTCACATCCTTTCCCATTGTGAGCAATTGGCTTAACTTTGTAACATCTTGTGCAAGAAATCATCTTCAAAAATGTATTTAGATCTTATTGAAATAGACCTAAGAATATCAGATGGATTGAAAATAGTTTGGGAAGGTGATATTGGGATAACAGTCGGACAAAATGGGACAAAATATGGCAGACTCAATCAAAGCAAACTACATCAACAATCTTTAGGGAGAATTCCTTAAAGTTATTACACCGATGGTATATTTCATATGCATGTCTGGCAAAGATAATCAATAAAATTATGCAAAATGTTAGGAGAAAATGCAATCAGCAAGGTGTATATGTGCATATGTGTTACTAAAGTCCTGTGGCATCACAGTTTTGGAATATGATATTTGCAGAAATGGCAAATTTACACATCAAACTATATATATTACACTAGCTCTTTTAACAATTTGGGAGAACAAAATGAGAAAGTAATATCTAAGGAGCCAATAGTATTTATGTTGATGGCTAATGCCCACTCTCATGTCTGTATGTGCATTGCACATATAGGGTCCTGCTGTTGCTGCTGCTATCAACCCAAGCAAAAGAGTTTGGCACAGCTGAGGAGAGGTGTAGCACTGTGGCCCACTAGCGGTCCCTGGCCCATAGTTTGAGAAGCACACGGCTCTACAACAGTAATAATGTTAATGTAACATTGAGGTGAGAAGCAACTTTTCACCTCGTTTCTTGTCCTCTCTAATATTCCATGCAATCATGATCTATGTAATTTATTAAAATGAGTGGAAAAAGTCTTGGTGATAGTGGGAATCTTCTAAGAGCCAGATATTAGCAAAAGCTTTTACACTAACAATTGTAGCATTTACATTTCTACAGCAATTTGCTCATTACCATACAGGAGCATTGTACAGAGTTCAGTGACCAGACACTCTAAGCAGTAATTAAAAACAAATTCTCAAATGACATCTAATTAAAAATGGTTTCAAGCAAAAGATTATGAACCTAATCTTCAGGTTTCTTCCACACAGCATATATTCCGCAGATGTCAGAGGGAAGTTAAGCTGCAAAAGTGACTTTTGGAACAGTAGAAACCTTTGGCAGTTGCTGACTTCAGAAGTTAGCAGACAACCATCAGCTATAGTCTGCAACTTGCTGATTGTCTTGCCATTTGGGTACTGCATAAGGTGTCTTATCTTAGCAAATGATGCAGTACAATGTTTCAGAACTAGTACTGGATGAACTCTCTGTAACTCGGTAATTATTTATTATTTAATTATTATTAAATTTATATCCTGCCCTTCCTCCCAGTAGGAGCCCAGGGCGGCAAACAAAAACATTAAAAACACTCTAAAACATCTTAAAAATAGACTTTAAAATATATTAAAACAAAACATCTTTAAAAACATGTTTTTAAAAAAGCTTTAAAAACATCTTAAAAAGCAATTACAAGACATACAGAGACTAGGATAATTATGAGCTTTCTTGGAGAGCATTACTTAATGAGAGTATTTTTCAGAGAATTCTCTCCCAGCTCATATGTTGGCATGTGTGTTGATGGTGCTATGCACCTTATTGTCCCCTGCGAATTTTAGTTCCTAGTGCTAGCCATGGTGGAGGACCACTTGAAACTCTAGCCACCTTCCCTCACAAAGCAAAAAAACCTAACAACTTAGGATCCAAGCCACTATTTTTTATTTTTTTATTTTTGCTTTAAAGAAGTATGACAGCCAATTATGGGAGAGGGTGTTCTTAAGTAAATAGAAATCAAGACCAATAGTAGTATCTTCAACAGATTTCCTCTATTTGTACCATTTGGCAGGATCAAAATGGGCATGACTCATGTTAAAATAATTTTTAAAAAGAGTTATCTGCACAAGAGCTAATTCATCCAGTTATGCTTTCTGACGGAACTGATGACAGCATTGAAATCTGCAGAATGCAAAGGATGTAGTCATTTTCATTGTCCACAGCTCTTTAATGGGTATTTTTCAAACTGCCTAATTACTGTAGCTAAGAGTAATAATATGTAGACATCAGGAGTGTGATGATGGGGAGGAGGGGAAAAGGGATGCTAATGGAGCCTAACTGTATTTGTGCCATACAAATTAAGGATTAAAAATGGACTGCTTCAGGCAGCACAGAGGAGAACAGTTGCACTTAGACCAACATAGAATTCCAGATGCTTTGTTGGAATCCCAGGATGAACAATGTCAACTGATGTCAAATGCTGCTCTAAGATCTAACGTAATAAGACCAGAAAACAGGAAGTCCCTGTAGGAAGCAGGGGATTAGTGATTCTCCACAGGGCTATAAACAACTTTGCAAGCCCAAGGAAATTTCTTTGCAAAGAGGAAAAGCAAAATTAGCTTGGATTGCATTTGACTTGAAACTATACAGACAAAGTTCTGGTTCACATATATCTAATCTTGGAAATATTTTTATATAGCTATCATTATGTGTGGTACCTTACAGGGCAGCCCAAAGAAATAAGAATAGCTTACAATCCAAAGAGCTTACCATCTAAATTTCATCAACAGTGGAGACCACAACAAAGTGAGAGGCCAGGATAATGATAACTGAATGTGAGCAAATTTTCCTTGGGCATGGCCTGAAGGTATATATAGCAACCACGCTTGAGCTAGGCCAAATCTAAATATTGATTATTTAGCCAAACACCATCACCAATCATCTAGTGGTACAATAAAAAGGGACATACTATTCAGAGTATAACTGAAAGATAGCCTAATGATATCATCCATTACAATATCCAATATATGGGCAATACCTTTCCTATCTACATAAAAATGTGTCATGCTGCAGTTTACAGTGCCACAGACAGGTGCTGCTGCAAACTGTAGCATGAATGTTTCTGCACCCCGACCTCTATGCTGCATGCACCCCCCGTCACCACCTGCCTTGGCAAGCAGGCAAGATGGTAGTGGCAGCCTTGGCAAGCAAGTGGGCAGCCTAGATACAGTGGTGGCAGTGGTGCCAGCAGCCTGGGTGGGAGGCCGGCACTTGGCATGCTGTGTGGTGGCATTTGTCCAGTGGAGGCGGTGGTGTGGGGCAGTGGCGGCAGCAGCCTGGGTGGCTAGACTGGAGGCTGGTGTGTGGTCAAGGTGTGCTTCATGGCAGCAGTGTTTGGCACAGCAGTGGCAAAGAAAAGGTTGAGGCATATGGGTTGGCCAGGGGAGGGGGGGTTGGTGTGTGGCAGGGGAGGGGGGGTTGGGGTGTGACAGGGTGGGGGTTGGTGAGGGTAATGGGGATTGCAAGCAGGGTAAGCAGGGGGCAAAGCCCCCCATTACAATAATAAACATTGAGAACACTCTTTACAAAAATGACTAAAACAGAATCCTATCCATCTATAATTTAATTCAATATTTTGGCAACAGACTTGACAGTCTCTTGCTACATGGTGTTGTTCATCCTCCTCCATAATTTTAAATCATGCTGGAGGTCAATCACATGGATTTCAGCCCATTTTTAATAGACAAAACCACACTAAAAAACTAACTTGATAAAATGTAATCATATGAGTCTTATTTGCTAGAGAAATGACCGATACATCCTCTCCAACCAAATCTCTTTTATGCGCCAACCACTCAGCTGTCATTTTTTATCTAAAGAGAACTATATAGACAATACTGCAACACTATATGATCCAGTGTTTCTACTACAGACTGTCAACACAGACACCTCTAGAGGAATTACTCTGAATTGCCCTGATATAACTGCAGAGGAGAAGCTATTCATTATCGCCAAGGTGATTTCTCTTTAAGAACATAGGTTTTGTTATACATGGCGGAAGGAAGTACTTGGAAATTTACTTCATCTCATAACAAAGAAGAAGGCAGTAGCACACCATCTGTATTGCCCTCAGATACTGATTTTAAATGCATAGAATCATCTGCAAATCCACATTATGTCAAAGCTGTTGCCTATAGGACAATTGTCTGACTGCTTCAACATGAAAAACATTAATAGTGGGCACAATTAATCAACCTCCTTAGCCTATTTGACCAAGTGCCTTATGTGTTTAGCCAACATTTTCTCTAGCTGACCCCAGCTGCATTTTAAAGGATTTTGAACTAGGGAAAGTAATCCCTGGTTATTTAAATTTCTTCACTTGGCCAATCAGATTCATAGTCTACCTATGTTGTCTTTGATCTTCCCAAAAATCATAATTTATGGTTTACAATAATTAACTATTCAAATGTAGCATAACAGTAAAAATCCATTATTATCCTCCTCAAACCCACTTGCAAGGAAGACACAAGGCCAGTGAAGAGCAGGAGTGAAACTGGCTTATCTCCCACAAATACTGGATTATAAGAGCCACTTGATAAAATGGCAATTGTATTGTTAACATTATACAGCCACGAGAGTGGCTGTCTACTACAGTAGGGCCCCGCTTATATGGCGGGATCCATTCTGGACCCCCTCCGTAAAGTGGAAATTGCCATAAGGCGAAACCCCATTGACTTTAATGGGGCGCATTGCGTGAAAATGATGCCAAAATGCCACAAAATCGGCTTTTAAAGAGGGGAGGAAAGCTGCCACATTAGCGGAAAGCCGGTAAGCGGAGCGCCAGTAAGCGGGGCCCTACTGTATAGCCAGTGTGGGTTTTTCACATTCCACAATGTTAAATTGAAAATACCCCCCATGCCATTCTGATGCTTCCCATAAGCTCATTTCAAAACAAAACCTTACCAAACTTATAGTCCTGAACTCAGAAATGTTTGCTTAACTACCCTCTCAATTTTCATGGCGATACACAAAACAGTCAGAGAGAATCGAGAGTTCAAAGTCTAAAAAGAGAGAAAAAGCCCCCAGAGCTTCTCTCCCACCCTCTTTTTAGATCTTTTTTTAAGGAGGAAGGAAGGTTAATAGTAGAGATTAATAGGGAATCCTAGAGCATCTCTTTAACATGAGCGAAGCACTCTAGGATTCCTTGTTAATCTCTGTAGCATTAACCACTTAAATAGGAAAGACAATTCATTTTTTAAAAAAAAAATACAGAGTTAGAAAATAAAGCAGAAATCCGATGCATTCGGGATAAGTCTGCAAAGAGAACACATGGGTGGATTTTAAAAAAGTCCGGTCCCAAGCCCAATTTTGGTGGAATTCTCCCCCATCCACTGCTGCCAGCACAAGGGAGGAGGCGGCCTTACCAGTTCTAGCATACTCCCAAAGGTTATCCCTGCAAAAAAAACAACCCCACCTTTTTGTACCACAGCTACTACCACTTGCAAACTGAAGGCCAGTATCTCTTCTCCTAAATTCCAGAACAGAAGGAACAGGAGGCATCCAATCAAAATTGGTATCCAATATTTCTGGTGTCCAATCAAAACGGAATAGATAGATTAGGGGTGTGTGTGTTAGAAGCCTAGCTCCTGTACCTTTAACAGCAGCTTGATCTGAACCAGTTACTGGATGATAAACTTTCCATGCTTTGAAAAACTTTACCTGTTGATTTCTCCTAACTGTTGTTAATGGGGCAGGAGCAAACTACACTGGGGTTTTCCACCTAGTAAGCTGGTAACCACAGCACCACCAGCAGCAAAATCAGGGTGTCTGTTAAATGGTGCTTCCCCAGGAGGTGTTTAGTCCAGAACAGTCATGCTCTTTTCACTCACTATTTTTGGTGGATCTACATGATGTCATAAAATTGTTCTGTGTTTTCCCCATAGGACTTCTGTCTCTTATCAAACCTCATAAAATCCAACTTTTTGTGAAGGAATGAAACAATAATGCACTATCTTCAGGGCAGCTTATCTTAGTGATCTACACATGCGAATATTCTCATATCAGTGACATACTGATAATGCTATTCTGTCTTTTTAATTCTGCTTAGTGCTATTCTGTCTTTTTAAAGAGGCATTGTTTTGACATGTGTAGTGAGCATATCAGACAAGTGAGCCTGTTGACACATCTCCTGGAAACCACCATTCTGGAAGCACCCAGAACCAGACCATTCTGATAGCAGGAAATACTGTAACTGTTGAGTTCACCATTTCATATTTAAACATAGCTCTCTGTATATTATCTAAATCGGCTCAGGAGTTTTTAAATAATGTCTTCTATATTTGCTCAGATCATGAGAGACTTTTGCCTAATTGCTTTTTGCAGTCAGAGTTTGCTGGGTAAGAGAAGCTTATCTTGTGATAAGGAACCCAAGGAAGACTGTATCACTCATTCAGGCTTATGTTAGGAGTGGATTACCCAAATGCCTTTCTCCTTTCTTATTACCATCATTTCTTATGAAGGTGGATTAATTTATCACATATTCCCCCTTTCTTACAATTTTTGACATAAGAACAAATGATCATACAGAGTAGTACTTACTGCTATTTTCGTCTGCCAAATAGTTTTTTGTTTCAAATATTGTTTCCCCAGTGTACTGGGCAGCACAGTTACAACAAAAGTACTGGGGAGAAGCTGCGGTTACTGCCACCTACTTGCGGAACCGACTTCCTGCATCTGCAACCAACAAAAACCATTTGAACTATGGCATGATAGGACACCAGGCATGTCTCACCTTCGTGTATACAGGTGCAAGGCTTTTGTGCACATCCTGAAACAAAAGAGGCCAGAATTTGACAACACTGCCAGGGAAGCAATATTCATTGGATATTCTTCAATGCAGAAGGGATACCGAGTAATAGATCCAAAAACTGGTGAAGTTGGAGTGTACAGAGCTGTCCACTTTGATGAAGGAAAGTGCGCACACTGACCAGAAGGGGCACCACACAAAACAGATGACAGCAAAATGGAAGAAGAAGCTGAGTTATTCTTCCACCACAGAAGGTATAACAATAATACACCTGCAGAGGAAGGCGAGGAATCTGAGCAAGAACAGGCAACAGAGCCAAGAGGAGCAGCCAAAGCGCCAGCACCCAGACGCTCTGAACGCACCACCAGAGGCGCACCACCAGAGAGACTTGGTTACCTCATGAGAGATGAACTTCCAGACCCAGAGACCTGGAAAGAAACTGAAGCCTTACCCAAGGCTAAAGCTGAGAGGTGGAGGCAGACAAGAGGAAATTCAAGAAAAAGCCAGATGCTAAAGGAAACAATGAGAAATACAAGACAAGCCATCAGAAAACGTCTATATATCAGTACTGTTACCAGGCCAGATGTGGTGGTAGCAGTGGGATACCTGTGATGAAAAACCAGCTCGCCAGCCAAGAAGGACTGGAAAGCAATAAAGAGAGTGGCGAGATATCTAAAGGGCTCTATACAACCATGAAACTGAAGCTGGATAGGCTTGACTACCTTTACCTGTGATGTTCTGACTGACTTCCTTCCTGACTATTGGATTAATGCTTCATATTGGGAAGGTTTTCAAAACACTGCCCTCTTCAACAGTCCAGGAAAATTTAAACTTGTTCGACACCTTCACACAAGAGAGAAGAAGACTGAAAGCTATATACTTACTTAATTTATGAGATTTTCAGATAAGCAGGAAAAAACAAATTTTCTGACTTGAAAAAGGGTCTAGTTACTGCATTGTCAATCACAACCCTGACTTCAACTTATTGGCTACAAACCGGAAAAGGTGGGATTAGAGCAACCAGCTACAAGCTCATTTAACTGAAGTTGTGGGGGTGGGCAGCTGACGTTTTGTCATATATCTCGTTAATCAGACTACCTAGAACCTTAATCTTTTTTTAAAATGAATGCTGAGAGTTCAGAGATTAACGTGACCCACCTGGAGAGCACCCTAAAAATCCAGAGTCTCCAGGTGAAAACCAGACACGTGGCAACCCTACTGGGGAAACTGCTTCTTCCAAGTTGGAACCCATGTCATTGGCATGAAGGATGCTTCACTTTCATATGTACATTACTGAAACAAATGTTAGGATATATATCAAGTGTAAGGACTAGCTAGCTAGTATTACAGACCAAGCCTTAGCCTTGAAGAATGTACAATTCACATAGGTCAAGAGGTTAGAAATTAAGTATGAAAGGAGACAGGAAGAAGAAATCACAGGAGGTAGATAAAAAAAGGTTTGAGTGGGGAAGGAGAAAATATCTCTGAGGTGCATAGCTGTTGGATTTCTGATGAGCAGCTTTTGAAGATACAGGAGAAGCTTCAGAAGAAAAGGGGAGGGAGATTTAGAGTGTGTAACTGTGTAACTATGTGCACTTTGTCTGCTGAATTTCCTCTTTTTCCATTGCAACCTTTAAAGGCTAGGTTTGCCAATTGACCTGAAAACCTTCATCTGGGCCTGCTGCTGTGTCTTAAACAGCTATACAACATGTAGAAATCAACTGCAATAATTGTAGATCATGAGAACTGACATGTCCTCCTGCTAGTGTCACCCAATGAATCAATTCTTACAGGCAGAGAAGCAGGAGCAACCATAATAAAGTCACTGGAGCCTGGTTAGAAAAAAAAAGTTGACTACAATTATTTCTAGCTATTTCACTTAACAAATTAGCCAATTAAATAGGATTAAGATAAATTGCACATGAATTCTTAGACTAACTTAGCTATATTAAAGGCAATTTCTTCTTGCCAGCACCCCTCTACTGAAGCTCTACAAGTAAACAACATAAGGTCATATGATCCTCCTCAGAAGACTATTCTAAGTACATGTTTTGTTCCATCGTGGACAGACGTCAGATATCTGGATAAGGAAGAAGAAGGTTCGCCTCCCAAACGACAAATTCTGGCGAGACCTCATTTCCCCATGGCGATAATCTCTAATGTCAGTAGACCGGCAATCACCTGCGAGGCGATAATTCATTCACCAGCTGAATTCTGACAAAATAAGAGCCCCCGCAAACACAAACTTTCATTTATTTCGTGGAATATTGCAGGATGGAGGAGTAAGTTACAAGATCAGATGTTCTTGGATTATATAAGTAAACGTGATGTTATATTTATGCAAGAAACCTGGACCACAGAGCCTGTGGAGCTGAGGGATTTTTCCTCATACTCGTCGAAGGCTTTGCCAAGCATCACCGGTGGAAGACCTAAAGGTGCTGGTTTCGACTGCACTAAATGTTACAATGAACTCTTTAAATTATCTTCCCAAAATTGCAATGTCGCTACTGCTAGTACTAAATCAAGTTCGACTTATTCTTGTAAATGTTTACATTCCACCTCAATGGCAAAAGCTCAAGGTGATAAGTAATATACATAAGCTTGAGCTCTTTATTCATAAACAGATACAAGAGTGCCCGGACACGGTATTGATACTGGCAGGAGATTTTAATGCTAGACTCGGAAGAAACGATGAAGCCTTACATGAGCATTTTTGTAAAACCCCGGCCTCGTTTGATGTTGCCGCTAGTCTGCCAGAGAGACAGTCAAAGGATCCAGGCTGTAATTTCGCTGGCCTATGCTTACATCGCATGCTCTATAGCCTTAATCTGACCATCCTGAACGGTTCGACAGTGGGTGATAGGAGTGGTGAATTCACCTTCCTTGCGGGTCCAGGTGCCTCAGTAATAGATCTTGTGATTGTGTCATCTCTTTTCTTTAGCTCGGTGGCCAGCTGCCAGGTTGAGAATCGCATAGAAAGCAATCATTTTCCTGTACTTTTAAATTTTTTCTGCGGCAATCAGGGCCTTAAGATGGAATGGTGCCCTGGACCGGACATTTTTCCATCGAATAAATCTGTTCGGGCTAAATGGACTCCTAAACTTGAGACAACGGCTAAGGAAACCTTACACTCAGATATAAATGGTTCTCTTCGACAAAAAATAATAACAGAAGAAACTCAGGGGCTGAATATAATCACACTCTTCCACGAATTGTTTATAGATCTACAAAAGAACCTTAATTCTACAGCCAAGGCATTAATTAATATTGGTCCTTTAAAATGCCCTTCACACCCCTGGTTTGACCATGAGTATTATGCTATGAGATCTCTTTTAGTGGAAGAGTACAACAGATATAGGACCTTACAGCTCACCGTGATCCCACAGGAATATATGGCCCTGAAAAGAAGATACAAATTACTGATTAAAAGAAAGAAGAAACTTGCCCAAGTAGAACTTTGGAAAACTTTGATACAGGTCTCAAAAAGCAAGGAGATGACCACCTTTTGGCGACTTGTTAATAAAGGATGGGCCACTAAAACGCCAATACCAGAATATCTTATCCCCATGCAAACATGGGAGACATACTTCTATAGTATCTATACAAGAGGGCCGGATTGCGAGCCCCCTCCTAGGATCCACCTGAAAGATGCGCCAGATTGGCCTCCCGTTTCCTCAAAGGAAATAACTTCATTAACAGCATGGCTGAAAGAAGGCAAAGCCCCGGGGCCAGATAACATACCTCCGGAAATATTCAAGCGATACTCTGAGTGGTGGGCACCTGTCCTAGCCGCCTTATTTACGGCAATTGACCGTAGGGCTGAAATTCCAGAAGACTGGGGCCTGGCTACCGTAGTACCAATATTCAAACGTGGAGCCCGCTCTGAGCCCGCTAATTATAGGCCAATCAGTCTTTTGAATACAATCAGTAAACTATATGTGCTACATCTTCTGGATAAACTCCAGACTTGGTTGGTGAGAACATCCTGGCCGATGAACAAGCGGGGTTTAGAGGAGAACGCTCCACAATAGATAATCTACTAGTTATTCATCACCTGGTGGAGAAATATACATCAAAGAAGGGAAGATCGCTTTAAACGACCTTAATCGATTTCAAAAGTGCTTTTGACTCTATACCAAGAAACAAATTGTGGGGAAAACTTGAGTTAACGAATATCGACAGGCACTTGCTAGTATTGATACGATCATTGCATGAAAAAGCTAGAATACAATTCAGATGCAGAGCTTGGAAGTAACTCGTTATTTTTAACGAGTTACTTGTAATTTGTTACAATTTTAAATAACGAGTGGGTAATTCCATTACATTTGGCAAGTAACGGAACGACTAGTAATTTCCCTACTTTTCAGCTGCAACTTTAATGTTTCCATGTTAGGTTGGACGTTACTTGGGGGCGGGAACAAGGGGAAGTCAGCTCCTGGCTGTGATTGGTTAACACAAGACATGTGCCTCACACTGATTGGACCTCTGCGCAGACTGTCTCTTCCCTCGTGATCTATGTTAGGAGGCACGAGGGAAGAGGTGAATAGGCAGGGCCTGCTAGCGTCTGAGAGGAAAAAATGGACGCCAGAGGAAAAAGCCAGGGCAAGGACAATGGAGAAGGCAGCAGCAGAATGGCGAAGAGCTGTGGAGGTGAGTGACAATGATTTGTGTGTGTGTGTGTGTGTGTGCCCCCCCGCGGCCCCTTCCGCCCCCCCATGGCATTTTTGCCCCTCCTGCCCCCCATGGCCCCTTCTGCCCCCCCACTGCCTCTCCTTGCCTCATTGCCGCCCCCTCCATCAATCACAAGGCACTTCTGAAACTTTGGCCTACTCAGAGCTTGGAAAAGTTAATTTTTGAACTACAACTCCCATCAGCCCTAGGCAACATGGCCACTGGATTAGGCTGATGGGAGCTGTAGTTCAAAAAAGTAACTTTTCCAAGCTCTGGCCTACTTCTCTTCCTTCCCCCCCTTTTTGAACTTCCCCCTTGTTCCCATGCATACTGTGCTGTATTTATCCAGACAGAGCACTCCTGCCTTTTAAAATGCCAGCTAGCTTTTTATTGTATATTTATTTGAACTCCATCTTTCTTTTTATTTGTATTTTTGTTCTGTTTAATCACAAGACTGAATTGTATGTGGGACAAAAACTGTCTCAGTAATAATAATAATAATAATAAAAATAAAAAATCATTAGGCGTATAATAAATGGCTTAAGGCTGATTTTTTTGTTCTTGGCAGAGATGAGGTGAGAAGTAGGGTCCTTGCAGCTACTCCTCTCAGTCCCCCAGCTTTCAAACTCATGTTCTGTGAGAAAGAGAGAGATTCCCAGTCCCAGAGAGAGATAGACTGTTGACAATCTCTGCTAATATCTATACAAATGTACATAACATGCATCACCTGAACTCACATGATCTAGAGTTACCTTAGATCTTGCAAGATTTGCAAATGAGAAGCAATAGGGTTTTATATTAGTTCTGATTGTCTATTGGGCTATCATAGGTTATATGATACTCCAACTTCAGTGGAATTTATGTGATGTGTTTTAATCATTTGAATTTGGCTAATGAATGCTTTATTCTTTCATCAGAACTTTAGCAGTAGTACTAAAATATTAATAAAAAAGAAAAGGGAAAGAAAAAATACTTTACATTCATTATTCAGCTGTATTGCTAATTATAGATATAGATATAAAAGATAAACGGCATTTTGTCAAAAGTATTTTTGTCTACATTTTATACCTCATCCTTGGTTTTCCAAGCTTGGCATGGAATGCTTCTCATACAGAATTAATTTGAAATGCTGCATATTTATTATCATAATCATCATATTCAAAATAAAAAATATATGTACCACCTTCAAGTTGATTCCAACTTATGGTGACCTTATGAATAGGGTTTTCATGAGGCTGAGAGGCAGTGACTGGCCCAAGGTCACCCAGTGAGCTTCATGGCTATGTGGGGATTTGAACCCTAGTCTCATTTTGTTCTCACAACAACCCTGTGAGATAGTAGGTTAGACTGGCCCAGGCAGGGTTATTCAGTGAGCAAATAGGATCTCTTTTAATTGTGCTATCGACCTGCTTACTTTCACTCTGACTGGGGGATCTTGCAGCATGGGGAAGAGATGGGGGCACATCACAGCTGAAGTTCACCCATATAGGAGCATTATCTCTTGTTTATTACAGAGACGCCTGTTGCAGGTTTTGCTGCTGAGAGCAGCAGTCAGTTAGTGCGGCCACTTGAGTCACAGCTTGTTGATCCTGAGGAGGCAAAACTAGAAAGTGAGGTTCAGAAAGGAGGCCCTGTGCATGAGGAGGAGGAGGGCATGAAGCATTGCCAGTTGCCCACAGCCACATCTGCAGAACAGCAAGTACCATGGTTTGGCTTTGAGAAAGCTTGTACATTTGTGAGCCAGAGTGGGAAAAATGTTGTTGTACGATGCAATTACTGCCTTCCAAGGATCAAAAATCTGAGATCAGCTGTTTCCTCCTCATCCAATGTGAAGAAACATTTTGAGGTAAGCCTTTATCATGCTGGTCCTCAAAGAGTGTCCATTGTCTATTTATGTTTAAATTGTGAAGTTCCTCTTCCATTTTTTCTTGGATTCATGCTTTGTTCTTCTTCCTCAGAGGGCACACCCTGAGAAGCTGAGAGCAATTGAAGAAGCAATAAAGGCAAGGAGACGTGGCCTTCCTGAACCAATGCATGACACCCCTCCTCCCAAAATGCTAAAGCAGCAGCAGACAACCCTTGAGAGGTGGGGATCTGGCCGGGAGCCTGTCACCCAGAGCAATCTCGACAGGAGAATCATTGATTTCATTGTAGAGGAGACATTACCACTTCAGACTGTGGACAAACCATCGTTCATTAATCTGGTTCACATTGGACTCCCCAAAGATCTCACCATCATATGTGCCAAGACTCTGAGAGACAGAATTGAGAAGAGAGCATGCCACATGAGAGAAATTCTTGCAAACCGAATGGGTGCTGTGGCATATATAGCAACCACTGTAGATTGTTGGACCAATGGCAAGAAGAGTTACTTTGGGGTAACAACCCACTGGATCAACCCAACTACCCTGAAACATGAGGTCGGGGCCTTGGCTTGTAAGCGTCTGAAGGGGCGCCATACATACGATGTCCTTTCAAAAGCACTGCATGATGTACATGTGCAGTACAGGATCCACAACAAAGTTATGTGCACTACTACAGACAATGGCTCCAACTTTGTGAAAGCGTTCAGAGTTTTCATGGCCAAAGAACCAGTGGAAGCTGCAGGCACCAGTGACGATGATGGTGATAACCAGGAGGAGGAGGAGGCTGAGGTGGAGTTTGTGCCTATCTGTGAGATCCTGGACACAGGACCTGAGGCAGAGGAAGAAGCTGCAGACTCAGGAGAGGATTTTGTTTTACCACCACACCAGAGATGTGCTAGCCACACCCTCAACCTTGTGGCAACACAAGACATAGAGGCCATGCTTTCTGACTCCTCCAAAAGTAGTCTTCTTGGTCCTTTCAAGAAACACTTCGTTCCTTGATGGGAAAGTGCAGCAAGTTGTGGTCCAAGCAGAACCAGTCAGCCCAGATTGCTGAGTATATCCGTGGGGAATGTGGTGTGTATCTGAAGGTACCGAATAAGACCAGGTGGGATTCCACCTTTGATGCGTTGAAGCAACTACATGAGCTCCTGTCAACTGTGCCACTAAAAATGCATGCCATAATGGACCGCTGCTCCTTGTCCAGGATCACAGCTGCTGAGATTGAAGTGGTACAGGAATACACAGAGATTATGGAGCCACTAGCCCAGTCCCTAGATATCCTGCAACGGGAGAACGGCATGTTCATGGGGTATTTGCTACCAACGCTCTGCAATCTGGACCGCAAGTTAGAAGGACTGGAAAACAAACCTGAGAGGTACACATACTGTTTTCAGCTGCTGAGAGGTGTGCGCGAAGCCCTAAGAAAGCGGTTTGCAGCTATCTGGGAGGACAAGAGGCTTCTTCTGGCAGCCTGCCTACACCCTCGCTTCAAACTAGATTGGCTGGAATCGTGTCAGGCCACCACCCATACCAACAAGTAAGAACATTAGGGAAGCCCTTTGGGTGGATTACTCCAAGGGAAATGTTGTCTCAAGGGAGGCATCAGAGGGCTTAAGGTGGTAGGCAGGGGCTGGTCCTTTTCTTCCTGGGGCTGCTCATCACAACCTTGGGTTGCTGCAGGTAATCCTTAAGGGTCTGCTGTGCTGCCCCATGAGTGTGGTGACTTGGTCACCTTCCTACCTTCCATGTCATCATCCACAGGCTCAGGCTGGACCCTGAACCAGGGGACATGACAAGCATCAGGAAATGAAGAGCAGATGATGGTTTCCTAACATATATGTGTTAACATATCCTCTCTCTTTCTTAGATACACAATGGAAGCCTTGTTGAAAGCTGAAATAAAGATGGGTGTACTTAATGAGGACAGTAATCAGTCTTCAGATAAAGACCAGGAAGGAGATGACTTAGCAGATGACTTCTTTAACTTTCTGCCCCAGGGCAAGAAGTCAGCAGTGGACACTGCTGAGGAGGAACTGGTGAGGTACCTGAGGTCTCCCAGCAGGGAAGTGTCATCACTCCATGGCTTTCCACGTGTGCTGCGGTGTTTTTTGCAGCACAACACAGGCATGCCTTCAAGCGCCGCAGTAGAACGCCTGTTCAGTACTGGTGGCAACGTAATGACTGTAAAAAGACATTCCTTGTCTGACATGCTCTTTGAGCATCTTGTTCTTTTGAGACATAACAGAAACATATTATAAAAGCATTTCAAGTGTAAAATTTGATTTCAAGAGTTGGGGTATCTTCATTGCTTGGGGGGATGTGAGATTCTGTTATGCCATTATGTTAATCTTATGGATAATTTTTTTTATTCTACTACCCCCTGTGTGTGTGTGTGTTTATTTTTAATATTGTTTTAGGCTTCTTAGATGTGCAGCAGCCAAGGCCAGCACCTTGTAGGAGATTTTTAAAAAACGTAACTGAAATGTAATTGTAGTGATTACTTTTGAGAAAAAGTAAAGTAATCAGTTACTTTCAGAGCAATTGTAATTGTAACGGTAATTACTACTTTTTTGGGCCAAGTAATTGTAACTGTAATTTATTACTTTTTAAAAGTAATCTTCCAAGCTCTGGTCAGATGTGATAATAAAGGTCATCTGACCAAATCAATTCCTTCATATACAGGAGTTAAGCAGGGATGTGTGTTAGCTCCCTCTCTATTTAATATGTATGTTAACTCCCTGGTTGGATCCTTGGCGCGAATCGTATCCCAACCTCCTTCTCTGGCTAACAGATTGATTTCAATATCACTCTACGCCGATGATGCAGTTCTACTATCGTTAACACGCAGTGGATTACGTCGCCTGCTGCACGCACTGGCAGAGTATTGTGCCAAGGACCACTTAATTATTAATTATGACAAAACCAAAGTTCTGGTGTTTTCCAAAAGCAAGACAACATGTAATTGGCAACTGAATGGATGGAAAATTGAGCAGGTTCCATCTTTCAGATACCTGGGGGTGATTTTTCAAGCCTCAGGCTCCCTGCGTCTCCATGTAAAGAATACTATGTTGGCCGCGAGTAGGACCATTAAAGCACTTCTATCCTTTTTCTATATGAAGGGTGGCCAACATATCCCTTCCTCCATCCAAGTGTTTGAGGCGAAGGTCATTGCACAAATGTTGTATGCCGCACAGATCCTGACCTTCCTAAAGGCTGCTCCATTTGAAACTATACAAACCAAATTCTTGAGGGCTGTCCTTGGGATTCCCCCCATGTGTTCCAAATGTGATAGTTAGAATGGAAGTAGGCCTCCCTTCAATTGAAGTACGCATTTGGAAACTCAAGTTGAAGCTATGGCTAAAATTGCAATTCTTACCCGTTGATCTGGCGCCTCTAGTTCTACACGACACCTATATCTCGACTTGGCATAAGTCAATAATCAAGAAAGTGTCCTTGCTTGGCTTTTCACCGGTTAATATCTCTAAACTAGGATTCAACAACGCATGGTCAAGCCTGTCCCAACATATAATGGACACAGAACTGCAAGCACACATCTCAGTCACAACCACTAAATCTGATGTTATTTCTTATGTTGGGGGTTTTGCCCCTGCACAATATTTCACCACCTTGCCTACTGTTAGGCACATGAAAGCTTTCACCATGGCAAGATTCGATGTGATGCCGTCAGTCTAACGTGAGGGTAGGTTCCGGGGGATTCCTGTTGGAAGCATAAGTAGCCCTGTTACCCAGTTGGCAATAAGACACCAGATAGACTGCCACAGCTTTGTTAAGGAGAAGCTTTACTTGCGATACACGAATAAAGTTCTCTGGATACACAGGATCATAAACGAACACAATAGCACCTTCCTCATACGACTCCTTCATCCCCCACACATTGCTGCAGCCACCCCCTTACTTTTATGGGCCTTATCTCAATTACTCTAAATTCCTGCAGCTGTGAAACTGATGCAACCGGCTCCTTGTTAACTATTGCTGTTAACTCTTTCCTGCCCTGTATAACCTGCCATCTATAGGAATCATTAAAAAATGCAAGTCATGATGACTGTAACAATTCCACGTTCAGAAAGGTTGTGCCCATGCAGAAATTGAGAGATCGAGACAATATCTCATGTTCTATTATATTGTCCTTTCTACCAAGATATCCGAACAGTAAGCATCAATCCTATCATCCAACTGATACCTGGCCGTGATGCATTATATTATACAAGATATTTATTGCGAGATTACCATCCACAGGTTACATATGCTGCAGCTAAATTTTGTTCCTCGGCTATCGTTATATGCAGAATGCAGCCTAGTTAAACCCCCCACAAAAATTGGCTGATGGTTTTATTTTGTATATGTATGGTTTTAAATTTTATGCTTTGTATTGGTCTTCAGCTGCAATAAATATTTCATTCATTCAGACATCAGATGTTGACTAAGGAATCTGTCTAACCACAGGATCATTTCACTCACATATTTGCTGCTTGTCCATGCTCCATGCTTCTAAAGAGAGATAAAGGCAACTCATTAACAGGTCTGTCCTCTTCTCAGGAATCCACTTGTCCAAATTTAGAAGCGTTAAAATGGTGTTCACAGTCACTGATTAAAGAGGAAATATCTCTCAGCCTGTTATATTTCACAAGAATGGTACGAACATGCCTTGTTTGTTACAGATGTTTATACGTTTTTTCAATTTCTTAAATATTTTTTTATTTTTTTTACAATTATAGTTTATTTAATTGCATTTTTATTACTGAAGTGTTAGCCTCCCTGGGCTCCTTTGGGAAGAGGGGCAGGATATAAATTTAATAAAAAAATAGTGGGTTTAAGTTACAGGAGGGCAAATTTCAATTAAACATTAGGGAAAACATTTTAAAGCTAAGAACAGGTCAATATGGATCCCATTACCAGATAGGGAGTAAAAAAAAAAGCTACATTAAATTACATTAAAAGCTGAGGACTTCCGGGAAGGGTTGCTTTGCCTGTGCTGCCTCTGAGCGAGCTCTCGTCTCAGAAGAAGCTTTTTCAGCTTTAAAATTAGTCAGAACTCTCTTTTTGACTGATAAAGATTTTCTCCCGGACAGGGAGAAACGTAGAGATCAACCCCAAAGCCTGTTTTTGTGGGGAGGACTGGATTTCATTTATTTATGAGAGAAAGTTCAAACTGCAATGCCAGATGGACTTTCATCAAGCTCTAGCTGATTACAGCGACACGTTTATCTTTTCTTTAAAGAAAAAACAGACTCTAACAGGCAGATAAGCATCCTTCTTTCTATTTTCTTTTTTTACTTGGTTTAAATTGGTGTAGCAAAAAAGAGATTTGTCAATGAATCAGCTGTGAAGAACTTCTAGGTGAGTTTTATGGCTTTTCTCTTTCACTAACGAAATTAAGGAGGAAAGAAATCGAAAAAGCTTATCTTTGTTTTTATCGCAAAAAGCTGTCCTGGAGGTGCATTCTAAAGTTACCAACGGAAGAGGGATTTCTATTTCGAAGAGGGGGGAACAAAAATTTTTTTTTGGTCTATTTCATTTTGACGAATCTGCTTGTTCACGACACCACTAATTGTTTTGATGTTGGGAACTAAGTTTGTTTTGTATTCCTGAATACATAGAGATAAGGCAGGCTGTATTGTCTACACTGATACAAGCAAGCCTGAAATATTAACCCAATTGTGGCTGAAATAATTTTTGTCTCTGTGGTTTTAAGAATGACAACCAGGAAAGTGAATGAGACCATGGAAGAAATTATGTTTCAGAAAATAATGGGTGAGATTGAGATAATGAAACAAACCCTGAGACAGGGTAGACAGGAGATGAAAATTGAACTTAACAAAATGACGCAGAAGCTTAAAGAAATAGTGGATTCTGTGAGAGAGGAGTTTGATGGGATAGGGAAGCTACAAGACCTGGAGATTGGAACAAATGTGAAATTTGAAAAAGATTTGGATTTTATGGATGTTAGAAATAAAGTTGACTGTTTGGAATTCAACGTTGTCTCTGAAGAAATTAATGAAGATTTTGGTGGTAAAGTTATCAATGTCTTGGATAATTTTCTGGACTGGAATGATGTGATGGAGCTTGACATAGAAAAAATCTATGTGGCAGTGGAGAAACTCTTAAGAGATGAGCCAGTGCATTTTGTAAAAAAGAAGAACAGAGATATGACTTTGCAGCAATACTTCAGCAACATATTCAGAATTCTTGACTGGAATGATGTGATGGGGCTTGACATGGAAAAATTTATGGAATTAACTACAAATATGTGACAGAGCAGAGATGCACCCAGAGCAGAGATGTGACTTTACAACAATATTTCAACAACATATTCAGAATTGATGGCAAAGACATATTTGTGATGGGGGAAATTCCCATCAGACTCTTGTTATATGACTATGGCTACGACAGCAAGATCATCATGGGATACTGATAATGGACGAATGGATACTGAAACCACTGGATTTAACAGGACTATTGAAGATGGAAGATGGAATTAATATTGATAATGGAAGAATGGTTATGGAAATTATTGGACTTAACAGATTTTATGAGATGGATTAATTGATATGTTTACTTGGACTATGGCTATGATAACAAGATTATTATGGGATATTGATAATGGAAGAATGGCTACTGAAATTACTGGACTTAACAGGATTATTGAAGATGGAAGATGGAGTTAATATAGATAATGGAAGAATGGCTATTGAAATTATTGGGCCTAACAGATTTGAATTAGATGGATTAAGCGATATGTTTATTTGGAGAAAAATTGAAAGATATATCTTTCAAGGAATTGAAACCTCTCTTTGACTTTTTGTGGAAAGAATAAAATAATGTTTATGAGATTTGATGATTAATTAAGATAACTACTGGAGGAAAGTGATTTTATAATATAATTTTAGAGATAGGATTGTTATATATTCTAGACCTATAACTGATCTGCGACAAATCGGAAGTCGACATTTTATTTTATTATTTAATTGTTTTTGTTTTGTTTTGTTTTTTGTCTTTGAAAATTTGAATAAAAATTAATGATAAAAAAAAAAGCTGAGAGAACAACATTTTGCATCTCATTCCAAAGGCCACCGAGGATTGAGGATGGTGAAGGGGAGGGCAATATGAAAACACCCACCCTGGACCAGACAAAAAGTCCCTCTAGTCCAGTCTTTCATTTCCAGCAGTGGCTACCAGCCAGATGTTTCCAGAAGCCCACAAGGAGACAGGAATGCAACATTATTTACACCTAGTTCCAAGTATTCAGGCATACACTGCCTCTGAACATGGAGCTGCCATGAAGTTGATAACAGACCTAGTCATGAATTTATCAACTCAATAAAGTTTACATCATTGTTCTACCCTGAAAATGCATCACTGATGTGCTGGACATTTCTTTTCTGTTCAGAATATTCCCCATTTGGCATCAACCTGAGGTTTGCCTTTCTTTTTGGCTACCTCTTAGGAGAGAAATCTGAGAAATCTGAATTTCCTTTGAAGCAAAGCAGGAATTCTCACAGACTCCCCCCCAAATGCATTTGCTTGGCTTTGTGACACAGAGAATTTAACCTGATTACTTTCTAAGACAAGAATTCCCTTCAGTTCTTATGACTCCCAGATTATTAATGCATGGTTTTCAGCCTTTCCCAGCCTTTGCATCCCCAAATGTTGTTGGGCATAGCTTCGGCTATGGGGCGGTATACAAATGTAATGTTGAACTACAACTCCCATCAGCCCTAGCCAGCATAAATAGACAGGAATGATGGGAATTGTAGTTAGTTAGTTATTCTTTATTTATATCCCACCATCCTTCCAATACTGGAACTCGCGGCGGCTTCCAGATGAAAGCACATATAATTAAAACATACAGAATCTACATTAAAATGAAATTAAACTACATCCAATATTAAAACCTATCATATTGCTAGATAAAAAGGAATTGCTAGATAAAAAGGCCTGTTGAGACTCTTCCCCCTCGCAGCACACCCCTTCCTCATGCTGGTCCCGCAGCAGCCTTGGCTTGGCCTCAAGCACGCAGGCGGGCCAGTGGTGGCGGAGGTGGCCATGCCAGCTTGGTGAAGGAGGAGGAGGCAACAGCAACAGCAGCAGGTCTGTTTCTTCAGGAGTCTTGCCTGTTTGTTCCTTCAGGACTAATTTAACTTTTGCCTTCCTGAGCCGCTTCAAGGAGCGAGTTAGCTACCAGGAAGGGCCTACGGTAGGCACCAAGCCTCCTTCCATCATGGGACTCAAGGCAGTGTATGTGAGGTTTCTTTGCAGATATCCATCCAGGCCTGACATACCCAGACCTGCTTAGTTCCAGGTAGGTAGTGGACTCATGGACTTATGTGCTCTTAGATGGTACCTTGGGGCCAATTTTAGCGCTGCAAGTGTTGTTGGAAATGTAGATTGTGATGGTTATTGTTATTTAACTCTTGTAAATTGTGTTTTGTAAATTGTATTGCTTTATTGTTTTATTGATGTATTCTTATATTGTATTTTGATATTTGTGTCTTCTGTAAGCCGCGAGGGCCTTGGGGCGAAAGGTGGGGTATAAATAAATTATAATAATAAAAAAATAATATTCCAACAAGGAACAAATCATCTGTCCAGCAACCCCATTTTGTTCTGGGTTGTACACAGTTGTAGTCTGGTGCTCTATGCCTTCCTCATGGAGAAAGTCTTGCATAGGCCTAGACACATATTCTCCTCCATTGTAAGATCTTATATCTGTGGCTTTCTGCCAAAATTGTTGGACATAATTCTGACATAGTCCTTGACTTTTCTCTTTTAGCAGGTGCATTGTAGTATACCTTGAGTAGTCATCTATAAAAGTCAGCATGTATAAATTTCCACCCTGGGATGGCACCTTCATTGGCCCACAAAGATCAGTGTGAATTAATTCTAGAAGCCTTTTGGTTTTCCTTTCACTTTTCTTAGGAAATTTTGGTTTCACACTCTTTGTCTTTATACAGCAGTCACATCTTTTTGTACATTTGAATTGTCCCATTTTAATGCCTCTCGCCAAATTCTCTTTCTCTAGGGCACTTACTCTGGCTAAGCTGGCATGTCCCATTCTTCTATGCCAAATATGCAAACATTCAGAATTACAGGTTTCCTTGACTGTATTTGCATGCATAGCTTCAAGGTATTCTAAATGTAAAAGTCCATTTTTCAATTTTGCAGTGCAACATATTTCTCCTTAATCTAGAACGTGGCAAAATTCTCCACTCATATAAAGTTCACCTCCCAATTCCATTATTCTAGTAGCACTTATTAAGTTGTCTTTAAAATCTGGAACATATAGGCAGTTTTTAAGTTCAAGCCGTCTTTCGCCTTCTGGCATTTTGCAAAGCAGTTGGATCGAGCCTATTCCTTCAGAGGAATCACCAGAAATCATGTCCCAAACATATGTTGGATAATGGAATGGACCAAGGAATTTCGGAAGAAAATCACCCTGTGCTTTATAGATTACAGTAAAGCCTTTGACTGTGTAGATCATGAAAAACTATGGAATGCTTTAGAAGAAATGGGGGTGCCACAGCATCTGATTGTCCTGATGCGCAACCTATACTCTGCACAAGAGGCTACTGTAAGGACAGAATATGGAGAAACCGATTGGTTCCCCATCGGAAAGGGTGTGAGACAGGGGTGTATTGTATCACCCTATTTATTTACTCTATATGCAGAACATATCATACGGAAAGTAGGATTGGACCAAGATGAAGGAGGTGTGAAAATTGTAGGGAGAAATATCAATAATTTAAGATATGCAGACGATATCATACTACTAGCAGAAACCAGTAATGATTTGAAAAGAATGCTGATGAAAGTTAAAGAGGAAAGCACAAAAGCAGAACTACAGCTGAACATCAAAAAGACTAAAGTAATGACAACAGAAGATTTATGTTACTTTACAGTTGACAATGAGGACATTGAACTTGTCAAGGATTATCAATACCTTGGCACAGTCATTAACCAAACTGGAGACAATAGTCAAGAAATCAGAAGAAGGCTAGGACTGGGGAGGGCAGCTGTGAGAGAACTAGAAAAGGTCCTCAAATGCAAAGATGTATCACTGAACACTAAAGTCAGGATCATTCAGACCATGGTATTTCCGATCTCTGTGTATGGATGTGAAAGTTGGACAGTGAAAGAAGTGGATAAGAGAAAAATCAACTCATTTGAAATGTGTTGGAGGAGAGCTTTGTAGATACCATGGACTGGGAGAAAGACCAATAATTGGGTGTTAGAACAAATTAAACCAGAACTATCACTAGAAGCTAAAATGATGAAACTGAGGTTATCATACTTCGGACACATCATGAGAAGTCATGATCCATTAGAAAAGATAACAATGCTGGTAAAAACAGAAAGGAGTAGAAAAAGAGGAAGGCCAAACGAGATGGATTGATTCCATAAAGGAAGCCACAGACCTGAACTTACAAGATCTGAACAGAGTGGTTCATAACAGATGCTCTTGGAGGTCGCTGATTCATAGGGTCGCCATAAGTCGTAGTCGACTTGGAGGCACATAATAACAACTACAACATTCCTTCAGAAAGGAACGTATCTCCAGAAGCAGTTTTTACTTCCTGTTTATGGTTTTTAAAATACTTAAACAAATTTTTATCTTTTATTAGGTGGGTTGTACAGTCTGAATCGATTAAAAATCTGTTTTTATAATAATCTTTCCTTTCATCAGATACATGGTAACTAGAAGCCTTTGTTTTTGCCTTTTCAGTCTGTCTTTGTTTAAAGTCAGACTTTGCTCCTGTCTGACACCTATTGCAATTTCTTTGAAGGTGATTTGGAGATTTGCACTTAAAAAGGAGCTTCCTTCTGTGTTCTGTGCCTTCCTGTGAATTCGGGCAATGACTCATGTCTCTATTCTTTATTCATTTGTTTCTGCCCACAGTAAGATCTGCCTTCTCAGACAGAGTTTGTCCCTGTCTCTCTTTAAAATCCTGGTCCTTCAAATATCATCTGATTCATATTCTGGTCTGTCTGTTCTAGCACACAAGCAATTAATTTATTACGTTCATGGAGAGAGCTCAGGAACAATGCTTTTTGCATCTCATCATCAAATTTTCTTCCTCATCTCTCCATTTCTCGGAGCAGTCCTGTGAACCTTTTTAGATGTGTATTGAAAGTGTCTGCCTCTCTCAGAGTAAACAACTCATTGTAAAGGTACATTACATTATTTTTAGACTTTCTCTCATATATTTCTTCTAACTTCTGCCACATTTCCTTCACATTATTGCATCCTATGCAAACATTTAGTGCCTTGTCTGATAATGCAGAAATAAGAAGAGATTTCACTTTTGCATGCTTACATCTCCAGGATGCTGTAGCAGTTTCATCCTCGGCTGAGGGTTCAGGATCGGTCAGGATTTCATACAGATCCTCTCCTTCCAGGATTGCAGTCATTCGAAGACTCCAAACCACATAATCGTTTTTCTCCAGCCTCAGGATGCTTCTCTTGTTGATTCTTCAAGCATCCTTTCCTATCTTTTGTTCTGCTTTTCTTTCTCTAGCTTAAAGTCTCCTTTTGTTGATCTCTTTGTAAATCACACACGGCATTTAGCCTTTTAGCTTTTAGGCACAACTTGCAATTCAACTTAGCTTACTGGGCCAGCATAACCCTTTGTTATGTAAATTTGTATACATATTAGCAGAGATTGTCAACAGTCTGAGATGTGTGTGTGCCAGTGTGTGCATTTACCTAAGTGGCAGGCTTTTACCCTGCATTTAGATCTCTAAGACTTAAGACTTAGTAAAATAAGAAAAGCTACTTTATTTATAGAAATACATAGTAGATAGGAAAGGTATACCTAGTTCTAACTAAGTTGGAGGCGCAACGCCCAGGTTTGGGAGTTGCCCTCATGACTCCGGAGAGAGAGAGCAGAGACAAAGGTGTCTCCTCTCTCCCGGACAGTCGAAAAAGAGAAGAGAGGAAAGGGCAGAAGGAGGAGGGGCAGATAAGCTTCCCTAAGCGTATCAGTCTAATGATGGAAGGCAGTCAGTCAGAGCATCACAGGTAAAGGTAGTCAAGCCTAGCCATCTGGAGGACCCTATCTCCCTTCTGGAACATAAACAAAAGAACAAAACAGGAGTTGGTCTTGCCCCACTTCCAACAAACACTAGGTTCCTTTCTTCCTACAATGGCCTTCTGGTGACTGGCCTGGCCTAAGGGCACTTAAACCCTTTTTGCCAGAAACAAATTGGCTAGATTAAATGTTCCCTACCCAGGCTCCATCTTTTAGCTAAGATTTCTATCTTAATTTCCAATCAGAGAAATGTTTTTGTTTGAATTGTATGCTCCAAGGAACTGTGGTGGATGCTTAATGTATCATGCTGAATAGGGTTGCCAGGTCTGAACCATCCAAAAACCAGAGAAAATGGGAGCGGGCCCTAGTGATGTCACGGGGTGGGCCCTAGTGATGTCACGGGGTGGGCCCTAATTATGTCATTAAGCATGATACATTAAGTATCAACCACAGTTGCTTGGAGCATACCATTCAAAAAAAAATTCTCTGATTGGAAATTAAAATAGAAATATTACCTAAAATAGGGTGTTCCCAGGTCCATCTGAAGTGACAAGGTCATTCCTTCTCACAAACTTAGGGAGCTTGGATGCAAAATGGAAATGGACTGCCTTCAAGTTGATCTCGAATAGGGTCTTCATGGTAAGCAGTATTCAGAGGTAGTTTACTATTGCCTTCCTCTGAGTCTGAGAGACAGTGACTGGCTCAAGGTCACCCAGTGAGCTTCATGGCTGTGTGAGGATTCGAACCCTGGTCTGCCAGGTCACAGTTCAATGCCTTTAGGGAACATTTAATCTAGCTTACTTGCTTCTGGCAAGAAGGGTTTACGTGCCCTCAGGCCAGGCCATTGTAGGACGAAAGGAGCCTAGTGTTGCAGAGATGTTAGATGGGAGCACAAATGGATGCCCCTGAAGGCAGCAATTCTAAACATGCTTATTAAGGATCTAAGCCCCATAGAACTCAATAGGACTTACTTCTGAGTAGATATGGTTGCAGCCATGTTAAGGACAAGGGAGGGCATTCTAGGCAAGCAGTTTGCAACTGCCTGTTAGCATTGTGCTGTTGCTAAGATTTGACTGGGGATCTTTCACAAAGTTATGCATAGGCCACTGTAAGTTTATGTGTACTCGTTGTGACACTAAAATGTGCCGTGGTGCTGCTCCTTGGCGTCGCCTGGGCAGGAAGGAAGGAGGGAGGGGAGACAGCGAGCAGCAAGCAGAGGATGGCTGACTGGGAAAGGGCGGGCGGCCAGAGCCTTTGGCGTATGCGTGCATGAATCACACATGCGTGGCTAGGGGGCGGGTGCTGGAAAACTGGACATCCACGTGTTTAAGGAGAATATGGCTGGAGACCGGAGATGGCCCCCTTTTGCCAAAGACTCTGGCTGAAAACCAGAGATCTGGCAACCCTAATGCTGAATGACATCATTTGGGCCCACCTCCGTGACATCATTCAAGCCCGGGCCTGCCCTGTGACATCACTAGAACCCACCCCTGAAATCTCAGAGTTTGGGATGCTTCTGACCTGGCAACCCTATTCCCTAGGCCAACAAGGATGAAGACAAAATGTACTCAAACCCACCCCATTTTATATTGTGTGTCAGGAGGATGGTAACGGCAGGGACAGGGGATATTCTATCAAACGTCAGTAGAAAGGTTGTGGGATATCTGCCCTTAGACAGAGAAGTGTGCTTAGCACTTGTCGTTATGAGGATCATGAGTAGGGAGGTGCAAATTTAAAAGGATCCCCCTCTTGGTTTTCTATCAGACAGGCAAACATCAACCTGTATTCTGGAGATGTTTGTGACTGCAGGAATGGAAAAAGGATGCTAGAATCAAGTTTTCATGTCTAGAGCTGCTTTACTGAATCCCACCGTTATTTTTTGAGAAAAACTTCATTCTCCACAAAAGAGGCATTGTGTTTTCTGACTCTTTCTCAGAGACCAGAAATGCTTTAGAGAAACATGGTGGGTGGGGGCTAAGGAAATTGCAGTATATGAGGTAGTTGAGAGGTGTTTTCTCCCTTTCATACTTTTTTCAAAATGTAGTTGTGCAGTCACATGAGCATTCTAGGAAGTGCTCCAGGGTGTAGGCCTTTGTGTTGAATGTAAGCCTTGCAGCAGGAAGTGTTGTCAGGATGGATGTAAGCCTTTGCAGCGAGTGTGCATACGGCATTAAATCCTATTGGTATTAATAGACCCCTTTTGTTAATGCAGTTTAAAATCCCATTATCAGCCTTTTTTGCACCCACATCACACTGGTGACCATGTTCAGCTTGTGAAGCTTGTCAGGCTCGTGGGGGTATTAAATTTTGGTCAGGGCTATGTCAATGACATGGGTATTATTTCTGTTTTGGAGTGCAGTGATGCTTACCATACTTGTTTTCCTCACAGTTCAAGTAAAGATTTTAGTTTGGATTACAATTTATTTATTTATTTTATTTTATTCAATTTTTATACCGCCCATAGCAAAGCTCTCTGGGCGGTGTACAACAATAAATCCAAAAACCTGAGAACTTTTAAATATTTGTTATCTGGATTCTAATTTCAGTCATTCAAGTTGGCAAGAAACTCTTATGCATGATAGATTATGGGCCTGGCCTCAAGAATACATGCAACCACCTTGACCATACTGATGGCTTCAGACATGTACTGAGCAATTTGCCCTCTTTCTGTGATCCTTCAGTCTTTTGTGGGAGGGGAAAGGATCTGCAAGTTAGATGTATAGCACACATTTCCAGTACACATGATATAAATTTGGATGATGGCAGAGGCGTTCTGGAGACCTGGGCCCATTTGTATTGTACCACATGTAAGGGTGTACTATAGAATTGAATATCTGAATTAATCTGAGAACGGCATTAATGGAATATAGTGGGAGGTTCATCATCTGGTGTTGGATGACCTTTATCCCATGCCTCAAAGATGGCCAGTTGGCCACATTACACTTCCTCAAATTAAAACATTCTGAGCAATCAGGACAGAATTTTTGTTCTTATCTCAGTAGCTGACCAAGTGTGAAGTTTGCTCCTTATAATTTATTTAATCTTACCAATCTATTTTCCTTAATAATGAATGCCTTTTGGAAAAGTGAGCTATGCTTATGGTAATTACATGCTGCTAAAAATCTATTTCATTTTATTCATTTTAAATTGACTGCCTTTTAATTTCATCAAGAGTCTGCTTGCCCTTGTGTAGTGAGAAATCGGATAAAGAGAACTTGGCTTTTATATCTTTTAATTTTACATACTGTCCAGTAGAAGGCTTGTGTATATGCGCAAGGGATTAAGGTGGCAGGGTGGGGGGAGAAATACTGTAGTTCTTTTTCAGTGCCTCTGTATCAAATCCATTAGACTTCTAAAATTGGGCCCTAGCCTTGCACAAGCTTCTTTTCTCCATTCACAGCTAAAATAACATGTATTTATTTATAAATATATTTATATACCACTATTTCGTTAAAACATCAAGGCTTTTTCCAACAAAATAAAAAAAAGCCAATCATACAATAAAAGCATTAAAAATACAATAAAAGCAGAGGTCAACTATGGCAAAAAGACACCTTCTTAATTGCCTGCATAAACCTGGTGGAACAGGAGAGTTTTCAGCAGGAGTTTAAAGGTTAAAGCAGAAGGCGCCTGCAAAAACTCTGTTGGCAGGGCATTCCAGAGAATTGGCCCGATGACACTGAAGGCTTGATTTCATGCCAATGAGCCTCGCCTACTAATCAAGGCCATTCCTGCAGATGATCTCAGTAATCAAGCTGGTATATATAATGGTTCAGGTGGTCCCTAAGATACCCTGGACCTAAATTGTTAGGACTCTGTAAATTAATACAAGGATCTTTTAATTGGGATTATATTTTGTTTGGGTTCTGATAAGGTAGCAGAGGCCATGTGCTTCAGGTAGCTGGTCTTGGAGTCATGTTGTTTATTCTAAAAACATAAGGACAGCCTGTTGGATCAGGCTGATGGCATCCTGTTTCCCCAGTGGCCAACCAGATGCCCATGTGAATCCTACAAGCAGGACCTGAGCACAACAGCACTCTCCCCACCTGTGATTCCCAGCAACTGGTATTCAGAAGCATACTGCCTCCAACAGCGGAGAAAAAAACTAGCCATTTTGGTTAGTTGCCACTGATAACCTTATCCTCCGTGAATTTGTCTGATTCTTGGTGGCCATCACTACCTCTTGTTGGTAATTTACTATTATTATTGCTCTGTTTTTCGTCTCAGGGACAGATGCTTCCAGGATTTTCTGCCAAAATACTTTCACCAGTCTGAGTACACTTTGATTTAGGAAGGGGAGCGCCATTTGTTATTCCACCTCAGACAGCAAAATCTCTTCGGTTCCTCCTGTGTATCATGAATTATTATTATTTGATCTATTTATATCCAGACTTTCTGCCAGTAGGCATTCAGTATGTTTTGTAACTCTACAATTTCAGTATACACACTGGTCTGGGCCTGGATCAGATATAAAGGGAAACCAAATTTTATGTTTGTGAATGGAAGCTTTTGCTTCTGATTTTAAGCAAGCCATGTTCCCCATGACATCTGAACTTGGAACTGTGGGGAACAGCTGCAGCATTAGGGGACTGAAGAAGACCTGCCCTGGGAACGAGTATCTGAGCATCTGGGTGTTTGCTGCTTGCTCCTTTGGGGTGCTGTCTCTCAAGACAGCTGAAGTCCCTGGTAAGTGCTGCAAGGACTGGGACACCCTTCCTGACCCTGGCTCCAAAGGGAGGCTGCAGTTAATCTTGCAGCCTCTTGCATCAGCTGCTGGCTGGGTCAGGAGGCATAAAAGCCCGGCTGCCCTTGGGTGCCGCCGGCGGGGTCACCACTGAGGGGGCAACACCAAAGGGGGTCATCCCTTGGGGAGTCCCGAGGGTGAGGGCATTACCCCCCTTCTATTACCTTTCTTTTTGTTTGCTTTCATTTTCTGTTAAACCAATCTAGAGGAGATTGGTGGTGTGGAGGGCATGTGGTGCATGTGTAGTTCCTGCAAAGCATGAGAGCATGTGCAGTGAACTGAATGGTAGGAGAAAGTCACCAGATGCCTTCATAGTGAGAGTCTGTAACTGGCAGAAGTCTGGCCCTCCCTGGGTGTGAGACAGGATGGGGTGTAGATGGGACCTGTGTGAAAAAGTTTGAATGGGTATGACTTCCCAGTTCTCACAGGGGCCTTCTGGGATAATTGGCTCTGGTAGGCTTTGTTGGTGGGCTCGTGTTGGGTCCATATCAGATGTTTAGGAGGAGTTTTAGTACGGAGGAACATGGATGATGCCACCCGAATTTCAGTGATCATGGGTACAGGGAAATATAGGCATGGGGATGTGGTGAATTACTGTAAAGCACGAGGACAAGGCTATCTGAGCCTTGTTCCTTGCTGCCACTCCTCTCATGGATAGGTTCCTCGTTGCTCATCTGCTGTGCCCACTGGCCTGTGTGTGTTGTTTTTAACACCTGATCGGTACACAATAAGACCACTCTCATCCATGATTGGATTGTGGATGAAGGTGCCGATTTGGTGTGCATTACTGAGACCTGGATGGGTGAGGTGGGAGGAGTTGATCTGAGCCAGCTTTGCCCACCTGGATACTCGGTGCAACACCAGCAAAGGCTGCACAGACGGGGGGGAGGAGTTGCTGTGGTCTACAGAACTTCCATCTCAGTCACCAGGAAACCACTCTGTCTTGGAGCTGGCTGTGAGGGCCTGCACTGGTGTCAGGCCGAGGAGACAGTATACTAGGGTTGCTGCTGGTGTACCATCCACCCTGCTGCCCATCAGCTTCTCTGACTGAGCTGGCGGAGGCCATCTCGGCTGTGGTGTTGGAGGAGCCCAGAATGATAGTGCTGGGTGATTTCAATGTCCATGCTGAGGCTGCCTCTAGTGTTCCAGCTCAGGACTTCATGGCCTTCATGACGACCATGGGGTTGTCTCAAGTCATCACTGGCCCGTCGCATAAGGCAGGGCACACCCTTGACTTGGTTTTGCTCCAGATGGAGGAAGGGGTGGTCTGGAGATAGGTGGGGTGGATGTCACCCCATTGTCATGGTCAGACCACTTTCTGGTGAAGTTTAGACTTAGGGGTGGTGGACAGATTAAGATGGTCCGCCCCCGGAGCCTAATGAAATCCACAAGATTCCTGAATGCCCTGGGGGAGTTCCCAGTAGATAGAGCAGGTGACCCTGTTGAAGCCCTTGTCATGCTGTGGAACAGTGAGGTGCATCGTGCTGTTGACACGGTTGCCCCCGAGCACCCTCTCCAGCATTGTGGAGCCCGGTTTGCACCTTGGTACACCAGTGAGCTAAGGGCAATGAAACAGGCTGGACGACGGCTAGAGTGCAAGTGGCAAAAGAGGTGCTGTGAGGCTGATCGGGCACCAGTAAAACATCATAACCATGCCTACTGTGTGGCGGTGAGGGCGGCAAAGAAGGCCCACTTCTCTGCCTCCATCGCATCCTCAAGTAGCCATCAGGTGGAGCTTTTTTGTATTGTCAGGAGTCTGTTGACATCCACTGCAGGAAATGGAGTTTTAGACCCTTTGGAGGCCCACTGTGAATTGTTTGCAAAGCAGTTTGAGGGTAAAGTTGCGCACCTCCATAGCAGTTTTGATGCCCCCTCTACATCCGCCCTCCATGGTGCAGACTGGTAAGCAGCGGTAACACAGCCGAAGCTCTGCTCACGGCTGTAGTTCGATTCCAATGGAAGGAGGAAGTCGAATCTCCGGTAAAAGGGGTCGAGGTCCACTCAGCCTTCCATCCATCCGTGGTTGGTAAAATGAGTACCCGACATATGCTGGGGGTAAGGAAAGCCCGGGGAAGGAACTGGCAATCCCACCCCATATATACGGTCTGCCTAATAAATGTCGCAAGACGTCACCCTAAGAGTCGGAAACGACTCACACTACAAGTGCAGGGCCACCTTTACCTTTACCTACATCTACTGTAGTCCCCAATGAGGTGTCCAGTGCAATGTCTGCTGCAACTTCTTGGGAACGGTTTCAGTTGATGTGGCCTGATGACGTAGACAAGGAGCTTATGATGATGCGGCCAGCAACGTGTCCTCTCAATCTTTGCCCTTCTTGGGTTATTAAAGCTGGCCGAGGGGGGTGGACCGAGTGGATCCAGAGTGTGGTTAACACATCATTGTAGGAGGGAGTGGTTCTAGGTGCCTTGAAAGAGGCAATGATCTGACTTCCCGGAAGTGAGTGCCCAGCTGGTGATTGTCTCTGAGAGATCTCTGCCTCAGAGGAAGCTTTTTTCAGTTTAAAAGTCAGCCAAGAGGAAACTTTGACTGGCTTAAATGTTCTCCAAGGTATAGGTGAACCGATCAGATTTTCCACAGGACTTCGTTGAGCTGTCGGCTGCTGGAATTGATCAGGAATTCCCTGAGATAAGAAGGCATACCGATCGGCTGAAGACGGAGTCAGGACTTCCAACAAGCTGTACTGAAAAAAAGCGAAGTGTTTTTTTTCTTCTTAAAAACATTCTTAATCAGCGAGCCTCCTTCTGTCTAAATCTTATCATTTGGCTTAAATTACTACAATAAAAGGGATTTGTTTACGAATCAGCAACTGAGAAATCTGGGTGAGTCATACTTTTTCTCTTTTAAATATAATTAAGGAAGAAAGAAAATGTAAACAATTTATATATTTTTTTATGACAAAAAGCTGGCCTGAATTTGGAGTTTTAAAGATTAAAAACGGATGAGAGGTAATTATTATTCGATGGAAATATACTTTGGACTATTTTTCTCCTTGGATTATTTCTTTTTGGACGAATCTGCTGTTCATATATGTTACTAATCGCTTGGTGTTGTGAACCAGAATTGTTTTGCATTCCTGGACATAGATAAGAACTGTGCTGGCCGGACTACAATAACAGGCCTGGAATATTAACTCTTTTGTTGGTGGAGGAAAAAAAAAGAAATAGACTGCCTCTACGTAATGGAACAGTGGTTAATATCAGAAATTAAAGGCTTCTTTTGAGAATGACAACTAGAAAAGCAGCTAAGGCTCAGGAGCGAAGAGGTTCAATTGACCCACAGGAAGGGGCTATACCCCCAGATATGTTTCAAAAAATAATGGAAGGGATTAGTGATATAAAACAGGAAATGAAAACTGAATTGATAGATATAAAAGACTATATTAAAACACAAGTGGATGAGATTAAAGGGGCAATTGGGCAAATAAAGGAGGATGCAAAAAATACTAAAGAAAAGGTACAAATCTTGGAGAATAGAACAGATATATTAAATCTGGAATTAGAAAAAAATTTGGACTACATGGCTGTGATTGAATTAAGAAATAAAGAACATTGTTTGAGATTCCGTGCAATCCCTGAGGAAACAGGTGAAGACATCAGTGATAACATTGTTAATGCTTTAATAAAATTTCTGGATTTGAATGAAGATCGGATGAAATTTGAAATAGATAAAGTTTATAGAATTAATTCCAGATATGCAACAATGAAAAAAATTCCAAGAGATGTGCTTGTTCACTTTATAAAAAAGACGACCAGAGATATGGTATTACAACAACACTTCAACAATACCTTTAAAATTGATGGTAAGGAAATACTGGTGATGAAAGAAATTCCTGTTAGACTTTTACGTAAGAGAAAAGAATATGCTTTCTTTACAGAAAAACTTAAGCAATGCAAAATTCAATTTAGATGGGATGTTCCAGAAGGAGTGATTTTTACATTCAGACAACAGAAATATCGATTGAATACTGTTCAAAAAGCAAGGGATTTCTTGAGAAAAGCTTCAAAAGACATGGAAGAAGATAAACTCAAAGATATGGATATAATTCCTGGGAAACAAAGTCAACATGAACATGCAGAGGAGGGGAAGGAAGATGATGGATTAAAGGGAGCATCAGGTACATTTTAAAATACACGCTTAAAGATGGATTACAAATATCTAACTTGGAATATAAATGGAGCCAACATGGCGCAGAAGAGAAAGTGTTTCATTATTTGAAAAAATTAAAATTGGATATAATTTGTTTACAAGAAACTCATATTAAGAAGAAAGATTCCAAATATTTGATTTGTAAAAATTTGGGTGAAGAATTTATTTCGGCTGGATCAAAAAAAAAATGGAGTTGTTCTTTACATTAACCCACAATTGCTTCCTAAATTGATATTACTGGATGATAGTGGTAGATTTGTGGGGGTTGAAATTACTTTACAGGGCATAAAAATTTTGATAGTGGGTATTTATGCCCCCAATGAAGATAAAACAAAGTTTTACACAGGACTTATGGAAAAATTGTCAGAGTTTTCATATGATCATTGGTGTGTCATGGGTGATTGGAATGGGGTAATCTCACCAAAAATTGATAGACTTTCTGAAAAAAATATTAAAGAGACATAGGGTAAATTACCGAAGATTTGCTTTGAACTGATGGAACATTTAGAACTGGTGGATACCTGGAGATATATAAATGATAACGCAAAGGAATTTACTTATTTTTCAGAAAGACATAAAACATTCTTGAGGATTGATATGATTTGGATGTCTAAAAATCTAGTGAAAGATATTTTTAAAATGGATATATTACCAAAAACTTTTTGGACCACAATCCTGTGATATTAACTTTAAAAAAAAAATCTTGGATTTAGATGGAGACTAAATGAATCTTTATTACAGAATGACAAAGTAGTACAAGAATGTAAGAAGAAATTAAAAGAGTTTTTTGAATATAATTTACATAAAGGAACAAATGAAAATATTGTTTGGGATACAAGTAAGGCATTTATGAGGGGATATTTTATTAAATGTAACTCTGAATTAAAAAAAAAGAAACAACAGAAAATGCAATTAATTTTGGAAGAAATAAAACAAAAAGAGGAAGAATTGAAAAAGAATCCAACTAAAGTTTCTATTGTAAATCAAATTAAAATGTTACAGAATCAAGTATCAATGCTGACAGAGAAATTGAAAGGAAACTAAATTTTGCTAAACAAAGGACTTTTGAATTTGCAAATAAACCGGGGAAATGGTTAGCATATAAATTAAGAAAAGAACGTCAAAAAATATTATTTTAAAGATACAAGAAGGAGATGAGATGCTGACAGATAATGTAAAAATCAAAAAGATTTTTCATCAATATTATTCAACATTGTACAAGTGTCAGGAAATCCCATCTGAAAAAATAGAAGAGTTTATATCTAAACAGAATTTGCCTAAAATTACAGACTTTCAGAGACAAGCTATTAATGGCCCTATCACGTCAAGAGAGATATCTGAAGCTATAAACAAAATTAAATCAGGAAAGGCGCCAGGACCAGATGGGTTATCTGCAATGTACTATAAATGTTTGGAGGAAGAACTCTTGCTACCTTTATAGTATACAATGAATTCTATTTTGCAAGAGGGAAAGATACCGGATAGTTGGAAAAATGCTAACATAACATTAATACCTAAAGAGGAGCAAGCTTTAACTAAAACAAAAAATTATCGGCCGATATCTCTATTGAATAATGACTATAACATTTTTACAATGATCTTGGCAGAAAGAATGAAAATAATACTGCAACAATTTATCCAGGAAGATCAATCGGGGGTTTTACCTAAAAGACAATTACGTGACAACGTCAGGAATGTCTTGAATGTGTTGGAATATTTAGAACAACGAAATGATAAACAAGCAGCTTTGATTTTCTTAGATGCTGAGAAAGCATTTGATAATTTGAATTGGAAATTTATGTTTCAGGTTTTGGAGCAAATGGATTTTGGAGACAATTTTATAAAATGGATTAGATCGATTTATACATCTCAGAAGGCTCAGATAATTGTTAACGGAGATTTAACAGATTCATGTGAAATACAAAAGGGTACAAGACAGGGATGTCCATTATCTCCCCTTTTGTTTATTCTGGTCTTAGAAGTGCTGCTTAGAGATATAAAGCAAGATAAAAGGATTTTGGGATTAAAGATAAAAAAAGAAGAATATAAACTGAGAGCATTTGCTGATGATTTGATAATTGTATTAGAAAACCCTTTGGAAGGAATTAATATATTGATGGACAAATTAAAAGAATTTGGACCGTTAGCAGGATTTAAGATCAACAATCAAAAAACAAAGATGTTGGTGAAAAATTTAACTTTAAGGGAACAGAAAGAGTTAATGGACAAGACAGATTTTACAATAGAGAAAAAGTTGAAATATTTAGGTATCATTATGACAAATAAAAATTCAAAGTTGTTTCATAATAATTATGAAAAATTATGGACAGAGATTAAGAAAGATCTGTTAAAATGGGATAAACAACAATTGTCATTAATGGGTAGAATATCTGTGATAAAAATGAATGTATTACCGAGAATGATGTTTTTGTTTCAAACAATACCTGTAATATCCTCTGATTTACCTTTTAAACAATGGCAAAAAGATATCTCTAAATTTGTATGGCAAGGAAAAAAACCAAGAGTTAAATTTAAATTACTACAAGACGCCAAAGAAAGAGGAGGACTGGGATTACCAAATCTGAGACTTTATTTTGCTGCCTGCTGTTTAGTCTGGATAAAGGAATGGATTTTATTGAGGAATAAAAGACTATTGGATTTGGAGGGCCATAACCTGAAGTGGGGATGGCATGGATATCTATGGTATGACAAAGTAAAAGTAAATGTAGACTTTAATAATCATTTTATAAGACGTCCTCTGTTGACAATATGGAATAGATATAAACCAAGGTTCTATTCGAAAATACCATTATGTGTCTCAAGTCAAGAAGCGTTTTACAGAAGAGAAATGGCTGGAAAAGAGAAATGGTTAACTTATCAAGAACTATTAGAAAATGTACATGGAGAATATATAATGAAAGAGAGAGAACAACTGATAAAGGAAGGATATAGTTCTCAATGGTTTGCCTATTTACAATTGTTAGAAAGATATAAAATGGACAAGAAAATGTATGGGTTTGAAATAAGTAAATCTGATTTTGAAATAGGTTTGTGTACAAATGATGAAAATATAATTGCGAAAATGTATAAACTCTTACTGAAAATGGATATGGAAGAAGAACAAGTAAAAGAGTGTATGGTAAAGTGGGCAAAAATTTTTGGTTATAACATACAAATGGATCAATGGGAAAATATGTGGAAAAAAGGCTTGAGATTTACATTATGCTATAATCTTAAAGAAAATTTCTATAAAATGATGTACCGTTGGTACATGACTCCAGAAAAGTTGTCAAAAATGTATAGTAATGTTTCTAATGTTTGTTGGAAATGTAAACAACAAGAAGGATCATTTTATCATATGTGGTGGCTGTGTAAAAAGGCAAAATCATTTTGGGCACAGATAGGTAGGATGATGCAAAAAATTCTAAAGATAAATATTCAGTCAAAACCAGAATTTTTTTTATTGGGTTTTATGGATAAACAAATAGAAAAGAAATATGGAAGAATAATATTATATATGATTACGGCAGCAAGATTATTATATGCACAAAAGTGGAAAATGGAATCAACACCAACAACGGAAGAATGGCTATTGAAATTAATGGACTTAGTAGAGATGGATAAATTGACATGTCTACTTAGAGAAAAATCGACAGACACATTTCTTAAGGAATGGAAGCCTCTCTTAGACTTTTTGTTGAAAGATCAAAATAAAATGATGATATTGGGATTTGACAATTAACTAAGATAGCCTATGGAGAAAAGTGATCATGTATGTATATATTAAGGGACAGGTTTGATGTATATTATATACTTATAGCTGATCTGCGACAAATCGGAAGTCAACTATTTTTTTTTGTATTATGTTTTTTGACTTTGTTTTGTTTGTCTTTTGAAAAATTTGAATAAAAATTATTAAAAAAAAAAAAAGAAAGAGGCAATGATCCGACCACTCCTGAAAAGCCCACCCTGGACCCATTGGCTTGTGACAACTATCAACCGTTTGCAAATACCCCCTTTTTAGGGAAGGTGATTGAGAGGGTTGTGGCGCAGCAATTGCAAGTACTCTTGGATGAAATAGATTATCTTGACCCATCCCAGTCTGGGTTCAGGCCTGGTTATGGGACTGAATCGGCCTTGGGTGCCCTGATGGATGACCTTTATCGGGAGAAAGACAGTGGGAGTGCGACCCTGGTATGCTTACTTGATCGCTCAGTGGCTTTTGATACCATTGACAATGGTATCCTTCTGGGCTGACTTGGTGAGATGGGTAATGTGGAACTGTTTTACTGTCCAGTTCAGAGTGAGAACCACCAGTCAGAGACAAGGGTGCAATCAATTCTTGTTTTATTAAAGTAATGGATACATCAAAGTGTGCGCCTCATAGAAACCCCTATGCTAACTCACTACAATCCCTAACTGCACTCTAGACATGCTCTGCAACTTGTGAGGAAAGTTGACTCAGCACCCACTTCCGGGCGCGGTAGCCTCAAATAGGAGAGGTCTTGGGGTGTAAGCTCTCCGTTGCACACACGCCCCCTTCTGCCCTGTCCTCTTCTCCCGATGTCATGAGCACAGTGAGGGGGGGCGAACCTCTGAGGGCTCATAGGAAAGCACAGGTTCCTGATTGGCAGGTGGGAGAGCGGAGGGCGGGGAAGCGTCAGGTGTTTCTAAGATACTTCTTGGTGAAGGAGGAGTGTCTGCTCTCTCAGGAGCATTCCCCAACAGTCCCGTGGGAGTGCTGGGGGGCTGAGCGCTGTCCCATTGAGGTGCAGGACCAGCCATGGGAACTGGCGGGGCAGGCGACTCACTCTCTTCCCCAAGGTCAGGGTTAGACTCAACAACAGCTGGATTGTCCATGCTCCCTAACAGCTGAGGCTTCTGAAACTCATGCCTTCCCCCTCCTTCCTCGGGAAGGAGGCTGGGTCCATCACCCCTGGGCTCAACATTTACAGTGGTTCTGATCCTATCTCCAAGGTCACTCTCAGAGAATAGCATTGGGTGACTGTCTTTCGGCCCCCTGGCAGTTGTGCTGTGGGGTGCCTTAGGGTACCATCTTGTCCCCCATGCTGTTTAACATCTATATGAAGCCCTTGGGAGCAGTCATCAGAGATTTGGGGCAAGGTGTCAGCAGTATGCTGACAATGCCCAGCTCTATTTCTCCATAACATCTGAATCGGGAGAGGCTGTGCAAGCCCTGGATCGCTGCCTGGACTTGGTGGTGGGCTGGATGAAGGCCAATAAACTGAGTCTGAATCCTAGCAAGACGGAGGCACTGTGGGTTGGTGGTTCCCGGAAGCTGCAGCTGGTGCAAAATGCAGTGGTGAGACTGCTCACTGGGGCAGGGTATTGCCAACATGTCACCCCACTGCTGAAAGAATTGCACTGGCTACCCATTTGCTACCGGGCCAAGTTCAAGGCTTTAGTTTTGGTGTACAAAGCCCTATACAGCTTGGGACCAGGATACCTGAAAGACTGTCTTACCCCTTATATACCCAGCTGATCACTGCGCTCTGCAGGTGAGGGCCTCCAGCAGATACCATCTTATCAGGAGGTTCGTTCTGCACAATATAGGAAACGGACCTTTAGTGTGGTGGCACCTACCCTGTGGAATTCCCTCCCCTTAAATATTAGGCAGGCACCATCTGCTATCTTTTTGGCGCCTTTTGAAGACTCCTCTTTCAACAAGCCTTTTAAGTTGAGACCTATCCCAGTCTGCGTCTGTGTTAGAATTGCTTTTAATGTTTTCTTTAATAATGTTTTTAACCCTTTTTTAAAAGATATTTTTAAGCTTTTTTTTAAAAAAATGTTTTTAATGTTGTTTTGTTTTAATGTATTTTAAGGTCTTTTTATGATGTTTTAAAGTGTTTTTAGTGTTTCTGTTTGCCGCCCTGGGCTCCTGCTGGGAGGAAGGGTAGGATATAAATCAAATAATAAATAAATAATAAATAAATAAATTTAAACTTTGGTTAGTGACAACAAATGGAAGCTAACCATGGTTTCATTAATCAATTACCATAGCTCAAACAAACCACAGAATAATTTCGTAGTTAAAAATAATAAAAAGGTTATGAATTATGACACTAGTAGATATTAACTCATCATTTGGATCCACACCACTCCACACACATTACTATGGGGATTTTTCACCTAGCAAGTGAAATCCCAATCTTTGTTCTGTCATTCTATTGTGTTTTTCTGGAAAGACTTAACTGCTGTAATTTGACTTAATGTTTCTTAAATAACAATATTCTCAATCTTATCTGAAGAATGATCTTTACATTAACTTTCCTGAAATACCATCATAAATTAATTACCTATTAATCAAACTTTATGCTTGTTTTTGACATTATTAAAGAATTTCAATTATCATCTAACACTTCCATCTGATTCTTGACCTGAACTGGCAAACTGGGTAAGAAAGAAGTTTGGAAAATAAATTAAATTCAGACCTTAATGACCTCTGAGTCTATAATCCCAAGGTCATGGTCAATAATACTCTGAAGGGCTTCTGCAACAGCAGTTGAAATTATTGGTCTTTTGCCAACATTACACAGTGTGTTACAATTGTTGTGCTTCTGAGGTCACCAGAAATATTGGCCTGTGATTTTATTTATTTACTTAGGCTGTAACTATTTACAATTATCTGGAAGCTCTATTGAATTCCACAGGGCTTACCTCTGAGTAGGCATGGTTAAGATTGCAGCCTTACTTATTAAAATAATTCAAGCCACCATTGCAAATACGCAAGGCAGCTTACAAGAAAATGAAAACAAAACAGATCAAAGAATTTCAAAAAGCAGCAGATAATGAAATAAACAGAACTGATAAGGGGGCACATGCGCACGAGCATAGCAGAGTAGTTCTGGAGCTCCATTTTACTGTTCCCGATTATTCACCCTTTGCACACACCTAAGACAACAAAATCACGTATCTGGTGAGTGGAAGGTACATGGGATATGCTTCTGGGGGGAAAGATCACCCGATTACTGCTTTTTCCAAACTTCTTACTGAATGTTCCCAGGATGAAGGCCGAGACTCAAGCACTTTCAAAATGGCGTCTAAACCATCCAAGCCCAATAAAGAAGAGCAGGCTCAAGCCTCAGAACCAATTACAAACTCAGTGGCCTCACAAATTGCCACCCTACATGATAACTTAGTCAAAAAATGGGATGAGAGCTTTAGAAACCTAGAAAAAAAGATTGCAGCCCTTACTAATAAAGTAGATGACACATCCAAAACAGCAAGGGAAACCCTGGAACTTGGGATTCAACACATGGAAATTCTCAAGCAGGTCATTAAGGATCTCCAAAACCATATAAACAATCAGGAAAACCACAGACACAGGCAGAACCTCCGCGTCCATGGGGTGAAAGAATGGTTGGACCCCATGGATGTAGTCCAGTACCTAACAGATTGGTGGAAAACCCTACTACCAGAACTAGAACTATCAAACTCTGACATAGAATGTGCTCTTCGTAGTACTAGCCTCAAAACCAGAGCTTGGAAAGGTTACTTTTTTGAACTACAACTCCCATCAGCCCAATCCAGTGGCCCTGCTGGCTGGGGCTGATGGGAGTTGTAGCTCAAAAAAGTAACTTTTCCAAGCTCTGCTCAAAACAAAACAGAAGGCTCCACTGAGAGACATTATAGTGGCTTTCTACAATTTTGCAAAAAAGGAAGAATTAACTAGAGCACTATGTGCAAAGGGGCACATAGAATATGAGGATCAACCAATACTATTTGTAGAAGATCTTAGAGTGGAAACACTAAGTCATCGCAGATCCTTTAAACCCACCATAGACTTACTCAGGGAAGCTGGTATTTGATATAGCTGGGGATTCCCTTTTGCTTTAATGGCCAAAACTGACAGGGCCCAACACAAGGCTACAAATGAAAAAAGAAGCATTGAGACTACTATCGCTATTCAAACTCCCCATAGGAAGATGAGGATCTAGCATTGGATGATCTTACCAACATGGTTCTTGCAGGAAACAACTGGAAATCTTTTCCCCAGGTGACAAAAAGACGAAGATGCCAAATGGCGATGTAACTTCCTTGCCTGCTTTACCACAGAGGAATACCAGATCCACAGCTGCAAATAAAAAATGACCACTCACTTTAAAAGGAAAAATATGCCTAAAATTTTGATTACATTTCCCCAGGTATCTGGATTAATTGAAGTGATATGTGCCTTTGTTCTGCCTTGCTTTGCAAGCTGACCAGGCGCCGCCATCCAAGATGAGGGCATCTTTTGCAGTGCTGCTGGCTGCCTGCCTCTGCATGGAAAGAGGCCTATGGACATTTACATAGAGATTCCAAGTTTTCTGCCTAACTGTTCATGCTACTTCCTGTAAAATGGCACCATTGTTCCTGTACTCATCTCTAAAACAGCATTTCCCAACCTGCTGGCCTCCAGATGTTTTGGACTACAACTCCCATCAGCTCCAGCCTGTATGTAGTTGAGAAAAACTGCTCTTAAAATAATCAGAAGATACTTCCGTGTGCCAACCAAAATGGAAAGGGCCCCGGCATTCCTGGAGCTGGCCCTGGCTAAGATATGCACTGGCAACATGACATCAAATGTCTTATGCCATCTAACTTTCTGCTACTTTTTAGAGACTGTCCTGCCACTTATGCCATGAAGAACCTTGATCTTCACTAATAGCCTTGTTTCCTGCATTTGTGACTACTTGTCCCCCCCCGTCTCTCTGACTACTGTAGTTTTATATGTTTGAGCAGGGAGATAACTGCTTGTGTGTGCTTTTTATTTCTTATTGTTTCTTCAATTATCACCTAACCTCTACGAAGTGGAACTTTCTGAATGTTTCCAGGAACATTGAGTATTATATATAAATGCCGCAGAGTGGAGTGAGTTAACAGTCAAGTCTCATTTTTCCAGTCTTAAATTTGGTTGTCCACATTTCTGCAGCAATTTTTCCATTTTTTTTATCCTCATGAAAATTCTCCATCATTTTAGTAGGAATTTATCCTACTAAACACATTTTTGGGTGCAGTTTTGACTAATGTACACATTTTTGCAAACAATTTCTATAATGCATCTTTGTATGATATCTTTCACTGATATATTCATGTTTATGTACACTTTCCCCTAATGTATGCATTTTTGCAAACCCTACTTAGTTGGAGAACTGGATTGATACAGATTGATACAGATAAGTGCGAATTTCACAGGATGGCTGTGTTTCAGTTCTCATGTTGTTTCACAAATGCAAACTGAATCAACTGTTTTCCCCATCCCTAGTTGGTAGGTGGATTTGCTTTGCTCTGTGTGTGCTCTGTCCCATTAACAGACTAAACTGGGAACCCTCCTCATGTATTCTCCACAAGAGCCCACAACAAAGTATGATCCCCACTGGATTAAAAAATGGAAATGGACTGCCTTCAAGTCGATCCCAACTTATGGCGACCCTATGAATAGGGTTTTCATGGTGAGTGGCATTCAGAGGTGGTTTACCATTGCCTTCCTCTGAGGCTGAGAGGCAGTGACTGGCCCAAGGTCACCCAGTGAGCTTCATGGCTGTGTGGGGATTCGAACCCTGGTCTCCCAGGTCTCAGTCCAACACCTTAACTGCTACACCTCACTGGCTCTCGCTACTGGATTGCTATCTCTTAATCAAATCACCCTAACAGATTTTCCTTTACCTGGCAGTTTCCCTGTTTCTCAGCGTTGTACATTTTTTGTAAAACATCAAAATGTATTTCTGGTATAATTTACTTTTCCACATCCCATTTTCCTGTTTTTTAAAAACAGCAATGCCTTAGTTATATATCTCCATAATATCTCTCTACACTTTTATCAAGTGTGGTGAAATGTATTTGTTTTGAAAGAGAAGCAAGATCAACGTGGATGGATCTAACCTCAGAAGCAAAATATGCCACGCTATAAATCTTTAAAATCAAAGTGCTGAATCCCTAGAGCATGCAAAATACTGTGATTCTGAAGATGCTGTAGGCAGTCATGCAATACAGCATTAAATGGAACAAAATGCTGCTAGTTGTATCCATAGCAGAGTTTCTTTTCCACTTTCTTCACATTCCAAAGTTTTTTCTAAAAGAAACATTGAGGAACAATACTCCTAAAAACTCAGAGGCTGGGTCACTTGGAGAAACAATAAAGTAGGGTTTAAGTGCTGAAGGATGATGAAGGTGGAATAAGCATCATTGTAATGATCTTGTTTATAGTGCCCACAGTGTTAAAGAGATGACAAAGATATTCTTTGTACAAACAGCTACTAGGCACCTAATTTGCATCAAACATCCGTGGGAGTTGGATGGTGAAAGAAATTAGAAGTGGGTCCTTTTATTTTTACTTTTTATATTTGTAGCAATCATCATCATCATCATTTTAAAAAGGTGATTAGGGCAGAATCCATTAGTTCTGTTAGCACAAGGATTTCTGTTTGTGCAATGGAATTTCTCTTCCCTCTCCTCTCCCTGTGCACTCCTCACATGCCCCTTAAATCTATTCTTGGAGTTTCCCCAGCCCTCCGAAACAGATTTGAGGAGGGTGCAGGGGCTTACGTAGAGAGGAAAGGGAGGGGAAGTTCCACTGTGCAAACGAAAATCCTTGTGCTACCAGACTACTTAATTTGAAAAATGGAAATGGACTGCCTTTGATCCTGACTTATGGCAAGCCTATGAATAGGGTTTTCATGGTAAGCGGTATTCAGAAGGGGTTACCATTGCCTTCCTCTCAGCGGCGTCACTAGCGGAAGTGCGGGGGGGTGCGGACCTCCGGCGCGCGCCCTCCCAGGTGCGTGGATGGGGGTGGCTGGTCTTGCACGTGCACACACACACACTCACCACGCGCTCCAGGCTGGTGGTGGGAGGCCTGTCCTGGCTTCACCGCCAGCGACCGGGCACCTGCTTTTGGTCTCGCCTGCCTGCCACCGAGGAGTTGGCGCGGGAAAACGGCGTGGGGCAGGGCAGCTCTGGGTGTCACCCCCCTCAGGGTGTCACCCGGGTGCGGTCCGCACCCTCTGCACCCCGGTAGTGACGCCCCTGCTTCCTCTTACTTGGTTTGATACCGCCCTAAATCCACCCCCTCTCCATTGATTCAATAGTTGTTTCTATATTTTAGAAGAATACAAAGTTCTATTGTCTGGGGGGGGGATGTTTAAACAAGGTGAGTATGGGGATGGTATTTTATTAAACAATACTGATTTTTAAAAAAGAGCTCTATGAAGGAAGTTACCAAACCGTTTTTTAGCTATGGTGGCAATTTTGAAAGTTTACTTTTTGTACAGCAGCAATCAGGGAAACTGTTTTTGTGCGCTCTCTCTCTCTCTCTCTTTAAGAGGATGCCTCTTTCATTCTCCTAAACATTATGGTTTCAGAGGTCTGAGTTGGGGAATGTCTTCTCCCACTTCCAACAGTTTTCTGATTGCAGCCCCTTCTTCTGCCCATACAAATGGACTTTTAGTGGGCAAAGGAATGGGCTAAAGACAGGAAAACTGTCACAACTGCTGCCCCCTCTCCCATTTTCAGGACACATTTTTAATGGCTTCTAAAAGGCGAAAGGCTTCATTTCTTCTGTCACATCCCTAACACTAAGCAAGTACAATTGCATTTGCTCCCGTTCATCCCCCCATTCCTTTTGCCTCTCTTCCCTCTCATCTCCCACTTGCCTCTCACACACTTGTCAGTGTTTAGACAGAAAGCTCCTCCAGGCAGGGATCTCTTGATGTGGTGTTTGTGTTGTGTCTCATGTTTGCTTTTGCTCTGTACAGTGCCAGTTACATTGATGGGGCTATAAAAATCCTATTACTAATAATAATCTGAAATGGGCTCCCTGTGAATGTTTTGAAATCAAATGCGCCTTCTGATCAATGTCATTTTTTTCTTGGATTTATAGACATGGGAAATGTGTCAACTGATAAGCATCATTTGTAAAAATGCAAACTGGCTTATAGTAATTAGACTATAAATGTTTAGGCTTTGCTCAGGACTGTGTACGAGGGCTCAAGTAATAAAAGCCTCATCTCCCAGAAGTCCTCAAGAGACAAATTAGCAACTGAGAGATATGTGGCAAATGAGAATATGCAGGGGTTTTTTTTGGTGTGGCTGAAACTAGGTGTTACAGCTGAGGCAGCTGCCAAAAAGAACATCTCCTTCTACTTTCCTGTCACATACAGTGATTTCAATGCATTGCAACTTTTACTGACTGCACAAACAGCAGCCAATGAAGTGGAGTGGGGCAGGGAGATTTGCTGCATGATGACATCACACTGTACACAGAATATTCTTATGTGTTTGGGGGGTGAGAGAGAGAGAAGGAGCATTTGGTTGGTCATTTTACTAACAGCCCCACTTCCACTATCTAATGCCAGTCTCAGATCCAAACTACATATTATTTTAATGTGTATATAAATACATTTTAATGTATTTTAAAGTCTGTTTTTATGATGTTTTAAAGTGTTATAGTGCTTTTGTTTGCTGCCCTGGGCTCCTGCTGGGCGGAAGGGCAGGATATAAATCAAATAATAAATCAATAATAAATCAATAAATTATGTTAATCACTTAATTTCCCATTACTCTCTTGTTTTTTCTGTGCTGAATAACAGGCATGGGTGACACAATGAGGATCAAAATGGGGGGGGGGAGGGAGTTGTATATTCTGTCAAAGCCAACAGGTTTTATGAGCCAAATTTAGCACCACACTCCAGATCTTGGCAGAAAAAAAATAGAAGCAGATCTTTATCATGTAGATACTGGAGATGGAGAAAGAGAAAATAATTCCCAGATGCATGGCACATGAGTCATGCAACTCTGCCTGGTTGCTGAAATGAAAACATTTTAAAGACCCATTATTTGACTAATAAGCAATCATATTAAAAAGGACAGCGGTAGAAAATAATAGGTGAGGATGCAATATAATGGTGGTTGGCAAGCATTTCAGGCTTTAATCTTTTAAGTCAAAATGTATGTATGATGTGGGAGAGACATAATGTGTGCACTATTTTATTTTTCAGACTGTTTGGTATTGTTTTAATGTGCACATCAGCTAGATGAACACATTGAAATTAGCATTTGATACATATATATGTAGGGCGACCATAATAAAGAAATCAGTTGTGGCTATTAGAAAAATTTGAGAAGGAATGATGTGCATCTCAACTTGGATTATTAAATTTTAAATCATGGCTGTTCTCACTTTGAATGCCAATGATGAATGTTGCCTGATGGAAACCTTTCATCGAATCTTTCCTTTCTCTTGTAGTTAGCCATACATTTTAACTAAGTGACTGTTTGCATGAAAAATGTTGACTAAATGCCTTCTATTTCTTTGGGTTTTAATATCAGTAAGCTAGTAAGACGTTCATAATTAAAAGTCAGTTTATGTTCCCCACGATTAGACTCCTGACCAACACAAGCTCTCCTTGATTGATTTATCTAACAAAATTGCTCTTGCTTAGAGCTGTGTGCAAATAATACCTTCAATTTCTCCACCCTGTTTGTGAGTATAGAAATTGGGACAAATCACTTCACCAAATTTCTCCGGGCTGGGTGATGGTGGTAGTGGTGGTGAGGAGAAATTCTCCAACAGTTCCTCAGGGGCAGGCTCATCACGAGTAATGGCAGAAGCACAGCTTCTTTCTTTCTTCCTAGAGACCTGTGGATTGCTTACATAGTGCAGTGCAAAACGGGTCATCCGACATCATTGTACTGTCAAATGATTGACAGGTGGACGGCTCCATCCACCTGTCAAACTTGGCCCATGGGGGTGAGGAGGCCCAGCCCTCACTCTGGATGCAGTTTCCTCAATAAAGACAAATGACAATAAAGACAATAAAGACATTCAATAAAGACAAATGCAGGATTCTGCATTTAGGCCACAAAAACAAAATGCACGGGTACAGGATGGGAAATACCCGGCTTAGCAGTAGTGCGTGTGAGAAGGACCTTGGAATTGTAGTGGATCGCAAGTTGAACATGACCCAGCAGTGTGATGCTGCGGCAAAAAAGGCAAACGCTGTTTTGGGATGCATAAACAGAGCTATAGTTTCCAGGTCGAGGGAAGTAATAGTCCCACTATATTCTGCATTAGTCAGGCCTCATCTGGAATACTGCGTTCAGTTCTGGGTGCCTCATTTTAAGAAAGATATAGACAAGTTAGAGTGGGTTCAGAAGAGGGCGACGGGGATGATAGCCGGTATGGAGAACAAGTCTTATGAGGAAAGGTTGAAGGAACTTGGCATGTTCAGTCTGGTGAAGAGAAGGCTGAAGGGCGACATGATTACACTCTTTAAGTACCTGAAGGGCTGTCACATAGAGGAGGGTACAGATTTGTTCACTGCTGCCCCAGAGGGTAGGACTAGGTCTAATGGTTTTAAGTTGCAGGAGCGTAGATTCAGATTGGACATTAGAAGGAACTTCTTGACAGTAAGGGCAGTTCGGCAATGGAACCGACTGCCTAGGGAGGTGGTGGGATCCCCTTCGCTGGATGTCTTCAAGCAGAGGCTGGACAGCTATCTGTGGGAGATGCTCTAGCTGTGGATTTCCTGCTGTGAGCAGGGGGTTGGACTCGAAGGCCTACAAGGCCCCTTCCAACTCTATGATTCTATGATTCCACATCCTTCCACTAAATCATCCAATCATGTTGAATTAGCTGAAAGCCCTCAGTTTAATTTCTTACTTGGCCATGGGGCTCACAGAGTGGTTTGGGGCCAGTTATTATCTCTCTACCTAACTTACCTCACAGGGTTGTCGTGAGGACAAAACAAGTGAAAACTATGCCTGCCACACTGAACTCTTTTGAGGAAGGGTGGGATAAAAATCTGACCCTGTTTTATAGTGATGATGCTCAGTCTTTTTAAAACCCTATTTGTAATACGAATTTTCTCAGGACACCTGACTTTCTTATCTTCTCCCTGATTCTAGAAGATGCAGATTTCAAGTAAAGTTAAATGCCCTGAGAAATTTTCATTTTCCAGAGACTGGCCCCTGGAATGTTGCCATAAAAGTGATCCAGGGACTGGAGAAGAAAAGTCAAGGATTTCAGGGGTTAGGAAGGAGAAGTGGGGACACAGTGGGTGGGATCAGTGTGTGTTTAGAATTTGTGAGGGTAAATATTTCCCCCCCGAGAGTTCTTCAATGTTTCTTACTATTGATAGCCCCAGATAAGCTTGTAGGAGTTCGCCTATCCATCGCTACTGTTTTATCGTGAGCTACGAGTAGCATCTTATCACCTTTGATTTTTATTTGGGTCAAATGGCAAAGGAAGGAAATAAGAAACTCTAATTATTTGAAAGGAATATTCATGCTGGCAAAACCAATGAGAAGTAGAGCAACAAGTTGCATACATTTCTGCGACAAGATGGGATGACGTGTGAATGCTGGGGAAGGATAATCAGAGATGAAACTGAAATATTTATGTATTGGCAAGTATTCCCAGCCTCAGTCTTGGCAGTTGTACCAGTAATGTCGGCCCCCGCCTCCCTGGCACTATTGAATTAGCTACTCACCAGGTGTTTCTTGTTGATTTGTTTCGCCATTAATCCTAAACTCCATAAAAGTACTTCCTGTATTAATGTTGTATTAGGCATTGTGCTTCTCTATCAGGCTTGGCTTCTGTGGAGTTTGGGATGGGGTGGGCCAAAGACAGAGGGAAATAAAGTTGAAGGTGGCCAGCAGACTGCAAGACCAGGTCTCTTTCTTTCCTGGGCCAGTGAAGAAGCCTGACCCTGAAGCCTTAATAGGGGTTAAAGGAGTGGAACAAGAGTTTGCAGAGCTGATCTGCACTGGCCTGAGTCTCTTTGTGGTCTCTGTTGGGCAGATCCAGGCTGTGGTGCATAAATGAAATCCCTGTATACTATTCTTCAGGTAGCCAGTTTGACTCACTGTGGGCTTGATTCCTGACATTCTTTAAAAAGCAGATAAAAATAAAAACTTAAAATCATTATCTTATATATACAGCAAGTCAGGGTTTCTTTCGCTGCAGAGTATGATGCAGTATTTGTTAATTTTCTGTTCTGATTTTTTTGTTTGTTTGTTCTGTAAGAAAACAGCTGTCAAAACAACACTGTGACAGAACAAAAGGTATCAAATATATCAAACGGTAAAAGTGCCAAAGAAAACGTTTCAAAACGTTCCAAGAATTCTTTTGACATAGTCATGGTAATTAGGGTATTTCATTTGCAACAACTAGTCTGTAATTAATCCTGACCTTTCATTTAATTACGTCTTGACATTTTTTATTTTAAATGTGCTTTCCCTGCGGTGGTGATGTGTTATGTGCAAATGCAAATAAGCACTTTCTGTAATGAGAAAAAAAGAGAGGTTCAGATGCTATTGAGAGTGCAGTGCAACCTATCATCAGACGCTTGAACTAAGGCTCCAAGAAGGATCTGAAGTTGGGAACTAGTTCAGAGCCCTCTTCAGGAACAGAAGGTAACAGAGTTGTGTACTGTGCTGCATTCAAGGTTTTAGTGTATAAAGCCCTAAAGAACTTGGCATCATCTTACCCCTTATATACACAGTTGGGTACTGTGCTCTGCAGGTGAGGGCCTCCTGCAGATACTATCTCATCAGGAGGTCTGTTCCACACAACATAGGTATTGGGCTTTAGTGTTGTGGCACCTACCCTTTGGAATTCCCTTCATGCGACTTGGGGGCAAGTTGCATGGTGAGTACTTGCAAATGTTATAGGTGGGACAGAGTGAGCTCACCTGGTGAGAGAAGTCATATTCAGCAGCCTTACCTATGCTGACCATAACATGCATTCAAGCCCTTGGTATAATACCTGAAATGCAAGAGATAATTCCTGGCAATTAGGTACTTTTCTTCAGCACCCACTTAATTCTTGCTGTGATGGCTTCTGAGTTAATATGCAAAATATATACTTGTCTGGTGCTCATTGCCAGCCTGATTTTTCTAAAGCAATGCTGTATGGTTTCATTTAAGTGCATTAATTAATTATTAAATGTATATCCCACCCTTCCTCCCAGAAGTGCATGCAGCAGAACCCCAATCCTGAGACAGTTGACTACATTTACTTAGTTGCCACTAATGCTTTAAGATGAGCAGATCTGACTCTAGAAATTAACAGCTAAACGTGGTCAGACATAGGCCCATGGTCAGGTGAATGCTTCCTATAGCAGTCAATTAAATGTCATATAAGTAGAAAATAATGGTGCAGCAAATGTCTAATTAGCCCTGCGGTTTATTGACATGAGAAGTGCAAAAGCCTATGCAGGTTCCTTGGAACACTTTTCATTTAGAAATTCATTTATTTGAGGAATGAGAGCTCACTGTTTATTTACCTAGCACAGTGGGGAAGAGAGCCTGGCTGGGAGTCCAGAGGCTGTGAGTTCAAATTCCCACTCGTGTCTCCTGGGTGTCAAGGGCCAGCTAAAGATCACCCCCACAGTGAGTGGCTCAAGGGTTGTGTGTCTTGCCACCTGTGCAGCTGTGGGCAAGCTGCATAGTCCCAAGGAGCCCAGTTGCCCCCCAGCTGGCAGTTGCGGACAAGGAAGGGGCTGATTTGTGCAGCTGTGGCAAGCTGAGCAGGCCCTAGCGAGCTGGTGATGACTAGCCCTAGAGGGAGGCAATGGTAAACCCCCTCTCAATACCGCTTACCATGAAAACCCTATTCTTAGGGTAGCCATAAGTTGGGATCAACTTGAAGGCAGACCATTTCCATTTTTCAAGCCAAAGGCTTCCTCTGGCTGATTTCATTATGGATTTTAAAAACAACAATAAAAATGCAAAGTAGCAGTTTTTCTGAGCCATTTGTTTCAGCTCTGCAATAATACTTATACTATGGTGTTTGGTTAATCCTAGTTTTGTTTTCCTTCTTTTAAAAGAAACATAGCATTTTTGTGGAAGGGTCACCTCTGATGAGGAAAAGGTCAGAACAAATCGCTAGAAACTTGAATGGCCTAGTGTTGCTTAGACTATACAGATCCATGTTGGCTGACCTATACATTGACTGGATTTTCTAATTGGGATGCTCGATGATGTTCAACTGACACCACAAGGCTGCTAAGCGCTTGTTTAGTCTGAACATGAAAATCAATCTGCTAGCATCTAACTGAAAAGGGAGATAGCAAACGCCATTCCTGTATTGTCTGTTTGGCTTTGGCATTTAACAGATGCTTTGTTTGAACTCTTGCAACCAAGATGCATTTCAGATCATTACTGCCCTATGGGTGCCAGTTTTGTGTACTGAACTGTTTTTCATTTCATTTGAAAAAGATGCTGAATGAAATACAAGCAACATTCACTTATCGAGGTTGTTGACTAAGTGATGCCAGTTTCCCTGTAGACCTCCATTGCTTTCTTTACTCTAGGTTTGTTGCAAACCTATGGCATGCCTTGGCTGTGTACCCCTTTCACCAATAATCTCCAGTGTGAGAGGACTGCTCTCTTGCTTAAGAAAGTTAAGTGCTAAGGGGTTTCAAGTTCTCTCTGGGTTAACAGAATATGTGAAACAGATGACAAACATGTCTTTTTCTGTAGAAACAACATGTCACAAGGATAGCTAATTCATGTATTGCCAAAAAAAGAGGACAAAAATCTGATGTGGATTTGCATGATATTTGCATATGATAATCCGCCACCCAGGCCAGAAGGATTATGGGTTGTTGTGTGGTTCTCTGGACTAGAATTGCCTCAAATTTCCTTTCTGACCAGTAGACCTGGTGGTGTAAATAACAATAGCAGTGAGCCGGTGCCAGATGTGCAGGTGTCTCAGTTTGAGCCCTGGTTCATCGAATGCAAAGTATAGTGCAGCAGCCCTCAGGACTTCTGGGTTTGCTGCTGCTGTGGGGCTGTAAGAACATGGAGGTTATTCAGCTGTGGGTAGGCTGCCATATAGGACTGCTGGGCTGTATTTAGTGCATGAGGCACAGAAGTGCTTTTGTCAAGGTGAACATGAAAATAATAAAGGCTTGTATTTTCTTAACTTCAACAGAACCCAGGGAAATAAGGCATACAGGAATGTTGGGCTTTAGAGCTGTGATTATAGAAGTCATTGTATGATTGTCTAAAAGTCAGACCTGCCCAAATTGTGATGCAGGAAGCCATATGGAGCACAGCAGCCATGAATGGGGCCCTGCAAGGTACTTCAAATCTCTTGTCGTAGATGAGGCTTCCTAGCAGTGCTGTTTTGCTCAACATTGCTGTAAGCAATGAAAATGAATACCATTTGTGCCAATTTTCTTGGTTTATTAACAGAATAATCAAGGCACAGAGTTACTTAGCTTTTAACACTATAGCGGATATTATACTGATATGGAATTTTTATTATAAACTATATATCCTTTAGGAATAATAAGGTTATACTATATCAAATAAATCAAAGCTAAAAATCTCTTTTTCTCTGCTTGATGCTGTTTCTTTGGAGTCCCTTCTTGGAATGTTCAGTATGCTGGGACAGCAAGGCCAGGATATAAGATAAAAGGAGTAAGACCCTGGTTGTCAGGATGCAGGATTGGGACCCTAGCACTTCAGAAGATGAAGAGATCAGTTTCCCAGAGCTGGGGGAAGAGGGGGAGAGAGAATTCTCAGAGATAATGTTGCCCAGCAGCTGAAGAGGCCTTGAAACTCCTACAGACAAAGTTACAGACGCTTCTCAGGAATTTCCCACGTTCACCCCCCTCATTGAGCCACAGCCGTTAGGCTAGGAAGGAGGGGGAGCTCAACTCCCTCCTCAGCCAGAGAAAAGCCCACCTGATGGGCATGACGTTCACCCCCCTCTTTCTCCAATACCCAAGATAGAATCCTCAGAAGGGGAGGAGGCAGAATTGCCCCCATCACCGCGAACCCAGAGAAAACAAACGAGTCAGGGGAAGAGAAAGGAGGGGCGAAGAAGAAAGCACCCTAAGGCGGAGTGAGAGAATTCGTGCCAAAAAGCCCCCTTAATAAGGATAAGGGGGGGCAGGAATTCCTTTGTTCTGTCAACTTTCTGGCCCGGGCAGTTGACACGATCGCCCCGGTGCGCCCTCTCTGTTGCAGAGCTCAATTGGCTCCCTGGTTTACCCCGGAGCTAAGAGTGATGAAGCAAGAAAGGAGACAGCTTGAGTGCAAATGGAGGCGAACTCCCGACGGCTGTAATCATGCACTTGTGAGGGTCTCTACCAAACTCTATGTGAAGGCAGTGAGAGCAGCAAAGAAGCAATACTTTGCTGTCTCTATTCAGTCATCTCTTAACCGCCCAGCGGAACTTTATAAAGTTGTCCGGGGACTTTTACACTCTGGTCCCCAGGACGCAATAACACCATCAATTGCCCGCTGTAATGAGTTTGCGCGACACTTTCGTGATAAGATCATGAACATCCGCCGGGACCTTGACTCCATTATTGTAGCAGTTGATCCTAATGAGGTGTCCAGAGCACAGTCTTGTCCTGTTTTACTGGATGAGTTTCAGTTGGTACAGCTCGAGGATGTGGACAAGGTGCTCGGACAGGTGCGGGCGACCACTTCTGCTCTGGATCCTTGCCCCTCATGGCTAATAAAAGCTAGCAGGAATGGAACAGCCGGCTGGGCCAAGGAGGTGATTAATGCCTCTTTACGAGAGGGAGTGGTCCCACCCTGCCTGAAACAGGCGGTGGTGAGACCGCTCCTAAAAAAACCCTCCTTGGACCCTGATAATTTGGACAACTATAGGCCGGTAGCAAATGTTCCATTCCTGGGCAAGGTCCTAGAGCGTGTGGTCGCTCGCCAACTCCAGGCTCTCTTGGATGAAACTGATTATCTGGACCCATTTCAATCGGGCTTTCGGCTGGGGTTTGGTACAGAAACGGCCTTGGTCGCCCTGTATGATGACCTCTGTCGGGAGAAAGACAGAGGGAGTGTAACTCTGTTGGTTCTCCTTGATCTCTCAGCGGCGTTTGATACCATCGACCATGGTATCCTTCTGGAGCGACTTACGGATTTAGGAGTGGGAGGCACTGCTTGGCGGTGGCTCTGCTCCTATCTCGGGAATCGTCTCCAGAAGGTGATGCTGGGGGAACATTACTCGAGTCCCTGGGTACTCCAATATGGGGTCCCGCAGGGTTCAGTTCTGTCCCCCATGCTTTTCAATATCTATATGAAGCCGCTGGGTGAGGTCATCAGGAGTTTTGGAGTGCGTTTCCAGCAATATGCTGATGATACGCAGCTCTACTACTCCTTTTCATCTTCGTCAGGTGAGGCTGTTGATGTACTAGACCGGTGCCTGGCCGCGATAATGGGCTGGATGAGAGCTAATAAACTGAAACTCAATCCTAACAAGACTGAGATGCTGTTGGTGGGAGGGCCCTCTGCCCAGATGGTTGACGTTCGACCTGCCCTAGATGGGGTTACACTCCCCCTAAAGGAGCAGGTACGTAGTTTGGGGGTCTTATTAGATCCTCTCCTGTCACTTGAGGCTCAGGTAGCCTCGGTGGCACGGAATGCATTCTACCAGCTTCGGCTGGTAGCCCAACTACGACCCTATCTGGACAGGGAGAATCTCGCCTCAGTTATCCATGCTATGGTAACCTCTAGATTGGACTACTGTAATGCACTCTACGTGGGGCTACCTGTGAAGACGGTTCGGAAACTTCAGCTAGTGCAAAATGCTGCGGCCAGAGTTCTCACTGGGACAAAGAAATTTGACCATATAACACCTGTCCTGGCGCAGCTGCACTGGCTACCGATATGTTTCCGGGCCAGATTCAAAGTGTTGGTTCTTACCTATAAAGCCCTAAACGGCATCGGACCGCAATACCTGGTGGAACGCCTCTCTTGCTATGTACCTACCCGTTCACTACGCTCGACGTCGAAGGCCCTTCTCCGGGTCCCAACTCATAAAGAGGCCCGGAGATCAACAACTAGATCTAGGGCCTTCTCGGTGGTGGCCCCCGAACTATGGAATGCCCTCCCAGACGAGATACGCCTGGCGCCTTCTTTGTTATCTTTTCGGCGCCAGGTAAAAACCTACCTTTTCGCCCAGGCTTTTTAAACATTTTAAATTTAATTTTAAACCTAATATGGATTTTAATTTATAAACTCAATGGCAATTCTATTTTGGATTTTTATCATGTTTAATGTTTTTATAATTGTATTATATTTTTCACACTTGCTCATATTTTAATTGTGATTTTATTTGTTGTACACCGCCCTGAGAGCTTTCTGCTATAGGGCGGTCTAGAAATGTAATTAAATAAATAAAAAATAAAAATAAATAAACTTTCTTGCATGTCGCTGGACACGTGTATTGTGCTCCTTCATGAGAAGGTGCAGTCTCTGTTTGGATATTACGTTAATAAAGACTGAATTTGCTTTCACAACCTGGTCTGGTTACTGTGCCCAGTCCTGGACACGACAGATTGACAGAACCACCTACTTCACCCTCAACGCTCCCACCGCTTGAACGTGACAAGATGGAGAAGGGAGCAGGGGGAACAAATCCCACTTCTGAGACAGAAGAAGTGAGATGGTTGAGAACTAATGTGGTGGACTTACAGGCAGATGTTCAAACCTTGTTAATGGCTGTCAGAGCCCTGAAGACTGACAATCAGTCCTTGAGAGCCACGGTAGATCAGATGCGAGCAGCCCCTCCGGCCGCTGTGGTGAAGATTCCTATAGGACTATCACCAAAATATGCGGGACAGAGTGAGCAGCTCTCTACTTTCGTGGCTCAGTGTGAATTGTATTTGGACATCAGAAATGCAGAGTTTCCTAGTGATGTGGCCAAGGCGGCCTTCGTGATCAGTCTCTTGGAAGGAGAGGCTGCCAAGTGGGTGACTCCGTACCTGGTCAGAAAGGACGGCCTTCTGGGAAGGTATAGAGACTTTATGCAAGCCATGACTGAGATGTTCCAGGACCCTCAAAGGGCGGAGACGGTGGCCAGGCTGTTGGGGGCCTTGAAACAAGGGAAAGGGATGGTGTCAGAGTACACTAACGCCTTTAAAATTTTGTCCCAGGAAACTGGTTATAATGATGCAGCCTTGATGTTCATGTATAGGAGTGGACTGAGTTCTGAAGTTCTGGATGACTTGGCTAGAACCTCCCCCCCAAATAACTTGCCCGGACTGATTCGGCTATGCCTACAGATCGATCATCGGTTGGAAGGGAGGCGCCTGGAAAAGAAACAGGAGGTCCAGAGATACTCAGTTTCAGCCTCTCGCAGCAAGACCCTTCCAACCCCAGGAACATCTGGCAACGCGACAGAAGGACAGGGGGGGGGCTAGGCTGAATCTTTCAGAAGAAGAAAAGGAGAGGCGTCGTAAGGAACATTTATGTTTCTATTCTTCAAAACCGGGCCACGTGGCTAGAGATTGTGGACTGAAGGGGGGGAAACCAGAGCCGGCGGGAAACTAGAAAACCCAGTCCATGTACAGGCCGGTGGACTGGGGCTACGTTGGACAAAGGGCCTCCGGTGACAACACCTCCTTCAAGAGGAGTCTTGGTACTGCCAATTCGGATTATAACTTCAAAAGGAGTAATGTTTAACTCCACTGCGTTAATTGATAGTGGAGCAACCACAAATTTCATTGATGCAGAGCTAGCAAAGCGTTACGGAATTTCTCAATGGAAATTGGACACCCCCTTGCCGGTGGAGACCATAGACGGGAGGCCCCTGAAAGGAGGGGGGGGTAACGCGAGCAACAGAGGAATTGAAACTGCAAATCCCGGGGCATGAAGAGTTCATTTCGCTGTATGTAACAGACCTTTCGACCTTTGATGTGATGCTAGGGATGCCTTGGTTAGTCAAGCACGACCCATAGATAAAGTGGAAGGATGCTGTGGTGTGGTTCACTTCTCAGTATTGCCAGGAAAACTGTCAGGCAGAAGAAAAACCCGACACGTTGGCTGGAGCAGTGCAGGAAGCCAAGCAAGTAACCCTTCCCTCGAAGTATGGAGAATTTAGAGATGTGTTCGATGAAAAAGAGGCAGAGACGTTACCTCCCCACCGCCCTTATGACTGTGGGATTGATCTCGTGCCAGGAGCCAGCATCCCATCGGGAAGAATTTACTCTCTTACAGAGAGAGAGAGGCCCTGAAGGAATTTCTGGAAAAAAACCTGAAGCGAGGATTCATACGTCCCTCACAGTCCCCCGCTGGAGCGCCCCTGTTGTTCGTGAAAAAGAAGGGGGGGAGCTCAGGCCTTGTAACGACTATCGCGCATTGAATCAAATCACCATCCCTAACAGCTATCCACTGCCCCTGATCTCAGAGCTGTTAGACCGACTGCACTCTGCAAACATCTTCACAAAATTGGATATAAGAGGGGCATACAACCTGATCAGGATGAAGGAGGGAGATGAATGGAAAACAGGGTTTTTGACCTCTTATGGACAGTTTGAATATCGGGTCATGCCATTCGGACTTTGTGGGAGTCCAGGCGTGTTTCAAAAGTTCATGAATGACGTGTTTAGAGACCTTTTGGATAAGTATGTAATCTGTTATTTAGATGATATCCTGGTGTTCTCAGAGAACCAAGAAGACCATGATCAGCATGTGAAAACTGTGTTGGAAAGACTGAGAGAGAATCATCTGTATGCTAAGTTAGAGAAATGTGGGTTTGATCTAAAGTCTTTGGACTTTCTTGGATATCGCATCTCAGCAGACAGAGTAGAAATGGATCCAGAAAAAGTGAGTTGTGTATTGGATTGGGGGCAACCGGCCACTAAAAAGGATGTACAAAGTTTTTTGGGCTTTGCCAACTACTACAGAAAGTTCATTCCAGGCTTTTCCAAGTTAACAGCCCCTCTCACTGACTGCTTAAGGGGGAAAAAGAAATTTCAATGGACAGAGGACGCTGCAAGGGCCTTCGAGGAGCTGAAAGGAAAGTTTGCCTCCGAGCCCATCTTGCGTTTTGCTGACCCTAACCGCCCTTTTGTTGTGAAGGCAGATGCTTCAGATTTTGCTATCGGGGGGGTTCTCTTACAGAAGAATGAGGAAGGAATGGAGCTACACCCTTGCGCGTACTTCTCCCGAAAACTAAGGGACGCTGAGAGAAATTATACAGTGTGGGAAAAAGAGCTACTAGCCATTAAGGATTCTTTTCAAAATTGGAGACAATACTTAGAGGGGGCCCAACATCAGATAGAAGTACGTTCAGACCACAAGAACCTGGAGAGTCTACAGACGGCCCGGAAGTTGAACCAGAGGCAGATACGTGGGTCGCAGTTTTTTACCCAGTTTAACTTCAAGATTACTTACCATGCCCATGAAAAAAATCAGAGAGCAGATGCCCTGTATAGGCAGCCACAATACCAAGGAGGTGAGATTGACCACCAACCCCAGTACGTAGTTCCGCCAGAGAGGCTGGTGTTGGGATCATGTCAACCTTCTTGGGAAGAGGAGCTCAGAAAGGCACAAAAGGAGGATCCGTGCATGCAACAGTATATCCAGGAGATGGAACAGAGCCAGGGCCCAGAAGTAAACTTCCATTGGAAAGATGGGCTGTTGTGGTGTAACACCGCCAGATATGTGCTCTTGTTGACAATATTTTGCCACAATATTTATTTATGATATATAGTCCTTCAGTGCTCTCTCACTGTATAATAAAGCAATGTGCCTTTGAGTGCCAATTTTCTATGCATGGTTTAATAGAGACTTCCAGCAGCTAAAGTTAAACTACATTACACCCCCCTCTTCTTATATTTTCATTATGGTAACTGCAGGTATCTTACACATTACAGTGTTAAATTAAACCTGACCACTCCTAATAGGGATTGCAGCCAGTTGGAGACTGTGCTGGATAACATTTGATCTCTAAGTCTGGTTGTGAAGTTTCGTGACTTTTGCCATGTCACTGAGAGGTATTTTGCATTGCAGCAAACTGGTTCAGTTCAGGAAGTTGCAGTGATTTTCTGACTTTTCTTCCTCCATGTCAATAATCTGCAGGGTGCCTTTCTTTGTTTAACACGTAGTGCTCTAACTCCAGTTGCTCACTGATTTGTAAGGAATTGAGGTAGTATCTAAGGATCGATTGAAACACAAGTCATTGAAGGAAGAGTTCAGGTGTCTAGAACTCATTCACTCTGGTAGTGTTTGCTTTCCCCTTGGAAAAGAGATGAGGGCTCAAGCAAACAATTCTTGAAGAAGAATGAATGTTAGAAACCTGGGATTTGTGTATAGTGGAGGCAGCGGCAACAGTGTGAGCAAAGGAAAAAGCACTGAACATTGTAAGTGCTGCCAACCAATGGTAATCTATTTTGGCATCTAGTGGGGGGGCAGGTTTTTTTAAAAGTAGATTTTCCAAATTCCCATCAGACTTCCCACACAAAGGAAGGAAGAAAGAAAGAAGTGGAACAAACACAAAGGATGCCTTGCTCCTTGCTTACACTCTGTACCAGTGGCAGTTTCTCCATAGGAATCAGCTGTTCTTATCTACTACACAATGACAATTCATTTATGAATCTGTCTTCATTCAGTATCTAGCAGGCACAAAAAGGAGTACTTTAAGGTTACTTACAGGGATACAATGAAGTGTTACCTGCCTGGAGATGAAGGTGAAGTAGAGAAGGTTCCTGCCCAAAAGAAGAAGGTGTTTTAAAATGATTTGGGCTGCTTATTTTAAGTATGGAAACTGAGCACATTCTACCCTAAAGTAACTTGTGTACATTAGTGATGGGCTCAGTTTCTGCAATAATCAGATTTGCCATCAGATTAATTATTATTTCTGATATTCTTTATCTTCGCGAAGAGAATTTTGAAGTAGCAACTCTCCGTGCCCAGTTTCTGATTCATTCTTCTTTTTTCCCAATTCATAAAATTTGCTTTGAAATCATCAATAGTGTGAGTGATACTTTTATGGATCTACTTGATGTGAGCTCTTTAAATGTATATTCCTTTCACTGATGTCAATGAAGTGTTGATTGTAACTGACAGACAGGAAGCAGCAGGGCGGAATGAGGTGGTGATTGTAAGCAGCAGGGGGCAATGAGGTGTTGATTGTAAGCAGCAGAGGGGAAGACAATGGCTTGATTATCTGCCTTAATCTATCTGCAGTGTACTTGAAGAGGAATATAAACAGGCAATCATTACAGAGTTCAGAATAAAGATCGCTACCAATGGAGACTTGTGAATAAATAGCTATTATAATATTGATAATTTTCTGCAAAGCGACAAAACAAAATAAAAATGGAGGAAATCAGGAAAATGAAAAGATATTTAAGGAAAAAGGAATTGGATCATTAATGACCACCAGGGGGCCACACTTAAAAATGAAATGTAAAAAAAGGAGAGGATTCCATCCCTAGTGTGCATGCTGCACCTGACATTGCCTGTCATTTAAGTGCTTAATAGACACATATAGCTAATGTTTCTAATTCCTCTTCCCCCACACCATTTTTTCAAATTGCACACTTTCCATATAAACATCAACAAATGTTGGATACATTTTGTATCCAACTGCATACTAAAAAAAAATCTTGGGAAAGGAAGACTCCTCTCCTCTTCTGGAGGCTTATAATGTCAGATGATGCATTCTGTGTCTTTAGGTTAAAATGGTTGCTCTGGTTAAAAATGTCCCTAAAGAAAATAATATTGGCATCCTATTCCATAAAAATCCAACTTACTAGGAATGAGTTTAAAATGAGAAATAGGAATGTGCCAGGTTAATGTGTGTTTCCTATGTGCAGCTAAATGCTTAAGGAAACAGATTTGTACAATGTTGCTAGGCATTGTTACATGAATACATGGTTTTTTACAGAGTAATGTAAGCAAAAATACAAGTTTCTGTGCCAATAAGCTTACCATTGAAGGCTGCAATTCTAACTCCACTTATCTGGGAGTAAGTCCCAAATAACTAAATAGGACTCACATCTGAGTAGACTTGAATGAAATTGTGCTGTAAAGTTTGATAGTGACATAGAGAGGAATGTATATATTACACTAAATATTGCAGCTGTAGACTTGTTAATAATATTCACTTGAATATTACATCACAGATAAATTAGAGGACACCTTTCATTAGGAGATATTGTGGAGAATCACAAGATTTACTTTTATATTTATATATTTGTGTACAACTCATCAATGGCATGTTGTATGTGTATTTTGTATATGGAAATCAATTCCTGTGTACAAAATGACCCAAAGTTTATTGTGCTTGTTACAAATGGTTTGTTTACAGTTAATACAAAATCCGAACCAATTGTAATTAGAAATCCCAGTGAGTTCAATAAGACATACCCTAGAAAGTGAGGCTAGGATTCCAGTCTTATTCTACAATCTCACCAATGAATTATAAAATAAGAAAGACTGTATATTTCATAATCTCCCAACACTTGCTTCTGTGTGTATGTCAGTAACATATAGGTAGTTCTGATGATAGTTTTTGCTAAAAGGAACATTGGAAGCTACCTTATATTAAGTCAAACCATTGGTCCATCTAGTTTAGTATTATCAACACCAGAGGTAGCCAATGTGGTCTCCAGATGTTGTTTGACAACTCCCATCAGCCCTAGCCAGCATTGGCAATGGTTAGGAATTATGTGACTTGTAGTCCAACAACATCTACAGGGTACAATGTTGGCTACTCCTGGTCTACACTGACTGGCAATAGCTCTCCTGGGTTCATGATAGGAGTCTTTCCCAACCCTACCTAGACCATTTCCCCTCCTGCAAGCCATGTGCTCTACAACTGAGGTACAGCCCCTCACAGAAGAGAAGACATGATCTCACACTCATAGCAGTCTTTTGCCTTTGCAAAACGTTTTGTCAGAACTGACTCATGTTTAAAAGAATATTTTGTTAAAATATTTGAGAGGAGTTTGTGATGGGCTTAGATAAAGTGTGAATCTTGATGATTCTCGGCTTATCTGGAATTCTTATTGTGCTTTCCAAGAGATTTTAATAAACCAGTGTGCAAATAAGCCTGGTGTCATGGAGTCATAACCCACAATCTTTTCCTGTCACTTCTATACTTGTATGATTACTAATGATTTCTATTTAATTCATTCATGCAGAAAGCATCTAATTTACAAGGAAGAAACATCTCATACAAGCAAGCAACTTATTAGAATGTGAATGCTAATAGTTTACTATGTACTGCTTTCAAGAATACTTCTCTTCTAACAATTGGATTCTCAAAATTGAATGAAAAGAAGGATTCATTCTGAAAAGCTAATTTCATCAGTTAAGAGTTGATCAAGATAATCCAAGTTACTTCTAAAATTCATGGTAATTGTTACAGTCAATTAGGGAAAGACAGAGGTTTGTTGTTGTTGATGATCCACTGAGCTGATTGGCAACAGGTTCAGGATTTGACAATAAAGGAAATACTTCACAAAACATGTAATTAACGTACGGATTTAATTACTACAAGATGTCCACAGGCTTAAATGGCTTTAAAAATGATTAGACAAGTACACTGAAGACTAAAACAGCACCATCCATTCACAAGTGGGAGGTTTTTGTTAGAAAAGGTTGGGTCTATAAATAGCTTGCAGATGCTGATTAACAAAGGCAGTCAGGCAACACCCTTGTGATTCTCCTCCAAAGAACGCAAGATGGAATAGCTCTTTTGGGGCTCCCCATGTCCACTAGGCCTTCTGAGATTTGACTGCACAGAAGGTGGCCAGGGCACCTGACCTGCTTTTTTTTCTTTTCCAGATTGGGCCCTCTTGCTCATCTCCACTTACACAAAGTTATACAAAGCAGTTCAATCAATCAAATATTTATTATGGTTATTTGACCATTAAGGAAACTATAAAATACAAAGAAATACAAAATTGCAGACTAAGAAGAATGAATTATTAAGAGTGATAAGTTAGAAACTCAAAATCATAGCAGGTCTCAGAGATATTCCAATATTCAAATATATTGCCACCTATTGGATAATGGATTTATTAGATCCCTGAAGGAAAATACTTAAAAGGGTCTCTAAAGATCGAAAACTGCATCATAAGGGGATAAACTATGTGTTCTCTAACCTCTTGATAATATCTACAGCAGAAACACACATGAGACTGTTTCTAGCTCAAAGGGAACTTTAGCAAATGTGCTGTCTAGGGTCTTGAGGTAAAATGTTAAAATATACCCCAAAAAAATCTTCTGTAGTTAGCTATAGTTATGTACCTAAAACAGCACCATCCTGTTTGTATATGCAAGGGTATGGCTCCTGCAAGGTTGGCCAAGGAGGAATGCAGCCCACTCCCCTTTCCCCTCCTCCCCCCTTTTGGTTATGATATGAATAAAGAATGGGCTGGAAGTAGCGGGTAGACAAATGTCCATTTCAGTTTCTCATTTTTCCAATCCTAAACTCAGCTCTCCACAAAAAAATGTGTTTTTTAAAAATCCTAACGAACATTTGTCAGCATTTCAGTGTGATTTTTTATGCCGTTTTAACTAATACACATTTTGCAAGCAATTTACCCAATAGAATACATTTTGCATGCCATTTTCAGTAATATATGCATTTTTGTTCACTTTCCCTTAATATATGCATTTTAGTACACACTGGTTGGTTGGAGAACTGCATCACAAAATTTGGAGACGTACATTTTGAAGCATAATTGTGTTTTGGTTTGAGAAATGCAAATTAAGTAGTTTATCATAAAAATGCAAACAGAATCGCATTTCTCCTCCTTCCCTACCTGGAAGTTCAGTAAGAATGCAGCAGTGTATGGTTTATAAGAAGTCCCCCACATTACAGATGCCCAGCTGGCCACCACTAGAAGTCGGGCATTTAGTATCACCAATTCCACTTGGCCGGCATCCTTGCTTTTGACTTTCAGGCTTCTCTTGAAGACTTTCTTGTGCCAACAGGGTTGTGCAGCATGTTTTCTTGAGAAGTCAGTAGGGATTGGTGAGAATTTCACTAAATTGAACTTGGTACCAGACTTCCCGATAGTCTGCAGGTTTGCTATCTTTGTGGACCGATCCTGAATGCTGTGAGTTTCCCTGGCTTTATTATTTTTTTAAAAAATGCATCAAACTTTGCTTTGCTAATGTGAAATTGACCAGCTTGCCCCTTTGCTTTACTAACTTGACACTGACCAACTTGTGTCTTGACCAGTCTGTGTCATTGCTTTGCAGCCTGAGTCTCTGCTTGGCTCAGCCTGCTCTTTGCTTTGTCTTTGTTTTGCTAGCGTGAAATTGACCAGCCTGAGTGTTTGCTTTGCTGTTGATAAACTGGCAAGCCTGTGCCTTTGCTTTGCTAAGGTAAAACTGAGAAGCCTGTGGCTTTGCTTTGCTGATGTGAAATTGACCAAACAGTGTCTTTGTTTTGCCTTAAAGCAATCTCTCACTTTCTCCCGGGGGGGAGGGGGGGAGGGAAGGATCCAATACTATTCAGGAGGAAGAGTACTATTTGTGGGTAAGGAGAGGAGACTGGGTCGGTGGGTGCATGGGCACTGAGCAGAGGGAAAGCCTCTTTCCTTTTCTTTTTGAAAGGAAAACGTTGTCAACATTATTGTTATTTTTCGGGAGGGGAAAAAATTGGAACAGTGAAACCCGAAATAGAATGCAATTGAACAAGTACCAACAAGTGGATCCCTTCCCTAGTAGCCAGTCATTTGAATGATTTTAACTATTGTTTTGTGGTGTTTTAAAGCGTTTTTATGTTGCTGTACACAGCCCTGATGTTTTGCAAGAGAGCAGCATACAAATACTAGTCTAAATAGACAAACAAGAAAGAAGAGCCCTGCTGGTTCAGACCAAAGGCCTATCATGTAGTCTAGCATCTTGTTTTCCCCAATGCCCAACCAGAGGCTTATGGAAAGTCCACAAGCTGGACATGAGGCCAATAGCAGCCTCCCACTATTTTCACCCAGCTTGTAATTTAGAGGCATAAAAGTGTTTCCTGAGCCTTTCTCCTCTTTGAAAGTCCCTTTGACTGAACTGGAGTAGTCTGGGGCAGTTTTCAGTAACAATGCTGTGAGAGTTTACAGAATGCATCAGTACTGCAGGAAGGGGAGGACTGTAATTTTATTTTTAATGATGCTGCTGTTTTTCCATGACATTGTTTTATAGTTCAAGAAAGCACAATTTGGAAATCAAAGGACTATAAGTTACCAAGAATCTTGAACTGGGAACTCTGGGAGCAAACCTCATGCACGTTCTATGTGCCACCCCTCTTTGCGGTATCATTTGTGCCTTGTGAAAGTGGAGGCTTTTTCTTTTTTTAAGTGGAGGCAAATTCAATACATTTTGGGGATCACGGGCCTTAACTGTATGATATGAGGTGGCAAAGAGGTTACCTTACACTTTTCTTCCTTTTAAAAAGAAATAAGCAAGCAAAAAAGATGTTTTGGTCCTGCTTGAAGTAGTAGAAGAGTTCTAATCAGCAACTTGTTAACCACTATAGTCCCATAGAATGCCTGAAAAGATATAGTGGTACATCATGACAAGTTCTAATTAGTAAGTAAATACATGGAATATGAAGTGGCACAGGTTAGGGGCAAGATATATATATGTTTGATACTCCTTTGGGTAAGTTATGAACCAAATCCAAAGGAGTTTTAAAAAATGCAGAAAACTGTATTCTAATAACTTGGTGTGAACAAGTGTGATCATCTTCCAAAGCTTCCCGAGTTTGCATCTGATTGTAATCTTCTGAGCAGAGCTACGAGTGCAGATGCCATCTGTATCCATAGAAGTAGAAGCTTCAGGTTGCTTAGGCTGATTATGAGATCCTTTAGAAGTGTCTGAAAGGGTTCTCTGCAGGAACATGATAAAAAGGGGAAAGAAGTTTCTGATAAAAAGAATGTGAAGAGCTGACACTGGACAAGTAAGACACAAGTAAGCTTTGAAATAAATTGGAATTATGCAGATCTTGTATATAAGTTTTTACTCCATGTTGAATGAAGGTTAGCCTTCTAAAATATTTGTATAACACCTTAATCATATTTCCAGAATGATGGATTTTTAAAAAAAACAAATGTTGATTTAATTTGAAGTGAAGTTTGACAAGCTTCTTACAGGAAACTGGTCAGAATTATGTCTTCACTCACCATCCTTACTTGTCTCATTGTATCATCTTCACTGTAATAATGTCAAAGTAATGTTAACAACGTGTTATGACTTACAGGATGTATGTCATAACTGTACTGTTTAAAGGATTATATTTATGGTCAAATTTACAGAAAAGGGGGCAGTTTTCAAGGTCTTTTTCCTGGATGATTCCGTCAGACACTGATGCTTTTCAGCTGTCTGTGACATAAACTGAGAATTGTGCTGTCAGAAGAAAAACTTATGTTTCCCAATGAAATCTAACTTGTGTTATTAAATGACACATTACCAACGCTTTGATTGTGCATTAGGGCAGCACTGTAATTGACAGTTCTGAAACTGGCAGTCATGAAAGTCTAATCAGTTTGCTTTTAAGAGGCAAATTCAAATTAGTAGTGTAATTGCATCATTAAGCATTTGTCAGAAGAATCAGTGTTATTCATCTGAAAGTCTCTAGATTGTTTGATGCAGAACAAAAGATCATTTAAGTTCTAAGATATTTTATATTGAAATATTTTGAATTGGTGAGAAATTCAAAGGGGGTATGTATATCGTGTTAAAACCAGTTACAATGAATTAGTTTTGAAATTCTTGTAAAATATGTCACGTCCATTTAAACCTTGTCAATTTTTCTGTCATTTTTTGCTCTAGACACTTGTTGCAAATATAACACCTCATATGAATTTCTGCTCAGGCAGACTCCGTTTGTCTGCCATTAGCGAACAAGAATTGCCTTGCAGGATCAGACCAGCATTTTCTGTTCAGCTGCAGCTGTTCAGATGTCTCTGGAAGCTCACAAGCAGAGCATGAACAAGACAGCTATCTGCTGCTGTTCTATACATGGCTGTTCAACTACGCTATCATGGTACACAGCTGTTTATTTATTAAGTTTATATCCCACCCTTCCTCCCCGAAGGAGCATACTAGTTGCCTGTAGCAAAGCATTTCCATTGGCCACACCTGGAGGGGCAACGGGTTGATCTACTGATCAGTTGCGAAATTGTTGAAAGCTGAATTTCTTTAAAAAATGAACTCGAGCTGCTCCTACCAGGTTTTACAGTAAAAATGGGTGGGGTTTGACTAGTGTCGTGTGCTCCCATTTTTGGATAAGAGAGGTAGAGATGCACTAGAACTCCGTTCCGGCCCGGGACTTACCGGGCAAAGGGACGTGCTTGCGGCCGCAGCCGAAGCCAAGCCACCATCTTGGGTGTGCGTGTGTGCGTGCGGTGCACTGGCGCGCTGATGCAGCATGCAGGAAGGGGGCAGGGTGGCAGAAGGCCATTTAAGGCCGCGCTGCCAGCTGCCCACCTTCACTGTGATCTGGCAGCAATTTCAAACGGCGGCGGCTCCAGCCTCGGGCGCGATGCGGCTCCCTCGCCAGCACACGTGGCTTCCAGGGGGATCCCAAGGCTCTTTCTTGGGTCAGGCCTCAGTGCGGCAGGGCTGGCAGGGAGGACCGGGCAGCGAGGCTTGCGCACCAGGTGGTGCAGCATCGGTGGTGGTGGCAGTGGCGAGGCTTGGGTGCCTGGCAGTGCGGGAGCGATGGCAGCAGTGGCGAGGCCCCTGGCTCTGTGGCGGGGCAGCAGGGAGCCCTCGGCCACGGGAGGTGCTCCAGCGGCGGCAGTGTAGCAGCAGTGGCAACGAGGCTACCTTCTGGGGAGGCCTACAGGAGGCATCCGCTGAGCCTGTGGCACGGCAGGGACGATAGCGGCAGCGACTCTCCACGGCGGCGGCAAGACTCAGGCGAGGCGGCCCTGTGGCTGCTTTCTTTCTTTGAGAAATCCCAGGGGGATCCCTATTGGAGGGTGGGAAGGTTATTGCCCCCCTTACCCACCCCATAGTAAGGGAATTGGGTTCTGCCCCCACCACACACACCCCGTTAGGCACTCAGTGGCCCAGGCAACTAGATAAGGGGCCATATCGGTAGAGGACTGGGGTGTGCGGGATGAGAAGAGGGCACAGTCTGTCTGGGCTGCGAGGGTGCTGGTCCCCCTTTAGGGAACCCCACGCTGACAACCTCTCATTTCTGTAGGAGGCACTCCCCCCCTCTTGCTTTTACAACAGCACATAGGCCTTGGGGGGGTTGTAGTAGAGGGGGATTGACCCGGCTAAGCTCTAGCTCAGGATGCCACCCAAGAAAGGGCAAGGTGGGTCAAAAGGGAAGGGAAGGGCCCCCAGGGTGGAGGGTAGACGCCCACCTCCAGCTGTGGAGGATGGGGGACAGGGGGAAGGCACAGCATGGACAGCTATACTGGCTAGGTTAGAAGCCCTAGAGAGGGGCTCAGGCCAGCCCAGCCTGCACATGGGGGAACAAAGGAACCACCCCCAAGCGGCCCCGGGAGAAAGCACAGCGTCCAGTTACCGGGGCTAACACTGCAGCTATCACTTCTATCCTAGCGCGACTGGACACGCTTGAGGCGGGGCCTAGGAGGGCCGCAGTGAGAGCACCCGGAGCAGAAGCGGGAACAGCGTCAGCTTCACATGCAGCCCCAGGACCACATCCCATGCAAGGGCCTTCAACAGACACCATAGCGGGTGAGTCTCCAGGGGCAGCACAACAACAAAGGCAGCCCCACTGGGGCTGGCCCCCGTGGGGGTTTCCATAGTGGCCCTTTTCACCACCAGCCGAAACCGAGCGGTGTGGATAGGCGGGGAACCCCATGGGGGTTGGGCAGGGCACGCCACAACAGCCTCCCCTAGGGGTGGCCTGCAAGCAGGTCTGGCAGTCTACTGCTGGGGCAGTGATGGGAATGGGTGCCCAGCCCTCCTGGTTGGCAACACCTCCTGCAGAGGCCACTGACCCTGTGGCCTCAGTCAGGGATGGGGCTATAACTTTTGGGGAGACATCAGCCCCACTGGGATTCCACCTGCTTCCTGCTACAAAGGAAAGATATGGAAAGGGGAGTACATTGACTTATTCTCACTGCTATACAGGGAACAAATTAGGAGGGATAAGGATAAGAGTGAAGAGGCGGAACCTGACAAGCCCAAGAGGCGGCGCATAGAGCGCACTTGGGCTAATTGGTTGCCTGCATTTCTGACATACATGGGGGTGGTGATGCAGAAGCAGCCACAGAGGGGCTCAATACTTATTAAATACCTCAATATCATATATCGAGGCTACTCTGAGTTCCAAGGGGCAGCATGGCTTGCCTATGATGAGGCGTTCCGTATGAGGGCGGCCTTTGATACTTCCCTCCCCTGGGACAAGAAGGAGGTGGACCTGTGGCTACAGTTTATGTCACACTCCAAGCCCATAGCCGGGGATAGAACAGACAGCAGCCACCTCTTGGCTCGGCAGTCAGCAGCAGCTCCTTCCCGCGGGCCTGCGGGGCAGGGGGTTCAACCCCTCCTGCTCTGCTGGGAGTTCAGCTCCCGAGGCCACTGTGGTTGTAGCCCCTGCAGGTTCCGGCATGAGTGCGCAATATGTGGGGGTCCACACTCCTGCGCTGCCTGCCCCAGGGGCCGCCCCTTCAAAGGTGGGAACAGGGACCCAGCTGGCGCAAAGAAGCCGGGAGCTGCTAGCGCAGCTCAAGGAAAGGGGCCCCAGTCCAGTTAAACTCTCTGAACTCCAGCGCTTGCTCTGCCTTTACCCCCGAGTCCAAGACGCCCAGTTTTTGCTCCAGGGCTTTACAGAGGGTTTTCAGATCCCCTATTCAGGTCCCAGGCAGCCCTTCATGTCCTGCAACCTCAAGTTGGTGGTGGGCATGGAATCGGTCGTGGGGGAGAAAATCGGAAGGGAGGTTAAGGCAGGCCGCGTGCTGGGCCCCTTTGCGGCACCACCCATCCCTTCACTCAGAATTTCCCCTCTGGGCCTCGTTCCCAAGAAGGCACCAGGTGAATTTTGCCTTATACACCACCTGTCCTTTCCGCAGGGTGGGTCAGTAAATGACTTCATCCCATCAGACCTGTGTTTGGTCCGCTACACGTCATTTGACTGTGTGGTACATATGGTCAGGGACTGCAGGATTGGCGCCCTTATGGGAAAATGTGACATCAAATTAGCCTTCCGTCTCCTCCCTGTGCACCCACGGGACTTTGAGCTGTTAGGCTTTGCTTTTAAGGGTGAATATTATGTGAATAGGGCACTGCCTATGGGCTGCTCCATCTCATGCTCGGTTTTTGAGTGCTTCAGCTCTTTCTTGGAGTGGGCAGTCAGGAGACGGGCAGGCCGGCAATCAGTGGTACACTATTTGGATGACTTCCTGTTTGCAGGCCCTGCAGACTCGGGTACCTGTTGGGCATTTATGCAGCATTTTGCAGGGCTGGCGGGGGAACTGGGTGTTCCCCTTGCAGCTGAGAAAACTGAGGGCCCATCCACCGTCCTCACTTTTCTGGGCATAGAGATCGATACAGTGGCCCAATGCTGTAGGCTCCCGATGGATAAGCTGGTGGCCCTTAAGGGGAAAATCTCAGAGGTGGTTGGGGCAAAGAAGGTGACATTGGCCACACTTCAACAGCTGGCAGGCCATATGAACTTTGCCTGCAGGGTTGTAGCGCCCGGGCACGCATTCCTGCGGCGCGTGTATGATACCATGGCCGGCCTATCATGCTCCCATCACCACAGGCGTGTTACAGCCGCTCTCAGGGCTGACCTGGCGGTTTGGTCCACCTTCCTGCAGGAATTTAATGGGGTCTCCTTATGGAGAAGGGATCACCTGTTGGAAGCGGAGCTACAGGTGAGCTCTGCCGCCTCAGGTTCCTGCGGTTTTGGGGTTATTTTTCATGACACATGGTGTCGTGGCAGCTGGCCACAGAACTGGGCGCAGGCTGGCCTAACCAGAGACCTTACCTTTTTGGAGTTCTTTCCCATTGTTGTGGCCGTACACATTTGGCTCGACAAGCTGGGCAATTCCTCAGTCCATTTTTGGTGTGACAACCTCCATACGGTGCATGTCATCAACACCCTGTCTTCTAGAAACCCCAACATTATGCATCTGGTGCGAGTGTTCCTGCTCCAATGTCTTCGCTATAATATTTAGTTCCTGGCACGCCATGTTCTGGGTATTGACAATAGTATTGCTGATGCTCTATCATGGAACCAGATGGAGAGATTTCACCAGCTGGCGCCGTGGGCGAGGGCTCAGCCAGACATGGTGCCCCCAGTGCTATGGGAGATTGGAGGACCGAATCAGAACGGGCCATAAGCCTGTCTGTGGCACCCAGCACTTTGGCCAGCTACCAAGGGGCAGGTAGGGACCTGGCGAGCTTCAGGGAGTCCAGAGGCTACACCAAGGAATGGCCAATCCCCGTGGAGCATCTTATGGAGTTCTGCGCAGAAGGGAAGCGGAGGGGCCTTTCAGTCAGGACCATCAGAGGTAAGCTCTCAGGTCTATCCTTCCTAGCGAAAGCGCGGGGCCTTCAGGACTACTCGGACAACTTTAGGGTCCGCCGGATGCTGGAGGGGTGGTCCCGCGAGTGCCCGCACATGCCTGATGCCCGCTCCCCCCTTTCCCCTGAGCTCCTGTTTGGTCTGCAGGGACAGTGGAGGGAGTTATGTTCTTCCCATTTTGAGGCACTGTTATACCATACTGCGGCCCTCACCCTGTTCTTCGGGGCCTTCCAAATAGGGGAGATGGTGGCGGGTTCTAAGACGGATAGCTCCCTCTGGGCCCTTCTGGTTTCTGATCTCAGCTGGGAGGCAGAGGGGGTCCTCCTGCAACTCAGACGGTCAAAGAAGGACCAACACCAGAAGGGGCGCCTGGTTGTGTTATCCCCATGCCAACAGGCAGAGCTCTGCCCAGTTAGGGCCCTACGCACCTTTCTGGCAGCCCGGGGGCTGCAGCCAGGGTACCTATTCAGGCATAGGGACCTCCATCCCCTTACCAAGTATCAGTTTTGGTCGGTGACGAAGGCAGCACTCCAGAAACTAGGTGTGGATGGCCGTAAGTTTGGGACACACTCCTTTCGAATAGGCGCTGCCTCCACCACTGCCCACCTGGGTTTTTCCAAAGGGAGGCTACAGGCAGTGGGCAGGTGGTCCTCGGACCCATACAAGACTTATGTTAGACTGCTTAGGGAGATGCATGAGGCCAACGGCTAATGGTTTCCCCTTTAACCTGATGGCAATTGTTGTCGTTTTGGCAGGCTGCTGGGAAAGATCAGAGCAAGTGCGCATCCTCCTCTGCGGCCACAGCATGATTTTCTGGGCAGGCCGCAGGGCGGCGAAGTCTCGCATTGGAACACAGCTGGGGCTCAGTCAATGGGCCTCAATGTGGTGGCTGGGACGCCGGGGGATGTGTTGGGACAGTTTCCTGCCTACCTTGTTCCAGCCGGCTGTAGACCGGGTGGTGCCTCAGGTGCTGGTCATCCACCTGGGAGGTAACGACTTGGGCCTGTTGAAGGCCAAGGCCCTAATTGAACAGGGATGTAGTGACCTCCGGGCCATTGCGGGCGCTGGCCGGGGGTGCACTTGGTATGGTCAGACATCCTGCCGTGCAGGAAGTGGAATTGTACTGGTGACCCACGGGGAATGGACAGGGCTCATAAAAAGGTAAATAGACAAATTCAGAGGGCTATCAAGGGCTTGGGGGGTTCTGTCATCCAACACCCAGAGATCAAGCACGATAGGCTGGAGTTGTTTAGGCCAGATGGCGTGCATTTGACTGATGGGGGCAATGACATCTTCCTGATGGACCTGCAGAGGGGTTTGCACCAGATTCTTATTGGCTTGTCCCCCTTTTGTGGCTAGGAAGTGCGGGGGAAAGGTTAAAAGGGAAAGGGCAGCTAGGTGACACCTTTAGGCACCTTTGGGGGTAATTGGCCTGCAGCTCAGGGCTATACGGCCTGGGGGCAGAACATGGGCCGCTTTTGGGGCCAACGTGCCTCATTCGCTCAGAGTTTCAGGGCTCCGGGGGGCGGTGATGCGGGTTGGACCCCCTACACATCTTCAGGGTGTGGCCTGAGCTGGGGCCTGGCACAGGGCAGCCCCAGGCTCAGGCAGGGTTTGGTTGCCCTATAGCTGCAAGCAGGCTTTGCCTGGATCAGCTGAATTCTCCCGCACTTGATTTTCCCTCTGCAGGTTCATTTATTATAATTGACTCTGTTTAATAAAGTGGCCCATGATTTAACCCAAATGACGGTGTCTGTGTTTATTTCGGCAGTAGGCCGCAACTGGCAGAACAGTAAGTGTGTCTCTGCCCTAACTTAGGTTAATTACTTTCAGTAGGACTAGTTGAATACAACCCTATGAGATTAGGAGAAAACTTTTGCTTACTTATATAGATTGGATCTCTCCTGCTTTTTTTTTTTTAAAAAAAACTATTTACCCACTTTAGATTTTTTTAAACACTTCATAGTCTACTTTGGATTTCATTTTGCTGAACTGTTTGGTGACTTCTTCAAACTTTAAGTGGTGATTACTTTAACATTGTTTACCAAACAACTTCTCTCATCTGCCATAACAGAATAGCCATGAACCAGGCAGGGCAGGATGTTTAAGTCCAATTTATTTCAATAGTGAAGATTTAAGCATGCTCTTGACTCTCCCATTCAAATGAACGAGGCTTAATGTGCCTAAGATTGTGTTCTGTATGCCAGTGTTAAGGAGACGCCATTAAGGAAACAGCAGAGAGGAAAGTTTTTAATCCCCTTCCTTCCATTTATGACATTTCAGCTGAAAAAAAGAACACATAGTAACATCAAACTTGTTTTTCAGAATGAATACACCATTTCTCATAAATTCATTAGCAATTCTACCATGAGCTAGATATCACTTTCAAGCAGCAACCTTCTGTGACTGACACAAGTTCACAGACCCCGCCACTGGTAGATATGACAGAGCACATTCAGAAGCTATCCTGAGTTGTCCTCAAGCAGTTAAGCAAGGCTGTCCTTAAGTGCTCTGATATATGTGCTTTGGTTTGTGGCTGTCCTTCAACTTTTCATCATTTTGTTAGTGACTGGACACAATAGAAACTAAATAAGCTTTTTTCTTCACAATTAAATGTATCTGTCAGTCTTTACTTGTTGATGGATTGGAATTAACTGAAAATGTAATTGGAGCTTTTGTCTCTGCGTAAGACTTGCCTTGAGAATAACTATCTTCTTGAATGATTACCAGGGGCTTTGAAATCTCGGTCCTCTGCCGTGAGTGGAGAGTGGCTAATAGGAAACTTCATCTATCTTTTTACAAGATGTGAAACATTGTTGTAACTATTAACAGGTGGCAGAACCGGATGCCAAGCCTGCTGACTAAAAAACAACAAAATAAAACGTTGGAATAGGAAGCTTGATACGGTAAAGTCAGAATATGTCATGTTAATGAGGGGAGCGAGGGAGAAGGATAGCTAACACCACACAATCATGAACCAGAAGGTATTGACAAGCTGTCATTAAAACAAACTAGGTCATGTTATAAACTTACTTCGAAAGCAAAATTCATGTCAATTATATCAGAAGTACAGGTGCTGATCATCCTTTGACAGAAGTGTTTGGAAGACACTTCCCAGAAAAAAGCAAAATCAATTGAATACATTATGTTAAGTAACTGGGTGGGATTCTGAAGTCAGTAATATACTTGCATGAACTTGAAGTTAATCTCTTTAAATCAGTAGTTAAAATGATGGAAAGAAAATGAGATATGAGATCAAAATGAACCTTTCTGCCTTTCTGTAATGCATTGGCTTATTTGGCTGAATGGGTCACTGCAGGCAGGGTTAATTTAAAAGAAGGAACTATATATTTATAATTAAATCACATTTTATATTCTTGCATGTCCAATGTGAGATTGATGCTGCATTCATTTTAATTGCTGGGCTCTGTGAATAGAGCCTGATAGATTTTAATCATGTAACTGTAGTAAGAACACAGGTCTGACCCAACAACAAAATGGGATAATTAGGTTAGAAAGATGTACAGTGATGCCTTGACTGTGGTTGTCTTCAATCTTAGCAGAAATGAAAGTGTAAATAAAAAAATGAATTGAGAAATTTGAGTAACATAGCTTGCTCACTGGATCAGACCAAATATCTCCTCCAGCTTTCTGCCTCTGTTGCTTGCCCCCAGGATTTGGTATTTAGAAATCTCAGAGCATTAAGTTTAAAAGGATGCAATCCAGCCAAAGTTAAGTACATCTCAGTTCCTTATATCAAATGGGTAAGACTTAACCATTTGCTTAATCCTACATTTAAACTAATAAGACAATTTTGTGATTAACTTTGGTCTCCACCCAGAATTTGCAAGTGTTGGAACTCCTGAATGCTAGAACAATATGATAATAAGAGAATAAGCAGGAGTAGAACAGATTATAATGCTCTATAAATAGCAGGACCGAATAGTTTTAGGAGACCAGACATACCAGCAAGAGAGTACTGTACTTTCCAAGCCACCACATAGATAGCTATTATCCTCAATAAACTAAATGTGAAGGATAAACTGGTGCCTGAGTGATTTTCCAAGTTAGAGCAGATTAAAACCCAGTGTGTGCTCATGATATATGAGGCTTTCACACTGGCAGAACAGGTGTTCATGCATGTGTTTAAAAACAAACACTAATGGGAAGATACAAGTGATTACAAGAGATCACTGTGTGAATTACAAAAAGATCAGTAGGAGCCAGAAGTCGTCATACAGGACAAGGGCAATGCCCTTCACTGGAAAGTAACTTAGAAGCAAAGCCTGCACTTGAGCCAAATGTGCAGCAAAATGTGCAAGGAGATAGCATCAGTTAGCCCTTTTGAGCACACGAGAAAAGTAAATGGCAGGTTTTCACTGCCAAAGGCGTCAACCTGATTCAAAGCCTGTAGTGATTTTCCTTCTACTCTTCATTGTGCATGTTCGCTAATGGAAACTAAATTAAAGAATGATGGAGCTGCCAAGCACCGATGCATAATGATAGTATAAAACTCTTCTTAAGTTTACTTGTGAGTTTTCAGTACGCGCATATTGGAAGAGGATCAGCGGGACTTAATTAATCACACAGAGATATGCTGTGACAGGAGAGGACTGTGTCACGAAAAGAGCTAGTTAAAAAGCAAAGGGGAAAAAGGTCTTGCTGAATGTTCCCTAAAAAATTATATACTTGGGAACTGTATCCGCAGTACTTTAAGAAAAATAATAACTAGTGCATTTCCCTCCAAGTGAGACTGTCTAAGTGAGAACCCATTATAGCCACTCTCTTTTTTTGGTGGGGAAAGGGGATACATTTTGTTTTTTAAAGCAGTTTCCATTTTGACTGTAGAACTGTTTCCACAAATGTCTCCAAAATGGTTACAGGATGGTGTTTTATACTCCCAACTTACCTGCTTCTGAATGTTTGCAGAAGTGAGCTCGCCCAAGCCTTCATAGTCATAAATCTTTCTATCAGACTCAAAATGCTAAAACAAAACAAACCTTGCCAAGACAATTGAATGGGGTGCAGCAGAAGGGAAAGTAATTGGAATGGCTGAGGATCCTTAACATCACAGTAAAATGATGGTTGCTGCGCCTACACAAAATAGGCTCCATGTCTAATTTCTTCATCTAATAACATATATAAAAAACTCAGCTAGAGAAAATGAAAGCTTTACATGTGTGTATCAAACTAATTCGACAAGGAGCAGAGTGCTAGTCTAACTTACCAGGTTTTTAAAATTGTTGTTCAAGGAGGTTACATGAACATTTGACTGCTTGATTCTCAAGTTGCCATCTGAAGCGGTTCAGTCTGGATAAAGCTGCATTGGGTGACGGTTCTTAATATTTGCCTCTGTTCTAAGGGCCACTTTATAGGTCCAATAGAATCAAGTGGTAAAAATTTCCCTGGACTATACCCAGCCCTGTAGCCAGCTTTCCTTGTTAGGTAGGGCAGCCACATTTCTAGGTGGGGGTGGGGAGAAGTGCATGATGCCAGCCAATCCCCTCCCACTGGTGGAGAGGATGTGAGAGCCAGGCCAGAGGTAGGGTAAGGTAGTGACCCCTCACTCCTCCTCCATTCAGAGAGTGTGCTAACGTACTAAATTAGGTTTAATTTGTTGAATTGTCTCTCCCCAGGAATACCAGATCAGAAGCTTGCCTTTGCCTACAGCTACAGTTCTCTTTCATTTGTGGTCTGTCCCCATGTTCTGATTCTTCATGAAGTGAACTACTATGGTAATGACAGTGAGCTCTTGAGCTTGGTTTTATTAGGTATCTTGGTTTTAGATTCCACTCAAAAAACCAAACTTGACCTTTAGATTTTCCTTTCTGTTGGACAATCAATAGAAATCTTTTTAACCAGCCCCTTATATAAAGGACTAACTAAGCAATTGGAAGCCAATTGTGGAAAGCAATTGAAATTGTTTTAAATTGCTTGCTGGGTTGCTTTTTCTGACAAGAAAGCCTGAAAAGGCCTCATGCTAAGCTGCACATATTGGGAAAAATCAGAAATTAGGCCTGAGTTACAGCCTAGGTGGCTGGCCAGCCAGCTAGGTAACTGTAGTTTAAACAGTAATATTTCTATTCCTCTAGGGCTGTTTTCATCCTTTGCCATAATGTACTCAAGAAAAAGAAGGAAAAATACTGTAACCAATACGATTGTGAGTGTAGTGGGTGCTTTAAAAGAGTAAAGGGTAACTTAGGATAGCCATTTTTTTTCAGATCATTCTAAATTATCTCTTTATTTCATCCTTTAGCAATAAGTGCCCAATCCTGCTCTACTTAATTATAACTACAGAATAAAAAAAACTCTTACCTCTTACTGCAGGCCACCCTCTTTATTGCTGGCTGGGTAGAGAACAAAACTGAAACTGAAACTGGAAAGCAGAGGAAAGAAAAGTCCAAGGACTGGAGTCTAACTCTAGCCCATAATACAAAGTTCTAATATTTAATTCTTCAAGGGTTGTGTTATGATAAAGATTTTTGTTTTCAGGGTCACTTATTATATAGCCATGAGAGTGGCTGTATACTATAGCCAGTGTGGATTTTTTGCATTCCACAGTGTTAAATTGAAAATAACCACCCATGCCATTGTGATGCTTCCCAGAAGCTCATTTCAAAACAAAATCTTACAAAACTTATAGTCCTGAACTCAGAAATGCTTGCTTAACAACACTCTCAATTTTCATGGCAATACACAAAACAGTCAGAGAGAATAGAGTTCAAAGTCTAAAAGGAGAGGAAAAAACCCCAGAGCCCTTTTGGACTTTTTTTCGGTCAGAGTTCTCATAATCTGTTGAAATTCATTAAAAATCAGCCATGTTCACAGAGTACCTGTAATCCTATTACTGACCTTGCCCCATACTCTGAACTTCATCTTCTGCAGTTTAAAAGTTTAAAAAATGCCTGGCTGATTTTTAATTAATTTAAGAAATTTTGCATTGAACTGAATGATAGTGTTGGGCATGCTCAGTAAGAACCAACTGTCAATGTTCTAAAAGCCAGATGAACCATCATATGACATTGACCATTAAAAAGGTTTTGAAATTAATAAAAATAAATTTGACATAGATTTCTAGGATGAATAATGAGGGATATAAAATTTTCTAGTTTAGATTCTCTGTAGAAACAATAGTAACACAGGAAAGAAGCAAAGTAAGAACACCAACAAACATACAAAAATGTCATTCTCAATCTTTGGAGATGGCAGGTGTTGCCACCACTCACCATATGCTCAGAGGCACGTTACCCAATTCTTCCAAGCTACACAGCAAGTGGATTGGACTGTGAAAGACCAACCCAAGTTGTGTTTGCATTTTGACAAATTTGTAGGGCAGTACAATATCTCAGAGAGGAGTTCAGGTCTCCTGCTCGCCTGGTGCATTCACTATAGCTGCCCAATTTCCCTGCTTTTAAAAGTTTGATAGAAATATCTGTGGGCTATAGGTACATTCTTAAACCACAAAGTTTTTTGCCTATTAGTGCTTATTAGTGAATGTAATTATAGGGTGATTGTGATAATGAAAAATCCACCCTCGGTCAGGGAAAATCTTGAGTAAGCAGACTTTTGGGGGCTCTTCCAGATGAAGCTTTTGTTGTTCTATTTTGCAGGGCCCCCTTTGCACACATTATTTTAAACAATGAGAAAGGTATGAGTAAAGCAGGGATGGAGGAACATGAGAGGGGGGAAGTGTTGGTTTTAAACAGCAGGAGAGGTTTGAATACAGCAGAAAGAGAGTTAGAAAAGGCTCTGTTGTAGCCATGTTAGTTTTTTGGTGTTAGCTTGTGTGTTGTACCCATTTCCACTATTTCTCCTTGTTAAAACGATTGTTTTTTTTATAAAACCCAAGACTCAGTGTTCTTTCCTTCCCAATCTATTCAGACCTCTTCGCCAGGGCAGGACAGGATATTGTTAGAATATACACAGACCTAGTTTGGAGGTCACATTACTGCTTTGCTCCTCCCCCTCTGTGTTTCCATGGAGATGAGGCCTATCCCTGTGGCAAAGATTCCCACTTCTAAGCTAGCTGGATCCAGAGATGATGGAGGATTCAGAGCTTATATCCATATTAATAATTCCCCTCAACCAAATAGGGCATGATTCAATTGAATACACAGGGAATAGGGATCCCTTTGTCAATTTATGATTGGTCCACCATCATGGCATCTGATGCAAACCAGAACACCTTTGGTGCAACACTAAAACATCTCCAGCCATAAAACCATAAACTTCAAGCTTATCTCAAAGGCATAAATTCTCAGAGTAACTACGATCAATTAGAAGCAATTAAATGACACATAATAAAGCAATAAATTACCTATGTCATAAATTGTTTTGTGAAGGGTGCTGAGAGTTGTTAGGAGACACCTATTCCCCTGACAGAGCTCCAGTGGACAGAGTGGTTTAACAGTCAGCCACTCTGATTGAAGCTCTGTGAGGGGAACAGGCTTCTAGCAACTCTCAGCACCCTTCACTAACTACACGTCCCAGGATTCTTTGCGAGAAGCCATGACTGTCTGAAGTGAAATACAGGTGTGGTGTGGACGTGGCAGGGACAGCTTTGGTTCAAATTTGTAGAATATAAAGGTGGGGGAAACCCTGAAAAACAGTGATACTGGTCACAATGTTTTCCTTTTGGAAAGGAAAGTGGCTTTGCCACCACACCAAAGAAGACTCGTGACACCGCAATGGAATAATGTTATATTTATTAAAATATAACAAATATTAAACTTCAGCCAATTACATCCAAATATCCAAATTGAACTTACTTTGGGCAGGTGAGGATAAACCTGACTGAAAGGGAGTATTCCCCCCAGTCCCCTGGGCATGTCAGTCTCAATGGACTGTGACTCCCCAGCCAAGGATGTGGGAAAACTTGTCCCTCCTTGCTAGGAGAGCCAAGTATGTGTTTCCAACCTCCGCAGCCTGGCCCCACTGTACAGGCGTTCACTATTCTGCGCAATCCGGTCCCACAAGGACACACCCAGATCCCCACCAAGTCATTCAACACTGATAGTTCCCTAGGGAGTGCCCTTTAACAACATGCCTCCTTCTCCTGCTTTTCCCCCCACCTTCCTCACCTGCCCAAATTCCATGCCAGCCATTAGCTAAACATCCACACACACACCCAAAGCCAATCGAATTAACCCAGCAGTATGGAGTAGGCAAAACCAAAGGGATTCTGAAATCAAAATTCCTAAAAAAAAAAATCCTATTCAGCCCCAACTGGCGACTAGTGACGCCCATAATGACAAGGGGTGGGCAGGTGCCGCAAGGCAAAAAGAGGCAAGGTTTTGAGGCAGGAGTGGGCTTTTAAACCCATTCCTGCCTCGCATCCCATTGGTCAGTAATCCCCAGCTGACCATCTATGGAACCCTCAAAAAAGTTCCCGAGCCTTCTAGAAGTCAGGTGGTGGCAAACACATCCCCGCTTCAGGCGGGAACGCCATTCCTTCTACCCAGTGCCCACCCACCCAATCTCCTCTTCTCCCCATCCCACCATGGTCAGTTTCACCTATCCTAAGCATGATTGCAGGGGAGTAAATCCCACTGAACTCAAAAACCATGCAAATGATCAATCCATTCTCAGCAAACCTGTACAGGATCCCATTTCTTACCTCCCAGTTTTAAAAGCAGAGAAATTCATGAGTAGGTGAAAAAACCTTGCGGTTAAAGAACATACCTATATCCAACAGATATTTCTATCAAACTTTAAAAAGCAGGGAAATTGGGCAGCTATAGTGAATGTGCCAGAGAAGCAGGAGATCTTACCTCCTCTGTGAGATACTGTACTGCCCTACAAATTTGTCAAAATGCAAACACCATTTGGGTTGGTCTTTCACAGTCCAATCTACTTGCTGTGTAGCTTGGAAGAATTTGGTAACGTGCCTTGAGCATATGGTAAGTGGTGGCAACACATACAATCAGCCAAAATAACAGAATCAAGACATGTGCTGTTCTGATCTTGTTTTAGCAGGGAGGAAGCAACAATATTAAGACAGTTGATAGAGTTCAGATGGTCACTTTAAATATGTTTGATTTACTTTGCAATTTTAGTGAAATCTCCTATAGTGAGTCAATTCGTTTTGCTACTGTTTCTGTGAATATGTGAAGTAAAGCAACACTTTGCAAATTTTACACTAAAAAACTCCAAAAACAATTGTGGAATAATGGCACTGACTATTCTGCAGAATAGTTTCCAAGGGACATGAGGTGTGTCTCAGTTTGCACAAGATAAAACAGTAGGAGGTGAAATATATTCTAGCAAAATTCTAGGTGTGCTCTATGTTTTTAATTGACCATGCCCACCTTTCCTTAAGTTGAGTGGTTTAAGCATAGAAGGCTGAAAACATGCATCTTGGATGAAACAGATTATTTTGACCCATCCTAGTCTAGGTTCAGGCCTGGTTATGGGACTGAATCTGCCTTGGTTGCCCTGATGGATGACCTTTATTGGGAGAAGGACAGGGGGTGTGCAACCCTGTTATTCTTACTTGATCTCTCAGCGGCTTTTGATACCATTGACCATGGTATCCTTCTGGGCCGACTTGGTGAGATGGGTATTGGAGGAACTGTTTTATGGTGGTTCTGATCCTATCTCCAACGTCACTCTCAGAGAATAGCATTGGGTGACTGTCTTTTGGCCCCCTGGCAGTTGTGCTGTGGGGTGCCTTAGGGTACCATCTTGTCCCCCATGCTGTTTAACATCTATATGAAGCCCTTGGGAGCAGTCATTAGGAGATTTGGGGTGAGGTGTCAGCAGCAGGCTGACGATACCCAGCTCTATTTCTCCAAGCCCTGTGCAAGCCCTGGACCGCTGCCTAGACTCGATGGTGGGCTAGATGAAGGCCAATAAACTGAGTCTGAATCCTAGCAAGACGGAGGCACTGTGGGTTGGTGGTTCCCAAGTTAGGATGATTGGTTGGTTGCCTGCTTTGGATGGGGTCATACTCCCTCTGAAAGAGCAGGTTCATAGTCTGGAGGTGCTCCTGGATCCATCTTTGTTGCTAGAGGCCCAGGTGACCTCAGTGGCTAAGAGTGCCTTTTACCAGCTTCGGCTGATAGGACAGCTGTGGCCATTTCTGGACCGGGATAACCTGACCACTGTTGTCCATGCACTGGTAACCTCCAGGCTGAATTATTGTAATGCGCTCTATGTGGGGCTGCCCTTGAGGTTGGTCCGGAAGTTGCAGCTGGTGCAAAATGCGGCGGTGAGACTTCTCACTGGGGCAGGGTATTGCCAATATGTTACCCCGCTGCTGAAAGAATTGCACTGGCTGCCCATTTGCTACCGGGCCAAGTTCAAGGTTCTAGTTCTGGTGTACAAAGCCCTATACAGCTTGGGACCAGCATACCTGAAAGACCGTCTTATCCCTTATATACCCAGTCGATGACTGCGCTCTGCAGGTGAGGCCATCCTGCAGATACCATCTTATCCGGAGGTCCGTTCTGCACAACATAGGAAATGGACCTTTATTGTGGCAGCACCTACCCTGTGGAATTTCCTCCCTTAAATATTAAGCAGGCGCCATCTCTGTTATCTTTTCAGCACCTATTGAAGACTTTCCTCTTTCAACAAGCCTTTTAAGTTAAGACCTATCCCAGTCTGCGTCTGTGTTGGAATTGCTTTTAATATGTTTTTTAAAAACATTTTTTCCAAACAATATGTTATTTTAACCCTTTTTATTTAAGATATTTTTAAGCTTTTTTAAAGAAAGTTTTTTAAAAAAATTAAATGTATTTTAAGATCTGTTTTTATGATGTTTTAAAGTGTTTTTACTGCTTTTGTTTGCTGCCCTGGGCTCCTGCTGGGAGGAAGGGCGGGATATAAATTAAATAATAAATAAGTAAAATAATTAAAATCTTGGACAGGCCAAGTTTGTTTTTTCCAACAGCTAGAGCAGTGATTTTCAACCTTTTTCATCTCACGGCACGCTGACAAGGCACTAAAATTGTCAAGGCACACCATCAGTTTTTTAAGATTGTGTTTAAAGTTCAATAGCTAAAATTTTAATCGTGTTACTTTTTAAAGAAAATAAATCAGTGGGAAATCTGTGCTTGGTGATTTTTCATGATGTCCCTTGTCCGAGGGTGGATGGTTGACAAGCATACCCTCAAGTCCTCCTCCACTGTTTGAAGGCACGACCTGTTCTTGCTCTTCATTGTGTTCATAGCAGAGAAACCAGCCTCACATAGATACGATGTTGAGAAAGGAAGAAGTGCTTTAATCGCCATCTTTGTAATGATGGGGTATTCCTCTTGGACAGACAGCCAGAATGAGGCCATATCTGTTGATGAGTGTTTCAGTTTCAGTCCTCTATTATTTCTGATTTCTGTTAAATCAGTTAATTCTGCTGACTCGCATGCACTTAACACAAATGGATCTCTCACCCAGTCCAAGGAAGATACATCAAGTGACGGGAAATACTTTTCAATGTTTTTACTCAGTAGTGACAAACTTTGTAGAATTAAATCGACAAGATTTTTGTCCAGTCTGCAACTTTTTGTCAGTTCAAACAGTTCAACTTTTTTCTCTTTTTTGATTCTGGCTCCCCACAGTGTTAGTTTTTCCTTAAAGGAGATAACTTTGTCAGTACAAGTAAGAATATTTTCATTCTTTCCCTGCATACTCTTGTTAAGAGTGTTCAAAGCTTGGAAAATGTCAGCTAGGAATGCAACTTTATTGTACCAGGTCTCATCACTAAGCAGGTCAGCCAGCTCAGACTCTTCTGATGTAAAAAAAATTAGAAGCTCTTCCCTCAGTTCATGCAACCTTGAAAGCACCCTCCCTCGAGATAACCATCTCACTTCCGTGTGCAGTAGAAGTTGTGTGAGCAGCTTCCATGGCAGAACACAGTACTGAAAACAACCTCAATTTTAATGGCCTACTCTTGATGTAGTTAACCATTTTGATCATCTCAGCCAGTACTTTTTGGAGTTCAGGTAGTACTGATTTTGAAATGAAGGCCTCTCTGTGCAGGAAACAGTGTGTAAAAACAATGCCAGGGTTCTTTCATTTGGCCAGTGCGACGAATCCTCTTAGGCTTCCCGACATAGAATGAGCGCCGTCTGTGCAGATGCTGATGCATGATTTCCATGACAAATCGTGAGAATTGAAATAGATGTTGACAACATCAGAAATGTCTTGGCCTCTTGTTGTTTCTGGAAGTGATTTGCAAAATAACAATTGTTCAATGATGTCTCCATTAAAAACAAACCTGCCGAATGCTAGGAGTTGAGCTTTTCCAGTGATGTCAGTTGACTCGTCCAACTGAATAGCAAAGAAATCGGCTTCTTTAATGTTAGCTATCACTTGTGACTCAATGTCTTGAAACATGTCCTGTATACGCCGACTAACAGTGTTATCTGACACAGGGATTTTCAAGATCTCTTTTTCATATGTTTCACCAAACATAATATTTACAATTTTACAGCATGCTGGTAAAATTACTGACTCAGCAACTGTATGAGATTTCATCTTTTTTGCCATGATTTCGGCAATGGCATAGCTTGCTTCTTGAGCTTTGTCAGAAATAGTTGTGATTTTGGTAAATTGTTTAGCCTGACGTGTTTGTTCAGCTATAATCCTTTTAAAATAATCAATAGGTTTCTCACATAAATGTGAGTGCTTTGTGTGAAGGTGTCTTTTCAGCTTACTTGGAACCATAGCTTGGTTTGCCAGTTTCTCACCACAAACAACACACTTAGGACGTGGCACTTCTTCTCCCGATGAAATGAATCTGAAGGACAAATAGTCTTCATTATACTGGCACATGATGGTTTTAGAGCTAACGCTGACGGTACTATGTGCGTTACTACCTGAACTAGTGCCAGCCATGCCTGATTCATTGTCATCATCCAACTTACATTTTTTAATTAAAAATCTATCCATGTCTGGGGAAAAAATTAAGAACTAAATTCAGAAATAACAAAATAACTAAAACAAAATAGAAATAACAAACTATCTTGATATTTTTGACAGTCTGGTAGTTTGACACTTTTCTCATGCAGCAACATCCCAAGAAAGCTGAGCTTTTATGCAAAAAGGACTGACAAATGTACACACTAGGCCAAGACCACCTAGGAAAGACCACCTACTAAATTGTTATTTATTTTAACTGATTTTAATACTGTGTTTTTATACTGTTGTAACAACATATTATTGTAACCCCGGATATGAAATCCTAATCCTAATCCTAACAATAACAATAACAACGGCAACAAGAGTAGATGCACAAAGGTTACTTCTAGTACAGCCCTGAAATTTACCCTAGAATAGACATTGGCAGAGTAGCTAACAGCACAGAGTCTGAGGTGTGTGTATGGAAGGAGGAAGGGTGGGAAAACCACGTGAACTTCGTGATAACCCCCCCAACGCATCTACTGGACTGGACAATGAGAACGCACATCGAAGTAGTCATCCATATCAACTATGGGAGGTGGGAAGGGAACATCACATTCCACCATTCATAAGGCTACCTATGAAAATCACCCACGACCAGAGCTGCCCCTAGGCACCGGGAAGCGGGGCAGTTGCCCTGGGGCCCGCACTTTGGGGGGCCCACGCTTGGCGATATAGAGAAGCTGTGCTGCGGCAGGGATTTTTCCCGCTCTTGGGGAATCCACTGCTCTTTGGCTGCATGCCTGAGTGGCTTCCTTGTGCTGCCGCCCACTCATCAGCTGTGTGCGATCTAATTTTAGGCGGGAGGTTTGAATCCCCTGCTCTTCGGGGATTCAAACCTCCCACCTAAAATTAGATAGCGCACAGCTGATGGGCGGACGGCAGCACAAGGAAGCCACTCAGGCTTGCAGCCAAAGAGTCTCTTCCCCCATCCCCACAAACAACTGACTGACTGACCGGCCGACAAAGTTCTTGAGGATGGAGCTCTTGCCTGCGCGCTGACTGCCCACCACGGCAATTTGCGGCAGGTCGAGGTGGCGGGGCAGATCCGCTTCCTCTCACAGCCTGGGGCAGCAATCACCAAACTTCCCCCTCGGATTTTCCTCATCAGGCATCAGCGACGCCCCACCCCGCTTTCCACCCTGCCCTTACATGTCAATCACTATCATTATTGCTCAACACAACTGCCATTTGCTAAAGTGAAATTTTTTTAAGGGATGTTCTCACGTGAGCAAACTCCTGGGGCACAACTGTGGACCATTCACAGCACACCAATGTGCCATGGCACAGCGGTTGAAAATCGATGAGTTAGAGGCTTAAGTAGCAATATATTGTAAGCAGTCTGATTTTACATCAAACTTCAGTTCCAGATTCAACTGTTAATGCACCCAAAGTAGAAATAGAACATAAGCTCAAGTTTGAAAGGCAAAAGATTTCTAGGATTTATAATGAGAGAAATATATTTTTCTAGTTCTCTGTAGAAACATTAGTAACACAGGAAAGGAGCAAAGTAAGAACACCAACAAACATACAAAAATGCAATTCTCATCTTTGGAGATTGCAGGTGTTGCCCATTCATCATATGCTCAGAGGCTCATGTTACCCAATTCTTCCAAGAACTGTGAAAGACCAACCCAAATGGTGTTTGCATTTTGACAAATTTGTAGGGCAGTCCAATATCTCAGGGCGGAGGTCAGGTCTCCTGCTCCCCTGGTGCATTCACTATAGCTGCCCAATTTCCCTCCTTTTTAAAGCTTGATAGAAACATCTGTGGGCTATAGGTACATTCTTAAACCGCATATTTTTTTTGCCTATTAGTGAATATAATATAGGAGATATGTGTGTTTGCATGTATATAGAGATATATTTCTTCTTTCAAAGATCATCCCAAATTCCAGTTTATTTTCCACCCACAACTTGCTCTCTATAAAGTTATGTCAATAATCAAAAAATCACTAAGATGCTGCTGAAAGAAGAATGTACTACACAGAATCAGAGTTGCAAATGATGCCTTAGGTGCACTGAAGCTTGCTCTTCTTGTGGCCTGAATGGTACTCTTTCTATCAGTCCTGTCTGAAATAAGTAGCACAAGCTGTGGGTAGAGGACAAGTAAGGCTCATGTCCCTATGTCCTTATCGGGAGTACTCTGGAGCCAAGAGCCTTTGCTAGTTTGGAATGGATCCGTTAAAAGCAGCTCTTAAATACATTCAAGATAAGTAGTCTTTGGCTGCTTTCACACTGCACTTTATTCTGTTATTCTGACAATTTCTTCCATGGTAATTTGCACATTATTTTTGACCTTTCATATGATGTATAAGCTAGTTCTGGAATTCTAGTGAAATATAGTGCAAGTTTAGCGCTAATGTTCATGATAAATAATACCAGAAATAATCTGTTTACAAGACTGGAAAAATGGAAGATTGCAGGAGTTTTGCATTAGCTGCAGCCACTCACATGACAGGCATCCCAGCATGCAGTGCATTCCTGCCCTTTAGGCATATGGTGGTTTTTTTGCCTGATGAAAATTGTACCTGTATTCCGGCATAGGTGCTGAAAGCAGCAGCATTTCCCACCCCCCCACCCCCGTGTCTGTACAACTAAAAAAAAGTCAGATGCTAAAGGGAAAGGGGTTGCATGGCGACGGGACGAGATATTAGACCTCCTACACAGTGGAGAACTACAGTGTGCCTGTGTGTAACGAATGAGGGATGAAAACAAGATGTTCATTGCGGCTGTGTGATATTTGCATGAAATGCTGGTATATTGGCTGAAAAAACTACTGTTCCTTAACTCAATAGGTACTGCAGTGTGAAAGGAATTTTATAAATCGGGACAGAAGCACTACCTTTTAAATCAGTTAAACTAACACAATCAGCCCCATGCGTGCAAGCAGTCTTTGAACAGGTTTGCAGGAGGGATATGAATGAATGAAAATTTATTTCGGTCCATGACCAGTCAGAGTACAACAGTACAACAAGGTATAGGGTAAATGACTACAAGAATGGTAAAAAACAATGAATACAAAAGTTAAAAAAAAATGGTCTACATCACAAGTTTCACGACATTAGGCAAAACTCAAGTAATATACATCTTCAAATTCAGGAGGGATACTTTCCTGCCTACTACTTATATCCATTGCTGGACAAGTCTCATTTCTTAAGTTTCTATGAATCAACCTGCTCTTAAAAGTGCATGAGCAGGGCCTGTAAGAAAAGGTGGCAGACCTTATTCATTACATTTCTAGCCCGCCTTCCTCTAAAATTGCACCAAAAGCAGGTTACAAAATACAAATTAAACCACAATAAATTAGAATTTAAAAATGAAATAAAAACTCTTTTACTTGTCTCCAGAAGCATCCAAGCTACCAAGCCTGGTGGGCCTTGCTAAGGAAGGAAGTCCACAGATGTTGCATCACCACTTAGAAGCCTCTGCTTCAAGATGTAACCAAGCTCATTTCTAAGGGTAAAAAAATGTTAGTCACCTAATCTGCCTATACAGTTTGCCATCTATACAAACACACCAACATTTTTGAAAGCCAGATACCATTTGGAAAAACAAACTTTTAAAGAAACTTTATAGTTCAGTGCTGTTCAAACTTTCTTCTTCTGGGAATGCTTCCTACATCAACTTGTTTTTCAAGGAATCAATGCCTACCACGAAGTCTGTAAGCTGCAGGCAATTCTGGTGCATGTTGTAGGCGGTACACTCAGTTTATGCAGGGAACTGTCCAGGCCTATAGCATATTTTCGTTGTCCCACATGAACTAAGAGTGCACTTACATCACATCCAACATTGTTCTGCATCTGAACTCTGTGGTGGAAAGATTGGTAGTGGGATCAGTAAAGAGAGAAAAAAAGTTGTTTTACTGATCTTTTCTTTGGGAAAGCTCCATTAAGATTTCAGGGAACACAAGAGTTCTTCGGACTACAATTTGAAAATCACTGTTACCTTTTACAAATCTGAAAATCTACCTCACGTATAAATGGAAATAGCCTTTGATTAAAAAACACAAGTCTAAACCCAACAGAGACTTATAACTTGCTAAAGCCAATTCAGATCACAAGCAGGATGTGAGGACAATAACCCTCTCCTGCTGTTGTTCCTCAACACCTGGAATTCAGAGACATGCTGCCATCATAACTAGCAGCCACTATCTAAACCCCTTTTAAGGCAGTCTCGGTTGGTGGACATCACATTTTGTGGTAGTGAATTCCATAATTTAACTATGAAGTATGTGAAATTAAGTTTTGGTCTCCCTGTTCTGGACAGGGTCCCATTCACTTAGAATCAGGTCCACAGATGCTGTAAGATCCAGCCTTGTGATCTCTTCAGAAGGCTAGATCTTACAACACCTTCAGACCGTGGACCAAGTGCCAGCTTCAGTTGGTATACCAATTGTGCCCTTTCTTGGAAAAATGTGGTGTGACCACAATTATTCCATGTCCTGGCAATATGCAAGCCATATGTAATGTATTTTATGTGGGATTGCCAGTTCAGAAATAGCAACTTGTGTAGAATACAGCCATGAGGCTGTTGACTGGAACATCTTGAAGTGAGCATATTTTATTAATACTTAAATAACTTCACTGGCAACCAATTTTTTTCTGGGCACGATGCAAAGTCCTGGTCACAATACAAAGCCTGGAACTGGAGCATCTGGAAGACTTATCTACTCCTATATGTACATGCCCCAGCTGTTAAGATCTTTCTTGGAGGCCTGATTCTCCACCTCCAGAGGTGAGTGACCATCGGGGATAGGGCCTTCTTCATACAGATGCCTTATTTATGGGACTCTTGTAACATCATTCATCTGGCACAAAACCTGATGGTTTTTAGGCTCTAGATAAAATCTGTTAGGAAGGCTTTTAATTTGATTGTTTTTACTGCTGCTGTCAACTGGAGTTGGCTGCGTTTTATTGTTATTTGTTCTTATTTTATAGGTGTATGATTTATTATTTTGGATGATGTAATCCATCTTGAGAACTGAAGATCAAAAGGTGAGGTGAAAATAGTTAAAATAACTAAATGCAAATAGATTGTGCAGTGGATAATTAAATAAGAAGGAAATAGGTTGCGTTGGTCGTTTAAGACTGCATCCTTACCCGCACTCCTTTAGAAGATTAACTAGGCGCTATTTACAGGAACAAATAGTGGCAGATAGTGATATGTCACATAGATGTGCTGATAACACCATTTGAAAGTATGTTCCAGAAAAAAGGAACTAATTTCCATAACTACTGCTACAGCTGTGATTTAGAAAAAGAAAACATCAGCACAAAAGCAGAAATATAAAATTAAAGGAGATGATAGGTCAGTTTACCTTTTCATGTAACTGGAATGAAGTATTTAGAACACACAGTATTAAGAACATGTTTTCAATGGGGTTTAATGAAACTCTTACTTTAATAATCTAAGCAATTGCATATTCAGAATTCAAACGCTGATAAGCAGAAACTTATATTTTGATCTGAACTGGCATAAAGTCCTGCAAGACTGGTTTTAATTGTATTTGGGATATTTTACAATTCTGGCTGGCTTTTCTTGCACATTTTTTACATAGCCACACTCAGTATGACTGTCGTAGCAGATCCATTCCTGTGCAGGCAAACTGAATATAAATGCTGAAATAGATATGGGCCCGTTGAGACATGCATAGACATCACTGGATTCCTCATCTGCTGGGGTGGCCTCAATGCAGTGGTCTCCTAGTATACATAAAGGTGCCAGCAGGCTTCTGACCTGGCCAGAATTGTGTAGAGGTACTAATTTTTTGAACCAATGCCTTCATTTGTGGCCACTCCTTTTTTGAGCTGCTGTGATCATGAGATCATGGTTACCATGGCCACATTCACAACATACACTTATTCCACTATTATTCCAGTTGAAACAGTCATGGCTACCCAAATAATCCTTGGAAGTGTAGTTTGTGAAGGGTGCTGAGAGTTGTTAGGAGACTGCTATTCTCCTCACAGAGCCACAATTGTCAGACTGGTTTAAGTGTCATTTCCTCTCCTCAGAGAACTCAGAATTGTAGAGATTTTGAGTAAAAAGGGGGAGAGCTTGACTGACGTTGTGTGTCCCCAGATTCATAACATAGAAGTGAAGACACACAGAAACCAGTATAACTGCAAGTATGTCCATAGCCTTATGTACTCCTTACTCAAACAAAAGGCAATCTAAAATATTCTTTAAAAATACCAATAAAAGCATGTCCGGCCATAGGAAGAGCAGACTACATGATTGTGCAGATACCTTGCAACCTTGTTTTGATGATTCCATGAAGCTCTTGGTTTCTCTAATCGTAAATAATGAATTCTTTGATATTTAGAAAATGAATTTGTAGCACAAAATGTGAGTGCTTTATACTGTTTGGCAGCCCTTGTTTTTCAAGTATGAAACATGATTAAGCTTTAACTGTCAAATGATAAATACCATTGCATGCCATCTGTTCAGTGCCAACAGATATTAACAGCACAATCATAAGCATGTTTACTCATAGTAAGACCCATTGTAAAAGTACATAGGTAAGTGTACATAGGAATGCAACCTAAAAACCATTGAATGTCAATAGAGGATCAAATACTAATATTGTTAAGTTAGCTATCAACTACAATAACATATCAAATAAAATTGCCTGCCAACATCAAATGTTGCCAAATAAAATATTATTTCACATCAAATATTGAAATCAAATATCAGATGTCAGATATAGATATCAAATATGATGTTTATATAGGGAGAATATCTGCTGAACTTTTGCAGATAAACATTTGCAGAGCAGATCTTTGGTAACAAACTTATTTCTGTGCTAATTTGAGCTTCCTTCCTTCCCTCTCTCTCTCCTCCTTTTGGAACCACAGGGAAGAAGTGGGACTAATACTACAGGCAGGGATCTATGGCAGATGAGAAATCCCTACTGTGGATACAGTATTTGCACCTTTAAAACAGTACTGCTGTCATGCTGATGCTTAACTGCTTTTTCGAACTGCGCCCTAGGAGAAGATGGAGAAATGTCAGCTTTGTCAGAGCGAGCACTAGGCCAGCATGCCTGTGGATGGTTAGTTTCTTACCTGGAATCATTTGAATGAACTCTCTTAAGGCTCCTAGGGGCGAGCTGTGAAATGAGTTCTCTGGGGAGCCTATAATCACCTCATTGACACTCCTGAGCTGCATTAATATGCACCTAGAGCCATGCTGGCAGTTTCCAGAGAGCAAATTACAGAGTTTCTCTTTCACGCATCCTGCAGGAGTCTGGCTCATTGACATATAAAGTGGACGTTATTAAACCAAGACAGACATCTCTGAACTCTAAATTCCATCCTTGACAGACTTTATGAGCCCTGCTTGGGGAATATAAGGAAGAAAGTGTTTGCTTTCCACTTTGTCCCCCCCCCCCCCCGAATAAAACTGCAAAGGGAAAATGCTACTTCGGACAAATCTAAAAATCAATTCTAACATTTTTGTATCGGGGAGAGAGCAGGTTACTGGGGAATATTTGGCATTTTTGGTAGTATTCTGACAGCATTAAGAGGAGCTGTCTCATGAAGGCCTTTTAAAGTAGTTTCTAATTTGGATTTGACTGTTCATAATACTTTCTTAGAAGCTTGAAAATTAAATCCTTTCTTGTTTGCATGAAGGCTAGCTGCGACAGATGCTCTGGGCATGTGCTGGAGTATCAGAATGTAGCTTCCATGAAACCTGTGGGCATGTCAGGATGAATTCAAGGATTCCTCTGGCCTCCCCCTCTTCTTATGCCTGTTTCTCCAACTTTTGATACCTGAGAAATATTTTCCCTGGATGAAAACTGGAGGTTCACTTCACTTTGCAGTCAAGAGATATATGTATATCAATTGTTCCTTAAAATAATGGGCAGGAACTCATTGCAGCTGTGAGACACACCAGAAATATTGCTTCCTGGCATCCCACTCATCCTTTTGCTCAGTTGGTCAGTGTTTAGGGATGAGGTTATGATTTCAGGACAATAGTGACATTTCTGGGATTCTAAGAAACATTAGAACATTCCAGAGCACTCTTCCTCCTTCCCTTTGGTTAATGTCACTATAATGCTATTAATGCTAAGTAGGGCCTCCTCAACTCAAGGGCCATAGTGTGATGGGTTCTTTTAACATGAAGGTCAGTAGCTGATGTCTGAAACTAGTACTTTGGAAGATGCCTCTACTATTTGAAATAGTCTTACTAGCACACACGCCGTCATGATTACCATAGAAATGTCATGGTAATGAATGGTTAGCTCATTGCACTATTAAGACAGTCTAGCCAAGTGGCTAAATTTTTTTGTGACAATTTGTATGTTACAAATGTTTTGACTGCTGAGGAAGACGCACAGGATTGAAACATGTTCAGTCATAGGCATAATTCATTGTCTCTTTGTCACATTAGTTTGTTGATCAGGCATTGACATTGTATGTTATTAGTTTTATTTATACCCTTACTATATTGTAATATTCTTATGTGGGATTAAAGTTATATTTTGTCATTTTCATACTGTTTAGCAGAACTTAGTATCATTTGTTGTCCTCACCCCACTCATTTAAGTTCAAGTGTATCTCACAGTGTAAGGCGTCAGCCCTATTGTTTTCTAAGTTCACAGGTGTTATGAATATCCAATAATCAGATGCTAGTGAAAGTATTTACAGATCATTAGATCAAAGGTTCCGAGTCAGTGAAAAATGTGACTTCTGCTTTTGGACTGCAGACGCATAAAATCTGTTTAGTTAGTGCTTTCTACATGTTATTAAAGCATTTATTTCCTTCTGTCTAATTGAAATAACAAGCCACTCGAGTGAGTAACTGCTTTCCAGGAAGACCTGGTAACATGTCAATTTGTTTAATTTTTTCATTTTTATTTTCTATTTTATTGCTCATTTAACAGGATACATTCTCATCTCTACAGCTGAGTTTCCTACATGATTAATACTATAATATTAAAAGAGATGTTAAAATGCAAAACTTATGCATTTGCAGAATAATTATATTTTCTGTCCTAGCCAACGAAATGCATGATGGGAAAATGTTTCAGCCTAATCAAAACTATTATATGATTTATGATAAGACTTTCAAAATCCATAGTTCAATAATTACTGACAAAATAGGTTTTTAAAATCTTTTTATTTACTCTGTTCCTCCAAACATGCTGGGCTGTGGTTTATAACGGTGGTGACAAAACCCTACGTCAGGAGTATAATCTGTCCCCTCAGCAAATTTTTCTGTCCTCTCTCCCAAGACCCAACCATTTTTGACAGCTACAAAGGAAAAATATATAAATAAAGTAGACCTGGTGCTGGGGTGGGTGGAGCCCAGTGCTATAGTGGGGCTTCAAATTCCCCCTCACTGGTCACCAGTTCAATCATTTGTACAGAGAGGGAATGATAATCTTCTCCTTCATCTGATCATCATGGAGCAGCAGAGGAGTGGAAGGTGAGGGTAGGCTGTCAGCCTGTGTGTACCTTGTGGGTGTGTGATTGACAGAGCATTGAGTGGGCATCCCCGTTGCTGGCAGCTATTGGATGGCTCACCAAGAGTGATTACAGCTCTTGGGCCAAAAAAGGTTGGCCATCCCTGCTCTATAAGGCTCCTGAGGAAGCAAGAGGCTTGCCAGCAACAATGCCAACATGGGCAACAATCAAAGCAGTGTCCAGACAAGAAGAGTCCATAATAAAGGGTCAGGCAAGAGGCAAGGTAAGAGCAGTCCAAGATCAGCGTCCAGTCAGTCTGTAGGCAAGGCAAGGCAAGGCCAAGTCCAGAGGCAGGTCCAGGGTCATCAGCAGGGAATCAGCTAATAGGCCAAGTAAAGCACTGGTACATAGACATTGTCCCAGAAGCTGTTCCAGTCAAGCACTGGGTTTTTTTGGCTGGAGCTGCTAGAACCACACCCCCAACCTCAGCTGACTGTTATCAACCACCTTCAGCCAGACCTTTGCTCCCAATGAGACCTTTCCTGTATTTGGGCACTTCTCTGGATGGACCAGGTCTCCAACTGGCATTTGAGATGACGCCTGTCTCTTGGGATGATGTCAGAAGCTTGACTCAACCCAGGGCCAGATTATCCATTAGGCTTAGTAGGCTGAAGCCTAGGGGCCCGGAGCTCTTGGGGGCCCGTGCATAAGTTAAAAAAAATTATCGTGGGACAAGAGCTTCCAAACTGCCCGCCATCCCTCCGCTTCACTTACCTTTTTCTCTGCTGTTTTTTGTGGTTTGCCATCAATCAAGATGGCGGCTGAAGTTTCCTTAAGGGGCTGAAGCCTCTGCCGCCATCTTGGTTGATGGCACGCATGCGTGCTACACGCGTGCATTGCTGCCATCAACCAAGATGGCGGCAGAGGCTTCAGCCCCTTAGGGAAACCTCGGCCGCCATCTTGATTGATGGCAAACCTGTGCAAAAAATGCAGAAAGGTAAGGAGAAGAGGGCCCCAAACACCAATCAGCCTAGGGGCCCTCCTCAGCTTAATCTGGCCCTGATTCAACCTGGCTACAGGCGGCCCTTCCTTGGTCTCACTGCAGGAACCTGGCTCCTCACCCCCAGATGGAGCCTGACCTAGGGCTGGGTCTAAGGCTGGAGCCTCCTGGTCATCCTCCCATAGAGGAGTCCCATGATGGAAGACTTCCCTGGCTAGGATCTAACAATAAGGACATTGGGTTGTACTGAGGGGTGCAACTGATATGCGCTACTATAATTTCCTAAGATGAAAATCACATAGTCGCAGCAGCAGGGAAGTATTCCAAACTCGGCAACAAGTTTCTGAATGGTTATGACATGTCTGCAGAAAAGATGGCATTTCTCTTTATACTGCACATTAGGCCAATTCTGAGAAATGAGAAAAGATAAACAATAGCCCAACACACTCTGCAAGAGAAAGTTAAGCTGCAGCTTCATTGAATAAGAAACAATGATAAGAAATAGCCTAACAAGCTGTGAAATAGCAAGTTGTTATACAATGATGGCCTAATTCAAATGTATTTATAGGTGGAATGAGTTGATGGCCACATCTGGGCCAGTTAATCAAAAAGGAGCAACCCTAGGAAAATCCACAAAAATTGCATATTTATATTTGACTTATGCAATTACTTTAAGTGTGAACCATCTTAAGGCCAAGAGCTTCCTCCCATCTCCAGGAATCAGGATGGTGGAACTCACATTGTGATGGGGAGTGAGATATGTATATGAACCACTTGTGGCAAATCGATTTGTTATATATCCTTAATTTGAATGTTTCAAGTAAAGGAAGGAAGGAGTAGGGGGAGGTTACTCATATGCAAAACACAATCTAGCCACCCCATCCCTCTGGCATAATTACAAATCTGACCACTGAATAAACTACAGCCCATAAACACAGGTGAGTTGCTGAATTCAAAGCATTACTTTCTAGCTTTCACATCCAGCCTGTCAGTCATGTTTCTTTCCTGAAAGAGATGACATTTGCATTCATATTAAGAGATTCTTTTGCAGTCTGGGTTTCACTGCATTTGTTGAAGTTTGGAATGACATCTTGCCATAAAAGCTAGATGGACGTAGCAATGATTATTCTGCCCTCTGGCAATACTACTGAGAGCAATATGCTTTCTAAGGGATATGGTTGATGAATACATTAAAATTTCAATAGAACATTAATATTTTTGGCAAATCTTGTATCACCTAGATGAATGAAAGAGGTTATATGCTGTACTTTCTGAGATTCAAAAACGTATACTCCATATACATCTCCTATTTCTGTATTTTTTTAAAAGACATAAAAACACATGAATTTATTTAGCCTTAATGCTAAATTTAGGATAGGAATCCAGAAGCCAAAGACATCAATGTTTAGGTGAAGATCCATGGGCCTTACTTTCTAGAGCCAAGCCTGCAATCTTGCACACAGGCTGGATACATTCTATTGAATTCAGTGGGAATTGTGTTGCATTCATGCACAGTGAATTAACTCTGTATTGTCCCCTGAGTACAGTTCAGCCTTCAGTCTCCACCCTCCCTTTCATCAGTTAGTCTAGGAGAAACCTTGTGGTGACTTGTGTTGGGAGGAGACTCCAGGTTGCAAAACCTCTTTTATGTAACATTTATAACTGTCCAGGACAGATCCATCACAAGACCCACATTTCTGCCCTGGACAGTTATTCTGTTTGTGGCCCTTTCCCACATACATGCAGCACTTTGGACACCATGCCCTTGGTTTACAAGCTACTTTGAGGGCTTTGGCAATGCTTAAGTGCCTCTCGAAGCAGATCTGTAATACACCTTACACATCAGGCAGTTTTGTTGAACATGAGTGCGTTAATATTGGTCACCCTGTTGTAATGTCATCATGAAGCATAAGTTAGGTTCTAGAATACCTTGGTGCATCAGTTTCAGACAGCCACCCCCCTTTTCTCCCACCATAAAGCCACTTGAACATTAACTTGTAAATGGTTTTCAGTAAGAGGTATGTCTGTAAGTGACACTTGCCTTTGTTCTATCCACCCTAGGTCCTGATGCAGTTTTCTTGCTGCCTTTAACAATTTAGCATCTGTGGCGTCTCCAAGGGCCGGCAAAAGTTGGTTGTTTCCATAATTAAAATCTTGCAATAAACATATTTTCTTCTGTATCATTAATAATTTTATTGTCCTGCAGTTTCCTCCCCTGCCTCTTGGAGTTTTTATGGTTGTAACGACGACCCATAAGGAGGCATCCACACAAATCTCTGATTTGTCATACTCTGCATGACATTCTCAGTGCGGGTGAGAAAATCGTTCACCACCAATTTATTCCTAGCTCTCCTTACTGAAAAAAAAGGGTGATTCTAGCCCTGCCCCTTCTAAGCACATCTGCACCATGTCCCCTGGGTCAATGCGGCTATGAACATAATTGGGAACTTGTTGCATGGCATTGTATAGCGCCTCCACAGCTCCAGTGTATGAATGTATTCTGTCTCGTTTGACAGATCTAAGCTCTTCTCCCAAAACACACTCATTGAAATGGGATTGGGGCTACTCCCAAACATTCATGTGTTCTATATAAACCTGTGGAGGGCCTCTGCATCTTCCTCCTAGTGAGGAAAATGTGCTGGGGGCTCTATAGAGGAGGGGACAAGGCCTGGTGACATGGAATGTCCAGGAGAAGAGGTCTTGTGGCCAGTGCCGGATTTAGACTTTGTGAGGCCCTAAGCTATATAAAGCTTGGAGGCCCTTTGTTAAAAAATTACACCTATATATATATATATATATATATATATATATATATATATATATATATATATATTCAGTATACATAAAATGTTAAAAGCCCTGCCAAAAAATTCTGAAATTTTTTGAGGCCCCTGCAGATTGTGAGGCCCTAAGCTGTAGCTTGTTTAGCTTATGCTTAAATCCGGCACTGCTTGTGGCTTTTAAGCCGTCAATATTTCCTAACGTTTTTAATAATTTAAGTGCCTGCCTTCTGATATACTGCTGCATTGTTGTAGGCTTGTGGCTTGTTTGGGGGGGTGGGGTGTCTTAGCCCTGGACAGACCTCTTCCTATCTGGATCTAAATAAGGTATCATGACACTTCGAATACTTTAACATACGCTTAATAGCCTTATCCCAAAATGAGTCACTCATCCTTACAGGGCCCTATTGGAGTGCCTACACCATGAACCATCTTTGTCAGTTCAGCTTTATATTTTTCAAGTTGCTTGAGTTGTTTCTCAATTCTTCCCACCACCAATGGTCTTAGCTTTTCTGTATAAATTCAGTAACACATTCAATTCATGGGCAAAGCCTGAGATCTCTGCAGCTGAGCAGGACACATCATTGTAATTCTCAGCAGATATAGAGGGAGCATGTCTAGCTGAAGACTTGTTGCACATGTGTTTTTGAGCTGTGTCACTGGTGATGTATGTATTCTTATGCTTTTTATCCTTGACCTTGGAGAGTGGCACCTGAGGGCGTGGGGGCATAGGCTTTGAAGGGTACACCTATTTTAAAGACATTTTAGTATTGTGCTTCTTGGTCATAGTGCCTGAGGATTAAAAAACAAAATACAAAATAAAAAGCACGTCAGTGTTTTTGAATGCCCAAGTTAAGATACACATTATTATTCTCATGTAAAGAAGTCTTGTTTTCCACCAAATTTTGAGGTCTTTACAAGGCTGTTTCGGGAAGCTTTGTGATTACTGGTCCCTGGCTGATCTACTGTAGTGGCCTTTGCAAGGTGCATTTTGGAAGGTTTGTAATTACTGGCCCCAGCAGATCTATAATGAAACATTTATGTAAAAACTGCACATGTATGCATACTCCCATGCATGACCCTACATACATATTAAATTTATATCCTGGCCTTCCTCCCAAAGGAGGTCCAGGGCAGCAAAAATCAAAAATATTAAAACCATCAGAAGCATTTATAAGCAATTACAGACCCTCATGTTTTGCCATGGTCAGTATCTATCAGCCTAAGTAAACACACACTTACCTATTCCCTGAGCTGGTGTTTGCACAAGCTCCTTTCTATTGTGGCTTGCAGTCAGGTTAGAGGACCCATCAAAAACTTCTTTTCTTAAAACAAAAGTGTATTAGTTTCACAAATAAGCCCCTATCATCATCATTTATTACCTGCCCTTCACTCAAAAGTCCCAGGGCGAGTAACAACAATTTTAAAATTTGACATTAAAAACAATTTAAAAACAACCTATGGCAGCCCTTTCTTTTAAAATGTTTTTGCTTTTACCTGGAACAGGTATTCCCTGAGAATTTTCCTTCTATGATCAATAAACTCATTAGGAACTGGGAGAGAAAAAAACACACAAAATGCTAAGATGATGAATCTCAAAGCACACCTTCCCCCTGTGACTCAGAACTACCTTTTCCTAAGGCTCCGGGAGTGGTGAGACCTTGATTGGATGTAATATGTAGATTATTTTCCTCTTTGATGGATGCCATAGTTAAAGGCAGTATCTCATTAATTTCTTGGTTGAAAGAGGTGTCCTTGAAAATTCCCTCTGGGGAGGCATCAGAGTACCTCCAAATTCTCCATTAAGCTCTGGAGGAGAACATTTTTTTTTTAAAAAAATGGCACTTTAGCCTAAAATTTGGGGTGAGGGATAGATTTAAACATTTATTAAGTTACAGCTATAACAGAATGACCCTCTGTAGCTATTTTATACACCTGGGCATTCATGGTGGAGCTATGACTCCATGGACCCAGCTCTGGGATTTTTTATTCTATGAAAAAGAACATTCATAATGGTTGCTTTTTCTCCATAAGGCTGAGGTCTCATGCATGAAAATTATTTGTTTGCAGAACAGGCTTTAAAATAAATGCTTTTAGCCTATGATGGAAAAGTGAGGAAAATACAGCTTGTTTGTCACAAAATTGGGTGAGTAGGGGATTCTGTGAGAGACTGACACACATCATGAAAGGAAGGGTGGGGCTGCCAGGAAGCAGTTGTATAAACACTTTTTAAAAAAGCTATTGAAAATCCAATTCTATATTTTAAACAATAACCAGGCATACATATGCTAACATAGACTTGTTAAAACTGATGCTTTTAGCCTATGCTGGAAAAGTAAAAATGCAGCTTGTTTGCAGAACAGGAGGGGTGGTAGTGGATTCCGCCAGAAGGTGTGCACGCACGTGCTTGCACATGCAAATACACACACACACACACACACACAGAGAGAGAGAGAGAGAGAGAGAGAGAGTGGGGCTGGCAGGAGGCAATCGTACAAACACTGTTTTTACCTATTGAAATCCAACTGTGCGTTTGAAATAATAACACAGGCTTTTAAAATCCTTTTAACATATTATCCCCTTTATTAAACTGGATGTTTCCTTTACCGTTGGCCTATCCGCAAGCAAAACATGAGCACAAGACTACTCTTCCATTCATGTTCCCCAGCAACAAGTATTCAGAGACATACTGCCTCCGATATGGGAGGTAATGACTAGTAGCCTTTGATAGCCTTATCCTCCATGGATAATATTTCTCACCTATGATAACAAGTCTCTCTTAAAAATTACTGAAACCATGGGATGGATCCAGAATTCAAAGCATCAGAGAAGCATTCATGGTGCAAGGACTCTTGAAATAAAATTGTTTTAACCAGGCATCTGGAATTCAGCAGTGCCTGTCTGACTTCTAGCAGGAGGAAATTCCACAGAGTTGGGCTGCAAACACTGAAGGCACAACTTTTCATTGATATAAATTGTGCTTCTGATTCATGGGGACCACTAATAGTGCTCACTCAGATTATTGTTGTGTTCACAGGTGGTGACCTGTGAAAAATTCTTGGGTGAAGGAGGAAACTGGGTTAACAGGCTGTGTGCCCTCTGAAGCTAACACATACACCACAACTCCCCTGTGATTCTTTTAGCTTAGAAGGGGCATGTCTCACAGAGAGGACTTGAAAAAGTTGCCTTCTGGGACAGAGATCTCTCACTATCAGGAAAGTAATTTTTTTGCTAGATCTCACGGAGAGTGAAATTGGGAACATAGGCTCTAACGTAGCATATCCAGAATAAGGAAATGTCAAAGGCCTGGACTACATGCACAGAAGAATGAGGTGGCAGAGGACTCCTGAGGTGGTAGAATGACATTTTTAATGCTTCCTTATGTGATAAACTACCTACAAAGAAAATTAGCACATCAAGGAGAAAGGTTCTAGCTCAGGCTTTAGCCTACTCTACTTGCTTTCTTTTTGCAGGGAAATTTTAAATGGGGTGGGTATTAAAAATATGAATCTGGACCTGCTATGTCAAGTGACTTGTCCCATTCTACTGTCTTCAGCATTCCACCACCTAATTCTGCTGTGCATATAAATGTACGCCAATGTACACCAGTCTGGAATGGGGAAGTTTAAAAGGTGTGCGCAACTTATTCTATGGCATTCTGAAACCAGCAAATATGATCATGGAATATAATGCTCTGCTCATGTGATATACTGCTGACTTGTTTTTAAAAGTCAGGTAATAAATGGGAGGATAGAACAGTGAGCTTTGCTTCATTTGCAGGAAGATTAATTACAAGCCTAATTAAGAATAAAATTGTAAAGCATTTAAAGGGGAACTTGATAGGTCACAGCAACAATATATCCATGAAGGGAAAAGGAGATTACCCTATTAAGGATTTACTAATAGGCAAAAAACCTTGCGGTTTAAGAACGCACTTATAGCCCACAGATATTTCTATCAAACTTTAGAAAGCAGGGAAAGTGGGCAGCTATAGTGAATGCACCAGGGGAGCAGGAGACCTGACCTCCTCTCTGAGATATTGTACTGCCCTACAAAGCTGTCAAAATGCAAACACCATTTGGGTTGGTCTTTCACAGTCCAATCCACTTGCTGTGTAGCTTGCAAGAATTTGGTAACATGTGCCTCTGAGCATATGGAGTGGTGGTAACACCTGCCATCTCCAAATATAGAGAATTATATTTTGTATGTTTGTTGTTGTTCTTCTTACTTTGCTTCTTTCCTGTGTTACTAATGGTTGTACAGAGAATGTAACCTAGAAAATTTTATTTCCCTCATTATTCATCCTAGAAATCTGTGTCAAATATATTTTTATTAATTTCAAAGCCTTTTTATTGGTCAATGTCATATGATGGTGAAGACAACCTTTTGTGTTTCAAATTAGAGGTATCCGGAAGCATTTATGCAAGCACATCCAATCCATATATATTGTTTCTGGTTCACCTGGAGAGTGCCTGTACAGAAGCTGTTTCTGTGTACAAATTTTCTTGGTGGATTGGAGTGAAAATCTTTTTGCCAACATCTTTAAGAGCATTTCAGCTTCCATCTGACATGTATTCCAGTTGTCTTCAGCACATGACATACATTAATTTTGTTGATTTACTCAGTGGAGCATTAGCTGGTAATAGATAATCGACAACTTAGCAAGTTTTAGCTAATTTATATAAATCATGGTGCTTCTTGAAGTATGTGTCTCTGTTTGTTCTTATTTCTAGGTTACTGTAATCTACCAATGAGCTTATCTAAACTTATCTTTTAACAAGGGCTGCAAGCTTTAGTTTAATGGATAGATTAATCAACTAAAGAATTGCTTGATTAATATGTGAGGATAAACTTTGGTTAGGCTGTGAATTTAGGGCCATGGTGGTTCAAGGGGCAAGAGGAGGCAGTGTTGCCCTGATAGCAATGGGGATGCTACACTCGAGATGGGGATGCGCAGGGTGGTGGCGAGGTCAGAAGAGCTCTGGGTTAGGTACGATGGCCTTGCAGGTGAGTGTACACCTATAGGGTCACCACTGCTGTCCTGGAGCTCCCCCTACCTTGTGGCTGGCTTGCCCCCTCCTGACAAGTGCACTACCACTGCCAGGAGGATGCCACTGCCTCATTTACCCCCTCACAAGCCACCACTGGTTGAAGGTACACTTGTTTAAGTTCTTTTAGGCAATTTTGGTTCTGGTAGTAGGGAATAGAAAAGAAAAAGTTATAACAAAACCTTATTGGTAGTATTTGCTCATGAAAGTATGTAAGTTATCTCACATATCTTTTTGTGTCCCAAAATTATGTTTAAATTAGGTTTTGTGAATGTGTGGATTCAGTATGCTGACACCCAGCTCTATTTCTCCATTACATCTGAATTGGGAGAGGCTGTGCAAGACCTGTGCAAATCCTAGACCGATGCCTGGATGCAGTGCTGGACTGGATGAAGGTCAATAAACTGAGCTTTAATCCTGGAATCACAGAAGCCTTGTGGGTGGGTGGTTCCTAAGGCCGGAAGACAGGTCCATTGCTTGTCCTGGATGGGATTACAGTCCCTCTGAAGGAGCAGGTACACAGTTTGGGGGTATTCCTTGATCCATGTTTATCACTAAAAGCTCAGGTAAGCTTTGTGGCCAGGAGTGCTTTCTGCCAACTTTGATCGGTACACCATGGCCGTTCTTGGATCATGATAGCCTGACCACAGTGGCCCATGCATTGGTAACCTCAAGACTCAATTACTTTAATGTGCTGCATTGGGGGGGGGTCTCTGAAAGCTGCAACTAGTGCAGAATGCAGCAGCCAGACTGCTCAAGGAGAATTTTGGAGAATGTTGGAGAATTTTGTATTTCTCCTGTGGGTTCTTTTGCTGGGAGTCCTTGAATAAAAAATTTTGAAGACACAGGCTTGCAACAAAAAGGTCAGCCTTTATTGGATGACAAGTGTACACTTGGTCAGTCTCCCTCCTAGTGAGTGGAGAACTACAACTTGGCACTGTTTGCCTGGGTTTTTTATACATTTCAGGACAAAGACTTTAGCATCTCCCAATCAGGATTTAACACATCAGAATGACATAGACATGATAGTATTACACAGGCATTTGCACAGGTACTTTGTACTTTAACACATCAGAATGACATAGACACAATAGTATTACACAGGTATTTGCACAGGTACTTTGTACTTTAACACATCAGAATGACACGGACACGATAGTATTACCCAGGCATTTGCACAGGTATTTTGTACTTTAACACATCAGAATGACAGACATGACAGTATTACACAGGCATTTTGCATAGGCATTGCATAGGTACTGTACTTCTCTGCATCGTGTTCTAGTGAATTTGGTGTTCTAATGAATTTGGCAATGTTCAGTACTTCACATGAAAGTACATTTTCACAGTGAGCTAAGCATTTTAGTTAATCCAATCCTTTCTATGTCTTGGAGAGTACAGGGATGTTCAGTGTTTGTTCAGTGTTATTAATTGTTCAGAGTACAAATAGTTCCAAACAAGCCAGCATGGTCAGGGGTGATCACTCCAAAAAGAAAAAGATCTGGTCTCCTACTAAACTATTAAAATGTTATGAACCTTTATAGCTTTATAAAAGAATACATTTTGCTTATTGTTTATGTATATTGAATTCCCCATTAGCTATACATGTATGTATATATAAAATTCCCCATCATAGATTACTGGCAACATGTTACCTTGCTGCTGAAAGAGCTGCACTGACTGCCAGTTTGCTACAGGGCCAGGTTCAAGGGACTTGTATTAATTCACAAAGCCCTAAAAAACTAGGGTCCAATGTACCTTAAGGACCACCTGACTTCCTAGGTTTCATCTTGATCACTGAGATCTTCTGAGAAGGCACTCTTAGTGGTTTCTCGCGCCCACCAGGGACTGAGCCTTTAGTGTGGCAGGTCCTGCCCTGTGGAACTCCATACCAACAGAGGCTTGGCAGGAATCATCCCTTCTTTCTTTTAGGCATCTCCTGAAAACTGAATTTTTAAAACAGGCCTTTAATATGAATTTTCTTTTCCAACCAGTGCAGTACTTATGGATGCTTTTATTATTGTCTTTAACAATGTTTTTATTGTTTTTTAATTCTATTATGGTTTTGTATGTTGTAATGCCACCTTGATACACCTTTATGAAAAGTGTAGCTTTAATAAATAAATAAATTTAAACTGAATTGATTAACATCACAATTCCATTGTGTCAACCCAGGGTTATTCCCAGGTACCTGTGTAGAATCACAGCCCCAAAGGCTAATTTCTGATCAAATTAAATTCCTAAAGCATTTGGCAGCTCTACTTTTAATTTATTCATTCTGATCAAAAACCTTCCATGTGTGTCAATATGGGACCCATCTTTGTGATGTGGGAGTCAGTTCTGTAATATTTTGCCCACACAGCCATAGTAATATTTGAAAATACTGGGAGGGCAAGTTGCCTGGATCCTTCTCACACTATTGCCCCCTCCAAAGTGGTCCCAATCTTTCAAATACATGCATAGCAGCCATGGGATGAAACCACAGAATAGTGGCTCCTAAACTGCTGTGGTTACATATAAAGAGGCCATATACAGTGCCTTGTTATTCTTTCTGTATGATATTTCTGTATGATAAATAAAATCAATTATTGTAAGGTGGCATTGGTTTTATGTTGGGAAGTGTTTGTAGGAAACGTAAAAAACTGAAACATGCTGCTTGCATAAGTATTCAACCCCTGTGCTGTGGAAGCTGCCAGTTTGCACAGATGAAAGAAATTGCTCTATCGAGGACACAATTACCTTACCATTGCCCTCCACCTGTGAACCATTAAAACTGCTGTCACATTGTCAGGATAAAACCCCACTATTGAAGGATCATTGGTCAAGCTGTGGATCTGAAGGAAAATGAAGACCAAAGAGCATTCTACAAAAGAAAGAGATTATTTATTTATTTATTATTTGATTTATATCCCGCCCTTCCTCCCAGCAGGAGCCCAGGGCGGCAAACAAAAGCATTAAAAACACTTTAAAACCTCATAAAAACATACTTTAAAATATATTAAAACAAAACATATTTAAAAACATTTTTTAAAAAAAAGCTTTTAAAAAGCATCTTTAAAAAATAAAGGTTTAAAAACATCTATTTTTAAAAAAAGTTTTAAAAGCATATTAATAAGCAATTCCAACACAGACGTAGACTGGGATAAGGTCTCAATTTAAAAGACTTGTTGAAAGAGGAAGGTCTTCAGTAGATGCCAAAAAGATAACAGAGATGGTGCCTGTCTAATATTTAAGGGAAGGGAATTCCAAAGAGTAGGTGCCCCTACATTAAAGGTCCATTTCCTACAGATGGACATCCTGATAACTTTAAACTTTAAAAAGTTTTTTTTTTTTAAAGTGTTTAAACATCTTTTAAAAAGGGTTAAAAAACATATTGTATTTAAAAAAACATATTAAAAAGCAATTCCAACACAGACGCAGACTGGGATAGGTCTCAACTTAAAAGGCTTGTTGAAAGAGGAAACTCTTCAAAAGGCGCCGAAAAGATAACAGAGATGTTGCCTGTCTAACATGTAAGGGGAGAGAATTCCACAGGGTAGGTGCCACCACACTAAAGGTCCATTTCCTATGTTGTGCGGAACGGACCTCCTGATAAGATGGTATCTGCAGGAGGCCCTCCCCTGCAGAGCGTAGTGATCGTCTGGGTATATAAGGGATAAGATGGTCATTCAGGTATCCTGGTCCCAAGCTGTATAGGGCTTTGTACACCAAAAGCTTTAACTTAGTCCAGTAGCTAATAGGTAGCCAGTGCAATTCTTTCAGCAGCAGGGTGACATATTGGTGATACCCTGTCCCAGTGAACAGTCTCACAGCTGAATTTTGCATGAGCTTCAGCTTCTGGACCAGCCTTGAGGGTAGCCCCACATAGAGCACATTACAGTAACCCAGCCTGGAGGTTACCAGTGCATAGACAACAGTGGTCAGGCTGCCCTGGTCCAGAAATGGATGTAGATAATGTAATACAAATGCATAGCTTAGGAAAAGGGTACAAAATATTATCCAAGTGTTTGGATATTCCAGTGAGCACAGTTGGATCAATAATCAGGAAGTGGAAGATGCATCACACCACCCAGGCACTGCCAAGAAAAGGCTGTCCCTCAAAACGCAGTGCTCAGACAAGAAGGAGACTTGTGAGAGAAGCCACAGAGAGGCCAACAATCACTTTGAAGGAGACAGAGTTCAGTGGCTGGGAGTGGAGTAATGGTGCACCAGTCAACCATATCAAGAGCTCTGCATAACACTGGCCTGTATGGGAGGGTGGCAAGAAAGAAGCCGTTACTCAAAAAGTACCATCTGAAAGCACGTCTGGAGTTTGTCAGAAAGCATGAGAGTGCCCCAGCTGCAATCTGGGAAAAGGTTTTGTGGTCAAATGAGACCAAGATAGAGCTTTTTGGCCAAAACTCAAAGGGCTATGTATGGCACAAACTTAACACTGCCCATGCCTCAAGACACACCACCACTACAGTGAAATATGGTGGTGGCAGCATCATGCTTTGGGGATGCTTCTCATCATCAGGGACTGGGCATCTTGTTAAAACTGAAGGAAGAATGGATAGAGCAAAATACAGGGAAATATTGCAGGAGAACCTGCTTCAGTCCACTAAAAAGCTGAAGCTTGGGAGGAAATTCACTTTTCAGCAGGACAATGATCCAAAGCACAAGGTCAAAGCAACATTGGAGTGGATCAAGAACAAAAAGGTGAATGTCCTATAGTGACCCAGTCAAAGTCCTGATCTCAATCCCATTGAGAATCTGTGGCACTCTTTGAAAATTGTGGTCCACAAGTGACGTCCAACCAACCTGAATGACCTGGAGTGAATCTGCCAAAAAGAATGGACCAAAATTCCTCAGACACTGTGTGCAAAGCTGGTACATACCTACCCCAAAACACTTACAGCTGTTATTGCAGAGAAAGGTGGCTCTACCAAATATTAATGTGTGTGAGTTGAATACTTATGCAAGCAACATGTTTCAGTTTTTATGTTTCTTACAAATATTTCCCAGCATAAAACCAATGTCACCTTACAATAATTGATTTTGAATTTCAATGTTTCAAAATAAAATACCATACAGAATGAAATTACAGTGTGCCATTTGTAATTCAGTAATATGACAGCATTGGCCAGGGGTCTGATTACTTTTGCAAGGCACTGCATTTCATGGTGCCTAATAAAACGTTCTAGCAAAACAAATAATAAAAAAAATTAGAGTACATTCACGTTTCTGCAGTACACTGATTTTTATCAGGAAAAACCTTCCCTACCTCAAGGTTACATTTGTGAAGTATTGGTCTATTAAACCCAACTACGGCTCAGTGCATCTCCTGGTTTTAAAATTGCAATGCCAGATATGACCTTGCACAAATATCCCTACAGTAAAATCAGACATTACCCCAGAAAACATAGGATGCTTTGGAATCGCAACCATTTTATTTAGCATTTATTGTTCCTTCTCTCTCATGAATAGGTCTCATAATTTTTAAAAATCCCCTAGATGGCACTGCAGAATGCATTATTTAAAGGATTTATATAATGCTTTTAAATGGGCAATGTTAAATAATTGTTCCTCTAATCCTCCCCGCCCCTTCAAAACAAATGTGAATGAATGGTTTAACAACAGAATGGATGCATGTGTGTGGAGCAAATAAGCCAGTGGTTTAATACATTTAAAATAATCTACTAACTTGAATAATTAATTGTATTGGAAGGAAAACATAACTAAGGAGCTTAGACACTATGCCACTGAGGGTTACCCAAGTTCTGAGCACCGAGGCACACTCTTTTTCTCAAATAAAATTGCAGGCATACTTCATTCTTGCAGCCCCAAAGGTTTACTTTTAAGTGATATAAAAATAAGAGTTACCTGTCCTCAGAGGAGGACCCCCCCGTGTTTCTGCATGAGTCACTGGCCGGATGACCTCCTCTGAGGGCAAATAATTCTGTGGTGTGTCTGCAATGGGAGCGACTGGATGGTCCAACCATTCCCATTGGAGTGACAGATTATTCACCCCTGCAGAGACAGATTGCAAGCAGGCAAAGCTAGAGAAAGGAATTGTGTCAAGAGACAGACCTGTGGCTGAGGATTTTGGGATCAAGAGGAAACAGCTTCTGCTCTTATATATTGCTTCTTTTCTCATACTCTTTGTCCATCGAAATATATGAAATTATTGTTAAAGAAGTTAATGAAAGAAGTCCAGTTTCTTTTGAACACATCTAAACTCTTGTCATTTTTCTATAATGTATATAGAGCAGGTGATTTATGCCTTTTTTATTTTAGTAGTACCATCATTTATCTAATGAATATTTTCTGTGAGGGGCCTTTGGTTGCCTCCAGAAGCCAGCTTAAACTGTACTGGCTGCTGTGACCAATCAGGACAATAACTAGTCTCTGTCATTATTATTGTATTGTATCATCAATATGCTTAAAAAGAAACAGCAGCATATCCAGTTGCATAGGGTGTCCTAATATCTTTTTCATTATGGCTTTAATCCCCCCCCCCAAATTGCCAACAGAAATTCAGCACAAAACAAAACAAAAACCTTCTGACCTTTCTACCATTTTGGATTATAATGGCTATCTCATTTATCTGTAGCGGTGTGAGTGATGTACCATCTAGTAGTCATCTCAGGAGAGTTTTCTCTTATATTAACGATTAAGGAAAAACTTGCGATTACTACTCATATTTATTCCCATATATGCTTTGGAATATTAGCTCTAATATCTTCTGCCAGCTTCAACATATATTTTTTTCACTTGTTCCAATTTACAATCACATTCTAACACAATTTTTATGTTTTGTACAACATTTTCTATTATAAGAATATCCTCCCTCAAGCTTGAATGTTTTCTTAATTGGGAAATAAATTGCTCTTAACGTGGTATTTAGACAGATCCTGCTCTTCTGAGCTGCCTGTCGTGCTTGATACTCAATTGTGTTGAAAATGCCAAATGAACAGAATGATTTCTGTGAGCCTGTTTCTAATCTTGCACTCTCTAAATATTTGCATTGTGTGTATTAAAAGCAGGTAGCTTTCAAGCTTGGAACATCCGTAGAACAATCTAACAGTTCAGTCTACTCATAAGCATTTCGTTGTCGGCTGATCCCCGCAGCAGCTACTGTACTATACTGTTGAAAAAGAGTGGAAAAAACATTGCCATCTGCAACTACAGCTTGCAAAGTGCAGCTTGCATTTGCCATCTATTAAATAAAGACCCATTTAACAATATTTTGGCTGTTAAATTAGCAACTGATATCATGAGGCTTTGAAACTTACTGTTTTCTAATACACACTTCGGTATTTTTCCTTTTTACCAGTACCCATTGTGTAACTTTTTTAAAAACAGAAAACTTAATGGAAAACTCATGTTTGTTTACAACACAGAAGGTGAAATCTGTGGCCCTCCAGGTATTCTTGGACTATAGCTTCTATCATGTCTGACTATGGGCCATGCTGGCTGGTGCTGATGGGTGCTGGAGTTTAGAACAATAGCAATGGACAGTAAGTGTGGTAAGCAGACAGAAAGCCGATGGCTCTAGTCTCAGAAGGAATGTTCACTGAAGTGCTTCAACCACGTACACTCAATTTATCACTTATCAAGAACAGTTCTATTTTCTGGTAGAATTCCATAGTCAAACAACATTCTTATTTCCTATCATGGGCAGATTTTGGAGAGTCCTTGTTAAAATTCTGTTTGTGTGAATTGCTAGATCTCATTAGCTCCCAGCTATGGTCTGAAAGCACATGAGGATACCACCTTGCTGAAGCTAAGCAGGTCTGGGTCTGGTCAGTGCCTGGATGGGAGACCCCCTGGGAACCACATGTATGCTGCCTTGGGTTCCAGGGTGAAAGAAAGGCGGAGTATAAATGTAACAAATAATAAATAAATAAATAGATCAGGTGTGGAGAACCTTTGGCTCTCCAGATGTTTCTAAACTTCCATAATCCCTGTCCGTTGTCCATTCTGCCTATGGCTGATGGGAGTTGTAGTTCAGCAACATATGGAGGACCAAAATTAGACTGGGAGAGATTGGCCACTGTCATCTATTCCCTGGTAACCTCATTAGGTCACTGCAATGTGATCTACATAGGTTAGGATGATTAGGAAGCTGCAGGTAGTGCAAAATGTTGCAGCCCAACTGCTGTAGTATTCTTAGATAGAGCCTTATAACACTGATCTTTTGGGAGTTTCACTGGCTTCTCATATGGTACCAGGCCTGATGTAAGGTTTTGACTCTAGTCTACAAAGCCGTAAATGGCTCAGGACCCAAACAGTTGTTGGAACACCAGTAGTATTTCTTTCTTTATTCAGTGTCTATCCCATCTTTTCTCCTAAGAAAACCCAGGACGGCAAACACATCATTAAAACAATGGGTTGTATTCAAGACTAGTCCTACTTAGAGTAGACCCACTGAAACTAATGACGTTAGTCATGTCCATTAACTTAAATGGGTCTGACTCTAAATAGGCCTAGTATTGAATGCCACCCCATTATTGAATGCCCCATTATTTTTTTAAAAAAGAGAGTTAACAGTTTAAAAACATTCACAATGTCATATGATGTCAGGGTTGCCAGAAACAATATCATTCAGTCACCACATGCCTGGCCAAACAGAAAAATATTTAAATTCCTTCTGAAACCCAATAATGAGGGAGACGGACATACCTCACCATGCAGGAATTCTACAAGTCAGGAACTGCCAATTAGAAGGTCCTGTCACAGGTCAGCACCAGTTCAGGAGCTCCCTGTGGCAGCACCACCAGCAAGGCCTCACCTGCTGATTGCAGGATCTAAGATGGTTGATACTAGGGGATGTGCTCTTTTAGGTTCTTAGGTCCCAAGCCATTTAGGGCTTTGTACGCTAACACCTTGAATTGGGTTCAGTAGCCAGTGCAGTGCTGTCAATACCAGTGACACATGGTCCCATCAAGCTGCCCCATTTACTAGCCTTGCATTCTACATGAGCAGTAGCTTCTGGACTGTCTTCAAGGGCAGCTCCACACACAGCAAATTATAGTAGTCCAGATGGGAGGTTACCCAACCTAGGCTTCGAGATTGGTGAGAGGTGGGGGAGAGGCTCTGCTGGTGTTGTCTCTACCAGGTGTTGCCCATTTGGTAATGACATGTGGCAGGGACTTTTCTACAGTGGTACCCTAATTATGGAATCCTTTCCTATTGGAGATACAATTGGTCCCCTCAATATTATCCTTTTGGTATATTTTGAAGGTACATCTATTCATTCAGGCCTTTGGAAGGAGCTGAGACTGTACATGATATTTAAGGCTGTATATGATATTTAGAGCTTTCTGATGGTTGTTCTCAGCTGTATAGTAGGTTTTATGATGTTTTAAGTTTGTTTTTTATTTTTTTTAATTATATACAGTTTTACATATTGTTGCTTACCATCCCATAATCTTTAAATGACAGGTGGTCTAGAAATAACTAATAATAATAAACAGAGGTGCCATTGGTTAGATTTCATCTGGTATCTCCCAATATTCTAGAAAAATCTATAGAATGGTAACAGGCGAATTTTGTCTCTGCTGCATGTCTTTGGGGTTGGAAAAATTGGGATTGCTGGGTACTTTTTAGCCCCCTCTAAAATAGTGGCCATTTCAAGGAGTGGGAGACTGAACCAACTGGCCATTTAAGGGACACAGGTGGGGACATTTATGTGAGCAGCAGCAGTAGTGGTCAAGACACACTGAATGCCCTTGTTTGTGTGTGGTGCTTCCTCTCCTTTCCTCACACACCCCATAGCACCTCAGGCATTTTAAATTAAAGCCACAGCTGTGATGTAAAGTTCCAGATGATATTTGGGGGAGGGGAGAGGAAGTTTCCTTGAGACATCCTCTTTGATGGCAGCATTTAAACAGTGAACCTGTCTGTGGCACAACTAAGGAAAGCACCCTAGTCCACAACTGAATCAGAAAAACAGCTCAGCCCCTCACCCACAGGAAAAATTGAGCCTCCACCTGCATTTTTTTGGGGGGGATGAGCTGGATATAGTTGGTTCAATACAGCTCTACCACCCTCAGAAGCTCACAGAGTACCTGTAATTCTATTAGTGACCTTGCCCCATACTCTGACCATCTTCTGTAGTTTTAAAGGTTTTAAAAAATGCCTGGCTGATTTTTAATTAATTTAAGAAATTTAACACTGAAGTCTATTATAGCGTTGGGCATGCTCAATAAGAACCATCAGTGTTCTAAAAGCCAGACTCACAGCTGTTTGGCTTGGCTAATCAGGTGACCACATCAATGCCAGACCTTTATTTCACTTTAGACAGTTATAGCTTCTCCCAAAGAATCCTGGGAAGTGTAGTTTGTGAAGGGTGCTGAGAGCTGATAGGAAGGATACTCCTATTCCCTGGACAGAGCTTCAGTGGCCAGGTGGTTTAACAGTCAGCCCCTCTTCTAGGGATTGTAGCTCTGTGAGGAGAATAGGGCCTCTCCTTGCAACACTCACATTGACCAATAAAAAGGCTTTGAAATTAATAAAAACAAATTTGACACAGATTTCTTGGATGAATCATGTGAGAAATATAATTTTCTAGGTTAAATTCTATGTAGGAACAGTAGTAACAGGAAAGGAGCAAAGTAAGAACACCAACAAACATACAAAAATGTAATTATCTTTGGAGATGGCAGGTGTTGCCACCACTCACCATATGCTCAGAGGCACATGTTACCAAATTCTTCCAAGCTACACAGCAAGTGGATTGGACTGTGAAAGACCAACCCAAATTGTGTTTGCATTTTGACAAATTTGTAGGGCAGTACCATATCTCAGAGAGGAAGTGAGGTCTCCTGCTCCCCTGGTGCATTCACTACAGCTGCCCAATTTCCCTGCTTTTTAAAGTTTTGATAGAAATATCTGTGGGCTATAGGTACGCTCTTAAACCGCAAGGTTTTTTGCCTATTAGTGAATAGATATCAAATATTTGGTGAATGTCATGAGATATTGTCATTGAGATATGGGCTATGCTCAGCAGCTCAACAAGAAGATCATCCCCCACATTCTCTGGCTCATGGGAATTGTGAAAGAGACAGCATCTGGCAACCTGGATTTATCTGTGCTAAAGGGCATCATTTCAAATGGACGTTGTGGTATCATATATGACATTTTGCAGTTGTGGGCTTTGGATGAAAACAACGTGGAGGTTATGATTCTTGTAACTTTGCAAACACTCTTGATCAAAAATGTTCACCTTGAAGATATTTCAAACCACTGATTCAGCCCTTTGGAAAAAAATTAAAAATAAAAGTAAGGAAAAAAAGAACATGTTCCTGATCTTTTTTCTCTTTCCTAATTCTGTTTTTCTTAAAAAAAATATTGCAGATAATTAAAACATTAATGTAACACAAACTAGGTTTAAAATACATTATTTGTAAATGAAACTAGAAAACAAGTTATTTCACTGATAGGGCCTGATATGTGATAGGTTTACTCTAGGGATGGAGAACTTGTAGCTCTCCAGATGTGTTTGCATTGTCTGCCACCATCCCTGACCATTTGACTATGGACGTTGGAATCCAGCAACATCTGGAGGGCCACAGGTTCCCCATCCCTGGTCAGTCTGTTTATTTGTTTGTTCATTTATTTATTTATTTATTACATTTATGTACTGCCCCATATTATGGTGAATATGGGCAGCATATTCTAGCAGACAGAAACTTCTTTTCTTTTCACTTTGTGGTTCAAAGTTAGTGGTGAAGTCCTGAATTACTAAGAGCAGAATGGCATGAAAGCAGAAAGAGATTCCCTTGTAGAGTTCATAAAACATAAGAACAAACCAAAACATCTATGTACTGGCACAGTAATGATAAGAGTTTGACACTGCTGTGCTAAATGGAGAGGAAGTCAAAGCCTGTTTATTTAAAATATTTCTGTGTCACCTTTGCAAGGCTCAAGGCACATCTGACTTCAACTTCAGTCTGTTTATCCTCATGCATATTCCAGGCTTTAATTCTGTCCAGAAACAGATATTTCATGATAGAAATATAAAGCTGGGTACCATTAGCTTACTGGGGAATCTCACTCCAAAACTCTGGATGGTCTCTCCCAGCAGCTTCATATGGATTTGAGATTTAATCAGTGCTGATGCTGAGCCTTGAGGAGAACCATAGACCACTTCCCAAAGAGCTAATATCCCCAATGACCACCCTGTGTGCTTGTCCAAAACAAAAGATGTGGAAGCAATGGAGAGCCAACCTCAGAACCCTAACTGAGATCTGGAGAACCTGTAAGACAGAAGTAGAGGAAGGGAATCTTTGTCAAGGGGTATATATCTTGTGGGAGTCACATGCAGACAGAGAGTAGGTCCAGGTCTAAAAGTGAGCAGAGCTAGAACCAAAGGCAGGCAGGTAGGGTTGCCAAGTCAGAAGCATCCCAAAACCTGAAATTTCAGGGGCGGGTCCTAGTGATATCACAAGGGCAGGTTGTACTGATGTCACGGGGGCAGGCCATAGTGATGTCATGGGGTGGGCCCAAGTGATGTCACAGGGGTGGGTCTTAGTGATGTCACAGGGGCAGGCCCTAGTGATGTCATTTGGCATGATATTTTAAACATCAACCACAGTTGCTTGGAGCATACAATTCAAACAAAAACATTTCTCTGATTGGAAATTAAGATAGACGTCTTAGCTAAAAGATACAGCCTGGGTAGGGAACATTTAATCTAGCCTACTTGCTTCTCGCAAGAAGTGTTTAAGTGCCCTCTGGTCAGCCCAGTCACCAGAAGTCCATTGTAGGAAGAAAGGAGCCTAGTGTCATGGAGATGTTAGATGGATGCCCCTGAAGACTGCAATTCTAAACACACTTACCAAGCCCCATAGAACTCAATAGGATTTACTTCTGAGTAGATATGGTTTGGATTGTGCTGTTGGTAAAGCTTGACTAGGGATTCTTTGCAGAGATGTTCACATCCAAGCAGGGTTGGCAACCCCCTGCCTGGAATGCCCTGCCCCTACCTTTTAACATGGCTGCTGCTTTTTTTTTTTTTTTACAAATGTGACCCTTCACTTGAGAAAGAGGTCTGAAAAATGAATAAGAGTAAGAAGATTCTCTATCCTTTTCTGTCTACCTTGTGCGCTGCTATAAACTCACTTTGACAGCCAACACAATTTCAGTGAGTAATAACTGAGAGAGAAAACACACATGGTTTGGTCTAGCTTCACAGATAACAGCTTGGGAACAACAACAATTGCAGCCACACTTCCCAGTATGTGAAAGCTCTATTACCACTATGGGGCAAGAAACAAACCATGATGTAACCAACAAGGTGCATCATCAGTGGATTTAAGGGGGTTGAGCTGAGCATATGGAACCAATGTTGTTGCTCCTATGGCTGTAAGGGAGTGAGGTTAAAGGTAAATGAAACGCAAATAGAAAAACAAAAACAAAAGACAGTGTTGATTTCTTAAATGCAATATCATACCAACCACAACAAAATTCCTATGGGTAAGGCAGAAAACTCAGCATCCCACAACCAGTCAGGATTCCTAACCAAAAGCCAAAACAAAAAATCCTGGCAGCCAGTCAGCCAAGGTCACAGAAATCCCCATGCAGCACAACCTGACCCAAGCGCTGCAGTTAGTGCAGAATGCTGTGGCATGACTGCTGACAAGAGTGATACCCTATCAGCACATAATACCTCTGCACTGGTTGCCAATTTGCTAACAGGCCAAGTTCAAGGTGTGCTTTCCATGTTACCAGTGCCACATAGTACTTGTTCTGTTCTTGTAAGAGAAATCAGTCTTTTAGTGTAGCAGCTACACTTTGGAACTCCCTGCCTATTGACATTAGGAAGACACCTTCATTGTGCTCTTCAGCACCTGCTAAAAACATTTTTGTTTAGGCAAGCCTATCCAGGCATGTAGAAGCTATTGTGTTTTTTATCTGCTTTTAACTCATTGTTGGTTTTATTATTTTGAATTTTTTAAAATACCTGTCTTTAACTGGTTTTTGCCAATAATTGTATTGTTTTAATTCCTTCTGTAAACTGCTTTGAATTTTTTTACAATAAAGCAGTATATAAATCTTGTAAATAAAATACGTAAATAAATTTTGGAGTCACTGTGGCACTTGGGTCTCTTTCCACTTTTAGGAACAAAGGAATCTATCTTATACTGACTCAGGCCATTCAATACCATCTAGCTCAGTACTGATGACATGGACTAATATTGGCTTTCCAGGATTCAAGGCAATAGTCTTTTCCAGAAATTGAATTTTGGACCTTTGCATGCAAAGCATATGTCCTTCAACTAACCTACAGCCCTTTCCCTCTTTTAAAAAAAGTATATTTTAAAATTGTTCTTCTCAATTCACTAATGAATGCACAGCATACCTAGAGCAGATGAACATCATTCATTTAAAGCACATTAAACACACATTTGAAGCACATGAATCCCACTACAGAATCAGGGGAACTGTAGTTTGTTAAGGGTAGTGGGAACAATAACTGTGAGGGGAAAACTATACTTCCCAGGATTCTTTAGGGGAGACCATGTGCTTTAAATGCAAGCTGGATGTGTTTTAAATGTATTGTGTGGATCTACTTAATAAACTTTGTCTGCATGTATATCATTTTAATTAATTTTTAAATAAGCTATAAGGTTTACTGGGTGACCATGGGCTACTCACCATCTCTCAGCCTAATCTGACCCTCAGGATGAAAAGCGCCGAGGGGAACCATGACCACCCCAAGGAAGAAGGGCACACTGAAAATGTAGAGGAAATAATAATTTACAACCATAGTGTGAAATCAAATACCTATCAGGACATAGTATGAAGAAATATTTATATAAGCATGACTGTCAAAGATGTTTATTATTTACACATCCTATAAAGATATTTGTAGTGCAATCCTGTGATTGTTTACTCAGAAGCAAGTCCCAACATATTCACAAGGAAGCATGCACAGAACTGCATCCTCAAGGGATAAGGAACACTCACCCAACCCAAAATACAAAATGACGCTACTTTAAGCTGCTTTGCAACTGTTTATACCTTTTGTGGTTATTGGATTTTAAAGGGATTTATTTCTTGCTGTGAGCTGCCTTGGTTTCCGATTGGCAATCCTACCTTACAGGGTTGTTGGGAAGACCACACACACACACACACACAGGAGATGTAAAAATACATAGACCCCATATAATCATTTGTCAAAACCAGTTGATCATTGCAGAACATTTTGTTTTAAAAAATAACATCAGTATTAGTTTCCTACCTAATAAAAGCAGTGATACCTATGTAAGCCTAATCACTTAAAAAAATGGGATTGGAGGTTAAAAGATTTACAACACAAGCACAATCCTTTGCTATGTTCAGTCAAAAGTCCCATTAATTTACATCACAATCCTAACGATGCCTACTCAAAAGTAAGTCCTATTGAATTCAGTGGGGTTTACTCTGGGTATGTGAGATAAGCATTGCGGCTTTACTCCCAGAAGAGCAAGTATTGGATTAAAGCTTCCTATTGGGAAGGTTTTAAAACAGTGTCATCTTCAACAGCCCAGGAAAATTTAAACTTGTTTGACTCCTACACACAACAGAAAAAATACTTTTGGTACTGCTGAAGGGTATATACTTACTCGTTTTATGAGATTTTCAGATAAACAGGGGAAAAAAACCAGTTTTCTACATTTGCAATGCAGTCTAGGTACTGCCTGGAAGCCCAGAAATCCCTTTTCAAGTACAACCCTGACTTCACTTATTGGCTACAAATCTGAAAGGGCGGGGTTAGAGCAGCCAGCTAAGAGATCATTTCACGGAAGTTGGGGGGCGGTGACGTTTAGGTGTGTATCTTGTGAACCAGACCACCTAGAAACTTTTTTTTAAAATGAAAACTGAGAGTCCGGAGATTAAGCTGGCTAACCTGGAGACCTGGAGAGGACCCCAAAAATCTGGAGTCTCTGACCGAAAACCGAACATCTGGCAAACCTTTTCTTTCTCTTTTTGCCCCCTCTTTCATTTTTGCACTCCTGTGTCCTGCATGGAATTAGGGCAAGTACCACAGGTTGTCCATCCCTGCTGGAAGACAAATAACATGATAGATGGAAGCCATCAAGAGGTCCATCACTATCATCATCCCGTTCGATTTGAAATAAGCCACCAGGGTAACCCAGGCTATTTCTGTTTCATCCTCAGGCCAAAAGCCAGACTGAAATAGAGAAAGTGGAAGCCAGAAAAGTGGAGACAAGACATTCCCAGCATTGGCACTTTCACCACTCCCACCCTCAGTAGAAGCTGTTGTTCCTCTCCAAACCACCATAAGGAGTCTGAGGAGTTTGACTTTGTAGGTCAAGGACTTGGCCCTATCCTCCCTTACACATATCTCAGTGTTCAGCCCAAGGCCAGGAATTGGCTTCAAGTAGGCAAGTGTCCAGAGAGAAGGGATCAATGTTTCTTCCCTCTCCCTCACTGATGTTGAAGGCAGCAAAGGGCGCTGTCCCAGCCTTCAGCATTGGTTTGGAATTGTAATTGAGCATATTCAACCAAAAACATATCTGTTGGTATTTGGAGGAACAAACTTATCCCACCCAGAACCCTTCACTTTGGCCTGATCCAGCAGGGCCCTTCTTACCATTGAAAGGAGCCTTTCACAAGCCAGAATTGTCTTACTCGTGAACACAACCAACCAGTCATTTCTTCTGATCTTATAAGAACATGGGAACTCAAAAATAATGTTTGCAGCAGTACCAGGCAGGCAACAAGAACTGTCTTGCTAAACCCCGATGGGCTGCCATAGATGGATAGGATTTGGCATGTGCGTCAGACATTTTTCAGGCCTGTGTTGCCCAAATTTACTTTGTGAAGATCCTGTAGCCGATCTCATTCACTCTCTGCGGCCAGAAAAGGGACAGCCAACTGATTTATGGGTTGCTGAATACACAAAATAGTGAAACTCTTGAGAATATACCTCTCCAACTGGCTGCTAAATTTATTTACACTAAAGAACAGACCTTATGCTGTATGCTGAGTCTTGCTTTCTACATTCTATTATGTAAAGTAGCTTTCATTACACTTGTGAAGTACCTGCTTCCTACAATAATATACCTGCCAACAGGCAATAAAATGAGCCTCTCAAACATATTGTCTGGTGAGATTTATTTGTCCTCGGAGTGTGAAAATAAAAATCCTTCAGGATGCTCACCAATATCCATTATTTCAAATGTTTAAGTCGCCAATCATCAGTTGCCTAACAGTGCTCTACCATCTGCTCCCTACTGTCAGCTTTTCAGCTGTGGTGATGTCAGTCCATCAACATATTTGTTTTGCTGTGACAACAAAGATTAGGGAGCAATGAGGGAAGCTGCTGTTGCTGCCACCATTGCAAATTCTCAACAGGTGGTGAGTGTGAATGCTGCTAAAGGGGAATTCTGAGCTGGGTCCATGCACTTACTCGGCTGCTCTTGCCATTCATGTGGCAGAAGAGCTTAGTGGGCCTCTTCACTGTATTCATGCTATCATGTGTGAAGCAAGCTCTCCATGCAGAGGGAAGTCACGGTGCTATGCACACAGGCCTCTACATGGATTGCATGGCCTACACATGGTGAATGTTTGAAAGGATAGGGGGCTGCCACTCCTCAGTTACATTACTTGGGGCACTATCTAGTGAATGTATGAGGAATTGGGCTTATCTCTCATGGATAGAAAACTCAGAGGAGAAGGCAGCTGCCTCATACATGTGCTGCAACTGGCTTGCCATGAAGTCACATGTTGCTGCTGATTTGTGGAAAATAGCTTGGAACTGGGAAGCGTAATAAAGGTACAGTAGGGCCCCGCTTTCCAGCGCTTCGCTTTCCAGCGTTCCGCTCATGCCAATTGCAGAAAGGCCCCGCTCTTACAGCGCTTGTTCCGCTTTTATGACTTTTTTTTTGCCATCGGGCGCCATTTTGGTCCATGTTAGTCAATGGGTTCCGCTTTACAGCGGGGGTCCGAAACATAACCCGCTGTATGAGTGGGGCCCTACTGTAGTAGAGATGGGTGAAAATTCTGCTGAAGTAAGGTGAAGTAATGTCCATTTGCATTGGACTTCAGTGGTTTTCCCTTGACACTGTATTTTTTTAAAAAAACTCTAGCATATAATGCTACTGTTTTACTCACAGCACAGCAGAATACAGCACAGCAGCAATTTATGCAGGTTTCTCTCTCTATCTCATTGGACACCTTCAGAGCTGGGGGAAGCAGCTGGCCTATCAGGACTAGGGAGGGCATGTGTGGGTGTGCATGTGGCTTCCTTGTAATAAGGTGCATGAGGATTGGGATATGCGCCATACTTTAGTGATGAATGGATAATAATAGCTGAATTTTTTAGAGAGTTGTGCTGAAACTCTCCCCCTCCCTCCCTCCTCTTCATCTCAGCTGGAGTCTAAGTGATTCTCTCTCTCTCTCTCTCTCTCTCTCTCTGTGTGTGTGTGTGTGTGTGTGTGCATGAGTGTGCATGGGTACATCTCTTTCTATTTCTCTCTCACACTTCCACCTCCCCTCCACTGGAATAATCCAAACTCCAAGCGGGGAGGGACTGAAGTAGCTAAGCCTATCCTATCCTCTCTGGTAGAAAAACAAAACACAATTTAGAGAGATTAAAAGAAGCCTAGAAAATCTCCATAATCTCCCTGTGGGTGAGGCTCTCTAGGATTCTTGAGAGGACTTTCTGTGGTATTAACCCATTATATGTCCTACTAACATTTGGTGTCAGGGAAATAAGGTCTTACCAATTAACCCAAAGCCTCTCCTGGGTGATCAAGCTAGGAATGAGCGGGAACGACCAGAGGATGTTGTGAGACCACATCAACATATAAGTTTTAAAAGGTTTATTGAAAGATGTCCAATTTTAACACAGCCACGAGAGCTCTTGGGGGGTCACTCCAATGAAAATAAACAAGCATGCAGAGCTTAATGTGGCCTGTAGCCCTAAGTTTTCAAAGTTACACACATGCAGGTAGCTGGTGGACATCCAGTTACTATAACAAGAAACAGACTTAGAGAAGGGGGAGGAGGCATGCCCTCAGAGTCTTGAAGACAGGCTGTGGTGGAAAAAATCTTCTGGTGAAGCTGGGCTGTCTTTATAGCTTTCTAATTTTGTGATGTTCTTATAATATGTTCACTGAGTCCCTGGTATCTCATCCAGCAATTGATCAAATTGGCAATTGTCACTTTGCAATGGCAATATGGTGGCACATCTCTCTCAGGATTACTTCTCCTTGTCCCCATACCAGCTTGACACTAAACTGATGTCACTTGGTGTCCATGGAATCTCTTTTGGGTACTCAGACTTGCATTCAGATTTGCAATATTTGTTTATGTTTGAGGGGTTCCAGATTACAAACTTCAGCACCTCCAAACCTCCTTCCAGCCTTAGCCAAAAACGTAGAAGGATGATTCATTCACACTTCATACCCACACATGCACTACACATTATCAGTGAACTTGGGCAGCTAGCTGGTTCTGTTGTGCATACAAACATTGTAACAGACACTGCACTTTGTTATACAAACAAAATGGAGAAACAAACATTCCTAGCTTTATCTCAAACATTCTTGAATCACAAGAAACTTTTATTAAGTGGTAAACTCTGCAATATACTCTGGTGTGAAAGCTGCATTTCTGCCAGCTTTCTGATCTGTTTCAGTACTAAACATATTTCTTACATGTTAAAGATACACTTATAAATGTGGATACAATAATAGAATAATATTTATAGTGAATGCATAGCAGTGCACAAGCATACAAAGAAATTATATTATCAGTATCATTCATAATGGTGCGGATACATGAATGCATACTTCAATTTGTGTCATTTCCACCTTGTTCCTTTCATGCAACTTATTTGCACTCTCTCTCTCTCTCTCTCTCTCTCACTCACTCACACACACACACACACACACACACACACACACACACACTCCAATCAAATCAGATACCAATGGAAGCTAGCAGAAACAGCCAATGACAATACAGAACAGCATTCCCGTTTGATGGAATGCAGTTGATTTGGAATTAAGATAAGGATTCCATCCCTAATAGGCAGTATAACTATCAATATTAGAGACACCTATATTCAGATCAGATGCTATCACATGTAATTTATTATACAGCCATGAGAGTGGCTGCATACTATAACCAGCATGGATTTTCTGCATTCCATATTGTTAAATTGAAAATACCCCCATACCATTCTGATGCTTCCCATAAGCTCATTCCAAAACAAAACCTTACAGAACTTATAGTCCTGAACTCAGAAATGGTGATACACAAAACAGTCAGAGAGAATCAAGAGTTCAAAGTGTAAAAAGAAAGAGAGAAAAACCAGACTCCTTCTGGACTATTTTCTGTCAGAGTTCTCATAATCTGTTGAAATTAATTAAAAATCAGCCATGTTCACAGAGTACCTGTAATCCTATTATTGACCTTGCCCTATACTCTGACCTTCATCTTCTGCAGTTTAAAAGTTTTTTTAAAAAAATGCATGGCTGATCTTTAATTAATTTAAGAAATTTAGCATTGAACTGAATGATATGGCTGGGCATGGTCAGTAAGAACCAACTGTCAATGTTCTAAAGCCAGACTCACAGCTGCTTGGCTTGCCTAATCAGGGGGCCACACCCACACCAGACCTTTATTTCACTTTAGACAGTCGTGGCTTCCCCCAAAGAATCCTGGGAAGTGTAGTTTGTGAAGGGGGCTGAGAAAAGACTCCTGTTCCCCTGACAGAGCTCCAGCGGCCAGAGTGGTTTAACAGTCAGCCGCTCTGACTGAAGCTCTGTGAGGGGAACACAGCATCTCCTAGCAGCTCTCAGCACCTTCACTAACTACACTTCCCAGGATTCTTTAGGATAAGCTATGATGGTCTAAAATGAAATTAAGGTCACTTGTGTGTGTGGCCAGTGACAGCTTTGCTTTAAATTTGGGTGGGGGACTACATGTGCCTGCTGTAGAATAAAAAGGTGGGGGAAACCCTGAAAAGCAATGATACTGTTCACAATATTTTCCTTTTGGAAAGGAAAGGGGCTTCCCCTCTGCCCAGTGGCCATCCACCCAATCTCCTCCCCTCTACCTTCCCCTTCCTCCTTACCTCTACCCTTCTTCTCCTTTTCTTTCCCTTCCCAAGTCAGTTTCATCTATCCTAAGCATGATCGTACAGGAATAAATCCCACTGAACACAAAAAAGCATGCAAATGATTAAACCTGCCCTCCCCTCCTCCCTTCTATCCCCTCCCTCTTACCCCATCCTTCCTCCTTCCTTTGCCCCTCCCTCCTCCTCATCCCCTTCCAATCCCCTCCTTCCCCCTCTCCCTCCTCCCCCTCCCCCCTCCTCCCCTCCCCTATGGTCAGTTTTACCTCTTTTAAGCATGGTTGCATGGGAGTAAATGCCATTGAATTCAATAAGCACACAAATTATCAAACCTGCCCTCCCCTCCTCCTCTCTCCCATCACCTCCCTTTTGCCTCTTCCCTCCCCATTCTTTTGCCCTTCCAATACCCTCCTTCCCCCACCCCTCCTTCTGCTCTCCTCTCCCCTCCCTTCCTGCTTCCCTCTCTTCTTCTCTCCCCTCCCCCTCCTCCTCCCCCTCCTCCTCCCCCATGGTCAGTTTTACCTATCCTAGCCATGATTCTATGGGAGCAAATCTCATTGAACTCAATAAGCATGCAAATGATCCGACCTGCCTTTCCCCTCCTTTCCCTCTCCTCTGCTCTCCCTTCTTCCTCCCCTCCCTTCTTCCTTCTTCCTCCTCCTCTGCCCACTCCAGCCCTTCCAAGCTACACAGGAAGTGAATTGGACTGTGAAACACCAACCCAAATTGTGTTTGCATTTTGACAAATTTGTAGAGCAGTACATTATCACAGAGAGGAGGTCAGGTCTCCTGCTCTCCTTGTACATTCACTTTAGCCGCCCAATTTCCCTGCTTTTTAACGTTTGATAGAGATATCTGTTATCTAAGAACATACCTATATGTTCTTAGACCTGTTGTCTAAGAACATACCACAAGGTTTTTTGCCTGTTAGTGAATAGATATCAAATATTTGGTGAATGTCATGAGATGTATTCAATAGTAGTGAAATGCCCATGAAAAGATAGGAATGATTGTAATCTGCACAAGAGCCTGCCTGCCCAGAGTTAGGGCATGCATTAGGAGTCAGAATTTCTGAGCATGCAAATAGGGGATTTGAGAGCAGAGAACGTGGATTCAGGGCCCGCGCAAGGCATGACTAGGCCCTTGGGCAGCAACCTGCCCCAGGCCCACAGCCATAGCCTAACATCCTGCCAATACAGGCAGCATGGGGCTAATAAGCATGTCCACATGCCCCACCCACCTCTTGCATTGTGTGAATGATGTGCATGCGTAGCGTGCATGTCTGCCATCAACTAAGATGGCGGTGGGGTGTCAGCCCCTTAGGGAAGCCCCCACTGCCATCATTGGTAATGCGTGGCATGCATGCACAGTGCTCACAGCATTCACACTGATGGCCGAGGTAAATGGGGCATTTGTGTTGGCTTATTGAAGCCCGTGCTGTCTGTCTTGGGGGGGTGCCTGGGAGCTTCTTCTCTGTGATCCTCAGCAGATCAGGTTGCCGGACCAGAAACTGTCACGGATTATGGAATGGGAGCACCATCCTCCAGTCCTAAGTAGGTGACCTTCAGGGGGCCCTCTGGGCCACTAGGGCCCTCAGCCAGGGCCCAACCTGGCCATCCTTGGGTGCCAGCCCTGTGTGGATTGGTCTGTTGACTCCCAATGTCATAAAAGTGGGCATAGGGAATCTTTTCCTTACTATTGTTCCTTGGTGGATGGAGCAATTGGTGGTGTTTTTTCTCTCACAGGTGTAATGTCATTGGTTGCCCAAAGACAGCCTATGGCCTTTCAGTTTCTTCCAGCTTTCTGAAAATACCTTGCCTGACCACCCCAGTAAGGGTGATAGTTCAGGAGGAGCATGTGATTGACTTGCAGATACTTAGAACATTATTACACAAATATGAAAAAGGTGGGTATTTTGCATCCAGTTATGCAGAAGAGAATTTTGAGGAGCGAGGTTTTTTCCAGCTCTACAGTTAATCAACACATCAGTCCTGTTGTCCCCAAAACATTGATTTCATGTCAACGTCTCATTTTAGATAGCCTTCTCATTAGGTTTCAATAAGCTCTGAAATAATGGTTTTTCTCAACAAGTGATAAGAGCGAAGTATCGTCTGCCAATTCACATGGAGGCAAATCCACGTCACTTTTAAGTAGAAGGGAACCATAGCACCACCATGACTCTGAGAGGAGGATAAGCTAATAGGCTTTAGCTTTAGAGAAGAGTTTTACATGCCATTTGATGATAATGGAAAGGCTGTTTAAACTTCACCATTATCAGCATATTGACGGAATGTATATTTCTAGGCTTCTAACCTTTTTAAGCAGTGCTGCCTCAGAACTGGAATAATCATTCTCTGGGTAAAGCCACCGTTTAAGCTCCTGTGGTGTTGCCTTTTCACTCCCCTGAAGAAGATAACACAGTAGGTTGAATTATCTGGTAGAAAATTGCCTAGGATTATTTTCTCAATGACAGCTATTGTTAGCGAGCCGCAACAGTTTCTGAAAGACTGATGAGCATTATGCAGTAAGCAGTAACACTATCTCAAAGCAGGAATTAGGCAATTTGCAAACTCTGCTGATGGTCTGAAGGAGATCTATAATATCATGTTTTGTGAGCCATGTGCCTGCCCAGGCATTATCACATTTGTCTTGTCTATATCAAAGTGGAGGGTCCAATTTATGTGTGTCCTTTTGCTTAACTTTGAATAATGTGTACCCAATTACAGGAGCTAAGAAAGGTTAGGTGAGCTATCATTTATTCCTTGTGCCTGCTTTATTTACCCCATGACGCCACCTAATTGTTTCTCAAATGACCTTTTCAAGCCTGTGAAAATGATGTACCTTACCTAATTAAAATTACACAAATTCCATGTGTTTTTGGTCATTAATCTTTGCATGTGGATTACTTTCAAATGCTTGTTATAAACTGTATTTCCAAGGGGCCTGGCATGATAACTGGTAAGCCAACTTCACCAAATGCAGTTCTTTGAAGACTGATCCTAAAAATGCTTATTCAAAAGTAAGTCTCACTGAAGTCATTTGAACTTGTGTGTGTGTGTACTGCCTTCAAGTCGATTCTGACTTATGGTGACCCTATGAATAGAGTTTTCATGAGGCTGAGAGGCAGTGACTGGCCCAAGGTCACCCAGTGCGCTTCATGGCTGTGTGGGGATTCAAACCCTGGTCTCCCAGGTCGTAGTCCAACACATTAACCACTACACCACACTGGCTCTCCATTTGAACTTACTCCCTTGTAAAATATTTAGGGTTGCTGCCTTTGTGCATACCTACACCTTGTACAGAATAGGGTCTATGGTCCAAAATGGCAGCCTCAGGTTACAGTCTCTTCCCCCCAATGCATAATATCTATTTCAGTTTGCTTGGTAGTCTGTTTTATGACTATGTATTGCCCAGCCCAAATAGCAGCACCCAACGATATGGAGTGAGGGTGGGGAAAAAGGATAGCAGGGAATGGGTTAACTCAAACTAGACATGAAGGGGGAGGTGAAGAACTCAACACAGGACTGCAACATTGCAGCAGCTTTATATATTTTGTAACACATCTTTTCATCCTTTGTGAGGCTGAAAACAATATTTGCAAATCCATTGAACAAGATAGAGAAGGGGTGGGGAAATTCCAGCCCATAGACCTAATTAGGCCTGACAATCCTCTCCATTTGGCCCAACAGGCCATTTTGGCCATGCCATGCTATGCCCACCTGCCAATCACCATCCCTGAGCATCAAATGAGACTTTTGTCTATGTGCATTCATGCGCATAAATGAAGCCTGGCTTTCATTGGAGAGCAGCTTTCCTGTTTCTCAATGCACTACAAATCAAGCTCCCTTTTCATCTTGTATTCTTTTTTCCTCTGCTACTGATTCATTCCATTAAAATAATTTCTTCTCTGTTTTCATGAACTGTTTGTACAGAAATGTTATGGTTTATAACATGTAAGAATATAAGAACAAAACAAGAGCCTGCTGGATCAGGCCAGCATTCTTACAGGGGCCAACCAGATGCCCATGGGAAGCCTGTAAACAGGACCTGAGTGCAAGAGCATTCTCCCCTCCTATGAATTTGAGCAAATGGTATTCGCAAGCATACTGCCTCTATGGAGGCAGAACATAGACATCATGGCCAGTAGCCATTCATTACCTTATCTTCCATGAATTTGTCTAATCCTGTTTTAAAAGGCATCCAAGTTGGTGGCCATCACTGCCTCCTGTGGGAGCAAATTCCATAGTTTAACTATGCGCTGTGATGAAGTAGGAGCATCTGTCCTGAATTTTCCAACATTCAGCTTCATTGGATGTCCATGAGTTCTAGTGTTATGAAAGAGGAAGAAAAACGTGTTAATCTATCCACCTTTTCCGTGCCATGCATAATTTTATACACTACTATCATGCCACTTCTTAATTGCCTTTTCTCTAAACTAAAAAGCCCCAAATGCTGCAACCTTTCCTCAAAAGGGAGTTGCTCCATCCCCTTGATCATTCTGGTTGCCCTTTTCTGAGCCTTTTCCAACTCTACAGTATCCTTTTTGAGGTGAGGCAACCAGAATTGTACATAGTATTCCAGATGTGGCCACACCGTTTATATAACAGCATTATGATATCAGCAGTATTATTTCCTAATGTTCCCTAGCATGGAATTTGCCTTTTTCACAGCTGCTGCACACTGAGTTGACATATATTTTAAGCTATTCATTACAACCCCATGGTCTTATTTCTGGTCAGTCAGTTCAGATTCCATGAGCGTATATGTGAAATTATCGTTTTTTGCTCCAATATGCATAACTTTACACTTGTTTACATTGAATTGCATTTGTTATTTTACTTCCCATTGACTCAGTTTGAAGGGTCTTCACAATCCCTCTTTATTTTAACAACCCTGAACAATTTAGTTTCATCAGCAAACTTGGCTACTTCACTGTTCACCTCAACTCCAGATCATTTATGAACAAATTAAAAAGCACAGGTCCCATTACTGATCCTTGGGGGACTCCACTTTCTACATCTCTCCATTGGGAGAACTGTCAATGTAGTCATACTCTCTGCTTTCTGTTTCCTAGTTTCTGATCCACAAGAGGACCTCTCCTCTTATTCCATGACTACTAAGCTTACTTAGGAGTCTTTGGTGACGTACCTTGTCAAAAGCTTTTTGAAAATCCAAGTACACTATATCAACTGGATCACCTCTGTCTGTATGCTTGTTGACATTCTCAAAGAACTCTAATAGATTAATGAAACAGGACTTACCCTTGTAGAAGCCATGCTAGTTCTGCTTCAGCAAGGCTTGTTCTTCTATATGCTTGGTTATTTTATCTTTAACTATGCTTTCCACCAGTTTTCCAGGGACAGATGTTGAGCTTCGGCCTTTAATTTCCAGGACCACCCTCCTGGATCCTTTTTTAAAGATTGGCATTATATTGGCCACTTTCCAGTCCTCAGGTATGTAGTGGATCTTAAGGATAAGTTCATATTTTTGTTAGAAGATCAGCAATTTCATGGATGCCAGATGGATGCCAGATGGACCCAGCAATTTGTCAGTTTTTATTTTGTCTATTAAATCTAGCACTTCATCTCTCATCACCACCATCTCTGTTATCTTTTTGGTGCCTACTGAAGACCTTCCTCTTTCAACAAGCCTTTTTAAGTAAAGACCTTATCCCAGTCTACATCTGTGTTGGAATGGCAGAATGGCTTTTTAAGATGTTTTTAAAGTTATGTTTTTTTAAAAAGATGTTTTTAAAGATGTTTTGTTTTAATATATTTTAATGTCTGTTTTTATGATGTTTTATAGTGTTTTTAGAGCTTTTGTTTGCCATCCTGGGCTCCTTCTGGGAGGAAGGGTGGGATATAAATGTAATAAATAATAATACAAATAATATTTGCCTCGGTTCCTCAAACTCCCTTCCCGCAAAAGTTGTTAGGCATAGGGATTTGCCCCATATCCTACACCAGCCTTTCCCAACCAGTGTGCCTCCAGATGTTGGACCACAACTCCCATCTTTCCTGACCATTGGCAATGTTGGCTGAGGCTGATGGGAGTTGTGGTCCATCAACATCTGGAGGCACACTGGTTGGGAAAGGCTGCCCTAGAGAGTGATCTAATTGCCCTAGAGCAGCCTTTCCCAACTAGTGGGCCACCAGGTGTTGTTGGACCACAATTCCCATCTTTCCTGACCATTGGCAATGCTGGCTGAGGCTGATGGGAGTTGTGGTCCAACAACATCTGGAGGCTGTCCTACACTGGAAAGGCTGTCCTACACTGTGATGGTGTCTCTGAAATCTTCTCTGCAATCTCTTATCCTGCTTTAGCACATCTTTGACTCCCTTGTCATCCAAGGGTCCAACAGTCTTCTGCTTTTAATGTATTTATAGAAGTTTTTGTTGTTGGTCTTTATGTTTTTAGCAATGTGCTCCTCAAATTCTTTTTTTAGCATCCCTTATTATCTGCTGGCATTTCTTTTGCTAAAGTTTGTGTTCCTTTTTATTCTCTTCATTCGGACAAGACTTCCATTTTTAAAGGAAGCCTTCTTACCTTTAATAGCATCATTGACTCAGCTCATTAACCACGCTAGCATTCCTGTTGGCTCTGGTGGTACATTTCATGATTTGTAGTATATGTGCCAGCTGAGCTTCCAATATTGTGTTTTTAAATAACTCCCTACTATTTTTGAGTGTTTTCATCTTCCTTTTTATCAGTCCCCTCATTTTGGGGAAGTTTCCTCTTTTGAAATCAAATATGACCATGTTGGATTTTCTTGGCAATTGGCCATTTACATGTATATTTAATTTAATAGCACTATGGTCGCTATGCTTCCAATTGGTTTCACAACACCTACATCTCACGCGCTCTGGTTAAGATTAAGTCCAGGGTTGCTGCCCCTCTGGTCTGTTCCATGACCAACTGTTCTAAGGCACAGTGATTTAGGGTATCTAGAAATTTTACCTCTTTGTTGTAACTGGAACACCTATGTAGCCAGTATTTGCAGGTTAACTGAAATCATCCATTGCTACAACATTTCCTAGTTTGGATAATTCCTCAGTTTCATTTTTCATCTCAGATGGAGCCTGTCCTTTTTGCACAGGCCCAGCTTGCTCCTGACACCATCATCTCATCCGCACATTGAGACTATAAAGCTGCTCCTGTCTAGCTGGCCCTATGTGTGGAACCGGTAGCATTTCAGAGGAAGCTACCTTGGGGGCCCTGGGTTTCAGTATCCTACCTAGCAACCTGTTTTTCTTCCATTTCCCCATGTCATATATGACATCAGGTGTGGGCAGGTAAAAAGGCAGCTGGGCTGGGTGAAAAGGGCCTTCTGAAGTCCCAATGATCGGCAAGGCATACCTGTCAAATTTGGCCTGGGAGGAGTAACTAAAGATCTGGCCCACCAGCCAGATCCAGTTCCTCACCCCTGGAATTCAGGCTGCTGAATAAATCTAAATCTTATCCTGCTATGGCTCAATTTCTAGCATTCAAAGTGAACTTTCATCTAATCCTCATCCAGAGCTTATCAAAAGTATTTACCATTGCGTGGGTAGCATGAAAGCATAGCATGAGGGCAAGCAATGTGGATGGAAGGATTTACACATACCTACCCCAGTGCAGGAACAACTATAGAGGTAGCAGCACCCATAGCACTTTACAGTATGTGCCATGGAAGCCTGAACAGGATGAATATGCAGATGGAAGCCATTTAAATGTATTTTCAGTATGCATCACTAGAGGGGTGTTACTCTAGTAATTGTTTCCACCACAGTTAAAATTAAGATGGTAAGTTTCTTTGGGCATGTTGATTGTACTGTATGTATAAATACATTTTTAAATGAAATAATTAGGTACCATCCCTGAGCATTAAACGAGACTTTTGTCCATGTGCATTCATGTGGATAAGTAAAGCCTGCCTTTCACACGAGAGCACCCTTCTGTGTTTCCCAGTGCACTGCAAATCAAGCTCCATTTCATCTCGTATTTTTTTCTACTGCTGATTCATTCCATTAAAATCCTTTCTTCTCTATATTCATGAACTGTTTGCACAGAAACGTTATGGTTTATAACATCCAAAACAGGGGTGATCCAAATTGTCACTTGCTATTTATTCATAACCCATGCATTATTAATAGATGTTATATCTGCATTGTGCTGATGATAATGCAAGCATCCCCCCAACCCCAATCATTGGCCAAAATGTCTGTCTGTTTTGTTATCAACCCAAGAGGGTGGTTTGAAATTGCCAAAAGAAACATGACAGAACTATTTCACTATTGAAGCCAGTGGTCAGTAGAAGAGCTCTCAGTATTTCTGATGTGCATGATCTTGACTGTATCTTGTATTTTGTAAAATGAAAAATGTTGTAAACTGTCCAGAGGGCCGAGTTAATGAGCAGTATGTAACTGTATCAAATAAGCAAAATGCTCTCTCTTCCTTGAAGATAATTTTTTTAATAGAATAAGATTGTTTAATTTCTAGAATACATACATTAATTAGGTACTGGACATATATCAAAATACTGACATTAAGGTGAATTGTTAGGCATTAAAATCCAGTTTGGGCCCAGCTGGTTTCCTCTTGCTGGTGTTCCCCCCCCCATCTTTCTAGAAGACAGCAAAAGTAGACACAGACTTGCAGATATCTGAAACATCATGATAAAAGATTTGTCGCTTATATATAGTATTTTTTGAGTCTCCAAAGTGCTTCACAACACATTCACAGTAATACTTGCAACCTGTCAAGTAAGTCAGCATCGTTATCACCATATTGCACATGGGTGCAAGACAGAGAAAACGCTGGAGAGTCTAAGGCCTCCTGGTGCTTGCAGCTGAGGTGGCACTTGAGCCAGGCAGCCCTTCCCAGCTCTCAGATTTATATGTGAAATTTCAAGTGGTGATGAGAAAACCAAAATGAACTTTTAAAAGGATACTCTGTGTTTCTGAACAGCACACTGAATCCACAATTGAATAACTATATTCCCCACCCATTTCTGGAACAGCAGTCAACAAGATTATGGTCAAAAGGCACCCAACTGAGTTTTCTTTCTTGGTCTTTCTTGCAAACTCTGCAAATTAGATTCTGGGGGAAAGCCCTCCTTTGTCCTCTGTGAAGAACTGTTTATTGTTTTCATTCTGAAATGAAGTCACAATTGCTGCTTATTTCTTTTGCCAATCGAGTAACTTTTAAGTAGTGATTTGCATATTTTAACAGATGAACAATTTAAAAGTTTCTTTCTTTAAGAACATAAGAACATAAGAAGAGCCTGCTGGATCAGGCCAGTGGCCCATCTAGTCCAGCATCCTGTTCTCACAGTGGCCAACCAGGTGCCTGGGGGAAGCCCGCAAACAGGACCTGAGTGCAAGAACACTCTCCCCTCCTGAGGCTTCCGGCAACTGGTTTTCAGAAGCATGCTGCCTCTGACTAGGGTGGCACAGCACAGCCATCACGGCTAGTAGCCATTGATAGCCCTGTCCTCCATGAATTTGTCTAATCTTCTTTTAAAGCCGTCCAAGCTGGTGGCCATTACTGCATCTTGTGGGAGCAAATTCCATAGTTTAACTATGCGCTGAGTAAAGAAGTACTTCCGTTTGTCTGTCCTGAATCTTCCAACCTTTCAGGAAGGTAGCTAAATAAGATGTTTTCTGGACAAAGAGATTTCTTTTAGAGCAAGCCAGAGCCAATGGGATAACAAACAGCTGCCAAGGTTAGGGATGAGAGAGAAATTCAATTCAGTTCACATTTAAAGCTGTATTTATCAAATCTGCATTTTCTGAAACAACATGAGAACCGAAACACAGCCATCCTTCAAAATTCGTGCTAATCCGAATTTCGTGATGCAGTTTTCCAACTAAGCAATGTTTGCAAAAATCCCTATATTAGAGGAAAGTGTGCGTGAAAATAATATACAAAATCCATTATGTTAGGAGAAATTGCTTGCAAAAATGTGTACATTAGTCAAAACTGCATACAAAAATGTGTTTAGTAGGATAAAATCTCACCAAAATGCTGAAGAACTTTCAGTAGGATTTTTTTTAAAAAAAGATTGCAAATTCCTGCAGAAAAGTGGAGAACTGAATTTAAGATTAAAAATGAGAAACTGAGAGAAGCAAACTTGACAGATCCATCCCTATGTAGGATTCAAGGACCTACTTTACACTTGTCCAATGATTCCCAAACAGATGCTCCAAGAGGGCCATGAAGCCATCATGTTAGATGCATCCACTGTTGTACATCTGTTGAACTGCATTTAAAGCTGGTTAGGAATGGATGAACATGTTACTTGAACTAATCAATATATTTCACTTCAATAACTTTGCAGTGATAAAGATTCCTTTTCAAGATTTTGAAAGAAGTGTGGGAATAAATACAATTTAATAAACAAATGGAACAACATTTGTAGAAGAAAAGGCCATATTAACATTGTTGGGTTTTCATTATCTGGCTGTAATGCAGCAAAACCAAACTAGCTTTAGAAACCACGCATGCCCTTAATTTTCAACCACACAAACTTTTCACTGATCAAACTTAACTCACCAAAAATCAAACAATTATTGCTTTAGTTTTGGGATGGCCAACCTGTAGCCCTCCAGATGTTGATGAACTATAGTTCCCAATCAGCACCAGCCAGCATGTCAGGGATGACAGGAGTTGTAGTCCAGCATCCTCTGTAGGGCTAAATGTTCCCCATCCCTGCTTTAGTTGGCAGACCTACTCATTTTTAAAAACTTATCTGCAGATTTTCTACTGTTTTAAAAACTATTTTAGGTGTTTTTATGATAGGTCTGCAAATTGCCTTCAGACTTATATGTAAAAGTTGATTCATAAATTAATTAAATATTACTACTATTACATACGGTGATGATGATGATGCAAGCTTATTATTATTTAAAGCTTGCAGCTCTGCTTAAAATGGCTGGAATAGATTTGGGACTGAAAGGAATACCAGAAGTGAAAGAGAAGAAAATTGGAAGAGGCTTTCTTTCCTTGTAAGCCAGCTTTCTGGTGACCAGTAGAATAAATACAGCTAGCTAAAATAAGCTATCATTTGACCATTTAATTGTCTTTTTGTTGTCCTCTATTATCCTCTCTTCTGGTTTCCATATTTATTGTACAGTCCCTTTTGCTTTCCAGCAACATAATATTAAAAAGACTGTGTCACTCTGCTTCTTCTCAGTTGCCAGTAGCCATTGTTCAGCTTTCCTACTGCTAAGCTTTCTGAGTTCCTTTTGGAAGTGGCTCAGTATCTGTAGCTCTGAGTGTTCTGTCATAGTGAAGAGAGGGGCACAGGGAGCAATGGTTACCAGAAGAGGTAGAAGACATGATAAAACAGGAAACCTGTGTTACTTGAATATGACGAACCCCAAGAGATAGTTAAAGGCCTTCTCTGACTTTCAGTAATTCAGCAATGAGCTACTTTAAGAAATGAATGGGGGAGATTGTAAAGTTGGTAAAATCTGAGAATAAATTGGAAACAAGGCCCAATCAACACATTATGCTTACTGCACTGATGCAGATTCCACCCCCTACAGCTCCTAACTGCATGGGAGGGGTGATTTACATTTGGTTAGGGGTGGGGAAGGAAAGAGGGAACCCTCCTCTCACCCTGCACTACATTTATGGTAGGAATTGCATCCGCCCATGCCTGCAATTTAATTCATAAATATCAATGCTGTAGCATAGTAAGTATTAACATAGAGGTAGCCAATGTGGTGCCCTCCAGATGTTTTGGACTACCATGCCAGCAGTTCCAGCCAACATGGCCAAAAGTCAGGGATGGCTAGGAGTTGTAGTCCAAAACATCAGAAAGGCACCATGTTGGGTACCCTGGTGTAATGTCTAGTTTGGCCCTAAGAACTTGAGTGTTTGAGGTAGAAAACAATTTTAAAAGTAGGCTTTAAAATGCAGGGCTTATCCACGCAGGAGCATTTCTTCATAGCAAATACACTGCTTTTACCGTCGTAATAGATTTGCAAGGTCCACACTTAGTGATCTATGGTAGCTTCAAATCCATTGTTTTCCATTCACACAAACAGGCATTCCTCTGGGAAGGATTAGTGCCACTGTTTCGTTATGGCCCCACCCTCTAATTTTACATTTTTACTCCCTCCAGTTGCTCAGTTACTGGGTATGTGCAAATATTTTTGACCTGTGCACAGGGCCGGTGCTATCATAAGGCCAACTAGGCAGCTGCCTAGGGCGCAGACCTCAGAGGGGCGCAGTACTGACCTTTGAGCGGCACAGTTCTATACAGATTAGTTTTTTTAACCCTTGGAAAAAATGCAACTAAAATAAATTGCAGTTTCAAGTTTTGTGCTTTTCATTTTTTCTGCAAGACATTTGTTTTTTGAAAATTGAGGTTAGCAAATTTTTTTGCGGGGTGCAAGTAGTTAGCCTTGCCTAGGGCGCAAAATAGCCTGGCACCAGCACTGCCTGTGCAATATTTCCACTCCCTCCTACCCCCCCTTCCTGAAGTTTGGTGGTTGAAAAGAAGATAACTCCTAGGCAGCTTCTTTCTCTGCTGCCCCTTGCTTTTCTGAGTTAATTTTTCCTTGCTGGAAAAGCAAATAAATATAATAATGATATTTTAAATACAATAGCAATATTGATATTTTGAGAAAATATCAATATCAATATTTTCTCAAAATATCAATATAAATATCAATATTTTTGAGGCAACCTTTTTTTTTTTAATCCACTTTAGTTTTTTTAGGAAAAAAATCAGAAACCAGGCATGGAGAGATGTTACTTCAACTCTACAAAGATAGAGAATATGAAAAAGAATGATAAAATTCAATGGCAAGTCCCATTGCTAGTTACAAGTAGTAAAGGAAATTTACTCAGGGAGAAAGGGAGGAAAGAAGGAAGTGCTACAGCAAACTGTGAAGAGGGGAACACAGAGCAGTCAGACGTTGCTGGATAAACCACTGGAAACAAAATGGAATTTGTGGGAGAGTTAGTGGGCGGAGAAAAGGGAGTAGTTGAAAGTGACGATTCACCCGCCCACTAAAAACCATTGAAGCAAACTATCTGCAAAGACGTGTAGAGTGGAATGGAGCCGTATTGTTCCAAACTTTTTGTATTATCAGTGGATTGGGTTATTATGGATTTACAGGAGGAAAACTGTGTGATAGCTTCTGCTTGTCAGTAATGTCATGTGAACCATGCGAATTAAAAGGAGATGTGAGTAGCACCAAACACACAGTAAACCACCATGTAGATGAGCCCGTAGTTTTAAGGTTTTTTTCCCATATACATTTCAGTTAAACCTGCTCTGATGAAGAATAGAAAGTAGTAGATTTGGATTAGTAAGAACTGGGTTCAAATCCCTACTCAGATGGGGGAGTTCACTGAGTGACTGCTAAAGCGTCCCAGCATTTACATCAAGCCACACCACACGTTGTCTACTTGTGTGTAACATTTACTGTACTACAGCACTGATATTTGTCAACATCCCTTTATACACATTCCAGTTACATAATGTGTTGAAGTCAAGACTTGTGTCTACAGCAGGCCCTGAACCCGGATGGAGGTTTGCACGATAATTAGGCTAGCCTCTGGCCAAAGGAGGGAACTACAGGGACACCCTCAAGCCCAGGAGGTGCCTTCATAGCAATAGGTCAGAGTGGCTCAAGAGGTATTGTCTGACACATATAAAGGCTTCCAAGAGTACTCATTGGTTGGCTCCCTTGATCCCTTTCTACCCCTCCAACTTAACAGATGGTGGGTTTCTCTCTCCTCACTGCCCTCACTCACACATATGAAAGAGTAGCTTTCTGTGGACTAGCTATCTCTTGTAAAGCTGCAGCAGAGCATATGGTGAAAACAGAAGCCAGATCCAACGATGCTATCTTGTTCCTTCTGCAAGGCTCTGCCAGTTTGTTTAAGCACTCCATTCCAAAGGGTATCTGTCTGAGCTTTATGAAAAGCTGCTTCAGAAATCCCTTTCTCCAGTTTGTTGTGCTCTCACAGGTATTGCTTACCTGCCTCATGCTGTCATTCCAGTAATACAGCTCTGTCAATAACAGAGAGCATCCCCTTCCCCCATGATTAATCTCTGGCTTTACGCCATGAGGTGGTCGTGATAAGATTTTCTACTTTCTGAACTGTGCATTTACAGGTGAGTGCCTTTTAATAACCCTCACCTCAGGCACTCTGGCACGGAGGGCTTGTATGTGTGTGTAGCTAGCACAGAGGAGTGGTACTCTGAAGGTTATTTCTCTTGTCATGTTTATCAAATTCTCATGATCTATGTGAATTATCACAGCAGGGCACAGCTGATCTTTATGTTATCTTGCAGGGGAAAAATGGGAATCGAAGGCGAACATAAATTATAATGGCAGGCTTTTGCAAGCAGCAAAACCCTACAGAGGAAGAGAAAATGGTGTGATTTTCTTTCCCTGTCTGCAATTCTAAACAGAAGACATTGCAGAAAAGTGAATCCTCTGTTGGTTTGGAGGTGGAGGATGTATACAGAGAGACACTCCTTTGGCTACCATGCAAAGGTCTGCACATTGATGGGCCTATCTGTATGCTATCTCCCAGTATGATCAGGATAGATGTCCTAATCTGCACTAGGTTGCTGGCTTTGGATTTCAACAATACCCACCCTCTAGAAGGAATCAGGGATGGCATATAGGAAGACAGAGCCAGGATAAAAATCTAAGTATCCAGGGCTGAGCCCACTAGCGGAATCTGGTGGGCTGGGGTCAGAATGGGTATGCCTGTGGATGCTGCATAGGTAGAATGAGGGTAACACCTCTCAGAATCTGGCAGGTTAGGGACAGAGCCTGGAGTATACTGGCCTTTCAGGTTCCCCAGTGCTGCTAACTGATACTCATTTACATAAATGGGGAAAAGATGGTGCACTATGGGATACTGTTTCAGTGTCTAGTGGGCCCAGTATCTGGGTTTTGTTCCATTTCAGCTGAGTCTCATACTGCAACCAGTTTTTGTCACATAGAATTCAATGGAAACCATAAAAAATTCAGCCATCCCACTTCTGAACTGTTTCTCCTCTTCATATTCCCCCTCCATTGCTTTTATTTATTTGTTTAAAACATTTACGTACCACTCAATAAATTGCATTTCTAAGCGATGTACATAAAAACAAGCCATACATAAAATAAACAATAAAACAATAAAATTATCATAAAACCAAACACCACCTTAAAATGCCTGCTGGAAGAAGAAAGTTTTAGTCATATGCCCAAAGTACAGCAAGGAGGGTGCCTTTCTAATCTCATTTGGGAGGGAGTTCCACAGGCTTGGGTGCACTACACTGAAAGCATGGCTTCTGATCATTATGAGCTGTCCATCTGAAGCATGGGGATGGCCAAAAGAGACTCCCCCCGCAAAACCATGTTTGAACCCAGATTGAAATGGTTCTTGATAATCCATATGTTTCAGAAACTCCTGCAACTGCTCTGCCACGACTCTCTCCACCACCATGTTCCCCAAAATGGATAGCTCCAACTGGGTAGTATTTATTTTAGACCACAGGGTCTAGAGTGGGCTTCTTCAGGAGTTGGCTTCTTCAGGAATGGAAGTACTGCTTGTTTAAGGGCAGGAGGAACCACTCTGTCACATAGAAATGCATTCACCACATCCTGGACCCACCCAGTCAGCCCCACTCCCCCAACTGGCTTTCACTTGCCAGGGTGGATCAGGGTCAAAAGAGAAAGAAGCTGATCTCATCATTGCAAGAGTCCTGTCCGCATCATCAGGGCATGTAAACTGAAATGGATCCCATAAAATATGGGAGGTGCTACATTGGATACCTTGAGTGGAGTTGAAAAGCTGCTGCATCTAAGGCCCTATGGAACTGCTCATGGTATGCTGCCGAGTGCTCCAGAGGGCTATCCAACACTTCTGGTATGGTTAACCTCTGGATCACCCAGAATAACTCTGTAGGACAGCACATTGAGTATGCAATGCTGGCAGCAAAGTAATTCTTCTTTGCTGTCTTCACTGCCACTTGGTAAACAGAATTGTGTGACCTAACAAGTGTTAGCTTTGGAGTGAGTTTTCTGCCATCTGCACTCTAGTCATCTCCCAGCCTGCATCATTGACTGCAACTCCTCAGTAAACCAAGGCGCAATGCGGGCCCTGAGGCACCAGAGAGTTACCCTTGGGAGCAATCGTGTCCACAGCCCTTCTCATCTCTCCATCCCACAAGGCACCTGGTTGGCCACTGTGAGAACAGGATGCTGGACTAGATGGGCCACTGGCCTGATCCAGCAGGCTCTTCTTATGTTCTTATGTTCATAATGAGGCCAGGGCTTCAACAGGATCACTGGCTCTATCAGCTGGGAAATTCTGCATAGCATTCAGGAGTCTTCCAGGTTCCATTAGACTCCAGGGACCATCTGAATTGATCTCTGATTCGGATTGGGTTGGGGCTGCTGCCAAAAGTCTAAACTTCACCAGGAAGTGTTCTGACCATGACAATGGGGTTACAATCACCCCCTATATCCAGACCGTCCCTCTCACCGGTAAGGGCAAAGGCTAAATCGAGAGTATGCTCTGCTCTGTGCATTGAGTCAGTGACACCATGTGTGTGTGTGTGTGTGTGTGTGTGTGTGTGTGTGTGTGTGAGAGAGAGAGAGAGAGAGAGAGAGATGATAAATGTTACTGTTTATTGATGAGATGTTTTCTGCTGGGGCTTTCACTATTTTGCTGGATCTTTTATGGGTTATTCATGGCAATGGTTTTATTGTTATGAATTGTTTGATTTTTTCATTTTATTATTTATTTATTACATTTATACCCCACCTTTCTTTTTTCATGAAACCCAGGGCGGCTTACATATGGTTTCCAGGCTGCCTCCCATCCAGGCACTGACCCTGCTTAGCTTCAGCAGGGAGCTGGCCTTATGTGCCTTTAGACAGTTCTTAATTGTTTGTAAGTGCAGTAAGCAACTGATAAGTCAATTTAATAGAACAGCAACATCATCCTTAGGTCATACCATGGATGAAAATTAAGTCGCCCTTGTGTATGAGTGTGTATGGATAGGAACGGTGTATGGCAGCCTAGCTGCGTGGCCTCCTGGACAAAGACAATGCAAACTCAAATATGCCACAAGTATATCAGGAAGTAAATGTGCATGCAAGCAAATGTTTCCAAATGTTTCTGCCATATCCAAAGCCTGTTTGTTCACCAACATGCCCCTCTACTTGAACAGCTGACAAAGAATGTCAGCCCGGGACCTGGCAACATTATTTTTCCTCCCATTAGTGTCAGTCGAAGGGGTTTTTTTGGGGTGTGTAGTGTGATTAAATGTAGTGTGATTAAAAATGTAGTGTGACTACACTTCCCAACTGCTGGGTATGCAATTGATGCAATTATAGAACAGACACTAAAATCTGACAGCTAGGATAAATCCCCATTGCATGATCCCCACCCTAATCCAGGAGCCAGGTTTTTACATGTAGTGTCTAGTAAACAAAGTCTGGATCCTAGCATTCAGGAGGAAGAGTGGGGCATTGCATTAAGTCCTTTCCTGCTTTCCCTTCCATGTCAAGAGCAACTGATCGGCAGGATTTCAGCTTCTTTTCTTGGGTTGTGTGCGTGCTCTATAGGATCAGGTCTGTAGTGTACTTCAGGGGTTGCCAACCTATTTGACCCATGGGCATATTTGTAAACTAGACATGCTGTTGTGGACACCATACACATACTGCAATCAAGCATACAATGCAACCTATTCTATTTTCTATAACAGAATGTTTCTTTTAAGCCTAATTTCAGCAGGGGAGTGAACAATGGGCATTAGGGGGAGCCTCTGCAGGCACATGTGTGCCTGCAAGCGCCATATTGGCAACTTTGCTTCTGAGACAGAACAATAGGGAAATTAGTGTATCAGAGAGACTGTAATATCCTGCCACAAAACTTGTAATATCAATTGCTTTTTGTAAATATCTATTATTTTTTCCTGCACATCCACCATCTGGTCTATTTCTTTTTTAGATCATATTATACTAAGCAGAAGCTTTTAACTTTCTACAATAGATGCAGATGTATTTGCCTACACATAGAAGACTAACCTTTGCCTAATGCAAATCTGTTGTACTACAGACAAAGAGCAGTGTGTTGTGTTCATATGGCCTTTATCCAAATTGGAGGCCTGAGCGGAGGGGAGTATGTGTGTAAAGAAAGAGTAAAGGGAAAGAATTGACAGTCTCAAACTTTTCAAAGCACACAATGGATTTAACATAAGGTGCATAAAAGAAGCCAGACAGAGGTTTTCAGAAATCAATTTTTCTTATTTTTGTCTCATCATGACTCAGTTAGAATTGTACTATTGTGATCTGTAAAATGCCTTAAAGGGAAAAGGCTGCTGGAGAACATGAGCAAAGAGCAAACCTATCTAAATTCTGCTTTTTAAAAACAACAGCCAAAAAACATGCCCAGAATGAAATAGTCAAACATGCCTAATCCTATAATATTCTATCTAATAATTTGGATGATGACAGCAATTCAGTGCTTTATAACATAAGATATGACAAAGTGAACGTTGAATGTTAGGAATGTAACCAGTGTATTCATATGCTAGGAATATAACATATATATGAAATGGCCTGTTAGCCCCTGTTGAAGTCTTTTAGGCTTTGTAGGAACAGGGCAAGGTCCTCTGAGCTGTTGTGGAACACATGTGAGAAGACTGAAGACAGCAGCAGCAGCATGTGGTAACTGGCACCAACTGACAGTAGGAGCAGGTAGCAATCTGACTGCTGCAGGAAGAGAGCAGGCCTGGTTCCCATTGAAGTGACAAACCCATTCTTGGGCAGGGCCAGCTCAAGACATTTTCAAAGGATAAGAAAGTGCTCCCTCCCCATTCCATGTACAGATGTTGACTGTACTGGCAGTTAAACCTTATAGCAACACTGGCAGCAGGAAAATGTCCTCCACCAGTGCTGAGCCAACAGGCTAGTTTAGGGGTCCTAGGACAGGCCACATGGTAGACACACCTCAGTCCTCTAGTGGAGGAGGGACAGGTCAGGAGGAACAGCTTGGGGACAGTCCCCATTGTCCCCCAGGATCTGCCACATGAAACAGTAGCTTCACTCTGCTCAGACTACAGGTGCAAGGGCTGATATAATTAAATACTCCAATATCCAATCCATAAATCAGTCCCCGTACATAAAAACTAGAACTAGCAGGAAGCTAGATTGGAATCTTTCTCTCTGACATGCAAACTTTCCACGTGTAGGAATTTCTTCTTATACATATATTTATGTAAGGCTGTCATCACGGTGTAGTTGCATGGCTGCCGTCAGACGGCACTGTGAACTACGGTGTGACGAGAGGCCAGTGCTGGTACTTGCCACTTTCTTCCTCTTCGGCCCTCCTGGTAAAAGGGGAAAGACGAAGTCTTTCCTCAATTTGTTGCCACTATACACACACTGCCGCCGCCGCCGCCGCCACTGCTGTTAGGGGAGGAAACAAAGGAGAGGAAGTCTTTCCTCCCTTTGTCCTTCTGGTGCTACTGCCACTGCTGACAAGGGAGGGGATGAAAGGGAGAAAATCGTCCACTGACGGGGAGGACATCTGTCTCCTCTTTGTTTTCCCTTGTTATTGCCACCACTGCTAGTGGGGGTGGGCAAAGAACAAAAAGTCTTTGTCTCCTTGCTTTCCCCCATTGCTGTTGCTGGTGGTGGGAAGAAAGAAGATAAAGTCCTTCTCTCCTTGTCCTGCTGCTGCTTCGGCCACCCCTGTTGGTTGGGGAATGAAGGGAAGATGCATGTGGGGGTGGTTGTGAGGTCTGGGGAGGAGTGGGAGGTTTGGTGAGGGGGTGGGGGTAGGTAGGGTTGGTAAGTGAAGTGAGCAGGGGCACAGCCCCTAGTAAATACATATGCTGCTACTTGAGGCTGGAGTTGTGGCACACATCCAGAGCAATCCACTGATTCTTAATCCTGCATTTATCCTTACAGCCACTAAAGTTAATTGTATTTAAAAGTAAGTGAAACCTCTCCAAGAAATGTCACTAATGATTCTGAATTTATTATTGCCTCCACCAGAATTCCTGCAGATGAGCAGGACCCTCCAAATATGCTCAGAAGTTCACTTTAGGGAACTTTTGTGACTGTTCTAGGTTGTGGGGCCACCGTGTGCCAGGTAGCTATGGCAATAGGAGTCCTACTATTCATTCACAAAAAAGCTCTGTGAGAAACCCTACTAAACAAATGTCAATAGAAACAGAAATATTTTCATCAGGCATACATGTGATGCCATTTCCAAAAACAGAGACAGTGGGGTGGCATTGTTAAGAGTAGTGGACTAGGACTGAGGAGTTCCGGGTTCAAATCCCAACTTGGCCATGAAGCTCACTGGATGATCTTGCTCAGTCACCATCATGACCTAACTTACCTCACAGGATTGTTGTGAGGCTAAAATTTGGGAGGAGGGGGTAAGTATACCTGGAGGATGGGGTGGGTGGGAGAAGCCCAGCAACTAAAGCCTTGTTGGTACAGATTGAGGATATGGACAAGGTGCAGATTGGTGCAGGCAACCATGTGGTTCTTGACCCTTGCGCTTCATGGCTGATAAAAACTAATAAAGAGGGGAATGCTGGTTAGGCCAGGGAGGTAATTAATGCCTCTAATGTGAGAGGCAGTGGTAAACCCACTCCTTAAGAAGCACTACCCGGATTCAGAAAATGTAAACAACCACTGACCACTCACTAATGTCCCCTTCTTAGGCAAGGTCACTAACCAGATGCATGCTCTCTTGGATGAGACCAGTTTTCTAGATCCATTTCAATCGTGGTTTAGGCCTGGTTTTCACATAGAAACTGCCTTGGTCACCCTGAATGATGATATATATTGGGAGAGAACCAGAGAGAGTGCAACCCTGTTGATTCTCCTTGATCTCTTTGTGGCTTACAATACCACCAACAATTGTATTCTTCTGGAATGGCTGACTTGGGAGTGGTGGTATTGCTTTACAGTGTTTCCAGTTCTATTTGGATGGTTGTCTCCAGAGGGTGGTGCTTGGGGAATATTGTTCAGCTCTGTAACAATATGTGGAACTAAGTGAGAGAGTCAGGAAATCAGACAGGAGAAGAAAGCCAGTGATACAGAGGAAAGACACAGACTGAGGGAATATACCCTCAACCGGGAAGTGACTCAAAAAAACACTGGAACAAGGAGTTGGAGCAGGAGAGGAGGGCAGGAGAAAGCATGTTTATTCTGTAAAAATAAAGACTCCAGTTTTATATAACCGCAGACTCTTCATCACAGCAAATGTTTTTTGAAACAAGCCCCATGGACCATCCAATTGGGGTGCCAGATGGGTTGATTTAAACTTTAATTTGTTAGTCGCCTATCTGTCCAATTTTGGACACTCTAGGCGACTTACAGCAGCAGCAAGTACAATATACAATACAATAAATACATTACACAATACAATAACCATATTCATCAATTAAAACTAACATCAAGACATCAGTTAAAACATTACAACTAATCTAGCTCGAGTTCCTGTAGGCCTGCCTGAAGAGCCAGGTCTTTAACGCTCGTCGAAAACTCATCAGGGAGGAGGCATGTCGAAGATCATACGGGAGGGAATTCCAGAGGGTGGGAGCCACTACTGAGAACGCCCTCTCTCTGGTCCGCACCAGCCAAGCTGTTTTGGCCGGTGGGACCGAGAGGAGATCCTGCGTGGCTGATCTTGTAAGGCGGCTCAATTGGTGATACTGGAGGCGGTCCTTTAGATAAACTGGGCTGAAACCGTATAGGGTTTTAAAGGAATTGGGCCCGGTAAACCACTGGTAGCCAGTGAAGGTCTCTCAACACCGGAGTGATGTGTTCCCTGCGACGGCTATGCGTAATCAAGCGTGCCGCCGCATTCTGCACCAATTGGAGTTTCCGGACCATCTTCAAGGGTAACCCCACGTAGAGCGCATTACAATAGTCTAAGCGAGAGGAGACCAGGGCATGTATCACTCGCGGGAGAAGCTGTACAGGAAGGTAGGGTCGCAGCCTGTGTATCAGATGTAATTGATACCAAGCTGCCCGGCTCACTGCCGAAACTTGAGCTTTCATGGACAGCTGGGAGTCAAGAATGACCCTGAGGCTGCGGACCTGATCCTTCAGGGGTAATCTTACCCCATTAAACACCAAGTCGATGTCTCCCAACCTTCTCTTATCACCCACGAGTAACACCTCGGTCTTATCAGGATTTAGCTTCAGCATGTTCTCGCCCATCCATCCACTAACGGACTCCAGGCACTTGGACATGGTCTCCACAGCCACCTCTGGTGAGGACTTAAATGAGAGATAGAGCTGAGTGTCATCCGCATATTGGTGACACTGCAGCCCCAAACTCCTGATGATGGCTCCCAGCGGCTTCACATAGATGTTAAATAGCATGGGGGAGAGGATAGAACCCTGTGGCACTCCACAAGTGAGAGGCCAAGGGTCTGAAACCTCATCCCCCAATGCTACCCGTTGGTACCTGCCTGAGAGATAGGAATGGAACCACCGTAAAACGGAGCCCCCCATCCCCAATCCCTCTAGGTGGCTTAACAAGATACCGTGGTCGACGGTATCAAAAGCCGCTGAGAGATCCAAGAGGACGAGGAGGGTATATTCTCCCGTATCCAACGCCCTCCTCATATCATCTACCAGGGCGACCAAGGCTGTTTCAGTTCCATGTCCAGTCCTGAAGCCTGATTGGAATGGATCTAAATAATCCGCTTCATCCAAGTGCGTCTGTAGTTGTTTAGCCACCACTCGCTCTATCACCTTGCCTAAGAATGGTAAATTAGAAACTGGGTGAAAGTTTTTCAACTCTTGGGGATCCAAGGAGGGCTTTTTCAAGATGGGCCGTATCACTGCCTCCTTGAGGGCTGATGGCATTGCACCCTCTTCCAAGGAACCATTTACTACCGCCTTGATCCCTTCGCCCAGCTTCTCCTTGCAGCTCACAATGAGCCACGAGGGGCAAGGATCGAGCAGACAAGTGGTTGGCTTCACAGTAGAGAACACTTTGTCCACTTCCTCAGCGAGAAGAGGCTGAAACCGCTCCCATCGGACTGGAATGCAACTGGCCGATTCTGGCCCACTACTTGTATCCACGGCGTGCGGAATCGTGTACTTCAGATGCTCGATTTTATCGGCAAAGTGCTTAGCAAATATGTCACAGGAGGCTTTAGAATGTTCCATGGGTTCCTGCGCAACTGGACCGACCAGGCTTCGGACCACTTGGAACAACCTCCTGGGACAACATTCTGCCGACGCAATAGAGGCAGCAAAGAAATCCCTCTTTGCTGCCTTTGTTGCCACATGGTAGGCCGCTATTGCTACTCTAACCAGTGTCCGATCGTCTTCAGCGCGAGACTTCCGCCACCGGCGCTCTAGTCATCTCACCTCCTGTCTCAGACCTTGCAACCGAGGTGTGTACCAAGGTGCTGTCTGAGTTCTATTCAGGGGGAGAGGGCATTTCGGAGCCACTTGGTCTACCGCCCTGGTAATCTCCCTATTCCACTCCACCACCAGGGTTTCAACCGAGTGACCTTCTGACAGCTCCATATCTCCCAGCGCATTCAGGAATCCTTTAGATTCCATCAGACGTCTGGGGTGGACCATCTTAATAGGTCCTCGACCCCTGCGGAGGGTGAGCGGCATTGAGAGGCCTATATTTACCAGATAGTGATCTGACCATGACACGGGGTTAGAAGAAACAGCCCCCATTTTCAGAGCACTACCCTCCCCTCCCGAGATAAACACAAGGTCGAGAGCATGACCAGCTACATGGGTGGGCCCTATATTACTAAGGTGCAGTTCCCAAGAAGTCATGGTTTCAATGAAATCCCGAGGGGCTCCCACGAGAGTGGTCTCAGCATGCACGTTGAAATCCCCCAAAACCAACAATGTTTAACATCCATATGAAACAGCTGAGTGGGATCATCTGGGGATTCGGAGTGCTTTGTCATCAATATACTCCACATCTGCAGGTTGCATGTGCATGTGCTAAACCAGTGTTTTGCCTCATTAATAGACTGGATGAAAGCCAGACAGGTCTGTATATCCCCAAAGAGTAGCTGCGGTGGTAAAAGCAACCAGGCAGCAGCGGCCCATCTCCTTTTCACACTGGGACTTGTGTGGGCGAATGGAGCGAACAGAGCCAACGAAGTGCCGGTGCCTCCTCTTCTTCCTCCCCTTTTCCTCGCCTTGAGCGGCTTCCTACGGCCTTGTGGTCTTGTGGCTGCTTGGCTGCTGGACGACCGCGGCGGCGAAGGCGCAGCGGTTGAGGCGTTAGTAGCGGGGGCGCCGCGGAAGTTGAGCCTGGGGTCTGAGCGCGGCCTATTGCAGCCCGACCCTTCGGTTAGATTCTGCTTGGCCCTCTGTGGCTTCTCCATTTTTTACTTTAGCTGTTTTTCCGGGACGTTAGAAGAGAACAAACTAAAAGAAAGTGCCAGCACACCGGGGAGAAATATCTATACCTATGTCTAGAATGGGAAAGAGCCTATTCATCATCTGGACTGATAGATAAACTGACAAGCTCTGAATCGCTTTGTAAACCCACACGTAGTTTTTATAAGACCTGTAGACTTTTTGCTGAGTTGTAGTAACGATCAAGACAGAGTCTACAACTTTGCTGAGCCACAGTAACATCAAAGGGATATATGAGCCAGCTTGCTGAGGTGGCCTAGAAGACTTAAGACCGGCAGGAGACGAGAACATCACCCCCCAAGGAAAAAGAGTCGGCTGCTTTGTTGCTGTTGGATCGCCTCTCCACCTTTACCACCTTCTTTGGGGGGGTTGTGTTAATGTGGGTGCTTGCCTGGGTGAGGGAAGCCACATTGGGGCATGTGTCAAGGGAGTGATGGGGGAAGGGTGGGAGGCCAATGTATAGCGAGGCTGGGCGGCAGATGCCGGTGGGGAGCTAGGGGCAGGCCATGTCAGAGAAGAGGAACCAGGAAGAGATGCATAATATCTGTCCCTCGTTCTGGGCCTGTCCAGAGCCAACAGACAGCTAGGGGTGGCCAGTCTCCATACTCTGACCTTCGATTACTGCTGTGCAATGCCAGGTCTGTAGCCCAAAAAACATCCCTCATCTATGATATGATTTTGGATGAGGGGGTGGGCCTGGCATGTATTATGGAAACCTGGCTGGATGATGCAGCTGCTCCTATCTTGACTGCCATGTGCCCGGCTGGGTTTTCGTATGCACAGCAGCCGAGGGTTGGTAGTCGGGGAGGGGGAGTGGCGGTTATTTATCGAAAGTCTTTGGTTTTCACCAGACCTCCTCTCTGTGAGACCAGGGTGGCAGATTGCATGTACTGGAGGTTGGGCCCAAAGGGGAGTTTAGGGATTCTGCTCGTGTACCGTCCACCCCGCTGCACGACGGACTCCCTGGCCGAGGTGCTAGAAGTGGTCTCGGATGTACGGGCGCAGTCCCCAAACCTTTTGGTATTGGGGGACTTCAATGTGCATTCGGAGGCCACTGTCACTGGGGCACCTCGGGACTTCTTGGAAACCATGGCTTCCTGGGAGCTGCACCTTATTTCTATGGGGCCCACCCATGTAGCCGGGCATGCACTTGACCTTGTGTTTGTCTCGGGAGAGGAGGGAAGTGATCTGAAAATTGGGAATACTTCCATCATACCCTTGTCATGGTCAGACCACTATCTGGTGAAGGTAGACTTTTCAATGCCACAAACCCTCCGTGGGGGTGGAGGACCCATTAAGATGGTCCGCCCCAGGCGTTTGATGGATCCTGATGGATTCCTGAATGCGCTTGGGGATTTGGAGCAGGCACACAGCCACTCGGCTGATGCCCTGGTGGAAGGTTGGAATATCGCAATCACCGGAGCATTAGACCGGGTGGCTCCGAAACGCCCTCTCCCCCTGAATAGAACTCAGACGGCACCGTGGTTTACCCCACGGTTGCGAATTCTGAGGCGGGAGGTGAGACGGCTAGAGCGCCGGTGGCAGAAGTCTCGCTCTGATGATGATTGAACACATGTTAGAGCTGCGGCGGCAACCTATCATGTGGCAATAAGGGCAGCAAAAAGATTTTTATGCTGCCTCTATTGCATCTGCAGAGTGCTGTCCCAGGAGACTGTTCCAAGTGGTCCGGAGCCTGGTCGGTCCAGTTGCTCCGGAACTGATGGAACATGATAAGGTCACCTGTGAAGAATTTGCAAAGCACTTCACGGAGAAAATCAATCATATCAAAAGTGCTATTCCGTACGCTGTGGATACAGTGAGTGAGCCAGAGGTGACCAGTGCTGCTCTGGTGGTGTGGGATCGGTTCCAGCTTCTTCCTTCTGATGAAGTGGACAAGGTGCTTTCAACCTTAAAGCCAACCACCTGCTTACTTGATCCTTGCCCATCATGGCTCATTATGAGCTGTAGAGATAAACTGGGCAAGGGGATCAAGCTGGTGGTAAATGCCTCACTTGAACAGGGAGTAATGCCATCAGCGCTCAAGGAGGCAATAATAAAATCACTCTTAAAGAAGTCCTCCTTGGACCCTTGAGATTTGAATAACTTCCGCCCATTTTCAAACTTGCCATTCTTAGGCAAGGCAATTGAGCGGGTGGTAGCAAAGCAGTTGCAGCGCACTTGGAGGAAGCAGATTATCTGGATCCATTTCAATCGGGTTTCAGGCCTGGACATGGGACTGAAACAGCATTGGTCGCCTTGGTAGATGATATGAGGAGGGCATGGGATAGGGGCGAAGGCACCTTCCTTGTCCTCCTTGATCTCTCAGCGGCTTTTGATGCTGTTGACCACGGTATCCTCTTGGACCGCCTGGTGAGGCGTGGGAGGCACTGTATTGCAGTGGTTCCGCTCCTTCCTCTCCGGTAGGTACCAAAGAGTAGCATTGGAGGAGGAGGTTTCGGACCCTTGGCCTGTCACTTGCGGGGTGCCACAGGGTTCCATCCTCTCTCCGATGTTGTTTAACATCTATATTAAGCCGCTGGGGGCGATCATCAGGAGATTTGGGCTGCAGTGTCATCAGTATGCGGATGACACTCAGCTCTATCTCTCATTTAAATCTTCACCGAGGTTGGCTGTAGAAACCCTGTCCAAGTGCCTGGAGTCGGTGAGTGGCTGGATGGGGAGGAATAAGCTGAAACTGAATCCAGACAAAACCGAGGTACTGTTTGTGGGAGACAAGGGAAGGTTGGGGGATATAGACCTGGTGCTTAATGGGGTTTGTTTGCCCCTAAAAGACCAGGTCCGCAGCCTGGGGGTCATCCTTGATTCCCAGCTGTCCATGGAGGCTCAGGTTTCGGCTGTGAGCTGGGCGGCGCTGTATCAACTCCATCTGATACGGAGGCTGCGCCCTACCTTCCCAACCATCTGCTCCCACCAGTAGTACATGCCCTGGTCACCTCTCGCCTAGACTACTGTAATGCACTCTACGTGGGGTTACCCTTGAAAACGGTCCGGAAGTTGCAACTGGTACAGAATGCAGCGGCTCGTCTGATCAAAGGCAGCCGCCGGCAGGACCATATCACTCCAGTGTTAATGGAGTTGCACTGGATACCGGTTGCTTACCGAGCCCAATTCAAGGTGTTGGTTTTAACCTTTAAATCCCTATACAGTTTTGGACCAGTCTATCTGAAGGAGCGCCTCCAGCATCGGCAGGGATGCCGCTCAACAAGATCAGCCTCAGAAGACCTTCTCTCAATCCCACCGGTTAAAACAGCTAGGCTGGTGAGGACCAGAGGGAGGGCCTTTTCAATAGTGGCCCCCACCCTATGGAATTCTCTCCCAAATGATCTCCACCATGCCCCTTCTACGATGAGCTTCCGCCGGACTTTGAAGACTTGGCTTTTCCGGCAGGCCTTTGGAATGGGTTAAGTTTTACTGTTGGGTTCTTAAATTTTAATTTTTAATGTTCAATGTATTTTATCTTGTACGTCGCCCAGAGTTGCTGGTCAACCAGCCAGATGGGCGACTAATAAATATAATATAATATAATATAATATAATATAATATAATATAATATAATATAATATAATATAATATAATATAATATAATATAATATAATATAATAATAATAATAATAATAATAATAATAATAAACTGAAGCTTAATCCAGATGAGACTTGAGGCACTGTTAGTGGGTGGTTCCCTCGACTAGATAGGTGATGTGTAGTTTGGAGTTACTTCTAGATCCACTTTTGTCACTGGGGGCACAAGTGGCTTCAGTGGCACAGCATGCCTTCCATCAGGTTAGGCTGGTGGCCCAGCTGTGACCCTATCTAGACAGAGATATCTTAGCTTCTGTTGTCTACCCTATGCTAATCTCTAGGTCAGATTACTGCAATGTGGAACTGCTTTTGAAAACAGTTCAGAAACTGCAGGATTCAGTGACCAGTTATTGACTGGGACCATGAGTTCTAAACATATAACACTGATCCTGGCCTGATTGCTTTGACTGCTGATTACTTTCTAGGCTCAAATTAAACTGCTGGTTTTGATCATAAAGTCTTATGTGGCTAAGGACCCCAGTGCCCTAGGGATCACCTCTCCCCACATGAACCTACCCAGACCCTGTGTTTGCCATCTGAGACCTTTCTTCATGTGCCCCCTCTGTGGGAGGCACACAGGGCAGCAGCCAAAAAGCTGGCCTGTCCAGTGGTTGTTCCCTGGCTGTGGAATACTGTCCCCAGAGATGTGTGCCTAGGACCATTATTATCAATGTTTAGATGCCAGGGAAAGGCATTCCTGTTTACCAAGGCATTTGGTTTTTAATTGCGATCATAGCCTGTTGTTGAATTGTGGGGTAGGATTTGTCCTTTTTATCATTTTGCAATATGAGCACTTGCAGAAAATAATGTTCTGCTCTGTTGATGTGTTAAACTTCTGTGTTTGTATCTTGTTACCCCTGCAAGTTGCCTTGAGACATTTTATGTAGTATGCAATGAATAAATGTATATAAATACTAACAACCAAATCCTGCTTAAGATCTATTTAATAACTGTTATATGGTGGGGAAATTTGGTGAACTGTCCTTACCAAACTGTAGTTATTTTGACATGCTCCTGTATGGGCAAAGCAGATGTTTTCATTTAGTTTCACTTTCTATTCTTCTTGTTGCACCTGTTAGCCGTGTTCATGCACACACCTTGATTCATTCATTCTTTCATTCTCTCAAAAAGGAATGGGTCACAGACGTTGAGAAGACTGTGTATACCAGACTTCTCCAACCTGGCACCCTCCAGACGTTTGGGCTATAGCTTCCATCAGCCCCAGCCAGCATGGCTAATGGTCATGGATGAGGGAAGTTGTAGTCCAAAATATCTGGAAGGCATCAGGTTCGGAATGGCTGGTGGTATACATTTGTATGTATGAACACTTGATTCACATGTGACATCATTTGCATCATGATTACAAAATCACAGGGTTGCCCCACATGAGCTGATGGATAGTCTGTATCAGTCCGTGTTTTAGTAACCACAATGACCTTTCCATAAGATTTAAAGATGGTGCTACCTGACTTTTGAGCTTCTGATAAAGAAAAACTTTATTACTATTTTTTAAAATAAAAGTTATGAACCTAGTTTTAAACCAAAAATTTGAAAATTATTTATTGCTGTCAAGCTGTCACATTTTTGATTTAGGGTAGGAGTCAATAGCAATGTGCAAAAGCAATCAAGCAGAAGTAGCCAGATGTAGCTTTAATTATGTACATTCTTGGCAAATGAAGACCTGCGTAGGTGGAGACATTTGAAAAGCTATGGTTCATAAACTGCCCACAGGGACAATTTAATATTTCTGAGTTGTAGGTGTGCGACTTAATACATCCCTAACTTGCTTTTTTAAAGAGGAGATGCTGGACTAGCCTTCCTTTAATTGGTTATTTTAAGGTGACATCTGAAGTGGTGCCTGGTTTCTTCAAGGAGAATGACACAAGCAAAAACTTTATGTTAATATTCACTTACGATTGAGCAGCATTTTCTGATAATCCTTTGAATGTTTCCGATCAGGTAACTGGAGTGCAGCACAGTAGATATGTTTTGCCAAGTAAAGGAGTATGCCTGGACTAGGTGCTTCTATGAACCCTGAGTTTGTCTATAAACATAGTTACCACAAGAAGAAGAGAAGGTCTTTTTTACATTTTCCAGGAAGTTATAAACCAAATCATTGTCTCTGGTGGACCAGTTAGAATTGCTGATTGGTCTTGATGCTTTTTGGGGGGAAGCCTTTTGTCCCATGGAACTCAATGGAAGTCACATAGCCATGCCCTGACTACTATTTTTGGTGACATTTAACAAAAAGACCCAGGAAGTGGCTTTTATATACACAACTAGCAAAATAGCCACCACTATGTCCCATTTGTGGAGAGAGAACTTGTGTTTTAGAAGGACAGGGAGGTGCTATTATACTTCTGTTGTTAATAGAACACGGAGTGGAGATCCTCTGGCTCTAGGGTTGCCAGGTTCATGGCCTGAGACTGATCCTATATCTTTAGGAGAAGAAAAAGTCAGCCAAATGCAGGTGTTCTTGCAACACGGTAATGGGAAAAACCACAAGGTGGAATTCTCCGTCCCCCCTCCACAACTTTTAAAGATACAGAAGACCTCATGGTTGCCAGGCCCAGCCTCCAATAGGTTTTCTGTATCTTTAAAAGTTGTGCAGGGGGAAGGGAGAATTCCACCTTTTGGGTTTTCTCATCACAATGTTGCAAGAACACCTGCACTTGGCTGACTTTCTCTTCTCCTAAAGATACAGGATCAATCTCAGGCCATGAACCTGGCAACCCTATCTGGCTCCCCCCTGCCTTCTTTACCTTTCCCCTTCCTTCCTGTACATGGAGAGATCAGATACTTCCACTCCTAGTGTGCAGCAAACCATAGTTTGCCATTTTGTCCAGCTGCAGGATATTATGATTTATGCAAACTGCAGACTGCTGCACAGAGAAAACAGCAAACAATGGTTTGCTGTAAACTAGAAGCAGAAGCTTCTCATTTGCTCCTCTCACACATGAAAGAAGGGGGTGGAGAGGAAGGAATATCTGAGTGTGAAACTTCCTGCTACTCATTCTCATACATTATAGGGGTTCCTATATAATAATGAAAACCATGGTACTATATACAATATTATACTTGGGGACATCATCATACCCACAGTATATCCAAACCAGTGGTACAGCAAACCGCGTTATAATTAGGTTCCACTGTATTAACAAACCATGGTTTGTTACGTATATCCAGTGACTCCGTGAGGAGTCCCGCTTTCTTTCTTTCTTTCTTTCTTTCTTTCTTTCTTTCTTTCTTTCTTTCTTTCTTTCTTTCTTTCTTGATTGATTGATTGATTGATTGATTGATTGATTGATTGATTGATTGATTGATTGATTGATTGCATTTGTATACTGCCCCATAGCCGAAGCTCTCTGGGCAGTTTATAACAGCCAGACTACCATTTTTTGAGTGAAGGAGAAAGGAAAGGTGGGGTGGAGCTTAAGATGACTAGCTGAAGGTTGCATTTGTGCTCTGTTGTGTTTTTAATTAATTATTATCTATTATATTTGTTAGCCGCTTTATACAAAAGAAAAAGTCTCAAAGCAACAAAACAGAAAACAATACGGTACAGTCAGGCCAAAATTGGTGTAATATGTTCAGACCTTCTAATCCCGGTCAATCTGGCTGCTGAATTCTGCACTAGCTGTAGTTTCCAAACTGTCTTCAAAGGCAGCCTCATGTATAATGCATTTCAGTAATCTAAACAAGAGGTTCTAATCTAACCTCATGCTCCAGATTGCAACTTGTTTACATTGAAATTTATTATTATTATTACATTATGTTGATTTCCTTACAAAGAAACCCAAACCAACTTACAACAATAAAACTTGGAAACCAATTTTAACAAACAAACCCATTACAAACAAGAAGAAAAACAAAGCAACCTGAAAACACATCAGTACTGTATAGATAAAGACAGGTCTTGCAAGACCTGCCACGTTAAAAGAGGCTGCAGATCCCTGAAGCCCTTCAAATTAAGGACCAAAGCCTGGGTAAAAAGGAAGGGCTTTGCCTGATGTCTAAAAATAGATAATGATGGCACTAGACACACCTCCTTGGGGAGAACATTCCACAAGTAGGGAGCCACCACTAAAAAGGCCCACTCTTGTGTTGCCTTCCTCCACACCTCCCTCAGAGGGGGCACATGGAGAAGGGCCTCAGATGACACAAGGTCCAGGTTGGCTCTTGTGGGTTGAAGTGGTCATTGAGGCGTTGGGATCCTGAGCCATGAAAGGCTTTATACTTCAAAACCAGCACTTTGAACTGAACCCAGAAACTAACTGGTAGCCATTCATGCCAGAATTGGTGTTATATGTCCTGACCGTTCTGCCTCAGTCAAAAATCTGGCTGCTGAGTTCTGCACCAGGTGCAGTCTCCAAGCTGTCTTCAAAGGCAGCCCCACGTATACCACATTGCAGTAATCCAACCTAGAGGTTACCAGAGCATAGACAACTGAAATTAGGCTGTCCTTGCCCAGATAATGTTGGCATCTTATTTGTGGAATTCCCTCTTCCAGGAAACCTATCTGGCAGAGCCTTCCTTTCTCACTAGGTGGGGCTTCCATGTTCCCAGGTGAAGCTTCACAAAAAGTAAAGAATGGAGAACCAATGAAAGCCACCAGAAACCTCCAGAACCCTGTTGCCAATTTTAGTGTCTCTGGATCGTTAGCATCAGTAACATATAACTTGAATAAGAGCAGTTATTTTTAAGTTCAAAAGTTTTCACCCATTTATACTGAACACCTTCCTTCAGTCAATAGTATCTTCTAAAGTTATCTCTTGCTATCTTTAGCCATCCTGCCATGCTCACCATAGTTAAAGGGGGATTTATTTTTAGGCTAATATAAGCATAATAAAGGTGGTGACTGTGACGCCCTTGCCTGGCTCTCCCTGTCAGGTTCCTACCTGCTCGTGGTTACTGCCTGTCTCTAGGCACCATCAGGGACTCCACCAGTCCGGACTGTCCTTTTATATGGTTTCTCTCCCTGCTCTAGCACAGATCTCAACAGATCCCCCTGCTAGGCAACCACCAGTCACGTCCTAATACTAGTATTCCCAGAGACTCTGAATACTGGTATTGTTATTCTCTTCACCGCTGCCACCATTTGCTACAGTTTCCCTTCAGCCTTGGTCATTACGTTACCCTCCCTTCTGGTCTGTGAAACCCCAGCCAAGGATCAGGCCTTTGGTAAACCAAATTAAGTATTTATTAAGATAACAAAGCTAACAAGATTAACAAGATTTCTTCTTAAGGCACATCAGCATATGGTTTTACTCAATACTAATCCGAACTCCACCCCCCTCCTTCTCCACTCTCTCCTGGCAAACAACTCTCTCAAACCCCACCAAGCAACCCACTCTTTCTCTTCTCCCCCCAGATTCCACTCTCACTCTTCCTTTTATACGTTCAGCCATTTTAAACACTCAGCCAATCATCTAGCATTCTACTGCCCATTCACTCCCCCTCCTCTTTCACTCCACTTACCATGTATCTTCTAAACAACCAACACTTACCATATATACATTAATATAGGAACATCACAGTGACAAGCTTGAAAATCGAGGGTATCTTGATGGCCAAAGGTGGATGCAACTAGCAGCATAACCAGCAGTTGGGCAGGGAGCATCAGCAGCCACTACTTTTTTAAACCAGAATTTTTCATATCCTAAAATCAAACTCTCATTCTTTAAATGGAAGCAATTATGGCACAAATTAACAAGGGCAAACTATTATTTCATTGTGGGTGGACATGTAACCTGGTCCGTTCTGATTATCAGGATATTCGTTAAGACATTTTTAGACTTTTGACTTGCTGGAAAGTTGGTGTGCTGATTTTTTTTTTAAATATCTTGATATAGATCTTAGATCCTTGTTAACTGTTAGTGGGTTGTGCTTTTCATTTCTTTGGGGTTTATTGAAACTTTTGATTTTATTGTATAATATGTTGCTGTTTTGTATTTTGAGTTGTTTCAGGATGTCAGACTGGGTGAAGAATATTTTTATTTATTTATTTATTCAAAATATTTCTATCCCTCCCTTTTACCCTACAACAGGGCACTCAGGGCAGCTCACAATAAAATCATACACAATAAAAATGCAAAAATACATTAAAACAGATAAATATACATAAAATACAGTTAAGAAATATAGGGGAGTGATATTAAAAGGGACCAAAGAGGTAAGAACAAAAAAAAGGGGGTAATTAAAAGCTGTCTTTTACCAGCTTCAGCTGGTAAGACAGATGCAGCCGTTTCTGGACTGGGATAGCTTGTCCACTGTTGTCCAGCCTCCAGGCTGGATTACTGTAATGCACTCTATGTGGGGCTGCCCTTGAGGTTGGTCCGGAAGCTGCAGCTGGTGCAAAATGCAGCGGCAAGACTGCTCACTGGAGCAGGGTATTGCCAACATGTCACCCCGCTGCTGAATGAATTGGACTGGCTACCTATTAGGTACCAGGCTAAGTTCGACATGCTGGTTTTGATGTACAAAGCCCTATACAGCTTGGGACCATGATGCGTGAAAGACCGTCTTACCCCTTATATACCCAGTTGATCACTGCACTCTGCAGATGAGGGCCTCCTGCAGATACCTTCTTATCCAGAGGTCCATGCTGCACAACATAGGAAAAGGACCTTTCGTGTAGTGGCACCTACTGTTTGGGATTCTCTCCCCTTAAATATTAGTCAGGCGCCATCACTGTTATCTTTTTGGTGCCTACTGAGGACCTTCCCCTTTCAAAAAGCCTTTTAAGCAGAGACCTTATCTGGACTTCCCAGGAGGATCCCTCCGCCTGTGCAGCTCTGAGACGGGCTCCCGTCTTGGATGAAACTTTTTCAGTTTTAAATCCAGCCAGAAGGGTCTTTTTTGACTGGGGATAATTTCTTCCGGATAAGGAAGAAACGTGAGATTTCCCACACAGCTTTGTTGTGATTGTTGGAGACTGGAATTCGTCAGAATTGTCTGAGAAAGAAGGTCTTCCAGCAGCTCGGACGGAGCGAGGATTTCTAGCTAAGCTCAGCTGAATAAGTGACCCGTTTTTTTTTCTTTAAAGAAAGACGGACTAACAGGCAAGCATTCTCCTGTCTATGCTTTATTACTTTCTTATCTATATAGCTAAAGAGATTTGTCAAAGGAACAGCAATTAAGAAAACCTGGGTGAGCCAAAACTTTCCTTATCTTTTACTCACGGAACTAAGGGGGAAGAAAATAAAAATAGCCTATCTTTTTTTTATTGCAAAAAGCTGACATGGAAAATAGCATTATAAAGATTACAACGGATGATGGGTTTCTGATTGGAAGAGAAAGGAAAAATCTTTTTGATTTATAAGATTTTTGTGTAGCACATGTCTGGGACTATTTTTTCTGATCTACTTTTTTTTGATGAATCTGCTCATTCCTTCTGCTACTAGTTATTTGGACGCTGTGAACTAAAGCTGTTTTTGCACTTCTGGGCATATAAGAGATAAGGGCTGTCTAGAGTGTGACGTCAGTTGGTTTGAAAGATTAACTCCTTTGTAACTGGATAAAGAAATAAACTGCTCTTTGCTTGGGACATTGAAAATTGAAGGAGTTTTGTTCCTTTGGCTTTAAGAATGACAATTAAGAAGATCATGGATGTACAAGAAGGGACTTTATCTTTAGACATGTTTCAGAAAATAATGAATGGGATTAACTCAATAAAACAAGAACTGAGAAATAATAGTCAAGCGTTGAGAATTGAATTTGATGAAATGAGACAGGAGCTGAAAGACATTCAGGATTCTATGAGAAAGGAAAATAAAGATAGATCTGGAAAACCAAAAAAGGATGAAAGAGAAATTAAAGGCAAGGTTCAAACTATGGAGATTGGATTAAATATGGACATGGAAAAAGATTTGGATTTCCTGGCTGTGATGGATCCTGGAGATAAATATTACGGTTTGGAATTCAGCGCTGTCCCTGAAGGAATTGAAGAGATTGGAGATAAAGATATTATCGGTTCAAAAAAATTCCTGGACTGGAAGGATTTGATGGAACTTGAAATGGAGAAAGTTAACAGATTTAATCCCTGTTTTGTGTCAATGGAAAAATCTTCAAGAGATGTGCTAGTGTATCATGTAAAAAAGAGGAACAGAGATGCGGCTTTGCAACAATACTTCAGTGATACGTTCGGAATTGATGGCAAGAAAATATCTGTGATAAAGGAAATTCCTATCAGACTCTTATTATATGACTATGACAGCAAGATTATTGGGTGCGTAAAGATGGAAGATGGAAGATGGAACCAATATCGATAATGGAAGAAGAGCGATTTGAAATTACTGGACTTAGTAGACTTGATGAGTTGGATTAATTGACATGTTTATCTAGAAAAAAAATTGATGGACATATATCTCAAGGATTGGAAACTTCTCTTTGACTTTTTGTGGAAGAATAAAATGATATGATGTTAATGAGATTTGAAACCAATTAAGATAACCGCTGGAGGAAGGTGATTTTATAATCTATTAAGAGACAGGCTTGTTATATATTATAGATTTATAGCTGAACTATGACAAATCGGAAGTCAATATTTTTATATATTTTTTTCTTTTCTTGTTGTGTTAGTTATTGATTTGTGTTTTTTCTTTTTGTATTGTTTTGGTTTTGAAAATTTGAATAAAAATTAATTGAAAAAAAAATAAGCAGAGACCTTATCTTAGTCTGTGTCTGTGTTGGAATTGCTTTTTAAGTCATTCTTAAAGATTTTTTTTTTAAAAAAAACATGTTTTTAAAGCTTTTTTTTTTAAAAAAATGATGTTCTTAAAGATGTTTTGTTATAGTATGTTTTTAATGATGTTTTGTTATAATATATTTTAAAGTCTGTTTTTATTATGTTTTAGAGTGCTTTTAGTGCTTTTGTTTGCCGCCCTGGGCTCCTACTAGGAGGAAGGGCGGGATATAAATCTAATAATTAAGAAATAAATAAATAAATAAAAAAGCAGTTGTAGGCTTTACCTTCAGTAGGTGCAAATTTGAAACATAAGTAAATAAATCATGGGACGCATTGAGAATAAAGCCTGCTCCTATCTTTATAGCCCCACCTTTTCATCTGCATAAGCCCTTCTCTTGGCTCTTTCTTCTTTTCTTTTTTTATTGTGTTAATATCAATCAACCCCCCCACCCCACCCTGATTTCCAGACATTACATAGAGGAAATGGAGAAAACCGTTAGACACAAATTTCTTGGCATAAAGTTCAAGTGTTACAGAATGTTGGAAACAAGCATTTAGAAACACAGATACCTTTTGAAACATACATCAAAGTGTGTAACTGGAGAAAGGTAGCCTGGTTACATGGCTTTGTTGCATTGGTCTTGTCTTTGCCCCACTTGCTAATTATGCCTCATTTTAATGATTTAGAGGAAACCATATCTATAGCAAGGGCCTATTTCATAAGGATTTGCTTACAATTGCACATTGGGAGTCTCATTTAGCTTGATTTAACTTGCATTTAGGGACTTCTAAGAAGGGAACAACATAATTTAATTCCCCTTGAGATTTTCTTAAGAGGAATTGGCAGCTTTGGGAAGAAATCTGGCATGACAAGGCAATTGATTTTATGGGTTGTCATATTCTCCTGCATAGAGAGACAGTCACATTCACCATGAAGTGTTTAGCCTAATGGCAATTTGGGGAGAAAAGGTTGCTGAATGAAAAAAGAAAGAGAAGTTTTCATTTTGCTTGAAATCAGAATACCTTTATATGACACAGTTTAGTATCTTCTGAATTTTAAACTTCCTTCGCATGCCATTCTTTACTGTGGCTTTCAGCAATAATTTCATTTTAGTATTTTTACCTGATTTTAATAATTTTATATTATGCTGGATTAGTATTGGTCCTTTTGACTTCTATAATGCTTTAAAATATTGTTTTGAGTTTTTTGTGGTGTTTTATATGGTCTTCAATTATATTTGACTGTTTATTTGACATGTGGCTTATCAATAGCTTTGGGAAGTTTTTTATTCCAGAAAAGCGGAATACAAATTTATTAAATAAATAAAACAAAAAATACCAAATACTTAACCACTGATTTATAGGCCTAATTATCACAAAGGAGGCAAGCCTGTGTCTGGGCTGTTTCATTGCCAACTGCAGGGAGAGAGTGTATACGTACTAGAACACTTCTACATTCAACCCCCCCCCAAACCTCCCTGCATTGATACAGCTAGTATGTCAGGGAGAAAAGAAAAACTCTTCTCTCTGACATCTAGGAATATAGTGCACTTGTTGGTGCTTGTTCAGATATCATTTTACCGGACTGGCAGGCAGTTATGGTTCATGTTTGTTTGTTTTCTGCTATCTTCTGCTTTTATCGGTTCAATCCTCTCTGGAAAATAACATTATTGTTAATGTTCTGTCTACCAAAGTTTTCCTTCTTCCTTATATACCCAATAAAGAATGGGGGGGGGAGTTGAAAACAGGGCTCTGTGGCTGCCTCTCACCTGCCTGCTCCCTCCCTCCTTAGATCGCTTGTATGACTTCAGATAGTTAGCTCTGAGGATCCGTGACTGTTTTTAAATGTTTATTTTATATTGGTGTGCTGATTTGTTGTTTGCTGCCAGTCTGCCCTGCCAGTGTGTCACCACCACCACTACTAACACTTGCCTCAGCCCTCTCTCTGCCTCAAGAGCTAAGTGGCAAAGCAGGCAGAAGCTGGTTCAGGTGGGTGGCACATTGCAGTGACAAGAGTCCAGCTAGAGGGAGGAGTGAGGAAATCTAGAGGAAGAGCAGGGCCAGATTAAGCTGAGGAGGGCCCCTAGGCTGATTGGTGTTTGGGGGGCCCTTCTCCCCACCTTTCTGCTTTTTTTCATGCAGGTTTGCCATCAATCAAGATGGTGGCCGAGGTTTCCCTAAGGGGCTGAAGCCTCTGCCGCCATCTTGGTTGATGGCAGCAATGTGCGTGTGTAGTACGCATGCGTTCCATCAACCAAGATGGTGGCAGAGGCTTCAGCCCCTTAAGGAAACCTCGGCCGCCATCTTGATTGATGGCAAACCACAAAAAACAGTCGAGAAAAAGCTAAGTGAAGTGGGGGGATGGCGGGCAGTTTGGAAGCTCTTGTCCCGTGATAATTTTTTTTAGCTTATGCACGGGCCCCCAAGAGCTCCGGGCCCCTAGGCTTCAGCCTACTAAGCCTAATGGATAATCCGGCCCTTGGAGGTGAGCATGGTGATGGTAGTGGCTGAGAGGGTGAGCAGCTGAATGTGTGTGTGTAGCTGGAAAAAGGGAGGAGGAGGGAGAGATCATCTCCAAGACAGGCCTCACTTCTGCCATCTTCTCCATCCCGATGTGGGAGTCTATGCAACCTCCTTTGCTCCTTCCCCACTTGCATCGCTTGGATTCCTCGAGGGGAGGGGAGGGTGGCACAGAGAGAATCATAGAATAGCAGAGTTGGGCCTATAAGGCCATCAAGTCCAACCCCCTGAGCAATCCAGGGAGAGAGAGGGAGAGGGAGAGGGAGAGGAGAGGGAGAGGGAGAGGGAGGGAGAAACTGGGTGTGGGGTAATGGTGGGAGGGAGTGAAACAGGTGCACTGACTGTCAATGACTGCTGTGCTATGAGTTAAAATCATCATCTCATTGACACTTGTCAATAATGTTATTATATTCAACAAGGATTTTTTGTCTTTTAAAAAAACCTGGAGTCAGGAAAAGCTGCAGAACCTTGCAGCAAAGAACATGGATCCACAAAAACAGTGAACATGAGAACTATAGGGAAGTCCGGTGCCAAGTCTGACTTTAGTGAAATTGTGCCCCATCCCTACTGACATCCTAGGGGTGTGTAGACAGGACACTTAGAACGAATACATGGTCTGGGACCCTGCTTTTGGGTCCCCAGTTGTGCATTCAGCCTACTGTGATGTAATGTCTCTGTAATCATGCTGGTGTCAGTGTGAAGGCAACTGAGGGGGGCATGGAGAAGAATTAAACCATGCATCCCATGGGTTTACTATTTCATTTACTGCTTACACACTTAAACAAAATCATCTAAATCAGAATAAGCTATTTCTTTTACTTCTTTTGGCATATCACCTTATTTAGTATCCCAACTGAAGTGAAATGGTTTCTGCCTTTGATCACATTTATCAGTCACGTTTATGCTATGTGCCTTTAAAGTTGAGGGGTTGGGATTTTTTTGTGGGGTGGGGAGAACTAAAAGAGATTCACTTTGCCCTTTCTGGTTTATTTGCGGGCCCTGATTCAGTGGGATTACGGAAGTGCCCAGTGCCTAGGCAGCCAAGCAAAGTTTGATCTGAAGTTCAGGAGAGCAACTCTCACCTCCCTACAGAGCTTGGCAGGGCTTTATGGAGTGGTGGGGCCATAGTCCTGCTGTGCTTGTGGTGGTGGGATAGACAGGTAGATGCTGCACCAGCTTGGAGCTGATGGAGTGGTTGCGCCTTTATGGAACCCAGTGCCTTCACAAGATCCAGCAGATCTGGTCAGCTCAACCCCACCCCTTCTCTAACCCCAGAAAGCCCCGTTTCCAGCATTCTGTTGGCTGCTGCCATAAGGCATTTTACTGCTGACACTTCCTTCCACCCAACCATTCAGCTGGTGGAACAGGGAGCTCTGTGACGTGGACACTCCACGAACAGTGGCCAGTGGAGAGTGGCAGGGCTGGGTGGATGGGCACCTCCACCCAATCCCTCCCCCAGCCTGGCGCAAACATGGGATTGGATTGCTCTGTGAGGCTTTGGAAATTCTTATATCATGCACCCATTCTCCCCTCAATCCTCCATAGTTGTCTGCCTAAACTACTTCTGCTTCTTGAGATGTAAGCTTGAGCATCAGGGGCGATCATCTCACTCTTGCTCTGAGCTACATCCTCTTCCTGACTGACTTCTTTGCCTCTGCCTCTTGCACAAGCAAGGATGACTGGTGCTGTCTCTGTCTCTGCATGAGATGGTGCAATGGCCTGTAACCTTTCCCTTTACTTCCTGCAACGCAGTCAGATGGCATAGATAGGATCTGCTGCCACCTCAAAGTGATCCCAGATTATGCTCTGCCACTTCTCCCTCTACTAGTGCTGGGGGCCTGCATCTTCTGCTGAGTTTCATCATTGCTCCTGCCTGCAACAGTGAAGGTTTATCTGATCTGGGGGCAGAGCGAACTCGAATGGTCAGTGCTGTTGCCACCTCCGCCATTGCTTCCAACTCTGTTCCTGGAGGCACCAACAGATTTGCGGCCTGCACCACATACATGCCTCATGATCATACACAATGATGTATTCTTAACAATAGGGGTGTGATTGTGTGATGGTGAGGTGGAGGATAAATAAGAAAATGTGCATTGTATCAATGAAAAAGAATGAATGAAAATCTACTTTATCGATTTGGAAGGACAGGTGAGGTGTATAAATGAGGGGTTGGAATAATAAGTGAAGCAAAAGTCCCTAACAGTGCTCCTTTAACATTGCTGTTCCTCAGAGACAGAACAACTTGAAAAGAGCAAGAAGCACAAGACCAAGAGGCTATTTTATTTCCGTCAACATTCCTTTCCACAAAGCGCTGGGATTGGAGAGTCCTGGTAAATAATTCCCTCTAATTACAAGCTTGGACTGTCAGTCATAGTGGAACTTTCTCATTTCCTTTTTATACCCTAGCATTTGCATTAATTAGTAAACTTAGACATCTGTTTCAGTTTTCATAGATACTTGTCTGCAATGGTTTTTTTTATTTTTGGTCATCTTGATGTACTTCAAGCCTTCTGTGGCGCAGAGTGGTAAGCGACAGTAACGCAGCCGAAGCTCTGCTTATGGCCGGAGTTTGATTCCAATGGAAGGAGGAAGTCGAATCTCCAGTAAAAGGGGTCGAGGTCCACTCAGCCTTCCATCCATCCGTGGTCAGTAAACTGAGTTCCCGGCATATGCTGGGGGGTAAAGGAAGGCCGGGGAAGGAACTGGCAATCCCACCCCATATACGGTCTGCCTAGTAAACGTCATAAGACGTCACCCTAAGAGTCGGAAACAACTCGCACTATAAGTGCGGGGACACCTTTACCTTTTGATGTACTTCAGGGTGAGATCCCTCTTGACTCAGAGTGGCTTCTACCATGCCCACTTCGCCTCAGACAAGCCCAGAAACCCTCCAAAGCTCTCTGTTTCAGCTCAGGATTCTGTGTCTGAATCCACTGGACATCCCTAGTCTACACATTCTGGTACATCTTCTCACACATAAACACTTTTAAAAAGTACAATTAAAGCTGGCTTGGGATTTTTTGGGGGGAGAAAAAGGTATAATTTTTACTACCTAGTATGTAATAATTCTTTTCAGTTTAAAATTATGAATATTGTTACGACTACCAGCCCACCTTTGCCTGAGATTGTTAATAGTCCAGTATGATTGGTTCACATTTCCTTTATGGGAACTAATGTTTGGCAGAAAGCAGTTGCTTTCTTTGTGCGTTTGAATGAGAGAGCCATCCGCTTGAAGAAAGTACCAAGCAACAAAGGGGAGGAGGCTGATGTGAAGTGTGTGTAGAACTGCAGCTTAGACTGAGAGTGGAGCTGTACTGGAATTTCCTATTGCTTGGGGAATAGGAGAACTCATAACGGTGTTATATATATAAACATCTGAATAATAATATAGAGCAGCATAAAACATTAAATCTGTCTTTAGAAAAAGAACACAGTAAAATCTAGAAAATTATTTTTGAAAGCTCTACTGTTTATGAAATGATAGCTAAAACTGCAAATGATGGTAAATATTATAAACATTTTAAGCCCTGTGTTGATTCAGCTCTGGAGACTTTCATATCAACACTAACTTGATACCTTAAAACCTCTGCATTAATCTAAATAATGTTCACCAGCTTCTGATGTGCTAGTAAGTTCCCAAAGGTTTGTACGCAGTTTTCAGGTATTCATTAGAATATTGCTACCTTTCCTCCCTCACCATCTGTTGTCTCCCTGCTGTTGAAATATTTAAGACCACCATCAGATTTGTACAAGAGTTACGTATACAAAATGGAAAATGGAATTTGGCTTGCATTAGAGCTCACCAAGAGCACTAGAGCCCATGGTCCGAAAGCATTAGCTGGGAGTTATTGACTATTAGCCTGGCTACAGCTATAAGGTCAGAGCTGCTGTGGTACCATAATAAACAGGGTTAAAGGCAAATACTTTATTAGCTGAGGCAGGAAAATAGTTCTTTCCAAGAAAGGTGAGGGACATTGCATGAAAGGAGGGTGCACACCTATGTGGTTAAGAGATGGCAGCTCCTAGCTTATAGCATTGTTTCAACACAGGGGTATTGTGCAGAAAGGTCTGTTCCTAGAGAATGCAGCATTTTTTTTAAAAAAAATAGTTTTTTGTGCTTACTCTCTTTCAAGTGTGTGGTTTAGCTTCCACTGGCTTCCACAGGAGCCAGTTATGGTGCTATAATCAGTTATTTTCTCAGATCTCATTTGTATCCTGCCATTCCTTCAAGGAGCTTAGGGTAGCTTACATGGATTTGTTTCATTTTATTCTCACAACAACCCTGTGAATTTCATTACCCTGAGAGTGTGGGACTAGGCTAAAACCTTTTGAGCTTCATGGCTGAGAAGATTTTGAATCTGGGCTCCAAAGCCTGGCAAAAACTCCACCTACTGTTTTTCTGTTGCTGAAGTGGGCTCTTTCTCTACACATCAGAGGAAAAGAGTGAAAACGTTATCTTTCCCTTTATAGTAAACCACAGTGATATGTTACAAATGAACTCAGGAAACTGTGGGATGCTCTAACCAAAGTTAGATTAAACAAACAAAAAAAACGTGATTTGATCCTGGTTTGTTTAATTTTACTTTTCTTAGAGCAAACCATAGTTGAGCATTACATATGAACTCAGGGAACTGTGATTAGATCTAGTCACAGTTAATTGACAGGGCAAGATATGAAATAACATTTAATCCTGGTTTGTTTTAACTAACTTTGGTTAGAACGAACCAGAGTTCCCCAAGTTTGTACGTAGCATGTATAACTCCACTTTCCCTACCAACCTTCTGATGAAGGAAACTATGGGACCTGGGATCAAACTGTAGTGGGGTGGATGAGAGGGAAGAATGCCAGGTCCCAAAGTAGTACACACAGTCCCAACAACTCTCCCTCTTTTCTGAAAAGTAATAGAAACAACCAACAGACAACTTCACAGAAAAAAACCAACAACAACGAAGACCTACGAAAAAGGAAAAGAGGGGAGGAAGCAAGAGGAACAACTCAGGTAGGTATACAATTTAAAACAAGTCTCTAATCAACACTCATATCTGTCTCTGGCTACACAGTCTTGGAATGTTGGCTAGATTGTCACAGAAACCTGACTGACCAATGTTACTGTGCAAGGGCAAAAGGCAACAGCTCCTCTTTCTCTTTCACAGTCTTCTTTTTATTAAATGTCTTTCTGTAATCTCAAGAATCTCTTTGTCCTCTCTCCATATCTTCAGTTCTCCTCAGAGTCCTCTTTCTCTCTCTCTCTCTCTCTCTCTCTCTCTCTCTCTCTCCTAAGACCAAACCTCTATGGCAGCTCTTAAGGGCCACAAAGTGCTGTGCTCCAAGCATCCCACAGGGGGCTGCACTCCACTGGGTTACACATACTATGGCTTCTTACAATGTGAACATTTCACTCTCTTCTGCTTTGTGCGCTAAGGAGGATAGGAGGATACAAGTCCGATGCTTGCTGCAGCATTTTGTTAAAAACCTAGAACATAGTTTTGATCAGGGGTGGGAAACTATGGCCCTCCAGGAGCTATTGGACTCTGCCAGCCTCCATCAACATGGCCAATGGTTAGGGGTGATGGGAGTCGTAGTCCAACAATATCTGGGTTCCCCAAAGCCGATTAAGATGATGATCTGAACTGGGCCATACTGCAGATGATTGTGTGTGTGGTGAGAAAGGGTCTACACATTGCAAGAGATGCAGTGCTCTTTCCCTGTAGAATCGTCATTGAAGACTGGACTATCCATTGACAGTGATGGAGGGCAAGTTTTGCTGTCATTGCAACAGTGTGCCATGTACTTTATATATATGGGAAAAGTAAAGGTGGGTACATGAGAGCAACACTGAGGTATTTTCTGCCCCAATGTCCCGAGCCATTGAGAATAGAACCTGCTCCTATCTGCAGAGTGTTTCTTGGTCACACTAGTGATGCTGAATTATTTGGTCTGGAATACTGGCAATTGGCTTGCAGGGAGTAGAGCGTGAATTAGCTTGCAAAGGGGAAGAACATTGCTTTGATTTGATCTAGCAGACTCAGCCTCTGAACAGATAAATCAATCATCAAGTAAATTGCTTAAGAGGTTTATGAAGGTAAAACTGGATAAAAGGCAGAGATAGGTGATAAAAAAAAAGATAGGGAATTGTCCTAAATGGTGGAATTGGCAGATCTATGAGCACAACTCTGTTGGCTTTCCAAAACCTAGTATACCTTTGTGTCATTTCATTACCGCCTTGCATAACTGAGAGTCTGTAGCTTTTGTAAATTGTGATGTATAACTTGAAACATTTTTTTAAAAAACCTGTTGTTGCTCCTGTGCTATTAATAGTACCTTAATATATAGATATTGAGGCAATAATGCTTAATGTCATGGCACAAAAAGCTTCACTACTAATTTCTGCATATGAAGCACAGAAGGAAGTGCAAAAGTCTTTTTTTATATATATTCTTCTTGCCAGTTGGAAACCTGTTCACACCTGAACAAGAATACACGAACAATATCAAATAATTATGTTGGTATGAATGGAACTTTGAAATCACCCAGATGTTAGTAGTATCAGTGAAAAGGATTACGTTTTAGAATTAACACCATTAAAGCACACACAGGAGATTTAATAAATACTTTTTAAATATTAGAAAGGTACATTAAAATGTCTTATTTTCAGAAAGATCCCAAAGGCAAATGTGTAATTTGCAAAAGATTCTTCTTGTAACTGAGAACAATTCCGCTCAAAGAACAGTGCATCTGTGTGCATGTGTGTGTGTGTGTGTGTGTGTGTGTGTGTGTGTGTGAGAGAGAGAGAGAGAGAGAGAGAGAGAGAGAGAGAGAGAGAGAGAATTCTACTTCTCTTTTCCCCCCTAAAAACACTCATAAATTAAATTCCTTCTTTTCGGAGGGATTATTAAGCATATTTACATCTCTTGCAAAAGGTCAGAGGTCTTTAACACTCAATGTACAGTGAAACTGATGGGATGAAATCTTCATGAAGTAGTGCTGGTCTGTGTGTAAATCCATCTTTGAAGATCTATGAATTTTTTTTTGCAAATGCATCTTTATTTTTGACAATAGTATGTAAGTCTAAAACATGTTTCCTCTTTGCTTTGTCAGATTAAGCAGTTTCTTTCCTACATGACATTACATTTAATTATAAATGGCTATAAATTCATTCCTGTAGCGGCTAGTGGATTTCTATCCGCAGCAGCACCTACCTCAATTATGGGGCAGCTGGGCTGAATGTCATCCCTCCCTCATTGCTGTCAATAGATGTTCAATGCTAATATAGTGTTGCTCCTAGGGAGTCAGTTCTGGTTTGCTATGGAACAAGAGGGAGTGCTAGTAATGTGTCTTGAGCCGGCATAGTGGTTAGAGTGCCAGACTGGGACCTGGGAGACCAGAGTTCAAATCCCTACTCAGCCACAACGTTTACTGGGTGACCTTGGGCCAGTGACTGTGTCTTAGCCTAGAACAGGATGCTGGACTAGATGGGCCACTAGCCTGATCCAGCAGGCTCTTATGTATGTTTGCGATATCATCTCTGGTGCCTCTTCCCTTTCTAAATGCAGCTTGGACATCTGGTATTTATCGCTCTTTATATGGCAAGAACCTTTGTTTTAGAATTTTGAGCATTACTTTACTTGCATGGGATATTAAGGCAATAGTTCAATAACTACTGCATTCCCTGGGATCCCCTTTCTTTGGAATTGGGATGTATATTGAATGCTTCCATTCTGTGGGTCATTGTTTAGTTTTCTGAATTTATTGACAGATTTTTGTCAAGATTTGGACACATTCAGACTCAGTAACTTGTAGCAACTCTGTTGGTATGCCATCTGTACCTGATGATTTGTTTCTTCCAAGTATTTTAAGAGCAGCTTTCACCTCACATTCTAAAATTTCTGGTTCTTCATCATACGGTTCCTCCATGAATGAATCTGTCATCCTAGCATCTCTTTTATAGAGTTCTTCAGTATTGCTTCCATCTTCCTTTTATTTCATCTCGGTCAGTGAGTCTGTTCCCCTGTTGATTATTCAACATCCCTACTCTTGGTTTAAATTTCCCTTTCATTTCTCTGATCTTTTGGAATAGGGCTCTTGTTCTTCCCTTTTTGTTGTCCTCTTCTTTTTCTATACAATAACTATTGTAATTAGTCTCTTTGTCCCTACATACTAGTCACTATATTGTTGCATATAGGGTTCTGACCATGTTTCTATCTCCTTTTGCTTTTGCTTTCCTTCTCTCTTTAACCATTTTAAGAGTTTCTTTAGTCATCCATTGTGGTGTCTCTCTAGAGGTATTGTCTTTTGCATTCTTCCCTGATTATGTCTCTGACTTCACTCCATAGTTCTTCTGGTTCTCTGTCAACTAAGTTTAAAGCCTCAAACCTGTTTCTTATTTGATCTTTATATTCTTCTGGGATGTTATTTAAATTGTATTTTGGCATTATGGTTGCTTTGTTCTTCTTCTTTAGCTTTACTCTGATTTTTGATACGACCAGTTCATGATCTGTACCGCAATCTGCTCCTGGTTGTGTTTTTGCACAAAGTATGGAACTTCTCCATCTTCTTCTACCAATTATATAATCAATTTGATTCCTATTGACCATTTGGTGATGTCCACATGTACAGTCGTCTTTTCAGTTGCTCAAAAATGTGTTTACAAGAAACAAATTATTGGCTTCACAAAATTCAATAAGTCTTTCTCCTGCTTCATTTCTGTCTCCTAAGCCCCATTTCCCCACAATTCCTAGTTCTTCTCTGTTCCCTGCTTTTCCATTCCAGTCTCCCATGATTATCAGCACATCTCATTTTGGTGTGTGATTAATTTCTTCCTATACTTCTGTGTAAAATCTCTCCAATTCCTCTTCTTCTGTGTTTGCCTTGGAGCATAGACTTGGGTGGTGGTTATAATAGGTTTCCCATTTAATCTCATTGATATCACTCGCTCAGACCTTGCGTTATAGCTCCTAATTGCTTTTGCTACATCACTTCTCACTATTAAAGCCACCCTGTTTCTTCTTGATTTCTCATTTCCTGCATAAAATATTTTGTAGTTGCCTGATTGAAAATGTCCCATTCCCGTCCATTTTAATTCACTCACACCAAGTATTGTAATATTGATATGTTCCATTACTTGCTTGACAATCTCTAACTTTCCCTGGTTCCTGCTTCTCACATTCCATGTTCCTATTGTGTGCATCATACAACTCCAGACTCTCCTTTTGCATCTGTGCGCATCAGCCTCTGGGCTTCCTTTCGGCTTTGACCCAGCTGCATCATTAGTCACAGTGCTACTTGTACTTGTCCTTTGTTCTTCCCCAGTAGCTCGGTGAGTGCCTTCTGACCTGGGGGGTCTCATCTTCCAGCACTATCTCGTGTTGCATTTTGGATACTCTGTTCATAGGGTTTTTGTGGTAAGAGATATTCAGAGGTGGTTTACCATTGCCTTCCTCTGAGTTTGGATGCATCTTAGTCTGGTGTCTCAGCTTTGACCATTCCGCCTTGGGTGCCTCTGCTAGGAGTCTACCCTCTTGGTCTAGATTCCTGATGGCATTGCTCTCAGCTTCAACACTCTCAAACCCCTCACCACATTAAGGTGTGCATCCTAGAGGCGCTGTTTTGTGTATCGCCATGAAAATTTAGAGGGTTGTTAAGCAAGAATTTCTGAGTTTAGGGCTATAAGTTTTGTAAGGTTTTGTTTTGAAATGAACTTATGGAAAGCATCAGAATGGCATGGGGGTATTTTCAATTTAACACTGCAGAATGCGAAAAATCCATGCTGACTATAGTATACAGCCACTCTCGGGCTTTATAATAACATTTCCAAAGCTGATTTCTGAATGGGGTAAAGAGGGTGAAGATCAGGGTTAGACTTATGCAGTGCTTATTCATTAGTCTGTTTGCACAAGAACAAGCATCTCATAATGAATCTTAGTTCCTGAGAAAATGGTTTGTGGGAAAACAGCGGCAGCAACAAAAAAGATACACAAAATAAATAAAAATGGAAAGGACATGTACAAATAAATTGTATGGATTAAAGTATCAAACCGAAATCTTCTTTTGGAACATCTCACTGTAAAATGTATGATTATAACACTATTAAAATCTAGTGGTAAAATTTGATCCCATATACATATAATCCTGCTGTTAATATGCTTTTCATGTCACAACAGACCTTAATACAAACAGTGTCATGCATTAATTGACCTGGGGTGATATCCAACACTGCACGCGTGGAAGTGTGTTTGCGTAATGGAATTTCCCCTTCCTCTCTGACCCTGTAGGCCCACCCCAAGCCTGCTTTTGAGGGTTCCCTAACCCCCCAGAGCAGATTTTTGGGGGTATAGGGGGCCTGCAAGTAGGAGAAGAAGGGGGAGGCCTGTTGTATCAACATAAGTCGGCTCCGCTGCTGAGTTGCCACAGCTGGATATCATGCATTATCATGTGATTTTCTAAATTTCAAATTAAAATTAATTTTTATATTTATTTATTTTTGAAAATGGTCTTGCATTTATATCGACCGATCTAGGCACAAGACCCAGACCTACTTAACTTAGTGGCCTTTCTATCTCAACCACTTAGAGGTTTTGACAATTGAGTGGTATACAATTTTTTAATATAAATAAAATTCATTTTCCTTCAGACCATACCCTGGGATGCTGGAGATGGAAAGATCTGTAAATTTCAGATCTCTCTGCTTCTCATTTTTCCAATCTTAAATTCAATTCTGTAGCAATTTGAAATTTCTATTTTTTTTAAAAAAAATCCTCATCAAAATTCTTCAGCATTTTAGTGAAGATTTCTCCTGCTAAACAGATTTTTGCATGCAGTTTTGACTAATGTACACATTTTTGCAAGCAATTTCTCCTAATATAATGCATTTTGGTGCTATTTTCACTAATATATTAATTTTTATGCACATTTTTTAAACATTAGTTGGAGAAGTGCATCACAAAATTTGGTAAGTGTGAGTTTTGAAGGTTGGTGGTGTTTCTCATATTGTTTTGGAAAGTGAGAATTTGATAAATTTGGCTTTAAATGTGAGCTGAGTTAAATTTCTACCCATCCCTAATGGATGTCTTTCAACTAAACACTCTAGCTTAAAATAGCTATATAGCTAGATCACATTAGAGGAGATTAGGCATTTCAATATCTCTATATAGTTTTGACACAACTGCAGCCTTTGACAATTCTGAGAACATATACTTACTCCTGGTACACCTTCTTACTATGTCACATTGCCTTGCCTCTAGGGTCTCAGCACACCAGAATAAATTATATGATTAAGAAAACAAAACCCTTTGGTTTAAGAGAAGAAGTAATGTATTGGCAAATTCACTCATGCAGTCACAAAAAGTGCTTGCATCCAGCGGCGTCACTAGTGGGAGTGTGGGGGAGTGCGGACCTCCAGCATGCACCCTCCCAGGGCATGGACGGGGGTGGCTGGTCTTGTGCGCATGCACGTGCGCACTCACGCACTCACCACTCGCTCCAGGCTGGTGGTGGAAGGCCCGTCCCGGCTTCACCACCAGTGAGCGGTCACCTGCTGTCAGTCTTGCCCGCCCGCCTCCGAGGAGGAGTTGGCTGTGCCAACCTGGAGCGCTTCTCGGCTCCTTTGCCGGCTAAGGGTTCAGGGCAGGGCAGCTCTGGGTGTCACCCCCCTCAGGGTGTCACCCAGGTGCGGTCCGCACCCTCCGTACCCCGGTTGTGATGCCCCTGCTTGCTTCCAATTTAGAGCATATGTACATATGTTCCCTTGCTCTTTGAGCCCAAATCCTCTTCCTCTAGAAATTGTGAGAACACTTAATCTTATGACACTATGGCGTGAGGAACCCCCTGCTTTTACATGCTTTCAATTTGTGTTTTAGAGAATGGCATGTGTTAATAATGATGGGCTGTAAACATGCAGAGTGACAAAGTTGATAGATTTTATTTTTATTTATTCATTTATTTGTTTCATTTTTAGACCGCCCATAGCTAGTAGCTCTCTGGGAAGTGTACAAAACAGATTAAAAATACAATATTATAATAAAATCAATCACATATATCAACAACAATATTAAAATAAAGCATAGACATAAACATTAACATTAAAAACATGAAAAAGCCTGGGAGTACAGCCAGGTCTTAACCTGGCGCCTAAAAGAAAGCACCGTAGGTGCCAGGCGTATCTCTTCAGGTAAGCTGTTCCACAATTTGGGGGCCACTACAGAAAAGGCCCTAGATCTGGTAACAATCCTCCAGGCATCCTGGTGAGATGGTACCCGGAGGAGGGCCTTAGATACTGAACGAAGTGAACGGGTAGGTTCATAGCGGGAGAGGCGTTCCACAAGGTACTGTGGTCCCACACCATGTAAGGCTTTATAGGTCAAAACCAGCACCTTGAATCTGGCTCGGAAACAAATAGGTAGCCAGTGAAAATGGGCCAGGACAGGTGTTATATGCGCAGACCGATTGGTCCTCGTCAATAGCCTGGCTGCCGCATTTTGCACCAGCTGAAGTTTCCGAACTGTCTTCAAGGGCAGCCCTACGTAGAGTGCATTACAGTAATCCAGTCTAGAAGTTAGCAGGGTGTGAACAACTGAAGCGAGATTGTCGCTGTCCGGATAGGGGCGTAGTTGGGCTACTAAACGAAGATGGTAAAATGCATTCCAAGCCACCGAGGCCACTTGAGCCTCAAGTGACAAGGAAGGGTCAAAAAGGACCCCCAAACTACAAACCTGTTCTTTCAAGGGGAGTGTAACCCCATCCAGAACAGGATGAACATCCACCATCCGGGCAGGAAAAGAGCTCACCAACAGTGTTTCAGTCTTGTCTGGATTGAGTTTCAGTTTATTAGCTCTCATCCAGTCCATTATCGCGGTCAGGCAGCAGTTTAGCACATCAACAGCCTCACCTGAAGAAGGTGAAAAGGAGAAATAGAGCTGCGTGTCATCAGCGTACTGATGGCAACGCACTCCAAACATCCTGATGACCGCACCCAGAGGCTGCATGTAGATGTTAAAAAGCATGGGGGACAAAACCGACCCCTGAGGGACTCCACAATGGAGAGTCCAGGGTGTCAAGCAATGTTCCCCAAGCACTACCTTCTGGCAACGATCCGCTAAGTAGGAGCAGAACCACTGCCAAGCAGTGCCCCCAACTCCCAACTCCGCGATTCTCCCCAGAAGGATACCATGGTCGATGGTATCAAACGCCGCTGAGAGATCAAGGAGAATCAATAGAGTCACACTCCCTCTGTCCCTCTCCCAACAAAGGTCATCATACAGGGCGACCAAGGCTGTTTCAGTGCCAAAACCGGACCTAAAACCGGATTGAAACGGATCCAGATAATCGGTTTCATCCAAGAGCGCCTGGAGCTGACCGGCGACCACCCGCTCCAAAACCTTGCCCAAGAAAGGGACATTCGCCACCGGTCTGTAGTTGTTCAAAACATCTGGGTCCAAAGAACGTTTCTTTAACAGAGGTCTCACTACTGCCTCCTTGAGACTACCAGGGACTACTCCCTCTCTCAAGGAGGCATTTATCACCTCTTTGGCCCAGCCGGTGGTTTCAGTCCTGCCAGCCTTCACCAGCCAAGATGGGCAAGGGTCCAGAGCAGATGTGGTCGCCCGCACCATTCCAAGCACCTTGTCCACTTCCTCGAGCTGCACCAACTGAAACTCATTCAATAATGAAGGACAAGATAAAGAATGGAGAGTGCAAGACCCAAGACTGCTGGGAGAAAAGAAGCATTGTTCAAGTGTCTGTCATCAGGGGGAACAAACAAATCAGCAAAAGTAAGGTAGAGGCAAGTACCACATTTATAAGTAAACTTGCATTGAAGTTGCCTTTGCAAAACAAATTGGCGCTGTTTAAAATTAATAAATCTTTAGAATGTACCCGCAGGTTTTCGATAATGCTGGAATAATCCAACGATACAGTGATAAAACTTCAATACTTACTTCACTGGTTCTACATGGTCTAAATTGTACTGTGCAGTGCAGCTTAAGATAAGCTTTCCAATAGGTTGGTTGTCAGAATTATAAGTTTGGAATTTACAAGCCCATTGCTTTTTAAAGATTTACACTTTACTGACTCGCGCTTCCATGTTTCTTACAACCTGCAGAGAAAGAAGATTGGAATTCAAGGTGGTGTACATAGTCTCTTCCTCCCCCAATAACATCCTTCCTCCAACAGATTTGCCCAGCTGTAGTTTCTAGTCAAAAGAAACAGTGGGCTTTGTAGGATTTGAAGCACTACAAAAACATCTGCAACTATCCACAAATTCATGAACGTAGATCACAGTAGTGTGTACAGTTATGAGCCATCATATACAATGACACTGTCCTCAGTTCACAACTCCCCCATCTGTCTCCAGTCCTATTTTTTCAACGTATGTTTGTGTGCTATGCTGTGTATGCACCATACATTTAAAGCACATGGCTTCCCTCAAAGAATCAGGGGAACTGTAGTTTGTTAAGGGTGTTGGGAATTGTAGCTCTTTGAGGAGTAATCTACAGTTCCCAGGATTCTTTAGGAGAAGGCATCTCCTTTAAATATGCATTAAACGTGACTTTTAATGTATAGTATGTACTCAACCTTAATGTGTGTAATTAATTATTGGTCCAATACAACCAAAATTAAGCAATTTCAGGTCCCTTTGTCTTCAACAGGAGAGATCTCAACTCTTCCAGTGAAATGAATGGGACATAAAAGCGCTTAATGTCAGTTTTAATATGCCCTGTGTTTGCATGGGGGCAATAAGGCTGTTAGTGGCTTTAGGTTTCCTAGAAGAAAAAATGGATTTGGATTGTTATTGTCTGAAGTGGCCCAGTGTTTTCAGCATATACATGATCTGCCTCCTGATCTTAAGCCTCTCTCCTCTCATATTTTTCTGTATCCCTCCTCTCCATTGTTCAGTGTTCTGTATTTTAAAATGATCCATGCCTGTGTGTTTTAATTTTGAGCACAGAATAGTCGCAAACTTTGCCAGTTGGTTTAAAATGCAATACCATATAACATAATATAACATCATATAACAGAGAAATTACTTCTGCTTCTTTCTTTGCACACCTACTATTGTTACAGGAAATGCAGAGATGCTTGAGCTGTTTAAATCAAAAGCAAATGCTTTAAGTTGTTTATAGGCCGCAGCCTCAGCAAGAGGGAGTACCACCACAGCAAAGGGAAAACATTAATAAGGTCATTTGTCATCTAATCATTCTTTCCAGTTTGTTCAAAATTAGATTTAAAGCTGCTGGCTAATAGGGGGATTATACAGTTTTCCATGCATGATTTGAAGCACTGTTTGTTCAGCTTCTTAAAAATAGACACATCAGGGATTCATCAATATAGTTTGGGACAGGAGGATATCCAATACCTATTATAAAAGGATTGAACAATCTATCACAGAGCTTCTTCATACGTGTATTGTATAATTCTCAATGTTCCCCTTTAGCTATAGAATATGGTGGTGTGGTTGCTGTCAGACATTTCCTTTTTAGCCTAATAGCTCAGAATGGTTGACTGATGGGAGATGATGGCTAGGGAGAGATGTTTGCCTAGTAGTTGAGATTTCTTTTTAATATAATACCCATCAGTATTATGAAAGGTTACACATGCCAGCAGAAGGAGAGGAACAGGGTGTGTGTGTGAAATGAGTTGTCAGTTATTTTGGGGGGGAGAGAGAGAGAGAAAGAGAATTATGAGTTGGCTGAAAGCACTTTTGGGGGGCAGGATGTCTCTTTTGGGGTTTTGATGTTGGGTAGCAAATCTGTAGAAGTGCCTGCTATTTGCTTTATTTACAGATACAGTGCTTGCAAAAGTAATCAGATCCCTCACCAATGCTCTCATATTACTGAATTACAAACAGTATATTGTGATTTCATTCTGCATGATATTTTATTTTGAAACACTGAAGCTCTAAATCAATTATTGTAAGGTGACATTGGTTTTATGTTGGAAAATGTTTGTAGGAAACATAAAAAACTGGAACGTGTTGCTTGCATGAGTATTCCCCCCCACACACACACATTAATGTTTGGTAGAGACACCTTTCGCTACAATAACAGCTTTAAGTCTTTTGGGGTAGGTATGCACCAGCTTTGCACACAATGTCAGAGGGATTTTGATCCATTCTTCTTGGCAGATTCACTTCAGGTTGTTCAGGTTGGTTGGATGTCGCTTGTGGACCACAATTTTCAAGTGGTGCCACATATTCTCATGGGATTGAGATCAGGACTTTGACTGGGCCACTATAGGACATTCACCTTTTTGTTCTTGAGCCACTCCAATGTTGCTTTGGCCTTGTGCTTGGGATCATTGTCCTGCTAAAAAGTGAATTTCCTCCCAAGCTTCAGCTTTTTAGTGGACTGCAGCAGGTTCTCCTGCAGTATTTCTCTGTAATTTGCTCCATCCATTCTTCCTTCAGTTTTAACAAGATGCCCAGTCCCTGCTGAGGAAATGTATCACCACAGATGCTGCCATTACCATACTTCACTGTAGGGATGGTGTGTCTGGAGGCATGGACAGTGTTAGGTTTGCGCCACACATAGAGCTTTGAGTTTTGGCCAGAAAGCTCTATCTTGGTCTCATCTGACCACAAAACCTTTTCCCACATTGCAGCTGGGATACTCTCATGCTTTCTGGCAAACTCCAGACGTGCTGTCAGATGGTGCTTTTTGAGTAACGGCTTCTTTCTTGCCACCCTCCCATACAGGCCAGTGTTATGCAGAGCTCTTGATATGGTTGACTGGTGCACCATTACTCCACTGCCAGCCACTGAATTCTGTAGCTCTTTCAAAGTGATTGTTGGCCTCTCTGTGGCTTCTCTCACAAGTCTCCTTCTTGTTAGAGAACTGAGTTTTGAAGGACGGCCTTTTCTTGCTAGTGCCTGGGACGTGTGACGCAGCTTCCACTTCCTGATTATTGATCGAACTGTGCTCACTGGGATATCCTAACACTTATATATTATTTTGTACCCTTTTCCTAATCTATTCATTTGTATTACATTATCTCACACTTCTGTAGAATGCTCTTTGGTCTTCATTTTCCTTCAGATCCACAGCCTTCAATAGTGGGGTTTTTATCCTGACAATGTGACAGCAACTTGAATGGTTCACAGGTGGAGGCCAATGGTAAGGTAACTGTGTCCTCAATAGGACAATTTCTTTCATCTGTGCAAACTGGGAGCTTCCACAGCACAGGGGTTGAATACTTATGCAAGCAGCATGTTTCAGTTTTTATGTTTCTTACAAACGTTTCCCAACATAAAACCAATGTCACCTTACAAGAATTGATTTTGAGTTTCAGTGTTTCAAAATAAAATATCATACACAATGAAATTACAACATAACATTTGTAATATGAGAGCATTGGTCAGGGGTCTGATTAGTTTTGCAAGGCACTGTAAATAACCCCAAAAAGCCTTAAGGCTCCAGTGTTATCTTATCCAAAGGAAAACCAACCCAGAGCATTGCCTTTAGATCTGGGTTGGCTAGCCTTTTTTTGGCCCACCTGTTGTGGGCTGCATTCCAGCGGGTGTGTGTCCACAAGTGAGTGTGGTCACCCTCACACTATGATGCATGCTCTCATGCTATGATGCATGCACACACACATACAGAGAGAGGATACACAGAGGCACACAGTTTCCTACCCCTCCATTGATCTGTGCAGATTAGCTAAGAAGAGGGGTTATTAACCACACTCTGCTCATCACATAATCAATCTGATGAATGGGGACCAGGCAATTTTCATGCCGACCAGGGTGCTGAGCTCTGCCCACCCCAGTGTTGTGTCTATTTTTTTTTTAAAAAAAATTGCTGCTGCAGTGGGGTCCATGGGGAGGGGGCAGAAAACTTTGTTTGAGGGGATGAATCAGGGCCCAAACTAGAGGTTAGCCACCCACACTGTAGTCCTTCTTGCTTCTTAGTGAAAAAAGAGAAGACTTTTGAACTAGATAAATGAATTATTAGGAACATATTAAGATGAAACAAGCAAAATAAACGTACAAACTTTTATTTAAAGAAACCCTTTTATACACTTTTATACATGAAATGAAAAGCAGGGCATTACTATGAGAGTGGTCTGTGACTAATTTTTAACATGGGTCATGGTTTGAGTTGAGTATTGATCAATAACCTGTGGCCCTCCAAATGTTGTTGAATTCCAACTTTCATCAGCCCCAGCCACCACCACCATGTGGAGGGCCACAGATTCCCCATGCCTGGAGTATAATATGAGAGGCAGAAAAACTGGCTACTCTCAATGACTCAGTGCTGTACAAGCAGAGTCATGGGCTTCTTATTCCCCTTTCCATCGCTGTAACAGCAACAGAAGCTTTGGAAGAGCCTTCCTCTCATTGTGTTGCTCACTCTCCTTCGTCCCACTGTTCCCATGAGTAGAATGGCTTGCATAGAACACTAATTTGCAGGAGTGAGCAGAGCTTGGAAAAGTTACTTTTTTGAACTACAACTCCCATCAGCCCAATCCAGTGACCATGCTGGCTGGGGCTGATGGGAGTTGTAGTTCAAAAAAGTAACTTTTCCAAGCTCTGCGAGTGAGCCAGCAAGCTCAAAGAGGGACCCAGTTCTGAACATAACTGGGGCAACATCCAGGAGCTTTTAAGTGTTTTGCCTACTTCTGCATGGAATGCTATAAGTGGAAGGGCTTCTTCTGTTGTGCCACAGTTCCGGAACTCCCTCTGTTTAGAGGCTCATTTGACTGGATTTTTGCTTTCCATCTAAAATATTTCAAGGCTTTCCAGGAGGCACTTGGAATGCTGTGGTTTAATTTGTAAAATGTGCCATTCTGCAGCATTCTAGTATAGATTGTTGTGTTTACTGTTTTATTGATGTTGACTTAATCAATTTGTAATCCACTGTAAAGTGTGTCTTATTGAAAGAGGGTAAGCAAGAAAGTATATGCATAATAATAATTTAGTAGGCTGGGAGTGTATGGTCAGTATACATTCACTACGGTCCTTGGTTTTATGTAGCAAGACACCATTTCCCTAGCAGCAGGGGTGGGTGGATAGGGAGCACTTAATAATTCACACCCTGTCCTCCATTGTCTACATAGATGGATGCACAAATAATCTTGTATATGAAGTCAGATGCATTCAGGCTTTATCACTGCACTGTCCACAAGTGATCAGAGTCTTGGTACAAATGTGGGATTGTTTGGCATTCGATAACCCAAGGAAGCTAAGGAGCTGTGGTGGCAGAGCTTGGAAAAGTTACTTTTTTGAACTACAACTCCCATTAGCCCAATCCAGTGGCCATGCTGGCTGGGGCTGATGGGAGTTGTAGTTCAAAAAAGTAACTTTTCCAAGCTCTGTGTGGTGGCTAGTGCACACTGGGACCAGAAGGGTGGAAGGCAGAGGGACTTAGAGTAGGTGGAGACAGAGGCAACTAATTCTAGTTTTGTCCCCATCTCCTCTGTTCTGAGTTGTACAATGGCAACATTGAGACTATGGAGGAGGAAGCTGACAGCCAATGCTGCTATCTCCTGGATTGGCTGAAAGATAGCAAACAGGTGGGGGCTGGCTGAGAACAGAGTGATTGTGGTGGTAGGTCAGTGCCCACTCACTGTAATAGGCCAACTTCCACTGCTAAGCAGGTCTGGGCCTATATAGTGCATAATGGGAGACAGCCCGAGAACCTCATGCGTACCATCTTGAGTTTCATAATGGAAGAAAGGTGGGATATAAATGCTGTAAATAAATAAATAAATATTTTGGAAAATAAAATTGTGGAGTGACCTTGAATAATCTCCCGATCATATAATGGTGAGACTGTTTCCACAGGAACCACAGACTTCAGTGCCCTCGTTAGAGAGATCAGCTTTAAATATACCAAGAATCTTTAAGTACCTTACAAGTAGGGCAGAACTATGTGACCACAATATCATGGATTTGCCTACTCTTCATGCTGCATCATTGGCTATTGTTGCTGGGAGTTGTTGGGAGTTGGAAAACACATAATATGATGATGAATGACAGAACAATGGGTAAGTTACAGATGGGAAGGGGAAAACCTGATATGGGGTTGAGGTTTTGGAGGCCATTCCATTTTTATCATAACTTGTAATTCTTCCTACAGAAGAAGAGTTATTATTATTATTAAGAAAAATGTAATCAGAATTTTTTTTATAGCGCCCTCAGCTTTTAACTCCAATATTTTCTGGCAGTTCAAATAACAGAGGCAGCCAAAAGGTGAAATCATTTTCATACATGATCATTTTTATATTGGTTGTATCCTGTATGACTGAGCCTTTCTGGACCAGCTCCTTACCTGATGCAAATTGGAATAGTGCTCAGATTTGGCCCGCTAAACTTGGAACACCATCTGTCAATTGTCAGAGCGTTGTTTTTTCCCCACAGTCAGCAGCTGAAGCAGTAATTAGGAGAAGCTATGAACAGAAGACATAAAAACGATTCCCTCTTCCCCATTTGAAAAGATTGGTATCATTATCCACTCCAGGGAGTGCTGACAAAGCATGATACCTCAAAAGGAAGCTGTAATTTGCACAAAAGTGACTACCCTATTTCTTTGTAGAAGCCAGGGATTCTATCACTTATTCATAATCATGGTTATTAACTATGCACATTTAGCATATTGAATGCACTAAAAAAACACCCTATTTGGCTTGCCATCATGATAATGTTGTGGGGAGAAGCACTGCTGTTTCGTGCACCACAAATTCTTTGTCTGGGTACATATGGAGGGTTATGTTCCGGACCCCCATGGAAAAGCAAAAATCGCTGAGAAGCGGAACTCATTGAATAGAATGGTGTGCGACACCCGAAAACCACTGTATAAGCGGAACAAGTGCCGTATGAGTGGGGCTTTAGTCTAATTGCGTCTAATTGAGACCGCCGCATTAGCAATGCACCGTAAAGCGAAGCGCCGTAAAGCGGGGCCCTACTGTACTTTTCTTTCAAGATAGGAGAAATGAGGGAGGGGCTTCCTTGGTGGTGGCTCCATTGTTACTGAACAGCTCCATAAGGGAAGCCCACTAGGCCATCTCATGGTTTTACTTTGGGTGTGCTGCAAACCCTTTTAATTTTCTTTTAACTGGTTCATAAATGAAGTGGAGTTAGGGGTGAACAGGGAAGAATCCAGATTTGTCGGTGGCATCAAATTAAGATTGACAGAGAAGAGCTTTTCTCCTTTTGGGCAACAAAATGGCAGATGTAGTTCAATGTACATACATGTAAAATGATGCACAATATGGGGATGGGGGAAGAAATATATACATATATATTGATAGAATCTGGTGTGTAATCAGGAATGAGACATTGAGGTGAACAGCCTAATGAAAACATTGATGCAGTGCGTGGTTGCTGTGAAAAAGGCAAATTCCATTCTAGAGATCAATAGGGGAAAAAAATCAAAGTGCTGGTATTGTAATGGCCTAATATTGTGTACAGTTCTGGTAACCCCATCTCAAAAAGGATATTTTAGAGCAGAAAAGGACAACCAAAATGGTCGTGGGACTGGAACAGCTTCCTTATGAGGAAAAGGTACAATGTATGGTACTTTTTCGTTTTGAAAGGTGACTGAGGAGGAAATTGATAGAGATTTATAAAAGATATTTATACTTTTATGAAGTATATATGGTATAGAGAAAGTGGATAAGAATAATAGTGACACTAGAACTTGGGGTCATCCTATGAAGTTGACTGCATGCACACTGTGTATTGTTAGTTTACTGAATTCGCTGTCACATGATGGGTGATGGCCACTACCGCAGACAGCTATAAAAGGGACATTAGATAAATGTAATGGAAGATAGATCACTTGCCATGGTGGCTACTGTACATGGAACCTCCAGATTCAGAGGCAGTATGGCACTGAATATCAATAGGTGGGGAGCAATGGTGTGGGGAGGGCTATATTGCATTCATGCCCAGCTTGTAGCCTTCATAGAGGCATCTGGTTGGCCACTGTGGAAATAGGATGCTAAACTAGACACATCTTTGCTCTGAGCCAGTTAGATCCTCCCTAATGCTCATTTTAATTTCAATCTTATCTTTAATTCATTCAACAAATCTCATAGGATTTTTAAAAAATGCAACGCTTAGTTTAGGTGCTATCTAAATGATGCCGATGCCGATGATTAAATATGGGTGGTGTGAATGTCTGCTTTCCCTTATCTTCTCATTTAATACTTTCTTTGCTTTGTTTTAGCACTTTTTAAAAAATATATAGTTTTTGCTTTATTTAACATTGCATTTCCTTTCATGCTTTATTCCATTATGGAAATCAATACATAGATTCTACTAGGAAAATTCAACATGGTTGGGGCTGTGAATCTTATCTGCCCCCTACCCCATATACCTTACATCTCAAAATGGGACGGGTGAGAGATTGTGCATGTATTGAGCATATATGTTTAGGACTCCAAGTCTGATATGCCACTTAGACTCCATGACAAATAGGTGAAGGTGAGATGACCCATATCTCTCTGTGTTTTTAATAAGTATGTGATAAACAGTCCTACTGGGCACTGAGACTGCTTTGAGGATTTATTTTCCAATTTCCTTACCTGTTAATTTTTACATTTTATGTGATCTTTCACACTACATAAAAGCCATTTCTGAAAATCTAGCAGAACCAGATGGAAGTTTAGCGCACATTTCCATGTTAATTGCTTCCAGAAATTCTATTTGCAATCTCTTTAATGCTGAAAAACATGGGAGTTTTGCATTTTGTTTTCGATGTTTTTCTTGGGATTACACCACCGCCACTCATGTAACGGAATTTGGGGGAGGGTATTCCAACATAAAGAACCACACATGTGCATGAAGACTTTTTTGGGGGGGGTGAACATGCCCAATGATGTTGTGTCAAACCATCCTCACTGGGGTGACTGAAATGTAGCGCAACATGGTTATTATACAGCCACGAGAGTGGCTGTATATTATAGCCAGCGTGGATTTTTCACATTCTGCAATGTTAAATTGAAAATACCCCACCATGCCATTCTGATGCTTCCCAGAAGCTCATTTCAAAGCAAAACCTTACAAAACGTATAGTCCTGAACTCAGAAATGCTTGCTTGACAATCCTCTCAATTTTCATGGCGATACACAAAACAGTCAGAGAGAATCGAGAGTTCAAAATCTAAAAAGAGCAGAAAACCCCCAGAGCCCTTTCGGACTTTTTTCTCATAATCTGTTGAAATTCATTAAAAATCAGCCATGTTCACAGAGGACCTATAATCCTGTTAATGACCTTGCCCCATACTCTGACCTTCATCTTCTGCAGTTTAAAAGTTTAAAAAATGCCTGGCTGATTTTTAATTAATTTAAGAAATTTTGGCTGGAACCCAATTATTATGACAGGCATGCTCAGTAAGAACCAACTGGCAGTGTTCTAAAAGCCAGACTCACAGTTGCTTGGCTTGGCTAATCAGGGGGCCACACCCACACCAGACTTTGATTTCACTTGAGACAGTCATGGCTTCCCTCAGAGAATCCTGGGAAGTGTAGTTTGTGAAGGGTGCTGAGAGGGGACTCCTGCTCCACTGATAGAGCTCCACAGGCCAGACTGGTTTAACAGTCAGCCACTCTGACTGAAGGTCTGTAAGGAGAACAGAGCATCTCCTAGCAACTCTAGCACCCTTCACTAACTATACTTCCCAGTATTCTTTGAGAGAAGCCATGACTATTCAAAGTGAAATAAAGGCCTGGCGTGGATGTGGTCAGGGACAGCTTTGCTTTAAATTTGGGTGGGAGGCTACATGTACCTGCTGTAGAATAAAAAGGTGGGGGAAATGCTGAAAAGCAATGATACTGTTCACAATGTTTTTCTTTTGGAAAGGAAAGGGGCTTCCCTTCTGTCCAGTGCCCACCCACCCAATCTCCTCCCCTCACCCTCACTCTCACCCTCCCCTCCCTGCCCATCCCTCAGGTCAGTGTTGGACTATGACCTGGGAGACCAGGGTTCAAATCCCCACACAGCCATGAAGCTCACTGGGTGACCTTGGGCCAGTCACTGCCTCTCAGCCTCAGAGGAAGGCAATGGTAAAACCACCTCTGAATACCATTTACCATGAAAACCCTATTCAAAGATTTGCTATAAATCCAGTTGAAGGCAGTCCATTTCCATTTTCAAACATGATTGCACAGAAGTAAATCCCATTGAAAAAAAGTATATAAATAATCAAACCCACCCTCCCTTCTCCTCCTTCCTATCCCCTCCCTCTTACCCCTTCCCTCCCCCTTCCTTTGCCCCTCCCTACCCATCCCCATCACCTTCCAATCCCCTCCTTCCCCCTCCCCTTCCTCCTCCCCATGGTCAGTTTTTCCTATCCTAACCATGATTGCATGGAAGTAAATCCCATTGAACTCTATAAGCATACAAATGATCAAACCTGCCCTCCCCTCCCCCTCCCTTTGCCCCCTCCAATCTGCTCCTTCCCTTTCCCCCTCCCCCTCCTCCTCCCCCATGGTCAGTTTTTCCTATCCTAACCATGATTGCATAGGAGTAAATCCCATTGAACTCAATAAGCATGCAAATGATCAGACCTGCTTTTCCCCTTTTTCCCTGTCCTCTACCTTCCTCCTCCCCTCTTCCTTCTTCCTCCTTCCCTGCCCACTCCAGCCTTCCCTCCCTCCCCCCTGGTCAGTTTTACCTATCGTAAGCATGATTGCACAGGAGTAAATAGCACTGAACTCAATAAACATGCAAATGATCAAACCTCTCCTTCTCCCCTCCCCCTCCTGCCTGCTCCCATCCCAGTCCTCCCCTCTGCCTTTCTTCCCTTCCCTCCTCCTCCTCCCCTCCCCATTCCCCTGTGGTCAGTTTCACCTATCCTAAGCATGATTGCAGGGGAGTAAATCTCACTGAACTCAATAAGCATGCAAATGATCAATCCATTCTCAGCAAACTTGGACAGGATCCCATGTCTTACCTCCCGGATTAAAAAGCAGGGAAATTCACTAATAGGCAAAAAAAGCTTGCGGTTTAAGAACGCACCTATAGCCCACAGATATTTCTATCAAACTTTAAAAAGCAGGGAAATTGGGCAGCTATAGTGAATGTCTTACAAAATACAGGCTTGATGTTTATATTATGGGAGCTCATGACTAAGAAAGCGTTTATAGCGCAGTGTGAAATGCATATGCTTTGCATGCAGAACGTTCCAATTCCAGATTCAAACTCTGTTATCTCCAGTTACCAACATTTCATGTAGTATAGCTGGGACAGATCATTTAATTGAAACTCTGGAAAGCTGCTGGTGGTCAGAGCAGAGTGTACTGAGATAGGTAGACCAGTAATGTGACTTAGTATATGGCACCTTCATATGACTCTGTCCCATGCCACTTGTGGTATTTATAGAAGGCTGAATAAACTATGTGAGAAAAGCCATGCTTATGCTGTGCCTCCCACCCCCTCCATGATTTGGCCTCTGGTATTGCCCTCCCACATGGATACTACACTTGTACATTGACAGGTGTAGGACGAGATGGAGCCATAAGGAAACAGCAGCTGATCTAATTCTGTAATATGGTACGGCCCAAGAATTGGGCCATATATTTTATAAGGTTTAGCACAGGGATTGGCAATAGGGTCTTGCAGGGCCACCTCCAAATTAGATTTGAAAGAAGCATTCTGCTGAAGCTAAAGAATTAGGTTACGGTGCATGCTTAGTGGAAGTGTATGTGCGGCGCCCATGGCGGTTTCTCCAGTTTGCATATGTGCCCATGGAAGGGATGGAAAGATCTGACAGATTTGGTTCTCTCAGTTTTGCCTTTTTCCAATCTTAAATTCAGTTCTCCACATTTTTACAGCAATTTGTGGGGTGTTTTTTTTGTGTGAAAAAAATCCTCATGAAAATTCTCCAGCATTTTAATATGAATTTCACCTAATAAACACATTTTATAGGCAGTTTTGACTAATGTACACATTTTTGCAAGCATTTTCTCCTAATACATTTTGTATGTTGTTTTCACTCATATATTCCTTTTTATGCACACTTTCCCCTAACATAGGCATTTTTGTAAACATTGGTTGGTGAACTGAATTGCAAAATTCAAGTTCTAATTTTGAAGGATGGCTGTGTTTCTGTTCTCATATTGTTTCAGAAAGTGTAAATTTGATAGATTTGGCTTGAAATGCAAACTGAATTGAATTTCCTGTCCACCCCAGCTCATGGGTCCAAAAAGGTTGGTGGCTCCTGGTCTAGGAACTTTTTTTAAAAAATGTAATATTTCAGTGAATGTGTTGGTCAATGCCTCTTCCCCACTAAATTAACATATTTATTTATATATATTTATTACACTTATATCCTTCATTTACTCCACAGAGCTCAAAAAGAGTGATACACATGGTTCGCCCTTCCCCATTTTATCGTCACAACAGCCCTGTGAGGTAGGCCTGCTCTAGCAATTTGTGGCTGAATCTGAATCCAGCTTCACTTCTGTTCAACTTTTGGAATGATTTTAAAGTTGGTTTCTTGTTAGCAAATGCCCAAACCCTTCCTCAGTTCCCCAAAAAGGAGAATCTATAAAAGCACTTGCTAGGCTTTGTATGGGAAGATCCAGATAATGGCTTAAAATAGGCATATAATGTGCTGCAATCATTTACACATGCTTAGATTTACTTAGAAGATGATTAAGACTTATTGAACTAGTGTATAAAGTTTGCTGTAGGTACAAGAGCCAAACAGTAAAACAGGAGTAGTTTGAAACTGACCCCTTCTGAGTTGGAGAAACAGCATTTTAAAAAGAAAAACTTCTCTACCCATTCTCTCCAGGAAGTCTGGACTTATAGCCTAAATAGTAGATTTAAAATAAACAAGTCTGAGTTAGAATGTAAACAATGAAGAGAACAGGACAATACTTTAGTAGGATTTTTTGAATGGCTGGCAGTAACCTAGCCAATTCACGTAGGAACTGACATGAATCTTTGAGAACATCTATGTTTATAAAACAAAAATTCATGAGAATGGGAAAGTGTTTGTGTGTAAGAGTGTCCCATGAGAATGTTTATGACAAACTGTGGAAATGAATTCATGAGAAAAGACCATGGGAACACACCTTCCCAAAGAAAAGAAAATGTATAAAAAGCCAGATTTCATAGCACTCAGGGCCCCCTCAGCTCTGCTAGAGTAGGGGGTGTGTGAAGAAAGCAGAACCATCCATCTGTTCCATCCATAACATCTGATGGGCAGAACTTGGAAAAGTTACTTTTTTGAACTACAACTCCCATCAGCCCCAGCCAGCATGGCCACTGGATTGAGCTGATGGGAGTTGTAGTTCAAAAAAGTAACTTTTCCAAGCTCTGCTGATGGGTGATGTATCATGGCATGTATTCCTATGTCCTTTGTACTTTGGCTCTGTGATATGACTTAGAGTTTAACTCAGTCCTTCAACTATTGTAACTTGTTTTAATTAAGATGTGCCTTCAGAGTTTTATACTTTGATGTTAAAAGGATAACCAGTAATTTCTTTTATGCATATATATATATATATATTTCTATTTTTCTGTTTTCTGTTTCTGCAGCGATGACTTAGGCCACCTAGAATGCATTTTATTAGTTGTAGTGTGCAAGAAATGAATAAAGAGCATATATTATAAAGTCTGTTCTGCTGTCTGAAGTCTGACTCCCAAACAGAAAATTTCTGGTACCGTGGGGTATCTTTTATTCTCCACCTACACTAGACGACTGCTGTTGATAACCTGTGAGCTTAAGTGACCTAACGTTCGACATAGAAGGACTCTGTGTAGATATGGGGGAAGGGAGAAAGCAAGAACCCTCAACCCTATGCATACACTGGCAAGAGGGTAGTCTTGATGATAACAGCTTTGTCACTCATTTGCCCATAGTGGATCCAATAACGCTGCTATCCTGGAACACGAGCATCATTCTGCTATGCTAGTTCTTCTGTGTCTGTACATGCATGGCAATTATGTAGATGGTTAACCTTTTCAAGATTTCCCCCCCTTTTATCATATATTTTTCCTTATCCCTTTTAAGGCCCACTAATCATTTCCCACACTGCTAATCTTTTTCTTCACAGATCTCATTCTTGAGCTTAATTTTAACTGTGGATTCATGTGCTTCCTAAATTCTTTAAATCGCTGTATCATTAAGCAGAACACCTTCCCTCATTTCCTAAAGAACAATTACCATAGCAGCTTTTTATTCTCTTTCTAATTTGTTCATGCTAAAATGACAAGATAAAATTGGAAGAATAGACTGTATGTCAGCACATTTGTCAGTAATTTGAGCTGGTGTGGAACAGAGACTAGAGGACTAGACTTCAACTGACCAGACTTGAGTTCAAATCCCCAGTCATCTATGAAGAACTTTGGATGAGTTTCCATTCCTCAGCTTAAACTACTTTAACATAGACATGGTTGTTGTGAGAATGCAATGAGAACCTTGTGTACGCTGCCCTAAACACTGCCCTAACTGTAATTATAGTAAAACACAAAATGTTCCACACCTGATTAGGGAAGCAGTTCTGAAGAATACTAAGCAAGAAACAGAAGCTAAGAGCTGCCATTTTATATTGTAATTGCAACCATTGCACAGAAGTGTTTCTTTTTGAGATAGCCAGGTTGCCTCAGTGCTGCTTGTGTCTGAAGCAATCTGAATTTGCCCCCAGCTCCTTCCCTCCCTTTCATCCATCAGTTCTCCCAATCCCCTCCTGCATTTGGCACAGCCACTGGTGGGGTTTCAGCAGCGGCAGGCTGCAAGTTGAGGAAAGGGAGGGTGGTCTGGCCCCCCCTCTCACTCTGGAGCCTGGAGAGCTAGACTGTTGTTTCAAGCTACAGGACTGGAGCTACACCAATGTCAAGGAAGATTAACGCACACACCCAACACACCCTTTCAAGGGAACATTCATCTCCCTTGAAAGGGGGATATTTGGGTACTTTCAAGGGGTGGACAAAATTCTAAGAATTTTCAGGGAGGTATCTTACCTTTAAATACACAGTGGCAGGGATGGAAGAGAAATTCTATTCAGTTTCCCTTTAATGCTGAATCTGTCAAACTTGAACTTTCTGAAACAGTGTGAGAACCAGGACACAAGTGACCTTTCAAAATCAGCACTTACTCAGATTTTGCAATGCAATACTTTATCCCAACATTATTTACAAAAATGCATATATTAGGCGGAAATGTGCATAAAAACGAACATATGAGTGAAAATAATATACAAAACTGCATTACGTTAGTAGAAATGGCTTCAAAAATGTCTCTGTCAGTCAAAACTGCATATTAGGAGAAATTTGCACTAAAATGCTGAAGAATTTCCAAGAGGATTTTGAACACAAATTGCAGTAGAAATGTGGAGAACTAAATTTAAGATTGGAGAAAGGAGAAATGGAGGGAATCAAAATGGACAAGATGGCTGAGTTCCCCCCCTTTCTTCTACCAAACTCCAGCACATGCACACAAAGCAGCCCTTGCCACCTCTTCAAGCAGCACCTTGGCTGCTCCAAGCAGCCTCTCTCTGTTCTGTGGACAACATGTCCCCTTGTAATGTGGCTGGACTGCTGAGCGCAGTTGTGCCATCCCTTGAGGTTGTGTCAAGGGGTTGTTGTTAATGTTGAAAAAGAAACAAACTTTTGGGTCCCTCATGTTTAAAAGTAAGACCCCTCTCCCCTAAAATGCTTAGAATTTTGCCATTCCCCCTAGACTAAACCAATCTTCAGAAGGCATTTTCACTCCGCCCTGTGGGATTTATGAAAATCGCTTGGTGGAATACTTCAGCTCAGTACAATTTTAAATGTTAAGCCTGCTGAACGGAATGCTAAATGCCACCCAATGAAGGTGATTGATAGTAGATGCAGAGCAACAAAAGGAAGCACTTATTTACACAACATGTACTTAACTTGTGGAATTTACTGCCAGAAGATGTAGTGATGGCACCCAGCTTAGATTTTTTTGCCTTTTGAAGGATTAGACAATCTTTCCTGTAGGATGAGTGGTCTTCCGGTAACCATAAGTCATGACAGTAAAATGAAACCTTGCATACAGATACACTTTAGCGCTGAATACCAGATGCTGAAGACAACCATCAGGGGAACACAACCATGTTCACCTTTTGCTTGTGAGCTTCCAGAAGCATCTGGGCTACAACTTTTGAAAATTGAAAGATACTAGACTAAATACACCTTGGTCTGATCCAGAAAGCTAACTCTTTATGTGCCAAAAGACTTTTCAGTGGTATCTACATGGGGACTGCAACTTTGGCCCCTAGAAAAACATAGCATAGCATGTTTATCCTTTATCAGTGTGAAACATTGTCACCAATGTTTTAGAGGACATGTATCCATATTGCAAAGGAAACCATTCTTTGAAGAATTTGCCTGTTTCAAGAACTGATATTTCCCCTGCGATTAAATTCTCTTTCCATGATTTTTGCAAAGGTGGTCATAGATAGTAGTAGTTTCTGGTTTTCAATACTTCTTTTCTTGTCCACTGAGGGAAGGCAGCTTTTGAGTGATAATTAAGTGAAATATGCAGAAGGGATTTGATAACTGTATCTTCTTAATACTCCACCATAATTAAGTTATATGAAATCTATTGGCAATCACAGCCTTTTCCCAGAGCAAAGATAGGAAAATCATTTAAAAGAGTTTAGTTTTGAAAGTATTCAGAATACAGCACGGGAAAATTTTATGGATATGTTGCTTCTAACTTATTTTTTTAAGTAATAAGCATAAAATAGGATGGGAGAACAAATCATAATTGAATATCAGCAAATTGGTAAGTTTCTTTGCCCTCCTTCTGTTAACGAACTTAATGGCGCACTGTGAGAAATCATTCAAAGAGCTGACACCTACTCTTTAGGCATTGCAAGGGGTTCTTTAAACAAAAAATCTGGTGAAAGTGGAATTGTTACGAATGGACCTTGAACTTCCTCATGAGCAGAGCTCACTAGAAATGCAAGTTCCACTATTGAGAGCAGCAGGATCTTTGGCTGGAGTTACCCACACGTCACCCCCAAAGTGTATATAAATCTTTAGCTTAATGACACATACACAGAAAGTAAAATAAAGAGTGGTTTTATTAAGAGAAGAAACAAGGGAAAATATTGCAGTTTACAATTACAGTTAACAATGAGCAGCTTTCTAACTATTATTCATTCATTCAGCAACAATGCTGATTCATTCATTCAGCAACAATGGACAGACTAAAGCAAAGAGACTAACCCTAGGAACACTTTCACATCAAACTCACCCACAGAGAAAGAAAAAGGAAAGAAAAGGCCCAGAAGTTGCATATACCTTTTCTGGAGAGTTGCTGCAAGACTAAGGCTGAGAGAGACTTTCGTATCTAGCTCAATGAGCCAAAAGCTCCACCCTTGTGCAACCAGCGCTAGATTTGAAAAATCTCACCCAAATCCTTAGCTCTGAATCTCTGTAATTGTCCCAAAGATGCTAGGGAGTGTTGATAAGAAAAGCAGCTGTTGGAGCCCTCCAGAAGAGGAACTGCCGACCCTTTCAAACCCCTCATATTTTAAACCTTTTTCTAACTAAACTAACCCCAATGTAATCCCAATGTAAATGTCCCCAGGCAGATGTGGACGTGACAAAATAAGAACAATGAAAGAATTTAGGATCATCAGTCAAGGAATTTGTTTTTCCCCAGAAACCATTTCTTGATGAATTCCCAGATAATGACTGCAATCTCCCACCTGTGACTTCCTGATGTTTCAAATCATCACTATTCCATCTTCTCCTAAAGGATTAAGATTAGCATAAACCTTATGCAAACTGTTTGTTTGAAAGGAGCGGCTGATTCTTACTGGGTGACATCCCCCCAAATTTTCATAGGAGTCAGGATGTCTATACCCTCAGGCTTTGAAGATATGTAGCTACTCAGAGGTCACAGAGGGGCTGTTTCCCAGGAATCTTTGCTGTTGCAGGTTTTTCAAACTTTTGTTCACCGAGATGAATCAAAGATTAAAAATTCCCAATATTTGATTCCTTACAGAATAAGCATAAACAATATCTAAACGAAGAATGGATTAACTAGATATCTGTGTGGTGAGATAGTACTGTTGTGACAGATCTAAATACATTATTCTTAAGCCTTCACCCAGGGCCGGCACCAGCCTGCCCCAGGCCCCAGGCCCCAGCACCCGCACGCACACCCCACCTACCTACCTTTCCCCTGAATGGCCCCTCCTTAGGGTGGGTGAGTAGCTTTCCCTTCCGCGATCTGCAGCAGTGTCGGCTCTTCATCCTGTCACGGATTGCAGAGAGGGAGCTCCTAGGCACCCCCCACTACCGTGCAGGCCTGGGACACCTGCCTGCATGCCTCACTTACCTCTTCCTTGAAGTAAATGTTGGCTGTGCTGCAGGTGCAAGCCTGCCATCAACCAAGATGGCAGGTGAGGTTTCCTAAGGGGCTGATGCCCCTGCTGCCATCTTGGTTGATGGCAGATATGCACGCAGATAGTATGCATGTGTGCCATCACCCAAGATGGTAGCGGAGGCATCAGCCCATGAGGGAAACCTCGGCCGCCATCTTGGTTGATGGCAGACTTGCGTCCGCAGCACAACCAACATTTACTTCGAGGAAGAGGTAAGTGAGGCATGCAGGCGGGCATTGCACACCTGCGTGGTAGTAGGGGGGTGCCTGGGAGCTCCTTCTCTGCGATACGCAGCAGGGTCGGGAGCCAATGCTGCTGCAGATTGCAGAAGAGAGCGCTATCCACCCACCCTAAGGAGGGGCCCTTCAGGAGCTATTGACCAGGGCCTGACCTGGCCACCCTCTGGTGCTCTCCCTGCCTTCACCATAATGATATACAAAGCAATCCAAATCATGGCAAGCCAGTGGAAGGAGTGGCAACAGAAGAGGAGCTGGCAGGGAGGTCTGCGGCATCTAATTGCTGTTCGGGAGCCTCTGGGCTGGCTGAATATGGACTCAGCTGGGAGCTACACATGTAAAAGCTGGCTCTCACGATAACCCGACCAGGGAGTAAGCGCTCTCCATAGACTTCCATTCCAATTATTTTCTGAGACTGACATTTTTTCTTAGAATAACTTGGGCCTGGAATGGAACCTGCAGGAGTGCTCTAAACAAGAATAGGATGTGGCCTGCGTTCCCCCCATGGCCCCTTCTTTGACACACCCCTGGAATGCCCCTTTTTTGGGTCTTAACACCGACTTCTGCCAGCTCCCCTTCCACTGGACTGGGCTTCCCTGGTGCTCCCCCAGATGAGCTGGCAGGGCCCTGGCTCCCCCACAGCTGAGGATGAGGAGCTTCTTCTGGCAGAGCCCAGCTGACTGGGACCCTGCCAGCTCAGCCTGGGATCCACAATATCCAACTCCCCTCAGCCCAGCATAAATAGCAGTTGGATTGCACCCATATTTAGCATTTAAAAATACTTTACATTGGTAGCAAATAACTTTTCATTTTCGTGCTACAGAAATCTTTAAAGTGTTTGGACATAACAATATGAGATGCAAGACAGATAAGGAAATTATTTGCTGAGTTGATCCACAAAATGGCACTATTTCGGGGGATACCCTCTCTTCTATTTATAATTTCTTATTTGTTCTCTTATACATCCAAACCATCTTTCTCTAATAACTTTGATTACTGAAGGCTTTCTGTGCTTTGCTTAATTAAGTGACATGTTTAATTCATGTACAGTCTGTTAAGATCTGAAGCAGATGTGAAGCAAAGTAAGTGACACATATTTAACAACAGGTGAACTGAACTAAAGTCCTGTCTGATATTCTTAGCTATAAGGGTATTCTAGAAATTTAATTCACACCCACTCCCTAGTTATAAAAGATCCCCTGCCATAAAGTGAGGGAGAAATGTATACTGCTGCAAACTCAAACATATTATCAGTATCAGCTGTACCTTAGGTGCATGAAGATATAAAGGGTGGGTCCTGTTTTATAGTAAGAAACTACATAACTGGAAATATACCAAGTATGTGGTTAGGCTAGAGCAGTAGTTTTCACCTTTGTCAGGTCTGGGACCCAGCTTGAGCCCAAACTTAATATTTCTTTTACCACATATTTATATGGTGGCAGTAATGTGGTTATGGTCCACTTTAGGGTATGCTGCAACCTAGTAGTTGTCCCAACCCAACCCACCTGCTGAAGACTAACAGGCTAGAGCAAGTCTAGGAAAAGAGGAAAACAAATGGGGGTACATGTAAACTGTGTTGGAGGATAAAAGATTGGCCGGGGAAGGAACTGGCAATCCCACCCCATATATACGGTCTGCCTAGTAAACGTCGCAAGACGGCACCCTAAGAGTCGGAAACGACTCGCACTATAAGTGCAGGGACACCTTTACCTTTTAATATGTTCTTGTCAGAAGCAAGCAGAACACAGGAAAGGCCAGGGAATGGGAGTGAGAGTTAAGGCTCAATTGAGGGAGAACGTTTGAATCATGGATATTATTACACATAACATACACCTGGAATGGCGGGAAAGGCCATCACTTACAGAAGAGGGCAAGGGTGGAGAGTGAAATATAGAACACAGAAATATAGAAATATAGAACAGAAGTCCAGAGTTGGGGTACAAACTGGGGTTGCCAGGTCAGAAGCATCCCAAACCCTGAGTTTTCAGGGGCGGCCCCTAGTGATGTCATGGGGCAGGCCCTAGTTATGTCATTAAGCATGATACATTAAACATCAGCCACAGTTGCTTGGAGCATACCATTTAAACAAACAAATTTCTCTGACTGGAAATTAAGATAGAAGTCTTAGCTAAATGAGGGTGTTTCCAGGCTCACCTGAAGTGACAGGATCATTCCTTCTCACCTGGTTAGAGAGCCTGGGTAAGGAACATTTAATCTAGCCACTTGCTTCTGGCAAGAAGAGTTTAAGTGCCCTCAGGCCAGACCAGTCACCAGAAGGCCGTTGCAGGAAGAAAGCCTAGTGTTGTGGAGATGTTAGATGGGAACACTAAAGGGAACCCTGAAGTCCTTACTAAAGGACTAAGCCCCATAGAGCTCAACAGGACTTACTTCAGAACCATTACAATTAATATACCTAATTTAGTAATCCTCATCCATTTCAAAGGGTCTACTCTGAGTAGGACTGTTACAAACAATATGCCCCAGTCCCTTTTGGGGATCCTGATAGCTTGGATCCGCTCCCAATACTCACCCAATAGAGCTCAAGAACGAACGAAACAAGATGGAGGATAGAGTATATTTATTTCTAACACGTGCACGTGGAGAAGGGCCAAGCCAGTTCTGACAGACTCTGCTGTGCTGGCCTTTTTATAAGCTTTATTGTACTAATTATTCATGCATCAATTTCATCACATCTACATCATAACTACATCATTAATCCATGCCCATTTCCTCCTAATAACCATATTTAGAAGTTGTTTTTCACACTTGTTATCTTGTTATGTTCATCTTAGCCTTGTACATGTGCAACATAGTCTGATACTTTCTTCGGCACAGGTGCATTTGCAACTAAAAGCCTGTGAGAATACAGTTATCTATTTTGCAGACACAGCTTTAAACAAACAATGGTTCTGCAATTCAGCAAACTAGCATTTCTCTTTACACACACACACAAGTAAATTAACTGTTAGCATTTTAGCACAAGCAATGTGATTCTCAATACATTTCTACTATGAATTCAAAACAGCAAAACAGGCCTTAATACTCCTTTTTACTTTGACTATGCAAAGAAAGCTTAATTGAACAAATTATGTTATTAATTCAAACAGTCAAACAAACAGAATTCAGTGTCACAATTCCCCCCTTAGAAGCTTTTTGATATTTATATCATATAGCTTCTTCATTCTGAATCACTTGCTGATACATAATTCTACCATACATTTGCATACTACTTTTAGTTACTGCATTATCTATTATGCTACGAATACCATTCATGATTACAGGCATTAGGCAAGGTAAGAGCATACATCCCATTAAAATTAAAAGAACCAATCCAATCATTGTCTTCATTCCTCCAAACCAATTGAACCAACTTCCCCAAGCTCCAAGATTTATTCCTTTCCAAGTTTGTACTGGGACATAAGCAAGCTTTTAGATTTTATTAGCAATATCTTTTACTATATTGCCGTTGTCATCAATTTTCACACAACATTCTGTCAAATTAAGGAGTCCGCAGACACCTCCTCCTTTAGCTAATAAATAATCCAAGGCCAGTCGGTTTTGAAGTATCGCTTCTCTCATTTGAGTTGATTGATCAGCAAGCAAGGTTAAAGCTTCAGCTGTTTGATTGGTTATTATCTCTATTACCGCCTGAAGTCTAATAAGGCGATTCAAAATATATGTTGGGCCGCGGTATCCCGCTGAACCATCTTGTGCCCATGAAGCAGGATCGTAATGTTCAATGATCCTTTTTGGAGGCCAAGTATCTCTCCAACCATTGTCTTGGCCTTTTGTTAAAGAAAGATCAAGTGCCCTTTTCTTTCTTTCAGACTGTTCTCCACCAAACACTGGAACTAAAGGATTTAAATTTCCACCTTTTATGGTATACATTGGCTGTATGATTCCAACATAGCAAATGCCAGTCCAATTTAAAGGGAGAATTGCACAAGCCTTTTGATCACAAATCCAATAGTGTCCTTTCAATGCAGGCATAGTAGTATTTTGTAGAATTGGAGAATTTTTATTGTAAGGAATGTAATATGTATCCTTTGCGCCGAGAGGGCCTGTGACAATACGGTATCCTTGTCTCAAAACAAAATTACACTTCCATAATTGGGATTCATTTCTGTATGTACATCTAGTATCATTATTAGTTTGGTTCCATATTGTCCAATAATTCTGAAATCCCATAATAACAGTTCCATTAAGGTGTTTCCATAGCCAACCTTGATCTTTTAAGATGGTAGGAATCGTTAGATTCCTTTCTTGGCAGTCACTCAATTGAATATCTGTGTAAGGATCTGAACATTTAGACCTACATGAACTCCGATTACGTGCACCAGGAATACATGAGCACCATGTTCCATTTTCGAGTTGGATGTGTGTATTATTCCATAGAAAAACAAATTTAGTACAGTTTGTAACTGGACAATTACCAATGGAACAATATTCACGCCATCCCAATGTCCAATTACATTTACTGGCTCCAACATATTTACCTTTTGAAATATTCTGTTGGAGACAATATTTGCCCAAACTTGATTTATACAACTCCCATTCATGTGGTTCTGTCCAGGTGCTCAGATTAACATGTACTTCACTTTTATTACTTAAAAGCCAGTAGGGTGCAAGGGGAAATCCTATCCATGGCCATTTTAAAAATCCTTTTGGACTTCCACAAATCCAACAATTTGTGAGGTTAAACCCTTTGGCTACCTCTTGAGCGAGTTCAACAAACACATTTTCCCTTTTTCCCTTCTGGAATGAGGTCCTTTGATCTCTACATATTCTCGCTTCTTGAGTGGAAAAAGGAGTTGGGAGGCAGATATATACCACAAATAAAGAAGTGAGACACAAAATAGTACCAAGGATAGGCTTAAAGCCCAGAGAATTAATATCTGCTGAGTTTCTTCCCATTTTAACATGAGATACAACTTAGGCCACAAATCTAGTACACAAATCTAATACCATTGTTTGGAATTCTGTGATTCACCCAAGTCCGAACCACTGTATGCCACTGATATGGTCTATCAAGGCGTGAACCAAGTAAAGGTGGTCGTTTCTGAATTACTACTACAGGAACTCGAAGATACCTTTGATAGTTCCTTTCATTTCTTGCAGCTATTATTGCAATTAATGGGGAAGGTGGAGCACTTCCTCCCATTGACTTAAGGGCCTTGATCAAGGATGTAACGACCTGCCCTTACATGCCACACTCGTCGTCGGTATGTGAGATTTGCTTCTAATTTAGGATGATAATAATACTGCCTTGGATCTTTTGGTATATTGGCAATCAGTGGAACATGGGGCAAAAAAACTTTTACTTCAACACGTCCCCAAGTTTGCAAAGATTCAATTCTCCAATTCACAGTGTATGCTTCCGGTGGCAACGTTGGTGGAGACCCTCCCATTTACCACCTCAGACGTACAGTCTTTAGATCAATATCGGGCGGTAGAACAGAATTCAGAAAGGTTCGAGCAACAGTATGTAGATGTTGCTTTCTATTCTTAGTACACGTATCTACAATTTGGACTACTGTTATTGGAACCTTCCTCCTAGGATCTCCTGGTACTTGTATACTAGTAGGCTGGATGGGAAAAGGTTTCCGTGAACCTCCCATACAATCTCAGTCTTTCTGTTTCTTCAACTTGAGCTTCAGGTTGAAACCCGGTACGGTTTCCGATAACCACTTTTCTTCAGGCGTCTGATCCTTCGCCTCTCCAGGTGGGGAGTCCTTGGCTACTCCCTTCACTGGTTCCTGGGTAATTGTAGGTTCTGCTTTCTTTATCCTGCTGACATGGACCCACTGCTTATGGCCTACGAGCTTTACTGCCGATTCGGTAATCAAAATGATCTGCTCCGGTGGTCCCCACGTGGGCTGCAAAGGCTCTTGCTTCCACTTCCAAACTCATACCCAATCTCCTGGTTGGTATTGGTGAATGGCCACATCCAAGGGTAACCTCTGAAACTCACGATTATGCCTGTGAATAGAAGACAAGACACCCTGCAAGGCAGTAACATATTCTAATAATTGTCTGTTTCCCAATTCCCCATTAATCTCTGTCTGGGGCCCAGGCTCAATGGGAGGTCTGCCAAACAGTGACTCAAACGGAGTCAGTTTTGTTTTTCCCCTTGGAGTATTTCTCATGATGGTTAAAGCCAATGGCAATGCTGTTATCCAATTCAACTTTGTCTCTTGGCAAAGTTTAGTCAACAAAGTCTTAACTGTCAGGTTAGCACGTTCAACTTGACTGGATGATTGTGGTCTCCATGGAGTATGGAGGTTCCACTTAAACCCCAAGGCCGCACTTACAGCACAAATTATCTTACTCACAAAGTGTGGGCCTTGGTCTGACTCAAATGTCTCTGGCATTGAATATCTTGGAAAAATTTCCTTCAACAGTATCTTTGCTACTGTAATTGCTGTTGCTGCTCGCGTGGGAAAGGCCTCTATCCATCCTGTCAATTGATCTATTATAACTAGCAGGTACTTATACCCTGCCCATCTTGGTAATTCTGCAAAGTCTATTTGTAATCGCTGGAAAGGATAGTAGGCCCATGGTCTTCCTCCCATCGCTGGTGGTGGCCTTGGAGCAGGATTAGTTGCTGCGCAGATAGTACATCCATATACTGCTCGCTTGGTCTCTTCATATAATCCAGGTGCAACCACTTGTCTGATTAGAAGATCTCCTAAAGCGTTACCTCCAAGATGAGTCTGTTTATGAGTCTCTAGTACAAGAACTCGAAGCACTGCCTTTGGGACAAAAATTAATCCTGTAGGTAATTGCCACCAACCATTGGATAACTTCTGAGCCCCATACTGTATTGCAGCATCTTCTTCCTTTTTAGAATATTGAGGGATCAATTCTCTCCATGGGATCATGATGCTCATTAAATTCTTCTCTAACGGCTGTCCACTCAATGCTGCTTCCTTCGCTGCTTCATCCGCTTGGTGATTCCCCTTTCGCCTAGCTGAATCTGATTCTTTTCCATGGGCCTTCACATGAACAATAGCTACTTTCTTTGGTAACTGGACACATTCCAGGAATTCCTTTATCATCTGTTGATGCTCAATTCTATGTCCATCACTTTTAATAAAACCTCTTTCCTTCCACAACATAGCGAAGGCATGTGCAGTTTGGAATACATACTTAGAATCAGTATATATGTTCCCTTCTTGTTGATTTAATTCTTTCAGAGCCTCTATGGCTGTGGCCAATTCCGCCATCTGGGCTGAATAGGTAGGTGGCAATTTAACACTCTTTATAGGTCTCAGGTCCTCACACACAGCGCAGCCTGCATACCGCTGTCCATCTATTACCTTCGAACTTCCATCCACATATAAATGTCGTCCTGCTATTGGCTGATCAGTCAAATCTATCTGAGGTTTCAATGAACATTCTAATGTCTGGATACAATCATGTATTAATTCTCCCGGTTGGGGCAGTAGTGTTGCTGGATTCAAGGTATTACAAGCTTTCAGATGTAAGCCTTGTCGTCCTAGCAGCTGCTGTTCATACTGGGTAAGCCGACTTGGGCTAAGGACTTTCGCTGCCTTCTCTCCCAAGATCCTTTTCAAATCATGAGGTCCTAGTACTTCTACCAGGGCTCCCATCATGATCTTTTCAGCTTTCTTCAAAAGAATTCCTGTAGCTGCCACAATTCGCAGACATGCTGGCCATCGTCTTGCTACAGGATCCAATTGAGACGAGTAGTAACCCACTGGTAGATGATCAGGGCCCCACTGCTGTGTCAAAACTCCACTCGCAGTTCTCTTGTTTTCTGAAACATAAAGTCTATATAGTTTAAGCCCATCTGGTAAGGCTAAAGCTGGTGCTTTCTGCAAAGCTTGTTTGATATCTTCAAAAGCTTGGTGACATTCTTTAGTCCATTTCCAATCTGTTTCCTTCTTCAATAACTCATACAAAGGAGTGGCATAGCTACTGTAGTTTGGTATCCACTGTCGGCAAAAGCCAGCCAAACCCAAGAACGATCGTAGCAACCTAACATTTGTTGGTGGTGGTAAACCACAGATCGCTGTCTGCCTTTCAGTTGATAACATTCGTCTCTCCTGTGATAGTTGGTATCCTAGGTACGTTACTTGCTTCTGGTTCCATTGTACCTTATCTTTGGACACTCGATATCCACAGGCATGCAAATGATTCAATAGGCTCACAGCATCCTGTTCATTGCTCCTCTTATCTAGGCTACAGATCAAAAGATCATCCACATAGACCAGCAATGCTGACTTTGGTTGTCGTTGATACCATGGTCCTAAATCTTTCTGCAATGCCTTAGTAAATTCAGATGGGGAACTGATGAATCCTTGAGGTAATACGGACCAGGTTAGTTGACACTGCCGATGGTCAACTGGATCTTCCCATTGGAATGCAAAAAGATCTTGACTATCTTCATGAAGGGGTACTGAAAAGAATGCATCCTTTAAATCAATCACAGTAAATCGGGTAGTATCGCCAGGTACATGAGCCAGCAGAGTATGTGGATTTGGCACTACTGGAACATCTTCTAAAACTTTTTCATTGATAGTTCGCAAGTCTTGCACCATCCTATACTGTCCTGGGCGGCCTTCCTTGGGAACTCCAAATATGGGGGTATTATGAGGACTAGTAGTTTGATGTACCCATTGATAATGGATAAAGTCCGTTACTAATTCCTTCAGACTCAGGCGTACTTCCAGCTTCAAAGGAAATTGACGTACTGGAGTTGGGCCTACCCCAAGCTTCAATCTGACCTTTACTGGTTCAGCATTGATTGCACGAGCAGGATTATTCTTTCTGGCCCAAATATCAGGATGGATCCCCTCCGGAGGCTCCCACTGCTGTTTTTCTTTAACTTCTGGCTCCCCCCTTAGGATCATTTGGAAAGCGCATTCTTGTTGCTTTGGTATCATCACTTCCAAGGTTTTTCCTTTAAATATAATTTGGGCTTGAAGCTTTGCTAGAAGGTCCCTTCCAAATATTGCAATAGGGCAATCATCTGAAACCAAAAACTGATGTGTAAAATATTGTTGTTTATCTTCTCTTCCTGGAAGGTGTACCTGGATGGGTTGGGACAAAGGGACTCGACGACGGTGTCCTTCTATTCCCATTACATCTTTAGTTTCTTTAGTGAGGGTCAAGGGTAGATGGGACATTGCTCGTGGAATCATAGAGAAGGCCGCTCCTGTATCTACTAGCCCTTGGACCACTGAATTATTCAGGGTAAGACACACATATGGTTCTTCCCGCGAGCCGCCCTCATATCCCGTCTATCTTCATTCTGATTCCTCCTGTTCCCCTTTAGCAGCCATCATCCGCTCATAGGGTGGATTTGGATCAAGTGGGCCTCCCCGTCCATCTTGGCGAGGTCTAGATACCTCCTTATTTCTACAGTCTTTTGCCCAATGGCCTTTTTTCAAACACTGGTCTTTCTGCAATCTCCTCCGCGGCCCTCTTGCCTTATCTGTTTGGTTTACGCTAACCACTGCCGTGATCAAATCGCACTGCTTTTCAAGCATGCTACATTGCTTTTTCATTAACTTTCCTTCTTCCTTTTTACTTAGTTCATCTCTATTCACATAAACCTTAAACGCGATGTCCATTATTTGTCCCAGTCTCATACCCATCACTCCTTCCACCTTCTGCAACTTCTTCCGAATATCTGAAGAACTTTGGCCAATAAACAAGGAAATTAAAAGCTGTTGATTTTCATCCGCCTCTGGATTAAGAGTGGTAAATCTTCGCATGGCTGTGGTAAGACGATTAAGAAAAGAAGAGGGAGTTTCCTCTTTCTCTTGATGGATTTCATATATCTTTGCCACATTCATTGGCTTAGGAATGGCATGTTTAAGTCCATGTAAAATTAATCTTTTATATCTAGTAATCTCAGGGGCTCCTATTCCTGGGGTTTGAATGCATCTACTAGGTTCTTGTGTTGGTAAAACATGTACTGGGGCTAAACCAGGTGCATTACCACCTTGTCTCTGCTCTTCCAATGCAAGAGCCGTGGCCTGAGAAAGTACTAGTGACTTTTCTTCTGAACTGAGAAGGGTATTCATCAATGTCTGAATATCAGCCCAAGTAGGGTGGTGGCTAGCAAAAATAGTCTCCCATAGTTGGCAATGTTTATCTTGGTCTTCTCTCAGGCCTGGCATCTGATTTTTCCAATAATATAAATCAGAAGTGGTAAAGGGCACATGTACATAAGCAACTTGTCCCTGGCCATCCAACATCTCTCGCATTGGTGCCATAAGGTGAGAGGCATCGGCCAAAATATCTTCTGGTGCAAGACTATTTCTGCCTTCATCTCTACTTATGGGAGTGGAGCTATATGTACGCCCGCTCCGCAAGGTATGTCCATCCATTCCTTGGTTCTCCCTCCTAACTTCCTCAATCATCTGGAGACGTGGGTCAATCATTTGGGGCGAGGCTCCTAAATTCTGGCTTTGTCACACAGAATAAGCATAACGATCCAAAATATCATATTCTTGTCGTATTCGCCTTAAGGATTGACTTAAATCCTGGAACGTCACTGCAGTTCCAGATGAAGTTCCAGCAATAGGTGATTGACTTAAATCTTGTTCCATTGCTGTACTTCCAGAAGAAGGGGTTCCAAAACTGGCGGCCTGGGTCTGCTGAACAATAGACTGTTGATACGTTGGGGGCTGTACTTGAACTGATGGCACAGCCTGAACTGACGATTCAGCCTGAGCCTGGGTAGGTGGCTCAATTTGGGCTGGTGGCAATTGGACCGCCTGCGGTGGCTGAATTCCCTGTGGTGGCACTAGTAATACTGGTGGTGCTGGCAAAGGAATGGCCGGAGGTGGGGCCGTAGGCGAAACCAGCCATTCTTCTTCTTCTGCCTGAAGAACTGGGGGTTTTATTTCCAATTTCTTTCCCTTATTAATTTGGCATTGAGCCAAAGCCATTTCCAGCGCACACTCTGAAGGTGGGTCTAGGCAGATGATTCTCCACCCCCTAGCATACCACCATGATGTTAACTCGTCTGGCAGCATGTCAAAAAGGGTGGCCTCCAACTGCTGAGCCCTTGTAATGTTAAATGTTCCTCCCAGTGGCCAATCAATACCCAGCTCCACCCATATTTCATTACAAAATATTGACAACTGCTCTTCATTCGGGACCGGCCCTCCAGAAGAGACAACACTTTTCTTAAACTCAGAGAAATTTTGCAAAATACATTCAAGGGGGGTCATTTTCCAATCGCCCTTTTTCTTTTGAGTCTTTCCAGACCCTTTCTTAACTTACCTCTGTTCTGTCCTCTCCATCTTGTCCTGTTTTGAAGCACCCTGCCCCATGTTCCCTGTCCAGTCCTATCTGCCCTTTGCAGATGATGTATGACTTTTGGGGGTAGCCTCTCCGTCTAACCTGGGGGGATGTCTGAGACAAAACAACAGACAGATAACGTTCCGATGCACCCTTCCCCTCTCCCGTGTTCAGCCGACACTCGGGTAGCCTCTCTGTCTAGGTAGCCTCTCTGTCTAACCTGGGGAGGTGCCTAACACGGAACAACGGACAAATGATGTACAACACTTGCTTCCCGGTTTTCACGGCCCTTCTCCTCGTGGAGGTAGGGAAACGCGCTACTCATGGTCCTCACTCGCTTCATGGTAAACTGCTGCAGATAAGCCCTGTCTCATGCACACACTTTCACACACCACTCTCTTCACACTTAAGCCCAATGAGCTCTTACCCCTTTCGAAGAGACGTTGGAACGTTGAAACCCCCTGCTCTTCTCCAATCCTCTCCAACCTTGTTTCGATTTAAAAGGGAGTCATCATGGCAATACCTCGTCACCCCAATCTGCTCCCACAGGCCTGGGCAGGCTGAATATAGCCTGGAGCGCTCTTCCCAACCCCCTGCAGGGACCACGTCCAAGGCAAAGAGGAATGCCAACAAGATGAGTCCCGGCGGAGTCGCCAAATTGTTACAAACAATACGCCCCAGTCACTTTTGGGGATCCTGGTAGCTTGGATCTGCTCCCAATACTCACCCAATAGAGTTCAAGAACGAATGAAACAAGATGGAGGATGGAGTATATTTATTTCTAACACGTGCACGTGGAGAAGGGCCAAGCCAGTTCTGACAGACTCTGCTGTGCTGGCCTTTTTATAAGCTTTATTGTACTAATTATTCATGCATCAATTTCATCACATCTACATCATAACTACATCATTAATCCATGCCCATTTCCTCCTAATAACCATATTTAGAAGTTGTTTTTCACACTTGTTATCTTGTTATGTTCATCTTAGCCTTGTACATGTGCAACATAGTCTGATACTTTCTTCGGCACAGGTGCATTTGCAACTAAAAGCCTGTGAGAATACAGTTATCTATTTTGCAGACACAGCTTTAAACAAACAATGGTTCTGCAATTCAGCAAACTAGCATTTCTCTTTACACACACACACAAGTAAATTAACTGTTAGCATTTTAGCACAAGCAATGTGATTCTCAATACATTTCTACTATGAATTCAAAACAGCAAAACAGGCCTTAATACTCCTTTTTACTTTGACTATGCAAAGAAAGCTTAATTGAACAAATTATGTTATTAATTCAAACAGTCAAACAAACAGAATTCAGTGTCAAAGGACTGATTGGCTACAACTCTGAATGCAGTAGCAAACCGCATGCATAGAGTTTTGTCCAAAATAAGAAATAAAAACCAATACAATGGAGGAGTCACTTTAGAAAGATGACCAGGTAACTAAGGACTTCAAAGAAATCAACAAAAGTTCATAGAATTTCCAAAGCATCCTTCCTTCTTAAGGGACAGATTGCTGTGAACGCTTAATAATGCTCTGCTGTCTGCACTGCCTACCAAGTTCCCATAGCATTCTGAGCCCAATTCAAGATACTAGTAAGGATGCCTTGGTTTTCCTTTCCTGGGGCAAAAATATATTAGCTGTTGTAAATAAGTGTGCTGAACTAGCAGCAAGTTTGAAGATATTACTATAGATTTGCAAAAGTGACAACTAGATGTGTGAATCCAGTGTGAAATTAAGTCAATTGCCTGTGTGATGTTTGTTCACCGCCCTGAGAGCTATTTTGCTAAGGGCGGTATATAAATTGAAACAATAAAATAAATAAATAAACCATGCTTGAGAGCTTTATTATTTATTTATTACTTTATTATCCTGTGTAGAAAGGAATGTGGGCAGGGCCGGTTCTAAAGGGCGGTCAGGTTGGGCACTGGTCTGAGGGCCCCTGGAGGCTGGAGGTACAGGGGGCCCTCAGCAGCCCCTCCACGTGCCCCCCCATGATCCACGCCCCCCCACTTACCTGTCTGCTGTCTTTTACTATTGCCCTTAACGAAGATGGTGGCAGTGGTTTCCCTAAGGTACTGAAGCCCCTGCCGCCATCTTAGTTGATGACAGAGATACGTGTGCATAGCACGCACGTGTGCCATCAACAAGGATGGCGGCGGAGGTGTCATCCCCTTAGGGAAGCCGTGGCTGCCATCTTCGTTAAGGGCAATGGTAAAAGACAGCAGACAGGTAAGTGGGGGGCGTGGATTGCGGGGGGCTGCTGAAGACAGCTGTGCATGGGTGCATGCATGCATGCATGTGCACACGTATGCACATGCACATGCACGCACACCAGGACCCAGGGCAAGCTGATGCCCAAGGGCCCCTGCATGCCTAGAGCTGGCCCTGAATGTGGGACACAATTAAGCTGACTGCACAGAAGAATACACATGTATAATATACATTCTATTCTGTTAGTTTGGTCCTTAGTTAGGCCTACAAACACAGGTTTGGCATGAAGTGGGCAGAGCAGAACAGCAACCATGATGACGAAGATGGCTGAAATATGCCGTGTCTACATTTTTGGTCAAAAGTTGCTTATACCTCTGCACCACTTATAATTCTGGAAGCCAGCAGAATGAGAAGCTTTGGTGTTCTGATAAGAGTAGGTGGCAAACAACTATGAAGTCAAAACAATTATGGGATGCTATGCTTTTGCAATCTGGCAAGCTGAAGTGTGTCAGAGAGAGCTTCCTGGAAAATCACTGGAGAAGCAAGAGTCTATTTACTCATTTCCCCCTTCCCAGAAAGATTATGATAATTCATAGACATATGGTCTATATATTATGGGGCTTCACCCACACTTGCTGAAATTAATATAAACTTATTGGATAATCCCAACTGCTGATCCAGTTTACTGACTGATATAAAAGGTGTATTCAAATTTTAGGTTAGTTAGATTTTCTGTTGGGGGTGGGATTCCTTTAGGTTACTTTTTCTACTTTCGTTGCTGCTGTTTGTGGTGTCCTGCTTTCGTGTGCTTTGCCCAAGCTGACGTCTTCAGGCCTACTCACTTATAGGTAACTATTACTTTCTTTAATCTAATACTCCAAGAAATTTAGAGCCAAAATATACAAGTAGGGGGGTTGGAGGGAGTTAGTAGGAAAATATATTACTTGTCCTGTTAGTTCACATTTTTATTATTTTATTGTTAGTTCATATAATCATGACTAATTAATTAGTTCATGTAAATATATTTATATATCACGTTGCTTTAAGATATTTTCTAAGTTACTTTAAGTTGCTGCAGTTTCAAGCATAATCTTTGTTTTATTGTCTGCCAGTTCATTACCACATAACACCATTAAGCTTTGTAAATCAATGAACTAGTGTGTTTGTTTCTGTTTTAAGTTTTGAGTTTGTGGTTTGAGTCATAGATTGTGTTTTCCTCCCTGTTCCACTGGGGTGCCACTGGGTAAATTGAACCAGGATTGAAAGGATCCAGGCCAGAATTTTGCATGGTATTATTTATTATTATTTTATTTTATTCAGCTTATATCCCGCCCGACTAGCAAACAGCTCTCTGGGCGGAAAACATAGAAGCATATACAATAATAAAATACCAGATCAATATAACAAATATAAAAGTACATCATTTAAAATAAAAATTACAACATTTACATAAATAACTTAGATTAAAATGCCTCAGAGAAGAGAAAGGTTTTAACCTGATGCTGAAAAGATAATAGTGTCAGCGCCAGGCGTACCTCCTCGGGGAGACTATTCCACAATTCGGGGGCCACCACTGAGAAGGCCCTAGATCTTGTTACTACCCTCCGGGCCTCCCTATGGGTCGGGACCCGGAGGAGGGACTTCGTAGTAGACCGTAGTGTACGAGCTGGTTCATAACGTATAAGGCTTTATAGGTTAATACCAACACTATGCATGAGCTTTGATTAGATCCACTGATTAACAAACTCATGGGGATAAGAGTCCTGAACATATCATGCTAGCATGAAGGAAGGCAGGAACACTGCTGAAATAAGTGGACACGTTTTGCATATTGTTAGATACTAGTTCTAATTTATCAAGCCTAAACAGCAGTGGCCCTGCAAATCCTAGAGACAGCGTCCCTCCCTGTATCCTGCTGTGATTCCTATTTCATATAATGCTCTCTGCATGTTCAGCAGAACAGCAATGGCATACACTGAGGCATTCTTGGTGGCTGGCCTCTTACCTTTCAAAACCCTCTACTTCCAGAGTTCCAGCAAAGCCTAGGTTTATATTCCTACTGAAAGGAAGGGCGGGATATAAATTTAACAACAAACAAACAACTTTATAAACAAGTTTGGTTAAATTTAACACACAAACAAACAAAAATATTATAGAATTACTGCAACACTTTCTTATGCACAATGGAGAACTAGTATATATTGAATGGCTGTCACACCCATCATTGCTGGGCTAGTTCCTTGGGATGGCCACTGTTTTTACACAGGGAAAGAATGCTATGAACATGCCCCTTTGAGGAACATCATTTATAAAAGAAGTAGTAACAGATATAGAAAAGCTCACCTCAAAATACATTTGCAAGAGACAGACGGTAGCAAAGTCAGAGCGAGTGAGATATACCCTTTTCTACAGCGATCTGCGTACAGCCACAAAAAAGATGAAAACTCCCCTGACTTAACATAGTCCCCACAGGAGGATTTTATTAGCATATCCTCATGGCTGACAAAAATAACCTACTTTGTGTGAAGTCCTTATAAGAGAAAAACGTGTAAGAGACAATATGGACAAGAAAGCCAAGAAAACGATTTTAATAAGAGTCTCAGATACCATCTGGCTGCACAGAAAGGACACTCCAGGTTTCTGTTCAGAGATGTTCTCTTCTTAAAATGCAGCACACATATAGGATAAAGTACCAAAAAAGGCTTGCTTCTTCAAGGCCAGTTTGACAAGTGAATGGCAGTCCTGTATCACCTCCTCTGTGTAGTAGTCAAATATTGAAAACTTACTGGCTGGAATAGCAGAATTGCATCTACTGGCATTTGGCACTGGTGCCCTTTGTTTTACTTGTGTAAGATTAGAGTAATCTGTTCTTGGCCTGGATCACCCACTTGCTTTAGTACTTCTAAGAGAGCCACTCCATAAAAGGATAGGACAGCCACTCTTGGCAGTAGGCATGGATGGATCCATTTATTTTCAGTCCATATCAATTTTGCATGTTGCATTCATAAGTCTGTTCTGTCACATTTCTGCACCAGTCTGAAATTCTTTTTAAAAAAAGGAAGCATGAACATTTACATTATTTTTGTATATCTTAAAACACTCATTGTTGTGCACATTTTCCCTTAAAATACACATTTTGTATACATTTTAACCTAAAATATGTATTTTGATATAATTTGGAGAAGTGTGAAAATTGAAGTGTGTATACTGCTTATGAAGTGCAAATCAGGCCAGTTCACTGAAGTCAAACAAAATCTCAAGCATTTCTAATGGAAAATTGCCTCTATCATACTCTTATGAAGTGGCAAAGCTTCCTAGGGCAGCACAGCATCCATTTGCATTCAAAACATGCAATGTTCACAGTGCAGAAAGAGACACAACTGCATATCAGGGACCACTATACACCATGTGCCACTTCAGTGCATGTATGCCTGTGCCTTGAGCAAGAATGGCTAGCTGGATTCTTTTCAGGCCTTGTATCTTTGAATTCTGGTTAACCTAGTACAGTTTTGGCTAGGTGGGAATTCTTTGCCAGTCTGTATTGGCAGTAGGGTTGCCAGGTTCAATCCCAGAGACTGATCCTGTATCTTTAGGAGAAGAGAAAGTCAGCCAAGTGTAGGTGTTCTTGTAACCCTGCAATGGGAAAAACCACAAAGTGGAATTCTCCCTCCCCGCTCCACAAATTTGAAAGATACAGAAGACCTCTTGGAGGCTGGGCCTGGCAACCAAGAGGTCTTCTGTATCTTTAAAAGTTGTGCAGGGGGAAGGCTGAATTCTACCTTGTGGTTTTTCCCATTACAGTGTTACAAGAACACCTGCACTTGGCTGACTTTCTCTTCTCCTAAAGATACAGGATCAAGGCGGTGTTTTCATGCTTTTTGCGAGCTATATTGGGGTTGCCACGCTGCACCTCTGTGGCTGGACTTCGCCTTGAAGCGGGCTTTACATCAACTTAGTGCTCAGCCTGGCTCCAGGCTTTTAGATTTTGGGCCAAAGTGGCCCACGCTGGACCTTCCTTAGGGTACTTAAACTTGTTATGGAGGGATTCCTTTATAAGCTCTTGGTCCAAGATCTTTAATGAAAATATAAAGTGTCTTGGTCTTTCACTGGAGCTATTGTCAACCTGGGACCTTGAGGTAACGAATCATATTGTTGGTCAACGTATTAAGGACATTGACCTTCAATTCTCAATGGCCGGAGCACATACATCTTGCTCACCCATCCAGTTTGGCATGAGCTTTTCATTTCCAAAATATGCAGCCTATTTTGAAACTTTGACTTTTTTGCACTACCGATCCCTGTTTACCAGAGCCAGATTTAATTGTCTTCCCTCTGCAGTATTAGAGGGCCGTTTTCAAGGAACCCCCCTGGAAAGGCGTCTATGCTTCTGTAAATTGCGGGAGGTTGAAACAATTGGACATGTCCTACTTTCCTGTGAACTATACAGGGATGCTCGATCTAGACTTATTTTTCCAATCACCAAAGCCTTTCCCGGTAGATCTATTGAGTGGCTCGTGCAATATCTTCTGTCTGACAAGGATAAAGACACTACTGAATTAGTTGCGAAGTTTCTCTATGTAGCTCAGACTTTATGGAAAAGGCCAATCTGTACTACCGTGGCCTCTTGCTAAATTATTATCATTATTACTGTATTTGGTTTTAATCTTGTTTGTTTAACTGACTGCTTAATCACTTGTATTGTGGGTCTATGACCGCATAATAAAATTTGATTTGATTTGAGATACAGGATCAATCTCAGGGATTGAACCTGGCAACCCTAGTTGGCAGGTAATGATGCCTTTCCTTCTGGCCTGCTTGTATACATAAAACAATGGCTCAACTTGAAATGCAGCTGGAATAATGGTTCTGTAACACTTTCTTGCTCAGTTTTACATCAGTTGGCACGCTGACAATTATCTGGCCTCTAACTCAGTGCACAAACACAGACACAATCCTAACCTTTGCACGTGTTTTTTTCCTAGAAGGAAACATTTCTTAGCAGTATGCATCAGTTAGAAAAGCATTATTTTCCCACTAAGCTGTTTATAGGTATTAAGTAGGAGAAACCCTGTTGATTGTTTTTTTCTTGGATAGACAAAGCAAAATGTCCTTGTTAACAGGATTTGCTTTCTGCCTACTGCTTCTTCAACCCTCTTTATTTTTTCTCCCAATAGCCTGTTTGTTGTCCTTACGTCAGTTAGAGAATTAGGAATATAAGACAATAGATTAAAACCCATCTGTGCTGGTATATTACAGCAGTCAAATTATTATTTCTACCACCACTGTGTCAACATTTTTGTTAAGTGAATCTAATTTACAGAGATAATAAAAAGAAACTGAGTATTTCCTTGTTTGACTGTCTAGCTGCCAAAATTGGGAACGAACAATTTTCTTCTTTGCTCAGGTATAATGCATACTATCATTTCTGAGGAATTATTTTGAAAAAGAAAAAGGTTTCGAAGCCTAACAGTTGTTCCATGTGTGCTGAGGCCTTCAGGTGACTGTAGCAGCTGTCAGATCAATAATACAGGTATCTGGCTAAGTTCCCTTCCAGCACTCTGAACACAACCACTTGCCACCTCTAGTCATCTACTCATCTTCCAAGTACTCACCATGGCTTCTTGTAAGTACAGAAATTAATAAGTAAGTCACAGTAAAGGTAAGTTATAATAATTGCCTTGTTTTCCCTGTTGATAGAAGAAGTCTGGCATTGGCAGAGTTTAGGCAAGCAAATAGGTGAGAGGGCTGAAATTGAGCTCGCTGTCCATGTGGGCTCTTGTGAAAAGGCTCTAGCTGTTTCTATGCATAATGGCTACTTTGCACTTGAGATATCTCTCTAGGGGAGGAGAAAACAAGCACCAAAACTTCCCTCGGGTTTGACCAGATTGGGGCTGGCAATTGCAAGCAATATTGGATTGTGATCCATTGGTCGCTACGGGGCTGACTAGGAATTTTTGGCCTGCCTGCTTCACTTTGCTGGCAGGTTTCTTTTGCCTACTCTGCACTGTGGTTAAGGGGGAATGGCCAAAGGTTAGCATGGGTTTTCCTCGAGTCACTAGGTTGATTGGGCTGTTTGGCTTAATGTGTCAATGGTCACTTTCGGGGTACGGGCGTAGAAGTGTGGGGATAGGTTAAAGGGAAAGGGCAGCTAGGTGACACCTTTAGGCACCTTTGGGGGTGACAGGCAGTCTGGAGGCCTGCAGCTCAGGGCTACACGGCCCGGGGGCAGGGTACAGGCCGCCTTTGAGGCCAACGTTCCTCATCCGCTCGGAGTTTCAGGGCTCCGAGGGGTGGTGATGTGGGTTGGACCCCCTACACATCTTCAGGGTGTGGCTGGAGCCGGGGGCTGGCACAGGGCAGCCCCGGGCTCAGGCAGGGTCTGTTCGCCCGATAGCTGCAAGCAGACTTCGCCTGGAGCACCAGAATACTCCCGCACTTTATTTTCCCTCTGCAGGTTCGTTAGTTAATTGTTTCTGTTTAAATAAAGTGGCCCATTATTTAACCCAAGAAATGGTGTCTGTGTTTTATTTCGGCAATAGGCCGCAAATGGGTTAGCCTTCCATATCTACTGTGGATGCCCCTGTTGCCCCTGTGCCGTTCTCTTTCTCTGCTGGCGCTGAAAACATTTGAATTCCTTCTTCATACAGAGGGGTTGCTATTTTTGACTAAGAAAGTCCTGGGATAAAAACTGGGAGATAACGTCTAAATCTTGCTTGTGTAGTAGACATAGCTTGAAAGCCCTCAAGGCATGACAAGTTGGCAGCTGGCTCAAATGAACTAGTTAGAAAATTTGAAGTGACATGGTTGTGGGACATTGTGAAAAAGTGGAGCTACCCTTTCTTGAGAAAAGTTTCAACCATCGGCATAAAAATAGCCGCAGGGCTCTTTCCTCTGAGAGCTAGTCAATAATCTCCTTTTGAATCAGAGGAGCACTTGATGAGGGATGTGGAAAGATGACAAATCCAATGACCTTGGTAAATGTTCTAACTGTAAAGTATATGGAGGCTTGAAAAGAATGTTTAAAGGGACAGCTAGGGGAAAAATGCAAGCAACAAGTGAAAGATGAAATTTGGTAAATGATATGATCTGAATGTACTGCTGACTGGGTAAGCAGTCTCTGGTGCAGAGGGACTAAGTGTGTGTCTCAGTCACTGACAAAACTATGATGTTCAAAATGATCACTTCATCAACTAAGCCGAATTTGCAGAGTCTTGTCAAAACATTCCCATTGAAGAGGAATATGGCAGCTAAATGAGGCAGGCATGAAGCAGAATTAAAATGACTGGTTTTTGACAGGTTTTTCTGTCAGCTGCTGGTGTTAGATCAGGGATATAAGAAACCTGCCCCTTTCTTTCCACTGATATTTTCTTGTTTCCATACACTGGTGTTGCATATTTAGGATCCCTGTGCTCAAAGTGCGAGAAGCAAGAGTCCAGGAGCACGTATCACACAGCGACAGGGCTGGAGAAAATGAGGCCACAGCTTTATTATCCCCTGGTTACAGCCGTAATCAAGGCTGGCATGGCATAGGGCAAAGAACATATAGTAGGTTGGCCTGCCTGCTGCCCAATGTCTCCCTCCCCAGACCTCTGGCTGGGGGAACCATAAAGGAGTTGATGGGCATCAGGGGCCTGCCCTAGCATGGACCATCCTGATGGGCCCTGCCTGCAAATCTGGGTGGGTGATGGCCAGTCTCAGCCCCCTGAGCTGTGCCCCAGGCTTTAAGGGCTGCCCCTACTGAAGTCCCATTATGAGAGCTCCCAAAGATGATTCTTGATCCTGTCCAGTGCCCTTCTTCTGCCAACTGAAGTTGTGACAAGAAATATAAGAAACTGGACAATAGACTAAATCTCATTGCTGCGAGGAAAATAAAAACCTTACGGCAAAAGGCCAGTGATGGTGGGTAAAATTCCTTCTGAAGCGACTGACTTGTGTCCACGGCAAGAGTGTGAGAAAAGAGGGTGGCTGGGTGGGAAGACACTGGTGCAGCCAGGGCAGCCCAGCTGGTACTGAAGGCAAGTGAAGACAAGTGAAGTTTCCACTCTGGTCTGTGCCAATGCTCAGCATGCTCAGGAGGAAGGACTGGCATCCAGCAAGAGCCAATGCAGAGCACTACCTACTACACCAAGGGCCCAGAGAGACTCCTTCCTCTTAGCTGTGCAGGCAGTGCAAGCATGCCCTCTCCTAAAGTGAGCAAGAATTTATCTTCGAGACCTATGGTTTTTGCAATAGAGATTTTAATCACTGCCTGCTGTTGTGCCATAATACTATTATCCATAGCTGGTATAATGGCACATCTTTCCCCATTCAAGCACTGCAGCACAGATCGGAATATTTTTCACACATCGTGTGCACAATTGCACCACATTTTGTGCATCTGCTTCTCATTCCCTTCCAAGGCTCTGATGATCACACACTCAAAGCCTGTTACGTGTTTAGGATATTTATTTTCTAAAACAGATAATGTGCAATTTTTGTGTTAGAAGTAAAAAAAATGTAGTTATTTGAATTGTGGGATCCACCTTGGACTGAACTGAAGTCTCCCAAAAGATTGAGATGCCCTGGTGAATTCTAGGGCTGTGCTGTGCCTCCAAATCCTTTCTCTTCAGTCAGGGATTGAGAGGCCCTTGTCATTATATGCCATTATATGCCGATATATGCCTTCTCTTGCCCTAAGCCCCCTTAGCTGACTTTCTCTGTCACTCCATCTCAGTTCCCACAGCTGACAGTGTCCCTGTTTGCTCACCAACCCTAAGGGATGATTATTCCTGTGTGATTCCCAGACCAGGGACAGGGTGTTCTGCTTTGGCAAGGCTGTGTCTTTTGATGGGCATGTTTTTTGGCAGCTGCCACTTTTCCCTGCTATTGCCCAGAAAATTTCCTGCCAATATCATGGATGCATGTAAGAAGTATTCTCCTGGGGGTTATTAGGGCCAGTAATCTTGGGAGTTTATGTGCACTCATTTGTGCCACCCTCTGGTTGCACTAGTTCCTGGGTCTTGCAATCCCATCACAAGCTTTTCAATAAAGATGGGGGGGGGAAACAACCCACCTCCTGTGTCGATTTGAACTATCACTCATGTGAACATGTGCATGTGGACATGCACGTGCTTGTGCTTCAGCAGAGCACACCATGGGGGTCCCGTTCCTTGTTGCTGTTGCCTGGTTTTATGTCTGTTTTCCAATGGGTGGTAAGGAAGAGCTAAAATGTTTTGTCCACTGTGTGGATTTGAACAGCAACTGACTGAGCAAGTTTGCACCTGTTTTGCAGACTTCACAGTTCCCTTGTTGTTGCTGCTGCGTGGTTTAATGTCTTTTCAACTGGGGTCTTGTGAAGGGGATAAAATATTATGCCCATGGAGAGATTTGAACTAGTCATTTCCTGAGTGTCCTTGTTGCTGCGTTAACAGGCAGCTCCACTTGGTTACTTGCCTCTATGACTGTGACTGCTACCTAATTCTTGGTGTTTCATGTTGCATGTTGGAGGCAAGGCAATGTGACAGATGCCACACTGGTCTAACTCGCATGGGTTGGCTCCCTCTGTAACAGTGGGGCATGCAGTTGTTGTCACTGGCATGGTCCGTGATTGGTGGGCTGTAACACGATTCCAGAGATGCTGTGGGCTTATCTGCCTTTATTTTACTGTTTTTTTAAAAAAAATTCTAGTTGTGTGCTGTCCTCTTCCCCTTCCAGGCAGCTGTTCCACCCATGTAGTTGTGGAATCTTTCTCTTCCCCTGAGTGTAATGGACTGAGCAGCCCATTAAGCCTTCAGCTGCAGTACCAAGGTGATAATCTGCACCACCCAGTCCAGTGTCAGGATCTGGCATGGTCAGGCACACACAGAGACCCATACCTTTGCAAGGATTCTGTGGCCAAAACCTTCCTATACGCTGCTGACTTTTCTTCTCACCATTGCCACTGCTTACTTGCCTGCCCCTTCCCATTAGCCCAGAGATGATAAATGAAGATGGTAAGAAAAAAGCTGTCACCATCTGAACCTGCCCAGATCCTGAGTTCATCATCTGAGACCCTTCTCTGCATGTCACACTTGAGGGAGGTCTGGAGGACGGCAATGAGAGAACAGGCCTTTTCTGTACTAGGTCCCCATCAATTGAATGCTGTACCAAGAGAGGCCTGTCTGCTGCCAACTTTGTCCTCATTGTGTCACCAGAAAAAGGCATGTTGTTGTTTGTATTTAGATGTTTGTATTCTGATGGTGTTTTATATATGCTTTTTGTTACTGCATTTTTATTCTGGTTATAAAACCCTCTGGCACTTTTTGTACTGGAAAGTGACATATAAATTTAATAAACCTAACCTAACTTAACTATCTGCTCATTCTTTGCTCACCCACCAGTTCTCTCCCTGGCTACCAAGCAGGCCATGGTGATGACAAGGAACAGGAGCATCTGGTGCAATGGCAACTTCTAGAGGAAGGCACCCACCATGGAAAGAGCCACATTGAGTTGTTGTGTTGGGGCTCTCCAAAACCCACAGCTGGCACCATTCTGCTCGATAACAGAGTTCTTTGTGAACAGACCAAAAGAAACATGGAGAGGCCATGATCAGAAACACTGCACTCACATTTTGTAAGATGTAGATTATCGTAACTGGCCTAGTCAATTTCAAATGCACCTCAGTAAGAACCGTCTATCACAGAATCAAAGCAGGAAAGATAGAATATGTTAGAATTCAGAACTCCCCAAAATGACTTGGGTTTATTTTATGAACCATCTGATCCATAAAGTCCTGGAAGTACAGATCTGTCAGAACACTGAAGATAACCAGGATGCTGAAGCGGTATCGATAAGAAGATAGAATATAAATCAACAGTGGAAAGATTATTTCTATCTAAAGTGGCAGTTACCCCTCACCTTGAATCCAATATAAAATGTTGGTGCTATCTTACAAAGTATACCACTGACTTTGAGAAATCAGAATAAACAAGAAAAGAAAGGATAGCCTGCTTCAGAGATATATGGCCAAATTGAAAGAAAGGTAAGATAGAATTTATTTACACTGAGTAGAGGACACACGGGGGGGGGCTTTATTACAGATGAAACCAATGCCATTCTCTGTGACAGATATATTTTTGCAGATGAAACAGGTGAAGTAGTTAATGCATCTATATTTTCTAGAATTAAGAAGCATTTTTTGCATTGCACATGTGAAATTTTTTTTTTGTCTGAAGGACATAGGAAACTGCCTTATACTGAGCCAGAACACATGTTCATCTAGCTTAGTATTAGCTACACTGACTGGCAGCAACCCTATGGGATTTCAGGCCAGGGTCTCTCCCAGCTCTACCTGGAGATGCTGGGAACTGAACCTGGTATCTTCTGTGTGCAAAGCAGATGAAATAAGAGTGGAAAACCAATATCAAATCAAATGATATATGACATACCAAGCATATACTAAATAGAGAGCCTGTATGTTCAAATTAAACTGCATGTCAAACCTTACTTCCGGACAGGTTTATACTGAATGCAATTATTCAAAAAACCCTGCCATTAGATCAGAGTTAAAGTTAACCCATATAGGTTCGTGCTCCACAAAGCCGGGGCATCAGAAGTTAAGGCTGATACCTTAACAGACATTCGCTGTGATCAGCAATGATGTTGCTCAATGTCACAAGCTTGCATATAAGTTACCCTCCGTGCACCTTTTCTTGGACTTTCAGGCCCAAGTCCAGATGGTGAGGATGAAGTGCCTGGGGCCAGCAAAGATGCCCCCACATTGTTGTGGTCCCATATTGCTTCATATAAAGCAGGTGTGGGGAACCTTTTGCCCTCCAGATGCTGCCGAACTACAAGTCTCATCAGCTCCAGCAAGCATGGGCAATGGCCAGGGATCATGGGAGTTGTAATTCAGCAACACCTGCACACCTGCTTTATATGAAGCATCTGAGCCTTATTGTATTGTTGGAGGAATCCTCCTGTGATCCAGAGCTTGGAAAAGTTACTTTTTTGAACTACAACTCCCATCAGCCCCAGGCAGCATGGCCACTGGATTGGGCTGATGAGAGTTGTAGTTCAAAAAAGTAACTTTTCCAAGCTCTGCTGTGATCTGACCCATGCCTGCTTGTTGCTTAGAGCAGTAGCTGGCAGGATAGGAAATTTGAACTCTCACATTAAGTCAGCCATACTGATCATAAGCATGTGCAAACTCCTGTGCCTTTGCCTGTGCTGTTTGATTCCAGACTTCACGGGCAAACGAAAATGCTTCACTTGACATCACTGTGATGTCACATGACTGACAGGTGGGAGGCCCTTCTCATCTGTCAAAATGGCCTGCAGGGTTTGGGGAAGGTCAGAAAGCAGCCCTCTGGCCAGATCCAGTTGCCCACTTCTGGTCTACAGTTTTGTAATAATGCTGATTTTAAACTGTTATCTACGTGGCACCTCATTTTTGAAAGTAAAAAAAGGAAAAGGAAAACTTTAAATCCCATTAAGTTGAGTAGGTTGGCAGGGTCAAATCTGGTCGAAATCTGGGAGCCATCTCCAAAACCCTGGAGTCAAGGCCAGTAACTGACAGAAGTGTACTGGCATGGAAGTGATACAATATCTGTGCAGTATTTCAGCTTATGGAATGATGGGGGGGATGACAATTATCTGTGTAAATATGTGCGGATGAGTGGATATGACCCTCTATATTCAGAAATGATTACTTCTGAGCAAGCCTGCATAGGATTGCACTATACTTTATTTTTTTACCTTTTCACCCTTTCCTGATCAGTGACCTCTGGCAAACTGACTCCCTCATTCTTGCTTCAGTTGTCTCTTTGCTCCTGCCCCTTTCTTGGCATGAGAATGTCCCTGGCCATTCTTGACTTATGCCATAAGCAGATCCCATTGACTTGGCCGCTCACAGGCAATCAGAATGCAGTTTTTGATCATGTGCAGTGTTGGCTCTTTCCTGGTAGCACATTCTCAGAGCAAAGCAGTCAGGCCTCTTGCTGCAGTCCCATGGTGGAATTTGACACTCCGACACTCCTGAGCTCTGGTTGACAGTGAGTGACATCTTAAAATTTCCTTGGGGGAAGGAAATGGTGGCTGCACCACACTTGCCTCACTCTTCATGGCACTGCTGCTGCCTTCTTGGCTTTCCCTGAGGCCTTGCACTTTTTTCCAGTTTATTTTTTTTTCTATGGTGGGGTCAGGTGGGAAAATGTCAGCCATGCACGCGTTTCTCACCATGAAGCATCTCATGGGGGAAAGGGAAGAAGATCCCCCCACTTTCCCCATGAGCAGATCTTCTGCCTTTTTTCTGTGCTGCATAGTGAGAAAGGATTTCATTATCACCACGAAGCGCAAAAATTATGCTGTCTGCTCACAGGTGAATGGAGGTAGATCCCTTTCTTTCCCCATGATCAGATCTTCTGGTTTCTGTGCTGTGCAGTGATAGGAATATGCGTTAGTGTCAGGTGAGAGAGTGGGTCAGGAGTTTATGCCTGTGTTAAGTGTGGCTAGGGGTGTGTGCGTGTGTGTGTGTGTGAGAGAGAGAGAAAATCAGGAGTATGTGTCAGTGTCAGGTGAGAGTAGGGATGGAAAGATCTGTCGATTTTGGCTGTCTCAGTTCCTCATTTGTCCCATCTTAAATTCAGTTCTCTGTATTTCTGTTACAATTTGTGATTAAAAATCTCAAGCATTTTAGTGTGGATTTCTCCTAATAAGCACATTTTTGTTGGTAGTTTTGACTAACGTACACATTTTTTGCAAGCCGTCTCTCATCACATAATGTATTTTTTGCATATTTTCACTCATATATTAATTTTTATGCACTCTTTCCCCCATTATATGCATTTTTGTAAGCATTGCTTGGTTGGTGAACTGCATTAAAAAATTCAAATATATGCAACTTTCAAAGGATGGCTTTGGTTCTCATATTGATTTGGAAAGTGCAAATCTGATTCAGCTTGAAATGTGAACTGAATCGAAATTCTTGCCCAGCCCTAGGTGAGAGAGAGACTGTACTACATGGTCTAGAGGTGTGTGTGTGTGTGTTAAGTGTGTAAGAGATAGTGAAAGGGACCAGAGAGTGTGTTTGACTGTGTTAAGTGTGACTAGGGGTGCGTGTGTTTGTGTGTGTATGTATTAAGGGTGTCTGATTGTGTGTCTGGTCCTGGTTCCACCCCATCAAATTAAATGGGCACCAACTGCCAGTGATTATTAAATCATTAAAAAAATCAGTGAGATAATCTTTATGAACTCTAGGCTATTTAGTGGCTATTCACAAAAAGCATTCCCAGCTCTCTAACTTCTCTCTCCTATGCCTTAGACTTTGGCAAAAAACAAAACAAAAACCAGCCATGTTTGGGTTTCTGGGCACTTTTGAAAACTTGAGAAACTGTCATAGACAACAACACAAAATGGCTGCCATAGTTGGGCTTGTCTGGTCACAATATGACTGTAAAGAGAGGGTCACCTCCAATTCCCCTCCAATGAATTCCTTTTTAATTAACTTTTGATCCACTTATTTCCCCTCTACCAGCAAACACAGCCCCCCGATCATCATGCATACACACATACGCAACCTATCTCTCCCATGACACACTCTCTCTCTCTCTCTGAATTGAGGTCCTTTTCTAGAAGATAAAGTTTATGTGCACCATTTAGTTTCCCATTTAGTTTCTTCTTTCAGTGAAGTTGTTGGGCATATGGCCATTTTCACAGCAGCTGTCTCACTGCTGGTTATTATTGTAGTGACTGGTCAATTACATCGGGGCAGCTGTTCTTGCCACAAGGGTGTTCATATGCTCAATCCTCCCACTCTTTTTCTTCTTCCAGAAGGTACTCCTTGGGATAGCACAGGAAGCCACTTCATACACCTCACTGGCCACATGGAACTGCCCATACACAGAGTGATGTTTTAAGCATCCACTCATAGAGCAGGCTGCAAGTCTGAACTGGACCTTATTTTAATAACATTGTACATGGTCCAGTATGTCACTGTTGCAACTCTGTTGAGGCAGATGTGACATAGTGAGTAAATTGGCTAACATGGTTATCACAATTGGACCTGTTAATGAGCATTTACAATTGCCACCAGCTTGCTACTAGACAATTTGCAAGGATTAATTGGAGCCATAAGGAAGTATTCCAAAGAGATGACACATGTACACCTTGTTAATGGGCCTAATTCTTTATGAAGCCTGATATTTGTGTAACAAAGGACAAATGTGTATGCTCATATGCTAATGAAAATATTTCAGCAGAAACTGGATGATCCTTAAATTGGAAACTAGCCCTTCGGAAGCACACCTTAATGTGGTGAGGGGGTTTGAGTGTGTTGAAGAAGCTGAGAGCAATGCTGTCAGGAGTCTAGACCAAGATGCTAGACTCCTAGCAGGGGCACCCAAGGCGGAATGGTCAAAGCTGAGACACCAGACTAAGATGCATCCAAACTCAGAGGAAGGCAATGGTAAACCACCTCTGAATATCTCTTACCATGAAAACCCTATGAACAGAGTATCCAAAATGCAACATGAGATAGTGCTGGAAGATGAGACCCCCAGATCAGAAGACACTCACCAAGCTACTGGGGAAGAACAAAGGACAAGGACAAGTAGTGCTGTGACTAATGACGCAGCTGGGTCAAAGCCAAAAGGAAGACCAGAGGCTGATGCGTACAGATGTGAAAGGAGAGTCTGGAGTTGTACGACGCACACAATAGAAACGTGGAATGTGAGAAGCATGAAGCAGGGAAAGTTAGAAATTGTCAAGCAAGAAATGGAATGCATCAACATTACAATACTTGGTGTGAGCGAACTAAAATGGACTAGAATGGGACATTTTCAATCAGGCAAATACAAAATATTTTATGCAGGAAATGAGAAATTAAGAAGAAATGGGGTTGCTTTAATAGTGAGAAGTGATGTAGCAAGAGCAATTAGGAGCTACAACACAAGGACTGAGTGAGTGATATCAATGAGATTAAATGGGAAACCTATCAACACAACCATCATCCAAGTCTATGCTCCGACGGCAAACGCAGAAGAAGAGGAACTGGAGAGATTTTACGCAGAAGTACAGGAAGAAATTGATCACACACCAAAACAAGATGTGCTGATAGTCATGGGGGATTGGAATGCAAATGTAGGGAACAGAGAAGAATTAGGAATTGTGGGGAAATGGGGCCTAGGAGACAGAAACGAAGCAGGAGAAAGACTTATTGAATTCTGTGAAGCCAATAATTTGTTTCTTGCAAACACATTTTTTGAGCAACCGAAAAGACGACTATACACGTGGACATCACCAAATGGCCAATATAGGAATCACATTGATTATATAATTGGTAGCAGAAGATGGAGAAGTTCCATACTTTCTGCAAAAACAAGACCAGGAGCAGACTGCAGTACAGATCATGAACTGGTCGTATCAAAAATCAGAGTAAAGCTAAAGAAGACCAACAAAGCAATCATAATGCCAAAATAAAATTTAAATAACATCCCAGAAGCATATAAAGGTCAAATAAGGAACAGGTTTGAGGCTTTAAACTTAGTTGACAGAGAACCAGAAGAACTATGGAATGAAGTCAGAGACGTTATCAGAGAAGAATGCAAAAAGACAATACCTCTCGTTAAAAAGAGAGAAAGACCTCAATGGATGACTGAAGAAACTCTTCAAATGGTTAAAGAGAGAAGGAAAGCAAAAGCAAAAGGAGATAGAAACACAGTCAGAACCCTAAATGCAACAATACAGCGACTAGTAAGTAGGGACAAAGAGAACTATTACAATAGTTACCGTATAGAAATAGAAGAGGACAACAAAAAGGGAAAAACAAGAGCCCTATTCCAAAAGATTAGAGAAATGAAAGGGAAATTTAAACCAAGAGTAGGGATGTTGAATAATCAACAGGGGAACAGACTCACTGACCTAGATGAAATAAAAGGAAGATGGAAGCAATACTGAAGAACTCTATAAAAGAGATGCTAGGATGACAGATTCATTCATGGAGGAACCGTATGATGAAGAACCAGAAATTTTAGAATGTGAGGTGAAAGCTGCTCTTAAAATACTTGGAAGAAACAAATCATCAGGTACAGATGGCATACCAACAGAGTTGCTACAAGTTACTGAGTCTGAATGTGTCCAAATCTTGACAAAAATCTGTCAATAAATTCAGAAAACTAAACAATGACCCACAGAATGGAAGCATTCAATATACATCCCAATTCCAAAGAAAGGGGATCCCAGGGAATGCAGTAATTATCGAACTATTGCCTTAATATCCCATGCAAGTAAAGTAATGCTCAAGATTCTACAACAAAGGCTCTTGCCATATATGGAGCAAGAAATGCCAGACGTCCAAGCTGGATTTAGGGAGGGAAGAGGTGCCAGAGATCATATCACAAACATACATTGGATAATGGAACGGACCAAGGAATTTCAGAAGAAAATCACTCTGTACTTTATAGATTAAAGCAACGCCTTTGACTGTGTAGATCATGAAAAACTATGGAATGCTTTAAAAGAAATGGGGGTGCCACCGCATCTGATTGTCCTGATGCGCAACCTATACTCTGCACAAGAGGCTACTGAAAGGACAGTATATGGAGAAACTGATTGGTTCCCCATTGGAAAGGGTGTGAGACAGGGGTGTATTTTATCACCCTATTTATTTAATCTATATGCAGAACATATCATACGGAAAGCAGGATTGGACCAAGATGAAGGAGGTGTGAAAATTGGAGGGAGAAATATCAATAATTTAAGATATGCAGAAGATACCATACTACTAGCAGAAACCAGTAATTATTTGAAACGAATGCTGATGAAAGTTCAAGAGGAAAGCACAAAAGCAGGACTACAGCTGAACATCAAAAAGACTAAAGTAATGACAACAGAAGATTTATGCAACTTTACAGTGGACAATGAGGACACTGAACTTGTCAAGGATTATCAATACCTCGGCACAGTCATTAACCAAAATGGAGACAATAGTCAATAAATCTGAAGAAGGCTAGGACTGAGGAGGGCAGCTGTGAGAGAACTCGAAAAGGTCCTCAAATGCAAAGATGTATCACTGAACACTAAAGTCAGGATCATTCAGACCATGGTATTCCCGATTTCTATCCAAGGATGTGAAAGTTGGACAGTGAAAAAAGCGGATAAGAGAATAATAATAATAATAAATTTAATTTATGTGTCGCCTATCTGGCCAGTGGCCACTCTAGGCGACGTACATACAATAAATATAACAAAATACAATACAAAAATACAGTGTAATAGTATAAATTATAAAACAAACAATACATAATAGGAGGCATGTAAAGAAAAAATATTAAGCCTCCCCAGAAATCCCAAAAGCCTGTTGAAAGAGTCAGGTCTTTAAGGCCTTGCGGAAGATATTCAGGGAAGAGATGTGCTGAAGATCGTGTGGGAGGGAGTTCCAGAGGGTGGGGGCCGCCACTGAAAAGGCCCTCTCTCTAGTACCCGCCAATCTAGCCGCTTTGGTTGGCGGGACTGAGAGAAGGCCTTGTGTGGCCGATCTTGTTAGGCGGCATGATTGGTGGCGTTGTAGGCGCTCCTTTAGATAAACTGGGCCGAGACCGTATAGGGATTTAAAGGTTAATACCAACACCTTGAATTGGGCCCGGAAAACAACTGGAAGCCAGTGTAGATTGAACAACACTGGCGTGATGTGGTCGCGGCGACGACTGTTTGTGAAAATCAACTCATTTGGAATGTGGTGCTGGAGGAGAGCTTTGCGCATACCATGGACTGCAAAAAAGACAAATAATTGGGTGTTAGAACAAATTAAACCGACCCATCAGTAGAAGCTAAAATGACGAAACTGAGGTTATCATACTTTGGACATATAATGAGAAGACATGATTCACTAGAAAAGATAATAATGCTGGGAAAAACAGCAGGGAGTAGAAAAAGAGGAAGGCCAAACAAGAGATGGATTGCTTCCATAAAGGAAGCTACAGACCTGAACTTACAAGATCTGAACAGGGTGGTTCATGACAGGTGCTCTTGGAGGTCACTGATTCATAGGGTTGCCATAAGTCGTAGTCAACTTGGAAGCACATAACAACAAAGCCCTATAAACCTATGGTATAGGATATTTCAGGCATCTATTTCCTTACAACTTGTAGTATTTTTTTAATTAACTGTGACTAGATAGCAAAACAATCATATGCTATTACATTTGGCTACCACCAGAAAGGTTTGTATTCTAAAATATTCTCATATCCCAGTAGTCAGTGCTGGACTGTAGGTGCAGCTATGAGTTTCCACTTCCATTTTAGATAAATCACAGTTTAGTGTGTCATCCAAATCCTAAACTATGGCTAATCTTAACCATGATTAGTGAAAATAAGCCAGCTTCACAAGCCATGGTTTCAAGTTTATTTATTATTAAATTTATATCCTGTCCTTCCTCCCAGAAGCAGCCCAGAGTGGCAAAGAAAAACACTAAAAACACTCTAAAACGGACTTCCGGGAAGGGTGACTTAGCCTGTGCCTGCTTTTGAGACGGGCTCCTGCCTCAAAAGAAGCTTATTCAGATATATCAGTCAGTTTTTTCTTTTTTTTTTGACTGATTAAACTTCTCCCGGGTAGGGAGAAACGAAGAGATTAACCTCAAAGCCTATTTTTGTTGGGACGACCAGATCTCATTAATTTATGGGACGAGGTCCAGCCGACGAAGGTGGGACGGATTTTTAACAGCAAGCTCTATCTGATAAAGCGAACGTTCACCTTATCTTCTAAGAGAGAACGCACTAACAGGCAAGCACCCTTCTTTCTATATTTTTCTTTTACTTGACTTAAATTGTTGCTGTTTAAAAGAGATTTGCCAGATTGATCAGTTTTTGACATCTCACTGGGGAGCCATAACTTCTCTCTGCTACGCACTAATTAATAGCTTATCTCTGTTTTTGTTGCAAAAAGCTGTCCTGGATTTGCATTCTAAAGATATACACAGAAGAGGGATTTCTATTCCAGATTTTTATTTTGAAAAATATTATACTGTTTTGAGACTACTCTCTTTTTGGTCTATTTTATTTTGACGAATCTGTTTCTTGACGATTGCCATTAATTGTTTCGATCCTGGGAACTGCATTTTGTTTACTTAACTATTGGAGAGATAAGGCTGTCTGCTCTGTTTATACTGTGATGTCACCAAGTTTGGAGTATTAACCCAATTGTTGCTGAAATAAGAAGTGGTTTTCCTATATTTTTCTTTTAAAATGGCAATTAAGAAAGTGGCTGAAAATCTGGAAATAACTATGTTTCAGAAAATAATGGATGAGATTGAGATAATGAAAATTGAATTGAGTAAAATGAAGCAGGAGATTAAAGATATAAGGGTCCCTGTGAGAGAGGTGACCCTGGAAGGGGTCCCTGTGAGAGAGGAGACCCCGGAGATTGGAACAGGGGTCCCTGTGAGAGAGGTGACCCTGGAGACTGGAATAGGGGTCCCTGTGAGAGAGGAGATCCCGGAGATTGGAACCAACGTGGAACAGGAACAAGATTTGGAGTCTATGGACTTTAGAAATAAAATCTATTGTTTGGAACTCAATGTTATCTCTGAAGAAATGAATGAAGATTCTAGAGATAAAGTTATCAATGGCATGGATAATCTTCTGGACTGGAATGATGTGATGGAGCCCAATATAGAGAAAATCTATGGAATTAACTGCAGCCATGTGACAATGGAAAAACTTTTAAGAGATGACCCAGTGTATTTTGAAAAAAAGAACAGAGATATGATTTTACAGCAGTATTTCAGCAACCTATTCAGAATGGATGGCAAGAAAATATTTGGGATAGAGGTAATCCCCATCAGACTCTTACTATATGACTATGGCTTTGACAGCAAGATTATTATGGAATACTGATAATGGAAGATTGGATATTGAAATTACTGGACTTAACAAGACTACTGAAGATGGAAGATGGAAAATGGAACTAATAGAGATAATAGAACAATGGCTACTGAAATTATTGAACCTAACAGATTCTGATGTGATGGATTAATTGAAATGTTTATTTTGACTATGGTTATGACAATAAGATTATCATAATTAGTAATGAGATGGATTAATCGATATGCTTATCTGGAAAAAAAAATTGATAGATATATTTCTTAAAGAATTGAAACCTCTCTTTGACTTTTTGTGGAAAGAATAAAGTAATGTTTATGAGATTTGATGATTAAGTAAGATAACTACTGGAGGAAAGTGATTTTATAATATGACTTAAGAGACAGGATTGTTATATATTATAGACTTATAACTGATTTGATCTTTGACAAATGGGAAGTCAATATTTTACTCTTTATTTTTTATTTTTGTTTTTTTTTTCTTTTTTTCTTTTTGTTTAACTATTTTTGATTTTGTTTTTTGTCTTTGAATGTTTTATGATTTTGTCTTGTATGTTTTATGAAAATCTGAATAAAAATTATTGAAAAAAAAAATAAAAACACTCTAAAACACATGAAAGCAAAATATCTTTAAAAACATATTAAAGCAAAACATCTTTTTTTTTAAAAAAATGAAAGCTTTAGAAACAGCTTAAAAAGCAGTTTCCAACACAGACACATACTGGGATAAGGTTGATTGCCACAGGGATTGATCTCCCTTTTGTTCTGTATAAGATGGCCATTTTTAACCACTGCTTTGGTTATTAGTTGAATGTGATAACTTCAGAGCTGGGAAGTAACTAGTTACGAATTACTTGTAATTCATTACTTTTTTGAGTAACGAGTGGGTAATTCCTTTACATTTTGATTGTAATGGAACTAGGAGTAATTTTACTACTTTTGTGGAGTAATTGTAATGTTTCCAGCATTACTTGTGGGCATTACTTGGGGGGGGAGCAGGGGAAGTCTTCTGCCCCTTTGATTTGTGGATGAAAATTATGTGCCTCAAACTGGGCTTCTGTGCAGTGTTACGAGGCAGGGCCATGGAGCCTGCTAAACTACAATTCCCACCCCCCACCCCCCACCTAATGGTATGGCTGGTTATGCTTTCCCACGAGGTTTTGTGCGAACAGTAACAAGGGCAGAACTTAAGATCCAAAAACAGCATAAATGTTCTGCATAATTGTTATCTTGTTCCTTTGGCAAATTTCCCTCACCCACAATGAATCCCATTGTTTGTTAGGAGCCTTAGTTTTCAGGGTCAGTTAGAGATACACACACACATAAACAACATCACCAGACTTTCATACCCTCCTTGGCAGGAGGGGGAGAGAGGAAAAAGTATTTTAAAACCGAGGCTTGAAGGTAGAAAAAAGGAAGGGAGGAGAGGAAGAAAGAGAAAAGGGGGGCTGAGGAACATCAGAGCTCCAACACACGTGTACTACGCTCTCAAGGAACGCATCAAGGACTGCAGGGGCAGAACCGGGGAGACTCTGGGTCTCGGTGCAAAACCTTGAGACCAAGAGATTCCTTCCTGGTTTTTGGATCAGAGCTCTTCCACATAGCTTCAGCTGTATTCAACCGCCCATTCAGGGCATAGGATAGGTAATCTCTCCTACCTTTCACCTCTTATAGTAAAAGGGTCCTTTGATTTCTTTAGTTTAAAGTTATGAATGGGTTAGGATATTAATGATTAATGCTGCCATGCACCCAAGTAATTCTGTAATGCTTTCCTACTCTTTCTCAAAATAAAATCAAGCTTTGCTTTATTTTGGTTTGGACCTGCATTTCTTGGGTTAAATATATACACCATTTAAGCACATTTCAGGGCAAAGCGCTTGTTTTATCCCTAGCAAAAGATCCCCTCCTCTCAAGGAGGTGTGTTTCATGGGACATGACGGTGGCAAATGCACACACTCAGATTCCCAAGAGCACATGTCGTAACAGCAGTGTTGGTCTTTCCTCATGCTCTGTGGATGGGTAGGAGGCAACGAGGGAGGAGGTGGAGAGTGAGACGGAGTGGAGTGGAGAAAACAATTATTTAAAAAAAGGATAGTGGTGGTGAAGAATGGAGTGGAGGGAAAAAGGATCCAGAGGTCAAGAACATGGATAAAGGAGAAGGAGGCAGCAGCAGAATGGAGATAAAGAACTGTGGAGGTGAAAGATGACGTTTGTGTGTGTGTGTGTGTGCACGTGTGTGCACGTGTGTGTGTGTGAATGAGAATACTGTGTTTGCACTTGGCACACAAAGTGGCCTCCACCACCCTCTCTGGCTACTGTGCTGCATTTGCAGTATTTTAACTTTTTTGCATCTCAGGGGAAAATGTTTGCTTGAGTGAGTGTCCCTTAGTTGGTGGCAGGGCAGGGTCCGGGAGGTGGTTAAGTGAGAGAGATTATGCTGGCTGGCTGAATGAGGTGGTTGCATTTGGTTTGACGTACAAAAATCTGAGTAGTGGCCTCAGCCTCCCTCCCCACCACCCTTACCAGCGGAGAGACCACCATTGCTATCTTATGAATAAAAATAATTATTCTACTACCTCTGTATATGTTTGTTTATTTTTAATGTTGTTTTAGGCTGCTTAGATGTGCAACAAGGCCAGCACCTTGTAGGCGGGTTTTTTTTAAGTACAGTAGGGCCCCGCTTCCTGGTGCTTCACTTCCCGGCGTTCCGCTAATGCGGCGGCTTTGATTCCCTGTTTTTAAAGCCGATTTTGCCCTTTTGCGTCATTTTCGCGTCATTTTTATGCGACGCGCCCCATTATATTCAATGGGGTTCCACTTTACGGCCATTTCCACTTTATGGCGGAGGTCCGGAACGGAACCTGCCATATAAGCAGGGCCCGCCTGTAACTGAAATGTAATTGTAGTGATTACTTTGGAGGAAAAGTAAAGTAATCAGTTACTTTTAGAGCAATTGTAATTGTAATGGTAATTACTACTTTTTTGGGCCATGCAACTGTAACTGTAATTTATTACTTTTTAAAAGTAATCTTCCAAGCTCTGGATAATTTTAAGTGTATACTCTAAATGTATATCAATTTGTGTGTGTGTGTGTGTGTGGAGAGAGAGAGGGAGAGAGATAGAGTTTTATCCCAGTTATTTGTTGTATCTGCCCCCAAAGAATCATGGCACTGTCGTTCGGTGAGAATACTTGATACAATTCCCAGAGTTCCCTGGAGAAAGGGAGAAAGACTGTTAGAATATAATAATATGGGCTAAGATACCTGACTGGAAGGATTATGGCCATATGAATAGGAAGGATGTACTGAAACAAGTAATTTGTTCTTCATTTCTGAGATAAAAGAAATACTAACTGGTTTGCTTCTGCCTGGATCTCTTGCTTTACACTTAAGAAGCTTGTTTCACCGAGAACATCCAGGGACGTGGATGATAAACTGAATGGTGGTTTTTTTTGGGGGGGGAGGGTTGTGTTTAAAGGGCTGTGGACTGGAAAGGACATTGTACATCAGTTAAATAATCTAACAAATTATATTCTTTAGTTCTATTTAGGAATATGCCTTCCACATTAACTGGAAAAATTAGCTTGACATTTAAAGTTTAAATAATACACAGCCTATTTCCAAGACATTGTACTCCAATGTAAATCAAAATGTTAACATTGTGCTAAATTGTCTAATGTTAAAAGAAAAGGCTTTGCGGAGTTTTTTTTTTAAAATGCAGCTCATGCACAAATAAAGGAACTCAATAATGAAAAGAACTCATATCCATAATAAACAGACTTTTAATTTAACTGTTTCCAGTTGCCTTTTACGTTATCACAGAACAACTATATACTTTTTATATCAATTAAAGATGTGTCCTACCCTAATTTTGGTGAACATTCTCATTATTACATTGCTTAATGTAATGTAGAAGTTAGTAAAAAGATTTCAGTAATAAGATCTTGATAACATCTAACTTGAATTGAAATTTGGGGTTTGCTGAATCAGGAAAATAAAATCAAAACAAAATCTTGCTCTGTTAAAATATCCTCTGCATGTTAACCCAGGAAAGTGGGTGGTCACTTACACATTTCCAAAAAAGAGAATATACAAATCACAGTAAAAGAGAGCACACACTTGCATATCCTAATTTATAAATACTGAATCAAATTTAGAAATAAGTACTAGAATTTAAGTTTCACAAAAGGCAAGTAAATTAATTTGCCATTCAAATCACCCAAACTAAATGCTGGTTAATTTGTACCCCACCCACAAATCACCCCAATTCTTCCTGTTCAATTAGTTTACTCCTAATTAATTTCCCAACCAGGTCCTGTTTCCCTTAGTCATGTTAATTAACCCCTTTCATAATTACCCCTCTAACTTAAAATTCAAAATAAACATGATGTGCAAATGTGGTGATGGTCTCTTGAATTATGGCTGGATTTTATAGGGAGAAGGTTAGAGGGGTGGTTGTTAGATTTTCCCCACTCTACTGGAGTTGAAGAGGTGTCTGTGGGGTATTAGAATCCCCTCCCTCACTGCCACTGCTACCAGCCCCACTGTCTTCAGCTGCTGCCTGGTATAAACTAGGTTTGGGACTACAACCTTAGTGGTAATTCCTGAGATTTTTTTTAAGGGGGTGAAATGGGCTCTTAAGGGAGCATCCTCAGTGCCCCAAGGCTTATCCCTTAAACATCCAGCAAGGTTTGGGGTGTGTGTGGATCTTAATATGAGAGGAGGAGGCTGGCAGGTGATTCCCCCCCCCTTTTCCTTAATTTCAATCCAAAGGCCAATTTGGCAGCTCAGCGGCTGGCACATAGCACAAAGCCTCTGCATGCCCCTGGGAAATTCAAATTACACATGGTCTTCCTCTTCCTCTTCCATCCTCCTCCCACAGCCAGGCCTGATGGTGTACAGTTGCTGTGACAGTGGTCACAGCTGGTTGTGACTGGTCAGGGCACTCTCACCACAGAAAACATCAAATAAGAGCAAAGATAAAAATCACAGCTGCGAGCACAGTGCCCTTCCAGAATCTTGGATTTTACAGGATAAATTTGGAACCTGAATGGATCCTGGGCAGAACCTTAAAGTAGTAAAGAGTCTGGGACAATAGAACCCACCTGGCCAGCCTACTAGGAAATGCTCTCTTAGCCAATTCAGTAAAATCTGTGAACTCGCCTATTTTCATTCTTTATAGTGTAGAGCTTTTGTGCAAAATCACCTTCTTTGTTTCTATGGTTTTATTATTTAGTTTGATTTAATCTGCATATGCAATCACTAATAAGTGTTTACACAGCATTTGAGACAGCTGGATCTATGCTGTGGTGTGGCTAGGAGGCACAAATAAGTGCGTGTGTGCCGATGAAAACCATCAAGCCCCGTATTTGTACAACAGAAAATAGCAAAGAAAATTTGTGTACAGAGAGAAAATCCAGGCGGATAATGTATAGTCTTGCATAGGGGAAATGGATTCCAGAATGTAATTCCATCTGTGGGTTTCACCTATCCCTCCGTTTTACTTGTAATAACTCTTTTTTCACTAGTGTGAATGTGGAGAGATAGGATGTTTTTGAGTTGTAGCCAATGCTAGTTCTACTCAGACTAGACCCACTAAAATTAATGGCCATGGCTAACTTGGGTCCATTCATTTCAACAGATCTATTCTGGGTAAAACTTAGTTGGATACAATTCTTTGTTTTGCACTTCATGAAAGTCTAGATCCATTATACGTTGCTTCACCAAATCTGTTGCTTTTTTTCCTCCCTTGTGTTAATAGGGGAGGATCCTCCGTGGCGCAGAGTGGTAAGTGGCGGTAACGCAGCTGAAGCTCTGCTCACGGCTGGAGTTCGATTCCAATGGAAGGAGGAAGTCAAATCTCCGGTAAAAGGGGTTGAGGTCCACTCAGCCTTCCATCCATCCGTGGTCGGTAAAATGAGTACCCGGCATATGCTGGGGGGTAAAGAAAGGCTGGGGAAGGAACTGGCAATCCCACCCCATATATACAGTCTGCCTAGTAAGTGTCGCAAGACGTCACCCTAAGAGTCGGAAACGACTCGCACTATAAGTGCGGGGACACCTTTACCTTTACCTTGTGTTAATAGGAATTCAACTGAAAATCCTATTGAGGTTATCAGCCAATGTACTGATTTGACCCAACTACTATCTGAGATACTAATCAATGCTAGATTTGAGATTCTCACTCTCTCCATAAGCCATCTTAATGCAGTAGACTAGCATCTTATTGTTTATAAGTGAAGTCAGCTTTGGCAAGTTTGCTTCAGCTCGTAGCAGGGAAGATGGTGTACCATTTGGCACTTGAAAAATTGTTCTGAGGTGGTGTTTTTGGAAAGATTCAATGTAAATCAGTATTACCCCAGAGCTGTGCTCCATAAAGCAACTGTCCCACCACTCTTGCCTTACAGGCTTTAAGTGCAGGCTGAATCAGCTGACCTTCTCTACCAAAGTAAAATTTAACTACTCCATTTGCTGTCCAGCCAGCACATTTTCTGGCTGACTCCAGATGGGCTTCAAAAGATCCTGAGCTGGAAAAAGTGATCCCCAAATATCCAAATTGCTTAACTTGGGCTATTTGGTTTGTATTCGTAGACCACTTGTGTTACCTCTGATCTTTCCCTACTACCATAATGTGAGTTTTACCATAGTTGATAGTTAGTAACATGGACTTACAATAGCTACAAAAATCCCTTCTTATCCTCTTTAAACCCACTTGCGAAGAAGACAGGAAGACTGTATTGTCAGCATAAAGCAGGAGTGATACTGGCCTATCCCCAAGATACACTGGACTATAATTGGTGCTACATAAAGCAGTAGCAATGTTGTTTACATACAGGTTGAACAATAGGGAGAACAGCAAACAGCCTTGCCATACACCCCAGGAGGTAGGGATACTATTTGATAGCAGAGCTGTTTTGAACTACAAGTCCCATCAGCCCAATCCAGTGGTCATGTTGGCTGGGGCTGATTGGAGTTGTAGTTCAAAAAAGTAACTTTTCCAAGCTCTGTTTGATAGTTCTCCTGAATATCCTATCTGTACCCTTACTGAAGTTTGGGTATGAAGCCTTATAATTAAATAGAGTAATCTACCATCAATACGCGTTTTGGCCAATTTATCCCACAAGAGCTCCCTGCTAACCAGATCAAAAACAGCCTTCAGATCAACAAATGCAAGGTAAATAGAACTTTTCTTTACTCTTACATACTTGTGGACCAATTGAGAAATTACAAAACAATGATCAACTGTTGAGTTGCCCTCTTGAAAGCCTATTACCTCTTGAGCTAGTATGTTTGTTTTGTTGCTCCAGTCCTTTAGCCTTGACAGTAGATACTGTGCATACAACTTGCTCTCTACTGCAGCAAGGAAATTGGTGTATAATTTGTTGGATTGGTCTTCTCACTGTTCTTAAATATTGGGACCACAATTCCTTCATTCCACCCCTCGGGCAACTGGCCTGTCTCATTTATTTTTGAGAACAGAGGGGCTAATAGGTCAGCCCACCACCTAGCATATGATTTCAAAAGCTCCGGGGGGGGGGAATGAGATCATTTCATGGGGCCTTTGCATTTTTCAGCTGTGATATCAACCGCTCCACTTCAACACTAGTAACCGGTGCCCAGCTCTGGAAGCTGTCTGCAGGGGCTAGCACTGGGTTTCCAGATATTTCTATCTCACTTGCATTAAATAGTCTAACAAAATGAGCTTCCCAGGCTCCACTTGGAATACAATTTTTGAATTTTGACCTGGGCTGGTTAGTTCCCCTCACAATTAGTTTCCAGAAAGTTTGGCTATCTGCCTCCAATGAGGCACACATAAGATCTGTCCAGTATTTCATAGCGACAGACTTTTACTTTCATTGCTACAGTTTTTTATATCCTCTTTTAATTCTAAAAAAATCTCCAAATCTTGAGGTGATCTAGATTCTTTCATTTTTTCAGCACCCTCTTCAGTTCACACTTAGTTCTCTGTCAAACCATGGTTTTGACTGTTTTTTTCCTCCTGAAGACCTTCGTGTACTGGTCTTAATTCAATAGTTTTTCCAAAGCATGACATAATTTCTTCAGCAATGCATACTTATAATTTGTCATTTCTTTTGAGTTAAGGAATACCCAATTCAAGTTCAGATGACTATCTATGTCATGGCCCCGTCAGAGGACTCCTCCGATGAGGACGACTCGGGAGTAACAGCAGCAGACCCAGGAGCAGCAGACCCAGAAGGAGACACGGAGGAGACTCCTGAGAATCCAGCTCCTTCTCCCCCTCAGCTGCAGAGCACCCCAGGGACAGCAGAGGCCCTGCAGCCAGACGCAGACAGTGAACAGGATACTCCCCCCTCACCTGCAGAACGTAGACAGCAGAAGGTCAGGCAGAAGAGAGGCAGGCCTGTCCCCTTAAGGCCCAAACGCTGAGGGCTCACACCTGCTGTCCATCCTGCTCCTTATAAGGCACACCTTGGCTTCAGCTTGCTGCTGACTGCAACGTCAGGCATGGCTTCGTGTATGCCTTGTTTCCTTGCAACGTCTCTTGGACTGACCCCTTGGCACTTGACCCTGGACCTCTACTGACCTCGCTTCTGGACTTCTGACTCAGCAAGTAAGCTTCAGACAGGCCTGGCCCTTATCAGGTTCCCTCCTCGTTGGCCTGGCAGATTTACAACCAGACTGCCGGCTAAGGACTTCCCTTCTCTGCTAACGACCCAGGAATTTCCAGCCCCCACCGGCACTGCTGACTCAGTGCAGAGCTGACAATCTAACCCTCCTCTGCGACACCACTTCTATAGTTTCCCTCAGGTGGGTGTCCGTATGTCTGCATAAAGCCCCTTCAGTTTTGATTGTTAAAGAGAGGTGTTGATGGTCACTTCCTGGTTCTCGTAGAATTTCCCCACTAGTTCAGCCAGTATCGGAGATACCGCCATATAATCTACCACACTGCTCCTTTATTCGTTAAGAAAGTGATTTCTCCTTCCCCATCTCCTGTTGTAAGGCCATTTAATATGAAAAGATTTGTTTTATTTAATAGGACCCTCAATAACTTTTCATTCTTATTTGTTCTGGGGTCTCATGAATTCCTGAATGACCTAACATTCTCAGCAAGTTCCACTTCCTCTCCTCTTAGATGTTCTTTTTCTTTCGCAGTTCTAGCATTAAAATCTCCTGCTACCAACACTGGGGTATCAAGATATTGTCCCCCCAATTGGTTCAAAAGCTTTCCAAAAAGACCTCTCCAAACTGAGTGAATGGGCGGAAAAATGGGAAATGCAATTCAATATAAACAAGTGTAAAATTATGCATATTGGAGCAAAAAATCTGAATTTCACATATACGCTCATGGGGTCTGAACTGGCGGTGACCGACCAGGAGAGAGACCTTGGGGTTGTAGTGGACAGCATGATGAAAATGTTGACCCAGTGTGCGGCAGCTGTGAAAAAGGCAAATTCCATGCTAGGGATAATTAGAAAAGGTATTGAAAATAAATAAAATATCATAATGCCGTTGTATAAATCTATGGTGCGGCCGCATTTGGAATACTATGTACAGTTCTGGTCGCCTCATCTCAAAAAGGATATTATAGAGTTGGAAAAGGTTCAGAAGAGGGCAACCAGAATGATCAAGGGGATGGAGCGACTCCCTTATGAGGAAAGGTTGCAGCATTTGGGACTTTTTAGTTTAGAGAAAAGGCGGGTCAGAGGAGACATGATAGAAGTGTATAAAATTATGCATGGCATTGAGAAAGTGGATAGAGAAAAGTTTTTCTCCCTCTCTCATAATACTAGAACTCGTGGACATTCAAAGAAACTGAATGTTGGAAGATTCAGGACAGAAAAAGGAAGTACTTCTTTACTCAGCGCATGGTTCAACTATGGAATTTGCTCCCACAAGATGCAGTAATGGCCACCAGCTTGGATGGCTTTAAAAGAAGATTAGACAAATTCATGGAGGACAGGGCTATCAATGGCTACTAGCTGTGCTCTGCCACCCTAGTCAGAGGCAGCATGCTTCTGAAAACCAGTTGCCAGAAGCCTCAGGAGGGGATAGTGTTCTTGCACTTGTGTCCTGCTTGCGTGCTTCCCCCAGGTACCTGTTTGGCCACTGTGAGAACAGGATGCTGGACTAGATGGGCCACTGGCCTGATCCAGCAGGCTCTTCTTATGTCCTTAAAAGAATCTTTTTTTTAAAAGGAATGTTTTTAAAGATGTTTTGTTTTAATTTTAAAGTATTTTATTTTTATGATGTTTTAAAGTGTTTTTAGTGCTTTTGTTTGCTGCCCTGGCCTCCTGCTGGAGGAAGGGTAGAATATAAATCAAATAATAAATAATAATAAATAAATAAAATAAATAAAAATCTCCATTTTATACCATACATTTGGGTGGGCATATGGTGATAAAGGAGGATGTATATACACATTAATTACAATAAGGCTATAATTTGCAGTCTTTACAATCCAAGCTGCCACATATGTGTCCACTCAGGGCTGGTGCCAGGCATAACTGGGGCCCTTGAGCACCAGCCTGCCCCAGGCCCTGGCACCTGCCTGCCCGTATGCCTCACCCACCTTTCCTTTGAAGTGAATACTGGCCACTCTGTGTGCACATGCCTGCCATCAACCAAGATGATGGCAGGGGCATCAGCCCCTTAGGGAAACTTTGGCCGCCATCTTGGTTGATAGCTGACAGGCACCCACAGTGCAGTCAGCATTTACTTCAAGGGAAAGGTAGGTGGGGCATGTGGGTCAGGCCTGTGCAGTAGTAGGAGGGGTGCCTGGGAGCTCCTTCTCTGTGATTCACAGCAGGGTCAGGAGGTGATGCTGCTGCAGATCGTGGAAGGGAGTGCTACCCCCCTGCCCTAAGTGGAGGCACTTCAGGGGCCCCTTGGGCCCCAGGGGCCATTGGCCAGGGCCCAACCAGGCTGCCCTCTGGCAGTAGCCATGTGTCCACTATTCCATTCTCCACAATTTTTGCCCTTAATGATGTTGAGATAAATAGGGCTAACTCGCTGCTAGGGCAACCTCATTTTTTTCTAGAGACTGCTGGTACTGAAAAATCCCTATATCCAGGAAAAAACAATATTTTCTATTGCCCAAGTTTATTGCAATATAATCAAGTCAAAACCTTTCAAGACCCCCCCTTGCATTGTCTATGCTCTTTGATCCCCACCCAGCTATATTCCATGACAATATCCAAATCTGGTTCTTTCTTGAGCTATGTTGTCATAAAGGATGGCTATCCATCTCCAGAGGTAACAACCGTAATTCATCATTGTTATAAAGTGATTGCCCCATTTAGTTATCTACAGCTCTCCTTGTTTGGGTGTAAAGATTCATTCATTTAGGGGCCAAAGGGTTGATTTCAGCTTGTACTTGCTTAGCATTTGGTTGTCTGAAACAAAGGTTCTTTACCTGGTCCTGAGTGGGTAGGGCTGCACCCTCCATGTTCGATTTCATTATGGGCAAAGCAGCAACCTTTGGTCCAAGGGAGCCCAATTCCTTTTCATGTAAATATCTAAAGTGCAGCCACTCCTTAAGGGTTGGGGTTTTTTTTATTAGCAAAGATGATGGTTGTTTTTTCTGTGTAGCATTGCTTGTCCGCTTTAAGTTGAGTAAATCCCTAGATGACTGAGTGACTTTTCTGTTAGAGCAATCATTACTTTCTGCTCAGTGATAGTCCCAACTACATCCCTACTATCTGGTGTTGGCAGAGGGGCCCTCCATGGGCAGCTCTGCGTCCATGGATCTAGCTGTTCCATTTCTACCTTTGACTGTAGATTTGGGTGAAGTCACTTTAGAGAAAGTTTGTTGTTTAAGCATCTGTGTTTGGCCCAGCTTGGTCTGTAGCTTATCTAACTTGTTCGTAATTTCACATTGTTTCTTATCAGGAATTTTATGAAGGTGATTATCAGGTCTTCTTCTGCTGGCTTGGTCTAATCCAGCTGTTCTGGGGCCTGGCTGTTTGGGTCTGGCTTGCTCAGGTTTGAAGTCATTAGTGTAGAGGCCTTAAGATTTTCCTACATTGCCATTTTATCTCCAATAGACTCTATGGTCAGATCGTCCCACCGAATTAGATCATCACCACCACCTAAGTTAGTAGTGAGTCTAATTGGAGGAAGAGAATGACTTTTTCTCCCCAAATATTTCCTTTTAAATAGCATCAGTGGTCTTACAATTGTCTCTTTAAAATACCAGTAAGGGACCACCCCTTTCTGGGCTAATTGATCTTTCTATCCCATTATCAATACTGGGATTCTTCGGGAGCCAAACATTAGGAGAATTTTCAGTTTGTCCATTATTAAAGAGCCTCTTGATTGATTTTAGGACCTGGGGAAGGACCCAGCATTATTTTTAAATGTCGTCTGGCCCAGAAGACCAATCCCCAATTAGGGAGAGGTCCCCTATATGGGAATAGGTAAACTATAATTTCACATGGCCTCAATAACAAGCTGTTTAGATAGGCTGTAGTTCTTATTTCTTTACCCTTCAACAAGTTGTTGTTCGTTGCTTCCTTGAACTTTCTGTGCACCTCCTGAAGATTTTATTATTTATTTATTAGATTTATATCCCATCCTTTTTCCCAGTAGGAGCCCAGGGCGGCACGTTGATGAACGTTGGAGGATGCAGGAATGCAGGAGTTCCTCTTAATTAAGTAATCCAGCTTCTCCAGTATGTTATCCAGCTGTTTATAAATAGACTGAACTGTCTAGCTAATCAACAGACATCGTTCCACCAGCAGATCTGCTTTTCTGGACATTGTTTTCTCTTTGCTCAAAAAAGGGGGAGATGCACTGGCAGCCTGTCGTGCCCGGGTTGGGACTCAAGAACAGAATCACTTGATGAAAGCAAATCAGTTTTTATTAGAGTAATTTCCAGACATAGGCTCCTCCACCTCATGAACTCTTAACATGAACCAAAACCCGTGGCATGGAAGAGAGTTGATAGAACAGAGTTTCAAACATTCCCCGTCCCTTATCAAGGGGGTTTTCGGGCCCGGATCCTCTCACTCTGCCTCAAACTGCCCACATCTACGCCCCTTCCCTCCTCTTTTCTTTGGCGCCTTTTTAACTGTCTTCAGGTGCGGGGCGATGGGGGGGCGGCTGCCTCCTCCCCTTCTGATTCGGAAAGGATGGTAGGAAGTGGGGGGGGTTGGCCCAACACTTCAGGCGATTTCTCTCTACCCTTCTCTGCAGCCAAATGGCCTTGGTCCTCCTCCTCCCTCTCTGTCTGTAACTGCAGCACATTCCTAGGGGGGGAGTTCATGGGAACCGAGTCTGTTGTCTGTTCAAGATTTCCCCCCTCTATCTGGGAAGCTTTCCCCTCCCCTCCAGACGCCTCAGCCCAGCTGCCCCCCTCTCCTAGCTCATTCTCAGAAAGATCAGAATCCCAACCATACATCCTGACATCATCCCCTCCTCCATGCTGTGCTCCCTCCCACCCTGTTGGTTTGGGGCGATGAGGAAATTTCTCATGAAAGTCTCTCACTAAAGTGGGGGCGTGAACGTCTTCTGCTTTTTCCCGGGATCTGTCGGCTGGCCCATAATTCTTCCAATGAATTAGATACTGCAGCTGATTTCTCCTTCTCCTGGAGTCCAGGATCTGCTCCACTTCAAACTCTGTTTGTCCCCCCACCAACATCGGTGCCCCTGGAGATTCTATCGGCCTCAACTCACTGGGGGGGGCGGCCTTCGTTAGCAATGAATGATGGAATACTGGGTGCATTTTAAAAGTCTCTGGCAACTTTAAACGAAAAGCCACTGGGTTTATTTGAGCCTGGATCTCGAAGGGTCCCACTCTCCTATCCTGCAACTTCCTGCACTTACCCGGCATGTTAAGAAAGCGGGTTGACAGCCATACTTGATTGCCCACCTTGAGGGGGGCCCCCTCGCACCGACATTGATCAGCAACTCTTTTGTATTCCCTTTTGGCTTCGTCTAATTGTTGTTTCAACACTTGCTGGGCTGCCTGTAATTCCTGGAGAAACTCCTCGGCCGCGGGTACCGGCCTGCCGCCTGAGCGGCTGGGAAAAGCTTTGGGATGAAATTCATAATTAGCAAAGAAGGGTGTTTGCCCAGTGCTGGTGTGCACGGAATTATTGTAGGCGAATTCTGCAACATGTAAATAGGAAATCCAGTCAGTTTGCTGGTAAGATACGTAACAATGCAGGTATCTCTCCAAAACTGCGTTAAGTTTGTCAGTTTGCCCATCAGTCTGGGGGTGGTGAGAGGAGGAGAGCCTTAGCTCTGTTTTCAACTGCTTCCAAACAGCCTTCCAAAACTTAGCTGTGAACTGGGTGCCTCGATCCGAGATGAGGCTGTCTGGCAACCCATGCAATCTGTAAATCTCTTTTATGAACACCTTTGCCGTCTCCTTGGCGTCCAAGGCCCCAGAGCAAGGGAGAAAGTGGGCCATTTTAGTCAATGAATCCACGATCACCAAAATAGCAGTCATTCCTTGTGACCTTGGTAGATCGGTTATAAAATCCATGGAGAGGTCCTGCCAGGGCCCCTTTGGAATGGCTAGAGGTTCCAACAGCCCTACAGGCCTTCCCGTGCTTGTCTTCGCCCTCAGACACACGGCGCAGGATTTTACATAGTTCTCAACATCTCTGTGCATTTGAGGCCACCAAAAATCCTTAGCTACATTTTGAATGGTTTTAAAGATGCCGAAGTGCCCAGCTGTGACATTGTCATGGCATTGATGCAATACTCTGAGTCTGAAGTCCCCTTTTGGCACATATCTGGCAGTTTTAAACCACAACAACCCATCCCTCCAGTGGAAACTTACTTCTGAGTCTGTGCTCTGCTCCATTTCCTGGATGTAATGTTGTATGTCTGGATCCCCCTGCTGGGCCCTCTTGAGCTCTTCTTCCCAGGACGGCTGACAGGCTCCTAACGTGAGTTTTTCCGGTGGGATGATGTCAGCCTTTTTGTCTTTGTATTGGGGTTGTCTGGATAGGGCATCCGCCCTCTGATTTTTTGTATGGGAGTGGTACTTTATTTTGAAGTTAAACCTGGTGAAAAACTGCGACCAGCGTATCTGTCTCTGGTTCAATTTCCGAGCTGTCTGTAGGCTCTCAAGGTTTTTATGATCAGATCGTACTTCTATCTGATGTTGAGCCCCCTCTAAATATTGCCTCCAGTTTTTGAATGCGTCTTTGATAGCTAAAAGTTCTTTTCCCCACACAGTGTAGTTTTTCTCAGCATCCTTGAGCTTTCGAGAGTAGTATGCACATGGGTGTAGTGCCTTCCCACCCCGTCAGGCTGCAAGAGAACCCCCCCGATTGCCCGGTCCGAGGCGTCAGCTTCCACAACGAAAGGCCGGGTCGGGTCAGCAAAGCGTAGGATAGGTTCGGAGGCGAATTTCTCTTTCAGGTCTTCAAACGCTCTTGTTGCCTGATCTGTCCATTGAAACTTCCCTTTTCCCCTTAAACAGTCTGTGAGGGGGGCGGTTAGTTTGGAGAAGCCCGGGATGAATTTTCTGTAGTAGTTGGCGAAGCCCAAGAAACGTTGCACTTCTTTCTTGGTGGTCGGTTGTCCCCAATCCAACACACAGCTCACCTTTCCGGGATCCATCTCCACTCCCGCTGCTGAAATTCGGTATCCAAGGAAGTCCAGGGAAGACAGGTCAAAGCCACACTTTTCCAGCTTGGCATATAGGTGATTCTCTCTCAGCCTTCCCAGCACAGTTCTCACGTGTTGGTCATGCTCTGACTGGCTCTTTGAAAATATCAGGATGTCATCCAGATAACAAACCACATACTGGTCCAAGAGGTCCCTAAACACTTTGTTCATGAACTTCTGGAACACTCCTGGCTGGTACTTAACCCGAACGGCATGACCAGGTACTCAAATTGACCATAAGAGGTGTTGAAACTCGTCTTCCATTCATGTCCCTCCTTCATTCGGACCAAATTATATGCCCCCCGCAGATCCAACTTTGTGAAAATCGTGGCAAAACGCAGTCGATCTAATAACTCTGGAATCAGGGGCAGGGGGTAGCTGTTTGGGATGGTAATTTGGTTGAGGGCTCGATAATCATTGCAAGGCCATAATTCACCCCCCTTCTTTTTCATGAAGAGTAGGGGGGCTCCTGCAGGCAACTGCGAGGGACGAATAAATCCCCGCTTCAAGTTCTTTTCCAAAAATTCTTTCAGAGCTACTCTCTCTTGTTCTGTGAGGGAGTAGATTTTGCCTGCAGGAATGCTCGCTCCTGGCACCAAATCGATAGCGCAGTCATACGGCCGATGGGGGGGTAAAGTCTCAGCTTCAGTTTCACTAAACACATCCTCAAAGTCCAGGTATTTCGAGGGGAGGGTCAGCTCCTTGACCTCCTGCACAGCTCCTGCTAGGGCTTTTATTGCTTTCTCTGGCTGACAATTTTCATGGCAATACTGGGACGTAAACCACACGACTGCTTCCCTCCAGGCTATTTTTGGGTCATGCTTTATCAACCATGGCATTCCCAGAATCACCTCAAAGTTAGACAGGTTTGATACACACAAGGAAATGAACTCTTCGTGGCCCGGGATTTCTAGCTTCAAATCCTCAGTGGCTCTAGTGACCCCCCCGGACTTTAGTGGTCTGCCATCTATCGTCTCCACTGATAAGGGTGCTTCTAGTTTCCGATGCGGGATATGATGGCATTTGACTAGGGCGGTATCGATGAAGTTTGTAGAGGCTCCACTGTCGATCAACGCTGTTGAGTTGAACTGCACTCCTGTGGAAGTTGTAATCCTAATGGGTAATACCAGAACTCCTTTTAGGGGGGGATGGGTTAACGGAGGCCCTTTGCACAGCGCTGCCCCCAGTCCTCCGGCCTGCACTAGGACTGGGTGTTTCCGTTTCCCGACGACCCTGTTCGGTCTCCTTTCAGTTCACAGTCCCTGGCTAGATAGCCTGGCTTGGAACAAATAAAGCAGAGACATTCTCTGCGATGTCTGTCTCTTTCCTCCTCCGACAGCTTCGTCCGTGCCCCTCCCGAGCCGTCCCCCGCGTTGCCTGACGTCCCGGGGGTCGAAGGGATTTTACTACTGAGGCTGAATATTTTTGCACCTCTTGTTTTCTCTCTAACCGTCTTCCTTCCAGTCGGTGATCAATTTGTAGGCACAGCTAGATTAGTCCAGACAAATCAGTTGGAAGTGCGACTCTGGCCAGCTCATCCAATATCTCAGCATTCAGTCCACTTCGGTACATAAACATCAGTGCTGAGTCATTGTATCCAGTCTCGTGGGATAAGATCTTAAAGGCATTGGTGTATTCCAGCACAGCTCCTTTTCCCTGCTTCAGGGCACTCAATTGCCTAGCCACAGTCTCGGCTCTTTGGGGATCCTGAAACATTTCGGTCAGGGCTTGTATAAATGCTCCATACCTGCCCAGGATGGCATCCTTTCTGATCAGATAGGGGGTGACCCACTTGGCAGCTTCCCCTTCCAATAGACTGATCACAAATGCCACTTTGGCAGCATCATTGGGGAATTCTGCATCCTTAATGTCCAGGTACATCTCACATTGGGCCACGAAAGTGGAGAGCTGGTCGCTCTGTCCCGCATACTTGGGTGGTAGTCCAATTGGGATCTTGGCCACGGTGGCTGCAGGGCCTGCCCGCATCCGATCTATTGTGGATTTCAGGTTCTGGTTGTCCAATTTCAAGGTTCTCACAGTTGCTAACAGGCTTTGAACTTCCGACTGTAGGTCTGCCACGCTCGACCTCAGTAGCTTCACTTCTTCCGTCTCAGAAGTGGGGTTTATCCCCCCAGCAGCTCCCTTTTCCATCTTGTCATGTTCAAGTGGCGGGAGTAAGGAGGGTTGAGTAGTTGGTTCTATCAAACTGTCGTGCCCGAGTTGGGACTCAAGAACAGAATCACTTGATGAAAGCAAACCAGTTTTTATTAGAGTAATTTCCAGACATAGGCTCCTCCGCCTCATGAACTCTTAACATAAACCAAAACCCGCAGCATGGGAGAGAGTTGATAGAACAGAGTTTCAAACATTCCCCGTCCCTTATCAAGGGGTTTTTCGGGCCCAGATCCTCTCACTCTGCCTCAAACTGCCCACATCTATGCCCCTTCCCTCCTCTTTTCTTTGGCGCCTTTTTAACTGTCTTTGGGTGCGGGGCGATGGGGGGGCGGCTGCCTCCTCCCCTTCTGATTCGGAAAGGATGGTAGGAAGTGGGGGGGTTGGCCCAACACTTCAGGCGATTTCTCTCTACCCTTCTCTGCAGCCAAACGGCCTTGGTCCTCCTCCTCCCTCTCTGTCTGTAACTGCAGCACATTCCTAGGGGGGGAGTGCATGGGAACCGAGTCTGTTGTCTGTTCAAGATTTCCCCCCTCTATCTGGGAAGCTTCCCCCTCCCCTCCAGACGCCTCAGCCCAGCTGCCCCCCTCTCCTAGCTCATTCTCAGAAAGATCAAAATCCCAACCATACATCCTGACACAGCCTTACTCTCCTCCAGCTCAGATCTCTGATCAATAATTTCTGAGCACACAAGGCCAAAACAGTTCCTTACTAGAATTACAAATTTCTCAGAGCTAGGCTTCACTTCCATTGGCCAGAGATAATTGCCCATTCTGCTTTGTTTAAAACTTGGAAGCACCTCATTATCATCCTTATCGAAACTCCTGGAAGAAGGAAGGGGGAGGGGAGGAAGAAGGTAGGAGGAAGGGAGAGGAGAGGAGAGGAGAGGAGAGGAGAGGAGGGAAAAGGCAGGTCTGATCATTTGCATGCTTATTGAGTTCAATGGGATTTAGTCCCATGCACTCATACTTAAGATAGGTAAAACTGACCATGGGAGAAAAGCAGGGGGAGGGGAAGGAGGAGAAGGGGGAAGGAGGAAGAGAGGAAAGAAGGAGATGGGGATGGGGAAGGAGGGGCAAAAGAAGGGGCAAAAGGGAGGTGATGGGAGGGAGAAGGAGGGGAGGGCAGGTTTAATCATTTGCATTCATATTGAGTTCAGTGGAATTTACTCCTCTGAAATCATGCATAGCATAGGTGAAACTGACCTGGCAGAAAGGCAAAGAGGGGAGGAAGGGGAGGGAGATGGGAGGAGATTGGGTGGGTGGTCACTGGGCAGAGGAGAAGCCCCTTTCCTTTCCAAAAGAAAAACATTGTGAACAGTATCATTGTTTTTCACCGTTTCCCCCAACTTTTAATTCTACAGCAGAAACATGCAGTCTCTCACCCAAATTTAAACCAAAGCTGTCACTGGCCACATTCATACCAGACCTTTATTCCACTTTAGTCATAGCTTCTCCCAAAGAATCCTGGGAAGTGTAGTTAGTGAAGGGTGCTGAGAGTTGCTAGGAGATGCCCTGTTCCCCTCACAGAGCTTCAGTCAGAGTGGCTGACTGTTCAACCCCTCTGGCCTCTGGAGCTCTGTCAGGGAATAGGAGTCTCCTTTCAGCACCCATCACAAATTACACTTCCCAGGATTATTTGGGGGAAGCCATGACTGTCTAAAGTCAAATAAAGGTCTGGTGTGGGTGTGGCTCCTGATTAGGCAAGCCCAGCAGCTGTGAGTTTGGCTTTTAGAACATTGACAGTTGGTTCTTACAGAGCATGCCCAACCTTATCACTGAGTCCAATGCTACATTTCTTAAATTAATTAAAAATCAGCCAGGCATTTTTTTAACTTTTAAACTGCAGAAGATGAAGGTCACAGTAAGGGGCAAGGTCAATAATAGGATTACAGGCACTCTGTAAACATGGCTGATTTTTAATAAATTTCAACAGATTATGAGAACTCTGATAGAAAAAAGTCCAAAAGGGGTCTGGGTTTCTCTCTCTCTCTTTTTATACTTTAAACTCTCAATTCCCTCTGACTGTTTTGTGCATTGCCATGAAAATTTAGAGGTTTGTTAAGCATGCGTTTCTGAGTTCAGGACTATACGTTTTGTAAGATTTTGTTTGAAAATGAGCTTATGGGAAGCATCAGAATGGCATGGGATTATTTAACATTGCAGAATGTGAAAAATCCATGCTGGCTATAGTGAAGAAATATTTATATAAGCATAAATGTCAAATATTTCGCTGCCACCATTAAATAATCTCTCAACCGTCCAGCGGAGCTCTTTAGAATTGTCCGAGGGCTTTTACATTCTAGCCCTCAGGATATCAGAGAACCATCGATAACCCGCTGTAATGAGTTTGCTGGGCACTTCCAAGATAAAATCTTATGCATCCGTCGGGACTTAGACTCCAATATTATGGCAGTTGAACCTAAGGAGGTATCCGGAGCACGGTCTTGTCCTCATTTATTGGATGAGTTTCAGTTGGTACAGCTTGAGGAAGTGGACAAGGTACTCGGATTGGTGCGTGCAACCACTTCTGCTCTAGATCCTTGCCCTTCTTGGTTAGTGAAAGCTGCCAGGGTTGAAATTTGATGGGCCAGGGAAGTGATAAATGCCTCCTTGAGAGAGGGAGTGGTCCCTAGTCATCTAAAAGAGGCGGTAGTAAGACCACTCCTGAAGAAACCTTCCTTGGACCCAGATAATTTGAACAACTACAGACCGGTAGCGAACATTCCATTTTTGGGCAAGGTCTTGGAACGGGTGGTTGCCAGCCAGCTCCACGTGCTCTTGGATGAAACCGATTATCTTGATCCATCTCAATCCGGTTTTAGGCCCGGTTTCGGCACTGAAACGGCCTTGGTCGCCCTGTATGATGACCTATGTCGGGAGAGAGACAGGGGGAGTGTAACTCTGTTGATTCTCCTGGATCTCTCAGCGGCTTTTGATACCATCGACCATGGTATCCTTCTGGAGAGACTCACGGAGTTGGGAGTTGGAGGTACCACTTGGAAGTGGCTCCGCTCCTACTTAGTGGATCATCTCCAGAAGGTAGGGCTTGGGGAGCACTGCTCGATACCCTGGACTCTCCATTGTGGAGTCCCACAGGGATCGGTTCTGTCCCCCATGCTTTTTAACATCTACATGAAGTCGCTGGGTGTGGTCATTAGGAGTTTTGGAGTGCGTTGTCACCAGTATGCTGATGACACGCAACTCTATTTCTCCTTTTCATCTTCCTCAGGTGAGGCTGTTAAAGTGCTGAACCGTTGCCTGGCCGTGATAATGGATTGGATGAGAGCTAATAAACTGAAGCTCAATCCTGACAAGACTGAGACGCTGTTGGTGGGTGCCTTCTCGGCCCAGACGGTGGATGTTCAACCTGTTCTGGATGGGGTTACACTCCCCTTGAAGGAACAGGTTCGTAGCTTGGGGGTTCTTTTTGATCCATTCCTGTCTCTTGAGGCTCAGGTAGCCTCGGTGGCACGGAATGCGTTCTACCACCTTTGGTTGGTAGCCCAGCTACGTCCCTATGTGGACAGTGACAACCTCGCCTCAGTTGTGCATGCTCTGGTAACCTCTAGATTGGACTACTGCAATGCACTCTACGTGGGGCTGCCTTTGAAAGCAGTCCGGAAACTATAGCTAGTGCAAAATGCAGCAGCCAGACTGTTGACGAGGACCAGACGGTCCGCACATATAACACCTGTTCTGGCGTGTTTGCACTGGCTACCTATTTGTTTCCGGGCTAAATTCAAAGTGCTAGTTTTGACTTATAAAGCCTTACACGGTGCGGGACCACAGTACCTGGCGGAACGCGTCTCTCGATATGAACCTACCCGATCACTACGTTCAACATCAAAGGCCCTCCTCCGAGCTCCGACTCACAAAGAGGCTCGGACGGTTGTAACGAGATCTAGGGCCTTTTCAGTGGTGGCCCCCAAACTATGGAATAGTCTTGCTGACGAGGTGCGCCTGGCGCCTACACTTCTATCCTTTCGGCGCCAGGTTAAAACCTTTTTATTTTCCCAGGCATTTTAACATATTTTATTGTTGTTAATATATACCAGGCTGTTAAATACTTAAATGTATGTTTTTAGTGTTTTATTGTCATTTTATTGTATTTTTTGCCTTGTATTCACTTTATGCTGTACACCGCCCTGAGAGCCTCAGGCTTTGGGCGGTATAAAAATCGAATAAAATAAATAAATAAAATAAATATATTTATTATTTACACAACCTGTGAAGATATTTATAGTGCAATGCTATGCATGTTTACTCAGAAGCAAGTCCCAATGTATTCAATTGGTCGTAATCAGATAGGGAAGCATGCACCCGACTGCAATTTAGTGATAAGGAACTTTACTCACCCAATCCACAACTCAGAATCATGCCACTTTAAGCTATTTTGCAACTGTTTTATACTTGTTTTATGGTTATTGGATTTTAAATGGCTTTATTTCTTATTATGAGCTGCCTTGGTTTCCAATCCTACCTCACAGGTTTGTTGGAAATATTCCATACACACACACACTGGAGATGTAAAAATACATACACTCCATATAATAATTTATTGCCAAAACCAGGTGGCCACTGCAGAACATTTTTTTAAAAAAGTGTGGTTAATTCCCAGGTATGTGGAATTAGCATTGCAGCTTTACTCCTAGAAAAGCTTCATATTGGGAAGGTTTTCAAAACAGGTTATGAGTGACAAATAAACTGCCTCTTCAACAGTCCAGTAAAATGTAAACTTGTTTGGCTCCTTAATTAGAAAAGTATAATAGTGCAGCATGTACACTTTTTTAAACTTCTGTTCAAAAACTATTTGAAAGTTAAAGTGTATAAATGCCGTTTTTGCAAGTACTTAAAAAAACCCTGCACGTACACTTTTATTATAATTATAACTAAAATTGTTTAAACTGTATGCCTACCAAGATCCTGCTGTGATCTTCTGTTGTAGTGCAATCCTATGAATGTTTACTCAGAAGCAAGTCCCAATCCTGTACAGAGAAACTACTCTTTATGCTGCTGAAAGCTCTATATGTATTGAATTCCTTATGTGAGACAAGCAGGAAAAGGAAACTGTTCTCAGCACTTGAAATGGGGTTTAGGTATTGCCAATCACAATCCTGACTTCAGTTATTGGCTAAAAACCTGAAAGGGCAAGGATTAGAGCAGCCGGTACTAACAAAAGTTGTGGGGGTGGTGGCTGATATTTTGGTTTATATCTTTTGAACCAGACCACTTAGAAACTTAACTTTCTTAAAAATGAAAGCTAAGAGTCCAGAGATTAAGGTGGCTCACCCAGAGGTCTTGCAACCTTATTGTATACTGCTTCTTAGAATAAAAGACCTCTAAGCAGTTTACATTAAAAAGTCTAAAATATTCATTAAAAATACCAAATACAAAACATTAAAAACAAGTTACATGATGCTTTCAAAAATATACAATAGTATCAGTAAGTTTAAAACGCTACACTTAGTAAAATCACCTGTCAAAATTACATGTTATTTAATTATTTATTGATTGAATTTATTAGTCGCCCGTCTGGCTGGCTGTCCAGCCACTCTGGGCGATGTACAAAATAGGCATACAATACCTAGACATTAAAAATCTAAAAACAATGAAGATAAAATCTAGCCAACCCCAAAAGCCTGCCTGAATTACATGCTAGAATTACAGGCCTGGAGAGGCTTGCTGGAACAAAAAGGCGTTAGCAGGCACCAAAAGCAATATAGCAAAGGCACCTGCTAAACAATGAACATGGAGTTCATTGGAGGTGCTGTAGATGTGTATGCTGCCAAACTAAAAGACTGATTTCTTGCAAGTGCAGAACTAATATTATGCGGATCCAAGCATTCAAGTGGGCACATATGGGGTGAGGTGATCCTTCAAGTAAACTGGTCCCAAGCTGTTGAAGGCTTTATATACTGATATTAAAACTTTGAATTTGGCCTGATAACAAATCGGCAGCCAGTGCAGATCTTTGAGCAAGGAAGTTATATGCCGACAGAGTCTCATTCCTGCCAGCAGTTGTGCTGCACCCATTCTACACTAACCATAGTTTTCAGCCCAAATGTTCCACATAAAGTGTTGTTGCAGTAATCCAATCCTGAAGTCACCAAATGCCTGAACTACCATATTCAAGCTATGGCCGCAGCTGTTGCACAATTCAAGACAGAGAAGAATTATTGGTGGTGGGAGAAAGGTTCAGAATACCGCAACACTATTTAGGCATGCCAAATTTGTTTTCCAAGTGATGACATCATGAGATTTGTTGACATCAGTGGCTGATTGGAAGGCACTAAGTCAAACCACACAATTTCCTCTGTCGATGGAAACTTTGGGCTCCCAGCATGGGCATACACCAGGGGTGCAAGGGGGGCAGCTGTCTCCCCAGATGAATCATAATTCCCAGCTTTCAGTTTTAAGAAGATCATGTTTCTAGCCTTTATAAAATCTGAGCTATGAGGCAAAATGTACAGGCACTATTCTTTTTCTTCTTTTTTGAGAAACAAGCCTGTGGCCCCCTTTCATTGTTTTACTCCCCTTCCCCCCCCCAAAAATCCTGCGGACAGCCATGACTCTGAGGGCGAGATTTTAGGGCTGAAACATTACCAAGTTAATCAAACCATTTAACTAATTAAAGTTAAATGGATTGATTAAAATATAGGCCCAGCTTAATTAGGGACTGCCTCACCCCAAATCTGGCCCAATTCAGCCATTTGCTAACTTAGAACCTCTTTGCTATAAAGCAAGCCTTGCTCTTAGTAATCCAGAAGCTCCTTGTCTTACCTCCCACCAGCAAATGGGAGGCCAGAGGGGGCTCTGGAGTGTGAGTGCCTATTTCATGCGTGTATGTGTGTGGGATTGGACTGCTCCCTCCCAAGTCTGTCCTGAATCGTCCTGACAGCTATGGTGGACAGCAGCTCACATCTTCCAAGTGTCCCCAAATGCTATTATGCTGCCAGCATGCAGAAAAACAGAAATATCCATGGCAATGAAGGAACAGATTTCACACATTTCTAATGCCAAATTCTGGAACAATAGCTATACCTTTGCCCAAATTAATTTGTCAGTAATGATATTTCTTCCATATAAGATTTTTTTCTGGTTTTTTTTTTAGCTTCCAAAAGTTGAGCACAAGTATTGTTCAGATAATCAGGGAAAACGTGATATGACAACTATTTACCACCTAACGGTCCGACACTACAGGAGCCTTTCACAGTTGCTCCATGCCATATGTCTGAATTCGCAAATGTAAGTTTGCTACAAAACCACAAGCACTCGAACGTGCCCCTGTGAAGAACTTTATAGTTCTGTCATCAAATTTACTTCTTGCCCTCAAAGTCAACTGAGCTTCTTCATCACATCCCCCCACCTTTGTCCCCTCCCGGTAAACTCCAAACCTGCCCTTCTATTGCTCTGAACGCCTGTTCTCCCACACCTGTTTCAATTTATAGACCATATGTTGGAGTCACAGATTAGAACCACCACAGACAGGATTATGCTTTCACATAGATATTTCATTAGCGCACTGCGGCTCTTCAGAAATCGTCAAGAAGCCGTTGCTTTTGCTGAAAATTGAAGAGGAGTGAGGACATTCACTTGTTATTGCAATGTGTTCCTTCGGCAGAGGAGGCTGAAATGTGCTGACTCATAATGCGACCCCATATAGCACAACAACACTGGCAAGCAAGAACTAGATAATTTCAAAGTTACTTACTGCGTGGAACAGGAAATACAGATCAATCTTCATTCGTATATGCTTAAAGGGAGAAAAAGAATAATAATGCAAGGTATGCTTAGTGCAATCTTTTATCTAAAAGGGACAGAGCTTCTCTCCTAGTTCTGGTCAAAGCTAAGTCTATGGCAGCCTAGGGGTGAGGCCATAAAAGGACAGCCCAGGTGGCGCTTGCTGAGCAAGTGTCAGTGACATCTGAGTGTCACAAAAAGGGCTGTTCCAGGCCCTATGCCCCCCACCCCAAGAGCAGCATGGGAAATGGTTCCTGAAGAGGGTAGCATAGTAGCCATCGTCAGAAAAATGCCACAAACACTGTGGGGGTGGGGAGAAGGAGGAAGCAGAGGTGTGTTGAATAGCCCCGCCCTTACACTGTGCAGCCCCTCCTCCTGGCATCTGCAAGTACAATACAGATATCTGCAGAGAGGGCTCCTGTTTCTTCCCTCTTACAGAGATCCTCTCTTATATCTTTGGGAATTTGTCAAGCCTTCTCAGTGTGGCTGAATTCTCTATGCACCGGGGGGGGGGGGAACAGAATTAAAAAAAAGTAGCTTGCATAGTTAATTGTCCCTATGCTGGCTGGCTGCTTCACTTTTGCCCTTTACAATGCTTGTTGAATCTGAATGTATTATCCTGCACAGGAGTAGTGAATCATCACTGGTGACTTTGTTAATGCAAAACTGAATGTTTGTTAATTAATGGTTGGGATAAACCAGAGCTCTATCACACCCTTTGCCTATTATTGTGTAAAGATCAGCAGCTGCCAATATTATTTTAAAAGCCAATTATGTCCATGGTGCAAAATTTATGGGCTGATGAAAGGGGAGATCATATTTCCTTTTTATTTGAATCTTTCAGCCGCTGCAATGGTGTTGTCAGGTGTCCCTAGATTCAAGAGAGGTTATTTTAACCCTGTGGCCTCCAGATTATGGAGTTTTCCATTTACATACACAAAGATTTTTAGCTACTGAAACCAAGAGAGAAGAGTGTTCATGAGCTTGAATCTTTTTTATTTCTCTATAGGCTTTTAAAATAGGATGACATTTGGATTGCAGTTCCTTTGTTCAAAATGTGATCATCAGAAGTACGTAGAGTATGTAGAGATTTCTGCAGATTTTCCTGATTAGTTTTCCTTCGACCAGCTGACCGTTGACATTTTAACCCCAAACACTTATCTACTGTAGTCTCTCCAAAAAATAAATTCTATCTACTCTATGCAACCCAATCTTCTACTTTATTCTGCTTATTTGTATATTGCCCTCAGAGGTTTAGCCTGTCAACACTTTGTGAGGTGGGCCAGACTGAGAGAGAGTGACTTGCCCAAGGTCAGACAGTGACAGGCTGCTGTGATGTAACATGGCAAGTCTGCACAACTGTTTAATAGCTCTGCAGGGGCAAAATATGATGTAACTGCAATGTTAGCAATTAGGTTGAACCACCATTTTTAAAAATATTCTTTCAAAAGATGGGCATTTGTACCTCTGGCAAGCAACTTGAATTATGAGTAACAATCATCCCTTGGTTAGGATTGAACCACATGTTAATTAATTAATTAGTTAATTAAGGTTGCCCAGGGTGGCAAATAAGCAATAAAACAATAAACATATTTGCATATTTAAAACATCTTAAAAACAGTTCCAATACAGATGCAGATGGGGATAAAGGTACCTACTTAAAAGGGTTGTTATAAGAGACGTGACTGCTGCCCAAATTAGCATTCCCATGGGGATATCTCCTCCCTTTCCATAACACATAGCAACACTTCCTCTTTGTTATGACATTCTGCATTTTCTGGTCTGATCAGCCAATAATGTGAAGCAGGAATGACCAGCATGGTGTGGTGCTGCTGCAAAGCCACCCTCCTGATGCTGGTGTCACTGCTGCTTACTGGGCCAGGGCAGTGCAGTAGTAAGGTAAGGGCTATGTGGATGCCCTGCCCGATCCAAGTAAGTGGCAGCACTTGCAGTGTCCAGAGGATGGCTCTGCTGCACCACCCCATTGCAGTGGCCAGTCCTGATTACTTTGTGCTATGGAAGGGGAGAATTTGACACAAAAATGGCTTTTTTGGTGGCAGTCCCATCTCTTCTATAATGAATATTTCTGCTATTAGTGTGTAGAAGCTGTGAGTTGGCCAGCAAGATAGATCCTCCAGAGAAATAAGCACATGTGACCTGAAATATGAAGGGGGAAATCCCCCCTGCCATCCCCAAACAGTGCCTTTGATCCTAATTCCTAAAATGTGACACATAAGTATTTAGAATAAGTAAATAAAATAATTCTCAGTGGTCTGCTCATAAGCATGGCATTGGCCTGCCAAGATGCAACCTGGAGCCAGAAATATATGACATCTGGGGATTGTTTTTTTTTCTCCCACAAGGACTTTTATCATATCCCTAAATGTATGACATTTAATTACTCTTGGGTTTACATACCACAACAGTGTTGAAAAGCATCCAAAAAGTCCACAAATCAATCTTTAACATTAAAGGCCAAATTAATTACATTTTTCACCTCTGCATACCAGTGGGATAGATTGGCGATGCCTAAAAGTGGGTTTTGATGTTGGTGACTCTTTTTGCTACAAGTGAGATGCATCTATGCATCTGCATTTTATTATCCTGTAAAGGCTTTGAAAAACAGGCTAGTGATATATGACGCTGAGGTTTATAATTCAGAATTCAGTCTTCGGGTATGCTGTTTGTTCAAGCTTCCCATCACCATCCTCTCATGACAATTTTGTTGGTAGGGCAGATAAGAAACAATTACAAAAAAAGGCTGCTAGGAAGTGCAGTAGGGCATATGAATTAATTAGATATATGCAGCATATAATTAAACAATTAATGATGACATTATCGTATACTTGGGAAAGAATTCTCAGTAGAAGAGAGAGCAAAACACACTGGTTCCCTTTCGTAAAGCTGGCTGAATGCGTACAGAAGGATGCTGAGCCTTAAATCCTAAATCCATTCTTGTGATAATTTCTAACTTGTAATCTTATATCCATCTGCAAATACCGTACCTGGTGCTTAGTAATTCCCTTAAACTCCATAAGGTGTATCTCAGCTACATGGTTTTAGACTAGATTCTGCAGTACTGATTTTTCTTTGGATTAAGCAGCAAATCTTCAGCCCCGTGAATGGACAGAATGCTCAGCTAGCAATAGTCAGAAGACTACAGATAAAGAATGGGAATTAACAGTGTCACCATCACTGTCTTCCAGCCTCTCTCTCCTATCAGGTGAGTTAGCAAAAATGTCCTGGACCCATGGTTAGCGCTGCTAGTGGATTTTTTTTGGGGGGGGGTATTTTTTGGTGTGTGTTTTTTTCTGTCCTTGCTCCTATAACCTGCACTTAACAGGCAGAAATTGAAAAGGGAAAGCTTTTTCTAGCATGGAGACAAAATGGAAAAATATTTTCACATCAGACTGCTGTTAAAGTCATAGGAGTATGGGCAATAAAACAGCTGGGAACTCTGATCCTTGTTCCAGGGCATTCATCTAGGTCTCAATACTGCAGGTTCCTAACAGTGTTGAAAGATAGATTCAGACAGTTAAAACAAAGACACGCAATAAAGGAAGGTTCCATTTTGACACCCAATATAGCACTAGAAACACATCACTCTACTTTCCTTTCACATAAAAGCATTAGATTTTTAGTGAGCCCTGCTGTTTCTTGAACACAATTGATTTAGCAATAAATAAGTTAAAATAATCACTCAATTGTTACCAGGCACCAATAAATCAGGAAGCAAATGAAACATAATGCAGAGTGTATTAGAAAAGTCACAGCCTATAGAGCCCTTTATAGATTCAGCATACTGTTTTTAAAAAGAACAAATCAATTTAAGATTTGTTTCCTAATATAGGATGACAAAAGGAAGGCAGTGTACCCCGCCGAAATCTTATAATGAATTTTTTGACAAGAAGCAGCACTGAAGACAAATATTGTCTCGCTGTTGGAGAAGCTATTGTGTTCACAGTTTCTGACAATTTCAGTGGAAAGTGAGAACAAACGCTAACAGTGTTATCACCGTGCCTTTTGGCTGTGCAGAGTGAACAGATGACCATCACTCTGGACTTTTGTGCAACAAATGTGCTTGTTTAATGGGCTTTTGTCATTTTATATTCTTAGTACCTGGCTTGCAGGTCACACACTTCTGCCCTTGTCTCTCTGTTTGAAAACCAGCAGGGCAAGGAGAACTGAAGCACTGGTAGCAGTTGTGAATCCAGCTAGACAAAAGCACTAGTCTTCAGACATTCAAAAGGTGAGTTTGGTAAACACACAGAGGAGAGGAGGGGGATCTTGAGCTCAAGTGTGCCAGATTAGCCCCTATTGCTGTTCAGATCACCCATCAACTCACGAAAGGTGATTTGAACAGCAATCTGTGTATGAAGGCAGTGTGCTTGTCCCTTCATGTCCCCCCTTGTGCATTTGCTGAACCCGTATTTAAAGTGCTTGAAGAGGGCTGAAGATAAATTGGGTCTGAGGTTCTGGAGCAGGTTGGCAAGAAACAGCCTTGGGCAGCTGCAAGGAGGTGTTGAAATATGCTCTACCTGTCTGCATGTCTTCCTGCTGCATTAGTCCCCTACAGCTGTTCTAACAAACACTGTGAGAAGAGGATGCTGGACTAGATGTTCCACAGGCTTGATTCTGCACGTTCTTCTTATGTTTTTTCAAGGTTTTCCAGAGATTACAAAATGTTACAAATCTCCAGTACTTTCTCCCCACAAGGAAACTGATCCTGTAAACTGCCCACTGGAAAACTGGAGAGGAAAGCAGTATAAAACACACACAAGATAATCAATCTAATTGTGTATTTCACGCATAGAACAGATATTATGTGGTCTAATGTCGGACAAAGAAAGGGAGAGAGCGTTCTAAAAATGTGAAACAATTCAACACAGAGCCAAACTGGTGCTGTCCGTGAACCAGGAAGTTTTCACCCTTTTATAAATGAGCATCGTGTATTCTCATGACTACTGTACTTGGACACTCATGATATTTAAGCAATACATGCTTCTAACCCACCTTTAATCTCACAACTGTGTAGGGACAGACAGATCTGTCAATTTTGGTTCTCTCAGTTTGTCATTTTTCCAAATTATATTCAGTTCTCCATATTTCTGCAACAATTTGCAATTTTTTTAAAAAAAATTCTCATGAAAACTCCACAATTTTAGTGTTTTCTCCTAATACACAATTTTTTGTCAGCAGTTTTGACTAATGTACACATTTTTGCAAGCCATTTCTCTTAATATAATGCATTTTGTATGTTATTTTCATTAATGTGTTCATTTTTATGCACTTTAATATATGCATTTTGTTAACATTAATTGGTTGTAGAACTGCACTGCAAAATTTGGATAAGTGCAAATTTTGAAGGATGGCGATGTTTCAGTTCTCATATAGTCTTGGAAATAGCAAATTTGTTAGATTCAGCTTTAAATGAGAATTGAATCAAATTTCTCCCCCATCCCTTTGACTCTTTTGCACCAAACCATCTCCCACAAGCTCATCAAATAGTGCAGTATCTTCTTTTGTTTTGAATTTCTTCTACATTTTTCAACTTCTGCTCCACTACAAAACCCATGATGCACTGTGAATTTGAAATATGCACACGCATACATCATACCCACACCATACATCTAGAGCACATGGCTTTCCCCAAAGAATCCTGGGAACTGAAGCTTACTCCTCACAAAGCTACAGTTCCCAGAGCCCTTAACAAACTACAGTTCCCAGAATTCTTTGGGAAAAGCCATGTGCTTTACATGTGCTCAAAACGTGGATGTGATCTGAAATGTTTTCTGCCCAGGCAGCTCTTCAAATTCTTCAATACAGTGTGCTGGGATAACAAATATGGCATGGACATATAGGTTTACACACCCTGATAACAATTTGAAAAGTTCCTGAAACAATCCACCAAGTAATTCTGGATTAGAGGATCCTGCCTTAGATTTCTCCAAGGGGGTTTAAAATAGTACCTGTATGAAGACATTGTGAGGTGGTTTAAAAACTATACTCATTTTTAACTTTTCTTCTTAGTTTATATTTAACTTGTGCTGCTTGAAACATTTATTGTGGTTTTAGTCTTAGAAAACAAGAAGAAATGAATAAACATTAACTTTGAGATCTATCTTTGTGCAAGCTAATGTTTTAATCATTAGTTGCTAAAGCATTTTCTCTCTTGTTTGATATCACATTCCTTAACATGTTTCTCCTTTCAGAATGAAAACTAATCCTTTGTGTTAAGCAACAAAAGAAGCTTAAAATACAGGTGATAATTATTATTACTATTTTAATGCTTTTATTCAGGGAAAGTAAAAATTTGGTAGACAGTTCAACACTATTTCAGAAGTGTTGTGCAAGTTGCAAATTAGATACATCTTGTGAGTGTGACTGCAGTCTTTTTGCACACTTATTTGGATGCAAGTCCCTTTGAGGTTAGTTGAGTTCCCTGCTATTCCTGTTGCAACAGGTGTTCTTTCTTCTGATTTTAAAAGAATATAAAGAAGTTTAGCCTAATCTCCATCCATTACGATGGGTCAGTTTTTAGTGAACCAATGCAGCAAATCTGAGTTCCTGGGTGATGACAAGAAATATGTCACCCATTGTGGCAATGGTTCAGCACCTCAGAGTTGCATTTATTGTTGTTGTTATTGTTATTGTTATTATTATTAGTAGTAGTAGTAGTAGGTGTTGTTGTTGTATTGATCCATGCTGTTTGCTTCTCTGAGCAGTGAGAAATTGACGAAGGCTTGATTTCCTTTGAAAGAGAGAGCACTAGGATTTTACCAAACAATCCTATCTCAAAAATCATGCTGGAGAGGGATATAAGTTCCCAATATACCAGAACAATGGCCACAAAATCATATATCCAGAGTAGGACAGGAGTGGGAAAACAGACCACTTCAAAAACACACAACAGAATGCTTTTGGAAACGGTGCCAGTGCCCACCAACAAAACATGTTTTGGGGACACCATACCCATGCACTTATCACAGGGGGGAGATAACGCATGAAAGTCAATGAGGGCACACCATAAGAACAGGCTCCTGCCCAAGCCCACACGCAACAATGGCATACTGTGTCTCTCACTCCAAGAGCTCCAGTGGCACAGGGGGCAAAGGCACAGCTGCTGCAGATCTCTGGGCACCTCTGCAGATTAGGGTTCAAATCAATTTATACCACACACTGCTCCCAAGCACTGTCTTTGATTACAGCACACAAGTGGAAAGAAGGAGAGGCCATATAAGATGGGATACAAAAGAATCTTTGGCCAAGCAGGGAAAGATGAGCAACAAGGGAAGTCATAGGCACACAGTGCGAGCAGCACATTCAGTAACGTTACATAGGGGCATGGGGTTTGAAAACCTGATAAATGAGCTCAAGCCCCATCAAGAGGAAGGTGTGGGGACTGCTCCACCCATATTTTCATGTCTGGCCAGCAACAATCATGTGGGGTGGGGAGGAAGAGGAGAAGGAACTCCCATGACTTGGACTAGAGCTTCCACAAATGGCCTCTCAAAAGGTTATCAAATTTCTCTAGGGAGAGGAGAACTTTTCCAACAGTTTATTGGGAGTGGGGCTCTCTACTAGCTGTGGCAGTAGTCTCGCTCCTCTCTTTTTCCCGAAGGGTTTGTTGTTGTTGTTGTTGGCTGCTGCCACTGCTCCTGCAAGTGCAAGCTTATATTCCACTTTTCCCCAACAAGAAACTCCAAGCAGCTTACTTCACATTTTTTTTAAATAAAACCAAATCCTCTAAAGGCATTAAGCAGCTATCATAAACAACCAACATCATTAGAAACAACAAGAATAGCAACTTATAAAACCCCTCAAACCAAAACAAAAGCAAAGAGAAAGGAATACAGCCTTAATTTGTTCAGAACAAGGAGATAAATGGTTTCCCCCCCCCCCCAGCAGCAGGTCTAAACAGTCAGAGAAATGTTTTTCTCAGCTGAAGGTCTGACCAATCAGGTTTTGATAATATGCCTAAAACTATCTTGTGTTGGGGACTGTTGCGCTGCAGCCAACTCAGAAGGGACAGGAAGGGGGGAGGCATGAGTTTCAGGCACCTCCGCAGCCAGGAGAAGCAGAAGCCTGCTCTCCAGCCAGTTCCCATGAGTAACGCCCTTTCCGAGGAGCCGAGCGCACCGCCCCTAGTTGATGCAGAGGACTTGTGGGGGGAAGCTTCAGAGTCAGTGCCAGCTCCTCCTTTACCAAGCAGTTCCCAGGAGGATTCCAGTGTGGCACCGCCCCCTGACCTCGAGCCCGTTGCTTGGGAGCAGGTGTCTTCAGATGAGCTGTTGGATGCGCATCCCCTGTCTCCTCGTTCCCGTCGCCGTGAGAAACGGACAGGGCAAAAACAGGAATTACGAAGGAGTCAGAGATTACGTTCGAAAACATTTCCTATATAAGCCTGCCGCTCCCAGTGGGGGCCGTTGAGTCAACTTCCTTCACACGCTGCAGAGCATGTCTAGAGTATAGTTAGGGACTTTAGTGAGTTAGCGTAAGGTTTCCTATGAAGCGCAATGCTTTTGGTGTAACCATTACTCTAATAAAACGAGATTTACTTGCGCACACACTCCAGCCTCATTCTTTCGGCTCTGGACGGGACAGGGACTTGGCGAAGCTTTACTGGGAGGACATTCCACAGAGTGGGTGCCACCACCTGCTTGTGGTGTCTGACCTATGATGGCTCTTTTACGTATGCAAATCCTAACTTGATGTCAGTCATCATGAAATAATGGAAATGCAATTGTCAGCACAAAGACAGGTGTGTTGATAGCCGTAGGTAAACTCAGCTCTTCAATATGTTCCTGGAAACAATCTGTAACTATTAGATAAGGGGACAGGTTTACTTAAAATGTAAAGTACAAATGTGACAAGCAATGTTTGTGAACATAGGGATTATAGAGGTACACTCAGCAGGAAGCTAGAATTGCCTCAGCTTTGCATTGAGTAGAATTGCCCAGTTCCATTCTGCAGAGTTTTGGGGGTGAGGAATGAAACCTTTCTGCTCTGCCAAAACTCCAGAATGAATTGAGGAAGCTGGAATGGCTTCCACAATTCATTTCAGATACGCATGACAAGGCTTAACATGGCAGAGGTTCTCTGGCATATCCACAATCCTCTAATACAGCAAGGGGGTGGTAAGCAAAACAAATACCCTAAGATGGGAGAGCTTTGCTTTGGCAACGGGATGCAGAAAGTAAAATATCATGGCCTTGAGGAGCCCCAGGGTATGTGAAGCAGGGATCTAGCATAGGAGACATCTCCTGGCTGTGCTAACCACCCAGCTCACAAGCTTTTCAAGGACTTTGAGACTGAGAAAGGGGAGGGGTCAAAAACACCTCACCCTTCCTGTATAGAAAGCTCCATATATTTCCAGAGCTGGTTCAGAAAGCACCAGCTTTCTGAAAGTTGCCAGAAAGCAGTTGAGTCTTTGGGCCTCTTCAAGAAATGCATCTGCTCCCACCAGAAGCTGTTGTTGTAGCCCAGTTTCTGGCAAAGAATGGACTCCAGTCCATTTGTGAGTGTACACTTGGTAAGAAATCCAGATTTGCTTAGCTTGATATGAAGTAGCTATGTGGCAGGGTAGGACAATTACTCACAGCATGGCCATGTCTCTTACTTCACAGAGGACAGTCAAATGTTTGAAGGGCTCCTTAAGGCTCCTAATGTTAGTGAACCATTAGAAGGGAGAGCAGGGGTCTTGAACTTGCCCACAAAGAATAAGCACCTAGGCAGCAAACTAAACAGGCACATAGGTCACAGCCTTCCCCACTGCGATGAGATGCATGGTATTTCTATTTGAATTATGGTAATTAATTAACTAGAACTCCTGAACATCCAATGAAGCTGAATGCCGGAAGATTCAAGACAGAAAAAAGAAAGTACTTTTTCATGCAGCACATAGTTAAACTATGGAATTCACTCTCCCAAGAGGCAGTGATGGCCACCAATTTGGATAGCTTTAAGGAAGATTAGGCAAATTCATGGAGAATAAGGTTATCAATGGCTACTAGCCATGATGGCTATGCTGTGCCTCCATGGTCAGAGGCAGTATGCTTTTGAATACTAGTTGCTGGAAACCGCAGGAGAGGAGAGTGCTCTTTGCAATGTTCACCGCCTCCATCTGCTCAAAACTTCCCAAGGGGTGGCATTTGGGCACCAGTTCAGCAATGGACCGCTGATGCAGCGTCCCAGTGATCAGGAGGATGACATTGTCAATCATGTAGCTGTACGTGATGAAGTCCAGGAAGCTGGCCAAAGGCTCATAGGCATGATTCCTCGTGTGGCGGAATTCCACCACCATCTTCTCCTTCAGCTTGTCATCAATGACCGACACAGTGAGAGGAGAGGCTTCATTTGCCAGGAAATTCCCATAATCTGTGCTCTGGAGATGAAGCTTCAGATCTTTGAGGCTCTCGCACTGGACCAGGTTGACGTAGTCGGTGTGGCTGAGGACGCCCGCCTTGAAGCCGCGCACCAGGCCCTCCAGATAGCCGCTGTCCATGTTGAAGTAAAGCTCCGGGAGGCACGAGAGAGGCATCGCGGCAGAGACGAGGCAGGCAGGCGCCGGAGGAGGAGGACTAGAGACCACCGGAAAAGGAAGCAGCCTCGCGCCTCTCCGAGTGCTCTTTGCACTCAGGTCCTGCTTGTGGGCTTCCCATAGGCATCCGGTTGGCTACTGTGAGAACAAGATGCTGGATGAGGTGGGCTATTGGCCTGATCAGCAGGTTGTTCTTACGTTATTTCTAAATTTGCATCTATACATATAATTTTGCACCTGCAGATTTAGGCAAATCTGTGCCCGCTTTTTCTAGCAATGAGGAAATGGCCACCCTGGCTGCCCAACTGGCTCTGTGTAAACAGTGATGCAATTTTGTTGGCTCAAGTACTCAGCCATGTACCACACTTCTCTAACGATGGATGCCAACTTCACTGGTTTCAGTAATGGTAAATGAAAGTCCTAATGAGAGAAAGAGAAATGGCAAGCTCAGGAGAATTATAGAGAGGTACTTCATTATCATTCTCTCTCTTGGACAGCAGATGAAAAATAATTAGAACAAATTGAACAATTTTCTGTCAAAAAGGCTCTTAGTGAAACAGCAAAGATTAACAGGGTAGATTATGCTTAATTTTTGGAGGACTCCAGCTTGGTGGTTGTTGTATCCAGTGTGGCTGTGCATAGCAAACAACTGGCCCCCAGTTTCTTGGCAAGCACTACACATGGTGGATTAAAACTCTGTTTCTTCAGCTCTGAACACAGGTTTCTAACACTTGACCTAAAATAGAAATCCATTATCCAGCACTTAGCATGCACATGAGTTGTTGGAGCAGAAGCGGAGTGAAGCACAAGTCCTTCAAGCCTGGCCCCTTGAGATAGGCATAACTCTCATCAACATAAATGTGTTTACAATGAGTGCCTAGCTTGTGTTTTGTATAATGTGTCTTTCCTTTCTGTTATAATCCGTAAATGAGAATGGAAAATTTCAGTGTTCACTAAGAATATGTTCCTTTGCGTCAAAGCCCATAATGCATGATGGTGTATCTGTGGTTTCATTTCTAATTTTTGGGAGAAATAACAATTAGCCTCATCATGAAAACCAGGAGCAAATTCAAGAGCTGCTGTCATAAGTGAGTGAACATGCAAACCTCTACCCACTGATTACATTGTCTGTAGGTGGAAAACAAATGAATGCATGGAAGAGATCACGTGCGCTGCTCCCACATCCAGTCTCTGTGCTTCAGCTTAACGTACACATAGATCCTGTGTACTTACAACTTCTGCGCATTTTTATTTAGTTATGTAACAACATTTATATACTGCTAGAAAACCTCTAAGCAGTTTACAAAACCACTTGGCTTGTTTCCACATGATCAGGAACTCTGTTTCTCTAGGACTCACTGTTACACAGTTGCCTGTTTCTTCTGATACTTCCTGCCCTGTCTCTTAGGTGGTGTTTTAGCTAAGCTCCTCTCTCTCAGAACAGAACTGCAGCAGCAGCAGCAGCAGCAATATTATAGGTTGAAAACACCTGGAATGAATTCTGATTGGTCCAGGGACACCAAACAGAGTAAAATTGGGTGAAATACTTGCAATGGATTGGTTGTGGACATTGGTCTGTCAGTCTGGACTCTGGAGTGGACCACGTCATGCAATTTGCAGCAGATAATGGTGTCCTGATTGGCCCTAGCCAGTCTCAAGGAAAGAAGGCTATTTGGAGGATTGGTTTACATCATTGGTTTTGTCACCCTACCTGAACTTTTCTATGGCAAATTTCTTGAAAAATATTGTGTTCTCCCCCTTCTCTCCTCCTGGAGAGTTATGGGGCCAGGGCTAGGTGACAGCAATGCAGAATCCAAGCAGAAAGGCAGGCAAAGAGAGAATGACTATCATGTGAAACAAAGGGAAAGAGGGTTCAGGCTGTGAGGTTAGGGGAATACTGGGGAAACTGGCTGCTGTTGGTGGATTGCTCCCCTTTTGCCCTCATGGGCTAGCCATTCCTGTTTGGCAGACTTCCGTAATTCAGACTACATCAGGCAACTTGACAACAGGGTGAGGCTAATGTGTGTGCTGCTGCTCTCTCTCCACATGATGTTACTTGTGAGAAGAGTAAAAAAACCTGAAAAAGGCTTAGTTTAAACTTTAAAAACAGCTGCTGGGGCCCTTATTAAGCCCATTTTATTGTTTTTGTCAAACAGACCATAGGTGTTAAACATTGTTCTTTTGTTGTTGATATTTTTCTGTTGTTGATATTTACTATTGATGTAAACTTATGTTATGAACAGATCTCAGAATGCAATAAAAATATTGCCCCTTCCCTGGAAGCTGCTGTTCTTTTTTGCTGGGAGGTGGGGGTGGGGTGGGAGAAACAATGCAAATAATCTTTTTTCCTCCAGTGGTCCTTACAGCAGCAGAGCAGAAGAGGATATTAGCTGGGGAAATGAGGTGAGAAAAAATGTTTTAAACACTCATCCTTGAGAGTTGCTGCCCTGAGCCAATTTGCGCAGAACCTGCTTCTATGCTTGAAATCCCCTTATGTTCCTGGGCGATAAGAAATCTTGTCAGATGGAGAGTGGAGCTGTGCTGACTGGTCCAGCCTTTGCATCTCCAGTGCTCCCTGCCATCCACATATTATCGTCAGTGGGCAGTATTCTACTAAAGCATCCCATTAGAGCAGGGATTACCATTAGGCAATGGGACCTCCCTCCACGTGCACCATATGTCCTCCAAAAATGTACTCTAGAGGGTTGGGGGAATGCCTATTACAGAATTAGGGCATGTGCAGGGAGAGGGGAGGGGAGCGAGGTCCTGTTGTGCCAGCTGTAATCCCTGCACTGACGGGACCCTGACTTAGTGCTACAACCCATTATAACTTGAGGTTTCTGGCCCTGCCCCCTCATCATCCACCTGTTAGGGTACATGTCAGTAGAGAGGAGCCTACAGGTAGAATTCAGCCCAATTTGGATTTGGTACCAATTTTTCCATTAATTTGCTTATTTGCTGTAGTTATGGAACAGACTTTTATATAGTGATTTTCCGCGTCAATTTTCAAAAAATGATATATATTTTTTTAAAAAACCCACCTCTAAAATATTGATATTAGGAATGATATTTCCTTTCAAAATCTCAATATTAACATCAATATTTTTTGCAAGGGAAAAAATCCCAGATCAGTAAAAGCAGTGGCTAATGGACAAAGAACGAACTTCGACCAACGGATCCCATCCCTAGTGTGTAGGCTCCCGCTATTATGTGGAACCCCAATTGTACTGGGTTATAGGTCACAGGGGGAAGATATGTACTAGAGCAAGCTTCCTGCTAAAGACAACCCCACCCAGTGCATGGGCGACAGTAACATGTGGAAGGTGGTGACAGCAGGAACATGGTGGTGGTGAGTGGGTACAGTATGCATAACTTCTGCCCCCTCTTTCATGTAATTTTTAATTCTGTAAGGGGAACTACTGAATACGGCATGTGTTTATACTGACTGCAATTTGTCATTAGCTGCTCTGGACTTCATTTCAGAAGGAAAAGCAGGATACAAATGTTCAATATGATGGCTGTGTTTGACAATTTGCTTTTCTGCTTGGGAATCAATGATAGCCTTACACAGGAAAATGAAAAAAGGCATGTAGTTGGGAACACCATTGGAATGGGAACTAAACCTGTTTCCTGCCTTTAGTAAACTTACCCACGTATCCTGCCAACTAGAATCTGCTGTCCTGTGTCTGGAATGTGATGGGTTATTAGGAATTTGCAGATGTTCAGATTTTGGTCACGCTTGAAATAGTTAGAATGTTGGGAGTTATGATGGAATTTGGGAACTGGCTTTTATATAGAGATATATTGTTTCTCTTCTGTGAAGACTGGGTGGCCAACTCTTTGGGAAACATTTCTCTTTTAATAAATCCACATGGAAATGATAACTTTAATGAAAACAAAGCACTATGCTTTGACCCTTCCCAACCTCATCAATGTCCTATTTGGTAACAATACAGATAGACAGCCTTTGATGAATTCTCTGCAGTCTGAGAGACACAGAAAGTCAATCTGATGCTCTGCTTCCCAATTTTACAAGATAACAATTAGTGCTAATGGTTTGTCAACAGTTTCCTTTGCATTGGCTATCAGGCACAGCCTAGCAGAGACATCAAAATGAAAAGAAACCTTTACCTCATCAATACCATGGGGTCAAGCACATCACAATTCTGTAGTGAAGTTAGAGAGCAAGGATTGAATTTGCCTTTCTTAGAGATACAGATGTGATGCAAGGTGGCAACACAACGTCATTTGAAAGGTTCTATGAAGCAGAAATCTTAGGAAGGACCTCCTGGAACTTCATATGCACAAGTGCCATTGAAATGAACATGAGCAGAAGATAAGCACACAGGTTTTCAACAGGATTTATAATTCCACACCCTCTCCCACAAAATAACAGCCATCTACCATCAGCCTAACGGAACCTGCTTTTTGAACTCAAGGAAGCCTTAGGCTGTGAATACACAACATTTTATTCTGGAATCAATAGAGATTGAGTACTCCATTGTCCACACGCAATCTGACCTCAACTAAACCACAGTCTCCAGCCTATTGACGTAATAAAGCTCAAACAAAACTATGCAGGTAAGAAGCCAGCAGGCGTGTGGGGGCTTTCCAGTGTTTTGCACAGCCTGCAGCATGTACGACTATCTGCCTGTTGGACAGCAGTCATGGCTGTGCTCTCGGTGCAATGAGCTCCTGGCTCTCCGGGAACGACTTCATTTCCTTGAGGCCAAGGTGGCAGACCTGGAAAACCTGAGAGAGGCAGAGAGGTGTGTGGAGGAGGCCTTCAGGGAAGTTATAGCTGTGTCCCACTCCAGCGATGATAGCTCTCCTGCTATCATGGAGAACGATGGTCTCGGGGAAGGAGAGCATCCAGCTGAGGAAGAGGGAAACGATCCCTTAGAAGGGACCCATTCCGTGGGGGATGAGCAGCTATCCTCTCGTGCCAAGGATATATCTCCAGGGGGTGGAGGGATCCTTGTAGTGGGTGATTCGATCATTAGGAACATAGACAGTGGGGTGTGTGATGGGCGTGTAGACCGCAAGGTGTTTTGCCTGCCTGGTGCGAAGGTTGCGGATATCGCCCGTCGTTTAGATAGTTTGGTACACGGTGCTGGGGAGGAGTCAGTAGTCGTGGTGCACGTTGGCACCAACAACATGGGGAAATGCAGCCGTGAGGTCCTGGAAGCAAAATTTAGGTTGCTAGGTAGGATGCTGAAAGCCAGGACCTCCAAGGTGGCTTTCTCTGAAATGCTACCGGTTCCACGCGCAGGACCAGCCAGACAGGCCCAGCTTTGCAGTCTCAATGCGTGGATGAGACGATGGTGTCGGGTGGAAGGGTTTAGATTTGTTAGACACTGGGGAACATTTTGGGACAAGCCGGGCCTGTACAAAAGGGATGGACTCCACTTGAACCAGAATGGAACCAGACAGCTGGCACTTAAAATTAAAAAGGTAGCAGAGCAGCTTTTAAACTGACTGAGGGGGGAAACCCGACAGGAGCTGAGAAAGGTCCGGTTCAGAATAAACCTCCCCCCGGGATAAAAACCAAAGAAATGATGAAATTTTAAAAGGGGTAGGCCTAGAAGTAGGCATTGTGAGAGCAGGGGCACAGGATATAAATTCAGAAGAGCAAAATTACCACAGGCCAAACCACAAGTGCCAAAGACACTTGAAGAGAGACACTACTTACAAGTGCCTGTACGCTAATGCTAGGAGCCTCCGAACCAAGATGGGAGAACTGGAGTGCTTGGTCTTAGAGGAGAGCATTGATATAGTGAGCATAACGGAGACCTGGTAGAATGGAGAAAACCAGTGGGATACGGTTATCCCTGGATATAAACTATATCGGAAGGACAGGGAAGGACGTATTGGTGGCGGAGTCGCTCTATACGTGAAAGAAGGCATTGAATCCAGCAAGCTCGAAACCCCAAAAGAGGCGGACTCCTCCACAGAATCGTTGTGGGTGGTGATACCATGCCCCAGAAGGGACTTATTACTGGGAATGATCTATCGTCCCCCTGATCAAAATGCTCAGGGAGACCTTGAGATGAGATATGAAATTGAGGAAGCATCCAAACTAGGAAATGTGGTAGTAATGGGTGACTTCAACTACCCAGACATAGACTGGCCGCATATGTGTTCCAGTCATGACAAAGAAGCAAAGTTTCTAGATATTCTAAATGACTATTCCCTAGACCAGTTGGTCATGGAACCGACCAGAGGGATGGCAACCCTGGACTTCATCCTCAGTGGGGAGCGGGACCTGGTGCGAGATGTAAGTGTTGTTGAACCGATTGGGAGCAGTGACCACAGTGCTATTAAATTAAACATACATGTAACTGTCCAATTGCCAAGAAAATCCAACACGGTCACATTTGACTTCAAAAGAGGAAACTTCACAAAAATGAGGGGATTGGTAAAAAGAAAGCTGAAAAACAAAGTCCAGAGGGTCACATCACTCGAAAATGCTTGGAAGTTGTTTAAAAACACTATATTAGAAGCTCAACTGGAGTGCATACCGCAGATCAGAAAAGGTACCGCCAGGGCCAAGAAGATGCCAGCATGGTTAACGAGCAAAGTCAAGGCAGAGGCAGCATGCTTCTGAAAACCAGTTGCCGGAAGCCTCAGGAGGGGAGAGTGTTCTTGCACTCGGGTCCTGCTTGCGGGCTTCCCCCAGGCACCTGGTTGGCCACTGTGAGAACAGGATGCTGGACTAGATGGGCCACTGGCCTGATCCAGCACGCTCTTCTTATGTTCTTAAGGAAGCTCTTAGAGGCAAAAAGTCTTCCTTCAGAAAATGGAAGTCTTGTCCGAATGAAGAAAATAAAAAAGAACACAAACTCTGGCAAAAGAAATGCAAGAAGACAATAAGGGATGCTAAAAAAGAATTTGAGGAGCACATTGCTAAGAACATAAAAACCAACAACAAAAAATTCTATAAATACATTCAAAGCAGGAGACCATCTAGGGAGGCGATTGGACCCTTGGATGATAAGGGAGTCAAAGGTGTCCTAAAGAACGATAAGGAGATTGCAGAGAAGCTAAATGAATTCTTTGCATCTGTCTTCACAGTGGAAGATATAGGGCAGATCCCTGAACCTGAACTAACATTTGCAGGAAGGGATTCTGAGGAACTGAGACAAATAGTGGTAACGAGAGAGGAAGTTCTAGGCTTAATGGACAATATAAAAACTGACAAATCACCGGGCCCGGATGGCATCCACCCGAGAGTTCTCAAAGAACTCAAATGTGAAATTGCTGATCTGCTAACTAAAATATGTAACTTGTCCCTCAGGTCCTCCTCCGTGCCTGAGGACTGGAAAGTGGCAAATGTAACACCAATCTTCAAAAAGGGATCCAGAGGGGATCCCGGAAATTACAGGCCAGTTAGCTTAACTTCTGTCCCTGGAAAACTGGTAGAAAGGATTATTAAAGCTAGATTAACTAAGCACATAGAAGAACAAGCCTTGCTGAAGCAGAGCCAGCATGGCTTCTGCAAGGGAAAGTCCTGTCTCAGTAACCTATTAGAATTCTTTGAGAGTGTCAACAAGCATATAGATAGAGGTGATCCAGTGGACATAGTGTACTTAGACTTTCAAAAAGCGTTTGACAAGGTACCTCACCAAAGGCTTCTGAGGAAGCTTAGCAGTCATGGAATAAGAGGAGAGGTCCTCTTGTGGATAAGGAATTGGTTAAGAAGCAGAAAGCAGAGAGTAGGAATAAACGGACAGTTCTCCCAATGGAGGGCTGTAGAAAGTGGAGTCCCTCAAGGATCGGTATTGGGACCTGTACTTTTCAACTTGTTCATTAATGACCTAGAATTAGGAGTGAGCAGTGAAGTGGCCAAGTTTGCTGACGACACTAAATTGTTCAGGGTTGTTAAAACAAAAAGGGATTGGGAAGAGCTCCAAAAAGATCTCTCCAAACTGAGTGAATGGGCAGAAAAATGGGAAATGCAATTCAATATAAACAAGTGTAAAATTATGCATATTGGAGCAAAAAATCTGAATTTCACATATACGCTCATGGGGTCTGAACTGGCGGTGACCGACCAGGAGAGAGACCTCGGGGTTGTAGTGGACAGCACGATGAAAATGTCGACCCATTGTGCGGCAGCTGTGAAAAAGGCAAATTCCATGCTAGCGATAATTAGGAAAGGTGTTGAAAATAAAACAGCCAATATCATAATGCCGTTGTATAAATCTATGGTGCGGCCGCATTTGGAATACTGTGTACAGTTCTGGTCGCCTCATCTCAAAAATGATATTATAGAGTTGGAAAAGGTTCAGAAGAGGGCAACCAGAATGATCATGGGGATGGAGCGACTCCCTTATGAGGAAAGGTTGCAGCATTTGGGGCTTTTTAGTTTAGAGAAAAGGCGGGTCAGAGGAGACATGATTGAAGTGTATAAAATTATGCATAGCATTGAGAAAGTGGATAGAGAAAAGTTCTTCTGTCTCTCTCATAATACTAGAACTCGTGGACATTCAAAGAAGCTGGATGTTGGAAGATTCAGGACAGACAAAAGGAAGTACTTCTTTACTCAGCGCATAGTTAAACTATGGAATTTGCTCCCATAAGATGCAGTAATGGCCGCCAGCTTGGACAGCTTTAAAAGAAGATTAGACAAATTCATGGAGGACAGGGCTATCAATGGCTACTAGCCATGATGGCTGTGCTGTGCCACCCTAGTCAGAGGCAGCATGCTTCTGAAAACCAGTTGCCGGAAGCCTCAGGAGGGGAGAGTGTTCTTGCACTCGGGTCCTGCTTGCGGGCTTCCCCCAGGCACCTGGTTGGCCACTGTGAGAACAGGATGCTGGACTAGATGGGCCACTGGCCTGATCCAGCAGGCTCTTCTTATGTTCTTATGTTCTTAGAACTGTAGCATAGTTTTGCCCCTGAAAAGCACTTCTTGAGAAACAGGTTTATTCTGAAAATAAAAGCTCATTGCAGATTGATTCTGCATTATCCCACAGGGTGTCCATTTGAAAACATATGGCAGCAGATGTAGACAGTTCCTGCAATGTGTGTGTATATCCACACCTGTCCAATGACATTGTGGGTGGGCGTATACCAAGATTCAACAGCCACTCCCTTCTTCATTCTCTTGGGGCATGTTGCCAGGGAAGAAAAGGTATAGATAACCTAATTGGGTGTGTGTGTGTGTTCAAAATACATATCAAGTAACCACACTAATCCTTTTGGATGGCAGGATCCAGAATCAATCTAAATTGAAAGCAGCATATTGAGGATCAGCGTGAATGATTTCAGACTGAGAAAAACTACATTTTTGTACTACAAACAGGTTAATGTATATGCAACATTACTTTGCAATGTGGCCTGTTAGTGAGAAATGATGAAAGTCGAACTGGGCATGAAGAACCCTTCTAGTACTTCCAATAATTTGTTAGGGTATAGGATAGCCCTCATGCTTAAGTCACAAATAGCTCTGCTCTTCATGACAGCAGCATTTCAAATGAACTGTAGAAGTTGTATTATTGAATTGCAATGATATAGCTTGGTGATCCAGTTTAGGGACCACCTTCCTCCATTCTGCTTATTGAGGCCTTAGTAAGTTAGCATCCGTGGGGAGTGAAGAACAGGACGTTTACAGTGGTAGCTCTGGTTCTGTACTTCCTTCCTGAAGACATGTGCTATTGCTCATCTTATAGGGAAGATTTTTCAGTTGAGTAAGGAATTTTCACATGCATGTTCTTGGCTTATTAAAGCTTGCCGAGGGGGGTTGACTGAGTTGATCCAGAGTGTGATTGACACATAATTGCGGGAAGGAGTGGTTCCAGGCACCTTGAAAGAGGCGGTGATCTGACCGCTCCTGAAAAAGCCCACCCTGGACCCATTGGTTTGTGACAACTACCGACTGGTTGCAAATACCCCCTTTTTAGGGAAGGTGATTGAGAGGGTTGTGGTGCAGCAATTGCAAGTATTCTTGGATGAAACAGATTATCTTGGCCCATCCCACTCTGGGTTCAGGCCTGGTTATGGGACTGAATTGGCCTTGGTCACCCTGATGGATGACCTTTATCAGGAGAAGGACAGGGGGAGTGTGGCCCTGTTTTTCTAACTTGATCCCTCAGCAGCTTTTGATACCATTGACCATGGTATCCTTCTGGGCTGACTTGGTGAGATGGGTATTGGAGGCACTGTTTTACAGTGGTTCCGATCCTATCTCCAAGGTCGCTCTCAGATAATAGCATTGGGTGACTGTATTTCTTCCCCCTGGCAGCTGTGCTGTGGGGTGCTGCAGGGTACCATCTTGTCCCCCATGCTGTTTAACATCTATATGAAGCCCTTGGGAGCAGTCATCAGGAGCTTTGGGGTGGGGTGTCAGCAGTATGCTGATGATACCCAGCTCTATTTCTTCGTAACATCTGAACTGGGAGAGGCCATGCAAGCCCTGGACCGCTGCCTGGACTCCGTGGTGGGCTGGATGAGGGCCAATAAACTGAGTCTGAATCCTAGCAAGAAGGAGTAGCTGTGGGTTGGTGGTTCCCGAGTTTGGATAAGTGGTCAATTGCCTGCTTTGAATGGGGTCATACTCACTCTGAAAGAGCAGGTCCATATTCTGGGGGTGCTCCTGGATCCATCTTTGTCGCTAGAGGCCCAGGTGACCTCCTGGCTAAGATTGCCTTTTACCACCTTCGGCTGATAAGACAGCTGTGGCCGTTTCTGGACCAGGATAGCCTGACCACTGTTGTCCATGCACTGGTAACCTCCAGGCTGGATTACTGTAATGCACTCTATGTGGGGCTGCCCTTGAGGTTGGTCTGGAAGCTGCAAATGGTGCAAAATGCAGCGGCGAGACAGCTCACTGGGGCAGGGTATCGCCAACATGCCACCCCGCTGCTGAAAGAATTGAAGTGGCTGCCCGTTTGCTACAGGGCCAAGTTCAAGGTTCTAGTTTTGGTGTACAAAGTCCTATACAGCTCAGGACCAGGATACCTGAAAGACCATCTTACCCCTTACATACCGAGTCAATCACTGCGCTCTGCAGGTGAGGGCCTCCTGCAGATACCATCTTATCAGGAGGTTTGTTCTGCACAATATAGGAAACGGACCTTTAGTATGGCAGCACCTACCCTGTGGAATTCCCTCCCCTTGAATATTAGGCAGGCACCATCTCTGCTAACTTTTTGGCGCCTTTTGAAAAATTTCCTCTTTCAAAAAGCCTTTTAAGTTGAGACCTTATCCTAGTCTGTGTCTGTGTTAGAATTGCTTGTTAATATGTTTTTTTAATAATATGTTTTAACCCTTTTTTAAAGATGTTTTTAAAGCTTTTTTAAAAAATGTTTTTAATGTTGTTTTGTTTTAATGTATTTTAAGGTCTTTTTATGATGTTTTAAAGTTTTTTTTAGCATTTCTGTTTCCCGCCCTGGGCTCCTGCTAGGAGGAAGAGCAGGATATAAATCAAATTAACAACAACAACAACAATATTTCACCTTCCCTTTATATTATGTTTCTGTGATAAGGAAATGCCTTCTTGTATATGAGCACTATTCTGCTGTATGCCCAAGCTCATCAACTGCTTCAGGTGCCATAGCCTAGTGAAACTTAAACAGGGGTGGGGGAAAGCAGGGCCTGGTATCATGGCTCTCATGATGGAATTCCTTGCCCAAAGAGGCCTACCAAGGACCTGCCCAGTTGCTTTTCAACTGCTACTAAAAGCAAGTCATTTTATAAGATGCTTGAAAGTCTTACCTGAATGCTGTTTTAATACCATTGTAACTTGTTAGTATGGCCGTTGGATTTTTAATTTTTTTAAATGGTTTTATTGTTGAAATATTTCAGAGGGTAGCTATATTTATCTGTAAGAGCAAAAAGAACAAAAAGACTTGTGGCATCTTACAGACTAGCCAAGCAGAATAAAAAATGCAAAATTGCAAAATTATGTAGAATTAGACAAATTATGCAAACTTCCCCAATTTTTATAATTTATGCAGAATTCAGCTTTTATTCATGCAGTTATTTGGGGGGGGCACAGAGTTCGCACAAACCTTGTTATAAGGTATATTTTGAAAAGCTAACTCAGAAACATGCCATTTTTGATCCTGTGAAAATAACACATATACAATAGATTTTGTGATAGCACTTAACAAACAAAGTAAATGGGGTTTCTACTGAAAGAATAAGAAATGGCAAAATAAACATGAAGACTGAAACTCTACATTAGTATTACTGCAGTATTCACTTAGGACCAGGATATAATTGTTCCTGACAATGTACAACATGTAATGAGCATTTCTTTGCCCCAGTGATTCTAGCCCTAAAACTGGGGTCAAGTTGCAATCTGGGAATAGGAAAGGCAACCGGTAGAAATGATAGTAACAGGAGAAAAGGATTTTGCATACATACACTGGTACTTATTAACATTGTGGGTGTTCCACTGGGCTCTTGTTTGTACAGATGAGTGGTCAAGAGACAGTAATTAATCACAAAAGAAGTTCTGAGATGTTAATTAATCACTGGCAGGCCACCTGCCTTGTCAAATTAAATTAGAATTACAATCCTCAACTATGTGGAAATCAGAGTTTGTTTGCAGCTATGATATTCTTGATGGGGGGGCTCAATGGTTGAACAACAGCTGGAATAAAGTGGTTTAAGGGGGAAAGTACAGGCAAGAGGGTTCAGGCCCATCCATACTAAGCTTCAAATCCTCCATTCCCTGTTTTATATTCAAAATGGTACTGACAAAAGGTTTTCGACCTGGGTCTGTCTCTGCCACATGTAGTTTGGCCCTAAAACAAATCAAATAAATGTGAAGTGCTGCCAATAAACTGCAATGGTTGCTAATTTAGAAAAAGGTGCACCCAGTTATGTCTTTAGTAAAGCTGCCATTGTCCCTTATGGAATGAGACGACCCTTTTCTGGAGCACTTCATATCTTTTCAACAAGTGGACAATTCCATGTCCTCTTTTTCAGCATGAGCATTGAGCCATGATGGCTATACTTGGCTATTGAGTCATGATGGCCAAAGCTGATGGGAGTTGGCAGCCAAACATCTTTGGGATACTAAAGTGTCAAAGGCTTTATGAATGGGGCATTTTGCACAGTGAGACATTTGTGATATAATATAATGGCCCCGCAGGAAAGTTTCTGCTGGGCTATACCTCCTCAGCCACCAAACCCACTAGGTGGCCTTAAGCAAGACACTCTTCTTTCAGTTCCTGCTTCCTATTCTTCATTGCAGAGGCCATGAGGAGCAACATCCACATTGTTGCATTTCAGTCAGCTGCCATGTGGCTGTTTGTATATATGAATGAAAGTCATTTAGCTGCAATGTGAGCCACTCCAAAACAAGCCGCTTGAAGACTTCAGCCTTAGGATCTTTTTCAGGACAAGCAGCTCTACACAAACAGGACGAATCTAAATCAACATTGTTGACTCTTGTCTATTTTCAAGGCTTTGCATGCTTGAGACTGGATTGAACCATAAGAAAATGATCTGAAAGCATACATGTTCTTTGATCAGGTTTCTGTTGCACACAATTCTAAGGCAGAAAATAAAATTAAAAAACATGGGTTTTAATGACTTTTCTGCACTGAGGAGTCTGGATACATAGCTTGAATTTGGCAAGGGGTGGCTTCTTCCTCTAAGCGTAACCTTCCACTCACTTGGTGTAATTCATGTACCTGACGCAAGGTCTTGAGGTGCAGCAATGTTTAGTTTCCTATAAGAGAGGCGCTCAAACTCAGGGCTGGTGCCAGGTTTGAGGGCCTTGGATAAATGACTTCTTCCTCCCCTGACAGTGCCACCCTGATGCTTCCTTCCAGATGGGTGTGCTAGATGATCTGCTGGGTGGTGGTCAGTGCTGAGGATAGATAGCACTGAAAGGAGCAGTAGCTCTAGGCACCAAGTACTTCCTCAGTCCAGCACTTAGAAGAGTTGTGCTGAGCCAGGCAGCTGAACACACCACCATTTTCAGGGACTGGAGATGGAAGCAGCTGCAACCCCTGGGTCTGGCACTTCTCAGTGCTGAGTCATAAACCAAAAATAAAAATAAAAGGGAGGATGCCATTGTTTGTTTGTTATTGTTATTGTTTGTTTTGTACACAAGACATTTGTCTGAGGATATGACTCCCTGGCTTCCTGGAAAACAGAGATTTGTGGAACATGCAGCTTGAAGGAAAGAAAGACATGCACCAGAGTTTTTCTGCCTGGGTTTTGTGGAGCCTTTCAGTTCTGCAAATATTCTCCAGGGGCTCTGCAAAATTTTGCAATCACATTTATGAAACTTCTTGATTTTCCAGTGGTTGGATTTAGGGATGCAGGATAATTTTTGTTGACCTACATTTTAAAGTGATCTGACCTTATTGACACCTCCTGGACAAATACGTGGATCAGAATATAATTATTATTTGAATTTCACACTTCTCTGAATTTTGCAATATAGTTCTCAACTCAAACAACATACGAAAATTCTTCAAAAAATGAATTTTAGAGTAAAATACATTTAGAAATATGTATATTGGTTTAAAATGCATGTTTATTGATCTAAAATGCATGCTAAAATACAAATTTAGAAATATGTATTTAAAATGAATTTTTGTAGAGTTTCTTAAAAGTCACATATTTTCAGAAATGAGATGGAATAGACTTCTGAATGAACACATGCACAGCAGACACAGATCAGAAATAGACTGATTCCTCCATCCCCACTAATGTTCTTGGTTAATATTCCAAGTCATCATTCTTAATGGCACCAGTTTTTGCCCTGGAGTTTTGAGATTGTTAAATGAAGTAGAGCTTTTTTGGTTTCTTTTTTAAAAAAAACATTGTGTCTGAGTAAGGGACAAGGTGTTCCACAAAATATCATAACATTTTACAGGGTCTCTCAAACAAAAAGGGTTGCAAACAACTATCATAGGCAATAAATATATACCCAAGTGAAAAAGTAGAGATGAAGGAAAATGTGGAGGCTTTGTGGCCAGAAACTGGCAGGGCTGCATTTTACATATGAAATGGAACCTATCAGCCAGAACTCTGGTTGCCAGGAAACTAGAGTGAAGTATAATGTGTTACTGTTAATGGCAGCTTTTGTATCAGTTGACTGAGAACAGGTGAACTATCACAAGCCCTAGTGACAAATAATGCTATTTTGTTCTTTTTACTTCCAAACTTTTAAAAAGATCTAAGCCCAATATTATTTACTTTACTTCAAATTGCATCAGTTATGAGTTCCCACACTTGGTTCTTCTTGAGGATCAATAGACAATTTGGAAAGTGCCTGTAATTTATTCATCAGGCATTTCGCGCATACTGAAGGCGCATTACACTCAGGAACAAAAAAAGCCTGTATCGGTATTGATCCATATTTTGTAATGATATCCAGCCTATTAAGAAATGAGCCAACAATGACTTTTTGAAAGCAAACTCATCACAGAAGCCTCGGGACAAAAGAGAAATCCTAATGAAGCCAATCTGAATAGGTTTGATTGAAAATGCTCACAGTGATTGAAGTTTTTGGCTTTGAAAGCCAAACATATTCTTCAGTCCATGATACGCTCTCATGTAGTTCCGGTTACCAAGGATTTTTCTTGCAATTTTTTCTCTTTTCCCCAATTGTTTGGTAGTGAAAGTTTCTTTGAGGTCAAGATAAACGGTGAAGATGATGGCCACAATAAGGTATCAAGAAGTTGATCTGGCCTTAGTAGGCAACTAAAAGTTTGTGGCGGCGAAGATTCTATCATAGGGCCTCACTATGCTACACTTTGGACACAGTGCAATGTTAGGAGAAATACTCCACCTGCATTTATGCTGCACTTCTGAGCCATTCCAGCTGACTTATAGAGCTGGTATAGCACATAGAGCTGGTATAGCACAGTGGGGAGGAGAGCCTGGCTGGGAGTACAGAGTCTGTGAGTTCAAATCCCAGCTCATGTCTCCTGAGTGTCAAGGGCCAGCTAAAGATCAGCCCCGCAGTGAGTGGCTCAGGGGTTATGTGCCCTGCCACCTGTGTAGCTGTGGGCAAGCTGCATAGTCCCAAGGAGCCCAGTTGCCCCCCAGCTGGCAGTTGCAGACAAGGAAAGGGCTGGCTTGTGCAGCTGTGGCAAGCTGAGCAGGCCCTAGCCAGCTTGGGAGGACTAGCCTCAGAGGGAGGCAATGGTAAACCCCCTCTCAATACCGCTTACCAGGAACACCCTATTCTTAGGGTAGCCATAAGTCGGGATCGACTTGAAGGCAGTCCATCCATCTTAGATGCACAGTGCAAAAACAGCACTGTATTTCTTCTTCAGTTTGTACTGGGCTCCCAGAGCCTCCAAACATTCAAAACTAGACAAAATGATTTAGCATTATGCAGTCCACATCTGTAGTGCAGTGGGGCCTGGATAAGCATTACTATGGAGATGAAGATCCGCATTAGATGTGCATGTGGGAAGTCTGCTTCTGTGCACAGACCTGACCTATAGGGTCAGACTGAATGTGTATTAACTAGAGCTGCAAGGTTTAATTTGTTCAATCTGTAGTTTAATCTACTACGGTTTGGGTGGATTAATTTGTGGGAGAATTTTTAAATTGCTGGATGCATATTTTAATTAGTGGGTATAAAGCTGAATTTAACATTTTTTTTAAAAAATGAATGTGTTACTGGAATAGGAAATGAAACAGAAAACGTTGAGGATAGTCCTGTTCTCTAGTAATTAGTGGTGCTTTTGAAATTCCCCTCTTCCAAATTTCGCTCTCAGTTATGAAGTTCTGACTTATCTGGTCTTGTTTACAAAGTGAAAAGAATGC